>NC_054058.1:24072905-26572905 GCF_017639655.2 Falco naumanni
CATCCCTCTCCCATCATTAGCAAAATAATCAAGTTCTACACACCCACACACATCCATTTCTTTCAGTCATCTTAACCAGCTGGTCACACCTCTCTGCGAAGGGACAAGCATAATTTCAGAGCTTTGGGCAAAAGGCTAAAGCAGGACACTTAAAATTAGTTCCTCCAAACCACACAGGTGGTTTATTGGTAAAAAGGGCTCTCATACAGATAAAAGATACAAACTCTGCTCTGGTCACAAGCACGAGTTTTGCTAAGTGGATTTTAAACATTATTTTATTTCTCTGCCACAGAGAAACAGAACAGAAAAAAATGGTATTATTTTAAAACCTAGAAACAACCAGATGTTCTGAATGAATGCCCTGGATGCTATTGATTATAGTACAGCAGAATGAAAACCAGAAGGGAGCTACATGACAAAGCATGCCCTCGTCTGAGGGCAGCCATACCAAAATACGGATAATGCTCTTGAAAAATTTCTACAGATGTGTATTTGCAGGCTCCATGGGAAGCTTGGAAGAGTTGGTGGTACACCAGCGCTTTTGGAGTCTAGCTCATTATCATAACAAGGCTTTGTTTGGCCATTTAAACAGACCTAGCAAACTGGTGCCATGCAAAACCACTCAAACAACCCAGGCCTCATTCTCACTTCTGGTCCCTTTTAGCAGCCTTAAACTATGCTAGTGGAAGTACAGTGGCCTTCCAAAGGCACACCGTCCTCTCATCTCTACTTTTGTTCACCCTA
Source organism: Falco naumanni (assembly GCF_017639655.2). Lineage (NCBI taxonomy): Eukaryota > Metazoa > Chordata > Aves > Falconiformes > Falconidae > Falco > Falco naumanni. The sequence continues at coordinate 24,073,650 of NC_054058.1, forward strand.
TTCCTTTCTTTACATCTTCCCCATGCAATTCCTCCTCCACAGACTTCATGATCCTTTCCCTCATACCAAGCTTCACCCACTCGCCTGCTCACCCCACTTTCCCTTCTTCTGGGCCACAGATCCCTCCAAAGTCTACCATCTCTATCCAGCACTTTCACTGGCCGCACAAGATGAGCTGCCAGACATGGTGAAGGTGCCAGAGAACACAGTGAACATGAAAGAAATACCCTGCTTCTGTGCAGAGTAGCGCATGGTTAAGATGTATTTGCAGGATTCTCAACACACACAGACAAAAAGGTTCAAAAAGTTGGTTACCTATCTACTAAAGCTATCTAGTGCATGTGCTGGGTTGAGTTTGCACACCAGCAGTTACCTCAGACCAGCAGGCACCAGGTAAGCAGGGCTCAGAGACCCCACAGTTGTTTGGCCCCTGAAGACCTATGCTTCTGGTGCAGCAGTTTGATACTTGCAATTAGAAAACATTGACACAACATCCTCCAGCCTCAAGGGGAACAGCTTTCATGTTGGTCTCCTCATCCAGTCATCCTGTAGACTCACCCAGATGTCACACTTGCCAGGGAAGAATCTCTCCGGGATGCGGGCAGCATATAGTGCAGCACCAGTGATGTACAGGCATGCCATGAGTGCCAGCCAGCCTATCTGCCCCATTGTGGCTGCTTTCAGGAGCCCCTCAGAGATGACAAAGTGCAGGGTGGGAATAACCCCACTAAGACCCAGACCTAGAAATACTCCTGGGAGGTAAAGAAAATGTGGGAGAGTCAGGTTTGAACACAGTGGCGGTAAAGGGAGACAATGAAAACATAAAAGCTATGGAAAGAAAACTCAGTATTTGCCAAAGCAGCAGAAAGGTGACAACTCTTGAAGCCGGAGGTCCCCAGAAGCGCTTTATTGGAAAGGAAGTTGAAGAATGCCCAGTCTTCCTTCATATACCAGAAGCTACTTAGGTATATGTTCCAGCAGATGCTGAAATATTTCGTTTACTGGTTGCCTTTGCCAGCTTTAACGCACAGAGTCAGTTGCACATGTTGGACGGTAGAGGGCACTGAGACTACACGAACTACGGCTCATTCTACCATCATCTCTCACATGCAAGGCAAGGGGAGACAACAAAGAGATTATTTATCTTATACTGTACGAGTAGTCCTAGGGAACAGAAAAGTAGCATCTGCAGATCATCTTATCTGCCATATATGAGAACACAGCTTATTCATCTAGATTGTATCAGCGAGTACAGATATCTTGTAAAAAAAGGGGGTGGGGCAGGGGGTGGGCGCAGAATAATCGTGTCCCATCCACATATTTTAAATTTGGAAGGCTGAACTCTCTGAAAGTATACCTACAGCTTGTCCAGGAAATCTAGATTTACTGTAGACAGCATGTGCAGGTTAAGTAACAAGAAATACTACTATTCAACCCAGCTGTGTGCACATTCCATAGCTACCCCCTAAAGCTTTCTCTTTCTTCCTACCTCAGAACATGAAATCAAATCTGGTTTTGTTCAGGCTCTTTGTCTTAAATATGTATTTTATCTAGGCAAATCACTCAGATTAATTCAATCATTCAATGATTTGCTAGTGTCTGAGCCTAGTACTACAAAGACAAGACAAACAGGAGAAGTACACATACACACACCAAGCAGTCCATCATTTTTTGAGAGCAAAGTTGCTAGATATAGCTAGGAATACTTTGCACTACCTTGCCTACTGCATGTGTTACTGTCCATTTCAGGAATGCACTTCCAGGACTTGCACCAGCCCTTATCTGTGCATCCAGCTGGCTATAACAAATGCTGAAAGAAAATCCATCAAGCTCCCAATCCAAGAACATTAGCTTTCTACAAAGTTATGCTCTCTTAAGTCTTTCTGAGACTTTTTCTAAGTGGCAAGTAGGAAGGAGGCAAGGCAGTCAAGAAGCAAAACAGTTAACTTCAGGTCTTACCTGCCCTTACACCCCGGTATTCAGGGGTTGCAAACATGTCCCATTGTGAGACAATTATGGCTGCAATGCCCAGGACACAAATCACAATCAAGTAGATGAAGCAAGGCTGAGGGTTGCAATAGAAGGAATAGTACAACCATGGTACAAAGCTGCCCATTATGAGAAGTGCAATGCCAGAATAATCCAGCCTAGAAGGAAACAAAAGCGTTTGATAAGAACTGTGAACCATTGGAAGTCCTTAGTAGACCAACTGTCTACTTCTCACTGCAAAATGAAGTTATTTTCACTACTGCAACTTTCTTCTTGAAGGCAACTCTTCCACCAATCCCCTCCTACAATAACGGATTACCTTGACAGACAGCTAGTAAGGCCATTTTTGGACAGCCATCAGCAATACCTACAGCAGCCTTTAGACCAAAGCTTTTTGAAGAAAACTCAGATTTAAGCTCCAGATGAGGAAAAAAGCAGCACAAAAGAGTCCTCTAAACACAAAAAGGCACACACAATGTTGTGAGAGCACAGCCAATACAAACACTTCAGTATCTGAGAAGCGGGAGTTAGTTAGGCATCAGCTTAAAGTGACCACTGGGGAATAATGTTGCATTTTTTCAACCTGTTTCTAAACGCCAGTGAAGAAAAGGAATTCCTGCAGCAGTTGCTTTTTACCACAAATTGACAAAATGCTCCTACAAAAGATGGAGTTAATTTTTAGGGGATTTTAATTGCTGGGTTACTTCAGAGGTGGTTTTGCAGATTACACAATCCTAGATTGAGTAATCTTAGAAAGTAAGAGATATTTAGGAGCAGCCAAGTAAGAACACATAGTAAAACAAGAAGACCAAGACATCCTGACACATATTGTGGAGCTGCCTTACAGAAGTTTAAGATTCAGAGTTACTCAGAATTGTTGAAATGACAAGAACTGACAGTTGCATTAAAAATTCAGCGTCTTGCAACTAAGCTCTATTACTTACAGCAATAAGATGCATGCACACACCTGCCAAACAGCAGAAAACGAAGGAGTTAAGACTAAAACAGCACCACAAAAACTCATGCTGAAACAAACAATAATTAGAAGAAGCTGCACTGAATCTCTGCTCAACTCTGCTCCAAAGTATGTGCCATCATGCAACAAACAACTCCTACACTGGAGCTCCAGACACAAACCCTAACCCTGTTTTCCCACCTGTTTCGTATTTGGCCTACCCTGCCCCTCTAGGCACTTACTTGGAGAAGAGCCGGGAAACACCTTCAGAGTGGCAATAAACTGTGTGGAAGAGCCATGAGAAGGAGAGGCAGAGTATGGCTCCCAAGAAGAACAATCCAACAACCACTTTCTCCTGCACAGGTGCTACAAAGGACATGTTTGGCCGGAACATGTAGAAGATTCCCAGACAAAGAAAGAACACGCATCCTGAAAAACAGAAAGACAGAAAGGCGTCAAGTTCATGCACACCAAAAGCTTTTCTTTCTAAAAGTGTAACTGTAATGTACAGGAGCACTAAACATAGGAGCTGCATAACAACCAGCAGCGCACATGCAGGATAAAGTACTGCCCTGCTTCAGTTACACGTCCCAACCACATTTCATCTTAGACCGATACAATACAGATTTGCATGGACTCTCTTTTTTACTTGGTTTCCAAGATGCCTGTCCAAAGAGAAGGGTTTTCCCTCCCTCCAAGGCTCCTTGCAAGTTGAAAGCCACCCATATAAGCTGCAATTTAAGTGTGTTTCTGTGGCAACAAATGCGATCTCAATTAACACCTACACATCTGAGGGGGAATACCTACCAGTGATTTATTAACATTCAGGATTTTTTTTTAATCCATTCATTTGTATTGAATGCCATAATTAAGAAAGTCCCATCCAACCCTCATGGGAAAAAATTAGGAGAGGGATACCAACCTTTTAATTTAACAGGTTACTACTGGAATGATAATGCTGACCACCCCACATCCCTTTCTATCTTGCTCTCAAAGACAGACAGCAATAAAGCCAATTAGCATTAAAGCAAGCTGAAAATACCTAGAAGATGTGTCCAGATGTTACCAGTCTCTGTATGTATTCTGAAGATACTCTTGAAACAAGCCCGGAAAGAAGGCATGGGTGGTCTGTGTCCATGCAACAGGTAGTCATTGTCCTTTAGCCAGTCAGGCAGAACATCATGGGGAATGACTCTCCATCTGCCCTCCCATACCTAGAAGTTAGAAGATTTTAGTTAAATGTAGGGAATTGACTTCAACTGATGTATGGCAAAAGTCAAAAAACCCTTATTAGCAGAAATGTTAATCGGTAAGTACAGTATATAGAAAAGAGCTGATGGGACACACATGTCTGGGGAAAAGGCTTTACACTTGAAATATAATGCTTAAGTCACTATTCCCTATTGAAAACATATCATGAAGTTGAGCTACACTACCAGAGAAAGAAATACTTCAGTATTTCATTGAACAGGACATCTATTAGGCTTTTTTACTGCTAATGAAGCATTTAATTCATTTCCACATTCTGTTATTTTCAAAGATCATCCTTTCCATTTAATTGAAGAAGCCTGCAGCTAGTTCTCTCCAAGAAATAAGTAAAAGCCTGGTCTTCCAACCACAAGCCCATCCAAGTATACATCTGCTAGCATTTGGGGAAGTCTAGCAAAAAAGCTACGCATCAGCACCAATATGGGCCAGAAAGCGTGAAGTGGCAAGAGTCCACTGAGAAGTGTCCAATCCCTTGATGCAGGTTGGAGAACAACTGCTCCCACACTCCCAAAACAAATGACGACAGATCAGTTAAAGGCAACAGATCCATGACTCTCAATTCCATCAGATTTCTCCTTTAAAGGGAGAGAGAACATAAGTGCACACATCCATTCTTGCAGCTGGTTCCAAATGGGAAAAGCGTGCACAGGTGTTCTTAGCACTGCTTCAGTAACGTAAAATACATGGAGTCTTCAGTCTGGTGACAGAAGCAGCACTGCCAAGCAGAGGTGTACCAGGGAATTGCTTTATGTACCGGGGTTGTTTCTGCAGTGTTCCTTGAATTTGTCAGCTGGCTAGTAACACAGCAGCGAGCCTGAAGAATCCTGAAACACTAAGTTTAAAAAGCTACATTCTTATTTTTGTTTCAACAGTAAGAACCCAGAGTTTTTAAATCCTTTATGGAAGCAAAACAAAGCCAATCAGAATAACCAACCCAGTTAAAGACTGGGTTCTTAAATACATTAAAAAAGAAAATAACTGGTGTACTTCATGAATCAAAAATTTGAATTGAGGTAGGAACAGCATGAGGGAATTAATTTTACACAACTAACCCTACAGAATATTTGAAAAGTGGAAAAGATACACAGTTTAAAAAAAGAACACAAAACACAAACATACCACACTCATAAAACAAACAAAAAAAACCCAGAACCAAAACACAAAAAAAACCCAGCCCCCAAACTAAAGACTACCAGGTAACTAGGGTGTCTCGGTATGAACTATTCTTTGACGTTTTTAAAACCAGCAGGAACAAGTGTATAAAGGGGCAGCATTCCTTTCACTAAGAAAGGAGGGCCAGACACTGATACGGCCCCATGGCTATAAGAAGTAGCAAAAATTGAGCCAAGGTCAGCAATTACAAAATCTACAATGGATTTATTTAGATTAGTTTTAACACAACCTTGATTTCTTTTCGAGTGAGGGACAAAGCTTATTCTACAATGGATGTAAATGGTGCTGGAAAAGCAAAATATTTGCAAGTCTGAAGAAACCTCAGAAAAAAATGACCTTGTAAATCAAAGTGCCTTGAACCAGAAGGCTTTTATTCTGCTTTGCACTCACCAGTGTTTCTCAAGACAGACTCCTCAGTTGCATCATCAGCTTTACAGTCTCATTTGTAATCCCTTTTGTTCCATGCTTTACAATTCATTCATTTATGACAGACTGAGATCCTGAGAAGCTGTAGTGTTATTAGTGATAACAAGATATATTATATCTTGATGATATGCCCATGCAGGGATGGCGTGTACCTGCTCTCACATTAGTAGCGCAGCCTTTTGCCCACTGGAGCTTCCTAAAAAAGGAAACTACTGCAGCAGTTTTCAGATAACCTTACCTTACACACAAATTCTTCCATTCTCTCCATAGCATGGTGGGCTTGTAGAAGAGGTGACATACCCATAAACCCTTCATCTTCTTGAGGTGACTCATCATTGTGTTTACAATCCTCAGAACACTGGAGGGAAAAAAATAGAGAAAATGCTTTGTAGACAGATGAACAGAGAAAGGTGATGCTGTTTTCCCTAGAAAAACTACGATTTGAGGTCTTGGCAAATAAAGAAGTCTTCTTTCCTTGTACAGCACTGAGGAAGGAATTCAAAAGAACCAGCAAAAGAAAATATTACGTTCTTAGGTATCTGAGAACAACTCACATGTCTAATCCATTTTGCACATGTTTTCACCAGGTTTGGGAGAAAGCAGTGTTCTTCTGTATGTTATGCTTCATTAAAGCCCAGATACTGAGTCCGAGGCTTGCAGCCTACCCACCTCTAGGGAAGGATTACTTCTTATTTTATGTTTCAATATCACTATGCCTGCCTTAGTACCTCTACAATGTATCTGGCATTTTAGGATAATAAAAGGCAAGCCAAGGAGAGGAATCAGTTTACCCTGTTACAAATGATTCACCTCAATTTTTAGTTCAAATCTGAAGTTCTGTTCTGTTTAACCGACACTTCTGTTCAGCTCATAATCCAGTAATGGACACTGACTCATTTATTGACTTTCAAGATACTTCAGAAACTAGTATGAAACTTCTGCTGGTTAGACAAAAGGCAAGTTATCAAAGAAAGCAGTAACAGACCTCAGAGTTTTAAACAAAATTCAAATAAGGAGAAACATTCACATCTTCAAGGTGTAACAAGAGAATTATGAAAACAAAAACAAATAAAACCCCTGAGCCTGGATATTCAGCTGGTACACATCACTGATTACTTGTTCGTTTTCTATCCTATGTTGACTTATCACATCACATACATATTATGATACACTCTAGCTTTCCGTTTAGGAAAAAAAAAAAAAAAAATCAAGGGGACCACAAGAGTCCTACGTTGATTGCCATTTGCTTACTACAATGCTCATGGCCCATCAGAGACTCCCCTCAATGCTTCAGCTTCCAAGGTAAACAAGTTTGAGAAACCTAGAAAAGAAAGAATGAGTCTTCTGTATCCTTCAGGCTTGCCACAGAAAGCTGCCATGCACCTTATGGCCAAGCCAGGAAAGCACCACAGTCTGCTCGGAGACTGGGCTCCTCCATATTACAAACCACACCACTTTTCTCTCTCCTATTTGCATATGAAGTTTAACAACTTTAAAATCAAGACCACTTACTGAAAATGCCAAAGCAGCTGAGAATCTAGTATATACCCTCACATTTTTTATCTATGAATTATTATCAATAATGTTCAGGTTAATGTCCTGAATTTTGAGTCAGAGATCGGATCTGGCTGCATATTTGTCCCACATTATAGCTCCCTCCTTAAAGTGAGGCCTTGTTAACTATTTCCATCAACAAGCTCACTGAACGAATTGCTTAAAGGTTTAATTTTTTTAAGTACAAGGAGACTTCTTCCAACCTACAGTAAGCTATCTAGATTTCAATGTTTTAGTTTTCCAAGAGAAATTACATGCTAGTACTTGCTTTTGTACCCAAGGCTTGCAGTAGCCGCTGAAGCTTCATCTTTTGAAGAGCTGTCCCCCCATAGTTCTTGACCCAGTTTTACTTATCCAGAATGCAGATCTCTGCTATGTAATATATAGTAATCATCCTTTGCATTTTATGTATGATCTCACACTTGTCCACATTAGGACAACTTGATTGACTAAAAGCATCTTTGTAGATAATCCATGTCCCTTTTTCTGTCTACTCACCTTCGTTTACCACTCCAGTCAACACCACCTCTGAGCAAGCCTTGGCAATGATTTCATATTTTATAGCTGATTATTGATTAAAATATTGATCAGTTCCAGCCAGATCCTACAGCAGTATAAGACAGTATTAAATAAACTTTCATTGCCTAAATTATCCCATTAAGTCCATGGAAGGCATCAGGCAACATCAAGATGTAAATAGGTTTAATATCCCTCTAAGATAGACACATGTCCTGTTGGACCAGAGAGTGTATTAATAACAAACAAATTTGGTTTCATTCTGACTCAACAGCATTCACTGACATTATTTCCCACACTGTCAATTTTATTGGCTTTTTCTACTAATGGATCTCTCTGGTTAGGGTTCTCAGATTTCAATATTATAAATAATTAACTCACAACCATAGAAACATAGAATGGTTTGGGGTGGAAGGGACCTTTAAAGATCATCTAGCCCAAGCCCCCTGCCAGGGAGTCTGGATAGAGATGCTCCTGATAGTCTGCACAAATTTCCATCTCCAGAAACACCTTACAGAAAAGCAAGGCTGGTGTTTAAGTTCCAGTATACCTGATCAAGAAGCACTACTATGCCTTTTAGCTATTCCCGCCCCCAGCACCACACAATAACCAGCTGGAATGGGGTGAACAACTTAGTAATCCTCAATTTGCAAAACTGGGTTGGACTGAATGAAAAAAGGTCCCTTACAGAATCAAAGCCTGTATTCACTGCAGTCTGCCCAGTGACTCAAAGCCAAAAAAATGTTAATTTCCCCCTCTCCATGTACTTCCACTTTTAAGATCATGGGAAGGTTTAAATCTGAACAGACTGTAAAGCTCGAAGAGCACAGCTATTTATGAACTGGTCCAAAATTTTGCACTTTGGCAACGTGCCTACAAATAAATCATTACTGAGCTTCTTTTAGTGATTAAAAGAATTCATATCATAGACACAGTCCAGATTACTGCCAGAAAATGGAACTGATTTTATTATCTCGTTCCTGCCATCAAACCACAAAATTAGCATTCAAGGAAAAAACCTAAAGCTCAGCTTCTTAGTCCTTTTCTCGCTATGGAGGCAAAATGAGGTCTGCTCTGGAATACACACCCTCTCTCAACTCCTTCCCTTATCATCCTATTAGAAAGAACAGAAAACTGTGCTTCTTGGGAGCTGGAAAGCTACAGTTGGGAGTGCAACACCAATGCCAGTTTTCACTTGGAAACCTGAGGGAGTCTATTGACTTTCAATTCCTCAGACAATGACTGAAGGGGAAAAAAATACCACTTTTCAGTTCAGAAGGCATATTGTTGTTAAGATTTCCACTGTGATAAGTTCCTTTGTATCGATTCCCCCCATTCTCTCTTCTTTGGCTGATCTTATCAGAAATTCAAGAAAATTCTAGAACATAAACAAGCATATGCTTTAGGACCTGTTTTCAACTATTTCTAAGTTCTATCCACAGAATCACATTTTAAAATGGGGAACGCATTGGGTAAATAATCTCATTTGCCTAAAACCATGCAAGAAATGAGAGCCCAGAACAAAACACTGATAGTGCCACTTTTAATGAGGTGTGGTACAGCCTGGATGGATCAAGTGCTTTCAGAATAATTTTTGCCTTTGTACTTTCTAGATCATTGACCAAAAGGATTTTCACTCAGCTAACGTTTCAGATTTTCTTTTGTGTCATCTAATTTACTCATTTTCTTTCAAAAGCAGCTTCAAGTTTTGACTTAATCATTCTGTGAAATCTTTAGAGCATGTTAGAGTATCTTTAAATAAAAACCCTCATTCCCTTGTTTCATTCCCATTCACAAGCAAATTTGTTGCAATCATCAGTTGTCATTCTGCTGCACATATGCAGTGATGTGTAAATCACTCATACAAATCAGAAATCATGGCTTCTGTACACTTAAACTTGAGAGAGTCTGGACACCTAGTTCCATCAAAATGCCAAACAATTCCTCCAGCTTTAATCCTACCCCCTTTGCAAACTCAAAGTGTTAAAGCTACCAACAAACATAGTACAGATACCTAACAAGAATGGATTACACGACAGAAGCATCCGTAGGTTGAATAATGGTACCAGAGAATAAACTAAAACTGAAGGACAAGTGACAATGGCCAGATGAAAACAGTTTTACTGGTTCATCCATATTCAGTTCATTTTGGGAGGTTTTCCAGAGTCTTTTGTAGTAAGTGATAGACAAGAAGGTAAAAGAAAGGTAGAAATCAGACTTAATTATACCACTTTGTACAGAGATCCAGGCAACACACTTCAAGGGACAGATCATCTTCTAAACAAGAATTTCAGTGTATGCTTCAGTAGGTATGAAAAGGTTCAATGCCTAAACCAAGACTTAGAGCACCAGAGCAAACAAGAGCAAGAAACCGAAGAGCCCAATTGCACAGTGCCCACCGTTAAATAAGTTTAACATTAAAATATCACTCTTTTTTTAAACTTTTGTGCAATTGCTATAGTTTAAATTTAGTACAACTTGTTGCTTGAATACAGTCCAAAAGTCAGATCACACAGCCAAAGATCCTGTTTCAGTGAAAAACTCAGTAAAACCTGCCCTAGTAGAGTGCAATATATACTTCTTGTTTACTACAACAGCTTATCCTTCTCACATAGATAAACAGGTTTTATACTACTGCTCTCAAATCTGTTAACAGACACACTTTTTATTAATGCCCTTACAATGGAGAAGGCTGTTAGAAGTCAAGTTGTAATGGAAGAAAAAGATTCCAGAAATCCTTTTCCCACTTGGACTTCAATGGTAAAAGCAGTTTCTTGAGGTCCCAGTTTCTCTATGTCAGTTTAAAGATTTCTACAAAACTGAGTTTGCACGTGGATGTTACTTGCACAGATGACAAGCAAGCTCTTGTTCATCACTTCAGACTGCAGTTTTGCTAGAAAATGTCATCAACCTGTGTTTACTAGAGTGTGCAAACTGAAACAAATCACTTGAATGAAGCCACTGAAGGAAGCTTACTCTGGCAAAAGGGGTTCTCTTCTCTCTCATCCCAATCTTCCTTTACACTGCTTCTAGCACCCCTCTGATCCTTGGGTTGAATAGCTGATCCAATACTAATCTGGCAGAAATTACTCACATTTTTGCTAGGTGACCTTCCTATCAGATAATAAAGTTGGTTCAAATAACCAAGCGATTTAAGAGCTCAAGCTAGTGCAACAGAAACAACAGGAGCATCAGCTCCCATTTTATTGAGATCCACTACAGAATACTTTCTGGGGATCATGTGTGAGGCCAGGTTTCTTTTTGACACATATTAGTTGGATGCAAAATGATCTTCAGGCCTCCTTTGCGTAGTGTTAATCAGTTAGAAAGGGAGCCTAAGAACCTAGTTAGGCATGCATTAAGGAAGGTTAAACTAACCATCACTTCAAAATGCTGCTGTATTCACAGAACTTCCAACAGCTTTCAGGACCACACCTTCAGAAATTTGACAGTTTTCATTGGTTGCATGTATGGTATTTGACACAGAACCAGAAGTACACACATTAACCAGTAATACTAGTAACCGTAATACAAGTCCCCTAAACACCAGAAAGGGCAGAACTGTCCTGTATTAAGGTTCCTTTTTGGACAGAGTCATCGCTCAGTTACTCGACAGCCTAACTGACTGCGCACATACCTATGTAGCATTAAATTCTGGAGTTCATAGAGTCCCATGTCTCAAAGCTCAACTGTTTGTGGTGGCAATTCACCATCAAGATGTCACCAGTGCCCTAAAGCTCCCATCACAGGAATTTCCAAAGCGCGATGCAGTCTCAATATGTTCTAAAGTTCTTGCTTCCTTCAGCTGACAGATGCTTCCCCCCACTCTATTCTTTATCCGTTCCCCGACAGAACTCTGTCCTGGTATGAACGCATCATTGTAACACAGGCAAGACAGTTCAGAGAAAGTAAATTACTTAATATCCCGCACCTTGGTGTTAATCATACAACTCAGTACTTGTATACAATTCTATTCTGAAAATGCAAGTTGTAAATGCAGGCATAAGTTTTCTAATACCACTGTTACCCCCCATATTAAACTGAAGACACAAAGACTTGGAATTTTTGCTCTTTTTTATCTTGATCTCATCAGATGAATGATTAATAGTGTTTAACATGACATTGAAGTCATTTAACATTTCTTGGGGCAGCATGCCAGATTCAGTAACTCAAGAGCATTCAACATAATGCCCAAGATACATTCACAAGGCTGTAATATAAAAATGCTATTTTTCTAACCATAGTCCTGTAACATCCTTTTCAGCTAGCCAGACTGCTTTTTTCAGCAGCTCCTGTACTCATTCTGTCAACTGACCTTTTACCAACCCATCTTTCATAAAGGGAAAGCAGTGATAGGTTGGTGCCATGCCATTTCTAAAAGCTCGTTGCACATTTTTCAGAATTTCATCAGTTTACGTTCTTTGGATTGTAAGTAATTAACTGGAAAAGCACAGCACCTTAAAACTTTCCCTGACTTCCTCCAGCTTCCGCACATACCACGTTATTTTAGAATAACAGCTTTGCCATTTAGAGTTTATGTTCTTTCTTAATCTGACAGGCTTGTAAACAGAGATACACCACAGCTTCCAAAAGGCTAACTACATTCACCCTCTACGCAGGGTGCACAAAGCTGTTTTTGCTGTCACAGGACCAAAAAAAGTCTTTCATTAGCACTGTGCCAAAGACCCTTTCAGCCTACTGGTCAAAATGTTAAGTACTCAAACGTTCCTGGAGTTCAGCATTTCTCCTTTGTAGGTCACCTTTTTCTAAAAGCTACACTCCATTTAGTACAGCACTTGGAAATGGTTTTATACAACTGGTCATAGATGCCTGCTTGCTGGCACTCATTAAAAACAAGGTCTAACCTTTAACACTCGCCTAGCAATTAGTCCTAGGACAAACTCACATTTTGGCTTCAGCAACCTTGCTAATAGACCCTTATTAGGACTATCTTTCAATGAAAAGGGTTTGCTGAATCTCTAAGCTGTAGCAACTACCGATTTTCCGTCATTTCCCAAGGGCCAAGGACCTCGAAGCCCACATGTGCTAATCAATACACTTGGGAGCAAACCCTGTAGAAATTGTTTCTACTACAGAAGATTCACATGTGCCATTTTGTGCTCCTCTGTCATTGTTAATCCTGACAGCAGAAAAAAACAAGCATGCTGGGCTTAGGGAAAAAAAGTGCTCTGTTAAAAAATAAACAAAGAGAGACTGAAAGTGCACTGCTGAACTCAACATAAGAGAAGAGTCAATCAGTATAAAGCAGTTGAAGGAAGATGCAAGTTAACCCACCAGTACAGCACTCTTATCACTGTGAAAGGCCCTCATGTCCTGTACTACTGCCCAGATCGGGCTGATACAATCTCCAGGAGAACAAAGGCAAAACCTGTGGAATCTAACCCTTGGCCAGGGAAACAGTTGTGCCAGTGAATTATAAACAAAACTGCTCCCTCCCTCTCCTAGTTTCAACACACAGCACAGCACGCAGTGGTTACAAAACCAGCTGGCAGGCAGGCAAACTCAGCAGAGTACCAACACCTCCCCTCTCAAAGAGCTAAGACTCTTCAGACTAATAGGAGACAGTTGAACCTTGCTGCAACTTACCAAGCCACAACCTATTACAACTTGCTTGTTAATTTACATGAGAGTTTTCTGGGAGATGGGGCAGACACAGAGACATGGCCATTTCCTACACGTTACCAGACTTCCGTGCAGAATACTGTCTGCTCATGGTTGACTAGGTCACCAGTTTGTGCCTTTTCTGCAGACATTCAAGCTCTAAAAGCCTGTTAATAAACCAGGCATGCCAACTGTCAGTGAAGGATGCATCAGCATCCAACCACTCAGGCCTGTGGAGCCTGTAAACTATCTCCACAGACATATCACGTGTTTCATACTGTTTAAGTGGGAATATGTGGAGATATATCCACACTCTGCCATTAAAAAAAAAAAGCTATTTGTAAAGATACTAGATTCAAGCACTTACTTCAGTGACTAGCAGTCTGAGTAAAATACACATTACTTCCACTACTTAGAACACCAAGTGAAGGAGAAATTCAGATGTTAAAGATTTTTTGATCCAAAGTAAAAATGTCAATTTGCATGCTTTCGAAGAAATAGCATTCTTTCCCAAGAGTTACAAAAATGGAAGAAAGGAAGAGGTGATAAAGAAGTCTACAGAACAACAAATTTTGAACAGTCTGCTTTAAAACGAAAGCAAACATGTTTTGGTGGGACCCCAAATTCTGTTATGCCAGGCCTCTCCCATACACATTCAAAAGACAACCTCTACCAACAAAACCTGTAACGCAATGCAGGAAGAAAGCAAATACAGAAGCAGATGCCAAGTTTTTTAATCATAACTCCGAAGTACCAACAGTAAAATGCTAGACTGAAAATAAAGCTAAATAGTTTCAAACTGGGCAAGAAACTTGCAAGTAAATCTATAAAGAAAAAAAATTAAGGCGATCAGAACTCTAGTATCAGCTGCAGAAAGACCGTTAAGACAACTGTCTATCTCTGACCTTCAAGACTTCGCCTAAATCTTTTGCACTCAACAGGCACCATAAAGGCAAGATGACAATTCCACGAGTTTACATACACCCTTCTGTTAATGTCATAACTATTTTTTCAGTCATATTTTTGTAAAGAGTAGGTACACACTTCTGTAATAGAAAAGGCTTTAAGTTCCGCAATTCAAGTTAAAAGCCTCAAGTCATTTGCTCACCTTCAATTATTCTAAAACTATCCTTTCGTACCTTAAAATCCATTACATCCTTCTGCCTCCCTCCCTCAAGTCACTTTGGTATTTATGCTCTAGAAAGACTCTTGTAGCTACACGCAGGTATCATTAACTTTGTCAGAGGTCAAGTAAGTTCCACTTAAAGTCAAAACCCATGCTCCCCAAGAAGCAATCCAGGTAAGTATTTGCCCAATTTTTTTCTGCCCATTCAGATGACTTGAGAGCTATGCACACCTCCTCCCAAACCCTTACTGTAGGTCATCAAACACTTAGAGCAACAGGTCTCCACTCCATGGGCACATTTCAGTGCCACACAGCACAACTGCGCAATGCAGCTCAACTGCATGAAAGAAATCATCATTCAGGAACACGAAAGTCTGATGACTGGAACAAAGGCAAAGAAAACAGTTCTGTTCATCTCCTGTCACTGACAGGTTAAAGCATAAAAGGAAAGAACTAAACACAGGTTTTAGGGCTGCACGAAGAGCCCATTTATCAGGTTATAAGAAGTCACATGCATTTGATTGTGTCTGCTTAACAAAGCCACAGTGAGATTTCTTTAGGAACTATCACTGCTGGAATTATAAAGGCAGTTGAGACACAGAAACTCTAGGACAGGAGAACGAATGCTGTCCCAAAGGCTAGGCAATCCAGCATGCTACAGAAGGGAAGCATCTGCTGAAAAATGCCTTATCAGCACACACACAGCCCATATGAACTGGGGGAAGGGGAACAACCAAAAGTTTAAACTGCTGAAAAAAATGGGAAGAACTATGCAGCTTGCCTGATCCTTTTCTTACCACAAAATCTTTGACATTCAGATAAATGATCACTAATGCTCAGTCACGGAAGGTATACCACTCCTCTGTCACTACACTAATTGCATTGTTTAAACAGGATAGCAAGATGTGTATCTATTCTTTGGAACAGAGACTTGGAAGAGGGGATAATCTATGAACATATACGCACTCTAGGAGAGAAGACAGAGCTATGGGATAAAACACAGACTAAAAGGTTCAGGTGTAAAAGGATATTGATTTTATGATCCATATCTTCTCATAAGCCTCATAATAAAACTGGCAAATTAACAGCACTGGCAGAAGAATGCAGCTGTTTCATTGTTTTGGATAAGCATGCTCAACACAGCTAGTAAATCTTTGCTACATGTATTGAGTGAATAGCAAAATTTACAGAAAATAATATCTAATGTAATTTTTTGTTCACAGCTATGCAACCATCCAGGTAGGTTACTGGTGTTAGGGACAAAGGTCTAAGAAAAAACTTCTGGGGCTACATTTGATTTCTTAATACCATTTCTATTTTTTTCCATGAAGATGCTTTATTTCTAAAGAGGACTTATATTTTGACCCATCAAAATTAGAAACAGGTAGTATACAATGCAAGCTCCAGGAGAGATGGAAAATAATTCTGAACAAAACAATGGTATGCTTACACACACCTCTTTAGAAAAGGCTATTAAAATAATTCATCAAATTCATCAAAATTCCTAACTCTTAAGAGCTCAGACTGCTTCCTCCTACACATGGAGCAGAAAGTGGATATACAAGTAGGCAGACAGAAAGCAATCTTGTATAGGAGAGTCTGGGATGGATTTTCTATAAAGGAGCTGCAATGATATAAATAGGGTGATAGGAGGCAAGCAGAAAAGTAAACAATCCAATATTACCACAGGATAAATACACACATATTTTTACAGTAATACCTCAAGTCTTAGGCCCAGTAAATTTTGGGCAAGTATTGTATCTACTAGAATACATCTGTATTACGATATTCAAGAAAGGCAGTATGATTAACTTGTCAAAACTAGCAGCATTTAAAAGCATATTAAATTATCATGGTGCTTGTACCATCCACTTTCCTTCTTCAACACAGGAATTCCTTGATTGCTACCATCAGCTTCAACCTGGTTGCATTTAGCCAGTAGAATACTAACACAGCAGCCATTGCTTGAGTTCTTTTATAAGGCTATGTTCAGCTTGTGTGCCCAAGTACTACTGCCATCTACAGAACAATAACCTTTTATTACCATTATCTAAAGAACAGCCTCTTCGAAACCAGAGGAAAACCATGCTTTTCAACTAGTATGTCATGTCTTCTAAGGCAGTTGCACATAGCCAGAATGTACAGTAGAGCAAAAAAGTGAATCCTAGATGGGATTTCAGTAACAGCTGTGCTAAGGTTTACACAAGACAGAGGATATATAGCTTAATGTTTTTTCCAGACTATTTAGAACACTGCAGTATGTCAGAAAATAAAGGCCATGTGGGAAGCTAATATTGGTACTTTTAACAGCAGAATGTTTTGGGATGATCCATCTGAAGCATCAATTATTCAAACCCTTAAGAAGAAAAAACATTTAAAGGTATCACAGTATTAAAAACAAGAAATCACAAAGGAATAAAAGCTTAGACTAGAAAAAGTCAAAAAGGCAGGAGGCCACATAGGGCAGAGAAAGTGATACAGTCCAAGACAGAATGCCAATACATAAATGGCAAAAAAAAAATATTCTGTGGCAACATTTTAGGAGACTAGGAAAGAGAGAAGACATGAAATACAAGACAGCTAAGTATCTGTAGTGAGCCAAAACAAAAAGAAACATACTTTTGTCATAAGGATCAATGCAAACAAGCAAGCAAACAAACAAAAAAACCCAAACCACCACACCAAAAAAAAAAACCATAACAAACACTAACACATGCTAAGAATGTCTGAAAAAGCATGAGAGAATGAGAGTACTTTAACCGATTTATTTCCAAAATTCTAAAATTAAACACTTTGACTCATGCAAATAGTTTCTGTTTAATTAAGCAAATGTAAAGAAAGAATTACGGAACATAATCAGCTATGGGCTTCTACTCCAGCTGATTCCAGGAGCATTCTACAGGCAACAGGTAACTCGCATTATTCAACCAGGAAAGGCAGAGACAAGAAGGAAAACAGCCTACAAAAAAGATGATGGCAAATACACTGTAAGATAAACATATGTATGTTCAAAATATCTGCTAGCACAACTCAGTTTTTCTTTTTTCTAACCTTAGCAAGATGAGCTACGGGCTAAGACTTTGCACCTCATATACATGCTTTACAACCTTCCACATAACACACACACAAAAAAAAAAAAGACTCTGGGTATTTCCTGATAATGCCCTACAGAAGTTATAGCAGTGTACAACTTACAGTGCATTGGCCTGGCTTATTAGCCGTGAATACCTGTTCTGATTTCTTATTACTAGGACACTTGAAACTAAATTCCAGAAGGGCTCAAACTCACTCAGTTAAAACAGTCTAGTACATGTTCTCATGCTAGTTGAGCCACGATAGCTGTCCGTGCACACACCCAGAACCTGTGGCAAATGCAGTTACAGCAACAGCCCAGCTCTCCTGCACAGAAGACTACACTGAGTAGGATCAGCACATTTTTGCTGCTGGCTAAAATCACACAGTTGCTATAACTGAACTGATACAGTAAACTCATTAAGCCATGATAAATTTAAAGTGAGCCTAAGATGAATGCCTCTTCTGCTTAACTGTGCTGATATCCATCTGTATATATCCTGGGAGAAGCATTAATTACAGTTCTGAAACGCTCTAACCAGAAGGTACTTTTGTCCAATGCTTGAACGTTACCTTCGTGTAACACTTAATTAAGCTGTGGAACGCCTTTCCGCAGGATGTTGTGACTGCTAAAATTTACAAAGGCTCATGCACCAAAAATTCAAAAACATTGCCACTGGCTCAGGAAAACTGTGAGCCACCAATTACTAAAGGCTGGGATAGTGTCCTAGGGAAGTAACACAACATGATTCCCCATCCTTGTAATCTTCCTTATGAGTCTGTTACTGGCTACTGTCCGAGATAGCGTGTTGTGCACTATGTGTGTTTGGTCCAGCCCAGTATGGCCAATCTTCCAACAAGAATGCTTGCAAACAGGTTTTTCTGTCCTCATCGCTAAACCAACAGCAACGAGCCACAGTTGAGATTACATTCAGTCAGAGTCAGCAGATCTTCTCCTTTCACTATAATTAATCAGAAGTTCATTACAAAAAAAAAATTTTAAGAGTAGTATCCCAGCAGAGAACAAACCAGTGCAAGTCCCATCTCTTTGAGGGGGAAATAAAAACTATAAAGCTAGTAAACTTACACTTATGCCCTGTCTTGTCACTGAAGTTCCCATACATTCAACCGAGTATTTCTGGCATGTTCCTGCTTTCATTACAACTATTTAGCAGGCATAAAGAGTTTGTAGGCTCACAGTACACATTTCTGGGACTTATTTAAGCACTGAAGCACTAACGTCAAAACGTATTTTTCCTAGCAAATCTGACAAATAATCATATAACTTACATTTTCCTGGTCAGAAGACAGAGGTGGCTCCACTAAAAGAAGCCTCTGCTCAGAGCTGTCCTCTTCAAAGGCTGTCTGTGGTGTTGTATTGTCAGACATGTGTCCTTTTCTGAGCCGTAGACCTGGCTCTGGAGAACCAGCATTATCGAGTTCCGTTAGTTCATTCATGAGATGCTGGGAGCCTTCGCAAATATTCTCCTTCCTCTTGATTCAGTTTGGCTGATTATGTGTTGGCTCTGAAAGGCAAACAGTTTGTGTAACTGAACTGAAGTTAAAACAAAGAGTGAGTATGAGAGTTGGCTGGAAGATGAGCATGCTTAAAAGCTACGGAACAGCTATGACAACTGCTTTTATGTGTGCCCAAACTCCCACAAGATTAATTATATAGACTTCTACACTGCTGGACAATGAATTCTCTCATCCTGCAACCACTAATATTATCATATCCTATCACAACTTTGAAACATGATAGAAAGTGAACTCCATAAAACATTAAATTCACAAAAGGCACAGTGATGTTTTTAGAATTTATTTTTATTTGTATAGAATTGCAAAAACTGAGCTGTTAATACTATTTACAAATAAACTACTTATCAAAGGCATTCTGTAATTACCAGCTCAATCATCTAGTTTAGATGTCACCAAAACTAGAACACTAAGTACTGGTACAGCTGCTCAAGTAATAGCAAGCAAGCAGAGCTCAAGCACCAACTAACTTTAGACAGACTGCAAGGAGGGCAGTAGTACACACAGTGATTATGGTTCCCTTGCTTAAAACAACATATTCACAATTACTGCTAGTAATGGGTCTGTACCTTTACTTTTGTAAGGAATCAGACCAGAGTTAAACACCATTCATTCTATCACTGCAATCAGAAACAGGTAATTTCCAAAAAAAACCCATAACCCATGCTTCCTACTCCGAAATGTAAATATATTTTACGCTTACAACACTGCGAAAAAGATGAGGTAAATGTAACTCAAGATGCTAAAGATTTAATTAAAATTTGCAGAAAATTACCCAATGACAACCTGTTAATGTAAGCCCTTATCCAAGATTACTGTTGGTTACCCACTTATCTCGTACATCACTGTGAGATGTTCAATAGCCTTGGGAGGCACAACAGCCACAGCACTCTGCAATGAGTGCCAGAAACCATCAGCATGGATTTGCGCTCAGCTGAGGCTTCAGAATCACTTTGAATGAGGACCGGTTCATTTCGCACTAATCACTTGCTGTCATTCTTATTACTGTAGCATCTAAGTACTTACATGTGACTAACACATAATATTAAGATTACCCATCTAACATGTTTTAACTTGCCAGGGTGCATAATTGGATTGGAATTTTAGTGCCCAATAAAAGATTCTGAACTTTGCCATAATGCAGGAGGGCAAATTAAAATTATAAGATGGGGGATTGATATTGGCAGTTTTGTAATAAAATGTCACATCCAAAAAGCCAATAAATAATGCACTCCTTCCTTTCAGGGACTAATCTCATTTGCATATTATAACTGCAAGCTAATTCTCAGCTCTGACAAATGTGCTATAGTTAATTTTGCTGCAGCAGTTTGTGATATTATATCCTCCCAGCTGCCTGACAATCCCCAGAAGAGAGAGCTGCTAATGAGCAGGTAACAGACTATGCAAAACTAAATGATAGCTCAGTTGTCCGAGTTCAGTATGGCACACTGCTTTCATCACCCAAGAAGCTAAGTTTACAATATGACAGCAGAGCAGATGGTATGCCCACCTTCCTGCTAACTCTACTACAGGGTCAGTAACCTCCATCTGGGAAGTAACATCTAAAATGGCCACAGCTGTTTACTTGGTAAACACAGAGCCACAGGACTATCACCCTGTGAGAATTAAGCCAAGGTTTAACAACATTACACAGGAAGCCCAATGAAGAAGTTGAGCAAGCAGTTTTTAAGACCA
Organism: Falco naumanni; assembly: GCF_017639655.2. Taxonomy (NCBI): domain Eukaryota; kingdom Metazoa; phylum Chordata; class Aves; order Falconiformes; family Falconidae; genus Falco; species Falco naumanni. The sequence continues at coordinate 24,094,583 of NC_054058.1, forward strand.
AGAACAAATATTTAGAAAGCCACAGAACAACCAAAATCTTGACTGTTTTTGTCATGTTTCAAGCAGCCAACTCACAATTCTACTTTTATGCGAGAAACAAGACATCATCACATTGCCATTTGGCAAAACTCAACTAAGTTTTTTTGAAATGAAACTTATTGGGTGTCTTAATTTAAAAGGCAACTTACAAGAGACCAATTTCAGTATAGTACACTGTACCAATTTGAAGATGTAGCTAAACCCAAAAAAATGCAAGCAAGCAGAGCACTGTTTGTAAACAAGTTACAAACACACACACACCCTGATATTCCACACAACATTTCAAACAGGTAGTTAGCTGAAACAGCCATAGTTAAGTTTCACAGATTGTTCAATCTGCATTGGACATTTAACCAGCAAGTTTTACTAGTTTTTCTTTCTACCAGCTTTAAGCAATAGAATTGCCATTGTGTGCTGCATTACCGGCTATACTGCCTAAGAGCACGTCCTTACATCACCCCTATGACATTGTGGGAGCAATGCTCAAAGAGACACAGTAACAACCAACACAACAGGCTTAACCACATTTGACCAAAATGCTTGCGAAAGGTTCTTCTAATATACAAAGATACAAGAATGCCAAGAGACTTCTTAAATCAGGCCTTGAATATTTACTTCGCTAGCACTCACTGCCAAGCAATCACTAAGGTTTAAAATAAAAGATGTATTTCGCCTCTGGTGAGTGAGATTTGCATTCAGCAGTAGAGTTCAGCTTTAGAGGTCTGCATAAATAGAAATTGTTGTTTCTTGAGAAATGTAACAGTGGAATTGCTCAATGAAATAAGATGTTTCCATATTGACTTTCATGCAGGATCCTTTTAGTACTGAATACGCTTGCCCTTACTGAGCATGCAAAGGTAAGCAAGTCAGAAGAGTCCAAAAGCATCACTACTGGGTTTTAGACCTTTTTTAAAATGTACTACAAAAGCCAAAAACACATGCCTGAATACAGCACAGAGTTGCCAACAGAAAAGTGCTAGTATCCCGAACTGTTTGCTCACAAGTGAAAGAAAGCAGTCTGAGATTAGGAATAGGAAAGGCAGAGATGGTCTTTAATTTCTATTATAACATTTCTATGACTCCACAGTTCAGTGAAGGGTCTGAATGACTATGACTACCTTTTCCTAAGAAAATAGGAAGCCTAAGTGTGGTCAGCAGCATCTAGCCAGAAGACAATGGTTGAAACACTGAAGAGACTTACTGCCCCATTCTGTCTCCAAGACTAGGCAGCTCATGAAAACAAAAACCAGAGAATGGAAAGCTATGGAACACTTGAGGTCTTGGAAAAGATTGTTTTGTACCACTACAATTATAAATCTTATATATAATTCCTTTAACTTCTTCTGTGGCATGCAACAAACTAAAAACTTTCATTAAAATTAGCTTCCGTTTAAAGAGGAAATTGCCATGTACAACTTAAAATCTACTTAATGGTTGAATATATAATAAACATAATATCAGCATCTAGATCAATCAGCGAGTTTCTGCCAGGTCGCAAAATCAGCTGAGAGAAGCAGCTACAGAGTTTGGTTTGTTGGGTTATTTTTTTCTTTTTAATACAGAAAATTTCTAAAGGCTAAGTCAGCTTTTAGAAAGGACATATCAGTTTATTACTACCATAGTTCTAAACATAGCATATAAACACAAAACATACCACTCCTTTCGTCAACTTAATATGCCACTGCCACCACATAACCTACAATAGCCTAAGTGGTCATCACTCCCAGCTGCTTGCTTCACCCCAGTTCAGAAGTCACCACCACAGTGAGGAGAGGCAGTGCCAGTTTCAGGCCATAGACAAACACTCATCATCTCTCTGAAAAGAGAATCACAAGGCAATAATATTTCAGAAGTTCACAATTGTGCAATGTCAGAGGAGTCAACATCCACAGTTACAGCATATTTAAGACACTGCTTCACTCCTCAATATGACAGGAAACAGTAGTTCCACAAAAGTTAAGCACCACACGATGATGTTACTATTCTTTGTACAATCTTCCTGGATATTCCCCAAGAAAAGTGATACAGCCCTTCTAACCTCACAGAATTCACCTGGCATGAGCACTGGTTTTCTACCCAACTAAACAATGCCACATGGTAGCAAAACAAAGAAAGCCCACTAAGGGTCATGCTTGCAGTTTAAATTCAAGAGATCTGGCACTCCCTTTTTAGGATACAACGCTGTCCCAGATCGTCAGACTACCTCCCACTACCCCTAAGCAAAGCAACCTCTGCAGCATTCAACTCTTCTCAATACATTCCTCCTATAAGCAGCAAAAGAATGATCCCTTGCAAAGGTATTTCATTCTGTCTGTAGCCAGCATTTGGAAGAATGAAAATTGTATTCCCCTCTCATTCATCCAAAAGCCTGATAAAAACTCCTGTTCAGGAAGGCAATGGCATCCAGTGTATGCTCTTTCCTTGCTAGTCCTCTTCAAAGCATCCTCTAAACTAGCATAAGCAATGTATACACACTGGATCAATCTTTGTAAGATTAGCTTATTCTCCCTAATCGTGCTTAGTTATCAAAAGGACAAAAGTCATCATGAAAGTCTCAGGCTACATCATTTCTCAGAACATTCATTAATGTTGAACGAAAGGCCAGAGTGCCTGAAAAGTCTTGTAAGAGATATCACCTCAGTCTACAAACTTTGCCTTACCTGTGTCCGTGCACCATCACAGCTACAACAGCATCACTATTTGGCTAGCTACATCCATGCCAGTAGAAGAGCAAAGCTAACCAAACAGTAATCCACCCAAGAGCTGAGTAACTTTACCAAATCCAAAGTTGTTTAGACTAGGCCTTAGTAACAAAATGGGCACAACTCCATTTCTAGAACTGTTAGCACAGGTACAAATGGCAAAGCACTTCCAGCACATCCCATAGGCAGATTGTTTGTGCTAAGAACAGAGCTTACCTAGAGCTATGGAGGGGACTTTTTGCCTGCAAAATAGCTGATTTCATTAAAACTTCACTACCTTGACTGAAATAAGGTATACCAAACAAAATGTAACTTTCTTAGCACACTGTATTTCTACTAGTATCTTCTGGTAGGAAGGTTCCGTCACAAGTAGTCCCTCCCAAATGGAACAGTGACAGCAACAGTATTCAGCAGCAACACACAAAAGCTTAAATTAGTCTCAGGTGACACTAGCATCATTCTGTCACCCATCTGGTTCCCTTACTCTCTAGCACCACTACTGATGGGCAACTGAGCTTATCAACAACGAGCTGCTGGGTTTTGTGCCTTTGGGGTTTTTTGAGGGGAGGTGGTGGTCTTTGATTTTCTGCCTATATGGCACCCTGGTCTGTCTACCAGGGAAACTGGGCAAGCACCAGTGCCAATACAAGGCGGGCATATACAGCTGGGTAAGGGAAAGAAGTTGTCCTCAGACAGCAAGCACAAGCTCAGACACATGCTTTAAGACTGCTGTTGAGAGTCACCCATACATGTGGCCCAGCTAACCCATGCTGGGTCACTTATTAACTACATGGGGTATCCACTGGTTGGCTGTTTTTTTCATTATGCATAGAGCAAAGCAGAAGATACAAGAAATCCATACATTTTAAGTAATTTGTGAATTGCCCCTAAGTTAGAAGGCTACAGCTAAAGAGTTAACAAAACAGTAATACTGAAAGATTCAAGAGCTTTACTTGAAATAAGGGGGTTTTAAAACTATTTTATTTTTTCCAAGAGTCTTTCAATGATTCAGTTGTCTTTTTCAGTTAAGGTGTTCAACATTCATAGCAACATTCCAGATAATCTCCTGAACCACAGCCCAAAACAAAGCAAACAAGCATATGTATGTATGAACGTGAGAAGGGCGGGGATCACAGAAAGCCTTGTTTTCTCGATGTACCCTAAAGTACAAACCAGGCTGTAAAAATTCTTTGGAAGTAATTTTTTACAATGAGGAACAATGAGGAAGCAATCCAGCACCTCTTCTCTTAGATGTAATTTCCCTAGATAAAGAGACATCTACAAAACAAAGATTAGACTCCCGCGGAGGGTCAGTGGCCAAAAAGCTGCCTTTGTAACTTGTAAACTGTCACTGGACACTTCAGCCTAAGCTATTTCACAGCAGGCTGCAGAGGCAAACAATCAAGCCCATTCTGATGCATTTGGATCCAAAGAAAGGGAACAAGCCAGCAGCCTGCCTACATTAACAAAATGCTTCCATTTCAGAGGATCTCATTACATTGTTACAACATTCGTCCAATTTGTACTGCAAATTGGACCCCAGCTTTTTAACTGGGTTAAAGTGTTATGTCAGAGGTTGGCCCACCCCCAGCACACAATGTCAGTCCGGTTGTTACAGACTGGATGACTGCTGTAAATTTGGTTTTTAAAATTAAATTAAATTTAAATTTTTAAAAAAAAATTAAAAAAAATTAAAAAAAGAGTAAAACTAAACCAAGAGAATTTTCACAAAAGCAGTACAAGACAAGGAACAGAAGTTCAAGTTCTTTTTGCATCACATTCCATGAAAATCCACAGCCCAGACCTGGAAAACTTGCTTTTGGTTCATTTTTCATTAAATGGCTCAGTTTCTCCAAATGAGAAACATTCCATCTTTGCCCCCTTTTATGATGTTATTTCTATGGCATGTAACTCACACCAACTTACTTTACATTTGCAGCAACAAAAAGATGCAGTTTGTTATTAACACTCTGGATCACAGACTGTCTAAAAGTGAAAGACTGAAATCAGACATTACTTCCCTTTTAAGTGAAAATTTAGACAACATCTTTTTAACTACTGACTCAACAACATCCGATTCACAGAACTGTTTGGTGAAGATGAAGAAACCAAAGTCTTTGGAGCAGGCACTAAAATCCAGAGGTAGGCAACTACACTGAAGTTACATTAATTTAACCTCTCTAACACAAAGTATCTATGCATAAGAATGTAAATGGCACCTAGATTAACTGCCGCAATCCAGAGTGCAAACATTCCTCTGCCCTGGCAGATACAACACTCCCCTCCTAGGAAGCATAAATTTTAATCTCCCTAGAAACCAAACCGAGATCTTTTAAGAGTCAAGAAAATGCTCTAAGATCTAGAGCAACTGTACAAAACCAAACACTATCACTTTGCTTTTAAAACCAAAGAGGATTACACATGTTTTAGGCTGCAAACTTCAGGCAGGAAAGCATTTAAGACAGATGCCTTCAGTACTTTTTACCAGTTTGCTTGGACATCTCTTTATGTAGATGCCATCACTGTGCAGACTTAAGGGCTCATTGGTGCCAAGAGGTGGCAGCCCCCACTCTTCCCTGGGTGGGCATCAAACAGCCCCACTTCTCATTTCTCATGGCTGCGCCCCCCCCCCCAAGAGGCACTGATGTTTGTCACAACCCATTCCAGGTGGCAGTCTAGAAAAACATTAACCCAGGGAGGAGAACGAGATAACCACTTACTATCAAGACTAACAAACTGAATTGGCTCAATACATTATCAGAGAAGCAGCATGGACAACATGACAGAAAGGCCAGGACCGCACCCCCAAGGTTTTAATTATGTAATTTACAGGCAGTATTTTCCTAACCTGTTACAGACTGACAGTTGGTCCAAGCCTTTAATTGTCATATATGTACATACCACCGCCTTTATTATGACCTGTTGACCAGATACAGACCACACCTGGCATATCAAACACCACACAAAGATAACTGATTTTAGTACAGCAGCCATGATCTCAGAAGCTTGGCTGCAAAAAGCTGATCATCACACTCTTCCCAGTTTTGGAAAGCACCTGTTCTCTAGTTTTGCTGATAATGTTGGTAAGCTTTATTCATGAGGTTGTGAGCTTGTTCATCCACATTTTATTTTCTGGCTGAGAGATTTGGCCTACAAAACATGTTTGCACTGCCATATTTGTAAAAACTATGATCAAAGAAAACTTTCTCCTTTACTTACGCTCAACAATGGCATTTCTTCAGTTGAAAACAGCGTATGTTGTTTTGCCACAAGTCAGACAACTAACAATTTGCTACTTTTCTGTAGCAAAAATGTTACATTATAAGAACAACCAACATCCACACCCACAGCATTATCAGTCCAAGATCAAAAAAAGGTGCAGTATCTTTTTCAAATTCTTAACACAGAAACTTAAGCAAAAGAGGCAGATCTACTGTAACTAGACTACGCCTAATCCGTCAGTCAGAAGCAGATTTAGTTACAGGGCTGAAGTTCTAGATAAGACCAAGTAAAGCTACTTATTAATTACATATCTTAAGTTCCTTAATACAATAGCCAGAGAATAATTTGTTTTTTAAAAGATAATAATTGTTGAGAGTTAAGAAATCGGCTCAAATGAACTTTTGGCCTCTGAACATTTAGTACTACTCTTTCAGATCTGTATTTCTTTCCTAGTAACATTGTTTTGAAATCATCTCAAATTCTGGAACAAGACCAAGGACACTGATACCACAATACATCACTGATTTAATTCAAGAGTCAAAATGTTAAGTTAATCTTTTACTTTTGATAGTCCTATAACTAAGGAGAGATGGCAAAACACCCACAGTCTACTTACAATACCCTGTGAGATTATTGCTGAATTTCTAAGAACCAAAATTATTATCAATATACATGAAAACCCTTTAAGTAGGGATGTAGCTTCAACTCAAAGCACATCTACAGGACCTAGACCAAGTTACTCGCACAAAGTCATCTTGCTGTGGTTTGTTTAACAATCTCGGCATAACACCTTTTGCTAGTATAACTGTGTTCCCTGTGGAGGTTTTTGCTAGTATAGCTCCAGCCTGTAGTCTAATCAGCATAGCTATGCTAGTGAAAAACGTAAAGTCTGAAACGGTTTAAGGTCATAAATATGCTCCAAGTTAATTTTCAAGTAACCATGAAACATTTTGGGAATAAAAACATTAGATGTTTTATGTGACTTAATATCACTTACTGATGCATTCAGATAGCCATGGATGGGGGGGGTGTGAAGGTGCAATCCATGTCTTTTCCAACTAAAAAAAACAAAAAACAAACAACCAAAAAAGCCCCCTAAAATACACATTGACATTGTCTCGGGAGGGGGATGTAAGTGAGCTATGGCAATGAGGAACACTTCACTCCTATACACTTCCAGTGAAAATATATACTGTCCCTACTTTAACTATGCAAGTGCAATTCACAGTTTGATAACAGAGCTACACTGCTTGTTTGGTAAAACGAGGATTGGCTGTAATATTGGATGAATGACAATCAGCACCATTAAAGGAAAAATGAAGATTGTTATGTCAAACTATTTACAGTAGATAACTCACAACAGAAGATAGCAACAGGAGATTAAGCAAAAAAAATCCTCAAAGGAAATAGACACAATATTTATACCTATAAATACGTTATTACAAAACAGGAACAAACCCATGATTTCGCATAAAACAGGAAAAGTTGCAGTTAGACATCCAGGTTACCTTTACCACAGAAGACAGCATTTACTGTAATTCATAAAGGAAGACACAAGACTACTATGTGTAGCACTTACACTAATTAACAATGGCTAAATATCACAATAAAGCACCACTGTCTACCCTCAGACCTACACAGGTCACCACAGGGCAAGAGAAGTGGAAAAGAGAAGATGCCTCCAGGATCCTTCACTCGGTCCTGCTCGGGTGCCTGCAGCCGTAAGAGGGTTTGCACACCCTTCTTCGACTCACGGGTGGTCAGCAGGGATTTGCAGACATCAAACAAGAGGGGGAAATCATAACCATGCAGCCCTGTAAATACAGCACTACCAGTGCCAGCACAAGCCATAAGCTCTGCATAGAGCCACAAGCTCTAGTTACCCTCCACAGAAAGAGGCCTTTGCAATGACGTGGAGAAGTAACTGGTCTAGTATGGCAACAGGGGCCCTGAAAAATGCAGAGACGGGATGTGGTGCAGAGGAGTGTAGCTGTGGGATAAGATGTGGGGCACACGCTTGCCACCAGAGACCCCGTGGCTATAGACAACTCACTAATGGTCAGTTAAAAAAAAAAATGCAGACCTGGAGCTGAACAAGCCTGGCTTTAGGGGTAACAAGAAACATAGAAACCAACATACATAAGAGGTGCCGTATCTAGCAAATTCAGACATAACCTGGAGCTGCAGAGACCAATGAAGAAAGAAAAGAGGTGTAAAAGCATGTTAGCAAGCACACAAGAAAAACTCCCAAGTGCATCCTAGAGGGAGGAAGGAGAAACAGACAACAATAACATCATACTGCTCCCAACAAACTACTCCCAAGGCTGACAACCTCACGTTATCCTCTCTAGCTGTCCAAAGCTGCTAACTTAAAAGACTCAGAGCAGCAATGGAAGAGTGAAACAAACTCCAGAGGAAGGGACAGAAGCCAAAAAGTGTATGTGGTAATTTTACATACAAGAAAATTTTGTTGTCAAATGCAGGTAAGTACTCTAACTGCAACTTTTTTTCTTTAAGAACTGCCTAGACTAATGATTCTTGAGTCAAAATGTTAAGATTTCTATTATACTAATAAATAAATTCTCGGCTTCACTTTCACACATTATTTTTGTATACACACACACATACAAGGGGTACTTCCCCTTCACCCATAAACAAAAATGGAACAATGTGGACAGAGTCCTCCACTCCTCCCATTTTGCAACTCTGAAGAGCATTGTTAGTCTTTAAAATGTCACAGGAAAATTCCAATATAATAACAAAGTTTGAAACAGCCCCAGGAAAAGCAACCAAATGGGCCACCTGAACTTGTAACACGTTCTTTCCTCAGAGGGAACTCTTTGTGCCAGGGTGACCCGGTCAATATTGTTTTGTACCAAAGGGCCTTTCATATGTGCCTAAACACAAAAAACTGAGCTAAGCAGTCACTGTCTGCACTTTGTTTGAAAAAGAAGTTATAGACATCATAGAAGACACTCAATTTCTTTAAGAAACCCTAAGAAAAGGAAGGAAACATGGCCAAGTTGATAAACATCCACACTTTTAAGAGTAGGAAGGGTAGGAATTTGGGTTGATTTCCTGGACAAGGGCCCAGACAGAAGGAACACAAGTAGAGAGCAAGAATTGGGTCAGCAAACTACTGAATAGTTATTTGTCCTAGTTTTCAAATACCCACTGAAGATACTCTTACTCTAGCCCAACTGCATCTGTAAGGGGTGTTAATACATGTAAAACTATTCAGATAAATACTCTGGAAAGGTGGAAAGAATACCTTATGCTAACAAAACTCCTACTGTCAATGGAGTTAGCAAATAGGGATCGCATTCTAGTATAAGTTTATTTTTCTTACAGAAAGAGAATAATCTAGTGTAATTTTGATGCAAAGACTATCAAGCCTGTGGCTGTGACTGAGAGGCAACACAGCTCTTCACATTTATCTGATGTACACAGACAGCCAGCTATCATCAATACTGAGAAAACGCCTGCCAAGCTTCTCAGTAGAGACCAAGTGCTATATGTAGAAGCCAACCACTTATCTATATGCCAAAAGATGTATGTACTGGGAAACCTAGCCAAGAACTCTATACAGAAGGTCAGATATAAACAGGCATAAACACTGCCTTATCCATTTCTAAAATCCCCAGGTATACTATTACGAAAAGCATGAAAGGTTTTTCCATTATTGACAGCACAGTAATGGCATGCAAGCTTTCGGGGGAAAAAAAAAAAAGCAGACACCAACAGATTTCTAAGACCTAAGAAAAGTCAATAATCAGCACTGAGAATTTAGTACACTAGAAGAGAGCATAAGTACAGTCTTGGAGGACAACTGATCTGCCAGACAACCAGGCAAGTCCTGACCTATGTAGACCAGCAAGCAACTGTAGCTCAGAAAACAAGAGTACGAAGTGTCCCAAGCCTTGCATTTATGAAATACGAAACCTGGTATCTATTTTTATCATGTGCTACTCAATCAGTAATAATTCAGAAGTTTTAGATCACATTTTACACATTTACCAAATGATTTGAGAAAGGATTTGCAGCTGACCACTCAATGTTGCAGTAAGATTTCAACACAGCACAACGTTTCCCAATCTCCATGCCTACAACAGCACCACCACCCAAAACAAGAAAAAGTTAAAATACCAAACACTGCCTGTCAGTCAAGGTAGGGTCACAGAGTTAGCAGATGGCAACCTCAAACACAAAAATAAGTTATTCTTGACACATCAAGCAGGTAAACCTTGGAACTCCTTGCTACAAGATGAGGATTCACAGGGAAACTGGACAAACACACAGGATGAATCCATCAAAGGGTATCAAGCACATGAAACCACCGCTAGCTCTAGAAGGCCCTAAATACCAGTGCATGTCTACCCTATATTGCTTGCATATTCATGCTTAGAAGCTATTTTCTCCCTTAGGGGATGGGGATCCTTACTAAAACTTTATGGTCCTCTCCAAGGAAGGACAGCAAGGGGCCTAATGAATAAAACCAAGACAAAACAGGGAAAAAGTCAAATGATTATGAGACAGAAAATGAAAAACCCCATGGAAAAAAGGATGAGGGCTGAAATTGCCCGGTGTCTCTGAGAAACGTTCTAAGCACCCTAGCAATGCCAATAAATCCCTAAAGGGATCGGAGACACGCTTTAGCCAGCAACTTACAAAAGAGGACAAGGGAATAGAAAAACCCTGTAGCTGCCAGAACCTCATTTGCCAAGTTTCCTCCTTCTCCCCTGAATAGCTAGCTTGGCTGGGACCAGTAGGTGGTCCCACAACTTGGCCAGGCTTCAGACTCAAAGGGTATAAATAGAAAGGTTAGGGACAAACCACAGTAAGAGCCTCAGTAGGAGGTGCTGCAACCTGGCACATTTAGCATATGCTTATCAGGATTTCACTCTGCAGCAGAGAGATACATCAAGGGAATCATACCCTGAGTGCACCCCTAGCACAACTCTCGCACTACCCATCAACTTATCCCCAGTGAATACACACTTTGCTGAGCACAAGCCAGTCCAAAGCTTCCTGGTTTCTCATCAGGCAGGAGTCTTGTCACTTTGCGCGTGGGTGGGGCACAAGGGCAAGAAAACTGAGCAAGCAAAGCATGAGAATGTAAAGATGTTTCTGCAGCATGGCTTGTAGGCAGACCTGGTGGCTACCGCATGGTCTGCTTGGGTTACACACAAGAGGGTGGCCTGAGTCTCATGGGGCAGAAGCTTAAGCAGCAGCTCCACAATGAAGGTAGAATCCTGAGCCAGAAGGATTTCTTGTTTGACCCAGCCTTGTTTATATTACAACTATTCTGGAATTCCAAGTTTCAAAAGAATGACTTGCCTTTTTCCAGAGGCTCAAGGAAATCAAAACACTCGGTGTGCCCCAGTATTTGTTCTTGCATACAGATTATTAAACACAATGATTTTTACCTTCTTTCATGAATAACGAAACATACAACAGTCAACCACTAAAATACACTTCTCAAAAACACCCAGTATTCCTAATCTCTAACTTGATACTACTCTCTGACAAACAGCTGTGCTACCTATGAGGAAACATAGATTAATTTCTCTCACCTTAAACTTGCCTCTGGTTCTTGACGTTTGAATTCAAGCTTGGTAAAGTTAATGTCCAAGATTCCTACAAGAAGGATGTGAAATCAACATGAAGGCTGTTTCTCTAAGTTGTCCAAAACTAGATAATAAATGTACACAGACAGGGGGAAAAAAGTCCTTAGGAGTATATATATTATACAGCAGCTTGTAAACATTTACAGTGGATGACAAATGCATGCATTCCATCTAAATTAGAAACCTTTGATTTCTGTAGGCTCACTCACCAAGATAACAACTTTGACTTAAATAAAGCACATATGAATTTTATAAAGAGGAATCAGCACAAAACCAAGAAAAGCAGGATTTTTTTTTAACTATCTCAGCTACATCATTCTCCATAAAATGCTCAACGTAACTCCAGATTCCGTATTTTATTCAAACTCTGCCAAACAAATCTCTGCTTTGCTACTTGTTAAAACTGATTTATTACTGTCAAATACATTAATCCGCAAGTTAATCTGCCTCAGGTCACCTAATGTTAGTCAGAAATAACTTCTGTCAAGCCATATATAATGTTGCTTTTGATCTACATGGAAGTTTGAAATCAGAGCTTGGGAGAGACCCTCTATGACATAAATATTACAGCATGAAAACAGCAAGGAATGCAGAGGACTTTTCCTGTAATCCATTTCCATTTTCTCTGCTTCACTTGATGGCATGTTGTTAGAGCCTAAAAATTTCCCTAAACGAAGGCTGAGTTTATCTTAGGATCTTGTGTCACTGGAGTTGTAAAGCATACAGCACTCACATGCCAACTTCAAACTGACATTCATTGCACTCAAGCAGAGGAGGGAAGGTTTGTAAGTTACACAACCTACTTCATCCATCCTGCAAATAGGACACAAAACAGAAAAGCTGGCTTAAACGTTACACGTATTACATCATGTACAGTAAGTGCTGGTAATATTTCTATACAAAGTCTTACACCCAACAGTTTAAAGTTTTACAGTTGTATGGCTTCCTTACTCGGTATTTCCAACAGAAAATAGAACTGGTTTTCACTGACAGACCACTTGCCTCCTAGTATAACCAATTCTCTAGACAACTTACCAGATGATCCAAGATTTTCAGCACAATCAAATCCGAAGTTCAAAGATTAATAAAGACAGCTGGACAATCACTGAGGAGAAGCAGTTTTAGCATACACATCCTACATGTTTGCATAGCAACTGGGTTGCCATCAGCACAATATGCTGATACAGGTCTATTACCTGTCACATCCCCTGAAGAAGCAGTCTCCAATGCAAGCAGCAGTAATGCATACATTCTACAGCTTTCCTTTTTATGTCTGCCTAGTAATTAATTTTAAGTGCCAGTAATTCTCAATTACTTCATCATTAGCATGGTTAAACGTCATTCTATGACAGGAATTATGCGACTATGCATTGGTCAACCCTAAATACCACCACTGTTACCCGTGACTTTGAATGTTGTAACAAATAACATGCTCATAAACTGTTCGTTTATTACAAAGACTTATATTACAACCCAGTTCAGGAGTTCCTTTGGCTTGGAATTATAAAGTGTTCAAATACTCTGTTACTTCAGAACAGGATCTCCAAGAAAGAAGCATCGAGTTTTCAGGGAATTTTAATCTCTACATAGGATAAGGCCTCTCAAAGAGTGGTAAGATTTCAGGTGGTACTACAAGAACTACTGGACTCATCATACTTACTGCTAAAAGAACAGGAATGTGGAACTGTACCTTTTCAAGGATGACCTTAGAATGTACAAAATATTCATGTGAGTCTTGCAGGCGGACTAGCCCTCAGGCACTTCCATAATAATGAACTATTGAAACAGAGCCAAGACATGAGTTTTCAGAGGAAAACAGTCATGGGTTCTGTGATCATGCTTTGTTTTTCACAATGACTTTACTGTGATGTGTAACAAGGGGGTATTTGAACTGGTTAACTGATACAGAAAAAGTCAGATGGAAAGGGCTTACATGGAAGAATGAAAAACCAATGTCCTTCTGAGAACATCTTGTACTGCTTTTCCCACAGCATTTTAAGACTCCACTGCTCAAAACCTGAAGTGGACCTAGGTTATCCACAGTCACGCAGAGCTGCACTTGTTATATCAACCTTGACCTTATCCAAGTATTTGAGATTTTTCAGCATCGTCTCTGATAGCCTTGTGTTATCATCTCCATTTCACTACACTGACCCGTATACTGGAGTCCTTCCAAATCAGTTGACATAACTGGCATTTTCAACAGCATCACGCGCTAGTTAGATGTTTTGGACAGAAACATTTATGCAAGTGCTATGAAACTTGGTCAGCCTCTCTTGCTCTCTATCCAGCTTAACTTGAAATCCTGAGTTTACCTTCACAGCAGAAGACAGGAAATATCCTACCTTTAAACTCCAGAGTATAGGGTCATGGCCAAATTAGAGGAGTTTTACAGATACAGTAGCTAAAACCAAAATACATCATGTCAATTATTTTAGCAATGTCACCTCCTACTGAATCAAATACTGGATTTCTGCGGTTCAGAGTGTTTTGATGTTTTTTTACTGACCTTCCTTCTCTACAGTTCTAGTTGATAAAAGAATGCCAGTATACATACGAAAAATCATAGTAAGAAAAGGAGGCTTTGGCAAATTACATTCTGTGTTTCTGGAAGAGGACTTAAGAACAAAACCCACACCACCAAAAAAAAATAAAATTCCTTTATATCCTTCATACAAGTGACATGAGTAATTCACAATTATCAGGTAGTCAGAGAAATGTAGCATTCCTCTTCTATACCAAAAACATATTTGAAAATTGCTCTTTAAGAAATAACTTACAAATCAAGTCTAAGCTACCTAGCAACTTCCTTCACTGCATTAGTAAAGCTTGCAAAAAAGGAAAGTATTTTTATAATACATTTATTATTGAACTATGTCCATAATGCTGCAGAATTCATATGGTTGCCAATTATTAAGAAGTCACAGAACAGTTGCACTTAACCATGGACATTAAGATCATCAGGACACAAGCCTTTTTTCAGCATCCTCCTCTTAGCTTGAACTATATAAAGGTCAGAAAACCACCAAGTAAAGCTTTTGTTGACTCCATTATGCTTTTCTCAACTCTCAGGACACCTACTTCAGAAAACAGTCCATTTTGTTCCCCACTGAAGGTACAGCAGGCAGAAAGCCAACAACTAGCACTTTGCCACATAGCTACTTTAATAAGAATTATGAATAGGCTCTTCCTTTTATTTCTACAGCCACGTTCCATTAAAATAAAATAAAAAATGCCTACAAGATTGACGTTGAGAACAGCAGAACATTGCTGTTATCAGCCTTACAGTGCTATATGCTGTTCTAGGGAATACACAGACACACAAATAATTGCTTAAACTAACGCAATTTGCAAAGCACACTCTTCTTCACAAGCAAATTGGTTGTATTGCCATGTCAGAAGGCACCGAACCCACCACCACTAACTTATCTCCACAGCACCAGTATTTGTCTATGTAAAACATGCCCACAAATACCACCAGCCATGGAAACAAAGACATACATTAAAGCATTGGGAAGGAAAACAGAGAAAGTACATCCTTCAGTTTACACCAGGGAATGGCAACCACTAAATCTTACGAGCAGCCCACTAGGAAATGCAGTGAGTGCAATATTCTCCATAACAAAAGCATACCTAAACCATCAGCTGAGAGAAGCTGAAATGCACATTCAGTGGTTCTTCATCTCAAGTCCTACTAGCCATCCACTTCCAAATGCTAAAACCCCTTTCCCTGCAGGTAAAAGCTTGCCAATACTCTCAGGACTGAGAGTACAGCTGGTTTCAGTTATATTTATCTTTGCATTGCACACCTTTTTAAAACAAGTCCTACTGCACACTGGGAGACACAGATCTAAGTATTTATAGTTCAAGCATGAGTTAAAGATTAGCTAAAGGGATTTTACCATTCAGATTTAATCTAAGAAGCCAGAGGTGGTATTTCTCTCAGAAGGCAGCTTTTACCACCTGAATTCAACTATCCCATTTTTCATCAGAAGTTCTGCATTTTACAAAAACTCAGAAAAAACATATAGACATAGGCAGGCTTGAAGTCCTTATCACGGTAACAGGTCCCAAAACCTAGTATCACTCACCAAGTAGTTTGCACAAGAAATCAAAAGACCACAAGTGCCTTTATTAAAGTCTTCAGAATCATGCGAAAAAAACATTTCATAGAAGGTCCATGGCATGTTCCCTCCAGAAGAACAGCCTGTTTATTCAAATACCCATACACATCCAATTTACTAAAACACATGACGTTTTGAGAAAATCATACTAGTCAAGCAATAAACATTCATCAGTAAGGAGCTAAAACAGGAATCTAACCAGAATGCTGTCAGTAAAACAGAGAAAAGCCCACTAAAGGATCCTACCAACAAAACGACTCTTACGTAAAAGCTGTAGAACTGTTTAACACAGCAGTGATCTCCTAATGAAATCTATAGCATATAAGCTGTCATCTTCTAGACCTAAACAGAGCAGCACAATTGACCTTCACTTCAAACAAGGAACAGCAGTCTCTGCAATCCTCTAAGCAAATGGAAACAAATAGGTTGGGGAAAAGAGCATTTAATTTGGTAAAGAAGAGAAGGAGGAAAATGAGATAAACTGATAGGAAAAGTGGCTTTAGTATGACAAAGTCAGGCTAGCCACATCTTACCTTTGAATACACACAGATGATCATAGCTATATTTAGAAAAACAATTAATGTTGGCAAAGGCAGCTGGACTTTTACATGACCTATTCAAATGCAGACAGTGTTGTAACATTATGAAGTCTGTATCTAGTGTAAGTTTGGTTTTCAGCACTAGATGAAGAAATATGAATACTAACCACCCTGAGATAAAATACTGCCAGAAATAAAAGAATTGGGGGTGGGGAAGAAGTAGACTTTCCTGCAGCAGGTCTCTGCAGAAGTTTGTAATGTACTTAGATTTGCTGGCAGAACATTGCAATACCCATTTTAAGTATTCAGGCTTGACTTTCAACCTATTCTGCAAGTAAATTGTCTACTCTCTTGCTTACTGCTGTCTAAAGGTACCTTTAGAGCCAATGATTATAGCTCTGCCTGTTCCAGCACTCTCTTCCTGTAAATAGTGCCTGACTATTTTCTGTTCTCACAAGGGCTTAATTAGTCCTGTTCACAGAGAGCTACAGCAGCTGGCACATCCCAGCAGACTCCACTGCATTTTCACAGCTACTGAAATTTATCTGAATCATGCTGCAAATTTTTTTACACCATTAATTACATGTCCTGTGAACCTTATATCTATCTACCTACCTATACATTTGAAGACACCTTTCTGCAAGCAATTTAGCTACAAGACAGCTGTGAGAAATCCCAAAACATTCGTTAATGCACATGCAGTTCACAGAAGGCCAAGGAATCCTGCATGGCCAGAAAAAGAGACTCTTCTCCACTAACAGAGCAGCAGAGACCTGCAACTCTAGAATGTGAGAGTAATGATGGCTACATGCAACACATACAACTGTCATCTACTTTTTTTTTTTTATACCCACCACCCCTACAACATGTTATCTGCTCAAGAGACCATTAAGCTACAAATAAAAGTAATCAAGCAAAACCTAGACAGTAATTTTCTCCCTACCCTGGCCATGTAAGTCAAACAGATGCCACTTAAAAAAGAGCGAAGGACAGAGATGTTTCCATGAGGTTCTGAAAATTCCAAATAAGTTATAAATTAAAATCATGTTAAATCAGAGGGCAAATTGTATTAAACATACAATATTTCCTCTTCACAATTCTGAGCACCTTAATTTTGCCAACACTTCCTTGGTTCAAGTTCTTTGCTACTCCTCAAATCAAGAAACAGCACTATAAGTTGTGCACCTCCATTCCTAAGAGCGATCTGCTTACCACCACAGCAGCTGCCACATCCCAACGTGGTGAGCAGTCTTCCATACACAAAAAAAGTGCCAGTGTCCTGAAAGGAAACCTGGAGGTTCATCTTCAAACTGGACTAGGATAAAGATTTTATTTTTATGTGAAAACCATTGAGATAAACTTTTCAGAAAACATATGTAATCACTGGGAAAGTCAGAACTCCAGCTCAGTTTTAGTTACCTGATGATAAAAGTCTGAATCTCTCAGTCTGCCACACAGAAGGCAGGAGATCGTTCTTTTCAAGGCAACAGGAACTATGTGGAAACAATTCACCTTTTGCTTATTAGTCTACACAATGGTCTGCAGCATCCTACTTCAAAAGTAAAATGTTCTGGTAGTAGTAGCATATTCAAATAAACAAGTGAAAGTTAAAATGTTTTCACAAATCTGTTTTCTGAAGAAGCTGAAATAGTACCTTGTTTGTCTCCTTAATCATAATTTTGAAAACCAGTTTCTTTATTGAACTTGTCTTGAAAAACATGTTGCTTTAAAAAGCAGAGGCTGCCAGTCACCATGTCAAGTACAACCAGCTGAAATGCCTTGTCCTTTATACAAGACATTGTATTTAAAACCAGTTTTATCAGAGATCAATACAGTTTAAAGTAACATTCTTCCCCTTAAACACTGTCCAAAGACTTTTTCATAATTGCTACCATTATCTTGTGTAACATCTTTTCAAATCTACCAACACCGTCTGCCAGAAAATTCACTGAATGACTCAGACACAGACACTTTCAGATCATAAATACTCAAAACTGCTATTTCCATTTCAGAACTACTTCTATTTAAGCATTTGAATTGCTGACTGCATAATAATCCAACGATCTCCTGAAGCTTCCTTATCAAGATTTTCCTCGTGCATAGACAGCATCTCCACTGCCGAAAGCAAGCCTTGTTTCTTTGCACAGTGTCTTTGTCAATACAGTTCAACAACTAGAAACCTGTAAAACTTGCAAAATTCTTGGTGTCTAATATTAAATATCTCTTGTACATGAATGCTTGACACAGCTCCTTGAACATGCAACTGAAGACATAACAGCAGAGATCCAAGCATTAAAATCACTGGCACTACATGCTCTCCCAATTATTTCCTTCATGACAAATCAACAGAAACTCTTTGCCTAGAACAAGTACAAGCTTTCTAAACTCAAGCCTTTTTACCTTGTATCTAAAAGTCAGGCTTCAAGTCTGAATCTCACCCACATTGCCAAAACTACTGCTCACTAGTCACTTGAGCAAACCAGTAGTAATGCCACCAGTTCAACAGCACTGATACAACTCCATCGGTGCAAAGACTGGGGTGGGGGTGTAAGGGGGAGCCCTTCGTTTGTGTCTAGCTCTCTTGAAGACCTGATACAGTTTAAGCTCCTATACTCATCTCATTTTATGTTTGAGAACATGCATATAATAGATAAGGATCAGTTGAAGCAATTTTCAGCATGAAAGGTTTTGCTTAACTATGCCCCCCCCCCCCCCAAAAAAAAAAAAAAAAAACAAACCAAAAAAACTCTAGTGTGAAGGACAAGAGTCTGTCTGATTTATACTCAGAAAGCATAATTTTGAAAGCCTGGCCTGAGTCAGGGTGCAGCTTTTAACTGCTCCATCTCTAATTCCAATTCAGTTTTCCACATTAGCAACTACTCTCCATGGTTTCCGCCACAAAGCTGCCAACAACCTTATCCGCAGGCTTATTTAACCATATTTAGCCGTCAGCTCAGACAAGGGACTTATTTCCATATTTTATCAACAAATCTTACACTTCCAACACAACAATGAATTTGTTTCAAGTTGCCTACTAACACACACTCAGTCTTCATATAGGATTAAGTGTCACAGTACAGATAAAGTTTACATGTAATAAGTTATAACATAAGAGCCACAACATAAAATGTTCACAGCTGAAACTGGCTAGTACCCCCACAGAAAAAGGAAAAACAAACTCAAAACACAATCTCTTCCTTTCTTGCATAAACAATATTCGTTCATTGCCAAAGATAAGGAAAACAGACTGTGTTTTATGACTGTGCTGCACCCATAACTCCATGACATAACACCTACTTCTGTTGATCATAAACGCTTTTCCTCTGTTACAGCAGCTACCACCAAACTTTAAGTAGTCTCATTAAGGTTCTGTAGAAAGCAAGCACCTCACTACTGAAATACTACAAAAAGGCCTCTGAAAGCTGAAGAATTGTAGAACAGTACTGAGAGAGAGGACTGCACAGTACACAGCTCTTCAATGACTTCCAGAATAGATCTGTGAAGACCACGGCCAGAACAGAACTAAGAATTTAACACTCCCTGACACTGACTACAGCAAGGCAGTGAAAACAAGAGTTTGAATTACACATTAAGACCTCAACACCAGATTATGCCCAGAAGGGTTTTCTCGGAGGACTTGGCTAATTTTATAAAACCTGGTCCACTTCCAAAAATACACAACACAGTTGCGATACACAACTGTTTCATGAACTTCAATGCCATACTAAGAACAAAACGTATCTTTAAATAAAGACTAATACCTAAAAGCTTTTCTGCTGCATGACAGGCGGATACAATAGTTCACATGCACAAAGTGACAAAGCTTATATGTCAAAAAAGTTATACCTGAATGTTAATGCTTTTCTTAAATGCCAACACACACATCTACTACAGCCACTAAATCAACGGAGTTTTAAGTCTAAGGCAGACATAAAAAGAAACCAACACTGCTTGAAAAGCTCAGTGAGAACAACAGCTGTCATATCTTCTTTGTCTTCTAGTCGATTACCATATGTTTCAACGTCTTTGTTGCACATCCTAAGCAAACAAGACATGAATATCTAATTCTCTCAGGAATAACAATAAAAAAACCCCCACTTTTAAAGAGTTTATTTAACTGTCACTCGGGAATATCCAAATTGTGGTCACACTAGTGTTGAATATTTACATTATTTACTGTTAATAACTCCAACGTTTATACATACATACACATAAACACACACAGAGAGAGTTCTGCAGGCAAAGCAAAGTTCACACATATTGTGCAAGTGGAGGAATTATTTTTACCGCCTCCGTAAAAAGATTTTAGGAGCAACAGCACATTTCCCTGCCCTGACAAGCAACAAGTGTGCAGAAGGCTACAAACAAGACCCACTTACAGCGCTCTTGACCCACTTAGAGCGCCTAAAGCCTCCTCCAGCGGAGCTCTTCCCAGTGCTCCTTCGTGCCCCTAAGCGAAGACCTGACCGCAGGCCCGGCTCACCCCTGCCCCCAGCCAACCGCCCGCAGGGCCCGCTCCGCGCCGCGCCGGCGAAACCCGGCCCCGGCCGAGGGCAGCGGCCACCGCCGGCCTCCCCCCAGCCCTCCGGCCACCCGCCCGCGCCGGGGGCGGCCGCGGCCCCCACCCCCGAGCCGCCACCGTCCCCGGGGAGCGGCGGGAGGGAAGCGGGCGCTCCCCTTCGCCGTCCCGGCGAGCGGGCGGCCGCCCGGGCCCGGGCCAGCGCCCCCGGGCCCCGCGGGCGGCGGCCGGGCCGCACAGCCCCTCCAGTGAGGAGCGGGGCCCGTGGTCCCCCGGGCACTCACCTGGCAACGGCCGGCGCCCGCGAGCTGCTGCCCGCCGCCCCGCGCCGCCCCCCTCCTGCGGCAACCGCTGCCGCCGCCGCCTCCCCGGCCCCGTCGCCTCCTCCCTGCCCTACACCGTCATCATCGCACGAGGCCCCCGCCGCCAATGCGGGACGCGCCACCGCGCCTGCGCACGGCGCGCGGAAGGAAGCGCGGGGAGCGAGCGCGGCTGCGTCTCGGGCAGCGTAGTGTAGAGGGGCCGCGCAGGCGCACGGGGCGCGCACCCGGCCGCGCGGGCTGGGGAAGCGCGTGCGGGCCCCCGCCGCGAGTGCGGCGGGAACTGGCGCTGACCGGCTGGGAGCGGCCACGGCCTGGGGGCGGCGGCTGGGGCGGCGGACCCGCAGGGAGGGCCGGGCCAGGGCGAGCGCACCCGTCCTGTCTCCCGGGGAGGGAGGGGTCGGCGAACGGCGGAACCCCCGTCCCGCACCTCGGAGGGTTCTTCTGCGACACCGCTGCCTCCGGGCCCAGAGCAGCAGCCGCGCTCTCCTAGAGAAAGCGCTGCCACAGGAAGCCCCGGGCGACCGACAGAACGGGCCCGAGGGGGCCACCCGTCGTGACAACTCCGGGCCGCCCCGGCTGGGCGAGGCACTGTGCACCTCGCTGCGGGGAAGGTGTGAAGCACCCCCAGGGGCTATGGCAGCTGCCGCCGGCCCTGCTGAGGGGAGAGAGGCCCCACGGGGCCGGGGATCGACGCTCGGGGCTGGTGTGCGTGGCGTGGGGTGGGGAGGCCGCAGCTGGTGAAAACCAGATGGTGTTACCAGGCCTGATGGTGCTGGAGGTGTCTTGGAAGTCTGGTTTGTGTGATAGGGCCCAAACATCCATGTCTGGTGTAGAGGCATGGAGGAGGAACACCAAAGAGAACAAGAAGTTCCTCTGTTGAAGTAGTGGGAAGTGTAGGCAGAGCAGCAGGGAAAGCTATGTGACGTGGCGATTTCAGCTCCTGAAATCACATCCGTGGAGAAAATGGTGGAAACCCTATGCCTGCATGTTGTACGGTGAGACTAGTCAAAACACTAAGGCAGGGGTCCTCAAACTTTTTAACCAGGGGGCCGGCACGTGGATGCAGTGGCAGGCAGTCATCTGCGGCTGCTTGGTTTCCCCTCCAACCCCCGGCAGGGGGGTCTGTAAATACCGGGGGCCAGATTGAGGACCCTGGGGGGCTGTATCCAGCCCGTGGGCTGTAGTTTGAGGACCCCTGCACTAAGGGAACACTATACAGTCAGAGTACAATCTTAACAATTGCCAAAAACAACAGCACGACCTGCGAGGAACCCATCTGTAATTTGTGGGCTCTGCACTTTAGTGCTTTGCTGAGCCACAACCCAATCAATACACTTGTACCCACACCCAGAAATTTTAGCTCAAACCACTGACTGTGAGCAAGATACTCAGTGGAAGCAAAATTTTCCCTATCAACTAATATTTGAAATGTTTTGATTCTTAATACCCATCAACTTACACATACTGCCCGTTCCTTAAAACTGTTTATAGAACTGATTCCCTGTTCTCTCAGTTAAAATATATCCCATCTCACACATTCATTACAGTCTTTATTATTGTGAAGGGAGCAAGGTAGTTAACAAACAGCACAGTTGCACTATTATATGTATCTACAGTTTCTCTCATCAATCAAAATGTATTTTGACAGCCGTGGGGCAGCAGCAGGGAGAGTAACAGCTGCAGTGCTTGCTCCAGCTCCACCCCGTGCCTGGCAGATGAAGTATTTCCTGCTCCGTCTTCAGTATTTCATCTCTAAAATGGTGCTAATGATTTTACAATATTTTGAGATCCATTGACGAAAATTATATTAAAACTGCATGTCATTTTCGTTTGTCATTTCCTGTCACCATAACGCAACCAGTTAAGAGAGAAATTGAGATAGGAATACTGACTGTTTCATTAAATATTAAATAAAAGGAATTAGGGTGGTTTATTCAGGTTTGGGAGCCTGGAAGTCAAAAAGTAAATTTGTGCTTTGCCATTTGGGGCAAAGTATTCATTCAGAAAGACGCATTTTTTAAAACTAAGTAATGTAATGCCTGACAATTTATAAAGAATTTCTAGAAATGGTAGCATTAATATAAAATGTTCACTGCCTTAATTCCATCTCTGAATGTTTTTGTCCTACATACATAGCCCTGTACTTTGTGAATGTTGGAAGGTTATTAGTTAACTCCGCTGTTGTTCCTGAGCAAGCAAAAACAAATTTGCCTCTGGTAAATGAAACTGAAACTGGGCAAAATCATCACAGTGAATTGCAGAGGGCTGCCACTCTAAAAACCTGGTCTAGATGTTTTCTCAGACCGAGAAAGGTAGTGGCCAAGCACTTGTGCAGGTTCTTCGGGCTGTGAACAAGGCAGGGCTACAATTAGCTCCAGCACAATGACTGTGACAGTCATTAAATGACACTGGGTCTTCCTCACATCTTTTTTTTTTTTTTTTTTTCCCCTGAAAAGCAGGATTGTAATGTGTCCTTGCATGGTAATGCCTCATCCTGTCCATCCCACGTGATCATGATCCTCTTGCAGTCATGCCAAGAACTGACACAGCTATATGGCACTCCAGGAAGAGCCAAAAGACAAATTATGATTCAGAATATAACTGCCCTAGGATAAGGAAGAGCCTGCACCCTTTTTCTTTTTTCTTTTTTTTTTTTTCAGGATATGCCTTATTGCTACAAGCCTTTAAACTGCTTCACCTCTATTGGCAAACACACTTGAGCAGCTTCCTTCTGAATTCTCCAGGATGGCTGCCACCATTTGACAGCACCATGGGGCAATGTTAAAAGGGAAAGGGCCTGGGGGTGGTATTATAATCTCCCTGCCTCCCAGTAAAGCAGTGCCTGCTCACTTTCTTTGTATTTTCTTCCTTATCACAGTCTTCTTCACCTCCCAAATCACCAAGGGCCTGACTCTCACCCCATGCCCTATCAAACTGCTGAAGGCTGGTGCTTGCTGCAGCCACCAAGTTCCAAACAGCTGCTGCTGCTCCATGGGGCCATCAGGCCCAGCTTGCATTAGGCAGGCGGTATGGAGAGCTAACTGAAATTTAGGGCAGGTGTCCAACTTGAGTGTCACAGGGCGGTATTTAGTACTCCATTTTATGGCTGCTGCATTTAATCCCAGCTCTCAGGGAGAACTTCCAACCCTGCTGCTTGTTCCCCCTTTGTCTCTCTTCGAGGAAATGCTATGAGTAGGTCATTCCTTTTCGAATTCTAATGCAAAAAGAATAGATTGCAGTTGTCATTCAGATGGAAGGCATGAGTATGCTGTGATCATTCTACTGTACTGGGGGTTTTATATTATTAATATGTATTAACAGTTAATTAATAATATGTATTAACAGTTTTTACTGCTGTTGTTTGGAGATTTACAACAGCTGATCATCATTCTTTTTGTCCTTTCTGCTATCTGTCCTGTTGGCCACGGAAATCTGTTTTGCTTATCTTTGAGGCTGGTTATATTTAGACTTCAGAGCTAATATGCTCATGACATGGCCCGGTCCCAAAGCCACCAGCTATCTATGCTGGAAAGGCTACCCACTTGATGGTCTCTGCATCCATCAGCCTTTGCACACAGGGTATTGGTGCCCACGCTGCCCTAGCAGGCAGGCAGGCAGGGTTTGGCCAGGATACATATCTGGACCAAGGAGATGGGATGCATCTCTGGGTCCCATGGGTTAGACATAGCCAGAGCCTGCATTTGAGGAGAAGGGGATCCAATATTATGTTCACATCTGCTCACTATCTGTTGTATGACAGTTCCTTCAGAGCCTGCCCTTCAGTGAACTCGATTTCATGGAGTATCCTCTAGAAACTACTTAACCTGAAATGTAGTTAAACAAAAGCTAAATGAATGACCATATAAGCAGGTGGTTCTGGAAAACCTTGTGACAGACACTTGAGAATTGCCCTTTAGTCACTGGAAGTTATTTCCCAAGGTCTCCTTGGGATGTTCTATGTCTGCGTCAGTTGATGAAAATACTGTCTATATTTCTGTAGCCACAGATGACTGCTCCCACAGCGTAATTTAAACCTACTAGGCTTCTCCCTGGATGGGGTCAAGTGAGCAGAGAGAGACCCTTGCATGTTTGATTTTATATGACTGAACAAGATCTGCTTCATTCATGCTTTGTCCGGGCTACAAAACTTGGGTCCATATAGAAAGTGTAAGTTACACTCACAGTGTGTATCTGGGTTCCACTTGGCTGTTTCCTGAATCACAAAAGGCAGCAGTCTCTGTTATATTGAGCTCTGGGTAGGCACAGCTTTTGGGGACAAAGAATGGGAGCCTGCAGACAATGCAAATGGCCTAGAGTCTGGTGGTATTAAAAGGTTCATTTAAATATTCTCACAACCCTGCCACTATCTTTTTACCATAACTGATATCAAATGGAAGTTTCTGTTTGTTCTAGGATCAGCTATTGCTTGGCTTACCTTGCAGCAGAAAATACTAAAGCCTCATTCATTCACGTTGTAACTTATGTATTACTAGCTGGTTGGAAAATGATGACAGATTTGCATCCTGTTCTGCTCCGTTTAGGAGCTGATGTTGACTGACTTGCAATAACCGTATATTTGCATAGTGCCTTTAACTCCAAAATATTTTAGTTTTACATGACTTACGGGTGGTCATTTCTATCAGCCTTGAAGTGCAGTGACTTCAGGGTTGGAATGTGGCAGCCAGTTACCAGCACATACTATATAATAGCGTATTGTGTGAATATCTTATCCATATGAAACTGCAAACAGAATTTGAGTAGGTAGGTATTTGATTCAGAAGCCAGGCTAACCTCCCAAGGCCTTAGTCTTGCTACGAGATATTCAATACCCATAAATAAACAAGCCCAGAGTTCACCTCTCTTTTGTAGAACAGTCTTTCCTCCAGCATTGTACCAGACTAGGGCTTCACTGCAACTGACCTTCCAAGCCTCCTGCAGAGCTCCCCAGCAACAGCCTCTGAGCATCTGACCCCCCAAGGTGTCACTGAGCCTTTTTGTCCCGGATTGAGCGTGTCCCTGCACAATGGGGATACAGCTGTCTGCCTGCCAGAGTTAATGAGCGTAGAAGGTAG
Organism: Falco naumanni; assembly: GCF_017639655.2. Lineage (NCBI taxonomy): Eukaryota > Metazoa > Chordata > Aves > Falconiformes > Falconidae > Falco > Falco naumanni. The sequence continues at coordinate 24,120,750 of NC_054058.1, forward strand.
GCCTTCAATTATGGTTCTTCTTAGCTGTATTTCTGAAAAAGCTTTGCAGAAAAAAGGAGGTATTCTGCTCCTCATTTTATACAGAAGGAGGCTGGAGGCTAAAATGCAAAGAAATTAAGTAACTTGTTGAAAATTACAAAGCAGGTAATCGGCAGAACTCAAAATCAAGCTTAGCTTCCCACCCCCACATCCCTCTACCACTTTGTGCATCTAACAAGGCACAACCTAAAATCCACTTTATAACTCTCATGGTAAAGAAGCAGTTCTGCTACAGCTTTCTGTTCGACTTTCTTTGGCTTTGCATCAAACCAATCTGGCTGTATTCTTATTTTATACTTACTACCACCCTAAGGAGGTTCTTTTATGTGTGGGCACCATAAAAATTAAGTTTTAAGCTAGAGTTTAGTGGGATCAAATTTTTGGATACAAAACTCCCAGAAAGTCGAGAAGACTGAAACCTAGGTCTTGTTAAAAAAAGAAAAAAGTGGAGGGGGGAGAAATCCAGCGGTCACTTCTCCCCTATCGCTATATAGTCCCTATTCAGTAGGAAATGCTGGCTCCAAGCAGGCTGCCAGAGGTCCGGAGTGCTGGTACAAAAGGCCAAAAATAATCTTTTTTCCATCCAGACAGTATTTTCAGTGGAAAAAAGGACATACCTAGGGACACCCAGATGAATAGTAGCCATAACAATGACAACATTTCTACCCTCAAAGTTGTTTACACCCACAAAATAAATTGTGGTGCCAAACTGCAAAGAGAGTTGCGAATCCCTTAGATGTGTGGTCTTTATCAGAAAGGCCAAATGAAATAATTTTGAATTATTAGGCACATTAACAATGCCTGAGGGTGTCATATACAAATAGCTGACACTTTTAAGTACTGACGCAATAAGGATGGACAAGAACATGAGGTGAGGGTGGTGGGAGGCAAAGTCTTTTTTAGATGTATCCAAGGTAGAGCAAGTTTTATTACTGGACTAGAAACATACAGTATCCCAGGAGTGAATAGCTTACACATTTGATCCAATCTTGGGCTCAGTCCAGCTCCCACTGAAGTTTAATGGGAGCTGGATCAGGCCATTGCACTCACATTTTTTCCATGCATGGAAAACTATTTCCGTTACTTTGAATTACAATACCACTGGCTTTGGATTTTATATAATAAAATAAATCTAGGCCACTGTTTATATTCCAAGAAACTGCATTCTGGGATGCCAGCAAATATATTGCCTGTTGGATTAAAAAAAATAAAATAAAAACTGGACACATCGGTTAAAAAAAACAACAGCTCCTAATTATTAAACATAATTTTTCTTCCTTGTGCTTTTCTGGAGTCCTCAAATATTTGAAGTATGAAAGGTACATATAAATTCTTCTCTGGTGGTTGAAATGGTGGAATCTGTAAAACTGCAATGCTTTATAAGAAACAGGTTTAATATAAAAATAACAATCTTCATGACTGGCTCTTTGCTCACTGGCATATTATGCACATTTTAAAATTTACAGGAGAAAAAAACCCAACACCCTTGGAATGTCAGTAACAAAGGGGACGTATATTAGCAAACCCTTATATTTTGGGAAATGGCTTCTCTTGATTGTTCTGACTGCAAATGAACTCTGCAGATGCTGAGAGGCACAGGAAATGTCTTGTGCTAGAAACAGCATTTGTTCCCTGCTTAATGAATTGGATTCTACTGAAATCCCAACATGGTAAGACTGATTAGCAGACTTTGGTAATGCCTTCTGCCCTAGTATGATTTTATTATACTCTTTTATTACCAAGGAAAAACCCATTGGTGAACATACACCCAAATTCTGGGAGCAAATGTATCGGTGATTAGCCTGTGCTGGGGAAGAGCATGGCCCCTGGACTCTGAAATACAGAGCGGCAAAATGAAAGACACCCCACCAAAAAAATAAAACAAAAACAGACATATACACAAGCAACAGAGGGAAAGAAATGTCATTGAGGGGTGTTTAATGTTAAAGAGAAACTATACATCTGGGATGGTGGTGAGGAGGATTTATAAGAGCTGAACAAGGTGACCACCTGCATTCACTTCAAAGAGAAAAACCCGCAGCAGTGTGAGGAGTGCTTATGAAGCTACGCGCATGTGTGCATGCGATGCTTCTTTTTGCTGACAAAGTATGAAGTATATTGTCTTTGCAAACATCCTGGGGCACCAGCAGCTTCTCCTCTATATTAACAAATTAAGTTTCAGCATGGGATTAAGAGGGGGAAAAAAATAATCTCCCTCGTGCATGTAGCCATGTAGCCATGTAGTCTGAGCTGGACAGATTTCCCCTTGGCCCAGGCAGTACAGAAGAGCTAGGTACTGGCTTCATGGGGACTCCCAGGCTATGCACTGGTCAGCCACAGATCATACCTTCCTTCCTCACAACAGCAGGTTGTTAACCTTCCTCCACCACACTGTGGTCTGTGCAGTGTCCAGGAACAGTTTACAGGACTGCAAATTTTAAACCATATTCTTGTAGAAGAGCCTTGGTGAACTTTCCCTCTAATGTGACAAAGCCCTTTAAAGGGACCAAGAATTGGTTCCAAATTCCCCAGTGGGGTGGCAGGGTTTGAAGCCCGTGTAACTAGGCCTCACCCATGTCTGGCTGTCATTTCAGATGTGCAATAATGATGCGAATTGCTGAGATTTACCGATGAGAGAGCAGAAAGAACTCACTCTTCTCCTCGCTGGCTTTGTTTCTGTAATGAAATAACACGTGCTTGTATGCAGGGGAGCAGTTTACTTTGTCAGCACCTCCTCTGCCTCTTCACCCTGACTGAAGCATCCAAGGGGAGATGCACCCAAAGACAAACTCCCCAGCAGAACTGAAGGAATAGCAAACCAGCTGGCCTGATGGGGGAAATTTCAAAACCAAAATGTCTCTTAAATAAGCTTCTTTAATTATTATCATCATCTGTTTATTTATACAAATATAAAATATATTTATATAGATTTATATAATATAGATTTGTTGCTTTGGTGGCTCCTTTCATTTACAGACATACTGGTCGACGATCTCTGTGCACTTTTTACACTTGACGTAACAACACCAATGGAACTTGCAGTGGCAACGCTCCACCTGGACGCTCTTGAACTGGTCATAACCCCGTCCGCAGCACATCAGCTCACACCCATCCATGCCCTCCGAGGTCTTGTTACACAGTCGGCCCTGGGTGCCCAGAGAGCCAGTGGTCTCATTGCGCAGGCAATAGTCCGGGCTGGGGTCGACATAGACCAGGTCCTCTTGCGTCGGCATGTTGAAGCGGTTGTTCACCAGCTCCAGCTTGCCCTTGCGGCTGATCCTCATGGCAGCGGCGCTGTCGTACTTCTCCTTCAGCAGGTCGCCCACCTTGCGGAAGTCAGCCAGCTGCAGCCAGCAGGTCTTGAGGCTGCAGGAGCCTGACACGCCGTGGCACTTGCAGGCCACGTCTGCCAGCTTGTACACCGCCTGTGGAGAAAGAAATGCCATCAGGCAAAGCTGCATTTATTCCTGCTGCACTGGCAGCTGACTTAATTACAATGAATTCATCACGTTTTCATAACCACTTTGATTACCCCCCCAACTTCTGTTGTTTCACCCTTCAGAAAGACAAAAGTCTCCTCTTCCTCCTGTTGCGACTGCTGCGTTCCTGTTCCCTAAATATTTCTATTTCTGGTCATGCTGCCTCCAAACATGGCTCCCCCACCCCACCTTCTTTTCCTCTGGCAGATTTCTGACTTGACAGCAGGGTCATGAGCAGGAAAGATGAGAGAGTCCTCTCCGCGTGGACTCTGGAAATTCCCCCAGTCTCACAGACCACGGCAGTCTTACATGTTTTTCTCTTCAGAGCTGAGAAAAGGGAACACCTGGGAACCATCCCATGTCCTGTCACCCACACCAGGGACCGACGCCATCGCTGCAGGGATACACCTGCATCCTTCGGAAATAAACCCCCGGACCCACACCCTTTCCCTCCATCTCTGCCGAGAGGAGCTCGTTCGGGAGCAGTGTCCAGAGGAGGCATCACTTTCCAGAGGAGGAGCCAGCAGGGGTGGTGGTGGTGGGAGAGACGGACAGCCCTGGCCTGGAGCAGAGCAGCTCACCTCAGCTCGAGGTGCGACCCGGGCGCCCAGCCGCGGGCCCTAGCTGCAAGCCGGCGCCATCTTGTGTCCACACACGTCCCTGCACCAACGGGGCTGCCGCCGCGCGGAGAGGCCTAACGTTTTAAACCGCAAATGCAAGCTTTCGGCGCTGTCCTTTCCAACATATTTTCAGCTACGTTTTCAGGAGTCTGTATGACGCATCATACCCCTGAAAATCCGGCATCAAAATCGGCAAACAGTCTTGAAAATTCAGGCCAGTGAGCATTAAACCCTCAGCAGAGCAAGTACATGATGTGAAGGAGAACAGCGGTTCCTCTCCTCCTCCCCACACTAGCTGGGAGGAGAGAGAAATATTGAAAAACACTCTGGAAGAACAAAGTTCAAAACCTAGGAAAATAAACTGAAATGCAGGTTGGGTTTGTTCTTTCCATTATTTTCAGAGACAGGCACAGAACTGCAAGGCTACGTGAGCTCCCGTCAGCACTCACGAGCGCTGACAGTTTGCAAAGCAAGGAGCCGGCATCCCCACGCAACCGGAGCAGCTTCCCCCCTGCCCCTGCTCATCATCCTCTCACAGTCAGTCTCACATCTGCTCTGCCACGACCATCCTGCGTCCTGCACGTCCGCAGGACGCTGCCTCTGCCAGATCCCTCATGCCAAGCAGAGGTGTTTGGCATCTGCTGCAAAATTACCACCAGCCATATCTGGTGGGGCAGATCAAGGAACATGGGAAAAAGCTCTGAAGGTGACAGCAGTATGTCTTCTAGCCAGGTTTTTCTGCTGCAGAACACTGAGGTTTCTTTTCTGCCTCACTCACTGACACAGAAGAAAGCTTCCCAGCTCTCTGCATTCGCATGCCAAGGAGTAGGTGATTAAGGCAACTGAGCATACTGCAAGCAAAACCTTCTGCTTACAACTACGTTCTGGACCAGCAGCAAGAGGTCAGAGTTCTTCTACAGCAACTGATTGCTCCTGGTCTAACTAACATCTAGTGCTTTTGACAGCTAGTGAAGATTCAATTTGGCTTAATGGCTAAATCACATGGAGACCAATCCAGCTCCTGAGAAAGTCAATGGAGTGAGTCCTTAAAACAGAGAAGCTTTAGTTCTGCTCCTCAGAGCTCAATTTACTGAGGCAATCCCTCACGGCGCAATGTAACAGCTACAGGCTGGGACTTAAGCACTTGCCTTGGATCAAACTACAACTGCAGAGGACCAACCACACCGTTACTTAAGGATTCCTGCTGTACTATAACCAGACAGAGCTACAGCTGAATTTCCCGAGCCCCAGACACTCACTATATCCTCACTGCATTGCCAGCCTGCTTGTTATAAGCCTGTGTTAGCACTTTTTGGTTATGGTTCTGTCAAATCCCAGGCCACTCATGCCTCCCTTGCCCTTGCATGTGTTTTTATGAAGTATTACGATTCTTCCTAATCCTGGGCTTTGTTCCTTTAGGAAAACACTGCAACTTGATCCCTCTCAGTTAATGTCATGGGACTGAGTTCACTCTGACTTGGCTTTAAGCAACTGATGCTCAAAACATCTGGCCCATGTGGGTAGTAGCTGTGCTGGGGAATGCAAATGCTACCAGTTATCACAGGTAAGCATGGCGCCACTCAGCCCCCTGCAGCTCCCGCTATCAGCGTCCTGTGGAGGGAACCATAGCTTCAGCTGCTAAATGACTCTCCATCTTTGCTGCCCAGATGAGGAGAAAGCAGAGGAAATTGGAGAATTCCTCTCTGACCAGGCTCAGGTCAAGGTAAAGAATAACAGACCCCACATGCAGTTCTGAGGGCAGGGTCTGATCGATGGCCATGCCACTTAAGCAGGTTGAAAATGCCTCTAATGGAAAGGCTTAAAGCCCCTTCCCATAAGCCCAAGTTCTCTTCCAATTCTTTTCTTGCAGGGATGGGAATGAGAAGAGAATTAATGGGGAATTCCTATGTGGTCAATTAGCCAGACCCCCTTCCAGGCTCTTCTGACACTGGCTTGAGTGACTGATGACTGAGACCTGCCACATGCTGACTGGGTAAACAGCACGGAAGGACTGACTGCCACAGTTCGCCAGACAGGGCAACTGATAAGGAATGGGGGGAAATAAGAGAGGGTAATGGAGACCAATTGGAAGAAGACAGATGGAAGGAAAGGACGTATTGAGATAACAGCCAAAGACAAACAAGGCCAAAAAAGCCAGGAGCCACCACAGACTCCGACATGGAGTGAAGGGGTGATGAGGTCAGGACTGCTTGAAAGATGAAAGACCTCTGGTCCGCTCCCATCCCTCTCAGCTCCTTCTGAGAGCCATGAAGAGCAGGGACAATCTTCTCTCTTGCCACCAGAGCTCCTCGAGGTTCAAGGAGAACTTTCTCACCCACAGGAAACTCAGTGAGGGGACGTGCCAAAATTCTGCCTAGAAATCAGAAGACATCAACTGAAATGCTGCCTGGGAAAGTGGGGCAAGACTGTATGTGGGATAGCACCTGGTGGACACTTAGCAGTGCTCACTGCCATGTCTCCAGTACTCCTTTCTTTCAGCACCAGCTTTTGGGAGTATGGAGTTACACATGCACCTTCCTACTTTCAAAACCAGAATCTCAGAAGTTTAGGAATGCAGGACGAGATGAGACCTCCTTGGTTATTAAGTATGATCTCTTGCTGTTGTGGGCACCACTTCAAATGATATTTTCCTTAAATGTATAGAGTGCCCTTTTAAAAGCAATTAGGTTCTCAGCCACCATTATTCTGACCACTATTCCAATGATAAAATATCTTTTTCTAATTTCCAGCCTAAATGTATTCACTTTATGCCCATTTGCAATTGTGCCAAATTGGCCTTTTGCTTAGAAAGTACTTTTCCTTCCCTATTATTTCTCCCACTAACACAGACATCAGTCATATCCTCTCTCAACTTTCACTCTGCTAGGCTAAACATGGCAAGCTATTCCAGGCCACTTTCTTAAGAAAAGATTCCTATCCCTTGGGTCAGCCATAACAAGCCTTTTCTAGTCTGAGGTCATTTTGCTTGGGAATATGAGACATACAATATTTTGGGGCCTCACGAGAGCTCAATACAATGACATTAGTATTCCGCATGTTTTATAAAAAGGCTTTCCCTAGTAAATTATAGGGTATTTACCACCTTCCAAGCCATGTTATATCTGCAGCTGACTGCTGCAACCAATTCTTTCCTACTCATTTCCTAATGACTAAAAATAGCACTTTTTTATAAGACCTCAAGTGATGGTCTTAATGTTGTTTTATTAGATGTGATTAGCTGCTGTACAAAATTCAGGTTCTCCCCTGTATTCGTATTACCTGCCACCTTTGCATCATCAGTAAATTTCATCAGCCCATTCCTAAATCTTGTGTTGAGGCTGAGAAACAAAAATAATATGTGTTAGTCTTGAAGCAAGTCCTTGAAAGAACTCTGCTAATTAAGCTCTGTTAAGACCAAGAGATGCCCTTTCACACAACTTACTGACATCTTTCTTTGAATCAGTTTCTTGTCCATCTCATAGCTGCTGCATTTCTCCTTACCTTTCCCAATTTAACTAAGCGTTTCTCATGCGGGAAATACATTAAATGTCTCACAGAAGTTCAGATAAATGAGACTTGTCAGATCTAGCTTGCTTTTTAGGAAATCAGAAATGTTCTAAATGATTGTGTGATCAATCTTTGAGAAATTCTTCTCCAATTATTTCCCATTTTGCCCCTTCCTCTGAGATATCCTTTCCCCCACGTCCTCCTGTAACACTGCCTGTGCTGCCAGGTGCCATCTTTTTCAGAGTGCCAGGAAAGAAAGTGGGCACTCCCCATGACTTGAGAGCTTTATGACACTACCTGAGCTTTGCACCCACCTTGGTGGTGATAATTTACATTTCCAGCCCTTCTCCTTTGCTCCCATGCTAATATACTTCTAAGAGCCAAGAGGAAAGGCTGCCCTGTACTGCCCAAATACCATCCTGACCAGACAACCCTGGAACCTGTAGCAATGCCATCTCAGAGCCATCCTGGGTCTTATCCCTAGATCATTTCACATCCACCTCCTTTCTTGATCCCAGCACCTCCATTGCTCACTACCCCCAAATCCTCATCCACCCAATCCACCCCAAAGCTCCAGCCTCATTTACCCCAGAGACCTCTGTCCTGTCAACCCTTTGCTGCTACTGGACTGCCATCTGAATCATGTGACCTGATCCCAAACTCCCCTCCATTAGCAGCCCCCGGCACCATCCCACCCATCTTGGGTCTGCTGACCCCAAACTGCAGTACCTGCTGCTCAGCTCTTCTTCCTCTACCTGTCTGAACAAGACAGCTGCCTCCTCCAGCTGCCTCCTCATGCCTTCCTCGCTCCCACATCATGCCAACACCATTGGCCACTGCCTATTGTGATAGACTGTGCCTGCCCCTAGGGCACTCTGCCTGACTTCCCCCAAAAAGCAGGGTCCCAGGGGGATTAAAAAATTTACACTACAAGCACTTATTCCCCTAGGCAGAAGCGCTGAGGACAGAAAAAGACATTTCCATTGTGCAGCAGGCATGCAGTACCCCTCCCTGGGAGCAATGCCCCCCATTCCAGTTTGAAGTCCCAGGTAAAGCACTCACTCACTTTGGGGACCAAAATGACTCTGTCTTTAGACTCAGCCCCATCCTCACTGACTAGGAGTCTCCTTTCTTCCAGCCTCCTCCTATTTGCAAAATTTAAAAAACTTTGCTGTTTATTTTACTACCCTTTGCAAGGTCTGACTCAGCATGATTTTTTACTGCTCTCACTTCATCTTTACACTTCTTGACCTCTAAGACAGACCTTTCCATTATTTATTTGCTATCAGTTCTTTTTTTCCATTCTTAGTAGTAGGCTCTCAGTCTATTCTTAACAGCTTCTCTGTGGTAGTTATTCATTCAGTGAGGTCTGGATAGTCTTCCTACAAGCTTTTTCCTCTTGCTTGGCATGCAGAATTGTAATGGCTTTAGCATCTTTGACTTGAAAAAGTTCCAGACCTCCTCCACATTGAGCTCCTCGGCTGAGTTTACTAACTGGCTCTCTTAGTTTATCAGTTTGTTCTTTGAAATCCACAAGCTTAATTACACACTGGTTTATACTTCCATTTAATATAATCTAAAATTACTTGTATTCATTGAATCTAAGGTTATTTTCTACAGCCATCTGTTCTACAGAGTCTACAAAAACCAAGCTTGAAATAACATTTTCTTTTGCTGGCCCCTTTGGAAAGCTTTTGTCCAGGTCCTGTGTTAACTGAAATCGCCTTGAGAGCTTGCCTATGCAGTCCAGAGAAGCACGGGCACTGTAGCATTTCAAGTACAATTTAAACAACTTTCTGCACTGTAGTAGGCTGGACATAACTGGTTTTAACTCTGTTCTTAAAGCAAGACAAAGCTTTCTTCCATCTAAAACCATACCATCATCCAGAATCACAGCTCAGTCAGATTCTTGCCCATATAACAAGAATAACAGGACAGGGTACTGTTTTACCCATGCTGTGGAGCAAGTATCTTCTGACTTGGTTTTCTAACACAGGTGTTACTACAGTTCAACTGGCACCTCAAACTATTGGCCATATTCTGTCTCTGGATCCCTCAAGGAAATGGGACTGGCTGTAAAAAAGTCTCATAACATATTCACTCCCTATTTTAGGCAGGGTATTTTTTTGTAGCAGTCCAAGTTCATGACTCTAGACATAGATGTTCAAAACAAGCAAAGCAGAGAAGAATGTTACTTTCAGGCAGCTACTCCATGGAGGAATGCCCCCCCATTTCTAAGCAAATGCAGACCCTCTGCCCTTCCAAGTCAAAGAAAACGCAACCCCAAATCAAAACCCCAGTGAGTTCTACAGCTTTCAATTCACAGTTTTCGACGTACTGCTAATTTACCCCAATTTGATTTTTGCAAAAGAACCATAAAGTATTTGCAGTGCTTCAACCTGACGCATTGATTTCACAATCAAACAAACAGAGCAAATCTTCTTTGCTGGCAAAATAAAGCTGAAATCACACACAGAAAAGACAGGCACACATGGGAAAAGGAAAGGTAATTCAGTAACTATTAGAAGTAAGAAATGGCATAAAATTGGTAAGGGAACTAAGGATATTAGTTAAGAGTGTACAAAAGAGCAAGGCTAAGTACACTTAGAATTGTTTAATGTGCATTAGAAATAAAATTAACCTTGGAAAAGCTCACTACTAGGGAAGAACGGTAAACATTTTAAACACCCCATGTAAAAGGCACAAATGTTCAAGTAAATATTCCTGTTCTACCATTTGGAAAGAGGCAGGATTACAGTTGTACTGCATATGACTGATGCTACACCTTCCAGGCTATTAATCACAGAGGAATTGTGTAAAAAGCATATGTGCATACACTGAACACATACAAAGGGGGCAACTTCACCTATGTTTACAGCATCAGAATATACAAATACCAGAACCCAGCACATCATTTCGGTATCTAGTTTCCAAAAGGATATGGAAAAAACGGAAAGGATACACTAAAGTGCCATGAAAATGATTTGATGGCTGCTGAGTTTGTCAAGAAAGAGTGGTGAATGAATAAATTACAGCAGATAAATACTTCTAGTCAGAGGAAATTCCAATTACTAAAAGGCTTTTGGATCTAGCTGTAAAAGTCAGAAAAAGAACTGACTGGAAGCTGATGCCAGATAAATTCATGTGATGATGGGGTACTGTGTTGAAACATGGTGATTAATGATGGTAGTGTACTACAAAGGGAAGCAGTGGATTCTCCATCCCTAGGGATCTCCAGATCAAAACCGTATATCTTCTCAGAAAATGTCTGTCACCTAGATGCAAATTATTTATTTTGCCCAATACCCAGGTAACTGAGCAAGGTCTAAGTTTCAGAGATAGCCAGGCAGCCTGATTGGATGTTTGCTTCTGGCCTTACATTCTCCTAAATCTGAATGGTGGCAGTAGAAGAAAACTCCACATGCCAAGAGATTCTTCTTTTCAGCACCAGCCTGCCACTTCCCAGCTCTGGGAAGACAGTTTCTGAGACGTAAACCTTGCAGGTGCGTCATGATAGCACCTAGTTTATTTGGAAGGTGTTTACATGCCTGCACACATATGTCATACAGTATCTCAACAGACCCAAAAATTCACTGGCTTTAGCTAGCAACAGAAGCCTGCCATTAAAAATGGAATATCATATTGTCAATATTGTCGGTAATATTCACTACAATGCAGAAAATGTCACCATACACTGTTACTGGGGCATCATTGGACTATCCCTCACCAAACCTCCAAGTAATTTGGTATCTAGGTATCTCAAGCCTTCTGAATCTGCCTCTGAGAAAGAAGAAAGGGTCAGCATTCAACTTACCCTACGACCAGCCTCATTGTTTTGCAAGTTCATCAGCATGCGAGCCTGCTCCTCTGAACCTCTCACGTAGTTCTTCTCCCTTTCCTTAGCATCCACAAACTCCTTGGCAAAACGATATCCATACTCCACATTATCCCCGCAGCCACCCCACAGCCAGTCCCGGGGCAAGTCCTTGGGCCGGGCTGTCCGACTGCAGCCACAGCTGGAGAGCTCTCCTTCACGGCAAGCCCGGCTGATCGCATTCACCACCCCAGCGGCACTGACTGCATAGGTGAAAGCAGTCTCTCTGCTACCTGTGACAGAGACATGAGAAGCAAAGTTAACAAGAGACAGATCTCATTTAACAAATGCAATGCACAGCAAGGAGCAAGCAAACAGGTTCTGGAAAGTAGGACATGGCGTGCTCGGAAACAATGCACAGAATTAACTGGAACATAGGAATGGGGTGGTCAGGCACAGGGGCACCACCCCGTTCTAGCAGAGAGGGAACTGTCTACCCTAACACATGGTTTGCACCCTGGTTTTTTTTCATTTCACAGTAACAGCCCCAGTCAATTGTCTGTCCAGAGCTGGCAGTCTGTAAACAGGATCAAACCCAAATATGACTGACACACACCAGGGAAGGGTCTGAGATTCCTGCTGTTGCCTGCAGGAACGTTCTTGGGAAGAGCACGTTCTTCATCAATTTGTATGTGCTGCTCCTCAAGGATTATTATTTTTATTACACCTATGTTTGTCCATTTAAGAGCCCTGGAAACTCTGGGCCTTGCCCAAAGGAAATAGCAACACCACAGACAGGGACTGCTCAGTCTCTTTCCCCTTCAGCATCCTCTCATTTTAACCTGGAGGAAACTCAAGCAGCAAAAGGGTTATTCCCTTGCTGAAAATACAGCTGTTGCCTTAGCCACTGAATTTGCCAATAATCATTGAGACCCTGGGTCTGTGTAAAAGGAGCGTTCTGATTAAGTCAGATACCACTCTGGAATGGTTTTCATTTAATTGGGACAAGTGCTCTTTATGGGCTCTTCAGTTCATCAACCTTATTTACATAAGACTATAGTTTTTACATTTGATATATGTATCATATATAATATATATCATAGATAAGACTATATATTTACGTAAGACTAAGTAAAACATCAGCTATATTTACATAAGGTCAGCTGAGAATTCTTCTGAGAAAAACTGAAGGAAACCCATTTTTACAATAAAGCATCAAGGCAGAGACTCTCCCAGTGCCTACAGAACCACAGTGCTGGAACGAGTAGAACTTTCCCATGTAGACAATAATAAATGAAAAGACTTTCCATTAGCAGGTTTACTAGAGGCTGCCCTGCTTTGAGTGTATGCTCTGTACAGCTCAAGAGTCTGAGCCAAGCAGCTGGATTGGGTCTCCAGCTATGTATGCCTGGCAGTGATTCAGCCCCAATTTGACCGGGGCACAACACAGCCAGAACACTGCATGAGACCCACAGAGAGTGCTGTGGGTCTGAAGAGGGGGAGTAGAGGGGGATGAGGAAAAGGAGGCAATCCACACCTGCACTTTTACCACGGGGTGTAATAAATAACTGACCTGACACCTTCAGAGTAATTTTGTGTGTCACCAAACTTTCAGGTGATAAAGAGAACAACTGCTAAAGCTTCACTGGAATAAACAATCTGATTGTGAAGAGCTATTTACACCAAAACCCAGCAAGATGCTCTCAAACAAATTTGAATGACATCAGAGGGCAGATCCTCCAAGAACAGTTTGTCACCAGCCCACGAGGCTCTCAGTGCCAGCTCCCTCAGCAGGACTGAGCTGATGCTTTTGGTATGCTCTTGTTCCAATTTGCATGTGCTGACAATCTGTAATTAATAGCAGCTTATCACCAGCTTAGTGGTAATGACCCAAGATAAAGGCAAGGCTGTCAATGGCATCCACCTTGCAGAACAACTTGCGATTTACAGCCGCTGCTGCCGCCCCTGTGTCCCCCCCTGCCCGTTCCCCAATGAGAATTGTACACTAAGGGCTTCTGCTCTGGAATACAGCACAAGGCTGATAAAATGCTACAGGACACATAATATAGAAGGGAGGGCCTTACTAGCAGGTCATCAGGAGAAGACTATGTCCCTCAAACATCCCTGGTTCAAGAGGTAAAGAGAAGTGACTCCTAGCTAAGGTAATTCGGCTGAGACTGGCCCATAAGGGAGTTATGGCCATTTTTCAATAATCAAAATCAAGCTTTTACTCATCTAGTTTGTTTTGCATGATATGGCTATTTGAAGGTAATGGTCCAATGAGCAGTTTTGCCCCTACCAGTCTGTGCCTGTACGGTGACAGCCCTGCAGACACACCGATCGTCCTGTTAAGTAGGATCATCCTGTTAAGTAAAACACTCCCTGCATCTACAGGGATTAAAATAAATACAAGGGAAGGACCTCCGGGTGTTACAGCTTATGCGACAGAGCCTGCATGACTCCAGGTGCTTAGCATCCTTACAGTTTGATTGAGATCTCTGAAAGCACAGGCTGGATTTACACTTTTACTGTCCACGTTTTAAACGTCTTCACGTTTCAGAGGTAGCTGCACAACTCAACACGCAGCCGCCTAGATCTGCGTGAGTTGTTCAGGCTGCTGAGCAGGCTGCAACAAGTCACAGTGGGGCTCACCCCCCTCCCCTTGCTGCCCACAAAGCAGAACAAACCATGGTGCTCAGCAGACATAGGTTTGGAAGACCGTGGCTTGGTTTGGGAGGTGGGACTGGCCGCGTGCATGAAACCCTGTGCTAATAATACAAAGCAAATTTGTAGCTGGCAATTGCGGGCTTATAAACCCTAGTTTTCTTTGCCCTCCTGCCACACCTTCCAGCCTTGGAAAACTGTTTGGGTTTTTGCTGACCAACTCAAAAGTTCACTCCAGTTCCACGCTGCCATCTCAAAAGGCAGGGCTGTTATTCCCCAAATTTAGGCGAACGTGAACAGAGGTTACAGAGATGGTCAGGCAGTAGCCCCCCCTCTGCCCCCTCCCGCGCAGCTGGAGCCAGCCGGGCTGCCGTGCCCTGCGCGGCCCGGGCCGTGCGGGGGCTGCGGGCGCGGGAGGCGCTGCCCGCCGGCGCGGAGCTCCGCGGAGCTCTGCTGCCCTCCTGTGCCCGCCAGCCACCGCCACCGCCACCAGGAGCTTTTTGGGGGGCTCTGCCGAGGGTGCCAGCGTGAGCAGTACCCAGGCGAGGTGTCGGTCCCCACGGGTTGCTTTTCTGGAGCGGCTCAAAAAGGAAATAGGAGAACGGATCCCAGCGGGGAGATCGACGCAAAGATGAGAAAAATGTGTTGCTCTAACTTTTTTTCATGAAAAAGTTTTCAGCTGATTCATTTTTCTCAAAAGCACATCCCTAGAGTTTGCCAGTCTCGAAGGAAAAATATTTCTCTTTGTTCTCTTCTTTTATGACTCTTTTTACATTTGAAAAGGCAGAAGAGATAAGATCTTTGGTTCCATAAATGAGTGGACTAACCTGGAAACCCCAGCCTTGCATTTAGGATTGCACTGAACAAGATACATTCTGTCCTCCCATGAGGAAATTTTAACATGACCTTTTCGGGAGCTTTGTCTTCTTCATAAATGTAGCAGCAAGGAATGTGTCTGTATATAATAATACATATATATAGAGAGATGCACATGTGTGCAGCCTAAAATCTGTATCAACAGAACAAGAAGCAACTTCAGAAGGATAATTTTTGTGTATCACCAGATATCATTATTGAATAAACCACATTTAAAATGCGAGAGCAACTCTCACACCATGACAGTAGGGAAAAAACAATGCTAAAAAAGCAGTCTACTTCAGTGCTACGGATGCCTCCACAAAAGCTTTGTATCGTTGGACGGCCTAACTCTATGAAACGCACAAAATGAAGGTGTCATGATTAAACACAGACCAACTAGGTCTCCCATTTCTGAGCTGAGCCAAGTTCTGGTATGGGGAAAGGAAACAAATCTTCCAGGTTTCTGAGTGAATGCTCTTGCGAGGATCTCCCAGGCTTCGGACTTGGCCAGGGTAGGCTCTCCTCCCCTCTCACAATCCAGTGCAGCTCAAGAAATCATATAATATATACCATGCCTGCATCGGTGGGTGGGCAGCCGAGGGTTGTTGGCATACTACACACCTTCTGGGTCCTTCTTATCTTTTCCCTCCCTCAAGACTCTGGCATGCCTCTGCACTGTTGCAGATACTCTGGGCTCCAGACCTTCCTCATGCCATTGGCACAGAGTACAGAAAAAGGGCTGTGGTCCAGAACTGGGGCTCAGAGGTTGAAAACAAGGAGACAGGCACACAGTATGATCCCAGGGAAGAATTACTTTATAGTTGGCACAGCCTGAGAGATTGAAAGGCTTTGTTTTCTTCCTCAGCATGGAAATTCAGATTTGCTGAAATGATGAGCAAGCCTCATTACAAAGTAAGAAAAAGTGGAAGGTGGAGCTAAGAGAAAAGAGAAGAGGCAGCATCTCCCTCCACAACAGCTTGTCACTGACACAGACAACAGCAATGCATCATCACAGACCCTTTAATACCCCAGGCCACCTATAGTGACATTTCTCCTACTGCTGTGCTGTCTTGTGCTGGAGTATAAACACCTGAACATGCTCTAACTAACCAGAGAATCTAAAGGAGATAGGTTCAAAACTCTTTGTTAGGATAGGTTTTTAAACAGCAGGCAATCACCTCACAGACATTACCATGAGCAGTGCTCCTAACAAACAAATGCACGTGCACACAAACCAAACAGCAGCAGGAATACCGGACATACCCATCACATACCCACCACACCTCTTTCCTCATCAAAAAACAAACCTACTCCCAATCTAAACTAATAGGATCAAATTAATTTTAGAGGGGAAAGATCCTCCCTCTTCCACCCTCCGCTCCAGTCCCTCCTTCCTGCATACCCTCTGATCCTTCCTGACAGCTTTTCATCCTTCACCTCTGATCTTTGCTTTGTCTTAGTTCACCCTCACTTCTTTTCTCCAAGTGTGGACTTACCCAGGGCTGCAGGAAAATACTGAAGAAGAGCTCTGCCCCAGAAGGGGAGATTCGTATTTTCTTGTGTCCTTGCAGAGGTCACTAGGATCTCTCCGGGGATCTTAAACTTACCCTATTATTTGGGATAAGTCACATGTGAGGGAGGGACACCAGAAGGAAAAGATGGAGTTGTATTTTCTTGGTGGCTGAAATTTGTTTTCATACCCCAAAGCAGAAGTTTTAACAATCTGGGATTGCATGCAGCCTCACCTGGCCACCACCCTTTCTATCAGAAAGCAAGAGAGCAAGGGTTCAGATGCCTTGGATGTGCATCAAGAGCTGAAAGTACGCCTCAGGAAACGGCATCTCCCAGGGGAACATCCCAGAGAAGCAGGGATTTGCTGGGGTATGAGCTGGACTTAAAGGGAGGAATTAGAATGGCTGTGGTGGGCCGAATTAGAAATTCTGAAAGACTGAGTAACACATGCAAAAAAATCTATAAAAGTCTCTAAGATGACAGATAAGAATTTCAGGATCAAACGGAAGGGATCACAGGACTTGATTACCCTGGTGCCCTATCGCCTTGACACCCCAGACGTATTAAAGATGCATCTCGGTGTCCTGCTGCCTACGCAGGTTTTTTTGAGAGTGAAGACAAAAAGGTGCAAGCAATACTGGGAGCAGCTGGGGGTGCAGGAGCTGAAGGTCTTTTCCCATCCCTTGCTAAGTGTTTTCCCTGACCTCACAACCAAGAAATAGTACTGGTTCTTCAGTGTAAATGATTGGCTTTGTGGGTGGGAAACAAAACCTCTACACAGGGGTTGGAAAGCGTGCATGTGTGTGTGTGTGAGTTGAGTGACTGTTTTAACACCTTTTCTTTATTGTCCTGGCTGTCGGACACATCAAACTGAGCCCGGATTTCTCAGTTTCTTGCCATCAGATGACTGCATTTCAAAAGGAGCTGGGACAATGCAGCTAGGTCACACCTCAATTCAAGTGCAGCAATGGCCTGTCAATGTGCCTCTTGCGGCCAGCAGGGCAGGAATTATAAAAATCTCCTAGGTTTACACAGAAAGTGGCAGAACAGTGAAGGTGGGGGAGAGATCCCATGCCAGAGGAGTCTGCATTTCCCACATGTCGAGGCTGCATTCCCTGTCCGAGGGCACTCCAGATGCTAGGAATGATAGCATGGGACCATTGTTCCTGGCTCCAGCTTCTACCCTCCCTACCTTTAAACACGCACACAAAACAAGAGCAGCCTCCCTCTTCCTGACCTTCCCATGCCCCCCCGAAGAAAGTGTGTGTGTCCCACTAACTCCTGCTGCGTCTCAGGTGCCCTGCTGCCACCCACCCAGGTGCGGGCAACACACAAGCAATGCCAGCACACCAGGGAATGGAAAAGCTCGTTAAGCGCAGCTTTAGGAGCAGTGCTAACGGTGTTCATTACTCCTGCGTGTGTATTTGGCGAAAGGGAGAGCACTGCACAGGGACAGCCAGCCGGCGCCCAGCACCTCCCTGTACCGGGTACTCCTACCTATTTTCATGACCCGCCCGAAGACGGAGGTGTTGTCCACCGTGCTGCAGTTCCACCGCCGCTGCCGAAACTGGTACTGGCATTCCTTGATGGCGCTGCGGGCCCCTTCCCCAATGAACACCATGTGCTCCTGGTAGAGCTGGCAGAGTTTGCGCTGCCCGGGGGAGAGCCCCGGCAGCTGGCTGCACACCGGCTGCGCGCCGATGATGTACATCTCAGGTCTCTGGATGGGGTTCATGGCCAAAGACCTACGATGAGAAAAACATCCATGGGAGCCTGGAGGGAGAGGCCCCCTCCGCGAAACGCCCGGCACCTTTCCCCGCCAGCCCAGCCCAGCCCCGCTCCCAAAGCCCGGGCGCATTTCTCATGTCAGCTGCCTCCCTCTACGGCTCTGCCAGATGCAAGGCTTTTCCAAGGCTCTAGCGGGAGGAACACAGCTCGTTTGTAACCCGAGTTTAAACACAGAGGACACCCGGGATGGGGAGGGGGCAGAAAGAAAGCTCAGCACTTTCTCTGCAAAAGAAGAAAGTGAGCTGCTTTTTCACAGACCGCCAGCGAGCCATGCCTGCCTTCAAGCCAGGCTATTTTTCTCGCTCCTTAGGCGAAGGGGGCTCCGCGGCTGCTCCCGGGGCTTTTGGCAGCGGGTCGGAAACCTTACCCATCCTCTCCTCCCGCACTCCCCACATCCTCAAAGCCCGGACGGGGCTGCACCAAGCCCCTGCAAACAGAGCCCAGAAACGCCTGGAAGAGAGGGGCTACGTCCCACGTCCCCAGAAACGAGGCAGGGTCAGCGGGAGGGGGGAACCTGGAAAGAAGCGAGCTGCGGCGAAGGACGCCCGAGAGGCAGGAAAGTTCCTGCGGGAAGCGCAGGGCGGCCGCCCCGCTCCCGCTCCCGCTCCCCCGCCCGCCCCGGCCGCCCCCGGCCCCCGGCCCGCGGCGGCGGACAAAGGCGCCGCTGGCTGCCCCGCGCCCTCACTTACCACCAGGAGTTGGCGTCGGCCACCGGCGAGGTGCAGCTGCAGAGGAGCGCGGCGGCGAGGGCCAGCCTCGGCCCGGTCATGGTGGGCTGCGGGCGGCGGCGCTGGGGTAGCCCCCGCAGAGCCGGCCGCCGGGACGGGGCGCCCTGCGGAGAAGCGCCGAGGAGAAGCCCTGAGCGGGGCCTGCGTGCGGCGGGGGCGCGGCGAGCACAGCCCGGCTGCCGCCCCCTCCCACCCCGCCCCGCCGCCCCCCGCAGGACCCTCCCCCGGCCGCCGCCTCCCGGGGGCTCCGACGGCGGCCCTGCCTCCCGCCCGGGCCGCGCTGCCGGGGCTCCGCCGCAGCGAGCGGCGCTCCCTGTCCGGCCCCGGGGGAGCGAGGGGACGCCTGGGGCTGGCCTCGCCCTTAGGGGCGTCGGGAGGGGCCTCCGGGCTGCCCCCCGCTCGGCCGCCTTTGATGCGCCCCCTCCCCCGGCCCGTGGTCCGCCGGTGCCACCGCGGGCCGAGCCGGGCCGGGCCGGGCCGTGGCGGGCAGCCCCGCGGCCGCAGGTGTGCAGGGAGCCGGCGGGGCACATCAAAGCGCCGCGCTGGCCCCGCTGCCTCCGTAACGCAGGGCCGGCTCGGAAATGGGCCGCCCCCTCCCCAAAACGGCCTCCAGAGGGGCCCCACGCCGGGGCCCCAGCCCCGCGCCCCGGGCGGGGATCTGCGGGGCTCGGCTGGGCTGCCGGCGGCCGCGCAGACGGGGCTGGCACCACAGCCTAATGGCTTTATGGGCAGGGGAGGTGGACAGGGGAAAAGCTTCAAAGGCTCCTCGTGTCCAAACGCCCCTCTCCCCTCCCCGCTGGACCCACCAGGAACCTCAAAGGCAGAGGCAATCTGGCAGCTCCTCGGCCCTTTTCACGCCCCAACACCAGCAGAAAGCAAACGCAGGCATCCCGGACCAGTGCGGGTACTTGGAACAAACACTCCTCGCACCCTGCCTTCCTCATGCCACAGCTGTCGACACCGCTGCTGCTGCCTCCATCTCTACATGGCTTCCCACCATCCTGTCCTATCCTGTGCCACACAGTCCTCACCTCTCCACCACTGATAAATGCCCCCTTATCGTCTCCCATGAAATCCTCTCACCAGGCCTGGTGTCCCCCTGCCCCTGCCCCTCCGGTGGTGGCTCCCTGAACACAGGCTGAACGTGCAGGTCCCCCCCAGGTTGTGGGCACGGCGTACATGGTCCAAGACCCGCAAGTGCTCAGCCCTTTGCTCTGCCTCACGAGCAGCACCCGAGACATGAATCACCAGACTCGGCAGCTCAGACCGCTGAAGTATATTTTTTATCAAATTCCTCACACCCGCCACGGTGGACTTGCTGTGTTTGTTTGCAGCATGCTTCGCTTCCTCCCCCATCCAGATGTGCTGTACCTGCAGCTGGTGGCCCATCTCACCTGGCAGGCAGATGTGGGGCCGCAAGTGCCAGAATTAGCCTCAGGACAAAAAAGCCTTGTGTGACCCAGAACCTCGGTGGGAGGGGAGTTTTACTGCTTGGGCACAGCAGGATCCACGTCTGAAGAAAACAGGGTGACTTTATTCCCATCTTCTATATCCTCCCTTTTCCTCCTCCCACAGCTCCAAGCGTGACGGAGGGATGGCGAGGTGTATGTGTGTGTAGCCACGCATACATGTTTTGGGTCTGTTTCTATAGGGAATAGACAGAATGGAAAGTTTATCTCCGGGAGTCTGGGGAGGAAGGAAGTTGTGTATGGATGAATGGCTTTTCCATGACAAACAATGAGTCTGCACAGACATGGTGTGATGTCATCTAAAGAATTTCCAAGCCAGTCTCAGATACAGAAAACCTTCTCGCTGGCAGAGATGAGAGCGTCCCACCTTTCCATCTTACCACAGCCAGAAGGAAGAACTAGGGCAGGGGAAACAAAAGCCCTTGCTGTCTCACACACACACGCAAGGCATGCACCATGTAAATAGATGACACAATGGGAGAGGTGTATCTCCAAGCTTTGCCCTCACCAAGTCTCCTCGCGGATTCTGAGAAAGGAGTAGACCGTGGCAAGCCGCCCTGGTGCCTCTCCCAGCCAGGAATGTGAGACAGCACCAGCCGATGAGGCACTTCCACAAATACAAGTGATGTCAACGTCCGCGTTCGTGTGAGTTTCTCTGAGCCCATGTGCGCAGCCGCAGCACTCCATGAAGCGACACGGATGCACCACCATGCAGTGCTGGACTGGTGGCCCACCTCTGGCACTGCGGTATGGTGGAAAGAAAAACTCTTCCAGCTGGTAAAGTATGGGAAGTGCTCATGTGAAACTTGGTCCAGAAACACACAGTATTAATTAGATATCTCATTTTAAGTATTACTATGTGAAGGTGGCTGACGATTAGCAACAGCAAAGTGTTGTGAATACTTCTAGTAGCAACCTGACCACCAACAAGCACAAGCAAGGCAATGATCTTATTTTGAAACACCAGACATAAAAATTGCCGGATGGGATAAGATCACATATCTAGGCAGCCTAATATCCTGTCAAAGGCAGCAACTAAAGGAGATGCTTCAGCAGGAAAGGTCTGAAACTCTGAATTCTACCTAAATTCTGCTGCTGGTGAGAGCAACTGCTGTTAAGATGCGAATTATGGAATTCAGTCCTTTTCAAGGTGCTGGAAGTAATTTCTTCACCGGCTGTGTTTATGACTTCAGATAAAGTGGTAATAGCAGGTGAGGCATTGTTGGAGTGGTTTAGCCTCAGCCAGCAACCTCTAGACAAAAAAGCTGCAAAACACTTGGCTGGTGGTCCGAAGAATACTGTCTATTCCTCTTGCGCCTGTTTCTACTTGCCACCAAAATCCTGAAAGAAAGCTTTCAATTTTGTAAATAAAAAGCTTGGGTTATTTTTTAAGCCCAGCTGCAGGGCTGGCTCAAACACTTTTGGTGAGGTTGTTTGCCAAAGCAGGGCTGGGTGGGAGAAGTCAACGAAATTTTGTGAGGATGAGAGATGGGGTGAAGCGGGGCTGCTGGTGGGCTGCAATGAATGGAGTCCATAAAGCATCAGGTAAGAGAGGTGGGTAAGGAGCTGCCAGTGGGTAATCCTGGGTGGCCAACTGGGATGCTGGCAGGGTCATGATGACTTAAGAGGTTTCAGGGGAAGGAGGCTAGGAGTGAGCAGGATTTTGGGGTGCTCCATATAAGTGACATGAAAGGGGTACTGGGTAGGACTAATGGGTATTGGGAAGGCCCCGGAAAAAGCTGGTCTCACCTGCCTTTCTGTTCCCTGGTTAACCCTGTCTCAGATCCAGGAGAGCCCAATCTCACCCCAGGCAGACCACCCCTCCTGGCCATCAACCCCATCCTCCCCCTGCCACCCAAGGGATTCCCACTTTCCTCCCAAACCATCTCTCCCCAGCAGCATCCCACTCACACCAACTCACACTGCTCCTAGTGCAGTAGGGAAAGAAGGGTCGGTAGAAAGAACTCCAAAACCTGGGGTTGCTCTCGCTTCTGCTGATTATTGCCTCATCCTACCCCTTTCAGTGGGCCTGGCTCACTCAGGCAGCAGTACAGAACCCTCACTGCAGCTCAAGCACTGCAGGTGCTTGCGCCCAGACCACTGAGGATCACCTAGGCCAAATAGGGAGCTGACTCCTGGAAACAGGACATGAATCTCAACCTCAGATTAAAGGTCTAATGCTCCCTTCTTAGAGGGAAGAGCAGCAGCAGCAAGCCTGCATCTTTGTAAAGCCTTGGCATTCTGCTGCATTCAACAGTCTGCTGCCCCAGGCAACTGTCTACTGTGTTGGCTGGCTGCCTAAAGTTAGTACCTGTGGTTTGCCTTTGTTTGCTTTTCAGAGGTGACAACGGTGGCACGAAGCACAAATTTACACACTGAGTTTCCAAAGTCACGGCAGAGCAGCTGGAGAGCTATCACTGCTTTCCCAATACCACTGCATTTGCTGGAGGGAAGCTGCAAAACTCCAAGAAGGGGAGGTCATGTCCATGAGATCATTTGCAAAGATTTGGCAGACTGAAAAACGTTGAACCCTGGCTGGAAGACAGCTCTGATAAATGAGAAAAGGAGAGTTCCTTGTTCTACCCTTTATTGTTTTTCAAAAATATGGGATGTACTCAAGTGCGACACAGATTTTTAGCAAGTCCTATAAGGCATGCTGAAAGAAAACATAGGTCTCTTTCCATGTAACTCAAATGATCCTCATGTGTGCAATTTGCCCGGTTTCTCCCAGGCTTGGGAGAACTGGACGTACATTCTTGTTGTAAGGATCAAGAGCTTCTTTCAAGTTCCTGTTTATTCCTGCAACTTGACTGTGGTTCAATGCTTTTTTTTAATGCCACGCAACGTCCAGTGCATCCAGAAACATTTATTGCTCTCCCTGACATAACACACTTCGCCAAGACTAGAAAATTTTTCACTTAAGTAGTCTCCTCTACTTAAGGAGCCAGAGATACATTGCCCTGGAAGGAGGGTTTACATGTGCTGCTTGAAAGGGAATCCCTGCCCTCCGGTTCTGTGCCACGGACCTGCTGGTTGACAGCACCAAGAGATGTACCATAATGTCCTGCTATACACGTGCTTCTGGCAGCCAGGTTTGGTTTTAACCACAGTTCTTACTAAGATTTCAGGAATCTCATTAAAGTCACATACTTGGCCATTCAGCTGAACCAGTTTTAGAAGGAGTGTAGATTTTAAAAAAAAAAAAAAAAGTCCCTTAAAGGTAAATTGCAACCCTCACACTGAAACCTAAATCATCTTTTATCCCACCGCCTCCCACTCATTTGGCCTGTGCTGCTCCCCTGCTGCCGAGCCATTCCTCTCTCAGCACCGTACCACCGTGTTGACCTTCCCAGATCTAAATGCATCATTATATTTGTATTGCGATTAGTACTTAAGCAGCAACTGGAGTCACCTCCATAGGCCAAGATGTAGCTGGGGTGTTACAGAAGGTGTTAATAAAACCTTCTCAAAGTATCCCAGCATATCAGTCCTTTGTGTCTGCCTCTTTTGTCTTGACATTGTCTTGCCTCCTCGAATTGTTACCTGCTGTCTGTCTCCACTGGAAGGGCAGACTATTCCTGCTTCTGTCCTGCTTGTTTCTTTTGGAACTTACAGACTCAGTTTTATCTCCTGATGTGCTCGTGTGGTACCTTTTTCTGTATCTCATCACTGTCACCCCTGCTGACAGATCCAGATTTCTTTTCACCACTACCTTGCTCTTTCATTTTTCCATGACTCCCCTGGCCAATGACATCCAGTCTCACTGTCACCCGGGCATGTGGTGCAGCAAATGCCAAGATATACCTGCTAGTCTCAGCAGACCCAGTGACAGCTTCTCCCTGAAGTTCCTCACCAAGGAAAGCAAAAATGGAGGAAAGCTGCAACTAAAGCAGAAGTATTAGACAACAAAAGAGGCCAGATACTAAACATTTTCATCATTTAAAACCAGAATAGGTATAAAGGACAGTGATTCTAGGAATAAAACAGCTTCTCATTAGTGAAAGATAGAGAATATATGTAAAGCCTTATGAACTTCGTCATTTATGCCATAGTATTTCACATGGCGGGCAACAAACTCACCTAGAGCAAGACCATCTCACCCACTACCAAAAAAGGAGCAAACTCCATGGATACACCAGGACATGACCCTCCTCCCTCTCAAGGTGATTAAATGGTAGTTGTACTCTTACAGCAGACTATATCCCAGTGTTGAGCCCACTGAGACCAGCCCCAGACATCCCAAGGGAAAGCAGTGACCTGCGAAGCACCTGCAGAAACTGCATGTGCTAAAACAAAATCGGGTTTGATTTTTCAAAATCAAGAAGGAAGCAACATAAATCCATCCCTGCAGGTACATAGCTGCCTGGAAACCATCCATATTTACGATATTCCCAGGGACAGATCCAGGCCACCCTTTTCCATGGGAACTCTTATTTGCATGTTGGTGACCTCAGTAGAGAGCCAGAGACCTGAGCCGGGACATGTCTGGCCCAGTTTTGCACTTCTTGTTCCCATGACTACTAGAATACCAGGGTTTCTGGGACTGCAGCGAATCATCTGTAATCACAAACTGAAACCTTCTTAGCATCTTTAATTATATGGGCAAGACGTATAAGAAATAAGACCAGCTCCACTATGTATAGTCATAATCTAACAAATCACTAAATACATCTATTGGAAAAAAGTACCAAGCATTATCCTCTGCTGACCATTCAGTGGCTTATTTAACATGCCCACAGTGTCACAGCTCACTTGCCAAACAGGCACCCCATCTCCTTAATTTGCACTAACAATTCCCTCTTCAGAAATCGTTCCCCAGACCCCCCTGAAGGAGCCGCAGGAGGTCAAGTTGAAACACAAGCCCAGGCAGGGTTAGGAAGTCCATGCTGCTGCTCCCCAACATCGCAGGTTTCTAGGAATGAAAGACTCCTACCTACCCTTCAGGCCATCTAGCCCACACCTTTCCCGTGTTAAGTTTACATGGAGGATTAACCATTCTAGAGAGAAGTAAGACATGAGGAAAGTGAAAAGGCGAAAGTATGTCCCTCCTTTATTTGTTTTCCAGGGGCCAACCCTGGGAGCTGGTTTGTTACCTGCCATAGCTGACTGTGCCAAGGACCCCTCAAGCAGTGACAGGAGGGCAGCCCTCATCCTGCTAGACAGCTGATGCTGGCTGCAGGATTTGCATGAGAACTCTGGACTCAGATTATGGTGGTTAGAAGCACATACGTCAGCCCTCCTTGAAGATTAGGAAGGATAAGAGGACAAAGTTCTCCGACAGCACGAGCAAGCAGGCAGCGAAAGGCAATCCAAGTCAAAGCAACTTCTCTGCGGAGATTTCAGAACAGACCAGGGGATGGAAATAGCTTGATGATTTTTCTTCCTTCATCTGATCTTGCAAAGCACAGAGCACACTTCATCCTCCTTGCAGGGGTGTCCAGCTCTCCCAGTTCCACTGGAGCTGTCCCAAACCGAGAAGATTTATGTCTCTGCATTTCACGGGCCTGGACTTCATTTTTGCTCTTAGTATGTATTCCTTTTAGTTTGTTCCATACTATAATAATTACATCAACTGGCCAAGAAAGTAAAATATTAAAAATACAGTTATGCTGCTGCTGCAGTGGTTCTTAGCTTCTCAGGAGTGAATGACCAGGGGAAACAAGGAGATGCACAGTTACTGCTCTGTCTTGGACATTCAACATCTTGGTGTAGGTCACAGGGACCGATGTCAGGCTGACTCGGATCAATAGCCTCCTGCCAGTTAAATCATTGCCAGAAAAGCTTGATATATACATTTCCAAAGGAAATAGTAAGCCATGGAATAAATTCAAATTTAATTTAATCTCTCTCCTTCCTGTTACAGTCTTCAAAGATGTTCTTATAAAGTCCAGTCTAATGAAAATAATATTAATGATCAGCTCTTCCTCCATTTTAGAATTGCAAAGCAGGCATGTACACCCCATACATTAGACCACACAGCTCTAACAGCCACTATTTTCCCCTTACCTTACAGAAAGGGAAAGGGAGGTGCCGGAAGGGCTGAGTAACAGGTTCAAAGTAGTAAATATGTGGTGCAGATTTACCTCCATTCAGCAAACCATTAAACCAGGTGCTTGAAAGTAAGCATACACTTCACAGTTTTGCTGAATCAGGATCAAAATTAAAATCTGATTGCTTTTTCCATTCTTTTGACTACCAGATACTTCTGCCATGAATTAAATGTTGTTCCTGCTCAAATACAGTGCATTCAAAGCACAAGTAATAAACAAAACATTTTGGGAATAAAGCCCCAGTGTATCAACTGCATCACTTACATAGTTATCACAGTTTCCAAACCAAAGAAAAAAAACCTTTCCCAAGCATGCTTATTGTATTTTGATATTGAAAATTATATATAGAAAAGGCTGAAACACTATAAATAAAGCCCTGTCTGTATCAGAAGATTACACTGATTGAACCAATTTCAGAACTTACCTTGTACACTGTCACACTTCAGTGAAGGAATTTCCTGTTAATTCTGGATGCAACAGATTTAAGCTAAACCTGTTCAAACTGTCTGGGGAACAGACTGCATATACATTTGTACCCAAAAGATGATCATTTTATATCTCACCTTTATTCTAGCACCAATCATGTATGTGCAATTCTAACTGCAGAGAACAGAAGTATCCTATTTCAGATCTTGTTTGTAAAATGCTATTATAACATTATTACCTCCTTAAATAGAGTCTCCAGGTACAAATTTTCAGCAAAATGTGCATTCATGGAAACCTAATCTGGAAGAGCTATATCAATATATCAGTGCTGTGTAGGTTAGTTACCCTTTAAACCAAAAGCAAAGCCTTCAAAATTAAGATCTGTACTGATTTAACTAGACTGTTCAGTTAAATTGCCTTTTTTTTTTCTTTTTAAGTACATAAGGTCTAATATTACAAACAAGGGGTTGTGCCTCTTTTCAGCGACACATCATATGATCCCATACATAAACTCAGTGAGCACCTTGAAAGCCGTGGTTTATTTGGGGTCCCTCCTTTGTCTGGCATCTCACCACGCACAAAGCTGGGACTCTTTCTCTAATTTCCAGTCTAAATTTATTCATGGTCAGCTCATGCCCATTTATTCATGTGCCAGCTTGTCCCTTAAAACTCAGGATGCCAAAACCAAGGCTGGAGCCTGACAATATGGTTCTGCTGGCGGCATTACCAGGGTAATAAAGACCTCTCTCTCCCACCCGGGGGGGGTCATTCCAGCCCTGTGCCACAGGACACTTCTCTTTCAAGGTGCAGCCCCTTGATGATACAAGCAGTTAGACCAGATAAGGAGTTAAAATGACTCAAAATTAGACTTACAAAAAGAAAAGACCAGGTTTTACTTATTTAACCGCCGGGACTGGTTCACGTGGATATCAGAAGTGCTGTGGAGCAGGGCAGGAACACATGGCTGGAGGGGGCTGAGCCACAGCAGTACCACCTTCACCCAAGTTAAATTTGGATGGATTTGCACCGGCACTTCAAGGAAAGTTGTATTCCTGAGAGTTTTTTTGATTGTGGATTCATTCCCTGACCGATTTCACAGCTCACTGCGACAGGCTGAGGGCACAGCTACACAGAGGGTGAACGTCAGCTTCTTGGACAGGAACTACTTAAACCCATGTTGCTGCCAAAGCCCCTGTGTTATCAGAGCAAGGCCTGAAGTGCAATAACATGGTAGTAAAATGCCTCTGTATAAAACTACCTGCTTCGGAACAGATGAGGTTTCCAGTGTAGCAACTAGTATTTGCTGCTTTGTAAATCCTCCTCTGAGCAGAAAGAAAAGAGAACTGGAAAAGTAACTAAAATTGCTAGTGCACTTTACTCAAATTTATTCCTTTTCAATGACTTTGAATTTGACTCAGTTTTCAAAGCATATTATATAGATATTTTAACTGCCAAAGCTATCCAAAAGCTTTCCAAAAAAAGCTATGCTTTTTTCCTGCTTCTCTCCTCAACATGAACTGTGATGTGACATTTTTGCTGGTGGTACAGCCACTAGAATAGCATCCATCTTCTCCCCCCACAGCCCTGCTTGCCCAGCAGGGCTAACAAACTTGCTTTACATCAACACAACCAGTGCAAGTTGTCACCAGACCGGCTTTACACCCATCATGAGGTTTTCTGAGCACATCCCACACTCGACCAGTGGGGACTTTATCCTCCAAAGAGCTCAGCCCACACCTAGGCTTCAAAATGAGGAATCAGATTTCAGAGGTGCCTGTGGAAAACTGTGCTTTTCCTTTCCTGCTTTTGACATGAAAAATGTTGTAACCACCAGAAGCAAAAACTCCAAGAGGTTAAATTATCTGGAAAACGAAGGTGCTTATCTAACACCTCATCTACTCAGAAAGTAGTGTACAAGCCCATGAATGATGGACGCTGGAGAATTATGCCCTAAGTGTTCTAAGAGCCCAGCTGGTAGTACCCACATTTTGCAGCCCTTCCAATATGTATTTAAAAGTCACTGTTCCTGCAGCAGGTGCAGCTAGGCTGGATAAGGGTATCTGATTCAAATTGTTATGATCCTGCACACTTCGGAAAGGCACTTGGATGCTTTCACTTCTAATGCCAACCATTTTTTCAATCCAGTTTGCTACCAAGAGCTGAGGAAGGGCAGGACTGCTTCTTTTGACACAACGTGGGTTGATGTCACCTTTGAATGATCATACATCTACAGCGCCAGATGGTGTGAGATTGTCAACAGGTCTCAGAATCACAGTTGAAGAAGGAAAGAAGTAATTACTGAATGATTCTCAACCCTGATGAAAATTCAGGTAAGTATACGGTCGTGCACTAATTTGTCAGAGGGAAGGGCATTTTCTTCAGAAGTAACCAGAGCTTGGAAGACGGAGGCTAAAATCCTCTCCTGTGGCCAAACTTTACCCTGGGCACAGGGTGGATATCAGGTCAGATCCCCTGCAGGGACAGCCTGCCTCCCCTCCCCAGTCACTGAGGCTGCATCGCACCTTTATGCTAATGGTACTCTTTGGCCATATAACGCGTGGCACTTAAATTGCACTGCACTGGCATTTCCAGCAAGGAGCACGTACAAAGCCAACAATTTGGCACGAACAGTCCTTGCTGCGGTGACTTCGTCTGGAGCTCTGCTGATCTAGGCAAGGTGGGGATCTGACCCTGTGTCTGGTGACTACAGCAAGGGGTCAGGTCGGGACCTTGCCTTCCCAGCACTGCTGCTGATTTGCTTAGCCATCTCCTTTTGGTTATAACTAACTGAGACTCTGAAATTCAGCTTCTTCATCTGCCAGGGGGAGGTAAATTTATTTCAGGACTGGTATTGTGATCCTGCCTGTGGATGCTGTGATACGTTACAGGATCTAATGCACTTAAAGATCATTCAGTGAAAGTATGTAGATACAGTTATTATTAAGTCCATGCTCACAGTAACAACTCAGGCAGAACTTACAAAAACCAAGAGAACAGTCTATAGTAGACAGCTCTCTTTCAAAGAAAGAAATGTGTTTATTCTTCTCTTGAAGCTAAAGGGAAAACATGAACCCAGTGGGAGAAATCCAGTGGGTTCAGTTTTTCCAACTGCCACTCAAATAGGGAAAAATTAAAATGATCTATTTTATGCTGCCATCTAAAAGCATATTTGCAATACTGGAGATTTTTTTGCTTCATTATCTTCAACATATTTATCCTCTCTGGCAATATGTTTCTGAATATGTTGACTAGACAGGACTAGGGAATTCCTGTAGGTGGAACAGCTGTACATCTGGAATGCAATCTTGGCTTTTTTGGACAAATACAAAGTTCTTGGCAGTGAAAAATGTGTTTGTCCTGAAAAAAATATTGTATTTGTAGAGGAGGTAAGGACTGCTTCTCTTGCAGTTGAAGGAAGCATGCTGCACTGCACAGAAGGGTGGGTGACGTGTGTGATGTCTTGCATCCTTGCTTGCAGGTGTGGACCACAGAAAGCTGGTGTATGAGGATATATGCACCCATCCCTGCAGGGGGCAAGGTGTAGGAAGAGAGAAGGAATTGCCTGAGTCTCTATATTGCAGGGAAAGCAAGAAATCCTATTAAGGATTTATGCCGTTCCAGCAAAATAACTTCCTCACTTGAAGCAGAAGCCAGCTTTTTCATTGTCTTTACTTCACTCACGCTGACAGCGTGCAGTTCTTCAGTCAAGCCCGGTGCCAGTTTTGTACTGAGAGATTCATCATTAGGAAACAGGCTACCAAGCTTCCTAGCTCCTACCCCTGCTCTCGGTCACAATTTCAGTTGCCTTTGGGATGCATTTCCCAGGCCTCGAGTGAACAGCCCTCACATTGCTGAACACTCACAGAGAGAAAACAGTTATTTATTACATGCATGGGTTTCAAAATACAGTGACATACACGTTCAATATGTTCTAGAGAAGGCATGTATGGGAGATGTCTGAGAAGCCATTTGTGCGTGGTGTGTAATAATTATAATATGTTTTCATTTACGCAGTGTCTCCTCCACACACAAGGGAATATAATAAAATGTAACTAAAACAGCATATCCTTACAAATAAAGGGAGAGAGAGCGTTTCATACAAAGGTTAAACAAAAAAATCTGTTTAATGTCACATTGGGGATTAGAGGAACTGGAGTAAAACAAACATCCAGAACAAACTTTGAGGGGTTGCTTCAGGAAAAGCACGTGTGTGAGTGTGTGCCATCACATCTGCATATTCAATACATCTTGCTGGGACAGCTCAGGGAGAATAGGAAGCTGGAAATTTTCAGTGTGGGAGTTAGATGGAAGAATGTGAACCATTCTAAACAAAACATAGCAAAGTTGCCAGCTGACTTGATAAAATGCCAGTGCTCTCTAGGATCCCTTGAAATGGAGCTGAGGACTGGCCTCGCCGTTCAGGCAGTGGGTAGGCAGCCAGCAGATCTGGGCTGTATTCCTGGCCTTGCAACAAACCCAGCATGTGACACTGGAAAGTCATTCAGCCCTAAGCTTCCAAAAACCGATTTCATGCCTATATTTCTGGGCACCTAGCGTGAGATGATATGAGCCCAAACATCCAGGATTTCAAACAAAGTTAAGCCGCAGGTACTAACTTCCCATCCATGCAGAAGATCTGTTTCGAGGCTCAGTTTCATCGTGGATACAATGGGACTGAAACCTGCAAAGCAACCCAAAATGCTACAAAGCTGCAGGTATTAGATGATTACATAGATCTCTAATTTTACCAAAGGAGAGATGCTACGGCTATGCAAAGGAGTATTATTTAGCTACCTGTTGTTTCCCACATCCTGGCAACCACTGCCATTCTATAAACATTTTCACAGGTTTCAATACGTCTGAAGGTTTTTGTTTACATTTCCTGCTTCAGGGCATCAAGGAATAACCTTACGAAAGGATTCCCTGTTCCAAAAGGAACATAAAGAATACAGACCAGGACTTCTGGCAGTAAGTGTGGAACAACAACACCGACAAGACTAGGAAAATACTAGATCTCAGGGGTGAAATAGTGGAAAGAAAGCAGCTTTTCCACATAATTTAGTCAGCATGTATGCTCGGGGAAAAGGAGTAAAAGCAGTTTTTCTAGCTTATGTTTTCCTGTGCACACACATTTAAAAAAAAATATTTGGAACCATCTGGATTAAAGAAAGTCGTGTTCTCATTGTACATGACAGGCTCTTGTCACAGAGAAGATTATACTGTAAGCAAAAGATTATTGTGTTTTTTCTGAATGGCATAGAAACAAGTTGAAAGAACTAGCTTAAAACAGAGATCTTCTTTTACCCATTTATATTTCCACTTCCAACATGGTGAGCTTTGTACTTTCTTCCCACCCTGTCTGCGTCTGCCCTTAATTTTACCCCTGCATTCTCAGAGAGGATTTTCAAGATCTTTGTTACACACGGGTAGATAACATGCATTGGTGAATTAAGCAGTTTGAATTGGGTTTTAGAGTGTCTACATGTATCCCAGAACAGAAGCAAGAAGAAAAGCAGTTTCTGAAAGGCACCTCCTTTTGCCACACCTCTCTGTGCATCCCATGGAGTTGCAGCAAGCAGGTAACTTTCAGAAAACAAGGGGAATTTAGCACTAACAGTTTCTGTGCTGTTACTTTTAGGAACATGTTAAAGTAACCTTCCTTTGGCCAGAACTAATGCAAATCCTCCATTAAGTATAAAACTGTATTTTGTATCTTTATCCTGCCTTCTATAAAACTGGTTTTTGTAACTCTCATCTGCAGTTTCTGCCGGGCTCTAACTATGACTGATTTCCACAGCATGTTTCCAAAACAGTACTGCCCTAATTTTCAGTTTTCCTCTAAGAACTTACTTTGGAGACGATGCTTGTAGGGCAGGTGACAAAACGTTGTCTGATTCTAGTCAACTGCCAATTTTAGAATGCTATTTACTACCTGAAAATGTGCTGGTGGCCACGGCCCAGAGAGGGAGGAGTTAATAGTTAAAAGTAACGCTGTGGTAATCCACAGGTAAAAAAATGCTCTGTTTTAAGAACCAGGCAGCTACAGCTGTACCGTCCCTGGGCCAAGCTTACCTTCTTGCAAGGTTACCTCTAACTCTTGCTGTCATAAGAATGTATGAGTTACCCATCCCTGGACCTCGCTCCTGGGGGCCCCATGCAAGGCATGACCGGAGAGGACAAGCCCAGCTCCTGATGCCTTCTCTTCCTTGGAGCTTCTGACAGAGAAGACACCAAGAATCTTACCTGGTAGCCAAATAACCCTTACCTTGCAAGCTGGCCAGTGTTGCTACATTTGCCCTGACTGCATGGAAACCTTTGGCGGAGGGGAGGCTGCTCCCACTCGTCTTCAGCCTCAGCCAAAGGCCAGAACATCTCCACCCCAGGCTGAATGTGCTGGCTGTCAGTGGAGCTACACACAAACGGCATCCAGCCATCTCCGCTGGGTTTTGGACAGAACAGCCGTTACAGAGGAAGACTTCACAAACCTGCTGCTGTAACAGGTACCACACAGCACGTTGGACACACATGTTTCTGCTGTAACTGCAGGGGCTGTCCCTTTTAGATCAAGTTGTAGAGGTCTCAGAGTTCAATCCCCAGGAATGGCTTATGAAAGCAATTACTACCTGAAAGGTCTCTTTGTTTTTGTGCCACTGCTTTTAATAATAATGATTACATCAGATATTTTCTGCCATCTCAATCTTCTTTGGTACTGCTAATAAAGAAACGACAAAGCCCAACACTTAAAATAGCACCCAGTGCAATGAACTGCAACTGCCGAGGCTTCAGATTTTACGTCCTACCCTCCCAGAGCACTTTCCCTTTAATGATTTAACTATTGAGTACTGAGCTTCTTCTAAGCCACGAAGGGTGTGACACGTGTGGTGGAGTCAGAGAATCGCCTGCGGCCAGGGGCCCAGGTCGCTTGCTCTAACCACCAGACAGTCCTGTCCCACAAGAGCAGACCAAAACATATGTGATAGGTACATGGCATTTAAGTGCAGTTGCCTGGACCACAGTATATTATTTTGGTTCTTTAAGCGATCCTTTCATTTGTGCTTGGTTCAGTCTGTTACAGCAGCAACAGTTGCTGGCCAATTTAATGGCAAAACTGGGAATATAATCCAGACCTCCCACACTTTACATCCTCTGACCATTCCTCCTCATACCAGCATAGCTATATTCTTGTCAGCTATTGACTGACAAGTAAAATCAAAACCTGAAGAAAACACCTAAATCCCAGAGGCTCAAATTTAGAGCTGGAGTCTGCACTGACACATCAGCTCTGAATTTTGCCCCAGCACCTAACCACATATTCACAGTACACTGTATTTTGAATAAACCACCCCCGACACTGGGAAACACATGGCAGATTAGAATTGTTTTTTGCAGGAGGAACCATGTAATCCTAAAATACAAGCGACATGATACCTGCAAAGTACAGAAAAAGCACTAGTTTTTAATGTTTCAGAAAAGCTTCATAGTGACCTAAGCTTCGCAACAAAGCTCTGCATGCAAGAGGATCCTAATGTTACCATTTCCAAATAACCCACTGATTAGTTACACGTTCTTTATAATAGCTGGTCAAAAAAAAAAAAAAAAAGATCATGACAAGCATGAATTCCAAAGGAGATCCATTCACTTAACAGCCCTATCCTGATTTAAATATGAGCGTGTGCATGTACACAGATATGTATATATGCTTATGAATCTAAATTATGCACATTACACATCTGCTCTGCCTACACTTAAATGCATAACTTAAATGCATAATAGAGATCTTTGTCATGTAATTACTCGTTGCATTCACAGAAGCGTTCTAGGGGATCATTTTCGCTTTACCTTCAAGAAAGGCTAAAACACGCTGGCGCAGCTTCTCTGACACCTTGCTAGGAGCAGAAAAGCACTGCAGTAGTAGCCAGGAGTCCACTCAGCATGAAATGCTGACGAGCACCACGTTCTCTCCATGACAAGGTGACACCCTCATTTTCCTGAGTCATGTCAGAAGATGGTGGCTTAGGCGTCATCAATGCTAAAGGACCGTTTTGGTCTCATTGATACACAAAAAATGTTCCACAAATTGACTTTTAAGAAGTTCCACTAAACGAACTCTAAACCCAGTTTAAGACCATGGGTTGTATTAGGTTTAGTTGATTTTTGTGGATGCGCTGCAAATCTGATGAAGGTCTGGAAGCCAATTTGTGAAGGACAACTGTAGCCCCCTGGAGCATGGCTGACATTAGAATTTGAACCAGTCCCAAACCAGTGTCAACTGAACTACTCATTAAGGCAGTTGCATGTTTTGGAGAGGTGAGATTTCCCCACTATAGTTCAGACTGCGGCAAAATGCTTTAAACTGAGAAGTAATGTAGCGGTGTGCTGGACAAAAGGACTGAAAACCCAACATCAGGTCGTCACAGGAAATTATCTAACAGATTGTATCAGGCTACACCCCAAAAGGCACCAGCCTACAGCCTCTGCAACAGATGAGGGAGGCTAAGGCGGTCCATGCCTTGTTTTTTTCAAGGGTGGAAGTAAAAGCATCACTGTTTTAAATGAAAGCCTAGATCTCCAAAGCTGTTTGCATGACTGAGGCTCCTGCCTCCTTAATATCCCTTTGATCATCTCAGCCATAGCGAGTGGAGCGCATGAATCCAAGCTGCCTGTCATCTCCGCTCCCTCAGATGCTGGGATATGGGACAGCGTGTTTGAGTGGGGCAATGAAAGGGATTAGCAACTGCGGGGCACAAGAGAAGGCAAGGAGGAACACAGTCTCAAGGAGCTAGTTCATCGAAAGAAGTATGGTTAGGCAAGGTGGGAAAATAGATTACTTTAGGAATTAATTTAAGGTTAAAGGGATCAAAAAGAGAGAAAAGAGTTAGCAGACCACGGGCTTTATGATTCAAGCAGTTCTGTGTCATTTCTATCCTGCAGTGCTGGTGGCCACCACCCATAGGTTAAGAAGAGGCCAAAGGCCAGGAATATTCCTGTGGGTAAATTCATGAGTTTTCCACTCCACAGCTGAAGCCATAAAAATGCAGAAAGCACAGGGAGTAGGGTGGCAGAAGAAAAGGAAGGTTAGGGAAGGATTCCATATTTGTTTTCTCTTAAATGATTAATTTGAGCCAAAAGCTACCCTGCAAATTGAGAAGCAAAAGAAACAAACACGGGCAGACTGAGATGGCAGCTGCAGAAAGACCTGGTGGACACTATGCCCAACAATGCAATAAAAGATACAGGACAGACGATGGGACAGCTTTATCAGCACGACTTACTTCCAATCACAGAGGCCACAAGTGAGTCACACAGATTCTCCTGAACCTCTACCAAGCAAAACTGTCCAGCCTCCACTGAACACCAGTGGTAATTGGGGGGAAAAAAAGAATGAAACATTTATCTGGCAAGTGCTTTCAAAAAGAGAAAGCGGCTGTTGGGAGCTGCTCAAGGGGCTGGAATGCTGGAGACAGTTCCAGGGGGACAATCAGCCATCTGAGTGCATACCAGGCAGGCAGGGAATTTTAATAAAACGCAGTTTATCGCACGGTGATTACCACCTCCTATTTATACCGTATGAGATCATTTAAAAACATGGCATGTATTTCCTTACTTCTGGAAACACAAAGTCAGCTGACCAACCACGTGATAGATTGGCCCTTTTCACACACTTTTACTTCACCTTTCTAAATCTCTATTTCCAAACATCTGTCACTTAGATATGTCAGAAATAAAAATCTACTGGAAAAATATCTTCTGTGCCTCCCCTGCCCCCACAAAAAACCCAGCCCCACAGCAGATTAGGATTAGGAGTCCAAATTCCAGGGCTGTTCCATTTAACATGTAAATCTTAATTGTTCACAAGGAAGCAGACGCTCAAAGTATACGTGTGAGAAAGGGAACTGCAAGGTCTCCAGAAAATGCACCATCTATTTCTAACCTTTCCTGGTTGCACACAACAGGTGTTACAGACACAACGTGCTAAGACATAAAGAGAAAAAGTACTTCAGGTGAGCTTTTATGCCTTAAAGAGCACGCCTTTCCTCATTCCTCCTCAAATGTGGTTTGAAGGTAATGTGAAGGCTGGGAGAGAGGAAATACTGCGTTACTTCCATGGTAAGATTCTGCAGTTGAATTTGGGATAATACGGTAAAAGACCTCATTAGCACTCTTTCAGAATTACTTGTATAACTTGCTTGTAGCTTTGCCAGTTATGAGTAATGCAACAATCACCAAGATACACCACCACCACCTTTATACCACATTTCTCTCACATGTTGCCTGGTGGCTACTGGACTCAGCCTTTTTGTAAGCAATCCCGCTGTCTTCAGCCGAGCAATCCTCACCCAGGCAGGCCCACGCAGCCTGCGAGACGCCGCACCTTTCACCTGCTCCTCACTTCACAGAAAATCTCCTATTCAGTTGCGATGCTCAACAACTGGTTTGAGCGCAGTAGGTCTGCAGTGCGGCTGCTCAGCAAAATGTATTGCCCCTGATCTTTTTCTTATTAACCCAACGGTTAACCACCACCCCTTCAACAGCACAAAACTAACTAAATAATGCTACAAGGACAATTCATACTGGGTGACATCCCCGGACAGCATCTGTGTGGGACTGCGGCCCCACGATCATTAAAACCAGGTCTACACATTGCTGGATCACCCAGGAGTATAAATTTGATCGGGATTGGGCCAAGGCACATGATCACACTTCTGCTGAATGAGCCAGAGCGCACAATACGGAGCCAACGCCAGTTTTAGGCTGGCCATACGCCAGCCGCAGGGGTGCAGACGATACCTGATCTGGCTAGAGTTGTGTACAGTGATACCTGATCCAGCATAAAGCCTGCTAGTAAAAAGTTAACCTGTTAAAAACTTCTTGAATTAACTTGAGCAGGGAGAGTGAATGAATACCAGGTTAGCGCTTCACATCATGTGGCCACCCCATTTTTGAGCCAGTAATAGAGGAGTCGCACTGCTGGCTTTTCTGCGTTGCCAAACCACAGGCTAATGTCGATAGCAATGCTTGTATGCATGGGGATCTCCGTGAAGAATCAGGGCCTCAGAGTCCTTCAACTTGCCTTGCCTCCAATTTAAAGCAAAAAGGAAAGGAAAAAGTAGAAGTCTAAACGATTAACCTCTAAGTAGTCAACAGAGTCTACAAATACGGAATCTGTACATGGAGATGGAGCCACAGGCATTTCTGTAGCAGATAAATTTAGATGATGATTAAATAGAGCCTGTCCCTTCAGGTGAGTGAAACTCTGTACAGCAAACACATTGGTTACTAGGCTGATTTTTGTAGTATTTTAGTAATCTGAACGGTATTAAGAATGCACCCTGTTGTGCTGAACAAATGTGAACTTTATTTTTTTTCTTTACAGCCCTTTGGCACAGATGTGCAGTCCTCTGTTGAAACTGTTCTGAAAAGCCTTACCTGATCTCTGGTAGAACTTAACCCATTTTTAATGCTGCACAATACTGCCCAGTGTCAAAACATGTGCAGCCACCCTTGCACGAGGCTACAGACCTGTAGGAAACATGGATTTCAAACATTCTTTTTTGAAATGGCTCGGTTTACGTGAGTACTTCAATTATTTTCAGAGCTACCTCAAGGAAACCGTTAGCTGAAAGCAGTTTCCATAAGTTTTTCCATTTCCTATCACAGAGGCCCTGCAATGGTCCACCCAGAGGTGTAGCAACCTTGACAGTTACCCAGGTCTCCGAGCTCTTTGCAGCCGCGCTCCTATGGCTCCTGCAGGCACGCACAGCCAGAGGGGTCTCGATCTTTGGTCCTCAAAGCTGTCCCGCAGCCTCGAGGCCGAGCCGCCCGTGCTCCCGCAGGCACGGCGAGGCAGTGGCCCGTGCTCCCCTCGCCCCACGCAGCGGCACAGGCCGCCGTCTCTCCCTCCTCACGGGGTCCGCCCGCGCCGGGCTCCCCAGGGAGCTCAGGGCTTCGTTCTCCAGCCGGCCCACCGCGGCCCTGGGCAAACCGCGGCGTGGGGCAGGCTGCCGGGCGGCGGGCGAGGAGGGAAGCCTGCGGTGAGGGGGCCGGCGGGCCCGCCATCTGCGGCCCGACCCTCCCCACGGCGCGCTCCGCCGCCCCCGCCCAGCCGGGGACGAGTCACCCAAGGGTGACAACGCGACGCCCAGCCGCGACCTCCCCACGCTGACAGGGCGGGAAGGGGGGCGACGTCGGCCGGCGGCGCTCGGGGGGCAGGGCGCAGAGGCCCGCGCACCCCTTACGGCGGCGGAGCGGCGCAGGCGGGCGGGGGCGGCGGGCAGCGGGGCGCCGCGGCGGCGCAGCAACGGTTAACGGCGGGGCGCAGCGAATGGGCCGCGCTGTTTCCAGGGCGACAGCTCGGAGTGTTCCGGATCGTACCATTGCGCAAGCGGCGAGGGGGGCGGGGGGGGGGGGAGAGACGGGGACGGGAGAGAGGGCGGGGGTAACGCGAGCGGCGCCGCCGCCGCCAGGCCCGGCCCAGCACCGCCTCCTCCCTCCCTCCCTCCTCCCCCCTCCCCCCGCCTCGCCTCCTCCCCCTCCCGCCCGGCCGGAGCGCGGCGCCGGGGCCCAGCAGCGAGCGGCGCGCGGCGGAGCGGAGCAGGCGGCCGGCGGCGGCCGGGCCCGGAGCGGCGGAGTCGGTACCGGCGGCGGGGCGGGCCGGGCCGGGCCGGCGCGACCCCCTGCCCTCGCTGCCTTCTCGCCGCCGCCGCCGCGGGATGCAGGCGGCCCGGGGCCGGGGGCTGTGAGCGGCGGCAGCGCGGAGACAAAGGGAGGCGGCGGGGCTCGGCGGCCGGCACCAGGGACGGAGCGCGGGGGCCGCCGCCGCCGCCGGGGCGCACCCGCCCGCCCGCCGGGAGGCGGCACGATGCGGCACGGGGCGGCGCGGCGGCAGCAGCGCGGCGGCAGCAGCGGCGCGGCCCGCCCGGCGCGGCGGTAGAGGCGGCAGCCGCAGGGCGCGGGGCCGGGCCGGGCCGGCGGTCGCGCAGCAGCGTCTCCCGCGGGCCGGGCCGCGCCGCGCCGCCCGGGCCGGCGATGTGAGGGCGGCGGCGGCGGCGAGCAGAGGCGCGGCGCGGCACGGCGCGGAGCGGAAGGCGGGCGGGCCCCGAGCGGAAGCGGGCCGGGCCCGGCGGCGAGGAGGAGCGCGGCGCCGGCGGGGGCGGCCGGGCGCGGGCGTGCGATGGAAACGCACATCTCGTGCCTGTTCCCCGAGCTGCTGGCCATGATCTTCGGGTACCTGGAGGTGCGGGACAAGGGCCGCGCGGCGCAGGTGTGCACGGCCTGGCGGGACGCCGCCTACCACCGCTCGGTCTGGCGGGGCGTGGAGGCCAAGCTGCACCTGCGCCGCGCCAACCCCTCGCTCTTCCCCAGCCTGGCGGCGCGGGGCATCCGGCGGGTGCAGATCCTGTCGCTGCGGCGCAGCCTGAGCTACGTGATCCAGGGCATGGCGGACATCGAGAGCCTCAACCTCAGCGGCTGCTACAACCTCACCGACAACGGGCTGGGCCACGCCTTCGTGGCGGAGATCAGCTCCCTGCGCTCGCTCAACCTGAGCCTCTGCAAGCAGATCACGGACAGCAGCCTGGGCCGCATCGCCCAGTACCTCAAGGGCCTGGAGGTGCTCGAGCTGGGGGGCTGCAGCAACATCACCAACACCGGCCTCCTCCTCATCGCCTGGGGCCTGCAGCGCCTCAAGAGCCTCAACCTGCGCTCCTGCCGGCACCTCTCCGACGTGGGCATCGGGCACCTGGCGGGCATGACGCGCAGCGCGGCCGAGGGCTGCCTGGGCCTGGAGCAGCTCACGCTGCAGGACTGCCAGAAGCTCAGCGACCTCTCGCTCAAGCACCTGGCCCGCGGGCTGGGCCGCCTCCGCCAGCTCAACCTCAGCTTCTGCGGGGGCATCTCGGACGCGGGGCTGCTGCACCTGTCGCACATGAGCAGCCTGCGCAGCCTCAACTTGCGCTCCTGTGACAACATCAGTGACACAGGCATCATGCATCTGGCCATGGGCAGCCTGCGGCTGTCCGGCCTCGACGTCTCCTTCTGCGACAAGGTGGGAGACCAAAGCCTAGCCTATATCGCACAGGGCCTGGATGGGCTGCGTTCCCTCTCCCTCTGCTCCTGCCACATTAGCGACGAGGGCATCAACCGCATGGTGCGACAGATGCACGGGCTCCGCACCCTCAACATCGGCCAGTGCGTCCGCATCACTGACAAGGGCCTGGAGCTCATTGCCGAACACCTCAGCCAGCTCACGGGCATCGATCTCTACGGCTGCACCCGCATTACCAAGCGGGGCTTGGAGCGCATCACCCAGCTGCCCTGCCTCAAGGTGCTCAACCTGGGACTTTGGGAAATGACTGAGAGCGAGAAGGTCAGGTGAGAGGAGGGGGGCACCCCGAGACCTCCATCTCCTCTGGAGGGACTCACTGACTGACTGACTGACTGACTGCTGCAATGGAGGAGAGAAAGAGAGAAGAGAGGGGCATGCACAGAGCCATGCTACCCACACACCCTGGCACTGGAGGGAGAAATGGAGAGAAAGAGTGTATATCCTCAACCCTTCTGTGTTGCCTACCTACCCTTGCTCTGGACGAGGAGGAGGAGGAAGGGTGGTGGGGCAGGAGGAGAGAAAGCACCTATCCTTTTTCCAGGTCACGCCTCCAGCTCTACGCTGGGGAGACAGAGCTCCCCCTTCCCTCACAGCATCCTTCCCTGCGGAAGAGGTAGAAGCCCACATTCGTTATGCACTGGGGCTAGAGACACCCCTCTTTATCCCCACTCCCTGATTCCATCCCCTTGTGCACTAAGGATGGATAAAGGCAGACCCTTGTTCTGCCACGTATCCAGGATAGATTATTTTTTGTTAATATAAAGGAGAGTGGGAATGGAGATGGGAACAAACAATAACAACAGCAGAAAAGGCTTCCTAGCTACACTTATGTACCCAGCCACCCAGTCATTCTGCGCTGGGCACAGACACAGCTTTTAGTAAAATAACCATTCCACCTCTGCGCTTGCCCCTCCCCTGTCAATTGGGAATTGTGACAAATACTGCTCCCTAGGTACATTGGTATTTTTGGGGTTGTTTTTTTTTGTTTGGCTTTTTTGTTGTTGTTTTTTTTAATCTGTTTTCATTCTCCAGTTCCATGTTATTTTCTCTGGTGTGGGCGGATGCAACCTCCCACTATTCCAGTTCTCCACTGCACTGAGACTAGGGATAGCTTCAGCCTTTTCTTTTGTCAGTATGTTTCTGTGTCATCCTGCACTATGGTTAATGGAAAAGCCTAGGCACTCCATTCTCTCTCCCCCCATCTCTCTACTGGAGATGAAGATGCCATTTCCTTTTTCTCTTGCCTCTGTGGGGCCTGGACAGAGACCCCAGTCTCTTAAGCCTTCCTGTGCACTGGGGGACACTGAGGAGTTACCAAGAGTCGTCTTCCCTTTCATCATTCTCTCTTTTTCTCCCCTCCTTCTTGGCAACAGGGATAGACATATCCAGCTACATATCCATTCCTCTTTGGGTTGGGGTGAGCAGGTAGAAGGGGTGGCTAGCTCCCCTCTACCCAGGGGACTTGACGAAGAATCTCCAGCTTCATTTCTGCTTCATTTGAGATACTGTGACCTGTTCTTATTTTGAAATGCATAAAAAAAATTACTGCTACAAAAACAGCCTCTTACTCTCCCATCTATCCCTTGCTTATGTCCTGTAACTGATCCCAGTTTTCCTCACTCATTCTCCTCTTTACAGTATTCATTTTCTTACATGGTTTTATTTTTAAAGACATATGAAGTTGCTGTTCTTGTGGATTTTTAAGTACATTTTTTTTCTGCTGAATATATTCTATATATATAAATATATATATGATGTCTGGCTACCTCGTTTTAATTTGTTACTTCCCCTTTCCCCCCCCCCCCCAAAAAAAAAAAAAAAAAAAAAAAAAGCCCTGGAATTCTTACAGGAAAGAGATTTTGAGACTGAAACATTTTTGTGCCTAGACTGGAATAATGCCCCTTGGGTTTGTTCTT
This sequence comes from Falco naumanni, assembly GCF_017639655.2. Classification (NCBI taxonomy): domain Eukaryota; kingdom Metazoa; phylum Chordata; class Aves; order Falconiformes; family Falconidae; genus Falco; species Falco naumanni. Next base: position 24,163,724 of record NC_054058.1, read on the forward strand.
CTTTTTCTCCACCCCCCCCTCCCCTCCCTTCCTTTTTTTTTAATTTCTGTTTTTAAGCTTATCCTACTGTGTCCCACCTTCACATTCTGGTTGTGCCTCTCCTTCCCTCTTCACCAGGGACTGGGGACCCAAACTGTGCTTTTACTCTTCTAGCACAAACATGTAACATGAGAATCCGCGCTGAGGATTGGGCTACTGTTAACAGAAATGTGTAAAATGCAAGTTTGTTTAAAAAAGAATTTATATATATAGATATATGCAAATGCTTTCCCCTCCCCTCCCAAATCACCTACAAAAGGTCACTATGCCAGGCTGCCTGTTTGTAGGTGGAGAGGAGCAGAGCTGGCCTGCAGGCCCCGAGGCTGCAATGTGAAGGGGAGGAGACTGAAGTTCATCTGTCTTATCTCTGTTCTGTCAATAAAATGGAGCTGGGTCTTTAGATATTTTTTTTTATTATTATTTTAAAGAGGAAGTTTGGGTTTGGTTTTGTTTTTGCCTTTTTTTTTAAAAAGACAAATATCATGGCTTTTTTTTTTTTTTTTTTTTTTTGCTCATCTTTTCAAAATCTCGAATCCTCCACAGTAACAGGCCAGACCACGGAGTTAACGCAAACCCAGAGACCCCTATGGATTAATTGTACTGTTTGTGAATTTGTATAAAAAAAATAACAAAGATCCTCTTAAAACATTTTATATTCTTACAGTAAAAGGTTAAACATATTTATATAATAAAAGAGGAAATATGAAGTATGTTTTTAAAAAAAAAAGCTGTATCTGTGTTGTCTGTGCTTTTTAAAGATGTGTATCTATCTGTCTATCTGTTGGGTTTGGTAAGTATGCTGTGCGACTCACGCCGGGGGTTTGGGGCTGCTCGCTCTTTTTCCAGTGAGCGACAGAGGAGGAGAAGGAAGGAAGAGAGCCTGGTGCCTCCTGTGCAGGATGTTGAGTAACATCACCATGAAGAGCTCATAAGGAAGGGGTTTGGGAGGACCGGCCTTCTCTGCAAGGGCGCTCGCAGCATCTGTGGGGAGAAACGAATTTCAGCTGCCCGGCGGTGTGAAGTGTCAGCTCAGTCTGAGGTCAGACAAACCCAAAGCACTGCAGCTCGCTGCCAAGCCAGTGAGTGTTTGGTGGCTGACGAAGACATTTGGGAGGGGGTACAGAAGGGCTGTGTTTCTTAATTTTTGAAAGCTCCAGGTAGATAGCTAAGGGGTTTTTTTTGTGATTTAAATTGAGGCCCACCCTGGGTGGGAGACCCATCAAATAAAAACATTTCCCAGCAGTGACAACCACCAAAAAGGGTGCCCTCACCAGCACATGAGGACCTGGGAAATCTGAAATGGCTTGGCTGGTTTCTGCTGCCCAGGAGAAGATTAAAGAAGTAAAATGGGAATGTGTTAAAAAAAAAAAAAGTTTGAATAATTAAGGTGTCCTTTGTCCTATACCATAATCTTTTGCCTCAATGTATGACTTTTAACCTGATGGGGTCTCTTGGTAGCCTTCCACGGTGTGGGTTTTTTATTGTTGCTGGAGATGGAGCTAAGCGGTGCTTACAGGGCAGCGACAAAGCCCGTCTCCCCCAGCCCGGCGGCGGGGCTCGCCCGCTGCCCCCTTCCTGCCTCGAAGGAGGGGGAATGCGAAATGGTGGAAGAAGCCGGAGCCATTGTTCAGGAAAGTTAAAAGAGGAGCTGTCCTTGCTTGCTTGCTCAGTCATGCATACTCAATCTGGCCGGGCCGGGTCCCTGTGGAAAGGAGGAGGGCGATTCTTCCCCTCTTTTTAACATTCCTCTCCAGGCCTGGCTGTATTTAAGCTGCTTTCCTCCGCCGAGGAGGAGGGAGGGGGATGGTCTGAAGTTCCTGTACATTTGCATTTTAAGCACTTCCAGCGCTGAGCAGGCCACTTTGTTCCCCCCTGCGCTACCCTGCTCCAGCTCCAGCGGCTCCGGGGTGCTGCTCCAGGTGGGACAGATGCGGAGGTCCCCTCCGCGCCCACCCCGGGGGCTCAGCCTCTGCCGCCACAGGTATTTTTGGCTGAGGTTGGACTGGGCATACTTCTTTTGTTGCCAGCTCTAACCACCTCACCCCTTTTATGTCAGTGCTGCATTTCAAAGGGGAGAATAGTGCCCAGCTCTGGCCCTCCGGAAAAGAAACACTATCTCCTCCGCATCCCAAGGACCTGGGCTGTCTCGAGGTTTAGTCTCTGGGATGCGTGTTCTTTTTTCCACCTCACCTTCTTTCCAAGACTTCCAAGCTTTCTGTGGGGAGACCATCACAAAAGCTTCATTGTTTGCTTTCGGGAAAGCCACCACAATTGGATCTAATTGAGCCTGACACTATATCCATCTTCCTCTACTTGGAAGGAGGTGTAGGGTCTGTCTTTCCTGCATTAAGAAAAAGTTTACAGAAACTTCTTGACCAAAAAAAGAGGATGTATGTATGAATGTTAAAAGCAACGGGAATTCCAGGTCAGGTTCCCATTACCTCTGAAAATGTAAATGTTCCTGGGGTAGGCAGCAGTTCCAGCCAGGGATAGGTCAAATGATACATCTCTCATAAGGTAGGTTAGTTTCTGCTGGATTTGAGCGAAAATGGCATCTCCTTATTAAGCTCCATGTTCACATGGATAACGATGGGACATCTGTGTACTCATAAGTTCTGTAATCAGAACTAGGACAGGATTTTTTTTTCCCCAAAAAACCCCAACTTCCTCTCCCCATGTAAAAATAACAAGCCAAAAGCACTGCCCACATGGCCTGGCATGCTCTTTAAGGAGAACCCAAGCCAAAGGAAGCTGCCGAAACCAAAGCCTCCCTGAAGCCCAATGTTTAGACACCCTGGGCTGTTCCCGTAGATGGAGCAAGGGCTCCTCACGCCTTCCCCTTACGCTCCAGTGTGACAGCACCTCCTGAGGCACAGATGTGTGCCTCCCTGTTCTGTGAGGCCAGGGCTGGAGGAACACACGTGTTTACTAGTAAAGAAAAGGGTTTCTTAAAATAAATAATCGATTGCCAACAACCATAGACCAATTACCCCATGACTCCTGAGCGTAACAAGGAAACTTAATTTTCACTCTCCAGCCGCTCTTGAATTTCTGAACATGACTCAGTTGGCAACTGGGGTAGAAAACCACAAAAAAACCCCACCAACAAAACACCACTATTTGAAAGCAAGCTGAAAGTCTCCCATCAGTATCAGGGAGCCCACAGAGCCCTAGTGGTGGCTTTGGTGCCAGCCTTTGCTGCTGCGCCCAGCAAAAGCACTCCCAGCCCTGCCAGCCGTGCCGGCTGGGGCTGCAGGGTCCCTCGCCTGCAGCCACGCAGGCTGGGCCACGGAGGATGGAGGGTGGAGCTGGGACCCACTTTAGGGACCGGTGGCTCTGGGGAGCAGAGGGGCCACGCTCCAGAGTTAGTGGCAGAAAGCGGAACAGAGCAGGAGCGACGCGAAGAGAGGATGAAGGGAGCAGGCAGGAGAGGAAGCAGCCGGGGACCGAGGGGCGGCGGTGGGGGATGCTGGCTCGCAAGCTGTGGCCAAGCCTTGCGTGTGCAAGGGGGTCCCCGGGCTGCTGCAGCAGCTGCTCCCCTGGCCAAGCCAGTGGCTGGCTCCTCTCCCTGGGAGATGGGGAGCAAAAGGCGGCTCCACCTGGGTCCTACTGCCCGCGGACTAGCATATGGGAGGTCTGTGCGTGACAGATTTATACATGTTACACCTTCCCGCCCCATGCTGTGGGTTCGACTGAATCAGTTTGTTGTGGTGATTCTGGGGTCCCTTTGTTTCCCCGATAATAAATAACAGGGTCATGGGGCAGCTGTCATGCAAACCTCCTGGGGCCTCTGCTAGGACAAGAGGTGATCTCTGCGCTAGATAATACAGAGCTTACTACTGAACCTGCCCTTTGGAGGTCAGGGAAGAGTTAAAATGAGAGCTGGGTGGCCAAGACACCCAAATTTTTTGGAACCAAAGCTAGAAGTTAGCACAGGCTGCCATTAACAGCTCAAGGGTAGGTGTTCCTCCAGTCTGGCAGCCTTGCCACGTATGTACGCAGGATGCTTCTAGCAAAGTGGACCCTTTTTTATTTTCTCTCTCTCCCTCCTCTACCTGAAATCCCATTCTTTTAGCCAACAGCTTTGTAGTTGTGCCTTCTGTGGAGGAAAGAGATCATTGATAAACTCAGCCGGGTGGTGCAGGCTGGATGTGACGACCCCTCAGGACACCAGTGAGGCCCCATGCCAGAGCTGCTGGCTCTGCTGCGTGACGCTCCCTGCCACAGCCAGCCAGCGAGGCTGTCCCACGCAATTCCCCAGCCCCACGCTGCACGAAAGAAAGAGCTGGAGAGGGTTCGTTGGACTCCTGTGCCAGAACTTAGACTCCAGCCATATTTGGCAGGCATGCTAGTGCTTCTCACCCTTCTTTAATTAAATCTACCAAATGCATTAGCTCAATGGCAGCCCACACTGAAATAGCACCATAGAGATTTTGAAGAAATCCAAACCCAATCTGTCCTTGCAACAGAAAGATGAACGGAAATGGGATTTTCCTAAAAGATTTCCTAAAGCCTGAGGTGTGCTTTGGAAAGGGTGTCAAAAGTTTAATACCAGGGCCTGGATGCATGCCCTGAGCAAGTATTTCCACATGAGACGGTTACTGAGGCATAAACCAAACTCCTATTCTGCCACAGATCTAGAAATGGGCAGCAACTCCTAGTTATTTTCCTTCCTTTGAGTCTTGTGTCTCCGGGCTCAGTTTAGTGATTTCAGGATGAAGCTCATCCTCTTCCTCCTTCTCCTTCCCCTCCTTCTCCTCCAAAACATCCCAGCTTTACAACCCCTGGGCAACTGAAGGGGCTTGGCAGGCTGGCACCAAAGGTGTACAGACAGCACCCTGGGGCATGCTGGCTGCAGCTCCGTGGCCAGCAGCCTCTCTCCCTGTTTGGTGAGCTGCAAGCCAAGCGCCCAGCAGCACTAAGGCCCTGCCATTATCTCCCTCCGTGACAGCCACAGCTGCATGCCCGGAGCCTCAGCTTCAGCGTGAACTATGCGCATCCTCCAGCGCTATAAAATTCTCCTGCAGCATGTTGGGGAGAAATCCCGTAAGGTTGCTAATGCCACAGACGAGCTGGTTTCCTCGGCTCCTGTGAGAGTCGGTCTAAACAGAATGATATTGTCTAAACATTGCTAATAGAGACCTGGAGATGGAATGTGCTCCTCATGGACACCGAGACGCCGAGACCCTGAAGGAGAACTGCATGGTACAAGGAGTACTATGCCGCTCCCTGATACCCGGCGCTGGAAGGAACAACTACGATAAGGTCGCATACAACTGTTGTTACAATGAACCACAACATGCGTGATAACCTTGCTCAAGAAGGCAGAGACTGACAACATGCCATGGGCCAGAGGAGGAGCAACGTGTATTGCTTGGCATAAAAGAGGACTCTTTATCAACCGAATTTGAGATCTCCCCCACCAAGGATCATGACAATCGGAAGGACTGGTGGGATGCTGCCTGAACCTGGGACCATAGGGACGCCTTGGACCCGTGGTGGTAGCTATAATCCTCTTTCCTTTTTCTTTTTACTTTATCTTTTCCTTCACTTTCTGTCTTTTTACTTATCGCACACTGCTTTACGGGCAAACAATAAAATTGTGCTGTTTAACTGAAGCATAACCCCTTGGCGTGGTCGCCTTGATTTTTGCGCTTTGAGATCATAGTAAATGCACCATCACAAGTCCACTGAGTGGACCGTGCCAGCTCCTCCAGGCTCATGGAACCGCCTGGGACGCAACACCGGCTGCTCAGCTCTGGCAAATCTCCGGCCGCTTGGCCAAAGTTCCCTACGTGCCACCAATCCCTGTGTGGATTGGCCAGAGGTGATGGGTACAACGGGGTCCCTCGGGCCGCTTGTTTACCACCCAGTAAACCAGGCGGGGACAGCACGGGTAAGAGAACAGTGAGTGCTGCCCATGATACCGGTGGGGCTTATGCGTTGGCTGGGTGAAGCATCCTTATCCCCACCCACCCCCCCTGCATCCCCACCCCCTACCCAGAGGCGCACAGCCCCGAATTTCTCTCTCCACCTCGCAGCACCTCCAGGGACCGGCCGGCTCCCCGCCCCCCCGCCGCCGCCCCCCGCCGGGCTCCGCCTGCGGCGCCGCGCCGTTCCGCCAGGCGGCAGCATTGCCCGCCGAGTGCCGCCCGCGCCCCTCGCGCCACAGCGCGGCCCGGCTGCCCGGGGCGGGGCACGGCGGGTCGGTGTAGCCCGGGCCGCGGCGCCGCACGACGCCTCTCGCTGCAGTTAATTACAGCTTCACACATTCGTTAATTAAAATCGCTGTCCCGCGAGCGGTCCGCAGCAGGGGGTCATGGTGTCGCTCGGGGGTCACCAGGGGAGAGGCGTGCGGCCCTGGCTGGGTGGGCGCACAGCAGCGCGGGGAGCCCCGAGGGATGGTGAGCTGCTCTCGTCATCACCATCGTCATCACCATCGTCATCACCATCGGTACTTGATGGCGGTGAAGGGGCCTGAGGGTTCGAACCACGAACCAGGACGGGAAGCCACAGCTGGCACAGCTGGAAGGGTGGTCAACGCAGCCCATCGCTGCACGACACCCATGCGCCTCAGCTGAACTGGCCGCCTGCTGGGAAACATCCATCCTAGACCTGGTGCTCCTGCCTGGAGGCCACACCTCTTGATATCTATAGCGTGACGCTAAGAATTTTCTTTTTTCTTTTTTCTTTTTTTTTTTGTAAAGCATGCAAGTGTGAAAGCGGTGATGGAGCAGGACTGGATTATTTCAGTGAGTTTTGTTGTGCAGGGCTGGGCTGTGTTGTTGGTACAGTTACTCCATGGGGTATCCCCACAGCGTATCTGGAGCCATATGAATGTCCTTCCACTTTAGCACCTAAGCTTGAATAGTTTTTTTTAATCCACTTCTCATGCTGCTGCTACAGATACGGTGATGGTGTCTTTTTCACAAGCAGATATACCTGATAATTTACTAGAATTAATAATCACCTTCTGCACAGCTTATTACATATGCAGACATCAGAAAGGGACAAATCATCACCAATGGGGACAGAGAGGTGAAAGCAACTTTACTAAGGTAACATCCCAAATTCATGAGTAGCCAAACAGTGCCTGGTGCTCACCTCTGCTGTCTCCAGTCCTGCTGGCCTCTGCCACTTGCAGCAGCGAAAATTGAAATGAGTTTTCCAGCCTAAGGTAGCCCTGGAGAGGGAGGGCCAGAACAGAGAAACAGTGCAGAGGATATCTTCCTATTCTTCCCACACCAGGCTGTGCCACCCAGTGCTTCTGTGGTGTACGAGTGAGGGCTGTGGAAGAGCTCCCAGCAGCAGGAACCACCATCCCTATCTGTTCAGACTCATCAGCCACCATCACGGCTTTTATTTCAGGCAATGGACAGTTTCACCAAACAAAACTGGAGCTGACAAAAAGCGCTGCCTTGACAGCCCTGAAGGCCAATGTCCAGTCACAATGTCAGGTACAGCTCGGATTGCAGCTCTCACAGATGCTCTGTGTACATCTTCACCAGGACTGTCCCTGCAGAGACGCTCAGCGACCACCCATACAGATCAAAGGCACCAGCGGTACATGGTCCTTAAGGCTGCAAATGCTATCACCCCTCACGGTTCTTCCCGAGAGGCACCTGTCCCTTAGCAAAAACGCACCCAGACCACACCAAAGACCGACCAAGTGACAGTGACTTTTGGTTTCCAGACCACACGGCGTGAGGACTCATGCCTAGGCTGCCTGCTCCCTTCCCTCACCTCTGCCAGCTTCAGATGCAAGTGCCAGGGGGACACTGGGGACACACATGACATATCATCTCCTGCACACACCTGCCAGGGAGTCAGTGAGGCTGGGGGAGGCTGCATGTGAGCGGCTGGGTGTAACTTCCACCCTGTCCCTAGTGCCAAAAACAAGCATGTTAAAGCTAATCTACCCCTGTCTCAGCTCAACTGCTTTTCTGTGACTAAGCCCCTTATAATGGTTTTACTAAAATCCTCTTTTGATGGAAAAAATCCCAGCTGGAAGTTTCAGGCAGCGGCACAATGTGCAAGTCTGCGTGTCCCTTTCCCCAGCTTCACAAAAGCCTCTAATCGAGTGGAAAATTTGCTGGAGGCCAGAGGTTTAGGCCCGCAATTATTTTTTAAGGGATTATCAGGAGAGAATGGCGGTACTTACGACCCTCCCTCTCTTTGTGTTTTGCTCTGTGCCGCTTTCAGACAGACTCAGCCAGAAACCTAAACCACTGCAGCTGGATCCAGCGAAGCCAGGGCTTGGCTGGGCGGCACGCCTCCTCGCTGTCCTGCAGGACGGGCCCCAGCCTCCAGGTTAGACAAGTCCCACTCCAGCACCATGCAACAAACAGAAATGCTTTTCCACAGAAGCAACACTAGAAGTTTGGGGTTTTTTTTATAACAAAAAACTTGAGAAAAAGCAACCTATTCCAGTCCTGTGAGGCTAGCCGAACTGAATAACCAAGAAGCAGGCAGGGATGTGGTCCACTGGACAGGCTGGGCTTTGGCTTTGCAAAGCCATTATGCAGGACGCCTTGCACAAGTTACTTGCAGCAAGCTCCAAAAAAGACTTGGCACCGGGGATGCGTATACTGCAACACCCAGCTTTTAAGGGCCTTGCTCCAAGGGCGGATGCCGGGGTTAGGGTCCTCGGTGCTTTCACGGCCTCTGAGAAGAGTCAGACACCACTGAGGCTCCAAAACAACTTCTTGCCAGGCATGGGGCCGCTTACTGTCAGCATGCTTAGCATGGGCCAGCCAGAAGAGAAAGGCCACTAGCTTTCCTGCCTGAGGGGCTCCGTACCTTGCTCTGAGCCACTGGGAACTGCCTACGCTCACACAAGACCCAGAATTAAGTGCTCCTCCTCTGCCATCAGATTGCCACACTCCCGTTTGTGCACAAGCAAGCAAGCCATACCCAGAGGAAGCAGCAGCATGCCCTGCTTTTAAACAGTAGCCTGAGGAAGCGGGAGACTTTCTTTAATTCCTGCATCCCTTTGCGGCATTTCAAACCTACCTCTCCTGGAGAAGGCACTAACCATTGGCCCTCCAGCCACAGCCAGGAGAAGGAGCCACTTTTGCTATTTCCATATACGCTGCTCTATGGTGTGGATGGTTATTCCAGACTCAGCGCAAGAAGCAGAGTACGCAAAGGAAGCAATGGCTATGGACCACCAGCTTTTACTCTTGGGGCCAGCCCCCTTCTGAAACCCCTCGGGGTGCTGCATAAAGCAGCTGTTGGATGAAACAGAGAAGCAGGTTTTGATCCCTGAGCCTTCCAACCATTTGGCTGCTATATAAGATGTTTCAAAACAAAGTGGCAGCTGCCACTGGGTTTTCGATCTTAGCGTGTCCGTGAGTGCTAGGTGTGCTCCAAGAGCGCCTGGGGAGGCTGAGGGGCCAGGGTGCTTGCTTTCTGGATCATGATCAGAGTCAAGCAGTTTTGGGCAGGCACCTAAGTACCTGAGGGGTTTTAAAACAAAAATAATTAAAAAAAACCCAGACAAACAAACACAGAGAAAAAGGCAGATGAGGCATTTGTGGAATTAAGATGCCTCCAGGAGCTAGGTGGTGCCTAAGCTGGGGATTTTGATTTTGCAATTTTGAATACTGCTTAGAAGTAATTTGTTTTGGTTTAGGGTTTTTTTGGATCAAGTCATTTGCCCCTTTCTGCTTCATTCTCTCCATTCACATGGACACTGTTTTTGCAGAGTTTTAAGACAATAAGATAAAAAGACAAATGGCTTAGCCTGCCCAAAATTGCTCATTAAAGCTGATGTGCTTTAAGATACTCTTCACATGTCTAACTTCTGAAAGACGAATGAGTCTGCTCTCCGAGATAGCTTGAGTATTCAAAGATAAGGGGCACAGAATCACCAGTAACTACTAGTGTAGTATGTGACCTGTGCAATTCATTAGTGGCACTAAAAATGTAAGGTCAGGTGAAGAGTCAGTTCCAGCTCCATCTTCTCTCCCTAATAAATCGAGTGCCGGGCATAGCACCACAGGAGAGCCATCTTTTACTACTTCCAAGGAAGCAGATCTTCCCCCCAGCCTGCTGTTCCTGAGTGCTGTCAGTGAGCCTCACTCTTGGAGTCTCGAGTCTTTCTGTTTATACACAGCCTGCTATCCACCGATAACCTTGAAAAGCCCTGCTTACAGTATCACTGAAACACCAGGGACTTCCAGAGATCACCATCCAAATTCTGCATGGAGGCAGGATCAAATATACTTGGATCATTCCTGACAAAGGTTTATCTTACCCATTCCTAAAACTCTCCTTAAAGACACAGCGTGCAGCCCCCTTACCCAACCACTTCCAGTTTACTTCTAATAATTTTTCTCTCTATTCACCTTAAATATTTTATTTTTTATCTCCAGATTAAGCTGTGTTTTTTAAAGCTCTGCACAATGGGCAACAGAAAAGAGTCGAGGAGTTCTTTGTTTAGGGCAACCTCTTATGGCCTGGACCACAACTCCTTTCCCCTAGTCCTCACGCTTCGCTCCCTGCAGATGCGCCTTGGATGCAACATGCTTCAACTCCACCTCTGTGCAGGGTCTGCCTCGTGAAGAGCCCAGTTATCATGCTGCATTATACAGGTGGATTTCTACATGTGTGATAAACATGTCTGCAAACTATTACGATTCTCGCAAATGTTCATGGCCTGCAAGAGTTGACATGAGAATGCCAACAATGTAAAGTGATTTGCTCACCAGGACATTATAAAGATTTTATCTTTTACAATATTGTTATAATACATACCATAAAGATACTATAAAGATACAACTTGCCGCTTGTAAATTGTTAAAGCTTCCTAAGACATGTAGATAACTCAGTATCTACCTTCTGTCCCAGCAATCCCGCTACTTTATTTTGTAGATACCTGCTAGCCCCATTCCTTTATCCTCCTTGCGGGTGTTCTTTCATACTCATCGATCTAACAGCAGTGTTCCCCACAGGAGTCAACAGGGACCGTATTTCTGTCCCTTACCCAGGGGCCACTGATGGAGACATGAGGGATGTGCTCAGTTCAGTAAGACTGATGATAACCAGTGTTTCACACACAGCTGCACAAAGCAGAAGCAGCTAATTTTTCTAGCATAGCTTTATGCTGCAAGTGAAAAGAGAGGACTGACAGGCCATGACAACTGGAACCACTCCTGTCCAAGTGGGACACTGCACCAAAACTACCCCAGCATGAGCATTACAGACCTTTGAACTTCATGGGCTCTTGTCAATTCTGTCACTAGTATAGGATGTCTCACAAGCATAAACAGAGTGAAAAAAACCCCTTTCCAGCTCTCAGCAGAGTAGTCATGCTGACTGCCACTGTACTCAGAAGGTGCACAGTTAGGTACTAGTTTCCTGCTTGCACTATCACTACTATTTTCGAGACACAATTTCAGCTCCAGGCTCATCGCTGGAGCAGCAGAACAGAAGTGCCAAGCTGCAATACAGTACAGAAATAACACTACTCATCCAGGAAATTGCAACTCTGTGTCTTACACAGCGTATTGCCCTCATGTGCAGGTATGCAATGGAATGGGCATCAGCAGCAGTGGAGCAAGGGAAGTGAAAAGGCTTACAACTTGAATTTTTAGAAATCTAGGCACTCAGACATCCCAGAGCACCGTTGGAGCTTCTGGTGACTTGTACCTGTCAGGAAAACCAGTAGAGTGGATTCTGCTCTGGGCTCACTGCAGGCAAACCCTGCCACCCCTCTGCATCTCAGATGCTTTGTGCTTAAACCAAGAGCAGTACACACCTACAAGAACAGGAAAGCTTATTTTTGGAAGTTCAAAAAAAACCAAACAATTGAGATCTCTGCATGGAAGCCAACGGAGAAGTCTCAAACATAATCACCGATATTCCTGTGCCCAAGGCACAGCACAGGAAATTTGTCAGAGCCTCCCAACAGCTCTTGAGGAAGTCCCAGCGCATGTTCATTTCTGCCCCCTCCATACCATTTCCCTGAAGAACGGGCCTTGTGGACAGTAGGGTTTCAAAACACAGCCTGAGTGCAGTAACTGCAGACATATTGTGTCAGACGGGGACTCAGTGTTGAAAGAACTGTCTATATATTCAGCTGCATATTGTTACAAACATTTAAAGAAGCTGCTGTATCCAAAAGGGAAAGACAAGTTCTGTTATGAAAGCTGGGGGGTTTCCAGGGTTGCTGTTGTGCCAGCAGACGATCCAGAACCACTATAGATAATCACAGTAGAAACGATGCGAAAATCTACAAGCGCCTGAGGACCACCTATGCAACATCTGCACGTCTCATAAACCAGGTGTTGCTCCCCGGAGCACATAATTTGGGCATGCACTCAGCGTGCCACTCCTACCACCTCCTGGCTCCCTCTAGAACGATGTCACGCACTGCCTACAGCTACGTGCAAAGTGAGTAGCGCCAACCTCAGTTCAGGGAAATCTGTCATTTACCCAAGAATATCTTGTGTCAGTACAAAACTAGCCCACAGCTGGGAATTGGCAAGAACATATTTGAGGTATCACACTCACAGAGGAAGAACAGAAAAACTGCTTTGCCCACAACTACCCAAAAGCAACTGCAGCACTTTAAGTCAAAGAATTAAAGGGAGGCACACAGAGAAGTCAGAGGTCAGGCTCCAAGAGAGATGCAGATTCGCGCTCCAGAAAACAGACTACAAAGCACTGAACACAAAGAGGAGTTTATCCCAGCAGCAAACTTCACGCTGCGTACGGACATGCTTTCTTTAGCGAGGCAAATGCGTCTTGGTATGCCCAGCATCTAGTGCAGCTCTGGTCGCTTAGTCCATGGATCCTACCACACTTCAAGGACAGGAGCATCTCTCCTTCATGCGCTAGCGGTTCTCAAGAGCTGAGGCTGAAATCCTGGCAGTAGTTCCCCCCCGTCTTTACAAACAAAAGAAAAAACACTCAAAGCAACAAAGAAACCCCCCAAAACCAATCCCTGGTCAGGAGCCTGCTACACCACAGAATGAAAAAGTGCTTACTTTTCTTCGGGAAGTTATTATATTTCTCGTGTCAGGTTGAAGGTGGTCGTGGAATGGGGTTCAGCACACGGATGCAGTTCTGGAGGATTTTTACTTTAATAAATATGCATAACTCTAGGGGGAAAACCTCTGTCAATACAAATCCTATGGAAAATATTGCTCCTGTAGACAGAAGAGAGACCAGTTCTGTTTGTGTATTCAGGCACTGTATATATGAAGATATTTTAGAGGCCTCTATACTTAGCCATTGTGGTTTCAATCTTTCCCAGGCCAGAGGTAGCTGTGTAAGCATATAGTCAGCTTGGCTAAACAAGTACTTTAAAAACCATACTATTATTACCAAGTTAGTTAAAGATGACTTTTCTTCTTTTTTTTTTTTTTTTTTTTTTTTTTTTTTTTTTTTTTTTTTGGGGGGGTGGTGTCAATCTGTAATTCAAGACAAAATCATTAAAAAAACCCAAACAAAACCCCACCACTGTTCTAGCCCTTAAGCGTGAGATGTGTTTTTTTCAGTATCTCTTTATACTTAACTGCAGCCAGATCACTGCAGGTCATGATTTCATCTGATCTCAGCAGGATGGCAGCGCTGGGACTTGCCGATACTGGATACTGCAGGGGAAACCAGGGTCCCTCAGGATGTAATGCGGGTGACTCAGGCAGTGGAGCTCCTTCCTCTGAGTCAACACTGACCCAGTGTTTCAGCATCGTGCTGGAGGGCGCTGACCTGCTCCTTGCGTTGTCTCTCAGAGGAAATAAATGGGTGCCTGACCACACTCGTGGTTATTAAAGACAACATGCCACTTTACACAGACGCTGGCATTTGGCTACGTGACTGCTCCCTATGTGCGTAATTATATTTTTGCCTTCCTCCACTTTCTGTCCTGAATTGTTTCAATAGCTGCTGTGTTTCATCCAGCCCTAACTGCATTTCGATGGTTGGAGGAACAGTTCCAGCAGAGCCCAAAACTAAGAATCTGGAATTTTATCGCTGACCCCACCTTTGGTTGGCCACATATCCTAAGCATGTCTCTTCTACCTTCTCCTCTCCCTTGCTTTCCCAATATACAAAAGGGGGACCATGAGAAGAATCTTTTTTGTAAAATGCTTTGAGAGCTAGCAGTGGAAAACCCCGTGTAAGAGAGCACTATAAAGATGAATTATGTGAGATGGCACTGTTAATTAGGTATGCTGACAAAACATTACAAGATTTTTTTCAGTAGAAAAGGCATTAGGGAAAATAAGAGAACTCTGTAAAGACACCAGTAAAGTCTTCCGCATTTGATATAATCATGACCTACGATCTTTCTTTAATTCAGGAGTGCCTTGGTTTACAGACCAGACAGGTATTTCCCCCTTTGATGCAGGAGTTCAGTGATGCCTACTCTACCGTAAGTGCTCTAAAGGTGCTGAGCATTAGCAGGATTTCTTTTTTTCCACAGGCAACTCAGCTGCCTATAATTATCTGAAGAAAAATTCCTCCTCTTCTTCCCTAATCCCAGTGGCTCTGATCACATGCTGTGTTTGCTCTGGGGACTCCATTTCAGAGCCGTGTGACATTTACAACACACAGTCTGAAAAACACACCTGGTTCTGGGATTTGGCACAAACTCAGCCCAGGTTCACCGAAAGGTTTGTGACCCTTCTGAGCACAGGCTGGGACCAAGTTACAGTTTTGCATTGTACCTTCTGGCTTGGACAAGAAAAAAAATCTGATCAAACTTGAAAGCTTTGACCGGAATGCACTTGGAGAGTTTGAGCTCAGTTTAGGCATAAACTTGGTTCAGAACTCCAAGACTGGAAACTACCTTGAATGGAGAGCAGCTGGAGTACCTGCACTCACCTGCATGGCAAAAAGGACCAGCTCAACATGGGTGACAGGGACTTGACAGCAGATCTGACCGCTGCCAACACCGAGGCAGCCACGAGAATGCCAGTATTGCAGTATTGCAGTTCAAACAGGGATTCACTTCTGAAGCAAATCCCCCATCAGTCCCACTGCCCATGTGGTGGTTTGCAACTTGAGGCAGCCTTAGAGCTTGCAAGCTGGACTCCCTCTGGATGAAACTGCACAGGAGATCGTGCTTGAAGATACCTCACACACCTCCTCCATAACTGTGGGACCAGACAAAAACTAGTCCAAAATAACACCCCCACCCCACAGTGATGGTGTGGGTACCAGGTCTTCAGCACCAACTGTTTGCCCTCCAGACCCATTCCACTTGGCCCTCTCTACCTGTGAACATGGCCACCGGCACCGAAAACTGGGGCTTGGCCACCAAAGAGCTGGAGTGCAGAGATCCCAGTGGTACCCGATTACTTGAGATACCTGTTTATGAGCACCCTCTACTGGATATTACAATTTTTTTCTCCCCTCCAGGCCAGCAATGCTAGCAGGCTACCTCTGCTAAGCCAGCAAAACACTGGGGTGTGGAAGCAGGTAGCCTGTCCCGAGTATCCCTGGGATGCCCCAGTGTACAACGTGCCCAGAGCACTGGGGGGACTACTCTGCACCAGTATATCCGCAGCAGGATATATCAGCGTTCCTTGAAAACAATTAGAACACAAAGATGTACTCAACAAGGAAAAGTCAAACCCCACGAAAGCCTTCCCCACATGACTAAGCTGCTTACAACTCACTTCAGTCTGAACAAAACATACTGCTGAGAAAAAAGACACCAATGGAACACCTGAAACTTATGGTTCTCCAGGAGGATGGGAGCCATACCAGCTCGGATGTTGTAACGTTTCCTACTGCGGCTCAGACCCACCGACACCACTGGGGTGGATGACTAGCAAAGAGGTAATAGTGACAACCGAGTTGGTGGTTTGACAAGATGGATTATTGTCATCTTGTGTCTATAGTCCAGGATGCCGACAACAACATCCTCATATCCTACATCTCAGCCTTCAGGTGATTAGAGAGTTGTGGTCACCTCTGATCCCAGCCAGGTTTATAGTAATCATTCAATGTAGAAATGTTTGGGAACACAAGGCTCAGGCAACGACTCCTCTAAGCTAGCGTCCACTGTCAGATGCTTCAAAGAAAGGAATTAAGAGTTTATGGGGCCTGGAAGAGCATTTAACCAGCTGCAGCTGGAAGACTGTCCAGGAGCAGGAGGCCTGATACCTTCTAAAACAGCTAGAACAAATGTCATAAACTGTGCATCAGATTTTTATCCATATAAATGTCTAATCCTTTCTGCATTCTACTATGTTCTTGGTCTCCACTATTTATGTGCTGTTAGAAAAATTAAGTTTCACCTACATCAGATGTTTTATTTCAGTTTCATTGAAAACCTCGTATTATGTGGAAGTATGCACAGGAATGCCTGGTTTACTTCTCTGTACTTCCAAGTTTATACACTTCTGTCATGTTGGTTTTTATTACTCTTCAGTCTAACCAAGGATGCGTAATTTTTTCAGTCTCTCCACACCTCTAAGAATTCTCATCACCTTTTCCTGCTAAATATTTGTAGCAGAGTGATTGGAAATGAACACATGATACTTATTTTTAAGACCAGAGTCCCAGAGAACCACTCGTCTTTCCACCAGAGAGATCCAGCACATCCCCACTGCCAGCTGCCACCTTTTCACCCAAAGCAAGGGGAGGAACAGAAGAAGCAGGGCTGATTACATTGGACCCGTTCACACTGCAAAATTCATGACTACTGGAGGAGGTGTGTGCTCCTGTCCCCTGCCAGCCAGTGTCAGCTGTGGTAACGCAAACGCATAGGCATTAACCTGCTCCCTGCTAGGAAACAAAGTCTCCCACTCATTCCTTAGAAAACTTAAAGCTACTAATTTCTGAGGGACTTGCAGGGTGGGTAGATAGGCTTACTGCAGTTCTCCAAAGATAGCTCAGAAATAACCTGGGAGGATCCCAGATGAAGGCTGGGTGTCTTCTTACATCTGTCTGGTTTGGGAGATGAAGTGTAAACAGTGGCACATTAACTTAGATTAATTACAGGCTGCTGGTATTTTGCTTTCATGTAGCGCGCTCTGGGAACATAACACCACTGATAATTAAATAGCGCCTTCCATCAAAAGGCTCCAAACCACCCAGCAAACCGGCCAAGCTGTTAAGGTAGAGTTGCTGGAGCAGCACATGGCGGCGGCTTCACAGGGTGTAGGAACACAGCACCCTTGTTTAGGAAATGAAAAATTTCTACAGAAACTACAGAAGGAATTATCACGTTTTACATTATGTACTGCACGTTTTACATTATGTAAAACCTGGGAACAACTGCATCAGTGCCAGGAGACCTTCATTGGTCAGACAAAGTTTTATATCCCATGAGACAGATTGTTTCTCCTGTGACACGGCACCCTTTTTCTTTTTTTCCAGGAACATTGGCTCAGTAATGGCTGAGGAATAATAATGATAAAAAAGTTATCTCCTGCTTTGTTTTCTTCAGCTATGGGGTTTCTTTGCAAATTTCCTACACAGGACATGAGTAACGTGCAGGTTTTATTTGGGAGATGACACGACTCAGGTAAGCATGGGTAAGAAAACACAGAAGAGGAGATAGATGCCAACAGAGGAGAGCCCACAGCAGTGGGGTTAACCTGTGTTACCACATCCCCCGCTTCCCCATCTCTTTCCATGCACACCACTACCCATCGGTTATGTGAGATTTTGTGCCGGGGTCAGTAGCATAGCATGCAGTGTCAGTGCTGGGGAGGTGGGTAATCAAACCTGCACCCTCCTTCTCACATGCCACATCCCAGCTGGGTTAGCACATGCTCTTGCCCTGTTCGTTTCCTTTTCTGTTCCTGCTTTTTCCAGTCTTGAGGCTGCTTTTCCCTTTTTGGCCACCCCTTCCTCACCCCCTTGCAGCCAATGCCCACCAGCAGCAGGGAAGGTCTTGGTTACTCCAGCTGGCATGGCTGGATGAATTGCTGCTGTAAGGCCGGGCTGCTCCCCAAAACTGCAGCCCTGAGATCATCTGTTCTCTCAAAGGCACCAAAATGAGAGTCCCATGCAGAAGCCGAAGGGAGAGCAGGGTCTGCCAGGATCTAGCCACTGCTTTACATTCACACTTGCAACAGGGAGCAGCACTGGTGGAGAGGTGCATGTTTTCTCCTGCGCACCACATCCCCTGACACTATCTCACGTCCCTCTGCAGAAGGGACTGGGAACCTGCAGTTCAGGAACTCGGTATCTCTGCCCTTTATCTGCTGATAAGATCAGCTGCCGTGCAGTTGCAGGATATAGTGACTGGGGACACTAATGTACTGATATGCAGACCAAATCGCTCTTGTACTCCCAGTTTCACTCTCAGAAATTCCAGCTTGAGCATTAGCAGTGTTACTGATGGGCAAAACCACAGGCTGTCCTTGCGAGCAGAGTGTTACCGCTCGGGGGTTTCACACAACCTGCCCTCTGTGCAGGCACAGGGACCAATTCAGCGAGTTTCACTTTCCGCAGCTGGATCCAAGGCAAGGCCACAGATGCTCTTCGAAAAGCAGACACTCAGGCTGCAACCTGCCCAAGGATACTAGAGGGCCAAAGTGCCTGGCCAGGAGGTGATCCATAGTGATAACGGGCACGGGGAGAAGGGATTTAAGAGTAGAGAAGGAAGGGAGCAAACTGAGCAACACTTATTTCTGAATGGTTAATTACATGTTATTATGGTTTAGTTAATAACCTGAGGTGGACTAGAGAGAGACACACGCTCCCACCCAGTGCCTCCTCACCTAACAGAGGTATCTTTCTGGCATATTGTGCAGACAGCCTTTACTTTTCACATAACGGCTGAATAAAAGACACAAATACTCAGTCTGTGCCACAGCATGTGGTACAGCAGCTGGAGCACGTGGCTGTGGGACAGCTATTTCTGAATTCTGCCTAACCCTGCCAGAAAACAACCTTTCCCCAAGCCCTGACATCCCGTCACTGAAATCAGGTAATCCCAGCTACAGAAGCTGTACCAACTCCTCAGGGCCGAGGTGGGGGTATTGATGGAGGGGAAGAGGGAAGGAACGGACCACTTTGTGGATGTAAAGCACCAAGGAACAAAGTACAGGAAAGCCAAGGAGATTCAAAGCTACCAAACTTCATCAACAGTATCTGCTAGAATTGTTCACTTATCTACCACCTTCCTAGGAACTGCTGGACAGCTGAAAAAGCAGGATCAGACACAGAGCCCGGAGGGAAGCTAAGGAAAAGTACTTCCCACCTGCCCTCTCAATGTTCCTGTGTTACAGAGAGCAGAAACTAGACCTGGGCAGGTTCAAATGCCAACTGCAATCATCTGCACTCTGCTGCTCACAGCCATCAGCACCCAGGTGAAGCCCATGAAGGAACGGAGGCACTCAGGCTTACCAGAGGTCATAGAGCCTGGGTTAACACCAGAAATCCCAGTGTCCAGCCCTCACCCTCACAACTGAATCCTCTTAGAGAAACCTGGAAGATTTTATTGTCATTAGGCTGAAGCGCACATCTCAAAGCTCTAGGATCCCTCGGTGCAGACCATGACCCCAGCGTGCCAGGAGCTCTCTGCTGGCAAAGCGGTATGGCTTTGGTCTGCAATGTGTGCCTTGCATCACAGTAATATTCAGATGCCCCAGTGTGCTACGTGCTATAAACCACAAGACAAATCATTTGCACCATCATTATCTCCCTAGATAAATATAAAACCTTATACTGAAGAGTTTTCTTATCTCCTTTTTTAGTAAAACAGCCATATAGTGACACTGGCATTCCTTTCACTTATAGTGGCATAATGAAGAAGATAGAAAAATGTATTCAGCAGCCAGAGATGTGACTGATGTATACTAGATGTGCAGGCAGGTGATCCTGGTGAGCTCACGTAGAATGAGCAAGGGTTTCCACCTACCTGTTTGCCTCCATAAGTCCCTGTGAGTCTCTGCTAGGTTTGTGTCACCAATACGGCTACACGTGCCCTGTTGCTGTCACTTGCACATGGCAGAGACTACAGTGAGCTCAGGTGTGCCTCCTGCTGCACCCACCCCTCGGCATTCCATGCTGTGGGAATACCTTCCCTTCCTGTGAAATCACTCCCACTGCACTAGCAGAAACAGCAGAGGAAGACAAGCCAAAAGCAGGAGTAGAAATTAAAAAATGTAAGTCCTCTTTAGTCACCAAGTTGCATCTGCTCCTGACACATTTCTTGGGGGTATACATTTCTGTCCCAACACAAGTGAAAGCCCAAGGGCTCCAGTTGTCAGCAGGCTGCCAGTGCTGGAGTTCTTTCTGATATATTTAGAGCATGCAGCATCACACCAACTCCTCTACTCATTAAGCCATGATATTTGAGCTATGATTTTTTTTTCTTTTTTTTAAGGTGACCTATCTGAA
Source organism: Falco naumanni (assembly GCF_017639655.2). NCBI lineage: Eukaryota > Metazoa > Chordata > Aves > Falconiformes > Falconidae > Falco > Falco naumanni. The sequence continues at coordinate 24,184,076 of NC_054058.1, forward strand.
GAAGCTCTCAGATCATAAATCTGGCTGCTGAACCACAAAAATATGGTTGCCCCAAGATCATTTTGTTGCTGCAGTTAGCCTGGCTTTTTAGAGAGTAGGTTTTATGTCTATCTTGCAAGGACAAGCTCCTGATCAAGACTAAAATTCTGGGTGAGACAACTGACCAACGCATCTGACCCAAGGCTGAAAATAAAAGCTGGCTTCCCACCTTAGTTTCCAAGTAAACTCCACCAAATGACGCAGCACCCCATACTGCATTTCACAGGCAGTGCAGATATATTTAGCCTGGTACGCTCCTCCCAAAGCACAGCACGGGGCACAACTGGCTGAGCAGAACCCAGGGAAGAATACAGGCAAATGAACCGGGCCAACCATCCTCTCCTATTCAGTAGCATGGCTCTTGTTTACTTGCTTTGTTTAAAGGAAAACAAACAAACAAAATCAACAACAACAGAAAAAACCAAACAAGGAAACTTTGCAAGAGGAATTTTATATTCAAGTCAGGCAGCAAACCCAGAAGCTGTAATTAGGTTCTGGAAATTAGGAGTTTAATTCATTTTTGTTGTCAGATATTCTTTGTATTTCCATCCCAGTGCCAGATGGGAATATAGGCGACAAGAACAACATCTACCCTACCTCCTCAGGCTTGTTGTCAGAGAAAATGGTAAAGCACCACACGAGCATCTCGGACATGTGAACACGCTGTGACTCACCTTCCATAGATGTGAAACTGGAGGCCAATAAGCCACTTTAACAGCAATATTTGGGTGCCTGAAGAAGTTGCTTTTGGTATCTAGAAAAGTGTCTGAGGGAGAAGAATTTCAGCAGTGTATAGCCAGCTAACTTGCGAATGACTTAGCAGCCACCTCCCTGGATAGATGCTTCCAGGGGTCACCCCAGGGCTGTGGGAGCGCTGGAAAGCAAGCTTAGCATTAGGAAGCCCAGGTTTTGCCCTGAGGGCCCTGGCAAGTGATCTTCTCAGCCTCCATCAAATCAGATAACAAATAAAACAAATTATGGTGATCAGAACAATAAAAGGCAGTGGCTGCTCAGAAGCATCCACCAACCTGTTGGGTTTTGGCACCAGCACATTGCATGTGGTGATGATGCTCGTCCACCTAGAAAGCTACAGGGGGGCTCTCTGCCTTCTCCAGAAGAGCTCCCAGCTGCAGCTCAGGAGCACAGGCCATCCTCTTGGCTTCCATGCTGGACAATCTCCTGGCCTCAAATCAAAAAAGTTGCACACCAAAGTCTCAGTTGTAAAGGACTTTCTTTTCTTCTCAAATCAGGAAAATTATCCATTACATACTAGAAATGAAACAAGAGATCAAGGCAAAACCTAATGACAAGGTTGGGTGAACAGGAGTATCCTATCAAGAGCCCTAGCCTGCAGCTTTTCCTAACATGGCTGGTTTTAGTTCAAGCCCTTGGGAACCTTTCACTCCGTAGGATGAACTTTCAGTTCAGAGCTGGAGTAAGCAGAGTGTGATTCATTAGGGAGACCTCAATGCAAAACACAAAGCAATTGCTCTTATCATTTTCCTCATCCCCAAATGGGAGGTAAGGTGGGGCCAGGGAAGGCCTGTAGCCATGAAAAGACTTTAATGTCTGAGTAGCACTACAAGCATGCAGACTTTTGATTTCTCAGAGTTGCACTGCACTTTGTCCTCTCCTGTGACACTTTAGGAGGTTGAGTGGAGTAGCTGTTTCCTCCTAGATTTCCCAATCTTTTGTTCCTTTCCCCTAGAGAGAGCTCTCCTGAGGCTTCCTTTCCATGCCCTTCCCTCAGCCAAGAAGGGCCAAGCACAGCTTTTTGCTCCCAGCACACGTTATCGCTGCCCCATGCCAGACAGCTAAGAGAGGAGACTATTATTTAAAGAGGTGCAGAAAGGAACTGGGATATGATCGTAATCACTGACCCTCGGGCACCCTAAAGCATAGGACCACAATGTGCCGAGACATGAATAACCCTCCTCCCACGGGAAAGCTGGGCTCTGCCACCATGTGTGACCACGATCCAAGAGCTAACCAGGTTTAGAAACCCCTGCACATCAGTGTCCTGTTTCACAGTCCTGCAACCACAGAGATGAATAACAGTTTATAGCATAAAGCTTGAGGAAACCTCTTCTTCTTAACAGATTTTTAAGAAAGCAACATAAGATTTTTCTCTAATTTGAGAAAAAAACCTGTTTATAAAAACTCCTGCACGTAATTCCTATGCTATAGGTTGCTTGTGTACATATTGCTGACAATATCTGCTACCTGAAGACACAAGAGTGACAGGCGTAGCTTCTTATCCCTGACTGGGTGAATGCAATTCCTAGAACAAAATTTATGATGCAAATATTTGAAATTGAGATGTCAAAATGCAGGTGCCTTCAATAGCATGGAAGACTTTTCAAACACAAACACCACGCTTCCTCTAAATATTGGCTAATGCTAGCCAAAGAGTTTAAAATACTCGCCTAGCTCATCCTTGTTCCAGTGACACAATGTTTGCAACAGTCCCGCCAATGCTGTACACAAGGGAGGTTTCTGTGAGAACCAGTCTTTTCTCCTTCAATAATATGTCTCCTGCTCATTTAGATTAATTGATTTCACACACAGTTGTTTATGTGTGTGGCCTCCCTTGATTTTCTGAGCTCTCTTCGCTCCAAACAAAACAGCTTGGGATGTAGATGGAGCCAACTGCATTTTGGAAGAGAGGAGATAACACCTCAAAGCCAAACAGAAAAGGAAATTTCTTGTTTCAGAGACTTTTCTCTGAATTATGCTTTGAGGCAGCTTGACAAAAGCGTGCTTCTGGGGCACACCATAAAACTCCTTCAGAGACACACTGCGCAGAGCCTGGCAGGAAAAAGTTCCCCACAATGGTGGGAAGGGGAAAAAGTAACTTCTGAGCAGAAAGATATATGGCAATCTGTGAGATTGCAAACAATAGATGACCAAGAAGCTGTCTCAAATTTTAAAACATCCTGATTTCATATGAGAGCTTGTAGCTAGACTGAGAGTGCACCAGAGTCCTCATCTGTGCATGGAATATGTATCAGGCAGCTGTGCAGTGCACTACCAAATGCTGGTTCAAAAGGAAAATTTATCTTGGGAAAGAAATCTGGATATTAATTTGAAACCACGACGCAGAGCAAGAAAGATTAACTGCCCTCAGCCTCTCCAGACCAGCCATGTGGACACACCACAGATTCAATCTGCAGTGAATTACAAGTAATCACACACAAAGTATTGAAGTAGCTGGCCAGCAAAACCAGTGGAAATATACTTTTGTGGATCTGGTCAGAGAATGGAATCTCTGTTCCCCAAGAAGGGCTGGGATTTCAACATTTGCCTGCATCCCAAATAAAGATGAAAGGTCAAAGTATCAGACTATTTAATGCCATGAACAATTCCAAATACTTTTGATTTGAAAATGCGGGGGTTGTGGTGGTGGTGGTGGTGAACTCAAGACATTATTGATAGAAACAAAACATTCAAAATGTTTTACCAGCATTTTCTCTGCCTACCAGCACCACTGGGCCCCAGACCTTGGGAACAAAAATCCAGGTTGATGCAAACGCTGGACCCACCATCAGTGAAGGAAGAGTTGGTCTGTGAACTACTACAGGAGCTTGACCCCTACAGACTGATGGGCCCTGATGTTACCCACCCAAGGGTGTTAAGAGAGCTGGCTGATGTCATTGCAAGGCCACTCTTCATAATCTTTGAGAAGTGGAGATTGGGAGATGTCCCAGAAGACTGGAAGAAGGCTGATGTCAACCCCATCTGCAAGAGGGCTTAAAGGAGGGTCCAGGAAATTATAGGCCCATCAGTCCTACCTCAGTCCTTAGCAAAGTTATGGAACGAATCCTCCTGGGGGCTATCACAAGTCAAATGAAGCACATGACTGGGGAAAGCCAGCACAGATTCACCAAGAACCAATCAAGCTTGACAAACCTGATCGCCTTCTACAACAAAGTAATCTGCTCGGTTGATGTGGGGCAAGCAGTGGACATTATCTACCTGGATTTCTCCAAGGCTTTCAGTATGGTTTCCCACAGCCTCCTTCTAGAGAAGTTGATGTATTATGTTCTAGCCAAGGGATCTGTGCCCTGGGCGGGGACCTGGCCAGCAGACTGCACCCGGAGCGGGGTGGCAAATAGCTGCTTCTCAAACTGGCAACCTGTCACAAGTGGGGTCCCCCAGGGATTGATATTGGGCCCAACGCTGAGTAATATCTTCATAATGAAGATATATCTGGATGATGGGATCAAGAGTACCCTGATGAAATTTCCTGATGATACCAAACGGAGTAGGGAAATGGTCACTTTGGAAGGGAGAGCCACCCTGCAGGTAGACCTGGATAGGCTGGAAGAGTGGGCTAACAAGAACCTTATGAAGTTCAATAAGGACAAGTGTAAGGTCTTGCACCTGGGAAAACATAATCCAGGAGTGCAGCATAGGCTGGGACCTACCCAGCTGGGGAGAAGCCCTGTGGAAAGGGACCTAGGGGTCCTGGTAGACAAGAAGCTCAACAGGAGTGAACAGTGTGCTGTTGCAGCAAAGCAAGCCAAGGGGAGGCTGGGTTGCATCAACAAGGGCATCACCAGCAGAGATAAAGAAGTCATTATCCCGCTCAACTCAGTGCTTTTCAGGCCATACCTGGAATACTGTGTTCAGTTTTGGTCCCCCTATGCCAAAAAAGATGTGGACAATCTAGAGAGGGTCCAGAGGAGGGCCACAAAGATGATCATAGGACTGAGACGCCTGCTGTGTGAGGAAAGGCTGAGAGAGCCAGGTTTGTTCAGCCTTGATACAAGAAGGTTTAGGGGAGACCTTATCACCATGTTCCAGTACTTAAAGGGCAGCTACTACGAAGATGGAGACTCCATTTTTACAGGGACGCACAAGGAAAAGACGAGGGGTAATGAGTACAAGTTAATCTTGGGGAGATTCTGATTGGACACAAGAAGAGGAAAATTTTTCACAATGAGAACACTTAGTCATTGGAATAATCTTCCCAGGTTGATTCCCCAACATCGGACACTTTTAAGGTTCAGCTGGACAGGGCGCTGGGCCATCTTGTCTAGACCATGCTTTTGCCAAGAAAGGTTGGACCAGATAATCCTTCCCAAACCTGGTATTCTATGATTCTATGAAAATGAAATGTTGATCCAAAATGACAGACTTGAGGATGTTGTCCTGGAATTTACACTCTTGTTTCAGGTTTCAACTTAAAATGACACTAAAGTTTGAATGTCAATTGGAAACAGAAATCATTAGGTTTTGAAACATCACTATGGAATATAAGTTTTTCTTCTGAAAATTTCAATTTAGACCAAACTATGTTTTCTTATGGAAGACTTTATTTTACCAGCTCTATGTTTTTTTGTTTTGCTGCCTAAGGATTGAGCACTTGCTCCAAGCATATGTGTGTTTGCAATGGGCATATCCACACTGGGGATACACCAGAGATTCCTTATACAAATCCAGGAATTTGGAATACCTGCACCCAGATTTGTTTAGGAACCTGTAATACTACAGAGCAATTAAAAATTTTAATTTAGGGGATAAGGTCCACGGTTTCAGATTAGTGGACAAACAGAAACCCACTCTACACACAGATGAGGAGCAGGGTCTGAGGATACTCCTAGATACCCTCCAAAGCAGAATCACTTCATCATCATCCAAGATTACAGACCTCTTTCCAAAGGCTGGCTTTGCAAAACCTTGGAAAGGAAAAGGAAAATGGGCCTCTGGAAACATAAAATTACCTTTAACCACTTGTTACTTATTTAATATTAATTCTTTGCAAAAAAAGACAAACAAAAGCCTAATTCAAGCTCCAGGAATCCACACAATTTCTGAAGACATCTTTAGGCAGATAGACGATTACCAGCAACTTCTGCCCTGTGCAGAAATAACCAGCTAGAGCTTTCTGTGGAAGAGGGGACAACGAGAGAAAGCAGTATATCCCAAATGTGGGGTTGGAAACGTTGACAGAAAAGGCAGCTACACCACTAACAACTACTGCTTCAGACACGTGGGACAATGGCTATGAGCATGCAAGTCCATGCAGCCCAAAAACTGCACAGCAAGTCAATTTATGGCAACTAGTCACAGATGCAGGACCTCAGACTGCAAGTCATCAGGATGATCTGAAAGATCCACTCAGCACAATGCTGAGGTACACTGAAAGAAAGCCCTACCGAGGAAGGAGCGACAGGATCAAGTGCTGAATTTGACGTGATGATGTTGGTATTAAAAGCCAAAGGCTCCTGCACATTCAGGCAGAGGAGCCACAGGGGTAAGTAAAATGCATTTAGGTGGAGTCACAACCGTGACTGAGCAGAGCAGCAACATCTGTCTGAAACCCAAACGGGAAACAGATCGCGTTCAAGTGACTCTGTGGCTTTCAACATCAGACCAGCACCTGCTAGACTGATGGACCTTCTGGATGGCAATCCATAACTTGGAAATGGGTGTTGCTTTTGACCTTTTTCATCCCCAGGCTGAGTTTATAAAGCTGTGCCCACCCCATGGCAGCCTCTGATGCCTGTCCCAAGATGTGAATAAGCCACAATTTCCACAGAGCTGCATCCTCCCCCATCCCTGGCCCAACTCCAGCATACCCTGCAGGCCAGCAGCACACACATGTCCTCTTGCACACGGGTCTGCCAGATAATCCTTCCCTGGCTATTGACAAAGGTTTTGGGCTCTGTGAAGATCACCACCTCTTCTACCAGAAGGAAGAATGAGTTACCAGATCAGCTGGGAAATAAGAGGATAACTGTCCCTGTTGCCTCAGGGAGGTGCAGAAATTGGTATAGGTGACAGGCAAGGCTGTCCCTGCTGGTTCAGAGGCATGCTATGACAGTCACCTCCCAGCTGCTCAGCTTGCGATCAACTGCATGAAGCACAAGGTTTGCCAACTCAGATCTCACACAGGTTTACCAAAAGTGGCAATGAACTGACAGACTAATTAGACCTTACCTCTAATGTATTAAAAATACATTTCCCAGTTCAGCCCTGTCCATAAGCTAAAGTTAGGCTTAGCTAACACAAACTGACTCTGTCTAAACAGAATGACTCTCCCTATTGCTTGTAGCTTGGTTTTATGCTTGACTTAGAAGTGTTACCTGGCATTTATAAGTAAGGCATGGTCCAGACTATCAAGTTTACCCCATAAAATTTTGTTAGGTCATGGAACGACAAGAAAATGTCATACCCCCCCCCCCCCCCCCCCAACACATCAGTGAACACTGCTGTGCTGACAAAGATGCCCATGTGGCCACAGCCATGCCTGCAGGAGCTGTTGCTGCCTGCATTCACTGTCTTTGGAAAGATGTCACAGCTATGTGGGCAGAAGAGCCTGGCACTGCCCAGCCGTGCTGGCACTACTCTACCATAGACATGACCTAACACAAGCAGCCAAATTCAGACAGAGATTGATAGGAGTAGATTGTTCCCAGTGTGCCACTCTGACCTAAATGGCACCGTTTTCTCAGAAGATACAGAAGTTTTACATGCCTCATGGACAAAAAGTTTGGCTATTATGTGCAATGGGATTTTAAGCCACTGGAGTGCAACTGTTGTGCAGAAATACACTCTTAGATCATCTCAGCATGCTATGAAAAGCAGCAGCTCTTAAGCCTTTCAGGATTGCGCCGTCTCCTCGGAAAACGGCAGAGATGCTGAAAGAGCCTGAGCAGCTACAGTAAAAACTGAACATAAACAGTGCTGCACTTACCAAGCTTACCCAGCTGAAAACTTTCTTGCCATTAATAAAAAATTAATAGATGTTCAGTTTGTACCTTGGCAAAACTCCCAAACAGCTTGTTAAGAATAGGTGGAAATGGGGAATAGTTATAAAAACAGAAAATAAATTGGGACAGGTAATTGGTCATAATTCACTGGAGCACTCACTCCACTCTACCTGTATGGCAGGCTGTGAAATCTCCACAGGTGGAATAACAGCTGCAGCCACTTGCAAGGCTGCAGATGTCGGTGAGAAATCTGGTTTGTACACACCACGCGCTGGAGCGAGAGCTGACATTTTGGCCCCAAACCAGAAGCTTCCACTACAGCATGTAGAGTAATGGGGCTACCCCATGAGTATCTGCATCATCTCAAAACAAGATTATAAAGCTCCAGTTAGTCTTCAAAGATGCAAATCCGGGCAGAATCAACAGTGATGACAGCCACAAGATACTCCAAACCTTCCCAGCTGTGACACAGAAATGATAACGGCAAAATATTTACTAAACCAAACCCTGACATTCTGCCAGGACCAATATTTAGAGTAATTATTAACAAACCTGGGCCACAGAATATAATAAGGAAACCTCTAGAATTGCTCTGTCTGTAAAAAGAGGAAGAAAAAAAGTATCTTCATTTTCTTTTGTACAGTATCAATTTTTTATGATTAGAGACAACTTTGCAGTACTTAGGAACACCTCAGAGAGTAATAAACCTGACAGTCACAAAATTATTTTTTCTGAAAAATGTTCCATTAACGAAGACATGTTTGGGCTCATATGTTTCTCTTGCCATTCTTTGATGCATAACAAAGCTCAAAAACATTTTCACAGCAAAGCAAGGGAGATTCTCATTTAATTTGCTTTACAATTCCAATTTGCCCATAACAGAGGTGCTACAGTGCTTCAGGACTCAGTGAAAAAATGATATCACACCAGTCAAGAAGCTTAACAGAGAACAACTGGAAAAGGAAGATTAATTTAGGGAGACCACTGAAGTACTAGTATTGATACAACTTTTGTTAACCCTCAGCCCTGAATGATGAAAAAAACAATCCAAAATACGTGTACCATCCAACCACTTCAGTTTCCTTCATCTCCAACTGCGATGGGAGAGTTTACAGAAAAAATGTTTTCCCCAAACCCTTCAAATAAACTAAGACTTGAACTTCACATATATACACACACACAGAGATCTATACGTATATATATATATATATATATAAAGATAGGAATTTGTTCTCCTTTCCCTAAGAGAAAAACTATCAAACCCTTAGAGCCTTTCTCATGAGCTATCGAAAACCACAAATTAAACTAAACCAAGAACTCTTTTTCAAATCCCTGCACACAACAGTTCCATGAGCTCTCCGGCCACAACCAATTCCCACTCTAGGAAGACTCACTCCCATCTGAGGATCCTTGCTAGAGACCTACATCATGCATTATTTGATCTCATTTTGTTTTGCCTAACTCTGCTCCAGATCCCAAGATGAAGGTTTGAAAAACGGGCTAGTCATTTTGAGTAATCAAGTCCAGACTACTTAAGCGTGCCCAAGCATCAGAAACAGCTGAACTCTGGAAAAAAATCAGGATCTTTGACAGCATTTCAAGTCGGATACCCCAAATCACTAGTCATTGCTGAAAACCCTGGCCTTCATTACCTTTCCTCTGAATACGAGAGTATTAAACACAAGGCCACCGGGTTAGCTCAAAGAGTGACAGAGGTGGCCAGGATTCAAACCCTCTCTCTCATGTGGTAGACCACAGCATTAGCTACACAACAAGCAGGCATGCCTGGAAAAACAGAGATCAGTTAGGGGGGTCTCTTGCAGGGTTATGCAGGACACGAATGGTTTGATCCTGACAGTTTTATTTAGATGGAGAAGGCTGCCAGGTTGGGCCATATTTACTGTCCCGAATGCTGAAATTCTAAAGAAAGCAAATTCTGTCCAGCCCGATAGGAACAGTAGCACTCCCTCTCCCCTGCTTCTCCCTCTCTCCAGCTCCTCTGAAGCTGAGGGGCACATCACTGTTGCCAAACAAACCGGGACAAAAACCAGCTCGGAGAAGCACAGCTCTGAACAAAGTGAAATGAGGAAGACTCCTCCACAGGGAAGCACCTACCGACCCCACCGCTGGGGTCCTGCTGGGGGCAAAAAGAGGCATCATCCCTTTAGAGATGGCCAGGGAGCTCCTCAGCATGCCCGGTCTCCCTCTGGGAGCAACCACAGCCAGAAGGAAAACAGCTGTGGTCTGTAGCGGGACAAGGGGAGATTTCCTGTAGCCCACTGCAGAGTAAATACTCATGGCAATCTGGGGTGAGAGAACAAGGGACCCTCCAGTCCCGAGGGCTGCACAACCAGATTTAAAAATAAAACCTACAAGCGGGGAGAACTGGCTTGCCTGGGACCTCGAAAGAGCCAGCGTCCACCCGAGAGGGAGCGAGCGGCAAACCACCAGGCCGCGGCAGCCAGGAAACACTGCAGCAGGAGCCAGACCCACAGCTCAGCCACAAGAGAACAGGTCGGCTTAGGATGGATGAAGCCGGCTGGGGAGTTAAATTTAGACAGGTAAACATACCGAGGGGAAGAGACGGGGTTCACACAGCCCTCACCATCTGCCACTGCCAGGCCCTGGGGAGGACCCTCCAAAAAAACCGCTTGGGGGGCTGTTGCCGTGAGCTGGGGCACCCCAGCATAGGGCCATCGGGGGCAAGCAGGTGGGGGAGCGCCTGAGGCCATGGGTGTTTTTCCCCATCATTTGCTCCAAGCACCTCTCTGCCAGGCACCATCCCTGGGAAGGGGGAAAGTGTGCAGGACACTGCAGCCTGAGGAGAACCACAGTCCCTGGTAGGCACAGTGCAATGGGGTCTGTGCAAAGGAAAAGTACCAGGGAAAACCCAACCAGAAACATGGGGGCCACAGCACTGGTGTAGCCATTTGTTGGCAGAGCCCTGCTGAGCCCCCTTTCTGAGGGAAAAAGGGGTAAAAGAAGAGGCTTGGCAATCACTCGTGACACTTGATGCAAGAACAAGGAGATAAAGTCTTGCAAACTCAGCCAAACTCTAGCCTGAGTTGTCTAGACCCCAAGAACTGGAGGGAACACACATCACTCCTTTCCCCATGCTACCTGCAGCCCTGCTGCAAGCCATCAAACCCCACTGCCCATTTGCAGCTCGCAAGGGCAAATGAAGGATCCACAAATAGGAACAGCCTGCCATCTGCAACGGGCTCCACTTGCAAAGCTCTTTCATGGAGAGAGGCCGTGCAATTACAAGGCACACGAGAGCATCCCTACTTTGTGCAAACAGCTGTGCTGAAAAGCAACAATCTGCTTTCAGTGACCCCATTGCTCTACCTCATACAGAGCAGGGGAAGGCTTGCGTAAGCTTTATCAAGGCCTAAGCCAACGCTTGGAAGGGGGTGGTGGATCACAGGGTCTGGTCTCATCTGTAATTCTGTCCATACGGGCTCAGCCAGTTATCCCTGCAGTGAGCCCAAGAACTTGCACTCCAGTAAAGTGTCTTTTCCAAAAAGACATTCAGTCTTTATTTGAAGATTCTAAGAGCAGGGGAAGCTAATGTTTTCTTTGGTTGTTTGTTCCAATGGTTAATCACCCTGCTGTTAAAAATGTTGCCTGTTTCGAACGTGAATACATACCGCTTAAACGCCCAGCCACACATTCAAGTTCTCTTGAATTAGAAAGCTCTCCAAGCACCAGTTATCCTCAGTGCCGCAGAAAGCATTCAGGTATCACACCACGCTACCTCTTGATTTTCTTTCTGAAATGCTACCTATGTCCACATTCCTCAAGTCTCCCACTAGAAAAGGGCTTTTTCCAGTCTGGGAGAAATTCCCATGACTCTGCTCTGCACTGCCTTCAATTTTAATGAAGTCTGTATGCCTTCTTCCAGCGAGCAAAGGTCCTTTTCTGTGCAAAATCATGGACTGCTCTGTCTTACATGACAACATGCCTTGGCTATCTGCATCCTGATTTAAAAAGTACTGTGTTTACAAGTCTCTCTGAAACGCTTATTGTGTGTGTGTCCAATTAATTTGGAAATGATGAAATGGTTTTCACTCGAACTTTGATCAGCCATTAGAGAAAAGATCTTACGGATAGAAACAATTTATATTCATTCAAATAAGCAATCATGCAGTTTTCAGAAAATAACTGCTTTCCCTGTGCGCCTTGAAATCCAAACCCAACAACTTCAGGACAAAAGACTCAAGATCCAAAGCAGTTCAGAAACAGAGGCGCCTACTGGGCTAGAGAAAGGAACAAAGAGCAATAAAGGTGACTGCACTGATATATTCATGTTTTTAAATTTCACAGTATTTGATCTCTTCCTAAAGTCCAAGCTCCTGGAGACTTCACTATACAAGAATGTGAATTTTTCTTGAAGAAGGTGTGTTTCTGGTCTTTGCAGAATAAGTCTGGAAAACACATACTTTACTACCTGAAAAAAACATAGGACCCCCCCAACTTTTTAGACCCAATTCATTCAAAACTTCCATGGTTTTCAACTGAGGTAATGAATTCAGGCACATTGGGAGGGAAGGGGTTGAGAGAAAAGATTTCTCAGGGCTTGGAGCCTGCAGCCACAGTTTCAGCTTCAGCTTTCCCTAAACAAAGGTTAGTCACATATGGAAGGACATTGTCACTGTATGTGCACGAGACAGGGGAAAGGACGCACGGGCTGCTTACAGCTACTGAGAAGAGAGGTTTGCTAATACTAAAGGCACAGAAGGAGCTAGGGAGGGGGTCCTTTCCAAAAGGGAGGACACTCCCAGGCACAGAAATGCACGACGGAGCCTGCGAGCAGAGGAAACCCACGGCTGGAATGGGGCCAGCTCGCCTCCCCAGCTCTGCCTCCTACCCTGCACTGGCAGTTCAACCTTATGCTTTTCTCTTCACATACTTGGCTAATTTCTTTAAAGGAGGAGGAAAAAAAACCTGAGTACTTGGGCTAGCTTCACTGCCACATGTGGCTACTTATCCCATACATTGGATGCTTGGGGTAAAAAAAATTCCACCCAAATTCCTGGAGTGCCCAACCTTCACCTTGGATAAACCCAGGTGTCCATGCATAGGACAGTGGTTTAAGAGGAGTCTGTCTCTCCTGCCAACTTTGAGAAAGCCCGCTTTATTCTCTTTTGGGACGAAGAGCATGTACCCCACTTGGTTCCGCATTTACAACAGCATCTGTGCGTGTGACAGAAGACAGGCATCCGCAGGTGAAACCCACCACCACCAGAAAAGCGGTTCCTTCAGCTCATGTGCCGATGCCCAGCAGCGAATGTGTCAAGGAAGGGCAAGAGCAGGTTTACACCTGAGTGTTGGTGCCCCCCTGCAGAGCTCCCACCTGCAGGGGAAGGCATGGGAGACATTACAGATACGCATGTACCAGGCAGGCTCTGAAGGGGCAGACGGACAAAGGTGAGTGCAAAGGAAGGTGATACCCCGTGTGCCCATTATACGTGTGTACCTGAGGCTGGGTGGACACAAAAGCTCACATAAAGGGTAACAGCAAAGAGCCCACAATATGTAGGCAGGCAAGGAGGCATTGGTGTAAAAGACCGTCCGTGTGTGCGGGTGATGTGTGGTAGAGCAGGTTATATTGACAACATGCAGGTGCACGAGGAGCATGATGCGCGTGCACATGGCTATAAAGAACATGAAACAAGAACAGAAATGCCGGTACGTGCGTGAGAAACAGCTCTGTCACAAAAAAAGAAACCAACTCCCAAGATGAACAGGTGAGTACATGGGTGCAGGCAGCAGAGCAAGGGTGATGCTGATCACGTGCTGGAGTGCAGGCAGGAAAGCATTAAGAGGCAGGTAAATCACCCAGATGTTCTTTTCCTCTGCCATGGGATGCTCATCCAGTGGCAGAGGAAAAGTACAAAAAACATGGGGCAATGAATTACGTCACATCATATGAAAATCTGTTTGGGGAAGTTATTTTACCCATACCACTACGGGAAGTATTGCACCATAATTCCCAGGAAAAAACAAGTTTCATAAAACAGCATGTTTGTTACGGACATAACAGGGATGTTTGTGCCCTGGTACTGTGAGACCATACACACCATTGCTATATGTTGGTGTTTCCACACACACAAGCACCTTCTCCCACACCGCATGCCGTGGCCTGTGACAGCACGTGCTGCCAAACTGCGGGCACATGGGTGACGAGGATGGCATGGGCCAGGGTTTGCATGCTCTCAGGAAAGCCGCTGTGCTCACGGTTAAGGAAAGGGCCCTCATCCGACAGTAACATCCCTCCGCTCAGAGTAACGTCCATCTCACCGCAGTAACATCTGTTTTGCCAAACTCTTGTCTGTCATGCCTGAGGAACATCTGTTTTACCAGTACAATGTCTGCCACCCCTGAGGATCGTCCCCTGCACCCCAGCAATGTCTCTCATGCCAGACTGCGGCGCCTCATGCCCCAGCAGCATCTCTCCCGCCAGAGCCGGTCTCTCCCACCGCGGTAACAGTACCAAGGCCACCCCGGGGCCACCGCGCGACAGACCCCTGCCCCGTGCTACGGTCCCCCCTCCGCTGCTGCGCGGTGTGGAGGGCTCACCCGGGCACTGCTGCCCGGCGGCGGCCCCCCGACGGCCCCTCTCCCCGGCCCGGGCCGCCCGCCGCGGGGGCTCCGCGCAGCCCGCACCGACCGGTCCCCGCAGTCCCTGCCCTGCCCGGCTCCGACCGGCGGCCGTAACGGGCCCGGGGGCGCCCCCGGGCTGCGCTGCCGGTGGTCGGCGGCGAAAGGCGGCCGCGTCTCCCGGGCTGGGAGAAAGCAGCGACCCCCCGGCACCGCCCGCGCCACCTCCCGCCCCCTCGGGGGCCGCCCGGGGAGGCGCCCGGCGTCGGGACGGGCCCCGGGCATCCGCGCCGGCCGGCACGGGGAAACACCTCCCGCCCCCCGGCCTCCTCCCCCCGCCGCCACCGCCCTCCCCGCCGCCGCGGGCCGGGGCCGCCTCCTACCTGCATCTCACGGGCGCCGCGTCCCCGGGCGGCGGCGGCGGCAGGTGAGCGGGCGCCCGCGGCGGGCACGGGGCTCCGCGCCCCCCCTCCGCGGCGTCGCGGCGGCCGGAGACCGCGAGGGGGACGCACCTGCCCCGGGGGCCGCGGCCCCGTCGCCGCGCCGGGCCGAGCCCCCCGCCGGCAGCGAGAGGGGAGTGGGGGGAGGCTGCCGGCGCTGCGCTCCCCGTCACCGCGGCGGCGCTGGGCTCCGCGAGCGGCAGCACCGAGAGCGACTCCCGGCCGAAGTTGGCGGCGGCGGCGAGTGCCGGGCCCGGGAGGTGCCGGCGGATCCCGGGGGCTCCGGCCGCCTCCGCCCCGCCTCCCCCCGCCCCGCGCCCGCCCCCCGCGCCCTGCGCCCGCCCCGCCGCGGGCGCCGCCGCCGCCGGCGGGATGGGGCTCGCTCGAGGGGGCGCGGCGGCCTCCCCCGCCGGGGCGGCCCCGGGATGGCGCGGGGGGGGGCTGGCCCCGGGGGCGAGGTACGGGCCCGCTGCCGTCGGGGGGTGGTGGTGTCCGTGCCGGCGGGTGGGGAGGGCGACGCGAGGGAAACGCCGCGGCCCTGTGCGGTGGAGGGGACCGGGCTGTCTCCCTCCCGCCCCCCTGCCGCCCGCCGGCACAGCCCCCGCAGGGACGCTCGGGCACTCGGGGGTCGCTCCCGGCGCACCTCCGCGGTGTCCCCTCCCCGGCTGCCGGGCCCCGCCGTCTGCGAGCGCCCAGCCCGCGCCGCCCGGTGCCGCGGGCAGCACCGTGCCGTGCGTTTCTCGTTGTGGATGCTCACGGGCACCCTGCTCATGCGGCCCTGGCCTGGGGGCCAACGTGCTGGAAGCCAAAGCCCCTCCGGCTGGTCAGTGGGGTTTGTGGCTCCCGCCAGGCGAGGGGCCTTGACCTGGTGCCCTGCTGCTTCACCCCAGCAGGGTTTCAGGCATCAGCCTCCCAGTGCGGGCGAGGGCGGGGGCCGCGGGGAAGGTGCGAACCAGCCAAAGCCCTTTCGGTTCGGGGACGCTGTTAAAAAAAGGCTGGCGAAGTTTGGCAGAGGAGGCAGCGGACAGCCTGCAGGAAGCCCTTGATGGGAGTGCCTCTCAGCAGGCACATCCATCCCCTGCCTGCAACACCGGGAATCGCACCGGGGGCTCTCCCCCACCTCTCTGCCCGTAAAACTTCACAGATTCACGGCCAGATCCTGTTCTCACTTTCTGTGGCAGAGGTAGGGAGCAGCTGCAGAGGCATTAGCAGGATCACTGCAAATTTATGTCGGTGTAGCTGAGAGTGGTTCCCAGCCCTCGGGGTCGCTGGGCATCTTGGCGCACAGGGGCAGGATTTACGTGCCTGGCCTCTGAGCAACCAGCCAAGGAAGCCAGGATTTACACTTGTGTCGGGATCCCTGCCTCTGGGCCCCACAGCGACAGGCAGCTGAAGTCTCCCTGCAGCAGGAGCTGCAGAGCCTGGCACACAGTGCAAGGAATGCCTTGCTGCTCCTGCACACGCACAGCCTCACACATGTGAGGATTCAAAGGGAGTTACATCAGGGAGGCATTTGGCCCCCTGGGATTACTCAGATTTGTACCAGTTTAGGATTTAGCCCAGCCTGAGGCACGCACCCCTACCTGAGTGCCTCTTTTCCAACCGTTCTGAGCATCCGTTCAGGTTCAGAGTAAAAATACTCAAGTGAGCACTTTTAGAGGAGCAGGTAAGTGTTTGAATACAGGCTTCATGGTACAAATAATTGAAGGTTCCAAGTGTCTTAATTTATGACCAACTGTTCCAGTGTTTCCCATCATTGTAGTCATTAATGATACTTTGTTTTAATGGGAATAGGAGATAGAGGAGGTACAGCTGGAGGTAAATAGTAACCCAGTGTTTGTGGTAGGAAATAAGGAGCCATTGTCCTCAGCACTATGTAACTAGAAAGATAATAGTTGGTACAGCAAATACCAACTAATTAGAGGGCAAAGACAGTCTTGAAATTGCAGCTGGCTGCAGGAAATTTTAGGTGCCAGCTTTTTGCTCTGAGGTAAGGCTGGTTTACCATATGGGCTGTCGTTCCCGCTTGTCTGTCGAGCTTCTGACTTGCACATTAAAGCTGTGGAGGGCATGGGCAAGGTGCTCCTTTGGGGACCTAGCAGACAGCAGGGTCCCCTCTTGGGGACCTGGAGGTGTGAAGGGGTGCATCACAGAACTGAGGCTTGGTAACAAATTGCTTGGCCTATTGACTAACACGCTTTTCCGCTTCTGGTGCTACAAGGGACAGCTGGCCACAACAGGTCAGCAGGCCAGAGATCCTCACGGGTCCTCAAGGGAATCCTCCTGGGGCTGGCACTGCTTCACACACTGAGATGGTGTTTTACATCAGGGTTAGAGGTGGCAGAAGGGGAAGGCAGAGCAATGGTAGGACCAAGAGCAGAGACTGACAGACAGGACTGGATACACGTGCTCTTTAAAACCCCCAGCTATGAGCTGTGTGGATTATTCAAAAAAGATCCCATCTTACTGAAAGACCATGCTGCCTTCCACGCATAGTCCATGAGGGTGATAAGACTTCCTGCAGTTTTAACCCTGCTTTGCTGTCTCCACTCCTGCTTTGGTGGGACAAGAAGCACTGTTGGGAGACATGTAGGCATGTGTGAGTCCCGTGGTGGTGCTGGATGCCAGGAAGGGCAGGAGGGACAGCTGGTGGGGTGCACCTCAAAAGTTGGGTGGGAGTGGGCCCCTGGCTGGCTGCTTGGAGGGATGGAGAAGAGGCAAGAGGTCCTCTGCCAGCAGTAATAAGGTGCGTGGCCATCTGGGAGGGTGTGTCTCACAAGGGGGAAGACTTAGCACTCCTGCCAGCGTTGAGGACAAAAATCACACAATAAGTCAGTCGTGGTGTTTGCGTGGGTGGGTGAGGACAGGAGACCACCTATTGCTTTACCTCACTTCATCCCTCTGCTGAAATGTCATTGATGTTTTTCTCCTGGAAGGAGAAAAGTTGGTTGTCTTCTTTTCTTCTAGTTTCCCCCACAAGTTTGTTTTATTCTTTACCAAAACACTGCTCTATGAATATCATACCATAGGTTTTGTCCACTGAAGCTATTCCTCCATCTACAGAGGAGGATGGACAAGGATAGGGCACTTGCACCTGGCCAGTGTGATCTTCACTAGATATCAGGGACACCAGCTGCCTGTAGGACAGGCTCCTATCTAGTCTCAGCTGCCAAAGATGTCACCCAGATGTTCTTTAGAAAATGTCCTGATATGATTAAGCCTCATTAGTTAAATAACTGCCAGTATCCACAACTGGAACTGGGCAGGGTGCAGACTTTACTCCGTGACCAAAGTCTCGTATGTGACCAATATTGGTGGGGGGTCTGTCACAGCATACCCAGGCAAGATGTTCATCTGATCAGTTGCAAAAAGTAGCTTAACCCACGCAGTCACCCTGGACACCACAAGCCATTTTACTTCTCTTCATCTTGCTGAAACACCCTATGGCTCCAGTCACCCTCACGCTCCTCTTACTCTTCTACTACAGTAATGGATGTTGTGACTCTCACCTGGCTGGCCTCTGCTGCTGGTGAGGAGGAAGAGGGTGGGGAAGTGCTCGAACTGTTTGAGATGTGGAAATACTCAACTCACTTGGCAGAGGAGAAGAGCAATTTAAAATGTATAAGGAACCTAAGTCCCTCCCAGTTAATGGCATCACACTGCAGACTATATTCAGAAGCAGGAGACCTTATCACCAGAAAGTCAGCCATGTGGCTCCAACTTAACGTAGGTGTAAGCCCAGTCTAGCACTTCTGTGGTGCTCATATGCTCTGATGTCTTGGGACGTTTCTTCCATCCCTATTGCATTTGCACAGTAAGCTTCCCCCCAGTCAGATGGTCCTGTGTCCTCTCTGCCTGCAGGGCAGAGCTGAGGCTGAGATGATGGCTGTTCTGTGACAGCTTTCAAGGAGTACCTGCTACACTTCTTTCATTGAGAGGGACTTTTTTTTTGGCCCTTTAAATACCACTCGCTCCACGCTCTGTGGTGGGATTAGTAGCAGTAGTAGGAGCAAGTAAAAGGGAGTGAACTTATTGTGAGGAATTGGACGTGTTTCCAGCAGTGAGATTTTTATGAGTCAAGGTGGAATTCATGGAATAAAAAACTGGAAATGGAAAAAAAAAATAATCTTGAGCTCCTGCCAAAGGCGGGCTCATTCCAGACGAGTTACCTGATCTGACCTGCCTTGCAGGTGTGAAAATCTTCATTGACCCACCCTCATGTTCTCTACCTGCCCCTACAAACACCAAAGAAAACCACCACCTTATTCCCAGCCGCTGCCCTCATGGGAAGCAGCCAGTTTCCTTGAGGCATAAAGCTCATGACCTGAGAATTTGTGGCACTCCACAAAAGGAAATATAGGCTAAACTTCTGAAACATTTTCTAATGTTGACGTCTTTCAAGCGGTGGAATCGTCTCCCCAGGGACACGTGGATGCTCTGCTCCTTGAGTCAGGGAGACAGGACCGGACAACACACAGGAGTATTGTTGGGAACCTTACTGCTGCTGTCCCTGGGAGATACAGTGAGGGGGGAGAGAGGAAATAAATTAGTTTACTTGAATCATTTCCAACTCTAATTGCTATGATCTCGCAGTAGTTTTCCCAGCCTCAAGTATAACATTAACCATTGAAGCACGATTTCACCCACGGTCAATTAAACCAGGATTCATCTGGCCTGACATCACCAAGTAAAATCCACCCTGGACTCAGGAACACCCCGCTGAGAAGAGACAGGAGCGAGACAGGGGTTCCATGGGATGAGCAGAAGCTGCTGCACTTGGAGGTGGACATCTCCGAGCATGCTCTTCCTTCCCGCTGGCACAAGGCCGATGCAGTAACTGTATGATGTGCGTATGCCTTTCCTCACCTCAGTGATGAACTAGTAGGGTCTCTGGGAGCAATCCTCCCGTCTAGATGGTGGTGCTGGCTGGGGTGCTGCTCCAGAGGTCAGATGGAGCTGATGCGTGCCACCCTGTCAGATGGCTGGCTACCTCTTCATGTTCAGTGGCTACAAATGTTGTCCTTTGTCTGGTTTGCTTCTCCCTCCGAGTCCTCCACAGTGCAGGTCTGGGAAGCCTGGCTGGCGCCCACAAGGGATTCAGTGTCTGAAGCTGCATTTCTGAAGGTCGAGCTTCACAGGGTGGAGAGCGGATCAGGGTGTCTCTCCTGTGGTGGATCTCCTGCAGCTGCAGCCCTCCTCCTTTCTCTTCCTCCCCAGTCCTTGAACAGAGGGGTGAACCCAGCCATTTGGTAGGTTTTGAATATCAAGAAATAAAATTATGAGAAACCCTCATGAAGGTACAAGGATCTAAAGGATGCAGCAGCAACCAGATGGACCTGGTGACTGTGGTGGGGTGAAGTCCTGACTCGCCTGGCTCCATGTAACTTGGTAGCAAGGCTGGGGAGAGCACGCAGAGTTCATGCCTCCTCGTTTAGCACTTTAATCATTAGACAGGCGCTCCCAACAGCGGGTTCTGTGGGCTGAGTTAAACTGTAACTGCCTTCCTCGGCAGTCCCCGGTGAGGAGCCCCGGCTGGCGTGACCAGGGCAGGAGCAGCCTCCCACCTGGGTCCCACCAGCTGTCACTGCTGGCTCGAGCAGAGATGCACGGCTGGCCCTGACTGTGGGCTGGCCATGGGGTAGCTGCCCCACATCCGCATGGTGGCTGTGGGAGGACCCTGTTGGGTTTTGTCCCATGGAAGTGGGAGAGCTTCCCCATCCCTCCCTCCCATGGGCGGATAAGCATCACCTGGCCCCATGGCACTGCTGGGCAAGAGGGACAGGAGATGCCCCTGGGGCCAGCCCGGGGCACCAAGCCCCGTGCCCTGCCAGTGGTGAGGACCAGGGCTACATGGTTTGGGGAGGTGCAGGGCCACAGCCATAGCCAGACAATGAGGTAATCTGGCCCCCTGACTCCCCTCCTCTCAGACCAAGTCTCTTGGTCTTTTTTACTTGGCTTAAACTCCGAGGCGAAGAGTTGTACATCCTTTCCAAAATTTTTATCGGCATGAATTATGACAACTCTGGATATTCTTATTGTCTGTTTGAATGGCTGATCCCATTCTAAAGTCTTACTTAATTCTTGGCCTCGGCTGCTTCCTGTGGTAATGAGCTCCACAGCATAATTAAATATGGTCTGTGATAGCAACCATGTGACGGGCTTCAGCAGCAGCAGCAGTGCATGCGTGTGCATGCGTGTGTCTCTGTGTGCATGTGTGTGTGTAGGCTGGGGTGCATGGGTGGTGACAGTGCATCCCTGCCCGCTTCCAGGTAGGGCAAACATTGTCTTCAAGGACAGGAGCAACCCTAGGGAGCAGGCAGTCTGGGGCACTGGGGCACTGAGGGCACAGTGCTGTGCCTGTTACCCTGGGTGCTGTGACAGAGGGCTCCCCCCAATGCCTGACTGTCAGGGAAAAACAAAACCCAAATTCCTGCCCTGCACGGTCATAAGGGAGCGGTTGCCCTGCCCCAGCACCCTCCCTCCAGGTTAGTGGAGCGATGCTGAAGTCCCATAAATCTGTCAAGAAGATGTCCCCAAACAGCTGAGCATCCAGAGGTGGTTTTGGGGAAAGCACGCAAGAAACTTTAGCTGGGATCTGTCAGGCAAGCCGTGGCAGCCCCCTCTCCTGTGGCCGGTGGCTGCTCAGGGCGTGCAGCTGCGGTGGGAGGGATGCGTGCCCCTCTGCGCGGTGCTGCTGCTGGCTGCAGCAAAGCCCCTTCCCTAGGATGGCACCAGGGGAATCCTGGCTGATGCTAAGGGTTTACCTCGCTCCACTACATGCTCCCTGATTTCTCCATGTAATATCTCTCTCTCTCTTCCTTCCTTCCTTTTTTCTTTTTTCTTCCTTCTTCCTTCCTTCTTTCTTTTTTCTTCCTTCTTCCTTCCTTTTTTCTTTCTTTCTTCCTTTTTTTTTTTTTTTGGTCTTTACCTTTTTCTTTGTCTTTCTTCCCCCGCCCCCTTCTTTCTGATCATCTCTCTTTCTAATTTCTTTCTTCAATTGCTCAAATGTTCTGTAATTTCTTTCTTCAAAAGCAAACCAGGCCTCTGGCTAGATCTGGCACTGATGAGGTGAAAGGGGATTATTCTGATAATCGCTGGGATTAATACTGTGGACCAACTTCAGCTAAAGTAGGAAACACACGAGTCACACATTACATCCAGCTTTTCCATGGACCATACAGACGGGTGGGCTCGTGCAGATGGGGAGAGGCAGAGATCGAGCCCCCTCTCCCCTGCCTGGTCCTGCAGGCACGGCGGTGGGTGGGCATGGGGGGAAGAATCCCCCAAACCCAACACGAGAGCCACTCCCTGGGTGCCTCTGCGTCACCGCTGGCTTGGGCACTCCCAGCTGCGGGCCAGCCCGGCGCCCGGGGGCACACAGGTGACGCAGCTGGCTTCTGGGGTGGGTGGCACGCGCTCTGTGGCCTGGCAGGTGGCAAGAGAACAGAATGAAATGTGCTGAGACGCCAAGCCAGGAGGGTGCAACCAGCGCCACCCTGCCACCAGTGCCACCCTGCCACCGGTGAGCTGGGATAGTGGGCAGAGGTTGGATGGGGTCAGGAATGTTGCCATGCAGAATGAAGTCAGGAGGGTAGGACAGAGCTGCTGGGACTGCAGTGGTGGTGCAGAGGGAGGCTCAGGGCAGTGTGCCGGGAGGGATATGTAGGATATAATGCATGTCTGCCAGGCATGTGATTGCTGGTGCCACTGCCTGAGGGCAGACGCTGCCCTGGGACGCATCTCACACAGCCTGGGGACAGTCACTATTTGCAGCTAGTGAAACCACAGCACAGTCCGTGCTTTTATTTCTGGGTCCCACAAAGCCCAGGGACAAACTGAAGAGCATCAGCGAGGCTTAGGATGGGCTCTGCAGCTCCTGGCTGTGCTCCTCACAAGTCCTTCTGCAAACCAACCTGATGACAATGAAGCCTTTGTATGAAAATCACCACGTTTTGTAGGCTCCAAAGTGTCCTTTGATAACAAATGCCTTTGCTTAATTCTCACCTTGACAGTGCAAGCTGAAGGGAACATAAATACAATTCTTAAGACACTGTGGCTTCTAAACAAATACATATAGCTTGGGTAATATATTAGGGCTTATACAAACATCAGCATTAAAGCACAAAAAGTAGGCAGGGAAGGAAACTATTAACTGAAACACCAGTGCAGTCACAAGATACGAAGAGGGAAGAAACCACGTGGCAATAGACCATTTTCTTCTCGGGCACTTGGATGTTGTGTTGAATATGGTATCAGTGCTTGGCCACCAGACAAAGGGATGCACATGGCTACTGGTGCTCCCATGGCACCGGCAGCCTTTGGCACATCTCATGGGCTTGTTCACAAAAAAAGTGTGTATGTATTTACACATGCAAGAAACTAAAGACACATAAACCAATGAGTTCCAGTTCAGATTGCTGTCATGTACTCTTGCAAAGGTAAAATTAAAGACATGGAGTTCCCCCATATAATTTAAGTCTAATTGTGTATGTGTTCTGCATTTTCTGTGGTTGACATCCTTAAGTCATGATTCTGAATTCTCAGCTTGAGACACTTATTTTTCAGGATGTGCAGAGCACCTACCTGCTAACACCGCTTGTGGTATCTGAAGTTAAGCCAAATCACTAAATGCTTCAACATGTCCTGGGACTGTAATTATACACACCTGCAAAAAAACCCAGAGAAAAACTCCCCCCAAAACCCAACCAAATAAAAAAAATCCCACAAAACCTAAAGACATCTCAATTGGTGCCCCAAAACATATTTGCTCACATGCATAAGATCTTGTTTTTTACTCAAGGAGGCTTTTTTTGTGGATTTGATTCTTGTTTCTGAGCCTTTAGTGTTCACTGAAGCTACAATATTCGTTGTTCCCCTTCAGCAATGGGAGATGGAATTCTTTCTTTTGTAAATGCAGGTGGAGACCCTCTTTGCATCACAAGGCTTCAGGGACTGTGTTTGGAAGAACCAAACATCATGGAAGATTGTACTGCTGTGTTCAACACCCTTCAAGATACGGTTTGCATATAATCCCTTTTGTAGTAGCGTGAATAATGTTGTGCACAGAGATCTGTGGAAAGTGAACGAGCTCTTGCATGGTGCAGAGGGCCCAGATCTGTCTCTCTTCATCCTTAACAAGTATATAAAATTAGGCGCTGGGAGTCGCAACATCGTTCATTGTCAGTGAGTTATGGGAACCTTCCCAAGCACACAGCAGCTAAACCTCCAGGTACCTGTACTCCCGTTAGAAGCCTGAGCTGCAGCTGGTACATGCCAACAGAGCTCTGCTGAAGGCAAGAGGGGAGCTGGCCTTTGGCACTGTTTTTGGTTGCTTTGCTCTCTACCTTTTCTTACATTTCCTTGGCTCTTCCTTGTTGAGAAGACGTTAGTAGTTAATGGTGTCAGCGCTATGGTGAAGATGTGCTTCAGGACACCTGGATGGCAGGGATCCAGTCAGGTTTGGCTCCAAGCTGGGCATGAAGCGATTGCTATGCCTCACACATCTACAGAGGTTCCCAAATGATCCACGACACCCTTGCTGCACAGCGCCAGGCTGCCACACACCCTGCAGCGACACAACCCAAAGGTCTTTGTCGTGTCCGGACTTGCCAAGATATCATCTTGAGATTGCACACGTAGCGATACTGTTGTGCTGAATAAGGTCTCTTACCAGAAAAACAAAAACAGGGAAAGTTGGCGTCATCGTCTCTAACCCCTGTCACTACTCAGCTGTAAGCAAACACAGAGGAAAGCTCTGGGTCAGCGTTAGGCTGAGTGACTTTGCTGTATGGATCTAAGACTGGTTTCCAAATGAAGTCATGCTCCGGTCTGTCACTTCACACAAAGGAAGCCGCCGGGTCATCCATGGTGATACTTGTCTGCAGCTCTCTAGATAGCTTTGATCTGCTCTTCTGACAGATGAGCATAAATCATTGTGTTACCGCTCTTGTTTTCAGGAGTCACCACTTCATTAAGAAAGGGATCAAATTAAAGCCTCTAAGGGTGAGGAGCAGCCTTTCGCTGTCACCTTGAAGTCATTGTGCCTAACTTGGGCTGCTGGGGGGAGATTGCGAGGGCTGGTGCTGCATTAGTTGCACTACATCTCCAGCATCCACTGTTTGGCAAAGTGCTTGTTCCTGCAGCTCAGTGTGACGCCAGCAGCTGCTGCCTCTCCTTGGCACACTGGGCTCATGGGCTGGGTGAGCAGCCAAAACCCTCCTCGGGTCCATGAGGAACCATGGGTTACAGACAAAGAGTGGGTGTTTGAAAACATTAATCCTTCCCTGCCACGCCAGGGATGGCTGTGGACATGGATTTCTGATGGAAGCTGTGAACATGCATTATATTCTGCTGATAAATCCCAGGTCTGCCATTTCCTTGGGGTTCCTCCAGGATGTTGTACCTCTCCTCCCCTGGGTCTAGTGAGGGATCTGTTCTGGATTCCAGGTGTTGTGTTGCTGCCAAACCCACAGGAGAGGACCCTTCAGAGGGCACTGGTAAGAAGCACAATTTGTGGTTTGCAATGTCATTGCAGTGATGGAGGATTTTGAATGGCGGCCTAAACACACAAGGGGAAAGAGTGTCTTTTATCTGTGCTCAAAACTGTTTCTACATTCCTCATGTCATTGGGGCAGGAAAAATACAGACCATACAGTATTATATTAGAAGTGGTCACAAAGGAGTGTGCAGAAGCCAGAGCAGTTTGAGCAACTTCATTCCTACCGTCTCCTCTTGAAGGACCAGCAGCACCATGTGCTCTGGGGCAGCAGTTCCTGCATTCGCCACGCCTGTTGGATAACTTTGCAGGCGGTCCAAAGCAACCAGCAAACCCTTCGTATTTAACTGTTTTGAATTAAAAAATAAAGATTTTAAAAAAATCTACTACTGCTTATCAAATTGCTGCAAGTTAGCTGAGCTTTAGTGATTGGCAGTATGCATGCTCTTAGCCCAACGCAAATATAAGGTCAGCTGAGTATGCCATGGTCCTGTATCATCCTCAGTGGAGATTCTTGGTTTTCCATAAAGTCTCCTGCTGTAGGGCCTCCTCTTAGGCAGACAATCAAGACACCAGCATGAGTTCCCACTTATCCTTCTTCATTTTACATCTTTGGAGACCTGAGAGTCTGTAAAAACAACAGTATTCACCAGTTGCACCACGCACAGTAAAGAGGACATCTTGGGAACAGAGCCAAGCTCCGCACAAACCTGTTACTACCTTTGTTCACTTCAGCTGCATTCTGCTAAAAAATGTTTAAAAACAAAAAAAAAAGAGAAAAGAGGATATCTCGCACAAGTGTCTTTCTGCTGGATTTATGCATGAGAGATTAGTCCCCCAAATGAACTCCTCATCAGAGTCAAAATTATACAGCACATACAGTGTATACACTCAGTACTGCTGGGTTTTCCCCTCTGCATCAGATCAGGTGAGAAAGCAGCAATGAAGACATCCATTTATGGCACTGCAGAAGGAGAACCAAGCGATCCAACACCTGTCTTCTACTGAACATCAGCCTTTAAGAAGCCCAGCCTGCCCTGGGTGTGCTCTGCACAGCACAGGCAAAGGCCACCACTGACTGCACTCTTTGGCCAGACCTTTATGTTGACCCCTACCCACAGTAACCCAACACAAACCCATGTTTCCTATGAGGAGAAATAAGGGCAGGTTTTAGTCTCTGGTAAAAATCATAGTGGTTTTTGCTTCGGTTGAAAGCATCTCCCAGGGGTTTTAACATTTAATATCAAGCTCAGGTTATAAGCTGCCTGGACCAGGTGAAGCAACTTGCATGTTTGATCTTACCCGTGGTAGTAATCATAAAGTGCCTTCCCTACAGACACCTGAGCCTCTTTGGCTTCAGTGGGTGCCACGAGCCTATGGAGCTGCCCAGCTGCTCCTGCCTTGGCTGCTGCTGAGCTCCGTCTCCCTCTGAAAACAACCTTAAACGGTTACCATTTGGATTGGGAAAACATACCTGAAGCCAAAACATGCTACTTTACAGCAATGGAGGGTATCAGCAAAAGTGGCAATAGTTCAAAATATCCTTAGTAGTTGCACTCTTTGCTTTCTCAAACTTTGATGACTACTACGACCAAAATGCTCGTAGTAACTATTAAGGCTAAATTAATTCATAGAAGGATGGCATGAACTGCTGATTGAAGTCACATGGGGACGAAAAGATGAGATGCTGAAATCAAACTTATCTCCTTCTGCATTTTGCACTCCGTCTTTAAATCCCATGGGCATGTATTGCATGTGTCCTTCAAGCCATTAGGTATCTGACACAGCATCTTGCAGTTCTTAGCAACTGCAGCCTTCAAGTGCCTGCAAACACATGCCCCTTCGGTGATATATCAGTCACTCTGTCAGGTAGAGGTAGAGTCTTAAATGTCTTACACAGGACTTTGTGGGAGACTTGTGCTGCTGCCAGGAATGACCTGGCTGGGAAAGTCAATGTGTTTTGCAGACAATAAGGAAGGACAGAGGAAGGACAGAGGAAGCACATCGCTACTTCCACTTTAATGTCAAACCATATCTCCCTCTACATCTTTGACTCTCTAACAAGCCTTAGGCAGTCTTTGCTTCCTATCGTGCCTGCTCATAGTTAACATCCAGCTGTGTGTCTGAATAAACAGAAGCCTTCTTTGCTAGATGAAGACTTCCATTATTTAACCCATTAGAAATAAGTGGGGGCAACTGAAGTTCAAAGATGTGTCGCATGTGGAAGTGCCTGGGAGCAGCAGCATGAGCTGCAGTCATTGCAACGCTGGTCTGTGCTGTAGGTGTGAAGTTGGAAGTGGAGGTCTGCTCACAGGCACTGCTGAACTGCAGGTGCTTTGTGGCCTTGGCAGATGTTTTGTGTGGCCTTGGCAGGTGTTTTGTAGGGAAGGGTCAGATAACTCAGTCAAGAGAGGGGGACGAGCACAGAAACAAACTGAAGGTTTGGGCTAATGCAAGTGTATGGTTAAAGGGAACTAGATTGCATTTTGACGCTTGCAAATATAAACTGAGCCACGTACCCAAATAGGTGTTAGATGCACATATCCCTGGAATAACATGATTTTTCTTGTCAACCTAAAGAAAGGAACACATGTACAGATAGAAGAGATGAGCTCAAATTTAGCTGAGGATGTGAATGATGTAGTATGCTGTGCTAGACCAAATCCCCTGCTCCAGGCACTTGTGGGCTGTGGAATTTGAATTCTGTGTCTTCCCAAATGTCAGGATTAGGTTCATTTTGGAGGCATGTTAGAGCAGATATGAGCTTCTGCCTCTTGAAAAATACGAAAGGGCTCTGAGCAATTCCTTCTTTATAGGAGCAGCCCTTGACGTCTAAGCGGTCACTACTATGTGGGAGACTTTACAGAATCAAAGTAATGAGAGGCTTGCAACAAAGAACTGATGGTCTTGGAAGAAGCATGGATGGCAGCAATGCTAGGGTTTATGCAATTACTGATTTGAAGCAATCCATTCATCCTGCACACTTAATGAAGGAAGGGTTTAGCAAAAAAACAGTTACATAAATGCATCACTGAAAACTACTAGTCATGTAGATTTTCTAATTTTCAGAACTTTGGCATTGCAAGTTTAGTATTGCAAGCTTGAAACATGGCTTTTAGTGTGCAGCGGTATATATTTGTATATTATGACACAGATGGGCACACACACACATACAGGTATGTGCACACATATACTTCAATACATTGGGCTACAAGATGAGATATGTTTAAAGCTAAAATCAGTTTCTATGCATTGTATAAGAGAGTTTAAGAAAGTTCATATACATTCCAAGACTTGTGGTTCTCCAAAATGGTGTGCCCTTACAGAAAATGAAGGGTTTAAAGCTGAACAAAAATCCTTCTAGGAGGGGTTTGGAGCTACAGCTGCAACTCATCCTTTTTCCCCAATATGTAAAGAAACCAAATGTTTTTTAACTTGCCTTGTCACAAGGTTTGTGTCCATAGATATTCCTGGAACTGAATTCCTGCTGAAGTGACACTTTCACTCAAATGGGCTGCAGAACCTGGGCCTAAGTATTTAACTTCGTAGTCATTCATCTAGAACAGTTTTAATGTTTGCAGTGGTAACCATTGGGAAAAGATACTGATCATGTACTTAAAACCAGCTGGATTTAAAGCCCACACCCAGAGAACCACTTGCTGTAAGCCCACAGCTACACCCAAGCAGGTCCCAGCCATTCCACTTATGCTTTATAATAATCATCAGTATATTCAGAAATAAAGCTTACCAACATAAAGTGTATGGGTCTGTTTGCTTGATAAGCAAAAAAAATTGTTTGCAATTAATTCTATGAAATACAATACATTTAATTTCCCAGGGCATATGCCCTTTCTTGAGTTTAAGGGTTTTTAAAGACAGTAAAAAAGAGAACTTTGGCCATTTGCCCAAGATTTCTAACCATCCTGAAGCCCAGTGAGAAGAGTGGCTACTTGATATCTCAAAGTCCCAGTCTAAAGGTCACATAATCATATGCAGATCACTTCATTAGCACAGGCAGTTGGTTTGTAATTACTGTTTTGGGTAATCCTGCAGTGGTGCAGCTGATGCATCCCTATAGCATCAGTCCACATAAGCAGGAGGCATCTGTGTAGCACAAATGCAGCAGATCCTGTTGGAAACAGGAGATTGCAATTATGTTGCTCTTCCCAGTGGATTGCTGATGTAGTTTCCACAGTTTCCCTCACCGGTGCAGGTTTTACAAAGTCATCCTTGCTATAATACTGCAGAAGGCCCATGTTTAATCGGGAGCCTGAGTAACACAGGGGCTCCACACACCCTTATGACCCTATCTTTGCAATGTGCGCAAAGGAAAATGTTTTACATTTGTGTGCGTTTGATCCCAGGGCTGACCATTTGCTGTTTCCACTGCTGTCTCGCCTGTTCTGTGTCACAGTAGCAGCAGTCAGCACGGACAGTTTTGTTCAGATGCCTTGTTGTGTTTTACTGCACAATGCATAAAATGTAACCTGATAACACACAAAAGGGATTTGGCATCTTTGCTTTGTAGTGCGAACTGTGTTATTGTTATGGGCCATCCAAAATGTGAGTCAGCCTGTGGGGATACGGCAGTACAACACACCAAGCAGCCAGAGCTGGTGTGGGCTGAAGCAGCTTGGTTCAGCTCTGCCTGCAGATGTGCTGCTCTCCCTGCAGATGTGCTCTCCTGCTGGCGCTGGCTGCGACTCTTGCCTTTCACTTGTCCTCCTCTTTCGGAAGGACAAGCCATTCAGAAATGGCATTTGTGCTGCTTTCAGAACGACATATACCCTGTTGTACAGCAATTGGTTAAAGTTATGTGGCATGTGGTTTCATTCAGCTGATTTGGACTGTGCTGCAAAAGTCAGGCACACCCTGGCCTGACGGGAATCACGAATCCCCTTCTCAGCCAAAGACGCTCAAGCAAACATAAACCAGACTGGGAACCAAAAGGCCAATGGACTCTTCCTTTCAAAGCTCCCGAGACCCTTAATCCCCACGTATCCTTTTTCCAGATGCCCGATTGAAGCCCAAGTGATCGAACCCCAATTAACAGAGGGAGGGGAACGTCCAAGCACTGAGATCAGGATGCCTGTTCGTGTCACACATGAAGTCATTCACATGGAAACAGCGAGTCAAGATCTTAAGAGCCCCTTGAACTGATATATCTACAGAAAGCAGAAGGGACAAGGCCAGCAAGAAAGCCCAGAGAAAAGCTGGTTGCACAGACAGACCAAAGGAGGAAGAAATGGAGAGGTTTTAAGAGAGAAGCTGGTTTGAAAGTGTCTCGACTTGGGGAGGTCTGGTCCGCTGGGGCTTCAGGACAGCTGTGGCGAATCTGGTGGAGTGTGTTTAACATGGACATTGTTTTACCAGTGGGACCCTATGTTGCAATGCTATTCTCTTTAGAACAGTTAAAAACGCCAGAAAAATAAGATTTTTACGGTGACATTTCTCAGGCAATTTCCCATGTCCTCAGAACGCGGCTGGAGACTGGACACCGGGTAGAGCCCATTTCCTCCGGCATCGCAGGGGGCATGGCTCATCTTACGTCAGGAAGCAGTGACTCTCCCCTGCTCCCATGGGGACAGGGCCCACGTCTGGGTCTCACCAGAAATACACTCTGTAGGACGGCCTTTCTGACCTTTGCACAGTGAGGTTTTCCAGGGACATTACTCCATAAGATGTGATCCCAACATTGACTCAACAGTGGATGCTCATCTGGGATTCAGTCACTCAATAGCAATGTTTAAGTCACATTTACTTGGAAAACAGGCAGGAGAGAGATGAAGGAAACCGCTGACTACAAACACAGTTGCTGTATCTCCACTTACCTGACCTGTGAAGTCCTGGGCTAACTGGGACACTTCTGTGATTGACAGCCCTGCACCTTCACCACACAGTCCCAGCGATGCCCATGAGCATTGCCAGGACCCCCAGCAGGGTTGTTCCAATGGTGCAGGTGGGCAACACATGGGACTTCAAGCCTGGTGTCAGGGAACAGCCACACAGCCACTCAGCCCTCCTACCTGCCCCCTGCCCCTGCGCACGCAGGAGAGGACACCGAGCAAGACACACCAAAATTCATCGAAATGAAGACACGGCACAGAATTTTTAAATAATTTTATAATTTCCTGATGAACTTAGTCTGTGAATAAAAAAAGAAGAAAAAAAAATGAACAAAGTGTTTATATTATCAAGGCAAAGTTGAATATAACACATTTTCTTTGCAATTTCATTATTCTGTCAGTAACATGACTCCAGCAATAAAACACATACAAGTTGAAGGCAGCGTGCGCACTTGCATCACAGACATCAATGTCTCCCGCTGCTGTTATTTCAAAAAGGAATTCAAGTACACTAGATCCCATCCCCAAAGCCTGTCTGCCCCTCTGCTAAAGTGCAACATGTCTCTTCCAAAGCAAATGAGGGATCTGACTCTGTGGAGTGGATGGAGCAACCCACAGGTTTTTTTAACCCCACAAATGATTTGTGAACCATGTGTGGCTCTCCTCATTTACTGACTTGGAGGGAAACGGCAGTTTTAGTTTAGTGGGCTTGGAGCAGCATGTTGAGCTAGCACAGAAATTATTCCCCTGTTTGTGGTCCCGTTTGATTCAACCTCTTTCAGCATCTGAACAGATAAAGGCCTCTGCCACTAAAGCATCCCCAGATACACTGTAATGAGTGTGTCAGTAAGGGCCAAATGCAGCTGCCCCTGGGCAGGCAGGGAGGACAGAGACTTGGCCATGTCCACGGAGAGCTGGGAAGATGGGGTGGATTAAAGAAGCGATGTCTACCTGTAAAATCTGGCTCAAATTTGGCTTTTAGAGAACCACATTTTATGACAAATACGAGTGCACATGACTGATAGAACCATTTGTTGCCAGTTTCCAAATGGAAAAACAATGTTTTGAACAAAAAACCCCACCAAAACACCGAGAACCTAAGTGGAAATATCTATTAAAAGCAAAACTGATTGGCTTGATTTTCAAGATCCAAACTAGAAGTGCAAAGCGGGGACAAACAGCGTATGATAAATTTGATATAATACATTCATTTAATGAAATTCTTTACCTAGTCTCATAGGTAAAGCGATTTGTGTGGGGTTTTTTGCTTATGTTACATGCCAGTTTAGCCTCATGTTGTTCCTCTGAAGCACTGCAAGCTGTTGATGCAACTGCAGCAGAAGGTGGCTGCTAGTCTTTTCCTGTACCACAACCCGCTGAGCTGTGTGACCAATACTGGACACAAAGAAATAAAACTTTAATAATGGAACTACACACAACTACCTGCACCAGCCGATCTGCACTTGCATGTGTCCCTGGTATTGACCAGTGTGACTGAGAAGACAGGGAAAATTTGGCCAAAGCATTTGGCCCATTTACATCAGTGGTTCCTGTCTTAAGGGACACCTGGTGTTGATAACTGTGACCAGAGAAGATTGATTTCCAAAATACTGTGTCATTCTGCCCATTTCTGTATTATACGTGTACAGTATAAACCTGGGAAAGCAGGAATTTATACAGGGTTTGTAACATTTCCTAAGAGGCCAAACTGCCTTGGACCTCAAAAGCCTGTGAAAGGCAACTGTTTATAAGCCCACAAATCCTTTTCCATACAATCCCGAGAGGAGGAGTCATGGCTTTGTTGCGCCTTTACTTGAATTCCTTTTGATGAAATTTATTTTTATATATTTTTTAAAACACATCTTTTTCAGTTCTACTACTATCTTTTTTAATCCGACGACAGACACACATCGTTGGTAACTGCCCCAGCCTTAGGACCACACAGACAATATCGACAAGCAGAAAACAAAACAGGAAAAAAACACCCCTGAAAAAGTCAGGAGAGATACTGATGACGGGGTTACAGCACTCACCACACACACTGGAAAAAGTCAGGATTTCTGTGTTTATGCTTTTGACACTAAAAAGTTTTGAAAGAGTTTTTCTTTTTTTTTTTTTTCTTTTTTTAAAAATAGTCAACAGACACAGCCATTTTGTTCAGAAGGATCTGCTGTTGTGTAAGGTTCCTTCC
This sequence comes from Falco naumanni, assembly GCF_017639655.2. NCBI lineage: Eukaryota > Metazoa > Chordata > Aves > Falconiformes > Falconidae > Falco > Falco naumanni. The sequence continues at coordinate 24,217,408 of NC_054058.1, forward strand.
ATTTATGTGGAAAAAACAATTAAAAACATTATTTCGTTTAAACCCCCCCCCCCCCCCCCCCCACTCCTTTTCCTCGCCGTGCTGACAAGAGGGGCTGGCAGAGCTGGCCTCGCCAGGCGCGATGCCCCATGACGCCCCGTGCCCAGCCCTCCCCACCCCGCCGGCTTCGCTGGGGCAGTGTTAGTTATCCGCAGCCTTCTGCGCCCTCTCCAGCTCCCCTTTCAGTGCAGGTGTTGAGCTGAGTAACGGCTTCCTTTAAATATCAGACGCCTTGATTGTACTATTTCCCTTTTACATTTCATCGCAGTCATTTGAGGAATACATGTGTTACTTACGTAGTGAAATTTTTGCTTTAAAATGGTATCAGTGCGTGACTGCTCTACATCCTTTGTAAAGATCCCACCAGTGGAAACGATTGGCAATTAGTACAGCGGTGGGGACTTAACCCTGTCAACCTTTATCAGATGTCAAAATTTCCCAACAAATGGAGCACTAGCAGCAGAATGGGTGGGAATTACAGGGCAAAAGAAAAGAGGTTCCCCTTTTGCTTCAAAAACCAGGGTTATGTCTACGAGATTTATGACATAACTGCTCCCTTGTGCAAAATACTGAGAGCCCCAAAGTACCAGAAAATTTGCTAGAGAAGGGATATTCCAGCCATGCAACCAGAAACGGCACACAGAGTTTTGTGCATCACGTCAGACCTTCACCTTCTGTCCCCCGGACTTGGCAAAAATCAGATACTCCAAAGAGGGTTTGGCATTTTCTAGAGGGAAAACTGGTTAGAGGCAGTCAAAATGAGAGAGAACACTAGAAGCTTAGAGCTTCATTTGGGAGCATGCCAGGCAATTCTTCTTCCAATCACAAACAGTGTTCATGCCCTCGCCCTGCAATTTTAGTGTTGTAACATCCTTTTAGTGTTTTACATGAGGCTGGATTCAGAGGAAAATATATACTTGAACTCATGGATATCATGAACAAGCGTGGTTGGGGTGTCAGCTTTTACACTGTACATGGGCTTCAGGCTTCAGTTGGTTTTTAGCCCAAACCCAGCTAAAATGATCTATTTAATTTTCTACAGACAGCTCCTTAAGTCCTTACATCTTTCAGTTTCTCTACAGATGACAGCTTGAAAGAAAAAACTTTCACAGCTCCCATGGCAAACAGAACTTCATTCACCAGGAGAAGAAAAAGCAAGTTTCCCCGGGCTCTCTGGGAAGGGCCCCTGATTTCCGAGAGCTGCTGCATTGCAGGACCACTGTGCTAGGAAACTGCATCTGCCTGGCCGCTGACACTCGGGTATAAGGTTTTAAAAGAGCAGTGGTGGGTCAGGTGACTGGATGAGCATCGCAGTATGTGCACAGATACAGCCCTTCTGCCATGTGTCTGATAAACAATTTCATGATGGGTTACGATAGCAAAATGCCTTTGTTGCCCTAAGGCCCATGGTGCGGCACTCCATACAAGCAAAAAGAAAAAGCTTTCGCTGGTCGCGTTCAGCATTACGCTGTGGCCAGCAGCACCTCCCAAATCTCATAGTTCCTCCAGCTATTCACCACGACAAGATCTCGGTCGACACAGGATCAGCGATATTGCCTGCAATAGTTCAATGGAGATCAAGTCGGATCAAGTCTGTTCCTAAATGAGATCTGCTCTCTCCCTGAAAGCACTTTATTGAGGTCTAAGATCGATGTTTAAGATGGGAAGCCTAGAAGACCTAGAAGATAACAGCAGTTAACGAGAAAAATTGCAAAGGCCCAACAATCCAGATGGGAGGAACAGCAGGTGTGTGGCCGGGAGATAAAAGACCAAATGGCCAGCGTGAAAACTAGCCAGGCTTCACAAATCCTCTCGGGGAAGAGGCCGGGAGATGTGTAAACAGGGAGATTCACCTGGCTGCTGACGCATGGATGCTGCACATGCTGTCATGACAGCACCGTGTCTTTGGCTGGGGCATTTTCCACTCTAGAAACGCAGCCACAGGCTGAGTTAAAGACACAGAAGAGCCAGCACTTTCCTGCCCGGTGTGGGCAATGCAGTAAACCAAGGGAACTGAAGTGATAGCCTGAAGTGGCCACTCCTCGTTCCCATCCCCTCCCCCTGCCTGCAGCAGAAACGCTATCAAGGAGCATCTCAGTGAGAGGTTTACAAGCAGGAGTCATTTGAACCATCGATAAGGGGAATTCCACAGCTTCTCACAGAGGAGGGATTGTTTTACAGCAGGGAACCAGGGCAGCTGGAGATTTGACCATATAAGTTAATGAGATAGTCAGGAGTGGTGGCAGTGGTGTGATGATGTTAGGCTGATGGCTCTGATGCTTTTACAGGTGGCATTAAATTCCTTGAGTGAGTAATTAGGGGTGATGAAGAAAAAGCAAGAGGAAAGATTTCAAAACAACAGCTCCTATCGAAATGTGCTGACTCAAATAATGGGACCAAAGGGGTGGTTCTGGGGTGAGGCACGGCTCAGTGGTACGTACAGTCACTGTCTACGCGCCTTCCGGCGTTCCCCCCTTGCACACATTCGGGTTCCCATTACTCTCCTCATCCATGACAAAAAAAGCTTCAGGCACAGACTGCTACCACAGCAAGAACTAAAGCTACATTTCCTGATTTGCAAAGCACTGGCAGTTCAAAACATGGAAAAGGCGTGAGTCACCTCTCCTTTGGAGACGTACATATTTCTTCCTAGTGATCGCCACGGTTATGGGTCTAGTTCATTCGGCTGAATCATTATGGTAGAATGAATTGGGATGTGATTTTTTTAAAAATCAGATCATTTCCAACAGTCTACAGGTATTTAAGGTTTCAGTGTTACCCAATTTTCAGTGCTTGTTTGAAAAAAAGATGGTACATCTTCCCTTAAACTTTTGCTGATTTCCCTTCTATTGGAAGCAATTTGTCACTTCTAAAGATAAAAATAAGGCATGAAAGACCTACAGGGGAGCTGTGCTACAGATTTGAAAGGTGTAAGAAATGCAGTTTTCCTGAAAGTGCTTGGAACATTTTCCTTAGCATAACAGTTTAGTGACTGAGCTCAAAATGTAGTAAGTCACTGCGGGCTCTGAATGGGAGGTTTACTGAGAGAATTCATAATTAGCTAGTGACTAGAAAACTAAGTTTTCTTCCACTGCTGTGTTGATATTTGGTCTCCTTTCACCCTCCCCTCACTCTCTTAAGTAATATGAGAAAGCTGAAGGGGAACAACTCCTTTAAGGAGCACATGGGGACGTGTTAAAGGGTTCTGTCCTGCAGATGCCCCCAGACACACATAACCAATGGTAGCCAGGAAAAAACGTGTCTCCCCATTAATGCATAGTCCAAGAACGAACACCCAAGTCCTACTCATAAAATAGGACTCTGACTTTCTACCACAATGACAAACTGACCTGCTATTTCAGGTCATACTACCTATCAGCAGGGGCTTTAACGCGTGTCAAAGATGGATGGGAATGAGACTAAGGCCTCTCATATACATGTAAGAATTGCACTGGTTTAACTAAAGCTGTGATTTTATACCTATCAACTCAGCTGGGTGCCAACTCCAGCAGAGATGCTCTCTTTATAAGAATGGGTTATTGCTCTCAACTCAAATTCATTCTTCGTCAACCTAAGCTAAACCAAAATAAATTAAATTATCATTATAGTAAGAACTATATTACTGATTTACCTAACAGCTTTAAAATCACACTTTCAAGCTAAATGATGCAATTTTTTCATTTACAAAATGGCTAAGACTACTCTGGTGGCAGCTAGTGTTCACGAAGCTATGGCTTGAAAAGTTGGCAATGGACAAGCTATACAAGTTAAAGCTGGGAGCTGACCTGTTGACCACACCTGCTCGAAGGGAGAGAGCTCTCTGTAAAAATGAGAAACAGAACTATGATGAGAAACCTCGGCTAAAAAGTCCAAGAAACCAACAGATGAAAACAGTTACCTGAAAAAATGCTCCACTCAGCACTTCAGAGTCAGATCAGTGAACAATAAAAATCAAAGTAAACAGAAAGTACCAGTATGCCTACCTTGTTTCCCAGCTGCTAGATGAAGCGACAAACAGGAAGAAATAGGGAAACTTTCCCCTCTCTCTGTTATTTAAGAACGTAAGAAACATTGAGACAGGTAGCAAGACCTGAGCTAGCTAGCTGATGCTGGCCAAGCATAAGCCATAATCAGAGCACACTCAAGTTTGGTTTTAGCACTATGAAATTCAGGATTTCAGCTTTGGGAGGGGAGGCGGGGAGAGAGAAAAAAGCAATAAATGAAAGAAAGGCAAGGGCTACCCTACTGCAACCTCGTGGAGAACTAATGCTGCTTGTGTTCAGTGGATCCCCTCTTCTTTGCTCAGTAGACTTGGAAGAGCTCTGCTTAGCTGTATCCAAATGTCACCACCAACAAAGTCAATAGGGAATTGGATTCTTAAGTAAAAGGCAGTGAGAAAATGAATGAAAACGTGACTGATTAATCATAGTCTGGAAGAACCTAGAGAGCATCTAGTTTTTAGAGTTTTTTTTTTTTGCTTTTGTTTTCTTTGTAAAAGGTGCACCAGAAGTTTCTATTCCATTTTTTGTCTTTCACATTCCTCTCCCCTCTCATGGCTCCTTGGACTGACTGGGCTTGGCCACTGGTGGGCTGCTCCGGTGGGGCTAGTGGCCGAGGTCATGATGACTCCTCAAGTGCATTGACGACTTGCTCCAGGATGTCCGGGCAGTGATCTGCTATCTGCTGTAAGATGGCATTGGCAAACTCCTGCAGCTCTGCACTTTCCTTCTCGCCCTTTTCTAACTCATCACGAAGCTGCAAGAAACACACAGAGACATAGTCATTCTTTGCTATTAAACGTGTTCACTGTGTAACAAAGTCTGCCCTGCAGGCTCTGCGCTAAGATAAACCACCACTTTTTGAAAGGGAGTTTGCAGAGGTGAAACATGCTGGGCAGTTCCACGATCAGCATCTTCCCTTGGTGAATCCCTCACCAGAAACTGAATGCTCTCCTCTTTATTTATTTCACTTCTTCATTCTACATGACCAGGCTTGTGACCTTCCCAGTCAAGGCCATGTCTACATGGGAAAACAAACTGGCTTACCTACTCCTGCATAAGTTGTTCTATGACAAATATAAGAAAAACTTCTTCTGTAGAATGCTTTTCTGAAAGCAACTGTATTCCAGAAGCGATATAGCATTTTGCCAGTATGTTGACTACTTTGACCTTTATTCATGAACAACAGGATGTTTCATAGGTCATTACTTCAGAATTATCTCCTATACAAAATCAGTAGGAATATTATATAATTATACATAATACACCCAGTGAACCAGAATTCTGATTTTTCTGTGGAATTATTAATTTTCAGAAACTGTGCTTCCTAACTCAGTCGTAAGATGACTATACACCATTATGGTGGAACCTACACAATTTTTGTTTACTAACTCTGCATTTCCTGTTGGATCATTCTTTGGTTAGATTACTACAATCGGCTCAGAACAGGACATGGAACTTCAAAACTTTATCTTATTCACTCTGTTTACAGTCTATTAACTGTTTTTCCAACAAGTGTTACAAACCATGCCACGCAACATTTTGGAGTGTATGTGAACATAGTCTTTAGGTCCAAGCCTAATGCCATTGCCAGAATTAGGGGCCCACTGAGTCTTAATGAAGACCAGGAAACATCTGCCTTCAGTAACCTGTTTATTTGTCCAGCAACTGATAAAGTCCATGCTAGCCTGTGAACTGTGCAGAATCTCAAGTAAGGCTGTAATTTGTGCAAACATTTTAGGGATTACTGTACTCACAGTGGTCTAAAGAACTACAGAACAAGAAGAAGCAGCATCTCTTACTAGACAGATGACATAGCTGCGCAGATTGGATAAGCTTTCAAGCAGATAACTCTTTCACATACTATATAATCAAAAAACACTTTCTGTTTTTCCAATGATACGATTTTCTTCAAATAAATTATATTCCCTATGAATATGACAAGCATATCTGTAGCACGTACATACGCTTAGATGGATTCTGAAGTTTATTGCAAGCTTCTGCATCCAAAGTTCTTTGTCACTGTGAGCAGCTGTAGCAACTAGCTTATCTACACTCGAACCTTCTTTTAAATTTGGGTTTTTTTCCAGTATTATGTCAGTCCTGTAACATTTCTCATTCTTAAGTGATTAATATTTTTATTGGAACTCTACTGTGTTGATATATGATATGGAAAGAATGTCAAATTGGCATTTTTTGTCCCTGAAGAGATAACTGGTCATCACTATACACATTTCTTGATCTGTATTTCGTACTTCTGTAACACTACTCGTTGTAGATTTTAAAAAGAGAGAACTGTCAGGCAGCTGGACAACAGGGATTATTTCACCACTGTAAGAGCACAGCACAGTGGGAAAGGTTATACTTCTACAATCAGAATTCTACTCAGATACAACAGTATGTCTCTGTTTAGTGATGGCATCAAGCAAAGCATAGGAGATTGTTACTGCAAGAAATACTGCGTAAAACCAAACAGCCCAAGAATCACTAAAGAATAAATATAAATGCTTTTTAAGGAAGTTATGGTACAGACTTTGTAGACAAAAGTGAGAGAAAGGAAATTAAAAGGGTAAGCCTGCTACACTATTCCCTTTACTAGGCAGGGTAGCATATAGTAAATTATTTGGGCTTTGCGTGCTGAATGTTAGTTTAATGTGTTCTTATGTGCTTTGTTCCTACTGGCTGCCATACTCACAGAACAGCTATACGAATCTGAGAGGGGCTCATGCCAAGAATCACAATACAAAAGCAACCTGATCCTGCTCTGCGGAGTGACATGAGCCGGGGAAGTGGGGAAAACGAGAGGGAGGGGAGCACTCCAGGCTCTGTAAGGGCTCTCGGGGGAGAAGGGGGGGAATTCAACAGTAACCCATAATGGTTCAGGAACAGCACGCTGTGGATAGGCGATTAGCCTGGTTCCAACAGCCTAGCAGAGTTATTAGTTGGAAACTTGCAATGGATGGATAAGCCTAAAGCAGGACTGAAAGAGTCAGCACAGCCAGCTAGGAGCAGTGCTGGATTAAAAACCAGGAGAGTGGGTTTCAGGGACTACTTCTGACTCTCCGGTTGCTCAGCCTAGCGAAACCCCAGCGGTTCAGGCAGCCTGCAAAGCCCCTAACCGCAGGTACATTCACAGGACCGGTTTAAGCATTGAATCCTGAGGCAGGGCTGCCTGGCTTCTCGGGCCAGCGCAAAGACTTCACGGTGCCGTTCATCAGAAGGGTGGGAGGTCGCGGAGGCCGGGAGAGACAGCACAGCAAGTAACAGGAGAAGAAGCCAACGATGTCATTCTGCTTTTCTTCATCCGGCTCCTGCAAGGGGCCTCGCTCCCGGCCCAGAGGAGAACCAGGAGAGGGCAGTGTTAGCAGGGAAAGCAGGGCACGGCTCCCTGCCGGCCCCGCACCACCACCTGCCCGGCCAGCGTCCCTCCAACAGCATCCCTCCTCCCGGCCTTCCAGCCAAATGCTCCAGCTGAAGCTCCAGGAAAGGACAAAGCAATTAAATAATCCCACATAGAAGCAGCTCAAAGAGATTAATCTTCAAAACTGAAAGGAGGTTGGTGGACGAGGGAGAATCCTGCAGGATGTTGTCTTCAGCAGGGCAGTAATGCAAAGTCGGTGATGTCCCAGTTTCTCGCTGCACTAGTCAGCATTTATGTATTTATAAGATTCCTTATAAAATCAAGGTAAGCCCAACAAAATAAGCCCATGCCAAAGCTAAAATAAATCACATGCAATCAAAGAAAAGTAGCCAACTTAACCAGATGAAGACAACATTTCCAAGAAATAAGTTTTTGACCATCAAGAGCCCAAAACGAGACAGCTCCGAATGCTGAAGGCCAGCAGTGCTTTGCAAATTAGTGCAGACAGAAAGTCTACACAGCTGGCTGGCAGATGTCTGTGATGAAATGTCTGAAAAAAAGTAGCAATGATAGCCTTGTGTTGAGTTTGCTAGCTTCAGAACATCTAGGTTTAATAATGTGATTTCTACTTAAACAAAGACATCTTAATTGACTATGTGGCTGGCTGCAGCATTTCTGTATCATGTATGTCATCTCCGTTCACGTCATTCCTTTCAGAAACAGCTGTGACCAGCATACGTCACTCCTCATTCAGACAAGCTCCTTAATGGGGAACATCCCGTTCACCATGGTTTAACTTGATCCACCTAGATGTTCGGCAGTCCAAATTTTAGGGAAGTTTCTTCAAAAGTATTACTATCAATTCTGCTCCTGGTTTCCCGTATTTTCTTCTTCTGAATGTAAATGAAAATGGTGTTATCTTCCCTGTGCCGTTTTTATAAAAAAATAGAGGAGTTTTAACAGTCCTTTTTTTGTTGGCACTTTCAGCTGAGGATATGAGGAGATTCACGCACTTGCCTCATAGAAATGACCAAAAAAGAGAAGGCAAGGCCAGATATATTTGCCTAGCTGATGACAAGTAAAAGCAGACAGCTCAGAAAGTAAAGGACAGTAAGGACCTCAGAAGTGCTTCATAGTATTCATACTTTATCTTTCGAAAGAAGAACAGAAAGGACCTTCAGCATCTCAGGGGAATGGAAGCTTGCAGATAACCTGCAGTAGATTCAGACACCTTTCAACACTGCTGCCTTCCTTCCTGGGTTTAGAGTAAGTCACGATAGAAATACTTTTCCATTTATAGTTAAACTCCATCAGTGAAAAAAATCTCAAGTGGTTCACCATGAAGGTAGCTGGCATTGTGCTTCTCTAGTCCAAGATATTCTAGAACTTATTTAAAGATTAATTGATGTTCAGAGGGAAGATAACTTCATTGTTAATAGGATGCTATGGTTTTATATGCACACTAGGTGAACTGTGGTGCTGTTCCACAGAACCTTTGTGGCCTTTGCTTATGCCATAATGTAAACAAGGAAATATTAAGCTAAGATCCTTTAAAATTTATTTAAATGGAGGAGGCTTACTCCCCAAAGTGTTATTTTCCTGTCATTAACAATTCCACAAAAACAGTGATGAAAAAAGGCAAACAAAAATAAAGTAGTGTTTAATCTCAGGCTATGGACAGTAAAAGTGAAAAAAGAATATGAGAGCAGCACCAAAAAAAAAAGAAGTTAACTGCGGGACTTCTGCAAGGCTACAACACTGGGATCTGGAATTACATTTTTACAAAGTTTAGGGGTTTCTGGATCAGGCTATGGTTAATCTGAAAAATACATTTAGTAACACAAATAAGCATCAAAAAAATTCATCTGATTTAATCTTAACCTTTGTTTTGTCTCAAGTTAAACTACACTGTATCTCAGGCAAATGGTTAAGAGCTTTTGCATCTTCCCAGACCAAGCAGCGTAACTGTGCGTGTTTGAAGTAGTGACAGCCAATTACATACAAACCTTTATTTCTAATTACAGACTTAAAAAAGGTCCAAAAGAAAGGGTTAGGAATATGGAAATCCCAGTCTGCCAAGCTTCAAACAAACAAAAATTATGTAGACCCTTAAATAGTTTTGCTCTATCTGGAAATATTTGGGTTTATGTTAGCTTTTCCAAAATATTTAAAAACATATGCATTTAAAAATTAAAGTAAAATTTCAGATTAAACATTCTGTCTTGTCTTTTAAAATAATGCAAACTTTAAAAATATTTTAAAATATATTCAAATGCATTTGGATAAATTTTACAGCCACTTTTGAAAAAACCCTGAAAAAAATTGTTGAGGGCTCTTGCACCATATATTTGAAATAACTTTGCACATGGGATTTACCTGGCATTCCTGAGCATCTCTAAGCTTTGTGAATAGCAGAAATATTATTATTTCTTTGGTAATGAATGAACTTCAGAATTATATAAATGAGAGGAAGGAACAAAGTAAATGCCAGTAAGTTGTACTTTGCATTTGAATGGAGATATTTTCCTGCAAATCCTGCACTTGCAGATAATATGTCCATCCTCCAGCAATAGCAGCAGTCATTTCAGTCAGAGGACGGTTTTCTGTTCATGTAAATTGTGGTGTACATTATACAATGAAAATTCATGCTGCTATAGTGTATGAAAGTTGTTATACTGTGGCTAAGCAGAACAAATAATAATCGCTGGCTGTAACACAGGGCTACCTGCTAGGGCCAGGCCCCACTGACCTAAGCATGCAAAATAATGGCAAACCCCACAACCCTAATCCATACCAACCCACAACTCTGCATCTGAAAGGGACTGTGAAAAGAGTCAGGCAGCTACTTCTCCTGGTTTCAGCCGCAATGCATTAACCAAGGTGTCAGTTTACTCTCTCGAAGCCGGACTGCTAGATGCTGCCAGAATTACTCTGATGCACACCTCATGCTGGGCTTGTACGTTGCCCTTTGCTTTCTCTGCTGATGTACCAAGCCTCTGGGTCCCCACAGGGACTCTGCCCGTTCAGTCAAGGCAGTACCCCATTGCCACAAACACAGGGAAAATTCACCTGTCTGCAAGGCAAATCTTAAATACCTCCCTTACATGTCCTAGCTGATGAGTTTCAAAACTTTTAAACTGTTGAACAGAGAGTAGGCAGGCAGCTGTGGTTTTGTACCTGCACAGCACAAAACAGAGAAGAAAGGCCAGCGCAGGAAGTACTTCAATGACGTGATGAAGTTACACGCATCCAGTTATTTCAAGATCAGAGCTGGAGCCCTGTCTACTCTTTCCACATTACTTACTTCTCTTCAAGAGAAATTTCTGTCAGTTTTCTTTATTACGAAGTCACGGAGAATCCTGTTAGTGCTGAAATTGCTGTCAGATATTCCAGGAAAGAAACTTCCATGGAATATTTTGGTAATAACTCAGGTTGGTACACCACCTGTTTGTAGGAACTGCTTGAAATGAGACGTATCACACACACAAAATCCACTTGCCCATGTCCTGAAAGCCACGTTTTCCCCTTTATATCGCTTTTCAAGTTAGGAATAGTTAGTATTACGGATTGATACTATACATTTTAATTAAAATTAGCAATTCCATGCACAAATAATAATGGATAGTTGCATTATGGATATGGTCAATTTATGGATAATGTTTGTGACCTCATCCAGTATTTAAAAACTATGACACTGATCCTAAGTTCTCATCTTCACCCAAAACATTAATTTAATATAAAAGTTTGATAAATTGTAATAATTTTAGAGAGTCCCTATATCCATTACTGTCTCAACTAAACTCAGGAAATACATTTGCACACGAAGGATATAAATTGTTGCAATTGTTACTTCTAATTTCTAACAGAGACCAGAAGTGGGCTGTTTAACTTTAAATACATTATGCATTCCCGTAAGATTACAAATTAAAAATAAATGACATAAATCAGGTGGGGAAGATAACAAGCTAATGGAAGAGCAGTCAGAGAAGGAAGACAGGGTAAACTCTGAAGTAATAGAGTAATTTAGAATGACTAAATGCAAAACATGGCAGAGAATTTCTTTACAGAAACTAAATGAGTAATTTCGCATAGATGATACAGAAGCGAGAGCACAAGTGGAATCTGAATAAAGTAGGACACAGGATGTTTATAAAATCACTATTTGTAATTTAGAGTAAACTTTATACCACTTACGGTATTGTTTGTATAACAAACCAAAATGTGTTTTTAATACTTTCAAAATTCAGCAAGCATATATGCAATTTTACAATGGAATTTGAAAGCTATATACATGAAGTCTGGTGTCCTTTCATACAAAAAGCTCAACATTAACTTTGCCGAGAGTAAAATGTGAATTATGTGTGATGTAAGTTATGCTCCTTGGAACCAAGCCATGACTATTTAGCTGATCCAGCAGGTTGGAGTGATACAGTGAAGCAACATTATCACCTTTTTCCTTCCTCTGCTGCGAGCAGTTGAGCAGAAGAAACATTCCTGGTTTCTTGGGAGAGGATTTGTAAGCAGGAATCCCTAGATGGCCTGTGCTTTGGCTGAAGCTGCTACACAGGGAGAGGGAAGACAACTTTTCTTTACTACAAAGGCTCTTCTATGACTATAAAGATTTTTCCGAAGCGCCTCTCTGTGTAACTCACAGCCAAAGCAGTCGAAGGTGCAACACTGTGTTAGCAGTGGGGTGAGACAAGCTCCCACAGCAGGTGTTTTCTGAGAGAGTATCTCATGGAAATGTATCTGCCCAGGTCTCAAAGGCTGCTGTTGATGCCCAGGTCACAATGTAAATGTGGCTAGAAACACCTCTGGGGAAAAAGGAACTTATCAGCTGTGCGGGGAAAAAATGGTGCTTGCCAGCCAGCAGAACTGGCAGGACCCTCAGTAGCCTGGATGAAGCCAGGACATGTTGGACATGGCTGGGAAGAGCCACTGACAGCTGGGAGCCAGGGAGCAAAATGCCTTCTCCTCCTCCTCTGACGGTTAAGAAAATAATTTTAATCAGATAGGTCCTCTTCTGTTGGAAGAAATACTTTTTCAGAATGACTGTCACTGTAGGACCCATTGCAAATAAGAAGCTCTCCATAACATGAGGTTCTGCATATTTTAGAGCTGGATTTGAAGCAGTAAGAAACATTTGTAATAGTGCTTAAGCTATTAATGGAATGCTGTTGCCTACTACTATCTGGTTGTTCTGTTTTGTTGTCTTTTTTTTATTTTCTTGTATTGCTGCCTTCCAACCACACCACAGAACACCAGTACCACCATACTTAAATGATTTTCAGCAAGTACCTGTTTCAACTCCATTTTTTCCTTTTGTAAAGGTAAGAGAAAAACAAAACCCAAACTATAAATAAATATGTGGACCATATCATTATGTTCTTAATGTCATTTCCTTTCATACAGAAATAAAATCCCTCACTGAAAGGCAACTATCTGAAATGTGAAATGTTGCAGTAGTTCTACAGAGCCCAAGAATATTAACATAATGATACGTTTAAGACAAAGTGAAAGAAAATATTGTATTTAATAGAAATTGCTAGGATAATGCAGTTATTTGTGATGAATGAATGGAGTTTTTATTTCTCAGTGTTGAGACTTGGAACATTCTTCCTTCCTTCTGGTAACTTCAATTTTTTAATAAGAAAGGTTGAACAGGACACGAACCGGTCAAAGAAGGACAGTTCCAGAAACACTGCTGGTTAACTTCTTTGAGGACACTGGGTCAGAACTACTGACCCAAAAGAATATTTTCCACCACATGAATAACTTAATGACATGGTTCCAAGCACTGTAGATACTTTATTGTCCAAAACTTAAGTCTAGTATACTAGTTTAGATTAGGTTTTGAGATATCATATACTCATAAAATACTGGCTTCAGGCCTTCATTACAAATGGACCACAATTTTATTGCAGCAAGTCAGCTTCACAAAATGTCTTTGATAAAATGCCAGCAAAGAATGGTATAGCATCTTGGCCCCATATTCTGATTAAAATCAACTGAAGTCACTAAGGGCTATAGCTGAATTTAATGGTAGCATAAAGAAACTATTATACATGAGAGATATCAATTATCAGTCAAACTCTGAGAGTCCACAAAATTATTTATGTGGCAACACATTCTCCTTAGAACCATGATGTTGATGCTGGCAGATGCTTTTCAAACAACTTGTACATTAGTTTCTGTGGGTCACTGTGGATGTGCTGGAAGAGTGAAAAGCTTACATCTACTTCATACACTAGTTTTACCTACCAGAAGAAGCCACAGAAAACTCCTACTATGTGCAACTGAGCCTCCCCAGCAGGTCTGAGACACCTACACGGTATATTGGCTATGATGAAACACAGCAGGACCAACCTTTGCCAGTAATAGTTGCTGCAGTGAGAAATCACAGCTCCAAAAGCAGCAGTATGAAAATGATTTCTCAACTATTTATCAAAAACCCCACCAAACCAAAGTAAATAATCTCATTGGTGAGAAATGGATACATTGGCATCATTCTTAAATATTATTGGTGTTCAGTGAAATGTATCCTCCCTAATCATGTTAGCACTTCTTAACACTCAAGAGGATTAATTTTTTCCCACTGAGGCTTGTGAAGCATTATCTACAGAAGATCATATTAGAAGGGACAGGAGTGAATTTAATGCACTGGATTTGAAGTAATTTACAAAACTCATTAAAATTCCAAAGATGCAAAATGAGTATTCTGTGATGGGCTTCTGTGAATCTGGAGTGCTGATTCCCACCCCCCATGGGAATCCTTTAAGCACAAAGGAAATTCCACAGTTAGAAACAGAAAAGCTCCACGACTTAAATGAAAAATCTGCTTTGTAAATTGAAATATATCATTAGTTTGTGTTTTCAACTGAAGCTTGCTAAATACAATCTCAGTGAGTATGGGAAAGCAGAAGAGACTGCTACATTTTATTTTAGCAGATGCTAGTTATGCATGGGAATCACAAATGGAGTAGCAAATTTAAAAAACTGTGGCGACAGCAATGCAGAATTAAGACAATAATGGGAGGGGATGGAAAAATACATTTTTTCCTCTTCTCCAGGACAACTTAGATAATACTTTTTGTCACAATTTATACTTAAATGCTTTCTTTACTCTGTAATCCATAAATGTTGCTAATGAACTAGGAAAGTTTGAATTAGCAATATTATATTTTTTTAGACCAGTAAACAGAACTGGAAAAAACAGATGCTCTTTTGGGCTGATTGTCTATTCAGAAGAACCTGCCAAAGAAAGCCTTTTCTGTTTTCTTTACCTACATCTCTTGATAAAATAGAAGACATCACCTACCCTCACAGGTCCTGATTATATTCAAAGACCATCACAGCTATAACAAACCAGTTAGTTTATTTCAGGGATATCCAAGCTTTGTCCACATCCAGCCTTTACTTTTGTTTCCAGAGGTGCCTCCCATATGTACTACAGGGTTTGTCATCCACTGCTTCATCCCAATCTGACAAAGATAGAGATCAACTGTCCTTTACCATCAAGGCCCTGTTACAGGCATATTTACCTCCAGAGATCTGCTCTTCTTTCTGAATTGTTACACATGCTTCTGTTGGCTTCCAGTAATTTGGCTGCTGAGCTGCTCTCTCCAAGTTTTGGATTAAAATTGGCTCAAGACGGTGTTCACTGACCTGCAAATGCACTTTTAACTATATAGGCCTTAGACTAGTTTGTGTGCATGCTGGATAGAGTTTGATATAGACATATGAAAGTGAATAATTCAGTGAAAGAATTGGTATTATAATCCAAAGTCAGGGTCAAAAAGACAAAATCAGTCACATTTATTTCTGGTACAAGTTCCTTACAGTAGTGTAACTAAAAAAAAACAAACTCAAAAGCATTCAATAATATAGGAGTAAAATTTAAAAACCCTGAAATGAGAAATAAGAAGAAATGAGAAAAAAAGGGTTGTAGGGAATGATGAATTATAGTCCAAAATCAAGAGATAAAAACAACCAGCAAAGGGAATAAGGAAGGCAAGACATCACTAGAGCTGGGAAAAAGGAAGATTATTTCAGTAGTTGTTCAGTGGCTAGATTAATGGTCTCTGTAGAGACTTTATCGGACAAGCTTTTATTAAACCTTTTCAATTCTGTATTCCAAATCTCCTGGAAATACAGTGTTGGACTTCTGAAATCACTGTGTGTGTGTCTATGTGTGCATAAGTGTGGGGGTATTGCATCTAGTACACTGGGTCCAAATCTTGATTTAGGTATCCAGATAAGGTGGTAAGCAGAAAAAATTACTGGCAGAACTTACTGTAACAGAAGGTAAGGACATCGTATTCATTTACATGAAGTGACTCATAAAAATGTGCTAATTAAAATATAAATGGTTACTGTCATTAAAAAAATATTTAAGACCTCTGTGACTACAGTAAGTTATAAAGAGCAGCTAAAATTTGTTAAGAGGTAAAACATGGCAAAAGTGGTATCTTGCAGTTTGATTTCCCACGAGTGTGTAGATGCATGGCCTCAAATACAGCTAAAAGAACAGATCAGATTCCATAATAAGTGTCAGTGATACAAAAAATTACTGACTCCTCCGATCAGCTCAAGAGTGGAACATTGCTACCTGTTTTCACCACTTACAGAATGGTTTCCCAACGTTTCGGTGTGGCACATCAGTAAGACCTACATCAACAGTTCAGGCCCTTGTTCAGAACTTCAGATGACACACTCACCTGCTCTGGGGTCATCTTCTGCAGCTCTTTTTCCCAAGCTGCCCGGTCATCATCCAGGTGGTAGGAAGCAGGTGGGGTGAGTCCACGCAGAATCAGGGGATCACGGTCATGGCAGAGGGCTGTCAGATGTCCAATGTACAACTTCAACTTGCTGCGATTCTGATCAAGTTCTAAGAGGGGTTGAATTATCTGCAATAAGAGAACAGAAACAGTGAGGAACAGCCTGAGACCCAAGCATTGGTGAAGGCAAAGACCAGTCTCTAAATTACAATCTTGTTCAGCTTCATACTGGAAGGAACTTGAACACCCTCTCTCCCTCCCAGTACTGCCATCCCATGACCCAGCAACCATCTAGCTGAAGCAGAAAGAAACCAAGCACACTAGGGGAAGGAGGTGTGGTGATGACAGCTGTCCGATTAATATAGGAAATAATGATGATATGGGTGAAAAATGAAACAATATTAAATTGAATGCATTAACTCTTCTGACTATCCAGCAGTGCTTCAGTCAACTATTTCAACTCCCTGCTTTAGGGAAAATTAATTTTTCTGATAACAGGTGTCTGTCCACAACTAAGGCAATGGCAATGTAGATTTTAACTCATTTTGCCAACAAACATTTCATTGTAACTTAAGTATGCAATAAACATGTTCTTACTAAAGAGAATGGTTTAAAATGATGCCAAGATGTGGCACTTAGGGACATGGTTTAGTGGAGGACTTGGCAGTGCTGTGTTAATGGCTGGACTCCGTGATCTTAAAGATCTTTTCAAATCTAAACAATTCTGTTATCCTATGATTCTACTTTCTAAGATGAATGTACCTCTACTGTAGAAATTGGATAGAGACATATCTTCACCAGAAAGTTAACATACAGTTTTCTATAATCTTTTCTAAAGTTAAGATATAGTCTTCTGTAATTTTGAAAAGGCAATGACCTTCATTTATTATACAAACCAGGTTCTATACAATAGACTACAAAACTAAAATCAAAGGACTTTAATAAGTACTATTTCATTTTCTTATACTTTACCCAATCCACATCTAATCCTTGTTCAATGCAATCCAAACTGAAGTCATCCAGTTCTCATAAAAAGGGTCTGAAGAGCCATTTTTCATTTGTTTTACAAAAATACAGAGCTCAAGTGCATAAATACATACCAGGAATCCCTCACTATGCCCTCCCACAAGAATACTGCTTCATATTGTTCTAGGTGCTTGTGGGCATATATTCAAAACTGCAGTAATACAAATCTCAAGGGTTTACGGTTGATGAAAAATTAAGGAAGAATTGGGCTTAGTGCCTCTGTTCCATAAAATGAGGTGCTGAAGCCACAGGCACTGATGTGCACCAGCTAGGAGAGCTGGAAAGCATTGCCACAATAGTGGCAACTTGTCTTTGTGCTCCTGGGCAGGGGCTGCACCTGCTGTTTGTTAGTGGGCCAGGGATATCTTTTCAATGGGACACCTCTGACCCTGCTAATGAATAAGGAGTGAGATAATCTCTGAGTCAACAGAAGCAGGGTGCTGGCTACTTTCAACAAAGACTCTGGCTTCGACCCCTTTTAATAAGGCTGTCAGGGCTCACTTATTTTGCTTCTAACACTGTTCTATGTAGATTAATTTCTGTAGAGTGAGAGGATCTGAGAGCCATGGCTAAGCAGCTAACTAATGTCAGGCTCCTTGTCCTCCACTCGGCAGCCTACAGCAGAACATCAGGGTGGCAGCAGCTACAAAAAGCCACGGTAGAGGAGACAGACAAGAAACCTGCAGAGAGAGTGAGCTCGTGGGCCTTATTAAAATCCCTATTGCTATGTGCAGCCTTGGGGCAACATCTGTTTGCAGATATAAATACACATATCAAAACAATGGTTCGATGTATGAAGATTGCAAACTGCAGAAGGGAAGAATAGCCTGCTCTCCTGCATACAGGGCAATAGGAAGGGATGCTTCAGTAGCACCAACACACTAAGCACACTGTATTTAGCCTATTACATCCCAGCAGCTTTGGTTGTTTGCTGAATTGTGCTATTTACCCCTATTTCTTATAATCTGAGTTACCTAGGTTACAATCTGGAAGTGAACCGCCTGTGCAGGTGAAGAAAACTGGTGATTCTAATTTAACTGATGTCTTTCCTATCTGTCTTACTATTCTGTTTGCCCACAGAGGGTACAGTGATGTAATATCACATCTTAAAAAAATACTGTTTTGTAAAAATGTGAAAATTAAGGAGTCAACGTCTAATAACTAGCTGCCTGATCAATGCAGTAGCTGCCTTGTATTCTTTTCAGATACTGCAGTGTATCAAATATCCACCAGATGTGCAAATTCCAGTCTGAAAAGAATCTGACTTGCAAACCTTCCTGGTTATTCTTTGTGAACAGAAACCCTCCCCGATAAAGCAGCATTATCTAGCAAGAAACGATGGAAGATTTTCATATAACAGTGGAATTGGATTGCCCAGGGACAAGTCCCCTTTTGAAACACATTCCTCCTGTACCCTTCCCCCTTACCTCAAGCTGGAAACAGGCCAAATGAGGCGTGTGAAAGTTCTTAACTAGCAGCCTTCCCAAAGCTGTTCACAGAGCAATCATTCCTCTCACTTGGGATCCATTAAACCCTGCCAGTCAAGTAGGAAATGCCCTTATATCTGCGTTCCTGCCATATCTAATTTGAACTAGCCACTTAGCAAGGGGCACTGTGCTTCCCACACAGCAGAGCTGCCACTGCCTTATCTCAAGAGGGTGTAAGAGCATTTGCTAAGTGGAAAGGCAGGGCAGTGCTGGATTCATAAACCACATCGAGTTCTCATGATCAGCTCAGAGCTGCAGAGCTTTCTAGGAAAACAACGGGTAAGCAGACCAAATCCAGGAATATCTTCTAAAGCAGCCCTGATTCATTAATTGCCCTGATAGGTTTAGGTCATCCTCATCAATGCGTGGAATGAAGTCTGCTTAATGTACCCTCAAGTTCAGAATATTGCTAATGGCCAGCTAAGTTTGACAACGTGTTTCACTAAAAAAGGCAATCACTACAACTCTGAAGCAGAAACATGAAATGCCTGACAAATCTCTGATACAAACCCAAACCATCTCCACCAACTGATAAAGACATTTGGGAACATATTCCAAAACACATTCAACTTGGAAACAACATGTTCTGGTTTCTTGAGATTTCACAGATATATATTTTTTTTATCTTTGAGCATGACAAACATGAATCTAATTGTAGTTTTGCAAGTCACTGGGGCAAAAAAATGCTTTAGAATGAAATCAATACTGCTTCTTCAGTGACAGCCCTGCTGTCGCTGTACAATGGTCAGCTGAAATATGAGTAACTGTATTTAGAAGTTTTTTTATGATAAAGAGTCGGCATTTAAATATGTATATATGTGCTGCATAGATAAGAAAAGGTCCTTGTAATGGAATGCAGTTTCTATCTAAATGTTTGGTCACGTTCCCTGTGAAAGATGAATACATAGAGATGGTGGTGTCCAGAAGTTTGTCCGAGCAGTGTCTAATGTAAATACACAAAAACATGTAGGTGGTTATATGAAAAAGAAAACCAGCGAATGAGTGGTATAAGTGCAGCAGCAATGATCTGAGACAAATGTAATATTGACTTTCCATAGATGTCTGCAGAATAAAGTATGGTTTTAATCAATGTGTAATAGGAGTCATTCACCACAACCACCAACTTTAAATTATGGGTTCTCCAGGCAGAAGGGCTCATGACCTGGTCACCTTTCTCCCTGCTAACACTTCCTTCTTCTCTGAAGGAAGCAACCACTTTTCTTTTGCAGAATCAAATAATTAGCTTGACTTAGTTAATTTCTGAGAATACTTTCAAATTTCTATTTAGTAATAAAGCTGCAGCTCCCGTTTTGAAGAAAGTCTTATATGCACCCCTAAAAGCTAGTCTGTTTTTCCAGCTACATCAGCTGATCTTGTAAAAGTTATCTTCTTACACAGCTTGCCTTACTTATCAGAATCATGTATCAACATGCATGTTGATCGTGGATGAACAGCAGTGATCTTATTCTTACAGATAGGTGCCCGTGCTTTCTCTGAGCAAGCAAAAAAAAAGGAGAAAGAAGCATCTTCTTGACACAGCAATATAAATACAAAGTGCCATATGTACACTTGGTACTGGCTTGACTGCTGTCATACTCTCCTATTAGCTTGACTGTCCTGCTGCACATACGCTGCATGTATATATTCACTACATAATGCTAAACAGCAGTCATGCAGATAAGTGGTCTTCATTCTGCAATCAAATAATTTAGTAGATTATCCTCAACTTATGCATAAATCTTTAAATATTTAAGAAAAATCCGTGAAACAACAGTTACATCAAGAAGAAAATAAAAAAGAACTGACAAGTGGTGCTGGGGTCAAAGTAAATAATGAGGTCAAATTTTCACTGGTTTTGTATCAAAAGTGTTACAAAGAAATGTAATCTGAATGAATCTGAAAGCTTCCAAAGAATTATCTGATTTGGGAAATGCTCTAGCTTTCTAGACTGGTCTATGAACCTTGAGTGTTCTTTGTAGATCCTGCAAAGGCACAAAAAAAATTTACAGAATTCTGAAAAAAAACCCAACCAAAACCTGAAAACACCACCAAAGATCCCCTCAAAACTTCAGACTGGACATAATAAGTATGCCTGGAAAACAAGTTAAATGTTTATGTCCCATCAATCACATTTTCCATGTGAGTGTGGAAAATTACTTTCGAACTTCGTTACACACAGATGCAACTACGCTACCCAACAAAACCTACTTCCCAAACTACCACTGCACAGGAGAAGATTGGCTTGAAGTCTGGGCAAATATATAAGTTTTTTAAAAAGTAATTATTCCAAGGAGGACCTGACAAATCTAACAAAAGATGGAGTGGATCATAGTGGGTCCTCAGATGCCTCCCTGAATCTGGGTTTTATTACAGATGTTACTAGACAAGAAAATTTTGCCTATACAGCAAAATATCTTGTATCAGGAGATATGGAAATAAACTAAGATACCAAATGATACAGTCTGGAAGTATTTGCATGGCAAGTTGAATTACGCCTTCTTGCTCGGACCATTTGTATGTGTTTGGCAACAAACACAAGGGTTCAACTACAATCATCTTGTAACCATTGAATGCAATGCAGTTTTATGAGGCATGAATTTGGCTCAGACAGTGCAAAGCTTTCCCAAATTCAGAACAATTTATCACTGATGTCTTCCCTTCATTATTTTAAATGGAAACAGAAGAAAGTTCTCAAAAAGACACAGCCTGACCTCAGTTCAGTTCAGCTCAGTTCACTTCTGCACAGAGATACTTGGTTTCTTCAGAAGACCACAACACAAAAGCTCAGGCCCAGGCTCAGTTTCCTTTACATTTGTTTTAAAGACAAAAAATTGGATTTACATCTAACCTTTATCATTTTCTCCTCATAAACCAAACCAAAACAAAACAACATGCGTGAGGAGCTGAAAGAGATTCTGGCTGTTTTGACAGAGCTGTCTTACTCAGTTCATTTCTGACAGAATCAATTAGGAAATAATTTTTACATAGCAAATTCTTTTTGAATTTTTTACACACCATGAACAAATCCCTTGGATTAATCATTTCCAGAGTTCACCCTCTTCACCTTGGGAAAAATCCAGACCAGAAAAAAAAGAACAGAGAAAACACAAAACAGGGAAAGTAGTTTTGTCATTAGTTCCCTCTGTTTAAATAAAATCTTTTCCCCATAATGTAGATGAAGCAAAGAATTGCAGTGGGTTGGTAGGATTCCTAAAGCACTGAAAATAAGTGAGTAGTTAAAAAATATTTTTACACATAATGAATCCAGAAGTGCTTTTTCATGACGCTGGCAACTTTTGCTTACATGGGCTGTGGAGCAAAAGCTTGCGGGGAACCATGTGCGGAATAGCAGGGACTGCTGTAGCTGAGAACTGAAATACACTGGGGGGACTGTGAGAAGGCTGTAACTGGACCACGGGGGAATACAAACGTTCAGGAATGAGGTACCTCAGCACAGCTAAAGAGGGTTGTCTACATACAGCTTGAATTTTACCTGTTTCATCAATCCCTTACTTGCAAAAAACATAGCTAACTGCACTGTGCACGCATCGCATCATTTTATTCTGTAAGAGTCCGTCCACATGCCTTTCTCTTAGCTGAGGTGAAGGAGAGAAATCTGGCTTAACTGCAAGATGAGAATCAGAATATAAAACTGAAATGCTGTTTTATTTGTCTAAGTTTTCTTTTGTCTTCAAGATTCCTTGGGAATCCAGCAGTCCAGAAGCTTAGTTCTGGAGCAGAACAGGGTGGGGAAAGTAGGGTGAGGTCTACAGAGAACCTAAAACCTTCCACTTCATTATATTAAATCTCCTTCATTTAAGAATGTTGTTTCTGTAAGTTTTGTTAGTTATCAGGCTAACATTTTAAATAATAAATTAAATTATAGAAAACTATGAAACAGTGTAGTCAGACTTAGGATATTGAAAATTAGTGTATCATCAAGAAGAAAAAAATATCCCCACAGCAAGTGAAAATAGTTTAACAACTGTCTGCAGCTTGTACATAACACTATGGATTTAAATAGCATCCTCCTGATCAAACTTCTGTAAGTGTGATTAGGCAAGCTTTGATTTCACAGAATCCACTAGATTTTATGCTGCTTCCCTCTCTACAAGAACATAGCAGCTTGAGAATAAGAACAACCTGCTTATATTTTTAATCCATTCAAGCTTTCTAGCACTTGCTATCTATATAACAGCGAACAAGAGAGCACCCACACTCCTTGCTGTACTGTATTTTGTCTATTGCTTCTTCCTGTTACAAGGGATTAAAGGAAACGGTGGCTAATATGCTTATGTTTGAAAGCAGATCATTGCAGCACATATGCTGGGAGAGTGTGTCCATGGGAATGCTTATGTATCAGTGACTGCATTCTTCTGTCTCCCTGCTGTCTGTTCCATTGCTAATAGAAAACAGAAGGTATTTCTTAAGTAGTCTACCAGAGAACACAATCAGTGCTTTTCCTGTTCAGATGAACTATAACCTCCCTGTCTGCAGGTGACAGAAATCTTTCTCTCGTTGTTCTCTCACAGTGGGTCTTCGTTCTGCTGTTCTAGCTCTTTACCTGCTACATGAGACTTTCAAAGCAAAGCCACACAAAGCCACCAAATGCCTGGTTTATCTGTCTTTAGGAGTTCTCTGGAAAGTTGTTTGCTCTACATTCAAATGCAAGATCCTGTTAATAAACACACCTATTTATATATACATGTGTGTATCTATCTATATATATATATTTAAAAAAATATACAAATTCTTATCTATATGTCGCATTGAACAATCAGATGTAGCTGACTGCCTGTGGTGAGCCTACTATGGGTTGGAACTGTAAATCCTGACATCTCCATCAGAAATTATGAACTTTACCAGCCAGGAAAATACAGCGTCTAGATTGGCTACGTGCCCTTATCAGTTTTTATTTTAGTCATATTTCTCTTGAGCTTATTTTCATAGTTAATATATTGGAAAGGAGGTTTGGACTTGATTCTTTCTCTACTCTAATGCTGTTCATTTCTCCCCTCCCTCAGTTTCTTTGCTCCTAACTGACAACTAAAAGGTGCTGGCAGCGACACCCCAAGCCTGGCTGCAGCTATTCCTCTTCTGTCTCTATCCTGTGAGGGCCAGGTCTCAGCTCCCCTCTCCTTTATGCCACCAACAGGGTGTTCATAGTTTGCAGAAGCCTTTGGCCTTGCATGATTGCATTCTGAGGTGTGGATGAGTGCTGTAAGAAACCTAAATGGCAGAGCAATTGGGAGACAGTACAGACTATCATACAAGCTGTAAGGAACAACTCCCCTGGAAGTGGTCAGAAACAAAAATGTTTGCGTACAGAGTTCCTACTAGCTACAAAGATAAAGTCACTAGTACAAGATCACATTCAGCTGCACATCAAAAAAGAAAATAAGACACAGACCTAGAATAATCTCATTTGGTAGAAATGAATGATGGCCTTTTCGCAATTGTTTTGCTGGAAAGCACAAATCTCTACAAAAAGAAACTGGCCATCTGTTTTGAATGTTTTAAAATACAAGTATCTTCTTTGATCTGTAAGAATAATAGGAAGACAGTGATACGATCCAGTTACACCTCTGTTGTGAGTACTTAATTCATCCCAGAGCTCAGATTACAAAATTCCATCTGGAAATCTTAAGTCTTATCATTCTGGGATCAGAAAGAAGACCAACAGTGTATCAAGATCAGTTATTTTGTGCTCATAGATACAACATTCTTAGACAGAGAATATATTCTTCAAACACAACATAATTATGAAGATAGCAAAATAATAGATTTTAAAAAAACCCACCACAACAAAACCAAACTAAAAAACAAGTTATCAAGAGAACGCTTTGCAGAAACAGGGGAAGGACCAGGAGGAGAAGCTGACACAACTTTAAGGACAGCATTCCTCTCTAGGCTGGCCCATCTCAGTCTAACAGTACTTACTGGATAAAAGATTACATGCCAGTATGGGTATAGAATAAGACAGAAGGTGGAAAGGCATGGTTTCAAATTGGAATGGTAGAAAATTAATCATAAAATAAAATATTAAGCATTACTTAAGTTGTTCACTCCACCGTAACAGATCCGTTACTTACGCTAAAGTGTGAAGGTCACTACAAAAGGCTCTCCATTATTCAGTTACTACAGCCAAAGGAGAAAAGGTTATTCTCTGAAAAAAGGCAAAGCTTGAAAAGGCTTGAAAAGAATGGGTAATTGTATGATAGCTAAAGATAACTGTATCATAGCTAAACCAGGATTTTGAATTGCACTTCCTCAGAGCAGTAATTGTCAGTCCATGAACTCTGTGTCTTCTTGCCTGAACTTGACAGCACAGGAGTCTTTTAGTTTCGTAATTAACAACGACGCCCACATAAGCAGGGCTCCAGAAAAGCAGGATGGAAAGCAGGTC
This sequence comes from Falco naumanni, assembly GCF_017639655.2. NCBI lineage: Eukaryota > Metazoa > Chordata > Aves > Falconiformes > Falconidae > Falco > Falco naumanni. The sequence goes on from NC_054058.1 coordinate 24,242,502, forward strand.
CTGTGTTTAACTGGGACAACTGTATTCAAAGTGCTGCCCTTGTAATGATTAATTAATTACATCACCTTACTTGAGTACACCACATTATGGTTCTTACTAAAGGACTACCCATCTGGAAAGTGGGAGTGAGGAGTCCTGACTGTCACCAGTATGACAAAACAAATCTGGCATCTTATCTCTCAGTCAGGCCAAGTGATAATGTTTAATTAAATAAGATTATTTCATGTAGCTGCCTTCAAATTCTGCACAGGGTATGTCTTTAAGGCAGGCATAAGACATTCTTTCACAGTATTTTTACACATATGAATGAAGAACTGTAACAGACATATTATAACAAATTATTATACTCTACACAATTAGGTTGTAGATATTTGGAGAGAGGAAGAAATGGCTCTTCCAGAGGACAAAAGATAACAGTGAAGAAGATGCAGCAGTCTAAAGCACTTTGTTCAGCATGCTGGAATGGCAGCTCCTTGAAATGTTTAACATATGGGTTATTTTCCCTTTTTTTGGAACGAATAGGATCTTGGAAGGAAAAACAAGATGTATTAATAAATTGAATCAAATACACATCTAACATAATTTTGGGAACAAATTCAAAATAGGTACTAGAATCACCATCATATCCCTGTAACAAAAATTTTAGAATACTGTGTAATAATATTACCTAGCACTTACATAGCACTTTTCTCAAGCAGAACTTCCACTTTACAAAAACTGCAGCTCATTTTACAATTAGAGAATTTGAGACAGGGAGAAAGAGAACAAGTGAGTGGTTGGAGATGATGCCAGGAAGGAATTTATCTTCTGAATCGTGATCTAGTACTGTGTCCAGCAAATTACATTGTAATATGAGCCAGGCATGAAAGCTGGGTGTTTTTGACCATTCTGCATGATCTAACAACTAAAAAGACCATATTGAAAATAAATTTATTTAAAAGGCTTATGAGGTCACAGTGTAATAAGTGACAATACTGAGCTAAAAGAAAATACTAGGAGTGTGATAGTAGAATGAGCAGCTCTCTACATGTTGCAAGCGTAAAATGTGTCTCACGGAAAGATCACATTTATGCAGTGAATGAATGCCCACATAATCATTTGAAAATGGAACTCACTGTGAATAAGATATTTACTTTACTAGAAGAAATCAGTGTATTAACCAAGCACTAAATAATGTAGGAAAACCCCCAATATTCTTCCAAACTTCCCAAAGCATAGACACTTTTAGTTCTCTAGTGATCTTGATGAAAAGTTCATGGGGTCTGACAGCTGTGGCAAAGGTTAAATGAAGTCCTGAGATGTCCTGTCCTCAGTGTCATTATTTCTGTTCCTCTTAATCCACCATCACAGTCATCACAGTTCTTCAGGCTGTTGCCTGTCACCTACTTCTGCAGCTTTCCTCTAAATCTCTTTGAATAGCTATTTATGCTGGCTGACCAGGTGTGCATTCATTGTGCATTTCTTTTTAGCCGTAAAATGGAATAATAAATACCCTCTCCACAACAAAAAGGAAATTGTGAATGCTCATCCTGGGCATTCCTAGGGGTGAGACAAAATTGCTCTGCAGATAGAAGTTAGAAACACATGGCTTACAAGCTTGAGCATTCAATTGGCTTTTGTGTATACCTCTACTAGAATTAACTTCTCTGTGAGTTTTAATTGTTTCTATCATTACTGTAATCCTGTTTAATATCTTTGTCCCAATGAATGTAATACAGAAATGTCATTTAAGTTCCACTACCCTTTAATAATCACAAATGGCTACTTAGAATGAGCCTGGTTTTGGGAATGATATATTAATTAAAGATGACCTTTAGAATATTACAAGCTCTTGATTAAAAACTACAGTTAAAAAATCCAAATGGAATTCATTAAACATTCCTCTTATTGACGACTTTCCCTTTGTTTCAGGTCTTAAGTTTAGATGACTCTTGTCCACCAAAAAAAACTCTTGGCAAAGTCAAATTACAACATTAAAAATGTAGCCTTTGGTACACAATGCGTACTTGTAATCTGGTGATGTTGCAAATTACATTTTATACTGGTTTTGACAAGGAGTGTATGGCATTTACTGGAATTGACTGTTTTTCAGTTCTTAAGAACGATTCAGGTATTTCCCTGTTATGACTTCCTCCTTTTCCCACTACAGACATCACCTCTGAAATCTTAAGAGATGTGTTAAATTATGCTAGTGTCTTCAGCAGTCAACTCACAATACTTGCTGCTTCTGTGTTAAAATTTGTCAAACTCAAGTATTAAAGAAAAATGTCATAAATAAGAGGCTTTCAGTCTTGCAATATTTTTATGGTAATAGGAACTTGCCAATATTTTTATAATTTTGAAAGATCCCCATTTTTATGCACTCTAGTTCAATGCTAGCTCTTTGACCATTCCACTGTTACTCCAACAAACATAAAATTAATTTTCAGATTCTGTTCCTGGAATTCAAGCACAGCAAAACCAAATGTCTTGCTCCTTAGCAGGCATATCTGTGACCGTTAATAGAAAATGCTTCCACGGAACGAGTTCAAAAAGCTTGTCTAGTGCAAGCACCTGCTAGGCTCCAACTCCTACTGCAAGCCAGAGCCATGGAAGTTGGGCAGAAAAAGGCTCTACAACAGCATGCGTACTTCGAACACACATACAGTATGTATCAATTACATACCAGGATAATCTGTCGGTTCTCGGAGTTTTAGTTTTGCTCTTCCTCTGTTCTTGCCCTTAGCACTTTTATTCTGTCTTTGCTTTTCCCTGTGTCCTTGCACTCTTTCAACCGTTTTTTTGTGATCCTGTGCCCACTATACCCATTCAACAAAAGCAGTCCTCTTCATTTCTGATGGGCAGAGGTGACACAAGCAGATTTCTGAATCACACCCACACTTTCTCACATTGTAGGTAGCATGGCTGTGCTTCACAAGAAAACTCTATGAATTGAGTAGCTTGGACAGTTTATGTATGGAAGCTTTGCTGCTTCTTTCCCTGGTATAGCACGTACATGGCACATATTTACAAGATACACACACACACAAATCCTTTCATACATACTGGGTATCATAAAGTGTAAATTCATATTATTTTTTATAAAAGTGGATAATAACTAATTAAGCCATTGGCCAGTCCATTTTAGTATTTGAGAAAGACAAAGGGACATCCTAATGAGAAAGCACATTGGAATACGCTTGGATAAAGAGGGGGATAGAGCTCCATCTGAGGAATAAAAGGAGTCATAAGAAATTCAGACAACAAGGAAACAAGCCCAGAGAAGAAGGCTAGGAAAGACTATTTCAGGATGAAAGATGGTATTTACATTGAACTGTAAACTGAAAATGTAAACTACCATTCCTGAAACTACAGGAAGGGCGCATATGTTTAGAAACAGTGCTCCATTTCAAGGGAGTTATATCTGATAATGCTGTCATATACAGAACTGGCGTAATTAAATATTCAATTCAGTCAATTCCAGAATGCTGGAGGGGAAAAGCTTTAATCCCCAAAACATACAAATAAAATAATGCAGTTTGCTATTCTACATATTTTTTACATATTTTATCTTCGGTATTGATCAGAGGTGATTACATCCTCAGACCTAAAGGAACTTTAAAAAACAAAGTTATCGCCAAGTCCTATTAGTTGCTTTTTAATAATTGTAATACGTACATTTAATTTAACATGCAGGTCAGGGACTCTGTGACTTACATCATCTTTACTTTTACAAAGAGAATGAGGACTTTTTTTTCTTAATGTAACTGGAATATCATGCTAAAAACATGTACTTTGTTTGGAGTAACTGGCTTGGGAGGCATCAATCATCTTTATACTTTCCCTGTTGCTGTATGCAAGACAACCTTTAGGCTGACATGTTTCTCAGATGAAATGCATGTAAAGCAAGGATGCTGGCTGCCTCATTATTTTGTCTAGGATGTACTGTAACATGCTTTCCTGAAGAAAATGCCTCAAGTATGAAGTGGAGAGATAAGCTGTATTTAATGTGAACCGGCCATTAATTCAGTGAACTAAGAGAAACCAGACTCTTTGCAGAGTTGCACTCATAAATGTATCAGCAGATGGGAAAAAAAAAAGAGAAAGATCTTTCTATTAGTGTTTTCTACGCAACCTCCATATTTGCTCTAGAATAAAAATCAGAATTATTCCTACCTTTATGGTGAGCATCTTCTTCCTTTTCATCCTTTACTTACCTGATCTTTCCTGTTTAATTGCTGTGCTTCAGCAGATCTTTATAAGCATTATCTCTAAAACTTTCAACATCATGTACTAACACACAACCATTGCAAGAGTGGTGATTCAAAAAGAATGTGAAATCAACAGTGAGTGTAAATTAATGAGGCGCTTTATCAATTTTTCCACTAAAGAGATTTTCTCAGTTCAAACCCCAAGGCATGAAATTCAAGTTCGACACTGCCACAGTTGGATTAATTTTTTCAGATGGTTGACTTGAAAAGATGGATCTGCTCTACAGTCAGACAGACTTGTAAGTCTGCAGTTAACTGAGCAAGTGTGAAGAGATCAGAGAGTAGCTTATTCTTTCAAGAATATTTTACAAATCTAATACAAAGTTATAATTTTCAGAAATGCAAGGGTTAAAAATTTCTGTAGAAATTTTCAGAAGAGTTTCCTTTCAAATAATTGATACGGAAAAATCAAACTCTGAGAAAAACTGCAGAGAAACCAATGTGAAATTTTTTTCTTAAAAGGGTAAGTGAAGAAGGAGTTTCATATAAATTTTTAAAATACTGTCTCAAGGCTCCCGGTCCATAAAGGATATTTTCTTTGGTAGAGAACTGGCGGGAGGAGAAGGGCTCTGGCCTGTGTTCAGCCTATTCTTCCGGAAATGGGGGTTGTTGTGTAGACAATTTGATGGCAGAAAAGAGGAATTTGAGGATGCAGATGTAAGAGAAACAAAAGGTACTTTAAATGACAAATAGCTACCAATTTCTGCCCTATTGTTTTGAGAGAACGAGGGAGATAGAGGGGAGAAGGGAAGGTTAAGAGGATATTCCTTTTTTTTATTTACAGAAAATTTCCATTCCTAGTCCATTATCAGGAATCATCTATTCTGAGCTGATAAATATCTGTGGCTAGTTAGGTCAGCATGCATGGCAGCAATCTTGGCAGCAGATCTCAGCATGCTTAAAACCTTCAGGAGGAACATTATCTTCAGGAGGAACATTATCTCTGAGCAAATTCTTTACTAACTAGAATTGAAAAACCATACATAGATTTGGCTACAGTGCAAACTGCTTTGAAAGAGAATCCGACTGAAAACATTTCCTCCATGAAGTCAATGATAAATGATATGAGAGACATTTCCTCCTTTCTCACACATTAAGAGTTTGCTTTGCATAGAAACTCAATTACATGCCCTGGAAAGTTCTCCCCGCAACATCATGAAACAATGACATGATGGTTAGAAGAAGAAAATCACAAACTACACATAAACACACAAGAAACACCCTCATGCAGAGACTACGCAAGCAAGGGGGAAGGAGCACAACCACGTTTCACAAAGCATATGAGAGCGAGACATGAGAGTGACTGTTGGAAACTCTTCTACTGGCCAGAAAAGCTGATTCTCACCGTTCTGAACAAAATGGCTGAACTAAGAGCATCTGACTGGTTATGCCCAAATACCCTCCTCCTCATCCTAGCGGTGCAGAGGTGGCAATGGGAGAAGAGCCCCAGAGCAGCGTGGGAATGAAAGAAAGAGTTGGTTAGTATTTAAAAGCACATATGTAAGTACAAATAGTAGTATAAAGTGTTTAATTCCTTATGCGATATTCCGGGCCACCCTGAGGTACAGCTTTCTTTGCTGTCTTGTAGGCTTTGTCAGCTTTTAAAACGCCCCCAGGCAAAGGGAAGGCGCAATCAGACCCTCCTCCCAAACCCTCCTCCCTATTGCCCTCCTCTGTGAGTTTTTTGCAAAAATTTCCTTAAATGTTTAGATTTTATCTTTTCTTTACATTTTACCTTCTCGTTTAATCTCTGAATGCTGTGCTGCATTCCTTTGCAAGTGTGTACTACAGTTACGTTCTGGAAATGGCTTCCTTTCTCTATACACCTGGGTGCAGAAACAACAGATATTCTAACATTTCCTCCAAACTTTAGGAAAGCCATGTAATTTGCAGTATTAACAACTGCACTCTCCTGAAGAAGGTAAGACCAACGTCTTCCAAAAACACTGCAGAAAATTCAAGCCAGTCAATTTACAGTGGAGTTGGGCATTAAACCAAGATGCAATAGGAAGTTGCTTTGAAAATGCTATTTTCTGTTTGTCTCTTTTTATATACCTCTTATTGTCTTCTGATACAGACATGAAAAGAGATTTTTAAAGTTCTGTTCTTATAAGGTGAATATGTAATTGCTTTTTGCCATTTTCCTCTTGTACCTTACTCATCATTTCTGCATATCACTAGGCTGGTGCTTAAAGGTGAGATGCCTTTCTTCAGATCTCAACAATTTCTAGATGAGCCAGAGGGCAAAGAGGAGTGCCAAACGTTCCTTCATTTTTTCAAGGCACTGATTAATGATTGCTAATATTTTAATTAAACTGGAATGGATGAGATTACAACATGGGATATGCAATCATGTTGGCATTTTCTGTGCTACCCAAGGGACAGGTAATCTCTCTGATAGTTATCAAGCACATGACTGTGCTTTGTAAATGACACAGGAGGCTCCTCACTGCCTTGGAGATGGTAAATTGATTTTCCTTCAGTTCACGGCCCGCTGAGTTTGTGAAGGAGCAGTCTGTGCTCATTTGGCACAGAGGCTGGGATTTCCTCATGGGAAATGAAGGGAACTGCTCATATGTAAACCATAGATCAGAAAGCTGATCCTGGAGCATCATTTCATGCTACTGAAGACAAGAAACAGTCCTGGACACTCCACACACTCAAGCAGTAAACTTGAATTACTATAATCTGAATATTCCAGACAGGACTCCAGTCTTGCATTTTAACAGAGTAACATTTCTTTCTTCCCTTTCATTGTCTGCCCCCTCTTCTCCACCCACTTAGTAACAGCTTGGTACCAGGAACTGTTTGTTCACATTTCAGGAGTTTTCAGTGAAGCTGACATAACCACAACATCCCTTTCTGGTTTATAACTGCACACCGGAATGCTATTTTTGTTTCATGGTACTGCTGGAATGTCAGGGAAAATTACACAAGACTCAAAATAATCAGCCTCCATAGTAAAAATTACTTTAAAACAAAAGAGACACACACATTACCTGGTCAGGGGAGGGCTTGTGGTTGGTTTGGTTGGAATGGGATGAGGATTTGAGGTGGTCATCCTCATAGTTGTCAGCCATCAGCTTCATACGGTTCTGAGTCTATTAAAAAAAAAAAAAGAAAGAATCTCAGTCTACCTTCTAATGTGATGATCACAGGGACTACAAGGAATAGGGTATTTATGCTATCCTGTGTATCCAAAATCTACACATGTTAAAAAATAGGACACATGCATGTAGAGAGATAAAAAAACCTGGGAGACACATTCCAATCACTTCACTTTGAGTTTTGTAATTAAGAGGCTCATCTGACTTGTACCTACTATAACTTTGTACAAGTGTGTACAAAGAAACAAATTTCTTCTTATAGACCCTTGGAGTTAAGGTTCAAACACCAATCTGGAGAGCAATTAAATGAAGATGTCCCCAAGTCAGTTAAAAAAAGCCAACAAAAGCAGAAATAAGTTTATAAAACAAAAAGTAAACAGGCTGAAAATAGGTTATTACTTAAGAAGTCCATCCAGTTTCAATATGCCAATCAGTTTTCAACTGACATACCAAAGAGTAGGAAAATTCTGAGACTAGTCAGAAAAACGCGAATTATAGAAAAGCTTTCCTGTGAGGAAATGAAAACATTAATAAATAAGTCTTTGGGAAGAACAGGTGACATAATAAATATTTAGAAAATTAGAAACTGCTTACAGTCAAGCAAAGAAGAAGATACGAAACAAGTTTCTTAGCTTTTCTTCAACTTCTTAGAAAAATTCAAGTTCCGGAGGATATCGAATGTTTAAAAACACAAAATATAAAATAAATTGTGTAAGAATAAATGGAATACCTTACCTTAACATTACCATTCTAGTTAAGCAATTGTGATGAATGTTAAAATACACTACTATATGCCTGTGTCTGCAAAGGACAGCGTTTGAGAGATCAAGACCTTTTAAAATACTATCCTGAAATGAGGTCCCCAGGCACCTACAAACACACACACGAACATGTGCATGCACACTAACAAGGAAAGAAGAAAGAAGTCCCCGTGGGCAAAACGTCCCACCTCCCAGCAGGGCTTGCAAAGACCATTCAGGCAGCAATGACACTCCAGCAGTAGCCTGGAGGGGACTACAAAACAGCTGGGTCTGGGGTCCTGCAAAGTGAACTGCTGCCCCGGAGTCAGCTGCTTCACTTCAGGTTATCTGGGAGCCACTTTCACTGGGCACCCACACCTGGAGCAGATCCCAAATGGAACGACAGCATCTTTCCTCCCAGCTCATAAGGTAGACAAAGCCCTGTTTTGAGCTTTATGAAATAAATAAATAAAAAAAAGGCTTAGGCAGACCTATGCTCGGTATGATAGACAGTAAATTATGCACAGCTAGATATATTAAATCATCAGAGGTGCACTAAAACAAAATGTCTTAAATGAAAGCTCTAGCTCATTGTAGAAATGCCAGCTGTTGATTCAATCCCTTCACAACTGTGTGGTTTCTTACTGAAAACTCTAATTTTAATGAGCATCTCAAGGCTAGAGAATGCAGATTCTATTTGGCTGTACTCGAATCACTACAGAAAAAGTCCAGGGTTTGAATCTGGATTTAATTTTCTTTTGGATTAATTTAACAAAAGCTAATAGTAAATTGAGCTTAAGCAATAAGCAATTTAATCACACAAAATCTTTATATTGTTTGCTCTGTTTTGTCAAACAAGTTTTGAATTCCAAGTCTGACTCATCATTCATAAATCACTACTTGAAACAATGTACATCAATACTTAAACAACCAGTTTACTGTAAAGGCGCTTTCTCCTCTTTTATTACTTTATTAAATTTAAGGTTGGCTCTTTAACAATTTATTCTTTACAACGAGAGGTACTGATTTTAAATGATTTCATATTTCTTTGGAAATTTTTGGTTTTGATAAGAAATAATAACTTCTTACATACCTTTCAGCATGTATGTAGAAAAAAATCTATTAAACCCCAGACGTTTAGCAGAAGTTAGTACAGCACGTTAACTTCTCTGAGAGACAAAGTAGCTCTTCCCAGAGAAAGGCAGCATGTCTTACAATACTGCATGAACCCCCCCCCATGTTCGCACTAATACAGGAAGAGAAGAATATAAAGATCTAAACATTCAAAGCACAGTATCCCTCACAGAAAATTCTGAAGTGGAACTGAAGAAGTTGTGTACTTCTGTTACTTCAAGTAGAACAACCTACTATTAATATTGGGCAGGAGGTATGAAAAGAAGCTGAGAGAATTGGGCTGGTTTAGCCTGAAAAAGAGGAGGCTTCTTTACTTGATAAGAGGAAACAGAGAAGATGAAGACACGCTCCTCCTGGAGAGGATGGGACAGGAGACAATGGATATAAATCAGAACACACAAAATTCTCATTAGAGATCAGGAATGTTTTTTTCGTAATGAGGCTGATCAAACACCAGAATGGGCTGCCAACAGGCTGTGGCATCTCCATCCTTCCAGAGAGCAAACCTGTGACTGGACAAGGCCTTGTGCAAACTGCTCTAGCCAGTGATGCTCTCAGCAGGTGGTTGGTCGCAGAGGTCCACTCCAATCTAAAATATGCTGCAATACCCTATTATTTGGACCTTTAATCTTCAGATAATTTTCCAGCTATCAAGGCTGGAGTTTTCAAGAGGGAGCTAAGTTCTAAAATTCCTCCTACTTGTTAAATATGATTTAGCTGCTTAGCTTCATTACTACCTGTTGACCATTTTAACCCAGAACAATTTCTGCAGCATCCTGATGATTATAATCACACAGCATCAGTTCACCAAGAAGGACCTTTTCTGTGTTCCCCTTTTAATCCAGCCTGACCTTCCACTGCTTCTGCTGTTAATATAAGAGTGCATGTTTGTGATATACAAGTCTTGGCAAGAAACCCCCCAAATCAGTATTGCGATTTCACTACAGGAACTAATCTATGCATGTATCATTGGAATTATGCAAAAATCAAGAGATGGAAGAAAAGTAGTTTATTTCCTGACAATACCACCAAAAAATATTTTCCAACATTAAAATTCTAAGCAGCGTTGCAAATATAATATAGTATAATATTTTTCTAATTCTCTTTATGTCAAACAGAAATAAAAAGCTTCTACTTAGGACTGGAATACTAACTGATGAACTTCTAATTGGAAGTTTTTAAAATAACTGGAAATATATGAACTCAGTTTTTCTCTTACTGCTCCTCTCCAGAAAAAAATGTTCAAAAGGATGGAAATTTCTAGAGCATATGGCTGTTGCAATGATTTTAAAACAAACCGTTTACTTTACTGTGGGGAACCACTCCAACATCCTGCAGTCCTGAACTGCTTTGTCATGGCACTGTTATACAAACCTCTCCCACCTTATGAGGTTATGGCTCAGATCCTAGGGCAAACATTTCTACATCACTGTAAAAAGTATGAACAACAAAGTGGTTTAACCACAGTGTCCTGTGAGAAAATAAATGAGCAGTGCAGACAAATCGGTTGTGTCAGGAGTGCTTTTGTCTAAAACCTCCAGAGCTTGTAAGCAGAACTAGTGATGATAAGAACTGGACATCAGATCCAAATTTTTGCTTAAAAAATAACATGCACCATTACAGGTACCTTCTCCATGCATGTGAAGATAAAATGCTATAACGCAAAAAACAGGACAAAACTCCACAACTGAATAGTTTCTTGATTTTTTTTTCCCCAGAACGTTTCTTGTTTTTTTTTTAACAGAACAGATTTTGTAACCTTATTCCTTGCCCTCCAATCACTGCCCTCTCCCCTGCCGAACCCCCACACCTTGTCAAAGCCCTTAACAATGCTCTTAACAAGTCTTCCAATAATCACCGTGCAAAAGAACAGTCCCAAACCCTTCAGACTACTGTCAACTCTCAAAATTACTAAAGAGCCATCCCACATTCTCAAGCTCCTAACTGAAAGCCGGGAATGACTGTGGAGAACTTGCCACATAAGGTCTGTGAACCACAGGTCTAAAGCACAACATTTGCAAGGGCACTGTATCTAAAAAAACCCCAACTTCCTCTTGGTTATATATTAGACTATACTCCAGTGTTATCAGATCTTGCTCACCATCCCTCTTTTTCATCCCAGAACTTCTGCAATTGTCCTTTTGCCTCTCTGATTTACTTATTCTTAATGCCCTTCTTGCTTTTTGTCATTATTCAACCCTGGCCTCTGCCCTATCCCTTGCTACAGCAGGCAGTTATATTAAAAGAAAAAAACACCAGAGAAAGTATGAGATAAACTTGTTTTAATCTTAAATGTGACTGGTCAGCATCAGCACTTCTTTTAAACATGCTCTCTTTTCTTTTGCTGTTTCATGGTCCTGCAGGGATTTCACAGTATTTTCACCATGCTTTTTCTAGTTATCATACAGTTTATTTCTGCCTGTATTGTATCATCACTAAATGTTTGGGTAAACAAGGAAATTGCCATGGAGTAGACTATTTCTAATGCAACCAACACCTGAAAACCTTCATTCCAAACAACACATGTATAATATTTTAGCTGCCAAAACTGTAGCCATGGTGAATTTTGTTTAAGCAGCACTAAGTTCCTCCTTCATGGATGTACTCCTTCCAAGCACACTCTCACCTGTAGGTTCCTACAAGTACGTTATTTTATGTTCACTGCAGGCTATACCCGTACCTTGTTTGTGCACCTCCACCCTGAAGACCAAAATAATAGATCTTATCACACTTAAATTGCTACATAAGAAAAACCAGAACTGATACTGATCCACAAAGTGTAGGGGAAAGTCAGAGGCATAGTCTGGAATATAGCTGGTAAAACCTAGAGGAGTCCTGCCCAGGTCTGACAAACTCTTTAGAATGGAATTCCACATATAAATTTGAAACCCATGGATTTAACGACAGGCAATATTTATAATATATTTTAGAGAATGTTTTTATTTGAAAGCTTGAACTAAGGTGTATGTTATAATGAGAATACATACCTTTCTTAAGCATTTCTGCAGGATAGCTAGTATTCTGGTAACCGTTACCCTGGCAAGTTTTTGAAACTAAATTTTATTTGTAGGAATCACACATTTCTGTATCGCTTAGACAAACCCTCTAATAAACAGCAGACACTAGTTCATAAGCTGTGCATTTGCTATATTAATCTAGTCTGCTTCACACTCTCATTACAGTAACTTACTCAAAGAGTTCACATCAAATCTGTTTCTCCCCCACGCAACACAGCAGAAACCATGACATCAGTGGCTACTTTCTCATTTTTTGTAAAATATTTGAGTAGGGTAATTTCTGGCTTTGCCAACCAGTCTAAACAAGCTGTATTAATCCTTTAATGTAGAGTTTAAAAAGACCCGCATTAAGTAAACATTAATATAATGATTGTACTTGTGACAAATGGATATGTGGTGGAGACAGTATGTCAGTAAGTTAAAGGAGTCATCCCATTTCAATCCGAGTTGAGTGTTTCACTGGAAGCACACACATGCAAATGAAACAGTTTAGAAACCTTTTACCACTATTAACATAGAAATATAATGGAGAAACTCAGGCAATTTTGTTTTTCAAAGTCGCATGCCAAATTCAGTATCTCTGAAAATTATGTTCTTGCAAAGAAATTCAGGTAGTGCTTTTCTATTTGCTGAAAACACACAGTGAAGCCATACTCCCTGTAAATATCTAACCAGCTCCCTGCTGGAATCCGGCTGTCAGAAACACAGGAAGAATAATCCCTCCTGGCCTGTTATTAGAATGTGATGCCCTGCGTAACTACCTTGAGTATATCTATACCTACCTTGAATACACACCTAACCTGAGCTTCTACTTGAGCACAGGGTCTCTGAAAGATTTAAAGTATTTTACTTGACACCCCCTTCCCATTCATGCTATTTAATGATCCCGAAGACATTTTTCAAATCTGTGAAGGGATGATGCATGCTGCACTGTCATTTTTGTTTGTAAGGTTTAAAAGACCCATCATTAGTTTGGTCTGACTTTCCTTTTAGCAACTGAGATACCTCTATCAGCAGCGAACAAACACAACGTTCAGTTGCATACAAATGAAAACCATTCCCATTACTAAAGTTCTGAACATCCTGGAGCTGGTGTTTTTGTGAGCCAAACAAAGGGCGCATGCAATGCGCAGCTGCTGGGATTTGTCAAAGCCTGCAGGATTTAACACAGATTCTACCTGAGATACTGGCTTCTGCATGAACTGTTGGCAAAGTTACAGCAATATTACATTGTAAAGTGAAACACTTTATCAGTCCAGTTAATTTCTATGTTTAATGATTTCATTTTTCTGCTCATCTCCCCATGTGATAATTACAGAGAAAGTAATTCTGGGGAATTCATATTCAAAACCCCATGAACTACACTAAAAGAGGCATATCATGAATATATGGAATTCTTTCAAAGGCTTGAAATATGTAGGTATATGTGTATGGATTAAAAAACCTTAGGAAATGAATAAATAGTTAACTATGGGTTTGCCTGATAACAAAGTTTATTGAAATCTATTGCTCTGATTCCTGTATAAAAAACCCCACAAACAAGAACACAAAAGACAATCTTGTGTTTGGGATTCCTTATTGTGTTACACCACATAAACATTATAGTGTATGTTCCTGCAGCTCTCTTGTACTCTCTTCAGAGATACCTCAGGCTGTGTTTAAGATCGACCAATCAGTGGTAACAGAACTACCTTTCTCAATTATTTGCTTCATAACAGCTGGAATCTGCCCAGTCCCAGCTTTAAAAGAAAACTAAAAATCTTCTTCTCTCATGGTTAACTACTCGGGGGAAAAAAACAACTATGTTAGTTCTTTGGCATCCTTCCACTGCATGTAAGGCTCTTAGGCAGAAACATTATTAAGGTGTGTTTTCCTGTACCTCAAAGATATCTGAGCAAGGGCTGGAGTCTGACAAAGTTTACCACCATATTGTAAACCTAATTTATACTGACTCTGTGGCCTATGCATCAAAAAAACCTTTCAGGCAGGATCAAAAGGACAAATAGTGTCCTGTGACAACGTATTCAAAGAATCCTGGATCCCTCACACCACACAAAACTGACGAAATTATTTAATGAAATTTAATCAAATGATCTGAAGATAGAAACAGCAAGCAAAATGAGCTGCTGTTTTAATTCTTAGGATGAAATAAGAGAACTGGTTATATTCACATTCCAGTAGTGAGCATATAAAATTACATACTGTAGGTTTAAAGCAAGCAGGTAAGTATTTTTTTTTTGTGTTACAAGCCTGCCCTATGGTGCAGTTTGTTAGGGCAAGTCTGACCTCGGTTCCATGCCATGGCAAAGAAGGGCCTTACTGCAGAATTTCCTGCCAGAGAATATACGATCAGTATTCTTTGCTGCCACATGCCCTGAAAGCAGAAAAGACTCATTTATTTAAATTAGCTTAACAGCAACTGCTTTTTGCTAAATCATGCTGCTACATCCACTCTCCATCTATTGTGCTGCCTTCATTACTTCTTTAATCAATTAAGAACTGATTTCTTTGGCAGACAGCATGGCTACCCTTGAAGAGCATAGAAGTCCACTTTATTACCCACTTTATGCTGGCTAATGAAATCTGTGTGCTTTGGATTTGTATTCTACATCTAAGCATGGCCTTCAACCCTACAATAATTTCTTTCTCTAGCCTGCCTCCCCCATGGTGTCTCCAGGCAAGAGTCAGCTGGAACCAGTGCGAAAGTATGTCCTGAATGGCCAGCCATATGTGTATGCTACTGCCAAACAAAATATAGCACAGCTCAATTCTTCTTGCCTTTCTCTGTGTGGGAGCACTACTTCAGGTTTTTTCACCTCTACACAGCTGTGGATGTTAACTAACTTCCTGTAAGTTACACAGTCTTTGAGATTTCTTTCCCTCTGTAAAATTTGGTTGAAAATGGTCAATAAACTGAAAAGTCACTTGGTGGGAACTACAGCTCAACTAAGCAGGTGGCTAGCACTGTCCATTAAACTCTTCTTTGGAAGACTCTAGGATAAAAGCTGGTCCAAACAAGCATGTTTTGTTCAAGTTGTAAGGGTTTGGATGCAGTCTCTCAATATATCCTTGCACTAAATGTCGCATAGAAGTAGAATTTTCCGATACCATGCTCCATGCCTTTCTTTAAGATTCTGGGAGGCTGAATTGCTACAAATTCCCAAGCGAACAGCAACAAGTCTCTCATGTTTAGTCCATGTGTCTGCTAGAACGTTTAATATGAACAGTTTATCTAGTCTCTTTAACCTACTTTGATACATACAACCAAAGATAACTCACTTGAACAAAAAAGTGAAATGCTACTTCTGTAATAACATGAAAGGAAGTACCAGTCTTTGTCATGGTCCTCATTACCCAAACTGGTGAAAATTCCTGACTACTTCTCCCCTTGCTCATTTTTCCCCTCTCATGGTGTGTTTGTGGATCCAAGCTAAAAATGTCATCTTATATTTTATCGAGAGAAAACCAAAGACAAAAAAACAGTGAGGAAAAAAAAAGCTCAAATGTACTTTGGAGCATAAATACTCCCTAAAGACTTTGATAGGCTGGTGATACATGTGTTTTACAAAGCAAAATGTAAAAGATATCTCAGGTTATGTTAAGGTTGGAAATGCATTCCAACATAATAATGATCCTGTGATTACCTTAAACTTGTGCAGTTTAAGCACCAACAACACCAAGCATCGGAGGCAAGGTTAGTCTTATAAATATATAAATATCTGAAGGCAAAATCCCTAAATTACCTATGCTCTATCCCATTGAACAGACAAGTACTTCTATCAAAAATAGAACAACCTTTGTTTGACATAAGTTGACAGGACTCCTGTTTTGTTATGACTATTTACTCAAAATTTCTCCTTCCCTTTTCACTTCAGGTTCACTCCACACCCTGCTCATCTTACTCTTGTCTACCTTACTCTGCTCCTCTTTCCTTTGTTATTCTATTTGGTTCTCCTTTCCAAAATCAATCCACTTGCATATGCTCAACTTCACAAACCTTCCTGTATAACACAACTGCCTTAGTCACTCTGCTTTTTCTTTTAGTCTTTCTCTTAGTCTGAAATCAGAAAGTTTCTCTGTTCACTCATACTATGAAAACTGATTGGCAAAATCTCATCCAGGAATTTATATGCAAGATGCATGCTACCGTAAAATCTTAAAACCTAGTCATCATCCCCTGCTTCGACAAAAACATTTGCAGGCCATCTGCTCACGTGTATCTATATATTTTTTTCCTAGTTAAAGTAATCTGGAAGTTTTCAATACTTTTGTCTGCTGTGATGGTGTCTTTAGAATAAACATAATAAAAACATTCCTTTATCCAGGTATTTTTACTTTTGGAAGGTATATACCAGTGTTTTTACCACAGGTCTTTTAGCCTTACCTATTTTTATTGTTAAATGACTTACCACTTCAACTGCATGTGCCTGCAGCTTCAAAGAGTTGTTAATAGTAGCCCCCCTCTATACATGCTGTTCTTAGCAAAAAAAGTAGTTATGTACAGATACAAATTCCTAGATGCTAAAGTGATGTGAGCTGCTCAGTATCATCTCAACACAGACTGTCTGTAACTGCCCAGAACCCAGCTCTGGGTGTATACATGAATGTGTCTGTGTCTACATGATATAAACAGTGTTGATAGCAACTTAAAAAAAACAACCCAAAAAACAAAACCACAATGAAACCTCAAGACTATTTACGCTTGTCCTGAAATTAATTTTAAAAGCTGTTGTGTAGAAAAGAAAAAGACTCCCAATATTATTCTTTTTCTGCCTCACATTCATCTTTGAATCTAGGCAAAATCCTTCACGGTAACTGCTGGAGGGAAGAGTTGAAAGGGTATTTCCTTTGACAACCTAAAGAGCTTTGCTACCCCAAACTAAATTAAAGCTAAAGAACTTTCTCTGTATGGTCAATTATTAGGGTTGACATCCACGTAGAAGAGCCCTGCCTCATAAGTTCCATACAAACATGCAGACATTACATTCCTGTCTGTCCACACCATCTGCGCGTGTGGTCTGCAGACACAGGATTCCTGTCCATCCACACTGTCCCTGTGTTTGGTCCACAGAGGCAGGATTCCTGCCCAAGCACACAGCAACACATGTGCAGTACAGAGCTGGACAGATGATTCCTGTCCATTTGCCCTGCTCTTGCTCACAGTACAGAAGCAAGGAGGATCATAATAAACCAACTTTTTTTTTTCTTTTTCTTCCCGCAGAGGTTGATTTTTCACATTAAGTCTGCATCAAAGCTTAGATAACAGCACTAGCTGGAAAGACTGAACAAACATTCAGATTTTCTGCTGCATTTGTACCAAAATCAATCTTACCAAGGAAAGAAGTTCTTTTGCTTTCTACTAAATTCATGGCACACAATGGGTAGAGATGTGTCAGTTTGGTCAGATGAATTTCTCTAAGGTGTCTGCATTTCAGACAGTATTCCCATCATTGCCTGCTCTATTCCTGATCTGTTGTCCTTTTGTGATTTACATTCTATTACACCATTACACTTGAGTAGAGGCCCACCCAATGGGTACCATAAAGCACATTGTTAAACTTACAAAAAAATCTTAGAAAATTCCATCTCTGCTATAGAACCACCAAAAGAAAAAGGTGTGTGGAACAAGATGAAAAAACAGCTAGTCATACCTCTGGTGTTTTCCCCTTAATCCTCTTACTGCAAGGTCATTAAATTTAAGACAGGTGATGCCACACATTAAAGAGTCCTGACAAAGCAGATGAAGAAGTAGAGATGAATGAACAGCACAGGGGCAATCTCAACTGATTTATTTGCAACCAGCAGACTTAGAAGGAAACAAGAAAGCCTTCGTATTTTTTAAGCCCTCTTTGTATCATAAACCAGATTGTTGGCTGACAATGGAGAAGGACTAGCTACTCTGGGTAATCAGGAAGAGGGGGAAGAAAGGAGGAAGAGACATCAAGAAATCTTTTCATCGTCTGACAGTGATGAAAAAGATAGGGATGGACAATAAGCAACTAGTCTTAGTTTGCACTTCCCAGTCTGTAGATCCTTCCCTCAAAATCAGTGAATCCTCTTTCCAGTCCAGAAGAACATTCTGATACCTTGCCTGTGTCTCCATGAGATATGGAAGAGACTTGAAAGGTGCACAAAATGAAGATCTGTGTGTATAAATAAATATATTTTCCCTTAATAAAAAAGAAAAAAAGAAAAAACCTACAATGAGAAGGTACAGTAATTATTACTTCCACAAAACAAATAAACCCATGCAGTCTTCCAATTTTAAACAACTTAGGTATGTGTGTGTTCTTAAGGATCACTACATTGCTTTTATTATTTTTTCAACACCATTAATATCAGCAGTTGGCAGAAGTTTGGGTTGCTAGCTCTAATAAAGAAGGCGAAGCCAAGATTATATCTACTAGTGTTTTGGAGATGGAGGGCACATTGGCTTGGTATCAGAAATTACAGTTACATTTCAGGTTTATGTGAAAAAAGTGAGAAATGTAATTTCTTAAAGTATTAAAAGGATTAAGTGTGGTACAATGGTGAAATTGAATGTTTAAAAGAGTTAAGTTTCCCCCCTCCAAATAAAAATCCACTGTAAAAACAAGAAATACCTGCGTTATTCAGATCCTAAGAAGAACTTGGCTGGAGTCAGCTGTGAGAGCTCCCTTTATTTTTTTGTTTACTCAACTACAGGAAATATTTGTATTCACACTAAGACAGACAGGAATTGGCAGTAAACAGAAAGAGAATAAAAGCCTAAGTTCTGTGACTGTAAAGTTGTGCTCAAAGAGAACAAACACCCTAATAAAATGGCTACTCCTTAACCTGGGCTGCATGTGACACAAAAGACAATTACTTCCCACAGGCACCAACACTGTGATCAGAGTTTAATACATATTTGGAGACTAAAGCTTTATGGTAGCTGAGATACTACTATTCACCTATACTACTGGCAACCTAAAATTGTGCAACATGTTATTGCAAAGGTAAATTTACTCATATTGGAAACCAGCAAACTGATCTTATATCCACATGATAAATGTTTGATTATGCTAAGTAAAATCAATCAGCAATGTTTTGATAACTGAGTTTGAGACTTATTTTGTCTTTATGCACAATCCTGGGCTAATCTCTGAAAGCATTTCTTGGTACTGAAAAGACTCAAAACCTTTGGTACCACATTTAAGGCAAAGAATGGCAGACAGAAACAGATCCGTTCAGAGACAGCAGAACACAACTTCTCTAAAGATGATCTGCCAGGTATCACTACCTCGTATTTGATGGCCTCATTTGCAGATCCCCGTTCAAGGGAGGGCCTGGAAGCAGGATCTCCATCAGTATCAACTTTCTCATCTTGTATCTTTCAGAGCTGGCAGCTGTTACCAGACTCCTCACAGCTTCCCAAGTTAGCAGCCAGCAGAAAAATAGCCACCCCCTTCCTACACACGTTCACAAATACCAAGTGGCAAAAACATTACCTCTAGGGAAAAACTACACACTTTTCCTTTGGTTGTGAATATTTTCTCATCTTAGAAAAGGAGTGCAGAAAACAGCATGTACTTATCAAGGAGTAAAATGCATAATTTATTCAGCACCAAAACATGAATAGTAATTTTTTTAAGACTTGTATTCTTTAGAACACAACAACATGAATTTAACAGAACTGAAGGCAATCTGCAGCCATCAGCACCCGTCCATTGCAGAAGCTATCACAAGTAACTGATGCCTAATTTCATAAATCTATGTCTCCTTTTGATAAACGCAATATACTAGCCTATCAATTTCCGCATCTTGATATGTAAATTACTGAAGGGTTAGTATCAAGAAACTAGTCCTAACTGACAGCACTTATCTTGTATTTCCAACTGCAACATGAAACTTCTGTTTTCCCCTGCATTACCTATTCATTAGCCTGAGATATGGTGTACTGGACTAGGCTTAATCAGACTGTTTCAAAAAGGGAAATTATTTTCAGAATTAGAAAGATCTTAATACAGTGGATGAGAAAAAAAGTATCTGTAGACTGAGAGGTATTTCAGTATATAAGCTCAAAAATACCTGAGACCACTGTTCATCAACAGCTCACTATTTACTGAAGCTGAAGATCATTCTGTACAGTTAAGATTTAATTGTTTCATTATCCACTTTTAAGATGGTGGGGATTAAAATTCTCTGTTGCAGAGACTGTATTTTTCTCTTCTCAAGCAAAGCAAGCACTGATTTATTATGTCATCCCCAAAATAACACAGTGAAATCCCAAACATGCAATACATTCTATCTTATATGCCATTAATTTTCATTACATATTTCTAGATGCACAATCCTTTCCATCATTGCTCCTACAAGTAAAGAACACACCACTGACATATTAAGTCATACAACTGTTCATCTGTAATCTACTTCAAACTTTCTACACATTTAGCTTATGAAACCATCAGTCACCTCATATCTCTGACTTCACCTTCTCCTTATTCTCCTTACATGTTTTTGGAACACACTTGCATCATATAACACCTTGCCAGTTACAGATCTTAACAAGTTAAAACCAACACTGAAGCTGGTTAAAATACCTTTCAGCTTTCTGCCACTACCTTTCTACTGACTATCAATGTGTGAATTGCTTTTTATGTAAGATATTTGTTAAAGTCACATGTTCTTTAGGCTTCTCATCCAAAGAGAAGTAACCATAAATAAAGTCTTACTTCATTGCTTCAGTGTGAAACTGTTCAGTGTCTTGTGTGTTCCCTGGGGAATAGTGCCAATAAATGTAGGAACAGATAAGCATAAAGTACCAAGTTGGCACATTTTGGATGGAGATGCGGTAAAGGGATATGTGTGTCTTCTAGACAATTGTCAGTTCCAGGTATAACAGCCCAAACAAATGGGAATAATTTAATACAGAGAAAGTAGTATCCAATCAATGAAATATCAGTAAAGATGGTTACACATTCATCTTGGAAAACCACAGTATTTTTACTGCATTCAAGGAAGTAATTCAAAATCTTCTTGCATCTGAAATTTCGATGTGAAATTCCTGTTTCTTCAAACAAAATATATTCACAGGTTTATCTCATCAAGATTACTTACATGTTTAAGTGGAATCCTCTCTGTCACCAAAACTTCAGAGTTCCCTGAACAATGTGTCTACATGACAAGATTAAATGTAATCATAAACTGACTGTATTTTCCGGTCAGCCTTCAAACATCATCAATTCAAATACCAAAAGAGTGATGCCAAACCAACCCAGCCACAAGAACCGATTGTCGTGAAGTCTCAAATATTTTACCCCTGAGGCACATCCTGCCACTGGACAACAAACAGGGAGTAGTCATGTACGGGTCCTTCCCAACCACCCCACAAACCGTAGAAGTTAAGCAAAAGAAGATGCACCCATAATTTTATTCCGTGAATGAACAGCTATTGGCAATCTTGAGCTCTTCTAAAATGTTCTTTCCGAGCTTTTGCATCTCTCTCACAAACTCACCAGCTAACACAAAGCTGTCAGAAACTGAGGATAAAATCTGGAGCACAGAACTCTTGCAGAAATAAATACCTAAATGCTCAGTTGGAGGTATGTATTAAAAAGACCTGTTTTAATATATTCTCTTTATTTAACTGAAAACAGTGCCTGTCAGATCAGCAGTTTGTGCCACAATAAACTATGGAAAATCACCACCATGCAGTACAACTGTGATGTGAAATGACAGTGACTGTATTTACATTTCACTAATGTCCAGAAATACTACTCACAGACAAAGGAATTATTATTTTTTAGGCCCAAAATTAGATTTCCTAATGCAGCCTTCTGGAGAAACTCAAAATTACCCAGTGTTCTTTAATGCCACTAACAAGCCTGGTCCTCCTAGTGTAGGCTTAACAATTATAACTGATATACCAAACACCAGCAGAGTGGTTGTCACTTACAGAAATGGGATATAGCGTCTCTTAACTGCTAACCTAGACTTGTCCAGCAATCCTGATTTTCTAGTCAGGGACAACACTGCTTAAACATAGCATAGGGGTTCGTAATCCTGAATGAGAGATACTGTAAATGTGTCAGTAGACGCTGTCAGCAACTATCCAATAATTTACATTTATTTGTGTCAAGTTTTAGTGAATTGCAAAGCTGTAAAACTGTAATATGAAAATCTTAATATATTCAATAAATGGAGGAATATTTCTAATAGAATGAAACCGGTTTTTGAAAACTGAGATTGAACTTGGGAAGTAATAGTCCACAGAATACTTTTTCAAATGTAACAAATGTCTAGAAAGAAAAGGTAGGAGGTACTGTATTGTCATTTGAAGTCCAAAGTACTTTTATTAATCTTAAAGCTCAATCTCTCAGTGAGGCAAACAACCTTCCCCTTCAAGCAAACCTGCATAGCTGCCATTGCCATGTCCTGAAAACTACCAGCTGAGACATGAGTGAAGGCACAAAGAGAAAGCAGACGTGGCTGTCTACAGAAGGGCCAACAGGCAGTTCCCTTCTCTGGCACTGTGAGGCCAGTGACAGCAAGAGGCTCACTTGAACATACATTATTATTTAGTAATACAAGAGGCAGAGGGTAAAAAAGGTAAAAGGAGGAGGGAGAGGGGAATGAGAGTGTAAGTAATACCAAGGGAAGATGAAATGCTGCCCTAGAAAAGACTGTTGACGCTGCACCGAGTGCTGTTACTGTGGTAATCTATGATTAAAAATGATGGGAAAAAAGTCTGGAGAACATTACATGGAGAAGGTGATTTCTTTTAATCTGTGAGGGCTTCTTGTGTTGCGCTTCAGGAAGCAGTGTTCAAGGACATGACAAAGCCTGGCTTTTTCTGTGCCTGTTTGGCTGCTGTCAGGGTGCTGGGGTCTGCTCCTGGCAGAGATCCCCCTTTGACAGAAACAATTACTGAGGAGCAAAGCCTGGCAAAACAAGCAGCACTATGATTGATAATCTGGGTGGATTACAGGCCTTCGACAAAAGCCATGATGCTTAAATTTGACAGCTGGCAATGCTTGATGAGAGCCAATTAGTGGATATATATTCACTTCACTCAGAAACTTCTCCTGTTTCTAGTCCAATAGCTTCCTGAATAGGAACTGTACAGTGATTTCCCCCACTTCTGCCCGCTCACATTTATGCCAGCTAGACTGTCAGTATAGCTAAGAATATACTATAAAACCTGTATATTTTGGCACCTTTGTATATTAAAGCCAGTAGATTCAAATTTCATAAATCTGCATTTGACCCTACAGGCAGTGATGGGTACAAGAACCTGAAAAAATACGCCTCTATGCTGAGTCTACATACCACCAGTGTGTAAATGAGGCTGCGACTGCACTCTTTATGTAACAAGTCTACTACAGGTGACAATAGTTCTCCAAATGCTTCACTATTCCTTGAACGTTTCCTGACAAAGCATGTTAATCTGTCTGTTGCTGTTTCAAATAAGTTAACCTGACATCCAGAGAATACCAGAATTCACAGAGCACCTTCTGTTCCGCGTAATACATGCAGGAACCTCTGATATTCAAGTCCCATTCAAACTCATCTGCCTGTTCTAAAATTTCTTATCACATAGGTTTTCTTTCCCCGCTTTTGCACCTATTTCCACTTTTGCTAGTGCAAGTATGTGGGTACTGTGGTGAAGGGATCAATAAACAAAGATGGATTCAAGTGTCTTGAATCTCATCATTTGTTTCAAACATTAACTTTTACTTTGCTTTCTCAGCTATAACGAAGACAACACCACCCCCCTCAGACAACTTAAATACATCTTCCTAGATTTCTTAGGTCCCCTTCAGACAGTGGTTTGAGAGGTATCTCCGCTTATTAAACTTCCGTGGGCAGCATCACACTGCCGGGGCCTCTCAGATGCTTTCAGAGAACAACGGTAGCTCTGTCACAGAAACAGCACTACATCAGCAATTACCTGCCGTGATTGTTTCCATGTCACCTGAAGAGGAAATTCATTTGCTAATAGGGTAATCACTCTCATCAGACATGGTTTCAAATCAGGGCAGCTAAGGCAAAGCAAAGACTAACTGCATGCCTCACAGAATCTGTATTATTTCATCAGGCAGGGTGGTAATAAAAACTGCCAGAAGTGTGGTCATGCTGATACAGCTCCGCGGCAGCAAGAGGAAAATGCTTGCCTGTCAGTCTCCTTTGACCTGTTTTATATTCTCCTGTTACAAAGAGAAATGACTCCAACCAGTGGAACTTCACTTTGGAAAAGTTCACAGCAGAGGAGTGTCAGGTGTCAGTGTGCCGGGTTTCCAGGGAAACCAGTAACAGTGGAAAAATAGCATTTTCAGGGGGCGAAGCTATTCTGGAATCTAAAATTCTTTCCTTTTCCTCATGATCCTATGAACCACCACGTTTACTTGAGAAACACATCTCTGCAGTACCTTGAGCTCATTAGGAAAGCCAGCCAAAATCTTTGCAGGGAAGAAGCACGAAGTAGCGCAGAGAAAACAGCTTTGGGACTTGCATCACTGGATGAAATACATATTAAATATTGCATAAATGCTAACTATTAATACTACTAGTCATCACCAAATAATTTCTCTCAATTTATGGGAATGGTGAATAACAGCCCCTCAAATTCATGCTGGCCCAAAGAGGAAGGAATGATCTTGATGAGGATATAGAGTAGAAGGGAATGACAGTTATTAAAGATTCCTCTGAATAGTAAGCAAGCTAACTCCATAACTCATACTTTCAGCGGCATGAGGTTTCTTATCTCCCTTCACTAAAATAGAAAGAAGCTCTTTTCACTAAGTTAAGTATAAGCAAATAGCAAGAGTGTATGTGGCAAGAACAGGAAAGGTGATGGATTGTATGAAATGGAAGTACTAATGGAGAAAAAGTACACATTAGAATGAAAAGAAAGCTGAAGACAAAGGTTAATCTACTCAGTCAAAAGCGAAAGCCATCAAAAAATAAAGTCAAGAAGCTCAAAGTGCTCGTGTCTTTTCTGTGTCAAGTCTTCACTAAAACCTGTACTTTAGGTGACTAACAAAAATTATTTCCATTCCCAGAGAACATAATTTTAGGTCAGAAAAAGAAAAGAACAAATGAGATGGTACTCAAAAAAAATCAGTTGTCTTCCAATTTTCTAGCTCTGACTACACTATACTATACTATACTATACCATACTATACTATGCTATACTATACTATGCTATGCTATACCATACTATACTAGGGAAGAGTTTATCTACTATAACGAAAGCTATTAATGGTTATTTTGGGGAACCTGTGGGAACTGGGCAGGTTTTAGAAGACTCCGTTAAGGTTCCTAACACTCTCACATGACATGTTCATGACAAGTTCGGCTAAGGAAAGGCCTCATTTTGAGCTTTGTCCAGTTTCAGATATCACACAAATCAAATCAAATCTAAAAAAGAACAACTGGAATGATCAGATATCTAGAAAACAAGACACATGAAAACTAGGAGAACTGAGTCTACCCAGTTTAGAGAGTAACACATAGGAGATACCTCTGTGTAAACCGAAATGGCTGCTAAAAAGTGCAAAGAAATAGTCTATACCCATAACAGATAGAAAAAGTAGTAATGAGCTTAAATTGCAGTAAGGGATATTATAGATGCACAACAATATAATAAGGATAAAGACAGATGAGCCACAGAAAAGACTTCTCAAGACTGAAGGTCTCCTTCACTAACAGTCTTTCAGAACAGATTACAGGCATAGCTGAATAAATCAAGTGGGTTACATGGAACTCTGTCCTGAGCCCAGTACTATTCATTATTTTTCATTAAAAATCTGTGTGATAGAAGAAAATGTATATTCGTGAAATATGTGGAGAAAGCTTATGCTGGGTGGTTCTGTGAGCATGCTGAAATAGAGGATCAAAACTCAACATGTTCTTAAAGACTGAGGAACCGATCTGTAAATTACTTTTATTTAGAACAAGGCAGCATAATAACAACATGTCCAGTATTAATCTAACCTAGAGTCACACCACTTCAAATAAAAATTTTGAGATCCCATCATCAGTAACACCGAATCAAGCTGGTTCCTGGTAACTTCTGCTATAGTATATTATAAAACGATCTGGAATAATTACAAAACATTATATAATAATACAAGAGAATACAGCAATCTACAAACTACTCAATTGAATAATACTCCGAAGTCTCAGAAAACAGACACCAATAAGGTTCAGAACCTACTAAAAATTGCGCCGCTATTACTTAACATTTATGGCATAGTAGTGCCTAGGGATGTTGGTCAAGTCAGGCTCCCACTGTGTGAGACACTGTACAAACACAGAAAATGACAACCTTTCCTCCAAACAGCTCCTAGTAGAAAACCCCAACCATTTAAGACTCAAAGCCCACAGACAGGAAAACCTCAGCCCATTCAGCATGCCTTCCCTTTGCAACTCGATGCTACAGATCAGCGCTTCACCCTGTTACAAAATAAATATATCCTGATCGTTAAAACTTGGCTTGACAAGGAAAGGCATAAACGGCAAACAGGCTACTTTCTAACAGATGAGCAGTGGACGTGCTGCCACGATGCAGGCCAAAGCTCCTTGGGTCTCCGTCAATTCCAGTGTGACATACATCGTGGGGGCTTCTGTATGGTGCATAATGTGAGCACGCTGGCTGGCGCTCACCACGCTACATCTGGACTTTGTTAGCCACCCTTCAGCTCTGTTCTCTTGCATCAGCCCCGGCCCCCTCTGGTGAAGCAGCCTCCCAACCCACTGCTTCTCCATGAACTACTCACGGAGACAAAGTACTCTGGGAGGAAGTAAATTGGGACCACATTAGCTGGTGACCCTTGCCCTGCAATTGGCCTGCCTTTCCGATGACAGAGAAAATCCCTCATGCAAACTGACAAGCAATATGAAACAGGCAGCTCCATTTACTGGAAAGCTTGGTCAATGCCGAGTGCCTCATTAGGAAATGGCCTCTATATTGAGGCACATTCCTGCAATTCAGAGCCCAGAAACTCTAAATTAAAACAACATTGATGCCATATCCTCTTTCCGAAATGCCTCTCTTCATCCAAATTTTAATACACCTACTTAAAGAAATTAAAGAACCAAAATGTCTTTGGCAGGACTCTTTCCCTCTCTTTCGCAGTAATACCCTTCCTGTGCGAGCGACCAGGAACGGGGCAGTGTTGGGAAGGGAGAAAGAAGACTTAAAGCAAGGGATAACTGCAGAGTCCTCCAAAATCTATACCACCTTTCCTCAAGGAATCCATGTGTCTTCACCAATATTTTTAAATAAATAAAAATCACCTGAATTTGCAGGGCTGAAGAAGCTGAAATTTATTTTTTTTTAAGAAGTAAATCAAGGCTCATCAGTAAAATGAGGTTTTGTTTTGTGAGTGAGTTTTATCTTTGTACACTTTAAGAAAGGTCAATTAACAGTAAGCCAGTTTGCTAACCGTGGGTAACTACTGTAGCAACTCAATGGTAACCAGCACAAGCAATGAAAAGGCAGAATCCGAATCCTATCATACACACTTGGGTCCATTCACACACACTACTGCAGTGTAATCAAAAAGCTCCTTTCCCAAAGAGCTCTCTCTGTCAGAGGCTCTCTCCAGTTTGCAATGAGATTTAGCAATCAGGTCTATGGTACCCACAACAGCATGCATAACTCTTTGCACAAATCACCCCCTTCTGATATCGCTCAGCACTTCTTTTTGCATCCTACATACATGGAAATGGAAATGTTTTAGTCAACTGTGCCTGCCGGTCAACTGAAAATGCTGTTTTCCCACCATGAAAGCTAGGCATTTACTAGAAATGGGACGGACTGAAATACCACATACTTATCAGGAAGTTCAACAGCTCTGAAACAATGTTAAAGGTGGAAGGAATTACTGAGGTCAGGATCCCAGCTTTGGATCTGAAGGGTTGAATTTTTAGGCTCCAGAAATGTTTTTGAAAGCCTTCTAGAAGATCTTGATTAACTGGCATCTTGAACAGCTGTGTTCAATACATCTGAAAGTCTCAAAGGTTTTTCAGCAACAGTTTCTACTGTAAATTCAGGAATTGCAGCTAAACTTTCAGAAAGTTCCTGAAATGCTATGTAGTTCTGTGGAGGCTGGCAAACACAGATGGACCTGTGTTCTCAAGATACAGAAAAGGGTCCACGTAGAGAAAGCTTAAATTGATGAAGCAGTATAGTTCTTTTGTTGGAAAATACGAGGCTGGTGACCTGTAATAACTGAAGAGGACCACAAGGGCCAAGCACAGAGATTATTTGCAAAGCATGCGGAAAAATGAGATTCCCTTTGACTATATTGGTAATGATCCTGTAAAATCTCATAGCCTTCTCTTCTGACCCATGTCTTATTTCCGGAGCTGTCACAGTTGGTATCATTTGAATTGATGCAGAAAAAGTAGATACCAAAACTATTGGTACTGAAAAAACATAAATGCGATTTCAGATCCCCTGCAACTTATAGAGGTGGTGAATATTACTGTCCC
Organism: Falco naumanni; assembly: GCF_017639655.2. NCBI lineage: Eukaryota > Metazoa > Chordata > Aves > Falconiformes > Falconidae > Falco > Falco naumanni. Next base: position 24,271,211 of record NC_054058.1, read on the forward strand.
ATGACAAATAACTTTGAGAGCTTTCCTTCCAATGTGTTGAAAGCTGCACACAAAAAAGGATAAAAGATGAAACATCCTTAAGATGTATGATAGATTTTAGGGAGGATGTGTCAAATTTCTATTAGGTCAAATAAATATTTCTCAGGTATGGTTCAAATATAGTTTCGATTGTTTATATATAAACATATATTCTGCCTTGGGGATTTGGGATGCACTGGAGAATACCTTGAAGCCCTATTATCTGTGATTTTATATTTATACTTATATTACCTATATATAGCTCCTAGTCATACTACTCATAGCACAGATATGTTGAAGAGATTACTTTCTGCTTTCTTCTTCTTTTTTTTTTTAGATGACAGTCTTAAACCATCTTAAAAAATGATAAGACTTTATAGCTGATGCCAGTTTTGGAACCAAAAACTTCAAAATGCATTTGGATATTTCAATGAATCTTCTGAAAAAGGACTATTGCTCCAACATCAGCTCAGAACTGGTCTCACTTAATAGCAAGAAAAATTTCAAATTAATCTCCTTTGCGATTTTAGTTTATCTGGGAAATGAAGTATCCCACACCTATACAGAAAAGGACTTAGAATAGGCATCCTTAAAGGAAATGGCCGTGTCCTTTCAGGAACACACATGGTACTGTAAGACTTGCCAGTACTGAAAAATAATGATATGAACAACAACTTTATTAAAAAAATGACCTAAATGAAACCTAAGCCATTACATATAATCACAACCTTAACACAGAATTGAATATACACAAATTCTCAGCAGAAAAAAACCCACCACAAAACACTAAAGATTGTTCCATCTGTCCACAAAGGATAACCAGAAGGAAACTGGGAAGGGCAAGGGGCATGAAAGTGCTAGATTTTAAACTCGGGACAACAAGAACTGACAATAAAGTTCCTATTTCTCTCGGAATGCATAGTAATATATATTAAGGCTGTTATACCTACAGCCAATTACATGAAGAAAATAAGTACTCTATACTGCTGTGACTGCTTCTGAATCCTGTTCTAGTGGGATGTCATCTGGCTGACGAGTAATTACTACTGTCGCTCAAAAGTAAATAATACAAAACTGTAAACTATACTTCTTGCTCATTTTGAATCTGGTGTAACAATAAAAATCATTGTTCTTAAATTAAACCTTAAATAATTGTTATCTTCAAAATACATGGCCAATAACCTACTTGTGCTTCCTAAGGAAGAAGGACTGAGAGAAATCCCTTATCAGAAAGCAGAACAGGTTTTGTCTTACTGTCTTTGACAGCAACAGAAATCACCTGGTTGACAGATGAAATGTTGCACGTAAAACTTTATGAAGATGGAAACGGTGGCACTGAAGAAGTTGATACTGGATTGGCAGCAGCATATGAGCTATTACTATGTATGTGGCAAGGGAGTAACTCAGAAAAACCCACCAGAAGTGCTGAAGAAAAATCTACAGATTTTTCAGATCCTAAATCTGTTATTGCCAGAGATGCCTTTTGCTTCCTCTGTGTTTTAATGGTAGTGTATTTTTTGCATTGCATTCAATACTGAAACACAGTATTAAATGCTTGAATGGAAACACACTTTTTCTGATTGTTGTGTCAACACAAAAAGATCTTAGCAATGGGAGAGGACAGAAACAGGAAAGGACCAATCTTCTCACAAGCACAAGGCTTCCCAAATTCTACTTTAGTAGCTGCTGTTTGCATATGGTCCTCCTGTCACAGATTAGAAATCACACAGTAGAGACTGTGTGGTGTAACACATTCATATTTGAGCAAGGAGAATTCTCTTCCATGTATGCTTCTTCCCCAACAAGGCAAATACAGACCATCAAGAGAGGTATCACTACATTTCCCTGAATCTGTGGTTATTTGTGACTGCAGAAAATAATAATCAATGTCCTTCTCATTCACAGCTTCCTATATATTCTATCAAACATTTACTACTCAGGCAGTGACACAAAAAAACTTCCTTCAGCATTGAGACTCCTTCTTTCCCCACCTCGTTTTGCAGGCTTCATGACTGGAAGCTGGTTTGAAATCATTATTTATGTACTTTCTATCCACATACAACAGGATTATACTTATTAGTTCCATAAACCAAGATAATAATCTCACACCAGTTTATTAACCAGCTTCCTTCATAGCCCTCCTCTACCCACCTGCTGCTTGAGCTGTTGCACAAGACGGTCTTTCTCTCGTTTCAGTGCAGCCACTTCATCTTGGGTCTTCTTCTTAGAGGATGAAAGTTCTAGCAGAGCAATATTGGCATCTTTTTCACTAATGGCAGCAAGAAGGGCTTCCTGTCTGAAAAAAACATTAATACATTATTAACCTGCAAAACTTAGAAGAAGCCTCTACAAAGCATTGAACCATAAATGCTGTAGCAGCATGCAGCTCTGAAGAGCAGCAATAAGTAGGTTTGTCATGGTCATATGTCTGTTGGAGGAGCAGGAAGCCAAGACCCACCTGTCTCCCCCTAAATGACTGTGCCGATACCATATTATTGCTTATAGGATAAGAAAAAAATATTATAATGTGTTATAGTTCTGCACTCAGCTTCCTAGTTTTTAATAACTACCATTTATTGTTACTTTGGTGGAACATTTTCTTTATAATGTTTTAAACACTTCCAGAACAGAATTTTGAGAATACATGCAAAAATACTGGACTAATCATAAGACTTCTGTGTTAAATTATATTACGTTATACTGCCTATTCATGCAGCTATTTTAGAAGGAAGGTGGCATGTGACAAGTTTATTGAAATCACTTGAACAATACAGTGTATTCCCAGAAGGGAATGATGACACAGACACTTTTGTGCTACACAACAGACGTTGAAACAGATGCCTTCAAGAATGCTTGAGCTATTCTTTGGCTTTTTTTGCGAGTAACCGATATAATGAGCTTGTTGGATGCATGTCCTGAGTAATTAAGACAAAGGTAAGCCTGCCCTCATCACAAACCTTTTGTAGCCTTGCAGAAATGGTGTAAGCAAGAATACGCTGTAGCAAGATCTTGAGGGCCAAGCACTATAATAACTAGATATAGAAACACAACCTTGCCATACTCTTTCCCAATAACAAATTGAGTTCAGAAGCATTTTATAGATACTAGGATGAGAGAAGACAAAGACAACAGCCCTGACCATAAAATGGTAGTTCTCAAATGAACTGAAAGGCCTGCTCTATGTTAGGGAAAACAACTATTTCTGTCCTTTGACCTTAATTCTCACCTTAACTGGTGTGGCCAAATCAGGACATACAACAGAACATAAAAGAAAACTTTGGCCTTATTGCCCGATAGGGGTGGCTTGTCCTACTTCTCACCACCTTGCAAAGAATGAATAAAATGAGGTCCTAATCGTTTGTGGTGGTGTGGAAGATAGCATCATGTAGGAGTGATGATGAAATACAAACTCTGAATACTACAGATTTCCTAGCTACCTTTCATCTGAAAATTCAGTTACAAATGCAGCTAAAGTAGTAAAAATATCAAATTCCCAAATAATCCAAGATTTTACCTGTGCTAGTTTATAAAAAAGGCATATTAATATTGCTGATTTCAGAGAATGATTTTTAAAAAAATATCAATGTGTTTAAACTACCCTGCTAATCAGTCAATAGCAATTATTACACTATTGCTGTAACACTTATTTTACACCTTTCATTAAAGATATAAGAAAAGTTAGAGAAGCTTAATGCAAAGCATTACGATTGCTTTTAATTATACCAATGTATCTTTCTGTTTGTTAACAAGATCTTTTTTAATAAAGACCCATCACAATCTGGTGACTTAGGATCACACTGGCAAACTGTTGAGCATAGCAGTGGCACTAAATCTGCTTTTTCTAATTCTCCTGTTACCACTCCTTGAGCAGACTTTATTTGCAGTAAAACATCTTTCTCTTTTTCTTCCACTATCTTCTTTCTAAACAATTAACTTAATCTTACGAATTTGTAATTGTGGCTACAGATACTTGCTGCAAAAAGTACTCTTTGAGCTCCATGTGAAAGAATACATGACTGAGAAAATTTGAGAACAGGACACATGGACAACACTTTTATTTAATGTTGATGTTTTGAACATACACAGCTAACATACTGGACTTTTAAACTGAAGTCTTCAAAAGGGAAATGACTGGCACTACCAGAGTACAGAAATTTTTACCTGTTAAAATGCTGAAAATTTTATGACCTTGGTGAGCATGAACAAGTGTATTTAATATTCTAATGTTTCTGAGGACAGAGCGTGAAATAGCTTCATCAGGTACTTCAGTGCTTAGATCAAGGGTGTGGGGAGATGCATACCTAAATATGTAGGATGTAGTCAGATAACTTGCATTGGCTGCAGCTCAGCAGCACAAAGAACTTACTGTCCTGGGTACTTACTTAGTCATCCCTTCTCCAATCTGTAAGAATAACTGCATATATATTTGCTTCTTGATTTTGTTCTAAAAAGTCTGAACAATACTGTTTTGACTCTTAATAAAACCCCCTCAACACAATATTTCAATAGAATGGGACCAGGAATGACTACGTGTGCAGTCCTGTTGACAGATCTGAGTAGATGGTAGCCTCTAAGCAGCAGGTCAGGGCTATAACATTTTAACCCAGCTCGGCAGTAGCCCGCACACCACTTTTGCTCACAGAGTTATGTGAAGGGCATGCTGTCTCCACAGCCCCGGAGCAGAAACCACCAGGTTCTGAGGTTGTTCCTTTTTGAGAGTTGTATGGGTGAGACAACACATTTAAAAAGCTCTTGTGATTTTTTCCAGGTGGGAAAAAAACCAAAAAACTGCTCTCACTTGAAAGGCGTGAAGTTTTGCTAAGACAATAGGTGGAAATTGATTCAGTGATGAACAAGTCCACAACCACTTTCAGATGAACGATAGCTGGGGTGGAAGAACAACTTTTTCTTACGTATTACAGGTTTAAGTGAGAAGAGGGTGACTCATTTATGACCTGGCTTCTTCTGGTCCCAGTCAGTGACAGAGCTCTTGGAAATATTTATGCTAGTGAAAGCTTAAGACTTCTACCACTGCACAGCAGAAGAAACTAGCACATAAAAAAACCACTGATAAGATGTGATCTTTGTTCATCTCCTCAGTTACTCCAATGACTTCTAGAGTTTTGCTGAAGCTACCCATACACAGAAGTTTGCTCTTATAAGGATCTCAGCTGAAACCATATATACTGTATCAAAAAATGTGAAAGAAACATCTATTTCAAGAGGAAAAGGTGTGTTTCAATAGACAGAACTATTCACCATCTGACAGCAGAAGGGACTCACACAACAGACTTTCTGTGGGTCAAATTTATCTCTGGATTTATATGGTGTTTCTTGTACAAGCATGCAAGCTTCAAGTAAGTTTGCTTTAAGAGGACTATCAGCATATCAAAAATCTGACAGATCCAGTTTAGAGAGTACTTGGATCCTGCCTTGACCATATAGAGAAAAACTAGCACCTTAAATTATTCCTTGTCTTTCAAGACACAATACCACAAAGTTAGGCAATTTTTTTAGACACTGTAGGATAACAAAACAATACTCTAAATACATGTATACTATGAAGCAATATCAATATTCTCATGATTTAATGGAGCAGAAGAAACGAAAAGATGCACATCAGGTTCTCAGTTGTAGTGTCAAAATGGCAGGTGTGGGAACGACCAATAATGGGTGCATTATTGCGACCAATAATGGGTGCATTATTGTTGCCACATTGGTTTTGTTGCTTTTGCTTTATACAAAAGTATCCAATTTTGGATGTCTGCCTGAAACATGAAAAATATCAATAAGAGTGAAGTGACAGAACATGATCCATGACCTCTGCTTTTTTCTAGCTATCGGTATCCTGGGAAAGACAGGCTGGCTTCGAGCTCTGGTCATTTTCACTTGCTTTAGAGTAATCTGTTTTGATTCTAAAGAAACACTTATTCTTTTAATAGTAAACCCACAACCCTTGCTGATGATTCAGGACCAGAGCCAAGAATATCCCTGTAACAGTATCTATATAGCCGTTACTCTGGTATGGAAATTAGAGGTGCCTCAAATAGCATGTAAAGCATGCCTTCTGCAATCAAATCCTTTGTTGCCCACCTCTACTTCTTAAGTGAACAGCCCAGGACCAGGACAATGAGATATGGATAGCAGACCATTCCTTGTTTTTTTTCTGAATTAACTTCGCCACCATGCCTTAGAAAAAATATCCCAATGGCCAAATCTTCAGTGCTACATTGTATGTGAGGCAGGGTGCTGGTCAAGAAGTGGTGTGAAAGGTGGTGTGGCTTTCTGACTGTTTTCTGGAACTGACCCAAAATAAGAAAAAAATACTATGATGTGATACATTCGTTGTAGCTGCATTTTTGAATTCTGCAAGCTAAACGTATACTATTTCATAAGGGAGAAGTGCAGGTGTCACTGCCAACTCTGCTGGAAGGAGACATGTCTGCAATGGTGCACTACTGCTCTCAACAGAGTTTGGTATTGCTAAAATGATTCTAAAAGACCACAAAAAAGCAAGTCTCACGAAGCAGAAGACAAAAATTGTGATTGAAGAGCACTACAAAACTGACTTGTTTCTCTTCTTGAGAGCTGTTATCCCCAGGGAGACCAGAAGAACATGCTGTAAGGCAGGTAAGGCGGCAAGAAGGAGAAAATGGGCTGCTGCATGAATGGTGCTGGTAGCACATGAACAAACCATCTGTCAGGAGAGCTGCAGTCAGTTGTAAAAGCACGGCTTCAGTTTAAGTAACAGTCAGTGACACAGGCTTAAGCTTCTTCAGAAAAACTGCATGTGTCTTCAGTTCATAACACTGGTGGTCCTGAAATATTCTGCTAGGCGGGCAAAGCATGTACTTGCTGCACAACCCAAGATGGCTGAGCTTTTACAATGCTAGCTAACGCCAGAGTTACTACAGAAACATAGCTCACTTGGTTCTGGTATTTCAGATACGGGCAGTGGTGTAGCTGTGGCAACAGCAGCTCAGCAGAGGGGAAACTGCCTGTTTATCTCTCCATTTGGGGAGGTTCTATAGCCTGAACTGAGCTGTATGGCAGGTCACAAAAGGTAAGCAGATTTTAAACCAGACTGAATAATACCAAGAAAAACCTGAAGAGGCAATAGCGTAGAAAATCTAGTGAAAAGAGGGTTAGGATTAACTCTGAATTGGACAAAAAGAGGAAGGTTTCTTTTCCCTTCTATTTATGCTGAAGCCTTTCACTGAATGTGGCTCATGATCACCACAGACCTGAGTGGTACCAAGACCAGTAGGTTGAATTCCTAACAGATGATAGCAGATATAATCTGAAGATCAAGATCAACATTATTTGTTCTGTTTGCAGTCTTAAAAAAAATACGCAAAGAAAGATGCGTGTACCTTTTTCAAAATAGATAGCTACAGAATAGAGTTAGAGCTGCCTTTAGAGTACTTGTGATTCATCCATGGTCTCCGTTCTGTTTGCAGTTCAGCTGGGACTGAGAGTTCATACAGCCGATGCCAACGACACAGTGATAATGAATGACTCCAACTCTGAGATACGGACAGATCCAGAGGACTGAAATGTCTTAGGAAGGGCAGCAAGGGCTGCAGAGCCGAGAAGCCACTGAAAACGGCCATAACTGAATTCCCCTGATGCCAAATATCGTGAGCTTTTGAAGCATTCCTGATGAAGTTGTCCTGTTGCATTTACTGGCCACCCTAATACTTTTGTCAACACACAACAAAGAATAGTGTGCAAAGGCACATCTCCTTCAGACCTTGAATGGAAATGTCTGATTTTGGGAAGATAACTGGACAAGATGGCAACAGTTTAAACTGCAGCTTGGTTTTCAGTACAGGCCTTCAATCAAGGCAAAGCTTTAAGAACATCCCTCAGCCACAGAAACTGTTTGGTTTTTTTAAATGAAAGCTTAAAAATCAGAACAACGTACTATTATACTGCTACATATTACTAATAATACAAACTGTAGAAATAAAAGGCATCCAGCAAAGCAGTATTTTCTAAAAATCTTTCTCTAGCACACAGGGCTTAAAGAATTGTACATCATTTGACCTCAAATGCTAAACAGTATTTTTCTTAGAAAATATTTCAGCTGCAGTGACTTTATTAAAAATGTCAGGTGCTAGTATCTCATACACATGCTTACAGAAGCCCTAGAAAAAGACATACACAGCACAGATGTGATTTCTTGTATAGACTTGGGGTGAAGATAAAGAAGTGATTTGGTAGTTTGAGCGACCAAGTATTGAATGAACCTAGAAAATAAGGAACTACAGCTCATATAGATTCAGTTACTAAGTCCCATTAGCACCAAAACACCCTAGTGTGCAGTGAAAACCATAACACATCTCCCTGGAGTACTGCAGACATCAGTCTTGTTTCTTTCCTCTTTTTCCTCTTTGGTGAAACAGAGCATATTTTTGAAAATGGGGACATGAGATTTTCTAACTACTCAGTAACCCTCAGCACTGCAGGACTAATGTGCTGTAGCCTGGATAACGAGCTGTAGCAGGATAAGTCCAATAAGTAGTAATAAAAAAGGTTCATCCACAACACTAAGAATGTTTTAACTACCAGGGTTGCCAAGTTTGTCCTCTGGCTTACAAATACTAACAGAAACAACATGTCTTTAAATGATTCTCTATAGTACTTGGTTTCACGAGACTATGTAATTCTTTCACAGCTCCTTCCTATTAAAGGAGAGGAATCCTTCTGGTAAAGCATGAATTTTAAAAAGCACTTTTGTACTTTGCAGCACAGTTCTCAGGGTCATAGTGCTGGAATATTTATCAGCTGTATGATTAGAAAGAACAACAGGCTGCAAACAGTGCCAAATTAATGACGCTTCAAAACATTAAAAAAATACATAGTCAGTAAAAGAATATGTTTACATATGTCAGAAAGAACACAAATTACATATAGAAATGTTATAAATACATTGCTCTACATATTTTTTCTTCAAATTATGAGATTCCTTCCTATCTGAAGTGTTTCTGAAAGTGTGGATGAGAAAATACAAAAGCAATTTTGGGATCAGCAGCAGCTCTGACTTTAATGTCACTGAGGAACTGGGATAATTCCATCAGGCTTAGTTTCATTATAGGGATCAAATCTGCTTTCCTTCCAACTGGCATTGAACTACAACATTTAGGGGTCTGGACACAAATTTGGAGAGCTCAGGTAACTACAAGCTCTTAGCAATCCAGTCAGTTCCTTCAACAGAGACTGTTGCACTTCCATGAGGGATGACTGACCTGTCAGAGTTTGCAATCTCGCATATTAAGATAAACTGTAATTATGGATGTTATGCCTTTAATACACAAGGCTTCAAACTGGGGAGGTTCTGCTGTTTCATACACTGCTTACTCTCACCAGTGGTAAGGGCATCAGTCACCACAGAAGGAAAGCGCTGCTCCTTGCGCAGTACTTGCTTCAGTTCTCTGATTTTTATCCACTGTGTTTAATCAAAGCCTACAGAAAATACTGATAAAAGCTTTTAATGCTTTTCTATCACAGACATTTGTAAGACTTACCATGGTGAATCACCGTTACAATAAGAACTGGTTTATTTGCATGTGAATTAAAAAAAACCATCCCATGAAGTGACAACAACATAAAGAACTAGCAGGCAAAGAGACTCAGTTAAAGTATTGCAGTATTATGAGAGCTAGACAGACGCTTCGGTGACAGCTTAGAACTTAAGTGTGTTAGGACATGGTATTTAGTAATTTCATGAGTTTGGTAGAATGAAAATGTTTGGGTGGGTCACACGTGATGAACTCTCAAGAAGTAATTAGTAATGCAACACACCAAACAGCTGATCCAATGGGACAGTTTCCCTGTCATCATAAACTGTGTCAACACATCTACAGTGGTAGTTCCAAACTTAGTATTTTTTTTCCTACTTTTTTTTTTTTTTTTTTTTTTTGCTGGTTATAGACCATCCATATAGAACATAGAAACTCTGAACTGTTTGAACTACATGAAGAGTAGATTTCTGTTTCTAACACCCTGAAATCCCAGCAGTTAACAGTCACCAGCCTGTCAGTGAACCTGCAGTACCTCACAGGGAGGAGGCAGTCCTTGCAGAGCTCTAGGCATCAGAATTTGGTTTCTAAAAGTAACTTCGAAAAAAACTGGCAGTCAGACCAGAGAACATAATTTCAAGATGCCAACAGACCAGTGCCTCAATACACAAGTTGCCAAATTCTGCAGCAGCTACAATTTCTGCAGTAATTGAGATTCAGCTAAATGAAAAGCACAAAGTATCCTAAAGAGAGCAAAATATTTATACAAAAGAAACAGCAGCAAGCTCTCCCTGCAAGACGGTGGGGAAAAAAATGAACCTTGGCAATAAGTACTGCCTGCTCTTTCAAGTACAACTGGGAATAACAAAACCTCAGGCTGCAAATTAACTTTGCAAACACAGTCTTACACCCTCAGTCAAAAGGGGTAACACCACTCCTATTCCTTGCTTCCCGAATCAGCACGCTACCTTTGCCCTGTCTGGATGGTACATCAGCAGTCTTTCTCACCCCTGATCTACACTCTCACAGCTACCAAAAAAGGATTTGCAAATTCAAGCAAACCAAGTGAGAAGAAAATAAAAAAGTTGTTTGCCATCAGTAAATTGAAGCCTCCTGAGTTTACACCTTTTCACTGTTCGTTTCAATGTCGTTACATACAAGTGACCACAACTGGAAAGCAAGAGACAAAAATATAAATTCTTTGTGAATAGAGTTGTGTGGTCACAAAAAAGGTGTCCCTTTAATTTTCCACTGTATGAATGGTGTGATAATAATCAATGTTGATTTCAGACACAGGAAGCATTATCACTTGTGCTGTCCTTTTTTAAAAAATCCCAAACAGATACTGACAGCATATTTAGACCCTCCTATACACATTTTCTCTAACATCCTAAATGTCCAGAATCACAGAAGCATCATTTCTTACAAAGATTGATAAGCAATGCTTTTCAAAGTCCTTTCCCTCAACATATTTGATACAGTCACAAGTAATCCTATAAACATTTTATATTACCTTTCCCATCAATTTTTAGCCCTTCATTTACTTCAGCTTTCCATCTTAGTTTTACCACTTGAGGTAGAGTTTTGGCACTGGAGGCAAAGATTTGCAATTCCTAGTCCTTCTTATTTCTCAGCTCTGAGCACTCAGAATTGCAGTACAGCTCTAGATTGTGTCTGCCAGCATGTCCAGAAAAAAAAATAATCTAAAAAGCTTTTGCAGAAGGACTTTCCAACCCACAACTAATTTCCTGAACTATTTTTATTGATTAATTCCTCCAGTGAAAGAGTGGCTGCTGCATATCACAGCTGCTAAACTGATAGTCCATGGGCCTTACCTACCTGCCTATAAAGAGTGGGAGTTCTTGAAGATGGCACAATTTAGAAGGAACCTTCAATCCTGGAACCTCATGTTACAGGAGATTTGTCCCTACAAGGAGTAGGGTTTGGGATTTTGTTAAGACAGCTTTCCTTGTTTTACCAGCCTTCGGTGCAGAAGCTGGATGAGAGACAGAAGTACTCACAAGGCTTTAAAGTTCCACGGAGCTGGCTTTCCTGAGCAGGAAGTCCTGAAATTTGCACTGTCTTTCTTCATCTGCAGTTTAACAGCAGTGCAAATAGAGCACAAACTTAAGGCATAATTTTCATCCAGGCAATGCATGTCACCAGAATACATCCACCAGATTTTGAAAAATGACCTTATAAGAAAAGCAGCTCTAGTTTCTTTTCCTGAGACATGGCTGAGTACAAGTTGACCTTTAACTTAGCACGTGGTTTCAGAGTTGGCTTAAGCTGACACAAGACAGGGCTCTTGCTGAAAGAGATGGTTCTACCCACCCATTTTCAGGTTCCTGCCCCCTCCCCAGTGTCAGCATGTGTATCACTGCAGCCTGGCAATCCAGTTAAAACCTAGCCCTGAATAGACACGAGGAACCCACATCTGTCCACAGGTTCCCTATCCCTAGAGGAACTGCAGTTCTTCAAGATGCTCTGACAATGTCAAACCTTTAGTTCTTAAAGCCAGCACTGCCAAAACGTAAGAATGGAAAGCAAATTACGGAATTCACATTGATTGTAACATATCAAACAACCACAACTACTTGTGTAAGAACAATCGTTCTTTAATTATGCCTTCACGAATCAGACCTCAGGTGGAAGATGGTAGAAAGAAATTTCAGCCATATCAGTCAAACGATGACAGCAATACTGCAGTCTTCGTATGGTGTCTGATTCTGTGAAAAACCCAAGTCATATTTTATAACATAACTGCTTTCAGAAAACTATCCAACCTTTAGACTGGAATCAAATATACAAACTGATAAGAGAACCCACCTCCTTGCCAAATGACTATCATGACTGTTATTTCTGGTTAGTACAATTCATCCCTCTTCTTTCTGCATCTATCTTCTTTCCAAGCTTGACATACTCATTCTGATAGGTCATCATACCTTCCTTCCTTTATATTTTATCTGTCTGCTCACTGAAAACCAAGGCAAATGCATTAATTTGATTTTGGGACCATATGCATATTATTGCTAATCTCAGCCCTGTCCTCAGTGCATTATGGTTCCACTTCTTTGCTCGATCTTTTTATATCTATGCCTATATAATGTTTTATTATTTGCTTTTATTTCCCTTGAAGGTCTAATTCAGCAGGAGTTTTCACAGTTCTCAATTTATTCGTGTAATTTCTGCCTCCCAGAAACATCCCTCTCTCTTGACCAATATTTAAAACTGCTGCTAATTTCCTTTTGGATGCAGATATACAGCCACTTAAGTTTGTAACTGTTCCTTAAAGTTTTTCTTCTTTGTCTGGAATCAAAAGATCTCATAGTTTTGGACTTTAGATTGAAATAAATTCCCTGCTTCCTCTACACTAGAATCTCTGTGTGCTTCTGTCCAATTTACTTGCTACCTAATACTCTTTTAATTTTTCAGTTTACTACTTTGAAATTGAAAACTTTACTTGTATAGCATAGTTTTTTTAATTTAAACATGTGTACCCAATTTATGGTCACTACAACTGAAGATGGTTTGGGTGATGATTTCTTGTCTAGTATCATCAACACCTATTACAATCCTAAAGTCTTAAACCAACATTACTTCTCGGTCATCTACTGAGTTAAAAAGTCCAGCAGTTTCTTTTATTTGTATCCAATAAATAGATGTCTCCCATAACAACACATTTCTCCACTGTTATTTACATATACCACAACTCTACACCTAAAATCCATAGCAGACTACCATCTACTCTCTTTGTATAACTCCTTTTATGGTCCTTACATTATTTCGACTCAAAGTAACGCTATTTAATTTATGCAATCGCTTTTTTATTTCCTCAGAATCACCAGTATCATTAATATACACCACCTGTACTTTCCTGAACAACTTGTACCCACATTCCAGCTGTGATTATTATTCTATTTCCCATTAATTGCCATTATCCCTGTGACATTTGGTTTCATGTTACATACCAGATGTGCAGAGCTACTTCATTTTGTTGTTCTTTTACAAACACCTCAATTTTCTTCTGCATTTCAACAAATTTTCTCGCTAGAGTTACAGATTGCTTTCATTATTTATTGTCTTTCTGACTAGCAACCCGCATGTGTCTTACCTGACTTCCTTCTCCCTCTTGTCTGAGGGTCCTTTTGTATGATTGTGCACGCCTCTCTCCCAAAGCCCCCTTGTCTGATTTCTAAAAAGATGTATTTCCTATAAGGTCAGACAGTATATGTGACTGTTTGCATTAATTCTGCAAAGGATGGCTTAGGGTTTGGTTGAACAACAGCAGCACTAGTGCTGACATCTGTTCCAGCCTAATCCTAACACTTACTACCTGTATTTCAGTCTTTTCTGTTTGCTGCTGTTGCCCAGAAGATGGATTGAAAAGGGAGCACAAGAAACGCCAAGTGCCTGGATAAAGCCAGGAATAGCAGCCTCAGGGGAAAAAGAGGATGGAAGCAATTTCATTCAGCACTGAGGCATCACTTTGCTTCCTGCTCCTGGTAGCTTCAATGACCGCTGCTTAAGTAGTGGCAAAAAAGTGTTTCTAAGCAAACAGAAGTTGTTGAAAGGGTTGAGGACAGGAATGAAGCAGGTGTCAGGGGCTATGGATAAAATTTGGATATATTTAGTTCCACAATTGCAGCAGAAGGGGCCTGAGAGGTTTCATTTAATTTCCTTTTTCAGATCTGGGTCTGAAAGTAGGTGTAGCTACTTGCAGCCTCTTACTGCAGAGGACTGTTTGAATTGGCACTACAGTATATTCTGATGAGCTCTGAAGATAAACAGCTTTCCAGATGCTTAAAGCAACGGGCATTCTACAGTAAGCAGGGAGCATCCTACCATCTTCTTTTCTGTTATCTCCATGCAGTTCCTGTTCTTCATGGGAAGAAACTGGAACTGCATGCTGTAAAAACAGTTTAGGAGACTGAGCATGTACTGTGCTCCAGGACAAGCACTGTTAAGCCTGATCTAAACCATGGAAACAGACCCCTGAAAACCCTTTACTATCAGATCCCTGCTAAGCATAATGATGCCTTCTGTTTCTTTTTTCATGCATAGATTCAGAGTTTTATAAAAAAAAAAAAAATGGAGCTCAACAGTAAGCTGTAATGGATCTCAAAGTAAGCTGTTACCGCCCGTTTTGTAATGAGACACAAATTAAGTGAACCTTAAGCAACATGTTGAGAAAGCAAGTCATTCATACGTGAGGGAACTGGAAGAACCTCATATTAGCATACTGCAGCTACCAACACCTTTTCAACTGAATAAATTTGAAGCTGTGTTTATCCTGTAGTTCAAACAAAACTTCCACCAACACTGCCATAGAGGAAACATCACCACATGTTAATTTTCAGATATAACTCTAGTATCTTGGAAAAAGTAAAAAACTCTGATTTCAAGGATGTGAAATAGAAGAAACAAACTTAAAGCAGCTTGTATCACACAGAGAGACTGGCTCATGAAAACCTGTCCACACTACAGATAAATGCAAGTTCCCATACTTTCTTGTAAGTAACTTTTTGCTTCTTTTGATATAGTTGCCCTTGAATTGGTTGTACCACTGTTAAGAAGTATAATTTGGCATCTACTTAGGTGTTGAGACTTGTGGCAAGATTAATTTATTGTGACAAAATTTCTTGCTAAATTTAAAGATGTTTAAACTTTACCTACTTTATGGAAACACCATGCATGTTTTCCAAGGCAGACTTCAGGATGAGAACTTCAAGGCAGAAACTCAAGCGTGTTGCAAGGAAGAAGACTGCTTTATAGGTTACAGCTTCTTCATTCTAACAGTATTATTTACAAACTATTAGAGGAAAAATGGCTTCTTCTGTCAGTTCCCTGTAACATCTACACTATTGAAAACAATTAGATTAAAGGAGACAAATGGCAAGAATACATGGTGGAGATCTACACTGAACTGTATGGAGATTCACATGGGATGGCGCAGAAAACTGTGAGGCAGGGGGAACTTGAGTGAACTGGACAACTTCTAATCCTGAAACTGTCCTTAAGAAACAGGTATTCTGCACGTCAACAAAAATTCTGAGCATTTTTTGAAGTGTACGTACCTATGAATTTACAGGAAAATATAAGGATGCTTCATGCAGAATAAACCTTTTTAAAAACTGAGACGGAAAGACCACCAATGAAGAAAAGCGCTAGATTTTTAATACTAACAACTGCTAACTGCAAAACTTGTAAAGAAATATAGTCAATTGAAAAAGAACCATGGCTAAGTGGAGCTCAGAGTCAGGATCTACTCTTGGTCCCTGTCACTTGTGGTTTGACTAAAAACATGTCATTTAACAACCTCTGTAAATGCAAATGCTATTTACTTAAGAGAAGAATTGTATGAGTACATCTGGTAACGTGTGTAAAACAGTGACATCCTGAGCTGAAAACAGTCAGGTTTCTTTTTTATTTTTTTTTTAATTGTTAACTTAAAGGAAAAAGGGGATTACCAAAATCTTGCACACTGCATACCGCCTCATTTTTGCAAAGAGTACCACGATTGCACCAAGATTTTTCACTTCTTCACACAAGAAACTCAAGGAGCTACAAGGCCCCAAAACTATGAAGGAACCACCTGAGAAGCAAGAGGATTCCCCCACCACCAAACCCCCAGCAGACACACAGCAGAGAGCTCTTGGGCGAGACAAGTGTAACTGCCAGCTCTGAGCAAACCTGCATTTATGGATTTATGGCAGCCTCCCAGTTAAAGGCCCATCTGGGTTGGAGGGGGGGGCAAGCTGGGAAGACCATGCACCGGTTACATTTTTGCCATTCCTGCTGCGGTATGGCGTGAATAAATCACAGGGCTGAGGTCAGAACAGCCAGCCCATAAAGTGATTCATGGGCCCAGCAGCACATTCCCCCAGGACTATGTACTTTATTACAGTAAACCTCAGAACAAGATACAATTTCCTGTCTCAAGGAGCAGCCTCTAAATCAGGACACCTGGACAGCCCTGCAACCGCTTACAGAAACAATAGGTCCCAGCCCCACCGCTGCTCGCCTCGCCGGCCCGCGCTGCCCGGGGCCCGCTGCCTTTCACGCCAAATACCACCTCTAGAAACGACCTCCTCCTGCAGCAGATTACTGTGGTGACAAGACCCTGCAGTCAACGTAGTGATATAATCCTATTCTTCAGACATAGCTCCCCAACCAAAACATAAATATTCTCCGCCTGTCGTTTTTCATTCCATTTTAGCTTTTAGGTCTCTTCTGCACTGTAAAAATTTGATCCAAAACATTAAGGCAATCGAGGAACTGAAAGGTAACTCATTGGCTTCTCTGTTTGCAAGCAGATCCTTCACGAAGAGGTGGGGTTTTTTTGCACGCTGAAGAACCTGCCACGCAATTTAGGTTATAATACAGATTTTTCACTGTGATCAACAACTGTGATCTGAGCTTCCGGTTTGGCATCTGGGAAGAAACTGAGGTGGTGACAAAGATGATGGTATTGTCAGACCCCTGCTCCTCAGCCACCGGTTACATTTTTAGGAGAAAGGATAGAAAACTCATTTTAAGCCATGAAACAAAGTGGTGGGTATTTTCTGCTCTAAATATTCTGGGGAGCCTTATCTCTAAACACTTAAATCACACAGACCTTCTGGGCTGCAAGGAGCAACCTGCCGTGAGCGCCTCATATCCTAGTTGTGCCTCAGATGAAGGTGAGGCATGTGCTGAACATACTTCTGCTGTTCTTCCTGGAAGCAAGAGGACACTTTTCAAATAGAGGCTCCCCGTGTTCACACAAAGTGGGAGAGAAGAAAAACTTGCTTTGCCTCCTTCAGATCCATAAAGGATCACTGGAATGAGAGTTTCATTCAGGTGTATCTTTTCACATCCACCATTCATCACATACATCATTCGACAATGAGGATCATGAATAAGAAAAGGGAAGGAAGCTTCCCTTTCAGCATTTATTGGCAAAAGGCAAGACCTTCCTGTGGTTTTGCTGACAGTAAGTCATTCTGTACAATCACTATGCAAGCAGTGGAAGAGATCCTGATTATTTTCACTCTTCAAAGTTGTTTTGAATCTTAAAACTATAGACTTAACAAGGTAAAATGTCCCTGGGAAGCTGCTTCATGGAAAACATTGCTAGGTATAAAAGGCTTACATGTACTGAGACACACCTGAAAAACTTTCAGAGGACAAGAACATAAGAGAAAGTGATAGAGGAGGGGAAGTCTGGGGGAAATTTAGGAGAGAATTCATCAAACACTTAAAGTTAAGAATGCTACTGAACTGCTCAAAGTGAAAAACAAATCTAGGTAAGGAAAGAGGAAAAACGAAGGACTGATAAAACAGATGTAAGTGACGCTAAACCCATCAGATTTGTCTAAGACTGAACCCTCTTGAAGCTATTTCTTTCATGATTACTTTTCCTACAAGCAAAAACGGTTATGTGGAAAACTAACTCTTCCACCTATTTATTTTGTTTTATCCTATTTAAAGGATCTACTTCACTTTTGTGGATTGTTTCAGAGCTTAGAGTAGGCAGAATCAAGGCTTATTCATTGATTTTATCCAGTCTGATTTCCTGTACAGAACAAATACTTGCATCGTATCCAGTTGCTCACATTGAAGCCAGTTACTTATTCTGGGGGGTAGGGAAAGGACATCCACTTGTGACTGAAAGCCATGAGGAACCGGCTGCTATCCTTGTGAGTTTGTCCCAGTGGTTAAGAAATTTCACTGTCAGAAAGTCGTAAGTCTTTCTAATCCTAATTTTTCTGTCAGTTTCTGGATAATGATCCTTGTTTCAGCTGTCTCTACTGGAATAAACAGTGGTTTAATATCACTGTTATTTAATTTTCTAGATATTAGAACTATACAGAGTATTGTGACAACTGTATCAACTATCCTTTAAAACAGAAGTAAAATCCTCATTCTGTTTGCTCATTAACCCTACTTTTATGTAGCCAAAGTCCTTCTGCCGCCAACATCACACTGCTCTTTTCCATAAAATTGCTGCATCTTTTCCAAGTCATTCCTTTCAAAATAGTGTACAATAGACTCCATATTATTCTAATTTATATGTCTAATGTTCAGATGCACTTTGTGAAAATGAGTTCACACGAAGCAGCAATTTAAATTGCCCTACATGATTGTTCTCACCATTGGGTAACACTATGCCATTTTCTTTATCACTTGCATGTTCCACTGACTGTCATTTTATACTTACTTCCAGCTCAGTGATAAAATGATTATTAGCATCAAGCCTAGTACCAAAATCTATGAAGCTCAAATATAAACATCACTGTTCAGTTTAATTGTAATTGGTAAATGTTGACAGATAATGCTCCCTTTAAGCACATTGTCTATATAGCATTATTACATAATGTTGGGAATTAGTCATTTACAGACGTCTCCTATTTAATGCAAAAAAATATTCCTATTAAACAAGGTTTTTTTTAACAAAACTTTGGAGATAGTCAAGGCATCATATCACATTTTTTTGAGATTATATATCTTACACAAATTGAATTGACTGGTATTAATTAAAAGCCTATTCTTCAATTTTTACATTACCAGAATCTTTTATAAGCTTATTCATTACTTTGCTCACAAATTGTAACAGTTCATAGCAATTTAGTCATCCGGCCTGCTATTCTGCAAGACTTCCATAACTTTAGCATTTCCATAACTTCTAGAATTTCAACAGAATTCCAATATTTATTAAACTTTCAAGAAGCCAAAATTCCCTTCAGCCAACTTCTTGTAGTGTTCTGAGACACCAGAAATCTTGGCGTGACACCCCCAACACATGTATAACATCTTCAGCAGTTTCTTAGATTGAAAAGAAAGAGATACGGAATGCCACAGTGCCTTTTTAAGAAGAGAGGCAAAACCATTTCTGTTCAATTCCTGAGTGATTCAAATTAATAATGAAGGATGTCACACACCAGTAAAATAATACATTAGGCATACTGCAAATACCTCAAATGGCTTAATGAACTGAAGGAAAAAAAAAAAAGGAATACATCTTTATTGACTTTGTTTTTTCAGTAAATCTAATTATGCTGGCTATTTTACTACTGACAGAAACCAGCAAATTTTTATAATTGAACAGGTTTTTAATAATTTCAGTGCTGGCATTAAGAAAACCAGTAGCCATTTCATCACCACCACGGCAAATACAAATGGTGTCCTCTCTGAAACCAAAGACGAAATTCCCACTGACCTCATCTGAGAGCTGTATTAAGGGACCTGATTGCCTCTGCCTTCTAAATGGCTTTAAATATTCATTAAATATTCCTGAAAAAAACTTTCAGCATTTCATCTACCTATTTAAAAATACAGATAAAATCATACTTAATAATAATAAAAAAAAAGATTGCAAAGTAGAATTTGTGGAAGTTGAGAAATGTAATCATTATCTACTTGTGGGGATGCTTTATGCTGTCTTAGTCTTTTATTAAATGAATATATATATGTTTGACTAAATAACCTACACATCATTTCATCTTGAAAAGCTTATTTACACATGACAGTAATACATCCAGGGATAATGGCAGGAGAGCACCTCAAGCTGCTTAGCAAAATCACCTTCAGATAAAATAGAATTTAGCACCAGCAGATCCCTAAGAAGCGACATAGAGGATATGACTTCAAGAGTGGAGTGGAAGAGCAAGTTTTGATTTTTAGGTTTTATGTACAATGTGTAATCCCCCAATCCCATTTTCAAATACTCTGACAGGTAATGTTTTATTATTAATGTGATTTCAATGCAAAACAACGTAGAGAAGCAAAAGGAAATATAAGCTGTATTATTTTTTCCCCCCCTCACACATATTGCTTTTTTACTTACTGGTGTGATAGGGACAAAGGGAAGATACTGGTAACTGAGTAGAAAAAACGGTAGAAATGAGAATGATCTCTGTCCTCTCCACTTGATGGTGGTACTCCGTATAATCTTCTATCCAAATGTAACAACATCACTTCTGTGTCAATCAAGACATCTGTTTGTGGTGTTCAGACCTCAGAGCTAGTCTGTGCAACAATACCAAACATGCCAGAGATGCCATGAAAAGTTCAGTAATGTGCCAGACTCTCTAGGTTTTCCAGGTGATATTTTTAGGTTACAGCAAATAGCAAGGGAACATTCTTCTTCCTTCCCTCCAGATGAGCGTATCCTATGAAAGGACCCGTGGTGTAGCAGGGTAACCAAAGTCTACCACAAGCCATGGCAAGGGGATTAACACTGCCAGCTTTGATGTGGCTCTAGAGCTGTCACTGCACCCCTTAGAGAGATCAGCGCCTTTTCGTCTGGCTGCAAAGGGAACAGTGTGTTCAGGGATGTATGAAAGCCCCTCTTCCCCATCAGGATGCTGACCGAGGCCAGCAAATGTTCATAGCAGAGGTCACTCTGAGGGGAGGAAAGCAATAACAACCTGGCTGGAACAGACACCTTCTTCACTGAAAAGTCAGCCATTTACGTTTTTGGTCTTGTACACCTCACTGCAAAAGATTTTGAAGCAGTTCATTTAAAAATAGTGCAGGGAGTCTGCTCTCAAAGCAGAAATAAAGTACACACACTAAATATAACCTATTCCAGCCTTCAGAAAATACTGCTGAGAGGAATGGCCCAAAAGATTCTCTGGGAAAAAGAATGTTTTAGAACAAGAAGGCTATCACACTGTAATAGCTTTACAACATTAAAGTTAATGGCAGTTTTTCATTAATACGGCTAGTCAGTATTATTTTGTTTAAATTAGCATTTCACCATTTTCTGATGTCTCAAGTTAGCTACCTAATTGTAGACATTTTCTCTTCCTTCTTCTCTAGTCGGGACTACTGAAAAGAGTGAAAGAATGCTACCTACAGCAGAATTCTTAATTTCTATTAAACCCTTTCAGAGTAAGGAGTGATGTAGGCATAAACCAAAGCAGTGGAAAAAAAAAAATGGCAGCTGAGAAGAGATCCCAGGTTGCCCAGGACAGACTTGAATGGGCAGCAGAGGACTGCGACCTCAGACTGTGCATTGCTTCCTCTCAAAAAAATGCAATTTATGACCAATGAGCAATTTAACCATGAGAAACAAGATCAGACAATTTGCTTCCCCAAAGGACACAGACCAAAGTTGTGTTTATATTAATTGACATCCTCTCCTTAATTTTCCATGCAGTTGGATCACTCCAAGCCCTCATACATTCTGCAGAGTTCTCACAATCATGAAAAAACGAATTCAAATCCATGAACATAAAATGAGTGTATGTGACACCCACCCACACATGTACAGGACTTCAAACAAGCCCACCTGAGTAACAGTGACTCTCCCTAACTATAAACGTCGTCTTCTTACAAAGTCTGAGAACTTTCTCAGATTCAGAATAGGTGATGGAGGAACGTCCATGCTACACTCAGTAATTTTGGGAGGGGAGGGTGTGGGTAGAGAAGAAGGGGGTTTTTCAGTGCAATTTGGTTAAAAAGCTTGTTTGCACAGGGCTGTGCTGGCCTCATGGTGACTATTCATAAAAGATCCCCAGAAGAGCTGTAAAGTCTGCCTATAGCCCAGGTGCTATAATTGCTGTCTGTCAAAACAGAGCTGTTTTCTCAGTAAACATTTAAGAATGCCCGATGGTAAGTTGATTAGTCTGGGGTTTTCTGGGGAGGAGTAGAAGGATGATGGCTGAGAGACAGAGTAAAATTGATGACTTGGAGAAAAAACTTTGATTTCATTAAAACACTCCAGAGAGCATTTAATTTTTCAGTTAAAAGACAATTCCTATCCTTGGAAAGGAAGGAGAGAGTAGGAGGGAGTTATTACCAATAATGTCCAATTCCCAACCGTAAGAAACATGGATCTGTTCAAGGACCAGAGAACTGTTATCAGTATAGAAACTGGCTCAGCTGCCCCTTCAGCGTAGCTGTTCATACAGCAAGATAATTCTCACGTCGCAGAGATGGCTCCCTTTCAGTACACACTGCAGCCAGTGCCAAGAGGTCTCTCTCTCAGTGAGTTTCTGAGGCTTCTCCTGTGCACAAAAGCTTTGAGAACCTCCATCTTCACAGCAAGCCTATTTCAAATCCAGCCTGCTCTGTGTTGGTAATATGGAGAGACAGACCCAGTTCCCTCAAGTGCTGGCAGCAGCACTGACCACACAGAGCCTATTCAAACCATTTCATGAGATCATCTGCTGGATTTGTACACAGGCTGAGCCTGTGCAGGTCCCAGACACCTGAGTATGTGAACTCTATAAAAAACGCTTCTTGCATGAAGCCGCACACAGAAATGTCAGGGTGGGAAAGGGGGATAGCAAGCGGAGCTGGCGCGAGGAAAAAAGGAAGGAAATCAGGAGCATATAACAGAGCAAGGCTTCAGCCATCTTTTGCAATTAAAGAAACTCTTCACAGACCCTTAAAGTGGCAGAAGGCATTAGCTGTGCATTTAGGCTGTGACTTACAACTTCCTACCTCTATAGCATGGTTAAGAAAGGCAACGCAGATATAAGTAATTGACAACCATAGCAGCCCCTTACAAACCCCTTTAGGAAGGAGTTGGTGAAGCAAATTCATAATGGCTCTTCCTGTACATTATCTGCACTTCTGTATTTTCCATCAGTAATCATTGCTCCTGAACATCCATAGTATTAAAGCGATTTCATTTGTACTGCTCAGGTTACATCAATGTCAACGCTTACTTGAAGTCCCAGGGTTTTAGGGGTTTGGAATTTTGCCATCAAAACTCATTCCAGGCTGAAACGTGGCAAAGTGGGGCTCTGTCCCTCCTCATTTCCCAGGCAGTTTCATGTAAGTCTTTTTTTTTACAAAAAACCCTCCGCAAACACTTAAGATACTTTTGTTTTTCTCAAACTAGAAAGGTCTTAAATTATTACTATTATTATTGTATTTGACAAAAGTTAATTGTGACATCTCAAAATGTACATTAAAAGTTCTAACTAAAACCAAACACCTTGTTAAATGTGCAGCGTATGTTCCTACTCAATTGAAATAGTCGATACATCTAAAGACTACAGAGGGTATGACAATGGGTAATTACAAGGGTAGCTCAAAAAGTACAGGCAATAAGTAATAACATTTTATGATTATTCAGAAAAAATATTGAACTGGTAACTGCTTAGGCATTGCAGTAATTTTAATAAAAATTCTAATAATGCAATGGACTGATTTAACAGTTTCTGCAATTTAATACTGATCAGCTAATGTAATGATTTTTAACAACACCCAGAGAAATACTAAGCTAATATTATTACTAGATTTTTTCCAAGCTAATGGTCATTATATAGCACTCTGGGAATGCACCTGTGAAGCAGACATCATGCCAAAGGCCTTCAGCAAGCTCTCTGGCCCACTTAAAAAGGCATTTATTTATGTTATCACTCTCAGCATTGCCTCAAACCAGGCACTTGAATTACAAGTAGAATTTACCACCCAGTATTACATGCACAGGCTCTATTTGCAGCTAATGAGGAAAGTCACGCACGTCATAGTGGAATTGATGTCATGCAACAAAACGGACGACTATGTTAATCAACCGGAGAGAGAGAATTTGTTTTGGTCCCAGTTTCAGGAATTAAACCTATAGCCATGGGAGGTTCTATCTGTAAAAGTGGGATGCACAGCCCACAAGTGCCCTGACGATACATGTCTAAAACAGGCATTTGCATACAAATGATTGCATCATTTACAGAATATAAGTGAGAACTGAATGATGACAGAGGAAGGACATGGTAGTGACCACATTATCTACAGCAATCTGTTTTTTATAACACTGCCCAGGAACTGTGAAATTTTTAGTCTCTGAAAGTTCAAACCCACACTGTAGGACAGCTGCTGGAATAACCAGGCTATATAATGTATTCTATGATGATTTTTCATTTCCTATGCAGAAGGAAATAGAAAACTGGGGATCATTACTGGCAATACTTAGTAAGGTTCCTTACTTCATATTCAGCTATTTTAAATGGTATTTTATTTTTTTTATTCTTTTGATGGTGCACTTACGATCTTTAAACTGTTAAACAAGCTCATACCAGGTAAACAGCATGTCCTCCTTAAGAAAGTATAGAAGACAGTTTTACATTTAAGAACGATAAAAGCACAGATGGACTTTGCAGTCTCCTTTGCATGTTCAACCAAAGAAGTTTGAAAGTTAGCCCTCTGCACTCTGAAAACAAATGCATTACATATAAGGAATTGCCGCTGTTCCACCCAGCTCCAGAAGGATCACAATCGGCCTCTGAAATACCACACAGGTGAGTCTGGACTGTAATGATGTAGCAAACCAAGCACTGATGAAAGCTGGAGCCAATGCCACTAAAAAGATGAACGATCTGAAGAGTAGTCAAGTTGTCAGCCAGCATAGTAGACTTCATAAAAAATGCCAAAGAACATTTTTGCAACAGGATAGGAGATTCTTTATTGCAAATGCAACTCAATATGGAAAAAAGGATCCATTTATAAATACAGAATTGTATTAGATAAGATTTTAGGAAGTCTTGAAGAGCTATAGTCTAACATGCTGATTTCCATTCTAGAATTTGGTTTTCTTCTAGCTAACCTGCATGCAGACATTTCTCTTTTTGAATCAAGAAAAGGTTGGTGCCTGCAGCACCAACTAATTTTAAGTACTAAAACTGAATAAATTCAGGATTGGGCTCCAGTCAGTTCTGTAGCCCTTCTAGTATCATGGTTATAAATTCTCATGTTCTTACACTTCAGCAGATGAAAGGACCTCTGTGATAACCTTTCCCACCCTAAAGATGTTTTTTTAGATACAACTCAAATCGCTTTTTGTAAACACACGGACAGTAGCAAATGGGATATGGTGGGGAAAGTTCACCCTGCAAAAGCTGAGATGCCTCATTGCTGTAGCCATAAGACAATAAAAGAGACTGGTTGAGTTTTTTACAAGTTCTGACGGCCAATTCCACTACTGCTGGCTGGCTCATAGGATTTAAATATCTGCATCTCAAGTTTTATAACTTGCCTCCCTAAGGAATTACTAAGCTTCTTTCCAGAGTCTGTTTAGAAGGGAAACCATTCACTTTGGAAAAGACAGGACTAATGCCCGTACTCTGGGGGCTCTGGTTTTGGCTTAGTCCGCTCTGTTCCCTGTCAGACACAACAAGAGTGAACCTGATTGCTGTGAGTCAACAATTCTAATCCATAAAGTTCAAACATCAGGATGCCAAGGACCAGGCTTCACTCGCAAGCATTACCATGTCAGGCTCTTATTTCCTGAAATTAATGGAAAAATCTGAGGTAAAGCAAGATAAAGTTACAACAAGGAGGAATGAAAACAGAGATTGCAATTGTAGCAAAAAGGAATCAGATAGGTATTTCCATTAAAGGAAAGCTAAAGCAAACATAATTTTTAGGTTAAAAAGAACCACTGTGTGATCAAACTGCTTAAAAACTATTTGTAGGCATTTCTGAAGAAACTCCAAATCTGCTTCCTCCAATCAAGTCTTGTTATTTTTTACTAATGATTAGGATAATTGAAGTGATCTCAACTCCAACTAACCACTTAGATCTGATCCACTTCGACACATGTTAATACACAGAAGCATTGCAGAAAGAGGCATTCTTAAGAGAAGCAGGATTAAAGCCATACGACAAAAAGATCTGAAGATTTTTAGTGTTATAGCACACTCACCTATGGCAGAAAAAGAATTCTGCTGCTTGTCTTTTCAGGTAAAACCCCCTGATTTCCTCAGCATCTTCCTTAAACCATACCAGTGATTCCAAATTCATTTGGGCTCAACGCTGTCTCCTTAATTTCAGTACCTACAGGGATCTACTTCAGCTTTCCCACGAACTTGGTCTCTATTTGTTAACTTCACATGATGTAACACAAAAGTTACTTTCACCGGCTAAAATGTTGTTCTGACTAATTCAGGTCCTGCTCCTTAAACAGACTAATCTTCCCTCATTGCCTGCATCTCTGGTTCTCTTCCTATTTGCTATATTCCTCTTTAGATCTTTTTGGCATTCTTTATATTGGCATTAGTTAATCTGGGTACCAAAAAGAGAGACACATATAATGAATTACTTTTTTTTTCACAAGCTTTTACAATACCTCAGTGCTCTCCAGAATACTTGTAATTGCAACTTTTCAGACCTCACCATCAGGCTTTTCTCTTGGTGGCACTTTCTCAGTTCTAATATAATCTAATGTAGCCTATTGGTCTATTCATCTCATATTCTACCCGCACTGAAAACGACAGTATTAAGGACATTATAGAGCACATGCCTGACTAATTCATTCTAATATCCACTTACAGACCTATTGTCTATGAATCTGTCTAAGCCACGTTTGATCCTGCTAACACTGTCTCTACAGCTGTGTGTGGCCAGAAAGCCTCATTACCTGATGCATAAATAAGTGCTTTTACATGTTTTAAAGTGATCTCTAGTTTCACCAAGTAAAGCCCAATTCTATTGCAATGAAATGCAGCGTCAGCCATGAGAAAGATCATCTGAGCTGAAAACAGGCAATGCTCATCTTCCTCTCAGTCCTCCAATTAGCAGAAGAGTACAGCCTCCCCACAGCAGCCCTGTCCTCCTGCACAAGCAGCCTTATCTACATCCATGCAAGAGTTAAAAGCCCAACATGATAAATACATTCCTTCTTCCCATGAAGAAAACATTCTTTTTCACTCAGCAAGTGGCACAGTACTGCATTAGCAAGCATTGTTATAGTGTCACAACTTCTCCTCTAAATAAAATTAAAAAAATCATTCGATACACTATTGGGTGTCCATGACGAGGTGTTAGCAGCAGCGGGATTGCAGGAGCCTGTGTGAGAAGCGACCAGGGCTGCCTTGTGCTGGACACAGCCGGTTCCTGATGGCTCCAAATGGACCCACTGCAGGGCACAGCTGAGCCCCTCAGCCAAGTTGGTGGCACCTCTGAGAAAACACATTTTAGAAAGGGCAAAACTGGCCACACAGGCAGAGAAAGGGAGTGGGGAGGCGAGAAGAGAGTAAGAAACAGCAGTGGGAACAGCAAGGTCAGAGGAGGAGGTGGAAGAGGTGCTCCAGGTGCCGAAGCACATACCTGCTGCAGCACTTGCTGGAGCAGATCCAGCTATCCAGATCTGCTGCAACCCTCTGAGAGCCCATGCTGGAGCAGATTTTTTCCTGAATAACTGCAGACCCATGGCAGAACCCGTGCTAGAGCAAGGGAAAAGTGCGAGAGGGAAGGAGCAGCAGAGAGAAACTATGTACTGATCACATCCACCCCACGCCTCCATGCACCACTCAGAGTTGAGTAGAGGAGTCTGGAGTGATGGAGTGAAGTTGAGTATGGGAAACAGGGGAGGAAAGGTGGTTTATTGTTTGACTTTGTTTCTCACTACCCAAATCAATTCTAATTGGCAAGAATTTAACTTTCCCCACTTGAATTTGTTTTGCCCTTGACAGTAACTAGTAAGCAATCTCCCTGTCTTTATCATGATACATGAGCCTTCTTGTTCTATTTTCTCTCCCTATTGTGTTGAGGAGGGGGAGTGAGAGAGTGGCTGGGTGAGAGTTTGGCCCTTATTCAAAATTAACCTACCACAGGCATATTTTTCGGTTCAAACACTACCTTTGAAACACACTTTTAAAATGACTTCTTATTGGAAGTAAGCTTGCACATTCACATTCCAGAGGTGGCTTTTAAAGCTGTAGACAAACTTCTAGCTACGAATCAAGGCTCAAAGTGAATGTGCTTAACTTTTCAGTCTAGAGGAGAAAAAGATGAGCTTTCATAAAAAGAGACCAATTGCAGTCATGGGTATCATGACTAGTGGACCCAGTCTTGGCAAGGACACTTGGCCTAGCGGAAGGTGTCCCTGCCCATGGCAGGGGGGTTAGAACTAGATAATCTTTAAGGTCCCTTCCAATCCAAACCATTCTATGATTCTATGATCATGGAATGTGAAGAAATGAAAGAACTGCTACCATGCACCCTGGCCCGGAAAGAAAACTGCACTGGATCAAGCCAGATGCAGCTGAGCCAGTAGGAAACATCAGGGGCACCTGCTCTCCAAAATGAAACTCCCAAGAAGCAGTGAACCATAGCAGGGAAGTGCACTCCGTTTATTTTTTACCCAGTCTATGTATTCAGCAAGGAAACACTGTTCTTTAAATGCTGCCTCACCCAGAACTTCTGCCATGAAATGTACTAAAAATTACGGTGGTAAAAAATTAGCTTCATTTCTAATACGATTCAAAGATACAGCAATCAACTTTTCAGTCTTAACAAGGAGTCCTTTTTTTTTTCTGCCAAAACCATCTTCATGCTGTCTTTTCTCCTACTCAGCCAAAAGCAACAGTGATTTTGGCTCTCTGCCATCACTGTAATCAGTGATACCAAGAAACTTAATCACAATGGCAGCAATGTTAATAAAGCCCTGGAAGAAGTCGAAGAAGTTTCTGTACAGCCATACTCAAAAGGAAATGTTTCCTAGGCTAAAGTGCTTCTATTTCGCTCTACACAACACCATGAAACATGCTCTCACACTATTCACATACCTCCTGTGGACAAGCAGCCACCTTGGTTTATGAGGATGATCCTTCCAGGAGGAGAGAAACATCCATTAAACAGTAGTAAGAAACTAGAGCAGATTAGAATGATTACTGGGCAGTATCAGCAACTCTAACACAGCCTGACTTGTGAGTATAATCAACAAAAACAGGGGCTAAAAAAAAAAGGGGGGGTGGGGGAAGGAGTGAATGAAAAATCCTTTCTGGGCAGATAATTACTTGGTATTTTCTAACCCATAATCAAGTTTAAAAACAGCGCACTATGGTTTCCTTGAGAGAAAAAAATATGGGAAGCTAAATATGAATGCACTGTGAAAATGTGGTGGTAGTCATCAATGTAAGTTGCTACCTAGAGCACTAAGAAACACTTTTAATCAAGATACATCTGTTTTTCTACTTAATTTTTTGTTACAACATATAGCTCTTCTAATTCTCCCAAGAATTAGAACACCTTACCTGGAGGCTATAAACCCACAAAATACTGAAAACAGAAAGAGACATTAGCTAGAAGATAAAGCTGATTGCCTTTATACCCAAGTCCTGTATAGAAGAAATCTGGAGACGACTTCTGATTTTTTATGCAGGGGCTCCAGTTTCCAGAGTCTGTTTCCTCACAGACCTTGTTCAAAAAGAGAGGAAGGAGAAGACAAGACTCATAAAGTTAATGTGAACAAGAGGAGATCAGTGTAATTCTGAAGTGTACAGGAACAGCTGTTTTTCTATGGCAAAAAATTCTTTTGTATTCCCTGTATCAAAATGTTTTATATTTTAGGTATGAATAATAGGCACATACCACAACTGAGCAAATAGTCATAACAGAAAATAAAACAATAAAAGAGCAGTGACGTGTCCTTACTATGTAATTATATATAAGAGATGATAAGTTTTTAAGTCTGTTCAGACAGGAACATTTGAACCTGTTGCTCTAAATTATTTTGGGAGAAATTCTGACAAAACTCACCTAATATAAAAACAAAAAAAAGTCCTTTGCTGTGCACGATTCAATAATGCAATTTGATTGCCTTCCATCCATTCTATTAGAAGAAAAGGAACACTTAAAGATAGTATGGCCAGAAGATTATTAGAAGCTCTACTCAACACCATTGCTGGCCTTATTTGAGGGAGACTCTTGAGAAAAGGTTGCAAGTACACAATACTTTCTAAGATTCATTAGTGGGCAGTTATCAACCATATCTCATTTTATCCTGACCCTTTCTTTTGAACAAATACCCTGCCCCTCCAAAATAAAAGAATGAGAAAACACATATATTAATTTAATTAATTTGAAAACTATGAACTACA
The DNA here is from genome assembly GCF_017639655.2 of Falco naumanni. Lineage (NCBI taxonomy): Eukaryota > Metazoa > Chordata > Aves > Falconiformes > Falconidae > Falco > Falco naumanni. The sequence goes on from NC_054058.1 coordinate 24,301,569, forward strand.
ACCTTAACAAGTATAAAAGGGACTGTTGTTTTGGGGTTTTTTGCTAGTCATAAATCATAATCCATGATGCCAACTCCTTGCTACCTCTTCCAAATATACCAGGTTAAAAATAATTCCTTCCCCTTCTGAATCACAACATTCATGTTACAAATGAGGGATTGTGAAAAGAGGCATTCCTTTGGTAGCAATGAAAGTCGTTAGAGCCCTGACTGGATACCATATGATGTGAACTGGTACAGCTAACAAAGCAGAATAGTGCGCCAATTAAGAAAGGACAGATGTAGTCTGAAAGTTGTTAGTTGCTTTGACTGTATAAGCAGGACTGTTTTCCCTGTGTTTTCCCAACATTGCTGAAGGTCTACATGAACAAGGCTGATAATACAAGAATTTCTGAAATTCCTGAATTTCTTCCTGTGAATGGAAAGGGCATATAAAGACACCGAGTAAGTTGTACAAAAATATGTACTTCAATCTGTCTGACTGCTAACAATTAAATAAGCAAATGAGGTTTTTATAAGGTCTTTACATGTTTCCCAACATCCCTAAAATCCAATACCACTCATTAGAGTTGCCTTTTCTCAAAGTTGAAGTTACTAATTTTTCTTTTTTGGACTGGTTTGTCCATACAAAATGTATCACTACAATTGACATATGCAACCCCATGAATGCAGACATTGTTATAGTCGTATAGACATACATATGCACAGACAATTTGGGCCTACTGGCTTAGGAAAAGAAGCTGTATCAATGTAAGTCATATTTATAATGACAAAATTGCATTCAGTCTAAGGGTTGTACTAACAATTGTGCTGAGTTAGCCCTTTCTGTTAGGACCAAAAAGGGGGGTAGGGGAAGAAACACCTTTTACCAAAATAGTTAAAATGCTATAAAAAAGTCTGTGTATGCAGCCCAGGTCTTATAAGGAAGTGTTCTTAAACATTTATTTCTCGAAACACAAGGTTTCAATCAACAGCCACCGGAGACACCGGGGTCATGATCTTCCCTGTACACAACCCCCTCAATGTTCTGCATAAAGGTCAGAGAGGTTTACCCCCTATGAATGAAGTTGCCTTCCAAACACTTTGACGATGGAATAAACAGTTTCTAACCCAGCTTACTAAACTCCGCATTGTTTTCTAAGAAAAAGACAAACCCTTCCTAAGATATTTCATATCCATACTCTGTACTTTACAGTTAAAGACCTGTAAAATCTTGAACCTTTATTAAGTCTGTCAGCAACAAGTAAGTTGAGAAGAACGCCGTATGTTAATTTAAGAAGCCCATTGAGTGCCTACATTGTATTCCTCAGCTATTCGTCCACCTAAAGTGCTTCTTATACCTTGATATGCTAGTATATCCATACTGTGTTAGTACGTACATATAACGAACACTCATGCTTGGCATTAGCTGGACTTGTGTCAAAAGTAAAATACTGTGAGGTTACATGGAATCTGGAATATGTTCTGATGAAAGACAGAGGTTTAAAGAAGAAGTAAGAAAAATAACACTTTGTAGCTCCCATAGCAAGGATGGAAAACACAAAACAATGTCTTTAGGATGTATCTGCAAATCTTGATTTGAATATCTTAAGAATTAATTGTTAGGGTTAAGATTTGTTAGTAAGTGCCACCAAAAGTCAGAACTGCCAACGCTACAGGCTTGGGGAAAAGTGGCTGGAAAACTGCTGGGCAGAGAAGGACCTTGGGGTGCTGGTTGATGGCCAGCTGAACATGAGCCAGCAGTGTGCCCAGGTGGCCAAGAAGGCCGACAGCATCCTGGCTTGGATCATAAATAGCGTGGCCAGCAGGACTAGGGCAGTGATCATCCCTCTGTGCTCAGAACTGGTGAGGACACACTTCGAATACTGCACTCAGTTTTGGGCTGCTTACTTCAAGAGGGATGCTGAGGTGCTGGAGTGTGTCCAGAGAAGGGCAGCAAAGTTGGTGAAGGGTCTGGAGGACAAGCCTTATGAGGAGCAGCCGAGGGAACTGGGGTTGTTTAGCATGAAGAGGAGGAGACTCAGTGGGGACCTTATTGCTCTCTACAGCTGCCTGAAAGGAGGCTGTAGGTAGGTGGGTGTTGGTCTCTTCTCCCAGGTAACAAGCAACAGGACAAGAGGAAAATGCCTCAAGTTGCGCCAGGGGAGGTTTTGGATATTAGGATATTAGGAAAAATTTCTTCACAAAAGGGTGGTCAAGCATTGGAACAGGCTGCCCAGGGAGGTGCTGGAATCACCGTGTCTGGAGGTGTTTAAAAAACACATAGATGCAATGCTTAGGACATGGTTTAGTGATGGACTTGGCAGTCCTGGGTTAACATTTGGACTTAATGATCTCAAAAAGTCTTTTCAACCTAAATGATTCTATGATTCTACTCTATGAAAATGGAAGAGTTACCTTCTGCAGAACTTCAGATGGTGTTTTAAAATAAGTTATTTTGCATTTGATAAACTTTCTTGTTTCTGCCATTGCTCCTATTTGATCAGGCTGTCTGGTGCCTGAACCCGACAGAACTGCCATGCTACATATTTCTTTCATATCCACCAGTGATAAGTTACGTTTACTGAATTTTGTCCAGGAAAGTATACCTGTTAATTTTGCTTTGGATGGATTCTATTAAAATGTGAAAATCTTGGCAAGAACAGGGCTGAGACTTGCCCACTGTCTGGGTCCCTTTCCCACCCAGCCAACAGGGCAGACTTTTTAGTTCATTATCACCTCATCAGCGCTCCCTCAGCTGCCAGCAGCAGAAAGGACTAAGCCACTCACTAATTCCTGGCCCTCCCCCCTCCATTGAAGCAGCAGTAAATCCAGAACAGATGGATGCTCTTTAACCCTCTCAATCCAGACACCTACTTTAATCAGTCTAATCAACCCACTCAGCTCAGAACACGGAATGACTGACAGAGGCAGAACGATGAAGGGACCGAAGTATTGCAGCTCAGAGCCTTAACAGAAAACACTGCTGCTGGTAAGGGAGGCAGCTGGCCAAAGGCAGCAGGGCTGTTAGGTCCAGAGTAGGATAGACCTTCTACTGAAGAGGAAGAAGCAGCAGAAGAAGGGATTATGAAGCAGGAGATTATGAAACATAAAGATCTCATCACAAGAAATCTCACCACGCTACACAAGCTATGAATGAAGACCAGAAGGCATGCACTCCATGCAGAGGTGGCTTGTGGTTTTGCAACCGAAGTTGCAGTTCAAGCCAATCTAACAGCTTGCTGTCACAGTCTTTTCTTTCCCAGGACACAAGATGTAATTTTCAAACCTTGCCTTGTGTTGTCTGAGACTTACGGATTGCCATTTCAGTGCACTAAGCCAGCAGAAAGCTAACTTCAGAAAAATGTGAGCATTTTATTGCTAGGTTAGTGTGCTGAATTAGTTCAGTGGAGTTTTGTGAGTGCCAGACACAGCGTAAAGGAAGAACGGGGAGGAGGGAGCGGGACCAGATGGGTCAGTATCTGCCTGCTGTGCAGTCAGAACACAGCTGCTCATGTTCCCCAAAACATATTTTCAGTCCTTGCCTGTACACTGCAGAGCTCAGCTTCATTCATACAATAAGGTAGACTCAGAAATTGCATGTTAAGTTTAAAATGCTTCTTAAAGGGGATTTTACTGAATTGTAACACCAAGAGGAACTCTTCTGTTTATTTTCATACTTGTATACTTCAGCAAGGCCTAAACAACTGTGCAGAGAATATGGCTAATTATACTATGCAGAAAGAAACAATGATTTTATTTTTTTAAAATTCTTTGTATGATTTTGTTTTCCTTGACCAGCTGCAGAAGGCACGACTAAAGAAACAGTATTATAGTGCTCTAGCATCTCAAATAGCTTTACATACTTGAAGGCTTACAGAAAACCTTCACTGAGTTATGAGGAAAATGTAAGAGAAAAAGTAGTTGTATATTCATTTTAGAGCTCAGAAACTTTATAAAGTGACTTGGCTAAGGTAAAATTGCACACCTAGAAAAATTTATGAATGCTGTTTAGAACAACTACCTTTCAGTCTTGCCAATCTGGAGCATCTCATTTATAAAAAAGAAAGAACAAACAGGAACAAATTCAAAGAGCAGTAACAAAATGACAGTATATTTGTAAAACCAGTCTAAACCTGGGAAAAATTCCAGAGTGGTGGCTCTGAATACAGATCAGCACATGGCATGAATTATTAGGAGCATCAACACAACTTAATCATCCTCCCACTCAGGTTGCTTTTTAACCCCAGAACTCTTATGTGATTGCAGCTTCTCTCTTTTGTACCTTTTCTACGTGTATATGAAATCCTGTTGTAAGGAGCAAGATAATAAAGAGGAGAAATGGAAGAGTCAGTCAGCATCTCGCCATTTACCATGAATTAATACCTCCTGTTTACCTAAGGGACTAACTGAAACCAGTTTGCTGAACCTAGGAGAGGTTGACAAGCATGATATGGAAGACAAAGCTTGAAAAAGAAGTAAGAGAAAGATTTAATTTCACCACTTCTACAAATATTCTTGATTAAACAGTATAAAACCCATCCTGTCGCTGCATCTCTGATAAGAAAACTATGCCCTTCTCTTAGCATTTCAATTTTTCGATTGGAAGCCATGCACTCAAATTTTAAGCTAAATCTCTGTAAGTTTCTGCATTACTTTTATAATTGACAACTTCAAAAGTTACAGATGAGGAATATATATCACGACAGCCCATTTATTCACTATCACAGTGTATTTAGCGCACATCTTCATTCACAAAACTGTCTTTCCACGTACTATTTGTTAAAATACATAGTTCTGCTCCTTAGCTAACACTGACCAAAATCTACAGGATTAGAAGGTGGTTCTGGCCAGCCTTGAGTGAGCAGGAGAAAGACTGTTTTGGCAATTGGCCAATGAAACCAGAACTTACTCCCAAACAGCTCTAAGGACAACTACAAAGCTTAGTAACTACAGAAAAACTCACTCAAAGCTAGCTTTTTCTTAATGATGACTACAGTAACAACTAAAAAGACAAAAGGCATAGATGAGTTTTGTAACTATGAAAAAGAGTGGGAAAATACTTGTGTATGTGCTTGTTATAACTGAATTTTCACTGAAAAGACAATCAAGGACAGTAAAATTATCTAGCAAACCCAGAAAAAATGTAGAATGACATTGAGAATCTACTATTCTTTGTTAAAGAATAATGTACTTAAATTCCAAAAGAACAAAGTTTCTGTGTTTTTTAATTTTTTTTTTAAATTTTTTTTAAATTTTTTTTTAAAGTAGCATAGTGCAGTCATGGAATGAGCTATAAAATACATTGTAGCATCTTCGAAGCTGAAGGTGAAAGTTAAGAGTCAGCTACTAGCAATGTTTCAGGAATAAATTATTCGTCCACAGTATGAAAAAGAAATAACTCATTAAAAGACCCTTTCAGCCTCAGTGATTATGACTAACCTATGGTGTGGAAGTGGCTTCACTGTGTGTGTTTTGGAACTAATCATTTCAAAGCTTTTAGGGAAGTATGTGATCTGAAATGTCATTGAGAACAATAACCCCTAATCCCAATGAGTCAGGGAAGCAATGTGGTCCTGAATAAGAAGCACAGGACCCTGACTGAGAACACGACTCCTTAGAGTGGCCAAAAGACATGCTAGAACTTCCACTGAAATGATGAGGTCTTGCAACACTGAGTATGTTTACAATGTCAAATTTAGGGATCTTAGGACATTCAGCATCACTTAAGATGACCCTGTCAGTGCTGAGAAGCTGTCTGACCAGACTGCAGCCTCGTCTCTAACCGATGCTGACAGGCATCATGATGATTCAGTTGTTCTTGGTACGCTGCCCAAATAATGGTGTCTAATGCCACGTTAGCTGTTCTAGCAATGTCACACAGATTATATGGAAGATCCATGCCTTTGGAGAGGCACCTGGAGGTCCAGTGGGATAATCTAGTGCACATGAAATGGCAACAGACTCCTAGATTCAGACAATGCAGTTGCTGTTCTCCTTAGAACCAACAACTAAGTGATCAATAGGTTTCTCAGAGCTAGAAATGGACTCCTTTCTTATCCTATGTATGCATATCTTGTGTGTAGAATTGGCATAAATCTTGAAAAATATTTCTTGGAGTCAAACATAAATCAGAGATGGTCACTGGTAGGCAGAGAACGAGGGTCTGAAGGCCAACCAAACAAAGAGGAGAAAATGAAGACTTGAGGAACAGAGAAGATGGGAAAGAACTTAGCTGCATATCTCCTGGTCTCTGTCCTATCCAAAACAATTTTCTATCATGAACAAGAAAACTAATTTTAATATTGCCCTTTAATCAATACTTCAATAACTGTCCTTTATTAATTTGCAATGGAATATAAATGTATTTATGGCAATATAAAAAATTAAATCGAATTCCCTAACAAAGGTACAGTTACATGACTTCAGTGTGATCTGGAGGTCACTACTACAAGCAATCCAGACCATTTTTTCAGGCCATTTAAATTTTCCTGTGCTGACTTTTCCTTATCCCTAAATAAGGTAAATACTTATTTTTTCAAAGAGGTATTTTGAGAATTAACATACCATTTGTAACTGCTTTAACAATCACAGATGGAAAGTGCTACATAACGTGAAGTATCATGATGAGAACTGAATGCCACAGCATAAATTGAAATCATAGAAGGCTGCATAATTCAAAAAAAATCTATTCCTAGAAGTATTTTAAGGTCATGTGGAGACAAGGTATTGTGTCCCATTTTGAACAGCAAACTCCTCTTGCTTATTAAAGGTGTAGGTGTGTATTTCCAAGTCCCAGCCGACTGCCACCAAGTTCTGCTGGAAGAGCTGAGAAGTTAGATAATGAAATACTTCCACTAGACTATCCTAACTCTTACCTCAAATCAAAACACATAGTTAAGACATAAACTAGAGGACTGTGCAGTGCACGGATTGCAAACAGGAATGTGATTTTTTTTTTTTTTTTTTGGTTCCTTCAGTTAATATTTTAAAAATACTTTTTTTAAGACTTGTAGGATTTCCTTGGGAACACAGCAACTGAAAAAGATAGATTTTGTCCTTCACAATGCATGTTCCAGACCAGCCATATCACTATTTAGAATGGGGGTGAAAGTTTAACTGAAAATCTGTGACTGTTGGTCATGAGGAGTCAAATTTTCCATCTTTTCCAAGCAGGCATTTCCTGATGATGGTCTGCTGATTTATGTCCAACTGCTTCAAAAATGACTTGGCAGTGGGAATAGGAGGTACGGCAGCTCTGAGAGAAGAGTTGAGGGTTTTATTCAATGCCTCAGATTATAACCTGATGGTTCTTAAGTATTCCTACCTTGTAAATACATTAAATTATCATTAAATCACTCACCTGCTAAGAAACTTACAGAGTTCATCAGAAGCTACAAAAAGTTAACTGTATTTATTTATAAAATAAAAATGACCCATACTCTTGGCAGAAAGTAAACAGAAGCGATGCATGCACTTTACACACTTGTGAGTTTCAGCACCAGGAAAAAGTGTAACAGCAATTGAGCTATACGGGGTGTACACTAAAAAGCATGTATTTCATTGTTAGGACTCACTGGTGTGAATAAAGCATAACATTACACTATTTACATATTAATTCCACATTGCTATTTTATCAGTTAGCAAAACAGAAAATGAAACCAGAACAGATATCTATTAAAAGATAATGCATCTCTCATGTGTGGGTAAAGCTTTTATGTTATTTGTATCACTGAGATGAAAACCAAATTGCCCAGTGTAACTTCTGTCTCTGTAAAATTATTTTCATTAAAGGTCTACAAGTTCTGTTTCAGAAAGAGGTAACAAAAGAAGAATTTCTTGCACTTGTATTTAAGTTGCAATAAGTGCATATTTGTTCATAAAATGGAACAAGAAATTCTGCAAATAATGTACTTGAGACAATGGAGATGTATCCATACACATCCCAAAGTCACCAGGAGCACTCCCCAGAATGAGGGCACAAAATGTATAAGGAAAGGTATTGTCAGCTACAGTGTCTCTAGGTCTCCCTGACTGCACTTTTCAACTTCCCAGACAGAGGAAGTGCTACTCACATGCTCCATGTTGTAAGGGAGGCAAAAGCTACAGCAGCTGAGACCACCGGAGTTGCCTTGGTGAGAAGTTGCTTGAAGCAGCTGTGCATGACTACAGTGCATGACTCCAGTCCACAAACTTCTTTTGTCTGGGCCAAATGCAACATCGACACACTCTGCAGCTCAGCACCAACACCTTTTCCATTCTCCAACAGTTTACTTGCATTTCTGCGTAAGTGCTGGTTTCTTTTGGCTCCAATGACAGCTTCACCTGCAGGGTTTCATTTTTCTGTTTGACACCTTGCTGTTGATTTTCCCTTACTACACAAAAGAACTTGCTCCTTTGCCTCTTCCCTTGTAGTAAATGAAAGCCTTAATAATTGCATTTTGAATGTAGAGCTGATTAATTTTGACTTTGTTCAATTTGCAACCTTTGCTGAGATATTTAGGGCTGGGAATTAGAAAGCACACTGTACCACTGTACTTTGGACATTGTGGGTTTGCCAATTTGTTTCATGCCTCATTTGTCACAAAACCTATGAAATTGTCGTCCAAAGTCAGCTTCATATTTTTCAAGGCAAGGCAAAAATGTATTTGGCTTTGTTTTAAATTAACATCTCCTGGCTAAATTTGCTTAGTTTTTCAAACTCCAAACCAAAGCCCTCACTAATAATGGGAATCTAGCAAGCAAGACGAATCAAATCAACTTAGCAAAAGTGAACAGATTGCTTCTCTCCAATTACAGCACTTAAGTGCTAAGATAAGCATACTCAATTTTAGGTATAGTCATAAAGAAAAAATGAGGATGTAGAAAGGATCTGTACGAGAACACACTAGAAGAGAGAAATAAATGAAGTATGTACTTTACATGCACATTTCCTACTAGATATTTGTGTTACAAATACTCAGATATTAAAAAACATACAAACTAGTATTTTCACATCTGAATTCCTGACATCACTGAAGTTCTGTGGCTATAGGTGAACAAGTCATTTCATGTTTATGTTTTCAGTTTACTCCTTTGAGGAACAACAATTTCTCCATTTCTGCGTTTTTATAAAAAGGAAGACTTTGACATGTAAGCTCTTTCAATGAAAAGAACTAAACTGCAAAGTACCACTATTAATACTTGCGTTACTGGTATTTTTGAAGAAAATGTGGCTAGTTGAGTTCATAAAGGCTTTCTCCAAATACCAGAAGATATCCTTGCTATCCTTTATAACCTAACCAGACCTGATCCTTTCAGATTTCCTGTCTACTTAGGGCTTGAAAGCCAGCAAGAATTTTGCAGCTACCTTGAACCAAGAAACTGAATGATTAATTCTTTGAACAAAAAAAAAAAAGTTTCCTTGGCATGAAGAATACTCAAACTGGATTACCTACAAGTGCAAAATTTCTCTTTAGAAATTGAATCTGCAAGCTGAAGTCAGTATTAACAGAGAGAACTGAACGCCCATAATATGTAGAACAAGTTCACGCATATAATACATCTATTTTTACAAGATACATTTTTGATTCTTAAAGACATTCATTAAAGGAAGTACATGACCTGTGCTGAAGAATCACAAAACCTGCAAGATAACACCCTCTCTGGCCTCAGTTTAATCTAGACTACCCCCAAAGCACATTTAACTATATTTAAGATATTTGTGATATGTTGGTGTAATTTGTCTGTAAAAACCTCCAGGGAACAGTATTCTACATCCTCCCTAGAACCCCCCTCCGCTATATCAAGATAATTTTGAATCCTCATCCTGTTCTTCAAAATGCCTGAACACCCACTGTGGCATTTTAGCAAGAGTTGTCCTTTGGCTTGTCAGCCGTTTTGTTAACGGACATTTTGAACAGTGTCAAACCTGGGAGAGACCTTTAAGGAAACCATGTAACCCAGTTTTCCATTTTGATAATGAAGTACTAATTATTCCTTTCCAGCCACTTGATTATTCGCTTTATAGTAGTTTAATCAGGAATATAATCCCTACCTTGTTGATGAGAGAGTTCTGTTAGACAATGACAGAAATCCTCCTGAGATCAAAATAAATCACATCTACTCTATTACCAAAACTACAGCTTGGCATATGGGGACACCTGGTTATCTGTCAGGATTTAGCCTCAGCAAATTTAGGTTCTCTGTTACCTAATACTCTACGATTTTCTAAACATTTACAAATAATATTTATGATCACTTATTCTAGTAACTTCCTAGTAACTGAAGGTAGGCTGATGAAATCCTTGGCTGCTCCAAGCTACTTGCAGTAATTATCTTTTCACAAAAGTATCAGTGGCCTTAAATCTTTCTTCATGAAACTAAAGTAAATGATCAAATTAGTTGATTCTTCGATTGTATAGCAAATAACAGTTGCATTATTTAGTTTAACCTCGTATGCAAAGCCTGATTCCTAGATTTCATAGTGGAAATAAACCAGTGTGATTGTTTAGCTTTCAGTGTTTTCTTGGCAACAGTTTTAAAGTTTTAAAATGCTAGCAGACTGAAAAAGAACTATAGGTTTACAGACAACTATAGCCATATCTATTTAGTGCTTGAGGAAAGGCTATAAAAGGAGCTTTAGGGAAAACCAAGTACGACATTGTGTCAAATCCTTTTTCAGTCTTCCCTACGATCCTGTACGCACTTTATAGTAGTACCAGAAAAGACAGGTCTCTCTACCCCGTAATCTGCACACACTAACACTGGATATTGGACTGGGAAGTGACTCAACAGCAATGACAGCATTATACCTTGAAGAAAGACACTTTTATGGTGCTTAGTGTCATCTTTTAGGACTCCTAAATTAACAGTCTGGTCACTTTTCATGCTTTTAACTCCTGTTACATGTAGTCACTTGCACTGCAGACAAGACACCACCAGACAAATCAACAACTCCCAAATCCTCTCACTATGGAGCTTACTCAGAAATTCCATAGACTTGCAGATGGTGTTTTGTATTTTGCCTGAAAGAACTCAAAAGCACTATTTCAGAAGGGAGGAAACCCAAAAGATATATTGAATATTCCTCTACAGTACAAAAGATTGTAGGGACTGCCAACAACTTGACGTATTTCTCCAATTTTTTTTAACACAACTCCCACTTGTTGTCCTCCAGGATTGCAGGGAAGCAATTACTTGCTTCAGAGGTTATTTCTGTAATTAAAGCAAATTGACCTGACTTTCAAAAAAGGAATTTCTGTTTAAACTCCAGAAAACAGTCTGAAGTTAGACAGTGCCTTACCTACACCCTGCAAAGCCACGCTGTTATTTTAAAAACAATAAAAGCGTGACTCGCATATGCACAGTGGCCATATGAGCGCATCTAACCTTTGAGATTTTCCTCCTTGTATTTTGAACTATGTTGATGGTGTCCGGATGGGATTTACAATAGCTCAAAGCTACTATTGTTCACACTACATTAAATCTACAATATATGCAATGAGATACCACAATATTTTCACTTGGAACTTCTATTAACCCACAACTTGACTGTATTTAATGAAATATGTAGTGCTCACAGAGTTGATTTATATGCATCACTATTTACAGTGCAGGTTTATAAAAGAGGAAAAAGCACCCCAAGGAACTCACAGTTCTTTTGACTTTAACAGAAAATAAAAAGTGCCTGATTTGGTTTAGCTCAGTAACACCCCTGGAAGCCCCAGAATCTTATAGCTGGATTAGGGATGGCGACAGGAATCACTGATGCAGCTGAAATAGCCAGCATAGGAAACGTACTACTGCTACTAATCCTGAGCCAAAACACTCCTGCATATTTTAAAACAAAAATCACAGTTCTATTTATAGTCTTATTTATGTTTGTTGTGTATAGAAGTATACAGAAACAATAAAAAAGTCATGCTGAAGACCTGGAAATCTGTTTTGGTCAATGTTGTTCTAGAAATGTCTAGTGGACAATTCATACACTCATGGGAAAATCACACAGATTCTCTTGAACAGATAAACCTTTACTTCTGACAGAACTTCTGAATGTATTTAATTATACAAGGCATACATTAGAAGTTAGAATATAGTAGAAGAGCAGTGTTTTGTACTGGAAAAGGCATACAGAATTAGCTAGCAGAAGGCAGTATATTGGTGCCCTTACAGCTATCTTACAAGCAACATGTTCTACAGGTTAGTAAAAATAAAACCATTGCTCTCTCCATTCCTCTACTAGTTTAACATTGGGTTAGCTGAGTAATTATTTCCAGAAAAAAAGCATAATTCTTGTTATTCTTTTAGATGAGATGATCTGCATGCAGGTTATGGTAAAAACAAGCTTTTCCCAAAGCAACATCCTCTGGGCAGTAAAGAACACGGTGCACTAATGACTTCCAAGAGATTATTTTGTGCTGCACCTGCTCTCTAAGTGTGTTCGCAATAATGAACTAGCAAGCTGAGAAAAGACAAGAAGGGCATTCATTCACTAGTGCTAGGATTGTGTAAGCCTGAAAAACTTACACATTTTAGTACTCTCTGTACATATGCCAAGATGCCTACTGATGAGATCTTTCATGGCAATTCCTGTAAGAATGCTGGAATCTATTAATAGAAAAAAAAACCACCAAACAACCAACAACAAAACCTGTGCATTCTTAACATTGAAGCTATATGGTACATTTTTCACATTCTCCTTTGAAAGAGGTCTCATTTCCTTTTATCATCTAGAAAACTATGTTCCAAGAACTACCAAAGGGATCACTTACACTAAACCCAGTCCCCGGAAAACATATCCAGAAGAAAAAAAAATCTCCTGTGGAAAGGCACGGAAACAAGAGCACAGTGTAGCTAATTTCTCAGGAAGTTAATGACTGGACCTCCTTTTCCCAACTCCTCCCTACAACATTAATAGTCTTAGAAATTACCAAGTGGAACAAAACCCTTTAACACCACCTGGTGTACTTTTCAGCAGTTGGTCTTGCTTCCAGGCCTGTCATGGCTCATTAAGATAGTATAGTACTTTCTCTCTGCAAGACTGTTCTTGGGGACCATAGAATTCTAGATAAAATGCGATATGGAGGTTATATCGCAAGACAGAAGAGGTCTGTGACATATCGTGCCAAGATTTTATTATCTGAAAAAGCCACAGAAGAAAAAGTGTTTTGGAGGCAGGTGAAGAGCAAAACCAAACCAGTTACAAAAGATAAATGTAACTTCCCAATACTTAAACAGAGTAAACCACAACAATGTAATTCAGTGTACGCTCATATGGGGCACCTTATTTATGTAGGCTTTGCTAAAGGTTACCTTCCTCGCTTTGCTGTTTGTCTTTCTGTGAAACTTCAAGATTTGAGTTTAATAGCTCTCTCACTTGTGTGAATCATTTGACCAAACAGTTTTGCACTGCTGCCCATAAACGGTTTAAGCTGTTCTCCTCATTTCCATGATTCAGGACATCTACTGTGGCTTGCACTGCAAAGGACACGGCAGGCTGTCTAATGCTGCCACAGCACTGAGGGTCTCCGAGTGCTCAAAGGCTCACGGATAACGCAGAAGGACAGAAAGGATAACCGGCTTCATTCCTTAATTGCCAAGAGGAAAAAAGTGCAAGAGATGATGTTTTCTCTCAAGCTTTCACCTGAATTAAAAAAATAACAGCAGAAGCCACCGAATTTGAAGGTATCCAAGATCTACAATTAGATTTATGAGAAGCCTAACGTTTCAGTACGGTAAGGAGAAGTGTAGAGTTTAAAAAAAAAAATATTTCTGGCCTTTCAATAAACTTTAGCCTTAACAGACACAAAATACATCTGCATGCTGTATTTCAGCCTTCCTATCGGATTCTGTGTGATTCACTTGGAGATTAACGGCAGTTCCAGGGTCAGTTTATTTCCAGTTATTTAAATGTCATGTCTGTATTGTTCAGTAATTAGAAATGGATAATTTTTCACTTTTCAGACTACTACAACTGAACTTCTGATAACTTAAATGCCAAAATGTAACTGGGGGACCATATATAATTAAAATAAACATATATAATAATTATATATATTTTATACTTGAAAATTAAAAAGGAAAAAACAATGGTAATAGAATATTGTTGCGTTCATTTCCACTGTGTGCCCTGAATAAATATTTTAAAGAAAAAAACCACCCATAAGCTTATAGAAAAAAAAGAAAAAGTGACTGACACAGATGCACTTGTTCAGCTTTGCCCCAGACAGTAAATCCTATGGACCAGGAGTGCCCCCTGTGGGATTTTAGCTTATTTAATTTCACACTGACTAATTATAAGAGGCATTTTGGTACCGTTGTTGCAATCACATGACAGCCTGATACACCAAGTGGCCAACAGACATTATAGCCCAGTTCAATATGATGAAGAGTCTGCACTGGGCCTAGAAAGCCATACCTCGCAGGTGCAAGGTTAAGATGTTACTGCTTTGCAGCACTGACAACAAATGCAAAGTGACTTCAAACTACTGACACAGTTGTTTATACATGTAGAACATGTATGTACTTCTGCAGCTAGGAATCACTTCTCCTCTGGAGAACTGCTGTTAAACCACAGGCATAAACCATAATTTCTCTAATGACAAAAAAGAGAAAACAAATTCTTTCATTTCCAACAGGACAATTTCTGATGAGCTGACAATTTATTATTGGATGGATATTGATAAGTGGTGGGGGTTTTGTGCGCTGGTTCTGTTCACCATGGGTACACATAACCTGAAATATTTTTGTTTGGTTGAACTTCGAAATTACTTCATACCTCATTTTGGACCAACTGAAATACTTTTCTGGCAAATAAACAGTGTGCCAATTAATCAGTTTCTTTTGGACTACTTTCAATTTCAACTCATACTCTACCTCCAGATAATACTGCTTTATTGCTGAGAGGATGAACTCTTAAAAGACAAACAACCTCAACTTCCACTGGCTTAATTTTTAGTTGTGAGTGTTCATGTGTATTTTTATCTGATAGCCAGAAAATGAACATGTGGACTTACCAACCATCTACCAAATATTTTTAAGTGTCTTGCATATCATGCAGGAAAACTGTAGCAGAGATAAGGATGAACAGTCTTCCTGCACAAAACTGCCCAGGTTGGCATTTTATTTTGAATAGTAGCCCTCATGTAGCTCTCAGCAGGCCTTCCAAGTCTGAGATGAAATAAGGAAGGAATACAATAAACAGCTTCATTAAGTTACACAGGCCTGGTTCATCTCTGATCACCGCTTACACTCTGGTTCAAACAAAACAGTATCTGTGGGATGTATCCATGTGATTAGAGACTACTGTGATAAATATTCAAAAGACCACTCATGTAAAGTCACATAAGAAATCAAAAGAATTTTTTTGACAGCTTGATTTTGAAACATAAATTATGTTCTAACAATTCATTCGTCTGTAATATCCTTGATTACTTTTAAAGAAAAAAGACGATAGTAAATTATTCTCTGACAAGTAATAATCTTTCTGTTGTGTGCCAGCAGGATGAAGGATTCAACTCTGAAGCGCCAACTACATTATGTAAGTCTGCATCCCTTGAATTATAGGGCTAGCAGCAATTGCAATTAGCAAGAGAAGGCATAATTCAGGAAAGGGCTGTTGGACAGTTTTCCAGGTCTGAAAGAACAGATTGAGAAATGCTCCAACTGGGACTATTCAACGCCAAAGCAGATGACTAGGAAGAACCTTCTGGTCCTTCTGACCATAACAAAAGGCCTAGTAAAAAAAAAAAGTAAAAGTAAAAACCATCTCTGCTCTACATGCAGACACAGTGTCTGTTCCCCTTCCCTATAAGTGCAGTGTCTGCTGCTACAGTTTTGGCAATTGCATGAGCTCGGCCCTAGATTAGACTGTTTGTGCTCAGTTATTTTCACACACTGCCAAAATTCGCTGACAACACCAGGAGAAAAAAAAAGGAAAGGAAAACTGGTGATTTTCAACAGTTTATAACTCAGCTCAGCCTAAGCAGGTTTTTATGGGACAAAGAACAGAGATTTCTCTGTAGACAGCACTTTATTCCTGCCTAATTTAAAAGATTTGCTGTGAATGATGGAAACATTAGAACTTCTTAAAAGAAAACATAACAAAACAAAAATCCTAGCAGTTCACTAGTACTTTTTTACAGTAGATCAGGTTTGGTGATATAAATAGAGAGACCATTATCTACCTCTCTCATAATTATTTACAACAAAGGTTTTTTTTAAAGAAAATGAAAATATTAGACTTAAAGGAAGAGGGCTTCAAAATTCATAGTATTTCTTTAAGGAGTAAAGTTTCTTCCTTGGAATAATTCACACTTGAGCTATTCTAGTGCCACAGTATTCCCTAAGGAGTGTGAAATGATCTTCTCAGGGTTACAGAGTCAGTAGTAAACATAAGTTCTACTCTAAGAAACAGTATTTTAAATACATACTTTCACTAACATGATATCTAACAACTTCCTATTAAAACCCAGAGTTAACTTTCTGGAGTCCTCTTGTTGCTTTAACACTTTCCTTCAGTCCATATCTAGGAACTCCTAACTCAGCATTTCCTAAGCTATTTTTCCCGTATGCTCCCCTGCTCCATTAGCTGACTGCAGGGCCCAGGCTGTTAGACTTACACCTCTATCAAATCTCAAATTTGACCAGTGCTGCTTTTGAGTCCCTCAAATTTTTCCCAGTGAAGCATGCCCTAAAACTTGGGAAACAATACTGCTTTACTGTATCTTTGAACAGTATATGTACAACAGCTATTGTTTTCTGTTAATAATATCAAAACCTGCATCACAAAATTGACCACACATTCAATTAATGTTGTTTTTCAGTTCAACAGTAGGAAATGTTTTAACAACAGTTTTGCAAAACTAGAGAACAGATGACAAGAGTGCTTTTCATAAAAGGCATAGGCTGGAAAAGTAGGGCAACAGAGAATATACTGGAATTTCTGTACATAAATACAAGATATTTAATTGACTGGGAGTGCTCAGTAGAGACTTGTTTGCAACAGAGCCTCATGGTGACAGTGAGTTTTTGAAGTTTGGATGCCTTTGGCAGCTTTATAGAACTTCAAGACAGACCAACTATGACTAAAACATGCTCAGCTAGTTAACTATACGGATGTAATGTTTTTTCCATCTTTCTCCCCGTGTGCTGACAGCGTTACCATTCTCTCCAGTGTTCTTCTTCCTTCTGAAGTACAATGGCTCTACCAGTTTATGCAGTTCCTGATACTACATTTCAGTACAACAACTTTCCAACAATAACTTACTCAGCTAAGCGAGATCATCATTTAGAAGTGAGCAGTTACATTAAAGGCTCTAGAGCTACACAATTCCAAATATACTTCAGGATATACTGTACACTACGTGTATATTTTAATGAGAAGGTTTGGCAGAGCAGTTTGGCAGAAGAAAGCACTGCCAAGTGATTGGATATGGGATATATCTCCAGTTGCTTTGGATTCCCACATCACCTTAAGAGCTATTCTTCCCATCCCCCAATACACCAACTCTTAAGGCAGTCAAATTTATAGCTCAATAAAATTTTTTTATTAAAAATAAAAAGTGTGGCTTTTAAGTACTGCAGTCTTCCAACATCCTTATGCCAGGTCTAGATCAGACTGTTGTAGCTGAATATAAAGCTAGGGAGGCTTGGCCCACTTTATACAGCACGCCTAAGTTAGAGTTTCAAGATCTAAGCCACCTCTCTTTCCATTTTGTAACAGCTGTTTTTCTACCCTTTCATATAAAAAAAAAAAAAAAAAAAAGGAAAGAGACTAGTGTAGAAAAGTTAAATAAATAAATAATAGCTCACAAAACCACAGTGGAGGAACCACTGCTGGTGCTGCCAATAAAAATGTTCCTTCTCTTCAGGGCTGGCTAAACAACTGAAAGTGTTTCTAATGAACTGCTGGCAGCACTATCCATCATTGCACTAAATGGATTCATGTCTTCCTAAACAAAGGATAACTATTTATCTATAATGTACGGTCAGAAATTAGGAAGTATTTAAGCCTCAGAAGTCTAATTCCTCACTTTTCCCCACCTCCTCAAAGCTGCTTTTTGTTCAGGCCTCCCTCCTTCAGCAAAGATGATGAGAGAAATCTGACTGATAGAGAACTTCAGACTCTGTTCCACTGTTAATGAATCATTTGCATAAGTTTGAAAAATACTTTAGCAGACGAGACATATGCAGTCTGACTTCAGCACTACAACCAACTGACGTTATGTTTATCTTGTCCCCCTTTTTTTTTTTTTTTTTGGTCATGTTACACTGACTTGTGTCTTACCTTAAGGTAGATAATAGACTACTCAAAGCAAGATGGCACATTCATAAGACAGGCAAAACAATGTCCCAGTAATTGTTAGGATCTTTGAAGATGCTATTGTGCAAATAATAGTAAGGAATCAGAAGGAAGAAATGTTGCTGAGTTCTAACAAAAGCATGAAAGTCATGTAGGTAATCCCTGGTCAGAAGTCACTTCTGAAGGTATATAGATATCTACCACCTGTAGAGATGTATTCAAGCAGTGGCTGTCTTCAGAACACCAGGGATCAGAGGAGAACTCAGAGATATCAATAAAACATGCCTACAAATAATGTAAAGAAACACTTACTTCATTTCCAGAACTTCCTCCAAATGTTTCCTTCTTTCAGCTCGTAGGTTGGTCAAATGGGTTTCCTTCTCAGCCAAAGACTGTTGTGTAGAGGACAATTTTGCTTTCATTGACTCCAGCTCCTGCTTAACCTTCTCCATGGCCATCATCAACTCTTCTACCTAAAACATTTGGGGGAAGACAGGAGGAGAGAAAAACAGTGTAATCAACTGGAACTTAATAAATGTCACAACTAAATTTGTTGTGACACAACACAAGGTTGTGACACAACACAGCACAAAGGTTACCAGTGTACGTACACTGCGTAACACTTCTGTAGACTGGAAACACCATCTAGTGCTGGGGACAGTACCTCTGTGCTTAATTGAAGTAACATTACAGTCTGTGAATTATCATAAGTCTGGTCACTGGAACATTACCATTATAATACCAAATCAAAAATCTCCAACTCTTTGGTATTTCTATTTTAGAAAATGTACCACAAAGATAAAAGGATGGCCTGTATGTGTTAGAATTAGCCCACAAAAATGCTAGGTATTAAAGAAAATACATTGATAATACACCAAACGGATAAAAAACTTTCTCTGTAAATGATGCCTAGTGAGAAACTACATAGGCACTTTAAGAATGAAGGCAAGCTTTCCAAAACAGGGAGAGGACTGGATTCCCATGAAGATGTAAGTAAGGTTACCTCCCTCAAAGTATCAGTTGAAAATACTTATAGGAATGTTTTGTGATTTAGAAACATAAAAGACATTCAAAGTGTTGCTGATGGCAGACAAGTACAGCAGAAAAATGCTCATATCTTTGGCAAATGGGAAAGGTTCAGAATTAACATGATTGTACATTCTAGTATAGATATTACACAGATGAACACAGTCATATTTTATTTTGCACTCAGAGCAGGTTCTGTATCAGTTAAAATTTATCACTAATTAACATGCAAAACCACAATGAATGCTCAAGTATAGCTACATGTAAAATACAAAAACCTCTGGGTATTAATTTAATAATTTTATAATAATGCTCAATGGTACACATTACTTTTACTGACTTCTTCCATACAGATTTTGTCTTTCTATCACAATCAAGTGTTCATAAACAGCCTTATAATGTGCTTCAAATGGGAGAAACTCAGATGCTACTGTTGCCACAGATGCTACTGCTCAGATGCTACACAATCAAACTTTTGTATAAATTTAGTATGAAAATACAGCACTGCATTGCATTTATATTCCTGCATAACAATCAACCTGTGTTTGACCCTGGAAATGAATTACTGAAATTATATTAAGCTCAATTTGTACTTAACATGATTTTACAAAAGGAGCTGGGTACATCACTCGCTATACAGGTGCTGGAGGATGGAAGGTATGGGACATACCACCCCTTGCTTTAATAAATCCTGTACTCCTAAAGGCAGAGCTAATGACTCAGGACAGAGATGGATAGTAAGATTGGTTTTCATCCTCAATCAGTGACAGAGCAAGAAACACTGCAATTCAGAATTAGCAGATTTATAAAAATCTAGCATAGTCATTATGCAGTGTTTACTGCAGAAATTCCATCTACCTCCACTGAAATGCAGCTGACAAGCACTCTTCTTATACCCAGCAAAGTAAGAAAAATTTTAAATATGTAATTATCAAAAACTATTCAAAACATACAGCCAAGAATTCATCCAGTAATCAAAAAACCAAAGGAAAATCTCAGTGACACACAGGCCCAACTGGCTAGCTTGCATATAATCACCAAACTTTTCTGTCTTATTAGTGTTTAGTGTGCAAAACAAGATCAGAAACCCTGTCAGCTATTAAAACAAAGAGAAAACTCCATAAAACGAAACAGAGAAATGTATCAGAAAAGAATGCAAAGAAAAACCTGCAGAAACAATGAATAGCAAAAAATACTACTAGGATGGGAACTGATGCCTAGAAAGAGAAAAAAAGCAACATGTTGGGGAAGTGAAGGTGTACTAGTGTATCACCTTCTAGTATATCAGCTTCTACTTCCTTTAGGATCAGAATTACCTACATAAACATTTTCTTTATAACAGAATAAAAGAGGCACAACAACCACAAAAGCCCTTTGCTTATAACAGAAAACAACCTCAAATAAACAAGCCCTCAGCCAACTGCAACAATCAAAACAGCCTGCGTCAATCTGTCAGTTGCCAAGATAAAACCATCTTTGAAGCAACATTTTTCTATAATCAGGTTTGAAAAACTTCTGACATCCTTCATTCCATCCCCAGTCGCCAAGACTTGTGATGCTAACACTAAAGGACTGGTTTGCTTGATGCAGATCTGCAGCGTAACAGCTCCATGCTGTTTAGAAGACACGAGGCTAAAGGCCAAAGCTCCTAGTACTAGGTGGCCAGATCTAACTCTGCAGGAGAACTTTGTAGTAGCAGTTACTGCCGGTACTTAACCTTTTTCTCATTGCTCTGTTTCCTAATTCTTTTAATTCTGAGGTTATGTTCTGTATTTTTCCAGGTTAACATAAAATTGATCTAATCATGGATTAGAATGGCTGGAATGCAAGTGGCTTTTAAACTGCGCCAACAACTTAGTTTACAGAATTATCATTACCTTCCATCCTCTCCAGCAAGTATCATTTGTCATGCAATTTACTAAAGACAAAATCCACCAAAACACTGATGACTGTATTCACAATAAAGACTTCATTGTTCAGATTCATCAAGTTATAGATACTCCATGGGATCATTTCAATTAAACTTCTACAAAAGAAAACATTTTATTTGGCAGTTGATGAATCTTAGTGCAGATCTGTCTGTGTATGTCCCAGTAGGCAGTCCTGTGAGAAATGATACAGGAATATTCACTGGAAGCAAACTGCTTGCAAAGCACATTTAAATTAACCAATACAAAAAACTTCAAATCCACCCTTGATTTTTTTTCCCCTGAGAGCAGCTGATTACATAATAAAGAAAAAATATTTGCCAAGGACCTGAGTTGATGGCACACTGAGATGTTTACAGAGACATATTTTTGACATTTTCTGAGGTAAGCTTGTGCCCTGCCAGTTAAAACTACGAAGTTTCCATTTTAGAAGGTGTAGAGTTGCTTGCTTCTCTTCTGTCTCTGCTCAAATGGTAGTATAATAAAGCAGAGTGTATCTTTGACTATCCATGACTTACCCGTGATTCAGTTTTCTGTAGGCAAACCTGAAAGATCTTCATGTATTCTAAGCAGGATGAATCTGCAGAGAACTTAAATGGAGACCATTTTTTCCATTGTTTTTAGGTCTTACGTGACCTGACCAGGTGACAGCTTATCTTTAAGGAATAATATAAAGCTGAATGAAGTTTCCATTCAAGGACAGAGTTCCTGAGAGATTGAACAAACTATGTGAAAGACTGTAAACTATGTCCGTTAGATCAGTATGGAACTCACAGCAGCAGCAAAGGGTAATGTCAACATCGGACAAAGTTTTTACACAGCATGAACATCTCCTTAGAAATTATAAAAGCAAGGTGGCAATACAACAGGAATTCATCTACCATGTCAATGGCAGCCTGTAAAGAAATAGAAGAAATGACAATACCAAAAAAGTGAAGCCTTTTTCAGGAGCCTATCTAACATCTTTAATCTCCCTGCTCCTACAAACTCTAATTTCAGGCTCCTCTGATGCAACTTTACATCAGAAACCAGGCTGTTGCACAGACATACAGGCACCACATTATCTCCAAGTACGTGGTGTTTCCAGTAAGCTTTTCTGGCCATTGGGTAATGTGAAGCCAGGGACTTCCAAAGAGCTTGGTCAAGTTCCCCAAAAGTCAGTGAAAAGACAGCAAAATTGAGACTGGATATGCAAAATATTAATGAGAATGGGGATCCTACTAACCTCCATACTAGCTCCTGAAAAGATTACTGATGATCAGGCTAGGCAAGCTCAAACTCCCACCTCTTACGGAAGGAGAACTGAAAATTTCTGAGACGTAGTAGATGTGGCATGCCAGGAAGAAGGCTACATCAACTGATGTGGTTAGCTTTCTCTTAAAATCAGCACCCAGGGACTCCAACACTTGAGGTCAATGCAGACAGGCAGGCTAAAGCAGCCTCAAAATCCCCATGTGCTTCAGTGTGTTAAAACAACAACGTAGTGGCAACTACCTTTTTCTTCCCATTGTGAACTTCTTCCTCAGTGACAAAGGATCACCTGAAGAGACCTTTTCTACTGCACAGAAAATTGAAAAAGGCCTCCATAATCCTCTCAAAAAGACAGTTCTGGAGCTTAATCTATTGCTTACACCTTTTCAGAGAAGCAGAGCAATTTTGGGTCATCATCCAAGCAACAAATGCATCATGAACACTGGTAACATGATGTAATTCACTACAGTGGTACTATGCAAATGAAGAGAGGCAATGGACAAGTCATCAATATGGAAAAAAAAAAAAAAAGGAAAATGCTATGCACTTGAAAAAACTCTTGCAGGGGCAGAGGACCTACTCTGAAATGGTGACCAATGCAATCCATGTTTATGTGCCGTGTGCATATCAAGAACAAGGAAAAGGCTAAAGAACACCCTCCACAGACACTACAAAGGAAAAATTTCCAGTCTCAAGTGACAGGATATGAATCCATCCATAGTTCAAATGTATATGACTGGCTTAAATAATATTTATCAAGGATAGCAAATCACTGGTAGTAAACTATATAAAAATATTTTGTTATTGTTAGATAAGGCTTTTCCCCACCTGTAGATTAATAATCTTTGCAGAAGAGACTGCATTTTTCTCTGTTATTCATTTCTTCTTAGAGTGGTTTGTGTTGGAAGGGATCTTAAAGATCACCTAGTTTCAGCTTCCTTGCCATGGCAGGGACACCTTCCACCAGACCAGGTTGCTCAGAGTCCCATCCAACCTGGCCCTGAACACTTCCAACGATGGGGGATCCACAGCGTCTCAGAGGAACCTGTTCCAAGTGTCTCACCATGCTCATTGTAAGGAATTTCTTTCTTATGTCCAGTCTAAACTTACCCCTCTTTCAGGTTAAAACCTTTGCCCCTTGTCCTGTCACTACAGGCCTTGGTAAAAAGTCTCTCTCTGTCCATCTTTTAAGTCCCCTTTATATATTGCAAGGTTGTAATAACGTGTCTCCAGAGCCTTCTCTTCTCTGGGCTGAACAACTTAAATTCTCAGCATTTTGTCAGAGAAGAGGTGTTCCAGCCCTCTGGATCACTTTTGTGGCCCTCCTCTGGACCTGCTCTAACAGGTCCATGTCTTCCTTGTGCTGGGGACCCCAGAGCTGGATCCAGTGCTCCAGGTGGGGTCTCACCAGAGCAGGGTAGAGCGGGAGAATCACCTCCACACTGAATACAAAATGATGAAATTTTAGAGAATACAGATACAAATACCAACATAAAAAAGTAATTTTCCATGATCACTATATAAATCAATCACTAGAGATTTTATTTTCAAAACCACCTCAGCAGGCTAACTTGTATATTTGAAATGATTGGCTTTCTAAACATAGACCCTTCTTGTATAAAAAAGAAATTACCATTACAAGACAAAATGTACTTGAAATCTGTACTTTTTTCTCAAAATGAATTAGGCCAGCAAAACAAAAGGTCTTGCAATTACAAGTCAGTAGTAAGAACAGTACAAGGACTGAAAAAAACACAATTAACATTTCTTAAAGTGTCACTCACTCTCTCAGAGGACAGTTTCCTACTTCTCTACAGCTCTTGAGTTTTTAAACTATTTTTCATTTCACTGTGTACATTACTGAAACGATAAAGGGTCTGCAAATTTCTGCATTAGCTTTTACTTATTTGAACTGATTAGACCACAGGACAGAGAGAACGAAAAGAAAGAGAAAAAAAAAAAAGACAAAGACAAGAGTTCTGGCTCCATGCAAACTTGTTTGGATCCCAGAAAAATTTCCCAGAACAGATGTTAAGACATGGAAAAAGCACAGGCCAGACTTGGGACTTAAGCATGTAATTTAACTGCCTCAAGTAACATATTACAGAGAGAAAGCATTGAGTCTGACATAACTTGGATTGCCAGCAGGACCAGATGGTTTGCTTAAATCACAAGCTAATAAACCTTTACACAAAATAAGAGGGAAATGAATTATGGTTTCATTATAGCCCCATTTTCGTTAAAGCAGTAGGGTGGCTTTAGGTACTCTTAAAGACTATATCCAAGACACTTAACTAAATTCTTGGCTATTCTGAATTAAGGGAACAAATTCTTGTAGATATTGGGAAAGCTGTTAGGCATAGCTTCTTGAGAGCTAAAAATATCAGAGAAACAAGTAAGCAGTAAGAAGAAACACCACCATCACCCCCACTCCCTGCCCCGATAAAATTAAAACGTAATTTCTGGTCTGTAAGGTAAGGACAGTTCTCAAGTAGAAAAGCCGAAAGCTCTGCCACGCTGACAGCAGCAGGGTATAAAGCAGAATGGCTCTGCCTCACCACACAGGCTGGAGGCTCTGGCTCCCGCTCAAGCCCCTCTTATTCACCACCCTGCACGAGTATGCATATACCTGTAGGTGGACAGAGGAATCAGAGGAATGCATCATGGCTACTGGCTTCTCTACTACGACAATGGCACCACCACTAACCCTTTTGAAGCAGATATGTAAGGGGTTAAGATCCTTAACTTTTATTTTTATTCTGTAACTGTTGGCACTATGAAGATATACTAAGGTGAACAGATGTTCACCTGAAGAGACTGTTCTTCCGTACACCATATATATCAACCTATATAACTGCTTCACCTGTTCTGTGTGGCCACAGTTAATGAACATTGCCATAAGCTCCTATGCAGACAGATGAAAAATTCCTTCTTTCTCCACAAGTTGGAATTCCTTAGTTATAGATCCTATCTAAGGACACTTTGAAATAAACATAGCCGAATACTGCGCAACAATTTAGATATTTCTATACACCACATTTACCTCCATCTCAAAGATGATGCCAGATTTACAGTGTCCCTTTTGTGAAGGTCAACGGTGTATAATACTAGAGGACTATGGCAAACTGCACATGGAGAAGAGGAGTTCTGTTTTGTTCACAATAAATAGGGGAGTTGGTGTCAAAGCTGTGAAAGTGGTGGATTATCAGTTCTCCAGCGAAAAAGCAAGGTCTTCTCATCAGATCATCTGTAATATTCAGCAGTAATTTTAGGGATTAACTTTGTGCTTCTTTACATTAGTGTGTGATTTTCTTAAGCCTTGGTGCCTTTGTTTTTTAGGTTGTTAGGATTTTGTACGTTCAGTATCCCTGACAGCATTCCGTGTTTTGGTGGCTTCATAGAACTGGCGCCACTGTCCCTTTCTTACAGTATTAATTGGGAAAAGGAGAGGATAAAGATAAAGTGAGAGAACAAAAGATTGGTCTGAAAAGCTGCAGGATACTGTAGTTGAATGTAAATTTTCTTACCACTGTGAAAGTGTGATACTTAGGCAGCTGCTGTCTCTTGTTTCCATGAATTGGTCTCTCATATAAAAAAAGCATCTGATAATGAAGAGGAGTTAACGCTCTGCATTGCTCCTTACTGTCTCCACTGATGGCTCCAGGCAATGAAGAGCATTAGTATTAGACTGATCAGATCTGACACTACCATGTTACTCCTGCAGAACCCGCACGATAGAAATACAGGAGTCTTTGTCAGGGAGTACGTTACTTGAGTATCAATCAAGAGTGCTTTTTGCTCATAGAGCACTGAGCTTTTGTATGGAGGGGGAATCAACATCCACAGATGTTTAGGAAAGAGAAAACTGAGCTGCCAGACTTCAGGACTGAGTAAGTCACAGCTGTGTCCTGTTAGGATGTTTGAAGGTAGCTTTGACAGTTTATCTCCTAAATGAGGGCCATAAGCCATATAAATAAGCAACAGCCTACTGCTGGGAGAAGAGCTCTTGAAAAGGAAGTAAAAATTATCTCTGCTTAACACATACAAAATATTTGAGTCAGACCTGGAAAAAATAAGTGAAAAACTGAATTCTGATTTCTACTGAGGACAGAAACCTGTTGTAGTCTCAGGTATCTGAAGATTATAACAAATTACAATTTTATTTCTGCATTTCCCTCAAGTGGAACCATTACCCAAGGAAATATTCTCATTATGCTTTTTAACCTTCGCAACCATGCCAATGGAAGCTGTCCTGTTTTACTTCACATGGATCTATAGTCTCAGGAAACTGTCTTGTGTTTATCTTCTGTGGCTAGCAATAAATCTCTCCAGCCTCTTGGGAACACAGCAGCCATCACCAGGGATAACAAACAATCTTGCAAAAATTACCTTCTAAAAATCTCTTCAGAGGCAGAGAGACTAAAATATTGCACATTTAGCATATTCTGCACAATTTTGCACACACTCATTTAGCACAGCTTATTACATGTAAACAAAAAGCTCTAGAACTATGCCTAATTCATGGTACTCCAGCCACAACTCTAACCATGGATATCTTCAAAGTAACTCAAACTTTCTTAGGGTACATCTATGCTGTGATTGCTGCCAAGGCAGCAGTAGCAACTGGGCCAGAGGAAGCCTGTCAGCTCAGAAAAATTGCCCTGGGATTTCAGCAGTTTTTCACAAGCCTTCTTTAGGCCATGCTGATTTCCATTTGCTGGATTTTAGACAGTTTCAGGTTACCTAGGATATGTCACATGGCAGGCAGTTTAGATACAACTAAATAATATTCATAGTAAATATTTAATACTGTGCTATGTATGTACCATAGCATAGATTGTCAATTTATATAGCACAAATTGATTTTCCGAAGAGGAGAGACTCTGGGATTATGTATTAACTCACTACAAGTAGTGGAAAAATGGTATGCTAATTCCACATACAACTTTAACACTCTTTTCCTAAAAGACATTAAGGATCATGGGCATAAATACATGAAAAAACAGTTATTATGTGAAAGCACATGCATTGCCACATGAAGGTTGAACATGTGGCTGACTGATGAAGTACAGTCTCACTGACAAGCTCAGGAAAGTTTCCACCCCTACCAACACGTGGAAGCAAATCTTCAGCATTGTAGTTAACAGAAAGCAAACAGCAGAACCTAACCACAATAACTAAAAAGGAATCCCGCCATACTGAGCCAACTGAACTCAGGCTAAAATTCAGTCAAGGCTTTGAAGGAATCTGATGCTAAACAGCAGTACAGCAAAGTCTGGAAGCTTTTGTGTGAGTAGGAAACCTTTCAGAAGAGGCATCTTTAATTTAATGAGCCTCAAGTTCGTACTCTTTTGTGTTCTATGTAGAAGAATGGTCTGGAAAGGAATACAATTTCTTTTCTTGCACTTCATCAGTTTCTGGGGAAAAATTACTTATGTCAGAGAAAAAGAGTATATATTTTTAAAATTATTAATCTAATGTACAAGTCTAATGAACTACTCTAATGCTCTAATGTACATATTATTGGATCATACTTGCATCTAAGATGACAGTTAAAGAACACAACTGGAAAATGGAAAAGAAATTCCAAATGAAAAAAGCACAGGACTAAACAAATATTAATAGAAGTATTTGCTTGGGTCCTTACAATTCCAAGCAAACATTAATGTAATCAAATCTGTAAGACTGATTTTCTCTTGAGCCACAACAAATAAAATACTGTCTAGAGTATTTGAGAAAATAATATAACAGGTAGATACCAAGACAGAGCTTTGTCTAGAATACTTGACTATAATAAAAGGCATAATGTGAAATCAGTATTTATCTGTTAAACAATAAAAAGGGATAACAATCCAGACAAAATGATCTTAAAATCAGCATTTGTACCAAATTTCTATATAACAGTTTCCATCGGTACTTCTCATTTCATTAAATGAAAAGCTGACTTATATGGGGAAATGCTCAATGTATATTTTGAACAGAGGTTAATTATGCTCTCTAATCCTCAGTTCTCCTAGAAGTCATCAAATTTTGCCCACTTTGCAATCTTAAATGAGTGCAATAAAAACAAACAAAACCAAAGCCACCATCCTTGGAGGTATTTAAAAGATGTGTAGATATGGTGCTTTGGGACATAGTTTAGTGATGGAATTGGCAGTGCTAGTTTAATGGTTGGACTCCATGATCTTAAAGATCTTTTCCAGCCTAAACAATTCTATGATTCCAAAACATTTAGAAGTTTTTTTCCCCTATAATATTAGAAAAAGATCTCTGTCTCAAAGTCTTTGGGCATGATTTTCTATTCATCATTTTTTTTCCTATTCATTCTTCTTTACCGGAGGCAAAAAAAAGTCTCCCACACCCTCAACCTGGCACAGCTGAACACATCTAAGACAGAAAAGAGTAAAAATTCCACTGTTAAACCTCTCCAAAGGTATGTTACTGAACACAGAAATAATTATACACAACATGACCCTTCCCGTCTAAGCAGTGTGACTCAATACAAATCTGTGTATTTTTAAAGGAAGAGGCTACACAATCCATTTTGATACCTGGGAAGAAGTAGTAACCTTAGGAAGAAGCAGTGCTTCTAAAAATGGCTGGAAACATATTAATTGACAAGGACACGGCGCACAGTCAATGTGCTTTAACTAGCCAAATGCTTTCTCTAACCAAAGGAACAGAATCACACCAAAGAATGAAAAATATATCTATCTTGAACAACAATAGGAAGGCTATACTTCAGGCTGACAACTGACTTAGAAAGCTGTTAAAAAATTGTATCAATAAAAGAAATTGAAATACAAGTTTTAGCACAGATTTTTTACTTGATATGAATTAACACAAATGACTTCGTACATGTATGTATAGACATACATTCAAAAATCAAAATGAGTTTGGCAGACTTTTATAGAAAGGAGCTTTGAAGAAAATATTCAAGAGATGTTCAGCCACAGAGAACATAAAGTGCTTAGAAAAATCAGTGAGAACCAATAAGACTACAGCACCTTCACCCCTGAACCATACCCTGGTGATCTTCATTCTCTTGGTTTATCAGACTTCTCATTAGGAGATACAGAAGAAGAGACAAAAATATTCATTAAAAGCAAACTGCCCAGCATCTGTTACAGAGCAGTCAGAATTCTGAGATTTCTAAGGTGCTCAAAACACACCTATAGGTAAGTGGTTCGAGAGAAATTCCACTTTATATTTTCCATTTACAGGGACCTGTAGGAAGTAAATTAATGTGTCAGAATTTGTAAATACACTCAACATATTTTAGAAAATATTTTAGATCTATTACAGTAACAGAATGGTTACTGAAAAAATGGCATGTGTTTTAGTTTATTTTGCATTTTTAGAAGGTACTTGATAGGATAAGATCCAATATATCATAATTCTGTTGTAAATGTAGCTCCTACTTTATAGACAATGTAGCCTAAGTAAAGTATCCTAGAAAGTGAAAACAGGACCAGAATGTTGGTCTGATGAAAGTGCAAATGAGAGGTATCACTCAAAACTTGGCTAGAATTTCTGTACAGTAACTTACAGGTAAGAGACAAAAGGCTCTTTGAGGCTGTACTCTACATTCAAACCTCTGCAGACTCTGCACTTACAACAGGGAAATCCTGGTCAACAGGAGACGGGAAAAAGGAGAGGTGAAGGAGGTTCTAGTTGAATTATTAAGCTATTTCATATTTATTTCTCCTTAATAAACAGATATGTATTTTGAAGTAGGCATATGTGATAGAGATTCTCAGGAGTCTTGTTCGACTCATTTTACATGTAATATGTATCTGAAAGAATATTAAATCCTGCTGAAATAACTTATAAAGACAGTGGAAGAAAGGAATTAGTATTAAAAAATACATTTAAACAATACATTACTATTACAATATTCAGTCTTTTTTTTCTAAAGTAAAGCAGAGAAAACTGCCCTGTGTAGGATAAAAAGACACAATGTATGAACATAGATATAGCTATTTACAGGTCTACATACTTAACCTCTTTTAAATTAAACAAACTTCTATTTCAGTTTATTCCACAACAAGGGCCTTATACTTTCATGAAGATCAAAACACATTTCCAGAATTGCCCTGGAATGGTGCTGGTTATGACTAAATTGATACAGAAGAAAACCTCCTGCCTCATGCTGCCGAAGAAGGGATGGTAAGATGCACCAGGACAGTGAAAGAACATTTGTGAGCAAGACTGGGCCTTCTGTCAAAGAAGTTTTTTCCTCCAGCAGTTTTTTCCTAGGGAAGTAAAACTACCATTGCATTTTTGAGCAGGGAAAAACTATTATTTGATTTATTCCCCCCACCCACCCCCACTCCCCCGAGGAACATAACAATAGCTTTACTAAAGTAAACTCAGATTTGGTTAATTCAGAAAATGTGCCTGAATCCACATTTGGTTTTGCCATCTCTAATAGAAAGAATTTTGTGATAGAAGTGTTTATCTGAGAAATCCTAACTTCAGCTTTATGGAGAGTACTTAAAAAGAAGTCTCCATACACCTTCCGACCTTCTACTTAGAGGGCTGAACTAGTGGGGTCAGCCACAGTAGTACATAACTCCACAGCTGCAAAGAATTTACAGTAATATTTACATACAAGATTCAGCAGGTGCACCAACAAAACCTGGTGAATATGTTAGAAAGAACGAACTTGAAGAACTTTGTAAGACTCCACAGTTAATATATGCTTCCAGGATATTTTGAAACATTGGGTTAAAGAGAGCAAAATTTCAATCTGAAACGGGTATCTGAGAACCATGAAATCCCGAGTAGCTTCATGGACACTGTAATTCAAATCTGAAGCCTGTAAAATAGCAGGAAACCATATATCATGAGATGATGGAGGGCAGGATTACACAGCACAGGACTACGAAAACAACATTAAATACTGGGGCAGAGGTACACACAAATGAGATGTCCTCATACCTTGAACCACTTAAAGCCAAAATGGTTGACCTCATGCATTGATTCATTAAACAGCTTCAGACAGGCAGTGAAGTGGCAGAATGGTAGAAAAAAAGATAAACATAAGAGAGGAAAGAAAAAGCATGCAGTTAAAGGCAAATTGTAATCAGTTTGGACAACATTAACATTTTAAAAATCACACATATCACTCATACGTGGTCTAAGAACGTTCCTACCCTGTCATTGTTTGTAGAAATCAAAGGATTGGCCGTTACTATTGTGTATAAAAGTGCCCCTTGCATTTTAAAGCTCTAAAGCCATCTAAAGGTGTATTTCATAATTCTACAAAAAACCTCCACAGAACATAATAAAACAAAGACAGCATTCTTTTAAAGTGACTGAAGGAATATGAATGGAAAAACATTTGAAGGAAAGTCTCCTCCCTACCTTGGAAAAAAACTGACTTGCCATCGCTCTATTACTTGACTGTATTTAATTGATACCAAAACAAAACCCTATTGGACAAAATGGGGCACAGCAGCTCTCCCAGTGCTGACTGGAAGAAGAGACTTCAGTTGCTTTTCCTTCATGCTGCCTTGTTGGTCGTATTTTAAAAACCATAACTGGTCAGAGCTGGCAGTCCTGTTGGAGTGGGACACTGCTGTCAATCAGTGATGGTATAGACTCTTCCCTCTTCTGATCCTGCTGTTTTCAATCTGTCCTTCTTTCTCCTCCTCACTTCTGTTCACACTACTACATCC
Organism: Falco naumanni; assembly: GCF_017639655.2. Taxonomy (NCBI): domain Eukaryota; kingdom Metazoa; phylum Chordata; class Aves; order Falconiformes; family Falconidae; genus Falco; species Falco naumanni. The sequence goes on from NC_054058.1 coordinate 24,333,718, forward strand.
AAATTAATTTCTTTTTCACAGTGCTGTTGCCCACCATATTCTACCATTTTCCCCCCACAAATCTTACTCCTCTTTATTCTCTTCCTCTCCTCTCAATCTCTCTCACTGGTCCTTATGGCTCACTGACCCTCAGGCTGCACATTTACATGCCTTGCCTCACCTTTCAGATTGTAGACTCAATTCCAACTCTCTGTTCACCAGCTATTTCCCTTTTTCACCAAGCTCTGACCAGCTGATCTCATTCTGTGCCTTTCATCAGGCTTTGCTGGTGAATCCTTTTTAAAAGCCTCTTTACTGCCATACCTGAAATTTGTGCATATTCCCAAAGCACTATTTTCTTTCCATATTCTTGTTTTAGGATGCCTTATGTATAAATAAAACCTCATTTCTATGACAACATTTTCCCATTTTACTAACCCAGACTTATCTCTTCTCCTCTCCACAATACACTTGCTGCCAACAGCTCACAGTGGAGAGTCATCTATGAGGAGTTCATGCTCAACACACTAAAAAAAAGTCTTCCTTTCCATCCTGTGACTGAAATCTTCCTTACTACTTACTTTGTTTTCATCTAGGACAGATCTTTCATGTTTTTGTTAGTCTTGACAGTATCTTTGACTTAATCCTCCATTAAAGTTTACTTTTAAAAACTTGCAGAAATTAATTTATGGAATATCTCTAATATAAGACTCTTCTGACTGCATCTATATAACTGAAGTTCTCTGGTAGGATTTCTTCTGTGTCTGGATCTATGCAAAAGTCTTTCTTGTGCAGGTTGTGCCCATCTGTGCAGGATTTTTGTCTGTAGCTTTGGTCATGTTAATGCTACTAGCATGCCTCTTTGCTAGTGAATCAAATGTAAGCTACTCATCCTTTGCAAACTCTGCCCATCTTTCCATACTGAGATGGCCTGTGATCATCCTCTAATACAAGCCTTCATTATGTGTATAAAATTTGTAGATGTTCATCTCTGTGTTTACTTCCCTCACTTCAGATACTTCTAGCCCCTACAAAATTAACACACTCTACCTCCTTCTAAACCTTCCCTCAAAAAATTCAGTAAGCCTCACGCATTTTGTTCTACGTTTTGAGCAGGCATCACAAAATGGCGAGTTCTGTGGGCTTCTAGGTGCTCAAAGAACATAAAAATTGTCACTGTGTCTTGTAACAAAGAAATCAAAACATTATGACATCCTAGGCATCAAATCACATACCATTTTATTTTCCTTTGCCTCTCAGCATAGAACCTACTGCTTTCTGAGATACATATTTTCCTTTCAAGAAGGTCTAAACTTTGATGTGGTCTACACTACCTAGTTAACATTTCTATTTCATGCAATTTTTTAAAGGCTACAAGATGTTTGGAAAGAAGGCATTCTTGAAAGTGAATTCCATAACAATGTCTAAGATCTTAGGGTACAGCACCCAGAATTATCCTCAATACATCTACCAGCAAACAGCTGAGCTTGACTCTAGCCTGAAGAGAAATAGTTGCTTTCTTCCTGAAAACCTGGATTATTAATAAGATACTTGCATCTTCTTTTTTGTTAAAGTATGCGACACAAGAACACATGTTGGAAAAAAACCTCTTAAAACATTTTAAAGTGCACTCAGAACTTTTTTAAATAGTCAGAACTATTTTATTCAAATAACAAAGAGAAGGAGATCACTCCATTGCAATGCAACTGACCAAATGCTCCTGTTTGCTAATTACAGTTAAGTAAGGAACAGTGAAAAACGCTGAAGAGGCTCACAAAAAGCACAGTAAGAATGCCAGGTTCAGCTTCTACTTCAACAGCTTTATCAAAATCTCATGGAATTTTATTCCCTATTTATGGTATGTTTTCTTGATGATTACTTACCTGAGTTAAAATCAGGCACACAGATGATTCTTCAGAGTATGTCAGTAGCACAGAATCAGTCCATGCACAGAAGTTTATCCTTGTGGCTTCAACACACAAGTGTGTATTTACTGTGTGTATGCTTGGCTCAGGCCAAGGGATTTGTCTCTTTGCCCAGTTGTTTTGCCAGTGCAATGAGACTGTTGCCTATAAACACAACTATCCTAATAACAACAATCATCTTTAAATATGTTCAATGAACACCACAGTGAACCTAAGTATGCTTACACATAGGAAGATAGCTTTGACAGGCAAGACAGATCAGAAGAGTTGCTACTTAATATTGTAAAGCTCAGGATACCTTGTATTTCTTTGTAATTTCAAGAAGATCTTACCTATGAAATAATGTTGGAACAGAGATACAGGATCATCAAACAAAACCATCTGTGTTTCACAGTAAAGCAGGGAAAGTAGTACTTTACTGTCTGGTTACCTTCCTAAGAGGACTACCAGTGACTTTATAAGATTGCAGACCTGTTTCTCAGCATTGATCCTGGCTGACTCCTCTTGTGCTAGCACCATTTCCCGCTCTGCAGTTATCTGAACACTTTCTCTGAGTGCCTCTTCCAATTCTTCAATCCGATCATCCTTTTTACGTAGATTGTCCTGGAAAATGATGGGAGACTAGGTGAAGACGACTTGTTTGGAACTATAGCCTTTTAATCAACCAAGTTTTATGTCAACCAAAATGTGTTTCTCCCTCCCAAGGCACAACTGCAGGCAAATTCTCTTCACACAAAGGAAAGGAAGATGAAGTGATGCAAGAGTAGGAGGAAGACTACAGTAAAGAGAAGGAGAGAGCAAGTAGAGCAGGACCTCAAAGCAAGAGTGCTTGCCCTCCAGGTTGGACATACCACAGTCCTGATTATACAGCATAGATAAGCAAGGGTTGCTGGTAAATAAAGATTAGTAAGCAGCTCCAAAGAAGCATAGAAGCCAGAATTGGTGGGAAGGTAGCAGGCATTCAGTGTTGCCCATTGGCTCACACGTTCACTAGCACAGAACGGAAACAGTGCTGCAGTTTGGAATTTGCCATTTCCAGGTTAAGGGGGAGAGAAGCAAACATTAGCCCAACAGTTTTCCCACTGTTCAGATTAAGTCTTTAAGGAAGTTTTTAATCAAAAATTCTCTAGAAATTATGAAGGGTTCATCTGGGCTGTCTGAATCTCAGACATTCAAGTATCAAGACTCCCTTAGAATTTATTCTTCAATTCAGAGCATCTTCACAGTTGCAAGTTCAGGTGTCCCAAATATATTTAAAGACCATTGAAGAAAACTGTATTGCTCCTCAGAAAATATAACATTTTATTGGTTTATACAAACACTGTAACTTAGAGAAATTATATACAAAATTAATGGTATTGTTATTTGTAAAGGACACCCTCCTTACTTTAATATTGCTAAGAAAATACATATGTATCTCCTGCTTCTGCTGCAGCAGCTTGGACAAAAGACTGCAAAAGCAGGCTGTCTTGAGAGGTGTATATGAATGTCTTGGATCATGTCTGCTTAACAAATCCATCAGAAGTTACCAGCTTGATGGAAGACTTCTGCATTTCTTGTCTTGCAGATGGGTTTAAATTGAAGGGTTCAGATGAGATACTAATGCACATTTAAGTTACCACATGGGCTTTTTAGCCATCTCAGTAGCAGTGGAAGAATCAAAAATGTTTCCCTTTGGTTTTTTGCATCTTGCATTTTGTTAGATTTATTCCTTTGTCTTCTGTCCTTTTGTATTTCAGACTGAAATTTTCCACTGTTTCTCCAACAGTATTTCATACCATATAAAGAATAAGGAGATGACTGACTTGGAAAAAATTTGACCTTGCAAGCTTCATCATGCAAAAATTAGTCATTGGAGTTTAAAGAATGAACCTGACTTATTCCTTAATTCCTTCGTTCTAGGACTTGGGATACATCACCAAGGATACTTGCTGTATGAACGCCATTTCTGGCAGTCCCAAAACTGCCGCTTTCAAAGACAGTGTTCCAGCAGAGATGCAAAGCTTTGTATCAGACCAGTGCAAGACCTCTGGCACCACTGCTCTTGTGTAGAGAAAGGCTAGTATTCAACCACTAGCTCAGGCAACAGTATTTGTTATGCTTTGCAGGGAAAGGAGCTTTCTGCTGATGGTTACTTTCCAAAATGGATTCACAGGGCAAGGAATTGCTGATTTCTAAAGAAGCAAATAGAGAGGTCTACATTTCAAAAATAGGAGTTGCAGAACATGCTTTCATACTTTTTCGAAGTTTTCTGAAACACTGATAATATCTTCCAAAACGACTTCATAGTTATGATTAGCCTAACTGAAGACTCATCAAAAAGATGAATAACAAGTTTACAAAAAACCTCAGTACAGAATATTAACCGTGCCAGACAGGAAAAGTATTTACTTGCCTATCTGCATTACACAATACATATTGACTGTACTTCTTGATACATTATTCATGGATGGCCAAGGAAGTGTGGAAGTATAGCTGTCCATTTCAAACAAGCGAAGTGGGAATGGTTCATTTGAACAGTTGCATGTAAAATGGAAACTGCTTTAAAATAAGAATGCAGAATAAAACACTCTCACACATAAGGTATGTCCACTCTTCATCCCAGGTAAACATTTGAGAAGTGAATTCAACACTGTATTAACCTTGACACCATGCAGTACTCTGAACTGTTGAGGGACAGGAGGAAGAGCAGTTGGTGGCACCAAAACTGATAAGGCAGTGCCCCATTACCTGCACTTTGAAAATCTATATTCATATATATATAATTACTTTTCCTAAAATAATACACAACCTTTTGCATATATGCAAGAGTGTTGCATGTTAAAGAAGTCTGGTGTTGACTTAAACCAATTGCCTAGAAATGATCTTAATTAGTCTAATACTAATAACCCATCCAGCAACAAGAAATTAGTTACAAGTTTTCACTTTCTGTCTCAGACAGATCTAGTTAAAAGACATGCAAGTTTACTCTTGTAATGCTGTCACAATGTGTGTAACCACCTTACAAAACCACACGGATGCCTGGCAGGAGTAGCAGATTGTTGCTTAGCCAGAGAGCACCTCCACTACTGCAGAACAGTCTCAAGACACTTTTAAACAATAATTTCATTTCTAGCTCTTTGATTCATGACTAACTGATTAGCATTGGAATCATTATTTTTTAAAATACAAGCTGCTGTTTCAGAGAAAACATACTAATAGAGAAAAAGTAAATAAAAGCAAACCAGCATTTGCCTTTTAACATACCGGCATGTACCGGCATGTTTTTCCAGTTGTTTGGCTCTAAATCTAAAACATGACAGGCTCATGCTGACCTTGAATCTGTGTTGCTGTTGCTGCTTTCCTCTTTTTAGATAAATGAAGTGTTCTATCTTTATTGTGATAAGCATTAAACTCTGGAGAAAAAATCGGTTAATTATAACTACAGATACAATTTTTTCCCTGCAGTGACTGATCCTCTGAAGCAGTGGACTAGAGTACAACTTGAGGTGGCGGTCTCCTTGCATGAAGCTTATACAGATGACTTCAGAAAAAAAGGTATTACTTACCTGTACATTAAGTGGACTCTTCAAGATGTATTATCTACCCAAATATGTCTGTGAGCCTCCCTCCCTCCCTCCCTCCCTCCCTCTCCTCCTATATCCCATGTCCATATCCATGAGATTGTGCAGCAGAGATGGAATTAAACAGGGACAGAGGAGATAGCTCTGCCTTTATGCTCACTGGTGGCAGCACAAATAAAATGAAAAGCCCATTTGACACTGTGGCAATGCCAAGAGTTCAGGCAGAATAAAAATTTTTGCTACCTATACTATGATGCTGTACTGATTCCTAAGAAAAACTCACTCCAATACATTTGTCTGAAAGGAAAAGGAGCTGTGACTGACTGATGCATATTTCTGGGCTTTTTCTTTCACTTCAGGAAGGAAGTGGTAGGATGTCCAAGTGTGCGTGTTAAGAGGATGTATCAGTTTAATCCACCCTGCATTCATATGATGTGTAATCTCCCAAGAAGTTTTATGAAAGTGCATGAAACAGGATATATGTTTTCACCGAGGCATTTAGGTTCAATTAAATCTGAGCTATCCTGGCAAACTTCTTGGTAACTTTGTCTTGAACTAGACTCACAAAGGTCTTTATGGCCTAATTTCACTCTTTGAATTGGAATTAAGGTGGATTTCTCTAGTTAACTCTCAGGAGAGATTACTTAACAATTTGAGAAGGCAATGAAATGCTTCTTTTAACTGTCAAAAACATTTTTAGGACTAGCCCGTCACCCAGGTATGGAGAAATCATGTTCATATAACCCTGTAATTAACGTAATAGCACATTCTATCTGTGTGCTTTCATAGACCAGAAGGGAAGAACACAGTACTGTAAACGTTACGAACTGTCTCAAACAGTGAAATTATTACCTCATTACAAAAACCTACTCCTGTGAACTATTCCTCTTTCTAATCACGTATTTCCTCAAGAAGCTATAACCTAGATAACGAACCCAATGATAATGATCTCAGTCCATTCTAGACTGAGGAAAACTCTCCCTAGAAAGAAAAATCCTCCTTTGGGAATTGACCTTCCACTAGATAAGTAGAACCTGGCAACTCCAGACTGTCAGCTGCCTCAAATACTACTTAAAGCTTCCCCCACGATACAAACTGTCATTTAGTTATTGATAGAACAAATTCTTCACCAGCATTTGGAGGTAGTACATCTACAAACGTTAGGAATTGTTCAGTTAAAAAATATGAAGACCTGATTAACTGCAACTCTAAAGTGCATGCTAGTTGTTTAATATGAAAAATTGAAATCTTACTAAGTTTCTTCCATAAAGTTCCCTTGTATCCTGTCTTTGGTCACAACCAGTACCAAATGAGAAGAGGAAGAATTAGTTCTACTGTAGTCAGCCCTTTACTGAGGACTTCTGGTTTGCCATTTCAGGAGTCTACCAAAAGACTCTCACTAAATTAAGGAAGGTGGATTTCTGCACTGCTGAACCCAGAAGGAAAGATGCTATCCCAAAATTGGAAGGCTACTCTTCAGAAGAGGACAGCTGATGAAAATAAATCAATTTTTTAATGAATCTCTGCTTTTCTCTGAAAAATACTTATAAAAACCTGCAGAAAAGGACAGTTACAGACACACAGGCCTACAAGGGAAAGGCAGAATCGATTATTTCTATGAGAAACAGACAACGTCTCTTCCTGATAGCTGCCATGCTTCTGACACTTCTTTCCTGCTACTCTAAGCTTGGCACTCCCAACACAGCAATCTGTTGGGTATGTTGCTTTTGTATAGGCGCTTTTCATTAGCAACAGCCTAAACTGATTGAAGTACTTTGCCAACACTAACAACCAGGTTTACCATTTAGCAGTTCACACAGTGTGCCAACAGCTTTAACATTTTGCTTCAGCTGTTGCAAATTACCACATCTGTATTTTTTAAAACCTAGAGGGACTATGCTTCTGTCTAACCACAGTGGGTCACAGCATGCACTACTGGAATGAGACTCAAGGGTGACAATACAGCTGTGAAAATGTTCTGAAGTGAGCAAAAAGCCATAGATACCCGTAATTGTTATGGGGGTTTATGTGTGTTTGTTTTGCTTGGTTTTTTGAGAGGTTAACTGGGGAAATGCTGCTGTAAAAAGATTTCTTTTTCACACATAAATCAATCCTATGACTCAAGACTCCTAAATTGATATGAGATTACAGCAAAAAACAGAAGTAGTTTTAATTAGGTGCACTATTAATATGAACCTCAAACCCATATGTTATTCCCTTGGTACAGCCCTGTTCCTCTGAACTCTCCTTGCCAGTGCCAGTGCTGTAGCATCATCATTTTACGAATACATCACAGTAGTTGTAAGGCCTACCTTTCTTTGCTCATTTTCAATCATTCAGCAAAAAACAGAGCATCAGAAGCAGCACACATGGACAGCTAGCTATAGAAGTTCACTTGTCTTGTTTTCCCTGTTTTTCATAGCTGAACATATGACAAAACCTGCTAGTGATACACCACCACTGAGGAAATGTTTACTCAGCAGTTGATGCCACTGAATCTCTCCCACTCTCAATTTCAAAGGGAATTCCTGAAATCACCTCTGGTCTCATACATTCATTTTAATCTCTGATGTCTCTTTCTTGATTTTCATCATAGTAGAGTAGCTATTGTATTTGTGCTAGGAACTGTTTCCTTTAAGGCAGCCATTAGTTCTGAGATAGGGTTAACAGTCTATAGATGCTATTGCTAACCACTATTAATTTTACTTAATGTAAAAAATCCTCATAATTATTACTTTCACGCCATACAGATGTTCTCCTAACTCCCCAACTTCAAACTAGAGACCATAAAAACAATTTCATGTCAGAATTAAATTATCACAATTTCTCGCACTATCTGGGAACACCCAACCCACCCACAATTGCCCTGGAAGCCAGATGCGACAAGTGAAGCTAATTTCAAGGAAAATATCTGTCTTGGTTCAACCTACTAATTTCAAGCTACTAATGAAATACGTATAAGGAAATTTTTGCTTTAAATATTAAAACCTGGTTTCTGTTCTCAGTAACTTTACCAGCAAATGCACAGATCAGGTTTACCACTGTATCTAAAATCTAAGGATACATTCCAAGAAAAGAAATAAATATACTTATGACTTGGACACAATAACAGAAACTTTAAAAAATTTCAGCAGGAAAGGATCAGGAAGAACAGAAGGACTTAGGCGTGCAGCAGCAGTCAATTCATATGTATGTATGTAACATGAAACCTATAACATACAATTAATAAGAACAGAATACTCAGAAAAAGTAAACATTGGACATTTAGCTACTAACACAATAAAAAAATGAGTTTAAAAATATTGAAATGAAGTATTTGAAAACAAAAGCTTCTTGTTGGTGTATTTTCAGTGTTACACTGGTACTATCATTTAAAACAGGCAACACAGCATTACAATATAAAAATTACAACTTAAATTCACTGGCATAAAACCCAAAAGGATGAGAAAGTGGAAACTCTTCACATTCTGAGAGATTCTCACTTTGTAGGAAATTCCAATTGTTTCTATAAAAGCTCAGATTAATTCAGAGGAAAAATAGTTATTGTTTTCCTTTAGCCCTAAATATTCCAAAATGATCATCTATTGTTCTCAGCCTGCAAAGCTGGAAATGGTACTCCCTGGCTCTTGTCTTCACTCATTTTTTCTTTTCATGTTCAAGTGTTAAAATTTATTTAGTATCTCTTTGAACAGAAATTTGTCCTTATGTTTAGTATTTTCTTCCCTTTCTTTACCTTTTCTACTTTTGCCATATCCTTTCTGTGGTGGATGGCCCACATCATTGCACATTATTCACAAGATGAATGCACTGCTGACGTATATCGTGGCATAGTAGCATTTTCTCTTTTGGCATTTAATATTTCTCAACATTGTGCTTTCAATAGTTCTGCTAAGCAATAATGTTTTCATGAAACTATTTATTCTAATTCCAAGATTGTTGGCCTACGATAATATAGATAAATCAGAAACCATTGCTGGTAAGCATATTTAAGCTCATTTCTCCTGACATATATTAATGTCATACTGATTATCTGCTGTTTTATCCATGAGTTAGAGTTAGGAGATACCTGTAGAGCCATGCAGGCTATCTTTCCTTTAAATATCCTGAATAAATAAATAAATAAAATTCAGAAATTTAGAGAAATTTAGTCTCATTCACAAGAAATATTACACTTGACATTTACCCAGACACATTACCTCACCATAAAACAGTATCTGTTCCACAGCACTGGAACGTAAAGTCATGTGCACTTATAATGCAAAAAAAGTTTATTGTTTAAGAATATTCAGTGGTTCTTCAAAAGGAGGAAAAGTACCTGGGTGGTGACTGGCATGGAGAAGAATGCTGTGCCCTAGAAGGGCATGGATAACTGTTGTTGGGACACTGGATTCCGTTAGCTTTTATTCCCTTGCTTTTCACTCCTTGTTTTGGAAAATCAACTGACCTCAAAGATATCAAGACTGAGGTAGAATTCAAACACCAGCAACAAAAACAACACAATGTCCTAAACTGAATTTGTTGATGAATTTTGACTATAGACACCTTCTAGAATGTTAAGGAGACTGTCCTCCTTTAATCGTCAGTAAAAGACTAAGTGATGCCAATACAGTTACTTTTTTCCCCAACACCTGCATTCAGATCAGAGTGTACCTCAAACAAAATTCAACAGCTGAAAGGACTGGTGCTGACTTTTGGTATTTTAGAACCTTCTGCCAGTTATGAATACATGATTTGCAGCCTAAGCCTCAATCCCAGCTAATATGTGCACATCACAGTACAGGCAGTTCTGATAATGTCCTATGGGTGTGTAAATTTGAGCCAAAGAGCAAAATTTAATAGGAAAAGTGCTAATTAAAGATAGAATAGGCTTACTTCTATAGGGGGGGTGGGAATGGGGAAGTAGTTTAAGGGTGACAGCAATTTTGGCAGCTTAGTAAGCAAGATTAAGGAATAATAGTGAGTTAGAATTAAGTGAATTAGGTTTATTACTACTTGAAATGAATTAGAGGAAATTTTTAAAAGGAAATGCTGAAGAATTTGTTGCCACATGTACAGAACTAAAAAAAATTCCATGTGCATTATTTTTTAAAAATACTTTCTGAATTTTGTCTGTCTTAAGGTCCCTATCATCACCCCATCCCCTTTCCTCTTCTATCGGGCAAAACAAGAATAAGGCAGAATAGCAATTTTATTAAACAATGAGACTATGAAATGAGCCACAGCAACTGGGCATTTTTACTCTTGGAGAGAGATGAGTTAGGAACCATTTTCAACACAACAAGTTAAAAAAAAAACCAAACAACAACCTTGTGAGAGAGAGAAAAGGGAGGGGGGAGGGGAAATCCAAAGGAAAAAATGCAAATTTATTGCCATTTCTGAGGCTCATGAAATCAGACACCAAAATGAAAAGAGAACTGTTCCTCCCCTTGAATGTACTCCTATTGTTTTGCTTAAATCTGGCCTGCAATGTTTTCTGCTCTCAGGAGAGACCTCCTCACAGGAACCACACCATGTTGTCAACAGTGACATTAATCTCTCTGACAGTTTTTAGGAAAGGAGTTTGAACTCAGATACTAATCTTGGGAAAAAAAAAATCCATGCAAAAAACATCTAGCGGTTAAGGTTGTTGGCATGCATTCAGCTGTCCAGTCCTCACTGTACTTAGTTTCTGGCATATCATAAAGGGTACCAACCCCGCTCCCTGCCAAACAGGCAACAGAGTACAAATAGCAGGTTTCATCTTCCACTGACACCTAATGTTTCTGCAGAAAAGACTGGGTGAAAGTGTGTCTGGAGAATAATATTCCTGATGGATCACAGAGAAATTTTAGGATGTAGGGAGTCCTCTTTCCTCTATTAAAAACTCTCAAGCCATATAATGGCTTTCTCTCACTACAAATCTCAATTTGCAGTTAAGGAAATACTGGGATAATTGGGAGACTGCCTAATGCTAGTTGTAAATAGCGACTTTCACAAAATTTTTCCAGCTGTCTGTTCAAAACTGTATTTTTACGTTATAAAAGAAGACAGAGTCAAATGGTTCATCTTTTTTAAAGATGTGAAGGCTGTGAATACATCTAACCTGAACATAATAAATGTATGGTAAACTGAACTGTAAAGTGAAAACAAATAGAGCAGATGGCTAAGTGTCTATCCAGGGATATGCTTATCCATTCCAAATGTCAAGCCTCTTCAAGCTTAGTTTCCATACATGTTATGGTTACAAGTATTCTGCAAGGAGTGCTCTCTTTTGGTCAGACACAGGAGAAAGTAATTCCTTAACAACGTATTTAATGTCATAAACATAGCTACATAGAATGACAGACTCTGTAAGAACTGCCATATCAAATCTAAACCCAAGGTCACATATTTATTCAGAAATGTATAGTGTATTTTAGACAGAGAAAAAACCTGCATCTTCTTGATAACACAACTGAACAATTCATATAGTAACAGTAACCTGTTTCTGAGACAAATCATCTTCATGTCTAAAAGTATATTATTTTTGCTGTTGCTTCAACATGAAACACTGCACACATGAACAATGAAGTTAGTCAGATCTTGTAAACGTTCAGCAGAAAAAAATGGCTTTGCTAAAACTGGAGACAGGGCTGTCCCCACAGTTTGCTTGTGGCTCACAGCTCACATTGTAAGAATGTTAAAACACCAACATCTCACAAATCCAAGAAAACTAAGAAATGGGAGAGGTAAATTTACACTTTTCTAATGGTTGCTCATACTACTATATACTCTGATTGTATGCAGCTGTTTGAAGAAACAGGTATCAGATTTCTGTATGGAAAACTGGGAAAACGCATTAGAAAGAGACCCAGGTAAATACTCTAAAGGCTTAATGTGTACAACGGTTGTCTTGATGAGCTCCCTTTATGTAAATGGATAATTACTGTCTCACAAAGTCCATCAGATCCACATGTGAAAGGATAAGAGATGTAAATGACTAATATTCCTAAGAACAGGACCTCATGTGAGCAGATCCTACAGGGCTTGACGTCATTCCTTGTTGTCAAGATATTTTTCCTACCCTGTCATGTTTACTTTCTGGTGATCTGTTAGCAAGTCTTCATCCCCTTCCTCAAAATAAAGTTGTACTTTATGACTTCAACAGAGGAACAGAGAAGAAACCTTCATGGGCACCACTATCTTGCTGAGACAGAAATCCAACAGTGTTAATTTTTACATGAAAACATAATTTTTGTTCATATCATGCACTGATTTTAGGTACTGTGCAGTATTTCTCCACTGTTCAAAGAACTAGCTTTTTTTCCAGTCCGGTTTCTGTGATGTTAAATGGTAAAAATTGTGACAGTATTAACACTGTGAAAATGCCCAAGTCTTCTTTCCATTAGAGAGCATTACAAATGAAGAAGAGTATTGTCCATAACTACTATATTGCTTCACACAGATATAACAACATATGAAGTGAGACTGTTTATTCATCATCATACATTGTCTGTCATAGAAGTAGATATATCCAGAAATGCTTAATTATGAGTTTTTAGTTCCTGAAAAAAAGGCTGCAATTCAAATTAAGATCCCCTCCTTGAGAAACTACCTTCACTGTAAGTCACAAAAAGCCTAGCTAAAAGGTAATCATTTTTGAAACTTCTCCCAGCCATCCACGAAGGTTAGGAAAAGCTCTCTTGACAGGGAGAGCTATGACATGATAAGAACAAGAACTAGTTTTTCTCAAAGTGTCTGCCAGCGTTAAATATTTGCTTGTGTCTACAGTGACTGCACACATCTGCTGAAAATCACAACCCTGCAAATAAGTATAGAATGTAACATTGGTGGAACACTGTATTTTCTGTAACATCTTGTAAAAGTTGATGGAAATTAAAATTGCTACTGGAATATTACCTCACTAACAAATCATGATGCATATTAAAGTCTCTCCTGCATATGTACATCCTGTTTTCTAATGCACAGCCAGCTGTCACAGAATCTCTCAGAGAAAGGGTTGGAGGGTCAGACAATCCCAAACCACCTACTGGCTATTACTGCATTTAGCACAAACAAAATAGGAGGAATAATTTGCATATATTTATTCTATTTTAAGATTTTTTTATGAGGTATGCTTGTTCTTTAGAGCCTGCACTTGTTCCTACCTGCTCCCTTTTCATTACCAAAAGTCCTATGTAATACTGACAGACAGACAGTACAAAAGTGATTCACGTCATGTTTGAACTCAGAATCACATTTGGCGTAATTAACAAGATGTAACAATGTTAAGTTTCATCCCTTATAGTGACTGACAAGAAAAACATAGCCCTTCAAAAAACGCTAACAAATTTCTTAAAAACTGACTGCAAAGCGAACACATATCCTTTCAGTGCTTTATGTCACGAGTTCTGTCCTAGATGACAGACAGATGGTGACCTAGAACTCAATAGTAGTGAAATTCACCGTTTAGTGAAATTACAGCCACCTGCACAGGTGCTAATGGCATGTAGTCAGGCCCAAGGAACACTTAACACCTAAGCCTGAGCGGCACAGAGAACCACCCGGGGACAGGGAGGCCAAAACTACTCCCTGATGTAATTAATGTCTAAAAAGTACTGGGAGAGGAAGGGAGGGAAAAAGAACATTTTGATCTGTACAATTCCCAAAGATGTATCAGAGCTCAATGAGAAAATACAGGTCTGATATGTCAGATTGTTCCTGCCGATGCAACACGGCAATCAAGAACAGATTTCTACCGGGCTGAAACAAAGTAGCTGACAGTTTCCTGGGCCTTAACATGTTGAGCTGTGCTATCCAAGGGGTAAAGAATGTACACTTCACTCAGCTGGCGGGCAAGTCTGGAATCTGATATGGAAGTGGTCTGTATGGAAGAGAAATTAGCCAGAACTCAGCACGTGAAATTCACTTATCCCAGGAAAACAAGTGACACCATTTAACTAGCATAACCAATTCGCTTCAAAGCTGATGGTGCCTAGAAAGTTACAGAATAAATTTTTTGACTTTCAAGTTTGGAAAGCTTTTCTTTAAATCTAACCATTTCTTCAGAAGCTTTGTACACACTGTCCCAAAAGCGAGTTCACAGATTAATTAGGGAAGCATGATCTCTTTTATTAACAGCTGGAAGATGACAAACCATCATTTTCATCATGGCATGGTATTACCATCAACAGACCAGAAAAAAAAAAAAACACCTTCAGCCACCCTACTCTCAGGATCCGATCATAGCATGTCAAGAGGAAATTCTTCAGTAATTTAAGATCACATTTACTGGGTTTCACTTCGCCTTTCACATTTTTCGACGTTGACATTGACTGCATGTACATGCTATGATGCCTCATAACAAATAGTTAATTAGAGTAGAATAGAATAGACTATTTCAGTTGGAAGGGACCTACAACGATCATCTAGTCCAACTGCCTGACCAATTCAGGGCTGACCAAAAGTTAAAGCATGTTGTTAAGGACATTGTCCAAATGCCTCTTAAACACTGACAGGCTTGGGACACTGAGACTGGTATTCAATGAATTTAGAAGGTTCATTTGATAAGAAGGTATTTGGCTACTTATCCATTTCATCAAGTTCTGAC
Organism: Falco naumanni; assembly: GCF_017639655.2. Classification (NCBI taxonomy): domain Eukaryota; kingdom Metazoa; phylum Chordata; class Aves; order Falconiformes; family Falconidae; genus Falco; species Falco naumanni. The sequence goes on from NC_054058.1 coordinate 24,348,753, forward strand.
TGGACCCCAGTAAAAGCATTATTAAACAAAACACTGCACATTTGTTTATGCTGAAGCTTCAGATCCTTCCTCTAGAAGGCTATTTTCCCTATTTAAAGCTAAATATGATTAAATAATCATATAATCACAAGAAACAAACAACATATACTTGCATATATAATTAATGTATTAGGAATTATACACTGAATTATCTAAACTTGGGTGTGGAAAAAGAAGAAAAACATCATGAAGTTTACTTAGGCTTACATTTGTTCATTAAAGCGTTCAAGTATGTTTTACATAGCTTCTGGACATACAGTTTGTCAGCAGCAGTTAAGAGACTGATGTATAATGGCTGCAATATAGATCCAATAGTCCACAACTCCATGCCACAAGATACACAGAAAATTCCTCCTAAAAACTCTGGAAGATGCTGGAGTGATAGAACAAGAAAACAATAAGCATACTACCTTCCAGATGTCAATTCCAAGTACCCATTGAAATATCATGAAATTTCAGTAAATGTTATCTTTCCAGGACAAGGCAGCGTATCAATTCCTTTTCACAAGGCAGTGTATCAATTCCTTTTCACAATAGTCAAGCTTTAGTTACTTGAAGCAAAAATTTTCTACTCCAGCCCAACAGCTTGTTTTTTTCATCCTGCTTATAGACCAGACACTCGTTAACCTCTCAGATCTCTGGAGAGTTGTGGTTTAAGGGAACCCAGGAGGAAAAGACAAATTTGGAAAGCCATTTATCCATCGCACTAGAATTGAGACATTATGGTTTTCATTTTTCCCCCACTCCCCAAAACACAAAATTTCCGTCATCAGAGCTCTCTGAATAAACGAACATTTTGTTACTGGACTCAGGAAAAAAGAAACCACATGCCTGTAAGGAACAGAGAGAGGAGGAGTGGAGTATGTGCTTGGGAGAGTGTTTATTTGACTGGATTGCAGACAGTCAACCGAAGAACATGCAGATCATATATTTTTAAGCATTTCATAATGTCTTATTATTAATTCCAGCCAAAACCACCAAGACCAAAATTATCTGAAATTAGTGCTTCTGTGTCCTGACCCCAAAGCCAACAATGGTTGCATTAAAAAAGAAAAAAAAAAAAACCAAACCAAAACAAAACAGAACAAAAATCTATGAGCCTCTCATGTTTAATTTTATTTTTTTGTTAATCGATTATAAGGCAGTGCCCTTTTGAGTCTATGGGGAAGACAGGTCTCCATAACTAAGTAATTGCAATGTGGTCCTGTGTAAATTTTACTTCCAGGAAACCAAAACGTTGCAGTCCTTGAGAGAGGGAGGCTACAAGCAGAGGGCTCTTCTAAAGGAAAGAGTTTTTATTGAACCTGTCACTTGTCATTAAACACTCCATATTTTACCTTAGCCTCATATTTTCATTAGAGCATACAGACCTTTTTCATCTCTGAATGAAAGCATTCCCTTCAGCCTTATGTTGAATACGGGGAAAGACTCTCTAAAATCGAGCCCACCCAAACAGGACAATTAGGTTCACAAAAGCAGGAAAGGCACTAGGGAAAATCAAATAATATTAGTACTATGGTAACTAACACATTTCAGTATTGACTACCATATCTCACTTCAATCTTAAATTCTTACATGCATTTAATAATGTCTACTTTTAATCTTAGAAATGCTTGCATATAATTATATAGAAAGCAACAGACACCAGTGCACGATAAAACACAGCATAAGCAAAGTGGAAAAAAGTATGTACTGCTGCGTAGACATCTCTAATTGGAAAAGCTGAATGTAAAAGGGTAAAGATAATAAGATTGCACACTTTGATGACATCTTTGTTCCCAACTTTGGCTTCTTTGTTAGACCACAAGCCTACAACAAAGTAACACGGGAGAAAGAGAGAGAAATATCAAACAACTTGGCTTCTTCAAAAGAGACAACTGGTTATTGGCTTCTTGTTCCAAGATGTAAGTTGGTTAATTTGAAATTAAGAAAAGAGGAACTATTTAGAGTAAAATTATGCTAAATATGCTATTTATAGCTTTGCATCTATGACCTCTCTACTGCTATAACACTTTGTAAGTGAAGAATTGGATAGGACATTGTAAGGACAGCTATACATTCTTAAAGAACTCCAATACAAAGCACCATTTTTTGCCACCTAATTTCTGACTTGCCTCACTGCTGCCACCAAAGCTGCACAATCTTTTTGAAGTATCAGAAACTGGTACTAAATAGTTTTAACAGGATTTAAAACCAAAAAAAAAAAAGAAAAAAAGGGAGAGAGCAATTGTAGTATGCAAATAAGAGCTGAGAGAAAACGAATTTCAGGCATTCCATTTGTGTAAAAGAAAGAAAAATGAAAAGGGAAAGAATAGTTGAGCGGGAAAAAGCCAGAAAAGAAAGCCATACCTTTTAAAATCTGAAAGCGCTACACAAAAACAAAGATGATCTTGTGGAATGGTGTCATTTAATAAATATACCATGCATGTAATTGCAAAGCAAATGTCAAGTACCACTTATCTTTTCAACCTTAAACCACAGATTTACTCAAAACGCAGATTGGAAATCTAACCAAATATTGTATTAGTTTTAGGAATTTTTAGATATTTCACTAATACCAGGAGGATTGTGTTATTTAAACTTAAGCTGTCACATAACGAGAGCCTTGTGGATTGTCATAGCATTACAGCCACAAAACCCATTAGCAGATGTAGAAATCCCACATCCCCGCCTTTTATAAAATCTGCAGTCATGAAATCATTTTCATACACTTGGATCTTAACTATTTCAGTGCCCTGCACATACAGGAGTGGAATTGAGGGGGAAAACCACAAAATGGTGCATCTGAGAGCGTTCCACATAGACACATGTTTCTGTGGTTCTTTCAAAAGTTCTTAAAGAGTTGAAACCATCCCCCTGGAATTCCACAGAACAGAGTAGAGAAGTATCTGTTTAAATTAAGGAGGGGATATATCTTTGCTAGTGAACTATTAGGATTTATTCTGTGTCTTCATTGTAGGCATATTAAGATATATAGCTAGTAACAAGAAACAGGATTTAACCAAGGATAACAAAGAACACCTAGGAGAAGGCTTGCTTTCTAAAGATATTAAAAAAAAAAATTTAAAGACCTCAAGGGTAGATTACTGTTCCCGTGTTTATTTTCACTCACCAAAAGGAAAGCTATTTTTGTAAATTAAAGAAACAACAGGCAAAATATCTATTACCTTTTCAACAAGCATCACGGTGTCTTTGCTTTACTTCATGGCAATAGTTTAACATTTTTATAACAGCACTTTAAAACTTAAGAGTCTGATAAACCATCTAAAGCTAATATCAATACACAGCACATTGAAAAATACTTGACTTGCTTTCCTACAGGTGACTTTCATATGCCTAGGCACATCTGAGGTAACCAGATAAATCCATGAGTCAGCAGCATGTTATCATTTCAGAAATAAACAGACTAGTAAGCATACCGAGAATTCATGAGGTAGAGTAGGATTTCACTGTCAAACAAGGATGAGTAAACACAGAAAACATGGTCCTCCAGTTACTCCACAATAATTCAAATTTACTATAAGAATACTTACTTGGTTATCTTTCATTTACTGAAGAAAAGGCACCAATGTAAGGTAAAACCAGCGGGGAAAATACACAGAACAGCTAAAGAAAAAGGTGTTAGAAAAGCAGCAAAGAAAGAAATGCCACACCAATCACAGTACCGAAATAATAAAGTTATTTCAATGATGTACTTCATAACTGAGTTGACAGTTAAGATTATTGCTCCCTTTTATGAAAATGGAGTAAGCTCTGAAGGCAACTGAGAGAGGCTGCTTTCTTTGAAGTGCTCAGGGATAGATGTGTCCTTTTAAACAATCAATCACAAATTTCTTAAGTAGAAGCTATGAAAACGGATCAGGAGGTACAGCAGAGAGCGAGGTAGCTAAGCCTGGTTGCTTGGCCAAATCGCTTTAATTCAATTCCTGTGTTACCTGAAGCTGTTGGGAGCTGTCATTAAGATTATCCTCTCGTCTCCTGGCCTCCTCCAGCATCTGTGCACTCTTCTTTTTCTCCACTTGCTCTTTGTGCTTCAGATTTGCTACTTTCTTATTTTGATCTTTAACTTGCCTGTAAAGAAGAAGAGCAGTCAGAGCGCACTCCAGAGTACGCTTCCCGTCAGCCACAGCGCTGGGCAGCTGCACTGGGGAAGAGTGGAACCCTCACATACCAGCACTTCATTTGCAGAAGGTCACCAACATCAAACCTATCCTCAAACATTAATCTCACCTGTTAATTCAGCCAAAAGAATGCTTCATTTTGCTAATTACTATTAAACTAAATGTAGACATTTCTGGAACAAAAACCTTAATTATTATTTGGTATAAACTATTAATCAAAAGATGCACCTGCACTCTGCGGCAGAAATATTTTCTCTGTTCACACACACTTGTACATGTAAAAAATGCAGACATCTAACGGCCTGTTTTGTTTTGGGTACCACTGTATCTAATGTAAGGAAAACAGAAGGATCAAAAAGAAAACCTAATGAAACGTGACTTAAACATAGAGGACTGCCTACAAGACCTAGACAATCTATTTCCAGAAGTAGAACTGTTTCTTTTCAACCTCAAGCTCTACTTGTTGAGTAGGTATTTTGAGGGATTTCCTATCCTTTCTTTTCTACAGAAACAAGAGAGATCATGTAAGAACAAAATATTTCAGAAAACGTGCATAATTTCCTTTTCACTTGCATCTATGAATTATTTTTGATGATCCTGGCAACTACCATTGCTTGCAGACGGGGTTTGGCCTTTCTGGGCATTAAGACACATAGAGTATTGAATCTAATTACAGATCCTTTAATCTCAGTCTCCCAACCACAGAGAACTTAAGTCTAAACTTTTAGTCCAATCAAAACAAAACAGGCTAGCTTTGCTTCCTCAGCCCTTTTCTCCATAATTATATCTGGAGTTTGGATTTTGGAATAAAAGACAGATTCTTTGGTCGTAAGAGCTCCCCAAAACATCATGCAAGTAGTAGAGACAGCTCTTTAATTTACTGTTTAGAAAGCAGAATGATATACTAGCTTCATATCTGGTATGTTATCCACACAGAGAGGGAAGAATGTTTCTTCTGTATTTCAGAAATACTTTTAGAACAGATCACAAACAACTCTGACTGCTTCAATATTTTCTTGAGAACTCATAACAAAAGTATGATCAAGAGCATGTCTCTGCAATATGTATGTTCAAATTATGTGGCATATGGCTAGTCAGTACTTTGAGTTCTTCCAAAAAAATGTAGGTTCAACACTGGGCTCTGCTTTTTGCAATGTAAGCCAACTGTAGCTGGGAAAATTGCAAAGACAGCAAATTTTCCTTGGTGCTAAACAGACCCCTATTACTGTGAAAAAGTGCTGATGGCCTCCAGAGACCAAGAAAAAAAGGAAAGTCCTTTTCTGATGATGTTAAAAAATTACTGGCATACTTAACTACCTTGTTCAAAATTACAGCTGATTTGAGTCAGGATGCTTTTTAAACACAACCAATATAATTGTTAAGTTATTCTAACCTAAGTGCTGCACACTGGCAATGGGCACATTGCCCAGTTTGAAAGCAGACTTGTTCAGTGATTAAACAACTTATTGGAAATATTATGTTGGCACCAACTCAACTTGCACAATACACTGTTCTATCTGTCCAATAAAATAAACATAGACAGTACAGCTAAGTTAATGCTGAAAATGAAAATATGTCAGCCCAACACATTAAATTCCATATAAGAATTCTTGTTCAACTTCTAAATTAATATTAGGGGAATTAATTTTTTTTATAAGCTTGCAAACCTAGATTCACCTGTTGAGAAAATGGTCTGTTACTGTAATCTCCTGGTTAGATAAGAGACAACAATATTAATAAACACACTACCTCATCAAAGTATGCCTGAAGTAGATAATCTCCTGCATGGTCTGACACGTTTTCAAACAGAATATGTATTTCAAAGAAATTTTAAGAATATATAGTATTGACATTCACTTTCTCATATCTCAACCAAAATTAATGTCTTTCTAATATATTAGATAGATATGTTGAGACAAAGGCAAACTTTCCTAAAGCAGTTTAGAAGATGGAAGTCTTGATATTACCTAGTGCTTGCAGTACTCAGATCAATCATAACTGTCATGCTTGTTTGGTAACTTGAATTCATAGAATCATAGATCCATAAAATGATTTGGGTTGAAAGGGACTTTAAAGACTATATAGTTCCACCCCCTCTGCCATGGGCAGGGGCACCTTCCACTAGAGCAGACTGCTCAAAGCCCCATCCAAACTGGCCCTGCATCACGTGCAGGATACACTATCACTCTGTACCTTTGTTGTCAGAAAACAAGAAACGTTGGGCAATAAACCCTTCAAATTATACAGGTATCTATGGTGTTACCTTAAATTTCCCCAACTGTTTAACTACATAAACTGAGGATGTCACATGAAACTCAAAATCTATAATCTAAAAGGCTTGCAATCATTTGATGCATGAAAACACAACTCATCTTATCTCAATGCCCATGGTATCAAATGATAATTCTCACTTTTACAATAATCCATGCAAATAATAATGTAAAAGCTTTAGCATATACAAGCCCAGAGTCCTTGAACATTTGCACCATGAAAGTTCTGTGAAACTGTAAGACTTCATACTGTTATTTTGTAAAGAATCCTCTTTCTTCTTCATCAGATAACTTTCAGTCTTCAAAGCCAAAGTCAGAGAATTATGTTTTTATATATACAAACAATATTTTAAAAATATTTAAATATACACACACATATTTTTATTATCAATAGACCTCAAAGGCTTGATTAATAAGAATCACTCAGTTCACTGCTCAGTAAGACAGTTCCATTACTATTTTGAATACTGAAATATTTCTGATACTTGTTATAGAACAAGTTCACCTTCACACCACCGCTGAACAATGTACAGAACTGGACCACATATTGAATTGAAACAATAAAATATAGAAAGTAGGGGGTCTTAAGTGAACACACTGCAACTGGTACATTCTATGAGGAGACAGTCAAGAGGAAAATAAAGATTTGTCATAATATATGTGCACAAGGAAACTAATTAGGACTGCAAAAAGAAACAAAGCTCTGGAATTCCCTCAGTTTGAGGGCTTCATTTTGAGAACTTAGTGTTCTTTTAACGCCTTTGAATGCAATTACACATATATATAGCACATAACCCTGTCAAAGGGACAGTAAAGTTTAAAAGAAATCCTTCATCTGTTAAAAGTATTTCTATTAAAACTGAAAAAGAAAACCTGCACAAGATTAAAGATAGCAAGAAGAGAATGAAATAATTACAATGATGGCAACAGCTAAGAGGTTTATGAGTGTTTTCTAGAAAGCACGTAAAGCAACTGAGTAAACATCAATTTGCAATGTGTACGTGGAATTCTCATCATAAAAGAAAGAGCACATGAATTTCTGAGAGATACAGAGTATTAAATATTACTATAAGTTCATAGACCTACTGAAACATCTTTTTAAAATGGGACACAGAGAGAAAAAGAATGCTGGTTCTTCTAATAAAAATTGGAGAGCCAGCTCATGTTCCGTGAGATAAAGCTTTAAAGAAGGATATCACATGAATCAACAGAAACAATAACAAAACTAAAAAAAGCAAAACTACCTTACCTCAGAAGACATTTATTCTCAGTCACCCTCAAATCAAATAATAAAAAAATGTTCTAGTCACATATAAAAGAAGAAAAACCTAATGAGAATGTTTATTATGTTGAATTACAGTGAAGAATCCCATTCATATTGGAAATAACAATTTATTTTGCACTTTTAATAGCAATTTTCAGATAATTACTTTTGTGAGGTACAGTTCCTAGAAAATTTAGCACTAAAAAGTGAAAAAAAAATTTCCATTGCTTAGAATTTTTCTCCATTCCATTTCATCTCAAATATGTCATGTCAAGTACTATTACAATGGAATATATTAGAGAAAAGGAAGCAGAATCAAAATCAGGCTTCTGATTCAAAAAAATAATCCCTAGAATCTTTCAACTAAATACAAGCCAAGTTTTTCAGAATTAGTAATTTCAAAATCCTTTGATTTTGGGTGCCAAATTTAAGCGAAATGCCTGCTGGAAAAAAACTGTAAGATTTCTCAGTCTGGACACTGAAAATAACTATTTATTTTAATGAATGTATTCTTTTTTATATGAAACAAAGCTGCATCACTTTAAAAAAAATCACACCTTTCCACTTCTCTATGAAACTCTTGAATTTCCAGTGATGAGGTACAGCCGAACACCATGAGGAATTAATTAAAATAATGATAATAATCAAAAAAACCTTTCAAATGAGAAGATTTCACATTTTAAAATTATTTTAGAACAGGAAGACAAATATAAGCAATAGAAAATTAGTGGACTACCAAGCATTCCTGAAAAATTGTTATCTGTGAGTCCTTCGGAAGAGTTTTCCTCCCTACTAAAATCAATTGCTCTATAGACCCTATTATTTATTAAGACTTTGATGAAATTCATTTTTTCTGTCCTAATGTGAATATTTTTCCATTTTAATGCTAATCTTATTATCTTTTACTGTAATGCACATCAGCATACATAGCTGTCAATTCTTTCCTTATATGGATTTTCATGCTACATGTTATTGTAACGTAAGCTATCATCCTCATCTGGTTATCTTTTTTCAGATGTTCTTGTAAAATAAAAGGTGACAAAATGTTAACTGAAAATATACATAAGTTAATTTGAATTTTATAATTATATTTTAGTATACTTTTCCTTCCTAGTTATGCACCTAACACACAACAGCGTTTTTATAATAATCCAAGTGTAAGTATACATTTACAATGCTTCTGAACCACCACAGCTTACCCTCAATATAAAATGTAGACACACATACTGTATTTCACCTAATAAATACACACACTAGATAAAAATATACAGATCTTGTGCACAGCTACAGGAACAGCCTGTTTTATTCATTTGACTTAGGTGCTCAGAAAATATTTCTGTGTGTCAGTCAGCCATGTCAGAAAGATTGTTTTGTTCAAGCCTTCATGGACGTAGCATTACCACCACCCACAGGACAGTCCACTGTTGCTGCAGCTACTAATCCTGCTGGACAGATGGACTTAATTTGCTTTAAAGCACACTTTGCTCCTCAACATAAGCTAAACTAATGCAATAGTCAACACTACTGAAAAAAAAAACCTGCAAGCTGTATGCAATGAAGTAATACATTATTTAGTTTAAAATTGCCAATGTGCCTTGTTCTATGAAATACTATATTCTACAATGTGTAATAGAGAAACATAAAATAGCTCAAGTGACCTGTAATGATCATCGAGTCCAACCCCCTGCTCTTCGCAGGACTACTTAAAACCAAACCATATGACTAAGAGCGTCATCCAGACACTCCTTGAACTCTGACAGGCTTGGTGCCGTGATCACTTCCCTGGGGAGCCTGTTCCAGTGACCGATCACCCTGTCAGTGAAGAACCTTTTCCTAATGTCCAGTCTGAACTTCCTTTGATGCAGCTTCATTCCATTTCCTTGTGTCCTATTGCTGGTCACCAGAGAGAGGGGATCAGCACCTTCCCATCTGCTGCCCCTCTTGAGGAATTTCGTATCATTGCATAAGACCTTGAAGGACTTTATAGTTGTTAAGAGACACAGAAAAGTACATTTATTCACTTGTGGAATGAAATGGAGCAGCCATATGAAAGACTATAATACTACAGCAATTTAGGTCAATGTGCAGAACACACTATATTGGGAAAAAATGCCAGAAGGAGATACTGGAAGGCAGGAAGCAATCAGCTAAGTTGTCCAGACCTTAATTAGCAGTCTTGTTCATTGATTAGATGGGGGAGAAAAAAAGGAAATTTTTACTGCAAAAAAAATCAACATCGACACAATGGGATGATAGTGATCTGAGTTGGATTGATTTAAAATTCACAGGAAAGTGTCCAGATGATTTAAAATTTGCAGGAAAGTGTCCAATTAACTAAATTGCCACCACCATTTCCTTCATCACTTCTTTGTTTTTAAGGTCTGCCACACCAAATATTTTAGCTGGCCATATCCTTAACCTTAACTTACAAATTTAAAAGATCACAAACACAGTGACATAGCTGAGTTGTTGGGTTTTGTTGTAGTTTTGATACACAAAGAAAAGCATTTACATTCTGGGAAGTATAAGAGAAGAAAGCCAAGGAAAAACTCTTCCCAAAGGTGCTACTTTGTTTTGAAAATAAGTAAAACCCCTCTTCTGAAAGGTTTTGCTTTAGCTTTTAGTTGCTCAAAGCTCACTTCACCTTAACAGTGGTTGATCACAAAACCACGGAGAATAACGGCAGCGTTTGGAAAGCCTGATTGCTTAACCTCAAGAAAAAGAAAGCGATGCAAGGAAGCTACATAAGTGATGAAGGAAACAGGCTTGACCACATCACACAGTCCCATCACCACAACTGGATGTCTGATTGACAGTCAAAGGAAAGTTGCCAAAGGTTGAACAAAACTCCCTATCTTAACACATTGAAAAATTAGGATCAGGGGAGTTACAATACTGCTGAAAATCTACATGGAATTTAGTATGGCTGGATATTTTTTTTTTAGAACAGTAAGCATTTTCTGGGCCTCTTCCTTTGCTTTGTTGGGCTGTACCTAGCAATCCCAGCTGCTTAAGTAGCTTGTCACTATTCTTACACTAAGGTAAAAAAATGGTGCATTAAATTACTAAGTGAAAAAACAATAATTTAATTATGCTTTTCAAACAGCTTGGTTTAATATTACTGCCTCTGTTGCACATTGCATCCAAGCTAAAAGACCATCAACACACTTTCAGTGAGTTGCTCTTGTTTGGATGCACAGCTGGCAAGCTCCAGCACTCAGTTACCTCTTCTGTTTGTCAGCCTCCCCTCCCAGAATCTCTCATTATTTTGTTACACTGTTCCTCACTCTTCCATGCCATTTATATGACGAGGTAACATATGCCAATGAAAATATTAACAGACCTTGAATATTTAACAGGTCTGCTGTATGTGAGTCAAGTTGTCCTGCAATGGCTTTAAGAGATGGGGAGTGTGGACTTAAATTTCCTGAAACTAGGAAACTTTGATTTTCAAAACCAAAGTGTGTGTTCAGATCAGCAATGGAGGGGGCAAGGGATGAAAACTAGAAACGCTATGGGAAACCAGCTTGCCCCAAATTTTAGGAAGAGGAGCCTAACAGTGTCTGAATCAAGAGGTGTGCAAGTCAAAGACTAGAAGTAGATCTCAACTCTACACGGGTCACTGTCTTCAGTGTCAAGAATTATGTGCATGATGTCAATGTGCGCTTCCTGAGGCAGTTGGCATATCAGCCAGCACATCTCTCACTCTAGCTAAAACAACATTAAGATTTTCTTCCAGAAACAGCTGATGGGGAGATATGGGAAAGAGGAACACATGGCTTATGAATCTAGAAACTCAATATTAAAAAAAACGTAACCCAAACCCTCTTATCATTTAGAAACACCTCAGAAAGAAACCCCATCACCTGACCTGTTAGTAATACACAAAGCTTACAGATAACATATTTCAAGTAGTAAGGTGACATGAGTTATTAATGCTACATGGTGTATTTCATGAGGGGGTATTAGCAAGTCCTAACCAGAAAAAGCCATCAGCCCTTACTACAGATAACTGCACTAACGTACCACCTTTAAACATAACTTCTTTAGGAGTACCTAAAGGTCTTCAAACTTAGGTCCAATCTTCTCTGAGGTAAAATAAGTCAACTGGCAAACACAACCACCTCCCACATTTGGCCACACAATATATAATAATAGGTAATACACTTTTTTAAAAGTTTTTCTCTTCTTATATTAACGTCTCTGATTCAGTCTAGATGAAGATCAAGAAATATAGTTTAAGCCACACACACAAAATCTGAATGCTACAGGTGCTTTCCCTGTGACATGCTATTTCTCAAGGATCAGCAGGGAACACACATTCACGGAAACAATTTTCTTCATGATAGAGTGAAATGATGCAACATCAACAGTCAGTGAGCTTAGCAGGGGTCCTCAAACTTTTTAACCAGGGGGCCGGCGCGCGGATGCAGTGGCAGGCAGTCATCTGCGGCTGCTTGGTTTCCCCCCCAACCCCCGGCGGGGTGTGTGTGTGTGTGTCTGTAAATACCGGGGGCCGGATTGAGGACCCTGGGGGGCCGTATCCGGCACGCGGGCCATAGTTTGAGGACCCCTGGCTTAGAGAAAGGTTCATAATAAATACATTAACAGAAAGGAACACCTAACCAAGGATGAGAAGCACATGTCTCAAATGCATACTGTAACACTATCACACTATACCTATTTCAGGGAAAATATACTTATTTTTTCCTTCAATCCCTTGATCAAACAAAACTAGAATAAACTCAGCTACTCTCCAGTCATGAGGCAGTAGCCCAGTTACACACAAACAATGGTGAAGTCAAATGCTGTTGTCTTAGTATTCTCATAAAAATTAGAAGAAAAAGGTGTCTTAACCAACTGGCTAAAATTGAGGGATTAACAGAAGTGCCTTTGTTTTAGTTCAGCAACAGGTGCATATAAAATTAAGCAAACCAAAGGTTCACTGTCAGACAGGTCCAGATACAACACACTAAAACCAAGACACTCTAAAAACTTCAGGCAAACCTATAGCACCTCATGTCTTCACTAATCCATAATTCCAGTTTTGTAGCTATAATCCACAAGGCCCATTCGCCCCACTAATGTGTGGCTAAAAAAACCCCTAATAAAACTAATGTGCAGCTTCCCAACTATTTAAATTCTCAGCATCCATTTACTAGGAAGCAAGTTTTGTGATGAAAATAATGAACATGTCAGCATAATTTCATAAATGATGTCAAATTCAAAATCAGGTTTCAGAGATCAAATATCACATTAATTATATGTCAAGTTCTTTAATTATTTTTGAAAGCTGATGGCAATTGAACTAGAAAAGAAACCTTTAAATTTAAAACTTTGCAACCTTTAGTTTTTAATGAAGCTAAGAGCATTGAAAATACAAAATCAAGGTGAACTCTGAAATAAATCTGTAAGAAAATGATATGGGTGCTCCTTTGTTAAGAATAATAGTAATGCTTTAAGGACCTTAATAAAAGCATTCAGTAGTTCAACAAATAAGTTTGTTCTGTTGTATTTTTTCTTCTGCTTTTGTTAATTAAACAAACAGATGCAAAGCCAAAGAAGACATTTATAAAATGGCTGATTAGGCCTCAATGTGGATTTCTTCTCCATGCAACATGCTGGGTTAGTTGAATTTGGCCCTAAGAGTGTGGGAAGAAGTCCCAAAGGTGCTGTTCTTTTTACCTTTACCTCCAGTGCACAAGCCAACTGCCCTGTGAACAGATCACACACAGCCAGTCACTCTCTGCTCAAGAGACCTGCACCATTTGGCTGAAAGAAGTATTTTCTAAACAGCAATAAAATCTTCCTTATGAATGGCATCTTATTGAGGTTTCAGAGAGTATTTTTGTGATCCAAGATCACACATGTCTCGTTTAACTGCAGTCCCACTAGCCAGAAAAGAAAACAAAACACAATACAGCACTTGTTTTCTTCCATATGGGTATGTGATCCTTTCATTCCTTCTAGAATAATAACTGATACAACCAATAATTAACAGAAAAATTGAATGTAAAAATCAGCCATTGAAACAACACCAAAAATTGAATATAAGGCAAGAACAAAATTAAAAAAAAAACATTTAAGAACTATGCTAGAGTAGTTTATGTTTGCCTTACAGCATATACTGAACAAGCTATCAAGAAAGAAAAGTCCTCTTCTAAAAACTTGCAGAAATTTGGGATAACAGTTGAATATGATCCTGTCATTTTGAAATAGCGTATGTTAAAGAATCAAGATACGTCTTACACTTTCAAGCTGACAGCTACCCAAAATCTAGTCTTCAGCAAAATGTATTAAACCGAACAGTTGCCAAGGACAAAAAAGAAAGCACAGTGAATGTACCCACTCAGTGGAAGAGGATTTCTGATATAAAATAAAAACATGCATAAGAACTTTCAGAGTCTCGCTCTAAGGAAAAGGATGGGAGGACAGTGATGCCAGCAGGACCATCCTGAAAAAACATAAACCGGTCCATTTCAGTGCTAAAAGCCCAGTAATTTTATGTCAGTCAGATGCTCAAATAAAAATCTTACATAACGTAGCTTATCTCCTTAAACCTAAGAATCTTTCAGACAGACCTCCTCTATTGATGTGAATGGAAAAGTGTTTATCCTGTCAGCTACAAAGAAGCTGTACCAAACCTGATCCAAAGTTGGCCATTCCCAGAGACTACACTGGGAAAAGTATGCAAACAGATGGGGTTGACTGAAAAGCAATGTTATTATGCTGATCAAAGTGTACTTTGCCACATTGCCTTCATTATCATGAGAATCCGAGCTGGTAAGTATACAGTTCTGTTCTGGTATCTACTGGGTGAGATTCATTTCTGGTAACAAATGCAGACCACAGTGTCTCTCAGAATAGCATATTTGGCATATTTCTTTTGGGTGCTTAGCAAACAGATTGATTAAGAGGTATCTCTTCTTATGAAATACAGTCTGTAGCACTGGCTTTGACAGCTCACATCAGGTTAATACGAAGAATGCCTACCGGGATGATTTGTTACAGACTTCTGACTGTGTGGAAAACAGGGGAGAGCAGCATTATTTGTAATAAATATACCACACACAGAGCTGAACTGCCTATCTAAATAGTGCAGATGGCTTAGTTCCTCCTTCTCAGATACAGCTGTAATGCTGTCTTCTCAGTCTGTCAGCTGTAGGGCTCCAGAATACAGCTAGTAATACTTTGCAAGTTGAGTGAACATTGCTGGATTTCTGGAGAATTCTGTGAATATTGTAAGCAACATTTATGAGTGTATCTTCATTGGAGGTTTCTGTAATAGCCTTGGTAATGTGCATAGACAGGGTTAATGACTTAGGCATTTGAGGAGGGATTTCTACCATTTCACAGTAAGTGGAACTGCTACAGAACTAGTATGTCCATGAGTGTTCTGAATAAATACATTATTTTTTAATACATTAGGAAGGAGCATGGAAGAAAATATGTGGTGGCAAGATGCGCCATGTTTCAGACATCTGAAATATACTCCGATATGCCCAGTGATCACAAAGTTTGTTAATTAAATTATCTCTAATTTCAACTATCTACTGAGGAAGATAAAGTCTTTATCTAGACAATTATATTACTCCAGTGAACTACTTTGTATTTGGTGACCTTGAGACAAATGAGGCAAAATTAAGACTTTAACTGAGCTGATCCCTTTACCAGGGCAGCTGCCTTGATATAGCTGGTCCCCAAGATACCTTCTGCCTGCCTTCAATGAATTTGTCTTCCTAGTAATTGGGGAACACTCATAATCATTAGGAAAGATCAACAAACAACTGCCTTTGCTGTCAAGAAAAATATTTTCTATAAATTATCTGTCTTTTTATATGAAGACATACATTGCAAGTTGAGAGATACAAGCAGTGTTGAAAATCTCATAAAGAACTACTGAGGCTATGGTCATAACAGGATACAGAAAGACAAAAGGAGTTCCAGTCCCTTTCTACTTTGAAATAAAATTACCTATAATTCAAGAAGCATCTACTATTCCAAGATGCAGAAGAAAATGTACTCTTTCCTCTTTGGAATTTTCGAGAAATCAGCTGAAATTCCTTTAAAGGTTTTGGCATTTTTTTCTGTTGTTCATTGCTTTCTGTTTGTGCAGACAGGTGTAAGGAAGAATGTAGCAGCATACGGACGCTTTAATTAAAAAAATTAAAAATCCATGTTGCTTTAATCAAACTCAGTATCTCTTGGCTCAAGATTAGATTAGATTTTTCTTGCAGATATGTGCAAGCTAATACGATGTATTTCTGTCCATTTAAAAAAAAATATAAAAAGATAAAAATGGATCTGGGGAAGATTACATCCGTAATGGAAAAGTACTAGCAATTCATATGAGCTCCCAGAACTGTGTCAGTCCCTCTGAAGGAGAGAAGACAACCAAGCTGATCTGCCAAGAATATACCCCTGATGCACTCTTCCATGGTAAACTGCAGCTTTCCTCAGAGCTGGCCATCCAGGTCTTCACGCACAACCCACTCTTCCTGAATCTTTGGAGCAATAAAATGCAGATTATTACTGAGCAAGGCAGGTCTAGAGAATGAACCAAACAACACTGAACACAGTATTGGTAAAAGAGAAAATGTGTGACAGGACATGTCCCCATAAGAATGAATTTTCAAAGATACATCATTCCCACTGAAGCCTGCAGGGCTGACTCTTTACCCTTACATGTACTTGTAGGGTAAAGTAGTATTATGTCACCTCTCTTTTAGTTCCCAGCATGTGGGACTTCATCAAACATGGCATGAACAACTCAAGACATTAAAGAAGCAAGGGGCAGTTTGCAGGCAATCTGAGTTTTGCTGGAATTCAGAATGGAAACAATCTGGTCAGTGCTATTAGTGCCAGTGGGAACGATAAAGCTAAATGCTGGACTGATGCTGAAAGTGAAAGAAAAACATACACTTTTCAGACCTACCATCTGGTAGGCTACAGCAAGTCCGTCACTTTAAGAAGTCACAAGTTTACATGCTAGGAGGGAGCCGAGCAACAGAGGACAGCAGGAACTAGTGGGAAAGCACCCTCCATTTTCTGTTGGATTGGCACCTTTTGTGGTCTTTTGCCAAGGCTGGCACTGAGCGCGTCAGCTTGGCAACGGCCAGGTGTTGGCAGCTGTAATCTCTAGGACCAGATGAGGCTCTTCTGGACTATCTACAGAGAGTATTTTGCAACTCAAGTTTCCAATTCTTTCTCACTCACTTGGTTTTTTAAAAAGGAGAGAGGTTACTTGTAATGATCAAGTTCATTCCAGAATGCTTGAAAGGAGGATGCTGGAACTGAATCACTCGAACCCCACTGTTACCACGAAACTACCATCATGCTTGATCACAATTTCTATCAAATCCATTCAGTATTGTAAATAGACATATCATAATATTCCACGTAAAAAACAGTTAACATGGAACTGAGTATGCTGGGCCACTAAAGGCATAGGTGGCACTTTACCCCTTAAAGCTAGGGGTCAATTAGTCAGCCATGAACAGAAAGCGACAACTGGAAATATTTTGTTCTCCAAGGAAGTGAAAAAACATTTCTTTTAAAAAAGAAGAACGGCCTATCTGCTGGACAAGAAGAAAATTAAGTAAGTTTCTGAGAGCATGATTAAATCTGCCTGAATTACCCGGGGTACTTCAAGAAGACAACTGGCTAAAAAAGCTGACATATTCCAGCATGAAAGGGGCTCTCTACTGTTTGCAAATGAAGAGCACGTTATGCAGCAGGACGGAATACTTGACTACAGCACCCATCACGACAATGAAATGGAAGAGAGCCATGGAAGAGAAAGGAAAAGGAGGGAAAAAAAGAGCTTACCAATTTTATCTTAGCTTAAGAACATTAAGAATGTTTTTATCTTGCAATATCTCCAATAGCCTACTAGGGATTTTATGGACACACAATTTTCATATTACAGTAATGTGATTAAGACTGATTCCAAATGAATTGGGTCATAGCAATAAAGTGTGCATTGAATCTATAAATTGTATGACTGTAATAAATATCTATGTTTATCTAGCATATCATCATAAAGATGAGAAATTATTTGAAGAGAACATGCATGGGCCAGTTAGGAAAACTGGTTTCATAGGAACCAGGATGAAAAAATATTAGCTAGTGACTAATGGTAATAACAAATGCTCTCAGCTGATGAGCAACTGAAAGGCACATCTGAAACATAAGGGCTCCTATGCCCCCATCTGAGGCAGCAAAGTCACCTTGCATGCAGGTCAAAAATGGAACTTGGTCTTCAAAAGTACCACAAGAACAAAAGGTGTAATTTCAATTTAGTCACAGGTGCAGACAAAACACAAAAGGAGTAACTTCCCAGCCAGCTGAAAACCTCACAGCAGAAAAATGCTGTCTCAGCAAGCTGCTGAGACGATGCAGAGTCAACTGTGCTCTATTTCATGTGCCCACAAACTGAACAAGAGAAAGAACGTGACAAAAAGGGATGTGAATACTGCAAATGGAAAACGGTTCCCTCAACCCTAATGACAAGCACAACAGCATGCCTGGCATGATTCAGACTAGGAAACCCCCACGCTGACAGATCTAAGGTCACTGTCCCAGTCTAAGCTCTCAGCCAGCAAGGAAAGGTTACAAAGAATGGATAAAAACCAGGGAGACAGATAACTTCCAATTTTATCTTCTCTGATTCCATTAACAGCAATAATGTTTGAGAGTATCTGTGTTTAGGGATGGGGAAGAAGGGGACAGAAGTAGGAAGACATTAGAAATCTTGAAAAAAATGTCTGGGTAAATTATTTTTTATGAAAAGACAAGCCTATTAATACCACACTGACACATATCAAAGTGGTGCATTATCCCACAAAGCAGCAATTCCTGGGGCTTTTTAACATTGCTTAAAAACTGAGAATACAAGTAGAAATTTGAAAGAAATAAAACTGCAGTAGACTCCACCACCATATTTTTCTTACTTCTTTCTTTTCTTACTGCTATAGTGCTGTGAAATAACACGACAGTTATACTTTATCCTGCTTTTCAAGGTCAATATTATGCAGTAAATTCTCACCAAAACCACACAAAAATTGTAGAGTTTGTCCTAGAATACAAATTAACTTACCATGGTAAGTTAGAATCATGGAGTAATTTTGGTTGGAGGGGTGTCTGAAGGTCACCTGGTTTACACTCCTGCTCAAAACAAGGCCAGATTAGAGGAGGTTGCTTATAGCTTTGTTCCAATGAGTTTTTAGTATCTCCAGTGATGAAGACTCCTCAGCCTCTCTGAGCACTGGTTTCAGTATCTGACTCTAGCACCGTCAATTTTTTCTGCTGATTATGTCATTGGAACTTAGATTGGAATGTGCTGCAATTACTGTCTGTGACCTCTCAGCAGCCACCTGCTGCAGGAGGTCCTCCACCTGGGCACACCTTTTGCAGGCAGCTCTGCTGCCTGTCCCTGCCCAAAAGCCTTGGCACTTCCCACAGCCTGAGGTCTGCACTGCGGCCTCTCCCTTCAGCAGCTCCGTCTGGGTGGAGGCATCGGCCACCACTGGGGCAGATGGTGCCAAGCCCCCAGCCAGAGCTGCAGCCTTTGCTCTCAGATGGGTGCCCACCATTCCACCTTGGGGGGCAGGTAGGATGAGTGTCCTTGACCTGTGCAGACGGTCACAGAACCGTGCCTGATCGCAGGGTTATGTGTACTTAAGTCTCTGTGCTTACCCTGTGGAATGACCCTCCTTCGAAGGGGCAACCTCCCATGTGAAATGCCACACCATGCCCTGTTTGCCCGCTCGGTTCACAACACTCCCTAAGGCTCCCTTTTTCTTTTTTTGCTTCTGCTAATACAGCCCAGTATGCATTTGGCTTTCTTCACAGCAGCGTGACACTGTTGACTCAAGTTCAACCTGTCTTCAGCCACCCCTTGGTCCTTCTCTCGAACCAGCCTTCTACCCGTCGGCCCTCAGCTGGTGCAGATGCAGGGGTTATTCAACCCCAGGTGCAGAGCTTTGCACTTGCCTTTATTGAACCTCATGAGGTTTCTGTCAGTTCATTTCTCCAGCCTGTCAAGGTCACCCCAAAAAGGAGCCCTGCCCTCCAGCATCTACTCCCCATAACCGCTCCCCTCAGTTTGCTATTATCCATGAAATTTTTGAAGGTGTATTGCATCTCATCATTGTGCTGGTTTTGTCTGGGATAAAGTTAATTTTCTTCATAGTAGCTAGCATGGGCTCCGTTAGATTTGTGCTAGAAACACTGCTGATACCACAGGTATGTTTTAGTTACTGCTGCGCCGCGCTCGCACAGAGCCAAGGGCTCTTCTGCCTCTCAGCCACCCTCCAGCGAGCGGGCTGGGGGGGCACAAGGAGCTGGGAGGGGACACAGCCGGGACAGCTGACCCCAAGTGACCAAAGGGATATTCCACGCCACACAACGTCATGCTCAGCACATAAAGCTGGGGGAGAAGGAGGAAGGGGGGAAGTTCAGAGTGATGGCGATTTGTCTCCCCAAGTAACTGTCACACCTGATGGATCCCTGCTTTCCTGGCGGGGGCTGAACACCTCCCTGCCCACGGGAAGCGGTGAATGAATTCCTTGCTTTGCTTTGCTTGTGTTTGTGGGTTTTGCTTTACTTATTAAACTACCTTTATCTCAACCCACAGGTTTTCTCACTTTTACTCCTTGTATTCTCTCCTTCATCCCACTGTGGGGGAGTGAGCGAGCGACTGTGTGGTGCTTGGTTGCCGGCTGGGGTTAAACCCTGACAACCATCCACATCATTAAAAAGGTATTAAACAGGGCTGACTCCCCTCTGAGCCAGTCATATCACTGAAAACAATCAGGTTGGTCAGGCATGATTAGCCCTTGTAAACCCATACTGGCTGTTCCCTATCACCTTCTTGTCCTTCAGGTGCTTGGAGCTGGCTTTCAGAAGGATCGCCTCGAAAACCTTCCCAGCGCATGAAGTTATACTGACTGCCCTGCAATCGCCCGGATCCTCCTCATCCTTCTTGAAGATGCATGTGATGTTTGCCAGTCATGAGGAACTTTCCCTGACAACCACGAGCTTTTGAAGATGATAGAAAGAGTCCTCACCAGGACATCAGCTGGCTCCCTCAGCAACCTTGTATGTATCTGATCTGATTCAATTAACCTGCATATTTCTAATTTGTTTAAGTGGTCAGTAACCTGGTCTTCCACCTCTGTGGGTAATGTTTCATTCCTGCAGACTCTGCCACCATGCTCAGTGATCTGAAAGGAGCCTTATCAGTAAAAAGGGGGGAAAAGAAGCTACTGAGCTCCTCATCCTTTTCTGTGACCTTTTAAAAAGGTCTCCCGACTAACTGAGTTCTCTGTAACTACCGTATTATTGCTGAGTCCAGGGTCTGTTAAAGCTTTTGATACTGTCAGTTATGGAAATGTCTGCACCAAGACTATTTTACAATAGAAACATAAATTCACTGTCTGTCCATATACTTACCTGGCTTTTAGTTTTAACAGAAATGAAAATCTTGCCACTTTGGGGGATAAATTTTTGCGCTGAAGTTAGCCATTAAGGAAGAAAAATAACCTTCAGATTTTATTCCTTTGACTAAATGTGATGTGACACATATGGGTTAGGCAAAATGTCTAATGTTGCATGAAGTCTGACTGATAATTTCAGTTAATCTTCTGATGATGACATGTAATTTGTTAACTTTGGGATATATGAACATAAAGACACATTTTAAAGTGTCTTCTAAAAATAATGTTGTATTTTGATGTTTCAAATAGTACGGTAAAAAGCCATCTTTGTTGCTATATCTGAAAAAAGCAAATAGTGAAGGATTCCTCTAATCTCTCAGAGCATTTGACTCTGAGCTCTTCAAAATTCACAGTGTACTGTTGACATACAAGCATCCTCCCTAGTGCCATATCCAGTCAAGTGTCTTTCTCATGCTGCCACAGCTCGAATCCCCACAGGAAAGCTGCAGGCTTTGTGAATACATGTGCTGAAAACAGAGCAGTAACACAAAAAGAAAACCAGCTCATTGGTGTTTCATACAATTAAATTAATTTCAGCAGGTAACAGGAGTGAAATCAGATCACGCAAGACTGCAGAAAAATGAGAATTCTGAAATTATGTACAATTGTGAATAATTTGCTTTGTGAATGATGTGAATGCAGTGAAATGAGGCAAGAAAAGAGGACATTCGACAGAAAAGCTACAGATTTGACTTCAAATGGAGGAAGAAAGCTCTGATAATCACTATACCTAAAGCAAATTCAAAAGACTATGCCAGTGACCTGTTTTAAGGAAAACCACAGTTCTATTCCATGACCCACTCATCACCACCCAACTTTCTCAGCCAAGAAGTCCAATGCCTTATTTCTTTCTTTTCCCCATTACCATCTGAGATGCCTTAGTTCTCCTCACTCACAAGTAACAGACATCTCTTACAAGCAAAGTACTTTTTAATGTAAAGAATTCCATAAAGCCATTTTTGCTTTAAGTATAATTAAAGGAAACATATTAAATAGAAAACAACTATTGGAGGTTGTTATTTCCTTGAAACAACCAAGGAAATTTAACAGAAGCTTCTCTGAACACAATGTATCTGGCTCTGCTGAGCTAAAACTAACTATTGCTGACTTGACATGCTTGAAATTTTTAATTCCCTGATGTGGTTAATGACCAGCATGGTGGCAGAATAAAACCCTGAATCTTCTGAAGGTATGAAACTGAAAAGCCAGCCACACTTCCAGTGAAATTTCTCCTGACTGTCCAGGCACATTCTCAGTACTCAGTTTCTGGGAGATACCTTTATACACTGTGTCATATATTGTATTTCAATCACAAAACCCACAGGTACCATATACTATATACCTGTAACTAAGGACTCTTGTCTTTTTTGTTTAACAATTGACTAATATCCTGAGTTTCTTGTAATTGCTTTACTTTCTATGCAGTATTACCTGTCATTCTTTCAGAAGGATATTAAGTTTTATATATTTCTTTGGTGGTTAGACATGTCCTGTTTAACATAAATTTAGGACTCTGGAAAAAGGACTGAAATAATCCCCTCATATTTTAGTATTTTGGTTTTATCCTTTGATTTTATAAGGCTACACTTGAGTTGCCACACTGACATTTAATTTTACATGGACACTCATAGCAGAGTTTTATCTGGATTCATGCCACCAGCCTGTGTTCATCTAATCACCAAGTCACTTTGTTGTGTGGAAATAAGGATTACACTATTTTTTATTACTTGCTATTGCATCACATTCTCTTTGGTAGAGCACAAAATCTAGGAAACCTCTATCAAGATTTGGATTACTTGCTTCAAAAGATGACACACAGTACAATTAACCATGTGATGTAAACTATTAGAAAATATGACAGTAGAAAGCAGGATGCTAAAAGACAAGCTTTTCTCCTGTGGGAGACCTCCTGTCTTCTGTTCCAGCTATTTTTCTATTCCAGTGCTATACTACAAAGATAAATCGTTGACAAATAGCATGCTCAATGTTATCCAGCAGACAAGATTAAAAAAAAAAACTTAAAAAAATTTTGTAGCAGTTAAGCTGTTTGTTACCCAATTTGAAGCTAGAAATCTTGCCCTTGCTTTATCAACACAACTCATTCTTTCCTTGAAAAGTACGCACTTGCTCGTCATAGCATCTCATTTTCTCAGTTTTGTTAATCATTTTCCATCTCAACTTTCATGACATGTACATAAAAACCAATTATAAGAACTGTAACATGGGACTTCATGGGATTATTCTATTTTTTCCCTGCTGCAGGTAACAACACCAGAATAGTGTTATTTGGATTGTTACTCTTGAACTCAGCATTGGATAGCTCTTTACGTAAAGCTGTCATCAACAGAGATGCTTAGCAAAAACTCCTTATGGAAAACTGCTTTAATCCCCAAGCCTTCCAAGACAATTTTATTTACTGTGAATCCCTATGACATGCAGTCTAGGCCCTCAGACTTCAGAGCAGTAAGTACATGTCATAACAGCAACAGCAATGTGGATTATGCCATTATGTTCTGATTCACTGGCTTTATCAACAGGAGAGATGATGAAAGCTTAATAGATGGGAAAATTCAGAAGTTTTGCACTGATTACAGTAAGCAAAGCTGTTCTTGATAACAACAGATATAATTCAGAGTATTTCTTCCTGTTCCTAGAAGACAGATATACCTAACACATTTTTTTCACATATACAGTTCTTTTCCAGGAAGACACATTTGCTTTGATGTCTGAAAAATGTAACTGTTTTACACCATTAAAAGAAAAATAAAGTTATGACTCCCACAGTAGCTTCCAGTGTAGAATGTAACTTCACAAAACAGCAATTTCTTCATATGTTGCACTTAATGGTAAAAAGGCAAACAGTGAAATGTACAGGAAAGAAAACTAGTGGTACTGCAACTCCTGCAATTTTCCTGCTTGTCCTTAGGAGAATCTTTTCATTGTATTTCTGGCCAGGAGGGATTTTGTAATTTCAAGAGCAGTCCTTTCACTTATTCCCTTGTGCTCTTGATTTATTTTAAAAAATATATGAAGACCTCAGCAACTAGCCATCATAGTCAATTTTAAAAATGGAAGGAAAAAAATCCACCCAACAACGACGACTAAGAAACTATGAGGACAGAGTGGTAAATTGCTTTAACATCTTATCAGAAAACTCTTCAAAGATCCTAATGCTTGGCCACCTCAAACTGCAGTCATATCTTCTCTAGCCAAATTTTACAATATGCTCCAAATGAGAGAAATAAACATTATAATTACATTGTTTGGGAAAAGAGAAATTATGCCAGGTCTCAGAAAAAACACACTCAAACCACACCTTAAAAATAGTTTCCCCTCTTGTTAATCACGAATTCCAGCATAAGTGCAGGTATTGATAAAAACCTATAGCCATATGGATTGAAGCAGAAGTATCTTTGACAGATGGATTCCATAACATTTAGGACTTTATTGGCCAAAGCACATCAAACTCCACTCACAGTGGCAACTGGCAAATGCAGACTACCCAACAGAAGTCCTGTTCATACAATAAATGACACTGTGAATTTCAGAGGAGAATGCTCGCAGAGCAGAAAAGCTTCCTGACAGTTCTGTTCTTTAGGATCTGAAGAAAAGAGGGTCATCCAAGGACAGCTCTCCTCTCCCCCACAATTACAAGTATGCCACTACAACACACTGAATATGGAAGGTATTGATGGACGACAACATGATTAACTTCCAATCCTTTTCCAGTTTGTGGGAGGAAGGAAAATACGCAGCCAAGGCCACAAGCGCAACTTCTGTGCCAAACCAAGGTCAGAACACTGACACGATTTAAAGGCGGCAGCAGCACTGCAGCATCATGGGATTCCACTCACCACCACATTTTTCACAGTGTTAATCAGAAATAGAAAAGTCAGATGTTGGTTGGTAACTCAGAACTTCAGTCATTAAGTAGTAGCATTCTGCACAAACACACTGTCTGATACAATTATAATCATTCTTTCATCAGAAGTCACGGACACTTTCTACCCAACAGGCTTTTTATCAGCAAAGATTAGAATCCAAAATGGTTTCAAAGGCAACTGGGGTTCATTAGATAATGTACTCTGACCTGTATTATGTAGGACGCAGACTTTTACTCCTAGCTTCTCTATTGAAATCCCAAAATCTACGATTAGCAACTGCTTTGAAAACATAAAAATAAAAAATTGAACACGGCTGAAAGACTGCAAGACATATTGTTTCTTGGTAGGGATTTTTCAGCAGTTTATCACTTGGTGCCTTCAACAAACTTATACTTTTGCTAATTTACTTATCTTTAAACCCTCAGCCCTTCGTTCTTTCTGACAGCACAACACACTCAAAGTGCACCAAAACTAGTTCTGCAACATCACTGCAAGGTTTCAGACACAGATGCAATAATAAAAACCCAACAAGTGAAGTACGTATGACTAGTATTTTAAAAGAACCAGTTCTGCACTCAACAGTGTGTATCAGAAAATATGGCTAATGTTCAATCTTTTTTCTTCTTGAAGTAACAGATAAAACCAATAATATTTCAACTGTCTTGCTTCAGCTTCCTGTTCCTGTAGTTTTTCCCTTGAAAGGCTTCATTGGTATGTCTTCCCCCTTCTTCCCAGTGCACTAAAATGTTGATTTACAGTGGTTTGATACAAACTGTTCCCTTCAAGTACAAGCTTCTTCTAAACGTGCACCCTGTCCAACCCAACCTCCTACACAAACCTAACTAAATCTCCTAACTAAATCTCTGGTCTTTTATTTTGTAAATCATGTAATTTGATGTGCAATCTTCTGTGAGATCTCCATTGTAGCTGAATTTAGACAACAGTCTTATAAATACCCTTATTAAAAGTGAATACTGACCTTGAGGTGAGGCTGAAGGAAGCAGCAAATCCAGGAAGGAGATGCGAAAGAAAAAGAGTTAAGAGTTTGTGAAAACAGTGTCCAGAGATAGAGCAGCTGAAGAACACAGGACAAAACAAGCAGATCTAAACCAGGTAATGACACACAGACACACAATCCTTCACAAACACAGAGCGGCATGTTTTATAGACATCCAAGAAAAAAAAGAAAAAAAGAAAAAGAAAAAAAGAAAAAAGGACCTTTATATTAGATTACACCATTTCACTTAGAGGCAACTTTCTGTAGAGAAAATAGTCTCCAATATGTAACAGTTCTTGGAAAAGGGAAATAAGCCAACTGTAGAAAAATGTGGATTTGCACCACATCACTAGCGAATATACTTCTTCCAGAATTCTAACTGATGTTTTGAAAATGTGGAGTTTCACTATCTGAGATGAACCCTAATGTGTTCTTTTACGCCATCTGCTAGGGGCTTATTTTCTCTCCATGAGCAAGACACATCTTTTCACTTTTCCTGGAGATATCTCAGACTTGTCAAAAGGGAACAAATAAAAAGGAGAAAACCCCCAACCATGGAGCACAGTCTTCAAGATCTGAAGATCCGTCAAACTTAAAAGTTCATCTTTTTAATAAATTTTGACATTGAAGTCACCCTTTCAAAGACAAACAAAAAAGTGCATCTGCCCCTTCTTCCTGCAGTGTTGCTGTCTTAATTCTCCCATATAAGGTGCAATCTAAAAACAATAATGACCAAACAGGCATATTCTTGACAGCTCTCTCCAACATTGTTCAACAGCAGGATCGACCAAGACAAAATGCTGGAGTCTTCTGTATAACATGAGGTCCCATAGGTTCATTATTGGTTTTTGTTTTTTTTCCAAATATCTCCAGTATCTTTTCATAGGCATCTGCTGTCAATTTCACTGATAACAGCAAGGTAAGTCAACAAGGAGCTATAAATACAGACATTTTCCATCTGATTTTAAACTTTATTCTTTTTCAGTTAATAGAAGGGAGGAAAAGCAAATGTCCTGTCCAATGTGGCAATTTGGTTTCTACAACATACGTTGTACTCCTCCCATGGAAAAATTTCACTCCAAAAAGGCTGGATATGGAGAAAAAAAATTCTATAGGATAGGCTAACTGCTATATGCTTTATTACTTTTGGTATATGGAACCATGTAAATAAAATTTGAAGTCCTTATTTCTGGCATAAATTTTACAAACAACAATGTAGGGTATTGAATTTGTACATGCAGTAGTTTCAGAGTGAGGTACAGCTGAGAAGTGTATTGTTTAGCTGGAACAGATAAACTAGTCTAAAGATACTTTTCTTTACCTTTTAAAGTAACATTCTTCAAATCAAGCTCTTCAAGGACAGCTATTGCAAAGGCTGGTTTATTTGGGAATTTTGGGAAAGGTAAGACTTGCAAAATGCCAAATACCACATCTCAGCGCTCGATCTTGAAGTAAGTTACAACGTTCCAAAAGCCTCAGTTAATTCCTACAGAAAGGCGTGTAAGTGACAATTCTGACTGAAATCCAAGAGTACACTCTTCAAGCTGAGCTGCAGAGCTATGACAGGTCAAACAAATTTAACAAAAGGGAGCGATAAAAGTGAAAATAAACACAGATGTGAATAAGGGGGGGGGGAGCTTGACTTTTTAATGACTGTTATTGCATCTAGATTATGAAAGTTTAAGACTTCTCATTTTCTGTTTCAGGGACCCTTTGTAGCTCCTGGTCCAATTGTAAACATGTTGTGATATTGTTTCTTCAATTTAACAGCGAAAAAAAGTACAGGCTGGAGACTAGAATTCAGAACAGCCCTGTAAAGTTTGAATGAAATGTACTGTTTTGCCTACTGTTATTAAAGGTAGCATATTTTGCTGACACAAGATGCAGGCAAAACAGGTCACTTGCCATCTTCTGTAAACTACAGAAGTACCATTTAGCCAGCTGCAGAGGATTTGAATGGAGCATAATTATTGCTATGTCTTCATTTTGTTATGGAATAAATTCTCTCTTCCACAGAAAAATACATTTTGTGTAATTGCTAGCCCCTTTTCCCATGCTTTTTTACAGGGTTTCAAAAACATTTTTTTAAATGTGGATTTTTAGAATAACCATATTATTTATCAAAACAAAAATGAGGAATATGTCTGAAAGCACGTTAAAATCAGGAAAAAACCTGCAACTGTGCTATCAGTCAAACTAAAAACAAGGCAGACACCTGAAATTGCCAGCTATTGGGAAGTCACTGGAGATCTACAGATAAGGTGAAGCCTCAGTGCACGGGGCTACATCAGTGAAATTGAGCACAGGAGCACAGCAAGCATCTGCCCCAGGAAGCAGCTTCAAGCAAGCAGGATCAGATACATATCAAGACATGCTCATTACAGAGCAAAATAATAATTTTCAGTTCGCACTATTTCCCTTCGAGCAAGAACACGCACTTGCAACATTCCTTACAAGATCCAGCAGCAGCCCAGTTTCTGCTCAGCCCCATTAACTGTGTAGTCCAATGCAACAGTCACACAGGGAAACAAGACAACACCAAATGGTAGTCTCGGAGAAATCCATTTTCTTTTAAAATGCCATCTCATTGATTTTAAAGACATAGCTGACTTAAACCTGATCATTCAGTGCCAATCAAAAAGGTTGGTGAGGTGTGAACACTTTGTTATTTTAATTAAGAAATATATATATTTTAAATCTATTAGTCCAGCTATAATTTTTTCCACATACTTGTGTATTATAGGGACTGGAAAGAGTCTACCACATCAGTCTCAGATGTACTTAGTAAGAGGTTTATGTAATGATTTCTAGTCAACCTTTGGATTCTGCTTGTTTGACAGTGAGTGACTGTGTGTATTTACTATTTCGTCGTTCCTTCAAAGCAGTCTGACAGGGAATAATATGCACTTGATCTTCCTTCTGTCAGTCAAAGCAGCAATGCTATTTACATTTACCACTTTTGACACCTTTTCTTGGTGAAAGAATAATGGCTGGTCTTTTCCTTTCTTTTTAGTTCATATTTTGAGGGATGGGGAAGAGATAGACCAACAGAGAGAGAGGTTTGTGTGTGCATCCATCTGCAGATGCATGCATGGGTCTAAGAGCACCAACATGACCACAGACGGCCATGGAGCACTAATATTGCTATTTCACTGGCTTACTGGCGATTACTGGATTTTCCTTTTGGTTCTTATGTACTCCAAGACAACATAAGATCTGACACTTTTTAATGTATGGGTTCTATAAAAGGTGGGGTTTGGTGGTTTGTTTGGGTTTTTTTTACTCCTTACATACTAATTTATGAGTATGGGTACCCTCGTATCACTCAAAGACGTTGACTGAAACAAAACTACAAAACAGCTTTTAAAGAGACGTACTCAAGGCAGGTAACAACGAAACTCTGATATGCAAACTAGGCTCGTTATTTACACGGTGTTCTTTCTCCTCTGGTTTTATAATTATTTTAATTATATCGTAGCTCTTACAGTCTACTGATCTAGCAGTTGGATTAGGAGACATTTGCTAAACAAAACCCATCGTTGCTGCAATGCAGGCAGTGTATAAATCATCATCAGATGACAACTCCTATATTCAGCTACAGATAATAGACTTTAGGTGTGAGAGGGAATGCCTGATAACCATTGTGACCTAATGATAAAAACAAACAGGACTTTAACTCTACAGGAAATCTGGCAGGAAAAGAAGCCTTGAAAAAAGTTCACAATCAGTGCTTCTCATTACTCCTAAGTATTTCTCTAGCGTAAGGTCCTTGTTGGAGAATCCAACATCAGATCCTTGGTCTTGGATTAGTGGACAAAATAAGCTTGCAGCCCGTCGCTGAATCTTACAACGGAGACAGTCTGCACTGAGTTCCATAGAGAAGAATCACCTTGTTTAATAATGTCCATCTGCCTGAACATGGAAATAATACTAGGGCAAACACCCAGGCTTAGATGGTTCAGTGACGGGATGACACAGCAAGCTCATTCAACCAAAGGCTGCACCAGCCCTGACCTCTTACTACATTAAGGGCTGGACTAATTGGGATGCTTTGACCTTGTTTTTTAGAACAGCTGTTTCTGCAATATCACAAAGTTTCAGTTTCTCCCAAAATGCAGGAAAAGGGAGAGAATGGGAAATAAAGGATAGCTAAATAAAGAACAAATGGAAAAAGGATATTCCATTATATGAAATAGGTGAGGATGGATTGAGGAGACACTGTAGAATCACTATGATGGCTTTTTTATCTGGTGCTCTCTACAGATGGATTTGTAATTACTGGCAGTGTCTCTCTCGTCTTTTCTTAGATGTTGGTTTCAAAACTGATTAGTGAGTCTGAGTGTTGATCTTAAGGCACTTTAACAATGGTTGAACGTCAGAGGGCAGACACTGGCCTTCTAAAAATCTGCGCACTTTCAAATGTCTGAAGTTAAGCACCTGTAAGTAAAGGTGCCTGTATCTTATATTCTTATCTATTTAGACCAGTAATGTTGATATAAAATGTGTTATTTTTCCTCTGTGAAACTTGATGTGAATCTTCAGTTGTAATGAATGTTCATTTTGTATGAAGATAAAGCAAGACTGAGAAGAAAGAAATTTCTCCTTAAATTTCCTAGCTTAGTGCTTCTGAGATGAAGCTGGATTAACTACAGGCCTGGCCACTTCTTTCCATTACAAAACCTGGTTCTCGGTTACTTGCCAAATATTAACAAATTGTGCTGAAATTTTTAATGACAGGTGTCAGTCTCACCCAGGATTTTTTGGGGACAATTTCAACTACATCTTTCACACACCAAAGGCAGCATTCTTGTGGAAAAAAATTGTTCATATGATTAAAGACTGTATCACTTTACTGTGATACACAGGCTCATGTAAGATG
Source organism: Falco naumanni (assembly GCF_017639655.2). NCBI lineage: Eukaryota > Metazoa > Chordata > Aves > Falconiformes > Falconidae > Falco > Falco naumanni. The sequence goes on from NC_054058.1 coordinate 24,379,706, forward strand.
TGAATTAAAATTACGTGACAATCTTCATTTTGTAATGTCCTATATTTTGAGTGATTAAGCTTAGAATCTTAATATTCACTTAAGCTATGGATTTTTGAGGGAAGTGGATGAGAAACACAACAACAAATTCCACCTTTCAGTAAGACCATGCAATCACGAGATAAATATTTGCTTTTATGATTTACGGTACAAAAATGGATCAAAGTATTTTCAAGTAATATTGAATTACTTCAGGTTTTCCTATGCCTGAATCAGAGTTCAACTAATTTTTGCAGGACTTCAACGAGTTATGACAATACAGAATTACAGTCATACCACCTCTAGAGGTTAACTTTAATGGTGATGATTATGACTTCATAAACACCTTTTGTTCTCTAACTTGACAACGTCCCTTTTACTTTAAATTACTTATATGCCCCAATGTGGTTCTTGTTTAGAAATTCTCTAAAAAAATTATTTAAAACTTCACAGAAACAACCAACTTGAAAACCAAAGACCACTATTATAAGATATGAGTAGTGGTTTGAAAATACATATTTCAACTTCAAATTGTTGATGTAAGCTTAGGGCATAATTTACTAGTATAGTTTCCTTTACACTATTCTAGGAAACCATAAAGTTGATGGAATGTGCAGTTAATTTCTCTATGCATCCATCCTTCACAGACCACTACACAAACACACCACTGTCTTAAAGACATACAGAGTAAGATGCTTCCTTCTACTGCCTGTATTTTTTCAGCACTCCTTTGAGATCACCCTATGTTTTTTAATCTTTTATTTTTATTTACTGTTGAGAAGAAATATTTGAGATAGGAGTGTACCTTTTAGCTGCTACACATAGAAAGTCTGAAGGTTTCTTCTTGCAAAGGGAATCCTTGAAGTCTTTCTAGAAAAACACCCTAAAATTTCTCTCTTAAAATCATCATGATTTCCAGCTGTCCTTAAAAGGACTGCTGGTATTCCAAAAGTGAGTACTGTCTTCCTTTGTTCCCACATCAAAGTCAAGCTTTCTTCAGGAAAAAAATGGTATGTCCTTACAAGGACTACCTATCATATATAGTGAGCATGCTAAATTGAAGTCAAGTCTGTAACTGGAACCAGGACTTTCATATATATTCACTCTGTGCTTACTTCTGAAGCAACATACATGTACATATTTACTGCCACCTCTCCAGTACAAAGTCAGTTCTTATTTGCAGAACATATACACACAAATACGTCTGTGTGTAAACTACTCATCTGAAGGCTGTGATGGCCATGTCCCAGATGGTTAGTATTATTTATCTGTTCTTTTTTATTTTTTTCTTTTTCTTATTACAGGATAATAATCACAATAAAACTCAAGAATAAGTCAATGCTGATCTCTATCAATGACACATTTTAGAGCACTTGAGTTTTAGCTGGTTCAGGCAGAATTGATAGCAGAGATTAGAATCAAAGGTAACACACAGCAAGATAATTAGAATAAAAAGCAACAGCTTCTGACTAGTTTAAATCAGGGAGAACAGCAGCAAACCTCCTCTGGACTGTGGTCATAACCATTGTGACATGAATTGAACAGAGACTGTTTGAGCTTGTAGTTGACATAACTAGTTCCTGTTTGACCTAAGAAAAAAAGCGTAATTGCAGCAGACCCAAACAGCAGCAGCAGCAGCCGGGCAGCCAGCAGTGACATTCCATCCCATAGGAAACAGAAGCCTTATAGAGCACTCACTTTCCCAGGAAGTCCCACACAAACCCCCCTACGTGTTGTGGTGCAGGGACCGACACCTGGTAGGGAGGGTGCAATTTGCGGGAGGCGTGCTTTCTGAGAAAAGGCATAGTCAAAAAAAACCCCGCACGTACAAAACAAAACAACTCGTGGAGCCAGGACGTTAGAGCATTAATGGAAAGGAAAAGCAAGGAAGGAAACAAAACACAAAATGAAAAGTTACAGAGAGACAGGAGATTATGGAATGGCAATACAAAAAGCAAACAGTTAGTTATAAAGAAAGTGAATAACCAGACAGCTACAAAACCCTCTACACCGCCACAATCCAGGGACAGAAACAAAACTTATAGGGCTGTTCACCCACAGAAGAAACGCAGACTTATGGCCCACCTTCCTGTAAGAAAAAGCAAAATCCTGCCCACAAAGAATATAAATTAATGAGCTTGTAATTTTCATCTCATGTTGACTCTAGAATATTTTTTGAATTTTTGCATAGCATGCACCATATTTAACACACTGGGTTTTGTTATCTTTCCTCCCGTTCACAGCTGAAAAAAATGCCCCCCACCCAGTAATCGCAGCAGTTACTGAAGAGTGTATGTGTTTCCCTCTTTAATTTGAGCTAAAGGCAGCTTTGCCATCATTGAAAAGGTTTAAGAGAACAGTTTTCTGCTTTTCATCTTCCTCTCCTCCTACCTTTTCTCCTTCTCTATTCCCCTATACATACCTCCCTAACAGGTGACTCATCTGTTCTATAGATGAAACAGCATTACTATTTCTCTTCTCCTGATGAGGTATGGTCTAGCTGTCACATATAACCAGCATAAGGGAAAACTCCAAGGAGAGACTCTCTCTCTTGAAAAATCATGGGGTTTTAGTACAGTTATTCCCTGAATATGACTTTTTTCTTCTCATCTTGCTCTACGTTGATTTCCTGATAGGCAGAGCAATATTCACTTTCTTGCTTGCTGACAAATGCTTCTGCAAACACTACGGTTCTTCAAGTACAGCAGAGTTTGAACAGCTGTAGAAGCACTAGAAGTAAAGACAATTTCTAGCTTGCTCTGCATGGGCCACAGTTTAGGAGCGGCTTTTCCATGGTAAAATTATCTATTCTTTTCAGGAAACAAGACTCAGGCTCCAAAACATCCATGTAACATGTTTCAATATATTTGTTCAGCCATGAAAGAATACTTTACAAACAGGTGTAGCAGATAAAACCAGAACCAACCTATACATTTAATAGCCATGTTAAAATTTCTGCTTTCTGTAAATTCTCACAAGGAGGAAGCAAGTTTCTGGAGAACAGGGGTTTGGGGGAGCAGTTGAAAACTAAGGCCAAACTTCAAAAATTATTTAGAAAAAGAGAACGACTAGTCAAAACCTCACTACAAAGTATCTGAAACTTTGTGTCTTTTTCTCCAGCACTGTGATTATATTTCAGTTCCACCTGAAAAATCATAATTTCAGGTGTTGATACTCTGCTAATTCACCACACTAACAGTATGCACCTTATGTCTCTACATCTTGAAGACCTTTTCCATTACCACTTACAGTAGTTAGAGAATATGAATATTCTTATTTTTCCCCCTGCGATTTACACAGTTGCTGGCAATCACATAATAAAAAAAAAGCTGTCTTTTCTTTGACATAGCTGAAACACCTATTCTAATTACTAGAAGTAAAGGATGACATATTCTATGCTATCTCAGTACTGGCAGAAAAGGTGACAGCTTAAAAAGAGAAGAGGATCACTAATTTTTTATAAGAGCAAAGATCAGGTGGTAAGAAGGAATGGATAACGCTGAATAGTCAAAGTATTCACCAAATTGTTACAGAATGATGTCCAGTTATTTAAGGCTTTTATGCTTTCATTGGTACAGTAAGAGTTTGGTCTGTGACTGAAAAAGCGAGAAACTACCACTGTAACAAGAAAAACAATAACTCCTTTGCAGATCTCTAGAACAGTATCTTTTCAAAGAAAAAGTTCCTTTCTAACTCTTTGAAGATTGGGTGCCAATGCTTTTATCTATAAAAGAGAAGGAGGACCATCTCCATTTCTCCTTTTTATTAGTCTTGCTTTGTAGACTATAAACTCCTTTGATTATGGGACGCTTGTATATGTTGATTGACAGTGCAAGTCCCAATCTTGATTAGAGTTTGAATGCTAATGTAATAAAAAAACCCCGACTTGCATTAAGAGCGTGCATAAGAAAATTCTCCTCCTGATATTCCAATCTCCTCTAGGAATCAAGCTGAGGAATGATGAATATTTCTGACTTATTTTCCTGAACAGTAATTACTTATGCACATGAAAAAAATTAAGGCACTATGAACATATTTCTTCCCCCTACCTTGCTTCTAATAGAAGCTTGTTGCTTACAGCCTGATCCTTAGTCAACCTGCTTGCCTTAAGATGATGACATGCTGAACTCATGCCTGAGATGGGCACCTCTAAGGGCTGAAAAAAATCACACAGAGAAATACGACTTCTAACTGCTATCTAGCTTTTTCACATCTATTCCTAGCGCACCTAACTCTATCAACCTATTGCCTAAATGTTCTGCTGAATACATCACGTATCAATGGGCTGAGTTGTATCACTTAGAAAAAAGGGAAGACAGTTTAAAAGGACATATCATCACTTTTGAGTGTTCAAGCTTACACCACAAGTATAGATAATTCTAGTTAAAGAAGACAACAACTTAAAAGAAAAATAACAGGATGCTGTTTACAATCACAAAGAGAGAAGAAACCCAGCTGACAAGTTGGACTGTTTCAGAGCTCTATCATTTCAAGAAAACAAGAACGGACTTCTTAGAAAAAAGTTTTTCAAATCAGAGGGACTCATAATTTGACTACCATCAAGCGAAAGAACAATAACCACTGCCATCATGCAGAACCTGAAATGCTGTCTACTCAGTTGCCCTAATCTTCCTGACACTAGAAGACAGTAAATGCAGAGAAGTTAAATAAGACAGAAATCAGAAAGACTATTCTGGCACAAGACAAACGGGAATAATCAAATTTCCATTTTGCTGTTCCATGTTAGTGATTCTTTATTGTTAACACTAAACAAAAAAAAAACCAAAACAGGTGTTACTGCCTAGAAACTCCTTTTGGCCTCACCCACCCTCTTGTTAAAGTGCGAAAATGACAGAAACCAGATTCTGTTTGAGGTCTTTCTCAAGATCTGTTTGTCATTGTGATACAAATGTCATGGAATAATAATAAATTATAATTTTTGTTTGGGGTATTAAAGTCTAGAAAAAATATCTGGGCACCTTGGCTCCAACACAAACATGGGAAATACTGAAAAGCACTGAATCACATTTTGTTTATACAAAAGCAAATCTGTTCATTTGGCTTCACATGAGCCAAAGTTTACTCATGTCCCTACAGTACAAAGAGTTTCAATGCCACTTGTCAGAAGAACCTAAGTAACTAGTATCACAAGCTCTTAAAAGTAATTTTCCTTAATTGTTTTTTGGAGAGCCATGCCTGAGGAATTTATTAAATCAAAAGAACAAATTGTTCTCCAAGCACACCACAGTGTCGGCAACTTTTCCTACCATCTCCATTCCCTTACAGCTCTACCTACCCTTCTAACTCTGTCAGCCCTATTTTTGAGCAGCCAGGAGACAGACATCTTTTTGTGTACAATCTACCAAATAAAGGACTGAAAGCAGAAAAACTCTAAGAGACTTTCCCAAAATAGACACTCTAAAGCTTTTAAGAAAAATGGACTGTTACCTCTAACTTTCATAACTCTTTTGCTCCTCCAGTAACTTTATACCATTCTCACCTTTCCAGTTCTGCTATCTTCTTATCTTTATCATTCTTCTCATTTTCCATCTCTTTCAAGATTTCCAGAAGACGATCCACTTCAGCTTGAGCCTTGCTAGATTCTTCCCGATACCGTGTTACCTCCCTTTCCAATTGCTGCATACGATCACTCAGTTCTGGGCTAGCCCTAGCCTCCAGGGTTGCCTCATGAGCCTGTAAGAAAAAGGTTCAAGAAAAAACACTTCATTCACACATAGGCATTTTACAGATACTGTGACGACTGCAAAATGTATTTCAAAACAGCAAGATTAATTATTACACAGAAATAAATATACAGTGCATAGGCTACTTTTAAGTATGAGGAAATACTTTCTAGGAAAAGAAAAATCCAGAAGCAGATTTGTTTAATTCAGTCTAAAAAAAAATTTAAGTGATTTTTTGATCTGAAACAGAATCAACAGAAGGCAGTAGTAAAAATATGAAAAAAGTTTAAATTCTTTGAAAGGAAAGAAAAAGAAAAGTAAGGGTGAGTGGGTACACACTTCATAATACAGTGATATGACTGCAGAATTAATTATCTGAGGTATTTTTAGCTTAGATAATCTAGAAAAACAAATCAAAGGTTAATAGCCTTCCATAACTACATCAGTATGCAAAATGTCAGATTTGCACAGATGGTGCAGATATACTGAAAGCCTTGCTAGGTACCTGAGCCGTATAGACTAGGACTAGTACGATTATGGCTACCTACTGAAATTATCTTTGCCTAGCTATCTAGGAAATGCAATTTTTCAAAATCAGGCTATGGGAACAAAAAGCATCAGAGGACTGAGGATTAAATGACCTCAACAAAATTGGGTTTTGGGTTTTTTTTTTTCTTAAATGGCTTGTTTTGTTATAAAAATCACTAATCTACTAGTAAAACTCATTCAGCAGTTCCCAAGCATATTAAAGACAAAGGAAAGGCAGTATTTATGCTGGAATTTAAACAAGCAGACTAAAGGCTCTTTCCATTCTCCCCTTCTGCTCTGCTCTTGGATCTTGAACTGCTATTTGATAACAATTAAAGTTCTTTCAGAATTGCTCAAATTTGCTTCAGTGAATAGCCAGTTTGGTGGAGCTATTTTGATGACCAAGATTGCCTGCAAAATCAAGGCCCTTCTCTGAGGCAAACATATAACAGAAAATGTCTATGGACTTTCTTCCCCGTGTGCAGCTGCGGAAAGTTGTTTTACAAGCTGCCAATGCTCTGCTCCAGAGCACAGTAAGTCCAAATCCAACAGTACAGGACTCTCTTGCTTTTAAAGGTAATTGGACAGAACTGCAGCAGCATAAAACTCAGGGTTAGAAGTTGCTGCTTCCAAAGAACCAAACAGCAAAAGTACACTTGGCTAAATCTGCGTAGTTATTCAGTAAAATAAGACTGGAGGAAAATATCTGTTCATTGACCCCAACATTTTTGCTTTCAAGTCTCTTGTTTTTAATTAGCTCTGTTAAAGCCAAGGCCACATTCTGGTGAAGTCCAGGAGAATCCTGGAGAAGAATATTCTAGGACTGAAGAACATCTTGATGCCTGTCTTTACTGGTATATGACCTTGGAACAAATCTGGGTTTCCCAAACACTGGAATGCTTAATCTTCCAGGGCCTTGGCCCTGCACCTCCTGCCTGAGGGTCAATGCTAAACTGTTTTGGTTTCTTCTTTTTTTTAAAGCAGGAATTCCAGAAAGCTGGAAAACCTGCACAGTATTTTATCCTAGAACAAAATGCCTGGCAAACCGCAGGTCTCCCAGACAGATCTCAGCAGGAGTGGCCAACAACCATAGATCCTGGAAGAGCAGAATAATTTCCTGAGGCAATGCATTTAGGAAGACTTAAAGGGCTCCCTACTGCCCAGTTGCTTTCAAGTAAACCCCCACCTGGTTCCAAGTGCACCCCTGGTGAGCCTGGAAGCTTCAAGAAGCCTTTTGGAGTTCAGGCTGTCAATGCTTCCAGATTCCTTCCTGCCTCACAAGCACTTCCAATTATAGACCCTTGGAAAGGGCTCCCTACAGCAAGTGGAAATCTAATGAACATGTTACCAAGATGATGCAGACTCCAGGAGGACATTGCAGCACTGAGACTGACAAGTGTGTCGGTTCCATGAACAGCCAGCTGCAAGCATCAGGGAACATACTTTGCTTTGGAAGGAGGGTGTTGGTGGGTGTTCCTGAAATGCCTTAGTGGGGTTTCCAGCCTGCAGGAAATCTGAAATACTTGATTTAATTTCCATTTCAACAATATCTAAATTTCAAACAAAACCTTCATTCTTCCCTCCTAAATACTGTTTTGCAGGAACCGGGAATACTGTTTTTGGGAGACATCTATATATCTACTGGGGGGCATCCGTAAGTCTACTGGGGGCCACCTATATTCTCCTAAGAGACACTATGTGTAGAGTTATGTCTGGTTATCACCAGACGCAGAGACTGAATTCTTCAGTACTGGATTTAGGTATGTTTCCAACATCTCAAATTGTTTAACAAATACTCCTCCAGGCTCTTCAGAGTAATCTAAAACAAATAACTAGATAATCAAGAAACTGCTTAAAAAACCCATAGCTAGGCCGTTAGCCTGGATTACTAAACCCTCTAATTCAAAATAAGTTATAAAACCTAATGCAATTCTACTGTCCAGACAGTCCTGATTTATATTACTCTGTGCTAATAAAGGCATCTCCACAACAACCCATGAGACACTACTGAGAGGAGGAAATCAATATTTTTTTTCAGAAAATTAGCCAGCAAGTCAGCGTGTCTGGTTCTTATAGAACTAAAGGGCTATTTACATGACATAAATTATTAGTTAAGACACATAACACATGTTATTTGTACATAATGCACATAAGTATGGATACTTTCACCTAACACAAAGAGAATGTTACGTGATATGGTGTAAGCTGGAGACCACTTCCTGAGCTGTGAGTTACTGACTGAGTGACTTTGGTCCTTTTTGTGGGTTATGTACCAAGTAAGTGTTGCATGACCATATCTAAAATCCTACTGGATTCATTTACTGTGTAGGAGAGAAAACCAATGCATTTAGAGGTTTCCCACAAACTCAAACTCACATCAAGATCTGGAACAGATGAAATTGGCTACCTTCCTAATGCAACATTGTGCAAAATAATTCAGCAGTATTTTTTTTTAACCGAAAAGAAAGTTAAACACAAATAATGAATTCCTATATTCACAGTAAAAAAACCACGTACAACTTCCCCCTCCCACCAAAGGTGTACAACATTCCAAAATAAGGCAGTAATTTCATTTTCAAAACAGAATCAACATATATTTAGACAAATGCATTAAGACAGTTTGTGCTGTATTAAGACACATTAAGAAGTGCATTTGGATAGATTCAACTTCCAGCTCTGTTTGAGACAGTATCTCTAAATCTGCAACCTCTTAATATAGTTAGAAAACAAATGTGAAAATGCACAAAAGTATGAGAAAAATTAAACAAACTGAAAAAGCAGTTTGCTTGGGGTGAAGGGAAGATTGCACTTTCTCCTCTGACAAAGGAGAAATAAGAAAAGGTAAGTCTATACAGGCTGCTGAGTTTACCTGATCCCAGGCTATTTTAAACCTCTTAACTGTTACTACTGACCCTGTCATTAGCTCTCCATGTCTGTTCCAGTGTGGAGTCAAACAGGTGAATTTAAGCTACTTTCAAGAGCACAACGGAACTTGCATGTCTGATTCTGCATTGATCTGCCCAAGAAACACTGTCATACTTTAGCCAGAAAGCAGCACCTTCTTAAGCTATGTTTTTATTAGCAAAGCTCACCTGATCACTATTAATCCTTGCCAGTGTGAATTATAATTAAAAATCTAAGTGGTTCAGGACTAAGAATACTTCAAGCTTACTACTCTGGATATGCTCTCAAAGTTCTTAAGAGGGACTATAAACTAAGAAGTGGTTTAACAGCCTTCTGCTTTTCTGCTCTTAGCCATCATTTCCCATATGGAATGTAGTAAGTGATGGGGTGAGTGCTTCAGGTAACTGAAGAATAAAAGAAAGAGTGATTGTTCCTCAAATAAATGTGTTATAACTTCTATTGCTTCCACAGAAAATCAGCTGACAAAGCCAACTTCTTCAACTAAAACAAAGATGACTGATGTGTCACAGAAATAATGACTATTTACAGATGGGGAGGAGAGGAAGACAAAACACATTAAAAAGAATTTTCTAGGTTAATATTTCTCATCCCCAAAAAGGTTGCAATCTTACATAGCTTAAAGTGTGCCAGAGACAGGGAAGAAAACAATAGCACATATCTAATTTAAAAGTTCTAAAATTTAAATAAAAATTCCAAACATCATGACTAAGATTTCAAACAAATATTACTGAAAGATTAACTAAACCAAACAGCAAATAATTCACAGCAAACACTTTCTACTTTTACCTATGAATCGAGACAGTAAATTCAGTTTAACATTTCACATACAAACATTGCCAAGAACTTTTGACCACAAAGTAAAAGTTCCCAAGAATCCGAAATCCCATTTTAATCCACCCTCCTACCTCCAAGTGTGCCTCACGTCTCCTAAAAATAGTAAATGCAAACACAAATACAAAAATATATTATGACTATTGCAAAATACACACACAGAACCATTTTCTTTATTTTTCCTATCAAAAAGGCAGCAATTCAACTGACAAAACAAGTGTGCTGCCTTCTATCATGTCTTTATTAGTTTCAACAAAATTATAATTTGAAAAACGACCAGACTTGCTCCTCCTTTAGTTCTAATGCTCTAAACACCATGTAATGTAACACAGCTTTCAAAAAGCTCAGTGAATTCACTGACATCCTATGTACCAGAAAACTCTGGTCTGTCACAAAGGTTTGTTTGTTATCTTATTACTGACAAAATCTTTTAAATGGTTGGTCTCTGTTAATGTGACTGTAAATTTTTAACACTGAATAAGCAAGTATTTGGTTGGAATAATTCCATAAAGAAGGCTGAATGTTTTATTAAGAGGAAGATGCTGTGAGACACCCCATTACTGAAAAAAGCAATCTCTTCAGAAAGATACAAGTTCCCATAGTTGTTATTAAACATTAACAATTTGCTCTCTTTGGTATTTACACCAACACAAAAAGTGTACAAAGACGGAGGGAAATGCCCAGGTGACGGCTGTCTCTGTGAGCGTACTTCATCCCCCTTACCCATGCCTCCTCTGAACCAGGCTCTACTCACCTGACCGCAGGCTACTATTTTACAGAAACAGAGCTTCATTCAGTGAGCAGAAGGGATTCACTCAAGTAATGATCCTCCCATATTCAGTACTTTTTTTTTCAAGTAATGATCCTCCCATATTCAGTACTTTTTTTTCAAGTAATGATCCTCCCATATTCAGTTTTTTTTTTTTTTTTTTTTTTTTGATATTCAGTGTATGGCTTTATGCCTTGTTTACTTTAAACTGCAAAATGACACTTGCAAATTATTTTTTTTCCATTTTTCTTTCTACCATGCTAATCGTGACTGCAGGCTATTACTTGGAAAATAGTAACTAATCACTTCGTAACACCACTAGTGGGAAATGAGGATGCATTATTGTACCTGTTGTGTAGATGAAAAACTGAGGTGCAAAAATATCCTGCCTTATTCACTCAACGCTTTCCTACTATTAAAAAAAAGTATTCTATCATCTAATTTCTCTACATGATTATCATCTTCCTTATATATCTCTGGCTCATTCTTGGGAGTATTTGTCACACAGTATTGAAGACAGCAAGAGTCTGGATACAGTAATTTAATTATAAAATGTTATAACAACTACCTCACAATGAAAAATGAGAAAGGCCCCACAACGTTGCATTGGCCACTTCCTAGCTTTTGGATATTTCATTTTTCAAAATGAATGGTACCTTAACAAGGTTTCTGGGAGGGGTAGAGTAGGTAACTTTAATTTTTTAGGTATAAGAAAATCAGGGAGAAAAAGCCTCCAACTTCCCATTGCATAAGATGATGCTGACATTGTCATGAACCATCAACAGGAATAGAACTTTAAAAGCCACCACACAGCCTCTTGTACCTTATCCTGGATGTTGGCTATATATAACTGGGGAATAAAATACACAGTTTGTTCCCACATTTTGTATTTTCTGGCTTCAGAGATTCTCAGAAATTTTGTACGTTATTAAAGATTTATTAGAGAATACGCTCTCCTGGACACAAATTCTCCTGCCTATTTGCACCAATTACAATCCTTTTGTACTTTTATCTTATTTCCTCAACCTTTTATCAACTTTATTTAAATAAATTCCATTCCTCCTATCCAGGCAGATGCCACTAATCTACCAGTTCTTCATTCTTTTCCTACCACTTTTGTTCAGGTTTTGGGGGATTTTTCTGCACAGTTACTTCCATCCAACCCCACCTGTACTTCCAGGTCTTCTGCTCATACGCAACCCCCTCCCAATACCATGTCGTCCCTGAGTCCCAGGTTCAGTACAATTTTCCTGGTAATCCAAGGTACTCATTCCCTCAGCAAAATCCTACCTTTTTCTCCTCCCAATGGCTAGCTTTCAGCTGCCAATCCTAACAGATTTTCTGACCTGATTTGTTCTGCACACCGAGACGCCAATTCTTGCTTCTGCTGCATTTGTATCAAGCAGCTGCTCGGAATTAGCACGGTATTTGGTGATTAGCCTACTTAGTGTCACTGCCACCAGCTCAGATGCCCAGACCTAGAAGAGGCTGTGGCAATGGAGAGAGACAATGGGGAGGTCTTCCTCTCTCTTCAGGATGGGGTATAACCAGTGCAGCTGAAATCTTTGGGCCATTTCATTGCTAAATCTATCCTTCTACGGAGCATGTACAAACAGACATTACAAAATGCACTGAACCTTTAACTAATTTAGAAAGATTTAAAAAGGGGCATCAAAAATATCTGGTACAAGAACAAAATCCTTTAATAAAAAAATCGCTAGTGTTAAAAAAAGGTTGAAACCAATGTATCTCTATTTTGTCCTTGAAAACAGTGAGCTGCTATGGCTGAGTGCTTCTTTCAAAAACACACAAATCCAAATAAAATCTCAGACTGAATCAAACAACGTAAAAAAGTCTGCTAAAAGATTTAAAAAGTTTCTCAAAACCATAAACAATTGATAAAGAATATACTTTATAGGATGCATTAAACAAGTTTAGTAGTAGACTGTACCTGTGTAATCTACAGGTTAGGAGGCTGGCAGATTATTTTAAAGTGGAGGAATGTATAAATTTACCAAAAAAGTCTTGAATCTGCTTTTCATACCTGAACAAACAAAACCTTTTTGGAAAAAGTATTTTTTGCTGTGAAACAGTAAATAATGAAATCCTTCAAATGTCACGTTCACTAATAAATAAAATTATGGGGTTTTTTTCCTAGTCTTTGTGCACCAAATACCTTAGAATATTTATTAATGACTGTTTTTACACATAATAAGTATTCAAAAGGCAGTGTAGGAGTTTTTTATGCCCTAGTTGACTATTCATTGTTACTTCTGATAGTCTTAAAGTACTTTTCCGTATTACATACCATAAATATTTTCCCAAAACTAGTTCCATCAATGCATTGTATTATCTGTTCTATTAAAATAATTTCTAATATGGCCTCTCACAAAATCTGAACTATTAAAAGCACCAGCAATTCTAATTCTCTGACTTTCAGACAATAATAGTCAGGATAGACAGCTACATTTACCCTGAACATTGTCAAGAGTAACACAGACATCAGCCTCTGAAAGTTTCATAACACTTTTTTTTTATGCACACAGTCACAAAAGAAATGTCTCATGAAAATCACCTTGGGTTATATAATTTTCGGTGTCAAGATATTATTATATAAACACTCCCTAAAAGGAGTGCTCTGACATCAAACAGAAGGTTGGCAATAGGATCCAAAATTAAACTGATACAGTACCAGTGAGCTTCATGGTTACACACGTTTTTAGGCAATCTTTTACTTGCTATAACTTTAATATTATTTCTAATTCATGTACATGGTGTTACAGAATACTTTCATGCAAGATGCTTGATTTGCATGGAAATTCTACATTCTTGCCCTGAAAACGCATAGACAATGGAGACAAAAGAAAAGCTACAGGACACTTCAAGCAACTGCAGGAAAGGGAAACAAAACATTGGCACAACATTAAGCTGTCCAAACAAAAATGAAGTTAGACCAACACAGCCAAAAAGTAAAAGCAGCTTAGAAGGCTTTTTTGAGCAGGACTAGCCAGACGTACCATACATAGCATTTTGCTTGTATCCATACTATCCATATCCACTACTAAAGTAACTCACCAATATACTCTGTTGGCCCAAACATAAAAGCACAGGTGAATACACATGCAACACAGAAAATTAAATGAAGTTGGCAATAGCCTCTGATGTGCCAGGGAACTTACTGGCTTGGATGGATGAGTCAATAAAACTTCAGAGTGCTAAAGGGAGAAAGAAAATAGGAAAAAATGGGGAAAATTGGGGATAGGAACAGTGTGAAAGAGAAAAAGAAAAGATGCAACAAGAAAAGAATTTAAAACAACAGCTGCAACATTAATTTACTAAGACAACAGAATCTTAATTTGTGGTTTTAGCATGTGCTACTAACCAGCTTTTGAAACATAAGAAACATGGAGTTACCCTTGTGCACATTCCAAACTTGATCTTGATTTCTCAGTTTACCAGTTTTGTCCCATCCTCAAATACTCAACCTAATCTTGTGTTTGGGTTTACAGATGAGTTGTACAGGTTGAGAAAGACATTAATTTCTAGTCATTCACTTATATCACTTCCAAGACAGCTATACGGTTTAGAAAACTAATTCTGTAACTGACACCACTTGAACGCTGAACATAGTTGCTGGCTTTTTACTTTCACAGGACATCCTTTTTTCCCTGGTAGCTTTTTTCTTTCCAACTTGCTACACTGAGTATACCATTTATCGTCCCTTTGTTGAAAATCATCGGCTGAGAACAAAAAATAGTATTTCTATCTTATATATCAATATAATCAGTAATTTTCAGTTGTGACAGGAAATTCATGATCACAAAAATAAAAAGCAGCAGAGCCTGTATTAGACTAGCCAAGTTAAATCTTGAGAAACACAGAATTTGGGTTAACACTTCATTCAGTCTTTTTTCCCTGTCTTTGGAAAGACACTATCCTCCTGAACTTGAAGAAAGAACACCACAGCCGAAAAAAACCCAACCATCCTCTGAGTGAGCCTGTTGAATCTAGAGGTATTTTCCTGGCAGGGAATCACTGCTAACATTCTCTGATGAAAAGTTCCTAGAACTCACCAAGGGGAACTTTGTTAACATATGGGTTTGGACTCTTTCTTTGCTCTAAACCTGATCTCTTTCAAATAAGGAAAATATCTACAGGGAGAAAAACTATGCACTGGAAATGAAGACAGACAAAAATCTGCTCATCTTTGCTGGAACAAATTCTAATATGAGTTGGTCACTCCCACATTAGAAAAACAAAAGGAAACAAAGCATACTGGCTGGGAAACATAAGACAGAAAAGGCTAGGAAAAGAGCATCCTGAAAAAAACCCAAAACTAGACGAAAACTTTTTCACTGTAAAACTATTACATTAAAATAGATGTTGGAAAAATGAGTTTCCTAAGGAAACAACCACCAGCCACACAGCATAAAACCACTTCACAGAAGAACAGGGAGACACCTCCTCTGTGTGATTTCTCTCTAATGATTCCATCTCAGCAAAAAAGGAGACTATTTGCGGCAGGACACCAGAAAATGTAAACTCAACAGGGATTTATGGCTTGCTTTCAGTATTCAGAATCTCCATACTATCTCCTGCTGGCAGCAGGCTCACAATTGAGCACAGAATTAGAATATTAAGCACACAGATCTGTGTAATGGTATTGTTATTAAAAAAAAATATCCCAAATACGAAAAACCCTGCAGTTTTATTCACTAGAACAGGCATCAATATAAAATAGTCATTAGCAAGAAGAGGTATAATAACAATGAGAAGTGAACACCTTGAGTCAGAAACTGGATACTGCTTACATGGAAAGAAAAACAATACCAGCAACTTTTCAGCACCCCTGCACTCCACTTGGTTAATAATATTTCAGTTTAGTGTAGTTAAATCCCTTTTACTGAAAAAGTGTAAAGTTGCACTGTTCATGTTTTCTCCAAGGCTCACTTTTTAGAGATTAGCAAGAGTTTTTTCCAAGGGCTGGCCAAATCTCTTTTATGAAATGGCTTCACAGTAGCCCAATTCAGTCTCTGTCAGCTTCTTAACTTCTAAGGGTAATAGATTAACTGAAACTGCTCAAACTGTTCCGTGGAAGTAAGTGACAAGGAAAACAAGATTCATGTTAGACACATCTCTGTTCAAACTGTAAGGGAAGCAGCCTAAAAGCAAAAGCATTTGCTGTTAAGGGCTACACAAGAGTCCTTCCTGTATGTGTCTTATGCAAAAGAGCACTAAGATGATGTAATAAAAGTTAACATAATAAACCTCCAAACTAAATGTTCTTATGTAGCCATTCGTTTTAAGGATAATTACGATGGTTATTTGCAATGGTTAACAACGCAGATGTGTAAAACTGAGTTTTTAGAAGCTTTACATTGGAGCTAAATTATCTGTCATAACTGTTTCAGGGATGACAAGGAACTAATACACCTTGACAATGTCAAACTGCCTGAATAAATATCTGCAATGCATTTTAAAAACACAATTTTCTACTTCTCTGCAAGCAACAAAAAAAAAGTGGCTAATTAAAAGCAGCTAGAAAAAAAGGTTATTAAAGAAATATCTAAACTTACTCGTAAGTGTAAAACATTCAAGTCATTGCTAACTGCATTTTCTGGAGTATCTAAGAGTAATTGTGACTTGGCTCTAGAAAGCAAGTAAGATCAGTGATAGGAGTAGGCTCTTCCATACAGCTTGAGGAAAGCAAATGCACAGTTAATTACATGAAAGCCTACCTTGGTCCTAGAGCTTCAATTGATTCCTTTACAAAAAGCCACTGTGGACCGACTTCTTATCACCAAAAAATATCTTTCCATTTAATTTGAATTTTCCCTTGAATAAGAAGAATGCAGTAGCCCGGCATGACACAGTATTTAGAAAAGGAACAAGATATTGATGATTTTGTCTCAGTAGGCCTTGAGAGTACTTTAGGGTCTCTGCACAGGAAACAAATGTCCAAATACCCTAGAAAGCGGTAAAGCCTGAAGCACAGGAGCAGATATCCACAGTATTATGGAAGGGCTTTCTAGTGCACATACGTAATGACAGACTATCAATTTTCCTTGCTTGTAGAACTGAGACCACCTTGACTGAATGATTTAGGTAGCTTCTTTGTATGGGAAGATGTAAATCTATTTGTATTTAACATACAATATTCATTATTTTTCTCAGAACCAAATTAAGAATAGTTATTTGTCCCATAGCTGTCCTGTACAATTAACAGTGCTCATTACATTTGAGCTGTTTTTCCATTTTACCCATCAGGAAAAGGATCACAGGAGAACGTGATCAATCACCCTCTTAAACAATTTCCTGAAAAAAAACAGATTAGATTATAAAAATATATGGTCTTATAAACTGGTTCAGTGTCCTTATGTAATTTTCCTGGATACCAGCTATTAAGCACCATTCTCTCTAAAATGGAATGAGCAGATGTAGGCCTAAAGGATTTATAATGAAGAGTTGTCATCACAGTGCAAATTAACTGCACGTTCATCTTTTAGCTAGCAGTGCTTCACTAGATTTTGGTCACCCTCCACACCTGCTTCTACTACTGATATGCTCACTGATAGTGAGGAAAGCAATCTCAGGAGAAGCAGTGAAAAGCAGTACATTTACAAATGCTAAATATACAGACACATTCCCTAATTAATTGAATTTCCACAACTGGTTTTTCAAAACTGAACTATTTTTTCTGTGCTCTCCCAGTTAGTTCCTTTTTTTTTTTCCTTGAGGTAATTGTAGCACTGCTCTCCAGTGCAGCTGTCTACCTACAAACTTGTAACTATCATCCAATTGCTGCAACAACCTCTGGCAAATCTCAGCTACAATATATTCCTCATTACCAGCAACACACTGAACAAAGGGTGAAACTGCAGTTCATGACAGAGAATTCAAACGAAAGGGTCCTTCAGGCCTTCTGAAATACTCACCCACTGTACGACACACTGAAATCTGCCTGTGAGACCAAATAAATGTGCACAACTATCTCTCCTTGCTATTGTGCTTTGTTGATGCTGAATAACAGAACTCTTTATTTTGTGTAACAGAGTTAAAAAGAAGGGCAAACATGTCTACATATGCAATATGAGGTTTCACTTACGCAAGAGTTCTCCGGTGCATTAACATCCACCTTGCACCCACACGACAGAAATCCTAAACAGGTCTTAACTGATGACTCAAAATTTGATCTCACATTTAGTTGAGGAACTATGATGGAGTTGCAAACTACAGCATGGGCACTCCTCCTTTTCCTGGACAGATGTGAAAAAACAGCTAGAACTCCATAATCCAAGACTTAAACTTCTTTAAAAAAATGGGCTGCCTTTCGTCTTGTTCTAATTTTATAAACAGAAGTGTTATCACTATTTCAGTTAGTGTGTTTTGCACGTCTTCATCACCAGCTCTTTTAAAAGCTAATCAATGCTCCTTTAAACAGTGCAGAATGTATGCTACTCACAGCTAAAATAAAGAATGCTTGAAATGCAAACATAACCCAAAGATTCTGTTCAAATTAATTAGCTTGCTTGTAATAGAATATTATTCTTCTGAACAGTAAACTCCTACCAATGTATCAGCTGTGACTGGCAATGAGATTAAAACAAATGATCGCACACTTCACTAGTGATATATTCTTTAATTTTTTTTTATGCATTCCTATGGGCCGAGCTAATTATGCAACTGTATTTATCACATTAACACCTACAAAGCATTGATAATTGATACTTGAAATGTTTAGCCATTAATTTTTTAGCTGTTACACCAGTTTAAGGGCACAACTACTGCTATGAACTGTACCGAGGCAGACTAAATCTTTAATTCCTAGTACCTATTAAAAAAAGAAAATTCAACAGCACTGTTATTACATGTAAATTAAGTCCAAAATTAGCACCAGTGTCTGAAAGTTATTTTCTCATGGGCTTAGCTTGTAATATGGTTTGCATGGAAACAATTTCAGAGTGCTTGCTGAAAAGCAATTCACAGAATTCGAACTTAAGACCCAACGTTTTCTGTGTAGACATGGCTAATTTGTCTAACACTGAATGTTTACACCACATGTATAAATATGAAATCAGATTACCTTCTTCAATTGAGTTTCCATCTTCAAACATTCTTCCTTTTTCTGTTCCAATGCAATTTCCAGTGTCTTGAGTCTTGAATCTTTCTTCAGTCCTGATGAAGCTAAGGATGAAGCATGTTCCTTCAGATCCAGCAAGGATGACTAAAATAAAAGATGTGAAATAACTACCAAGTAAATACTCTTTATGTGCAATAGGTAGTTTCTTTTTGTCTTTATTTTCCTCCTATCCCTTCACACCATGTTCAGGATCCATCTTAGAATAACATCAGGATGTTTATGTTACTGATTTAAGACAGCTTGATCTAATTCAGGTTTTCAGGATCAAAATAAAACCTTGTCTAAATTAATTTAAAAATAATTTTTAAAGCTGGAGGAGTCTGTAAACTGGAACTTGTGCTCCAGTGACAGTCATGTTTAAGAAAAATTGGTTTTAAGTAAAATCCTATTTAAAAACTGTAAGTGGTTAGCAGATTTGGCCACTGTATCTGAAACTGAGTGTGTTCAAAGCTTTTCTGTATACAGTTGCTATGGGGTGAAACTGATTCGTGCTACCTATCTCTAAGGCATCTCAACTTCTTGTTTTCCAAACCACTTTTTGTTGGTTTTTTTTCCTGTCAAATGTTGACTTCCATGTAGACAAAATCTTAGCACTTCCTGGGTGCATATTCTTCAAATTGTTTTATTTTGAGTGAGTTTTGAAAAAAGACTGTAAGTAGACTTGAATGTTATAATTCCTAAAGAAGAACAGAGACCCTTTATATTTCTCTAATATAATTATGTTAATTAGTCTAGCCAACTGGACCAACTCAATTATGAAAAAAGGACTCTTCAGAGTCAAAAGAACTAGCTGTAGTGTTTGAAAAAAGGAATAAACATTATCTACATGCTTTTGGCACCCACAGCTTTGATCAAACTCTGTCCTCTCCTCCCTGTATTTAGACAGGAAGCCTATTCTCTGCCTTCAGTTGTCTATAAGCATAGCTCCACAAAATGCTGTTATTGACCATCAGTCATTCACTACTAATACAATTAACTGCTGCAAATAAGGGGACTGCGTGCTAACCATGAAAAGATGGTTCTGAAACAATTTATGCTTTGAAAAATTCTCAAAGAATCTATTTTACTAAATAAACTTGTTGAAGGACCATTACCATAAAGGAACAGTTTTCTTCATCTCAAACATAACACATACAACAAACAATTCATACATAACATAACAGATTCATTCTGATGGTCAACCTCTTTCTCTGTGAGATCTCCTTGTAAAATGCTGACTTTCTCTTTCAGGTCCTTGATGTCTTTTTTGTAGTTGTCGATCTCTTCCTGTTTTTCTCGTTCGTCTCTGTCACGTTGCTCCTTTAGGCGCTCGATGGTCCTTTCCTGACAAAAAAAAGCACTCGGTGAAGAAAACGCCTCTTAGTTCAAATTCTGACACTTCTTATCGCAATGCTTCTTACAGTAGACAAGGAGGAGTAGTGTTGGATACTGCCATTTTCTTTTCTTCATGGCTGTAAAACAGATCCTCAAGAAGGAGGAAACCTGAGAAATCTACGGATTCATTGCTAAGAACTACCAGGCTTTCTGTATCTCTGAAAGTTCACAGCACTGTTACAACGCAACACAATGTAACTGGTTCTGATAGTCAAAATCAGCTTGGACCAGGATAGGTTACATACTGCTTCCTTACTTTAAGGATTTAGATTCCTAAATCTTACTGTTCTAAAATGTAAAGTTAGGTCTGTGGTCCTTCAGAGAGGAAGGCGTGTAGTGCGTATATGACACCAGGGTTGATATACAGTAAGAAAAGGCAACAAAACCATTTTTTAGTACACCAGGTATCAATGGAGCATCAGTTATCTTGGAAGCTGGAGGGATACAAGCGAACTCCCCAACCTCATAGCTTGACATTTATATAACCTGACAGAGTGAAGGAGCTGGTTCTCTGGGAATCAAGGAAAAATATATAGTAATTCCAAAAAGTTGCCCCACTGAATCAGAATAGATAAGGCTGCTCCCTCAGTCAACTATGTCCTGAGAACTAGGCAAACATAAAAAAAATATGCTCGTTATCAGGGTCACTATTCATTTTCATTCAATATTGGGAAGTAAAATTTCATTTCACACTGAAAAACTTTAAAACTCAATTTCTTATTAAAATATCTCAGCAAAGAAGATGAAACAAGATATTAGCAGACTTTAAGAAAAAAGAAAAAGAACCAAAGAAGGGGGGGGGGGGGGAAGTAGAAGAATCTACAGCTGGAAAGGTGTTCCACAGTCGTACCAAATGCACCAGCAAAGAGACGCCAACGTGAGAACACCGATTTCCTTGGCGCAAGACGCGGGTGACAGCGCGTGGCTGAGCGGTGCCCTCACGCTCCGCGCCCCCCGCCCCGGCCGGCAGCGGTGCGACCCGCAGCGCCCTCTAGCGATCCGCGCCCCGGCTGCAGCCGCGCTCCCCGTGGCTCAGCGGCAAGGGCTGCACTGCGGCACAGCGGCGGAGGGGCCTGGGCACAGAGGCCAGGAAACACACGGGAAAGCCGACTTCAGGGCGGTTATTAGCAAAAGGACCTTCCGAAGGAAGGGGCTTAGGCTTTCCATACTCACTTTTTCTGCAAGTGCTTCTTCCAGCGTGGTCAAGGCAGTGTCAGTATTTGTGGTGTCGGCTTGCAAGGATTTCACTCGATCCTTTAAGCTGCTCATCTGCTTCTCCTTATCTCTTAACTGTTCTTGAAGATTTTCAATCTGAAAGAGGAGTAAACTTTAAGACAGCAGCAAGCAAAACCGTTCAAAATCATCTTAGAAGTATATTAAACTTTTAAAAATATTCTTACAGCAAAGTAAGCAGGCAAAGGTCAAGTTCCTATAATCCTACATCACAACATCAAGCAACTCAACCATCAAATATTAACAAAGAATCAGCTACATTCCCAATAACCGGGAAAGAAGTCAGACAAGAAAGTCTAAATAACATTTACAAGAACAACATAAAGGGCATTATTCCCAATTTCTGAGAATGTTGGGCACTGTGTGACTGAAGCATGATCAATGTATCAGCAATATGAAAGGAAAAAAGCTGAGAAAAACATTACTGCATATGTAAACCAAAAAAGGCACTTGATAATTAAGAAGCTGTTATTACTTCTTCAAAGTATTATTTTAAGTATTTCCTGTGGTACTATATTCTTTACTGTACTGGCATGTAGTTTTTTCATCTTAGATAGTGGCTTGCTATATGATGGACTAACACAAAGCACTATTCCCTAGGCAGAAAACATATCAGCCTTATTTTCTGCGGGTGCAGAATTCAATCATTTTATGATTTCTGAATATATCTTCTGACAGACTGAGATGACCTAACGCTAAACCCATTTTATGTATACATACACATCACAAGAAACAGACACATTAATATGATAACCTGTCGAAAACAAATTTATCAGCACAGGATTAAACTGGGTACAGACTTCTCAGTTGCCTCCTTTTTGCTTTTGCTGCTGACAAGTTCTTCTTGCATCAGCAAATGTACATCATGAACTGGTGAATGACATGTGGCATGTAAGGTACCTATCTCCAAAACACTGGTAGCAAGATATTCTTTCAAAGGCATTTGTAAGAAATAATGCAACCAGACAACCCTGTAGTCGACAGGCTCCCAGATAAGCGATTAATGGGAGGGTCAGTCTATTATCTAACTTGAAATTCAGACAAAGTATGTAAAGATCTATAACGAAAACCAAGAAAAAAATCTGAAAAAAGAGAATGTTACAAACACTTAACAAGAGATGGCCTTGGAAGAAGGGATAGACACCATGAACACCTCAAGCTAAGAAATAACAAGATGAGCTCAAGGAGAACCAAATGGTTAATGAGATCAAACAGAAAATTACTTGAACTGTGTGTGAACTATCCTAATTATCATACTAAAAGATCCACCCTTGACTAAAGAAAGCCCCCTACTGACAAAGCCCATTCTCCACAGAATATGCTTGGTGAAAAGAAAGAATATTATACCTCTAAATGGAGAGGAGGCCCATAAAAACCAATGAGAATTCAGTGTGACTAAACATAACTGTAAACAATTGTTCAAAGCGTATAAAATGTTTTATCATGTGTTAAGAGGTAAGCTAGCTCTGGGGATTTACCACCTAACACCCACCTCTGCGCAGACATGCAATAAATGAGCTCCCCGCTGTATGTGAGATTGACCCTGTGCACACCAGGTAACCAACTCCACCCGTGAGACACCCACCCCAAAGGCCATCTACTCCAGTACTTAGTAAACTTAGTAACTAGCCTTTTGGCTTCACCTGTTGAGCAACAGTTTACAGCTCCTTGGTTAGTGGAAACACAGCAACTATCCCCAGGTTTTACTCTTCAACCCCAAAAAAACTGAGTTGCTGTGATTACAGAGCAAACAGCTATTACAACACATCCACTACTACTTTGCTATCTCTAATAAAATTACATCTGGAACACAGTTTTAGAAAATGGTCTAGATCTGTAATGATAAATGCAAAAAATTTTGCAGGAGGCTAACCATTTAGTCACAAATAATGGCAGATGTGTTGAAAGTGGAAGCTAGGAAGAACAACCTAATTCAGGGAAACCCTTACTAATGTTCCTCTGCAACCCAGGGCCACAGGAGTCCTCTGGTATTAGATTCTTCATACCAGTTTTTGTTATTTCTCATACGCAAACACATGTAGACTTATGATCCAGCTTTGTACACAATCTATGTATTACTGACAGCAGAAGAACTATGTATGTTTTGTTGTTGTTTACGGAATGGACTGAAATCGGTTTTGGTTTCTCTTTGCCATTTGTTTCTATTAAAAAGAAGCATTAGGCCTCCAACACGCTCAAAATTTAAATTTGGGCACAACACAAATGACACTACAAAACAAATTTTAACGAGCATAAACCCCCATAACCAGTGATATATTGCGTGAGTCAGAAATAACTGTAAGAACTGAAAATTCCTTCTTTATATGCTCATCTCTATTATTTCATGCCTCATTAGCATACACTTGTCACCCATGGAGCTTCAGAAAGAACCCCACTAGTTCTGACTGAACAGTTCTCCCGGCACCCACACGTACAGCTGCTGAGGAGGTGGCATCCCCAGGAGTAGCCTACGTGGCTGCTTTTGACCTTAGGAGCTTTCAGTGTTCTCAGCTGTCTAGACAGGCTGGCTGTTTAGACAGCCAACCATTAAAATATACTACAAAGAAGGCTGAGCTATTCTTAGACTCATGTTTACTTCTGGAGGTGAAACACACTCTTAGAGGCTCCGACTGGCTGAAGAGGGCATAGTGCAGCGTGACTTTCTGCTGTGAGCAAACCACACACAAGAGACAGCTAAATAATACAGCTTCAGCTTATATTGCGATGCTTGCCGAGGCAGCACAAGCATTTGCACAAGCACAGCGCGCATTTTCATGTTTCAGTAACACTGTTTACTGTGACCAAAGTAAGACGACAGCTGTATGACAGAAGATGACTGCTGCATCTTCCCATTGAAACTGCATCCCCTTGTACACACAAGAATTAATAATAATGTAATGCATAGAAAGCGTACATCTGTCTACTCTTTCAGTCTACACGCATACTTTCAGACCGGAGTAATGCATGGTGGTTTTCGTTATCATCCAGGGAACAGCAGGTACACTGAAATATTCTAAGTCATACTACCTCTAGGCACCAATTCAAAACCCCACTGCCTACATCTGTGCCTTTTGCAGGGTCATATAACTGTTAGTCCTCACACAAGGACATGACCCTTAAACTCCAGAAAACTGGAACTGGAACAATGTGTCAATATGGAAACATTTGTATAAGAATAGATGCAAAATTTCCTTAAAAAATCCCAGTCAACAAGAACGTAACTATCTTTATTCCAATTTTCTTCCAAACCTGCATTACTGAAATAACTAAACCACAGGTTCTCCAAAATTAAATAATCTGAAGAAGAAAGCAAAGCATAGTCTACACTTTGCCCATACAGTTAATTATGAAGAATTTTGCTCTTAAGTATTTGCAAGTACTTTAGGTTCCTTTTTTTAAAAAAAAGGTCATATTTGTTTTACCTTCCTTTTTGCCTACCCAACAGCAAAAGCAGCAATTTTGAACAAATTCTCAAAAAACTGATAAAAATAAAACAGATAACCCAAATAGTGTCTTTCTTTTCTTCCTAACAAAAGATGAAATAAAATGCAATGGAATCTCCAAGCCCTCTGGAAAGCATGAAGGGACAAGGAGTGAATGAGTACTGTACAAAGCTAAGGAATGTGTGTGTGTGTATATATATATTACTGTACCATCTTTCTAAAAAGGAAAAATAAAAAATATGCACTCTATTAGATTATTAATAATTTTATTCTTGCCATATATACTTATTTTGCAGGGTAAAGACAGCAATCTACAGATAAGTTAGCAACACTAAGCTTACTGTAAAGGTACACATACATACACTGGGATCATCTGCTCTGCCTACCAATTTCCTCATCAATAATATTTACTGAAATCTTTTTTTCCAACATTACCAGTTGTCAGGCACTATCATGTTTCAACCTGGGTGATTTATTCCTAGTTGTGTGGAACTAAGTATTTTGCCTTCCAGCCCTGAAGCACAGAAGAGGCAAGATAAGTTTCCCTTGGCATTCTGTTTCGAAGGCAAGGAAGCATTCTACTTTTTGCAAATAGCAATCTTGCTAGAAACCCCAAGCAAATACAAATTAAGAACAGCCTAAGGATTTAAATGAGACATCTAGTTATATATCTATCAAGGCCACACATCAATTCCCAAATCCCTTTAGATAGAGGTTACTACTAGATCCTTAGCATCATGCTTCAACCAAGAAATCCTTCTGTAGAACCATCATCAACCCTAGGGTATATGGAAATTGAACACTTGCAGAACAATTTCTATTGCACCAGTGACTTCTGAATTAGAGTAAATGAAATGGGTTTGTGAACTGGTCACTCAATTTCTTTTTTTTTGCCCCACCATGTTACTGGAAAAGAACTTTTTTCCTTCTGCAGAGTATTTATTTTTAATCCAAGATCAACACTTTACAATGAAAACTTTTTTCATCACCTGGGCTGTATCAGAATTAACTGCATTTGCATTTCATTTCCCACTTTCAATTTTCTTCTTGCTATTCTGTGTGACTTGTAAAAGGAATAAAGTGATGAAAGAAAAAAATGCAAAGCAGTAAAAGCTCTTTAATTTAATGCATTCTGAGACAATGAAGAAGAAGAAACAATCTTCTTAGAAATACAAAGATCCAGTAATGTTTGGAAATACTTTAAAAATGCAAACTATCTATTTTAAATTCAAATATTTTTCAACTTGAGAAAGTTCATTGAATATTCCACTGTTTGTGTTGTTCCCAATATGTAGTGACTTGCTGTATTACTCACCTGCAGACAAATCTTTCATTGTACTTTTTTACATAAACAGGTGAAAATCCTTTGCTTATACTCTGCACTTGAATTCCCCAGTGCAGCTCTGCTTTGGTTTTTGTTTGGTTTGTTTGGTTTTTGCTTTTTGTTTCATTGGTAACATGACATCTTCACCGTGATACACACTGAATATACAGAGGACAAGAAATTTAACATCTGATATTACTCCCTGATTGCATTAAAAAACCAGATGTACAAAAGAGTATCTCTGGGTACTGCTAAGCCTGCCACTTTTTCTGTTCCTAGCTTTCATCTGGTGGAAACAGTACTGTAAAAAGCATCTAAATAATCAGCTGAGTTCAGAGGTTTTCTATTGTATTCCTATGGCACAGCCATCCCAATAAACAAAAACTTGACATAAGCCGTGAGCTTTCCAAACAGTTCTTGCTTGGTTTTGTAAAGGCCCTGTTGGTCACATCAGCTCCAGGGTCAATGACTACAAGGACATGACGGACTCTCAATGATCACAGGCAGAGGCAATTCTGTCATTGTCAGGAATATTAACATGAGGACAAAAAAAAGCTGTGGAAGAGAGAGTGGGTGAGTAAGCAAGTATGTGATGACAGAACAGCTACAATCCTGTCTAGTTGGAGACATATACCACTCCCTTCAATGTAAGAATACTAATATAATGATAAAAATTTGATAGCCTGCAGTCATACTTGATTTTGCTGGAATCCCACAGCATTTGAGAAGCTGAGAAATGTGGGCTTGCATCAAAATCAGGATGAGAACATAACAGTTACAACAGACATGATCGCATTGTTGTATCTGACATAAAAAAAATCTTGCTTCAGAAGTAGAGAAGTTTAGTCTAGAAAATTGAGATGGATCTGAATTCAAGAAATTCAAAAACATATTAATGAGGTCACCTTAAGTCCTGAGAGGCTGTTGGAGAAAGCTACACTACTAGATTTGTAAATATTACCGTGTTTCTTAAACACATTGTTTGAAGACCACAATGAAAGCCTGTAAGTCGAAATTACCGGTCAATTTTGTAACATTAAGCTCCTGTTTTACAAATGTAACACTGAAAACCTCATCATTATAACTGTCTTTCTATTGTAGATCTTGCAAAAGTACCACTACAACAGTCCTGCATGAACTGCAAAAATCTCTGTTTGTTTAGCACTAACAAATTCTGGGGATTGGGGCAGAGGTGTAGCTCACCACTTGCATGGATGGAAACAAAATTTGATCTTTTATACATGTGCTGGCTTCATGTGAACCTCCAACATAAGGTGCTGCTTTTAAAGTCTCCAGTGAAATAACGTCTGCCATGTTAGTGAATATCCTTCATATTACTGTGCTGAATCAATTAGACTGAAAGTAATGTTCTTGCTATTAATTTTAAAGGTTAAATTCCCAAGACTCGCAGCAATGTGCTGAAGCTGAATGAATGCTGAAGCATGTCTTGTTGTGAGGGTGTGATTTTTAAGTTGCTCTGAAGTTCAGGATAGATCAAAATAATTTGCCTTTTTTCAGTGACATTTTGGCAAACACAAGTCAGAGTTCCTTCCGAAGTTCAGCTGCATTCAGTATGCTCTTCTTAGTTTATGATCCAACCAATTGATATAAATACGGTTAAGTTGTTGCTAAGTTATATTCAGAGATTCTTGTTCTTGCATCATCATACTAAAAATCACCTTCAAGTAGTTTGCCTATCAGTTAATTTTGTTAAGTTTGTTAAGTATAAAGCAAATTATAGACACCTTGAAATGCAAGATACCAGTGGTGGTCTCTCTCTCTCTTCTTTAAGAACTTTAAATTCTGGAGTCCCAGTTAACACTTCAGCATAGAGATGGTAAACCGTTCAGTTAAGTAGAAAACACTTGTTCCGTTCACATTAATTTTGCTACCCAGTGGAGACAGGTCTACTTTTTATTTTGCCTTCCAATAAAGCTTTTACTGCTGTTTTACTTCAATGCTTATCTGGAACATTACTGTCTTTGCAACATCATAATGGAATACCATTGTGCACTTTGGAAATGCCCTGACGTTTGGAAATGAACCTAACATAGTAGGATTCTGTAACACCTTGAACAGGTATGAAAGATCTTACACCAGGAGATTCCTTCAGTGGCCATGGGCTGCAGAGGAACATATATCCGGCTTAAGAAAGAGAACCGGGCTAGAGGGGGTGGGGAAATCATGGAGAAGGACAGGACAAAAAGAGAATGTGAGATGGGGAAACTCCAGCGTAGTGGTACATTTTACACAGTCATACTTAGCTACTACTATTCAGGTCCAGTTAAAACTCAGAACAGCTCCCATGGCGAGGGGTGGGGAATCAACAGTTTCTTGCTTTTCCAGATGGTAAAATCTTTTTGTCATCTTTACTCTCATGATCTCCAATTTGCAAAAAGTCCTTTGAAATCAGCATGAAGTTCTACAGTGTTTAGTTCTATAAATAAAACATTGTTGCTATGCAAGTTAGAAAGCATAAATAATTATTTTTTGTGATTTCTACTTAAAGTAAAACCTTAAAATTGTCAAATAAATGTATGGACCACGAACAGGCACCTTGCTTCTGCTTCAAAAGGAAGAAACTTGCATATGGAGAAAACAAAGCCTAAAAAAACCCCTAGAAATTGCAGAATATCTAAAGCAATTAATGCTTTATTCTTGACCTAACTTTGCATGCACACTAATTCAATAAAGTTGTCTTGAGAAAAGAACAGTATGCAGGAAGAAGTGCTGCTACAACAAAAATACAGTTAATTATTTTGCACCTTTGGTGAAGGAGCAATAAACAATTGACATTACTCCAGAAGACTATTCTCTTTCCATTGCTTTTTCATACAAAGGTGCTTTGCAAATAGATTTGTATCAGCCAGAAAAGTAGTTCATCTATGTTTACATAATAATCTCTATGGACTTTTATTTCCATCCCATTGTTTCATTTCGTCCTTGTTTCTTTTGCATACCTAATCATCCTCTGGTAGCACCAGTTTGCTGACAGATCACTGCAAAGTAGAACAAGAACAGTCACCATAAACTGAAATGTGATTATAGTATCTTCCGAATACTAAATAATTTCTTCTGTACTGTCATATTCCCTACAACAAACAGTATTTAAACCACATTTCAAATCGTATTATCAGAACATTACTATCAAGTCTGCAGTTCTTCCGTCCTGCTAGCAAACAGCTTGAATTTCCTTCAAACCTACCACAATCGTTCCGCTAATGTTTGCTATTTCTGAAAATTGACACTGAAAGGCATTTTCCTTACAAGCTTTTCAGGAGACTCCAGCATAATTCAAATTAGGGGGTCTGGGAAGAAAAAGGGGGGAAAAAAAGAAGAGAAATTAGGACCCCAAGACTGAAGACTGATTTTTGAGTTGGTAAATGACCTGAAATTTACATTTGCAGGGGAGCCGATGTAGATGTTCTTAAGTGTTGTCTCAATTCCAAAGCATTTGCCTAGAAAAAATTATGCATTAGCAATGACTCACATCCTTAGACAGCTGTAAAACAGTTAAATTTAGTTAAGAAATTGCTTCATTCTGAGGAGGTTCAATAATATCAATAGCCTAACCAAGTCAAAAGCAGAGTCTCTGAATTGCAAAGCCCTGTCATGGACACTAGCCGATACAAGAGAGGGTTTTGAAGCGAGAGGTGCAGGGGGAAGCACTCTTTCCAAACCACTGATAGTGGTTATGTCTCAAAGGATACAGGTTTTAATATGAATGGATGATATTTATGTGAAAGGCAATTAAATAACAAAAATACAAAAGCTGGTCATAAGAGATTTGTTTCAGCAATATGTGAGAGAGTTGATTAAGTACATATGGTTAATTAAATAATCCATTAAAAATCTCTACCATTAGTTTACCTTAAAAGCTTCACTGGGTGACTGCTGCAGCACAAACAAACCAATAGGCTGCCACAAGACTTTACCATGGGTCAGATTCTACTGTCTGTGCTGTTTCTCCTTCCTCCAGAGGCCAGACCACACTGCTCCTGCTCCATCCAACCTCTTCTCCCACCATCCTCAGGGCTATTTAACCACTTAGCAGGAATGAGCTACAGCTGCACAACATCCACGTCCATCAACCCACTGCCTTCGCGACAAGGCCACAGCTGCATATTATCAATGCTAATCAACGCCCTGCTTCATTCCTCTGCAGGTGACCTCTTAGTTTCTGCTGGTATTCATCAGGGAAAAGAATGTATCCACTATCCACCACCAACAAGATTTCAGCCTGGATTGTTCGTTAGGACAATCTGTTGGTTCCAACTTGAGCGCAATACTTTCATTCACCCAAGTAATTCAAAACAGAACACTGCTATCATAAATAGCAAACCAAATTAATTTAGACTCTGCTTTTCCTCTTCAATGAAACACTAAGTTTATATATTACTCATTTATTTCATAGATGTTAAAATGTCACTTATACTGAGAACCATAATTGAAATAATCTGGTAATTTATTTCACAATTTAATTATGAGTAACATTCGTTTTGTTGACACCCTGGACTAATCATGCAGAACAACATCATGATAATTCTCCTTTCAGCTATATCCTGACATTATGAAACAATCTCTGTGACTATGCATTCTAAAGTTTGACTCCTATGACCTACCCAATACAAATGGATTAAAACCCCCAACTATTTTGGGGACACTTGCTCACTGCTGTTCCAAATCCCAGAAAAGACTTTGACAATAAACGTGCACAGATTTTATTTAGGAAATTTCATTACAGAAAAAAATACAAATACTATAATTTGGAGTATTTTCATATTAATGGTTCCCAAATGTTCAAAATAAGGAAAACCAAATCTACTTCATTGTGGAAGGCTGATAAAACAAGGGGAAAAATGGGAACCAGTAAATGTGAGCTTAGATCTTATATTCTGTTTTGTAAGAAGCGGAATAAAACTAAGAAGTTTTAACACCGCTTTCAGAATAACTCAAGCTTTACAGGGTTATGTAACATTTTAAAAATGTCAAGTGAAAAAATTACTATATTATGAATTAAAGTTCTTTACTAGGATATACCCAGTACATTGTTTCATTGGTTATTATTGTGAAACAAACATTCTTCATTCTATGGCAACTTGATCCCATATACTCGGGAATACTGATGCTGTTTTCCTGACCTGGTTTAGATTTTGATTTTGGTTCTACACAGAGTAAGGGTACTGTAACTACTGACACATCCCTGCTTCAATACATATGCAGTACAGTGCTACATATGACACTCTCATTAAAGAAAAAGACTGAGGAGAAAAGGCATGAAGAAAGGAAAGGCTTAACTCATCCAGCACTGAGATATCCATGAATGGAAATCAGGAAACAGAAAAGACCAAACACTGAGGCAGACCACTGAACAGGAGGGGAACATGGGATTTAATGTTGACTATAAAGAAAATCCTCAGAGCAAACTAAAATCCATTTACATTATCATTTAGGATCACTCAAGCAGAAGGCTGTACAACTTCAACAAATATTTAAAATTAGATTTGGATTCAGACACTGAATTACTTTGTCGAAATCACTGATTTATTAAAATGATCAAAGAAATAACTACGAGGTAAAACTGCCCCAAAGCAAAGGGGAGATGCCCAGTCAACTGTGATTGTCTCATTTCATTCCTCTAGAAAGGATATGGAGTGATGAATAGGAAGGGATTAGGAAGTCATACTGTAAATACTGCGGGGCGCAGAGGAGAGGGAGGGGAGTTCTTCAGTATTTAGCTATCACTGCTCGTACAGAATTACTTCAGAACACACACTGATAGGTGACAAAATATCAGACTCTCAAATAAAATTCTTTCATGGCTCATGCTCAAACAAAATATACAAATTTAAGTACCCAATATATTAAATTAGAACCCTCATTTGGTTATATTCTTTCCCATTTTATACCACAGACTGCTTTAGGCAAATCAACGCTCCAATCTCTACTGAAAATAAAAGCTGGAAGGGACAGAGAGTGGTCCCGTTTATCCAGAAGTTGTGTTGAAAAACATCCTCCACCCATCTTTGCTGGAAGGTATCTAAGCCCTTCATCATGCAGAGGAGCAATCTAATTATCAAATGCATGTTATTCTGGGACAAAGTGATCTTAGTTTCTCCTGGTGACACTACTCCATACTGACCAGTTTTCTTATCCTTCAAATAAATGAAATCACAAGCTTGAAAGCTATTTGTATGCTTGTGCCTTATGACAATCCTAATGACTGCATAAATATTGTGCAGAGAGCCACCTTAGAACACTGTCTAGCCTAGCGGATTCAAAATTCACTCTTGAATCCAGGAAATTATTGATTCAAACTGAAAAAATTACTCCTCCTTTGTTCTAGTGAAGATCCCTGAGTTGGCTAATGCAATCGCTAATGTCTGTTCCAGACACAACTCAGACAATCCCTCCAGGGGCAGAAAACGCCTGGTGACCAAAGCATTGGAAATTGTGAGAGTCTTGCAACCCAGAGAGCAATGAAAAGCCATATGAGGAAGACCGATGTAAGCAACCTCAAAAATGGCATACGCCCTTGCTTTTCCTGCCTCTTCAATTACAGGGAACTTTGTATTTGTCTGGTATGACAGTGAATACACCAACATCGCTTATTAGCTTTATCTTGCCAGAAAAACTACACGTTTAATTTATAATGAAGCCAAGAGGCCCCACAGTTGGCTGTTTTCCCAGATCCCTTCAAGAAACTACGATTTGTCAGTCCCACTACCTATGACTAATGTTCTGTCTTGCCAGTCAAGAGGTTATCTCAAGGCACAAGGACGTAATATTAAAATGACTGCTCCTCTTTAAGGGTTACTAAAAAAAAAAAGATACCTTCCATATATGACAGATTTGCTGAATTGCAGTTTCAGTTATCTGGAACACTAGAGCACAGATAATACCAGAAACTCCAACAGAGTTTTCTTGTAACTTTGCTATTCTTGTCAATCTTATGTGACACTATTACAGCAACATGTATCAGTTTAAAACCTGAGCCACCTACATTAGCCAGCTACAATAGCTGAACTACAGAACTAACATTGTTAACTCACAGTCTTGTTTTCCTTCTTTGTTTGAACCTACTTATCTAAAAGAAGTTGATATCCATTATTTCAGGCGGAAAAAAATATCACATACTTTAGTTAAAGGCAACAGCCAAGATCCTTTAAGAATATCAATACAAACTGAGAAAAGGTTCCTTACATTATTAGATCTCAAAGTAAGAAATTCGCTCGCTATCTTTCACACACATCAGAACTACATTTGATTTTTAAAAATACTACCATACATCTGGGAGTATAGGTACATATGCTACATATGATCCAGATGTTTTCAGTTGTACTGTGGTATCACAAAATGCTCCAAGCAAAAGAGGGGGTTATATAGAAACAAAGCAGCATATTCTCCATTTACAAATACCAATTTGTAATATAGGCAGGCATAAAAATTTATTTTGAATCCAGCAGGTTCCTCTAACATAGGTGCTGCATCGGTAGCCACAACTGTGCGCTAAAAATTACTGTAACAGCATAACATTTGTTTCATGTAAAATTAATTTTTCAAATTTAACTTAACTCCACTGGTTTAGATGTCCCACATAACTTACTAAACAATCTTCAAGTGCATGTTAGGCACTTTTGAGTAAATTCACTCACAGATTTCACTGCTCTGAAGTTATTCTTATGTAACCCGATTCAAAAGCTGTCTGGACATGGTTCTCAGCAACTGACTCTGGGTAGCCCTGCTTGAGCAAGGGGTTGGACACAATGACCTCCAGAGGTCTCTTCCAACTTCAACCATTCCATGTTTCTGTGAAGACAGTTTACCATAAAACCAAAGACCCTTAGGACTAGAAAGTCTTGTGCTTCCTCTATTGATTTGCAATGCAAAAAAATCTTACAGTGTTCTTTCAGTGATAGAAATCTGTGCTTAGGACAACTATACTAAGTCTCTGACTTCTGGTTTAATGAAAAAAAGCAATTCAAACTCTTCACTGTAGTGCCAAGAATGCCCAGGAGGTGATTTACTGTTTTCAATAAGTATAAAGTATCCAACAAACAAAAAGGAATTTCAACAATTAATACACAAGTGATCATGTACTGTTTATTATATCCTAAACAAGATACCCGTTACTATAGGCTGTGAACCCTAGAGCCACGAAATGCATGTTCCTTTGGAAACCAAAAGCCCTTACAATGAGAATGCTGGAGTGCACTTCAAGCTACAAGGCATCTGCCACAACTGATCCTGATCAGGCAATAAAATCAAAAGTATATTCCTTGGGTCAGTCCCTGGGGAACGTTGTCACCTCTACAAGCACCTGTGGGTGCTATGGACCATCTGCCATTGAAAATACTGTCTGAAGCTAAGCTTGTAGACCTTTAAGGACCCATTCTCCAAATCAAAAAATGTATGCTATTATATGGCTCAGAAAGAATCAAAATAATGTCAGAGCTCACAAGCTAAAGCCTCTTATGAGAGGGAAGGGATCTTGCTGACACCGAACCTGAAGCTACTGTAATAAACTCTCAGATGTCTATGGTAATCGCTCACCTTTACAACTAAACTAGCAAAGGACTGAAAAGTGATATGAAGAAAGTGAGGTATTCTCCAGCCCTAATAATGTCTTACTAACCATACAATCATAGAAGAAAAGAAAAAAAAAAAAAGACACACCATACCATCTGAGCTGGGCTGCAATTACCCTAAAAAGGCTCAATGGATTCTCAGAGAATTGGTAAGTCAAAACAGAAGGGTAAGGTTCCTATTTTCAAAGTGGTCATGGCTCACTGTAAAATGAAAATAAATTCTATGTTGCATCTTTATTTCTCATATGCAATTTAAACAACTAGACTCCTTCCTGAATGGCAGAAATGAAAAAATCTCACAGGATAATTATGATTAATTTGAACTCACATAGTGAAACCTCTCCAATCTTTTTTGGCACTTTCATTGCTACCACAAGATTTTATCTAGTGGTATTTTGATAGAGATGAAAGATAAAAGCTTGCCTAATTTTTCCTATTATTTACTCTAACTGAAGATAATACCTCTATCTAAAAATCCCATCCTACGTGGTAAAGTGATTCTGAGAGGATATTCCTGAAAAGAGAACAAACTCTAGTATCTTGGAGACAGAGGGTAACAAACTAGACAAACAGCTTCTGGAAATTTTTAAAAGACATAAATTTCAGCTCTGTTTTTATGTTCGGTGGTTGATCAGCCAGCCTATAACAGAAAGGCTTGAATGAAAGAAAAAGCAGCAGCAGAAGAGGTCTGATAACCCTTCAGGGACATGGAGGGACCAGTCCCCTGTGACCCTCCACTCCAGGACACATCTTTGAGGTCATGTCTGTCAGTTTCAATAAAGAAGCTAGCACAAGCCTGTGGGTATGTTAGATCTTTTTTTGTGGTGTTTGAGATCTCTGAACTGGGTTTGGAACCAGTTCAGTTGCATGCTTTGAGACCTGCAGTAAAAGGAGCAGAAGTATGGCTTTTTCTGAGAGGTATTTACAGAAAGTCTTGTATTTGCACTGCTTGTTAAGCCACAGAGTTCCTGAACAAAAGTAGCTATTTCATCAGCCAGTCCTAGCTGAGCAGAAAGTCCAGCGTACCTTCTCTCTACCTCCCTGCAGAAGCTGCCTGATGAGCAGACTAATATAAACCTGGAGAACTGTAACGGTGCTCCTCTCCGTAAATGTCCATGATTCAAGCACAGAAAAAGCAGAGAAGAAACTCGCCCACAGGTATATTACAAAGGCAAAACATTATCCAGCCTTAAATGAGAGGGCATATAGTCACCAACTTTGTAAATACACATGCGGACCATCTGTGTGGGACAGTCGTACTTTGCTGTTTTCTGTACGGTCTGCACAACCAGAGACTCAGACACACGGGGCAGGTTTGAACAGGCCGTCACCCACAGTGTTAATACGGCAGAATTTTTAAACACCAAGTGTCATCTTAGAGAAACTCAAAGGAATATCTGAAAGTCCATCCTACCTTTTATTAATTCTTAGAAAACCATATAGTCATTCATCTGGTAGGCAAGTTCAAGGTCAAACCAGAGAAAATGAAACTATAATAAAACGAACTAAATGTTTGAAAATGCAGTTCCTTCTCTGTGCTTCCTCATCTCTTCGGGGTTGGAGTAGAAGAGTGGCCTGAGGAGTTTAATCTACTTCATGAATAAGGGAATGGAAAGAAAATAATCTTTAAAAGTACAAACACTAAACTTTACAAGCTATGAATGTTAACCCAACACTGCTGTTCTAGTAACTATGACCGCTACTGATTTCAAACAACTGAGTTATAAATTGCATCTGCAGTCCCTCTCTCCTGCCACACAGTAATTCTTATAATTAAGCATAAGATATTTATTTTGATTTCTAACTTTTAGAAAAGCAGAGAGTGTATTTATTTCCTCTGGAGAAAGGCAGGGCTTCTTATCCAGAAGAGCAGGAAAGATGCATTTGGAGTCTTCCCAAATACTTAGCTAAACAAGTCAGTACAGCCACAAAAAACCAACCAACCAGCAAACAACAACAAAACAAAACAAAAAACAACAACAACAAAACAAAACAATGAACACACATACAACTCACACCCCCAGAAAATACCCCCAAGCCCACCCACACACCCACAAAACCCCATGTTCTTCCTTTACTTCATCACAGGTCAATTATCACATACTGCACCGGGAGCTGCCAGAACCCACTGCTATGTTCAGAGACTGAACTTGCGTTTTGCCTGCAGCTGCATTGCACAATGAAGGGAGTGCTAACCCCCCCTCACCAAGACAAAACATGACCACCACCCCAAGCAAAGGGTGATTGATTCACTGCTTTTTTGTTCTTTCAACTTTTGTCCCAAATGCTATTTCTCTAAAATGCCTTGATTGCAGAGTATCGATTTTTTTTTTCTATTCCTTTTCATCCTGGTCTACCAGCAGACAGACAGATGTGGCAAAGAGATTAATGAAGCACAATTTAATGTTTTTCAGGTTCACATTTCAAATTTGCCCAGCATGGTCCCTACTTTGTTTTCTGACATTCTCCCTTGCCTGGAGTTCTAAGAACTTAAAATAAGATTTTATGCAAGATTTATTTTCAATGAAATGAGAAAAAAAAATCCTGAAGTTCTATCAAACTAAGTTTTTTATATCGAATTTTCAGACATAAAGCTAAAACTAATTTCTGTAGTCTCCAAATTTCTAGCATTTGCCCTATTTCTGTTGTGTCAAATAAAGGTGCTACCAAGTACCATCACTGTAGGAGCTTAGAACTGGAAAGATTCCAGAATTTAAAATGTGAAGACTGTAGTTTCCTCAGCAACCTGGAAAATTTTGGTGCCTACTGGGCATCAGTAGATGCCGATTGTTATGTTAATTTTTCAGATCTTTGTTGCTCATAATCTTTTTCTGTGTCTTTTATTTTATCTCTAATCAGCCAATAAGCTCTCACTACTTTCTTCATCTGGATTTTAGAACAACAGAACTTTCTAGTTCACCACCTTTAATCAATATAACAGTGATATTAACAGTTCATAAAACAAACCGTGCAGTGGCCTGCATCAATGAATCTGAAGAGACCAAATAGTAAAGGCTGCATTTTAAATAATTTCTCTTTCAATGACAGAAATTGCAGAAATTTACTATAGCACGGTTTTGGGCACCACACCAAACAACCTTTTGTAGTGTCATCAGGTTAGGTGACTGCACATCTAAAACAGTCACAGAAAATACAATTTAAAAAAAATTATGAGCAGAAGTCCAAATGCCCAGCATAGCCCTGTATCATTTGGCTATGGCTACATTACTAGTAGAGGTGATCACTCCAAATTTCAAAAGAATGTAAACAAATTTTCCTAAACGAGTTAGTTATGCAAGTCAATGATTTTTCAATAAATTATCTTCTTTTCAACATCTTTATATTTCAGCTTTTGTTACAAATATTCTATTTACTTAGAATTAAAAAAATATTCGTGTTCAAAATTTAGTTCATTAGGAGTACCCACTTCAAAAATATCCTCAAATTTGAGTATATGCTGAGGGAACAGTACCCAGTAAAAACTGATTGAATAGTATCTATTCATCCAATTCTTAATTTGGTTAAATTCCTTCAACATGCCAACACCTGTACCTCATACCTCCTCATAATTGCAAGCAGCAGTTACATGCTGCTGCTGCTTTCAAATATCCATAAAAAATATTTCTTAACACTACACAAGAGGAAAAGCTCTTTTTGTACTACACTTCTTTCATAGCCTTTCACTGTGCTCAATTAAAATACCTATCTACCACTTACATCATGTTGATAAACTTACAAGCATTTAAAAAAACCCCACAGCCTACTATCTGTGACTTCTGAAGATACTTTAAAGTGTACCTTCCAGATCTTCAGTTAGAATATATGTATTAAAAACTGATCTGTCTGAACATATCCAGTTTATAATCAGAGGGAGAAATTAAAAAATACTATTGTGCATGGAGGCAAAAGTTTAATGGATGCACTTTTTTTTTTTTTAATGACAATAAAATTCTGAACTGTCCTGGAAGGTGTGAAAGACGGCACTTGGATAAAGCAGAAAACAGGCTGTGCACTTTAATATGAAGGTGCACTCTAGAAATGCAAAAATGAAAAAGCACATCACAGTTTACAAGCTTTAAAAGAAAAACATTTACATGAGAGGAGCTACAGATTTCTGAAGGTCCAGGTTTCTGAAGCCCTTATGCAAGTTCTCATGACTTTCACAATATACAGTGAAAATCAGACCTGTCCTTCCTTAGGTATTTTCTCAACCTCTGCTTTTCTGTGGAAAAATGCTGAAGAGAACACAAAAATGCAAAGCCCAGTCTATAGAAAATCCCAAACCTAGTCTTACATTCCAGGTCTGGAGAACCAATTAAAAAATTAATTAAAGACATCAATCCTAAAACTTTAAAGGACTGAATTTGTGCTCATTTATCCTCTGCTATTAAAAAAAAATAAAAAGAAATTCCATATTGCACCACAAAACTCAGATAAAAGTATTGTCAGCTGGATTCTCCATAAAAATGTTCCAGGTTTGCTAGTTATAGAAACTGAAAAAATAACCCTTGGATTTAAAAACCTCACAATTTAACGGTTTATGTTAAAGAAAATGGTTCCAACAACTTCAAGGCTGAAACAAATTCATATTTCTGCAATGTGATTCTAGTTAGCAGAAAACAGGTATTTTTCTACAGATAGATTTATTTTTTTTTAAAGAAGCTCAGAGACAGATTTACAAAACAACTCAAACTGCAGTTTATTATGGTAGTGTTATCCTCTGTTGAACTATCTAGCAGAACAAGACCTCAAAACCTTTACATCTAAAAGCCTGGGCCCTTATTTTCCAATCTGAAGAGACCAAGTACTTTTACTTGAAAGCAGCAGGCAAATGAACGTCAAAAAATTGGCTAGCCACAGGAAGAGACAAGATGAAACTCTCTTAATATGGATTACAGCGGTCTCAAGAAAACACGTATAAAAAAATGAGTAAAAGGAGAACCTTTAGCACTGCCTATAAATGAACCAATGAAAGATGATTCTAAAGAGTTAAGTACAGCAAGTAAGAAAACATGCGGAAAAAGTGTAAGAGTCAATGGAAGTAAAACAACCTCACTGACATTTAACATTTATGCAAATATCAGATTCTCCGCTTCTTGGTTGAACATACAGCTAGGATCTCAATCAATGTCTGGAGTGTGCATGACCGATTTTGAAAACAAAATGCAAGCATAGTGTGAAAGTTAGAAATCTGTAAGTGTTTCTAAAGAGATGAACAGTCAAAAAATGAGACCATAAAGACTGGGAATCAGGGCTCTGTTCTAGAATTATTGGTTACTTACTTATGGCTAAGTTCCATGCCTGAACTTCCCTTCCTGCATGACATTGGCTGTAACAGAACTGAACATGACCTAAACCCTCATGATTCATAGCTACATACGAGAAGAAAAGGCGTTGGCCAAGTGTCAGAAATCAATCAATATTCTGAGCTATCAAAATCACAGGAATTCCATAGAATTGCTTAAAGGTCTAGGAGAAAAAACCCAAACCCAAAACCACAAACACGTTCACAGCCTAATACATAAAATACAAGCTCCAAGAGTAGCTTCTGGAAAGATACAGAGGGGAAAAATATTCTTTAAATTAAAATTTATTGTGATATATGCGTTCCTCTCTTTTTACCACGTATAGCAGTGATTTGGGATATATGTGCAATTTGCAAATGAACATCCATAATAACATTCATTGCCCAGGATTCAATGGCCTTTGGGAAACCTCTCCAATTTCTCTGACAGGGTCTATTTTTTCTTATCCGGACCTCCCCCATTTCACTGATAAGGTTTGCATTTTCTTACCCAGAAAGATATGCAGGATAGTCCGAACCTTGATTATCCTATTCTAGCAGTTCCCAAGAAATATCAAGTATGATAAAACAGCATTTCTAATGAAAATTATACAAAGTTCTTCCTGAACTTTTCTCAGGAAGTTACCCAGGAATCATCCTAATTGCTTCTACTGATAGAACCCCCCTCATTCATTTAGTCACATACAGAAGTCACAGCCACCCAGTGCCCCAAGTTTCAAATCAGCGTTGCTTTGTTAAGGTGGTGGGTGTGAAAGGACTGATTTTTCAGATGATGTGCCCTCCTGCAAATATTTTGGTCATTCTTAACAGTGAAATGGAAGCAGAAGTAGCACATGCAGTCATTGCTTTGAATTCCGTTTTTTTCTTCAAAACACCGAAGTGAAATGTATCATTCACCACCTTCCCATTACACGAATGGACTCAATCATTGATCTCCAAAATGTAAATTCTAGTTGAGACTTTTTGACAGGCTTAGAAATCGAGATGCATCAAAGATGTGTATCTGACTTAGACATTAACCATCTTACCTTCTTCTGAAGAACATTAACTTTGCGTTCCTTCACCTCTAACATGTCCTTGAGGTCATGGATCTCTCCCGCTTGAGTCCCCTTCTCCTCTGCCATCTCCTGAATCTGCTTTGTCTTCTTATTTAGCATAGTCTCCTTCTCTTCCAGACGTAATCGTAACGCATCCACCTAGATTCAGACATGCAGAACAGGGTTTGGTTAGCACCTAAAAGTGAGAAATTTTAGAAAAGTTAAACTACACTTCCACAAGGGAGTGAGTGCTGACAAATTACAAACAGATTCAGAAAAATAACATCCCTTACTTTAAGACTGCAACATACATAAGCTTGTGAAAAAACAGTCATTTCAACTGGTAGGAGACTAAACAGCAAAAATAATCAAATGTTTTATTCTGAAATGGTATGAGACTAATGTTCCTTCTTGGAAAATCTCAATTCATACTTCTGACGTAACTCAAGTCTTCTAAGACACAAGTCTGGATTTTTTTTCCTCAAAGAAGAAGCCACCAAACACAATGTGTTGTTGAGAAGTTCTCTCATACGTAGGGTAGGTGACCTCTTTATTTGGGACATTATGAATGTTCAGAGATTGAAACACTGACTCTTTAGTACCAGTCATTTTATATTCTAGGTTTTAATCAGAGTATTAGCTAGGCCTGGAGGTAATGAAAGCAGAGGTCTTCGTGGCCACTGCAGATCAAAACATGGAAAGACAGTTACCTTAGGATGTCTGAGAATATATTGGCTTACATATCAACATAATAGTTTAAATGCAACACATATTTTCAGCAGGATGCATTTTTATATTAACGATAAAAATGGAACAAATGACTCAGTACCGGATATTGTGGATGCAATTTGGACACATAAACATACTTGGAGCTCCCATAGCGTCAGTAAATTTAGAAACACACTCTGGGAATTCTACGGTATCCTCAAACTTCAAAACTACATGTTGAGAAGCTTTTCCTTTTCCTTCTGCATTTCTCTTACACAAATGAAACAGAGCTTACAAGACAAAAGAAACGGGAGAAGGAATCAGAGCTATCTGAATATAAATTTGATGAGAAGAATAAGGTCACCACAGAGCACAGACTAATCTCAAAGACCATTGTGGAATACGAAATCCAACACCACCAACCTGCTCAGATACCAAAAGAAACCCACTGACCCCTATCCGCTCGGCATTCAGACAGAGCTCAAATCTGCCAGCATGGCTGCTAATCTTATTTGACAGTATCAGATTTGGTTCCTGTTAGCTGAATCCATTACAGGACATCAGTCACACAGAGTAAACAGGGTGATCAATGAATATCTTGGTCCTTCTGCACAGCACAGGCTAGCAGAGACATGAAGTGAAAAGATGATTTGGATGACTCCAGCTAGAGAAAGAATTTAGGTAGTCGCTATGCTTACGGAATTTTGAGCAACATTTAGTTTTAATGTGTTATTCTAATTCCACTTTATTTTGATTTACTAATGGAAAACTTGCCTCTAAGGCTCTACATTTACAGTATGCTACGCCCACAAAACCCTTTGCTGTTTTGTTTGATTCCTTTTACACAGAGCAATAAGCACTTGCCAAGTGGGGAAAAGAACTGCCCCGCTCTCCCCATCAGCACTGTAGTCCCGCTGCCACCTCTACGTCTGGAGCCTTCTCACTTACACATACGTTATTAAAATCACATTCCTGACCTTTCACCCAGCAAGTGGGGCATGGAGTATATTCTGCAGTGATATTAGAGTACCAGGTACTACCCAAATATGATTTATAGGATTGCTAGCATTTGTAATGAAAAGTTTAGCAGGTGGATCAGGCTTTGTCTTCTTTTTAAAAACACACGGTTTTATAGATTGATTAGGTATGTTCTCTGGATATCTCTAATATTAAAGCTACGAGTCACTTTTATTAATTCTTGCAGGGAAACTGAAAATCTCCCTCTCAAGAAAATCCATATACGCTCAACAGTTGTGTTGCAAAATACTTGAGACAGTCCAGATGCCTACAGCACAGTATTAAGTGAAAAGAGAACATCTGCAAACAGAAATTTATCCATGGAATGCTTTCCATTTTCTGATTGATTATTCTCTTTGAACTCTATATTAGCTTATGGTTTGGGGTAAATTGCATTCCTGGTTTTATTTGTGCGAGGTCCCTGCCTAGGAAACCACCGAAAACACTTTCAAGAGTATTTTCAAAGACTGGCAGGACACACAATCATCACCTTAGCACTATTCCTGGCAGAACACTGCACTTGTTTATTCATGTCAACTCAGTTTATGTATGGCATCCTCCCACAGTGACAAGAATTGAGGTCTGTGGGAGTTAGGTGATGCCAACTTCAACAAAGTCAGCTTAAGATTTGCTCTGCACATGGAAACGACTAGGCAAACAGCTCCTGAGGTGCTGACGCCCCTTCTGACTTCTGCATCTTGGATGGTGTTATCTTAACCCTGGGTTAACCTAACTGCTTTTCACAGTAATAGACTGCCATGTCTTTAATTATGCATGGCAAGTAAAATCTTACAGTACAGCTCAGGCAATTGCTAGTCTTTCGTATAACAGTGGACTTGGTAAGTTGACCTGCACCTACAATCCAGTTTCTCATGAAGCTTTAGCAAAATAAACATATTTGGTGCCACCTTCAACACAACAGCCTTGCTAGGTACAGGTACAACAGGTACCTCTCTTCAGCTGGGTACCATACGTAAGACTTAAATTTCTTCACTGTACAAACAGTGTATGAAAAACTGTATTGGGAAACGGAACATTGATCTGTCTTTACAGAATTTTTCCAGGTGCAACAAGTAATATTCTATGACTCTGTTCCTAACTATGTATAGCCATACACTAAGCACATAAAATTCCAAATTTCTAAGAAAAAACAGTAAATTAGTAGCTCCGGTGACTACCAGAATAAATACAATTAATGACATAATAATTAATTTCAATTTGTTCTTAAACCTTTTTTACAATCTTGGATTCTGTAATTAGCCTTAGCTTTCAGAATATTCCCAATTTACAGCTTAGGGAAACCACTGAAATTTTCAAAAGTGAGCTTCAGAACCGACTCAGTAGTATGAGTCAATAGAACTCAGGTTGCACATGTGGTTTTCTCTTTTTTACCATCATCTCCACTGTACAGTAGCAATCAGGGTATTATGACACTGGTGATTCCCACTCAGGTTTAGGAAGATGTTAGTGATGCCTAGAAAAAACAGTCTTCTACTCTTTTTCCGGGACTAAGTAATTCTTCCCATGTACCTGCCACCTGTTCAAACCATGGTTGAACCGCTGG
Organism: Falco naumanni; assembly: GCF_017639655.2. Taxonomy (NCBI): domain Eukaryota; kingdom Metazoa; phylum Chordata; class Aves; order Falconiformes; family Falconidae; genus Falco; species Falco naumanni. Next base: position 24,424,194 of record NC_054058.1, read on the forward strand.
TTTAGATCAGTGAACCAAGCCATACTCCATTCAGTTATATCAGAAGGTACAATTTCTCCTATGTTATAACCAAGCCCCAATTTCTCTGTAATGGCAAAATTCAAAATTTTTGTTCTCTGTTGGTATGACTACATTAATGGCAGCAAAAGGAACAGACAGAATATCAGTCTTGAAATACGTGTTTAGAGCTTTCTATGGTTTCTAAAAAAGAGCCATCTACTTTTTAAAGTATAATTTTTGAAGTAATTCTGAAGCACTCCAAATTCAAAGATAATTGAGAAATGCACAGAGGAATATGTAATTTTTAATACATGGTTTTACATATTTTTTAATACATGCTTTTAACCTACTGTAGATATTGCTGTGTTAAGTCTCCAAGCACCTGAAATAAGTACATTTTTAAAAGGATCAGTTTTTGTGACATTCTATTACTATCTTGAAATCATATAAACACAAAAAAATTTAAGTCTGTAATTAAGACTTAAAAGCTATGTCTACTAACTGATTTTGAATGCAGTGGTAGTTCACAAGACTTAGTTCTCTATTTTTGACATTGACTTTTCTTATTAATTATGTTCGAGTTGACTCTTCACCTTCTTGTACAAATTGCATCAACATCCAATAGAGTCTGTAGAAGAGGGTGAATTCTTTCTGAACATACAGCTCCCACTTAACTGGACATCTTGGATTACAGGATTATGCCGCGGAGCAGAGGCACAGACATCTGGCTTTGTGCAGAGCCTGTCTGGTTCTTGCTAGGGTTATAAACTCCATGCAGGACAGATGTGATGCTTCCAGGGCCTGGTCAGGTCACGAATCAGTTCACCTTTAGCACGAGATATTAAATATCTAAACACGGTGAACTCTGTTCTGTGAGCTGAGCTTAACGTTTGCAGGTGTCTCACCTGCAGTAGGTCTTCACCCAGCTGGTGCTAACAAGTCTTGTTAGAGACACCCAGCTTCCCTTTGCACATTCCTCACTAAAGGTGATCTGCTCACTAACTGTCTCTGATTTAGAAGAGTCTACTATAGGTTCAAAATGCCAGTACAAGCCCCATAAAGACAGGCCCTTAGAGAATTTTATGTTCTACTGAGACATTCAGAGCAAACAAAATACTTCCAGAGGACTGGATTAATTTTTCTACTGACTGTTAATCTGAATTTACCATATGAAACAGACCAATTACAGAATCATGTCAGCCTGGGCAGTATACAAAAATAAAGGGGAATGTTCTCACCAATTAAACCTCCCACCAAGGCCACATACCTTCTGGCACTGACCTAAGCCAAAGGGCTCATTGGGCAAAACACAAACTTTATATGGATGAAGTGTTATTTCCAAAATAAATATTGATTTTTTTGTTTGTTTACAAAGAGATCATACATTTTTAGATCTATTTTTAAAAGTTCCTCCACAAATTGAAAAGTTAACCACAATATCCTCTCCACCCAATAGCCCTCAAGATAAACACCCCACAAACAGCTCACTGTTCTTTGTAGTTCTAGTGTGGCAGGTGGCAAATCCATTTTTGAGCTATTATACCAACACCTTTTCCCCACCTACCTGCAGTTTTCTTTAACAGAAGACTAAAAGGCAGAGGCCTATGAAGTTATTCTCTTTTCTCTCGAAATGTTTATTTAAATATGACTAAAATATCAATTCCCTATGAAGATGTCTGCCAATATCTGACAGAAAATGCACCTCTCTTCCTCCTCACAACTCTCTCTAGGTGTCTCGAGAGAAGCTAGTTATGTTTTAACATTGACCAGTGCTGTCAACAAATGAGGCTGAGCAGCATCTCACATTCCTACCCTATTCCTAGTGAAAATTCTTGTATAGAAAGATACCTTTTCCTAAAAATACCCAAATACATTGCAGGATGCAATGACAAACATTTCAATGCTGTGTTTTATCAACATGTTTCAATCTTGTACTTGAGAGGATCACTTGTGACAACAGAAGAAAGGTGACTGTGTACGATGATTTCATTGCTGAGCTTTCTGTCAAGAACATCAGCAAGGATGAAAAAGATGTTGTTTCAAAAAGTATAGATATATTCTTGGAATTACATAAAAATTATCAGGAACATCAACAGATCATTGAAAATACTTACTCTGACACAATGGAATAGCCTGATAATCAACATCACTTTGTATGTGTTAAATTCATACCAGACTTCTACTTCTTACTGTGGAGAACATGCTAGACTGTATTGAATCCATCAAATCTATCATAAAATCATCATTCTAAAACAGTACTGTTAATGTTTTAGCTCCACAGCAATGCCTTACTGACAGACAGACAGAAAATCATCTTTCATAGTTACTGTAGTTGTTAATTTTCACTTAGAATATGTGGAAGCAAACTAAGCGAATGACCTAAAAGCATTAAGCAGAAAAAACCCTCTCTCTCTTCCCCAGCCATTCAGCCACTTTTTTTTTAGTAAAAGAGTTTGCATGTTTCAGAGGAAGAATCCAATTTGGTTTTGTATTGTGGTGCTACATGAGAATCTCATTTGGAAGAACCCACTGAAGAACAAATATTCTCAATAATTATTTAGTAATATTACAAGTTAGAGAGTAGAATAATTTTCTGTATTAAAAAACTACTTTGACCTTCAGCTAAAATAAAATCAAAATGTTCTGAATAACTATCAAGAGTATCTATCAGTGGTATATAACCTAGTCTTTTTTGTTTTCAAGTATTTTATTTAAATTCCATACATCTTATTTGAATAAATATGTTCACCTACCATAACAGCTGAAATTATAACCATCTACTGAAGTCTTTTAACTTGTGAATGAACTAAATTATTTCAAGAACTTCATCTCTCATGGGCAGACAAGTACCACTTTTTATTATTTAAAAGTCAGAAGAGAAATGTGTTTCTAGCTTTGTAGGTTTGTCACAATACCGCACAGTAATTTAATATATCTATATTCTTTTCAATCATCGTAATGGATCAAAACCTGCAATTTACATTATAATATGCTTATTTACCCAATACCTACTTCAAATTATATTTTAAAATGCAAATATTTTTTAAAGTAAACATGTACAAATTATGGTACATTCTTGACTAGCAAAAAAGAATGAGCAGAATTAACAAGAGGTTTGTGATTGTAAACTAGCACACTTTCACAGCTATACAGACTAATGCAATTTCAACTTCTACATAAATCTGAGAATAATCAGAAAAGCCAGCTTAGAACATCAAAAGATATTTACTACGTAACTTGATTTCTGCATGTGGACAAGGCCATGTGCACACATAGATTCACTGAACATGGCTAAAGGAAAGCTACATGAGGGTAAAAAGTCCAAATAAATTCTCTTACACTCTTGTAATACAGAATCTTCCTACCAGTATTATCTACAAAATTTCTGCATGCCTATTTCAAGGCTCCTTTGGCTTTTTCCTGTTTTAGCTGTAACACCACAAATTTTTTTTGAGGCATGATCGCCATCTTTTGGACTTCTACTAACACTACAGTTTCCCAAGCCAGGGGATTGAAATGACGTCTTCACGCATTTCATGCTTATTCTTCAAGAAAGCCCAGAAGCAATAAATTTATGCTATACTTATTATCCATTTGATGTTCAGATACACAGTTGTGTCTTACATAATATGGAAATTTTTTAAGTATTTGTTATCAAAACACAGTTTTGAAAATATTCTTCCTTTATCTTGGAATATGCATCATAAAACATGAAAGCCCATATTTCGGATGTAAACACAGGCTTACATGCAAGAGTTCCCGTACATGCTGACAGTAGCAGTGAAGCCTCAGCGAGCTGTACACTACTGGAATGTTCCTCCTTTCTCTGCTCTCTTTTAGCTACAAGGTCTTTGAAAATAGATCCCCCCAGCTCAGGCACTGCAACTTCCAATTTAGTCGTGCCTAGGAAAACTAGTATTAGTGACCACATGTTAGTGGAGCATGTTGTACAAGTGTGTCGTCATCCACAGGAATATGTGTGCACTTATACACACGTACTTGGCTTTACGATCAATCACAGGCCCTAGAGAATCAAACATAAACAAAGATACAACATGCTCAGAACAAGCAGTACGGCATGGCTATGGGACTGTATAACCTAAGCAAGAAGAAATGAAACAACACTTTTTATCTTTTTCTCTATGAAAGTCAGTCAGTACAGAATTGCCCATTTCACCTCTGTCTGCAGGATGGCAGCTCTTTGCTCTTTAGCTGTAAGAGACTCTTTGAGAACTTCAATATGCTGCTTGCTGTCAGAGAACTGATTTGTGAGGGTCTCCAGCTTTGTCTGCAAGGCCAGCAACTCAGTGTCTTTGCGTGACAGCTCCTGTTTCACCTGACCAATCTGAAAAAGAAAGAAAAGATAGGCAAAGGAAAAAATAATTTATACCTTCCTTACAAAAATAACTATAAATTCACATAACAACAAAAAGTACGGTACTCTAAACTTATCCCATGGAATTGTGAAGTATTCAGCTATCTTGAATGGAAGGCCAGCAAAAATTTGTGTCATGAGCAAAAGATAAAGGAAAAAGAGGGGGGAGCAATAGCATCAATTTTTGAAGAGAAGTTCTTTTTAACAGTCAGTCTGTTCTTAATGATCTTTCAAAGGGCTGAACAAACCCAGTTCCTTAGCAGGTATAAGTTAATGAAGATGAAGCAGAACTGTAATGAGAAAGTACCCTTACCCTGTAATACCAGAAAAGATGAGATACCTATGTGTCTCTCTCAGAAGCATGATGTTTGCTTTGAAATGTCAAACCAGTGAGTTTCTGTTCATCTCTCCGTCTAAGAATCCAGACTCTTGCTTACAGAGTATGTAGAGACACCTTTACTTTTCCCACTGTTTACAAAACCACCGTTTCAATCTTGTAAGAAATACCTTTTCATTTATAGAAGCTTCTTAAAGCAGATGTAAATACACATCAAAATGACATGAAAACTCTTCGTGGACTGCACTTTGTTGAGAGCAATTTCTTAGGTTTAATGTAGTGAATTAAATCAGTATGGAAATGCCAATTTACTCTAACAAATGTAGGCTGGATTATCATTTTAAAAGACAAACAATAAGAAATGTTAAAAGGAAAGCATTGAAATGGGATGAAATCTCATTCTAAGTGCAGTCATCACCCAGGACAATTTTGATGCAAATCTGAAGGAAAAAAAAAGTATTTTAATTAAAGAGGACAGGGAAGTCCAAATGTAGACTTCTGTCTGAGTTTATAACAACCTTCTGGTTTGCCTCCAATACATGTCACAGAATAAAAGGGTAATATTTTACTTTTACATATTATATAGCAAAGGTGGGCATCCCTCTAAACACTAAACAGTTTTCCCATTTTTAACTTGAACAATTTTGTCTCTGACAATTAAAAATAAAATATCTCTCAAAAGTATGTTGTCCAATGCTTCAAAACATCATAAACTACAAAAAATATCCAGGTCATACTCCATTTTTGGGAATGTGTCTTAATGTGAGATAAGCTGTGATTTATAATTTTTTAATTTTTTATTTTTTAAATCGAAAAAATGGACATACTAGTAGAAATAACTGAGAGGAAAATCTTGGGTAAACGTGGTTTTATCTTGACAACGTTGTTTCAATAATGGGCAATTAAAGAAAGGAAACTCTTTACTGAGGAGTATTAAAATAGCATCAAAAGATGTCAGCAAGCACTCCTGTGTTCCAGTGTGAAACAGCACACATGAGGAGATAAGGAAGAAGGGGAGCAGAAGGAGGACATGTATCTCAAAAAACCTCACACAAACTGATTTTTAAAATTGAATAATAGGAAGGAGTGTAAAAATAATTTAATTTATAGAATTATTCAATGCTTTATTGCTCACTTAATTCAAACATACTAGGTTGTGTTTTTTTCGTATTTTTACTAAAAGCAACTATGTCCACAGAATGATTTCATCACCTATTTAAATTAGATACAAAACAATTGATGTTAGCAGCACTATTACTGTTGTCAGCTACTGGTCAATACAACCAGTTGCACAATACTGCTAGGCACAGCAGAATTGCTGGGAAGAGATGAACTATTTCTGCTAGTACTGTTTTTCTGAGGTACCTAAACTAAAAAGCCGCCTTAAAAATTCCAGACGACAAAAACTTTTTCAACTAGTAGGCAGCCTGTATTATAGCAAAGCTTTCTGAAACCAGTTTGGTCTCTCTCTGAACAGATAAATTCTCTTTGGGGTCATGTCAGAAGTGATGTTTACCCTAAATACTTGTGTTTTGGTGAAATGCTCTCATCTAAACATCTAAAATGCATTTAATTACATTAAAATTCCCAAGTGGCACCCTAAGATCCTTCTCTCTAGAAGTCCCCATTTCAGAGACTTAAACCCACACTGCTAATGTGCTAAAGCTCTTTTAGGAAGAATGCAGCACATACCATTCCAAGTTGCAAGAGAAGACAAGACAGCATTAAGTGCTCACATCTCTTTTCTCGGTGAGACACTATGATCACTCAGCAAACGTACTAATTTCATGGCAAAGGAATTCATGCTGCTAAAATTAAACAATCAGTTTTAAAAAGCGTTCAGCATCCAGCTTTTGTTATTTTTTGTGAAACAATATAAGGAGGGTTCAGCACATGTTTTCAAATTATTTTTCTTCTGCTAGGGAAAGCAATTCTCTTTGAAAGTCTGGCCCCAGAATGGGTGCTGAACACTTTTGAAAATCTGCTTCAATAGAGAAGAGTAAGTTACTGTTAAAACAGCTCATACCATTAAAAAAACAGTAAAAAAAGAAATAAAGATTTTCCGTTCAAGAGGGATGTTATGGACACCAAAACCATGTGAAGGGAAAGGCAGCTACAAGGCTGAGCAGACTGTTAGTACTACTGTTAAGTCATAAAGAAGGCAAGAAAAAAATCTACCCCGAAAGTCAGAGAGCTAGCAAGCCCCAGTGAATGGCCACTGCACACAAAAGATAAATCTTACTGCAGAGACCTCGGCCTGGAGACCAGCCACTCTTTTTTTCAGGTCCTCCCCTTGAGCCTCTTTGGCACTCAGCTCTTCCTTCAGTTGCTCTACCTGTCACGACATTGTTATGTTTTTAAATATTTATTATTTCTAGTTAGCCTGTCTCAATCCAAGTAACTAAAAGTGACAGAGAACTCAACAGAAGGATCAACACTGGTCACTTATTTCCTCTTCCATTCTTCGTTAAGTCTTCTCAAAAGTTTCATGTCTCTGTAATTTCACATAGGCTGCCAGACAAGAATTTGATTATGAAACAAAAATGTATACTTATGGTTATGTTTATGTATGTCAGATATGGGGCACTTCACCCAGTGGTTTTGAAACTGCTGTTTATGAGGAAATTAGGACAGGAAAAGGGACATTTTCCAGTTCAAGAGAAATAAAGTTAATTGTCAAGATACAGCCACAGATGAATATACAATACAATACTGAAAAAATACTTGTTGTGCAATTACAAAACAAGGTAGGACAGCAAGATATGAAGACTGTAGGTGGCTACAAGTTGTGAGTGAATTGTTATCAAAAAGGACCAAATTTTCTGCAGGAAAATAAACAAGTAGACATAGTAGATGGAAAAGATCCAGAAACTGAGTAGCTAAACAGATCTATAGGCCCACAGAGGGAGAGGAGAAGGGGAAATTGAAGAGCTGCTAACAAGGGAAGAGGGAAAGAAGGCAGAAAGAAGAAAGGATGGAAGGAAGAGGTGCTAAAATTGTTTCTCTGTTCCTAATTTGAAGAGGGTATCCTTCCATTCCTAGAAGCAACTCGTGGGATAAAGGGCAGAAGTATAAAAGGACAGGTGTGGTTATCTCGAGGCAAATCAGTGAGCTCATGTGAGGAAAGTGGAGGTAACATATACTTATTACACATCTCTACTTAAGAGCAAGTAACACATCTCCAAGAAACTTTCTCCAGCATTCTTTCTTCGACAAATAGTTTAAATCAGGACAAATACAGTAGGTTACAATTGTTCAGGACCTAGTAGAGTAATTTTCAACCTCTGTTCCAGGAATTTGTACACTGCTTGCAGAGAGTACAAAAAAGCTAAGAAAAGCAGGACTGCTCACAATATACTTAAATGTGCTGTACAGGGTGGCCTGATTTTTCATTACAAAATATTAGGGCCCACTAAAAGACTGAGAAACACTTCTTTGGGAGCGACAAAGAATGAATTGACTTTTGGCTGTAGCCAATTCTGTAGTTGGTGTCCATCTTTATACCTGAGGATCAACATGTCTCACTGCTGTATTTGTCCTGTGTTCCCAACAAATCTACTCTCGTCCTGATGCCACTACTGGAAGCAGAGTATAATTCAAAGCCACTATAGTGACAGTTCATGCTCTTTTCAGCCATTACATAATAAAAAGACCTACTAGTTATAGTACAATGGTTGCAAAAAGAAACACTCCTTTTTCAATAGACTACATTTGAAAAGACTCTAGACCAAATAAAACCTAAATTTATAATAGATTAGCAATGGTCTAAAGACAAACACAAAACCCTTTTGAAATAAAAGAAAGTCAGATGTGACAGTAAAATCTAAATTTGGGCCGTTGAACTTACTGAACCATCATTATAGTATTTTTAAATTCCAATTCAAAATCCTCTTAAATATTTTAAAGTTATTTTAGTGGTTTCATGTCAGAATACAAATAAATTGTTTCCCAGCACGTGAATGGGAACCCAGACTGTAACTCCTAACTGAATTATGAAAATTTCTCTCATCTGTTCTCTAAGCTCAGTTTATCTTATCACTGTTATTTGATTTCTCAATACCTTATTTTTCATGAATTTGGAGTGACTACGATACACCTCCATTTGCTTCATTTCCTCTTCACGTTCCTCTGTGCTCAGAGCTCCATTTGACTTCAACATCTGAATCTCCTCTTCCAAATCCCGGAGGCCACGCTCCATGGAAGAAATTTTTGAATCCTGAAAATTATTAGAAGAGACAGATAAAGATACGCAGTTAGATGATTTTTTAACATACCATTGGAGCAAAAAAAAAAAAAAAGGAAATAATTTCTTGGACATGTCCCTCTCCTTGAAATTTACTCCTGAAGTTCCTACAGAAATCAGCCTACACCTCTTTACATAGCATCTGGCTGAGCGCCCAAGTACTCATTTTTCATTTATTTTTATCCCTTTCAAGGAAAGCAAGAGTTTAGTACTGAAAGAAAACATGGCTAGGGGCGAGGGACACTGTGTATGGTGAAGAAATAAAGGAATATGAAAAAAGGTTGCCTTGTAATGCAAAGCCAGCCCGAACCAGAGAAATTTAATTCTAACCAAATGGAGGCAGCAAAATTTGACTGCAAGAATGCCAAAAACATGAGTTTGTGCTACTAGTAAATTGAGTGGGGTCAGAAATAGAGGACATAAAAAACACCACAAGCAAGGAAAAGATGCAACAATCTAGTTTTGAGTGGACAATCTAGTTTTGAGTGGATAAAGCAGTTGGGGATCCCTAAAGTCTTCTGGCTCACATATACAACACAAAAAACATTTCATGGTTAAAAAATACACAGCTCGAAAAATAAAAATGTCAATCTACTATTATCCTCATAGTTTTACAGGTTTTCAATCTGCTTGATTTACTGTTTCTTTAGAAGTCTTATGTGTTAGGAACAGCAAGAAAAGATTCATACAACACACAGAGCTTCATGCATCCAAATAAACACAGGTATTATTTATGAATTGTAACCTCTTAAAACAGTCTATTTTTTTTATTTAATCTCTCAAAAATATTTCGTCTTTCCTGAAATACAGGTAGGATTCGAAACTATCCACTCTTTCATAGAGCAATTCTTCATAACTGTTTTTGGTCTGATAATCAACGCACAACTGAAAAAAAGCATGAAACATTTTCACATACAGGTTTTCATTAATAAGAAGATTTTTTTCTGAAGGTCCATTATGAAGATCTATTTGGCTCTCCTGCTTAGTTTTTGATGCTTAAGTTAAAATCAGTAAAGTGGATTTTTGCCACGAAAACTTAAGAGAAGTAGTAAGGTGAAGTGGTATGTTGTAATTTACAACAGTATTCCGTTTCAGTGCTTACATCATTTCCCAGAAATACCGGTGTTTCTCTTTTGATAGTAAAGACAGCTTATTGTTACCAGATGGTCAATTAGTTTTCATTACTATGGACCACAAAGATGACTAATAAAAGCAAGACGGTAAATTAAAGGCTCCAGAGTAGAAAGATGGAGAATTTCTATGGAAAATATTGAGAAGGAATGGAAAGAGTTGGAATAGGAAAAAAGGAAAATAAAAGAGAAAGGCACAGACAAAGAAGTAGGGAGAAAGATATGAAAATGGAAGAGTATAGTTTGCAAAGACAATTTCCGGTTTTTTAATTGTATTTGTCCAAACCCTATCTGATATACTTTATGGACCATACAATATGAAATATGATTGCATAAACCTGTGTAAACCACACACTCCACTTTGTGGCTCCTGAGTTCTTGGCAAATTGCCATAGTTCCATTATATTACTTGAGTTAATGGTTTAAGAATTCAATCACAAATTCATCTAAAAAAGTTAGGTTTATGATGGCATACAGACATCTTACTAGCTATATGACCTACTATTTAAGTGGGTTTTGAGTTTGCAAATTGTAATTTTGTTCACACACAGAATGCAAAACAGTATTTCAAATGCTGATACTGTAAAAAGAAAATAACCCACATCATCATAAAAACCTACTAATCCATCATTTCCATCCTTGTAATACAACAGACTCTAGGTTAACCAAAAGAAATCTGTATATACTGCTGCAAGTAGGCAGCTCTGTCTCTTCACTGATCAATAATAACAAATAAAGCAAAATAGATAATAGAATAGTATAAAATAAATATACTTATTTTAAATTAGAATACTGAACAGAAGCGTACGGCATTTGGTAGTCACCTTTCATATGAAAACCCATTTTCCAGAGAACAAACTCTACTGCTGCCTATATGCAATCATTTACCTTCATCTCAATAACAGTTTGCAGAGCCTTTGTCTTGGCTGTGTCAGGAGCATTTTCAAATCGACGATGGATCTCCTGTAGCAGCAGCAAAGAAAGCAAGAGTTAGCATAATGTCATTTTGTCCCATCTATCAAATAAACAAAGTTACTAGAAGCTTCCCTTTCCAACACAGCATAATTCAGTGCTGCCTTCTGATGTTACCAGTTTATACACTTTGTTTTATCATTTATCATATGAAAGAAAGGACAGGGAAAAGTTCATTTAACAGAATCACAGCCTCAGTTAAAAAGGCACATAAGAAACTGCATCTTGCACTACCTACTTACTCAAAATAAACCACTGAAATGACAGCTGAGTACACCAAAAAACCCTATCATCTGCCTGCTAAACTAATCTAAACCATTACTAGTTTCTCATGGAAGACATACAAATAATTTATTTGACTAGATGCTTACTGAAAACAATAATGATGTGGTTTATGTTTCAACAAGCTATAGGGTGCAGCTGTACCGATCACAGTTCTTTTCCAACTTTTTTACACCCCAGAGTAGCAATGTTTAACTATGCGTGATGAAAATCGTTCTCCACTGAGCCTCAAATAAAGCTGAAAGCACGTGACTGGATAGTACATTGCTCTAGAAGCTCACAGTATGCAGACAGGAGGACAAAAGTCTGTGTGATATTTCTGTTGATGTGCATTCACGGAACTAGCATTCTTCAGACTGCTCGCTAAGGAATAAAATGTTAGAATGCTGAAACAACTTGTTCTACCATATAACGTAGTTATGGGTTTCAAACCAACAAGTAGGAATACAGGAGAAACAATATAGTATCTACTCTGCTTTTTCATTATTTGTCTTACAATAATATTGTCCTTACACCACACACTAATGTTAAATGTAGGAATGTGAATACTGTTAGAATGTTAATATTATATGACATAAAAATACTTTGGTGCCCATAGAGTACGAACTGTGCTACCAGCTGACCTAACAACAAATAGCATATGTGCACACACAGTGTAGCCATGGCTCCCCTGAAACACCTAAAAGACAAATCAAAAAATCTATCCACAAACTCATACTTTCAACAGACATGGTGAAGACATAACATTTTGTATGGTAGCCATACATGCAACTTGCTCCATATGATTATTTGAATGAGAATGGTAGAGTTGTATAGTGCTTTTCAAAATACTGGAAACACTTACTTATCTTGTAAGACTGTTAAGTGCTCTTACATAGCTGTGAAGTGAGCAAGATAGAAATGCGTAGTGATACGACAAGGGCCACAAGAAGAATTCTGCATATATTTGGCACAAGGCCATTTGCTTAAGTTGATGCCTATGAATGGTAGTAACCAGAAAACCCAGTAGAAGGTTCATCTGTCTTTAAATACTACAGTTGCGTATTTCCCGAGAAGCTTTTTTTACATGTATGTTTGCAGAGTAGGGTGGTATCTTCTGGAGGAGAAAACAAAGAAACCTCACCCGCCAACACTGAAAAAAAAAAACCAAACCGAAACCCAGAAAACCCCTCTAAATATATTTGCTTCTCTCATAGACAACAGGTAACTTTAGAGCTTCTGGTCATGTATCACTGACACCACATAGACCAGAGTGGAACAATACCATTATTATTCTTCTACTTACCTGTACCTATATTCACATAATGGATTTACTCAAATCTAAGCAGCCTGACCAGACATTTATTTTGGCCCAAAATGTCGTCTATCTGCCTGTAATGTACATGCCCAAAGAAAGGGCAGCATGCACACTTCTCTGCTATTTTTGTCAACAGACATCTGAATCACACCATAATCAGTAATTTCTCATCCCCAGCCTTCCACACTGCTGGTCTCCAGCACTCTTCCACTTTTCCAGCTGCCTGCAGGGTTAGGAGCGTGCTTCTTTTTTCTCTACAGATATGGCTTCTACCTATTCAAGAGGTTTTATCAGTGAGGCAGCCACTTTACCTTGAATATGCTGGTATTAAATCTAAGGAGGGGAACATACTACACCAAGATGCTCTTTCAAGGGTGTTGTTGATAGGGTCCTCTAAAGACTGCAGGCATTATCTCTATGACCATCTCCTTAGAAGGGCCGTAAGCTTTTTCAAAGCAGTCAGCCCAACCAAGTGAACCTGTATCTACTACCATTTCCTATGCCCACCCTCAGAAGAAGAAAAAAGAAGCTGTCAGCACACAGGACATCATCAGCACAAACTGGACCAACACCCCCATGTCACTTTTATTACCTACTCCATCCTCGGCATTTTTCTTGAGCCACATCAATTAAACTATTTTTCCAGTCTGTCTCCACTGCTTACTATTCCAGTTGCCACCTCTTCAGAGGTAGTATTTCAGAGATTCATTTGGTTATGCTGCCATACAAAATGTTAGAAAAGAAGCTCAGCATGAGGTTGAATTTGCTTTAAAAATGTCATTTCAACTAAGCATAGGACAGACTGCCACATAAGAAACTCAGAACTTATCTTACTACCCCCAATCAAGGATCAGAGACAAAAATCATAGTGCTTCGTAGTCTTAATAAGAATAAGCTGTGACGAGCTTCTAACACTCAAGAACAGCATGAGCATTTAGAAATATGAAGGGAAGCAGATCCAACACCTCCACCTGTTTCTCAGTGCTCTTACCAGTACCTGTCATGGAAAACATGACTCTTGTTCAGTATCCTTGGTCTTCCTCCACAGGGAATGATCTCAGCTGCCCTCTTTAAGGTAGCTGTGGTATATTTTTCCCCTGTTTCCATCTCAGCCAGTTCTAATGTGCTGATTCAAGAACTGCACCTTAATTCCAAGATATTGTGGCTGTCAGTCCTTCTCATGAGCTCTGGACAGCAATGAGTTTCTGTCTTGCCACTGGCACAATGTTGTTACAGGCACCTTTTCAATATCTTAGCATGTATGACACTCTAGCTAGACTGGAGCCTTCAGAAATTTCCCAAGGAGGCTTTTGTACAACTCCAGCGGTAGGAGTGGCTTCCTTCTGAAAAATCTCCATATCTGAAGTTTGCAGAGTGGACCCTGGGAACTCCATTCATACATTCACTGAGCAACATATTGGTGGAGAGGCATCCAGGTACTTCACTGTTCTGGAACAGCAAGCCTGTATCTATTTGGCTGAAGTGAACCGCACTCCTTGTAGAAATACGCAAACATCTGAATAAGAAAGAAACATAACTTCTGACTATCCCTCTGGAGAGGCTCATACGTGCACCACATCCTCCAGTCCCTTCTCATTATTCTCATGTCTTTCCTGCAATTCCCAGGCTGAGAGGAACAGAGATGTTAAGGCACATACCATCCTTTTCGTAAATTCACACAGCACATTATGTGAGGTGGTATTTGAGAACGTTTATTGTACCACACATCATATACTGCTGTAATACCAAATTATTCTGTAATCTCTGCTTGGCTACAACAGCACCTACCAAGAATATACATATAAACAACAGAACTCCAATAATGTCATTTAACTCCTCTAAGAGCAAGCTAGTAAAACCAGTCCATAGTTAAAGAAAGATGCCCCAATCACATGTTGGTGGCACGTTCAAATTCACATCCACTTATAAAAAGCTTACATGGTATAGGAAGAAAAGAGAGTTTGAATCCCCCAAAATTTCAGGATTAAAATAAAAAGTTGCTTCTCAAAACTTCAAAAGTCAGGGAAAAAAGGAATAATTCTGAAGATTAATTTTTGAGCTTAAAAAGCTAAAGAAAGATCCAAGAGTGAAAAGTATCCTATTCTGAATTGCACGAGCTTTCACTAAATACAGAAAGTTGTATCTCCAGCTGTTCCTATCACATCAATTATACAACCATCCAAGGACTATTATTGTAGAATAAAATGAAACACAGCTTAATAATAGAAAAGAAATTAAAACAAAATCTTGTAAAATTCTAGAAACTGAGAAAACAAAAGATAAAAGGTAAAAAAATAATAGGCCGAAAGCCTATTTTAAACAATTTATTATTTTTATTTTAGTAGTGCAATTACATACTAGATTTCCACTTGTGCAGAGACGTGGTCTCTGACCTGAGAACATAAAAACAACTACTACTATAGAAATGGAATATATGGAATACACAGTAAGAGAACAGCATGTCACTAAAAGAGATGCTGACACACCAGTGTCTGCTATTTACATTGCACAGTGTTTCCACATATAGAAAATTCTTCTAAGCTTTTCTCTTTAGAAATGCCTGTACCTCCACAGTCTGAATTGATGCTTTACACTTCAGCAAAGGAAATGTCCTACTGCTACCATCTTAAGTAATTTCCCTGTGATTCAGATGACATAACCTGCTGAAAACCACCTCCCACCTCTTGACTGCATAGTAAGGACTTAATTTTGGCAACATGCCTACTATTCTGAAAAGCCTAAAAGCAGGGCTACAGGCAGACTGAACCTCCCTAGAACACAGATTTAAGTGTGGCTGCTGAAGGAAGACACTGAGCAGATATCCTTCTTAATTGTGAAATACAGGTTACATACTTATCTTTCAGTGGCAGAATGGAGAAATGCTAATATATCATATCTCTGATGCATTCAGATTCTATTATGGACACACCCCACACAGATGAATGAAAATTAATATTTTTATCTTCAAAACAGGACTTTGCACAATAATTAAAAGCATAGGACCACACACACATATCAGGATCAGAAAGATACAAAACTAATCCTTCAATCCTTGCAAGTTGTCCATTCTGATAAAGTAATAAAGCATTACTCCATTGTTCTGCTTTCACACATAAAGAACTTAAAACATGTAACTGATACTGTTCCTTAATGGATTAGTAAACTTCAACTTCTGCTTAACTTTGAATGCAACTTAAATTAATATAACAAGGGGTGGCTCTTATATATATGCTTTATATTTTTAGGGTTTTTATACATTCAATGATTCCTTTATTTTAAAAAGACAACAGAAAGGTTAAAAAAAAGCTAGTAGCTCTCAAATTATGTGCAACATGCATGCTTTTCATTGTTAATTATTATTACTATTAAAAATATGCAACAAATTTCTTTTTCAGTTTAACCAGTGGGAATGTCTAGCTACAAGGTATCTTGACAACATTCCCACGAATATTGAAGAATGCTCAATTATACAATTTCTGTTCCAAGTTTTATGTTTAGTACCCCATTACTACAAGCTACTAGAGTTTTTACAATTACTTGACATAAACAAGAAAATCTTTAGGTGGAGGGTCACTTTATTACCTGCTCGGTGCTAGAGCTACCAGTACAGGTATACCATGTCCACTTTGTGTGTCTACAACTTAGAAATGATATCGATATATTGACGAGAGTTCAAATAATGACTGCAGGAGCATAATTTGTCTTCAGGGGGAAAAAGATCAAAACAGAAGTTATAGTGCAAATTGATCACAACTTCAAAGTACCTTCACTGGCAACACAAATTCAGTATGTATTGTTCTGTCTTAAAACCACTAGGATTCAATAACTAGAAACTGATGGCTAGAAATAGTTAGAAGTTTTAAACAGTGTGGCCATTTAACCAAAGTTGGGGTTGGTACTTCATCACTACCAATTTTTAGTTAATAATAGCTGTCTTCCTTTAAAAAAAAATAACAAAATCCACTTCAAAAAAGATATAAAATCAAGGTGTGCATCATAATACATCTACCAAATAGGTCTGCAAAGTACTACAGTACCCCTATGAGAAACAATACTGTAATTTTTCTGGTCAGCATAATGACATAGAACCGCTGATCAAATGTACTGAGAACATCGGATATGTAAATAGCTGTGATAAAGTGATTTTAATGCACCATAAGGAATGACAGATTCTGTGGGGTTTTTTCTTGACAAGAAATGCCAAAATAATTGAAAATTCGAGAACATAGTTTAGAATTGAAGGAGTCCTCAATACTGAGCAATATTGGCACTATTTCTCAAAAATACTAAGAAATCATACACATGTACATAAAAATGAAGGGATTTAATCAGAACCTCTTCTTCCTTCAGAACCTGGCCATATCATGCATTGTTATTCCTTCAGTTACTCCTGCCTCTGATTTTGCATAGGATTTGGCAGAAATGTGAACGTGCACTTTTATGCAATGATGTTCTTATAGTGGAGTAGGCTTAAAAATACAGCAACTTATCTCTCAGTAGCACAAGATAAGCACTTTCCAAAGCAAAAAAGGACATGCCTTCCATTTCCTGCAGAACCTACAAAATCAGGCAGCAGGTACCACACAGAGAATAAGAAAAATATGCTCTCTCATACATTTCTTTTTTAAAAAATTGACAAAAAATATGATGTGCAATTAAAAAACACAGCTGTAATTCTGACTTTTTTTAATCTTAACTGGCCTACTCATGTCTTTATACAATCAAATATGATGTTCTGTGCAGGATCCTTGCATCATTCAGTGGACTGGACAGTTTTAATTAAATAAAAAATAGTTGGTTTTATTCTCCAACAGGTAGTCCAGGCCTAAGTGAATGTTACACATTTTGTACTTAAAGTTTAGATGGCTTTTCTGTCAACCTTTCACGTCCAAACCTTTGAAAAATTTTAGCAACCTAGTTCCAATTAATTACAATGAAACACAAATGTTATACCCAAAGGAAAATTTCACGAACACTGATCAGTTCAGTATTAACTATCATTGTTAATTTTAGAAATTACTTTATAGATCTGTAAGATCAAATAGATCTATAATTGTGTAGAAGGACAAATCAGTACCTAACCTGATTTTCTTCTACTATGAAGTAACTGGTGGTGTGGGTAAATGGTGAGAAATGGGTGTTGCATGTCTTGACTTAACGCCTTCAACACAGCCTCCAAAACATCCCTGTAGCCAAATTGGTGATGTATAGACTGGAGAAGTAGTTAACAAGGTGGCTGGAAAATCAGCTGGATTGACAGGCTCAAAGCCTGGTGATGAGCAGTATGAAGCCCAATGGGTAGCTGCTTACTATTGACAACCCTCAGGGGGTGATACTGTGGCCAATACTGTTCAGTGCCTTTATTAATAATCTAAACAATGGGATAGACAGCCTTTTCAGCAAGTTTGCAGATTATATGAAATTTGGATAAAACAAGAATTGGGAGTAAGCAGTGTGCCCTTGCTGTAAAAATAAAAACAAACCAAAAAACCAACAAAACCAAAACCAAGCCCAACTACATCCTGGGCTGTATTAGCAAAAGTACACAACCAGGAGATGGGAAGCAGTTATTTCTCTCTATGCAGCTCTTGCAAGACCACTGCTGGGGTACTGTGCCAAATTTTTGGCTCCCGCAGTACAATGAAGACATTGAAAAGCTGAAGAGAGTCCGACAGACAGCCACCAAGGTGGTTGGGACTGGAACACACGATGTAAGAGGAGAGGATGAGAGAACTGGGTTTGTTCAGCTGAAGAGAAAAGAAGGCTTGGGGGGAATCTCAAAGCTCTCTAGAATTATCTAACTGGAAGCCGTCAAGATGATGGAAAAAAAAATATTTTCAGAAGCGCACAGGGGAAGGATATAGGCAACAGGCAAAAGTTGCAGCACAGAAAATTCTGACTTGTTAATAAATAAAATATTTTACCAGATGAGCAACCAAACACTGGTTGCCCAGAGTGGTTGTGAAATCCCTGATTTGAGAAGGAAGTTGCATGAAATTACCTCTGGAAGAGCCCTTCAACCTGCATGACTCATTTATGAAAATATCATTACTAACTGGGACCAGAAGAGACTGGATAGTATTTTAATTGTTTAGTTCCAGGATTTTTATGAGTATTTTTCAGAAAGTGCTCAATACCAGTAATTTTAGCTACTATTTCTGCAACACAAAAAAAAACCAAACTGAAAAGAGAATGTGTAATAAGAATCCTGTGTAATTTGTCTCATTACTATTAGAGTTTTGCTACTAAAAAGATACAGTTATTCAAATTTGGAACCAATAATCATGGTATTTTTTTTCAGAAATTATTTCTGTATTTTTCCATTTGTCATTTCCTGCATTTGCAAACACAATCAACATATTTCCCTAAAAAATAAATTGATTGTATTAATAAAGAGCTTAACTTTGAAAGATGTACTGAAAATTGCACACACATTGATAATGGAGAGAGCCGGTTGCTTTGAAGCTCAGTTACCTTGGTAAAGAAACTGATCTTTGTGTTTTGCAATTTTATGAATACATTCAGACAGTGATTTCTAAATCTGATGAAAACCTCAGATATTAGGACACTTAAGTTTGTCAACAAAAGCCTCATCTAAAGTGAAAATTAAAACTCAGCTTCCAGTTCATCTCAGTATTCCAATCAGCAAGAAACAAAAGCAAAATCCCTCAAAACTTCAGCATTACAGTAAAAGCAAGATAAATATGAGACCAATTCCAATCATCCTATTACTTTCAAGTAGCAAGCCATTGTGTTGAAAACTGACTACAGAAGCGTGAATTCAAAAGCTAAAGAAAAGTCAATTAAATATTAAAATCTTAATCATGTAGAACTTTATTCACATATATACTATTAGTTCCTCATTTTTCCTTTCTTCCCTCTTATTTAAAGTGCAAATGCATATTTTTTCCACTTAAATTAGCTTCCAACTTCTTAATGGCATTTTCAATTATTTTTTCTCTTCCACTGCAAAGTTCCACACTTGCGGAAACAAAAGTCGACAAATTTCATTTCTACTGAAGAAAAAGTGCAGGATAATATTAACATCTCCAAGGAAAGTATACCTATGCTGTAATTTGTAACAAAGCAAATCATGTAATACATATTGACAAAGAAAATCATCTAATATAACAAAACCCCACCTAGAGGGGGATGGAGGTGCTAAAATGAACTAGTTAGGATTTTTCCCTTGTATGAATAAAAAGAAAGAAAAAAATGTCTTTGAAGACAAAAAAGCTCATTCATATAGAAAAAAAAAATTCAAAGTTAAAAATACTAAATCTCTATAGTTTTTGCCCCCATGCTAAAAAAAGCATAAGAATAAACCCACTGAAATTTTTTTCAGTTTGATGAGATCATAACTACAATAAAGAAAAAACACCCTGACAGATGACTGCAGTTTTTTCCGTTTACTTAATTCCTATGACCTATTAAATGGCCATATAAAAATCAGATTTTTTTTATACTAGAATCAGGTGGTGTCGATGATCTCTTTGTAGTCTGGAAATACGTGGAACAAGTAAATTATTTTACACACTGATTTTTCAACTTGCTAAGAACTATCAAGCTACCAACCTCTGAACTGCGGAAAGATTAAAATAATTTTATATATGTTTAAATATTTTCAACTGTCATTCTTCTCATAAAGTCACATATAAGACATTCCAAACTACAATGGTACCAAAAAACGCAAAATGTATAAAGAATAAATTATGCATACTCTCAAGTTGCACTAGCCCATTTTCTCAAATTTTGATCTACAAAAGCTCTATGTGTTTCAGAAGTACTCGTAGACCAAACAAGTGATTCTAAGAAAGACATAATGATTTAAAATACCTTGATTTAAATCACTTCTCCCTGCTATCCTCTTCTAAAAGGTTAAAAGAATGAAGCAGCAATAGAAAAAGCAGAAACTTAATTTAACTCATCAGAAAGATCTTCCCTCATATGACAGTAGTAAGAGTTCCAGTTATTGAATGTGTCTACTCCAGCAAACAAAAAATTCTCTCTGCAAGCGTGTTTTATTTAAGTTGCAAAGTCTTGGAACAGGAAAAAGAAAGTGTTCTTTGAGATAACTCTAATTGCTCCAATTAAAATTACTAAACCCTTCTCTGAGCCTGGAGCAGAAAAGGGTAAGAACTTTAACAAATGCCTGGAAAAAGAACTTCTTTGCAAAACTTGTCACAGTTAATTAAAAACTGGTCAGATAAGGCAAACAGCCTTTCTCTTCATTTATTTCAGCAGTGCTCCAATGGTATCTTTAGATGGCAACATCCATCCTTTCTCACTCATCTCTCAGCTCCTTGCTGCTGCTGTTTGGCCATCACATCAAGTTTGATAATCTAAAGCAAAGTCAAGTATACATATGTTATAGCCTAGCGTGCCTGCTCGCTGCTCTGACAGGCACCTGCCCTAAGTGGAGGCATAATGAAGATGCTCACAGAAATTTAGTGTTACTTCCTAGAATAAAGTGAGCACTGTTAAGAGTCAAATAGCTACAAACAGGGATCAGCTCTTGTAATATCAGCTCTGGTAATAAGGCCATGCTAGATAGCTGTAACACAGTTCACAAACAGGACTTTGTGGGGTCGCCGTTTCAGCAAACACTGAAGATGAAAAGAAATGATAGCTTTTTCTGCCATAGCCTCTTTCCTTAAGTTCATTGTCAATGAGTGCCCTTATGAATGACCCATTTCAATGACTGCTTTACATACAAAGCCACCCTTTATTTGTTAAGTGCCACATCCCTAACTCCTTAATTCACTTGTGCACTCGGTTGTATTAAAAACTGACCTTGTCTGAATGGGCCCAATTATTATTTAAAAAAAAATATCAAAACTGTCATTTACTACCAAACACAGGTTTTGCGACACAATGTACAAAGCTATCGTTGGTTCCTTCACTGTGCCACACCACTGTAACATGCAAGCATTGAATCTAGGACTGACACCTGAAGAAACCTTCCAGATCAAAAAGCCTTCCCCCTGTTTCTGAATAAAAGGCTGTAGTCGGCCATCTGTCCCAGACCCGGGTTCACCGTTCAGGGAATAACTGTCCCGATTTTATCTATCAAATCAAATGGCTGTTTCATTCTTTATGATTAACTACGTTGACATTCTGTTACACTGATATTTCAATGAACACCCCACCCCACCTTCAGTACCAGCTTAGCCTCGAAGTTTGAGATAACTGCTCCCTTTTCTCACGAGAATGTTACAGCTACAAGATCACAGTTTAACTTAGAGCTGTGTTGCAGAGTTTTGACTCTGCTTAGAGTTGTGCAGAGTTTTGACCTGCTGCCGAAGGTACTGACAACAGTCACAGCCGATCACAAGCCGCTTGCAGGACTTATGTAATCCTTCATTACAAACATGTGGTAAAACTGTTACAAAGGAAGAACAACTGGCACTGTGCATGACTTCTGCTGCATCTTTTCAGGAAAAGGCAATAGCTGGGGCCATGTATATTACCAGGACTCTCAATTTATGTTATACAAGGCAAGATGGGATTGATGGCTTCATAGGTGTATTCGGTAGATACCAGTAAGTACACTGGCCAATGAAAAGAAGGGAATACATTTGGGATCCTCCTTAGTTCTTATGATTTGAGACACCAAAGGATATCCCTACCTGAGCAGGAGAAAGCAGCGATATGCCAGTATATCTTGGAGACTACGATTAGCATATGCCATAGAGTGCTGTGAACAAAGGTGTATTTGGTTTGCAGAGTATGCATGTCCAGTAGCAACCCAGACATAAACAGGTCATCAGATTAACTACTGTTGTAAAGTCTGTGCTGATAGCACTTGTGAAGGAGTAAGAAAGTGGGACAACACTGCCAAAGTTGTTTGGCACATATCTGACCATAACAGACGATGAGCAACTTCTTTTTGTTCCCCCTGGGTAGAGCCAATACAGAAAGCTTTAGTTTTATCCTTTCTTCTAGGCAGATGAGAAAGCTGGACTAAAATCTTTATCCAAAAACTTTCAAGAAGTTACCTCTTTACTGATTGTGATGCCAGAGGTGTATGATTTTAGTTTTCTTCAGATGTATATTCCTGAAGACAGACAGTAATGAACAAACCAAAGAGAAAGGTTTAACCAAGTTTGTGCAATGATGCTGGACTGTCCTTATGAATCATAGTTTGTCCGTAGTACTCCAAGTGTCTAGAACACCAGATATGGACACATTCACATGATATTCTGCCATAAGTTGCACTGATATTTGGTCTATTACTCTGTGTAGCTGAGAAAAATTTATTTCTATTCAGTGCATCTAGCATTTGGGGGGATGGGGGGGGAGGGGAGCAGGGAGGTTTTCAAGAAGAGCACAGCAAGCTTCATTATCTTTAGAGCTATCTGCTGTCACTGCCATCACTGATAATTCTGCAACAGGTGAGTCTCAAACAATGAGGTGGCAGTTAATGTAACTTGGGAGCTATTCTGGAAGCTGTAGCCCAGCTGCTGGATTTTGTCAAGTATTTCTTGCTGGTATGATAATAATTTTGTTTCTGAAAGTGAAGTCTAGAATACCAACAATAATATGAATAATTTTCACTAAGACTTAAGAAGGGATAGTCAAAACAGCAGCTATCTTTTTATAAACTACGAAGCTTAAGCTTGTTTTCTAGGGTAGAGGAATGTATGCAGCCACACTTTCATCTGCTGAAGTTAGGGCATCCAGATCCATCCCTGTGTTCAGATGTTCAATTAGACATTTAATTTTTCATTATTTTGTATTAATGAGAGACTGTCCTCTGCATTACTGAGTTGCTAAATGCATCCTGTGCTGGATATAGGACCTTTCCTACAGACTTGTATGGAAAAATCGCTTGAGTTCCCCAGAATTCAGGACATTAGGGAAAAGCCCAAGAAAGTCAAATTGCTTATGGAGATACGTCTCAATATCTGCAGGAACATGGGTATGGGAGACTGAGATAGTGCTCTGGGAGATGTTCAAAGATATGCAATATCTTCTATATGAGGAATAATTAAGCAGCACTGGACTTTTCAGCCTGGAAAAAGAGAGAACACAGAAGAGATATGACAAATCTAAAATTGTGAGTAGCAATCACTCATTCTCTGTGTTTTCCAGTGCAAGAAGCTGCCAATGAGGCTACTGGGAGACAGGTTCAAACTCAAAAGAAATGAGACTGGTTCTTCCTGCAACAGATAGTAGGCCTACAGAACCACTTACCAAATGATGCTACAGCTGCAAAAGTTTACAGGGGCTCAAGAAGACAACGACCATGTACCTGGATGGCAGATCCATGGAGGATACTAAACTGACAAGACACCAACAAAAAAATCAAGAAAACCCTCATCTGCAAATAGTTGGGAAGATGGGACAGCATTACAGAGAAGCATCATGCTTATCTTGTTCTTACCCTTACCTGGGTGTCTGCACATGGCCATTATGTGGCCACTAAGAGGATGAAATGGATCACTGGCCTGAACCAGTCAGCTATTCCTTGGTTATGATCTTATCAGAACCGTAAGTCTGAGCTCTCTAAGAATTTCTTTTCCTTAGGAAATCAGTGCAATCTTCAGTACAATCACAGTACTAGCAATAGTTGGAGAAATCAATGAATTCGTATTTAATTTTCAAACTGCTGGCCACTGCACCTTCACTGTCAGTCCAAGAAACCATCTGATGACCCTGAGTTTCAACATCATGCTTTGAATTACATGTAGGCTTCAAAATTGAAAAATGGAGGGATACCTTTTTGCTTCAAGATGCAGGTCTTTGTTATTATTCCCAGTAAAGATTTTTACCAGACGTCTGACACACTTGTGAAGTCAGAAGCAGTACTAGTGGGTTCTGACATCTCAGAAAGTGCTTCAGCTAAAATGGTCAAAACTGCTATTTAGGTTTTTCTCAGCTTTTCCAGTGTGTTAGAACAGTAAGTACAAATGCTGGCCTCCCAAGCTCATGCAAATCCCTTTGAGATACTAATGCCCCCTCTAACAGCAGCATTTAAAAAAGAATTTAGCATGCCTTTCCAGATCCTGGGAATGCTAGATACAGAACCATGAAGATAGTTGATTGACTTCTTCAAGGCAGCTCAAAAAGTTCATAGTTTGTATCTGGGGTAGCAAAGGGCTAAAATAACCCAAAGCTATGGAAATACAGACAAACATGTAATAGAAGATTAGCTGAGGAGGGTGATGCAGACACACCTAAAATGTTCTGCACAGAGACAACTTCCAATGTAGAAGAGTGGTAACAACTCTGAACCAGATCCTGCAGAGCAGAGCAACTTGATGCTCAGGAAGTCAGATACAATCAGCCACAGTTCAGCGACATCCCCTGATTTTCTCCAGCTTCCAAGAGCCCCAAGGATGAGACCTGAGTTTCATGCAGACAAGCCTCAGTTCAATTAGCTCCGTCTAGCTCAGAGCTCAACGTGGGCACTTACACAAGGGTACTTAACAAAACCCTTCCTGATGTGACCCAGTTCCACAAGGAGATAATTTGGCAACTCTGCATGTGGCACCATGTTCCCAAGGCTACTAGGGTCCGCAGCTTCTAGACTGGACCCCACATCGTATCAATGGAGTGAGCTACCAGTTACAGCACGCCCAGCTTACCCTTCTCAATGGATTAGAGCTGTGTAAGCAGCAAGGAGTCATTAATTTTAAAATATTAGATAAACAGCATTTGCACTTTCAAAGTCAGTAACCCATCTCTACCTTCCCCAGGGAACCCTTTACCATAAAGGCTAGGATTTAAATGATTGATGATTTCCACATATGTGTGAATGAAACAAGAATTTTTATCCCTCGACATCTACTCATCTATAGCTGAAAAAAATGTAACTGCATTCCTAAAAAATTACACAGCTCCTGCCAGCTTTTCATTTATGTTGCTGGACTTAAAGCAGCAACAAATGGAAGCCATTTGGGGCTCTTCCTGAAATAGATACAAGAATTGGAACACAGTTATCATTGGTTGCTAAATAAAGGAAAAAGCATGGTGTAGAAACTCTGGAATCATACTATCTTCACTCCAGACACTCAAGAGATTACTGCTCTATAAAAATAAATCTGGCATAAATCTGGCTCAGAAATGCAATGGGCTCTAGCTTTCTTATATAAATGCTTGCAAGAGCACAAGTACAATGGGTCAGGCCACAGAAAACATATGAATAAGAGGTATTAAGTAGAATTTGCTACAAACACACCTCAAAACCCTCTGTGCCAGACCTTGCTTCCCTGGCTTCTTAGAGAGGGGGCTTCAATTTTGTCTGTGTGCCAGGCTTTCAAAAAAAAAAAGCTAAACCACAAAGTAGACATACAATGCCCCGAACAGGTCATTAGATTCACATATATGTGTTACACATACCTATATAGTTATCAATTCATGCATTCAGACTAGATATAGATGTAAATTAATCTTTACAGAAAATCTTAGCATTCGTGAATACACATATATACATACACACCTGAGTACGTACACAACACATGCTGAATTACTAGCCTTTCAGAACTTAATAATAGAATACTTTGGGAGGTTGGTTGACAAGAGGAAAATACATTTAACAATATAAAGAAATGTAATGACACTGGCTACAAAACAACTCATTTATTGTCCTTTATTTTTCTAAGATGCTTATACGGTTGGATGTTATGATCTTAAAGGTTTTTTCCAACCTAAATGATTCTGTGGTTATACGTAGCCTGGATTTTATTATGCCTAGTTTAGGATGATTAATAGTGAAGAATGCCTGCCATTGTACTCCTCTACAATACAGATATACAATACAGGTGCAATACAGATATAACAATGTTTTTTCTTTTCTGTTTTCAGAGGTATGCTGGGAAGGGGTTACTATGTGTACAGCAATGTCCCCTTTAAGTTATCTTTTTTTTGGCTGTGCATCCAGGGCACCCAATAGTTTTATCAAATACCCTTCACAGCAAGAGGAGTGTTTCCATGGAAACCGTAGAGCAATCATCCATTACTCCTGCAAAGATTTCTCTCAGCTGTCTCCTAAATACAGGTAGCTACTTTCTCTCACACTAAAATAGAATGGAAGAATGAATTTTACAGTCTGTGAAAATTCACCTCCAGAGCTTCATATGGAGACTACGATGAAAGTGGGGCCTAAAGCATAAAACCCCAGAAAGCACACGCAAGGAAGCCATAAAGAAGTTTTAAAACAGGGACAAATTATGTCAAGTTTGCAATGTAAAAAATAACTTTTAGAGAGGATGGAAGACTCTCTCCTTAAAGCTGTGAAATGGAGGAGACAGAGAAGAGCTTAAGATTGGAGATGAACCCAAACTTGGTCACTTACCTCTCTCAGCATGTTGTTTTCTTTTTCCTTCTGTTCAAGAAGGCTTTCCAAGTGGTGCACATGCATCTCTGCCTCAGCCAACCGTCTTGTTCGCTCATGATCTTCCTCGGTGGCTTTTGCTGACAGACCTTTACTCTGCAGCATCTCCAGCAGCTTTTTGATGGACTCATCACGTGCATTTAAGGTCTGTTTCTGTGTCTCAATACGCAGTTCCATCTCTTCTAAGGTTTTACGTAGCAGGAAGAGTTCCTTGGCCTGGCGTTCATGCTCTGCATGAAGTCGTTGGAAATTTTCCTCTGTGAGCTCTGCCACAAAGGGCTCACTGGTTCTAGTGCTGCTGTCCTGCTGGAACAGCTGGTTCAGGTCCCGCTGGATCCGAAGCTCGTCTTGGAGAGCCTGGATAGTCATCTGCATATGCTAAAAGAATAAATAAATAAAATCAGAGAATTCCCTCCACTGGAGAAAAAGAGAATAGTATGACCCATGCCCGTCCTCCTGAACTACCATGAGGAAACCAGAACACCAATAGACCTACATTTTTGAAAGCAGAACTGAGGTGGAACTGGGTTATACTACAGAAATTTCAAGTCCCTCATTTTATACCTGGTAGAAGTTGCTTAACACTAGAAACCTCTTACTTGGGTGACTCTTCCACTTCCACCAACTCGACTGAGTCACTATTTCAAACAGGAAAACATCAGTAGGCATTCGTCAGTAAGCTGAGAGCTTAAAGTATTTTTTTTCCAGATGTTTGTGTACCCCATAGAAGAATTCTGCATAAGTCCCAGACTAGAATTACTATCTTGGCAAAGCAGAGGGACACCTGATTATTAGTATTTACATATCGTCTAATAAAATGTCATCAGCCACGAAGACTCCCAAGGTCTTTAGCATTAACACTACACACAGCACACATTTCCCAGCTGACTTACAGAAGACGCTTCAGCATGTCAGAAAGAACTGTAACTATAGACAGCTGAATATATGCTGATGGGGGAGAAGGGTCACATCATACAATTTTATGTATGAGGATTTTAGTACAGAACAGAAATTGCCACCTTACAAGGAGGAACTGAAGTCAATCAAATGATCAGCAGTAATTTGTACTTCTGCAGGACACTAAATCCTGTGAATACAGTGGGTTAATATAGTGGGATAATATGGGAGAAGCAGTTTACCTAGAAAAAAGTCCTCCCTTCATATTTAGATACACACATGTTTTCTTCTCAGCAAGACAGAAGTATCAAGACAAGAACCAACAAGTACTAACACACAACAAAGATCTGATTACCAAGGATGACATACACACCAAGTGATACTCCTATACTCCCTTAAGAGCGGCAGACGTACTTACAGTTTAGTCTGAATGTGAACAAGTCAGACGGACTGATCACTGGGGTCTACCTTTACACATCACAAAAATGTGTTTGCAATACAGCTACTTCCAATATTCACTAGGATTAAAGTACTAGTAAGAATTAGTTATAATCTATGATCAAGCTTGACGCAAGACACACACTGTTCAGGTCTATAATATAAAGATGGTGCCAAATTAGTATGTTTGACATAAATCCAGGTACTTCATTTCTCTCAAATATTTGTGAAAAGATGAAATGTAAAAGGATTTGAATTTAAGTACTACTTCAAGAATATATTTATACAATTCTTATGTAAAATTCCTTGGAAATACTAAAAAACTGCCTGGAAATGGTCTTGGGCAACCAGCTCTAGACAGCACTGCTTGAGCAGGGAGGTTGGACCAGCTGACCTCCAGGGGTCTATTCCAACCTCAACCATCCTGCAATTCTATGAAAAGACAATACACAGAAGACAGTATTTGCAGCACAATCATCTATCTTTAACCTCTTTTACAAATGTTAATGGTTAGTTTGGCTGTATAGAATGGTGCATAAAGGCAATCCAATCCCACTTTCTTTACAAAGTTCAGTACTTCTCTTTCTTTACAAAGTTCAGTACTTCACAGAGTACTTCCCCTCCTTCTGTGTTCTGGCCTAGCTTTTCAAAACCGAAGGTGCTGTTCTATCATCAGCTCACTTAAGTCCACACTGCTACTAAAAGGAACAATTCAGCTCTCTGTCCTTCCTTAGGTGGCTGGTACTGACAACTGGACCAAAATGTCACCTGGTTAAAAATTCAGCCCCATCCAAACCAAACAAAACGTCTTTCCAGCCAGATCGCTGATCCAGTTGATGGGAGCGACTACACTGATGCTGATCCTGGTGCGAAGTAGGGGTGGGAACATGCAGTCAAAGAGCTGGTGGAGAAGAAAATGGAACCATCATTTATGGTATCAGCATAAACTGAAATAAATTTAAATTTGTAGCTTCATGGTCCATTTGAGATGCTGTTATTGTCTTTTCTTCTATTTAAATAACACAATAGTTGGCAGATACTAATTCTGCTAATCTAAAACTACACTTTAGGTTACAAAATATGTGATAACATAGCAAAGGTGTATTAGGTGAGGGAATAACTAATTACTCTGTTCTAAAAGGTACATTGTGTTTATATATTGGTGGATGCTCAGATTTATTTTCAAGTCAGCATTTAGCAGTTTAAGAGAAGAAAAGAACTATCTCAAGGGAAATCTATGGATTTTGAAAATGTTTTTAGAAATCACTTTTTCCCTTTTTTTTAATTAAAGATTCAAATTTTCATTTACTGTCGTTTATCCAAACCACAGTCAAAGTGAGAATGTCAGACAAACTCCAAGCCTTAAAATTGCAGCGCTACCACAAACATGCCAGCATGCAGGCAGGCAATCAAAACTACCACATCTCTTCAATTAATGTATGTTGATCAAGCTGTAAGAGAAAACTGACTGCACTCATGAAAAGGGTTGCCTCATCTGTACCTATAGAACACCAATAAAATCAGAAGCACTACAAAAGCAGTAGTGTGAGCACATCCTTAAATTTCATTAAACTTACACAATAACCTCACTAGACACAACTTTACAATTCCACATGAGTTAATTCCATTTGTATTTGAGAAGCTCTACTTACCCACAGCCCAGCTGTGTGTTGTTCCTAGCTAATAAACAAATTCCTACATGCTTCCACCTGCCTCTCCACATACTGCCACTTCAGCACTTCCTTTCTCCCAGGCAAGAAAAGAGCTTCTTCTGAAGAACCACATCATCTACTACATGAAATTACTTCCTCTACTCAGTGTTGTCTCCGAATGAAACTTGGGCTATTTATAAACATCAGTGGACTAAATCACCACAACCTAATTCCTGTATTTTTACCATTTGGTCTGTTGTGAAATCTCATTTCAGTTTACATAGGCAAAAACTGTGTCTCAGACCCACAGAAATTATCTCCCCCAAAGCTGGAAAAGCCTCCATGCAACTTTTGGGTCTGTCCTGGTTTTGGCTGGAATAGAGTTAATTTTCTTCCTCATAGCTGGTACAGTGCTGTATTTTGGATTTAGGATGAGCATAATGTTGATAACACACTGATCTTGTAGTTGTTGCTAAGTGGTGTCTACACAGAGCCAAGGTCTTTTCAGCTCCTCACCAGCGAGCGGGCTGGGGGGGCACAAGGAGCTGGGAGGGGACACAGCCGGGACAGCTGACCCCAAGTGACCAAAGGGATACTCCACACCACACAATGTCATGCTCAGCATATAAAGATGGGGGAAATTCAGAAATGTGGTGTGAAAAAAAGAAATTAATCCCAGCGACAAACAGTATTTATTGATACCCAACAGCCTTAAGTAAGAACAAGAGAGTTTGGAACACCCAACATGAGTGGTCAGCAAGTGTCTTGAATTCAGTTTCCCAGGAAAAATGAAGAGGTGGGGGGAGAGGAAGGGTTAGCACCAAGCTTATGAATTACTATCACTGTTCTCTGAACTCCTCAGCTGAGAACAAACTTCATTATGTACAAAGTAACTGGAAAATTCACCATAGAAAATTATTCTATGCTTTTGACACCCACTCCTTTCCAACATACAAGATGTATGCAAAATGGGTTCTTTTCTCTGATTTCCAAAATTTTGTTATGATTTTCAGAATAATGGAACAAAACTCCTTATTAGTTGGCATCATAAATAAACTACTTTTTCAGTTAACATAGCTCGTCTTCTATATAATTTCAAAGAAAATATCCTTTTTCCTCTGAAGAGGCAGGCAAGTCTTACCAGCTTCTCAACCATTTCTTAGACTTCACTTTTAAATCAGTGACTATCCCAGAAAGGCAAAATATTTTCCAAGTTCATGCGATACTAGCCACTGATGCTTAATCCTACTCTAGGACCTGACTAGAGACCTCGATCAAACTTGAAAAATATTGTTGAAACTTCTTATCTAGAAATAAACAAGTAAAAATACTTCTAATACCACTGAGCTTCGTTAGACCATACTCTGCTGAGTAAGTACCAATCATGCTTTTCTTAAATAGTTTAATAAAGGTAACATAACTAAAGTCAAAGCAATTATGTTGAACCTGTACATTGCTTGAAGCTTATTGCTCTTATTTCAGACCTTAAGGATTCTGTTTTTTCAAGTAATGAAAATAGGTCTTCAAGCAAATTATAACTACACCTGCAAATCACAAAGCTACTTTTGTGAGTACAGTTCTGTAGTGCTGGTTATGCCCAATGTACTTTTCTTTCGACAGATCTAAGCCCCTTCAGGCCCACCTCAAATGTAAATCCTACAAGGGCAATGTGCAAACGTAACCTCTTACTGGGGGTTCCTCTGCTTGTATTACTTACATGGGGCAACTTAAAAGTTTGTTAACCAGGTTCTACACAGAGACAGAGTTTACCTTTCATCCAGCAACACGAAATTTACATCTGTAAGTAGCAGAACATGATTCAGTCTTTGCCTCCACCTAACAGGATTCAAATCCACATTTCCCACACCTGGGAAGATTAGTTAGATAAGTTTCCAACCTACAGTATGACCGCAGCCAATGATAATAGAAGTTCTTTATGTTTGGTTCACAAAGCAGCCCTGCTGTTGCAGTCTCAGGATAAGGCAATGTACCCATTGCTAAACTGGTGAGTTTGAGAACCTTGCTGCAGGCAGCTATTTTCATCTCTCCCTGTTGAAGCTTTTCCATTTTGCATGAAATATTTAAAGATGCAGTAGGCCTGACAGAAAACACTAAAAAGAACACAGCTTCTTATTCTAATTAGTAGAACGCATAAGAACAGAAAGACCTGAATAGCAATACCTCCAATTAACTTAAATGTTTATCATCCTGCCATTCTAAAGGTAGTGGGGGATGTGCATTTTAACATACTCAGAGAGAGAAAGGAATTTGATACTCTACAGCCAAGACCTGTATTCTAACCCTAGACCTTAGATCAAAAGGAGGCAGCCATTGCTGCTAGCATGATTTTGAAAGAAAGGATTAAACTGTGACATGCTTTTTAAAGAAAGGATTTCCACACTCATCTTTGCAAAACAGAGTTTGACCTAGCAAGCCATGATGTTTAAGATTCCAATATGCATGTGTCTGTCTGGTTTTGGTTGCCTGATTTAGGCTATTCACACTGCAGATACTGTCTTTGTAACTACCGTAATCAGGTACATAATTAATCCCATACTTTATTCAAGAAGTCTAAATGCCTAAATTAGAACTGTGAGTTCTGCAATACAGGCAAGGCACCTAGGCACTCAACACATATGTGGTTAACTTCTCCTTAATCTCCTGGATTTAAATTCTAAGTAGGTTAATCATAGAAATTAATTTAATTTTTGGAATATCAAGACAAAATTTGGTATGTTCAAGAGATGCCTGTTAACAATCAACAAAAAGGAAGAGAAGAACCTACTCTCTCCCAGCAACAAGGGAAAACATAAAATGCAATTATGCGATACTGTGTCACAGAAAGGTGTCACAATGACGTGGGAAGCATCGTTACATTCTTCAAAACTCAACAACTTAAAACCCTCCTCTTCCACTGAAGAACACTGAAGACTCATATTCAGAAGCAAGAGAATACAGGGTGATGGGAAGGACAGGGAGAAACAGCGCAGTCTGACTACAATAGTTAGTGTTGTGTTAGAAAAGCTTCAGCCTGGGAGATAAAGGTTCAAGCTCTTACTAATCATCTTCGTACTTCCCAAATGAGACTCTAGTTGGTAGGCAATAAACTGTCCTTGGTTACATCTGTAACACCATATTCTTATAGAAGGGCCTGAGAGATTCTGCTTTGTACACGTATCTATCTGAATATTTACTCACTTTAGAATTTAAATCTACATCTCTCACATCATGGTGTCATAAAGGGAAGATGAATCTCAGCTCAAGGTCTTTGTCTGAATTAGCCAAGAAACCCCGTAGCATCTCCCACACTCTACTGAGCATCCCTGACCAAGTCTACTTCCTGCTCAGGGGTTGATTGCACCTCACCCTTCTCTGATTTTTAATCAGAAATTCCACTCTACAGGGAAGATTTTTTTTTCCTAACAGAAGTTTTGCTGAAATTAGCAGATTCAATAAAAGTTTCTTATAAAAATATTATTGACAAACTTAGCTACTGAAAATTACCTGACAACTTCTACTGTTAACCCACAATGCCAGTACATTCTGTACTGAATGACAGCTTATGATGTACATGTATTTGGAAGTTTTCTACAAATCTGCTCAGTGATCCAAGCTGTTCTTCATGTAGAAAACAGTAAGTCCTTGGAAAGATATAGGACAGGTTTGCATTTTTTTATTACATATCACATATTTCTGTATTTATCTTTCAGGATTCAACCCAGGGACAAATTAAAAAAAAAAAAATAAAAAGTAAACAGATGTAATTTGTTTACCAAATTACAAAACCAAAAATCTAGAATTCTGCAAGATGCCAGTTAACAGCTAATCTTATTCAGCCAACTATTTTTACAGCTGGGGGGAAAAAAGACAGGCTTTCAGCTACAAAAGCCCTTCCAGGTCTGAAACAGATGTACTTGTAGTACATACAAACACTGCCTTACTTTTGTCTTTAGATCATCATGACTACAACGCTACTAGTCTGGAAAGAAAAGATACAACAGTTATGACATATTTTATTTCAGAAGACAATTCAGTAAGGTCTGCCCTCAAATGTACATCACCAGAAAATGACAGAAATTAAATGTCCTCTTACTGCCAGCAAATCCGCAGACACAGTCATAAACTTTTGCATTATGATGATTCCTCTCATGTTCTTTACAATGAAAGCACTTCAAACATTTTTAAGAGGACGAACCACATTCAGCTCAAAAGAGATCACATGTCAAACGCTAGAATAGGATTTGGTCACTATGGGAAATCATTCTTTCCCATTCTCAAAGAGTTAATGTTTTGGCGGCACTTCTGGGAAATAGATTCTGCTGAATGCACTGCAGAAGCAAAGGCCTGGCTGGCTGAGGGAGTCCCTGCTGACATTCAGCTGCAGCCCACGCAAAGAAACTGAAAAAAGGGCTAATGTCAGGTGTCCAGCAGGGCTGTGATGAAACAGAACTTGCTGATTCCAGAAATGCTACATACTCCCTGTAAGATGGATATAGGGCTTCAAAACCCTTATTTAAATGGAAATCATTGGGTGATTTTCATAACGTTTAGTTTAAGATACAAAATACAGCTATGATTTTAATAGGATTTAATTTGTGAGAGTCAAAGATAGAGACGTATTTTAAAGCCAACCATACATTGCATTATCTCTGAGAAAGCAGAAGGGCAAGATGGTAAAAAAATGCTACAGGTAAAGAGCTTAATTTGTCAGTAACACATTTGTCAGCTGAACTAGACTAACGCAAATTGACTCATTTGGTTTAAGGGGGCAGCATGCAGCAGCCTAATTCCTTCGCCTCTGTCTGTAAAAAAAAAAAACCCAAACCACAAAAAACCAAACCAAACACAAGCAAACCAGCAGGAATTAATTTAAACTCCTGAAGTAAGAAGATCAGAAACTACCTAATAAACCTGTAGCCACAGAAGAACCAAAACTGCAATGCAATCACCTCATACCAAGTGTAGAGGTACATCCATAAAAAAAGCTGCAAGGTAAAACAGAATAAACGCAGTACACCAATTATTTAGTGGTAAATGTCCACGTGAAAGATTTTACCTATGATAAACATGAAGCAGTTTATGTTACAAAGAAAAAACGTAAGCTATTTCTATATTCAAGGAATAAAGCATGTATATGGGCAGTTTCTACAGAATACCTGATGCACAGTAGATACGTACCTTATTCTGAAGAAATTTCTTATTGCACATACCTGTGCAATAAGAATAAAAATTCTGATTAAGTATAGGCTAACCTAGTAAACTTCTGAAAAACATCAGTTTATCTATCAGTTTCTGAACTATGAATGTAATTCTGACAGTGCTCCCGTTTCCTAAGGGAATTTGAGCTCTGTGGCTGATACCACAATTGGTCTAGTAGGCTACAGAATTCAGAGGAAAATTATTTCTAAAGTCATACCAGTTAGTCCCAGCTACCATGTGTTTAAATTTCCACAGGTACATCTACATTAGTAGTTTAGTGTGTTTCACAAGCTTTGTCTCAGGCAAATCTTCCTGCATCTACATTTCACATGCTTTGAGTGTCAGCACGCTATGATTCTGGAGGCAGAAACTGGATTCTTTGAAGTGCCCCTCATCGTTCTTGAGAACAGGAATTTGGGGATTAGGGCAAATGTTTAGAATTTCTCATCAGAATCAAAAATTTCCATACGATTTTAACCTCTCTTTCCTGCTAGGCTGTCCAAATTGGGTTAGCATTACACTACTTAAATATCATGTTTTATTTATAAGCAGATATGAGCTTTGATTATTTGTTCTTATGCTGCTGGGGAAACAAGAGTCCTTGCATGTACACAGTTTCACACACTGTAGTAAAATAGTTCTTTACAGTTTCTGAGTCCCCTGTCTGGCAAGCACAAACTTCTTTTGTTACAAACTGTGTTGATAAAATGGATCCTCATGCAAGAAGTTTCTATAAAAAAAAAAGCCAACACACAAACATCAGACTGATCTATACTCAGGCCAGCCACAACACAACTTCTAGAATTCAGTCCTACACTATTTTTCATGTGTATGCAACACACCCGATTTAATCCACAGTATTGATTATTTCTAAACGTTGTGCCCACGAAATAGGTGCTTAGGTGCAAATTCAGCTTTTCTGAACCTCTCATCCCCTGAAAGTAAGTAGAAATCATTAGGGTACTTAAGGGAAGGAGAATTTTAACATTTACATATATATACATGTCTAATATTTTCAAATTAAGAGCATCTACATGAAACATGACTCATTTTGTTCATAGATCAGGAGCTTCTCTGCAAAAACATATTATTAGTCACCTCAATTAGGGAAGTCAGCAAATGTATCCTTCCATTAGCTGATGCAAAGAATCAATCCAAGATAAAAGGTGCCCTGCTACACAACCTTTGATCTTGTGTTCAGTATTTTCCAAGATACAAGCATACATCAACACTGTGCTCTAGTAAGGAAAAACAGCTGATGATTTATATTGGAAGAGTAGTATTCGAAAAATCGATGCACAAGAAGAAAGCCGTGACTACTTTATCCACATCACCCTCCCCTTGCCAACACCTCCGCAGTTTAAACCTTCTTCTATACTAGTTGGTTCGGAGATATTACAGTATAAATCTCAGAAAGAATATCTTGACTGAAATATTTTGGATAATTGCATCTGCATGCATAAACCCTCTGTCTCTCATGTAAGGGTATAAAGCATGGAGCTGGCCTGACCTTTAAAGCTTTTTGAATACCTCAAGCTTGTGACTGCTGAGGACTAAAGAAACAGTTACAAGGTAGGCTGCGGTGTAATAAAACTGCAAGCTTTGCCAACTTCTGCTTGCCCAGCAACACAATAGTTTGTTCTTCCTTGTCAATCTGGAATGCAGCACAGTGGCATCCTTCACCTGCAAGCAGTAGTGGGAGATCTCCAGTGCCTAGAGACTATGGATTGATGACTACACCAGGAAGTGTTCTTTCCAAACTTGTGCCTCCAGAAATTGAGTTACTGTCCAGACAAGATATCAAAAGCCCAATAATCAGCTGCTAAGCTGAAGAAATGGAGTAGTTGCTAGCCCCATCAGACAGAACCATAAAATCTAGACAGTGGCTCACCAGCAAGCTGAAAACACTGAAATTAACTGGTGTTTTGTTTGTTGGCTTTTCAAAGACATTTTCTTGAGCAAGAAAAGCATCAGACAACCAGATATGGCCATAACCGTAAGAAGACTGCACTAAGGACTTGATCCTTAGTCAAATAATAGAACATACGACATTCAGGATTTCAAACAACATATGGCTGTTCCTTGACACATAGAAAGTTCTTGCCAATGGAGTCTTTGTACAATGTTCAACCAAGATAGGGAGATAACCAACTACTGCCTCTTGCTGCACAGACCATGTGTAGAATGAGACTTTGCCAGCCTGCTTATAATTTTCTTTGTGCTGATTAGATGCTAACCTTGCAAGGCAAAAGTCATCTTACAGAGATGACTACAGCGTGAAGAGGCCCTGCATGCCCAACATCTCATCCCACTGTTTCAGAAGATGATGGGACCAATTTGGCTATGTCACAGTCATACTTTCATTCTTGCTTTACTTGTTCATAGCCTCTCTAATATACCTTCCTAACTGCTTTCTATCCCATACATAATTGTAAGCATTGCATCTTCTCACGTTTGCCATATCATCAGTTCTTCAGGGAAAGTAAAACAAGTTTCCTGGAAAAGCATTTGCACATGATTTTCTTGTATTAAGCCAAGTAAGAAATAACTGCAGACTTACATACTCAACTGGCCCCAAATCCAAAAGGCCTACAAAGACAGCTGCAACAAGAGCAGTATGCAGGTACATCATCAGTGACGTAGAGGACTATAGTTTGTGCATTGCTATATACAGACAAAACCCCCAAAACCTCATTCATTTTCCCTTACTTAAGTAAGTAGAGTAGGCTTTTTTAGAGTTATCAGTGGCACTGCAGTCAGCCACAATGGCAGGAATCACTTTAAGTCTATCTTGCAAAATTAGGGCTTGATGTTCTCACAAGCAAGATAAGTTCTTCCCAAATGGAAGATATGCATCCCTTCCATC
Organism: Falco naumanni; assembly: GCF_017639655.2. Classification (NCBI taxonomy): domain Eukaryota; kingdom Metazoa; phylum Chordata; class Aves; order Falconiformes; family Falconidae; genus Falco; species Falco naumanni. The sequence goes on from NC_054058.1 coordinate 24,462,220, forward strand.
TTCATAACTTTGTTAATTTTCTTTGAAATGCAAGAAAGAATAAAATAGAAACCCATTTGTAACAAAATTTGCAATAGCAGCAATCATCAGTGAGACTCAACTAAGCCTTTTCAAACCTGTGGCTTTTCAACATTACACATGTTATCTTCTCAGCTCTCTGCCATAAAATATTGGCTGCACTCACAAAGGGACAGACTTGAAAACACTCTTTTCTGGATACATGAAGTCTCTTATGCCGAGTATAGTTTTGGGAAGACAGGCAGATCAAATGCCTTACTAGTATTTCAGGATAAATTTAGAATATGACTGCAGTAATCACTGTCCCTGTGAAAGAACATGTAAAAAGACTCTGATCACAATGTTCTGACACTTACCCTCATGCTGAAATGACAGCAGCACCTCTGATAGCAAAGCAGAAAACAGCACATTACATTAAGTTCTAAAGGAGCTTTCTGTGACCTTGAGGAGGCAACACAATACCCCTTGAAGGAGTTCAAGAGAAAAGTGACAGCAAAGCATGAAGAGGAACTTAGATAGTTCTAGAAATGAGGCGGCCTAGTACAACCTACCTGAACAGGAGGCATTCAGATTTCTGATAGACGTACCATGATAGTGACAGATACAAGGGTCACATGCTGGTTTGGAAATATTAAGTCAAGGATTTTCACTATGAAAACCTTTATTGGATACTAGAATGTGATGAAAATACTTAAACAGAAAAGTCCTTCCATTTAGAAGAGTGTTTCTTCCCCGCAGACATCTTTCTGCTAGGTACAAGAATTTTCAAAGCAAGAGGCAATTCCCTCTGGCAGCTCAAGCCATCAGGTGCAGAAAGTTGAGTTCTTAGTATGCCAGAGATACATCTGATCAAAACGTGAATCAGAGAAGCTAAAATGGGTAGTCTGCAATAGGACTGACAGCTAGAACTACTTTTGTCAGTGAAAAGTTTTAATACTGTGTCTTGCACATCACTCTAGGAATCAAGTGAATAGATAGAAGAACATAAAGCAGATCTGAGTCCACTGCAATAAGCATGAAAGTATCTAACACAGAATAGTCTTGCATTGTCCATGGATCAAAATGGACAGTCGCTGTAGACTGTGTTGGTAAAATCATTCAGGGTGAATCTCTCACTGAACGAATACTGCCTCTTAATAAACCCTTTCAGGAATTATTTACTCATGAATCACTACTACATGGTCATTAAAGCAGTATGTCACGCTGTTAGGCTTCTTGCAGAGCAATAACTGAACTCCCTTGCTTCTTTATATACCAGACTGAGAATACATAACTGTCCAAGATCTGCAAAAATAGAGATGAAAAGAATAAAAATGCAGTACAATTCAGTATTTTGATTCTGGTTCAAGCACATTTATGCAAATCACCTTGTAACCAAGTGATATGCATTTAAAAATTATTCAGAGAAGCATCTTAATCTTCTGATAGATCTGGATGAACAACTGCCAAGACAGAAAGGAGAACAAATTCCCTGTTGTGAGTTCGAGGTGTCAATTCACCAGCTCTAGCAAGAGCTTAAGCATGGCACCAGTGTCTGAACACAGATGTTAATCTCAGAACTACATGTTTTATAAGAGCGTTAGTTCAAAACTAGAAGAAAAATTAAATTGAAAAGGGCTTGTAGTGTTGAAAATCTGGAAAGCTCATTTGTCTAGTGTTACACTTTTTATTTGAGGGAAACAGAACAAGGTGGGTTCTGAAGCCCCAGATTCTCCTCACCTGTTGGATATATTCTGGGACCTAGAAAGAATTAGGGAAAGGACTCCTTTCCTCAGAGAAGGAAGGAGAAGAGTCAGCAGAACTGCTACCCTGACTTTCAGGGGGCAGACTCTGGCCTGCTTGGGAGACTGGTTGACAAAAGTCCCTTGGGAGGGAGTCCTGAAGGGCAAAGGAGTCCAGGAAGGCTGGACATTCTTCAGGAAAGAACTCTTAAACGTACCAGAGCAGGCTGTCCCCATGTGCTGAAAGACGAGGCAGCAGGGAAGATGACCAGCAGCCTGGCTGAACAGAGAGCTTTTACTGGAACCCAGGAAAGAAAGGAGAGTTTATGACCTTTGGAAGAAGGAGTAGGCAACTCAGAAGGACTAGAAGGATGTCATGAGGTTATGCAACAAGAAAATTAGAAGGGCCAAAATCCAACTAGAACTTAATCCAGCTACTGTCATAAGAGACAATAAAAATGTTTTTCTAAATACATTAGCAATAAAAGGACAGCTAAGGACGCTCTCCATCCTTTATTGGATGCAGGGAAAAACACAGTGACAAAGGATGAGGAAAAGGCTGAGGTACTTAATGCCTTCTTTGCCTCAGTAAGACCAGCTTTCTCTGGGTACCCAGCCCCCTGAGCTTGAAAACAGGGATGGGAAGCAGAATGAAGCCCCCATAATGCAAGTTTTTTATTTTTTTATCATTTTATCATTTTCAGCAGTCTTGGCTAACTGGAGAGGTCCCAGTTGGCAGGAGGTTAGCAAACGTGATGCCCATATACAAGAAAGGCCAGAAGGAGAATCCAGGGAACTACAAGCCTGTCAGTCCAACCTCGGTGCCTGGAAAGGTTATGAAGCAGATAATCTTGAGTGCCATCACGCTGCATGTACAGGACAACCAGGTGATCAGGCCCAGCCAGCATGGGTTTATGAAAGGCAGGTCCTGCTTGACTAAACTGATCTCCTTCTATGACAAGGCGACCTGCTTAGCAGATGAGAGAAAGGCTGTGGATGTTGTCTATCTGGACTTCACTAAAGCCTTCAACACCATTTCCCACAGCATCCTCCTGGAGAAACTGGCTGCTGATGGCTTGGATGGGTGTACTCTACAATGGGTAAAAAATCTGAGTGGCTGAGCCCAAAGAGTGGTGGTAAATGAATGGTTAAATTCAGTTGGCAGCTGGTCACAAGTGGCGTTCCCCAGCGCTCAGTCTTGGAGCCGGTTCTAATATCTTATCATGATCTGGACAAGGAGATCAAATGCACCCTCAGTAAGTTTGCAGATGACACCGAGTTGGGCAGGAGTGTTGATCTGCTGGAGGGCAGGTAGGCTCTGCAGAGGGATCTGGACAGGATGGATGGATGGGCTGAGGCCAACTGCATGAGGTTCAATAAGGCTCAGTGCTTTAATCTGCACTTGGGTCACAACAAATCCACACAACGCTACAGGCTTGGGGAAGAGTGGCTGGAATGCTGCTGGCAGAAAAGGACCTGGTGGTGCTGGCTGATGACCAGCTGAACATGAGCCAGCAGGTGGCTAAGAAGGCTAACAACATCCCGGCTTGTATCAGAACTAGTGTGGCCAGCACGACCAGGTCAGTGATCTTTCCCCTGTACTCGGCGCTGGTGAGGCCGCACCTCAAATGTTGTGCTGTTTTGGGCCCCTCACTTCAAGAAAGACACTGTGGTGCTGGAGCGTGTCCAGAGAAGAGCAACAAAGCTGGTGAAGGGTCTAGAAAGAAAGCTTTATGAGGAATGGCTGAGGGAACTGGGGTGGTTTAGCATGGAGAGGAGGAAGCTCATGGGGGACCTTATTCCTTTCTACAGCTGTCTGACAGGGGGCTGTAGGTAGGTGGGTGTTGGTCTCTTCTCCCAGGTTACAACCAATAGGACAAGAGGAAATGGCCTCAATTGCACTAGGGGAGGTTTAGATTGGATATTACAAAAAAATTCTTAACTGAAAAGGTTGTCAAGCATTGGAATAGGCTGCCCAGGGAAGTGGTTGAGTCACCTTCCCTGGAGGTATTTAAAAGATTTGTAGGTGTGGCACTTAGGGACATGGGTTTAGTAGTGGACTTGGCAGTGCTGTGTTAACAGTTGGACTGAATGACCTTAAAGGTCTTTTCCAACCTAAATGATTTTATTCTACTCTAGGATTGTCACAGAATCATAGAAAGGTTTGGGTTGGAAGGGACCTTAAAGATCATCTAGTTCCAACCCACCTGCCATGGGCAGGGGCACCTTCCACTAAACCAGGTTGCTCAACACCCCATCCAACCTGGCCTTGTCAGCAGGCAATTTACAAATCAAAATGAAGTGCCCCAGATTCTTCAAGATTCATATGTGTTCCTTGTTTCTGATCAGATCCCCAAGTTACCTAACCTAACCTACTAGAACAAGCCCGTCCCTACCTAGTAGGACAAACCTCAAGATTTCCTCACAGACCCATTAATGCAGCTGGAGTCCATACATCTAATTTCCAATAGCCATTTCTGACTAACGAGCCCTGACCAGATATGTACCTAAGCTTTCAGGGCTGTTGGTATTGGTGTTGGGGGAAAACTGTGGTTTGTTTTGTTCTTTTTAGAAACTTCTCTTTACAAACACTCTTCTTGGAGGACAAGATATTAGAGAACTACCTTTGGTTTGCTTTATGCCCTTTGCTACTGAAAGCAGACATCTATTTGCCACCCTGTTCTGCCACAGACTAATTGATTGCTGTTTGCATCTGTATCCCCAAATACAGAGTATCTTCCTAAACTGGTAACTGCATACATAATAGCATCAGTGACAAACTCCAACTGACAGGAAGGTGAAAAGCTAATCTATATAGTTTTAGGATTAACTTATGGTCAAGTCCCTAGTTATTACACAGAGGTAGGCAGAAAGCTGGATGGAAAAATCCTTCCTCAGAAAGCATGTTTCTATCCTCAGTTTCCAGAATAGCAGGGATAACATTGTAGAGGAGGTAGTGTTGAACCTGGAATTTTTCACTTTGGTGTCTAGGATGAAATCCCAAGAATCTCAATCTCAGAAAAGTAGGAACTACACACTAGTCCAACAAATGGAAAGCAGAAATCCATCATGTCTTCAAATATGGCTCTGTGTTTCTAGTTATGCACACAAAATATTTCTATAATTTTATCTTTTTCTAACATGTATTTCAATTTATCCAAGTTTCACAAAAGAACAGCTCTTACATCTGTACTTCATATACCTTAGTCAAATCATTCTTTTTAACAGATAGGCATCCCTACATCACGAAGTAAAAGCCAGTTTTAAAGTTCAGCACTCCATTGCAGGCATGGTTTGGGGGTTGGGTTTTTTTGGTTACAGTAATTGTTATTTTTTTTTATTGTGATTCTGTTTTATGAGAAAACCTTCATTAAAAATCCTGATATACAACATTCAATAAATATAAAAGGATACCAGTAACATTATGTACTACCCTAAAAATAAAACCCTGTTATTTGATTAATTTTACAAGGAAAGGATAGAGCAGCTCCTCTTTGATTAACCTACCACGAACAGTTCAAGAAAAAAAGAAGTGCCAATTTAACCGTCTTAGTTTAAGTGACAGCAGTTGAAAAAATAGCCAGTCATTAAATGGGTTCAAAGGGTATATTATAGAGAATAGGTGAAAAAAAGCTTTTTTTTCTTTAAAAAAAAAATCACTACTTGAACTACTGAAAACTAATTTATAAGCTCAAACTGCAGCTACTGTCAGAAGAATGCAATATATAATAGGGGACTATAATCACACAAGTGCAACCTTTCCTTTATTAAAATATAATAATTTTTGTAAAAGCTCTGGAAAACACCTAAGCAAGTGATGCAATCACATCTCTGAGAAAAAAAATCATGATTATACCACTTTCACACCATTGCTTTCTCCAACCTAAATCAGCAATCCTTTGGGCAGTAATGGTCATTTTGATGTATGTGGTAGTGTAACAACCAGACTTTTAATACAAATGGTTTTGTATTAAATCTTTTAAACTGTATAGAAGCACATAACAAATACAGTGAATTAATCTTGATTATGTACTTTAAAAATAGTATTTTATCTAGTAGCTCACAGGAGCTAGTTACTGTAATGAACTCCATAATATCCAGCCCCACTTAGCTACAGCTACCAGCCAGATTTTTTTTCTACTGAAACTGAGTAGCATTACTCAGTGCAAAATTTCTAAATTTGTTCTCAACCGGGAAGTTGTTGCTTCTGTCCCTTTTCCTCCCATAAAAAAAATAAAAGAGAGGGTTTGAGTCCAAAATTTTGTTCGCTCTTCTCTTGGCTACATCATTTAATTTAGCAAGTTGTTTTTTTTTTCTCTACAATTTCTCTACAAGCCTTGCTGTGGTAATCAGCCTTTCTGTGGAGATGTTAGTGTCCCTGTCATCCCCTGCCCCCCCCCCCCCCCCCCCAAAAAAAAAAAAAGAAAAAAGGGGGGGAAGGTATTGTCATACAGATATTCAGAATATTTTATTGTACCCCCAAAAAAGTTGTACTTTGGTAATACAGACATGAGTAGTACAACTTCATGACAATCTCTAGCATCTATTTTAAATATAACAGTTCAAGGCTGTTGCTAGTATGAGGTTTCTTTCCGAGTTCTTGTCTGAAAAATAATTTCCTTGAAATAAATCTGTGTATTACTGATATAATAATGGAAGTAACATTTAAGCATATGGCACCTAGACACTAAACATACCTTAATTTTCCTAGAAGATAATCTGATAGCCTTATTGGAACATTTGATAGCTTATTTTGAGGAAGAATTTAACTCTCAAAATCTATGTGCATCGTTCCCTTTGCAGCAGAAGTATACATGACTCACTGCTGACACTAGGCAGTGGCATGATACAATAACCTTCCTGTGCTTCTCAACTGCTGGGACTGGCAGTGACTCACCAGCAATTTCTCTCAGGCCAAGATTTCCTGTGATGCAGGCTTCTGTGCGCACCACTTCAGCAGCCTGGCTTACGCACTCAGTTTCACACATCCAGCATCCACCGCCAGGTAGTAAAGCTGATACCCCATATCTTGCCTCTATCACATAAAAGCAATCCACACAAAAACTTTGGCTACATTCTAATACTACTAAAATAAATGGACAATGAGATTCAGATCTTCAAAAAGACTAAGACATTCATGGATTCTCTTATTTCTCTCCTTCCCCACAGCAAAATCTGTATTAGGGACCACAGTTCAAAAACAAACACTTGTCTTAACCAACTGCATTTAATGCTTTCAAAGAAAAGTTTCAAGGAGTTTCAACTTTTTATTTATCTGTCTGATCTAAAGATATTTTTAGTTATATATATCATGAACAATAAATCACTAAAAATAATAAACTGTGCTGCTACAGCGTCTTAAATCAAAGAGCAAGTATTCTTAGTAAGCAACTTCGAGAGAAAAAAAAACCCCAATAATTATTCAAAATTAGTCTGACAGAAGAATTCCCTTTATTTCTTATGAAAAAGTAACACAAGAACCTTGACTCCCTCACAACCAACAGATGGTTGATTTAATTATATAAACCAGATAAGTAACAGCTGAGTAACGAATCCAGAACTGAACCAATGACTCCATTGATCCACTGAGTCTGTTTATTCACTTCCATAGCAGGGTTCAGAAGGCAACACTAAAATTTACGAAGAAAGCATCTCCTTTCCCAATATACAAGTAATAAAACTAGAAATATCTTAAAAATAAGCCATTTTCTATCAACTACTGTTGAAAAAAGTTACACTTGCAAAGAAGTAAAAAAGAAGTTTTAAACATGTAAAATATTTAAAAGATGTGTTTGACAAAAATGTGCAACTTTCAAAGTAGTTGTATTACATGAGAAAAGGTCCTTCAATGTCCTCAGTTCCTGCTTACCTACCAAACCTTAAGAAACAAAAGTCCTACATACGTATGTTTCAGCCTCACCACATATTTTAGAAGCATTAGTAACATAAGCACACTGTCCATGTGTAAGTAGTACTCCTCATTGACAAGGCTGGTTATAACTCAAAGGAACAAAAAAGCATAGAAACCACCAAAGGTTTAGAAGCCAGTTTCTTAATTTCAGTATCACAATCAACTCTAGAAACCATAGATGAAGCTCCTTAAAGAACAGAAGGATTCTCTTACGGGAAGTACTGAAGGAATTTCCTACATAGATCCAGAAAGGATAAAAATAGTATTTCCAACTCACCTCTTTTTTTCAAGGATCTTGATTATACTAGAAAATCAACAAAATATTAGACCTCATATGGGACTTCCCAATACTGGCTGGTGTAGAAGCTTCCCTGAAGGAATCTCCTGAGCCTTAGTCCCTACCACTCTTGCACAGGAGATTACAGTAATCCCTTTTTTACTTGCGAGTCTAGTAACTACACAACATGGTCAACAAGAAGAGACACAGCCATATCATACAATTTCATCTATTTACAGGAGACTGATCCAAAAATCCTGTCTACAGGCCGTTTAAGAGAAAAACCATCATAAATCTCAAAGCTGAACTTGCAGCTGGGTGTCTGATGAGACAACAAAGACATGATGAATTTAGAATTCCTCTACCTGATTGTCCTGATTTCAGCTGGTATAACAGAGTTAATTTTGTTCTTAGTAGCTGGTGCAGTGCTGTGTTTTGGATTTGGTGTGAGAACAATGTTGGTAGCATACTGATGTTTTTGGTTGTTACTGGATGATGTTTATACTAAGTCAAGGACTCTTCAGTTTCTTTGGCCCTGCCAGGGAAAGGGCTGGAGGGGCAGGGGAAATTGGGAGGGGACACAGCCGGGACAGGTGACCCGAAGTAACCACAGGGATATTCCATACCATATGACATCATGCTGAGTATATAACAGGGGGAAAAAAGAAGGAAGGGAAGGGACGTTCAGTGTTACAGTATTTGTCTTCCGAAGTAACTGTTACGCATGACTGATCCCTGCTTTCCTGGAGATGGCTGAACCTAGGCTGATGCCTATCGATGGGAAGTAGTAAATTAATTCCTTGCTTTGCTTTGCTTGCATGTGTGGCTTTAGCTTTACCCATTAAACTATCTCAACTCATGAGTTTTCTCACTTCTACTCTTCCGATCTTCTCCCTCATCCTACTGCTGGGGGCGTGAGCGAGTGGCTGCATGCTGGCCAGGGTAAAACCATAACATTGATTCCATTTTGTCAAGGAAGCGATAAAGTCTAAAATACCCTGCCACTCCTTGCCAGGAAACCTGTATTAATAGTAAATTTTGTATTTAATAGCTATGCCTTTTACTAATGGGAACATCCTTATGCTCCTTGCCAACACAGCTCTGCATGTGAATTTAAGAGATGACAAATCACTATTAGCAATTTTTGCACTGAAGTACTGTCTAAAGCACTCAAAGCAGAGACTATTAACCCTAACAGAATCTTGTAAGTACATGCTCAATCCCTCCATTTCCACCACTTGTTTTATGAAGGACCTCAACACTCACCCCAGCCACCACTTTCTCCTCAATCACATGGATATCCTATTTTAAAAAGATCCTGTAAAAATAAGGTAAGGGCTCCAGATCAGTAGGTAAGACACACAGGAGGTGAACATAAATACAGACTGAAATTTCAAATAATAATGTTCCTGTTTCCTTTAAACGATTGTCCATATGTATCATCACACTACAGGTGACTATATGCAATACATTCATATTGAATGGATTATCAGAAAACCCAATGACTGTGGATAGTTAAAGCTTTTCTGTTGGCTGGACACTTCAGCCAGTGACGTGCTTAATGAATGTATGAATAAAAGTCCACTTGCAGCTCTCTAAGTCTCCCAAAGGATAATTTCTCTGAAATGCCACAGAGTTTGTTCCCAAACTAGAAATTTGGCCCTCTGCTCTGTTACAACACATCCTAGTGACCTAGAAGAACAAATTCTGAGGAGAAACTGTCAAACCCAAAATCTTCCCACGAGGGAAACAATAACCAAAAATAAAGGCATGTTTTCAAAAAGGCCAAGTTTACATATAGTAACGTGAAGCTTATTAGAAGGTAGCCTGTGTAATGCTGTCTCTGGTAAGGATGAATGGGTTATTTTGCAAACAGGCAAAAGACAATCCTCCACAGAAAATGCAACTCAAACCACGTGGGCTACTGGCTTCAGATATGCACAAAGTTCAACTGCACGCTGAAGGAACAAGGCAGTGACAAAAAGAGGATCAGTCCTCAATTGCCTGAATTTCTACAGTCCTGCCTGCTGAGATAACAGCTATTGAGACATCCACTCCTGTGGACAGATAAAGATAGGAAGACCATAACCTCAAACTGCTACTCTATTGTTAATGCGTGTTTCATGATCCATTGTGGGTTTGTGTCACTGACTTGCGGTATCCACAAATTAATAGCACAAGATGACAGCTTCTTTAGAAGAAAAATACCAAAGGTTACTTTTTTACTCCAAGCCCTACTGGTATTTCATAGCTGAATTCCATCTGGATGGCAATCAAGAGTCAGTAATCAGCCACGTTAGTTTAGCACGATTAAGATATTTTTATCATATACATTTTCTAATTAACAGTTTGAATTAAAAAAATAAATAAATAAAGTTCAGGGCATGGAGACATTTACCAGGTACTAAATCCCCAAAACACATGTAAGGAGAAGTACTTCTTAATGAGTCAATCAGTTGAACAACCAATCCAGAACAAGAGACAACATCTGGTCTAAAAAGCAGGACTCACATCCTCAGGGAAATGAATGGTGCTTATTTTAGTTAGAGCAGCAGAAACTCTAAAGAAGTTCTAAATAAATTCCTGAATGAAAAGACTCAGCAAAGGGAAAATTTCAATCTGTCTGGACAGCACAGACGACTTCAACAAGGCAATCAATTATAAGAACTAATGCTACACCAAGACAAATTTCCCATTAGTGCATGCAAACTAAGGTATCAGGTGTGCAGACACAAACTACCCAGTGAAACACATCTCACCAAGAGGTAGATCTCAATGCACCAGCTGCATGTCTTGACAACGGAGATGTGGGGTGGGAGAGCTTTGAGACTCAGTTTTGGCATAAACAGATTAAGGTTTCTCTTCTAATTCTGTGCATTGCTCTTTCATAAGCCACTTATAATGGTGTTATTTCATATTTATTCACAACATTTATTTACTTTTACAAAGCATTTTATAAATGTGTCTTAGAGGTAGCTTAGTTACAGAATATTCCTCACTTTAAGGCTGTAACAAATTCATGAACAGAACACTATTTTATGTAGGAACTGAAGCTGTGTTCAGCTCTTAGCACATTGCTCAGAGCATCCAAATGACAACTATTCTCACAGAATATGCATGGACAAGGTAGAAGGCTAAAAGAAAAACCTTCCAACAAGCAGGGAAAACAATGAAGGCTCTCCAGCATGCAACACAGCACTGAAGAACCTACCTAAACAGACACTGAAACTTCTTGAAAGCTGATCAGAAAAACTGTGAAATTAAAGAAAACTGAAGTCCTAAAATGGCTGTTAAAAGAACCTGTATGAATCTAACAGGTTAATGTTCTTAAGATCGACTTTAAAATCATATAGAGAAGGTCTTCCTGAATAACAACAGACCTCCAGAAACCCAAACATCATGTTACTACTAACATATGTATGTTTTCCTGTCATTCAAAAAGAAGCTGCCTCTCTGGAATTCTGAGACAATCCTACTATAATCTTGGGTAAATACACAATGAGATGCAGATGTTCCACCTTTGGCCAGATTTCCTGCACATCAAGCTCCTGGAAAGGAAAACTGTTCATAAAAGCAGCAGTCGAGACATCCACATGAGGAGATAAAGGTTCCAAATCCATTGAGTACTTCAGTCATGCCAATACAGCTGAAATGACATCAGACACAACCTGCATTACCTTCTGCAACACCCTAGGGGCCTGCAGAAGATGAACACATTAGCTGGTCAGTCCCACAGAACAGAGAAACTCCAGACAACCCTGGAAATAGACTTGCTGTGAAACAGAAGAATCAGCAACATTCTCCCGCATCTCAAAGAGGCTAATCTCAGGTTTTCCATAAACGCCAAATGGAAAACCAGAAAAAACACCCAGTAACAGCATCTCGAATAACTCAGTCGCGATGTATCACCTAAAATGTCTTATACAACCAGGACAGCCAGTTGCCACCCACTAGTTCCAATTATAGATATGTCAGGAACTAGTGAACCCCCAAATGTTATATGAGGGTGAATCTGAAGTCCCTATTTAATGAAACTGTTTTAGTCATGTGAAGTCATGACCTGCAGCTGATGCCTTATAACGAGACAAACCCATGGCATATTTTCCAAACTCCTTGTGCCTTGAGAACTTTTCTGCAAGACAAGCATCTTTGGCAGACCAAAAGCCCCAGTATGACTTGTCCTGGCAGGAGGTCAAATTGCCTGTTCTTTTGACACCAATAGAAAGTAAATGCGTCCTTTTACAGGATGTGCAATGTGATTCTGACTGTATGGTACTTCTGTAGACTAATAGGAGGGATCCACTAAAAAGGAGGGCAAGAGAAAACCCCAGGATGTCATATGCATGACTGTCAGTATCCAGCAGACAGGAGCCCAAGACAAAGGCGTATCAGCCAGAAACATGACTAACCAAAAGTGAGTACTGAAGAGGGCCAGAGATTATGGAAAAATGAGTCATGCTTCTCAACAAACACTCAAAATACGCTGATGAGAGAACGCAAACGGAGGAAGTGACTGCATTGTAACTGGTAGCCTGCATATAAGGAACATCAAAAGATGACATTTAGATAAACTGCAATGTCTGCCCAACATTTAAGAGGTTGAAGCAGGACACAAGGCTGATTTCTCTGTGCAGCAGGCTGCATAGCAACACCTGTCCCATCTAAAACTGCATCATGAGAGCAAGCCTTCAGCTTGGGCTTATTTATGAGAAGCTTTCTCAGCAGAGGAATCATTTAGGCATGCTTTGAGTTGGTTCAACTGAAAGCAGGTATAAACAGGTCTGAAAAGCTTCATATGTTTTACAGTCCTACACAGGATAATGCTAGAAGAGAAGGTTCCCCCTCCACCCCTTACACATCACATCTTTTACGATCCACACCGGTAAGACTTGTAAACCTAATGAACTCCCTCTAATTTTACCACTGCAACAAAATAATTCAAGGACAGATACGAAAAAAATATTTTGCTTCCATGTCAAGATTTAAACACACTGATGCACTCAAGGCTATATGGAAGCAAGAATATTCCACAGGGGAAAAGTCAGTTTCAGTATTGCCTGATAAAGCACACAATTTAAAGAAAATATGCATAATAGGTCAGAGCAGTATGGAGGGAGCAGAAGGCAGGTTTTCTGACTTCGATGTAACTAGAGTCCACTGACCACTTGCCACAATAGATCCATCAAATACTCTAAACAGTCATGACAGAGGATACAGGCATCCCCCAAGTCCAGGATACACAAGAAAAATGGTCTTTATCATTTAATATGGTCATCAATTCAGGTAGGAAAAGCTGACAGACGCAGAGCAGTATTCTCTGATCCACCTCTTGGGCTTGCTCATGTACAGGAAGTGATATGAAAGTTCTCAACGACTGATGGGTGAAGCAGCAAGCTCAGTACCTAAAGCATCAAGAACAGAATGGGAGAAGGTTCAGCCATTTGTAGAGGTCTACAACCAGGCAGTCATTTTCTACCTGCAATACCTATATCACTTAATTCAAGACGACTAGAAGAAAAGGTGTAAAAAGAGAATAAGAGAACTGGGTGACATATCTGCGTGATATATGTCTCTTGTAAAAGGAAAATCCCAGTGCTCCAGAGCAAAGGACAATTTAGAAATAGAAGTCAGATCCCATGCAATAGGAAGCCACTATCTGGCCAAGTAGCAGCTTTGTACTTCCTATTACCCTTCTTCATTAGCAGCCGTTAAGTGGAGCTTATGTCTTAAAGCCTAAGTCTTTCAAGATGAAAGGGATCTTCCCCTTATGCCCTAGAAGTGATCAAGTCTTTGGGAAAAAAAGACTGTATGGAGACACTGTCAAAGGACTAACTTCACGCTAGACTTCTTGTCCATGGGTTGGAAGATAAATCAGAGTTGAAAGTTTATGTAGATCTCAAACATTCAAGATCACTTTGATTCAAGGTCAAAGCTGATGGATGTGTCCAGCAAATAATTAAGCAGTCTCTCCTGCTTTCCTTGAATGGCATTAGACTTGAAGCCTTTGTAAATCAAATGTTTCTTCAGGGATCTAGTCCTCCAAGAAAACATGAGTATTTGGCACTCCTGCTGGGCGAGAGTGTAATGGATGCCATGTAAAATATGTCAGCTTCAGGAAATGAGACAGACACATGAAAGGAAGGCAAAGAGAAAGAATTACTTAAAACCAGCTAAAAGCCACAAAACCAAAGTCTATGCAATGCAAGCTGTTGCTCAGTCCTGTGCCACTGAAGACATTGTGTCAGCTGCGTGCTTGAGAGATGCACTACCTATTTCTTTTATACTTTGCAGATCCATAAAATACTTGGTCAGAAACTAGCCCAACCTCCCGCTTAAAGCAGGGCTAGTAGCAACACTGGATCAGGTCTGCTCCTCTCAAATATTTATCCTTGTGCCATAACCTGTGAATTAGCAACTTCATACATATTTCAAGCCTTGACATATGCTAATAGAATTTTCCTTTTAGCTTGTTCAAATAGGAAATAACTTGTATGGCACTTGTGCAAAAATCGACCAAAATTTCAGTCTTGCTTATATATACATGCAGTAATTCAAGCTACAATTCCAAATCCTGTATGTACTGCATATATGTAATAATATTAACCAGAGCATATCTCTGTTCAGTAAGAACTGTTCAAAGTAATTGTGATAAATTAAAGCTTCATCCTACAGACCAGTATTACAAAAGCTTACGACACAGCAGAACTGCCTCCATTTTACTAAAGCAAGAAGTCTCACAAGATCATAAGAGGACGAAAGTAGCAAAATGTACAAATACAGAGTATTTGGATTCAGTTACTTTTCTACCTCAGTGTTTTTCACAATTTATTAAAGTTAAATGAATGCAAGAAAAAGGAGCAAAGATACTGCATGTAAAAATGTTCATGAAAACCTATTAACAGCAGTATCCAAGTCCAAAAAAAAACAGAAAAAAAATCACTTAATAAAGATCTATGCTTTCTAGACCACAACAATGCTGCCCTTTTCAACAAAGATCAATAGTATCACATCTTTCAGTGTACCACCTCCTACTTTCACAAGCGCCTCTGCACTCCCTCAGGCAACCTTACATCTGTTCGGAACAGGGCTAATTTCTGTGCAATAGAAAACAGAAACCAGTTTAGCAAAACACAGGTTTAACCAACCTAATTGGCAAGAACTGAAAGAAAAAAAAAATTAAAAATTATTAGCTTACTAGAATAATGATCAGCAATGTTGAGATTTGTAGGAATGTATGTGCCCATAAACAAGGCAGTGCAAAAGGAAATTTATACAACCTTCAACACAGAGTCAAATTTTTTCAGTTTTTTAAAAATTAAAAAAACTTTGCTTTTCTTCAACCAATATTTTAGACTTCTTGTTAGGCACATTATATTAATCTGTAAGATGATGCTGCTCCCTCTCTTTCCTCCCAAACTGCTTTTCAAGAAATGTTTTCATACTGCCAGTGAACCAACTGGGTTTGTACTGTGGCATGGCAGACTAATTTAAACGAAATCTAGCAGACCAGGCTATACACAGCTATTTACAGCAGCTATTGAGGACAGCATACTTCATAGCACTAATATTTTTAAAAATCTGGCAGCCCGGACTAAGAGTACAAATGGGATGAGACTGTCTCAAGGCAGCTGCATACTAACCAAAGGTAAATATTCTCTCTGCATAAATCCCACCAGGAAGAAGCTGATTAATAAGCAATAAGCAATTAAACCCGCATACAAAATACTGCTCCATCCTGAGGATGGTGTGACTCCCACCATCACTGTGACCCTGAAGAAAAACACTGCTTTTTATACGTTCAGAACATTTTGTCTGAGACACTTCATACCCAAAGAAGCTGATACATCCAGTGAATGCACATTCATAGGAGTAACGGCTATAAGTAATGCCACATATATAAGGCATTTGTTACTGCTTCCTTCGTATATTTACACCACCTATATTGCTTTTCCTATATAACCCTTTTAAGAGTTCTTTAACTCTCTCCCCATTTCTCATACACATATGTAAGAACAAAATCCACATACATAAATGAATAAAAAACAAAAATAAAATGTATCCAGATTAACAGTAGTGTTAGAGAAAATTTATTTCTAAGAAAATGATGTTCCAAGACATATTAAATCTCCAGTGCTTCTATTAGGCAGATATACCTCAGGCTTTTTTTCTAAGCTGAGATATGAACTGAAAACCTTAATTCCTCCTCACCTCATCCTGGCCAGGAGAGTGGTTGAGCCACCATCCCTCGAGGTATTTAAAAGAGTGTAGATGTGGCACTTAGGGACATGGTTTATTGAGGGACTTGGTAGTGCTGGGTTAATGGTTGGACTCTATGATCTTAAAGGTCTTTTCCAACCTACACAATTCTATGATTCTATGAGGCATGAAGATTTATTTCTTCCACAGTTTACGCAAAGGAAGTAGCTATTAAAGAAATATTCCATTTTTTCCACCAACAGCAATGACAAGAGGACTTCGCTGGGACTCATTTGCTTATAAGCACTAACTTAGAATTACACCCTGCGGTATTTTTGAGTCAAGCTGATTCTGTGAGATTAAATATTCAGCTGATGGGATTTTTTTAGTATGATTATTTACATTTTAAATAAAACCTCATAGCTTCAATTCTAACCTCAGCAAGCTATTGCCTGAATTTCAGCAGCTGCATTCTCCTCACCTAGAAACAGAAAAAAAGGACATTATTAGGCTTTTTGCATATAGATCTTCTGAAACATACAGTCACTGAGGCTGCCTGGGATTGCAGGTGCCAGCTGAAAAGCCTACCCCTCAGATTACTACTTAGCGGTAAACTAGGAAAACACCTGTATATTAAAAAGCAGAACAAAATTTAATTTGTTCATGAATTAAATGTCATTCACAGCCAAATCACACAAACTCAGGGGAAACCACATGCCCTAAAGACCTCACTCAAAAGCCACACAACACATATCTCTGTTTCTCCCTGTTGTCTAAACAGGTTAGATACACACAAGTCAAGATATGAAGGAAAGCTTTTCATCACTTGCCCATCAGCAGCTAATCTTTAACGTGGGGTCAGTTTAACTTACTGGAAAAAGAAGCTAACAGCTGAAAAGTTCAAAGATTTTGTTTAACATCTAGTTCTGTAACAGGAACTGAAGTGTCACATCACTAACGAGATTACACATTTATTTAAAATTCTCATGGATATTCTGAAATCTGTACAATCCACAAAGCATATCTAGTATGAAAACTAGGCTTCAGCATAAACAGTTACAATTACCTACATGTCCGTTGATCATTAATTTTTTGCTGGTTTTTGTTAATTACTGCTGTTCATAAGCATGTCTTTTCTCTGATTTTCTACCATGTCAGCAGAGCAAGGGTGACATGAAAGAAACATCAACTTCTAGGTCACTCAGTTATATTTAGCATTTAAAAGTAATGGTATGAACACAAAGAAATGAAAATAACAGTTAAGCCCCTGAAACACCAGTAAGACATAACTGTGTGCATCAATCCATCTTCAGTGGGTACTCACATTTATCAAGACCCGAAGAGCACTCTAACTCATCCCTATCTGTGGAACACACTTTGATGAAGTTGTTATGAAAACTTACATTCTACCACTCTACCACCGTGAGTTCCTCCCACAGAAAGATATTCATAAAGGTAAAAGGGGTTTTCTGCTAAAAATTCAGATAGAGCTTCAGCATGCAGCGTTATTTGACAGAAATGAAACAATTCCAGAAGCAACTGCTGAAAGAAGCACTCCTTTTCAATTAAATTCCAGCATCAGGCTAACAGATCAATCTGTTTTCTAGACTGTAATGAACAAATACCCTTAGAAAAGCCTCTGCTCTGATTATGTGCTCACTGAAATTTTACTGTTGCTTTCTGAAGTAGCTGGTAAACACTTAGTGGCATTCGAAGCTCACATGTTTACTTTTTCTGCCACTTTGAGTATAAATTACCACAATATTTTACCTCTTCCAAGCATGATGTCCTTATACAATAAATTGAGACACGTAGGTCAGGAATATTTTGTTGCTGGTAAACCTCCTAACACAGAAGATATTTCATTTTTAAATGTCTTGAACAGCAAAACTCATACCTAAAGAAACACAGGGGAAGTCAGCAGGAGCTAGACAAAGGGAAATTATATCCACAAAGTCACCTCTGATTGGCCTCCTTAGAAGTATCTGAGTAATATTCCAGACATAATAGAAAAGAGTATATACTTTTAGCCTCACGTTTTTAATCATTACCTTGAATGCTATGAAACATTCAGTAAATAAGATATCGCTGTCATTTTTTAAGAACTTGTACATGCCTCTGAGGAGATTAAACAAGAAACTAAGTTCCCTGTAGATTTGAGACTGGAAATAATACCTGAAAATTATTCGCTATGTAAAGTTTTCTTCTAGCAATATAATTTTAAAGAACCAAAGCAATATTCAGTAGCATACCATTTATTTTCAGGGCAGTCAATTTCTACCAAGGAAATTTATTTTTTCTTTTAGAATTTCAGGTGTCTCTCTGAATTCAAACCACAAAGCTGCCCAAACTAGCTAAATCTATCATAAGATTTTGTTTATACTGATAAAATGTCAAAACTGAAAGTAACTACAATAATATAACATCTAGATCACAAGATACTGTAGAGCATGTTCTCAATACAGATGTGCCATCCCTTAGAAAATGCTTAATTTTCCTCAGTTACAGACAGGTCAATTAACTGGTCACAAAGTAAATGTTTTCCTAGTGGGTACCATTAATTTATCAACGTTAATTTATCTGCAGTGGCTTCTCGAGTTTTTTTGTTTCTATATGGGCTCAATAAAATCACAAGTGGCATGGAGAAGACGCATCAAATAAAATTATTAGCTAGGAGGTTACAAAAAAGAACACCACCACAAGTCAGATAAAATAAAAGCTGTGGTACACATTGTCACAATATGACACCAGAAATTTACCCAAATTCTTTCATGACAATCCATAACAGCAGTATCTACTTAAATACAAAATATACAAAATGAAGATAAAATTGTCCAACTTTTTAAGCTACATATAAACATTTATATCTGTTGCCAGGGTTATTATTCATAAAGTTCTGTTGTGAGTAAACTACATTAGTAATAAGAAAGCAAGACTTTCTAAGATAAAATAACTCTAGTACACAGACAGTACCTGCCAGCCAGATGATCTAGGGCATTTTTTTTAATTTAAGGTTCATAATAAATCACCTAAATATTTAACAGCACATTAGAAGAAAAAAAAACTAATGATGACAGTGGTTAAACGCTTTTCAGTTGTTGGAATATAGCCATTATACTAAAATCAACTAAAGAAAAAGTATTAGTATAAAAAGAAGAAAGATATGGTTTGTTAAATCAGAAACCTTGATCAGTTTCTTACTAAAACATCAAAGGTTTCATTAAGCACGAACATGAAAGGCACACAGAAATCCAGATTAGGCTTAATATGACTTATTTCCATCTTTTTTTAATGTATTTATTTAAAACAAATATTTTCATTATATTCATTGATAACAAATGAATTACTAGTTTATTTTCCAGAGCAGGGAGGTACTGGGCTGCTTTTCAGAGACTGATCTGTTATTCTTTATACAGGTCTAAATTCTGCCTTTTCACATTTGCTTGATCATATCACCTTACAACATGTTTCATGCTGATAATATCATTTGCAGTGAAATCACTCCTACGTAGCCTGAGTCAGGCAGACAAAAAGCATCAAAAGTATTTTAGAAATAGAACCTGTACAAGTTCAGCCAAAAGAAAAACAAGGAGCAGCAGAAAAAACTGCTACCCCCTGACTCAGACGCCCTGCTGAAAGGACTGAGCTTGCTGAAAGGACTGAGCATACCCCCGCGGTGGTAACAAGGGGGGAGGAGAGGTGTCTGAAGTGAAGCTGAGCCTGGGAAAGAAGAAGGGATGATTTTCCCCAAGTGTTTTAATGTTTGCTTTCTTTTGTTTCCCAGTAATTAAATATTTATGTTAATTTGCAATAAATTAAGTTAAATTCCCCGAGTCAAGTCTGCTTTACCCATGACAGTAATTGGTTAGCAATTTCCCTGTCTTTATTTCAACCCTGGAGCTTTCTCAGTCCTGTTCTCCCTATTTGCTCCCCATCCCACTGGGGCAGGGACTGAGGGAGCAGCTGTGTGGGTGTCTGGCTGCTAGCCAGGGCCAACCTACCACAGGGACAGTATAACACCCTAATGGTAAAATGTGACAGTAACACTGTCATATTTGACCCAATTTCCACATGGGCAAAACGCACTGTTGTTAAAATTGTGTTAATTTATTACCAGAAGTATTGCCATTAAAGACGAGATACTCTTCAGTGGGGAAACTGAATACCAGATAACCAGGCATGCTTGTACTCACTTAGTAAGAAATCTGTATTTCCCTGAGCCATGACTTCAAGGGGCTGAACATTTAAACTCTAATTCAACCAGTGACATAAATATACAGAAAAATACATTTCTGAATTTTTTTAATAGGTTTATGGTTTGTGAAATAAAAAGCCATAACTACACCTGAGGAAAATTCCAACAAACTAAAGTGTCACTTGTTTAATGTCTACATGGAGTACTATGAGTGTAAGGATGAATTCAACTTTTACATAAAGTTGAAGAAAAATACTGCTTAACACTAGTTTCTTTTGACAGAAGTGGTCTTTTATGTCCAGGCACACTGTGGGTATGCAGGTATCACTAAAATTGGAAGTCAAGATTTAACAGATTGTACCTAGAAGGCACAGACGCATATTTTGCAAGTACAGATATGGAGTATCATAGAACAACACAGGCTGGAAGGGACACCTGGAATTTATCTAATCCAATATCCTGCTCAAACAAGGGCAATGAAATGAGTTTGCTCAGCACTGACACAATCAAGCTCTGATATCTCCAGAACTGGAGATGCTAATAAACCTCTTAGAATGTTTAATTACTCTTAATGGTGAAAATGTTGTTCATTGTGCATAATAAGAATGAACTTCCCTTGCTGCAGCCTGTGATCATTGCCCCCTTCTCTTCTACTGCCCACCTCTGAGAAGTTCACCTCCATCTTCTTCAAACTTTCCCATGCGGTAGCCGAGGCCCACAATAACATGCCCTGAGCCTTATTTTCTCCAGACCAAGCAAAACCAGTTCTTTCAGCCTCTCCTCGTATGTCATATACTCCAGTCCCCTAATCATTTTGGCTACCTGCTAGACCCACTCCAGAACATCAGTGTCTGTCTTGTACTGCAAACCCCAAAACTGGATATGGTACTCTAGATGTAGTCTCAAGTGCTGAACAGAAGGAATGATTGCTCCCCTTAATCAGCTGACTACACTCTGGCTAATACACAACTTTATACAGTTGGCCTTCCTCACCACAAGGGCACACTGCTGATCCACATTCGCTTTGGTGCCCACCAGGACCCCTTATTGGAAAGCTGCTTAGTAGCCAGTCAACTCAAGCCTGAGTGGAGGGGGTTTTCCCATTCCATGTGCAGGACTTAGTGAGGTTCCCATCACCCCTTTTTTCCAGCCTGTTGAGGTCTCTGCAAATAGCTGTCCTTGCCTCTGGTGTATCAGTTATTCCCCACAATGTAGTATCTGCAGATCTGCTGAAAGTGAACTCCATCCTATTATCCAGGTCATTAAATAGACGTTGAACAACACTGACCCAATGCATGGCCCATGAAGAACACTGCTAGTAACCAGATATCAGGTAGATTTTGTGCTGTTGACCACCCTTCAAGCCTGGCACTCCAGCCATGAAAGTGCACTTATCTGGTGCATATTTTGCCAATTTGACAATAAGGATACTAGGGGAGACCATGTCGAAGGCCTCGCTAAAGTCCAGGTAAACATCCACAGCAGGCCCTTTATCCACTAGACCAGTCATCTCCCCATAGAAGAGGTGACCGTGTTGGTCAGGCATGATTTGCCCTTGGTAAAACTGTGCAAGGTGCTCCCAATCACCTTCTTCACATGCTTGTACGTGAGTTCCACAAAAATCTGCTATATAGCATAATCTCAGTCTCTTGAAAGGTTAACTGACCTACAGTTCCCTCTATCCTCTTTCTTGCCCATCTTGAAAATGGGTACGGTATTTGTCTTTTTTCATATACCCCTCAATTCTAAATCTCAGAATTTTAAGTCCTGAACCAAGATCAAAGGGAAGCCAATGCCTACAAACACATCACCTACTTACAGAGAAGTAAGCCTCTCTCCTGCTTTGAATGATAGCCCACACACATTCACAATGACTAAATAAGTATCGGTGTCAAAATATCCACTGGTGTCTTTCATGTGGCACTGAGCCTTTCTTGTAGAACAATATACATCAGATAAGACATTCTGAAGTCTTGGAAGGTAGACATCTGACTTTTAAACATAATGTCAGAAAAACTAGTTCTCCACAGAGGAGACTGGGATTCCACACCCTGTTTGTTGACAAAAAAACATGGTGGCAGTGGTGTTTATGTCTAACATCTGCCAGATCTACATACAGTAGTAGACAAGCACAAATGATGTGAAGAAGATTACTGATCCTATGTCACTGGCTTTTGATTGTGAGGCCCTGGAGAATAAAACAATAGCAAAGTAACAGAAAGGGCAGAATAAAATCAGTAGTTTGCCTTTTAGGAAGTCATCCCATTAAGGTTATCATCCCCTTCAAAGACAGGTTAGCAACTCAGCAATCCCAGTAAAGATACTTGTTGTTACGGAGTGGCTGGAGGAAAACACTTTGAATTGATTAAGTGGTAATCCTGAACAATGAATAAATGCAGATACTGTTTTAGCGTAACTTTGATCATTATGCAGGAATAAACATCCTGCAATCAGAGAGATGAACCAATTCTTTCATTGGAGGGACTGTACTATCACTGGCAATATTACCATTATGAACTTGAAATAAAAGTGAGAGGTGCTCAGTCCTCTTAAAATGAGGATAGAAATCCATCTTGGATTTTCTTTCCAGTATTGAACACTCCATAAATACCCCTTTTCTTAGAGCAGTGTGGAGAAAGAAGTTTTAATTTCTCAAGCAATGGCTAAGGAACTGTACCTCTTGGATACATCAAACCCGCTTCTTTAACACAGAAAGTTTAAAGGACCAAGTGTTGCCACCAGTAGAATCTCTGGCACTAAAAATTAAATCCTCAGCAGAAACAAGCAAAGTTCTTCAGTGTCAAATCCCAGTATGATCTCAGTACTGAAGGGAAGGAAGAAAGCAGGCTCTTTGAACAGATTGATTAAGCTCAAGTGTTGAGAGGCTCTCAGAGAACTACTTAAGGAGGTGCAGGCAGGTACAGGCAATATACAGAGTGTGGGGATGCAATTGCAACAAAGTGTTTGTACCCAAGCGCTAACGGTACGTGAGTACCAGCAACACGTAAGCGAGCTATCACTTTAACCAATGAAGGAGTATGAAAATAACGGGAAACCAGACATGCAAGAAAGAATAACAACACCCATATGAAGAAGCTGGTAAAGAAACTGAAACCGCTTACCTACAAACCAATTTCACCAACTTAGAGTGGAACTACGGAGTGGAACATCCAAAACTAGCAAGCCAGATAGCAATGAAAACATAACGACTGATTTAACAGGCACATGCTAAATAGATTTTAAGTATTTAAAATAAATATATGTTTTTATATGTATACATATGCATATACACACAGACCTATAAACATATTTAATAGAAGATAAACAGAAAAGAATGTCCTGACACACCTAGAAGACAAAGTTTGAGAGTCAGACTCAGAAAGTTAAAAGGTAGAAGCAAATGCCTTTAACACCTGAAAATAAGACAGGTGGGAAAAAAAGATTATCAGCAGTTCCTGACCAACACCAGGATTTCCAGATCCAGCTGAATGCTATATTTGGAAACTAAAGATATCCTTATAAATAAACCAAAGTCGAGTGACCAGACAAAGATCTTTCACAGAATAAAATCAGGAAAGGTATAATACTTGCAAGGTACTTACACAAACTAACGTTTTACAAGACTGTCGTAAGGAAACTGAATCAATGCAGACTCCAAATTAGTGCTGTAAGATGCAAAAAAATCAGATTGCTTACTGTATATTTACTTTACAAACTTTGAAAGTGTTTATGATACCACGAGTACTTTAATTACCTGGAAAGTAATGGGAGACTGCTGAAATCTATAACGAACTATTAATGCACAAGTTTTCTGTAATAAACACTCAAAAGTGACATCACTCACTCTCAGGTATGCACAGGTGCTCAGGGTTTACATGGTAAGGTTTTGGCAGTGGGGGGCTGCAGGGGTGGCCTCTGTGAGAAGAAATCAGGAGTTGCACCCACTTCACACAGGTATAAGAGCCAGGAAGGAAGGAGTAAATTTGAGCCTGGGAAGAAGAGGGGCAGAAAGGTGTTTTTTAGTTTTGCCTTTGTTTCACCAGCCTACTCTATTTTTAACTGGCAAAAAAATTAAATTAATTTTCCCCAAGTTGAGTCTGTTTTGCCCACGACAGTAATTGGTAAATGATCTCCCTGTCTTTATCATCTTGTTTTCTCTCACCTGTCCTATTGAGGAAGGGGAACGAGAGCAGTTGGTGAGCATCTGGCAGCTGACCAAGGTCAGCCCACCACAAGAGGTTGTGAAAAAAGAGCTTCTTTCACTGTCCTTCTCTACTAGTATCAAGATGAAATGAGAAAAGTGGTTAGAACTTAAAGGCGAGTCAGACTCAGTGTGGTTTACCCTATTTGCTACGAGTTAAACGGTTCGATCTGCCATGCTGCAGCAGAGGGAGGAAAAGATGAAGATGGCAAAGACTAAATGGGAAGGCTGTGAAATTAGAAAGAAGGAAATAAAATCTGCTGAAAATAAATGGGAAAATTAGATCATTTAGACAAGAATAAGTCTAAAGGCTACTGACTGTGGCATTGGACAAACCACTACCTTGGACACATTGTGTGTATTCAGGGGTGCTGAGAAAGATTTATAAAAAGAACGTAGTGATAACTCAGCTAAATCAGTTTACTACAAAATATTTTTTAAGAAAAAAAAGTTAAAATTTAGACTTTTTGCAAGATTTTTTTTTATCATATAAGATTTATATCCAATATAAAATAATCTAAAAAACCCCCATGTCTTTAACTTGTAAAATCTGGTCATAGGTGTGCATTTTATAAATTGGTTAAACACATAGTGCAAGAAAAACTACAAAGTGTAGACCAAAACAAAATGGCTAACTATACTCTGAAAAATTAAGCTGTAAGACTACAGAAAACCCTCAGGGAACTTGGACAGCAAGACTACTGCAAAAGCTAACGTGAAGATAGTCTGCCCCGAATTGAAATTGAACAGTAAGCCAGAAGCAGAGCAGCTACGGAACTGTAATGCAGACTGAACACTCTTCTTGAAGTTAAAAAAAGATCAAGTGACAACATAAGGCTCACCACAAACTCTCATGCAGATATGCCTACATGTTGATTAATATTTTACATGTACCATTACCATCTGTAACATAACTTTCTCCCTCACAGACCTATTTAGAACTGATAGTCATGAGCATTAGTTCAGTGCTTCGAAACACAATTTTTTTTCACATAGGTGTTAACATTAAAATTATAAAGAATTTGAAAAAAATGCATCTAGTAAAGAAACTAATCAACGGTTAAAAATAAATCTGCAATAGAATCAAAGCTAGTGAAAAAGTGGGAGAATACAAATCAAAAAGATCCATGTCCCGGAACCTAGGATTTAGAAAGATAACAGTTACAATTTTATAGATAACCTTGGATTTGTGGGAATACTGTCAAACATAAGCCTTGAAGTAATGCATCTGGAATACAACTCCTCCCTGGAAAGCCTGCATGCTTGATAAAGAAAATTAACACAGTGCAAGCAACAGTAGAACAGCAATTGCCATACCTTACACAGTTTCGTTTTAATTTTAACAGCCAAGGTAAGTATCGATGCCCTTGACTGTCAGGCCAGAGAACAGTCATCGCTGACATTCAGAGGGCACACACCTGGGCAGCACTGGTATATCCAGCAAGAACACATCAGTAATATCAACAGAAACAAAAGCAGACAGGTTCCAGTTTCAGCACTGCCAATGTACTCAGTATAGTATGTGGGGTGCAATGTGTTGATTGTCTGAAAGTCCACTCAGTACTACTATATTTTATGCAGTGTTTTTGCAGCTAAACATACACGGGAATCCCAATCACTATGGAAGAACAAAAGATTTTGGGTTTCTATCAAGGCTCAGACAACTGGAAAACTTAGGTCATGATTTAGGGTAGAAACCTAAGCACACATAATACATTACACCAATTAGTGTTTCAAAACTGAATTATAATAGAATAATTCAGGCTAGAAAGGACAGCAGGAGGTTACCTAGTTTAACCACTTCCTCAAGGCATGGCCATCTTGTTGAGATTAAACCAATTTACTCAGGACTTTATCCAGTCAGATATTGAAAACCTCCAAGGTTTTCCTTACATTCAATCAGAACCTCTTATTTCTGTTTATATCCATTATTTCTCACCCTCCCACCCTGCAGCATGCAAAGTCTGGTTCCTTTTCTCAATAACTGCCTCACCGTATGGGAAGACTGCTACCAGGTCCCCCCTAAAGACTCCTCCAGGATAAAAAAGGCCCATTCCCTCAGCCTCTTCTTACAGGGACTGTGCTTCAGCCCATTAACCACTTTGGTACCCCTCCCAGGAACTTGCTTACTTATTGATACCTTCTTTGTACTGGGCATCCGAAAGCTGGAGAGTGTTCTACACATGGTTTAACAAGTGCCAAGTCGAAGGATGTAATCACAATGAACTTCTCCACTGGCAGGCTACACCCCTGGCTTATGTTCAACTTGCCATCCACCAGGCCCCCCAAATCCTCTTCTGCAGAGCTGCTGCCCAACCAGTCAGACCCTAGCCTCTATTTTTCCAAGGGGCTCTTTATTCTCATTCATCCTTGTTGAACCTCATAAGCCTCCTGGCCTGCTCATTCCTGCAGACTCAGCCCCTCTGCACAGCAACTTTGAGCATATGAACTGGTCCCCTTAGTTTGGTGTCCTCTGCCATCTGAATGTGGACCACGTCACTTCCCATCCAGGTCATTGCTAAAGATGTCAAACAAGACTCAACTTGTTACAAGCAACTGGGTAAGTAATCACTACCCTCCGAGTCCGATCGCGCAACCAGCTTTTTACTCATCTGGCTGCTCAACCACTCAGACCATACCATTCTGACTAGAATGACAAGAATACTGCAGGAGACGGTGATGAAACTCTTACTAAAGGCAAGGTAAATGATATCCACTGCTCCCTTCCTCACTCACAAATCCAGACATTATCACAGAAGGCAATGAGATCTGGCATGATTTATCCTTGATAATCAGTCCATGCTGACTGTGCCCAGTCATCACCTTGTCACAGATGTGCACAGAAATGTATTCCAAAAGGACCCACCCCACAATATTTCCAGGGACTGAAGTGAGGAGAAGCAGCCTGTAATTCCATGGTTTGTCACCTGGACTGTTTTGAAGATTGTGGAACATCTGCCTTTCCACAGTTTATTGAAACCCCTCCCCAATTTCTTTTGTCTTTTAAAGATGATAGAAATAAGCCTTCCAGTGGCACCAAACAGCAATCTCAGCACCCTCTAATTCATCCTGTGGTCTTGTATGGATCAAGTTCTTTCAAGTAATCCCTGACTGAACCCTCATTCAAATCACTGCTGGTAGTGCTTCCCCTTGAACCCTACCTCTGATGGCTGAGGTCTAGAACTTCTTGAGTACCTGAGCAGATTGGCATAGCACAGAAGGATGGAACATTCTGTTCAGATGTGTGATCTCTCTATTTGCATACTGTGGGAGAATGTAGGAAGCCAAATGGGAGGGCTGAAGAAATTGAGTAATCTCTTAGGGGAACAACAACAGTCTGCACTTCATATTAAAAGTTCTTGAAGAAATCCCTCTGTTCCACAAGCAAGAGTTGAGAAAAACCTTTTTTATTCCTTTCCCTTATACTTGCCCAAGGATGGGAATCTTAAGAAACTGAAGCATATTTTTAGTGAGTTTATAAAATCAAAAGAAAATTCAATCCTCATTTACTACTTCTGTCCAAACTCTTCTGGAAACAGAGATTTTGAGCAGGAAATAAATGATTCATAAGTGTCAACAAAAGCAAGATTTATTTCATTCTAGAGCTCATTACAAAATGTGTTTTACAGTAACAAAAATATCCATACAGTTCTAAGGTTTTATCTTTTAACCTTATTTCCCTCAGTGCTGCTGTTAAAGGAACAAAGTCATGTGAAAATCAGCCTTTCTGCCAAGTCACTTTCTAATCAGAACAGTTCACTGACACTCCGCTCAATCGAAGAATTCACTCAGCTCTCTGAAACTAGTACCAGCAAAAGGGGACCAACAATGACAAGTTATGCAAGATAAACAATAGTGGAAATTCAGCATTTTAAAAGCAAATTTCATCCAAAAAAAAAAGTTTAGGACTTCCTAATATTTGGGTGGATTCATACTGAATTGATTCTGCTTCATTCACCATATGTTGAATATGTGCTCACATTATTACAATACCAAATGTGCCTCATTTGGTGCAGAGACTGATGGGTACTAGAGGGGGACAAAACCCCATAGTGATAGGTAATTACTGATACTGCTCAATAGATCTGAAATTTTGTTGCAGAAATTAAAGATGCATCAAGAATCAGCAGAAAACAGATTAGTGGAAAAATACATTTAAGACAAGAGCTTGTATGTTTTTTTCCAGAGAGTTTCTGTCAGGTGTTGATTGTCAAATTGGTTAAACATTTCCCTAGAATTTATGATGTCCACACTCTTCTGTTGTTGACCTGACTGTTGGCCATTCAGGAAATACACAAATCATTTGGAACTATCAAGTCAACACAAACTGTGCTTTGAACCACGACACATTGTAAGAAATCCATGAAAAACAGGATCCTTCTTATTTCCATGTTAGCCACATAAATGAGTAGCTTGGAAACATACATGTGTGTGCCTTAGGGCACAAACTGTTGCACAAAACTACTTGTGCAATTCAAATGATTCCAACATCGAAAGTGACATAAGAACAATTATGCTACTCATCTCCTAACAGCTAACCCAATGCTGAAGGGGGCAAAAGAAAGGAACTGTGCTTAAGGGAGAAGAAACCAGCCCAAAAGAACACAACTTAAGAGATAAAAGACTTTGGGAAGAAGAAAACATCCATTTTAACTAAAAACTGAAGTATTGTATATGAAGGTACTATTAATAATTAGCAATCATTTACTTCTAATAAAAATATATCTCTGATGCTTTATATTTCATGTTTTACACAAATTCCCATTTTCTCAATTTGATGCTGTACTGTTTAATAGAATCTTTTAATGGAAAAAAGCCTGATGTGATAGACAAAAGTTATGAAAACAGAGATGTTAATTCAGAACGTGTTAAAACAAGTTAAAAGGGAAGAAGTTTCCTACTGGAAAAAAATCAAGAAAGTGACTTCCATAAATCAGAGGTGAGCTCTTTACCAGGCCTCTCATTGCTCAAAAAATGTGAAGATTTGTAAGAAATTGTTCACATAGTAAAAAGTTTATCACCTTTTCTGTTTGCAACATACATAAATATGAATAAATAAGTAGATACTACTGATTTTTACGGCTTAAAAGAACAACAAAAGAAGCCTAACTGAATGGAAGATTAGGGGCAGAAATATTGTTCATCCCATGAGAATTAAAAAAAAAAAAAAAAAAGAAAAATACAGCATATTCCCTCTTAAAATGAAAACGCAGTGAAAATATAGAATCATTGAGTCAAAATTACCCATTTTCAAGGAAAAAGTATTTCTGCGGTTTTGTAGTAAAGTCTGCTATTCATGAAGTTCTAATTGAGCAGATTAGAAGTCCAGAAAACTGCAGTGCTCTGCAGCAAAATCTCATCTCATCGTTTCAGTTACATATAAACCTATATGGCATATTGATCCTTCTTGTTATGGGTGCACTACTAAAATTAGTACCTTCACTCACAGATGATTAACAAAATTAACCAACATAGTTGTTTAATAACAGAGAAATACATGTCAACTGTGCAGTACAGCTGAAGCTCAACACCCTTCAAGAAAAGGTGGCAAAAAAGAAAGACATTTTGTTTCAAGCGTAACTTAAGCATACTAGAGAACTCTTACGAATACATGTCTGAAAACCTTACAGTACTTAAAATATACAATTACTTTTTGAAGTAGGAGGTGGTTTTGCTTTCTGATGGTTAACACAGGATAAAAATTCTCCAGTATCTCAAACTGCAGCAACCACTAACTGCATGATTTTGAATAATGACATTATCTCTAACCCAATTTACTGGTTTGGAAACATTTTACAATATGCATTCACTGACAGAAATAACATGTACCTTCCTGAGTGTTTAAATGTTTATTTCATTAGTATTTAAACTCCTTCAGAGGTTCAACCATTAGAAGCTGTACAAACACGACTACATACCCAACAGCCTTTTATTTTGCAGCAGCAGCAGTGCTGTTTGGAAGATTCTCAGATAGTTCCTACTTGTCATGTGTTGGTTGGCTTCACAGAACAGTTTCGGTGTGTGTGAATTAAATAGAAATCAGAGGAAACTAAAACAGAAGCTCTGCTCCAGATGCACATCAAACACATCCCAATCCCTAATGGAGAAAAAGAAGTGAGTCAAGTCACTCCTTCGGATAGCATAAAACCACATGTGCAGGGGAATGTTTGGTTCAGTAGAGCAAAATAAATGCAGTCAAAGAGTTAAATAGCCAGTTTATATACAGCATATATGAAGGGGTTCCAGCAACTACCAACTATCTATAATTGGGTCTTACTGCACCAAATAACCTGCCAACAAGTTCAACCTGTGAAGTACAGAGCTACTTTTTCCACATCAGTCTTCAAAGACTGTCTAGCATCCAGCAATTCACAAAGAAACATTAACAACTGTATAAAGCATAAAAGAAAGTGAATAAATCATTTCTTCCACAAGTTCCCAGTCTTTCAGATTAAAGAAGTGTGACATGAAACACTATCAAGAGTTAATTAACAAAAAAGTGATGCTAAATATGAATAAATGACAATTCTCACACAGAGACAGACCTCAGACCTCTTAAAGGTATACAGATTTGAGCTGATTCAGCCAAATGGAAAGGAGAGGAATAATTTCTGAATAAGTACACACTAAATTGATTCTGCTTTGAGAAAACAAAGCATGCAGTTTTAGAAGGCTAGTCTTGAATGCATTCTCAGCCTTAAAAAAAAAAAATAATAGTAAAAGCTTTTTCTGGACAGAAACAATAACTTAGAACCTTCTTTAAATGGCAAACATTGGATTTTTAATGTTATTTCTAGATGGGAGAGAGAGAACAGAGCAGCAGTGTGAACATACAAAAGTTGAACAAATTTCTAAGTGCAAAGCCCAATTTTAAAAGTCAATTTGTAAACATACTTAGTGACTTAAAAGAAAACAGCTAAAGAAAAGAAAGATGGGTTTGTAATAGTAATTAGAAGGTATACTACTTCTGACTAAAATGGCTTATAAAGGATTAATCGCAGAACTACTAGCAGGGTCTCATTAGCATGTTATACAACTGCAAAAAGTATTACAAATCATAACCTGAGCACACACAGTTGTACCCACACCTAACTTCAACTGTTTGGTCAAGCACGTGCACAGAGCTTCTCATGAATCATCGCCAACGCATACTTATTAAAGCTCTTCTTACTGTCAAAAACATCTGCTAGTTCAAACCAAAAGTAATTCAGTATTAAGAAAACTTTGGATGAACTCATTTTATAGCAAGGTGGTTTTTTGCGCACACACACCCTGCCAATACATTACTGCAGATAATTCCATTCTTTGGAACCTCTCAGACGTGGTGAAGTGATCAGAAGGTCCAAACACAAAATGGTTCAGTTTTTCATTTTTCTTCATCTGTAAAAAATGCTGTTGACTGCACGCATACAGCACACTATTTACTCCTTCCTTAGAAAGGTCCCTCCTTTGAGTAACTAGGCTCACAGATCTATTAAAATAGTTACATATTAACAGGCTCACAACCATATGGCCAAACCTGACCCATCAGATATTGCTTGAGAGAGAAAGCCTTAAAAATTGTCATCCAAATCAAAGCTTCCATTGACAGAATAATTTGACTTAAATGATCTACAGGCTGGTGAAGACTGGGAAATTCTTCTACCCTCAAAAAAAAACCCAAGCAAGCACATCTGTTGTCATAGGCCTTTTGTACAAGTACTCTGGATAAACTGTTAATCTTCACAAGTAACTACATCTGTTGCTTCTAACATATGGACACACAAAAGGAAGATTTTAAAAAAGTACAATTATTTGTTATATATTTGTTATGCTAATCTAAACCACACAAAAATTGTTAGACTGGGTCAGATCAAAGAATTATCTAGATTTTTACCTCTGCCCTCTCCCATAGTTCTTTTCTCCTTCCTCAGCAAGATTACTGTGCAGCACGATCAGCAAAACACTGAAATTTCGGTGTTTAATTATGCTTCAACACTGTCATTTGTAGTCTAAAATGATCAGAGATTAATAACAAATCACTGAACAATCTGATTCTCCATACTTACCCAATCAAGGGAAATAAGGCAGTTACTTCCTGAGTCTCCAGTGCAGGGCACAGCATTTCCTAACAATTTAATTAAAAGCCTTTACTATGTTTGTCCTTTCTGCCCATTTCCTTTTTCTATGATTATTCTGGGATTCATTGTTTCACCTATTAGCACTAATCCTCAGCCTAAAGCTTTTCTCATCTTCCTCACGGATGTACTTCTCTCATCCAGCAAAGAAACACTGAAATCTCTTGCCACAGAAGCCAAAACCACTTTCAGGAACTTCATATGTACATTTTTAGTTGACGCAAAATCCAGACTGATACTTAAGTCTTACTGTGAGCTGAGGGATCTCTTGTGGATCAGATCAACAACCATGTCCCACAAGACTTCCATAAAACAAATCGTAACTTAAAAAGAGATAGGAGCAAATCTTATCCTACATGCTTCTTTGCTCTTTTTAAGTCTACAATACAACTAAGACCAGCTTTTTCGTACGTGGAAGAGAAAAACCTCACAGTTGCTTTCCATTTGTGTGCGTGAGAGGCATCTTCCATTGTGAAAAGCAGAAAAAGTAATTTCATTTTGTAGTACACTGGCAAGAAAGTGTTCAACATAGACATGATATAGAAACCTTCAGTCCTAACACCTAGCTCCACTGAAAGGATCTAGCCCAGGTTGTAGAAGTATGACCACTCAAAGACAACATCTTTTTCACCAGTCTACTGCTTCTTTAGATCAGATCCAAGGCATGAATTGACTATGGAGGATTAGCATCTTCTACAGTAAAGTTTTACTTTCCAAGAAGGTTGGTGTTTCTTAGCTGTCTTGCCTTTAACATTTTAACATTTCTATTAAGAATTTAAGAGCTTTGGTATACCCTGAATCTTTTAGCAAATCAAATGTTTAGTATTAAATGTTTCCATCTCTCAAAAGAGATGTAGCCATATGAATGAGCCTTGTGGATTCTTGGTGAGATTAGATGCTGGAATAAGCTGCATGGGTATCTTGCGTCCTTAATGAGGAAAACTCTAGTTTATCTCTATTTACTTTTGTTGCTTTATGTTTTATTTCTGTTCATCTGAGAACTGATATCCACTTACAATGTGGAAAGTCGACTCAATTATGCCAAAATTAATTAAAAAAAAAAAAAAAAAAAAAAGCAGCTTTGTTTCCTCACAGCAAGATAGGAGGTCTACTACAGGACACCACTGCCTTCAGTGTCAGGACTTCCTCCTGGTCAAAAATAACTCAAGTCTACCAATAGGTTAAGCCTGAGATAAGCATTCTTGTGCTCATAGGTCCTCAAAGACAACATGGTCCAACACAAACATATGTTCAGAAAGCCTTTCCCTTGGCTAAGTCAAGAAAGTATTTCTCATCAGAGACATCATTCCACCAAAAACCAGACCATGCAAACAATTTCATGACTCCTGTAAGGAAAAAAGGCATTTTGGCCTCAGCACACTGCACTAAAGGAGGCAGGACCTGCATTTTTTTTTTTTTTTAATGCCAGGAACAATCAACTACTATGGAAGAACCAGATCCTGTACAAAGTACCTGAAGAAAAGAGTGTTTCATCTCTGAATGGTAGTAGTTCACATGCTGACTTGTTTTAATCTCTGAAACAAGTGACAAAAAGTATCAGAAGAAACGCACGGTCCTGTATTCTTTGGAATCCACATCAACATATAATTAGAAGACCATCTGTTCTCAAAACTGAACAACCCAGGGTAGCGGGTACCTAATCATATGACAAGAGGGATCAAAAATCCATAAATTGAATGTCAAGCATAAGGCCTGCATCTGTGAAATGTTTAGACAGCAGAAGAGTATTGAGTGAAGTGCCCTACTCTTTGATAGTGCTGCTAACAAGAACATCATGATGAAGTAGTATGTATTGGCCAGGAAAAAATGCAATTATACTTAGCTTTGATACAGATAACAGTGAAGTTTAGTTAATTTGGGACTATCATTTACTACTTGCTTATTCTTCTAAACCTAGGCTGTCTCCTTGTTTCTCTCCCCAGCACACTGGAATGGGACGTGAAGGGAGAGGAAAAGAAGGGAAGAAGCAGAAAAGAGTACCACTGCATAAACAGAAAGGCACAGCAACATGCTACAGAACCTGGTAACAATGCAGGTATCATACAGCAACAGGTGTTAAACAAAGCACTTTTTTAAAAAGCAGAATTTATTTTCTACCTTACGCATGAGATTCGAAAAGCTATCACCCCTATGATCTGGTCTTATTTTGTTTACTTGCAATGAACTGCCCCAGATCTTTAGGAAACCACAGACTGCCTTTAAATTCCTTTTGATGTGGTGCCAAATACTGGAAGAATCTAACTGCCTCCAAACAATTGCTCACCCTTGTTGCTTATAGTATTTGTTTTCCAAAACAGGGACAACAAGCTTAGATTTGAAACACAATCCATACAGGAACGGCAGGCAGCATAGAGCAGCCAGGACTAAATAATTTTTCTCTCTCTTTCAAGGAGATCCTGGACCAGTAACCCCTACCCAAGGAAGAGCAAAAGCAGCCCACTGCACACACTTGAGTCATTGAAATAACGGGAAAAATTAGTAAAAAAGTAAAGCTTTTATATAGATGAATAAGCAGTTTAAATGCAACAGCCACCAAAATCTCAGGTTTACTGATGATAATACATTACTTAGCATTCCAGTTTATAAATGAAGTTGCTAAAATTACACTGAAGAGGCCAGTCACATGGTATTTATTCCTGTAACTGCTGTAAGTTTAACTCCTCTGACTTCTAATGCAATGATCACTAGGAGCACTCTTAATGGTGTTCTATTGCCAGTATTTTGGCATCTGATCGTGCTCATTTCAGTGAGCACACATGCAATAAAATGACTATTTTATGTTTTGGGGGGGTATTTTTTGGTGGGTTTTGGGGGAGGAACTTTGATGTGTGGGGTTTGGGTTTGGTTGGGTTTTTTGTTGGGTTTTTCTTGGCGTGGTGGTAGTGGTTTGGTTTTGTTGTGTTGTTGGGGGTTTTTTTAAGAATTCAGTCTCTTCCTAGTGTGAATCCCTAAGATGAATTTCTTAACAGAGGTCAACTGAAAAAAAATCAAATTTCCATGAGATCTCCTTCAATGGATAGTTTCTTTATGATTTAAATGTAAATACTGACTCTACAATTATAAAACATGATGCATATTGGTATAACCCAAATGTCTCCCAATCAGTACAGAAATTTTTGGTGTTTTGTCTAAGGTTGTAAGGGGGAGTGGGGGGGAGCGCAGAGGGGAGAGGAGTACAGGTACCTCAGGATAAAGGAAAACAGACTATTGACTAATATTCTTTGGAAGCAAAACTGACTGTACAAAACAATACAGCAACAGGGCACAATTACGTTACAAAGCATTTCAACAGTAAATAAAAGAATCACTAAATCAAGGGTGGTTTTGGTGATTTGCTATGATCTTTAAGTTAGAATGGAGTTTTACAAAAGCTGATCATTGCTACCTGCTTCTCAAGGCTGTTAATATAACCAAAAACCCATTTCTGCTTCACAGTCCAAGGTACTACTACTCCAAGAACTAAGCAAATCACTTAGATGTAACAAGTACTGACATAGAAGGAAGCTAATTACACTTTGTCTTTTTTTTTTTTTTTTCCACTACAAAAAGTGACTCTGGTCTTTCTGAAAGGACCCAAAGGAAATCTGCAAATACTATGTAAAAATATACTTATGTAGACCTTGTGGGTTATAAAACTAAGTTTTGCTGAAAAGACTTTCTTTTCAAGGTCTAATAATTTCTATCTTCAGACAAAAAAATGGAGATACAATTATGATCTGCTACATTTAGTGGATGAAGTTTTTTTTCCCCTCTGTTCATGAGATTATGCAAAAAAAATATTAAAAAAAACCAAACAAACAACAGTATAAAGCATTATCCATGCAGGAAAAAAAATAATAAATTGTATAATCCCGAACAGCTACGCTTACCTGCTGACAAGCCACTGTAATCTGATTTCTGCTGAGGAGCTCAGACCACCACAAATCACTATTACTGATAACACTATTATTTTATTGTGTTCACTAAACACAAGTGCATATACAAAATGAATTCAAAGGAGTTGTACACTGGAACATATAGAGCACTACCAAGTTTATTCCCTGTTTTCCCTCCTGCCAGCTGAGGCTAAAGTAGTGTTTCACAATGTCTCTTTCTTCAATTACCAATTCAGATAGCTGGCATGACGGCTCTTTGTAAGTTATCCACCACAGTAATCACTTTCAGAGCACAGGGATGTCTCTTCTGGACTCTTTTGGTCTCTAGCTGTTATCTCAGAAAAAAAATAATAATAATAAAAAAAATAGATATAATGTATTTACCCTAAAGACAAAAGTTTCTCTTACTAATGCCTCAAGCGTTATACAGACTGTTTTACAGGATCTTATATATCTACTTTGCTGAAAAAGTAAATGCTCCTTCCAACTAACAATTTGGTCATGGCATCCCACTCTGCTGCATCATCTTCAAGTCTACAAGGCCTTCCAATATCACAAAATTGGAAAGAGTTTAAAAAAAGGCCTGATCTCAGTTTTTGGCCTTGGAGGTATACATGAAGACTGGCATACATATTAGGACAACTTCAATCCTTTTTCAGTGGACTGGCAGTTCTATCAAAAGTGCTCCTCTACTTAATACCACATAGAGTAAGACAGACTCATGAATACTGGATTTGGCACTAGAAAGCTATAATTTCCGTACAAGATCACTGCTAAAATGAACTATAATGTAGGAGTACCTCTGTGCTATTGCTACTATCTATTATTGTTCAACTGTCCGCCGAGTGACTAAAAGGAAGCCTGTCCCAAACCAGAGCCTTACACAGTTCCAAGCTACCTACTTCATACTTCAGAAAGTAAGAAGACTTAAGGGAAAAAGTTAGTAACCTAAACACCAGAATTACAGTAACGCTGAAAGAGACAATGGCATCTAGACAAATACAGTAACACAGACAAGACTTTTCAGGAATATACATACTGAATTGCAGAGCAATACACTGCAACCCTAGTTCGGAGTGCAATGCCTGACCAGTCTCAATACATAGCAGACAAAGAATTATAGCAGAGAGTCTGCTATTTAAAGTTCTGCAGAATTTAAAGTAATCCCTCCCCCAGCTTAACAGCAAAAAGCACAGTTAAACTACTAAGTTCAACAGCACCACTGACGTCATCTGTTTTATTACAAGCTGCTTTTAAGTTGGTAGTATTCCCCTTCTATGTTTAATGGATCAAGTAGAAACCAGCTGTTCAGCCTATGCTACAGTTCAAAGCAACTCACGGTTTTAGATTCTACCTCAATAGGAAACATGGGAGAAAAAGAGTGTTGGGGAAACCTAGATAAGCACAAAAAGTCTGATTTTTTTTTCAGTAATATATTTTAAGTACTTCCTTATAGATTATAAATATATAAGATTTCCTTATAGAATTGCAGAAAGACTGAACACAGAAGGCCCATCTCTTGGGCAATTACATGACAATTTTTGAAGTCACCACAAAGCGCTGCAAATTGATAAATGCCTCAGATACCAAGCACTCTTAAGGAGACAGTTTTGAGTTATTCTGAAAGACAATTAAGTTATAATTTAATGCTGCAACTGGAGCAAGACAAAGGGAACCTTAAAGCTGTCAGCATTCTGGAGAGCCGACAGACATCTGTCATTGAAAGTATTTTTTAAGTGTAATGCTGCGGGATACAGATAATGCCTTTAAGCAATGACTATGGAACCACATATTGTGCAATTATACAATTATAATGGGAGAAAGTTTAGCCTTCTATCAACTAACAACCAACTCAGGAATGGTATTAGTATTAGAATGACACAGTACTAAGACAAATCAGAGCTCTATTTTATATATAATTTTTAAAAACCCAAAAAAATTACATCAATGCAGAAGTGAGAATTAATCCAATTTTCAGATCATGTACTCATTAGAAGCTCTGCCAGTCTCACAACAGCAGCACCCAATGCATTTAAGAGGCTAACACATGGCCAACTATACGTTAAAAAGTGAGATGCTCATTCCACGCTACTATGAAATGGAGGTTACTTCTGGCCCTCAAGAAGGCAGATGATGAAAAGCTGCAGTACACCCATCACACTTCTCCATCACAATAAAGCAGATTATTCTTCAAGCGGTTACCCCAAGCAAGGTGAAATTCCTTTCAGAAATATTTTCTTGGTTAAACTCTCTCACTCAGACATCCAACGCCTCTAACCACAGAAAGACCACAGAAATACATCAAAGTAAAAAGATGTTTACAGCAGTACCACATCATTTCAGCTGAAACACGTATAAGATCTTAAACATAGATCAGTCAAATGTGGGAGATTTCAATGCAGGGCATTAGACATTTAATTTCCATTGCACTTTTTTTTTTTTTTTTAAGGGACAATCACCTTGTTATAAGCAAGTTTCAACTGAGAGAAGTTCCTTTTTCTTGAGTTCCACATAGTCCACTATGGTCCAGTTTTTAGGAAAATTATTTCTACCAAAGTGCAAAAAACCCTGTCTTTCCTTCCCTCTTCTGGCTTCTGATGAAGAGGTTTCCAGGGAAACCTTAAACCACACACACACTAAAAAAAAAAAAAAAATTATACTCAGAAAAATACAGTTCCTTCTAAAGCATGCTAAGGAAAGTGATACCATGACAAAAACAAGTTCCTGTTTATTGACTCCATCAGTCCCTCCTTGGATATGCACATGTTTGTTAACCTTTAGGAAATAATTAGCACTCTCCTTTTGGCTTCTTGCAAAGTGTAATTGGTTAACTAATCCACATTACACTGAAAACTATTGTATTTTTCCAAGAATCTACGTTAACTACAGGAATACTTTCTGTGTTTAGTTTTGAGCTCTTCAAGATGAGATGACAATGACATCCCCCATTTATGAAAAGAAAGGATTTTCTGGCTCTTCAAGATCAGTTACAAAGGATGAAAATAAAGTTCAGCATATGCTACACTCCACAGCTGTTGTATTTGCACAGAGTAACTGATGAATACAGCTGTGCTGCACCACAGCTCGTGAAAACACCACAACTGAGCAAGACTAAAGCACTCTCAACCCAAGTGAAAGCTAAAGAGATGCATGTGCATGACACTCAGTTATTACATCCAACTGCCCTAAGGCAGCAACCGAACAAAAAGAGATGTGACTGTCTCAGGACAGGCAGCATGCTCTTTCCCTATTGATTCTCTGATCTTTATTGAATTCAGAAAATTTCCTGGAAATCAGTAATACATCAATAACAGTGATTTATTTGCACATGTTCCCAAGAAATAGGGAAGAAAACCCAAAGGTACCAGTGTATTTTTCACCGGAGGCTGAGGTAGCAATCAACTGGAGCATACATTGTCACATATTTTTAACAACTTCCAAAATCAAGAGGCAATTCAATCATTCAAAGCTGAGGTGACAAGAATAGCAATAAAAAAAAATACAATCAGGGACAATCAAGTGTGGTACAGGAATAAAGAACCAAAACCACAGCAAAGAGATGAGATATCAGATAATCGCATGAGTCAGTCAGCATCTTGGCTCCGAGTTGAGTCAATTTTTAACAATGTATTTGGTCCTAGCTAAACATAATATAAAGCACAAGTTCTGCAAATGTGAGAAGTCTTTATTAAAAGAGATGTGCTGAAATACTTCCATTGAGATCTAAAACACAATTTCCTGCAATTATACTGGAACTCATTGTATGGGGAGGCTGGAGGGGTAATGAAAAGGGTTTTCTGATCCCCCAACAGATCAGAGAAATCCCTTGTTCAGTGTCTAAACAGAGAAGTCTGTTTAATTACAGTAAATCCTATTAAACTGATCTTCCTTATAAATGGCTGAAGTGACCAACTCCAAAAGGCTATAGAAGACACAATGAACGGAGTTTAATTAGGACACACTGTTAGCTAAGTATAATCTATTAATTAGCATTCTTAGTTTTTACAGCTCATTGCAATAATACCCTTTTACTTTTAAATTGCACCCTTCTTTTTTTGGACCAAAGTTATACAATTCTACCAGTGTGGTAGTAATTATAGTGATTGCCTAGAGAACAGTGGCCTGGAAGTATCTGTAAATCCTTAATTAGGGGATAAACTTAAGACAAGAAAAAAAACAAACCTCAGATAGAAGAATCACTGTTCTTCAACCTATACATATTTGGTAACTGCTTAATCCATTCTAAACTATATACTCATGGCATTTTTCTTGCAAGATTTCCACAGCATCCTCAAATGTCAATATTTATTTCAGAAAAAATATATTCTGAGACATTCTCTTCAGTATGAAAACTGAACTTAAAAATGAAAATAAATTGAGAATTAAAATACTTACCTGCATCTGAAATACAAAGAACATTACAAAGATGAGTGAATGGTATTCCATGTTTTCATTATACTGGTACTGCACCTCTACATCCTAAACTAAAATTGTCACTGGATTACTCTTTCTAAGGAAATCCTACTTCGCTACTAAAAGCTGTTTAACTTTAGGTTTTCTTCACTCCAGGGAGGTGTATGAAAATGAATATGAAATGTCACACACATGAACAAATCCCATGTTTTGATACTTACCACTCAGTAAGAATACAGCTATACATGACAAGTTCATTAAATTATTTCATCCTGACTCAGGAAAAGCAACTTACTTTCTTCAACTCAGTTCTTTAAAAAGTGAAGGGGGAAAAAAGAAAAAAAAAAATCACCCAGTTTCAGTGTAGCAGCAGTGTAGCAGATTATCACTAACAAAAGGAACCTACTATTTAAGACAGGTCGCCTGAAAGTAGCATATAACATGCCAAGTATAACCAGCACTATTTTCTTCCTCCAGCAGTATCTTCTCCCCTCCACCTTCTAAAGCAAATCTTAAAAAAAGCACTGCCTAAAATAGCAAGTATACCTTAAGAGCTTCAAGAACATGACCATGCTTGAGTTATGGAAAATATTTCATTAAACTTTCTTGGATATTTAAAAAGCTCAATGGGGAAATTTGTCAATTTCAGGAAACTTTTGGAGTTGGATGCTGGGCCTGTATTCACTAAGAGTGGTGAGGTTTCTTACTGGAAAGTCAAGAGAGATGCCTAACTCACATTTGACCACAAACAACTGAACAGGAGGACACTAACTCAAAGACAAGTAATTACTTCACAATTAAGCTAGCAAGAAGGCCTAGGTGGGAAAATTTTTAAAAAGCTTTTAATAAGTACAGCTGACTACAAAGAGAGCTCAATTTTAATCAACCTCTCCGTTTTATTCTAATTTAGGCATGCTTTTGAAAGGGACAAGACAAAAGAACTAGATGCCCAAGTTTCTTTATTTTTCTGCCTACTCTCTAACTAGCCAGACCACTACAAAAAAACGTGTAGGGTGCTTTATGATAGTTGCATAACAAGATATGCACTGCTTATGACAAAAGAGTAGATGAGCAGGTATTAAACAGTGTTAGTTAAATGTAGCCAAGAACACAATTTATATCTGTTTGTGAAAACATCAAGTCTGGAATTTTTAATTGGAGCTCTAAAATAAGACCAGTGTAACGTGAACTTTGTTTTACTGGCAATCCGTCAACATTCAGCAACAGTTCAGTTGTATTGGGAGTCAGCAGTCAGTATATTCTGCATCTCAGAGAATTCTTCAGGAGGTAAGCACTACAGAAATATTAATTATGAACAGAGTAGAATACTTCCAAAAGGAAACCGAGTGGTTAACATCAGTCCCAGGAAAAAAAACCAAGACACAAGGAGAAATGAGCATTCAAGAGGTGCATTACAAGTCTGACAAGAAGTATTTAAAAAGAGGCTTTCAAGTTGAAAACACATCTTAGTCATACCAATTACCTGGAAAAAGCACCAATATAATTTAGCTACTTAAATGTGACATGCAAGTTTAATAAACTCATTTAATCATGCTACTGTACTAACACAAAAGTGACATCAGATGACAAACCTGGTTTTCTTCTTGCAAAACTCTATATTGTTCCTTCCAAATGGTGATTTTTGAAGCTTCATCTTTCCTCAGAGCTCTCTCCTTTTTTAGCTCAGGACTCCAGAAGGTCTTGATACTGTTCATGGAAGAACTCAGCTTGCTTTCTTTCACCTCCACATCCTTGCGAAGCAGATCATTTTCCCTTAATACTTCTTTGAGTTGTGTCTGCAGATCCATTATTGTGTTATCCCTGGCCTGGCGCAGTGAGTGAGGCACAGTGGATGCCATGCTCACTGGAGGGAGATGGTGCTCTCCAAATGCAATAGTATCACTGGCAACTCCACTACTGGCAATGTTAGGGCTGCTACCCATTGCAGTCATCCTAACACCATAAGGCAGCCGCCCCCCCGATCGTCCCAAAGTCATGGTGCTTTTTGGGGTATCTGCACCCACGTTCTCATGGTCACTTAGGTACATAGGGCCGGACGTAGCATAGGCAGCATTTAAGGACTGAATATTTTCCATAGAAAGGGTTTTCCCACTGCCACCCCCAGTACTACTCCCAGAACTGCCTCCTGTACTGTTGGTTCGACGATGGCCCAAGCGTGGTGACCGTGGCAGCCTTGGTGAACGCCCTGGACTCTGGTTGCTTGGCTCAACCTTACCAACTGACCGAGCACTTCCATACATGATTAAGCTGGTGGTGTGAGGCAATTAGATAGGCATAAATCAGGAACAAGAGAAATCCTGTTAAGTTCTTCAACGGTTTTAAGTCAGCTTAAGGCCAATCACAAGTTATAAGAGATCCAGTTGTCCATCTTTGAAGTCACGTACTCCCAATTTTCAGGACCATATCTGTACCAATAAGAACAACATGTTAAAATCTTTATCAATATAAGTAACATCTTAAATACCTAGTTCAT
The DNA here is from genome assembly GCF_017639655.2 of Falco naumanni. Classification (NCBI taxonomy): domain Eukaryota; kingdom Metazoa; phylum Chordata; class Aves; order Falconiformes; family Falconidae; genus Falco; species Falco naumanni. The sequence continues at coordinate 24,505,659 of NC_054058.1, forward strand.
CATCAAATATTTTGTTCCACATTAGAATAAAGTGTATTCTAGAGCCTTTACACTTCTCCAACATCTTTTTAATCCCACTCACAAAAAAGCAATCTCTTATTTGAACATTAATATTTAAACTCAAAAAGGAACTTCTATTCTTGCTTTTCTGCTGTTTTATTATCACAGCAAAGTGAGAGAAGAAAAAAAGAACTCATCGATTTTCAAGCCGTAATTTTGTCGGTCATGATCTGGACTCTACAATAGTCACCTAACTTTTTTTCCTATTTCTAACTGGTCCTAACTCTTTACCTGTTACCTTTCTGAATAACAGAGACAATCAAAATTTAAAGCCCATTCAGTCATATTTTTTTTTCTTCAAGCACTGCTAGCTTCTGTAGGACAGTTTCTAAACCCTGTTGCTGTGAAAATAATCCTGCAAATGGGAAGGCAGGATGTACTGAAGTTATTTCAATCATGACTTTGACTAGCAGGTCCCTTTAGTGTTGCTGTCAGCCCTCCTTCAAACTCTGAAGGCAGAACTGAAACTAAAAAGAATCATGAAATCATCACTGACCGCAAAGCTTACGCAAGTACAGACACAACTCTAAAAGAACAGCCATCACACAGCAATGGGACCAGTGAGGTTAAGAGGAACAAGAGAATCACACCTGCGCTGAAAACTGGTTCCAGTCTCTTATTTTCTCTCAAACTGGGATTCTGTCCACATGACTTAAATCTATATTCAGGTTAAGCAAAGAATTCAATGAAAACTTACTTCCCATTAACCATTAACCAGAGATTAATTCCATTAAATAATATCCTTCCAACAGCAGGGACCTCTTAAAACAGAACGGTAAGACATCATCATGTTGCAATTCCTTCTCTCCTCTACTTTTTCTTTAAACAAGAACTCTGGTAGCATGTGCAATAAAATTCCTTATTTTTGCACTGTAATATTATGCTGTTCCACAGACGTTAGTAGGTAACTCTTTAGTACAGGGGCAGTGGGCTGAGAGCACTGTTAGTAGTCAAGATCTAGTAGAGGAGCAAGAAACAGGGACGAAATCCACTCTTGTGACTAAACTACTGCACTGTAGAACCACTCCCACTGTACAGCTGTCACTTTTTTTCCTACTTCAAGTCACTATGGGGCTCAACTAAAATGAAAACTAGAACACTGAAACATTCCTTATCTGACCTCTCCCCATTAGACGAAAGAATACCAGAGAGCATCCAAAGAGCAGCATCATCTTGCATATCCCAACACCCTTCCTTTCACACCAGCTTTCATCTAGCCTTACCTTCTGCTCTCAAGTTAGGTTTGCCAGATATTAGGAATTAATTTTTCCAAACTGCATGGCATATTTGTGAGATAATAAGTGGGCAAGCAGATGAAAGGTTAGGCTTAAAAGAGGAACACACTTTAAAAAGAAATTGTAGAAACAGTAAAATGGGTGGAGGGGAAGAGACCAAAAAATAATATTGCAAAAAAATAATGGAAAAGGGTAGAACGAAAAAAAGTAAAAGCCTGATGGAGAAAAGATCCATAATGTTTTCCTTTCAGAAAAAAGTTAGTATGGGGAAAGACACAACAAGAAATAATTTCAAAATGTTTGGTTTAACCCTAAGTTTTAATGGGAAAACAAGATCAGAGTAATCCAGCATTTTTTCATTTTCACATTATTTTATAGAAGACACAATAGCATGACTAATTTTACAAAGCTTACAGAAGTTGATACGATTTTGTGAGCAGTCCTCAAGAAGTTCAAGTGCTCACTCTTCCTCTTTCTTTTTTTTGACAACCAAAGCGAGCTACCAAAACACCACCTACAGATTATTTTTAATACAAACTACAGATAAGACATTTCTTCTATTTCAGCTACATACCCTTATGCAAAACAGTACAGAAATATAAGCTATGTAATAAAGTCTACAGTGTTCCACTGGAGTTACTTCAGTAAGTGAGACCCTGTGCCCCAGATCTGGAAGAAAAAACACTTCTTCCAAATAGAAAAGCTATTTCAGACTAATCTCACTGTGTGAGATATCAAAATGCTAAAAATGCTGCTGTGACACCACTTGAGCACTCAAAATAAGTCAGATATGATTTCTTAGACACTACATAAAGTACATTCAACTGAGAGCTTGTATTCATGAGAATTCTCTTGAAAATTAATCCAAATCACTGCATTTATTTGCTAGAAACTCACCACAGTAAATCAGTGCAAACACTCATTCACTTAACAGCTTTAAATGAGTTTAACTTGAACCAAAAGATTAGACATGTTTTATTCTGTGTATTTTAGTTAAAACACTTTCCTCAAAAAATATTAAATTTAAAAGTTGCTAGAAGTACATTACAGCTGCGTGTGGAAGTAACATCTAGTAAAGTACTTAAGAAAGAGAAATGCAGAAAATATTTCAGATCATTTCTAATAAGTTAATCACCCCCACAATGGAAAATTCATGTAATTACTTTCTCCTTGCTTTAGAAAACATTTTGGTAAACTATTAATAGCCTTTTCAAAGAATGAAAGTGACTGATGTCCTTGACAGAAAGTAGCTGAAAGGAGCTGGTACCACAGCAGGCACTGTGCAGTAAACATCATCTAGTGTACAAGGCAGGCTACTCAACTCTTGTCCACCTTAAGTGGAAACACCAGTCCTGTGCTAATTCAGCTCTAAGCTGTGTTTCACAGGTAGGCACCATCCCCTCTGTTACTCCAAAAAAATCAAATAATTCAAGCCATGTAAGCCAACTGCTAGAATTAGCTGTCAATGAGGGTTACAGAAAGGATTCCCAGAGTGGGCACACATGAAACCCAGGGAGAACAACTCTGCCATCACCAACACACATTACCTGCACTAACTTTTCAAAAGGAAAACCAACCAAAAGCAGCAGATTAAGAAAAGAAGTCTTTGGAAACAAGCAAACATAGCCCTCCAGGTATTTCTCTTGAAATGAGAACTTTCATTACACCATTGTCACACTTTAAAATTGTGCATATTATTAACTAAATACACTCTTCCAGCCATCCAGCCAGGTTCAGTAAATTCACTGACACAGAGATCTGTCATATTTCAAGAGAAAAAAGTTACAAGAAAAATCTTAACTTCTTTTTTATTTTTTTTTCTCTAGTACTATTTTATCACTGTCCATTTTACTTTGTTACTAATAGGAATCCATAAGCAGAAACAGATACTGAGACAATTCACACTAGCAAAAACATCTTCCATGCTGGACACAGCAAAGTGAAGGACACGAGAGAAACATCTTTCCTCATTCGCAATACCAATTAACCAGGATGAAGAAAAGAGTTCTAGTTTCCCCCCAGGAGTCCAAGTAAAATTACTTGGAAGATTTATTTCAGAGAGCAACATAACCAGAAAAGTTAACTTTCTCAGTATTCTGACTCATAGTAGCATTTTACCAGGAAGTTGAGCAGTACAGTCTCTTTATCTTCCATGAGGCCAACATGCAGCCTAAATTTAGTCCCAAATAAATCATCCGTTAACCTTACAGGATAGTTGTAACCACAAGGAACACTGTCCAACTGTGACATGAATGCACTGACCATTTTTCCTTTTCAAACTTTCACGTTGGTTTCAAAAACCTTTGGTCCTTTTGCCAATACAGGAACCCTTACCTAAGATTACAAAGAGAGACTATAAACTGCAAGTGTTTAAAAAAAAAAAAAAAAAAAGCCACACACAAAGAAACACTGAAGCCACTAAACCATTTTCCTCAAGGTAGCTTGAATAGTTTACATTTGTGAAACAAAACTCTCTTTTCCCTGCTCACCAAGAGAACAAAAACTTCCAAAGAGCATGCTATCTGCAAACCAAATTTTAAAAATCCAAAACAATTAGTGTCAGCCAAATTAAAAACTTCATATAGTTATCTAGAGATTGGCATAGCATCTTTACAAGTACAGAGACATACGATTGACCTGCTTTAGTATTAGCTGAAAATTGCTATCTAGTGATTAAGAAAAAGCTTGAAAGAGGGACTATCAGAAACATAAGAACAACAGATAAGATTTGCACAACATTGTAGAAAAAGGTTTGAAAAAAGGACAGTTAGAAACACATTTTCTGTATGAAAACAGTAAAGCAGATTAACAGTACATCCTGTCTGAAGTGCCACCTAAGAAAAACGTCTTCTAAGATCACAGGTAACTGACCAAAACCATTCAGAGACAGACATCACGCACTGTGAAAAAAGTTTATAATCTGACAGTAAACATTTAAATTGTGGCATTGTACTACCGTGCAACCTGTAGAAACTAAAATGAATGTTTCATTACAATAGCCAGTGAAAAGCAACGGAGAATCAAGCCTCCTTCAAAACAGCAAAGCAGCTACCGCTCCAAGTAGTGATACCCAGAACCATGCATCAATGAAACTGTAATTCAAAGAAGCACGAAAGCTGGTAACTCCTGCATCAGAACCTAGCATGCTGAAAGAATAGTAAAATGTAAGCCTCACAACTTCATGCTGATTTACTTGCAAGGCAGTTATGAAGTGAGAGCGGGCAGGAATAGGTACACTAGTCTTGTCAAAAGATCTGGTAGTTTTCAATATGAGTTGTATTCGGACATAGTAGAAACATAAATTCTGGAGGGATCACACTGACATCAACTTGAGGACAAAGAATCCAATAAAATGAGATGTGTTTACCAATGCTGTCACACTCAGCCCCTATACCTAGTACTTCATGTGAAGCAATGGCTCAACAAGCAGACATTCCTGGCTACAGCTGACAGAAAATAGGATATTCATTAACACAAAGGTTTTTTAACCTCTGGAGGATATCTGTATCATATAAATATATGATGCCTTTCATATCTCCTCCCACTCTAGGGCAAATACTCATACCATAGTAACTACTTCAAGGTAAGTAAGCAACGAAATACAGAAAAACCCCTGCTTACGTTTGTTAAAACAGAATTTTGGAACAACTTCTGCAGCCTTCAGCAAGTAATATTTCCTCTGAATTTCTTCTCTGTAGTTTCTGTTCAGCACTGACACCAGCTGACAGACAGAAACACTTACAGAGTCAACCCCTTAACAGCATTGCTGCCTGATAGGAACGGGGCAGTTTGATCACGAACTAGGCAGGCAAACACATCTTACCGCACAGGGACTCCTACAGTGCCTCCCTTCAGCATAATGGAAGCCATATACCCAGCTTCCAGAAGACTGAACTTCCTTGTAGCACCAACTCCTGTCTGCACAAGGAAAGCTTTGAATGCAAGTTTTATAATAGCAACAGAAGAGTCAACCTTTTCAAGAGCCATCTTAATCTGATAAAGCACTGTAGCAGACACATTAGACTTCGTTAGCAGAAGTAACAACTGTTCACATTTTCATAGTTCACACCTGAATAGTTCATTGTAAGTATGACTAGATTTTATAGTATGACCTGGACTCCAGAATAGAGCGCAGTGGGGGGAGGGGTGGAATTCCAAAAAAGCTTATATTCCAATAAAACCGTGCCAAATATCTTTACCCTGGAATTCAAATAGTGAGTGTGATGAGGGAATAGACAAGATTCACAACAACTCAGAGGTGCGTTAATCAAGAGAAAAATTGAATTTCTGTTACTTTCTGGTGCACACCATAATTAAAAAAGCTAGTTACTTCATATAAAAATGTGATGAAGCATCTACCTTAGGACTATGTTGTAAAGTTCAGGTTTGACTAGCTTTGACAGGTAAGAGAAAGCTCACTACATTTCATGTTAGATTAATGAATATTACACACAAAAATGACAGAAGAAAGTTTACTTTGGAAATTATTTGCAAGCCAGCCAATGCCAGACAAAAGGCATTGGAACCCATGGAATTCAGTTATTTATCCTTATCAAAGCAAGAAAGCAAAAGGGATTAATGAAATTAAGATCGAAGACAAAAAAGTAAGTGTACATATTATGGCTGCTCATTCCTAGAGAGCACGTGAATAGATGCCCAAGCAACAACATCTATTTATGTCCAGTCGTTTTTAAAAGTTTAAAAGCAATATTCATCAGCTTCCTCAATTATTTGTCTCCCACAAGTATACATTTCCTTTCATGAGATCTACTTATTCCACAAGGAAGACATACGATGACAGAACATGCTCTACTCCATAGCAGCTGCTTTGCAAAAGCAGCTTTAACTGACATCAGGTTTTGTTTCTTATAATTCCTGTATGTCTTGATATCAGCATAAATGGTATGCTTTCACCACCACAGCTTCATTCCTTCTTATCTTCCCCAAAAAACAAGACCACAAAAAGAAAAATGGTCACTATTACTATAAAAATGCATGAATTTCAGCTAAATCTTTATTTACTCATATTTATATACTCTTTGTGATAAACCATTTGCTTATAAGGATTTTTTCCTAAAGCTCTGGAGGTTGGCCTCAACTCAAGGCAAAACATGAGGTACTACTGATATTTCTAAAAATAAAAAATATTTATCAAAAAAGCCTTCACCTCATCAGATTTGTCAGACTAAAGTGGTTCTGCTCACGGTATATTAAAAGTTAACCTGATCACTAAATTTGGGTGCACATGCAAGTTCTTTCCCTTAGTCAGGTTGCTGTGTACCAACAGGTATTTTTCTGCCTTCCTCCAGAAACTGGGGCACGTATTTCTTAACACTATATGAACATCACACTGAAAGGCTTCCCAGGTACGGCAGAAGTCTTGGACATTCTTCCAGCATCTGTTCTCTCCTACAGCTCTAAGTATTTCACTGGCACCATCGAATTTGTTACAGGTTGGTTAGCGCACAGTGCAGATACATTGTGGACCATTCTCAGCTGCTGGTTCTTGCCTAGGTTTACCCAGGATTGGACCTTAGCAACCCACACAGTCCCTTCCCTATCCTACGCTCTTAACATTGACACATGTAGGTAGGCTGGGCAGGTATATAAGGATTTGTTTTGTGCAATCACATGGAGCTAGTTATAAGTCTCTAAATTTAAAGCAGATAGGAGAAACAACAAAAATTATGTGTCTTTTTTATTTTTAAAGAAGTTCAAAACACAAAAATCAACAGGATTCAGAACACACACATAAATTTCATAGTGATGAACTGATTAAAATCATAGAATCATAAAATGGTTTGGGCTGGAAGGACCATAAAGATCAGTTAGTTCCAACTCCCCTGCCATGGGCAGGGGCACCTTCCACTACAGCAGGTTGCTCAAAGCCCCATCCAACCTGGCCTTGAACACTTCCAGGGATGGGGCATCCACAGCTTCTCTGGGCAACCTGTTCCAGTGCCTCACCACCCTCACAGGGAAGAATTTCTTCCTTAGCTAATCTAAATATACACTCTCTCAGCTTAAAGCCATTACCCCTTGTCCTATCACTACATGCCCTTGTAAAAAGTCCCTCTCCAGCTTTCTTCCAGGCTCTCTTTAGGTACTAGAAGCCTGCTATAAGGTCTCCCCAGAGCCTTCTCTTCTCCAGGTGGACGAACTTGAACTCTCTCAGTCTGTCTTCCCAGGAGAGAAGCTCCAGCCCTCTGATCATATTCATGGCCTTCCTCTGGACTCACTCCAACAGGTCCACATCCTTCCTATGCTGGGGACCCCAGAGCTGAACACAGTGCTCCAGGTCGAGTCTCACCAGAGCAGAGCAGCAGGGGAGAATCACCTCCCTTGACCTGCTGGTCATGCTTCTTTTGATGCAGCCAAGGATACGCTTGGCTTTCTGGGCTGCAAGTGCACATGGTGTTTCTCATAAACCAACAACCCCAAGTCTTGTTGAAAGTCATGAGGTTCACACAGGCCCACCCCTCAAGCCTGTCAAGGCCCCTCTGGATGGCATCCCTTCCCTCCAGTGTGTCAACTGCACCACGCTACTTGGTGTCATCAGCAAACTTGCTGAGGGTGCACTCAATCCCACTGTACGTGACGCTGACAAAGATTTTAAACAGCGCTGGTCCCAATACCAACCCCTCAGGAACACCACTCATCGCTGGTCTCCACTTGGACATCGAGCTGTTGACCACAATTCTTTCAGTGTGACCACCCAGCCAATTCCTTATCCAGCAAGTGGTCTATCCATCGAATCTATGTCTCTCCAGTTTAGAAACAAAAATGTCACGTGGGACAGTGTCAAATGCTTTACACAAGTCCAGGCAGATTATGTCAGTCGCTCTTCCCTTATCCACCAATGCTGTAATCCCATCGTAGAAGGCCACCAAATTTGTCAGGCACAATTTGCCCTTAGTGAAGCCAAGCTGGCTGTTACCAATCACCTCCTTATTTTCCATGTGCCTTCTCATAGTTTCCAGGAGGATCTGGTCCATTATCTTGCTGGGCACAGAGGTGAGACTGACTGGCCTGTAGTTCCCTGGGTCTTCCTTATTTCCCTTTTTAAAAATGGGGGTTATGCTTCCCCTTTTCCAGTCTGTGGAAACTTCACCAGATTGCCAGGACTTCTCAAATATGATGGATAGTGGCTTAGCCACCTCATCCACTAGTTCTCTTAGGACCCATGGATGCATCTCATCAGGTCCCATGGACTTGTGCCTATTCAAGTTCCTTAGATGTTCTCAAACCTGATCTCCTCCAACAGTGGCAGTTCATTTTCTCAGTCCCTGCCTTTGCTTTCTGCTACTTGGGTGGTGCGGCTGGAGCACTTGCCAGTGAAGACCCGAGGCAAAAAAGTCATAGAGTACTTCAGCCTTCCCCATAACCCAGGCAACCAGGTCTCCCATTTCCTTCTGGAGAAGGCCCACATTTTCCCTAGTCCTCCTTTTATCATTGACATACCTATAGAAGCCTTCAACTCTAACTCTACTAATTGCCTAGAAGACTGAAGACCTGTAGATATTAATTTTCTGTCACTACAGCTAAAGAGTTTATAGCCTGATTTTTAGAGTATACAATCAGCAAATTTCATGCATTTGTATGCACGGTTGTTTCTCTTCCCCCCCCCCCCCCCCCCCCCCCCCCCCAGGTGGCATGCAACCAACAACCAACTTCCCAATAGTGGAAACAAAATGCTAAATGTGATAAAAATACTCCAAAATCCCAGAAGTACTAGTGAATCCATGTAGACAGCTTCAGACCCTGAGGTCACCATGGGTAATATCACTGTGCAAAGCAAAGCATAATCCATCTACAGAATTTCCATCATGATTTTGTCCTAACAACAGAATTGTGTTAACGGTATTGACATAGCCCACATACCAGAAAACATCACTTTTCCTAAATCAGCATTGAATATTGTAGGGTCTCATGCTCTACCACTGCCACATGGCAGCCCACTGCATGCCACAGAGTTAAACTCATGGCTTAAACAGGCAGCAATTGACAGAATCCTCATTACCCAGACTGCTCTGACGGCACGGCAGCCAGCAAGGTTCAAGAACATGTATTATTTTTTCTTAATTCTAGCAATCAGTCTGACTATTTTAAAAGCTGCATGCATTCATCCATCCACATGGTTCTGCGCATACCATACTCAGATAAAACAAGCCAGACCTTCTAAACATACTACAATTTTCAGGTGGCTTAGTCAGGTTAAGTGTTGCAACAAACATCTCACACAAGAGAGAGGCCTTTGAGAAATAGGCATTAATATAGTGAGGGGCAAGGGGGGGAGGGATAACAAGGGGAGAGTATCCCACTTCACAGAATAAAGAATAACAGCAATGAACTCATGCACTGGTTGCAAAAGCAACCAGTGAAATACTTCTATTCATACAGTAACACAGATAACTGCTACCTCTCAACTCAAAGTAGCAGATCCAGCAAAAAAACCCCAACCTAGGTTTCTTCCATGACCAAGATACGCAATTCAATAAAAAGGTACAGGCTATGTACATATCAAATCTGCTTCTTTGCCAGTCAGGCCATTAGCCAGATATCAGAGATGAAAATTTATGCGAACAGAATCCCATAAAAGCTTGCAACAGGATCAAAGAAAAATGCTAAGACTTATGAAAAACATGATGCTTTAATATAGCCCAGACAGCAGAAACCCAAACTGAAGAAAACCTGCTAACATCCTTATAGTGATTTAATTACAGCTAAATTGGTTTCCCAGGAAAGTGGAAAAATCTCAAATTATATCAAATGTTATGATAACTCACATTCTGCTCAGCAGATCCCAAACTCAGTGCAGTCCCTCTTGCAGCTTGATGGATTGAAGACAATTCCAAATTTCTGGATGATACAGTCAAGTTATATACTAGACTATTCAGGGAACTGCTGTTCTATGGTAAAAGTTCTGAACTATGCTTCCAGAACCGAACTACATTCAGTACAGCTGTCTCAGTTATTAAATACCTAGTGGTTTTGTCCAAACATTTAATTACTGAAAAAATCAACTATTGTACTATCAGCTCTGCTCACATTAGCATGGGCAAAGCGGTGATTTTTCTCTTCCAAACTTATTTGATATGGCTGTAAGGGTGCTAACTCATATGTGACCCTGAATTGGGGTACGCTTCTGAGCTGCTCTAGTTTTCAACACAAGACAGAGTAATACATCAGGCTGTAGATAGCAGTAGCTCAGGAGGAGAGATGTATGTGCATCCACCTACTGCTAGAGATGCAGTAACCTCCAGGAGAAAAGGAGGGCAGGCAGCTGGTGGAGGTTACTGCTGTAACCTCCGAGTCAGCCACTGTTTCAAGAATTACAACCCTGCAATCAATCCAGACAACTTTTTTTGGTTACAGCCTGTTGAATTTAAGGTAACATACTATCCAGTTACAACCACCCAGGTACATCAATGTGCCTCCCAAAACAAAAGTGGATAAAATGTTAACACAAACGTTGTTCTTTGGACCCATTCTATTTCTCTGAATTTGCTTTCATTCTCTCGGCTTCTGTACTGCTTTCCACCACCACCACAGGTCCCTATATCTTTCCTTCATATCTCCTAGTCTCTCACATTTCCACTGGGGTTTTACTTTAAACGACTTCACACCACACTGGCACAAACCATAACGTGAACTTCCAGTGCTGCACACAACAGTCCGTGTAAAATAAACCGTACGCTTCATAACTCAGAGTTCACGTTACAAATGAGACAGATGTGGAAAGACAGCAATTCCTGACACATGCTTCAGGACGGCAGCAGATTCAGAAACAAAGCACGGTGTCAGCTGACGCTTACTTCGTAGTCGATGCAATAAAATAAATGAGATGTGACCATTCAGCGTTCGCAGGGAAAAGATAAAAAACCCATCACCACCGCAAGGTCTAGGTAGAAAGACACCGGTCACCATTACCTCAGATGATGTGACTAAGACAACAAAAGCGTGAGCTTCCCAAGGACAGACGAAGTCAGGGCGGAAAAATACCACCCGGAACGCAAATGGGAAGAGCACGAAGGACCCAACGTACGAGGAAAACCAAACCCCACCCGGCGCCCAGCAGCCCGCCCCGGCGCACCACCACCATGAGCAATGCCCGGCAGGGCGCGGGCCCGCTCGCCTGCCGCCAGCCAGGCGGCGGGCACGGTGATGTGGCCGTCCCCGCCGCGGGCCGGCCGGCCGGGGCCGGGGGGAGCGCTGCCGCCGCCCAACCCCCGGGCGGTGACAGCGTGCGCGGGGCCCGGCAGGGGCGAGGCCCCGCACCCCCCCGGCCGCCTCTCCCGGCCGCGCCCGGGCGCCCCCTCTCTCCGGCCGGCCGACAGGCCACGCAGCCCGCGGGGGAGCCGCCGCCGGACGCGGACCCACCTGAGCGGCAGCTCCCCGGTGCCAGGCCCCGCCGCCGCCTGCCCCCTGCCCCGCCGCCGCAGCCCCTGCCCAGCCCGGCGACTGCCCGCAGCTACCGGCTCCCGCAGGCCCCGCCCCGCCCCTGGCTCCCCCCAGCGGCCGGTAAGAAGCGTGATCACCGCCCCCCCCCCCCGACCCCCCGCGCCGAGCGAGGCCCCTCACCTGCCTGTCAGCCCGCGGGGAGCGGGTGCGCGACGGCGGGAGCGGGCGGCGGCGGCGCTCCAGCGAGGTCAGGCCGGCTCCGCGCCCGCCGCTCTCCGCCGCCTCCGCCTCTCCCCGCCGCCGCCTCTCGCGCGCGAGCTCCGCCGCTCCCTCCCGCGCCCCCGGCGCGAGACACACGAGCCCCGCCCCTGCCGCCGCCGCCGAAGCGCGACGCCCCGTAGCCCCGCCCACGGCGCGCGCTCCCAAGCCGGGCTTCCCTCTGCCTCCCCGCGGGGGCGGGCTGCGCCGGGCACCGCCCCGCCTCCTGCCCCCCCGCCGCGGGCGTGGCCTGCGGCAGCCCCGGCGCTGCGTCACCGGCCGGGCGCGGCCGTAGGAAGTCTGGCTCCTCTGCCGTGCCGTAGCGCCGGCTCCGGGCGTCCCTCCCGCCTCGCTCCGCCTCCCCGGGCGGGAACTGCGAACTGCCGCTGGAGGACCGAGGCGGCCCCTCTCGGCCCAGGTACCGCGACCAGCGGCCCGCCGCCGTGGGGCCGGAAACGCTCCCCCTCCCCTCCCCACCCCTCCCCTCCCCTCCCCTGGCGGCGGTGGGGCCGCAGCTGCTGAGCGGAGCCGGCCCCTCCCGCAGACCCACCCGGCGGGCGAGGGGCGGCCGTTAGCGGTCGCGCGGGGGCGCGTGTTTCCTCAGGGGCCCGCGCGCCGGGAGAAACCGTTGGCGGCGCCGGCTCAGGGGCAGCGCCGGGGGCGGGCGGAGAAAGCTGCCGCCTCTTCGCTGCCCTCCGCCCCGCTCCGCTCCGCAAGGGCCCTCTCCAGTCTCCCGCCGGTGAGGCTGGAGGTTCCCCGGCCGCAGAGCTGCGGTGGGTCGGCGTTGGGAGCCCGGCCGAATGAGCGCGGTGGCGGGGCTGCGGGAGGCGGCGCGGCTCTCCGCGGGTGAAAGAACTTCTGCCTTAGCCTGTGGTATTCCCGCAAAGGCAGTCCCAAAGCTGGCATGCTCAGCCGCGCTGCTACCCAGCCACACTTACCTTAGGGAAACCGAAGTTTGCCCGAGGAACGCGCCTTCTAAAGAAGACTTCCAGCCTGCTGTAACTGCCTTGATCCAGGCAGACCTAGCAAATGACCTGTTCAGGAATCTTTCTGCTTCGATTTTTTTGTGATTTCGAGGTCTAAGTAGCCAAAACCAACATGGACTTCCTTAGCCGTGATTCTTAGGGGATGCTAAAGTGAGAGGTTGTAGTAACCTGGACAGATCTGTAAGACTATACAAGGAATAACAGTTATTGACGTATAATTATCACTATTTAAATTAATATCTTGTTGCAATAAATACACTAATTCAGGCCTCCCTCAGTGATGATAGCTGATATACACTGAGGTCCCAGAAACCTGAACTTCTTTTCAACTGTAGAAGCACAGAATGCATTATAAATTAATTTCTGAAGAATAATTCAGTGCAGATAAGTGCATGCTCTAATATATAAGCCCTTCTGTCATCAAGAGTAAAGTATCCCGGGGATACTTCACATTGCTATCTAGGAAAGCAGGATGAAAGTAGACATAGGCTGGCCCATGCTTGTAGTATTCTGCCAATTTTAAATGTAAATGATTTTCCATTTAAAAATATAGTGTCAACCTGGAGCAAAACAGAAAAACAGAGAGCTTGAGAGGTTTAGATTTTTCATGGTAATTTAATTAGTGTGTCAGGTTAATATGGTCTTGCTGCCAGAAGTGTCATCTGTGCCTGGAATCGCAATGGTTTTTATGATCTGCAGTTTGACAGATCTCCCACAGCTCACAGAGTTCAGATGTTTTAGATTCCAGCCTGGATTAATTTCTTGTCCAGTAATTGCGTTTGGCAAAACTACAGACTTTCTACAGTTGCAATTGGACAGGCTGCTTTTCCTTTTAAACCCTAAACCATTAGTCTTCAGTTAAAATGCCTGCTCTCTTTTCCTTGCAGTGGCTAAAGTGGCTTATACATAAATGATGTTGTTATAAATTAATCTGACAGGCTTTTAGAAAGAAGTACCCACATAAATAATTTACAATATTTGAGTAATATTTCTGCCAGGTCTGGTCTCCAGAACAAGGTCTTTCCTTCTATGGTATCTTTGTAAATGAAAAACTAGTTGTTCAAGAGTGGGTTGTTCACTTTTTGTTTTTGTAACTGTGAGGTGTTAGTCTTTCACACCTGGAAAAGAGCTTGTATGCCAAACAAGTTGTTTTCTTTTTTCCTTCAGTTCTACCCCTTGGTGCAATAAAACAAAGCACCTCTGACTACAAAACTAGTTCATTTTTTGTTGTTATAATGATTATTATTTTTTTATAATATCATTGAAAGATTATATGTGAAGGGGTAGTGGTTAGTCTATACAGGACTGTGGATTAATGCAAAGAAATGAAGTAATGCAAGAAATAAAAAATTTCAAATTTAGAATGGCTTGGAATATCTGTTTCATAAGGCACTATTGATGCATTTTTAACTAATGAAACTGTGCACCCTTTGTAAGGAAAAAAGTGACAATGGTTGATGATGAGTTTTAAAACAGCGAACAACACTGTGTAGGACACAAGTAATTCACACATAACACTGCTATTAAGGAATGTGTTTGGAGGAGTAACCAGCAAAATTTGAAAAATGAGCAGTCTAAAACACAGCAACATATGTATTAAACTAACCAGTTTGGACTGGAATGAGATTTGTAATTGCTGGGGAAGCAGGGTCTTAAACAAGCTTCCAGTAGATTTGTTGATGTTCAATGAATTCGTAACAAGTGTATAAAGGCTGTTATGACAGGAGACTCAGCATATTGAGTAAGGAGATGAGTTTCTCATCCTGTGTTCCAAAAATACAGGAACTGACCAGATAGGCTTCATTTCAGACGTTGGAGGTATTCAGACATACTTAAATAGAAAAACTCCCCCCAAATGCATAATGTTACTCTGCTAAGCTTGTATAAAGATAGGGAAGAAAGAGCTGTATGCTTTGTTCATTAAAGTGTTAATTAGTAAAAAGTGTAACGAATTAGTGTTTAGTGCAGGGAGTGTATCATCATCCTAGGCATAACTAAAGTTAATGTAGTACTGCCTGGTAAATCCAAGGGTTAAATTATGTTTTTGGAATCACATGTATAGATTGCACTGAAATAGGCTATACTAAGTTATGTCAGATCTGACATGTGCTTAACTGAGGAGAAATTGTTATAGTGGGGTTCATATGCCTTGAAAACAAGTACATCTGAACTACTGCAGATAGTTCAAACTTTTCTGTATTATATCTTTTTATTCTCTTGCTACAGAATATGGCCTGAATCAATACCAGTAAGATGCTTTGATACAGTACTGGAAGCATCAGAGGCCACCATTAGTCTACAATAGACATCCAGTCCCATGATCTCCCTGTGCATTTCATTGTTCAACCTATAACATGCTGAATATCTTTTTCTTCTGTTGAATTTAGCAGAACATTACCTCACTTTTCTCAAGTCATCAAGGTTGTTTGCCTAGAGATACTATCAGAAGTCAAAACTGGAGAGTTAGATTGTATGCACTTTTTTCACAGCAGTTTTGTAATCTGTTTTTCACTATTTAAACTGGTATAGTTCAGGCCTGTCTTGATAGGAACATCTACCCCATTATACTTCAAAGAGGTACACCTCAGCTCAGTGTTAGGTAAAGCTACCTTTGCATAACAGGTTAATCAACTTACAAAATAGTTTGGAGTTCCCAGAGGAGAATACTCCACAGAAACATAAAATTTTTATAAAGTTTTTTGTATGTTTTGTAAGAGCAATATGAACCTTAGGTTAAATATGTGGTATTATCTTTAGTGCTTGCTAAATCACTCATTGCTGCATGCATAGCTGTTTGCTCTTGGTGGGCTCAGTGGAATTGCATTTATTGGAAGAATGTTAAAGATTTTTACTCAGCAAACCAAAACTTCACTATGAAGGAAGCTTACCGTATAGAAAAGGATGAGATTGAATGAAAAGCCCTCTAAAGTCGTATCTTAGATTGCGTGATGCTACAGTTATTTCTTGAAACAGCCATGTTCTCACTGAGTGTTTCCCAAGTTGTGATACTTACACAATTCATGGTATGCAAACTATTTTGAAGTGATGCAAAACTGCCTGCTTCTACCTTATATGCAAAGAGAACTGGGAACTGACACTCCTGGCACAGGATTAAAGCACAGTGCATGGTTCAAAAACCTGGTTTGTCAAGACAGAGGGGAATTGCTAGGAAAAGAGGTAATTTAGGACCAAAATCTCTTTTGGGGGGTTAATGGACAATAGGGTAGGAAGGTGAGTGAGGATGTGTTAATTTAGAAAATTATAAGTTATGTGCATACTGTCACGGAAGGTGGAGATGTTGCCACTGTAAACTACAGTAGTAGTTCAACAGATTACATTCAGTATTATCTGTTCTAGAAGACTGGTTTATTTCCTACATGGGAATTTGTGTACACACCCAGATTTTCTCAGCAGCTGCTCAGTTCACTACTACCACACAAATTAATTTTCAACAGCACTCTAAAAGCGGGTATTTGTATTTCATATCCAGTTTCCTAAAACAGCCATTTTTTCTGATTGTGTATCTAGTATGTTCAAATTTTAAGCTTTTGTGTTGTTGACTTTTTTTTAAAAAACAAAATCAAAATATGGTAGTAAAAAGCTGTTAAGATTCTTTGCCTGTTGTAGTCTATCAAGGTAACGTTTTGGAGCACAGTGCAACATCTGTAGTTTTGTGTGTGTTTTTTTCTCAGTGATAAGAAAACTTCCTGAGAATATTACCAGGCAAACTGAAAAGAATTCCCTGTAAATAATAAGTAATGGTCGCAATCACACAAGTAATAAATTATAATTCCTAGGTGCTTTTAAGCTGATGATAAACAGCTTTTATCATCCTGCATACAGAGCAAGTATATTTGAACTTTAATTTTTGGTATTTCAAGATGGTTTGAAAATACGACTTTTTTTAACACCAGTTTATGAGTCAGGCAGTCTCCTAGCACTGTTCTGGCCCTGGAGAGAGTTCGAGGTTCTTTTGTACTCCAGTCAATAGCTTATTATCTGCTTCCGTATTAATGTTTCATGTGAGTTAAAACGAGGGTGAAGAAACAATACTGGAGAATGAAAGTGCCTTGCCTTCCTAACTCCTGGCTCTGATATTGAAGTAGATTTATAACTCCATTTGCAGAATTAACTTTTCTCCCTTCTGAACTCCTACTCTAATAATTTTGAAATTGAAGTTCTGTCACTTTGAAATGCTCTGACAATTGCTTTGAGACATAAGGTTTTCTGTGCTGCATTTAACACATTGTTGTAATAGAATGTTTGGTTTAAACAAGGCTTACAGCTGAAGCAAATGGTTCTTACAGGCAAAGCCTGAAACTAAACCTGGCATCATCTGTCTTCTCCATGGAAGCTGTGGAGTAATACATAATCTGAATACAAACCACTGACATGTTTTTTAACTGTTTACTGCAGAGAAGTATGTTGCTAATATACTCTAGCAGCATCTGATCTATTGTATTAAAACCATATATTGTGAAGCTGTTTTCAGCAGAATTCTGTACTCCTCATTCAGAAGCAATTCCCATATCTTATTCCAAGCTTTACTAAAGGTGTATCTCTTTAGAGAATTTAGGCTGATAATGGTGCAGACAATATAAAAATTTAAAGGGCTTTTGGTTTCATTTAAAGCAATTTTGCTTCAAAATGCCGCCCACCTACTGTGCTTAAAGTTTTATGGCAAACTGGTAACAGGGCTACATAGGCAAATGCACATATTTCATACTTTTTTTTTTTTTTTCCCCAAGGGCATTATAATGATTAAGATCTGATTTAGGCTGCTGGGGGGGGGGGGGGGGGGGGAAGTGGTATTGTTCAAACTTGGATTCCCTCTGCCAGTCACCAAATACTTTATTTTTTTTCTCTCTAATTTTCTCCTTCACAACACAGTGAACTCTTCACTTAAATCACAAGTGTTTCTGCTGGTAATATAAATTTCTATTTGTTCTCTTCCAAAACCAAATGTATTTACCACAAATTGCAGCTAACTTTTGATTGAAACACATTCAAATGTATAAACACTGTACAACTATAAAACTTTTGGACCAAAGATTAATAACTATAGCCAACCAAAATTAAGGAGAATTTGAGCTACACCTGGCTTAATTACCAGTGCTCACAGCTGCCAAGGAAACAACTAGTATCCTTTTTCTGAAAACTGTTTGCCAAGTTCTTAGTAAACTTTGGTTCCTTGTTTAGAGTAGAAAAGCAACTTGTTGTAAAAAGCGCTGAACCTGGAGTATGTTGACAAAGCATAATACTAGCCAGGTTCCGACTCTGTCAAATAATGCTGTCTACTGAGGATTTTAGACTCTCAAATTGTTTTGACATCTCAGCTGTCTTGTATGTATATCGATTCCGTTTATGTTTGTATTGCATACTGAAGTCTTAGTGATAGACTACCAATTTTTCTCAGCATTTGTGCACATACAATGAAAGATTGTCTCTGTGGGCTTATGTAGAGAGAGGGCTGCTGTAGCTCCTTTGCAGGCCTGTTTTATGAGCTCTCAGCAAGACCAACTCTCCAGCAGCAGGGTGGAGTGGAAATGCGGTACTGGGTAGGTGCTGGAAAAGGGTGCCATCTACTGAGTTACCGGTACAACTTCCTAAAATTCTTACAGGTTCTCTGTATTTTTCAACTCTGCGTAGTTTATATGATACCATCATAATAAAAGACAGTATGGTTACAGTCAAAACAATATTCTTAAGTAAGACTGACAAGTCAGGGTATAGGCAAGTAAAATTTTAGAAAGTTGTCTCTGCTTTTTATCGGAGTCTAAGTATTCATGAACATTGAAAGTGACCTAGGAAGACAGTGCTGAAGAATCTGAAAGAGGGAATTATTTCGTTTTTCCTTACCTAGAATGGTACAATACATTCATATATACCTAAAAGGCAGGGGAGGAAAGATAGCATTTGTTACCAGTGTAATATTTAGAATAAAGACCCTAGACATTATTCATTTTTTGTTCTAGTCTCTGATCTCATGCAGGATCCAGAGGCTGTTGAATTTATTTGGGGGTTTTATTAGCAAGAATAATTTATTTGTTCTTTAAATAAAATAATTGTTTCACTATTGTAATATAATTTAATTTAGGTTCACCCTTACTGGTTTCATGGAAGACCAGAACAGGAACTCTGCTTCTAGGATGAAACTAGCCATTTCTGCCTACATAGTATAGCATATTTAAGAAGAAAAGTTGTAACTGTTCTGAAACAACATCAGAAAACAAATTTGCAACTGGGGCTGCCAGCAGTTCCATGGAGTGAGAAGTATAGTATTACTGTTGTGTCCAACATGTCTGTGACAGAATACTGTAATACTTCATTGGGCAGTGGACTTGAACAGCTTTTTGGCATGTTCTGTTAGTTCTGTTATCTTCAGTGTTTATATTTTTCTCTTATCTTTAGGGATGCCTGAAAGTCAAGGGAAAGACAGCGAAAGCTATATCAGCAGCAATAATTCCAGCACTAGCAATTCAGTTGCTTGCTTCGGACAGGTCAGTTCCTTTTGTCTGAGCGGGAAATAGAAGTTTTATGCTTGTACTTCTGGAAATCTGCTGTGCATATTTACTCATTTTAAAGTTGGATACCGAAGGCTGGAGTCATATCCATTGTCCTAGCTATGCTATGCATAATTATACATTACATTTTCCTCTGTGATAGCCTTGGCATGCCTCAAGTTACAATAAATTGCTCTGGGTTCTTCACAAAAGGTTTATAATTCTGTTCCTTAAAAAATGGGGCTTATTACTCTCTTTTATTTCCAGATAGCCTGGGTCATGTGTACACACATTCTCAGTAGTGGTTAGAAAAGTCAGCTACTTTCAGCTATTAAAAAATAACTTCAAAAAATAATTTGGAAAAAATAAAACCGTATCTGGATTGAGCAGACCTTTTGGTGGTGAATTCTCTTCTCCATAATAAGCATTTATACATACTTCCTGAATATGGCATAGGCATGTGCCTTTTTTTCCTTATGCCATTTGGTTACAGGCTTGCATTCTAGTGTCAGAAAAAGACAGTTATTCCTTTAAATTTCAGTAGAACCAAATACAAATTAGAGTGGTTTGGCGGGCATTAGAATTTGTGCAGCATATAGTCTTACAGAATTCTGTGTTTGGCTGAATGATAGGGTACCAATACATGCATACACAATACTTAGAATTGAGGTGTTTAAATGTCTGTTCTGTCCTGCATCAGAGCATAGCAACACAAGCTTTTTAGGGCTTGAATCCTTAAACATGCTTTTAGGCTTCTCTAAGCTTTATGGATTGTAAATGGTATGGCTACTAAGACAAGGAGCAAAAGTTACACCACTTTGGGCTTCCAGTGATGCTGGTGTTATCTAAGGATACCAGTGTTGTTTGAATTACCCAAAGGACCTTCCCTGCGTGAGGGGAATTTGCTGAACACTCCTCAAGAAATTCCTATTTTGACTGCTTTCCTGAGCAGCTGTCCTCCCTGCCCTGATAGCATATGATGGTAACGTAAGGTCAAACTTTGGGTTTGTTGGAGTTTGTAAATACACTTTTCTTGTTGGTCACAGAGATACTATGTTTTATTTTTGAGAGGTAAAATACACGCTTATATGTGTGTTCCTGGCAACCTTGACTAGGATTATGACTGCATTTAGATTTCAATACGATACTAATAGGCCTGGCTTATCTCAGTTTTTCTAATGTAAGTGACAGTTATGAGAAATGAAAAATAATTGCTACAGTTCAATAATTAATGCTTTTATACCTGTACTTCAAGAGTAAGAGAAAAAAAAACAGTATAATGCACATACACACCCTAAGGTCTTTCCTTATCTGTCACATTCTGATTCTGAAAATGGATCATACACCTCCTGGAAGGACTGTATGTGGAAAAATGGGATTAAAAAAGTGATAATATAAGAAGGGGGGAGCTAAAATAGGGAGAGTGAGAAAATTTGTCTTACCTTGTTTTTGTCAAGTATCAATACACAGCAAGTGAATATCAAGCTATCCAGCATGCTCTTCGTCAAAGACTAGGTCCAGAATATATCAGCAGTCGGCACGCTGGAGGAGGACAAAAGGTATGAAAAAACATGCATAGATGTTTCAACTCACAGTTTTTTTCCAGGAAAACTGGGGTTAAAAAAGTTACAATAATCTTTATTTTTTTTAAGTTAATTTCCCACTAGTAGTTTAATATGCAGATATGAAAGGAAAGTCAGCATCACATAAATTCTGGCTTTTACTGAGCCACAGGTTCCTTTTACACCTTTAACTCTTCAGTGCTTCATCCTTTACAAGGGAATATTTATCTACTAGTGGAATATTGAGATGCTTTTCTTATTTTTTTCCAGAACTGAAATATACAGAGCATTACATAACACTGGGTGCATTTTACCGCTCTGTCTTCAGTTGATTAAGTCATATATGTTGTCATATTAACCCCCCATCACTGCTGCTGGAAGAGTGCGAACATAAAGCTGCATCATCATCCTTTTGTTCACACTGTCTGAACCTTGAACTTTGCTGGGTTTCCTCAGTGTAAGATGATGTGTGCAATCCCTCTTTAAAATGAAGTATGTATAGATAGATGTGTGCACGTGTGTATGTCTTTTATATATAATATTTATGTATATATGCTTTTCTCTTCAGGTCTGTTACATTGAGGGTCACAAGGTAATCAGTCTGGCTAATGAGATGTTTGGCTTCAATGGCTGGGCTCACTCAGTCACTCAGCAGAACGTTGGTAAGTATCTCTGGAGGACAAGGAAGCCTTTACTCTTGTTTCACTGTGAGGCGCTGAAGGATAAGTCTCTCAAATAAGGACCAGGGTATCTATCCTAGAACTTGGTCACTTCAAAGAACCTGGGGAGAGGCATGTGGAATTCCCAGGTGTCTCAGAAGTTGGTAAGAATGCAAGAAATTGAATAACAATGGAGCTTCTCTTTTTTTTTTTTTTTTTGATCTTGCACTGGAATACATCATAGTCATTTTTCTAAGTGTGTTTATGATTATTCTTGAGCTATTCTAATCAAGTTTTCTGATCTCTATGGGAGCACTCAGTCAAGAGTAATTACAATTAAACTATTTAACACCCAGCAGCCCTGAGCCAACTTTCATACTTGCCTGTAATTTTATATTCTAACAAGTTCATATTCTCAGTTAATATTCCCCTAATCTTTAGGGACCCATCTTTTTCTGTAGGTTCTTCTTCTAACCAGTACCTGGTTCTGAGATTTTTACAGTAGAGAGCTTTGGAAAAATTCTTCTTCTAGAAAATGGTATTCAGGTGATCTTAAAGCTTAAGCTTCTTCCATCTCTATAGCTGAAATAGTTCCTACCAGAGGAGTACTGTCCTTGTTTGCAGATCTGCTGTGTTTCGATTGGAGATTGGTTGTTGAAGTAGCTCAACAAAGCTGCTTAAGTGTACCTCCTTCCTTCCTCCTCACCTTCAGAAATCTTTTCTAACCTCAGGCTGGTAGATTCGAGACATAAAAAGTTACTTCATTGCTTCTTATCTGTTCTGTACCACCATCAGAAAGGACTGACATCCTTCAAACTTCAATCTTTTTCAAATAATGCCATTACAAATCATTCCTTTAGAAATTCAGAGACAGAGGATTTTGTTATGTTTGTTTTTAAATTCCCGAGTAGAAAAAGAACTTGCACCTCCAGCCGGTTTATGAAACAAACAGACCAGATCAGTACAGAAGAACTTTCAAAGCCCAAAATACGGTTACTTGAACTTCAAAGCATTTCATTTCAGACATGTTTCTATCAGACTTGCAAGATTGCTAACTAGAGTGCCCTATGTATATTACATAGCATTGCTTTTGGTGTAAAGTAAGGTAGATCAGAGATTCTGGATTGAGAGTTGTATTGCAACCTGTTAAGCTCTTCAGGCACTCTGTCCTGGATAAAACCTCGTGCAAAATTTCACAAATTGGAGACTTCTAGTATATAGTAGAGAAGAAATTATAGATGGCAGTTTCTTTTCCACTGCTGTTTTTATAAATTGATTTTTTTTTGTGTTAATTTAAATCTTTCCATCCTGCTGAAAAAAATGTTGTGCTTTGAACGTTTAGGAGATGTAGCTGAATGAGAAGTAACATTTATAACTCTTCTTTCTTTCATATGTTAAAGTCTATACATGTAGTAGGAGGGTGTGCATGTTTGGCAGCAATAGCCACTAATAACCAGAAAGGTATCACGTAACGTGCTCAGAGCCTATACACAAGGTAGCATTCTCAAACTACGGTTAATATTTTGTAAGTCGCGCTCCATTTTGTAGAAGAGGATACAGTATCTTGGGCACATTCAATAAGTATGGTACAGGTTTATGAATGTCTTCAAAGGACAAAATAAGATCTAAATGTGGATCAGAAGTCTTGTATTATTTAGGATGTTATTTTTCCCTCCCCCAGACTTTGTTGACCTCATCAATGGCAGGTTCTATGTGGGGGTCTGTGCATTTGTGAAAGTTCAGCTTAAGGTAAGTGGATTTTTTTGTTTGTTCTGTCCATAATTGAGCGATTGCCTGAAGCTGTGAATGAAAGTTCATGCATAGGTCAGACTGTAGTTCTTGAGTACTGTACCATGCCAGAGAACCTAGTGTTGTCCAAAACATTGACCTTGCTATAGAAAAACCAGCTAAGAGCGAGTAATCAGGCTTAGGAAAGCACACCCTCTAACAAGAAGTGCTGTATGTGCTGAAATTCTCTTACTCTTAGTATTTTAAAATTTTTACGGCAGGATGGATCATACCATGAAGACGTGGGGTATGGTGTCAGTGAAGGCCTAAAGTCTAAGGCCTTGTCCCTGGAAAAGGCAAGAAAGGAAGCAGTAACTGATGGACTGAAGCGGGCACTCAAGTAAGTGATGATCAGTACTTGTATGTTTTCAGAAGTTAAGTGAGAATTAAGTGTTATTTTCAGTCACAGTGAGCTGTTTTGTTTCTCAGGTGCTTTGGGAATGCTCTTGGGAACTGCATCCTAGACAAAGACTACCTACGAGCTGTGAATAAGCTTCCACGTCAGGTGCAGTACATGGGCTGTTAGAGCAGGGACTGCAAGACATCCACTGCTCCTAGTCCTTCATATTAAAAAGATTACAAATAATTATATCAATGCATCTCATCCCTGAATGTTTCCAACTATGAGACCAATAGCCTTTGCCCGATAGTTTGTGTGAACTGTTTGTTACAGTATTCTCCCTGACATTTTACTACAGCTACTCTAAACTTTTTTGCAGTAGGCAAGATCACTATGGTGAAGAAACAGTATCCTGCTCAAGACCTCATGTGACATTTATGGCCAGTTTATCTAAGCCTCTCTGTCAGTACCAGTAACACAACACATACATCTGTGTTCGTAGCAGGTGAACTGTTACCACGGGAAACGCTAAACTCTTTAAAGTAGGTTGTTCTAGGTGCCATTTTCTCTATGTGCTGCAGTTCTTAAGACTTTAAGCTTTGTCAGCGACTTAGTTCATCACTGTCATCTAGCCACTTCTGCTTTAAATGTGTATGTATCAGCAATAATACCAGTGTCGAGTTACATATTCATCTCACAGGTGAAACAGAGGTCCTTGGGAGAACAGTTGTCGAGGTTGCATGCGTGTTTCTTTACTGTGTGCTTTTGCTCTGTATACGGCAAAGGCCAGAACCACCTCTCTCAGTTTTTTCTCGTTGTCACTGGCAGCACAATCCAGTTTACTAGTTCTAATGAAAATCAAATGTACTTGTCGTATTCTTCTCATTACTGGACTTTTTCAGGAATAATAATAAAAAAAAGAATAGGAAATAACTGCATACAGGTACATAATTTCCGATTGCTGTAATAGGTCAGAAAACCGGAGACTGTGGGCAGAACAGAAGAGTAGGCAGACAGTGTATCTATTATCTGTGTAACCTACCCTAAAGCAGGTACAGCTCTCTGCATTCCCACAAAATGGGGACTATTTCATTTGGTCCTGAAGTCTCTCAGGCTGTCAGCATATAATGTCAGCCAGTTGGGAAGCAGGAAAAAGGAGCTCTGGCAGACTTCCTCCTTCAAATCAAGTTTTCCGTATGCGTAACCCAGGATATCCTAGAAACAATACCAGGTGGGTCACATACCAAAGCTGTTTGTTGGAGTTGGAACTTTACTTAATTTTTGGTGAAATCCATACAGTAGCAATGTCAATATATGCATTGATAGTTGCTTCATCCTTTTGTTAACTGGTATTCAAACTCTACCAGGTGCTAATGCACATCACAGCTAGACTGGAAATACACTCAACGTGGTCCTTGTAACAAAATTTTACAGCGTGCCAGTATTTCACCCCTCATTGTTCTTGTTAGAATAATAGACAAGTTATTCTGTACCAGTGCTTTTCTACTGAGGTCTCAAGCAAAGGTAATTTCTAAAGCTGGTTTCAACTTCTAAGTTAACCAGATTGGATCCTTCACAAAAAACCACTGCAAACTACTTCATGCATCTGCGATAGAAAGGGTGAACCAAGCTATTGACCCACAACAACTTTTAGCGGTTGCCATTCGCTTCAAAGTCTTACCACAGAACAGCGAACAGTTTACACTATCTTGTTTTGCGACGTGTGGAGTGTGCAAATGGCCCTGCAGATGTCCTCTGCTTGACTTAAAAAATGTGTTGGTACCTGAGTTTTGCAACTGAATTATTAGAGTGGGATGTACTGGACTTGGCTGCTGGAGTTTGAGGAATAACATTAGGACGATCAACACTCCAATTTATTTGTCTTAAATACCTGAAATGATACTACTGGCAAACCGTCAGTCTTGAATGTAGGAAGAATTAGTGTGTATAACCGGTGTGTACTTGAACACTTATTTTCCTTGATGTAAGTACGGTTCTGACTCTTCGTGAACCATAAGTGGCCCGGTTACATCTTGCTTTGCTTTTTCAACTCCTTACCTCCTTAAAGGTTCAGTTTGCAAGGGAAGAGCTGCAGTTGACTTTGCTGTCTGTGAAACACTAGGTCAGTGAACCCTCTGAGGTAACCAACACCATCGAGAAATGCCTCTTTTGGGGGTCTTTGGTCCAGAGAAAGAGATAAGAAATGGTGACGTACATCTTCATCAGTGACAACCATACTTTAACCGCCTTCTTCCTGAGCTATCGCGGTTTATAAGAATGATGTGATATAACACAGCAGTCTTCATAGCATTAAAGTTGTCCCGGCTGTTGCACTTCAGTAACCGACATCAATCTTGTTAGGTCCTGATGTGTACCAGCTGGGGGCAGCAGGCTTCCAGGTGGTAACCTACCTTGCTGACTGAAGAAAAAGTAAGCCTTTTACAGCTGTTGATCCGTGGAGTTTCACAGTAGAGTTGCTTTTATCATGCTAGGATTTACCAAGCTCTGCTAGCCAGCCTAGAGCTGAAAGGCAGTTCTGTCTAGCTAACTTAGACTGTAGGAGCAGATCCAAAGCAACATCTTGCCAGGATGGTGCAGATCTCTGCTTTGCCAGGATTATTTTCTATTAGTGGCATTACCACCAATCTGTAAAATCACAGTGCCAAACCATCTCATCTTGAATAAAGAAAGAATGGTGTACCTTCCTCAGGGACCTCATGATTACAGAGCTAAGTAAAGGTTTCTCATGCCCTTTAATACAAGTATGAAAATGGAACTGGCAAAACTAACAGACTCAGCAACAGACTTGTGAGACTGAGATGCTGTAGAATTTTGCATCGATGATCTGCATTTGTTCCCCTTTGCAGAGACCAGAGTCGGGGGAGATATGGGCTATCTGCCATGAAGCAGTGAACTATTAAACTAACAGAAAGTCGCATGAATTTGGTTACTAACTAGCTAAATAACTTCATACTGAAAATACATTTCATTTTTCTAACTTACTAACTCAGAGCAAACAGATTTTTCAACGGTACCATGCAGAAAACCCCTGTGCCTATTTCATTAACTCAGTGAAGGAAATTTCTAAATATGTTTTCTTTTTTTCCTTTACTAGATACCCCCTGAGTTAGATTTGGTCAAAGCTAAAAGACAGGACTCTGAACCCGAAATAGAGAAAGCAAGATACAATAGCTGTTTGGAAAGGCAGAACGCAGGAGGGAGACGGCACTGTGAGATGACATCTGATTGTAAGCCTGGTCAGCCGGAAGCTGCTGTAGTGACAGTAGATCAGAAACAGCCGAATAGTTCTAGGTGAGACTGCTATTACAAATCTATTTTATAAGCTATAGTAGAAGTTACTGTACCTTTTAAAACACATGGACGACCCAATTTGGAAGATGCCATAGAATGCTATTTAGTGGATTTTCCTTGCTCTTATTTCTTTATGCATTTTTTTCTTCATAAAGTATAATTGCTAAAATCCTGTTTAACTTTGTCCTTATTTGCGGGGAGGAGCAGAAATACAGGTGCCTTTGCTTTCGAGTGTGATGCCACTTACCAGCGGAAATTGCGACAAAAGCAGCTGCAGCAACAGTTCCGGGAACAGATGGAGAAGAAGAATCAGGTTCCCGCAGTTACTCCTAGCAGCAAACAGGGTAAGCCTTGGCATTAAAAAATGACAGTTTTAGTGATAGCTACAGGCAGGCATGTGTTACCCTCAATATAGGAGCCTGACCAATTTAATTTCTTCTTGTACTCTATTGTCAATATACTGTTGAGGCCAAAGGAAGGAGGATTATTGTGTTTTCCCCCGTGTTCTTGAAGTGGCAGGAGTGCCAGCTCTCAAACTGTGTCATTAAATCTGCAAACTTTCCAACCACCCTAAAGCAGCTGTTCTCAGTACCACGAACATGCTGCACCCGAGCTGAGCCTGCAGCACTTTGCGGAGGTGGTTGCAGGCAAGTAGGCATTGCATTAGCCTCCTGAGACATTGCTCTTCACTTGTGGGGAAGTCTGGACAGCTGTGTGACAAGCAGGAACTGGGGGATGGGGTAAAGTAGTGTGGTTGCTCTTGTCAGCCATCGTCATACAGAATCTTACCATTCTACATACTGCTACCAAAACATAACCAGCTCTAGGAAAAAAGAGGGTACCTGGTGGCAGCTGCTGCTTACCATTTCCGACTCACACTCCATTAAGGTGCAAAAGGGTGCTTCTGTATTTCTAATATTCATCTCTTCTTGTGTTACCTCCCTCCAGCAACACCTGATCCTCCTGTAAAGCACAGCACCCCAGCAGAAGCACAACAGGAGCCAGCAATAGAAGAGTTCTTCGCAGGTCAGCCAAAAACTGATGAGTAATAGAGTGTTAAATCATTAGCATCTAAATCTGTTTTTTGGAGTACAGTGTAAAGGTAAGAGTTCTGAAGAGGCTGCAATAATGGAAGTGTGAGTATGAGTCTGATCTTAACAAGACAAACTTGGCTTGAGTGGCAGGGGAAATTATGTCCGTCACCATGAGGGGTTTCAGTAGAGTTGTTATACCTTTTTCTGAAGCAATATTGTACAGAAACAGAACATTTAGCAGGGGGGACCATGACAGGGAGGTGTCATTTCTTAACATAACTATGGCTGTTTGGGTCACACAAGCAATGTCCAGGCACTGTGATGCACAAGTCCAGAGCACAAGGGGTAGTACCATTTCCCTGCTGATATAAAAGATGCTTTACAGTTTAACTTTTATAGTCATCACCACTCGTAGGAAAAGAGTGAGCTGGTCCTGGAGTTACTGTGATTCCTGTAGTGCAATCCTGTTGTCTTTGGTCGGAACACCTTTTCATTCGTTCTAGACGATCCTGAACTTTGGGACGTTTCCTTGGAGACCGTTGATCTTAAGGTAATGGGTCACAAAATAGCAGACCCATCAGCAGGACAGCGGACACCTGAAACACCACGTGGACATCATGGAATGACTACTCGTAGCAGGACGCCTCACAGAATGAATTACCACAAAGCTTCTGCTAGACTTGCTCAGTTGCAGCCATCTGCTACAACCATGAGCAACAACAGCAGCTGTGCCAACCAGCAGACCTCAGGTACGTTCTGTCTCAAAGCCAAGAGCCATTGTTAGAAGCAGCACTGTTAGATGAGTAAAGTGGAGTGGGAGAAACATTCCTCTTTTCTTGGACCTGGCTGCAGATGCTGTGATAGTGGGCTAGGAGAACTATCTGGTTTTTCTATCCAGCTGTCCTATCAAGGAAGAGCTAGAGAAAGAACTTTTAAAGCAGAAAAAAAGCTTTAAGAAACTTCCATTTCTCACTATCTCCCTGTTTGGCAGAGCGCAGCCCCCACAGAAGTCAAAGCTTGAAGAAAAGGAGGCTACAACCTATATAAGACACCTGGTGCTATCGTTACATCCCTACTGGATTACATCGGATGACTGCAGTTGGCTGTTCAAATTATGTGAGCAATTCTAGTGCATTAATGGACTTTCCTTTATATTATGGTGAAGCAACACAGAAGAGTTTCATACAGCCAGAAAGAACTTACTGTACTTTTAGGTTACTCTATGTTTCAGCTGCCTCTTTCTGTAAACAAGCAATCATGTGTGCTTCTTTAGCACTAGACTTGGGGCTGTATTACAAGCTGACGTTACGTGTGATTTGCCTGAAAGGGTAACAGAATTAATCTTTAAAATGAGATGCAGTTCATAGCTTCTTTCTCTCTCAGTGTTGCATTTCAGCACAGAGAAAAACTGAGTAAAACAGGGAGAGGGCGGGTTATGGTCAGATGAGAAAGCCTGCAAGCTGCGGTCACCTGTTAGTGAGGCTGAGTGTGTGGAGCAGTGGCAGCATCCACCTCCCGTGCACAGCCCAGCCCTTTGTGGTTGCACAAACAGGGTCAGAGCCCATTCCTCCTCCTCAGCTTGTTCCTCAAGACGCTGGATTCCCGTGCAGCAGCTGCAGATGCAGCTGTGCCTGTGCAACAGGGCAGCGCAGGGGCCAGAGCGTGCTGCAGCTGCTGCCGGAGCTGCATGTAGCATCTTAGCGTTTGCTTGGGCCCTTTGTAAAATGAATGGGAGCTGCACTTCAGTTTTTAAATAAGCTTTCAACCCTTTCCAATATAAAAATAAATGTGAACACAAACCACACTTGGAGCTGTTCATGCCTCTATACCCTTCAAA
The DNA here is from genome assembly GCF_017639655.2 of Falco naumanni. Classification (NCBI taxonomy): domain Eukaryota; kingdom Metazoa; phylum Chordata; class Aves; order Falconiformes; family Falconidae; genus Falco; species Falco naumanni. The sequence continues at coordinate 24,535,634 of NC_054058.1, forward strand.
CCATTACAGCTCAGTTCCTGCTTAACAAGCTCAAAGAAGTTAATGCATTCTGACTAGTTACAAGTAGGAAGCCAAAGAGACTTACCACTGGGTCTGTACAGCCTCACATTTGCCTTAAGACAGGTAAACAGAACTTCCAAGTGAGTTTTAAAGGTTAGAGCAAAGCAACAGCTGTTCGTTCTAGTAGGAAGGTCAAAGGAAGAATTCTTAGGTAGTATTTGGAAGATGCTTCTGTATCCATTTTGAGCAGTTCTGCTCTGGAAAGGGAGGAGCTCTCCTGGGCAGCTGTTCCTTCTCTCCCACCTGCAGCAAAGCAGTTCCGCTGCAGCTCCCGCTGCCCTGGCAGGAACCTGGCACCACCACTGCAGGTTCCAGCTGGTGTCTGCTGGCAGCGCTCTCCCTGGCAGGTGGTGGTTTCCGCTTCCCCAGGCATCAGGGCGGGGAGCCTGGCACCGCAATGCCTACCTGCAGTGCTGGAGACACAGAGGGTGACACCGCCTGACCGGGAGCCAGAGCTGGACCAGGAAAACATCCACAAACTCTTTGGATTGGTCCAACCCTGAACTCAGTGTCAGACTTTAAACAGGACCTTGTTCCTGTACTTTGCCACCTCTGCTCTGTCCAGTCAAGTCTCTTAAAGCAGTCCAAGCGTAAATACCTTTGAAGGATTCAGCATTAATTCCTGCTCCTCCTGCTTTACTTTCAGCACTTAATAGGTCTTTTTCCTTCAGCTGATCCTCTACTATCCACTTACCTCCTCAACAGTACAGAGCAAGGATTGACTTCAGTATGGAGAGATAGGGCAAATTAACATTAACTGTAATAGATTACATCTAGAAAATAGTTTTGCACTTCACTGTGCTAGTTGCTGCCCGATTTAGTGCTGCTGTCAGAACAGCGCAGGGAAGAGGTACACACCGCGCGTCTGAGCCATGCACCCACTGCTGGAATCGCACACCTGTCAGGAGGGGAACCTGCAGCACTCAGTCGCTGTATTCAAGGCCACTCTGAACTTCTACAGGGAAAAACTTAAGTCTCATATAAACACAACTGCATCAGCTTTCTTGACCCTGTGCAAACATTGCACAAATAGCCATGCCCCCTCCAAGAGAAGTCACCGCAACAAGCCTCTCTGGATCCATCCTTCTGAGAAGGGCAGTAAAACTTAGAGCTGGAGCTTCCCTGCCCCTCCCCCCAAGGCCTCGTGCAGCGTGACTCACACCAGAAGCTGTTCTTAAAATGGAAAAAAAATGCAGCAGCAATTAGTGTTTAGAAATGCCACAATTCCTGCAAGTCTGCAGTTGTTTGAGGATGACCCCATAAAGTATACTGGTCCACTCCTACTCTACCAGTATGGTTGCAGATTTGGGAATGGAATTCCTACCCTAGAGCTACACTAAAAAGTTTTTTTTCCCAGCACCGGTGCACATCCCTGCTCCTTTCCACCCCAGAGAGGGGGGCAAGGGACCCCGCAGGAGGAGAGTCAGGCTCTCCTGTGCCCAGGAAGGGTATCCCCAGCCCCTGCAGCACACCCTGCTCTGGCCTCGCTGCCCGAAGGGAGCAGAGAGCCACCCCCAGTGCAGCCCCACCTGCGCTCGGCCCGGGAGAGCCGCCTTCTCCTCTCACATCTCTGCATGTTTCCCTGCTGCTTGGGAACTTCCCGACAGTCTCGGCCATGAAAGCAGTCGTACCGTACGATTCTCCTACGCACCACTTCTCCCTCCTGTCCCCCGAGGCCCCTCCTCTCAAAGATCCTTTCTATGAATTATTCTTTAAAGTACCATCTTCCAGCATATTCGACTGAAAGGCCAGAGGCTCATTACCGATCACTGCCTTTGAGAAGTTAAGGGTCTCATTAAAATGGGGTTTCTTGTACTTTCCTGTGATACAACTGGTAAGTTGGGTAACAGCAATCACTCCGGGAAGAGGACAGAGCTGATGGAACCTGCTGTTCAACAAGAAAACCCACAGCTCAACAAGAGCAGGTTTGGTTTATTTGAATGACTTAAATATTCTACAAAGGTAACAAACGGCAGCACAAAGCGCAATCGTACTAGAAGCGCATTGCCTGGGTTTAGTGCAAAACATACAACTAACTATGGCCAGGGAAGCCCCAAAGTTTCAATTCATTTTATTTTTTTATTTTTTTTATTTTTTATTTTTTTACAGTGTACATTGTTAAATAATGTAAAGAAAACGCTTGAAATTCAGAAACAGATTTTATGTGGAAAAAGATACTCAAAGTGTAATATTAAACAAAATAATTTAACAGTTCAGTAGCATTAGTTTATTCCTCTAGACTTCAGTTATTCATCCACAGGAGGAGAGGGGAGGGGGAGGGGATATCAATGGTAAATAAAGCCAGTTCTTGCATAACATTAAGTGAAAAAACAACCTCAAACTTATTAGATCAAAATTAAATAACAATGTGCTGCATCCAGCCGACTGGTTCCCCCGTCAGGAACATTCCCCTTGTTTCATTACTGCCTCGGGTTTGTCACCGCTCCCGTTCCCAGAGCGCGCCTCCCCCCTCGCACCGCACCGGGGTGCGTTCGGGAAACTTCCCTGCATTCCCTGCTTCGCTCCAGCCACCGGGACCCCCATTTTCTCCTTCCAGCACTCACGCACACCATGAGCCTTCTCTCTCGTTCTGTAGCTCCAGCCTGCACTTCAGTTACAAAGAATAAACTCCCCAACGTAAGGAACTCGGAGCCCAGCCACCCCAACGCTATAGCTGTCGCCCCTCAGGCGTCCATCTCCAGCCTGTACCTGCCCTTGCTGCCAAAACCGCTGTACAAAAAGTGACCAAAGAGGAACGGATCTTGCAGTTTCTTTGTAAAAAGAAAAAGTGACAACATACGCAAACAGAAAAACTCCCTGTTAAGGCTCCACAGGGGAAGAGTGCCCCTGGGGGGGGAAAAAAAAAAAAAAAATTCAGGCAAGTAACACCTCCGGGATGCGCCAGCCCCCAGGACACTGGTGCACGACCCCCGAGCGCGAGGAAGCAGTGCTCTCTCCCCTCACTGCTTTTTGCAGCACTACATAAATACTGGTTGGTATTGTTTTTAATTTGAAAGGGAAACCAGTATTTTTTAAATAGGAAAAGGGATAATGGCCAAAGCAGAAGGTACAGTACAGTTGCTAAGAGGTGACAGATAGTGACAGTCCTGGCACCAGCTTGAAATTTGTGAAGAGTCAACAAAATTGTAAATCCTCCAGTAAGACAGAGGAAGCTTCTCGATGCCGGCTGTTTCAAGTACATCCATTGCCGGCAATGGACGTTGCACCAGGACAGTATTCCTGGCTTAAATGGATTTTACAAAAAAACAAAACAAAACAAAAAAACAAATCAAACCAAAAAAAAAAAAGGTAAGAAAAGCAATCCCAGCAGACCAGCCCATGCCAACGAGCAATGGCACCTCTCCCTCAAGTCACATCCTGACCAAACATCTTTACACTTCACAGGTGGAGTCAAACTGCATTTTAAGTTGCGCCTTTCCCAAAGACACACGTTCTCCCCGCCCTCTCTCCATTTCCGATCCAGACCTCCTGCCTCCGTAGACACTACTGGTTAGTCTCGTTGTAGCTTCACCCGCGACCCTCCGTCCCACCCCCACCTGGCCCCTGTCACACCAGCAACTTCAGATCTGCCCACCTGGACAAGTTTCCCCAACACACAGAACGCTGGTCCAACCTGCTGCCTCAATGACTTCCCCCTCCGTACACCTACTCTAAACAGTAACGGTACCGCTAAATAACCGCGAACGTCCCAGTCGCTGGGTACAGACAACCCATCTCTGAACCTGCCCTCGTCTGCCCGGGGCTCTGCTGGGAAGATGATGCGAACTGCAGAAGCAATAGAAGTCCAAGGCACTAAAATATCCAGCAAGCATACTGGGAGAACAGACAAGTATTCAAGTACATTAATTTATACAATTTTACATTCACATTTATTTATCTAATACAATGAAAATACAAAGGAAAAAGTTAAAGTGTCTCCAATAAGTATAAGGATATAGCTAGCTTTTTTTCCCATTTTTTTCTTTTTAACTTTTTTAACCCTCTATATTCCACTCATTTTTAAACTACTGTTGTCCAACAACATTTATATATCACAGTGTTTCCACATCAAAACTGATGGTAAGTACATGTCCGCAGGGAACTTTTAAATTTTTTTAAACAATTTAAATTGCTCTAATGCTGCAGTCAAAGCTGTTAATATCTTACTTAAAGCAGTAATGACCTATCAAGCACGGGCTGCACTGCAAGTCCATTCGTGTGCCCCATCGTTTCGGAGCCAGATACAACTGACTGGGGAGAGGGAGAGGAGGGGGATTTGGACAGCTTTTCTCCTGGTCTTGGTTCTTCAGGGAGAGGTGAGAAGCGTACTAAAGCCTCATGCTAGGATTCAGCCCTCCCACCGCAACGCGTGTGGATTCAGCCTCAAACCAGAGAAAAATTTTACAGCAAGACTGCGTTAAACTGACCCCACGACTTCTCTTCACAGCTCTTGCTCCACACAAGAGCAGAACCCCTCGGTCAAAAGCACTGTCCCACCATAAGGATGCTGATCATCCTCCTCCCCCTTGAAAGTGTGTGGGGAAACTCCCCTTACAGAGAGCTGACAGCAATGGTTGGAAAAGAGAAATTCATTCCCAGTCTGGCAAGCTACCAGTTCATTGCAGCACTAATAGTTGATACAGGGCCCCATCTCCCTCCCCATGTCCTGTCCCGAGGTCTAGCCAGCACGGTCTCCGAGCGCGGCTAAGTGGTCCGCAGGTTGGAGCCTGGAGGGTTGCTGATCGATTTTTGCAAATTGCTGATGTTGAAGCTTTGCAGAGAGGCGGCACCCACGGGCTGGAACTGGCCGAGCGGAGGCTGCGTCGGACCACCCGTCCCACTCCATGGAGCGGCAAAAGATGCTGCTGGATAACCGTACTGCTGCGGGGGGGCACATCGCCTTTGTGAAGGGACCTAAAGAGGTAGCTGATGCTGCAGAGATAGGCGTAGCACCCAGGGAAGATGTCATAGAGATACAGAGCTGACCCGGTGCCGAGAATTTTCTTGCCATGCCAGGGCCCTGAAAGAAAACCCAGCCCCCAAGAAAAGTTACACAGCTGTGCTTAAAAACCACAGGTTCGCTCCCCCCTCGGTCCACAAGCTGCTCCCAAGGGATATTTACAGGAACACACCTCACGGCCCTCTTTTAGCTATCCCCTTCCCCTCCCTGTACAGGATCGTACAGGTGAAACAATCCTGTACGTAAAAGATAAGTAATTTTCTAGAGCAGTTGTCCAAGCTGCAGGGCAACTGCACCCCAGCTGTGATGGATACCCAGATGAGATGGCAGCGACACTGGAAGTTTCGTACCATCAGTGTTCACGGATTCCACCTTACCTCATAGCTGCTATGTCCTTTGCCAACTTTCTTTCCAGACAGGTTCATGGCATCTCGGGCCCAGTTATCTACCAGCTTGTGCAGGTCATCTGTGAAAGTCCCTTTCCGGCTCGAGGCAATAGCAGGAGGCTGAGGCTGGGGCGCTTGGCTGTTCACTGTAGCCCCGACTGTATTAGTGCTGCTGGTCCCTACAAATAAAAAAACCAAGAATCAAAACTTCAGTTACAGATAACCTTTCCTCTAGTAGATTTAATAATCATGGTAATGGTACATCAATAGAGCGCCAGTTAAATGCCATGCAGATTAATTCTAAGTTTCCTTCCAGGACAGACTGAAGTGGGAACTACAAGGACTCCTACAGGCATTTTCTCAGTTTAAGAGAATTTCACAGATATGTTTACTTTTCAAGAAGTGCTGCAAGTAGTCAACTTAAGAGGGGAATGGTGGCAGCCTACAGGCCTTTGTAGAGGAAAAAGGAGATTAGATTTCAGCGCTGGATGACAGTACAGTCGCTGTCATTCTCTCATCCTACACCTTTTAACTAGCAGCAACCACTACCGGCACAGGTCAGTTCCACCTTGGAGGACACACGCTGGATGCTGGATAAGGAGCAGTACAATCAGCATTGCCAGCTGCTCTGTAGCAAATTATCTCCACTTTGTAAAATGAAGATAAAAATTAACGGAGATTACGCAAGAGAGCCACAGCGAGAAACAGCAACTGTTGTTTCCAATAGCTGCCATACTTAGGTTCTTGAGGGTAACCAGATGGGACTGTCTTCATCCACCAAACAGCCAGGATCAGCAGAGGAAGTCTGCACTGCATTAAATTTTGCTTTCTGCCTCTGAAAGCAATTTTTTTGCCATTATGTTCAGATTTCCTAAGTCAGAAGAACAAGCATTTCAGATGCAAACCACCAATACGGCTTCAAGAAGGTAGAAATGAAAGTAGTTCCTTAGACACGCTTTGACAAGTTTTTCTGTTTACTGGGTTGATTGCACAAACACAAAAAAAACCCTTCACATAAATACCACGTTCCAGTTCTACTAGAAAGCTCACTGAACATTATCCTGTAGGGGGAAAAAAAAAAATCTAGAAGCTTTGTTTTGGACAGCCTCACTATCCCATTCACACTTATGAACAAGCAACTGCACTCAAATTTAGGTTTTGCAGAGGCAGACCTCATAATATACAACTTCTTTGATTCCTGTTATCAAATATCCTGAATTTTCAGCAGTATTGCAAAGTACCCTCATCTACAGATGTGGAAGTGAGAATTAACCACTAGGGCAGACTTCTGAAGGACATGGTAAGGGCAGAATAAATTTACATTTTTCAAATCCATTTAGTACCAAACAAAACAACAAAATCAGTATCTGGCAACAGCAGTGCTGTCCCTGCACTCCTTGCAAGGACACATCCTCACCTAATTTTTTCTCAAAGTTCCTCAAACATTTCTACTTGCTCACTCTAAGAATGCAACTGGGAAACCCAAGAAAACCTGAGTTTATGGTAGACATTTCTGAAGAAAACTCATTAGAATTGGAGCATCAAAAAAGCCAGAAATGAAAATCATCTCTCTATTGCAAAGGCCAAAGGACGGAGTCGCTGTCTCTTGCCCGACAGCTGCTTCATCTGTTCCGCTTTCCCTGGCCATCAGCCACACTCCTTGCAACCACTGTATCAAAGAGCGAACTGGCTCCAAACCCCTGCAGGAATGTTTCATATTGAGGAGTGAATTAGGAAGGTGACATACTTACTATGCAGGACAAATAAGCAAAGTGTTACTGCCTCTGGTGGCGCTGAGGAGGGAAGGATACGCATCCCTCCCACCAGTTCCAGCTCAAGCATGGAAGTGGCTCCCGGTCCGGGCGCCCACAGGTGGGGCAGCAGTTGTTACGAGCAGGCAGGTGCATGCAACCGTACACATGAAATAAATGAGTAAGGCTCCCTGACCAGAGCGTGCAGCTGCAGCACAGATGAAGAGTAATATGAACACGCTAAGGTGGCAAGGAAAATCTACAGTGAAATAACAAGAACCTCAAGCATGCATCATGTGGAAAAGGCTCAAAATACAATTGTTTAATATGAGCAATGATGTGAAAGGTGAAATTGAAGACAAATGAGGCAAAAGCAAGAAAGGGGTGCTCAGGAGAGCTGCCAAAACCAGTAATTGTCACATTCCACTGTAAGGATTCATGCAGGGATCGACACACTTGCTCTCATCCTCTTCACGATGGCCACTATCTGCTTTGGATATTTCACATTTCCATTTCCATCAGTAAAGCACAATGGATCCTGGACCTATGCTAGAGAGCTTCCTCAGGCCACGGAAAAGAGAATCAATCAAGGTATGAAATATCGTTTAGGAAAGTTTAAGTGTTTCAAAAAGGACTGGACTGCCTCAGGGTGGGAACCTCAGGGAGGTTGCAAGAGCCTTGTCCACAAATATGATTTTGTTAGTGAGCTCTTATCTTGGATCACAGACAGACCAGCCTACACCACAACAGGGAGCTCTGCAATTACCAAAGCTCCCATGTAATGTCAATTTAAAAAAATTATTTCTCAGGAATTTCACGTTTTAGCTCCAACATAGTTACCACCTGCAGAAACTGCCATCCAGAAGAGTCTGAAAAGGAAGTGCTTCAACTTGTAGCATTCAATGGAAACAACCCCCCCACATTCCTGCTTGGTCACAGCAGCCGTCCCCAGTTCTGCTCTGACATGAAGGATCTGAAGTGAAACAGGCTTCTCTCTCTCCAGCCCGCTACCCGTAATGCCTTCATTCTGCCCTTTTATTCCCCTCCCCCCTGCCCCATAAACCAGCAGTCAAAGACACCTGTAAAACAGTCTTGAGCAACATGAGCACACACAGGCTTTTCAAAACATCTCTCGCTTTGGGAGACACTGGAGATCTGACAGCTTACTCTTAAAATGTCGAAGGAGTGTCCGCAATGGGATCCGGCACTGAGGTGCCAAGCCCCCTCAGATCTGTAAACGAACCAGCTGCTCAAAGTCCAACTCTAGCACGTTACAGCGAGCAACTGACCTCCATGCTCAACTCGCTCTCGTTAGCGATGAGCCGAGTTCCACAGCGGAGGCGAGGTTCTGCCTGCCTCCACTTGCCTGCCAGAGCAATAGCCAAACTATTCGAGATCCTAATGACTGCGCACACATTAGAGGGCATAACACAGACAGACAGATGCTGTGCTGGAGACAGAGTCAGGAAGGTAAGGCTTCAGTGACCAGAAAAAGCTGATGAATAGCTTTACAATCAGGAATCGGAGATAACAGAAATAAGATAATTACTACAGAGCTGGTTGCAAGGACAGACTTTTTTCACCATCTTCCCTGAAGCACAAAGAGAGAGTAATTTGTTAAAGATAAGAGAAACAGTGAGAAATGTTTAGTATCAGGAAACGGTACAAAAAGCTTGGTGAGAAACAGAGGACACAGCATGGCAGGGCTCTTAGTCACTGCTAGGACACTCCAGGACAAACCCAAAGACTGCTCTGTGACAGTTTAACCAGTTGTACTTTCAGGAAGAGAAAAGGCCCAGCCTCCTACATTTCTTCTTCACAATTTCCACGCTGTAGTGAAGAATGTCAGGAGATATTACTGTCACAACTGGCTGTTATCGCAAAAGGAAAACCAAGTACATCTTCCATTTTTGTCAGGACATAGGGAGCATTTTACACTATCAAAGTTCAACCAGTTTACAACATGAGAGATGTATTCAATAGGTCAAGTGCTTTTAGTTTGTCACCTTATTTTCTCAATCCATGGAATAGTTCAGACACTCCCCGCCAAGCTGTACCACTCTGTTTCTCCAGCTGCACAGTTAAAAGCATCAATTACTGCACTGTTTCCTCAACACCACTGGTTCTAACCCAGCGCCTTCTCCGGTTGTCACTCTCCACAACAGTCTGCAATAACATTTCAAGGACAAGACTCCAGGAAGCAAGCAACCTGCCATAAGCCAAGTGCCAGGCCAAGCTGTGCCATGCCAAGGATTACCTGCTTTTACAGGACAGCTACAACACACTTGTCAAAAGGAATCCAGTTCCCCTAGCTCCAGTCCCATAAGCAAGAGGTACACATGCCAAAGTACTCGTAGCCAGATGATGGTCAATTTGCAGCAAGCCAAGGCCTTGTAAGTAAATGATGCTCTCATATATTCAGTTCATTGTCGATTCTAGACACAGAATGGCTGTTCTTTGTATTCCCTAGCCCCAAAAAGGACAGACAAGACTAAAGATTATCTCTAAGTTTGCTTTAGTAAGAATTTAACTGCTTCCAAGAAAGAAGCCATAATTCCTGAGACTGCAAATGTCCATTAGTGCATATCTGCACATTAAATATACCTAGCAAAAACATTTAAAGCTGCTCAATTTGAAAAATTAAATGCCATTAGCACTTCTATTCCCCAAATCCAATGAAGTGAGATGGAGGTATCATTGCAAAACAGAACAGCCAGGCAAGAATTTCCCCTCCCTCCAACTCATTCCCTTTCCCAGAGGATGGAGCTGACTGCATTGCAGCTGTCTCTGCAGAAGGGCCAGGCCCAGTTCCCGCACACAACTCTGGCTCAGCTGAGCTATGGCCAACTGTAGTGAGACAGATGCTACAGATGTGTGGTACTGTCATGCAGTGCAGTGACTGAAGGTGTCTTTACAGCGCTTAAAGCTTTCATGTATCAAAGACATTCCAGAGGGTGGGAAACAAATGTCAGGACATTTAAAGGGTCCAGCCTGCAGAAGCAGCATGGGAGATGTTGCAGCACTCCTAATAAAAAGCATCACATCAGCAGCCTCAGCTCAAGCGTATCATTACTTCAATCACATCAGAAGTTTGAGGCTCTCTCGTAAGTCTGGCCTAGCGTAAGTACAAACGAAAGGATTTTGACAAGAACTGCAAAGGTAACTCACGAGGGTTGAGAGAATGTCTAAAGATGTCTATCTACCACCTTTATAGCTATTTGTTGCACATTTAGTAGATCTCCAATTCCCAGTATAAAATTCAAAAAGCGGGCCCATTAGTAGGTAAGGATCTTTTGAGTTTGCCTGAGAATATGATTTTAAAACCCTCAACACTTTATTCTTTAGCTATTGGCTAATGAACATACTGACTGCCTACATCAACGGTGGCATCAATGCTCTGCACCGTAACCAGCACTAGTGCTGAGAACATGCAATACCAAATCAAACCTGCAGCAAGCATGCTGCTGGAGGAAGTGAGCGTACTCCCTCCCATCAGTTGCAGCAGCATCTAAAGGAGAAATTTGGAAAACAAAAGTCTTCCTCACTGTTCCACTAGAAAGACTACTTTTCTTCCAAGCCTCATGTGCAGTAACATATGCTGAAGCATAATTACTAAGGCAGGCCAAAAGAAAATGCTCTCCCCGGTTTCTATCATTTCACTGAACTGTCATGAAGTTTTCCACCAAAAGCTTAAAGAAAATGAGTGCTTGTTATTATGAGTTTAAGAACAGAGAACACCTAACATGAGAACCCAAACTTCTAAAGGCGTGCTAAGAGCAGCTCAGCTGAGCCATGGGACTGGAGGGAATACAAGGTGGTAGATGAGAATGGGCTGCATGAAACAGATCCAAGCAGCAGAAAAAAAAAACCAAACAAAAAGACAAAACAAAAAACAGACAAGGAAGGAGTAAAGGTGTTACACACAAAGAGCCAAGCAGGGCGTACTCAGAAATCGGGTCCTCCTGCCACCAGGCTTGAACGTCACTCTCTCAGATGCACAGTTAAACTTCGCACAGCCTGTGAGAAAACAAAAACGGGAAGAACAGAGAAAGGAGAGGAAAAGGGACAGAACACCACTACAAGATGTTAGAAACTTGAGGTTGGAAGGGTGAAATGCATTAACATGACACACAAGAATAAGCCTCAAAGTGTGGACCGAAGAGTATGTAGACAACATACGGAGTGAAGAGACTCCCTCTAACACCTCCAGACTTTAGGCCAAGTTTGCAGCGTTACTCTTCAGTACATAACCCAACCATATAAGGTTGCAATCAAAATAAGAAAGCCAAATGCTGGCAAAACTACCCAATTATAAAACTGTACTGCACAACTCTAGATACAGGCAGATTATTCAAGAAGCTCCAAAATACTTTAAACAGTTAATTAAAAAAAACTGCATAGAAAATTCTTAAACATTTGTTCCCATTTTCTGTCTGTACTTCTCAAGTTTCAGCAAAATCATGCATCAGAGTTGATGCGTTCAATCAGACTACGGCAAAATTTCTCAAAAAGTTGTTCAAGGGGGAAAAGAAAACCTAGAACAGCCAAATTCAGAGAAATAAAGGAATCCAGCTATCACCCCCTTAATGACTGGAAGCAAAGAAGTGCTCCCTATCAAATGATCACAGCTGTGTGAGTAATTATCTGATTAAGATACTAACTAGTAACGAGCAATCCACAACCTGAGCAATGAGTAAATGAAAAATTGATTATTCCTACCTTTCCATCCTCCCACACTACCTGTTCCTTCCAAGGATAATTCTTTAACTCACAATTGCAGAGCAAGAGCCTTTTTGACCTTTTATTGTTAAAAATTCCATTGGCAGAAACAGCCAAAGCAGTTTGGAAGCCTAAACAGACGTTTCCTACCATTTCAATTATGTGTTAACATCGATCAAAGCTGGTCTGCCCCTTCCTTAGTCCCGCCTCACGTTTCCAACCCCCCATTCTCACCTGCCTCCTCACCCTTTCAGCCAATACCTTTCCCCCAGCTCAACAGAACACTGCTTGCCACCACCATACTGCACTCTCTTGTATTCTCCTTGGTGCTTTCATCACAGCAGACAGGGCCATGCGCTATATGTTCATTACTTCAACAACCTCACGCTTCACTTGTGTGAGAAGGAAGAAACCTCAGTTCAGAGAACACCCTTATCAGCCTCCGCACATAGGCTCGAGACTACCAATCTGCTCCACGCTGTGCACTAAAAATCAAGTGTCATCAAGTTGATTATTTGCTCATCAGTAGCAAAAGCGCAAGACTCAACACTAATTCCACCTGAAGTCTTACCTTGGCCTGGTGCCGAAAGGCTTGGTACCGAAAGGGCACCATCACTGGTAAAGGCAGAGTAGAGATTTTCGCTGGAAGGTGAAGGTTTGAGGGGCTGTAACAAATGGTTCTGCCCAGTCTCTGGCACACTGCCAGGAGGATGAAGTGTCTGCTGTGGGGGCAAGACTGATGGTGCACTCTGAGCTGACAGATTGCCTAAAAGAAGAAGGAAGGCAAAAAGCTGTTCAGTGTTTCCGTTCCCCAACCTCATTTTCAAAGCTTCTGTCATTGCTCCCAAGGGACAGGAGAAAAAACAGGAAGTTTGACTGGAACTTTTACTAGGGGGGGGAAGTCACTACCAGGTAACCCAAATGATCAGTTCAGCTATCACACTAGTGATTCAGAAAAAAGTTCTGGGGTGGGGATGTTACCAAAAATCTCGGAATGAAGAACTTATCGACACCAATGTGATGTAGATAAGCAGACACTTCTTTATTAACGGCCGGGTGCGTGAGCGAGTCCTCTCACGATCAACGCACGCCAGGTCTCAAAATCAGATTCCATATATAGAACGTATTAATGTTCATTAAATATTCATGCATAATCATAATATTTCCCGTAAATCATTAACATACTCTCCTCCTATATCCGATTCTGCGCAGTAGAGCTTAGAAAGGTCTAGAAATGGGTCTGGGGTACGATTTGGGTAGGTGGTATATGAGTCTGTGGTCGTGATCTCTCCCTGCCAGAATTACCTTTTACTAAAAGTTCACAATTTCTTGGCAGGTAACTACAAGCTGTTCCAGTCTACTCTCCCAGTTTCTATTAATCTCATATTCTGACATTTCAATACACCTCTACATACAGAAGACTGGTCAAATACAAAGAAACCTTTCAAACCCTAAAGTTATTACTTAAGTTTTAACAATGGTTCTAGCCCCTTCTTCTAGCCTCGGTACAGGATGTACAAAAGATCTCATAACAGCTTTTACTGTGCAGCTATAAATTTCATTTAAAACATTTCTTATCCTTCTATATTTTAATTTTATAAAATGATTTTATAAAATCAATTAATCAATCAAATAAAGTCAATCTTAACTTATTAACAAATCGATAACAGGGAGGGGATGATAACATCCTCTGGTCAAGCATGACAACCCAAGGAAGGGGGGAGGCACCAAGGGGAGGGAACTACTCCTAGTTTCTGAGAAAGCAGTAAGACTATAAATATTCTCATTTACTTAAGTTTTAAGGCAACTCTGTGCTAGCTTACTGACACATAGCTCCCATACCATATAACTAATCAAAAGTGAGCAGCCAGTGTGACTGGACACAGAAAATACAGCATGACATGGAATTACCAAAGTGAACGTGCAGGTAGCAGTTAAGAAGTTCGTCTGCTCGCAGTGCTGGCCCTCCAGTATTCTTTACTCAATGCTACAGGATGCGAGACATCTACAATTACCCAGCAAGCATCTGACATCCATGTCATTCAAAGTGTCAACAGTACTATTTATTTTTTAGTTCTGTTTATAATAAAAGTGGTTTTACTAAGACAGGAAGCCTTGACAATTGAAACTGTTTCTCAGTTTCCAAGTACCAAAAAAACTGCAACTCCATTTAAACAAACAAAACTAAAATCACTATTTGAACATCCATCAACTGTGACTAAGTTTCTGAAGTATAAGGACTAGTAAGATCATGCTTCAGTGCTACTAAAGTAGAAAAAATATCTCTGAAGATGATTTACGATATCAGCCCCATTCTTTAAAATCAGTTTCACGAGGCAACAAAAGCAATTTATCTTTTAAAAAATAAACCAAAGTTTTCCTCCATACTGTAAACTTACACTTTTTTCCCTGGGCAGAATTCTATAATTAATTGTCTAAAAAAAATACAAATCACAACTCTAAAACTGCTCTTACAGAGCAACGTGACAGCATCTTTCAGTAGATTGCAAAAGTCACAAGCAAGACCAAACAGCAAAAGCAATTTCAATGATCTCGTAATCCGGGCAGCAGAGGAATGGGGGAGAACACACATACCCCCTCCCAAAGACAAGACAGAGACACAGGCATAGATCTAAGAATGAGATACGGTACCTTGTTGGTTTCATCTACTCAAAAAATTGAAGAAAGTCTCACCTGATAGCTGAGGGCTTTTATTTCCCTGGGAGCTGCTACGACTGGACTTGCTGCTTTTTCCTTTAGTAGGTCGCCTCCTCCTCCCCGACAGGGGTGCAGCTGGGGGGATAATTACAGCAGGCGGTGCCTTTCCCAATTTCATGTATAGTGACTCAATCTCCTGCTTCTGGCGACTCTGCAGCTCCTGGATCTCTTTAAGGTGCCTAAGAAGGTACGAAGGAGTGTGATTTACCAAAATCCTATGTATATACACGCATGCATACATTCCCTCCCCTCCAGTCAAGCTTGCCCAGCTTCTTCGGTCAAACTCTCATTAACATTTAAGAAAGGAGGATATAAATCTTTTCAACAAATAACCACTGAACACATGGCAGAACACGTGCCATCTTGCACCGTGCACTAACCCTGGCTAGAATTCCAACACACAGTTCCCAATGTTGTAATCATAAACCCCAGGGTAAATGGAAGTACAAACAAGAGCATACCCCTACTGTAGAAGATCAAATCATTCAGCGCTAAAATGCTACGGGAATAGCTAGATTATTCATTTTGAGATGTACGGCCTTGGAGACTTCTATATTTGTATTGCCTTAGGGGTGGGGTATTTTTTTCCAGAACACTTGCATACACAAGATTTTAAATTGCCAGCTACCCTAAAAAAAGTTCAACTTTCAGTATAAATAAATTAATAGGTCAGATTGCTTGACTTCCAAAATTTTTTTCTAAGTCAACAAGAATTCTTCAGGACAAGGGGAACCATTAGAAATGCCAGAAATGCATATTAGAAATGCAGAGTTGTGTGTTATTTTCAAATGAGACACCACTATTCCCACTAAATACCAAGCTTCAGTGATATGCACAGGCTTCTATACATCTGCACTCTTACCCACAGTACAGCAACCAATCTACATATAAACACATACAACAAGGTTACAGGTCAGAAAACTAAACTCAGCAAACACGTATATACCTTTTTTGTTGTAATTGTGTACTACTTTCCCACTAAAGAACCTTTCTCCCACATAAACACTGACAATGGGTCCTGACACTTAGCAAAGGCTGTCTTTTTAAAAGAAGTTTACTTTCGTTCTTTGTCAAAAGTACAGAAGAAATTCATGTTAATCCCCTTACGCACATTTGATACGTGGCCACACAATGAAAAAAGCCTTACTTCTCCCGTAACCGACGGAGTTCCAATTTCAAGTCTTCATCTTCAATATCCGACTCGTTGTCACTGCTCATGTAGGAGGAGTTGAATGAGTTGCTAAGGCTCTGAACAGGGAGGCTGATCTTCGACCCCAGAAGCTGGAGCGAGTCTGGGCTCCCTGAGCCATCATCCAAATCCTTAGCCATCCCACTTAAGAAGGCGGCCTCTGGTTCAGAGGACGGACCATTCATGTGTGGGGACTGCCTTGACTCCAACTCTTTCTTCGGAGCTGCAGCTGAAGAAGCAACTTGTTCCAAGCCCACAGACAGAGGAAGAGTCATTGGCTCTTTCTCTGCACAGCTGACCTCGTCCTGAGTCTTTGACACTGAAAAGCGCCCCACTTGATCCGTCGTTGTTGTTACCTGAAAGCGCCCAACCTTAGTAGGCTGACCAACATCTACTGGCAACTGCAGCACTGGAACTGTCTGAGGAATGCCATCTACTGCATCCAAGGAAGAGTCAGCAACGGCCTCGCTTTTCCGACTGCCAACCTGCTTTACCAGTGTACTCTCTGGGCTACTGCCAGAAAGAGATGAAGAATCAGTGGAGGTGGTTTCAAATTGCACTGGCTTAGTTTCAGGTTTGTCACCCTCTTTTAGCACATCATCCACTGCCACGGATACCTAGAATAGAAATGTAATCATGCAGGCTTTCTTAGCTCTTCCTTAACATGATGCTTTTTTTCACCTTTGTAGTAAGATGCATCTGAGAGGGGGAAATAACTTGTTTCCTTGGTATCCCACAAAGCAAACTACTATTTCCCTCCAAGTAAACACATTGCCACACAAAGTAGTACTTTAAGCGATCTGGAGGATTAACTCCAAGAAACACAGCAGATTCAGGGGGGATTTCCTCCACAAACAGTTCATGACACAGCGAACATCCCAGCATTGTTAGCCCAAAAGCAACTAACATTAAAGACCAAAGCCAACGGCTACATAGCTGAGGCCTGACACGGTGGAATGCTGTATTCACAATTCCAGACCTGCATAATCTAGTGCAATCTCTGCCCTGAATAAAAACAGCATCTGCACAGAGCACTGCATTCACAAGCTCAACACGGACATTTTCTTCCAACAGGAAAGCCCCCCATGAGGCATGTTGAGCTGGGACTACACAGGAACTGCTCAAAGATCCTCTATCAACAACCAAATTAGTTTAACATCTCCTACCTGAAACCGTCCCATCTTAAGCACACCAGCTCCTGCTGTTGTGGCCATAGCACTGCTCTCTCCACCACATGATGCTGAAGCTAAGGAGAAGGAGATTAAGAAGAAAGTGAGCAATACATTTGAACTCCAACTATTTCTTTTTATCTACTTCAAACTCAGCTATCAGTTAACTCCTAGCAGGCCTTTGGATTCATGGAACCTGACCTCTTTTTTTCAAGTGTACCATATAGACTATCAAAGAGCAATGTTAAAATGAAGTATTTTTGTATAAAGTTTCCCTCCATGGTATACTTGCTAAAAGCGTACTTTCAGATAGCAGTAAAAAAGCACACTGATTCCAAACAGGGATGTGAAATAGCCAAAGGATAAAAACAGAACCAAAATTCATGTAAGAAAAAATTTGTTCTAACTCAATACTCATATTGACTACCTAAGTTTCACACATGCTAGGGACAATTTACTAACAGAAAAATGTAAGTTGAAGAAATGTTACAAACCACATTTACTCAAAGCAGTCTCTCTGAAGCTTTCAGAGCTGGATTACTAGGTGTCAGCTCCTAATTTTGTTGCTGTATGCACCAGCGGTATAAGGTTACAAAGCTGAGAAATAATATTCTATTTTTAAATCAGTTCTATTGGACAGCTTGCTGTGTGTATTAAACAACTTCCCAGTTTACTCTCACCTTCTAAACTTTAGCAGGCAAAACCCAACTGATTTCCTAGCACACAGATGAGTTCTACAGTATAGTTCACTAACAATATACCAAAATGGAAGTATTTTATTTTCCCACTGCTTTTATTAGCTTTTGAAGGTTTGTCACCGAACTTCACAGGCACATGCAAGTTAAATAATGTTTACTAGATAGTTCAGAAATCATTTTAGTACCACAAACAATTTCTTTTAAAAAGAATGGAAGGGGTTTTTTTAAAATTAAAATAACTAGGGGAAATACTGACAGGAAAGTCTCAGACTATTTTGCAAGTTGTGGGGTTCCCCCATCCCCCCAACAATTGAACTCATTTAGATCTGAAAGTCATGAATCATTCAGACTTCAACTGTTGATCATCCAAGTCAACCTTCAGTTTTCTAAAGCAGCCAAGAAGGGAGCCCAATTTCCCTACTGCCTTTCTTAAATTTTTTGTAGTTTAACCTTCATTTATCTATTTAAATTGAAAGGAAACACTCTTACATTAGTAAGATGTATTCCTACATATAGAACACAGCACAATGACACAAGATGAAGTCTTACTGTTGTTGCCAAGATCGTAGAAAACAGTTCCTTCAAAATCCTGAAGCTGTACCTCAGCTGCATACTGGAAATTCTTTGCAAGCCTTAATTTAGCATTTTGGAGAGCTTTACATCCTAAATGAGTTACTGTAATATGCATGTGTCATTCCCCTCTCCTGGTCTGCAGTGGAAAATTTCAGTCTAGTTACTAAGCACTAATACAATCCCTAAGGAATTGTCATTGTATGACTTACTAAAGAAAGGCTATATCCTTTGAAGTTGCTAGTCTGTTCGATGTTGGATTATATCGCCATGCTGAGAAACCATCTAAAATAATCGAGGCTGTCTTACCATCCTTCAGAGACTGCGGTGCTGTGGACACCAGCCCGGTAACCGTTGTAGATGCTACTGAGGGCACAGACTAAAGGTTCACAGGTGAAAACAAAACAAAATTAAAAGAATCAGTGGTTTGATTGAATGCCAACAAATCCACTATACTGCACAATACATAGCCTTTTATTTTCACCAGGGTCAAGGTATGACCCGTGAGAAGACAAATGCAAGTTTTGAACCTCCAAAACAAGCATCATCACCAAGAGATTTTATACGCCTTACAACCCCCAAGGCTATCCCCATTTCGTATCAAAGTTTACTATTATAGTCTTTAAAAATTTCAGATCCACACTTTAAACATTCCCCTCTTAATTTAAGACTGACATACCACATACTGCTTGTTCAGTGCTCTTTCCCCTTATTCCATACTCACTTCTAGTTTGGTGACAGCACCAGGAAAGCTGGATTAAGAACTAATACCCAAAGACATGATCTACTGCACCACACAGATTTTTCTTATTTTGGTTGACTCAGTCCCACAAACTGGAAGGTGACTTCATTTATTTTTAAAAAAAAAAAGCCTTAAGATTTGTGTAATGATATTTAAGGTAGCGACCTAAGAGCACAACATTGAGAAAACACTGAAGTTTTTCATGACTACTAAACTGCCAACATTGCAAACATACACAGGCAGGAGCAGATGTCACTGGAACGGTCTCTGGACTAAGGGTTCTTCTCAGCTTAGCATCCAGATCTTCCAGTGGCTGTTGGGACTGAGAAAGGAAAAAGTAAACAGCTGTCCCAGCTCAGTAGAAATACATCACATTTGAGAAACAGCCAGATTTAATACTAAAATTTAAAGCAGCCAGTACAGCTCCCCTATTTCTATTAAGTTCTCTTCCTACATGTTTACGTTTAACATGTGTAGCACAGTTAAGACTGGAAGCAAATTTAAGAAACGTATTTGGTAAAAAACAGAAAAGAAGCATTAACTGGAACTTCTGGTTTTCCTGAAGTTAGCATGAAGTACAAATTTCCACTTAAGAACTGAGCAAAGATGCTGCAAGCCTCCAAATTCCACATTTTTTGTTTGGAGGATAATCCATAACACGAATGACCTGCATTATCTAAAATCTTGAAGAAAGTGAAGGGGGGGGTGGAAATCACAGAAAAAAATAAAAAAATATGCCTATAATTTCAAATGCAAACGTGGATAAAGCAAGACTGAGGATAAGACAATTTTTAAAACAACAATCAAACACAAAACCCTCAAAGGAGCTATCTGGATGAACTGACTTGAAGAGGAAGAAGGGAGAGGGGCAGAATCTCTCACAAGTACATTTATTACTTATATTTCAGCTGTTTGTGTTGGCATCTAAGACATTTTTCAAGCTTGGCCAATTGAATTGGGGAAAAGAAGAATTACCTAAAAATGTCTTATAGATAAGGAAAGTTCAGACTCACTCAAAATTATTAATTAGGGCCATACCCATAAGATATATATGGAAGAACAAACTTGGCAGATATCGCTAAGTTGCAGTTCTGACCCTATGGAGTAGAAGTTTCCATCCAAACTTTAGCATCATTAATATTTTTACATCTTTTATATTAAAAAACTAGATCTGTTTTTAGAACCAAAGTTGAGGTCACGGCAACATAAAAACATTACCTTCCACCTTCAAGAAACTGAAAGTTAGAGGTACACAAGAGCATAAAGATGCTTTCAACAGGTTGCCAGGATGAAATTCTTCCCGAATTGTGGATTTCAAAACAACCAAAAAGCCTAACAATAAGGCCCATACCAAATCCATCCAAGTTTAAAAAATAAAAAAGCAGCACAAGAAAATGCAGGCTTCTGTGACTACTTTTCAGAAATCCAAATTCTTAGCAGACAAGTGAGCTAATTCAATAATACTGTAAAATACAGGACATTTCACCTGAAATACTACGTAATTCTCATCACTTATGTTCACAGGAAGGTATTTGATTCAAATAGACAAAGAGCTGAGATATCAGAACGATCAGGAAATAAAGATTTCCTTTTGGGACAAGGCTACCAAAATGAAGTTTGAAAATTAACCTAAATACCCTTTAAAAAGCCATTAAGGAATAAACAGAAAAGGTATTTAAGGAAGACATTGTCCAAAACCGGTTTTGAGATGACATGTACTTTGTCTGCAAATTAGGAGTCTGGTATTAAGGAAATTATTAAAAAAAAGTTGTGTAATGAGCTACTGACAGAAGCAACGAGGAAGGCAAGCCTATCTACTTTAAGACAAGCCAGTAATTTTCCAGGTAGTATTATGTGATAGCAGCAACTGCTCTTAATAGTCAATTAGATTTGATCCAGTTGGTCTCCTCCGATTTTGTCTGACTCCTAGACAGGCTTTAGAGTTCAAATGAGAGTTGAAATTAGGTAAGCTGTTTGCAAAGGACAAGAAGGAAAGGATTTGCGTTTATGCCTCTTCCATACCACAAATCCTGCCAGAAATACCTAAGACAGAGAAAGAAGCCTTCTGCAGTGGTCCAGTGGCTTGAGTCACATAAGTGGCTACAAGTGCTTTGAGTTTTGGGGAAAATGTTCTGAAATACCCAGTTCCAAGCAATAACAATATAAAGGACTATGAACTTAGGTGTGACTCATTTTAACCAGCTGCCTCCATATTCATTTGCTACCTGTGCGCACAGTAAGATCACACCCAAGTATTAACAAGAAATTGTCTCCTCTTCAGCAAAATCATGCTTCAGAAGGAACTAGCTGAAAGGCATAAACCAGCTTCTGTCTCCAGAAGATGGGGGGGAGTGTTACTTGATAAGACTACCATCTTACAGCTCTGCTTAAGTCATTCAGCTTCTTGCTCATTTGGAGGCAGAAGATACCCATTTCCTGATGACTCACAGGGCAGGAATATGGCCCTCATTCAGCATGCTAGAAAGAAGCCACGTAAAACCAAATACAGCAGCACTCCTGACAGGTTTCAAGAGCCGTACATTCACTTTCATAGTTTTCTTACATAAAGAGCATGAACTTCTGCCTTTTCACAATGCACGATACTTTCCAAGTAGTGGACTGATTCTTACTGCTTACAAAAGATTTAAACATGCTTTAATTAAAAAGAAGAGACAAAAAAATAGTTCTGGACACAGAGGACATCTGCAAGGACTCCTTGATCAACACCACTGATTTACATTTGTTCCATCAGATGAAGACCACTACGTTGGTAGAGAGCAAGGATATAGACAGGATGAGATGTCAACTTTTGGCATGCTGTAACTTAGGTCCACTGGACTGCCTCCATTCTAATGCCCTGAACATACTCTATGCAAACTTAGGCTAAGAAAGATTCTTAAGAGACCACAAGATCACGACATTCACTGGGAGAACTGGAGAAACTGCTGAAGGCAGAGCTTCTGCATACGAAAGTACTGGAGGAAAAAAGGTGGAAAACCTAAAAAGCCAGACTATTAATTTCATAACCAACATGAAACTACATGAAAGCAGCTGACATGCCCCGCTGCTCAACTCTACTCATGTCTTTAGAACTAGGCAGTATTATGGTTCTCACACTTGAAAAACTGAAATGGAAATACTATTCCAATGACATCTTTGAAGATTAGTACCCTAATACATGTCATTCAGTTTTTACAATTTCAGCTGTAGAACATGAGCCATGACAGCTTTTTAACCAAAAGTGCCTTAGCACAGTTTAAATGTGCAATTTTCTAACATTATTCCTTTGTATGACAGTCAGCTTAAATCCTTTCAGACATAAGATCTCAACAATGTATTGTAAATCCCAAAAAAGGAACAGCTTACAAAGAACTAAAGTGACCTTTAAAGTTTATTTTAAATTCCCTTCCACAGGTGAAACTTGAATTAAGAGCTCCATTGCAAGACATGAGAGGGAGAACCTTAGGAGAGTGTCATGGAGAGGACTTCATCAAGGTTAGCTCAGGTTGCATTAAAATTCTTGGTGGTCCAAAAAACCAAAAAAGAAGTCAGGCCATAATGCTAGTAAGTACTGTACAAATTTTCATACTGTAGCTATTTTACTGGGATTACTTTAAAATTATAGTTAAGACTTAAGTGAATAATTCTTTTCTATAAAAGGACAGACTCCAAGTGTAGGTTTTGGACACATACTCTAAGTCTATTCACTGTGGACTTAAGCCACACGTAGAAGAGGTCAATACTGTAAGAAGCACATGCGCAGAGGAAACACTGGATTTCAGAAAAAATTACTGAGCCTTAAGCAGGCACCCCAATAAGGTACCCACCTGAATCACATCTTTACAGGTTTCAATATAAAATTGGTGTGAAAGCCATCTTTGTGCTTATTCACAAACTGCTTTCAAAACTTGCACAATTCTACCTCATGGTCTCATGGGTTTGGTTCAGTTATTTTTTCAGCTTTTCTTTGCATATCGAAGTGCAATGTTCCCATGTTACATGCTATTACACACCATTCAGATGTTCCATAAAACAGCTTTGTCTTCATAAAGTTCTTTCAATTACAAGATATTTTTTCTGTTTTTTAAACAGAAATGAAAACTGATTTGTGTTTTTGGGTTTGAGCTGATTACCTGTCCCTTCATATACAAAATACTCAAGCTTACTATTGCATGTAAGGACAGAATCAGAGCAAGGGAAGCCACTGTTACATCTCAACTCATGTTTATGATCAGGAGCTTCAAGTACCTTTTGCAAATCTGAAAGCCTAGTGAAATCAGAATGTAGTAATAATCACAAAAAAACAAAATAGGATTTTCAAAGCCAGCAAATTTGCATTTTCTTCAACACTGAACTACAGTGTATACTGCTTTCCTAACGAGCTATCATTTTGCCTCTATACACTTTTTCAAGAAGAAAACGGGTCTAAGTTTTACACACACACTCACCCGTGTTATGTTTTAAAAAAACCCTCTAATGTTCAGGTTAACACACCGAAGAACCCCAGGCCTGATGAATTGTTCCTGTACTTCAGACACTGAGTACAACATCCCGAAGGACAAGCTACATAGCCTGTGCTGAAGTGACTCTGGCTACTGCTACAGTTACACAAAAGGGGTTACTCAGTCAAAAGAAAAGAAAACCAAAGACATTAATAACATGCAATGGAGAGTTTAATCGAAACATGCTCTTTGAAAGGAAAAGCAGCAGATAAAACCTGCCAAGTCATGTAGCACCTGAGTTAGTGAAGGTCCTGGAAAAGGTGGCAGCGGCTCACTGGATGGAGTGCCAGCCGGAAGTTCAGAACCTATTGGTAGCACCTATGGATAACGAAGAGGAAATGCGAGTCCATCAGACATGGAACAACAGAAGGATCAGATACCAAGCTACAGTCAGTCATGTCATATAACAGAAGCCTCAACATTTTTTTCTGTAGAGACTTCCTTCCCGGGGAGTTAGCATAGAGTCTGTAGGGATTTTTGCAACAAAGCTGGGGGAAGTTGTTTTGTTTGCTTCTGGTTTATTTTTTAATCCAGATTAAACTGGAAATTGCTGCTGTTTGAAGATAAACAAGCTTCTGCATCCAGGAGCAAAGCATCTTGGGGGTATTATTCTCAAGTCTGCAAGAAATGCTACAGTAGTTCTTCCAAAAATCAATTAAGTTTCCAAGAAGCTTAATTTATAAAAGGGTGCAAGAATGCACTCAATCTCCTTACAACAGATCTATGTTAACTGCCCATTAGCAACAGCTAGCTATGTGCTTCTGGCAAATTGTTTCAAGCAACTTGACTTGATAACACGAACTGTCGTGCCCAAGGATGTCTCCCACTCATTGAGAAGCAGATTTATAGGCCTCTCACACCAATCTCTTCATCCATCACTTTTTTTTTTTAACCTGAAGGGTGTTGATGACCCACAGAAGACGACTAGGCCATGCAACTGAGTAGGGGGAAGTCATCCAGGTTATGTGGAAGAGGTTAGAGAGACTGGAAAGGTTAGAAGGAGGCATCAAAGCCTCCCTGCCAGATCAGATAGCACATTCCAGTTAGTTACTTCCATTGTTAGGGAAGGGGGAAGTCCTAGGAATTAAGCCATCCATTACACAACTCACAATTCTTATTCTCAGCTGTAATCTTGAGGCTTGATAGCAACTGAAGTTTGAGAAACACATGATAGCCTTACAAGTTACAGGGTCGGCCAGCTGGCTTCCCTTGTATGACAGTAAGCTGTGCTGGATATGGATAACTGGCCCAGTCTGCTCTGGTCCTCAACAAGCAGAACCAGTTCCAGCTTGCAGTCACATTACCACAGCTTAACTAATGGTTCAAACTGCAGGAACAGCTGCCCAGGGAAGACACACTCCACAGTTATCTATCCTCCCAAAAATGTTTCAGCAGGAACTGTGCCAAGCTGCATTACCTCAGCTTTTTTGTGCACTAGGAACATACATATGGACATCACCTCTTCCGAGGCATGATGAATTTTTAAGCTGTGGTAAGTTAATAATTTAAGTTTCTAAGTGAGAGAACATAATTTTAAATACTTTAAGACAAGTTAAAACACATTTAAGTGTCTAGGTTAACAGGTTGGCCGTAAACAAAATAAAATGCACAGAGTTTAGTAAACCCCAGAAAAACTAAAGCAATGATCTCCTTAAAGCTGAAAAACAACACGAAGTGAAACTAAAAATAAGCTTTGAAAATCCAAACTCATTCATAAGTGAAAACTTCAGAGAAGAGGTAGTTTTTCCACAACAGAAAACCAAAAACCCCAAACATCTCTTATATTGAAACCCAAGCCTCTGTAATTACAGGTTTGCAATTAGCAGGTTCCCAACTGCTCCAACTGTTCCTGAACCAACACCAGGTTTTTTTATTTTCTTATATTTCTTTCCTAATTCTCAACTTAATTTCAATACAAATGCATACCTCTGCATCTAGATTTCCTTCCCAACTTCCCTGGCACATATTCCCACCTCTCCACAGTGGCAGTTTTCTACTTTGTTAGAATACAAAAAGTACAAGGGAAAGACTAAATGAATGGAGACACTAGGAGCATTAGCTCAATTTGAATGGCCTGAAATTGGTTGATAGCAAGGCGAGCTAAAGACAACCAACACAAGTGTTGGTGAGTGGAGAAAAACATTACAGAAACAAAAAGGAGTATTAAGGTTTTTGGTCTGTTAAACACCTGAAAGTTTCTTCAGCCTGTTTCTATTTAAGTTTGAAAAGGAAAGCATTACCAATAATTTAAAATATTGAAATGCACTGCCTCCCAATATGTGGAGCCATTTAAAAGAAAACAGGTAGTCCAATTCACAGATTGATACATCTGGTTAGCAAGCAGGTAACAACATCCCCAACACAAGTTGTTCCTGTAAGTCATGACACTCTCTTCATGAAAGCGTGTGTCTGAAGAGCACAATTCACTAAAAAAAGTCTGTTTTCAGATACCCAGATACCTTTCAAACTTCTAAAAATTCTGCTTTCACAAACCTAACATTTGGAAGGAAAGGAGTATCCAGGCACCACATAAACAGCAGGACTTCAAAAAACAAAAAAAAAAAAACCCACAAACAAAACCAACAGCAACAGCAACCCATCCCAAAGTTCCAGTCAAGTTCACCCTTGCCTTCAAGGAACGGGCTAATGACAAGAAGCAAAGCTAAGCTATCCTGACTACTTCATTAGACACAACCATCCAGTCTCATTCTG
The DNA here is from genome assembly GCF_017639655.2 of Falco naumanni. Lineage (NCBI taxonomy): Eukaryota > Metazoa > Chordata > Aves > Falconiformes > Falconidae > Falco > Falco naumanni. The sequence continues at coordinate 24,561,810 of NC_054058.1, forward strand.
ATGATCATGTACAAGACCAAAAGCCATTTAAAGCAAGCCTTCCAAATTCTGTCTGAGAAAACACCAAAAAAAATCACAAAAAAACCAAGCCACAGTCACTTTACTCTTTGTAATTTAGGAGTAGAAAAAATTAAGTGACACTAGAGAGCTCTCTCAGAGGCACAATATAAGATTGGACCTTTTTCCCCCCAATATGGACAAAAAATCCACAGAAACCACCAGAACATAAAACTTTCAATATTATATTAAATGAAGATACCTCTGCCTGAGTAAGTATTCTGCTTTATAAAAGGGATTCTGCTGGAGAAGGCTGTTTCCTACGATATTTTTAATATTCATGCAAACATTGCATTTCTTACCGGTACCCTGCTAAGAGGGGGCTTTGAAGGAGAGGTCCCTGGTTTCACTACTGCTGTTGCAATGCTGCTCGATGCTGAAATATAGCTGACTGGGGTGATCACTTGCCCAGGAGTGGCAACTGGTGTCAGTACTGGCAAACCAGTTGGTCCAAGAGGCAAACTGCTTGGAGGTATACAAGTGCTAATGGATGTCAGGGGTTTAGTTGGTGCAACAACAGTGGTTGGTATCCCAGGAATAACTGTAGTTTCCATTACCAATGATGTCTCCAGAGATACTGATGGATGTGCTGTTCCCACGTTACCATGTTCACTGAAGAGAGACCGTAGCTTTTCTTCCAGGGTCTTTATATCATCAATACCAGGAGCTTTAGACTGAGCATCAGCATCAGCCTCCAGACAGTGGATATGAGGCTGATTGGGTAACGGAGCTGGCTGCGGCTGGCTGTGTATCAACGTTTGCTGTACTGCAGGCAAGTTAGTGACTGGCTGTGGCAAGACACCAGGTAAGGGAACCTGGGGCAACATGGGCGTCGCACCTGGAATCTGGGGTAGGACAGGTGTTGATGTAATTCCTGATGGGACAAGTAAGGGATGTATCACAGGCTGAGTGACTGAGCCACATATGTTTGTTGCTGCTGAGGATGATAAAGGTGCAGAGATTGGAAGCGATAAGCCAGTGGCATTGCAGAGCTGTGATTTATCCATAGATTGCCCGCTCTCAGGTAGCGACTGTGGAGCACTTACAACTGTCGTTTCTGCCAGATTGGAGACAGAGCCACTGCTACTAAGTTGAGGAAGCTGCAAAGCCACATTCTGAGCCAGAGACAGGGCAGACGTCTGTGGTGCTGCCATACTACTTGCAATCTGAGGAGTAGACTGAGATGTCACAGCTGGTGCAACGACACCAAGACCAGTGACACCAGGAACCTGGGTAGATGATAGTGCCAAAGACGATGGTGTGCTGATACTGGGAGCAATGTCTCCAGTTACTGTTTGAGCAGGCTGGGATGTAGTAGGTAAGGAGAAAGAAGCAGGGGCGCTCACACTGGAAGTGACACCGGTCGATTGCTGTCCAGATTGTGAGACTGGAGGTGGAGAAATAGAGCTTGGCACACTTGCGCTTGGTGTGACACCAGCGGCTGCACTTTCTGAAGGCAAAGTAACAGATCCTGGAAGAGAAACACCTGTGCTGGAGGGAACAGATACTGAAGAAGCAGCCACAGATGCAGGAGGTGCACCACTACCCGCCATGGTAGAAAGTGCAGGTGGAAATGGTGGCATTGTTTGATTGAACACTGGAGGAGCTGTACTAGGTCCTTCTGTCATTTGAGCATGCCCCATCTCAGAGAAAGCCTGCTGCAAGCTCAGTGATGATGCCGAGTGGGACAGATTCATTCCAGGACCATGTAGCGGAGATGCAGCAACTGGAAGAACAGAAAAACGTCAGTCCACCTGGAAGAGTTCACTACTAAAAGGCCATAATGCTCTAGACTAAGATCACATTTACCTCTAAGCATAATAAAAATAAATAAATTACAAATCCAGGCTTACATTAGAATACAGAATTAAGGTTTCAGAGTCTTGCAGACAGCCCATCAGCATTTCCCACCCAGCTGAGAATCCTGCATGGTATTGCCCAAATTAAAGAATCACTTCTTACCAGTACAGACAGTTCCTTATTTTCCCTAGTATTTTAAGAGGTCTTTAGGAACAGTTTAGTTAACTAAGTTTACATTGAAGAACATGTCTTAGCCATCAGATTCTAAGGGTTTAGATAACTTACCCATATCTGACGTTTCTTTTCCTCCAGGGACAGCAGATGGGGGAAAGCCCTGTTCTTTTAACAGACTCTCAGGGACAGGGCTGACAATAAACCGTCTTCCTGCAGAATGGACAACCTGGGTAAAGGAGCTAGGAGGGACCCCTAAACAGAAAGAAGATAGATGTTTAGTGATACGTGGTTGTAACTAAACACACAGCCTGCAATATGGAATGTGCACTCCATCATACAAAATAAAAACTTGGCTGCACCCATCCGCTGAAACAGAAAAAGGTAACTGTTGAAAAAAAAAATCACAAAAGACTTACCTATTCTTTGTGGCATGGAAGATGTAGGATCTGGCTGTTTGAACTCTAATTTCTGTAAAGTAAGATAAAATTTAAAGTTCTATTCTGAAACAGAAACCCACAAGATAGTTTAAATGCTAGCTTGTTGAAATGTGGGCATTTAAGGTAAGCAGTACCTTGGACCCAAACACCATTACCAAACTAGTGGAATTCTGCCCAGATAAATGTCAGCTACAGTCCTTTTAGAGCTTCTCAGCTTAGTGTCAGTAAGTCAATATAACAAATTGATCCAAACACTCTTTTGTTAACAGGCAGTCCAACTTATTTCCTTAAAGGTTTCACAGATAAATGGATGTTTCCAAGTAGTTCTGGGTGGAAATAAGGCAAATATTCAGGGAATGTCACCCCTTCTTATTCTAAGCAACCAGTTTCAAAACCTGTGTTTCCTAACCAAGCCATACAACCTCTTAGTAGCTCACTAGGTAGAGGGCCTGAGACCAGGCTCTCAGTATTTAGTAAGCAGCACAGGGCTAGTGGTTTTAGTGTCCTACCTCGCAATAAGCTCAAAGCCAAGCAGTCTCAGCATTTAAAATTGGCTGAACTGTTAGGAGACTCGGCAGCTTCAGAGTCAGAATACATAAAAAAGCAAGAGGTTTATGCTATTTAGCTTTCTAAATGAATTTTAGGCTCTCACTCCGATACAACGCTTTCTCTGTTTGTCTTCATTCAATTATTAAGCTTTGATATTTCTCACGAAAGAGTTTCCATTTCTAACTAGCTCTACTCACAAAACCATACCACCCAATATGGAAAATACAGAATAGCCAAGGCAATCTGTCCTTTACATACCTGTGACCCTGGAAAGAAGCCATCATCTTTTGTCCGCATACTCTCCAAACCCTGATCACCTTCTGGCTCCACACTTACATCCTCACTTAGCATTTCATCTGCTTTCTCAATAATCTCTCGTACCTGTTCTACAAATGAGTCTCTCTCAGTTGCTAAAATGAACTCATTCTGAACCTGTAAGGAGAACAGAGCAACAATGATTTTCCACAAATTGTTTCAAACAATACTGAATAACTGTTATTTACTATTGGTGTTACTGTTTGTCCTCCCTTCACTGTTCTTATACAGAAGATAAAAATGATGACACTTTAAAGAAATAAAATTGTTTCTAAAATCCTCTGCAGCACAGAAGTATTTGCCCTGATTTACTCAACATTCAATCTCACTTCTTCATTAAACTGGCACCTCAGTCTTCGCTTAGCACAGTGAAATTTTGAATTAGCAGCCTTATCTTACTGCAGTTGTTCTTATCTAGTGCAATGTATATTGAGTCACACTTAAAGGAAATCGTATTTTTTTAAAAAAAAATTGAAAATTCTGTATTGCAGGATGTGTTCTGTGCTTCTCTCTTTCCGCACCATATAGAACTTCCACTCTATGCAGGCTGCACATCACTAACTCAAAGTCTGGCTGTAGTACATAAATGCAAGTATTAATTATGTTCCAAATACAAGGAGAGGAAGACTGCTCAGTCTATCTAGTTTCAATACATTATATTGCTTTATAAAAATACATTCTGCTGCTTATGTTGGAGGAAACAAGCTTAAACAAATGTACTTGGATATAGATATTTAGAAAGACATTCTGAATTTGATCTAACTCATGAGAAAATTCTGTCTCCTGAAATAATGCATGCTAACACACTCAGAGACAGTCCGTGAAACAGAAGTAAAGCTGTCAGTCACAGTATCTCTGCTGGGAAAGGGAGAAAGTACCTTAAAGGTAAAGCCTGAGACATTGCTTTTATGTTAAGTTTGTGGGATGCTGGTTCAGAAAAAGGAAAGAAAGGTACAACGTGCTTGTACAGCCTTTGCAACACAGAATACTTACTTCAGTGCTTTAAACTGAGCAACGACAGACACCTATATGGGGTATGCCTAGTAGTATCCTGATTAAAAGGAAACCAGAAAGTCTTACAAGCAGAAGTTTCCTCAATATTCAACAAGAAACTGATGAGCACAATCTTCCAGATTCAATTGTCTAAATTAGGTTGCACACTTTCAACTATGTGACTGCATTTTGGATGCACAATTCATTTATATTGCTTCTCATCTTCAAATATTTGCATTTGTTGGTGGTGTTGGTAGGGGTGGGGATGTCAGTTTTGCTGGTTTTTTTTTACTTGAACAATTTGCTTATTCCTTCAGAGGATCACTTTTAGGTATGAGGAGAAGTGAGTCCTCTGTGTACTCTCCATATTTCTTGGCACTTCAAGTTACTGACTTGTTTACACTGCCAATATGTGTACACAGTCAAGAATGACCTTTCTCATCTTGAAAAGCCATTAGTGGCAAAGAGATAATTTCTCTCATGTTCCTTCTCTCATGTTTCTTCATGTTCTTAGTTCCTTTTCACAGGTATAAATCCAGCACGCACCATCTATTACTCTGCTCTCTCTAAGCTGAAAGACAAATGCTGCACAGGTACTCAAGAAGCTGGTTAACAGTATTGCTTTTTGTCATCGCCCTCACTTCAGTAATATTAAAACTACGTCAGTTTCATTCAGATGTACCAGCCCAAGAATAGTAATGTAATTTTTTTTAAAAAAGTGGGGGGGAGGAGTTCTAAACCATACTACACACTACTGATTTAAATGTATCTCTACAGGTTAAGTTTTCTATGCTTGACCATTATGCATTGAATGGAGAGGTTTTTACCTTTGAGAAAATCAAAAACAGCATCAGTCATTACTGATTTTTCAGAAACCAGAAAGTGATTACTTTAAGGGCAGAACCTTGCTGTTTCAGTTGAGAACAAATGGCAAAACACTCAAAGCTTAAGTGTACAACTTAAAGATCTAGCAATATCTGCTCTTAGAAAAGCAAACAGGCTATTTTCAACCTGGCACTTCCACAAAGCTGTTTGCAGCTCTTCAAAAAATTAAATTGCAAAAAACGAAAAGCAGATTATTTGATCAAACCATAACTCTAAGGTAAAAGCTGACACAAATTTTCATGTGAACTGAGTATGCAATATTAACTGTGAATTTAGTATTCCACTGTGCCCAGAGTTTCTAGTTGTGCCTGCATACCAATAACATGAGCACACCATGCTACATGGAAGACCAATTCTGAAACATAGATGAGAAAAGACTGCTTATAGTACTACTGCAACTAAGACTGGTTTCAACTCTCCACCTCTAAAATATCTTACCATAATTGAAGCTATTTCCTCAGGGTTGTCACCATCCAAATCAAATTTGAAAGTAACCATTTTCCGATTGTGCGTCTCTAGCTGGCATTCCACTACCCGATCACCTTTATTTGAAACCTAAAGCAAATAAAACAATAGTTCAAACCAAAAGCATGAGAATGTTAAGACTTGTGCTTTAAAGCAGAGACAAATCAGTGGTACTGGTCTAATACAAACACATTCTCTCTTTCCAGTCTAATAAATGGTGCCATGTACAGCAGCATTTTTTTCTAAGGATACATCAAATATTCTGGAACAGCCTGTGGAATCATGACTAGCTAAGCAAGCCAGTTTGCCATATCCAATACTTCAAAAAGCTCTTACGAGATGAGGCTTGGAGCACTGACTCCAGAAGATGATGACACATTCCTCAAAGAAAAAGAAACTTTTATCTCAAAAGATGCTGTCACTACCAAACTGTCACTAAAATAAAAAACACTCACATTTAGAATCCTCAGTTTTGGCCTAGCAGTCTTCTCATGACGAGAGCGACTGCGGACAGACCTCCGCATATGACGTTTAGTAGTCCTCCCTTCATGCCTTCCGCTAGAAGCTGGAACATTCTCATTGCCATCACTCAATCCTGAAGCAACATCAGAATGCGCACTAAAAAAACCAAAAAGGCAACTTTACATTAGCATCCATGCACTCCATAACTGCAACAATAGACTTTACCAGATGGTATTCTCTTCCGGACAGCAGGAGTAGATGTCTGTTAATTGCAGAGTAAGGGAGAAGAGTCCTGTCAGTTAGGGTTGCCTGAATAGCAATTCTAATAGTAATTATTTAGCTGTATCTCTCTTGTAAGCCAAGTTGTCGAAATGCATCTTCTGAATCTTTTCAAGCTATCTGGGGTTTGAATTCTGCTTAAAGTTCCAAAAAGACAGAAAAACATCCCTTATGATTCATTTGACATGAGAAATAAAAAAAGGATTAGAAGTTAAATCATTATACATACTCCTATTTACTCCTTCCGTACGCTGCTGTAAAGTCAAAACTTACTCTACCTCTCATAAGCCTGTGTTTCCTCTAGGAAGTTTATTTCCTCACATCCTCAAGACACTCTCAGTGGAAAAAAAATATCCTTGGTGAAAAAAGATACCTAAAGATCCCCCAAGGAAGAATAATCTAACAAACTGAATTTTAGTTTGGTGAGAAGAAAATAATGCTTACCTATCCATAGAGGAAGCCAAAGGGGTTGACTGAGCAGGCTGTGTTGCTGGAAGAGTCTCTGAAGGAGCAGTCTGTGAGACTCCCTGAGTACCCTATGGATAAAAACCTACATCAAGAACGGCCCCTGAGAATACCATTACTTTTCAAGTAACCCAGTTGTCTTCAGTGTTTCCTCCCAAACCAGTTGTAAAGCTAAAAGCACTACCCTTTCAGAACTTCAAACAGCTGGCATTTAGACAGCTCTTAGTCACCAAAGATTCTAGAGCAAACTGCAGTGAAGCAAATCACCTAGGGAGGAGTGGGGAGAGGAAATCAGCCATCCTTTCTACTGCTGCATGTCACTACAGTTTGCCATGCAGCCACAGTCTTACTAACAGAATGTGCAAAAGGCAAGCCAATGCAGAAAACAAAGATAATTCAAATTCTCCCTAGCAAGAATAATGCTGCAGGGAATAGGCGTAACGACAGATTCTCAAAGGCTATAGGTTGCAGATTGTCTTTCATATGGCAAAATTGTTCTACAGTACTAGCAAGAAGTGAAGTGTTAACAGGTTTTTGCCTGCAGGATGCACACTCACTTCCCAACAGAACAGCCAGTGGCAACAAGGTCCCCACATTGGCATGACATTCTGCTGTAAGAAAAAGGTCATTTGAGTTATTAATTTCCAACTGAAGATAATCAGGGAAGGGATTAGCTCCCCACACATACACTGTTGCACAATTCAAATGCCCTAAATGCATTATTATGTTATATTCAACATATTTACCTCCAAAACTGCCTGCTGCAAGGAGGCAGATGAGGTCTGTTGTGCTAAACTCACTGTAGGCTGGGGCACTTGAACTTGTCCTCCTAGGCCACCCATGGGAACTAGAACGTTCTGCTCCACATATGGCTGCACAACAGGAGCAAGGTAGCCTGGTTGAGCCATTGCATCTGCAGGTAAGGGAGGGGAGAGCACGGCAGAAGGAATGCTAGCAGAGGCCACAGCAGAGGAAGGTGCAACGTTAGAGTCCCCTGGGTACTGAGATGGCAGCCGAGATGGGAAGCCCTGTAACAGAAATGAGGGAGTCAAGTTAGTAAATGTCAGAGCTAATTATGAAACAAGAGTGAAAAAACCCAAAAGAATCGGTTTCACAGGCATCTTTCAATATTCTGCACTTGTTCAAGCACTCCCAAAATCTTCCCAGAGAAGCAGAGCAAACCACTCACGTAGCCAAAGCTCAGTTTGTGAGTCACCATGATTTAATAAGCAAATTCCCACTCAAAGTTCCACGTCTTAGGCAAGATGATCTCCATCTCCCAATTCTCACAGTTAGCTATTTGGCTTAATATTTTAAGGCTTGAGACTTGAGACGAGTTTGAAGAATTTCCAGGCTGAACAACTACTGCCCAGAAGATGTTATGCAAATGCTACCAATTCCAGACCGATAGCAAAAATGTTCTTGTCCTCTTGTGATAAGCTGAGCCTGGAACCAAGGAACATTCCTACACACTGTTTCTGTACTCTAGCACTCCTTATAATCCCAGTGCAGATATTTCTACATCTATAAAACTTCCGTTCTAGAGTAACAATCATATGCTGAGCACTATTTTTGTCACTATTCAGATTGCCATTTTTACAGTGATTGCAAGAACTAGCTGAAGCGGTCTGTGCCCACCAGTCTAGCATTTCACGACTTGTGTCAGGTACTTACGTCACATTCAAGTTCCATCTGACATTTCTAGAAAATACATGCCCCCTCCCTTCCTGGACTTGGAATGAAATAACAAAATTGCAGAATACGCTGCCATTGATTTTCTTTCCAACACACATCTCCCATTTCTAAAATTACAGGGGGTGTGATTTATTTTTTTTTCCTAAGTTGACAGGATTCTTGGATATATATATAGGTGTCCTTCACACAGTGGTGGAACAAAGTTCCATGCACTGTGATTCTGTCATTTCAGACAAACTCCATTTCCAAGTATGAAAACCTCAAAACACCAGGATGTCCAAGGACTTCATTTTTCCCTCCTCCTCAAAATGGTCTTTTACCACACAACAGAATTCATCTTGGTGGCTCAGCGATGCTCTCATGAGAAGTGAGTTGGCCAGGGCACACAGTTCAGATCTGGTACCTTAAGAGTAACAGGTGAAAATGTGGAGAAGCGCTCTGCTGGCTTGAAACAATACCTGGTAAAGAGCATCTCCAGCAGGAAGTGAAGCTTCAGCAGCTTGTCCAATGCTGACTGGCAATCCCACGGACTGGACAGCTGGCTGCAGGAGCTGTGGGAGAACCTGGCTGGGCAACTGAGCCACAGGCTGCATCACTGTGGGAAGCTGGCTAGGGACAATGGTTGATCCTACAGGGACAGTTGTTGCCGCAGCAGACGTTGCCAGTGTGAGCAGTGGCTGATTCATGCCAGCTGCCATTGAAATGGGCATCGACTGGAAACCTGGTTGAGCCACTGACACATGAGGAGCTGCTACGGGCAACTGAGAGACTGAGAACTGGGGAACCAAGGAAGTTGGCAAGGGCTGTCCCACAGGTAGAAAATGAGAGCCAATGGGGACTGATGGGGCAGCTGAAGGCTGAGGGAGAGAAGGTGCTGCAACAGGTAATTGAGGCTCGCCTTGGATGATCGACACTGGTTGGGAAACAGGAAGCTGGGGAGGTAAAGAAAATAGAGATAGATTTTTTTTTTAAAGCAGGGTTGCAGAAAGCAGAGTTTTTACACATTAGTCAAAGAAAGAATTATTCAAGTTACAGCACTCTGTTAAAGTGGCTGGGGAGCACAGTCAGCAGAGTGGCTAAGAAGCTGGCTGGAGTTCCAAAAGGTCCTCACTTTGCAAAACTTTCCTTTAAGAACTCAACAGGCTCTTGAAACAGACACCCACAGAGGATCAAAGAGCAACATTCAAATACCCTGAGGCACCGACTTGTACATAAACAGAATCTAATTCCGCTCAACTCTGTCCCCAAAGCCAAGCCTGCCTTCTTATAGGAAAGAAGTGCAAATCTTTTAACAAATTTGTCGGTTTTGAGTATGGTGACTAAAGCAACAGAGAATGAAAAGCCACTGTGCCAGCATTCAGAGAATGGCAGGGGATATGTCAATTAAAGCCAGCAAACGATGCAACTGGGAAGGCAGTTTAGATGAACAAGCAACAAAGTAACAATTTAAAAAAAAAAAAAACAAAAACAACAACAAAAAACAAGGCTCACATGTTGAAGAGAGAGATATGAGCCAAAATGAAGTAATACTCAGTAACAGAAGCTTCTTGACCAGGGAATAAAGGAGAAGAGCAGAGTAAGAAAGATGACAGAGTGGAGAAGGCAGTCTTTATGTTTTGCTACCTGTATCAGTAAACTTGTTTTACACATGTAACTGTGCCAAAGACAGACACTGTATGGGAAGCAGAGAAGTGAAGTAACAAACTCCTGAAAATCCATTCATAATACACCATCCATCAGTACATCTCACGATATTTTTGACAATTTGAAGATCTTTGTGCATGGAAGTGCTGTCCCTCCCTCAAATTACTCACGACTGCCATGTGGTGAAAGAATGGGTTTCCAACACATTTTCTAACAAAATTGACAGTTGTAATAGACTAAGAATACTAATAACTGGATGAATGTTTTGGAACTATTAGAAGAGATGACAAAAGTGGAAGTAGCAGCGTGTTGAATTTGCCAGCTGTGAAGAAGAAATCTTCTGCTAGAAAGAATTTTGTTTACCTGTGTCCCAGCTGCTGCCTGAGGCATTGGCATAATCTGTGAAGTTTGAGTTTGAGAAACAGTTTGTGTGGGAGTTGCACCAGCAGAAACTGATGGCTGCTGCAGCGGGTATTGTCCAGGCTGTTGGGAAGAGGCTGGCTGCTGTGCACTCTGTAGTAGGGAAAAGAAGAGGCAGAAACTATTTTTTCCCCCCCACAGAAGTTTTTAACACATATCCTATTTAAATTCTACTTTTTACTCCCTCAATAAGTGACATCACTGGTGGTTCTGAGTATGCTGAGTCAATTAAGCTTCAGCAGTTACTTATTAGCATTACTAATACAACTCCATTATCGGGACCAAATCTTTCAACAGAAATATTTCACCTGTGAAAACAAGAATGACGATCATATAAAGGAAGAAAATGCAGATAAGATGAGGATGTTGCTGAAGACAGTATTTCCAGTTAGAAGAAGTCATGAAAGTGAAGTCTGCCTGTCTAGACAGTCTAAGTTGCAAATCCTGACATGCCCCCCTTGAATCGGACTACCACTGCAAGCTCAGGTGGAAATTGGGGAAGACAAGCATATGAAAACAAGCATTGACAGGATTCTAAAAACAAATTTCAGAAAGCCAATTAAGTTAATCTCATAGCACTCTGAGTGAGAACCAGAAGATTCCTTTGCTTTTGCCCAAAACTATGGGTTGAAAGGGGGACTGAGGTAGTCAACTGTTCTTAAGAGAATCGTCAAAATCCTATACTAAAAGTATTTAAATCCTAGGTTTAGGAACTGTGATCTTACCTGCTGAGTGTGTTGGGTAGGCTGGGATGGCACCGATGCACTGCTTGAGGCTGGTTGGCCTTGCACCTGTGTCTGGAGGAGGGGAAAAAAAAAAGACAGAAAGTCAGCTTAAAAATACCCTACGGTTTCTGCAGCAGGCAGTTAAAATCATTTCTGCCTGGAATGATCTGGTTGGCACAGGTTTCTAGCTGTCCCTTTGGACAAATTCCACTACAACAACCAGAACAAAGTAGAACAATCTGGAGAAGCACTGAACTCCACTTTAAGTCTTTCAAAGCAACCAATACAGAAAGTCTTTGCAACCCACACAGCCCTCAACATGAGACAGATCAGCCTACCAGCTTCGTCTTCCATTGATGATGCTTTAAGAGCAGGATGCCTGGGTATGATAACTGCAAATAGAGGCTTTAAGTTTTATCTTTACATGTGTTCTAAACACAGCTAGGTGGGGGATAGAAGGAAGCTAGAACGAAATAAAACTATCTGTTAAAAAATATCAAAAGATACACAGAATTCTAGACCAATAACAAAGTACTCATACATGTACACGTCATGAGTTCCCTTTGAGAGGCATGTCAAAATACAAGCTAGAAATCATTTCCAGGCTCACTACCATTCAAAGACTATCAAGAACTGGGAATTGAAGAATACAGGGGCTCACATCCTAGCTAAGACAGAATTTTTGAATAAGCAACGAAAAAAATGGATGAGTGGCATACAAATGAAGGTGGAAGATGCAGAGAAAAATGGAATGGATTTTCATTATTATTTTTGTGACAATTATACTTCTTTATCAGCTCCCGGGAGACAGCCAGACAAAGACTTCCAGATGAGTTCCCTGAGCATGCACCACTTCGTAAAATGAACTGCCTTTCTAAGAAACATATCTGGTGCATACGTATTATATCAGAAATATCTACTAAAATTCCTTAATGCTGTGATCATTCTGCTTGCAGAAGTCTATTAGGAACAAATTTAATAAAATTACATACTTTTTTAATTTAGAAACTTTGGGGAAAGCAGACTGCCAATGAGAAGAACCATTTTTTTCTTTGCTGTTTTTTAGAGCCTTGAGACCCTTATTGGCTGGCATCTAAACTTAGACTATATCCCACTGCTACAAACATCTGTTCACATTGACTCAGTTTGTGCTTCAAATTCTGATCTTTTAGTGCCTTAGAGATAAGAGATCCCAGAACTTATTTTACAGAATATAACCGTGATCCCTTACTGTCTTTTCCAGATGTATTTTAATCCCTCAGAAATTACTTCCTGAAGTTTAACAAAGATGGTTTATGGAAAAAAAATCCCCACAGTTTTCAAAGTTCTTGTATAGCAGCTTCACTCCACAAGTTCTCCTACAGAACAGAAATTACTATCTATTATACTAGTGATTAAAGCTGTTTCAGCTTTAATAAAATACCTTTATTATCCCACACAGAAAGCCTTAAGTACTTAGTTATTTATCTTACCACAAAAAGCAAAATGATTCCCTTCCAGTACCTTCACATAAATCCCAAAGTTGCTAATACTCCAGTAACTGAAATGTCAGAGACCCTCTAATTCCAAGCACAGAAAGAACAGGGGAGATCTACTTAAAGTAAATCTTCTCTTTTCACAAGAAAATTCACTTACGAGAAGTTTCAGACTACAAGTGCAGACACAATGTATAAACACATACACCTCGGTCACAGCGTACAAACGAATTACTGACTACTGCAAGTGGAAATACCATTTTACATACTGATAAAACATGTGCTTCCAAATTAAGCTTCAGGCCTCAAATTTTGCTTTTTAAAAGGATGCCATATTCTAGGCTTATAAAGAAGCAGTACCTATTAGCAACAGTTGTTTCTGCCACTAATTTCCTGCTCAGCTTGTTTAGCTTCTTTAATGATCCTGCAAGCACATTTCCAAATCCATGCACACATACATAATATAGTTCCTTTCATACCGCTCTTCCCACTTTCTTCCCCCAAGCCTAGAAATAGCTCTTGCATTTTGGAGAGTCACCAAATTAACCTTGTTATCTAATGTAACATTCATACGAAAGTTCAACTTTGAATAACATACTCTCATTAAACTGCTAAGGAGCAGCAACAAAAACACAAAGGAAGTTTTACTATCACTGCTGACTCAAACTGTGCAGAAGATAAATTTCATTAAAATCAGTGTTTAAAAGCCAATTTGGTACTCCAGCTATCTCTTGCCAAAAGAACAACTAGTGCCAGCAGGAACACTGACCACTTGCTACCCTTAACACAAAAGCCCTACCAGGATTTCAGCTGAAGCTGAACACAGACCAGGTGGTTGCTGATGCCTCATCATTTCATTGTAACCTCGTAAGTTAAAGAACCACTGACTTGGTGGAAAGACACCCCCATGAACGCTAATACTTCAAACCACATGGAGCAAGTCTGAGAGCAAGGCTCCTGTTTAAGTGCAAGGTATGACTCATAAAAAGCAGAGAAATTCTGGAAGGGTTTGCTCCTGTAACCTGAGGATAGGGTGCAGGTGGTCCTGATGGAAGCGAGGTGGACAAGGCCTGCTGAGTCGAGGCTCCCTGGGGGAAGCAGATGAAGAGCTGCGACTCTTGCAATACCTTCTGAGGCAGCTGAACAATGGGCAATGAGAAGTCTGAACCAAAAGCAGAAGATGACCCCCCTGTAGGGGGAGGAGACTGGAAATCGCCAGTGTCAGAGGAAGTCAGCTGTGAGGAATCACTGGAGTATTCTGGGCTTCCTTCCGGCCAGCTCCGCCTGGCAGAGCCTCCTCTGGGACCTGCTAACTCAGGACCAAGATAGTTACACTGCTCCTCTGTCACAGGCTGAAGCCGACCATGCGACCCTATGCCTTGAGTGGATTCCTCTTGACTGGTCTCCATAGAGCCCCGGCGACTTCTGTAGACCCGCTGGGGTAAAACTGCCCCTTCTGCTGAAGCAGAAGTCGGTGTGTGCACATGGAACTCAAAGACACAGCTCGCTCTGCCATCACCACTGTGAGAGAGCACAGCCGGGGCAGAGTGCGGAACAAATACCTGGTGGAATGTCATCTGAGCAGGATCTGCACTCAGAGGAGCTGAAACACTGGATAATGGAGAAAGGGGACCCATCCCAGAATCCAGCCTCAGGTTCTGAACATGTCTTGCCAGGTATGTTTGCCCCAATTGAAAGTCGAACACAGAGCTTTGTGGAGGACCACCTTGCCCATGGTTTGACTCAGAGACCTGCTTCATATGTTGTTCAGTCACATGAGAGTTATAAGCTACTTGATCATACTGCTCCGATACCTGTGATGGATAGTGCATGCCCACCAAATATACAGCTTCTGGATGCATTCTGTAGTGAGCATCCTCTGGAGGTGTTGGTCCAGATCTATAGTCACTGTGGACAGGAGCTGGCTCAAACACGGGATTAACTTGCACATGCAGAGGCTCTCCAGCGACTCTCTGAGCTGCTGTGCCCAGCATAACGAATGCCTCTGGTGTCCAATTGGTGGGACTACCACCAGGTGGAACTAAACTCTGGCCAGTCTTCAGCAATGGCTGGAAGTGGCAAGTTTGGGCTTCCAAAAATGAAGTGCTCTTGCGCCGCTGAGCAACTGCCACCTTCGGCGGGCAGACAGGTGGTGGTGAGAAAGACACCGGCCGTTCATGAACGGTTGGGAAAAATATCTGTGAATCTGGGAACGTTGGTGTTCCCCCACGCGGATGCTGAGGCTGTATTGACATGAACAAGACAAGTAATTCATACATTAAAAGTGAAAGCACGTCAACATGCACAGTTCACTAGGCAGTTCTGTGAAGTAACTTTATAGAATGACTACTCAATTCATGGTCAAAAACATACAATACTTAGGAAATTTAGGTGAGTCAAATATCCATTAAATACATCCATGGCAGGCGTAGCTACAAATGGAAATATTTGCTTGTGTTAGAGCTGCTTTTCCAGTCCAATTCCAATAATTAACAAAAAAAACCCCAGTTTTGCTCCCCACAATGGAATGAGATTTATTGTTACAGGCTATCCATTGTAATCAGTGCTTGAAATCCAATCAGACCCCTGAGGTTACTGCCACATGGGGAATATGAGAATTCAGAACTTGATAGCAGCAACAATGCAGAGCCTCTGGTTCGCACTTAGAAGATAAAATGACATTAAATCTTAGTATTATCCAACACAGAACCACAGTGCTAACGTCCTGTATGCTATCCAGTGAGCTAAAGAGAAACCTTTTATGGAGACAAAACTGAACCATTCCAGCCCACAGCTGTGGGGGAAGTATGATAAAACTGCAAAGCCTCTGGATTCTGCTAGTTGATCATCTCTTTTGATCCCTTTGATCATTTCTGATCATACCTTTTCACACAGAAAATTAGCACTCGCTGAAACAAACCTAACTCTGACCTGGAGAACAAGAAATTCACAGGGTTAGTAACAGCAGTTCTTTGGCAATTCCACTCCATCTGATGTACTACTTCAGATGAGGCTCAACTTATTTAAGATTCATTGGGATAATATCACTAAAGAGAGTTCTGTATAAGAATACCAAATAATTTAGTAATTCTGCATTTTTCATCTCTGTCTACAGTATGCCAAGACAATGTACTATCTACCCTAAAGGGAAAAAAATTTGCAAGTGTACTGTCTTTTAGATTGCATTTATGACTTTTTCAAGTTGCTGTTTCCACATTGTTCTTTCTCCTCAGCCCCTTTTTTCCAGAAAAGCAGCAGCAAATTTCCATATTGACCAATACTAGTAAGAAGGTCCTACAGAATTAAGAACTCTTCCTACATTCTGAAAACTGGTTCTAAATACTTAATTTACAAAGAAATGTTTCTCAAAGTTTATTGTGTGTAAAACAAAGCCCAAAACGGAAAAGAAACTACCTGCTGTCTTGCAAGCTATCTTGCATCTAACTTTGAGAAACAAAACTATCACTTCTTCCCATCAAGAAGCAGTTGAAGTGGCATTTCCAATTAAAACTTACAGAAAAATCCTCAAAAGTATTTGTACTCTGAATTTCCAATATCACTAGTACAGCTAGCCATAGCTTTTAAAATAACCAGCCACAGTAACCAAGCTTTAAAAGCTGGCTGCTTTGTGCAAGGCTGGACTAACATTCAATGCGTGCTTTGAAGTTGGAAAATAAAAAGCCGGTCTTCTGACTTCAGGGGATGAGAACTAGTCTTCCCTTTACCTTCTGTGATACAACTGGGTAATTTACATTTATACTATCCTAAAGGAAAAAAAAAAAAATATGGTCAGCCACTGTTTGATAATGTTCATGTGTACTGCTTCCAGAAAAACAGGAAAAAAAATATCAACATTCCAGCAGCACAGTGCAAGGAATAAGGAATCAATTCTTCATTTTCTCATTTTAAAAATGCCCAAAGCCTGGGATGTATTTAATGATAACTTATCTTACTGTGCCAGGAGGCAAATGGTAACACATACAGGACTGACAGAGAGGGAGGGCAGGCTGGAGCGTCGATGCTTGCGTGGAGAGGCAGAGTGCATGGGCAGGACACTTTCCAGGGCTTTAGAAAGCTTTTCTGCAAAGGTTTCTTCAGGGACAGTCCGAAGGTAGAAAGGAGAAAGAGGTGCAGACAGCGCTGGTGGTGGGGTGCAAGGAGCACTGAGAGGGATGCAGGACATAGAGGGAAGAGCAGGAAGGTGGGGGACACAAACTGACATGCTACGACCACGTTGAGGCTAAAGGAGGAAAACAAAAGTTAAGAATTGAACACTAAAAAATAAAAATGTGTAACCAAACCAGCAAAAACTATAATGAGGTAGAAAAGAAACACACACATAATGAGAGGCCAAATACTGACTAATACGAGTACAAGAAGATATGAGAATGCTGAATGAATGCCAACACACACTGGGAACAGGCTGTGTGCACCTCTGAGGACCCGTTTGCCTTAGGTTACTGCTCAGTGTTGGATGTTCCCTAGTACCCTTACAAGAAGCACGTGGAAAGCAGAACAGACAGGAGAGAGTTTTTTCTCTGGGGCCATGGTGCAGCCCATACTGTGTGTACTCACAGCATCTGTTAGTCT
This sequence comes from Falco naumanni, assembly GCF_017639655.2. Classification (NCBI taxonomy): domain Eukaryota; kingdom Metazoa; phylum Chordata; class Aves; order Falconiformes; family Falconidae; genus Falco; species Falco naumanni. The sequence goes on from NC_054058.1 coordinate 24,579,240, forward strand.
GACAAAAAAAGAAAAGCAGCCCTGAGTGGATACTGATGAGCTTTCAAACATTCATTCTTAGTTTAGTGACTGGATATGTGTTTACACATATCACCTCAGCAGTCTCTCTGCTTGGGAACCTCCCCGCCTGAATTAAGTGGACTAACTGTATGCAGCTGGCTTAATTAACCAAAACATTACCATAAAAATTTAAACATTACATATTCTACATGAGTTGTGGAAAAAAGGGTTCTTTAACATGTGGAAAATACAGTAAAATTAGCCTTAGACAAGCATTTTCCAGACACTGGGCCAATAAAAGCATCAGGATTTTGTAATATTGCCACAATCCAGAAGACCACAGGTCAAAATCCAACCAAACTGTAAGAATTAGAATTAGGTTTTGCAGTGTTTTTTTGAGGTTTGGTTGAAGGTTTTTTTTGCTATTGCTTTTTTTGGTGTGGTGTGTTTTATTGTGGTTTTTCTAAGTGAATGGAAAGATGTTGTTTTAAAGAGGCAGTCTTCAACTGCAAGTTTTCCTTCCCTAATGGTATAGGCCTCTTACAGATGTAACCCACAATTTGTTAATGAAATTAAAATCAAATACAGACTTCCAGGGAAAAAAACCACCAAGATATCCAGTAGAGATCTGGTTTTCAAGATTTCTCATGTGAGAAATCTTGCTAGACTGCTCAAAAAATTGGAAGAAGGGCGTAAGGGAACTCAAAGGGTTAAATAGATACTTTACTCATAGCCTTTGCTGTTCCAAGGCAGAACTAGTTATACATGTCATTCATAATAAATTTATCTAAACTGTTTGGAAACATCTCCAGTGATGGAGACTGCAGTACTTAACTGTCCGTGTTAGTTAGGAAAAAAACCAAACCCTTTCCAAACAACGATTCCATGCTGCAAATTGGGCTGCTTATCTCTTATTCTATCTGACAACAGTGTTGTGATCTGATTAGCCTTCTCCTATTTTACAGCAGCCTTTAATGCTTTCTCTTTCCTCAAGCTCATCTTTCATAGGTTCAGCTTAACTATTTCAGTCTCCCTACATAAACCATGTTTTCTGTATTTCTGGTGGTGTTTCTTTTGGTCACTCTCCTCTGAATTGTCTTCCAGTTCACCCTCAAGTTTGCTCAAGCAGGGTGTCTAGGATAGACTTACCAATTGCCAAGAGCAGAAGAACTGTTTCACATAACATGATGTTTGCCTTTTTCAAAACAGTATGATGTTTTTGACCATGTCCAGCTTGTGGTCCAATGTAATCCCTGACTTTTTTTTTTCCAGAATTGCTGCCTAGTCAGTTGATGCTCATCCTGTACTCATGTAGCTGATTCCTGTTTAAGCACAAACTTTGTTCTTGTCCTGATTAAACTGCATTCTGTTTCTTTTTAAGGCCATTTCTCCAGTTGTCAATATCATTTTGACTTGTCATCCTGTCCTCCCACCTTTAGTAGTTCCTGTAGTGTTCTACTCCATTCTGTCAACCTCCTGGTACCACTGTCTTCATCATAGAGCATGAGCACATTTTAGCAGTGAATTAAGCAGCTTGACTGTACTTCTATCATATGCTTGTTCTCCCATCCCCTCTCAAAAGATTATGGCCTTTCAACCTGGAAGCTAGCCATCCCAAGACAGTGAAACGGCTTCCGGTCCAATATATGACCATACATGAAATATGGCTTACCCAGCACAAGAGCTTATTTAGAGGGATCAAAAACCCATTTAATAAAGGACTAGCAGTACCACACGCTTCAGGTTAAGTGCCTTTGAAAAACATGGAGACGCTTTGCTTGTGAGTGAAATCAGCATGTTTTCCGAAAAGCTAGTAACACCAACAATTCTGTAATAAAGCCTACAAACCACCAGTACCGAAAAAAGTGAGGACTCTCAGTCTTAAGTGTCACATCTTCTCCCTTATGTTATTACTACATTATACCATAATGTCTCTCAGGTTTAGATTTTTATTTGTGTAAAAAACAAGTGACAAGGGGCACCACTGAAGACAACGTAACAGTAGCAGAAGTTCTACTCCAGAGTTAGAATAGATTTCTGCATACTCTCATACTTGGATCTAAAAACATACCAAGGAAAAAAAAACATGACAAAATAAAAGGGCAATACAAATGAACACAGTAGGAAAAGTATTTGTGCCCAGTGCAGACTTTCCAGGGAAAAGGAATACGCATGGCAACTGATGAGCAAATCAACACAAGCTAGAAATAAAATTGGGAACAAGGATGAGGGGTCTTTTCACTCCAGAGTTCTCACATGCAGCATTCTATAACAGTTAAAAAAAAATAATCTTACCTGCAGAATCTGTAATCAAAGCCTCACAGAACACACACAATTTCATACTTATACAGTAGCTCAAATTATTCTAACCCCTTCTTCAAAACAAACCAACGGCTTGACCCCTAGGAACTTCATATACACATACACACACCTTCCCAAGTGAGATACGCTTACTTTCATGAGATAGTATTGTCATAACAAAATACTTCCATCTACTAAAAAAAACCTAACCCATCACTCTCATAAGTGCACGCAAGATTAAATAAAAGTTTTAAAGACAGATATGCCCTTGCACTTTCCTATCCCCACCTAGACTCAGTCACCTTGCAAAAACAGCCCCTGCACTACTCCCATGCAGAATTTGCATCACATGCAAAAGAAAACATACACAGAAGATTGCCTAGCAGACTTCCCGCTCACCTTTCAAAGCAAATACAAAATCAAATAATTTCATGCATTTGAAGTACTTTAAGTTTTGGCTTACCGCTGCAGGTGGCTGATATCCTCCATGCTGTTGTGACTGCACTTGGCCAACTGAAGCTCCATATCCCTGGGCTGCAGCTGTTGAGATTGACTGGTCATGCTGGGAACCATATGACACAGTCTGTTGACTGCTTACACATGATTCTGTATAAACAGATGATCCCTGGCCACTGTCAACTGTCCCATCAGCTGCAGAAGTTAAAGATCCACATTTCAAGAACTGCAGTCTGGATTCACAACTTTAAAGCTATAATAAAATATTAGATCGATGTCTGTGCCATGTAACATGGACCTTATCAGCATTTACCCTCTTGTAATATTTAAGTTTGGTTAGAAAATAAAATTTTCCCCTTCCTCAATATAGTAATTCCTTACCAATATGTTTTCCCCCAAGCTCTGAGAAAAATCAGTGATTTCAGGAGTTCCTTGGGAAGATACTTAACTGTAAACTATGCTTCCTATAAAAGGCTAGACTAGAAATAAAAACTTGAATTTCACATTGTTACAAATGATCTTTCAGGGTTTTTTTTAATTATTATGTTTATTCAGTTTTATACAGATGTATAAAACAGGTCTGTTGTGCTGGCTAGCAGATGCACCTGATGTAGGCATAGCTGAGAAACTAAAAACCTATTACCTAAAGAGTAGAAAGTAATTTGCTTTCTAACTTCACCATTCTAATACAGAAGTTCTCATCTACCATCATTTTTCAAATATTGATTCAAATGTAGGGATGGCAGAGGAGGAAAAGTTAAAGACATTAGGTTTTTTTTATGTATAGTATGTGAAACAGAAAGATCAAACCTTTTTTCAGTAAGGAAATTATGAGCTGAACTGCATGTACATGAGTCTCATTTCCATCTTAAACACAAGTTACCAAGGATTCAAACAAGCGTTCCTAACAGCTCTAACTGCACTGGTGCAAGAGTATCAGCCTTCTGCAGGGCCAAAACATACTGTCCCTATAGGAGGCCAGCAAAAACTAGGACATGTGTTCATGCTTCAGGTGCCTCTATTCATGTTGTGTATGAACTTAAAACAACGGAAAACTATTTTGTGCTAAGACACTGGACTATGAATTGTGCCAAGACTTGACTCAGCTAAGGCATAGGAATGCATCTTATTTTGCTGTGCTTTCTAGCGGGCTCACGTTCCTCATCAGACAACAGTGGTAGACAGCAACACCTTAAGATATTTACTGCTATATCCATCAGAAGTTTAAGACTTTAAGGAGGAGAACTGTGTAAGTGCAAGTTTCTAAACAAATCAACTGACACTTACAAAGAACAGATATACTGGGCTGCTGGAACTGCAGTTGTTGGTGTTGATCAGCTTCTGGTTCTTCAGGCTCCACTTGTGTAGAAACCGATGCTGAAGTAGTGGGGACAGGAGTAGTACCAGTGACAGATGGCGGATGCTTTGACCCTGCATGGGAAGCACTTGATGGTTGCTGTTGCTCCAGCTGCTGCTTCTGACTACCTTCTTCCTGAAGCTTCTTCTCCTGTTCTTCTCGCACCAATTGACGCTGCTCTCGCTTTCGCTTTATCAAAGACACCCTGTCCTTGATAGCTTTCGCCATTGTCTTGTGATCCCCTTCACAGACATAGCCAGATTCCACCTGAAGGAGGATATATTCACAGAATTCAGACTGTCATAGACAGCCACTGTTGTAGTGCTACAATATAAGCTCCCACTCTGGCATTACCTTCTCATCTGCAAACTTCTGAAGCCGTTTTATTTCTAGACAGTAACAACTGCAAAGGCAGCAGCTGACACACTACACTTCACCGTCAGAAAACACCAGTACTTCCGATGCTTTGTAAGACCACCCTCACCACTTACCATTTCTTGTGCTACATCCTCTGGGACATCTCTCTCCAAGTCAAAGGAAAACTCTATTGCCTCATTATCTTTATATTTGCCCTTGAGTTTTTTTATGTCTTCAATTCTCAGCCAGAGTTTAATGGCAATTTTTTCTCCATCATCTTCCTCTGCTAGTTCTACCCGTACTCCAGTCTCTTCTTGGAAGAAAGCATGATTCAAAAGGTCCTTAATAGCATATCTAGCATATTGGGAAAGAATATAGAAAGCACACACAGTTATTAGGTTTTCCTAAAATATTAAGGCATGTTCTTGCCTCATGACCTCCTGAATTTATTCTCTACATTTCACACTTCTCCCAAAAATTACCTGACAGCCTATTATTCAAATGTCCATTTAAAAGCATGATGGAGAAACAAAAGGCAGCAGATGTACCAGAAAAACACCATCACACTTTGGTCAGCAGCAGTACCAACAGATTTAAGCCAACTGAACAGGATATATATATATATAAACTAAAGCGATAAGAAACCTTGAAGAAACAGTTGGTTTTACTGAACATAAAGATCCACCACAACTCTTCATCCCTAAATCAGTACAGTAATCAAAGTATATATTTCACTATTTCAAGATCTTATCAAAAGCCTCATCTAGTAAATTCAGCACTTGATAAGCACCACATGATGCCTTTCATATTTGATACTATTTTGAACCACTTCAACTTGCGTTCTTTTTGGCATAATTAGCAGCTTTGTCCTAAAGGTACAAGACAACTATGTGCATATATGCACAGCATTAGCAGTATTAGTCTAAAAGCTAACTGCTTGAACTAAATGGCAAGAAATAAGTGATGTGCAGCCACAAAAGTAAAAATGGGGAAAAAATCAGAGATTGTTTAAAACCAAGAAAAAAACCCATAAATTAAAAATATACAGCAATACCATCAGGTGTAGAACTTCAAGAATTAATAGAAGGGGATTAATAAACACCCATAAACTGACAAAAGTAGCTCTGAACAGAACAGCTGGAGGCTAAAGGAGGTTCAAAGGCTAAAGCATTCTCAAAGTGGACATTCAGTAAGCAGTAGCTATGTAAAATCTGAAAACAAAATAAACCCCACAAATAAGCCATCAAAGCAGTTACAGATCTCCTGTAATGGTATAAGTGAATCGCTTTGAGTAGAAATGTAGATGAAAATGAGCAGCAAGAATTTGAAAAATAAAAAAGCCCTCAAAATAATCAGCCATAACACACCAACAAAAATCAAAGGGACAGGAAAAACGAAGGATTACAGAATAACAAACCAACTAAGTAATCCAAATACCTGGGAACCCAGAAGGATTGTCTTCCACTGTTTTGCTGACTAGGTCAAAGTTTTATTAAAAGCAGTAGAATTTCTGAATAAACTGACATGGATGGTTACTACAGCATTTGAACTTTTCCTGACATTTAATTCTCTAAAATAATCATTGAGTAAGAATCTACCACAGATTAGATGCTGCAGAAGTAATACTGGCTTTCCAACATAACACAGAAGATCCCAGGAACTGGATCTGGTATCATCACAGGTAAGACTCAGTCATACCTCTATCTGAAAAGGTAGTACTTACCTTTCACCTTTGTTTTGCCGAATGCATCCCTCAATAATCTCCTTCACTTCAGGGATTGCTACTTTATCGAAGCTGGCTGGCTTGACACCCTGAAACACAGAAGTAACAACATAGAAACTGGAATCCCCAGCTGATTTAAGTTTTGGTTGTGTTTACAGGCTGTTTTTACTCAACAGATAACTGGCCTGAATTCCCCACTAGTCCTACTTATTAAGAAATCTGACCCCAATCTTACTGTTCATCTGTTTGTTACTGACTTTTACAAACATCCCCCCTCAGCCCCATTTCTCAGCTACATTTCCACAAAAGAAGGCTTTAGCAGTTAGGGTCTCAGTTATGATAAGAGAACCATTTAGTTTCCATGGAAGTTATCCTGGTTAGAAGCGAGTACACAGACAGGAATCATTTCCTTCCATTCTCAGTCCAATGTAACACTAACACATGAACCTACACGATGCTGCTTCCCAGAATGTTTCCAACATGCCATTATATGCAGTAATTTTGGCATAGATTGATTTTACAGCAAGAACTTTAGCCCAGAATGATCTGACTAGATCATTAAATGTCCAATGTTTAAAAAAAATAAAATTAAATTAAAAAGCACAATATTTTCCTGTAGCTTGGCTCTCCCCAGAACACCTACTATATCCAAACCACACTCCTGCATCACTACTGTCATGAGTTCAGGAAAATGAGCTTAGCAATACAGATGTTTACAAAAGCCCTTCAACAACACATGGCAATCCCTTCTCCAATACACACTAAAGCCATTGGGAGAGAGCAAAACCAAGTTTAAGTATAATCAGCTACTCAAATCAGTAAAGCAAACAGGCTGTGAGGTATGACCACCTGGGAATTCTGCAACACTACAGGCAGAGTGCCAAGTTTCATCACTTAATCATGGTCAGAATCTCTATTTTGGGGACAATTTGGCATTCAATTTTACTTGATTCAGCCTTTAGCTTCAAATTCTGTACTTAAGACCACAGAACAAGAGAGTGTAAAGACATCCTGTTCAAACTGCTACATGAGGAGTTTTCAAGCCAAACAAACCTGAAATCATACATTTGATACATCTGATCCTGTGCAACTGGTAAATCACAACTAAACAAAGTGAAAAACACAAAATCTGAAGTATAGAAATGAATGTAGTAGCAGTACAAGTATAATGATTCATGTCTAACCAGAAAGTATTCCTCCCAATACCCTATATAATACTGCTGCCCACCTAATGGGGACACCAAGACATGACACACATACACACCCCTTCCTCTATTGCCAGCAGAAAGTAAGTCTTGAAAAGCAAAAGTTCAAGTCTTTGAACCAGAGCCTTTGCAACCACAGACCTTCATTTAACTGAACACAGAGACTTTATACCATAATAATTTCCATCTACATTTAGATCATTTTCTCCCACTTGGCCAGACTTGGCAGTATATTGACTCCATATGTCCGCTGCCTAAAATATTCTCTACCACACTCTTCCAGGAGAGGGCACAGTCAACGTCAACTTGTAACTGATGCAAACACAAGTCTGGGAGAAGCGCTGAGTCTAGTCTTTCAGCAAAGAACAGAGGTATTTGTCACTACATTTTACATAGGTATTATATCACAAGTTTTTAAAAGGACAAAAATCCTGTAGGAAAAAAAAGTTTTCACTTTGAAAAAACCTTCCTGTTACAATTCTGGTTATCTATTTCTTTTCTCTAAAATTTGCTCTTACGATACTCCAGCAGTTCAAATTCACAGAACTGAAGAGCGTATTGTGACTAGAATAAGCCCTGAAACACAGTCTGTCAGTGAACATTAGCTTAATGCTTTTAAAAGCTTCACTGAACATTAAGACTTCTGGAGATCAATGCCTCAGCTGCTAAGACACCAGATCAAAGTTTGGATGGGCAAGTTCAATATACTTTAACCAGGTCATATCACAAATCTCCAGCTTCCTAGCAGGACATCGCAGAGCCTCACATTCTATAGAGATTTATAAAACATGTTTTAGTGTTTATTACTGGCATCAAGTACCTGTTTGTATGTGTCTTTGCTCATATAGCAGACTAGTCACAGACACTCACCTTTAATTATGACCAAGCTTAAAATATGGCCCCAGGAGCTGAGGTTCATACATGCATAAATATATTCCTATACATAATTAAACGTTATGCTATATACACATACATATATAATCTAAGCAATAGTTCAATATTCAACTGCTTATTGTATATATTTGTATCCAAATTTGCCAAAGTTTAAAACATCTGCATCTCCTAAACAGCTCAAGCCCCAGACACAGCACAGCAGCTTGTGTGTATGTTCATTTACACTGTGCCAGCAGAAGGAAGATGTCAGATCTGTGGCAATCTCAGAAAAAGTAAAAGCTAGGATGAGTAAGACAACTGGTACAGCAAAATATTAACATAAAGCCAGAACATGAGTTTTCATGTTAACTATTCTACCACATGCTCTGTTCTTGCATTAAACCTGAACAGGTAAAGCTAAGAACAGTTTCTAAAAATCAGTAATTCAGTCTGCTACCCTGAAAGAAATTAAATACGTATTCAAAATCTTCAGGTCCTTCCATGAGGGCCATCTTACAGAAGCTCCCACCAGCCTCCTCCAGCATAGCTTCTATGTTCCTATCTGCTCCTCAGAAAATCTGAGATAAGCTCACAGTAGGGCCTAAAGCCAACAGTACCCCTTACACTGAAGTCCAGGCCACCTAAGTACCATCAACTTTTAAAAAAAAAATATATATTTTTTAGGTCCTCCAAACACTAGGGGAATATCAAACTAATTTACATAACAAGAGAGAGGATACTAGGAATGAGAGAAATCAATAAATCAGTGAACCCTTTCCTAGGCATCCTAGGCAGAACTGAGGGTGCACCTTCGTTGGCCATCACAGAGAAACCAGTGAGGCCACGCCAGGCCCTGCAATTCACATAACCTTCATGTGTCCTTAAGATCAAATGAGCTGTGCAGCCAAGCATACATTCATTACTTTCTGCACCCAAAGCCACTCAAGTACATGCTAAGCCATACAGGACTTCCTGGCTTTCACCACACTTACTGCAAGATGGGCACATTCTTATGCGCCCCTCCTGGTCCCCAAACTCCTTAGAAGAGTCAATCACAAGACAACTCATCTTTTAATTTACCAGTCCAATTCCCCCATGGCAGTTTAATAAGAGCTAAATACCTGAACCTCACTAGCATTTTTTGAGTCTTCTAAAAAAAAAAAAAAAAAAAAATAGAAGGAAGAGCTCTTGCAGAGGAAAACATAAAGTGTAGACAGATATAACAGGCAGGCACGCAAAGAAAGCATCAACATTTTCTCAAGCTACCACCTAAAACAGCCTGAACTGGCACGGCTGCTGAAAGCAAGTCTCCTGTTCTCCATCTCCCATTTCCACAGCCATGCCACTTCCTCCCTGTCGCCAGCACATACATTCATACAACTTCACAATGAACCAGATCATGGTGTTCATCAGGATTGAAACAAATCCAACCAAAAAAGTCTGCTGCTATTTCCAGTGAGCTGAAGGTCCCCAGTCTGGCTCCCTACACTGCTGCACTAGCTCTCAGGCTTATAGAAAGAAAGCGATAGTACAATAGCTAACAAGGGCTGAACAGCTTCTTGTGAAAGAAGTGCCAACTTTAAACCCACTGAACACTTACATTTTGAGAGCACCTCTAAAACGTGGGCATATATGTAGGTACCACCAAAGTGCAACCGATGCAAAACTAAATACTTATCTTAACAGTCTTCACGTTACACGTAAGTGAAATATGAAATCTCTTCTTACCTTGGATACGGTGAAGTTTGTTATTTTATCAGAATTTCATCAGGTGAAAAAAGTGTGTTTTAAAATTCAACATCCACATTTATATGGTTATTTGATCCATTAAAGGCAAGTTAGGTATTCTTAAAAACACTAGGTTTTCAAGTTACTTTAAACACCAAAGTATAAGCTACCCAGAACTCCTCTTCACAATTTTTGCCTAAAAACATGTAGTATTTTGCATCAGTTAGATCACCAGACTACTGAGTCAGTGGTTTAACATCTTGTTCTAATGCAAGAGATAACAAAAGTAACATTTACTACATAAGAGAAAGTACAATCAGTGTTGCCTAACTTTTACACCAAACCAAAATGAAGACAGAGGTGGTGTTACATACCCTCATCAATCTTAAATTGAAAAAAAGTTAAATTTGGAGTAACACCACAGGTGGAAAATAGCAGAAGTAGCAAGTGCTCCAGCCTTGCTGTTCAGGATTTTAATCGACAGTTTAAAAACTACAGGGAAAAAAGTACAGTCAAGTTTAAAAGCTGGAGACCCAAGCTATGCAAATGTAAAACAGTCCAACAGATTTTTCAAGAATTCTGATGCACCCCCAAAAACCCTTTGCTGTGGCTAAACATACTTTACAGAGCTGAAATTCTTACTTACCTCTTTAACACAATCCTTGTGAGAGCAGCAGCAGTGGGAACTAACAATTACAAATACAGGACAGATCTCTCTTTTTGTAAAATCCATCAGGAAAAGACACACGCACACACCAAAGAGTGAGTTAAGTGCTAGTTTCCGATGGGAATCCACTAGGCTGTGGACTTAACGCACAGCGGAAGGAAAGCAGACATCAATGTTAGAAGGGAGCATTGTTTTCTGTTTGACACCTCTTCTACTTTTCCAAGTCCAGTACATGAGGCTGCAGTGATCTGAGCTTAGTATCTGCTTTTGCCACTCAAATACTGAACAGAATTGAAAGAATCGGTAAAAGCCAAGAGGTAAGCGTGCCCTTTCGGGCCTGCCCAGCTAACTGCAAGGAGGGGGAAGAAGAGGCAGTGCAGGGATCCTTTCCTTCCCGCATGTCCCCGCCCCACACCCCGTCCCCTCCCCCTGGCTGCTCTGCCTATTCTCCACCCAGGGTTAAGCCTGCATGGAGGATCACCACCCAGTCCCCTCCTGCTGCTGAAGTACACTTTCAAGCAGAGGGGAACAGGCCTGTCGCCCCGTTGTTCTGACCCAAGGCTGCCGGTACTAGTTTTGTACAGGGGGTTAAATGCAGCTGTCATTTCTCCTCTTTCCGTGGAGCTACAGAAATTATACATACAGCTGACTACAATTTAATCCTAACAGAACACACAAGTCTGCACTGGGATAATGTAATAGATTCCACCTCCCTCCTTCCTGGCAATTGCATTCTGCTACCATTGGCAACATCATCTGCTTTCCTTTTACTAGGTCCTTCATGTAAGGGAATAGGTATTTGAAGGTAATTTTCAAATTGTTCGACAAAGTTAGAAAACCACATTCCTGCTTGTTTTACACCACATGCACACAAATAATCTAGAGTTGTATTTTTGAATGTCTCTTGCTCGACTTTAAACCTAAACCTGAAGTCCAAGGTGGTTTCAACCCCGCCCCCCCCAGTATCTAGATTCAAACAGCCGTTATAAAACTTGTCATTTTCATTTAGTAAGCTTGTCCAATTCGGGGCTGTGTGTGTGTTTTTGGAAGGACATCAGGAACAATGCTAAGAAAGATCACGTACACCATTCTGAAGTTTGAAATTATTTTTGACCAACTAGTGATGATAGACTGTGATAAAATTCAATTTCAAATCAAGATCACTTTTCAGCCCAAAAGAGCATACTTAGTTCCTCAAGTATACCACAGTTATCCCCGTGTTATTATTATATCACATGACATCAATGTTGCAAAAGCAATACTTTTAGATCTTTTACTGAGCATTTTAGAAATCCTCTCCACCAGCTGTGAATCTCTAGAGGAGTCAAGGGAAAGGGGATCATTAAAGATCCTGCTATGTTGATTGGCCTTCCAACCACTTAGCTAAGACATTTTGTAACCCCAAAAAAGAAATAAACTGTTGATTAACATCTCCATAGACACACTGCAGTCAAAGCAAATCTACTTCAGTGGAATAAAAATCTTAACATTTTGCACACATAATTAAGGCTACACTTTTCTGGTGTACACCACATGACCTGCAAAGAACATTAAATGTTTCAGCTTTTAACAAGCACTGAGTCCACCTGTCCCAATCTAACCACAATTCTTGCTTGGTTCTTTCCAAAGGTGCTATAAAAGCAGAGCTTGAAAGAAATCTGCTGTAACTGATTAATCTTCTCAAACCAAATGTTCTAATGTTGCAGTTCAGAGGCTAATAGAATGGGTAGCAAAGTCAAATCACACAAACAAAGTAATTAAAGTCTCTACATTTTCTTTTTACTAAGTTGTTACCATTCTAGTTTGTGCCAGTCCCAGGCTGCCACAAACCATTAATTCCAGGAATTTAGACAGAGCATATGATTCCAGTGGAAAACAAGCCAATGGTCCTACCTCCTTCCCCACAGTCTCAAAGAAGCCCCCAGGCAATGGTATATATGGCATTTAAATTGGTTTACCCCATGATCTCCTAAATTTCACCACCTGCTATTAGTTACTTACCCAGCTCTCAAAACCTACATGTTTAACCATTTCACCACCATTTCCATCTCTATTCCTTCATCTTAATCCTGTTGCCTGTTCTAGAAACAATCTTTCAGATTTAGTCCTTAATTTCACACAGGGCGCACCCAGAACTACTCAATAATTCTCATTCCAGTCCAATCAAATATCTATTGTGAAAAGGAAGAATTCAGCTTAAGATCTACTCAGTTCAAGAGAGATATGGGCTGCTTACAGAAGATGGCTTTTATCTTTCTTGTTAAAAAAGGAAGCTAGAGTAGTTGAGACTGCGGGGGGGGGGGGGGGATTTAAAACAATGCAACACATACAATATGTGAAAATTCAGCTTCTCAGAGTTCAGTATTTTCATAGCAATTAATCCTGGACAATTGATAATTCTGCCAAGAATTAAATCAGTAAATCCTGCAGAATAAGCCCTGCACCAGATCACTATCCCAACAGAATAAATAGCATTACTGCAATACAAGCAGTAGGAGCAGATGAAAGCTTTCAGTGCGCTAGAGTTAGCTCATGAGGCACTATTTAGACTAGGACAGGCCTAGTTTTCTTCTCATCAAAACCAACAATTGCACCTTTTGAACTCGACTGCGATCAAAATTCATATCTCAGCTATTCGAGAGCTCTATGTCACTGAAATAGCTTAACCAGTTGGTCCTCACCCTCTGCAATGCAGGTGGGTAAGTAACTTAAGTCCCATCATTCTTAAATTTCTCCAGACCAGCTGTCTTCACAACTTGCAACAGATAACCATATTTGCCTGGATTTCAGAAATTGTAAAGGACAACAGAGGCGCTGTAGTATTTATACAGGCCTGCTTGCTGCAGCCCAACTGATGACAACTTAGAAAGTTTTCCTCCTCTATTTACCGCATACTCTCAATTTGAGCCATTAATAGAGGCCAGTCAAAACAGCAAATAAAAGCTCCCAAACATACATGATTAAAAGTTGTTATACACAGAAGGTATATTTGTGTTTTGAGCGACACATCCATACTAACTGCTTATTCCTAAAGTTTATGAGGTTGCTTAAATATGAGATAATCTTGGGTGAAAAGAATAAAACTGACTCCTCATTTGACTAGCCATCACTGCTCACTGTCACCTCCACATCTGTACTCTACAACTGGTCTCCAAGCCCAGGGAGTCACAAGACACCGACTGCTTAACCAACTTCTTTGCCAGTGTCTCAGTACTGCATTTTTACTTATTAAAGCCAAAGAATTTAAAGCATTACAAACCTTACAAGACCAGTATAGTAGGCTACAGTTCTGCTCCTGTTTCTACACAGTTAAATTTGAACATGAACTAGCCATAAATCTTCCTAGAAATCGTTGGCTGTGATCCTTTCCAGCACTCTCAAGTAAAAGGCTATAACCAAGCAATAAACCCCCCCCACACTGTTATCTGTGACAATATCAAAATACAGATTATGCTATGCACTACTGCTGAATACAGACCATGCCTTACAACTCACTCACTGACTTGTCCAGTACACCAGGCATTTTAAGTTTTTACTTTAGACATGACAGTTCACTGTACTTCAGCACCTTCAGGTAAATATCAACCTATTTCAGAAGTCCTAAGAATCTGGAGCCCTTATGACTAGATAATTTTTCAGTTAAAAAGTAGATTAACTACTCTCAGCCTACTGTAACTGCACCAATTCTAATGAATAGAAGAAACTTCTCAAGCTCTAGAACAGGAAATTTTTTAACTACAAGGCAGGACACAGTTCCTTAGTGTTTAGCTGGCGAACAATTAGGATACTGGTGCACGTGAACAGTGAAAAGGGCCTCGTTTAGCAACACACAGCATGAGGATGTAAGTTCGAAACAACAGTAAAGTCTGACTGATCAAGTGCACCGGGTGCTAACTTTTCAGTTTTTACTCTTGCACAAGAGTGTAAAAGTAAGATTAGTTTTATCTGTTGTGCACCGTTCTTTAACCTCACACTTAGGAGCAGGGATGCCACCTATATCATGCAAACAAGAATATGCAGGGGTGAACGTCCTGAACTAGCTGAATGATATTCTGCTTTATTGAGACTTCAGCTTGGAAATGGCTTTAAAAAAAAAACCAGACATGCTTGGACACACATTTCAGTGCTATAAATTTAGAAATGCTACAGGGACATAGTAGTAAAAGTGTCTTCTATTTTCAGTATGGAAAATATATTTTTGAAAAAGTCAAACTAGATTTGTTGCATTCTCTGCTTTAATCAGTTACCATTCTGATAGAAAACCATCATCTGGTATTCATCTTTAAATTCAAGTACAGCAACAGTAATTCAAAAGCCACACATCTAGTCGACTCTGAACTGAATTAAAAAGAATGATCCAACATGAATTACAAAATACATCTGGTACCAGAACTAGCCCTCAAAAGATGATACCTACTAAAAGGCCTAGGATAACATTGCAAACACCAAAAACAGCACACAATTCAGACAACGACCAAAAGTCATCATTCCTTTTATGTTATGACTTATTCCAGTAGGACTTAAGGACTTCTATTTACATACCAAAAGGTTCAACAGTTTTGAAGTACAGTCTTAAAAAGCACTCCTATGCAGAAAAGTTTATGATGGTGGTAATAGGTGGTAAGGTAGAAAAATGTCTCAGAGATGTTTACCTTAAAACAAAGACACAAGCTCATAGTGTTAGGAAGTTTCCAAATGCTTACACTAGAAAAAAAAAGCAACAGACTTTTCTTTTCAGTGTAAAAACATTATGCATAATAAGCAACAGAATTTCTTATACATGTATTTTACTCTATTGTGTGTTTCTACTTTTGGGAATAAACTGTATCTGCAAAATCACATTCAACTTTGGTGACCTCCACTCTTTCATACAGCAGCAAACAAAAGCGTTCAAACAGGCATATGTGCCCCCATGTCACTGCCTGCTCTAGCAACAGCTCTGAGTAACTTGGAGGTAACTATAAAGGGTTTATGTAGATTTTGGTGGAGTCCTGGCCTATGAATCACATCATAACCTCAAAATAACTTATTATTACTCAACACCCCTGTGAGCTTCCACAAGACTAAAACTGTCTTGGACTTACCCCATTCCTAACCCTGTGCAATTGTAGCAGTACAGTTGGCAGGACAAGAAATAGTAGTCCACGCATTCCTAATGTCAGTATTTTTGACTAGTGGCACTATACTGACAAATAACATTAAACTACCAGTCTCCCCACAGTAATGTTTCAGTGATTTGTTAATAGTTCTTATCACACTTCAAAGCCAGGCATTATAAAAACCACTTAGCACCTCCCTGTTCCTAAGAAAAGTCACCTTCTTCCCATCTCTTGTTAAATTAATCTCTGTTAATATAAGAGCTAAACAGACGTCAGTACAGGACAGATTATTAAATAGTATCACAGTTTTAAAAGGCCTGATCCTTAATGGATAATGAACTTTAAAATTTTTTAAACATACACTGTTAATTCAGTACTCTATGAACCTATTTAGGTTTCTAAAAACACATTGGAAACTGCAATACCACCAAATTTTAGAATTTCAGATTTTAAAAATACATCAGATCTTGATTTTATGCAACTCTACCAAAGCTCACACCCTTCCCTGGCTTTTAATTCCCGATAATTTTAAAATCATATCCAATTCAAAATTGCTAAGAGACACGTTCCAGGCTCAGCAGTAAACAATATAAATAAGAAAGATCTTCTTTCACTTCAGACCAAGTTTTTTTTTACAACACCATTATTAACAACACAGTTTTAGTTGTCATCTAGAGGCTTTTGATGCTGAATAGTACGAATGCCTTTAAGAGCAACTCATAAGCTACTATTAGAAAGGAATTCAGTTGAATGAGCCTTTTTCCTTCCAACCTCAGGTATCATCTGCCCTAGATGTGCAAACCATTCAGCATGTTACATCTCGGTGTTCAAGCTGATCCCCGCTTTTTTCTACTTAGTCATTTCTTAAAGACGACTTCTAATCTAACATGCAAAGCTTCTTGAGATACTAATGCTTCAAGACCTCAAATTCCCATCTTCCATTTTTAAGGCTAAGATTTCTGTCACAGATTCATCAATTCAGAACCTCCGCCCTGCAAGATTATTCACTCTTAAAGACATTCCAGCAAAATGCTTGCAACTGAGTTAACAGCTACAAGAGGCAAGTGGAAGAAGCTTAAGTATTCTTTAGTCCATTCAGCATGATGCAGAGGAACTGCATCTGAAGTGATTTTTTTTTTTTTTTCCATTTGATACTTAAGTACACGAAGTTTCTTCTTTCAATGAACACAAGAGTTTGCCATGTTTTTCAATTAATCTGTTTCCTGTGCTTGGTTGAAGATTTGTGGTCTCAGTATCTGGTTTAACGAGACTGCTTGTTCTGTTTGAGGGTTACCTCCCCCCCTCCCCCCCCTACTTTTCCATTGACTTTTTCTGCAATGCTTTTTCCACTTGAAAGCTTGATAGGAAGGGTGTCTCTGTATCTATCTGAACCAGGCCAAGAAATCAAGTTATTCAAGGTAAAGAAACAGAGTTTTACATATGCCCAGAAGAAGTCACATACTGTTTTCAGAAAGCAAAAGAGGATGTTCAATGTGCATTATGCACTTCCATTAAAATGAGTCATAAGTCTAAAGGTTAAGCATTTATATTTGCTCCCTAGGACCCCTCAGGAATAAGGAAAAAAGAGCTGGGATATTTTGCCCATTGCATCTCTACTGAAAGTGAGGTAGTTGACAAGTCTAGACAATTATGATGTCTAACTTTTAAGACACTATAAAAAAAGAGATTAATTTCATCTCAATTGACCAAACTACAGCATTTTGTAACTGCCTGGTTGCTAGCCAAAAGCATGACCTTCACACTAACCAGTAAGCTTCAGTTCCCACCAGTTAGGGAAATTAAGGATTTTTAAACCAGTTAGACACTGCCTAGTCAGGTTACTCATTATGTACCTTGTTCCCTTGGGCCTCTTTTTAAGCTCCGTAGATCAGAGAACAAAAATGTTGTGCCCACTCTGTAGAACATTTCAGTACAATTTTTTTTTTTTTAAGTCAAAATGCAAAGTGGTTTTTTTTCCCTCTTCTCATCATAAGGCCAGCTCACAAGGCAGACATTTGTTTGCAGAGAAGAGACTGAACTTTTGGTGAAAGCAAGGACAAGTGCAAAACTTAACTTTGTCAAAGTAAACATGGAGAAAATTAAGTATAGAGCACAAGTTCATCAGGAGAACTTAGAAGGTAAGTTACATAATGGGAGGGGGTGAAAAAAGAAAGTTACTGCTTATAGTCAGCTGATTACCTTTTAAGCTAAGGATGGTCTTACTGCTTTTGCAATGAACATGTTTGGATTTTCATGTTAGTAGTAGATATGCAAGAATGAGACAAAACTGCCTAATAAACCCATAAACTGTCTTTTTTACTAGTCCCTGAACGAGTCAATCACCTAGAAAATTTAAGACTTGGGACATCCAAGTATTAGAGGTTGAACGATCAGTCTCTCTACACAGCTATAAAAATAATCTGTGCTTTAAAAAGAAAGCTTGAAGGAAATATAGTGTAAAAGTAATCAATGTCTATACTACATCTGCGAGTGGTAACTGCAACATGAGCAAACAAAAAAAAACCAAGCCAGCCTTCGAGGCGACTGCATGGGTTACACTGGTCTCACCAGAGGCTGAGATAAAGCGGCTGAAGATACTGCAGTTAGTTATGCCTTCACTGCATTGCTTTCCAAACAAACTAGATCATAGAACAGACATCTTAAATATGATTTCTTAAATATCTCTGTTTTCATTTCAATGCACATGTAAACCCATTTCAAATATTTCCTGTGACAAATTGTTTAATTGAAATATGCATGGAACAGGCCAAGGAAATACCAGTCTCCAGAGAGGAATGAAATCAGACGGGGAAATCTTCCTCAATTTTATCAAGATCCTACACTCTTTTTTTTGTGTGTGTGACTGAGTATGTAACAGAATTAAGTATCTTGATTATGTTTTGTATTGGAACTGTCTGTATTGCTCTGATATGGTGCAGAATTTGGGGAAAAATTTGGGGGGGTGGGGAGATTCTCTAATCTAGTAGCATATCACACAGACAGTTGTGTCTGCACAAGGGGGCAGAGGAGGAAAAAACAAAAAAACAATAGGAACAGGCAAGACTACCTTAATAGTGCAGCTTATTTTCAATTATTTGCAGGCTTAGATGTTTTTCCCCAAGATCAAGTAGGCAGCAATAAGTACCCACTGGATGCATTCAGTCCCAGCTGAAGAGATGAAGAGACATACTGCTTACTCAGAAGAGGTATTGTTGCCCCTAAATAAGGTAAAAATCCCAGGAACTGCAATTTCTTTAAGTACTAAGCACTAATTTATTTGAAGCATTTCCAAAGAACAACAGAGGATAGCTTCAAATGAAGTAAACTGGTTTGAGACAAAATTGCAACGTTACGATTTAATGAAAACAAAGAGGAAAGCTAGGCTCCTTTATGCAGTGACAAGACATGCAGATCTCATTTTCCTTTCTCAAGAAACTGCTGGTGAAAGGGTCTGGACCAAGCATGCCGGGGGATGCAAGTACAAACAAAGGTCAATACTCTTATGTCAAACTCCTGCCAGCTTCTTAGTTTTATAGTTCTGGTAAGTTCTGCATAACACCTTGAGCCCTACAAATTGTAGACAGTTGGCTTTATAAACCAGGCATTTACTCAGATTCTTCTATTGAAAGAATTATTCTAGTTCAAGTGAGCCAGAAAGACAATTTAAATTACATTTCTGTTTCTTGGGCCAGGGAAAATTCAGGAACCCCAGCACTGCTTTAAGGAAAAACAAACTTCCCAACAAGACAATGTAGATAATATAGACAAGCATCTTGCTAACAGCAGACTCATGCAGCAGTGCCATTATCCAAGATGTGAAGGAACAGTAACTGCCTGGGCCAAAAAGTCTAACCTTGTAAGAGGAACTTTAGCCTTTAGATCTGGTATCTAGATCTTTGCTCACTTAACTGTATTTTTTAATTAGAAAACTGCTTCCAATCATGAGGGAAGACCCTGAACAGTAAGAGTAGAACACGTAACAGAGCACTCTGAGCAATCCTGGCAAAACACCCAACACAATGCTGCTGTATCTGGGCATCAGCTAGAGCATTTCTCATCACAAGAGGTCTAAGTCAAAACACAATGCAGCTGAAGGCCAGCCTAACAACAAAAAAGCCCACAAGAAACCACCAATGCATAGCCAAAATTGGAGAAAAGAATGTAAGCTAGTAGTACCAAGTCCAGACCTGAGAGGACACCCTGGGCATTAAGACACCTTTTACAGAGACTTTTATCCCAAGCAATATCAAGGCTTTAAGCCAATGGAGCAACTCTGCTTTCTAAACAGTTACTGCAGAGGGGGTGCAGGTAATTACTTGAATTTAGATACATACCACCTGCACTGAGCGGCTGCACACTTTAATCTTACTGCCTTTGGGGTTTCAGTGGTTTTTAAGCTCCTACATAGCATGATCTTCCAGGACTGTCAATAGCAGACCATTATTATTATTGTCTTTCCCTCCGGTCTCTGTGTAGGTATTCATCTAGGAAAAATAATCCTTTCATTTAAGGCACAGCAGGACTACAGCTGCAGCCTCAAAATATTCCTAAACATGCCTAGGAAAGCAGCGAACTAAGGGGTTGAAATTGAAATATTAAACATCTTCCACAAACCACATTTACCTTCCAACATGCATTAGAAGGAAAGGCACTGGTAAGTACTGTTGGAATCACTTAAACAGGAAGTTTTCTGACTCCACTGTTATTGATGTTTCACACACTGTCCTTTTAAGTACTGAATTTCTCAACTGGTTCAACCCTCACCCATAACTGCAGACATTATCTAAAGTCTCCTTTGAAATGAAAGAAAAATCTTACTTCAACAGGGACAAGGGCAGAAAGTTGTATGTCTCCTTCACATTGGCTCACAGAGCTTTCACAGAATGCAAAGAGTATTTTATTTCACTTTCATAACATGGTTCTGCTTTCCTCATTATAGAGGAAACACTGAATTCCACATTATCAGTGAAGATAGGTTTGTGTTTTATTTTCAGATAACCTTGTCTTTCTTTACTGAAAGCCTTCCTTGAAAGTTATTCAAGTTTAGTTTGTGGTTGGTTGTGGGTTGTTTTGTTTTAAACAAACTGCTTTGCAACTATAATGAAACACACACAATTATACCAAAGCACGTAGCTTTTCATTCTCTGCCTAGAAGCAGATAAATATACATGTCATTTTATTCCTGTCCTTTGCTTCTTCTGAAAGAAAACAAGATTTCCTTGATTTCATATTAAGGTACATTTTAGAGCTCTCGAGCAATACATGAAACAGCGGGGGGGGGGGGGGGGGGGGGGGGGGTGGGTGGAAATCAACCTTTAAATTCAATCTATGAACCACCAGCAGCAGGGTAGAGTAGAAGGTGGTGTTGGACAAACCAAAAAATTACCAATGTTTCTGATCTGCTTAGAATTTCAACACTCAACCAAAAATAGTGGGGGAAAAAAGCTTCAGGCATAATAAACAAGTGCTAAGCTGAACCCTAGCAAGTCTCTAGATAAGTTTGTCCCCCACAAGCCCCTACAAGGCTTTCCAATTAAGTACTACAGACCATGGAAAAGACAGCTTTTTAAGACCTGGGGATTTCCAAGCCTGAGCTTGTCTCAAAAGCTGATTCTCACCACAGTCCAGTTCCTAGTACTTTTTAAGGAATGGGCAGGGCAGTTAGATCCGGTATCTGTTCTGAGAAGAAGTGCCCATCCAAATTATGCTTCTCTAGCTCTGGCCAAGACACATACATAAGCACAGCAAAAGTTACCAAAACAGTTTTAGTGGTACAATACTTTAGTTTTCTTTCACCGATCCAAATAGCTTGCAGAACAGAATATGCTGTAAGCAAAGGCTAGACTTTACACTTGTTTTTCCTCTCCATTTAGGAAATTACAGATAAGCCCACCAGCATGCAAAAAAAAGACACTGTGTATACCTGTATATACGGATAAAAACTTAGCCTAACATCTGTTCAAAAAAACCAAACAGCCATTTTATCCCTTCTTTCTTCCTCCTTCTGTGCCTCTCAAATATTCCACTTCAAACAACAGATAGTTTCATTTCACCAAGCCTTCCTTCAGAATTCATTGTTTTGACATGAAGACCCTTCCACATCTGTTACATCAGTAATTATATCTGCTTTTTATAGTGAGAGCCATCAGGAATGCGAGAAATTTATTTTTCCAAAGCAAAGCAAGTTGTTTAGTAAATCCTCAACTTCTCCAAGATATATACACAACAAGATGAACAGGAATTTATTCATCCATGGATCAAATAAAGAGGTAAGTTTTTTTCTCTCCCTTTGCACATCCACATAGGTATTCTGAAAATAGCAAGTTTTCTACTTCCCCAAGTAGCCACCTCACTATTCGTTCTGAATATTTAGATCAGAATGTTGAACATGTGCAGTGTTTTACTGCACTGGTGTATGGTCTTCACAACATTGTTTTAGCGATCATGAAGTACATTTAGCCACAACCATTCTGAGCATTCCCAGTACTACAGTTCTACAGTTTCCACTTAGTCTAGTCAGATGGGCAAACTGAAATCTCTCTCTTGCCTTCTCAGCCTTATTTGGTTTCACTTCCAATGCCTCCACCACCACACTTACCACCACTTTTCAGAGTGGAATACCTTCCTGCTATTGATCAAGTATTTCCACTGCATAATTGTAAGAAGTGCACCCAACACAGCAGCCCAGGGCCATCTGGAATTCAGTAAACTGTTACCTTAAAATTGCTCTAGGTAACAATTTATTATTTGCCTTGGCAGGCAGCTAAGCCAAAGCGCTCTGAATTTGTGATCCAGCTTTATTTCAGAGAACAAAGCTACCAACTAATCTTCAAGATTAATACTTCCACCATCCCCCCAGTGGCTTAGAAAACAATCTGTTACCATTCTAATGTGTTGTTTTGTTTGGTTTTTTGGTTGTTTTGGGTTTTTTTAAACCCTATGCAATACCTTCTTAGATACTGAAAGAAGAGTATGAACACATGCAAAATGTTATTTACATTCACATATTTTACAGGCTACTCACTGCTTAGTAAGTTGAACCATCCTATAACTTTACACCCCTCCTCCAAAATCCTCTAATCAGTTTCTCTTCCCCCCACCACCCACACAATACCATGCTACCCAGCTGTACTCTTTTGCTGCTAATACTAGTAGCTTCAGAATCAGTAGTGGGGAGGAACTTACACTGGTCACTCGACGGTAGATCTGCGCAGCATTTTGGCACTCAGAATAAGGATACTCAGACGTGGCCATCTCTAGCATACACATCCCAAAAGCATATACATCAACGGATTCATCATATTTCTCCTCATACATCTCGGGGGCCATGAACTCTGGGGTACCTTAAATTAAAAGAACGATTCAGACTCTAAATGTCTCAAAGCGAGCAGAGGCTGCTGGCGTTACTCACCGCAGGGGGAAGCGGATGGGCAGACCTGTGAGACAAGAGAAAGTGGGAGGCAAAAAGAAGAGGGAGGAAACCCTTAGTCACTCTGTTGCATCAACATACTTTGTGAGTCTCCCATTGCAAGGCCTTTATGGAATAAGAACAGCATGAAACAACTGATGCAATTCCTCCTTTATGTCTGTTAGTTAACTGAAATATCAGAACAGACTGGATCAGGCTGCAGTCAAATGGAGGGGAGGGGATAAGAAGAAGAAAACCGTAGACTAGCCATAGGCTGCAAACCAAATACTAAGGAGAGTTAAGTCACTTACCTCTTCTCCCTGTAAGGAAGGAGGCACGTTAAACCTTGTTTCAAAAATTACCTGACTGCCCTCTGCTGCAAAAGAAGTAGTATTGGTAAGAGCCCACAGCTAGTCTCTGACCTGGTGCTCTCCATCTACTTTTTTAAGTAGAAAGGTTCAGGAAAGGCCTTGCAATGAAAAACTCTATTGCAAATAAAAATCTTCATAAAAAAAAGGATAAAAAGTAATTTTCTGCAAAGGCCACTCACCACAGCCCTTTTTCTTCATATACTTACCTTCCCACCTGCAGTATATTTATAGGCCTACTGCAGATACAGGCATTAGTGAGGGACATCCTACAGTCAAAAATACTCAGAAATACAGAGAGATTGAGTTACAGGCATAGAGCGTGAGATTCAACAAGTCCCATTTAAATAGTGCGCAGAAAGTTATTGCCCAGAGAAGCATCACAGCGTCCCCCCTGTAACCAAAGGGACTTCACTGTATGAGATTTACTTTAAGCCAGAGGTGCAAGTTTGCTTTTTGTAAATTTAAGCACAGAATTACTTCCTGCAGACACCAGATTCAAGTTTACAGACCATTCTATAGCCACATTGTTTGTTTTCACCACACTAAATCAAAAAAAGATAATGTAATTGCAGTCTTTTATCCAAAGGCTAACCATTAACAGATAGCTAGATATGAAGTGATAATTTTCCGATGGAGAAGACTAGTATGCTTAAGAAAAATGTTTGGTGGTTTTGTTTGTGGTGGTTTGGGGTGGGTTTTTTTTGGTTTTGGGGTTTTTTTTTTTGGTTGGTTTTTTTTTTTGTTTACACTGTAAACTTTTCTTTCCTATTAATACTCTGGTTAAGCAGGAAATATTTCATCAACAGCTTGCAAGACAATTTACAGGTATACACCATTGATCTCATCCAGGAATCTAACACAGGACTGTTGAGTAATACTGCCTTTTAGCAAACTCTAAAGACCAAGAATGAGAGCAACTTCATTCCCTGCAGTCTATTCACCCAACTATAAAAACAAAGCTGATAAAACCAACTCTTTCAAGAATTCACAATAAAGACTATACTACTTCCATTAAGACAATTTCTGGAAAAGGTTTTTAGTGGATACACAAGAACAGAGTCAGTGTAAGGCAATACTTCCTCAACACATCCTCCCAACTTGCAGAAATCCACATTCTATAGACTGCCCAAGTAAGGCATTATACCACAGTCTGACTGCGATATAATATATATCTCTCTATATTGACTTTTTAATGTACCTTAGTTTCTGATTGCTCACAAAGTCTAAGAGATTTAATATTTACCACTGGTGACAACAACAAAGGTGGCTGTATAATTAATGCTACACTAAATATCAAAATTTTGTTTGGTCACCAAAATACATTTGTACATTACTGAAGAAGTATCATAATAAAGGTTGAGATTTTATGTAGTCAAGAGTGGTTTTATCAGCAATGTTGCACTAAACTGTCAGGCAGGGCAATGAACCTCTATTCCAAAGTACTTAACATTAATATACAAATACCAAAAACACAACCAAAATTTCAACATGTAATCTTATCAAGGATGACAGAATAACCTCAACAGTCAAGAAAAAAAGCCTACATATTTTCAGGCTTTGACCATGCACCTTTGAAACTGTATTTTCAAGAATAGCTCTTAGAAGACTCAAGTTCCCAAACAGATAGGCTGGCTCACCAGCCTCCAAAACAGGAGAGGCTCACCTATCACACTCTTGGCAAAAGAAGCTCGTTTCAGGGTTGCCAGACCAAGGTCTCCAATCTTGACTGATCCAGTGGGGCCAGTAATGAAGATGTTGTCACATTTTAAGTCTCTATGAATAATGGGAGGAGTACGCGTGTGTAGAAATTGTAAGCCTTTCAGTATCTGACGACACCAACTTCGTAGTACTTTAATTTTCATCACTTTGAACCTTTTCAAATACCTAATGAAAAAAGTAACAGTAGGTTAAACAGGTCTGCTAACAAGTAGTAGATTATGCTGTATCATTTGCTGTTCTCAAGTAAAAAAGCAGTAATTAAAGAGATGCACAAATTTCAACTTCACCTTCTATTTTAAAATCTACCTGTTATTTTAAGACTTCAGAGGAGCTACAGATGATTCTCCCTCCTAAAACCTACCCCCTTTTTTCTAGCCAGGGGACTATAATGCTGAAAGATAATTATGAAATGCTTTATCTATAGCTAACAATTTATCTGCATACAAAATAATCCTATGGTAATTAGGCAGTTGGCTTTCTTTAGTTTCAAGGCACTGCTTCCCTGACAAAGAGTTAGAGGCTTATGTATTACAATTCTTTTATCTATTCATTTATGATGTTTTCTTCTCTTTTATCCTGAACCTGCTTAAATAGTTAGCACCTTTTCCTTGATTAAATATAACTAGGTAGGAAGGTAGGGCACCAGAGCCAAAACATCGATAACAACCAACTAAATACAGAGTTCTGCAAACTGTGTGAGAGCTCTGAATTCATTATACCTTAGTTATCAGTATTAGTCAAAGCACTCTGATCAAGTTTTCCAGGTTACACTTTAAATCTGCTTCAAGTTTACTTGTTGAGTTGTCAAGCAAATTAGAAATTCTCAAGAGATCACTTCCCTGGTGCAGGCAGGACAAGGTTTGATAAACTGAATCTGGCTGGTACTACTCACTACTTCAAAACTATGGACAAATAATTGATAATAAGTCAGTATCCTTTTGCAGGCAGAATGTGACCCAATCTTAATAGTTCTAACATTACTGCTTTTTAAAATCCCATGCCAGAAGAATCAAATTTCATACCAGAAGTATTTTCCAGTGCTTGTGACCTAAGATTATGATCTTACTCTACTCCATAACTTCAACAGATTAAAGATACCACAAGATGAATAACCTATGACAGTATTCAAGTGCTTTCCAGCAGTGTATTCTGACAACCTCTCTTTGGGTAAAACAATTTGAGGTGAAGAGTTGTTGTTTCCTTCCCTTTGAAAAAGAATGGGCTAAAATACATTTGGAGAAAGGAACTAGCACGCTGTGTAGAACAAGAACTTTATTCTTATTCACTCTGTTGCCAGAGTCTCATATAAGGACCAGTTTCACGCTACTTCAAGACTGGTAGTAAATTCTGTGACCAGTATGGAGTCTAGCAACTACAATCTTAAAACAAAACCAAGTCACGTTCAATTATTCCATGGTAGTGTTCAGTCTCTTCTCATATCCACTTAGGAGAAAAAGTCTTGATGAAATCACTTGAACCAACGCCAACATAAAAAATGCAGTATATTAATCCCTTTTGCTTTAATTTCTCCAGTTCAAAAGAAGATCTGGAAAATCAAGTTGCTAGCAATAATCCTACTGGTGAAAACATCTGTAAAAGCAATCGGGACCCAGCTCCAGAGGAAAATTAAGTCTCAAAACAGAATGTAAAGACAGGCAGGGAAAAAGCCAAGCCAATGGAGGAGACTAACTGAAGGAAGTTCTGAATCACATCAGCTACCACTTGAATTCTCGCTATTGACACAACCCTCATTCATGTCTCTTGAGCCTGTTCCAAAGATCACATGGCAGGGGCACTTCAGTTCAGCATTTGGAATCCCTAATTACATTCTTGGTTTCAAATATGCTAGTCTACTGCCAGCTTCTCACTGTTCAAGGATCTGGGTCCAACCATCACCCAGCATCCTGCAGTGTTGCTGTCATTTTTCCATAACACTTATGAACAAAGTCACATGTCACTTAAGGCAGAAACCATTTTAAAATGGAATTGTATATAAATACAAAAAAATACACAAACCACCCTATTAGCCAGTATGTTTTCAGCTTTCCTAGTATCATAGGATAATTCAAGCTTTAAGAGACCTCAGGAGGTTTCTAATCTAAGTTTCTGGCCAAGGTAGGGTCAGCCATGAACTGAGTTACAGTTCCTCTGGGCTGTCCAGCTAGGTTTCTACTATCTCCAAGGACGAAGCCTGCATAACATCTCTGAGCAACCTGTTCCACTGCCTATCACCATTGAAACAGCTTCTCCTTCCATCATTCTTAACCTTTTGT
The DNA here is from genome assembly GCF_017639655.2 of Falco naumanni. Classification (NCBI taxonomy): domain Eukaryota; kingdom Metazoa; phylum Chordata; class Aves; order Falconiformes; family Falconidae; genus Falco; species Falco naumanni. The sequence continues at coordinate 24,606,777 of NC_054058.1, forward strand.
TTCAATTTATGCCTGTTGCCTCTAATCCTCTCACCATGAACCACTGCGAAGAGCCTGACTCCCTCATATGCCCTGGAAGGCTGCTGTTAGGTCCCCCCAAAGTGAGACATCTTCTTCAGGATGACCAAGTCCAGTTGCCTCAGCTCCTTCTCACAGAGCAGGTACTCCAGCACCTGACCATCTTTGTGACCCTCCACTGAAACTGCTCCTGCTTAATCAGCATCACTCTTGTCTATTTTACAGGGTAGTAGTGAATTTAAAAAAAAGGTATTTGATCCTTCTACAGAATACAAGCAAAGATGGGAACACAACAATCTCCTAATATTTAGCTTCAATGAAGAGAGAGAAACAGGAACTAGAGTTTGGCTTTCTGTTTCAAGGTTGTTTGGGTTTTTTTGTTTTGTTTGGGTATTATTTTTTTCAAGCAGGAAGGCTGCTGACCTATAGCATCTCAGCTTGAGGAGCTATAGGAAACCCAACTAAGCTAGTGGAGATAGTTAAACAGGTATGTGTCCTACCAGATAGCTGACATATTCATTTAAAGTGTATTTGGAACACACAAGACAACAGCCTTAGGCAAAAACTAATGGCTGAGACCTAGGTCAGAGTAAATTGCTGTCTTTATTAATCATATAATTAAGACTTAAAATAGACAAGTCCATCCCCCCCCAATATTTTAATTCCATGATAGTATACGATATCAGAAAGTAGTTTATTTCTTTACAACAATGAAGTTGTAAAACTTCTCCAGTGGTATGCAGAAGTTCAGGGACTTTTCTTCATGCAAAATTAAGAGATTTGCCCAGACAGCATTTGAAACAAACGAGTCTGCAACATTTTAACATTGTGCATATATAAACTAAATGTAAACAAATATGAAAAAACATGAAGAAAGTTTACTTTAAGATATCACCACTTCCCTTTAACTTTTTTTTTTACATCAAGTGACAACAATATCTATGTCCCAAGTCTCCAAGAAAGGAATGTATCACCTGTATTAAATGCAGGTAATGTAAACATACTGAAAACACATATGGAAGTAATACTCAGTCAGCCAAATATCATAATCAAACAGTGTGCAGCATAGATCTAGGAATACAACACAGGTACATGAAATAATGACATAAAATTTTGCACAACGGAAATTTCCCACATAGTTTACCTGTCCAGTCTCAAGTGAAGTGGAGAAGAATAACCTAAATCATAACACAAATAATACAATAGTGGGGGGAAAAAAATCCACTCAGAAGCCTACAGTTTAAAAGATCTTCAATTAAGCTGCCTATTAGTTCTTTAAGGATAAAATAAAAAACCTTCATACTTCAGAGTACAAGTTAATCCTACAGCCAGCAAATCTGGGTTATTTCTTTCTACCAACACTATTTTATAACTGTCTATTATTACTTTATCATCTTTCTTATTCCACCACACAAACTCAAAAACTAAAATTTGTGAGAGGGAGGAAAAGAATAAGAAAGGAAGAAAATAGTAAAATCTAACACTACATATTCTAGCATAAAATTAGGGAACCTTAAAGGCATCCGTACAAAGCTGTAACGCCTTTATTACTGCTTTGAAAACAGCACATGAAGCAACAGGTATATTATTTTGTCTGAAATACCTTAACCTCAGAAAAGTCTTCCCTGAACATATAGCTTAAAAAAAAAAAAAGTGGCCATATCTTTAGCCCTGCAGTTCAAAAGACAAACACTTCGCTGTAATTGCAGCCCAGACTCCCCAAGAGCCATTTTTACCTTCTTTAAGTATGCCCATTTGTGGCTATTAATAATCATCATTCACAGGCTACTTTAACTAAATAGACTACAAATTCTTTCCAGCTCCTACAGCCTGTTTACACATTTAGGGTTTGAATGCCTCTCCAAAACTTAAATGGGCACCGCATTAAGACAAGGACCCACAATCCCTGAATTTCAAATGCTGGCAGTTTTATTTCCAGTAGATTAACGATGACTGGGTGCTTGCAACAGGTTTCTGCAGTGCAAGGCAAAGGCGGGATTTCAATGTAACTCCCCCCAGGCTCCACACACCACCAGAGGGACCTCGCAGCAGTTTCATGTGCTGGTGTCTACTGTTAAGCCTGGCTTAAAAATAGACCTAGTTTCACTTAACTACTTCACAGGTTGAAACCGCTCCCACCTGCATACTTTCAGATTTTTGCTAGGTACTACTTCATGAAGTTTCATTTGTACTGTAGTAACACCCAAAACCTCCCGAAAGAAGTGAATTAATTCATGCTTTGAACTTTACAAACCAGCTCCTGCTAAATGGAAAGCAGCTGGAGAGGAAAATGAAAAATTCCGAGAAGCGAAAATAGAGTATTGTCTTTCTGAGCTCTCAAAATCTGCAACTTTTCTGTATGTGCTTACTAGGACATCACAAGGAAGAATCTGACAAGCTTGCTAACTTAAAGGATGTTTTACCATACCCTGCAGTGCTAGTAAGACTCTCTTTAAAGAGAGATTTCCCTTCAGAAGTCTAGCCCTCAGCAAAAGGGCTCTGTTCTTATCTATTCTGAAATAAGATCTATTTCTAGTGCACTGATTTTGTGCTGATTTTTATATGCTTTGACATGCCTCAATTTACTTACGTTTTCAGTGTTCCTGATGTCATGAGTTCTGTCACAAGAACAATACATTTTTTTCCTTTGACTGTAGACTCCCAGGAATCGTAGAACCTGACAATATTGGGATGCTGAAGCCCTTTCAGCATCCCAGCTTCCTCTTTAAATCTTTGTCGCTCTGACTTGGACAGCTTCCGATCCTAATGAAAAAGAAAAGGTACATAAGAAAGCTTTGCTTTATTTCTTATTCGGAGGAGCAGCAACTTGAAAAACAGCTGGGTACAGTCAGCAAACAAGTAAGAATGAGCAGTCTTAAACGTCATTCTGGTTTGCAATTACCCTTAAATACTCTATTTAAAAGACACTCTATTACAGTCTTTTTTATCATGTATTTTTCCCTACAATCCGATTGCTCTCAGAAGTAAGAATTGCAAGTCTTACCTTCCTGTTCCCTCCCCCCCTACTCTAACACATTTGGTCATTGCCTGACTTGAGGTGGAAGGAGAACATGATGTCCTCAAATATTCAAGTGTCCAAGAGCAAACAAAATTGGATCATTGATTAGGTTGTACATAATAATCTTTATTCCTATGTGTATAAAATCCTGACCACTGGTAACAGATAAGATTAACCCTCAGAGCATAAAACCTCTCTAACATATAGTATGTACTTATTGCTGTAGAACAGTAATTGAATTAATTGAGTTTTCTTTGATTAAAGGCATAACCTCTGACTGCGCAAGTTTCCTGTAATCTCGCATCAAGGAAAACAAAAACTTAACTCACACTAGACAGAAAGCAATCCTTAGGCCAGCCACAGATCACAAAAAAAGATTCCTAGACAATACCTTGGTATTATCTACCAACAACCAGCTATCAGATATCACCACTACTCTGAGTGGCTATTACCGGAATAAGCTGCACATGTCCAGAGAAAACTGTCTCCTTGTGGCATTCACTGTTCTCTGCTCACCAGTGCCTTAACAACACACCGGTCACACCAGTCAGATGGATCGACTGGCACAACTTGGATCCACAAGCAGTTTATATTAAAACAACATTTCCGGATATACTTAAAGCCCAGAATTTTAGAATCATTGTTTCCAACAGTTATTTAGGAATAACCAGTAACCTTTGTCAAGCTTGAGCAAAAATTTTAAGTCACTTGATTTCATGCTTCTTTTTCAATTAAAAAGGAGGCAGTAAAAACATGCAGGGTTTACTTAATACTGTTCATAACCTCCTATTGTCCTCCAGGCATTAATTCCTCTTTCTGTTTACAAGTAATGTTTTCTCAATATGATTCAGCCACGCTAGTATCTAAGCCATCTGACAGTCACTTAAATCATTGACTTAAGAGGGTCACAGTATCTTCAAGCATGGAAAAAAATTAATTTCCAGATGAAGCTCCAATTTTCAGAAGTGTAAGAGTCTTCCAGGTGAAAGTTTGAAAACAGGTTTGAAATTACCTCAGGGATCAGTACCTTACCAGTGCCTATGAATATCAAACATACATACTTTCACAGTTCTTAGGAAGATGCCAAATTTTTAAGCCTCACAAGTTTATAGAGCTCAAAAGCATTCAATTCCGCAACTATTTCACTCTGCAGGAATTAGCACTACCAACTCTTCTCACTCCTTTATAGGCATGCTTGCAGAAACAGAATTTCAATATAACATTTTCATAAATCCACAAACATTTAAGTACTCACATCTGCTTAGGTGCTGGGGTTTTCTTAATATGGAAGTAGCACTTCCATTTGAGCTATCTTACCCATCCAACAGCTTTCCTCTCATTGCAATTAACAGGGCAGCCAAAGTTCTGTTCCAAACCAGTTAATACTGACTGTTACAAACAGCTGTGATACAGAAAAGCAGTGAGCTGCAATAGGTACATCAGTCAACAGACCATACACACGTGCTTCTAAAACACTGAATGCTTCACACAATACAAAATCACAACAATCATTCTTACAGCAAAATAAATCATTCTTCTCAGCCTCTGCCGAGATTCTTGTTCCACAGTATCCACATTTCAAAACTGGTAGATGCAATTATTATATATAGTAATTATAGAAACAAGACTGCAACAATTACTTTTAAATCACATTTAAATTTAGCTATGTAATATGAACACCTGCATTCATTTTTGTCCAAAATACCTAATTTTATATATACGTTTGGATTAAATTTCCTTTATTTTGTGCAGTCTAACAAGTTACCTACCACAAACAGTACTAACCAGTTTTAGACTGCACTTGACATTAAATTCTCATCTTAATCTATGGAAATCTCATCTCCCTTAATGGCCTTATTCAGTTTCCCCACCACCATACCAGCCCCAAACAGAAACTAACCGGTGCTAATCACTTCTATCAATGAACAGACTCTTAATGGGCATGCATATGCATATTTTGACTCATTCCTCTTCCTGGTCACATCAATGGTAGAATTGAGTTCCTGCATAATGTATCTGTGATGTTTAAAAGGGACACTCAACACTTCAGTGCTGATATTAAAAAAAAAAACAACACACAAGACAGGGACAACATACTAATAATTCAACACTTCTTTTAAAGTCACAGTGCCCTAATGATCTGGGACAAATCTGGACACAAACACAGGCCAACAAATTTCACCCAGGGCAGACAGCTGTGTTTTTGCGACCAAGGAAATATCACACCCTTTGGTAGCGTACTGCAGCAGCAAAAGTGAACATTAAACAGAGCTGTAGGAAAGAGAGAGGCCACTTGTTTTGTAATAGTAGAGATTCATACTACCTTTAACTACCCTCATTTCCTTGCATACACGACTCATACACTCATCCATAACAGGTTTTTTATATTCTTTCCTGAAAGGAAAACTAACACTAGGTAACAGGAAAGGGTAAATATACTTTTAAGAAAAACCACAACCCTAGCATTCAGAGAAAAAATTACATCTCATGTACAATTATACCAACAAAATGAAACTGCATACACAATAGGTGGTTACACTTTTACAAACTATATTCTAACACAACCTGCAAACAGCCTACAAACTAAAAGAGATTTGAAAATGACAATACACTTTCAAAATTTGAGTATTACATATACCAGAGCCTTAAAGCATATTAGACAGCAAGATCTTCCAGACTGCACCTAGATTGACTAGAACAAAGCCCATCCCAAATACTACATTTTGGCTTCCTTGAGCTGTTAGTATGGGCAAATGTGACCATCTTTCTTGTAAAAAAAAAAAAAGGCAATTTAAGCAGCTGCAACTACTAAACTACTGTGATAAGCAAAAAAAATAAATAATAGAGTACCATATGTAATTTGGGAGAATGAGAAATGGTGTTACCAGCGACGGAGGTATGAATACTTGGGGAAAGGCAGGCAAATGAGAACATCTTGGTATCCCATGAAATACACACACACACACAGTTGCTGTACAGCAGAGCTGTAGCAGAGAGAAAGAAGCCATCATCGCATTAATGAGAATTTAAAAGAGCATTGCTGAAGAATTTGGGAGGGGGGTAGCTTTCACAGTTCTCTGTTATAAGTGTATACTCCAAGAGACTCAAGAGCCCAGGTGTGTCTTTCTAATGAGACAGCTACCTTGGGGCAATACTCAGATTCCACTGTGGCCTTTGAGCAGGAGTCTGCAGGAAATGCAAAACCCTCAGCATTCCCTCTACCTCTAAAGAGGTAGCAATAAGTTTGTGGCATATTCAAAATAAGAATTCCACTCAATTAAATCATTTCAAGGATGATTCAAGTAAGTAGATCCATTCCCTGCAGCCTTCTTCCTGTAACTCATGAACTAAATAGGTATATAGATGGATCATTTCTGTATGTATTTGCTGGTTTTATCTGGAAGCAAAACTTTTCCTCTGAGTTTTTGCAACTTAACATTCCAATATCACAAAGTATTAGACTGGTTAAACAAACGTAATGTTTTCTTTGAATTTTATTTTATTTTTAAATCAAACAGCCAGAAACCAAACAATAGAAAGACACAAGATTCTTTTCTATAATCCTGGGAAACTTAAGTAATTTATAAAGTAGTGACAACTTTAAGAAGAGTTAATAACATACAGCTTGATATGCTATCCCTCAAAGACAAATTTGTTTTGAAATTCTTACTAATTTAAAAAAAAAAATGGACACCCTCTCTCCTCCCTCAGCTGTTGGGTTTTTTTTTACCATAACGAAGCAGCCTTAGGCAGACAACACAAAGTCCTAAATCTAGAAGTTAGCAAATCACATTCTTCTATCCCAGTTAACACATGCTGAGCTGATATAGCCCAAATAATTAAAAATATACAAAGCTGTCAAACTGTAGGAGAGCTTGCTTCCTAAAATGGATTTAACCATAAGATGGCCAGCATTGTTCTTCCTGAACCGATAGCTTCCCCAGAGGACTTTAGTGCCACATCCCAGTCACTGGGCTGCCCTTCGAACAAACTGAAACAGATGCATCAAGCCCACTCCGTTCATTTTATTCATTCCTTTCCACCTACATTAAATTGTTTTGACAAGCCAGGACAAACAGCGAGGCTTCCCAGCACGTGACCTGCGGGTCTGCAGTGCCAGGGGCCTGAATGGAGACAGGCAGCAAATGAAACAATTGTTCAGCTCAGAATGATTCAGTAAGCTTTTCTTGGCCGTTTCCATTTATCAATGTACTTACCCTCTGATTTCTTTTGGTTGGGAAAGAGCCATCAGAGGGGTTTACATTATTTAATATAAAAAAAGGGATCTTGCTCATTCATGACAGAACAGGTATAGGCTTACTCTTTCACTAGGTACTTAATTTACAGGAGCATTAATTACACACAGAACTGTTACTATCCCCTTTCTATTCATGTACCTAGGTGCCTTACATAAATGCAAAATAACCCAACCCAAAACCAAAACAACCCCCCACCCCCTGGATCAGCTATTGTACCAAGCCACAGAAAAAAATAAGCTCATCAGCAAAAAATGCCTGCAGTCCTTTGGTGTTTTTTTTCCTCCAACCAAAGCTTATTATCTACTCTGCATCCTTAATAAGGAAAGCAAATACATTTCTGGCACTTAAATTAAGCTCAAATTTCAACAGGGTCACTCACATAGCCGCTGAGCCTACTGAGTAATTTTTCATACCTTTTCATTTCTGACTTTCCACAGCCCTTCCGAGTTCTGTCCTTTTAATATGGTGTCAAGAAATCACACATCTGCAAAGCACATCACACTACTCAAGTGGTCGCAGAGCCTGGCTCAGACACCTGAAGCTGCAGGAGAGCCATCTCAGCAAGGCATCGTACACTGCTCAGGCTGTTTTGAGTCTGCTCTCCATTCAAACTGAGCTTAACTAAGGCTCTCACCTCCACTGTCCATTTTTACTAACGGACACCAAATGGCCTGAGCTAAGCTTTAGGACAATTTAACTGGCATTAAATTGATGTAGTTATGCAGAAGAGACACACCGCAAGACTGCACGCTCTCAAACACATGCTACAGGATACCAAGAGAAGCACTCTACATGGAAGGAATTAGATCTGCTAACTCACACTATACAGCCTCAAAGGTGATTTTCTGTTTCTTGATCTCAAGTACAGTTAACATCGCCAAAATGCCAGGGAACCTCTATGCACAACAGAAAAAACCCTAAACCGGAAATCTTCCTGTAATTTCCATCTTCTACAAGTAAGTAGAATCACAGGTGACAGGTCAACTTTAAACTGCAATATTTTTTTTAAAGCAGCTCAATATGGGCTGCTACACAACTTAGAGCTGTTCCCTCTTCCACAATATTAGAAAGATCATCAATAAAAAGGAAACAGAGAAAGACTGAGCACTTTACATGCTACAGACAGGTTTTCCTAGCTTTCTACATATCCTACTGCTCAATCCAGAAATTCTACATAGCTATATCGCAGGGACAGTTAGTGGCTTATGGTTTTGGTTTTTTAAACTGCACTAGAGCAACACTATGTAGCTTTATCCAAAGAGATGCACTAGAAAGCACACTAGAAAAATTAGGAGCAGTGAACTGCCTTCAAGCGGTGTGATCTGAAAACGTACAGCCATGACAGATTTCAAAGTGCTGTTAAAATATAGATAGTCTGAATAATAAACAAGGTAAATTTTCTATCCTTACTGAGGCTGCACCAAGCAACATTTTATCAAGCTTTCCAAATGTCTGAAAATTTGAGAGGAAGACACTGCTGCTCCCAGCCTATTATTCAGAGGAAGAAGTAGTATACAGAAGAGACAAATGTTCTTCTGTGTGCATTTCTGCAGCATATGAGAAAGGCTTTGCAAGCCTTTTAGGCAAGGTTAATGAGGGGTCATCAGAGGAGAAGCTAGCAAGACTGCACTCTGATATTCAGCACTGTTAATGGAACTGAGGCTTTGTGGGCTGCAATGTTCTCATGCTGAAAAAATCTAGCAGTTAAGAGGAAAAAAAGAGCACAGTGACTGTTGAGCTAGATTAACAAAATATCAACAAAGAATCCACTAAGCTTAAAAATCATCCAGTATTACACAGTTGGTACCTACAAATGGAAGTCTCCATTGCGTAAGAACTGCATCTACTTTTACGTGTCAATATATAAACCACTTCAGACGTTCCAGTGTTAAAGACTAGGCAGAGAGAAAAAAAGGGAGAGGGAAGAGACTGTTCAGAATGCATCCCTGTACAGCAACCGACGTGAAAATTGATCAAGGATCTGCACAGATCCTTCCACCATATACCTTTCTACAAACCACTGAACACAAAAACTGATCAAATGGAGCTGAACAGGTGCTGTTCCAGAAGTATGCATTCAGGCTAAACAACTCCAGTTCCCTCAGCCACTCCTCATAAGACTTCTAGTCCAGAACCTTCACCAGCTTTATTGCTCTTCTTTGGATGTGCTCCAGCACCTCAATGTCTGTCTTGTAGTGAGGGGCCCAAAATTTTTCCATCCCTTTCCTCCTCATCTTAGTCTATAGATGGAAGACAAAGCTCCTGAGGATGAGCAGCAGAATGAAAATAATACCAAGTTAATACTTCCTGAAAGTACAATTTCACATCACTGCTTGGCAAGTCTCCACGAGAAGAATCAATTTTATATAAGCTACAGACAGTCTTTGTGGAGTATGCAAATAACCTTGAGAAAGGTAACACTAAAGTACAATATAGTCTAACACAATGGAAAAGAGTAGGCTTAAAACATTAATCCATTACACCTTTTAAAGTTCCTGATTAAGGGTAAATATTTTTTTCTAGGCTTCTTCTTATGCAAGGTATTAAAAATACTTTACATTTCAGGTTGATTACTTGTCTAATTTCTTAAATGAAATATTGAGGGATTATTCACATCAGTTGTACAGTTTCCTGGAGAAAAGCATCTACCTATACATCCTCTTCTGTATTTTAATTTCAGTGTACAATAGCAGCACAGCAGAAAATTCATTGGAAGATGCAGGCAGTTTGTTAAAAAACACCAAAAAATAGAATTGATTCTTCTAATATCTCTTACCATTCATAAATATAAGTGGTGCAGCAAATGTATGCAAGTTTCTTGCTGCTACTCCAAAGGTTAGCATTAGAGAAGTAAGTTACACCTATCCTGACAAACATGATACTTGAGTAAACTAATGGCAGCAGGAAAAAAAAAAAAAAAAGGAAAAAAGAGGAAGAAGAGGAGGGAAGGGAAAATCTCAGTGATCAGAAGGGGAACAGACAAAAGCCTGCATCAGTCAGGATTTAGTCTGAAGGAGTCAGTTATACATACCCTGAAAGAACGGATACTTCAGTAAGTCTCAGAAAAATAAGAAATATGACTTTGTCTTAATAGTGAAGGGGGAGTATCTGCAACTAAAGCCTATGTATGTGACAAAGATCTTAGCACTGCTCCCCATTTTATCCTGCAATTGTTTGTCAGTTTCGAGGAAGCTATGATTCATCACCACAGGGGAAGGGGAGGACAACACCACCAATAATTATATTCCTCTGATGTGGTCACTTCCCACTTTTACATACATAGTAGCACCTGTGCCAGCTGTAGTAGTAGCAGCGTTTAAGACACCTGGTGGCAGCAATGTCATAGATTTAACCTATGCTTGAACAGACATCCTCAGTAAGTCTCCTGATAACAGAAAAGGCATCAGAACTGAAGTTTGTGCTTGCCTGCAGCAAGTAGTAGCATGATTAAACACAACTGACCTGTAACTAGTCACAATTATGCAATTCTTCCAGGTCTTCAGCTAGAAAAAAAGAAAGCTGGCTAAATCCTTAAGTTTTCAGGATCCCATAATTCACGAGAACATTCAGAACAAATCTACTGCTAACGCTGTTACTGCTGTACAGGAAGCAAGCAGTAAGGAGTAACTAGGACAAAGAGAAACAAAGATGCTTAAAAAAAAAAGGAAGTTCTGAACACTGCATCAAAGATGATCTCACTAAGCTGATGAGATACAAAGCCATCCTGCCCCACTTCCTCACACTGAGGAAATGGTAGAAGCGGGATTAGAAGTGTGTAAGGGGCATGCAAATACAACATGCTTTGTAAATACAGCAGCAGAAAAATGCTTTTGTTTCTCTACATGAAAACAGTAGATCAGGATGTTTCCTCTTTATGTAAGGCCATAAGAAATCCTGAAGTACAACTCCCAATGACAAAGTGTAACTTTTGTTGCAGTAGCACTGTGAGATTTTTTGTTTTCATCAATGCCAAAGATGACTACACTGCTACACTAGTGCACTTCAATATCATATGCAATACTAGATGGAATGCTCATGCTCAGTGCTCACCAGAGGCTGACAGATGCAAGCATACTGCTTAGACTGGGGCAGCCAGCTATACCTCAAGCCCTTCTTGGAAAGGTAATGACAGAGAATAGAACCTGTGCAACTCCAAAAAGGTTATAGAGTAGCCTGTCTACCTGCTTGACAGGCTTCCAAAGAATTCAGCCAGTGTAGATTTTTAGGTCACCACTAAAATTTTTAAGAAGCTTGAATATGATGTACCTGGCAGTAAAGCACCTCACTTCTCCCAGGAAAAAATCAAACATCACCAATATTGTACCACCTGTAAGTCTCTACTGGATTACTAGCTTGTTTTCCAGAGCTGTATGTGAACATACACATTAATACAAGTCTATACTACCCTTCTCCCCAGTCTCTCACATCAGCACACAGACAAAAGCAAGTAGGCTGAACTGAACCAAATTCCACTTCTGCAGAAAACAATGACTAAAACTAATCAGTACATTGCCTAATCCCACAGTTTCCTTGGGGAAACTTGCACTTTTCGGAATACAGCCATGAAAACTACATAGCAGCTTCAGAGTACGTTAATAACTATACACTCATACTTTATCAAATTAATTTTAGATTTTCCTTCGCTCTCCACATAACCACTAAGAGAAAAAGTTTTAACAGTAGATATGAAACCTATGGCTTCATCACAGCCTCCTCTGGAATCTCTCAGGTCCTCAGGAATCTGGACTAAGAATGGCAAGCAACTGTTTAGGCTTCAGTCATTTCTATTCTAGGGTTGTTCTAAGCAGCATTTGTGTTTCCCTACACAGAAGTCGGGGGGGGAGGGGGGGGGGGGGGGAAGATTCCTATAAGTTTTATTCAATTTATTCATCCTGAAGAGCTGAACATAAGGGACAGTAATCAAAATGGTGGGCTATACAAAAATAACCAGTATTAGAACAGAGAGCTGATCTATTTACTTTCACTTTAAAATTGCTGTTTGATCAATGGAAGATAAATGGATAAATCTGCTGTCTGATACCAGTTCACGATAAGGCTTGTATTTATTACATACAGCTTATTATAGAACTGAAGTGTTAGCTGAACTGAATTCCTGATGAGCTATTAACCAGCTGGACCATCTTGTCACTTGGCTTAAATGCCTCATTAAAAGTTTTGAAGCTCACATCAATTCTCATTTTGCAGTGAATTGATTGCTTTGTCAGTGAGATGGAAGGTACATCCAGCCATCTCAGTTCAAGAAAACCCAGTTCTCCATTCAGGGAGTAACAATACTGCAGGAAAAAAACAAAGCCTCCTCCACAATCCATTCTGGTTACCTTACAGATTTATTAACTCACTGCATAAAAAAAAAAAACAAAAACAAAAAACACACCACACACACACACAACCCTGCAGCTCTGTTTCACATACTTCTGTATGACCATACAAGTCCTTTATGAGTAGGTACATGTCTACAACATTAGGGTGAACCCTTAACCAATTCTGATAAAGGCAAATCAACTCAGAGTATCAAAAATATACTACAACTCTTCATCTTATATACTTTACAAAGCTATTGGCAAAGGGGAAGATTTAGCTAGATGCAATTTTTCAGCGTACTGAAAAGTGGATAAACATGCTGGTTTGAAACCATGCAGATGTGTCAAAATTATTCTAAAGATTTACTAGTAACAATCAGATTAGGCAGTACACACGAACTAGTAAAATTCCTGTGCCTCCAACTAGTTCCCTTGAAAAGAATCCCAGCATAAAGCCTAGAGACAATTAACTTAAATTGCCTACGCAAGTATTTAAGCAGCAGTCTTTGAAAGGCTGCCCCCTGCACCCCTCCAGTTGTAAAATGAACTCACATCGGCCTACAGTACACATTATCTCAAGTTTACATACAACGCTGGTACATACATTGCATATGCAGCCTGATTACACTACAGGAGTTACTCTTCCCAGCTTTGCTTCTTTTTTTGCCAACACATCCAAAACCAGTACTTCATTTACTTCACAAAATTGTGGATTACTATCAGTTATGACAGGATGACATACGAAATGTAGGCAAAGTACTGGCAGCCAACAGAAAATCCTTACAATAATAACTAGAGAACTCCATACCAGACATCTTTCATTCAGAGACAGATCTCTCATTCAATGATCCTTCACAGATTTGTCATAAACCCCTCAAACAATTGCCAGGTGTTCTGCATGTTCTTGCAATCTGGACAAAAATCAAAAAGGGATCTCCTGTAGGGAAAGACTGAAGAGTTTTAGAAACAATGAGTTTTATAGGGTGACCAAAATCTGCATTTGAGATGAGGTCTCAGGAATGTCCTGCATAAATACTAGTATTAGTACTAGCATTTCACAAACACAGAGGCCCTAGAACACATCGGAGGAGCGCTTTTTTTTTTTAAGCCTTACTGCATCAATGATGCAGTCTTCCTGTCATCTACCAGAATGCCCATCTTTATGAGAAGCCTGAGACGAAGGGAAGCAGTAGTAGTTTTCCCATGCTTTCTTGACAGGTTGACTTATGAAATCAGGTTCTTGCATCACTTGCATGTTTATTGTAGGCTTTCACACAATGATACCATATACATTAGAGACACCTATGTTTACAACGCACTGTGTGCATCTTCCTTTGCAAACACCATACAAGATGTAGATCTAAAAAGCTACTCAAAGGCAGAAATATTTGACAGTATCAAATGTACCACTAATATATAAGTTTTAAAATAGGCACATTATCTTACACAGAGCAAGGAATTTTAGCATAGCTGAGTCAGGAGAAAGAAAACACTCAAATATTTAACAGTAAGTGGCAGGATGAACAACTAGCACTATGGCACGATGAAGCATATTCTGCATCCAGAAGCATAACTGGCTTTACAGTTCAACCCTGAAAAAATTTAAAATTAGTTAAAATATGAGACAAAATATAGTGCAATTGAAACTCAGATGGAGGGACCAGTCAGCTCTTATTACCTAAAGCAACACAGGATACAAAACAAAAACAGCAAGTGTTTTGCTGTATGATAAATCAAGGTAAAAATCATAGAATTGTTTAGGTTGGAATATGCACACCCCAGACACAGAAGGACTATCTTTAAAGAAGTTGGAAAAAAGCAAACCCTTAAGTGTTGGATTAACATGCACAAAAAGGCTTTGACAACTAAAATTTAGTATTGTAAGACAGCGGAGATGAAATATTATCAATGGAGTAATCTCCAAGGTGATTCAAAGCCTACATTAAATAGGTCATCACAACCTGTAAACATGCTTCCTTGCTTTCAATTTACCTCCTACTCTGTCACACCAAAGAACTCTACCTGCAGTTCAAAATTAATTTTAGTTGTGAACGAAACAGCATCATCCAAAAACATCAATATTCAAATACTCTTTGCATACAGTGAAATACCTTATGCTCTGTACATATACCAAAATTATTAATCACATTTAACACTGAAAATTTTTCCTTAGCCAAGAAGTTATCTTGAAAACATTTTTAGAACCATGGCTCTACCTGAAACACACTTTTCCATGTTCAGCGAGTCTGCATACACAAGAAACCATGCAAGCTGAAATTCAAATATAAGTAGTTTGTCAGAAAAGCTGCACAAGTGTTCTGGTACTGCACCCTTTGCTCCAGTGTCAATAACTACATTTCTGTAGGGATAAGATGATTTGAGACATTCCGTATTTCTGTTTAAGTTCTTTGCCCTACCACATAACCCCAAACAACATCCCAGTAAAACAACTTTTATTAAGCTAAAGACAGTATCACAAAGGTGATAGACACTCAGGCCTGGTCTTAAGTCTTAAATCCACTAGTCACTACTTTAATTAGTACACAGGCTTACTCTTGCTAGAAGGGTCAAGAACTACCTTTCCACACTCAAGAGAACTGAGGCTATACAAGACTCCTTTTTCACAGACAGAGACAGGACCCAGCTAGATCTCTGGACAGATATCTAATATAGCAGCGATACTTATTTTCAGAGTAAGAGCCTTCTGTCCAACTGCCTGGCAATAGGATGTGAGTAGAAGCAGAATGAAGTCCCTATAAGTAGCAGTCTGCAAGCACCTGAGAACCAGTTCCTTTGCCCATCCTCTGATGCCACTTACACATTTTCTTCAGTTAACTCAGAAACAATCCAAGTGCCAAGATAAACTTTACAAACAAAATTCTAATGTTTTAACATTTAGTATCTAGACATATTGATGAGAACTTCAATTCCTTCTGAAGATTTTCAGGTTTGGTTTTGTTTTTTTCCCTTAAGATCCTACCGCTACAATATAAAATATTTTTTCCACAGGGGGACTATGATCCAGATAGAGACCTCCATACTTCCAAAGGACAGCTGTGTGAAATACTCTCTTGGGAGTCCAACTCCAAGACTTTTTTTGCTAGAGGATCAAAAGGTAGAAGTGTCATTAGATAAATCCCCAAAACACAAGAAGATTCTTAAGACCGTTTTCTTAAGACCACCGCAGGATTTTGTGCACTTAGAACTTCCAAGTTTTAGTTTGGGCCACAAAAATTAATTACTACAAAAGAGGCAGAGAGGGAAGATCAGTACCTTTAAGAACTCCTCATTTTTTGTAAACAATTAGAAAACAAGGCCCAAGTGTAGGCACCTGTTGCTGCAGCACCTCAGAAATACTGAACATCAGCTTCAGTAACCAGCAACAAAGCACAGAGCAGCAAGTTTTAAAACTCAATATTTATGCTTAACTGCATCAGCATGGATACTTAACGTCCTGCAATTGTGAAAAAGGGACAAGACCAACAAGCAATAAGCAGGAGCTGAACAGACAAATCAGTTTCAGTCCTATCTTCGAAGCTGTTAGCAGGCTGAAAAGTTTATGATCAAGCTTCTTCAGCTTAAGTTGCAACATATCTGTCCATCAAAAACAGACGTTCCCCCTCATGACTTCACTTTGCAAGTAATAAAATCCAGACTGCATTGCAAACAAAGAACTGCAGTTCCTCCCTGCTTGCTCTTGCCCCAAGCACTTTGACAACAAAAAGCCACTAGTTTTTTGATGTTATTTTAATCTCTCCTATGCTTCCAACACATGCTGGTTCTCACAGAAACTTTATTGTACTTTCCTATTTCAAAGTATGCTTTCTAGATAGATCTGGTCCATACTTAGACACCTTCTGTTGAAGGTGCACATAACCAATCAGTTTGGCTCTGCATTTGCAGAGCAAATTAATGTTCAATACAAACCAAACTGAGACTTTCAATATGCTAAACTGCTGACTCAGTCCAAATGATTCCATTTTAGAATTAATCACCCATATAAGGCTGTAAGGTGGAAACTGAAATTTGTGCCACTATGAACTCTTCTTACGTCAACCAACTTCAGTATGCTTGCATCTAAATAAGGACTTCACAAGAGATTTATTAGCAGTAATCAGCTTTGTAGAAATAGGATCCTTTCCCCAAAAATTCCTGTTCTTTCCAAAGACAGAGAGTGAAATGGGATGGCATCGTAAGACCATGGTGAAATCTTAAGACCACAGAAGAGACTATAGCCACAAGTACCCAGAACTTTATTTTAGAAAACGGAGGGAACAATTTCCAGGCAATCCAAGGGATAACTGACTTCTACTATTACACATTCCTGCCAACCCTTCCTTCCAAAGCACTTTCAAGTTTCCACTTCACAGGAGGGGCAAACAGAGCTAACATGGACCTGAGCCTGAGCTAATGAAATTTTTTTTAAAAATACAAACATTTCTCTAAATCTGCATTTTTATAGGAGTAGTGTTTGCTGGTGGCCCTATTTCACTTAAAACCTGAACATCAAGAGTCCACTTTGATGTAAAAAAAAATCAAAAAGGTATTTAAAAGGCCAACCTGTAAACATAGAAACTCCTGTATTTTAAAATACATTAGACATAAAAGGACAAAAATAATTGCCAAATCTAGTAAAAAAATACATATATATATTCATTCCATTCTGCCCACGTAATTTTTCCCCTCAAGGCTTGTGGGAAAGCAGACAAATTTTGACACAATTTAAAACAATTTAAATAATAATTTTGCAAGATCCTAATTTACTGTTACTAGAGCCCTTTGAACAGTACATTTTCATAGAAGTTTCCATCAGACTAACTACAACATACCAGTGTACCAAAGTTAGTTCTCCATTATCTGAACACCGAGATTAACAGCTAGAAAGTCTGCTGCTTCTACAGAAGTGGAGGCTGCTGTTCCACAAGATATTCTGCTTGAAAACTGCAATTCCTTTTCCTCCAGCATAACTTAAATCCTGATGAAGCAAGCCATTTGTGAGGATATCAAACTTTACTAGCTTAAACAGTTGCAACACAAACACAGGAACTGAATTATATGGTGCAGCTTTCTATTTTGCATCCTGAGGGTTTGACTTGCACATACTGTACAGAAAGTAATTACACATTTGTAAAACAAAGTCAACACACACATTGAAAGTTGAACAAACTGCTTCATATGGCATCACATGGATGCTAACACAGGCTACTGGCAGGCTGGAATATGGAACAAGTCTTCAGAGTTTAAAAAAGATATTTTCTAGATTAAACTTACTTGGAAACTGTCACTTATTTCCAAGTAAATAGTTTTCAGGTAATAAAACTTTTAAATATTTCCTCAGCCTGAAGACAATCCGCCTGTCTTAACACTGCTTTTACGTCCCTGCTTCACAACTCTGTAGTAGTACAAAAGCTTAAGGTGCCAACAGATGCAACAGAGCAAGCACTTTTCCCTAAAGCATCTGAACCATCTTGGCTGAAGCTTAACAATCAAGCTCAAGACATACACTTGGCTTGAAAACTTGCAGCCCAGGTGGTTAAGGTATACAGCAGCTGAATAACTGAAAGCAGGTTCTCATAACAGGAATCAAACAAGTGGTGCTACCTAATGTATTAGTCCCACATGCCCTAGTAAAGAATTTAGAAGTGGATGACCACTACGTAAATAGTGTAAATACAGAGCATTACCAATACTTTTCTTCTAAAGACAGCTTTCAAAGTTACAGACCATTACAGATCCAAACTCCAGCAGTTACATGCTTATGCTATAGAGCTGACCTGACCTCCCAATCTGCTTGGCTGACTCTGCAGTCCAAAAAGTACAGTAAAATGAGTTCAGTAAGCAGCTTCTTAACACTGGAGGAGTGAACTGTATTCACCTTGTCAAGAGGAGAGAACACCTGACTGACATTCACATTATTAAGCACATGCATCACTCACACCACACTAACTCAGAGTATTACAACAACATATACAACTGATTTCTCAGTGCTGGGCCCTCAGACACAGACTCTTTTCATTTCATTATAGTCCATGTTAAAACCAAAAGGTTTCATGGCATAAGACAAGATTTATTTCAAGAGTATTTCCAGTGACTGGCAAGGATAGAGCTCATCTGGCAAAAGATACATGTTGTCCCTTAGATGAAGGGTCTGCAGTCCTACTGAAGAAATCCAGCCCATCATGAACATGAAAAACAAATATGCCAATTTTCATACTTTTGGAAGAAGCAAGATATGTATCAACTTGCACATTACGCCAACTGATGTGTGATAATGCAAAGAAATTCAGTTATATACAATTAATAATAATTTTAACCATCATCACCAAGCACAGCACTGAACATTCAAATACTAAAATGTTGCGGTAAGATTTTTGCCAGTAACACCCAGAGGGGCTGCAAAAACAAGCAAGACATTTCTTCACCGAAAGAACTCCCCAGAGCAACTTCTTTTGCAGCTTCATCGCACTGCTACTATAATACTTGGGTTTTTAGTTACTCTGCACAAGAGCATACTTGTCCAATGCTTTTAGAGCAGAGTTACTGAAAAGAGCTAACATCAATTAATGCTCCATTTGCAGATCCTTCTCTGAATAAAACCAGAAAACTATTAATGCTTCACAAGGTTGTGTTTTCTAAAGCACAACACTCCAAACATAACACAAAGTTCAGACCCCTGAACTACAATTTAGTAATTCCAGAAGGTGTTCTCTATCCAAAGCTCCACAGCTGCAATATCCAGCTAGATCTCCCACAAGTAATCCAGTGGGGTAGATCCACTTCTTAGAAGAAAAGGAAACAGCAAGATAGGAGACTAGATGATACACATCATCTCCTTGACCCTCAGGATCAAAGAAAATCACACTGGACATCCACAACCTATAAGGCACAATAACTTGATACTTCTCCACATCAGTAACAACTATGGGAAGTAGCTGCAGCGCCGCTTAAGTCTACTGGTAAGCCTTCTTCTGTCCTTTAAGTTTCCTCTGCATAATTTCTTTTAGGGAAAGCAGCATACTTGTCATGGAATAACCAGTTGGGTCTCTATAGTTACGCAGTATCACTGGCACTAGTCAGACATTGAACTAGAAGCAATATATAAGACAGATGAAACCAAGACTCCTCATCCAATCAGAAATTCTTTTCCATAGATGGTACAGCAGGAATTACATGGGAACACTGAAGAACAGGAAAATCATAGGAGGTATTTCAATAGGAACCAAGTGGAAGGTGCTAGTATAACTTGGAGGCTCCAAATAGTATCACCATACTCCTATTAGATATTCTGGGATAATGTAGGCATGTAGCTAGATACGAATAGCATCTGCACTTCCACCATTCAGGAGGAACTAAAAATCAAACGACGCAATGGCCATAGATGCTTACAAAAAAGTGAAACTAAACTGATAAAAAGGCAAATTAATTCAGCTCTGTTTCCCCAATGAGACAATCCACCCCTCTTATCTTTGATGAATGTGTCCCAAGATGTGATAAAGTGCATAGCACCATGACCCTTGATCTCTGCTTGACAGAAGTAGTCATTCAAGGCCCAAGACATTTTGTTACCCTACCATGTCTAACAGACTGTTCAAAACCCACAAAAGACAGCCAGGCTAACAGCTATACTTGCTATTTCAAGAGCACACACTGATGACTCCCAGACCTTGAAACTGTAAACCTGCCACTAACTAGAAAATGACCATTCAGATGAAGTTCCAGATGAAAGACTTCATAGTGCTTTGACACCAAAGCAAAAGATCACACTTCCATATTCAGCTGAAAAAACAACATTTATCAGAATATGACCTATCCCAGATATCTTGTTTTACAGAAAGTCAGAGAACAAGGGGAACTGAAGTTCATCATGATTCTGAAACAAGGAAATTGCAGACTTCTTAGAATATGTATCAATAAACACTATCAATACATCAATGAAAAGCACACTCTCAGTTCCCGTCAACTAGATGAACTGCACAGATTCAAACACAACAGAAATTTTCACTGAAGGACACATGCAATTCAAAGGCCACAAAACCCTCATTAAATGACTCCAAAACAGCTTCAGCCTCCCTAACTCCCACTAGATCCCCCAAATCTCTAGAGTTGCAAATCACCACTCTCATACTGACTGCAAGGCCTTCTGTTGCACAGGCACTGCGTTAGTGAACTCTACAAGCCAGGAGAAAACCATTTCTGAAACACAAGGTAACTGCAGGCAAAAGTGAAATCTATGCAAACAAAGCAACTCAACCAATGTTCAGGGGGGTTGTAATTTTTTTTTTTGGGGGGGGGGGGGGGGGGGCATGTATTTGGGTTTGGGTTTTTTGGGGGGCAGGGGGGGCATTGTTTGGGGGTTTTTTTGAGGCCTGCAGAAACTAGGAGCTAATAACATGGTCAATTGCATTTATTGTTCCATTGTCTAAAAGTGTTAACCACAGACACTACAAATATCTTAAATACTCCTTTTAACTAGGCACAACTCCTCTGAAGGTTTCAGAAGCAGGTGGTTTGACTAAAACACAGCCAATTTTCCTGTTTAGGTGGGGTTTTTTAGCATAAGTCTGTAGTTATTGCAGATTTTTTCTTTTATTTCTAACTCAGTTTCAGTCCTGTACACTGTAGTCTTCACTAGTCAAGAGCTACAATCTCACTTTACATTAGTTTTCTGCAAAGAAGCTGTTTTAAGTTAATGACCATGCCCATTCTGCCATTAAAGTGTTTTTTCAATCATGTATTTAGCACTCACAGGTTTTTTTTACAGCACTTTGTTTCACATTATGCTCAGCAGCCCATGCAACACATTGCATTTTGCAACCAAACAGCCAATGGCCATTGGCAGACTTCCATACGCACACACCCCTTTCTCAATATTATTGGAATAAATCAAGGCTTATTTGCACATGGATGGCAGCAAAACCCCTCTGCAACCCGCAAAGTCGCAAAGTCAAGTTAACCCCCTTAATTATCAGTGTCAAGTAGATTTATTATGACTCTCATTATACTTGATTCATTGTTAGCTAGGATCACATCAGGCATCTCTGCTTTTTTGCTAGAAATCCATATTGAAACAGACTGAGGATTATCAACTGGCTAAAAGACCACTGGGTAGGAGTCTGGATAAGTGTTCTTACCCAATAAAAGTACAAAAGACACAACACTACGATTTCAAAGCAATCCTTTTAGCTAGTTTAGGAACAGCATCAGTAAAATCTAGCACCAGTGGCCAAAACATTATCATCAGTGTAAGAGGACTTTTGTAATACTCTAGAAAAATAATAACTTCACCCAAAAAATGAATTTGCATTTAAGTGGTTCAACTTCATTTCTTCTTTCAGTGACTCTCAGACTGTTCCTAACAGTTTCATAAAGTGCAACTTTATTTCTAGTTAGAGATCCATAAGCATTGCTCTAATTTAACAATTTGGTCACCAACTTGCGATCCCAGTGACTCCTGATAAACTCACAGCTGTTGGACTAAGTATTTATACATGAAACAACTGACGTATTTCCATCTGGTCTTCATGACCAGAGGATGACTATATAGAATGGCAAATCACTACTGCTTCCAAACAAAACTCAGGGAAGAGGAAAGGGAAACTGCTGATCTGGACTGCCCTTGACCCACGACAAACAGACAAGTCAGCTGTCACTTATGTTTTCGTCATTTGAGAAGCAGCAGAGAGCATGTATGAAATGGGACACCCTATTCAGCTGAAGCTCAATCTAGTCCATTAATTATTTTTTTTTCCCTTCCTGGAAAGAGATTTGGCTTGAGAAGGGGGAAGGGAGAAGGCAAGAGTATAAGGCAAATTCCCAAGAGAACCGTAAGCACATTTCCATGGATAAGATTGATTTACCAGCTGAAATATCTAAGTTTGGAAGAAGGCAGCTCCAGGAATCAAAATGTAAATGCAGATTTTAACCATGTTCATTATTCTTTTACATAGAGTAGCTGAACGCAGAGATACAAAACCTCCTTCATTCCAGAGTGCAAAGTGGGGGTGAGGAAAAATCTTTTAAAATCCTTCTTTTGCCAGATGGCTTATACACAGACCACAGGAGGATTCAGGAAGGCCAAAGTTAGAAAAAAAAGCAAAAGCCGACATTGGCAATGACTGATAGCATGTTTTGTTAAGGGGGAGGAATGAGAATACTTCCTGAACAGGTAAGAAGCAAGAACAATTACCATTCCCACACAGGAACAAGAAAAACAAAAGATACCATTTCCCTGCATATTATTGCCAGAGAAGATAAGAACAGAAGTCAAAGGGAAAGTGGAAAATAGTTTTCTACAACATCATCAACCAACTCATTCTTTCCATTCTAAATTCCAATGCCAACTGCCTCAGATTTCACACTCCTCTTACACTTAAAACATCACTATTCTTACAGCCTCCTGCTTTTTAACTGCACTCCTTCACACCAGCTTAGTTAACACACCTATCAGTTGCATCATTACCTGGTATCTACCAGTGGGTTTAGATAAAGTAGTTGCACGCCTTCGAATTTTACAAGTTTATCCAAACCATGTGTTTTGTTGCAAAAAGTTACCAGGATCAGAAGTTGAGCAACATAGTCTTGGACGTGATAAAACAGTAAAATCACACAACACAAGCATACTTTAGAAATTCAATATTATCTTATAAGCTGCCACATTAGAAGCCACAAGTGTTTTCTGACAAGAGGTCAAACCACTGAAGAACTTCAGTGAAGCAAACCTTCAGTTAAACAATTCAGAACACCAACCAGCAATTTGCAATAATAGTAAATAACAGAGGCTACCACAAGAAGAATTTTAGGAATTATTTTGCTGATGTTGAAAGTACAGCTAGCTGCTTTAGCACAGCTGATCCTGGCTTACTTCCTTTGGTTAGCCTGACCTAATCTAAAGCTACTTAGGCTTTCATCACAAAACTGCACCATTTCTTTTCTTCACCATTTTGAGATAATTCTGTTTGCATTAGTGTTCCTTTTCATATGCGAAAAAAGGACTACTGGAGTTCTTGCAGATTCTTCTGAATATCAGAAACCGCTAATTCAAAACCCTATCACTTACATCGTTTAGAATCTAAGGATGGCTTCTCCCAGATGCCAAAGTATAATGGGATTTTTACAATATGGATTTATCAAGCAGAAACCATTTATAGTGTAGGTACATTTGGAGTTTTCCCAACATCTCTATATCTGGGGCAGCAATACTCTGAGAAGTGTTTCTTACCCTTATTCAACTCAACATTTCAGAGCTCTTCATCTATGTATCTTTGAAAGCAGATTCAGAAAACCTTCTGGAACAGCTAGTCATCTGTCACTAAGTAGGCCACAGATGCTGGCTTGGAATAGATGTCCCTCTGGTTCCAAAAATAACCTCTCACCTAAATTATGGTCACAAAGTTCTACCTTAAGAGACAAAACGTGCAGGTTCACAGTTTATTACAAAAAACTAAAAACCCCACAACAGCCAGCAACAAAATGTTCATCATTTGCAGCTGCTGCCCTTACACAGCTCCAAGTCTGAACACAGGCACAAAATTACTTCACATGTTCATGTAAATTACAATAATTTAATCCACAAGTCAAAAAAATGAGAAACTGAGGTATGTCAACAGTAGGTAGCTTACTCGGTAAGATTACTAAAATAAAAATACAAAGGGAGGTATTTTGGCAAAAAGCAGTGAAGAAACCCACAAACACTAGTATAAGTATTATATTAATGATACTTTCATGAACTAGCCATTCATAGCAATGTGAAATTTCAGAATTCATTGTTTTAAACTTGCCTGGTCCCAAAACGTCAACATTCATGTCACATATGTCCTAAGAAACAAGGGGGTTTGCTATTCCTCATCTTTGTCTTGTAAATGCCTTTGCAACTCTC
Organism: Falco naumanni; assembly: GCF_017639655.2. Lineage (NCBI taxonomy): Eukaryota > Metazoa > Chordata > Aves > Falconiformes > Falconidae > Falco > Falco naumanni. The sequence goes on from NC_054058.1 coordinate 24,631,269, forward strand.
AAAGTTCTTTAGAAGAAACTACTTAAGTCAATAGTAGTGAAGATTTAAGAGTCTCCAACACCAATAAACTAAGCTTCTATTCTGCTTATTTTTCTGGGATTTGATCAAGTTTGAGAAGTAAAATTTCATAGTGGATAGAAGGAAGAAAAACACTTTTTTTGAACCCTAGTCTTAAGCTATAGACAAGACAACTGGTTATTTCTCCTATTTGGATTAAGTACCATCATCTAGTCAAATTCAGTTGCACTGATACAGCACAAATTACAGTGCATTACTGTTGTGGCACTTTTTCTTTTAACCCTCCCACACAGTTCCTTGACAAGTCCTGTATCCCATTTGATACATCTATGCAAACACCTTGGAAACTCGAGGGACACCAACTATAAGAAAAATCAATCTGTCAAAAAAGCAAAAAAAGTAGTGAACAGTATAAGATATTAAGCTATATTTGTCTAACCTGACTGTACCAAGTTTTGCTTTATATGCATACTACCTCAATAAATCAAGAAATTCATTTGGACAAAAATGTTTTCATTACTAACACCCAGATAAAGGGAACAAATTACAAACTACAAGACCATTCTTAAATAGCTGCATTACTACCTAAAGCAAGTGGAAAGCTTTGTTCTCCTACACAGAAAAAAATGCAGTCCTCAAACAACAGGATGTTAACTACTTACATTTTTCCATACATGAAAGTTGCTTTAAGCACAAATGCAACCTGAACTAGAATTCTTTGGGATCTTTTCACTTTCTGCAAACACCAGATGAGTACAACTTGAGACCCCAAAACTCCTTGTTCTTCCTCCTCGGATTTCTCATAAATTTTTTTTCTGATGCCACGACCACTGAAAAGCACTCAACATTCAAGCACATAGCCTACAAAAGCAGAGGGAGTCCATAGGAAACACATGCACATTTTCCTGGAGGAAGCTTTGAGTATTAACAACAGTTTTTTCTGACCAATCTTCAGGTATAGGCCATGCACAATCTGTTAATGTACCACAGCATTTAGGTCTTCAGCAGCAATGCAGAAGCTCTCCACTTGTTGTTGTTCCTGAGGGTAAATACGGAACCACTCGGATATGTTCAGGCTTGTATAACGAGATCAACAGAAGAAATCACACCATCACCTGAAGTGGCTCACAGTTGCCATCAAGAGGCAAAAAAATACAAATTCAAGTGCCCTGTGTAACTTCCAGCCTGCTACCCCCACAAGGTACAGATAACCTGAAATGCATTCTGCTTTTGAGCCACTTGTCTGCAGAAAAAAGCTCAAACTGCATGTAAAGGAAGTAGAGAAAAACCACAGGAAAAACATTTTAAAACTAAACTTAGTCTTATTTTTATATCAGACATTTCTGCAGCTTCTCCATTTTCAGCACACTGTTCCTGGCAAACATAACTCACTAAGCCTCAAATCACAATAAATGCAAATAAAAACCATGTCCTCAGAGGACATTCCACATACTGTCAAATCTCTACTTGTCTACATCCTACATCCGGAGAGGGCAGTATAAAAAAAAAAAAAAACACCACACAAAACTTGAATTGCTTTTGAGACAGTATTCCTTATGGTAAGATACTTGTCTGGATGGACCACTTCTACAGAACTCTCCAATTCAACTTCAGTCTCATTTAATATTTTTTTCTTTAGGGAAGACTCAAAGGCTCAGAGTCCAAATCAGCTGTAGTAAAACAGAGCACATTAAGTTAGCATCTTGCAATTTTATATAGATACACAACCTACATTTACCAAATGAAAGCATACTGTAAGCAGCTGAAAAGAGGAGACAAACCAAAAATAATTTTATGTTGGAAAATATCTCTAAGAATAAATCCCCACTTTAAAAAGCAGATTTGAAAACAGACATGGTAATATTCTGTAAAATTTGAGCAAAACTAACAGTTCAGAAATTGCCATTAACAGATGCATATTACATAAGCATACACAGATTTACAGATCTGTAGATAATCAGCCTGGATTGCTGAAGCTTTTAATAGCAATATTTGTGGGTTATTGTTTGTGTGTCATTAGTCTTTGCCAGGATAGAAGCAGTCAGAATACATTCAGACTGGGGTCATAAACTTGCCAGCAACAGTCAGCAAAGCAGAAACCAGTCACGGTGTTACTCTGAGAGAAGTGTCCAAGGAAAACTGGGTAACACCATCAATTGGGTCATGAGACTATCTTAACTGGCCAAAACCAGATAAAATGCACCAAAATAATTGTTGGTGTCAGCTTTGCACTATCTTCCATTTAGCTAAGCATTCCTACACAGTTGTTTCAGATTTACCTCAATTACATATAAAGAGAACAGTATTCCTATTCTTTTCAAATTCTTCTAAATTGGGGTATTGGATTCTCAATCACTTAAATGAATTTTTCCATTTGTAGCTTCTTGCTTGCTGTTGCTAGCCCCGAATCTGCAACCAGAACCCACTACCTTCAACTACTGACACAAAGAAATAGGTATTGCTGAAACCATGCAGATGAAAAATATGATCCAGAACAGCTAAACAGAAACAACAAAGCTTCTCCCTCATGTAAGAGGTCTAATGAAGCTTATTTTCCACACCATGTGCTATCCTACAGTAGAAAAATAGCAATTCAGTGGATAGCTGTCAAAAATTTCTATCAAGGACTGCTTATTAAGAGGTGAGAGCATCAGAACTATTCTGGACTATGGCTCAAATCACAGCAAGTTATCAGAGTTGCCAGAGCTTCCTCTTCGTTTTAGTCTCACTGGTAACATGGCTAGGAGAAGTCCTACTAGCCACTTGCAAAATTAGAAGACTTTAAAAGCACCACAGCGATGCTGTTCTGAGAACAGATATGCCAGAGAATCACTGCCCAGACTATTGCCAATAGGTGAACCTGATTATTTCAGAATCATGTTCTCTGGCACACCTCGTACAAAAAGAAATGCCATCCCCTACATTAAAACACACAGCCCCGGGCAAAGCATTCGTCCAGTGCCATTGATACATCACTTAAAAGCTCATACATATTTTAGTTACAAGGTAAATGGCCATCAAGTATGTAAGTAGCATTCCCAAAGATCCTGCTTAGACCCAAAATGATAAATCCAAACTTTGCAAGTTCGTCCCTCTGAGTAACTCAGAATGAGTTATCACAAAAACAGCTTACTGCTTTAGATACATATTAATACCTAAATAGCTTATGGAAGACAAAAAAAAAATCAGTCCAATTTTTAGCAGGTTGCAGCTTCCTTTGCTGAAAAATACATCAAACACGTGTTAAGTTGCTTACGATCCAGGCAAAGTAACACACAGTGCTGGCTGGAATTACCCAAACAAATCTGAAAGTGCTTTAGAATAAGCTGGGTATGTGCAATGCACCTGTCATCACCAGGTGAAAAACAATAACCCACAACTGGGACAATGTTTAGAAGTGCATCTGAGAACTGAATCTGAATTCTTCTGGTCACTGTATTGCATCCCAGTTATTTTACTCTGGCTTACTAGAAAAAAAAAAACAAAACCGAGATTTGGCAATATCTGTGAAGATCTTGTTGCAAGGATCTCCTTTTGGGTTAAAAGGATAGCATCATATAGCACAGAACATTACTGACACAAATTTATCATTTGCAACATGAATTTAAGGAGTATTCTGCAGGATATGCCCATAAGACAAGAAGTGAGTATCTCCCTTTCTCAAGGATGACCTCAAGTGAGCTACAAAGTCAGTCCTAGTCACCTCTTCACTTTCCTCAGCTCTCCCAAGGGGAACAATGAGGGCAACCAAAACCATACATTGAGAAGTGCTGGTATAATAATTTCTAAACAGGCTGAAGAAGGTGGAAATAAGGCAGGAAGAAGGATATCTGTAGTATCTTGACTAGAGACATTCTAACACTGTTTAAGGTTCAGTATATAGCCCAAATGATTCTCAAAATCAACCAGAATAAAGTCCTGGGGACTGTAAGCAGCTTTCACAAAAATACTTACGAAGCCAGTCTAAAATTTGAGTCTCATTTATTAGGATAAGCATTTTAACACCATATTTGAAAAGATTTTCAGATGGCTCATGTTAGCCTTCAACTACTCCAAGAAATCAATTTTCAAGCAGCACTACAAATTTTCCTATTTAGAATATGAATTGTTTCAAGCATACATTCCTTCAGGCATGCTATAGACATATGGTCAAGTTAAAACCACAGAATCATTATCTGAAGTTTTAAGAGTCAAAAATAGTAACTTTCTAGCATGTACTATTATAAACAAAAAAAAAACCACTCCCCAAAACCATGCTCTGCCAAGAGAAAGTCCTATATGCCTAGCTGCAGAAGCACCACGAACTTGCATGTTATTTTTCTTACCGCCCAAATGTTACAGCCATTATGTAGACTAAAACAAGCTTGAAAATGTGAACTTAAAGATTAAACAAAAAAACCAGTCAATTTATTTCAACTCAACCGTGATTTAGAAAAACTAATTAGCAATCTCAACAAAAAAAGGTAGCTAATCTTTACAGGAAATAAGAGTTTCTGAAGAGATGCATGACAGGAAGCATTAACACTGCCACTGCTTAGTACAAACTTTGTCACATGATGTATGGAAAACCTGGGTGACAGTCAGAGCTGTGATGTTTAAAAAGCTGCTGGTATGAAACAAAAAAAAACCACGACAAAATAAGAAAATACATGTGGCCCAGAGGGATGTTGCTAACAAAAGGTACTGAATCTACACTGCACCACAAACTGCATCCATGGAGACTACCACAGATCTATTACTGCTTGTTTTATTTATTATTCTGCTAGACAGCTCTCAAAGGATTCTATACAGGATGTCTCCAGGGAGTTTTATCAGGTGAATTTTCTTCCCCTCTTTCAAAGAAAGATTAAAGTCCTGATACTTTTCCTTAGCCCTCAATTGGTTCTGAAACTAAGTGTTTTTATTTTAAACCACAACAGCCCAAAACAAACCTCACCTACAATATTTAACCTTGCAGCTCTCAAACCCACTGAAACTGATAAATAAAAACCTGTTTATTTCCATAAGAAATTATGCATTTTCAGAATGTACTTACCTGATTATACTTATTGCCTACCAATCAGCCAGCTGCAAATTGAGCCACAGCCCTCTCCAAAAGTGGTATCCCTTTGAGGTAAGATTATTTTCCTAAGTAGAGGTCTCCTAACAGCTGCAGCTTCAGAATGTACTTTAAAGCTCCCTTCTCTCTTTCAGGGTCACCTTTGTAAAGTCTGAGGGAGCCTGACCACTGTTTATACTTCTGCAGGTAATTAGTCTGGCTCCTTTCCCATGTCATTTATCAAGTTGTCAATTGTGTCAATTACAGCACAAACACTCAGGAATATGGCTAGGTTTTGCTCTTCAGCCAAAGGAGAAAATTTCACATCAGAGATCTGAAGCCAGTTAATTTACTCTACCCTACAACATTGAAAACCAACAGAAAACGTAGACTTTTTCTGCCCAAGCCTTCACGCTCCCTATTTGCGCACATTGAAGACACTTGGAAATCCAGTGTAACCTGAAAGTGCTATAAACCAATTATACATGTACAGTTTTACAGCATTTTGGAATTTGTAGAGCTGAGAACATAAAAATCGCTAATAAGGACAGAATGATGTTCACAGAGATTGTCACATACCTTTATTAATCTACATTTGTGACAATTATGCATCTGACCCACCAGTCATGAAGAGGAGGCACACGGCTGCAGTTACAGTGGCTGTAGCCACATACGGCTACACTCACAGACCAGAAGAGTATCTGAAACACTGACATGAAGTACAGGGTAGGCATGGAAGCCACCATACTGCATTAGACTTCATCTTTCAGCAAAAGTTTTATAAAAAGTATTTTTAAATATTGAGAATTAAACCAGTTAGAGCTTTCAAAAAAAATGTGTATTTGTTTCAGGATGTCGACCATTTCTCCAGAACTAGCAGAATGTAATCATTTTCCAACAGTGCTTGACAGACAGATGAATTCCAGGTCCACACTCCTCAGCTTCCTCTCACTGCACAAAGGTTTTGATCTGGCTTTCTGTTTTGTTTTAACGTAGCTATACAATTGTGCATCAGAACTAGCATCTTTGCAGTCAGGCCTCCTAGTGAGCAATATGCAACCAGCTTTTGGAAGAAAAAAAAAAAAAAAAGACTACAGGATGCCACAGTTATGTGATACAAAGCCTTTTTTGGTTGTCAGACTTGAATGTGCAGTTTCTGAAATGCTCCCAGCTCATCCAGTCCAAAACGCAAAGAGAGTTTTAAGAATTATACTTTGACTTCAGTAAGCTGATATTTATCATGGTAAGCCTGCAGTGGAGTCTATACTCCAGAGCACAGAAACTACATTCCATTGTTGTCTGCTGACTTAAAAAAAAAAATAATAAAAATCAGTATTAAATAGAGCTTCAAGTCTACAAAATAGACAGGTATAGTTAAATCTAAAGTGTCACCAGAAGTGAAGATATACATCACATCCAAGCAATTCCCTACATTGCGAGCTTTAAATTAACTTCTATACATTGTTACACTCAGAAAAATTCTGACATACAGAAATATTATTTAGCATCTCACTACCTCCTATAATGAAGTGGCAACCAGTTATACTGTCATTTTTACCAGAGCGCAGTACAGAATCTCATGGTTCATGTCTGATTATGACATGATGTTTGTTCTCAACTGGTTTTTCATTGCTACTCTTGGTCTATAGTTCACAGTCCGCAACAGAATTGCATACACGTAACCTACACTAACTTATTGCTCAGATGATTTATAACTAAAGATAACCAAATTCACATTCTGCTTCTCCTCAGAATCAGTAATGAGTAGAACATACACTTCCTACACGACTTTTACCTCTCGAACTCATTTCTCACCCCCAGAAGCTCTATCCCACTTTAGACGCAGCCCTCAACCTCCTTTTTCCCCTTCAGCATCCCACATTAAGCACAACAACCTGACTAACGCTGCACTGAAGCCAGAGTAAGAATGACAAAGTGTCTTAACAGCAAGACAACACATTTATGAACTGCAACGGCTGACTGACCAACCTACCCTTTCTGTCTAGGAAGTACTAGGACAGGAGTGATACAAGACAAGTGGTGTTGTTCCCCAATGCATGCAGTTTACAAGGAATGCTTTTCCAACTAAGATAAATATCTTTCCAATAACAGTTTCTAAATCATGCTTCCCTTAAAAGAAGGCACTGTCCAAACAAAAGACAATTAAGTCTTCAAATGCCTGCCAAATACACAGTTCAACAAAGAACCCAATTTACCTCCATATCAAGTACACTTTCATATTTGAAAAGTTACTAATTTGAATGACAGAACCCAGAGCAGTAATTCTAGGTAAGATTTTGCAGTCCAGCAAGTGACTGCACCACCCTGTATTGTTCTGTAAACCAGAAGTTAAATGATAGTCTTGATTTAAAGTCAACTAAAACTGAAACAGGGACTCAGACGATGAAACATTACCACCACTAAGATTTGGCTTTTACAGTCAACTGTGTGACTCTTGCCGCCTTTGGCGTAAGAGTATTACTTTGTCTAGATAAACTTAATGCAACAGGAAAAGGCATCATATTTTAGTCACGAAGTTATCTGAACTGTACAGAGGTAGCAGAAGACTCACTGCTCAGAAATGTATTTTTAAAAGACTAACCAGTAACACAACTGTACAGGAAGAGTTATTTTAAATTAAAATAGAAAACAGCAGCAGTAACGGCTTTTGTCATCTTCTACCTACTTAAAGACCATTAAAATTGGTAATTTTTTAAATTTAGTTTAGGTAGAACCTAACTATTGCTTCATTCAATTTATGAGACATTCTAATGACAACAGTAGGAGGCACACTTGACTCGGAATAACTAGAGCTGAGATGAATATATACAATGGGAACCAAAGTATCTGATGGCTAACACTGCATTAACAATTTCCTTGCAGAAACTGAAGCTGAGCACTGGTCCTCAGCAGTTGCTGCTTAGCTCTTAGCAGCTCCCCTATGCTCGCAGCACCGCCATTCTTCACATTTAAATATCTGCATCCAATATTTAAGTTTGCTTCATATACAGGCCACAAAGTAAGCTACGATTGTCCATTAGTCACACCTTTGTTATGATTTTGTTACACATCTATAAGCAACCTTGAAATACTCAATTCCTTCAAATCTATCTTCCATCTTCCACAGATCAAGAAAAAGTAGAGTCTTGGCCAGGACTTCCCTTGCTAGAGATCCTATGAACACCATTAGGTCACCCATAAGAATTTCAGCTCTTTCTCTCACTTCCTCCACTGTTCAGTAGATAAAGCATAAGGGGCATCACAAGGCAGTTTGAGATCCTTCTTAAGGATATGAAGTAATATTCTCCAGCATACCAGCAGCAGCTTGCGAACCCAAACTGTATTTGATAAACAGCCTCCAAACCCCCTTTGAAAGGAACCATAACGATATTCTCAGATTTTACACTTTATCACTACAGAGCATAAAAAATGAGTATAGTTGCATTATTCAGCATTTAAAAAGTCATTTTGACAGAGACCATGACAAAGTCTTCTGTATTGTCCACAAGACTCCTACTACAGAATTTGCTACAATACTGAAACGCTGTAGTTTAACTGAACTGAAAGCTGCTGGCACCCTAGCTTCCTTCCAAACAAGAGTTTTTAAAGAAATTGAAGCATTCTAGGTATGCTAGAAAAGCCTTACAAGAACACGCATCCAAAGACTTTGCAGAAGTACAAAATGTTCTCACCTCATTTTGTCATACATCTTGCAGTCAAGAACTGTGATAAACCTTTAACAACTTTGGACAACCCATGAGAGCAACAACTTCACATAATCATGCTAAGCAGCCTCATTCCAGCAGCACTGCAGTAGCACTGCTCAGAAGACTCTAAAGAGGTGGGACACCTAGGATGCCTACACTTGCTAGCACGAACACAGAGAAGAAAAGCTCTGCCATTGCTAAGGGACATTATTTCAAAACCAAAGTAACCATCAGTTAGTTATGGTTAGTGTAATATAGCATGGAAGAAAATAATTCATATTTCTGTGATAAAACAATTACGCTTTGACACCAATCCTCAAACCATGGCATTTTGGAAAACCAATGGCATCTAAGTTTCAGTACATGTTTGTGAATCCAGATTGTATTTTGATACAAATCATGCAAGATGAATATCACTAACCTGTCCACAATTACATTTTCCTAGAGAAAGAAGCGGATGTACCCATCACACCAATAAATATCAAGTTCCTCCTTTTATTTCTAGACAGAAACAATAAGACAGGATTTAACCTTAAAATATTCTACTAGCTGTAAAGCCCAGCTCCTTTATCAAATACTTTTAACAGCTATAAAATTTATATGTTTCAGACTTGTTGTTTTGTATGCAGTCTCCTTACAAAAAGGAAACTACAGCCTTCAGAACAATTTCACCCACGAAGCACTCCTGTAACATAGTTCATCTCCAAGCAAAACATCAAATACTTCCCTCACAAATATTTCACTCATGCTTTCTGCAATCCGCCATTTTAAATACTACTCATTAAAATCTTCAATCAATTGAAAACTCAGCAACATGCCCTTTATAAATCAGCTTCTCTAAATTATCGCAAGAAGGTGCTTCTTTAAACAGTTTGTCCACATGGTACTGACGACAAAACACTTCAACAGGGACAATGGTCATGAGAAGTGACTGAGACCAAGCTGACATTAGTTTCTGATCAGTAGGTAAAGCATGAAGATTAAAACAGATTTCCAGGATTAAAGTCAAGGAACTCCAAAATTGCAAATATTAACATTTCAAGTAAAAGTCATACCATTTCAGCAGATTATTAATCTCATCACAGTTCAAAATGCACATGAAAAGCTTAAGCAGAGCCCAACACTGGATCATTTCACATTTTTATTTAAAATTAATGCTCAAAGGACCACCACAGCAAGTAGAGAGCTAGCATGGAAGAGCAGGGCATGCTTAAGAGTCACAAAGAAAACTGGAAGCTTACCTCCCCAGTCAGTAAGCATAGAGTAACGGCAATAAAATGAACCAAGATGGTGGTAGAATGCTTAAGCAATCATCCAAAAGCAAGTATGAATACAAATCGAGAAGTCTCTTAATAAATTCTCTCAGTTTGACTGGCACAGATCTAAAATTGCTTTTGAGGGGAAGAAAGTCTTGGTGCAGTTACTGTAATCAGTCACTTGTGAGCAGCTACCACCTTAAAAACCCCACAAAGACTTCTGGGATTTTGACCCAACGCTCTTTTGTCTGCCCTAAATTGGATGGGAACACCACACAACAATTAAGCCATACTACATGAACCCCTCTACGAATTGCACCAAAACCCAACACTAAAAAACAAACACTGGCCTCTTAATTTAATGCCGAGGCTTTGAAAACAAACTAGTACACCAGGTATTTGTTCCTGGTACTCCAAGCTCTTCCCACTTCTTTTAAGATTGTTGCACAGCAACCTGCGTCTCTGTTATACAAGCTCCTACTCACATGGAACTAAGGGCGTTCTTGCCATCGTTAGACCAGGCTTCTACAGAACTCTGGCTCTGCTCAGCTTAGAAACTTTGTAGAAGAGCAAGCAGTGTTTTAGTCCAGTTTAATCCACCAGTCATTTGGAAAGGTTAAACTTCAGGGTTGGTTTTGTGGTTGTTTTGGTTTTGTTGGGTTTATTTTTTTTCTTTAAAGCTCCAGAAAGGAGACAATTACTTTCTTCCTTTCCTTGTACCTGTATCAAGTACAAACTCTAAAACTCTGAATGAAAAAAACAGCTTTGCAAAACTGAACGATGTGATGTAGAATCCACTGCCACAAACACATGAAAAGGTAACTTCACAGACATTTTAGTAATCTTTTCTAAGAAAAACACCTAAACAAACTGTGAAATATTAAGGCTAGTTCAAGTTGACATTCACTTACACATCTTCCCTCAGCTTCCCTGAAGCTGTGTATAAGTATTGTTACAATCCCCCACGCTACCTTTTGGAGGCGTAAAATGCAAGATGTTATAAGAAACAGAACTGTAGTACATTTTCTGATGATAAAGCTAAAAAAATTCTTCAGAGAACAGAGTATTTAAAAGAATTAAAAAACAAACACTATGAAAGCCTATGAAAGGCTGTACCTTTCCTCCAAAGGAGCGCCTCAGGTGAGGTCTGCAGGTTCCCTGTCTGAATAAAGCTGACCTCGAGTTGATGGATACTACCTCCTTCAAGCACACTGCCTAGCACCTGGGAGAGTGACTATGCTTTGGTAATTCACAATTTTTATTTACTTATTTTACCTGCAGCTCGCACCAGGCGACTTCCACAGTGGTATCCGTATCCAGTCCTTTATACACAGTTTTGAAAGAGCCTCTTCCAATCTCGATGTCAAACTTCAGAAAGCGGCCATCCGGGGAGATGCCCACTGCCTTGGTCTCAAGCTCTTCGATATCTTCCTGCTGCGTTCTTCGCTCCTCAAATTCCCGGCTGGCAGCTGTCACGCTGCCAGCAGCGCTGGTGGGGGGTAGCGCGGTTGCCTCGTCCTCCTCCTCCTTGGGCAGCAGCGGGACAGCATCCTTCGCGGCAGCGGGCTCCTGAGTAGACTGTCCTTCGAGGGGAAGCGGGGCAGGCGGCGGCGGCTGCTGCAGCAGCGAGGGAGCCTGGGCGGCGCTGACAGCGATGCACGAGGTCCGGCTGGCGCACTCGGGAGGAGAGACCAAGGGAGCGGCGCTGCCGCCCGAGACAGGGGCCGAGGACGCCGCGGGCTGCAAACTGGGTAGCTCCAAAGCCGTAGCGTTGGAGTCGCAGATCACGCTACGGCGGAAGAAGCGGTGCTCGGTGGCTGCCGCCCCTCGGCTGTCCTTGTCCATGGTGTGGCGGCGGCGCCGGTACTCCTCGCTACGGCCTCCGCTGCTCGCACCGCCGCCTGCTCCGCCGGCCCCGGAGGCTCCGTGGTCGGAGGCGGCGGCTCCCAGCTTCTCCCCGATGGAGCTGTCCGAGCTGGAACCGTTCTTGGGCGGCGGCGGCGGGGGAGCCAGGAAGCGAGGGGCCGGAGTGCCGCTGTCTGCGGCGCCCCCCGACATCGTGCCCCGGGGGAGCGCTGCTAGGGCGAGGCGGCGGCGGCGGGGGGAAAGGCGAGGGAAGGGGCCGGTCACTGAGCGGGGAGCGCGCCTGTCCGCGGCTGCCGTTGCAGCTGCAAGAGAGGGTCCCAAGGGCTCCTTACGGCGGAGCTGGGAGGCGGCTGCTGGGGAGGCTGGGCCGGCGGGGTGGGTCCCCGGTCAGTGTCTGCATCCATCCTGCAGCGGGGAGCCCGGCAGCGGGGCCGACATGGAGCTCCAGGAGCGGAGAACGGGGCGCGGGGATGGGGGCGGCGAGGGGAGGAAGAACCCAAGCGCCGGGCCCGGGCGGGGGGGGGAGGCGCCCCGAGGCGGGCCCCCGGCCGGGGAGAAGCCGGTGCCTCGCCCGACTGCTTTAAGGTGAGGGGCGTACGCTGAGGTTATTCCCCGGCGACGGGAGAGAAAGCGGGGAAGGGCCGGGTGCCCCCCGAAGCGAGGACCTAGGGGGAAGGGGCCGGGAAGCGATGCAGGGAGCGCAGGACAGGCCCCGCACGCCGGCCGCGGAGAAAGCTGCCGCGCTCAGTTACTCGCACCGGGAGGGGGAGGCCCGGGCAGGCCCAGCGCCCTCACCCCAGCGAGGGGGCAGGGAAAGGGGGGCCCGGCGGCTCAGCCCCGCCTCACAGGGGCGCCCATGGCGGCTGCGGCCTCCACCTCCCGGCAGGCAGCCACCGCCCGCGCGCGACCGGGCCGCGCTCCCTCCAACCGCGGCCGCCGCCGCCGCCTCACACGGCGCCGGAAACCCTCCTCCTGCCCCCCGCCCGCGGCTCGCCGCCGCTCCTCACCGGGGGCCGCCCGCCACCGCCACAGGTGCGCCGAGTCCGGGTGGCGCCCCGCGCCGCGGCGGGGAGGAGGGAGCGGGAGCCGCCGCGGCCGCCCTGGGGACGTCTCCGCGCTAAATGGCGACGGGAGCCCGAAACCGACACACAGGCGAGCGGGAGGAGGGGCAGCGGCGCCGGCCACGCCCCCTTCCGCGCCCGCCCTGCGCCCGCGCTGCGCCCGCGCTGGGGAGGCGGCTCACCCCTCCCCCCGCCGCAGCCTCGCGGAGCTGGCAGCTCCCGTCGTGCGCCGCGCCGCGCGCGTGGTGTCACGGGAGTTGTAGTTTGCGGCGCGGACGGGCGGCTCGGCGGGCCGAGAGCTGCCCGCGGCGGGAGGAGCGGGAGGAGGCGCCCGGCAGCGGCCCGGGCCAGGGGCCGGTGTGGTGCGGGGCAGCGAGGCCGCCCCTCAACGCCGGCGCTTCCCAAACCGGGGCGGCGGGGCACGCTCCCGCCTCACCTGCACCCGCCCGGCCCTCAGGGCGGCCTGGGCCGCCGGAGGTTCCAAAGGCGCTGAGCCTGCGCCCGGTGCTTGTTTCTTCAAGTCCTGTGTTACACCTGTTTAATAGATTAAGCATTTAACTTCTTGTTTTCAAACGGCCTTTACAATTCTTTAAAACTGTGGGCAGTGATAACTCCATGTACATGAGTACTGTATGAACAAGTGAGGGTTTGGGGTTTCCTCAGTGTGGGTCATCTGAAGAGGCGTTAATTGGCCAGGCAACCTAAAATGCAAGTAACTGCCATGTAGACGTGTGCTCTCCATTATTTAAAAGACATTAGATTTGCAGCCTTTGCCCTGAAAACAATCGTTATCCTGTGGTCGTTTCAGTCATGACTGCAGCCGCTGCAGTTGAATCGAGGTTGTCCAGCAGCCAGAGAAGCAGCGAGAGCCCATGCGAACACCTACACAAATCGGGAACTTTCAGGTTAACAAAGCATCGGCACACACGAGTCATCTGGTTTATTTATATCATGTTCCTCTTTTGTGTTAGTAAACCAAAACCAAACACTTTCCTTCTTACAAGAGTGGTCTTTCGAAGTCCACGGGAATGTACCGAAGGAGGAGTGAATGATTTGGTACCATGCTTTACAGGCAACTACGAACCAAAAATTATGTTAAGGAAAAAAAGATTAGGAAATTTCCCTATGTAAACAATATGTTCCCTGCAAACACACTGGCATTTCAAATAGTTTTTTTAAAGTTACTTTTAAACCCACAGTTTAGAGGAAGTTGGTGTGTTGCTGATGTGAGGCCTTAACTCCTTCTGCACAACATAACACAAATGGCCCTTTCAGAGCTCCACAGCCCCCAGCCACAAAATACCAGCCCAAGCAATTCTCACATACTTGTATCTCTCACGTACAAGATCTAATACCACAGGGTAATCAGAATACCATTGTTTTCTGTACATCTTTCTGTACTACTTGTCTTTGTAACAACAAACAAAAAAAAGATACAGTCTTCACAAAGACGACAAAACATACTTCATTGTACAACTCTTCAGTAAAGAATCCTGCGTGGCTTAAGTCTTCTAGAGCTTGCCTTCACTGAAAAAGTTAATTTAGTTAGTATATTTGTTAGTGTGCCACTTGAACTGCATTGGCACAAGAGTAGACACTCTCCAAAACAACGCTGAGCTGAACAGAGTAATGTGATTAACAGCAAAAAGTGACCAAATAAAAAATGCTTAATTCATACTTCAGTCTGCCACATCCCTGCTGCACTGCCAGAACCAACGGCACCAGCAACTGACCATCGACACCTCATGTAACACCAAGCAGGGTCAGCTTTACTCAATGGCTACAGGTATTTGTGCATCTCTCTAGGCACTAGAGTAAAGATTAATTTGTGGTATCAGCAGGCTTGTCCATGCTAGCTTTATACTGTTAAGAGCAGTAGAGCACAGTAGCAGAACTCCAGCAAGGGCTGGTAACTAAGACCCCATTACCCACCCCAGCCTGTGCCACTCCATCTTCATTGCTGTTGTTGCATTCTGGAGCTACATTAAAGCAGAGATCTGCTTTCCTCCACTGCCCACTGCATTACTACTAACCCTTTGGATGGGATAAGTAGGAGTAGGTATCAAACCTTGCTCCAGCTTGATGCCTGATGTAACTTTATGAGCATATACCTAAAATAATACAGTGATAAATCATTCCTTGTGGTGTAAGCCTACAGAGCTGTTAGGTGAACTCTGCTTGCATCATCAGTAGTCTTTGGCAACCAGCTCCCAGGTCTGCACCCAGCCACGTATGATCTACTGCAAAAGGTAGACAGGCTGCAGCTAGGGAAACCCCACCCTGTGGTCTACACATGTGGTTTAAATGAGACCTTGTGTGTAGCCCCTCTCTTACTCAAGTGTCTTTCACCCATTGTCCTTAAATATATTTTCCCTTAGTTAATTAAGCAACAGCTTTGCGAAAGAGACCTGCAGCCCATCAGCACACAGCCACAGGAGGCCTGAGGCAGTCTTCTACTGAAAAAAATGTGGTAATTATGTAAAAGAGCACCTCCCCGGTGTCTGATCCAGCACATTCCTTAGTACCCTTGAAATTCAAGGTTCATCCTCTGAGCCCAACGTGTTCGGTGCGAGGTCCCCAACAGCCGGCTCTTCTCACTGGCTCCTCTTCTGGGCGGAGGTAGCTATAGCAGACATCTCAGCGGGGATGATGAAAAAAAAAAAAAACAAAAACCCAAAAACAAAAACCAAAAAAAACCCTGAGCAGCTGACTTGGAGGTGGGAATGATGGATTTTGTCGTCTTTGGCTCTGAAAAATGAAGTGGAATGATATTGGCAATTATATTTTATGTGGGTGTTGTTTTAATTTTGTCATTCTAAAAAAAGGCGAATGTAATAAAGAGTGTGGGCTTGCTTTCCCTTCAATTTTATTTCTTTTAATCTGTAAAACTGTGTTTAGGCTAAATGGAAAATTTCAGTATTGCAGCAAGATTTAATAAAGCATTAAAGTAAACTCTATATGTATTCTATGTTTAGAAACAAGTAATTAAAATAGTTTCGGTGCCAGAGTTCCTCAGCCAATTAAAAATACTTCTTTTGCCCATTGCTGTAAGAAGAATTCACAGAAATAGGGAGCCTGACAATACTTGAGAAATTACAGGAGAAGAGACTTAAATGATCTTTTGATTAAATCCAAAGGGCTAACACTTGACATAGTGAAAATATCCTTCTTCTGTCAAGCCTCTTTTAGTTACAGTCATCTTGCCTGGAACAATAATAGTTTGAAAAGTTACTCTGAATGAAGTGTGATTTTGAAGATGACTGAATCAGAAATTTTTTTTCTGTTTTGCTTTCTCCAGTGAAATTTCATTCACTGTTGGCAGTCATGACCTGCCCATGTGACAAACTATTAATGTGAAACAGCTATTCTCTATTTTCTCTTATGCAATACATTATGCAATACAGAAGGCTATGCCATAATTTTGATGCATGTGATTTTATTCCATAACCTAAGTGCTTTTCAAAGCAAACCATTCATCTCAGTTTTATTGCATGTTACCAGGATGCAGCTATAGTGCCATATAATGACAGTAACAATCCAAATTTTTCTACCACATTTTCTTCTTTTTCTGCGACATTTCTCAAATCTAGGCTTCTGCCACAGCGTTTACTTTTGTTTCTTAATGCTGGAAGTCAGTGAAACAAAGTGTTTCAAGAACACATGCTTGAGAAATGAGAGTATTTAACTTTCCAGATACTCTGTTTTGCTTTGTCCACACCCACCCCCCCCCCCCCCCAAAGATCAAATTTAATTGGAAATGTGTTCTAAAACTTTACATTTCTTTTATTCTTTTATCTTTAGTGAGGTTTTATACTTGCAAGTAGCTCTGAAAGTCAGGGCGATCATGAAATCACTGTCACCATCTCTAGGATCTTAAGTCTAGGGCAGCTTAAGTCTTCAGGCACTGTAGTAGATGATCTGTCAGCTGGTGTTGGATGATGAGTCCTGCCAAAATCTCTGAATGTGGGTAGTCTCTCCACAAGCAGAGACCATGGAAATTGAAAAAGAGCAAGAACTACAAGTTTTACAGGGTTCAAAAGCAAACATCCCTCTTTGTGATCTCCTGGCTTACAGAGTCTGCTAGTTCTGCAGGAAGACATGTCCATACAATGGCCAAGACACCTGAACAAAGTATGAGGTCTAACTAAAGAACTAGTGAAAGAGGCAGCCAGACTGTATAAGAAATACTGAATCCAGAGATGATGAATTTATGTGACATGTCTTATTTAATGCTTGAGAAAATACCAACAACCCGGCACCATAAAACTGGAGTGTAGCATGTGCTTCTTCATCAGATTGAAACCTACATTTCCCTTTCACCCACCCATCCACCCCCATCCTAGCTACTAGAATAGAAAGCATAACTCTTTTTATTTGCCTTCTTTCACCGTTCTTTTGAGCTACATTAACAAATTTGTTCTGCCCACGTGAAAGTAAACCATTGAGAGAACCAGTAGAACGATATCACACTGGTTTGTTACCTGTGTTTCTTACTGACCAAAGTACAATTTTCAGCTATATTTATAACCATTTTTAGTCGAGAGCTTCTTGTAGGCTGTGCTGCTGGCTCTCTGTTTGTATCTGAACAGCTATTGTATTTGTTGTTAGCATATCTATTTATCTACGTACATTCTCCAAACAGAAAACATTCAGATAAAGTCAAACAACAGGAACATGATAAAAGGATATTTAAAATAACTCAAACACTGATTTTTATCAGAGATGAGACTAACTGTTTCAAAGTGTGTCGAGCCATAATGGCAGGTGGCCAAATTCAATGTCGCTCCTATTTGGGGGCGGGGGAAAATTATTGCTCACTTCATTCTTTGTGTCATCTTCATGGCTATTCTTGCAATATTTCTTTACACAACAAGTTTGTGAAGTAGTCTAACAGTGAGTAAGTGTTGTGGAAGCATGGATATTTGCTGAAATCAGCACTGTGTTCTTCCTTTTTCTGTGTCTTTAGTCATTGCTTAAGATGCCTCATTTATCTTTTTTCTCTTTAAAGCTTTAGGGAATTCTGTGCTTCACAGCAGTGTCATAACTCTTCTAAAGCAAGCAGAGAAGCAGGGGCACTGCTTTAATGAAGAGGAGCTGTTTGATGAAGGTGGGTGGAGGAAAGTGTGAAAAAGATGAAGATGCTGTGTTTGTGACTGAATCTATTAGTGATGCTGTGCAGCAGTCATCCTGTGCTGCTTGCTGTTCACTGCTCACAAACTGATGAAAATCAATCACTCTCACAGCAGGTCCAGTCCTGCTCCTCTCTACATCAAAGTACAAAAATAAAATACTACTCACTTCAGTCAAAGCACGAGCAGGCTTATAGTTCAGCATAAAGAACTTCCTCATGTCCTTCAAAAGCACAGTCTGGTCCAAATGCAAAGCATTAGTTTGTTACTGTGTCGTTTGTCCCAGCTCCAGTACTGGAAGGTGCTCGTCATTTCTGAAAGTTGTCAAGCATTCCTGAAGGATAATGAGTGCTCTCCATGGCCTCTGATGGCAGGGAAAGTGAGAGCACTCAGCCCCTATGGTGAGGCTCAACACTTTGCAGAATCAAGCTCTTGATAAGGCAGGAGTCCTAATGAAAACAGGAACATGAGATCATTTGGCTGAAGGGAGCAATATAAATCTGGAGTAGCCTCCTCAGACCTGTTCTCTCCTTGCAAAATACTTAGTGCAAAGAGTGATTGTCATGTTGTGCACATTACAGAGCTGTCCGCTTGTGGAGCCAGTCAGCTGGCTCCTCTTGCAGTCTGTGGGGACCAGGAGTGCAGGCACGAAGTTGAAATATAACACACTGGCAATCCGCAGCTGATGCATGGTCTACTGTAGTTGTTTGTCAGTAGTAAAAGTATTTATTGATGGTATAAGCACACTGGTATTAAAAGTGACTTTAAACAAAGCTCCTTGCCTGTATGATCTCTGCTACACATGTGTGAAGTTTTCACACTCATGTAGTTTCAGTAGTGTAATTATAGTCTAATGAAAAAATACCCAGGGTAAACAAGCTCTTGGGTACCACTGCCAGATAACACAGGTCAGAGCAGCTCTCATGTTGCTCAAATCCATGTCCAAGGCTGGGCAGAGAATCAGGGAGCTGTAACTGCCTCACAGACAACACTAGATCTTCTGCTGTGCTTGATACTAAGTGAAATGCTCCAGGGAACCTACTTCATGTTTATCAGAGATCTCAGGAGGCTGATGAGTGTCTTAAAGCTCCAGGTGAGAAGGGAGAGGAAATCTGAGTGTATCTGAGAACTGATATAAACTAGAAAAGGTCTCCATTTCTTTCGCATCCATGTGATAGTACCTAAATGCAGACAACCCTGATAGGACTGTCACAAATGGCAGATGACTAACTCCATCACAAAATACTAGCCTCTCCAAACAGATGAGGTACACAAGAACTCATCAAGTAGGCTCAAATAAAGCAGAATGGAAATTAATAGTTCAGCTGTCTTTGAGATGTGACAAAAATGTTTTTAGAAGTATTTCAAACATACATATATATGACACCTCTATTTTAATGTCTTTCTCTGAGAAACAGTTTGCCCAATTTATCTGCCTCTGATACCAACACAGTGGTTCTGCTGTTTCAATCCTGAAACATCAGTCTCTTAAGATATTTCTGTTTCATATTCTTGTTCTCTGAAAACAACTTCCACTTCTTATACATCCTTCCACAAACTATTGACTGCCACTGAGATCTGGAAAGCAAAGATGTTGCCTTGTGGGGATAGTAGCAACATCACACTACAGAACAGACTATGAAGCACAGTAGGAGGTATGTTTAGATACAGCCATGGCTTCAAAACTTTCAGCTACACAAAAATTAAGTAGGCAGATTGTCTACAACAACACCAGTGTAAAGGTCAAATTATTAAACCTTTTTGATGAGTCAGACTAATTTCCTGTAGTTCACTCCATCCTCTTTGGGATGCAGCGCTTAACTTCGCCTGGTGCCTGCAACCTGAACCGTGAGCTCTTTTACTGATGGAATCCTGTAGCCCCACCAGTAGCCTTGCCACTGTGGCTGGAGACAGGCACACAAATGGGCATTGTCAAGACACAAATCTGCAAACACTTCAGCTGGGAAGCAGTACTTAGTCCTACAAACAGTCCCATTGACATTTTACATTGCACACAGCAGTGAGTGTCCAAAGGATCAGGCTTTTATTATGTGATCACAGGTACAGCAGTTAAGGTCCAAAACAATGCAGGTCATGGAAATGCAAGACATTTTGGTCTCTCCTGAAGTACTAAAAATTCCCAAATCAAACATCAGTACCTAAAATGAGATCCACAATCAAGAGATTACACAACATTCATTACAAGGTCTTCCAGGATTTTCAAGCAGAAAAGACCCAGAAGGAAATATAGATCTACTCATTAAGACTTCTAATATCACAGTGAGTAAAGTAAAATTACCTTTTTAAAACATCTTGCATTACAGGGAATATATAATCTCAGGGGAACCAAACAGTCTCTGAGCAGCTTACGCTTTTGGCAGCAGCACGAGATACCATGAGGCACAAATCACACAAATGTCTGAGTTTGTATAAATTCTGTGCTCAACATCTGCACAAGCTTTCTTCCTAACTGTAAAAATATCTCAGCTGAGGCTTTGTTTCTTTACCCAAATTTCAAACATCATAGATGTTATATATGTTATCAGACATATCAAATTATGGTTATTCCTTGAATCTGAATCTTTTGTGTCCCCTCACTCTACCAGATATGTAACATGGCACATGACAGATCATGTATTGACAGTCAATTGCAACATAAAACCAAGAAAAAGGAGGACAATTACAATGCTGTGATGATTTCTTCTTTATAAAGCCATTATTTACCTCCTTAAAAGGCCTGAAGTTCTGTTAAAATTTAAGTATTATTACAATGCAGTTATTATCAAGGACTAGAAATGTGATTATCTGGGCATTATAACAGTCTATAAATATTTAAAGCATTAAATCTGCGAGAAGGTTAATGTAATACAGAAAAGTAACATTAGAAACACTAGAGTGAATTGTGGAATGGAAAACAGGGAAAGTTTGAATATATCTCAATGTGGAATAATCTCCCAGTAAAACAGAGCTGATACTGCATTATGTGACAACATTTCAGTGATGATCCCAAAAGAACATTCAAAATCTACTGAGTTAAACGTGTAAGATGAGCGGCACTTTAGAACATGAAACTGATTACTTGCATAAACTGCTATGAACAGAGTCCGTCACCCTGATACTAAGAGTTCATCATTTTCAGTAAACAGTATAGTTGAAAATATTTGGTTGAGAAGAAAAACCCACATCAGTTTACATCTCTTAATTTTCATGCCCTGAATATGGACACTTTCTTGGTCATCCACCCCTCCTGTTTCAAAATCAAGACATACACCCTCTCTAGTGCCTGTAAAACTGGAAACACCTGTACACCATGCCAAGATATTAAAACTGGTCATATCATTTTATTAATGGTGTTGAGATCTTTGTACAGGAGAGAGAAGTAACTGCCACTGTGGTGTGGTTTCTGACCTGCTTGCTAGCAGCTCAGCTAACTCAGCTGGCTAGTTCATAGATTTTAAAAATGCAAGCTGACAACAACATGCTTTAAATGATGGACTAAGCAGTTTCAGAGTGCATATTTAGCTTACTGTCTTGATTCCTTTTTTCTTTCAAGTTTGCTTGGTAAGAATGAAATTTTGCCTTAAAAATGCTGATTATAGACAGACAGCATTTATCTAAACCTGTATATGCAGTTAAAGCTCTGCTTGTGTGGATGATGTACTCAGTCTGGACACATGATATTGGGAATGCTAGAATCCTAACATAATCCTAACTACTTTTTGCTTGAGTCTCATTAAGCCCTCCCCAAAAAAGCCAAAAATTATGGGAACTTTCCTTGTTAAATCCTGTTACCACTTAGAAATTTACTCTATGGATTTTCAGAACATTATACTTGCTCAGGATCTGTAGATGTCCCATAGCCCTAAATGCTTTGCTCCAAAGGGACTTCTGTACATCCAGGATTTTGAGAGGACCAACACAAAGCCAGGTACAGTGGTCCAGGTGCTATAGCAAGAGTTGTGTAGGAAGTTAAAAAATGTCTGCCCAAGAGAAAAGTAGGTGAAAAGCAGCTCTCAGATTTCTCAGGCTCTGTGAATTCAGGAGCAGGAAGAAATATTGAGGCAGCAAGTGGGGGAGGGGGGCAGGGGGAAGGTTTACTGAAACTCTTAGAAAAGATTTTGTATTTTCTATTTAGAGAATGTGGTTTTCATAATATGAATAAATATCACCACTGACACTACATGGTAGATGAGATCTCTGTCAGAAGGACAGAAGATTGCCGGAGGCAGACCACTGCACATTTTCATGATGTCATGAGAAAGGAACAAGAAGACCTTAGCTAGGGACAAGTAACCCACATTTCCTGCAGCGTCAGTTTTTAGCTTCCAGTCTAAAAACTATACCTTTTTGCTCTTCACACTTACCAGTGTGAAATTGTCCCACTAACCCATTCAACCCTGTCTCTTCTCTGCCCTACTCAAGCAGTTCACATCATATCCAGATTGTTGAGACACCCGGTACTTCTTTCCTAGCCATCTATGGATTGTTTTCCTACCTGAATCCCGGATTGCACAATGGGTATGATTGCTGCTTGCCTCATGTTTGTTATAAAACCTGTAACAGCATTTTCCCCTCACTGCTCTACAAGAGGAAATAGCATTTTATTTGAAATGCTGTGCTGAGTGTCAACATGAGAGGTGTTTTAAAAGAGCTGAGAAGTATGCTGTCAGGAAAATGTTTCCAGGCCTACCTTCCCTCCCACATCCAACTGTGTTGAAATAATCAAATGCTATACCACTTACACTTGGGAAGAGGATGACTAACAGCAGCTAATTACTGCTCAGTCTGTTGCCTTCAGCAGCTATTGGTCTGAATCACACCTGCTGGCGTGGAGGGGCACAGTTTGCACTGCAGTGCTCTGCAGGCAACCTAATTTTCAGGGTCTTCCCTGGGAGGCAGCGACTGGGACAAGACTCCAGGTATTATAATCCTACCACAGAGGCTGCTACTGCCATATCTGCCTCAGCAGATGGCCTGAACACCATGGCTCTGAGCCTCTCCGAGTCAGCCCTGGCTGGCTGGGGGGGGCCTGGACCTGTCCACGTCATACTGCCTGGAAAGGAGAAGGTGGTTTCTAATTTATTTCTGCTCCATCCCTCTGCAGCAGAGACTGAACCTAGCCCAGTGGTACTGGATATTAGTTTCTGCTTTCCTCCCGGTTTGCTGCCGCAGTAGCAAAGAGTTGGCAGAGGGCCTTCTGTATCATATTTGATCTGTTGACACTTGCAGCAGAGCTGGCCTGTAACACTGTAGGAGTTTCCGTCTGAAGAAATATGGTAGCCCTTCCTGCCTCCTCATTCCACTCCCTACGGAAAACCTCCCTCTTGTTTTCCCAAATTCTGGGCCAAATAAAATATACCAAAATAACACTGGAAACAGAGAAGGAATCTCTTGCCTCAAACTTGGCCTCAGAGCAATGCATGCAACCATTACTCGTCTCACAAACGAAGTCACGTGGGTGGAATCCAGGCAGAGTTTCATCAGCAGGGACTGCAGGTTCACCCTGGGTGCTATGCAAACAGATATCCCCCTTGTTTTTGGTGGCCAGAATGACCACTTTTGTCTGTTTTCGTGCTAGGTTGAGTTCATGGGAGTCCAGGCATTATACTTTTCAGCCGGCTAACTTTAAACTTTCTAGGAAAGAAAGGGCTAGAAGGTCTTGAACTGTGGTGGCATAGCTGCCTGGCCAATGTGTTGTGACATTTCACCATTGCATGGAGAAAAGGTAGGAAAGCAATACTTTTATCAGAGTGCTTAGAGATCCTGCCTCACTCGTATAGCTTTTTATTACTTTAGGGATTTTTTCCTGAGTAATCACATAGTTTGGCTGCACCCATATAGTGTATTCAACACCCAACACATGAGCCAGAGGGTGGCTTCCTATAGGATAATCCACACCCCCTCAACCCACCCCCCACCCCCAAGCAACCATTATTATCCTGTCTGTGCAGAGCACAGCTCTTTTATGGGAAGCCTCTTGCATGTGGGGCAGCAAGGCCCTGCACAGAGATACTACAGAGGTGCTTTCTTACTTACAGTTCCTCAGTGTCATTCCAGGCTTGAGCTATTACATCATCTCACCATCAAAGAAGCTGGGATTTGGCCCAGAGCTGCTGACGTTGTATAGTACTGTTCTTTACTTAGAAGTAAGATAAGAATTATTATCAAGCTTCTGTCATCACTGTCTCACCTGGGACACCTTTAATGTGTCATACTTCTGCACAGTTAGATTAATGGTGTGGTCCCTTTAAGACAGACAGAGGAGGTTTCTCTAAAATGCAGCTTCTTTGTCTGTTTCTGCCGAGATGTGTGCTGAAAAAGCATATTACTCAGTAAAACTCTGTTTAATTTACCCTATCTTATATGGATTTTCATCCCTGTGTGCAATCAGTATCAAGGCAATATGTTTGGTGATAATGATTAGCCCTGTACTGTGTGCTGTAACTTCAGGTCTTTTTAGGGAGTTTTAATTTCTTCCTGATTTCTGTTTGCCTCCTGTTCTAACAAAGGCCATATGGCTCTTCAGAGCCACCTATGTGTTGGTTAGGTGGGATGCGAGTGTTTGAAGCAGCACTGTTCTGAGGAATTTTCCATTTCAGGTATAGGCTGAGAACAGGGTTAATGACTGGTTGTGGACACGTCTAGGGTACGTGAACTTAAAGGCCAAAAGGGGTGATCACCACAGTCCGACTGGACACCCTGTTTTACCCAAGCTGTAGAATGACACCTGTTCTTTCACTCCCATATGATAAGCCTAACTGGTTGAACCACACTGGAGTCATAGAACTGTTCAGTGTCTAAACAAAATCCTGAGGATGCCCTTCCGTCATTTGTCTCCAGCTTTCCATGGGTGTTGCCAAGTCAGCTAGTACAGACAACAAGCTAATTTATACCAGGTGAAGTGCTCAGCCTCCCCTTTCTTCTCCTTTCTTTCATATTCCTCTCTTCATCTGGTACTGGTCTACTGTTTTCAGTAGATGCAAATTGCTTGTAAAAATGTATATATCAAATTTGTTATCTTAGAAAGGATTTCTCCCTAATGGTCTAACAGCCTTTCAGTGGCAGCATTATTTGGCAGATATCCAGAAAAGAACTTCATATTGCTAGCTAAGCTTTCACACTTGACTGTAATGTGCTCCCAACTTTATATGGAAACACTTAAGTGCTGATTGTGAGATCCCTACTCATGGATCTATCAGTTACAACAACCACCTCTAGATCACAATAATTCATAAAGTGCGCTCTGGGTAGCTACAGAGTATCCATTGCATGAATGTTCATAGGCTCATTGTTTAAGCAACAAGAAGAATAATGTTTTTTAAAAATCAAATAATAAAATGTGCAGGGAATCCAGCACTAGTCCACCTTTCCTGCTAAACAAGTCCTCCTTCTCTCACCTAACTTACTCTTGTGTGAACTTCAGGTTTCCTCAACTAATTCCTGACAAAACAGCCTTGCTCTGACTTTTGTATCTTATGCCCCACATTCTTTGAATTTTTTCCTATAGATGATATGGCTGAAATTTTTCACTTTTTTTCTTCTTTTTATCACATTCCCTTGCTTTTTCACCCAGCTCCTCCTAGTTAACTGGTTTTCTACCTCTGTTTGCCTTTCCATCCTGCCATTTCACCTTGGATGTCATCACCACCTGCCCTCTCCTCTGAGCCTCCAGAGCCTCTGTCAGTGGAGACCTTTAAAAGCAGGTTAGACACACACTTACCAGAAATAGCATAAGTACAGTTCATTCTGCCTTTGGGCAGGAAACAAATTAAAGGACTTTCTGAGGCCCCTTCCAGGCCTGCATCATTCTGATTCTATTATTCTTTGCATTAGTGGGAGAGCAGTAATGGAGCCACACTTCTTGGCACAAATGTTTCCAAGCGATTGTTATCTTGGACTCTTGGGCTTGCAGCTGGAGCTCCCCTTTTGGCTGTCTGCAGGGTATCACAGGCTGCAGCTAGTGCCAGGGCTCAGGCTTGCCATTTCAGCTTCAGTGATGACTCAAACGTCTGAGCTTCTTCTCCCCATAATTTTATCCAATTACTTTCATTTTCAGTCATTCTATGTTTTCCAAGTACAATGACTGTAGATGCTTAGATGTGTTTTTTATACCTATATGTGTAAAATAAGAATTATAGTAAGGGTCTTTCCCTTGAACTTCCCTGTCAGTCATCAGCTATTCCCTTGTACTTTCATTTTAGATTTTTGAGGCAAACATCACTCCTTGTGCACTAAAACCATGCAACCCTGCAGAGATCAATTGGACTGTGGATCTGTAACTGAGAATAGTTTCATTTTTGTTGTGTTGCGTGGCATTTTTTCTCACTGTCATGCCATTCTCATTATATCTGTATTTGTCTTTTCTGGTAATCCTGCAGGTACACAGGCAGCATACAATACACCACAGTACATCCTGCAACCATTTTGAGTGTAACTGCTCTTCCAATCAGCAGATGAATTTGCTGTCAGGTGTGCAGGTAGGATATCCCAGTTAAGGAATCCAGCCCTTCCAAAATTAATTAATTTCCTCTTCTATCAAATTTCTTGATAAATAGGTTTATAAAGAGTAAAAAAAATAGCTTTATCCCATGTAAAAACATTCTAGAATGAATACGCCATTATACCCATCCAGCTGCAAATTGCTATTATCTGTTCAGAACAATTAGCCTTTATGCATCCTCTTAAAACCTGATACCAGCCCATCATCTTGGAGCCCAAAGTATAAAGCCATCCATTAACTTTCTCATACTTTGCATCAGCCCGCAAAAACAGCTTAGTGTTCCAGCATCCTTCGCAATAGGGTTGCTCATTATCAGCTATCAGGTTTTGTGCTAACAGTTCCACACTGAGTACTAAAAAGAAGCCAAGGGGTTCGCCTGTGGTTTTCTATTATTTTAAGTGCTCTGGACTGAACTTACATCAATATTGTTATTGGTGTACTTAAAATAATAGTCAAAAGAATAGATGACTGGAAAAAGGTGAGGTGGTTTGGGGAGGAGGAGGAAATGCCGATGCTGCTGGAAAAACAATTTTTAATAAAAACAAACCTGTTTCAGTGAGGCAGGTTTTACAACAGGCACCACTGACTTGTATGGAATTGTTCCTAAATTGTACTAAAAGAACTAAGAAGAGAGTAGAAATGTTATAGAGGCAGAAAACAGTTAAGGTGTATTAAAAATTTCAAACAAAAGGGATCTTTGAAACAATCAGAAGTTTTCAGAACTCTGGTACAGACAATGCAAAGCTCAAGAGGCTTTCAGGCTTGTGTAACCCTCTGAAGTAAATCCACACAACTCACTGGGCAGAGAACTCACAAATGGCATTTTCAAAACCAAAGGCCTGACTGCTGTGTGGTTTACATTAGAAAATTAGGTTGTCACTGCGCTGTTAGTTAGTCTTTATTTACCTTTAAAGTACAACATGATATGTACTTGTGGGTCATAGCAATTAATTTCTTTTCTTTTTGGCTATTCTTTGAAAGTACTCCTGGCTAGCCTTTAGTCTGAGAGGGAATTTATAAGTGTTAAGTATCTGGGGGTTTAGTTGTACTCTATTTTATTTCCTTACATTTCTTTTCTGCAGTTCAGTCTTCTAATTGTTTTTATTGTCCATTGGATCTCTGTTATGCTAGAGTGCAGGAGCACCTCAAATAGATAGATGCATTTAGGCAGGGACAAAAAAACCTGAGAATAAAATCCTGTGATGTGAATGGAATTTATCTTTTTCTCCCCATCGCTTCCAAAGAAAAGCTAATTGTAGTCACACCCTGCACCACATGTGAGACACCACAAGCAGGTTGCCTATACCAACAAAGATGCTTCTCCATCTCACAGGGCTGCTGGAAGCACCATCCCTCTCTGGGTACAAAGTCCCCTTTCACATTTACTTTAGGACTATTGAAAGGTAAATTGCAAGTTTCTCTTTTAGGTAGGGACTGGCAGAAGGACTCACTGTCCTCCTCCTTCTGCTGCTTATAGCAGGGCATGCTGGCCTTCTGAGAAGCCAGCAGAAGCAGCTGGTCCAGCTCCATAATAAAAAATGTACAGGTGCTGGGAATTTAGCTGAGGCCATGATGCAAATAAGGATGAGTAGATGCAATGCTTTGGTAGGGGATGGACACAGAGACTGATCCAACAGTCCAACACAAAGGCAGCTCTTCCCCTAGGGTATCCAATGGGCACTTCTACCTGGGCAGAAGCATGACAGGGATTTTTCCTATTTAGTGCGTTGAATTGTTCCTTTCCTTTGATTTGTTATGGGGAAAAGGGCTTAAATTGAGACATTTTCAGGTGAGTGCCTAT
Source organism: Falco naumanni (assembly GCF_017639655.2). Classification (NCBI taxonomy): domain Eukaryota; kingdom Metazoa; phylum Chordata; class Aves; order Falconiformes; family Falconidae; genus Falco; species Falco naumanni. The sequence continues at coordinate 24,659,645 of NC_054058.1, forward strand.
GGTGTTCATTATCATAAGCTGGCAGGAGGCAAGACTGTCCTGTGATGGTTAAAAGCAGGAACCCTCCTCTATCAGCATCACTCCATCTAAGCTGCTTGTAAAGCTATTCCGCTTTCTTCCCTCCATTTTCTCCTTCCTGACAGAGTTGCATACTGCCAGCAGCCCTCAGTGATAAGGGAAAACATCTGGTTGTGATGTTTCAAATCGGTGAACAGGTAGTGAAGGCTCAGAGCCTCTGTCTGCAGGTGACCAGGATAAAATGTCAGTTTCTAAGGGTGCTGTTTCATTCAGATGGCTGGTGCTGTCTGATAGGAAAAATTTCTAAACCAGTTTTCAAGGAAGACAAACTGGTCCTGAAACCATAATTCTACTATAAAGAGGAGAAAAAAGCAGTGAATCGGGTGAAGTTTGATAGTTATGAATAGTGGATGTTGGAAGTCCTGTTTCAGACATTTATAAGCAAGTTGGTTATCTTATCATGCTAACTTATAATCCCCAATATGTTTTGTGTTTTCTGTGGATTATATACTGGGAAAGACTATGATTCTCCTTTGCCTGTTTAGGTTGTGATGACCTTGTAACTCGTACGTGATGGGCAGTCACAGATACCTGATATAATCAGGTATCACAGTCAGCATTTCCACAAGACTGGTGATGTTTGTGAGAAATGCTTTTGTTATCATATTTCTTGGCTTCCACAGTCCAGGCTTTTTTTGTAAAAAATATAACAAAACAAAACAAATCACCCTTCATATTAGTTAATGGGCATATAAAAAAAACCCCAAAACTGTTTTCCTTTGGGAGCAATTTTTTTCTAGCGTAATGATAGATTTCACTAGGAAAAAAATCTGTTTGTTCCAAAATAAACTGTTAACATTCTAAGCCATTTCTGTGGGTTTCTATCTATTATAATCTAATCAGAACCATTTTTAGAACACTAGTGAATAATAATATAAGACAGCACTGATCACTGAGACAATTCGAGACTCCCAGTTGATTTTCTGCTAGAGAAGCATATCATAAAAGCACTGTCACAAATTTGCCCCTTTGTTACAGAGGCTGCCAGAGAGATCAAGGACATAGAGGGCCTGCCATTTGAAATCTTCTCAGTCTGAAGATGTACTGTCAGGGATCAGTATGGAGAAGGCTTTTGTTCTGCTGCTGGAGTAAGCATTTGTAGATGAAAGGAGAACACATGCGCCTGGGCCATCAACCCAACACTTTTCAAGACACGAAATTCACTTAGAGCTATGCATAGGATGGTGAACTGAAAAATAACATGTTTAGTTTTCCTTCACTTTCTGCCTTGAGCATCCCAATCACTTTGTAAAGGAACACTGATACATAATTAACGTACTGGAATGGAGAATTTACAGCATAAAGAGCAAACATTTGAATTGCACAAGCATGGTAGCAGAGTGAAAAGTTCTGGGGCTACATTATAGTCACTGGCATAGCATAGCACACGGCATTATCTTCAGTGTGTTTCAATCAAGTCCTTAAAACTTCTGGAGCGCAGGTATTTGGTCACCTGTCACCAAGATCCATGTCACAGAACCATCACCCTGGTAGACTTTTTTTTAAACATGAACATAGGTATGGTGTTGTCTCTTACTCCTTGAGCAATCTCTTCAGATCCCAGATGAAATACACTGGGTAAGACAGTGGAAAGAGGAAGTATTTTCAAAGCCACAGATATGATTTTAGTTTGTTAATGTCTTTGACACCTTTTGCTTATGCAATAGAAAATCTTTTTAAAATGCACTTTCTTTTGTAATATTGCAAAATTGAGTATGAAAAGAGGAGAAAGGATGGGTCACTGTAAGGCTTCAGCTTATGTTGTAGATTCTCAGTGCTTCTGGCCTTCTCACTTTACCCATCATCCAGAGGCCATATATACTCCTGCCAAGGAGTGACTGGTTTAGGCCGTATCCTGTCTGAAGATCTCCAAGCACGTAATGAAATTCACCACCTGATTATTTACTGTATACACAAAGAGCATTTTGCTCAACATAGCAATTCAGCCACCTCTGGGATGAAAGTCAGTGTTTCAGGCAGACAGCATGATCTAAGCGTAAAGTTCTGAATATCATGTTCTTAATAAAACTAAGAGGGAATTTTAGACAGAAATTAATTAATTACCCATCAAGGATGTTCTCTGGATAAGAGAGATTTACAAAGAAAGTAATAGAGGATTTTAACTGACAGAATTAATTAAGTCCCTGGTTTTACTGCTGAGCTGAAAGGCACCCCCATATAAAACACGGCCTGCTAAATAACATGTTGGGGATTGGCTCAGAGGAAAGTACGCCAACACTGTTTAACATTTTTTAGGAGAAGAGGGACTAACCCTGTCTGCATTTTGAGTACCTCATAAGAAGAACTTGTTCCTGGAGAAGCAGACATAATAAATGACCACAATAATATGGAGAAACAGACACAATAAATGACCATATTCCCACCGGTGGGTGTCTGCCACAAGGCCTCTGCTTTCTGCCAGAGGATCTGAGTCAATTATGGATCCCTGGGAAACAAGGCTAATGTCAAAGGTAGCACCTTTTTCCGTTCTCTTCTGTCTTGGCAGACCCCTGCTGCATTCATCAACAAGGATGGACATAGTCACTTGGAAATACCGATACTTTTTTTCACACACATGCAGAGAAAGGTTGGATATTGTTCCTTGATTTCAGTGTGATTTAGTGGGTGCAGCAGAAAGTGGATACTCACTGGAGTAGATTCTGGCACCACTTGTACCACTGTTAATTTGAGGTAAATTTCTGACATCAAGCGATCAATTCCAAATATACTGTGGTATAAATGAGAACAAAACATAACTCTAAAATACTAAATTTACTGACTGTCAATGCTTTAAGAAGTGTTTCAAAACATTTGTCATCCCAAAAGACTAATTTAGCAACAACTCACCCTTACAAACTGAAAGTTAATTTCTGATGGGTTACACAGTAGGATGCTGTTGATGCTCTCTTGTTGATTTTTTTCTATTCATTTGTTTCCCTTACCAACAGCCTGGTCTTCAGTGGCAATAGAGAGTGAATGACTTCAAGATGGGAGAAGACAATTCCCTGTAAATTTCATAATCAGTGAGGATGCCTCAGACCTTTTAAACAGATGACTTTGTGAGTAGCTTGCTATAGCCTGGCTATAGTAGCCAGCTTTCAGGTCCAAGCACAAAATAATGTACGTGATCACACACAGCCTTGGCTTCCCTGTTCACACAGGGCTTGGCTGTGCAGGTTGAAGAGCAGACGGGTTGTTTGGTCACATTACTCATTCAACTAAAGCTCAGCACTTTGTTTAATGCTTTGCTGTTTAAGATTGGATGGCCAGCACTGCAGATTTGAACCTGTTCTTCCTACCACATCAAAGGAATCTGGATACTGGGGCAGATTTGGATCTCCCACCAGTTTTAACTGGTATAAACTATGTGATAACTGGTACGAACTATGCGTAATAACTATGTTACTTAAGGTCTCCAAGCACCTAATATGAGCACTAAGTGAGTTAATCTGTAGTGAAAGAGCAACAAAGCCCATAACGCTTTGAAACCACTAAGTAATATAGAATTGAAATATCATAAAAGTGATTGGAAAGCCCGAATTTGTACAAAACCTGTGGCCAATGTTGTATATTAAGCATTAGTCATTATACAAACTAATACTGAGCATAGCACATTGATTCTGTTAAGGAGCTACTGTAACAAAAGTACTTAGACTAGGAAGGATTTATAACTTCATTTTCTAATGGTAATCAGAAACAGTCCTGTAGAAATAAATGCAGTTATACTGGTGTAAAACCCCAGAATTCAGACTACCAGGCAAAAGATCATGTGTTGTTTAGTGACTCCCTGCGATCTATTTTTCTGCCATATTCCCTCATCTCACAAGCACATCTGGTGTTTTAGGAACACTGTATTCAACAGTGGTAAAAGGACACTGGGGCCAAGAACAACAAATGAAAAATGAAAACAGTGGGGTCTAATGCTGATCTCATATGGGTGTAAATCAGAGGGATTCCAGCAAAGCCTTTGGAACCACACCAGTGAAATATTTGTGTTTGATTCAGAATCAAAACTAGAATCCAGTAATTTTTGTCAAGTAAGACTCACTGTCAGGCCTGAAATTCTCCCATCCCACTGGGAAATATTACTGCAAAAGACCTTATAAGAGCTCCTCACAAGTATCACAAATGCTGAGGAAGTGACAAAGCTAAAGCAAAAATGCTTTGTGTCTGCACCACGTAATGTAAAATACCTGTCAAACCAGATTAAGCACAAGTTTTTGATTTGCAATTTGTAGCACAAAAAAAGGAGTTTGACAGCAAATAAATATATATTTTACACGTAGTTACTGGATTCAATCAAAATAAAAATAAAAAAGCATGGTTGTTAAGCCCTTTAAAGACTGACTGCAGGGTGGATTGTCCTCGGTAAGATGACCTTCTGAATAATACACATAATATACTCTGTATTTCTGGTCTTGACCTGAAGCATTGCCATAACCACAACAGTTGTAATGCCTGGCAATTTAACTAAATAGACTGTCCTTAAAATGTAAACAGATCTTAGCTGCTTGTTGATAAAATTGTTGAAGACCCCAGATACTCCCCCTTTGTTGTAGGGAGATCCAAGCAGGGAGGAAAAATGTATCCATAAATATATGTACAGAAACCATTTTCTGAACCTGAAAATTCTGTTTTCCCTTGAAACACTGCAGCAAGAAAGCAAAAGCACATTCAGGACACCAATCCAATAACTGTGTTAAATTTCCTAATCCCACCTTACCTTCTACCATAAAAATCAATTATTTTGCCTTGTTACTGTTCACTTCTCAGAGCTAAATCACATCAAATTAGAAACATCATAAAAACATGGGTCTTCATCGTCCCAGAGACATGATGCCAAAACATAAGTAAATTTTGTATGATTGACAGGTGCTGTTGTTTTAATTTCACCCCACTGTACCTGTATTTTTACTTCCTGAAATAACTTCCCTCCTCCCTCCTGTTTCAAATACTGGTGGAATCTCCCCCTCCCCTGCTGTCTCCCTTCAGGGCTGCTGTAAAGCTAACTGTAGACAAGAGGACTTTCTGTGGATTTAAAGGGGCCTTGTAAGAGGTGCTTAATTTAGCTATCCTGCACATATTTTGCTTTTAAAACACTTCTTTGCAAATTTTGCCTTTCACTGTCTTGCAGTCACTGCTGCTTGAGCTTTCTGCACTTCATCAGTACTCCGGGATAAAGCAGCCCACTAAGACTGATGCTCCAGGTCCTGCCATACAAAGTCTCTCCCTATTGTTCTCCACTGTCCTTTAGGTAAAGATGCCCTTTTAATGTCCACTTTACCAGAAGTCAGTGTGCTGCTTGCTTTGTAAACAGAGGAATAACCTACTCAGGCTTGCCCCTTGTTTGACTTTGTATTCAATGAACATCAAGCTAAACAGCAGCTATAATCCCTGACCTTAAAGACTGAAGTTCAGTAAGAAAGCTAAGATCTTGAGGCAAAGGGTCTCATATTACTGACTCCTGTGTCTTTCATTGATTAGATATTTTACAACTGATAGTGGGTTTCAAGGTTTATTTGGAGACTGTCAGGACAGCAGAGATGGGGGAAGGGAGAAAACAAGCAAGGCTGGGGTTTCTTTTATATGTAGTGTGTGGTATTACAGTGGGAATAAACAGAGGTGGCAGAAGGGAATGCCATTAATGTAACATTTCCAGATTTACCCCTTGATTTATCACTGGGTCAGTTCTCTTTGGCAGTAGGTGGGGAGATGGGGTGGACATTGGAAGGAAGGAGGGTACAAAAGAGGGAAAATGGGACTTGTGCATTTGTTCACTTTCTGCAACATGTATTCAACTCCAGCTGAGGCAAATGAGAGTGATTTGAATATTATGAAGTAGTAAGTATGAGTAATCCACCATTGTGCTGGAACTTCAAATTGTAGGTCCTTGGGAAAATGTCATACAGGTGAAATGCTACATAGGGAACTTTACAGCATTTGTTCACAGCATGCAAAATGTGCCTGTGGCAAGATGTGCTGCCAGGGTCAGTCAGATTCAGGAAAGATTCAGTTCAAGCAGAGAGGAACACCAGGAAAAGTACCAATACAGAAAGGGGCAATAATGGAGATCCTTATTTTGCCCAGTTCCCAAGGGCCAGATTCAGAGAATACTTCCACAAGAAAAGCAAAGCAGCATGTAAGACAGAGTCTTAATTAGATGAGATTTCCAAGCTTTACCCTGGAAAATGGCTTTCTAGGCTGCCAGGCACAGCAAGGCTGGGAAACACTGCTGAGGCTGAAGTCAGATATGGATCAAGGCTGTAAGTGCTGAAGTGAATAGAAATACCCTACATAGGAAATGTAGATATCAGCAAGTTTTAGGTTCAGAAGTACCACTGAAGATGTTTTGGTAATCACTAGAGGACTCAGGAAAAAAGTATTTAGTATGACTCTTTAAAAGACCTTGCAATGTTAACAACAATCATGTAATGGGGGAGTAGGGGGTGTGCCTGTGTGTCTGTGCGTGTGGGCACGCACATGCATGCCTCCTGACCCACTGGTGTTGAAAAAGTTTCAAGTATCAGTCTGTCTTGAACTAATGAGACAAAAAGAGAGCGTGAAGCAACCTGTAATTTCTGTAGGCTGTGGCTGAGGTGTTAAAGAGAGGGGGTGTATACTGGAATGCACATAACCCTTTTCTAACCTCTCACGCCTTCCCGTGTAGAAGATAAGGACTGACATGGGAGTTATTTGTCCACTCAAGCTCTCAAAGAGCTCAAGGAACTGCCAGTCAGGCTGCTGTCTGACTGAGCTCCCTGTCTCTTGAGTGAAATCTTCTGCCAGGCCTGTGGTTAATTAATGTTCTGACTTTCTGACTAAGGAAGACAAAATCCAGCAGTCTAGCACTCAGGAAAGAGCATTCGGGCTTCAAAAACTATTCCTCAAATAGGACATAGTTTCATCACTTTGAATCCTCCCTTTGAGATGGAGCAAGTATGGCCTGCTAGGATTTCTGGGAATTATCAGTAGCTGGTTACATGAGCTTCAGGAGGTGACCTTGGACTCCCTACAGCCTGATTCACCTTTACTCTACTCTCACTCTGACTGTCGCTTACCGCAACATTCAAAAAAGTTGAAGAGCGCTAAAGGAATCTTTCTTGTCTAGCATCTGTTCTGGCCTTCTAGTGGGATGTAGTGATTTTCTCTCAAAGACAGAAAAAAACTCATGTTTAGTCAGACCCCACAAAATGACAGTCTGTTCTCCAGACTCCCATCATCAATCCAAATACACAGAAGATTATTCCTCTATTATTTCTCTCACTTGCACCTCTACGACCATTTTCACTTGTGCTAATGCAGACTACCAACAGTTCAAAACTCTCCAATAATTCAACAGGAAACAGTTCAGAGAGCAACAAGAGCACTCAGGGATCTATGAAATATAATTTATGAGGAAACTGCAAAGGAATTTTTGTTTTCTTAAATGTAGAGAAGACTGAACAGAGATATGATAACAGTCCTTAAAAATGTAAACGGCTGCAGCAAAGAAGAAGGAAATAATCTCTTCTCTCCCACATGGAGAGGATAAGAATAACAGGCTAAAATTGAAGCAGGGATTTTTTTTATTAGATATTAGCAAAACCATTCCTAGCTGTTAGGATGGTGTTACTGAAGCACTGGAATAGGCTGCCTTGGAAATCTCCACATCTGGAATGCTTTTGAAGCAGGCTGGAGCAATATCTGTGCTAACGGGGCAGGTACCACTGACCTGCTGTGCTCTTGGAGCAGGAGAAGGAATTGGTGACTCCTTAAAATCCCTTCTAGCCTTGCTTTCATATAATTTAATGATTCATTGGATAAGTACACGTTCATTTATCACCCTCTGGGAGAATATTGGAAGTATTACTTGCATCTTTGTGTTCTTTGTCTCCAGAGCCTTCCTTAAGGTTATTACTTTTCCAAACACTAGGCTATGCTCTGTGGTTCTCTCCTATAAAAAGTGAAGCTAGTCCTGCCAACCAGGGGCTATAGCCCTACCTTTAATTGAAAGACAATGCGACTAATGCTGCTAAAAATAGTACAAAAAATGGGCCTTTGGCTACCTAGTCGCTTGCCTTCACTTATGCAGCGGCATGCACTACAACATTGCTGAGTTTTGCTTTTCAAAGACAACCACCAGCAAGACACAGAAAATAAGACCTGGGACAACAATGGTTAGCAGGGTCAGTTGCTGGCTGTCACAGGCAGCTATTATCATGTTTTTGGTAAACTCAGCAAACTCCATCTCCAGTCCGGTTCGGTTGCTTGTCCTTGCTACTCTCACTGGCTGGCTTCTCCAGAACATCAGCACTTAGGCAGCCAAGAACCTTCCTCTAATTTCTAACCTAGCATTTTTTCTTGGCCAGTTTATTCATTAGTTCCTGTGCTAATGCTGCGTTTCCATTTCCCCAGAGTTTTCCAGTTTAGTGGATATGTAGTTGGCATCAGTATCCCTCTTGGTTTTCATTTGGTAAGGCTAAACAGGTCAAACTCTATTCATATCCTCTCAGAGAATCAGGTGAATGCACCCACAATAGATCACTAGCGCACTTCTTTCCTGATACAATGAAAAGGTGGCCCAGCATTACAGGGTAGAGAAAGGGTGTCTCAAAACCAAAACCAAACCACTCTTGTAACACAAAATTGAGTCCTGGAAAGAGTTAAGAAGTGAAGTTGCCCTGTTATCTGCCCTGTTAGAAGCATAGTTGTCCTACAGAAACTCTTGTGGTCTTGGTTCTATCTCAAGTACCACAACAAATCTGAGAGTGGTGGGGAAGAGCAATTCTTGGATCAGTCTTCACACAGCATGGCCTACTCCCTGCTGCCAGCAGACTCTAAGGCTAGCGCTGGAGCCCAAGAATTGCAGCTCTTCTTCCCATGTCCCCTTTGCAGAGGCCAGCCCCACTGGTGGCACCAGCACTGCAACACTGTGGTTACACATCCAGCAGCAATGCTGCTTGAACCGGCTTATCCCCACCCTTCTCCACCCCTAGCTGCTTTTTCCATTTCCCGCCAGACGCCCTCCCTGCTGCCAGCATAAGTGTTTGTGTAGTTGTGTGCTGAACCAGGTCAGGGATCTGATCCCAGCGAAAAAAATAGCCTGAAAACTTTTTTTTTTTCCAGCTGGAAGAAGTTCTTCTGTCTGGTTTCTTGGGTGGCTGCACAAGCACATTGGCTGGCATTAAGGGAGGGAAGACGATGAGGGTGGAAACAAGCAACTTTGCCGTGTGTACTTCTCCAAAGTGAATGTGGTTGATCCACAGAGCCTCCCCTCCAATCTCAGTTAGTGTGGGCTTGCAAGGAAGATCACATACTTGTTCTTCATCATGTCCCAAATGCTCCCCACTCTCCTTTCAAGGAACACTGCCCTTTCCCCATCCGTCTCTAGTATGCATGACCAGGAACACTCTAATCAGTCAACATCCAGGTTTTGGAGGTCTCCCACTTGTCTCTTGTTATAGAAAAAGGACTGAAAGAGAGTTTAGGAGCTGTTGAGTCTAAAACTGGTGAGTGCTGCCACTCACATCACACCATTCCTTTTAGAAGTTGAGCAGCATTTTCTGTGCCTCAGTCTTTGGACAATTACAATGGTGCATTCTTGCATCATAATTAACAGTTACTAGAAAGATAGTTTGAAAAATGTAGTTCTTTGTAATTGCATTTAGTAGCAAGTAAATCTTAGTTATGTGTTCATTGAGTCACTCCTTTCTTGGGCAGCTATTACAATTCAGGTTAAAATAAACCCACTCCCCTCTCTTCTCATGTTTTTTGGCTCTGAGCTTTGCTATTAATGACACAGACAAATAATTTCCAAGAGAAAATTTATTACTTGAAGCTTTCTCATTCTAATGTGTTTGGGTCCAGACACTTCAAGGGAGGCTGATAGAGCCATTACTACTAATATGCTTTGCAGAAAGACTCTTTCATGTTATCATGGGAGAGGGCATTGAGAAGCTGGTTTGATTGAAGTGTCTAAAAGGACACAAGGGTTACTGTAAGTTTTGACTGGTTTCTGCAGATATTCTGAGGACAAAGCGCAAGATTATTACCCTTTGCAATACCTCTCTGGAGAGTATTAAAAACCAACCAACCAAACAAAAGCAAGCCTCTAGCATAGCATTTAGATATACTAAAAAAATCAGTTTTAAAAAGGCACATTGTTACATATCATGCAGTCTTGTCTGAAATTTTTACATTGGTGATATTTGTTTATCTACTAAATAAAGTGACAGATACTTCATTCCTCTCTGACCACTAGAAGATATTTTAGGCTTGTTTTTATGCTTATGGCACATATAGGAACTCAAAAACTTTGGCCAGACTTCATGGGTCATTTGCTGGAAGCCTGTTCACAAAGGACCTGCACATCATTAAGTCCTTTTAACTCCCATGAGTGCCTCAACAAACACAATAGACACCTACCCAATGTAAATTAGCTATTAATAAACAAGATTTATTTATAAACTGATCAACTATAGCATCTTTTTATAAACTATGCTAAGAAAAGTAAACTAAAACAGGCAATTATCGTCTGTGCAATAATATACTTATAGGGAGTTTTTAGTTAACATACAGGTTCCATTAAGGAGAGCAAGTCAACAACAACAGATGACTGCATTTTGGGATAAATGCTGCTTACATTTAAGAAAAAAAAAAGAGAAAGGAAGAAAAAAAAGAAAAAGCCAACAGGTGCTGAAGAGTAGAAACAAGTAACCTCTTTCCTCTCGCTTCTATTTCCCTGTAGGATTCAAATAATCACTTTAGTGATAACAAGACACAGGGATCTTAATTTTCATTCAGAAGTAGGAACCATGAGGGTGGCTTTTGGTTGTAGAATCAGCCTCATGGTTCCTGATGGGCTTTCAGCCTTAGGCCAAACCATAAGGATGAAATGAACTGCATCCTAGTATCCTGCTCTCCTGTGTTACATTAGCGCGGTCCCTAAACACATCTCTCTGCTTCAGTTCATACATCTGTATGTTAAAAAAAAAAAAGCTGTTTGAGAGGAATGTAGAGAGGTTAATTCATCAGCACTTTGAAATGAACTTGCAGTACTAAGCACTGGTGTTTTCATTGCAAAATAAGGCCTTTTGCTGGGAAGCATCAATGCAACAGGATCGTCTACTGACAGACTTGTCAGCACTTTTAGTCAGGCTGGAGTACTAGAACATGCATTTGGCTAAACTGTTTAAACAAAATATATTACTTACTATAAATTTTCCATGCTACTGTAACTACAGAAATTGTCTTTCAAAAGCCAAACATGCCTACCTGATCTGCAGGTAGTACAGAGTAGCAGAGTTTCTCTAAAATCTAGAGAATTACGCTGATTTTTCTGCCTGAGGATTCCACCTAATGATAACAACTTATTTTTCTGCACTGTGACTTGATTCTGGCTGCATACATTTCCATTCCACTGTCAGTTACAGTTGTTTTGGGTTTTTTTCTTTTGCTTAAGTGAAACCCGAGACTTAACTTCAGCTAAGACCAGACATATCAAATTCAACTAAATGAAACGTTGTGGAGGGGAAAGGAAGGGCATTTTGGCTGGGGAGAAAAATGAGAGGAAGGGACTGTAGAGCAAAGTGCAAATTTTATCTGAGATATAACAATATCTGCAGCAGCAGCAGCAGCAGTAGCTAGCAGGCACAACTTTCTGGACCTAATCTCTTCAACCATTAGTTTTTCATCCGTGCGCTCTGCTGCATGCTGGTTGAGAGATGGAGAGATCGGGATCGCTGCTGCAGCTACACAGCCCATGCCAGGAACCTCTTGGTACACTGGCTGCATCACCGTGTCCCAGCCCAAGTGAGCTCATGAGGCTCAGCTGGACTTGGAGACGTAGCACAGACACGTAATGAACACAACTGTCACGGAAAGTCTAAGAGGGACACTTGTTCCATGGACTGCCTGGACAATGAAGAATTGGCATGCCACCCCCTCTCTCGCCCCCCAGCTGATGCCAAGGCGGCCGGCCGGCCGCTGGCAGATGAATAGCAGGTCTGTTCCAGCAGCTGCGCGTCCCGGTCCAGCGAAGAGAGTCTCTGGGAGCACAGAGTGCCCCACTCCGTGTACCGTCTGCAGAGGAAGAGAGCTGGGGGCAAAAGGATGGCCTCAGAAGGAGAGAACATCAATCTTCAAGTGAGTCCATCTTGGGGAAATACCCGTGGGAGGGAGAAGTGGGAGGGAAGATCCCCAGTTTTGGGGAAAAAATCCACCGCTCCTGTCATTCACTCCTCAGTTTTGGCAGCTAATTTCCCTTGAAAACTCAGTGATGCTTTTTTCCTCTGCTCTCCTTTGAAGAAAAGGTAACGGCAGGATCTCTGCACTGTTCTGCCAGGAGCTGTTATGAGCCTTTTTCCAAAAGAGTGAGGGTAAGAGAAGAGGTATTACTAAAAAGAGCTGCTTTTTTGGGGGAAGGAGAGGCGGCAGGGGCAGAAGTTAGCCTTCAGCTTTCAGAAGGAGGCAGCACATACTTTACAAGCTGCAAAAATCTGAGCTGTTCCTCATCTCACAAAGCCTTTCTCTGTTTGGCACAAAGTGCTCCCAATCTGGAGAGGAGGAAAAGAAATAAATACAGCAAATGCTGAGGGAGCACAGAGGCCAGAGTTTCCTATGTAGAGTTTATAGGGAAACAAAACTTCTTGGTGAAGCTCTTTCAGTTCTCTGTGTTCCACTTCTGACTGTTTGTGTTTTTTAAGAAGGTTGTTTCTTGTGCTCAGCGTGTGTTCTAGGCAAGGGCAACTGCCCAAGGGTTTGGAAAAAGAAACTATTAGACATGAAATGGAATCAAAAGCCCAGATCACAAACAGCCATCAAACTTCAGAAGTTCAAGTCCAGATCCACACTTCAGACAACTCTGGAGAAGGGAAGAACATGAAATGTTGGCCAGGGCACAGCTTCCAGCCCTGAGCAGGCTGGCAGCAGGGTCCAAATTTTGTAGCTGATTTTTCTGTCTGTGATGATCTTAACCATCCTTAGACTTGAAAGTGGGGAAGTCTACCTGGGGGTTCAATATTTGTTTCTTTGGCCCACGTCAAAGAAACTGAAATGGAAAGATTTGTGCCCTTGGAAATAATCAGTACAATTATGCTTAACTAGAAAGGACTCAGGCACTGCGATCCTGCAGAATGTATCTCCACTGAGAAATGAGGTACAGAGCAGTTTTTGAAGACCTAGGAACAATTATGCTCAGATAAGAGACGTGGCACAGGTAGCTGTGACAGCTGGTGAAAATGCACTCTATTTAGGACTGGGGAATAGAGAGGTTAGGCTTTCCTGGAGCTAGATAATAAGGAGAAAAATACAGAATCAGTAAGCCAGAAACAGGGGACAAGAAAATTATGCTAAATAAAAAGTCACATTAACTCCTTGAATACTAAATCATTCCACACAATAGAAAGTTTCAGATCTATTGTGGATTTGAAGCCCAGGTTTCATAGATGAAAAAATCAGCTTCACCAATTAAATGCTCATAAACTTCTGAAAAATCCGGGGTTTAAATTTTTCTCTTTCAACCCATCTTGAGGTTAAGTGAAGACCCAAAAGTGGTTCTCAGCATCTTCAATCTTTATGATAGTCAAATAAATAAGCCCAGAAAGTCAAAGGTTCCTTGAGTTACAAAACTGAAAAGAGCCTACCTATCTATTTTTAGAGCAGGAAGATGTGGAGTGTTTCTATCCATGTCTACACAGGTTGCCACAAGAAAAATCTTGCTACTGAACAGAGATTTTCTTTGTGACACCTTACAGGGATTTCATGAAGCCACTAGACAGCACAAAATATAGGTGAATGCACACCGATTCCTGCATGCTTATGACCAGGAAATACACAGCACTAGCAGGGGAGGGAAAAAGCATTACATATGACCACATAATGTGATGGATGTACTCAATCCCTTAACCAAACTAATAGTAGTTTGGTTCAGGCTGCAAAGGAGGTAAAGGCCTAAGCCATAAACAGGCTATGAACTCCTCTAGATTCAATCAGTTCTCTGAAAACTCACAAAGGAGCAGACTGACACAGAAAGCATTGATGCATATGGGCTTGGAACACCGATCATGCAATTAACACATGAATAGCGGGTGACTTTTCCAAGACTCATTTATCAAGGAACAAAGAAAGTTGTGGGTACAAGGTGTCTCATGCGTACCTTTACCATTGTATGCAGTTTGACTACGAGCCAACCACTTTATTCCATAAATGTGACAGCCTAAATGAGCCTTCTTTGAGCTCTCCTGGCTAAGCAGCCTGGCTGCATGGTGCTAATCTCCCCTTGAGCTGAGATGCTTCTCAAGGTTGCTTCTTGAGGCAGAGACACCTTTTACCAACAACAGATCTTTGGTAAGCAATTGATATCATGCATAACCTTGTAGTATGGTAACTTTGATTTGTGCCTTGGTAACTTTGATTTGTGCCTTGGTAGTTTTGAATCACTGTTCAGATGATTGTGCCGTACAGTAATAGAGTGAAACTTGCCAGTGAACTTTGTTAAGTTGCATTTTTACAACACCGTATTAAAACCAGTTTCGCTAATAGCTTTGATAGTGATTCTTTAAGCAATCTAAATCAGCCATTTGCAACAGATTGGCATAATCATCAGGATCCTAAATTGGGATTTGCAACACATAGCTGAGGCAAGCAGAGGGTCCTGGCAATGATGTGACTTGACTAGTGTGAGGTGGTGGGAGGAGTGATTAGTGGTGGAGAAAAAAAAAGAAGTCTTTCAGTTGAAAGTACATTTAAAAGCCTCTTTTGAGTCCCTGCTCTGAGCACTGAATGCAGAGCAGGTGTCATCTTGGAAGTTTCCAGCTGTGGGTTTATGAAGAGCTTGTGGGAATGTGCACTGCACACTCTGGGGTGGTAACGCATGACTCACACCTCCTCAGAAAGCTCCTGGGTGGACTAGCAGGAGCAGTCATGAGAGTTAACTATGATACAATACAGAAATAGGAATTTTTATGTATAGGAGGAGGGTCCTGTGCCCAAAGCACTTGCACAGTACCTGCTGGCATTTCTTATACAACATGTGCATGGCCACCCTAAACAAGTAACAACAGAATGAAAACAATGTGATTCTCTGGCCTAGCATAGTAGAGAGCTAGAAGAGGCAATCAAGATTTAAGAAGGCTCTAAAGAGAACTGATCAGTCCCCAACTTTTTTGCTTATTCTAAAACATGAGAACAGGAGCTCACTTAGCAAAATTGAAAGTCTTCATAACAGGAGACACTCCCTCAGCCAGCTTGTCATCAGCCTGTGAAATTTGCCATCTCCTGGACCAAGTTAGAAGGTCAAATGTTGGAGCAAACATTGAGAAGAGGTCGGGAGGTCCAGTAACAATATTTACAGTTAGGCAAGCTAAAAAAGGTACTTTTAAATCCCATAAGCCAATAGCAGGATAAAAATAAATATGCTTTTCAGTTCCCTACAGGCAACGGCACAATTGCTGACCAGACTAGGAGTGATACCGTGCATTAGGGAGGTTATACACCAATTGTCTCTAAGTGAGACCTAGGACTCCTTTTTAACAGTAAGAAGTATCTCCCGTTAATCCACTTTCTCCCTCACAAAAATTCTCTTTTATGTGTGTTTCAAAGAAGTTGGTTTTCCAGTTGTGACTTCTAGGAAGACCAACAAAACCTCAAACTATGCACAGAAAGATTTAGAAAGGAAATTGTGCTGAAGTGAAAAAGCAAGCCACAAGGCTGTAGAGCAGCCTCACCAGATCTATGCCAGCCATCCAAGTGCTAAGACAAAAGATAAAACTTGGATTTAAATCTTTTAATTAAAAAGATTAATTTACCTATAAAAAATAAAACTTCAATGTCAATTAATTTGAATTATGCATTTTTCTTCCCAGACATCTTTATTTGTGGCTTCAAAGTGAAACTTTCATCTTCCCCTGTTAAGCATCTGCCATTAAAAAGAAACCAGGCAGGCAGACCAGTAACCTGATGAGATATAACAGAGTGCTTCCTGAGATAGCTGGGATCAGAAAAACACATTTGGGATAGAAACAAATAAAACAACCCAACAAGATCCCATCACCAGTTTCTTTTGACTTCAGGAAATAAAGCTTTATAAATTAGAAAAGAAGTATGGCTTTGACAGTCACACTCTGGCTGATTTATCTGCACTTCTTTATGCTATTATTCCCCCGACTCTCGCCTCCAACCCTTCCATAGAGATTTGCAGGGGGGGAGAGAGGAGGAGGGAGCCATACAGGACAGTTCTTTTCAGTAGCAAAAGACCCATAAAATCTGTTTAGCTGTGTACCTCAGCTGCTGCAGTTCATGATCTGGCATCTTAACACAACCCCGTTTCATCGGTGATTTAAGCTAACGTACCAGACTTTGAATGGGAGAGACTGAGACAACATCCGTTCCACCACTCCCACCATGGCAGCAGTAACCAGGGGAAAGTCAGAGGACGGCTGAAATCAGTAACACTCACACATTATTGCTATGGCTAAGTCTGTCAGAGCCCGAGATGAATATTCCAGAACAGAGCAAAGATTGGGCCTGACACGAAATGGCTCCAGAGTTTTATTAGGTTTGTAGTTTTATATTTTCTTATTCATGCATGGGTGTTATGTTCTGTATAAATGGGTGTTTAAGGGACATGCACCAGATGAATGTCATCCATATTTCTATTGCAAAAGAGGCTATATATTGTATGTTGCGTCTTTCTTTTTGTAGTTTCTTAGTCTTTGGATAAAAAAAATTACAGTCCTCTGGGATGAGAAGCAAAAATAATACCTCACCATTTAGGGAATCATTCATACATCAAAAGTAAAAAGAGTAAACAGATAAAATAATCATTCTGGAAAGCAGACCCTACTCTGAAAATTTTTGGCAGAAACTGGTGAATACTTTGCATGCAAAATACATCTGCAGAAATAAAGACAGGTTTACAAGCAACTTGCAAGGAAAAAAGATTTAAAATAATTGGATAGTTTACTTCCAGTGCTCAGTTTTTTACCAGATCTACAGCAGGAAGATTTTAGACAAGCAGATAAATAGAGCTAGCTATAGGCGTGACAGTGCGGACTTTTCTGAAATACCCACAAAACAAATGGAAAGTCCCACTTACCACTGTAAATCCCATCTCCCACATCCCACCTTCAGTCTAGGCTTAATGAGGGGATGCAAGAAGTGTGTTAAAAACTGGGTTAGACTTTGGAGTTTGTGTTTTTTTGTGGCTTTAATGTGTGCCTTGAGGCTGTGATGTGCTTACAGGTTCTTGGTTTTTTTGTGGGTTTGTTTTTTTTTATTTGCTGGCTTCTGCAGCAACAGCCAGTTTGTGCTTTCCAGTGCTGTAGAACCTTTACTCTCCTTCAGTGATTTCCTAGAACAGTGTCAGTCTGATATCACCAACCATGGGGCAGTGTCCTTGCCCCAGCGGACTTCAGTAGCGTTGCTTGGGTTCTGTAATTTGGCCAGGATATTGACAGTCTGCATTGAGAGAGAGAAAGCCTTTTGGAAAGAAAATCTCAAGCACTTACAAAAGAGCTACTCCTGTGACATGCCTGTATGGTGTGTGCAACTCAGCCATCCAGAGTTTAAGGAACTTGTCTCACTGTATTTTTAACTAAACTAACCCTGTTACTACAGCCCCTCAAACAGGATCCCACTCCTCATTCCCAGAGGTGCACTACACCATGTGTGGCATTCATTTGACCCTGGTAAAGCTGGTTGAGAGAGCTAAACTCGGAGGAAACTAACCACTTTTTGGCAGGGTTAGTGTTCTGGTTTGCTGTCCTGCAGTGAATCGTACAACCGCCAATGTCTAAGATTGTGTGGCCATGAGAGCATGCAGAGGCAGCAGGATCTCTCGTTTCAGTGGCAGCTACCCCTCACTTCAGATGAGTTAGATGAAGGTCCAAGCCTGGGTCTAGCCAGTGGAAGAAGCAGGGAAGGCCCAAACAGTAGCGATGATTGCTCTCATTAGCAGATGTCACTCAGACTGCAAGATTTTGGACTGCTACCTGAGAGTAAAGCCTTCGCAGGGCTAGCTAGAGGCTTAGGCAAGAGATTCACTATGCCATAGTTAGTTAAAAGGCAGGTGTGAACCAGGATATGATGCTTAGGAGCAAGAATGATCCTATGCTCTTCTCCCCCAGCCACAGGGACCTGCAAGTCTGATAGCATTACCTGTGCTGGTCCCAGGAACCAGTAACACACACTAGAAGACAGACAAGTGTGATCACAACATGTTGAAAAGAAGACTTTTCCTTACAGACAGTACTGATTGGTCCTTTGTTCTATAGTCAGATGTAGTGTTTTTTCTCTCCCCTATACATTCCTCCTGCCTGCTCTACCTGGACACGGCCAGCCTTCCCACTTCAGGTGAACATTCACTTATGCCCTTCCCAAAAGTGGGGATGGTATTTTTCATCTTGAGGAACTGGACCACAGGTTTTAGGGTATTTGGGGGAAAATGAGGCACATATGGAGTCACATATATCCTTGGAGTTATCCCACAGAACTCAGACGCATCACACCAGAGGCTGGTCTGCTCCCTCATATCCCACCTTGTTGAGGGATAGTGAAAGAAAAGTATCAATGTCTTTCGGAGAGAGCAAGCCTGGCACCATGCTGTGTACTGGATAGGCCATGTCCATGGCGAAACCCTGCATGTGAAGGTAAAGAAGGGAAAGAGGAGAAAGGGGCTATTGATAGAGAGTATATCATATAGTCAGTTAGCTGGACTGACCCATTGGGCAGTGAATCCGCTCTCACTGAAACAATAGTTTCCTCCCAAAAGAGTCCTCCCACAGAAGAATACAAGGGACTGCTGTTATATGGGATTCTTCTACTGGGTTCAGGGTTAAGGTAGGATTAAGATAACCCTGCAGCAGAAAAAAAAGGCAATGATGTGCTGTTAGAACAGTCATTTCCTCAGATATATCTAAAAAGTTGCCCACCAAGTGCTATAAACTACAGAAAAGAGGCCGTGCTGCCAGAGGACACTTACTGCAGATCATTCAGGCCTTGGGCCTGCTGAGGGCGAAGCTGCCGTATGAGTGGTGCCACCTCTTTGGCCTCACAGGGATGAGGCATGCCCAGACCTCCCTGGGCTGCATGAGAGGCCATGTGGCACCAGACATAGGAGTTTCACTCAGACCTGGGGCTGCCATAACAGTAAATAACAGGACATTTTCCCCCACTGCCTTGTAGGGCTGGTTCATTGAAGACCAGAGTGCACAGCACCTTGCCTCCATGTCCAATAACCACAGAGGAGCCAGAGCTCTGGTCACAGCTAGAAACGCTCAAAGTTGCAAGGGAGGGGAAATGGGCTGTATAAAAGTTACCTGAGGAAGCCCAGGCATTTTTGAAGAGGAGACTGGGAGGGCAGGAGTCACTTGAGTTGGGGGGTGCTGCCACCTCTCTTGAGGTAAGGGGAGAGGACCCCAGAGGCTGGCAGCTACAGAAGTTTATTAATAATAACAGATTTCTGTGCCTACTTTATAAAGCTCATACGACTGAAGCAGGAAGAGCAGAGAGGGAGCAAGGCCCAGGAGGCACATGGTCTCCCTGCAGGGGTGGGGAAGAGGGTTAAGTGCCGCAGGATCTGAGATAACAAGATGGTGCCTGTGCAGTGCCAGAAGCTGAAGGGACACTCAGGGCCTTCCACGGTAGGGGCCCCACGCCCCACCGAGAGTGGTAGCAAGTCAGTGTGGCTACACTCCGTTCAGAGGACAAGGTCAGCCAGCAGCCACACGAAACCATCCCAAGACAACCCTCCTGCCGCCCCCATGCTGCACCGCCAGCTTGGCCTGTCCTGCTCACAACACCTGCATATCCACCACCAGTGGGACCCCTATCCCCTCATTCCACCATCTTCTCCTCAGCTACGACCTTTAGGGGCACCATCTCTCACCAGATACTTCTTTTACACATTGAGATATAGATACATCTCACCCACACCTGCATCTTGCAGATCTGAGTGCACAAGGAGTGGGTTTTACTTAGTGAATAATTATAAACCTGATTATGGTGGTGGCAACACACAGTTCTCCTGGCTGGCCAACAGCAAAACTTCACACTGAGGCATCTTTGTGAGTGGGAGTCCTCTGCAATGTGAAGTACCCATTAAACCATGGCTAAACGGATTTTTGTGTCTTTTGCCAAAAAGTTGCCTCCCTCAGCTTCATTCCAGCCCATGCCTGAGGACTGAACCATGCACCTGCTTTTCTGCTCACCCTCAGCTATCAAACAGGTATAGCACCTCCACTCATTTAACCACTAAAATGGAAGCTTTCAGCTCAAGTCACCATTTCTTAGTCTTTCCTGAAAAATATGAGTTAATTTGTTGTTTCTCTTCTGAGAACCAAAAAAGGGCGATGCTCCATGCATACAATAACAACACACAGAATTATGAGCTTCTCCAAGTACAAAGGGGTGCATGAGCATTTAGACTGCCATTTCCCCATCCCTGGCTTATGAGTCAAATGTTTATAAAACTCTCTCTGAGAAAAGGCAATACAAGAAATGAGCTCCGCTACTGTAATCTAGACTGCCCCAGGTATGTAAACACATAACAGAAACATTTGAATTGGACACCAATTGGAAAAGCCCATGTGCAGAAGCTGCAAGATTCACATCACCAGTTACCATACACCTTGACATACTCCTTTGAACCAGGCGAGTTATAATTCCTTGTCAAATTATATGAATCAGATGTGTGACTCTCTAATTACAGCTGTGAAAACCATTATACTCAGGATCTTAAAACTTTCTATTCAAAATAACCCTTGAGGAAGAAATTTCTCACGAAGCTGCTTGGTCAAGGTTCATCGAGTGCTGGAAATTCTGGGGGAATCCTGTCAGGAGATTTAGAGAAATGAGAACAAGCAAATGAGGTGAGGTACCGATATGTGGATTGTTCAGGCTCTTTTTTTTTTAATTTAGGGTTTTAATTTTTGTGGATATTTATGCATATTTTCAGCAGTTCTATTTTTGCACTCACACAACTCCAAATAATATTTTTGGGAATTAAAAAAAAAAAAGTCCCAAATTCACCACAGACTTTAGTTATGTGAGAAAAATAACTGCTCCTACCAAGCTAACAAGAGCCAAAGAGCAACCAATCATTCTTCTGTAACCTGTTTTGCTGAAGGAATGTTTCTTCAGAAAATAACAACACAACAATACTCTGTACTCTGACAGGACTTGTGTGAGAACAAAGTTCTGCTGTCCCTAGTTCTCCAAGCATTGTATAAATATCAGTGAATTTAATTTCACAATCCCCACATGGAGCAAGAGGTGTTTTCCTACCTATTTTACAGATACTAAGTCAAGGCAGAGATGGTTAAATGACCACTGATGCACTCAAAGATGCACACAAGTAGAAAGTGAGTGACAGAAGCAGGAATGAAAGACTGAGCATCTGTGTTTGGATGGGTGGATTGCCATGGAGCAGCAGTGTGTTCTGTGGTTTCATCTCTGCTTCTCACTGACTAAATGCTTAATCTCCACTATTTTTTTGAAGAAATTGTTAAAGATTGTTTTATTTAGTCATCAGAAATCACTCTGTTACTTCACACAATGTAGAGAAGAACATTAACTGAAGCTGTCAGTAAGAGATGATACACAGTTACTTCCCTGCTGAATGTACTTCAGCATCAACTGGAAACAAATTTTGACACACTTTCCAAAGTTCAGGCACATAGCTGTGTTTGCACCTCTTTCTTGATGGAGCTAGAGTCATGCTCAGCCATGTTGGTACAGGAAGCAAACCCCAGAGCTGAAGCAAAACAAACTAAATTATATTAAACATAAATTCTGACTCAGAATGACCATACAGGTTCTTGATGCAACTATTCTACTTTAAGTTTGCACCTTTTCTTAGCTGATTCAAGATTAAATGTTCATGCACATCCCTGTGTGATTTCAGGTTGTGGTCACACATTTTTTGCTGACTGGAGCTGAAGCACTGGAGGGGGGAGGTTCATCTTCATCACCACTCTCAATTATTATTGCTGCCTCAGTGTAACTGCTCAATCACTCTATCAAGACTGTCTGGGCTAGGAACCCTCCATTACTAAAGTGTCTAAACTAATCCAGAACACTGTGAAAGAACTTATTTAGGGAATATGCAATTAAATCTTCTAAGGAAGAATTTAAGTCCCCTGACTTCACAAGTCTGGACAGAGACAGAAATAGCAGCTCATTTAGATAGGCCTTCATCCATCTTATTGCAATGGGATAATTGTTTGCATACTTGGATCTTGGCTGGTCATGTTAGCTGAAGATCTAGTTCTTCTGGGATGATCAGAAGACCATGAGATACACAATCTGGGTTCTTCTTAACTTAGATGTGAAGAATAAGGAAAACAGATACAAACACAAATACAATAAAAAAATATTCCTTCGTAACATAAACGTGGGGTTTTTTTCATCTTTTGTCCATAGTGATACCTTGACTGGCAATCCACACTGATCAGAGAGACATCCAGCAAAGGATTAATATGCTACAAGAAAATATAATATGCTGCTGTTTTCTTTTAACAGAAACAGATCTGAACTCCATCTTCATGTGCTAGATTCTTGGGAGCTGATTCTGGACCAGCTCCTTAGCCAGCCCCCATTTTTGGCATGCAGCTGTGAAAAAGTTGCCGAAGGGAGTTGTGTCAAAGGGCTTTTGCTTTGCTCTTAATGGCTCCACGTACAGTCTGAAGGAATCTGAAACGCTCACGAAATGTGGTTTCCCCTCTGGTGTTTGCTGTTCAGCTGGCTCAGCAGCTCAACCATTTAAAACCATTGTGAGTGGATTTAGCACTTGTGAAATAATGCTGGCCTATTCAGATTCAGACAGGGATGGCAAAGTCCACCAGCACAATAAAAGCCCCTCTCCCCTCCTTCTCAGATGAGGAGCCAGGATGCAACAGAGTTTGAGGGAGAAGACTACTCCTATCCAGGTGCAGCTATACGGATCTTGGGGAAAAGAGATAGGGGCCTACCAAAATAAAAAAACTAACACATGCGCAGAGGAGCCAGTATCTTCATCATGCCAGAAAAAGAAAAAAAACCCAACAACAACCCACAAAACAAACACACCAAAACCCGACTACTTCAGTATAGGAAGCAAATAATGAAGGAGAGGAAAAAAAAACCAAACCAGGAGTGCAGCCCCAGAAGAGAGCTCCAGTGAAGTGTGATCCACAAAACAGGTTATGAATGTTAGTAAGCAAAAGGGGGAGAACAGATACAGAGAACTGAGAGTTCTGGAGGTCTCTATCCCAAGAAACCAGAGAAGATGGAACTCCCCACTTCATCCTAGCCTGAGCAACTAAGTATAGCAAGAGATACGTTTCACATCTGAGCTGATCTAATAATACTAATAATAATAATTCTGCTGAGACCATGAAAAGAAAGAGATAACTAAAGCTATCTCTGATGTTGACAGAGTTGCAGGCCCACAGTTGATCTGTATCTTTACACAGAGATTTGAACTCAGGACCAGGTTTAGACAGGCAGCTCAAGAGCAGATGGCAACAGGCTTTGGTGGCTACTAATTAGGTTAGCTTTTGGTTAGCGATGTTGAGCTGAGCAGCCCACTGTTTTATTTCCAACCCCTTCTGTGCTACCTTCAGCCACAAGCCTCCAGGCATATCCCTGAGTTATTGGATTCGGTCAGTTTTACAGTATTCACTTTTTTGGGCCATGGCAAAATGGCAGTTCTTTTACAGATTCCCAGGTGGGGGAACGGGCTCAGGGTTCGGATGAGGGCCAGCATGGTGGTGAACTCAGGTGTTTACAGCCAGGGTGGGGCAGGGTCGCTTTAAAGGCTTCCTCTTGCCTCACTCGCACAATATACAAACAGGGACATTATCTCTCCTGTGGGAGCAACTGACTCAGATGCCTGGCCAGCTGCAGGGAAAGGTGTCTCTGTAGCCGCCAACAGCTAGCTAAAAAATAAAAAGATGCATCACTTTGTGGCTGCAAGTGATAACAATACATTCCTCTCCATTCTGATCCAAAAGCAATTTTTTTCTTCCTTTGTTCCCCTCCCTGTTTTTTCCTATCTGACGAGAATTTGTTTCTCAGCTAGGAGCCTAGTCTGTCTGTTATTGCTGTGCCTAACATAATTTTTATATTCCTCCCATTTTTTTATTTTACGTATGATGAGATGACTTATGAAAAGTAAAGTTCAGCCAACCAAACCTCAAAGGAATTATGCAAAAGCAAGTAGCACTGAGCTTTACCATAAGCCTTGTACAATTAACCACGTATGTCCATGGACTTGATAAATCTGTTTATGAAGTACATTGAGGGTATATACTGGTGCAGCTCTGGCTGGAGCAATCTGAAATGATACTGTTCTCAGTGGCTATCCTTCAATCAGAAGACACAATCTCTAGCACTATTCTTGACCTCTCTGAGAAATAAGGGACAGTGCCTAGACGACTAACTCCTCCAGCTGTATCAGCCATTTCCATACACATGGCACATGACAAAGTACTTCTTCATTTGTTATCATCTGCTTAGTAGGCATAATTGTAAGGCTGATTCAGCAGAAATGAGAGCAACACTTGTGGGACGTTTGTTTTAGGACCAGCAAAATACACAGGCTAAGAGAACACTGCTATTTACTGATCACAATCTTTGTATGGAAAGATCTATATCCTTTGAAGGCTGCCTTCTCCTCTTGGTGCATTGTGAAGGGCAGGTAGGACTCTGTGACTCCTCTTGGTTATGCTATAGATAATATCCTGTGGGCCCAAAACTGTGGGAATATTGTATCTGTTACCAAGCAGCATTCAGTCTGCCTTTTGCCCAAGGCATCTGTATTACGTACACAATCAACGCTAACATGTTGATACCTGTGAGCAAAGGGAAATTCACATTCTGTACTCGAATACTGCAGCAGCCAAGGTGTTAGAAGGATGTATGAAATTAAGGTAGGGAGGGCAGGGAAGGAGAGGAAAGTCTTCACAGCTGCATTCAAATGTAGTGGGTGTAGCTGAATGAAGGCCTTCAAGGTGGAAGACTGAAGAGGTATCCTTTGAGGCAGTATATTTTCAGAAGGTAGATTACAAGGTAAGACATTTTCAAAAAACCCAATGAAAACAAGAATATTTGGTGCCAGGGTCAAGAACTGAGGAGAACAATTGTAACAATGTCACTAAATGTTTATCTTCTTCTCAAGTAGGGATAAATATAGAATAAGAGTCAGTGGTGATGATCATCATATTAATAAGTGGAAAGAAGTTTCTTTTGCCCATCTTCTCTGGTCATATCAGCAGCAGCATCGGAATATCAGGATGCCCAAACAAGATATGAGAAACTGTGAATAAGAAAAAAGGGGAAGACTGGCATTTGGTTGTGTTTTTTCAGAAAAAGACTGTAGTGACTGCACAGAAAAGCACCACAAAACCCCTCCACAGGGCTACTGCACAACACATTGACAATAAAGCTGAGCTTTTCCAATGACAGTGAGGTCTGCTGGAGGAGGCAGAAACCAGAAAAGGAAAAGTGTGATCAAAAGTGAATAAACTATAAGAATAAGCTCCTCCATCACTTCATGCTAGGTATGTATAACTGTTTCAACATACACCTAAAACTGAGAGCTAATATGATCTGCTTCTCTGAGCTCATGCCAATTAATGACCATCACAGCCACCATGCTGCCTCAAACACAGGCATCCAGTGCCTAGTCTGCCCCATGTGGTCCAGGGTTTTTTCCCCCTCCTTCTCCCTAACTCTTCCATCCTCCTCAAACATTCAGGAGTTCATTTGGACTCAGCTTTTTGGCTACTCCTTATAAGAATCCAGCGCCAGTACAAAACATGTCTGCACCTCACTTGAAATCCAGGGCATTTGTTCTGCATTAGCGGTTCCCACATCTTTTGTCCCTTGGTCACCTTGAAATGAGAAACTACAGGATAAACACCAGATACAGTGACAAAGGAATCATAAGAAACGTCTGTTCCTGCAAAAATTTGTTTCCAGCTCCAGAAACTTGCGTGTTCAGTGGCTGAATGTGAATGTGTTTCAGAAGAAGACTACATTTGCAGAATTTGGGCATTCAGTTGTCAGAGAAATGGTTATTCTGCTTTAATCTCCTTCCATTTCTGTTCTGGCCCAGAGGCATTTGCTTCCCCAACACAGCCTCCTAGGGAGGCCTCATTTGCTACACCCCTTCCCAAAGGTCTCCCAAAGCAATGTCTGCTCAGGAGATCTCTGAAAAACACAATTGTCACTAAGGGGATTTGGGCCTCCCTTTAATTTCTGCCATGCTGCACTATAGCTCCTCATTATAAAGTTAGCTCTTAAAGGTTCTTTGTCTCTGCAGGGTTGAAAGTTGCTGACTGAATGTCTGGGCCCAATTTTCCAGCAGTCTTCCTTTAACTGGCCAGTCTCAGCTATGCAAAGTGTTTGCATAATGCTACAAGATCATTCACATCCATCTTATTTAACATTTTGAACTTGTTTTCCAAAGGGGTTAATGAGAAAACAAAACACAGCCGGAATAGTAAGTCACCAGAAAAAAAGTACTAGCTTAATCTTTTAATATAGAGACCGAACAGCAGTTCTTTTCACAGAGGGAAGAGGACTGACATTTTTTTCTAATCTGAGAATGCAGTTCTCAGGGACAGTGTATGAGAAAACAGCAGTAATCTACAGAACACCCAGGAACAGTTGTTGAAAGATTCCCAGGGTGTTACTTTTGGCAGGACATCAGGTTCCAGTGAAACCCACTGAAAACACTAGACTAACAACAATAATAATAATATTTTACACAGATGAAGTGTCTTTCATCTAAGGGTCACAAGAAGGCTTCAGCAAATGGTGAAAGAGCTCCTTGAGGAGGGGTAAATGAAACTGATGCTCTGTAGATGTTGCCACTGATTCACTGATGTAGAAGATAGGTTATTGTGTACAGAGTGTTAGAGGGTACAGAAAGAAAAGAGTTAACATGTACAGGCAAGCTTGGGAGCATTCTTCGTAGTGAACTTGCATAGACATAGTAACCTATTTTTTAATGTTTTCAGTAAATCAGCTGCTGACATTCCACATACACAATTTGAGCACCTGTACACAAATCAGGTAACCAAAGATTACACTGTGAAAATACACAAAGTACTAGGTGAGTTCGTGCACAACTACTTGACTCTGATGTGAAATTCTAAATACTATGCTAGCAATTCCTGCTTGGCACGCTCCTGTATGTTTTCTGAGACCAGTCTGGGACTTTAAAAATATGTATAACCATGTACAAGCATATGAAGAGTTAGGGACTAGAAATAAGAGACTGGGGCGGGCCACTTGTGAACTGCTAAAAGTTTTGGATCCAGACCCATACTTTGCACTGTTAGCCCGTCTCTGGGGGAACCATTCCACAGTGCGGCTACCTTTCACAAAACCCAGGATGCTGCATCAGTCTGTGCCACATATGAGCCTCAGCCTATACTTCGTACATCATACTGTGAAGTTGATGCTTGTGGTGTTACAGTGGCAAAACTTCCAGTGGAGATACAGCTTCTACTGCATGATTAACCACTTGTGTGGCTTAATTGGATTGCTAATGAGTTTTTGGCACAAGTATATCATCAAATGTTGCTACACTGACCTTACCTAAGTGACCTTAAGAGGACAACATATATTGAGATAAGTGGTTCCTTTCCTCAGGGTCTCTCAGTGTATATTTCATATGAGGATTACATCTTGCTCTTTGTAGCCATTTCCAGAGTCAACATCACCCTTATTTCCCAGCCCAGCACTCTCATCAGACAGCAAAAGCTGTTGAGAAGTCATTGTGTCCCAAACACACAGAATTCCTACTCATTGTTTACATGAAGGAAATTATGTGAAATAAGTCATGTTTCCTCTGTGTCATAAGGGTAACAACAATAGCAACAAAAGTTTTGTCATGACTCCCCCAGTCTAAGACAATGACTAACAACCAGAAAGATTAGATATCAGGATGATCTAATAGCCTGCTGCTCCCAAAAGAGGGAGGCCCTGAGCCTTTTCAGCCTACGACCCTTTGCTCCTCCTTATCTGCTGCTCCCAGAGACACATCCCACCTTGCCCTTGCACTGGCATTTGCCAAACCCTTCTCACAAACAATTCTGCTCATTAAAGCTGGAGAAAATAGTCTATTTTTCTTTCTTTCTTTTTTTTTTTTTTTTTTAATTTATCTTGGCTTAATGAGCTGAATTGGCTCAGAACAGAATCTTATGAAAGCAAGAGTACAAGAGAACACAAGGCTCGTAGTAAGAGCATTTACTCTGGACTCTTATTAGATCACCATAGCTACAAGGTGTAACCCTCAGAGTTATGCGGAAGACACTGTCTTGCTGATAGCTTCACTTTTTCGTATACTGACCATAGCCAGTTTCTAACATAATTTGGTCATATCAGGAAGGGGATTAGCAGAATAACTGGTGTAATTCAGAAGCTGTATTCGGGTACAAATGCAGAACAGAGAATAATTCTGGCCTCTTAGAGCTGTGCCATGCAATACCACAAAAGAATGAAGAGGGGCAATTAGAACTGATGACACACAACTGGAATAGCTTTTATGGGTTGAACATACCATGATGGCAAGGCATCACAGCCACTAAGAGCTGCACAATGCTTTACTCACTATCAGATATACCCACATGTCTTCCCTGTGGTTTGAAACAGCATCTATCACTAGGCTAAAACATACAGAAGCACACTAAGCATCATGAGTCACTGCAGAATTCAAGTCCATTTTCTCCATCCAGTTTTGCTTGCCCTGGACCCAGAGGGCACCTTGTCAGAATCCTTAAAGAATCTTCAACTCCACCCCCAGTGGAATGTCTTCACCTCCCTACAGATGCATGTGCATTTGTTCCTTTCATCACTCAGTTTCTGCACAGAGATGTGTAACTGCTACCATTGGACACAGGTTAAAGGTTTACAAATTGGTCTTAACAGCTGTATTTGGAAACTAAGTTCTGAGAAAGTGAACTATTCTCATCTTTACAGATTCTGGTTTTGAACAACCCCATAGTTACAGTCAGAGATTTAGAGAGATTTTTGTAGCATTAAAAGAATGGTTTGGAATTTCTCGTCCAGCCATCTGCCCTCAGACTTAGCAGATGACTCACTAGCACTCACCTCCATTTGTTACTGAGCTAAAACTTTTATCTCCTCAGCTTCTTGCAACTTCCACTCTATCTTTTCAGGAGCAGAGCCTGTTCTAATATGAAAGAACAAATAATGGGGGAAGTGCAGCTCAGAATTCAAGCTTTCAAAAGTGCTCGTGCTAAATTGCAGCTGAGCTAATATGCACGTATGCACAGAGGCATTTGCACGCATAAATCACTGCTTGCTTACATCTGGCACACACGAAGAACACACTGTTTGGCACACTTTAAATGTGCTTCAACTACTGGACTGCATTCAGGTCTGCAGATAATTTTGAAAAAGCTTCTTTGTAGTCAGGAGACACAAAACCTTACTGAATGTTTTGCTAATATTCTTATGTATCAAAGATGCTCACTGTTGCCTGCCATTTCCTGATGAAGTTTCTGCAGCCTTGCATTGATGAGATTATCAAAATAGGTGCTTTTCATTCTCGGGAAGTAGAAAACTATCTCCGTATCTCAGATGTTACTTGTTTACCCTGCTCAAGTTTGAAGCAGTACTTACAAGCAATCACAGTTCCCGAGCTTACTGCTTAGTTTGACCAAACTCCAATTTCAAGGAAAGCAGCTACCTAAAGCAGCAAGTAGTTACACCATCTTATTCAGATCAAATAGTTTATTGCAGTCTCACAGAAGCTGCTCACCATTTTGCTTGTACATTCAGCCCCAACTATGGAAGATACGGCCAGAGAAGTCTGAGGTAAAAATAGGTGCCACACCTAAACCGTTCTTACTGCCTTGTACCAGATTAAGTGTACATCAAGTACATTTTCCAGAGTGGTTTGTGAGAACCCATTAGTCAGTACAACATTGATCATAGTTCTTTACACTGTATTTTTTTCCCCTGTGAGTTGCTTAGATTCCTTCTGGGTCCTAAATGACAGCTTTTGAGAAAGCAGTATTTTTTTTTACTCCTAACCTGGAAATTTACTATCTGCTCAGAACTGCTTTTGAGTTATGCAAGTCCAGATCTGTACTCCTTTCATAATCATCTACCATGGTAACAAATAGGGCAGCACTATGTCTGGTCCCTCAAGCTCTGTACTTGTGCCAAAGGTAACCAGTTATACTAGCATAATTAATTTTGATGCATTAATAACACAACAGCTTTTGTCTTTACCAGCCAGCATATTTGCCAGTAAGATTCATCAGACATAATTTACCAAAGTCCTTTCCTCTGTTAACAGGGAGAACAATCCCTGAGTTTAAAGAACAGGGGAGGCATCTTCATTTAGGGATTAATCATCACTTTATAACTCCTGCAAAATTCACACTCCAGGCTCTGATTTAGTTACACACAATAACTGTGGCTTGCTAATTAAGAACAACATGGGTATTAACCTTTCTTCTTTTAGGTTCTTGAATTGCTGATTTAAAATTTCTCAAGTGTGAGAAATGTTTCTAAATATCTGAGGTGTGAAATAGCAAGGACATTTGCATCTGCAGCCAAACCGACAGAGGCTGGAAAGAAAGGCATGATTTACATTCAGTACCTCAACCTATAACCTGGAGGACATCTGGAACTCTTCAAACACCAACCTCCACTCTATGAAAGAGGGACTCCTCTCCTGTGGTACAAAGCAGATTCACCCTTTGACTCTATTTGTTGTCACTGAGGGAGCTTTAGCTTGAAATTATCCATTCCCTCCTATGACTTGTGTATGACACAAAGCAAGAAGTACTCCAGAGACATGTGAAGCTGACACTTACAAAGCCTTTCTGAACTCATTTGAAGTCTTGTCTTGGACTTTCACTGGAGTACCTAACAGGTACCCTTGCTTTTCAGTTCATGTAGGTTTTCCCAAAGATCTTGAGACACTCTCTATTGTGAACTGAGATGAAAAGAAAATGGTTTCTGCATCTTACTTAAGAAAGAAAAAAAAATAGTTCATTTTTTATTTCCAAAGTAGAACTCAATTACTCATTTGTCAATCCCAATAAAGCTACCCTTATAGTAGAAGGAAGATAATTTACAAGGTTCAGTCCACCACATCTACTGGATGTTAGTCTAGTCCCTTACGAGTGGAGTTTGATAGTGTTTCTGAATGGCTGGCATCATGGGATGATACATCATCTTAGCTTAAGACATTTCTTCTGATCATATACTATTAAAAAATATGTGATTAACTTTTACTTCAGTGCTCTATAAAAATTTTTTATTTTCCTGATTCCTTTGAACCTGAACTGGATTTGATAGCAGGTTTGAATTATGAAATTTTATGCCAACTTTGATTCAGTTGCATCAATAGCCTTGACTTTTTTCCCCAGACTTTCACTTTGTTCACTCCTTTAATGCTACCAAGACTTGGTAATCCCTTTGTAAGTGCAGAATTCCTTTCTTAAGGGAGGGGGAAAGAAAAAAGGATTAAAAGCACACAAGATAACTTGCTGTACTAAATCAAAGCTTTCAAGAAAACGTGGCAGAGATGTAAGAGGAGGCTATGAGAACCCTGGAGGCAGTGGCAGAATGCAGCATGTGCACAGGAGCACAGCACCAGTTGGGGCAGGCCTGGGGGCAGACATTAGGCAAATTAGGCATATTCAACCATGCCCCCATCATGAGAGGTTTCACAGGGAACCACCTGACTCTCTTCCTATTGACTGTGATGAAGGGATTCTGAAGGTAGATAGTTAAATCATTTCAGCTGGGACATCTTCAGTGCATTCACACTGGAAAGGTCTACTCTTTCTGTTTCCTCAGTGTCAAGACACAAAAGCACATTGACTGAAAACTCGTTCTAAAGATGATTGTGGTATGTAGGGGTGATGGGGGGAAAATGGTCGTGGGGCAGAGTCTACTTTATTACTCAGGGACTTTCAGGTACATCTGCAAGACATGCACATTGCATAGCCCCATGCTGCGGTAGCAGAAACTGTTGGGGGGGCGGGTGGTGTCTTTGGAATAGAAAAAAGTGAATAGAATGAAAACCATTTGTATTGGATGCTACTATTAGATTTCATTGTGGTCTTTCTTTCTGTGGGATCCTGGATTCCCAAAGGAAAAGAATTGCCAGGAAGGTCCTTTCTGTGCATTTTCCAGGTAGCTACAATAATTTCTTACATATGGAGATGTCATTTCCACAATGCAGTGATTTCTCAGTTCAAGGATATATTCCAGAAAGTACAGACTTGCCAACTGTCCAGAAACACTAGGTAGTCCAAATGGGGCTGCTTCTTCATTTAACTGTCAAATTTATAGCTGATGTAAGAAGTGCCTTCTCTGTTTTCCTCTCCATTTCTAGATGTATTCCAAGGGATTAAATGCAGTTTTAAAAGCACTTATGATCTGTTAGCAGTAGTAGCCATCTCTTACGCTAGCTGTAGCTGGAAAAGCTACAGTGATTTTGCTAACATTCCAGTGAACTGATTATTCAGAGAGGGTATTTTTGATAGCAAGCCCTTAATTCTTCATCCTGTAGACCCAGCTGGTCCACAGAGACTGACATCATTTGACCACAAAATATAAGATACTAACCACTTCAGCTTTTGCCAGAGTATAAATTGATAGCTGAGCACTGATTAAAATTTCTTTTGGAATTGGTGTCCACTATATATGCTATTATTCACCAGTGGCATGCATTCAATGTCTCTACGCAATTAGCCAATAGGGTTTTTTTCTATGGATATATTTGCCAAGATGAAAAACCAGAAATATTTAAACCATTTCTAGTGTGTTTCCAACTGCTGAACTATGTTTTCTGAACCACATTGTTGAGTCGTGATCTAAATTAATGAATATTCTCCTGAGCAGCTGCTATTTAAACAGTGATTCTCCATTTTCTTTTTTGGTTATGAACTGTAAATCATTGAAGATTAACACGGTCAGGTGGGGCTACACATATGCACAATCTGGGTTTGTTACAAAGCAAGTCATAATAGGCAGCCATTTCTTCCTCTCTCCAGGTTTGACAATCTAGTCTGGAATGATTTTATAGTCTTCTTTGGAATGATGAATATTCTTGAAACAAAAAATGTCCATCTTTCCAAATTTATGCTGGTGTTGCTATTGCCAGTTTGACAGCTGTGACATACGCAAATTTCACAAGAAAGTTTTGGTTATTGTTTTGGGGTTGGTTTTGTTTTGTTGTTTGGTGGGTTTTTTTCCCAGGCAGCTCAGTGTCCTGAAAGAGCTGATAATGAAATATTGAACAAGCATTGTTAACATTTACTTGGAGCAATATAACAGCTTATCTATAAGTTCTAGTAAAAAAAAAATCTTGATATGGAATAATTTTCCATTGGAGAAAAAGACAGTTCTAATAAATCTTTTCAGAACTGTGTTGACAGCACTAAAATTTTTGAAAGTTTTCTACCTAAATGTTTCAGAAACATTTCATCTTTTCATTTTGAAATAGATCTTTGTTTTGGATTTGATTGTCCTGGTATTTCATGTTACAAAACATTTAAAATATTGTTGGATTAGTTAAAACATTTTCTCTCAACTTAATATATATATTTTTTCCCTTTGACTTTTCTTTCCCAGACAATTTTGAAACACTTAGCACCATCCTTCCAGATCAGAACAAAATAAACTGAATGTAACCAAGTAATCAGGGCATATTATGCACTCTCCTCTGGATCAGAGCCACACAAGATCTGGATCAGTTACAACTTTCTGCTGAAAAGCTTGTCTCTTCATCTCAGGCTGCAGGGACTCACATACTCAGCTTTGGACATCCTCTAGTTAAGATTTCAGTGTCAAAGCATTGGCTATCACAACTGTAATCCTAGTGCTGTAAAACCCACTGAGTGTGTGGTCTTAGCAAATTCCATACTCTGTAGGAAGGTATCTTGAACAAACACTTCATACTTACAATACACTGATCAATAAAATGGAAGAGTTCATATTTTATGAGACTGTTGCATGGAGAACTGAGATTTTCTGCATAAAATATTGACCTTTCTTGATCTTGGAAAACAGAGGAAGAGCTGAAAGCAGTTAGTAACATACTATGTAATTATTGATTATATATAACTGTTGGTTGAGATGCAGGTTTTCTCTAATCTTAACTATACTACAAGAAATTCAATGATGATTACTAGAGCATGTAATTGAGGTTGTAACAGATAAACCCTGGAAAGAGTTGGATATTTACTGGACAAAACCAGCTACTGCTCAAGCTGTTCTAGCATATACCAAGAATCAATCCCTTTCTAATCCGTTCTCAAAAGGTTAACCTATCCATGCATTGCTTCAGATGGCTTTGGTATAGAAAAGTAAAGCAAGCAGAGGATTGTTTTGGTTCAGAATTTGACTTAGTGGCCATGTCTATGGCTGCTGTGTTTTTGTGTTACTTCCAGATACGCAGATATCTCTGTAGATGTTTGTAACCTACGGTTTGGCAGGGCAGGCTTAGCTGCAGCACAGCAGCCAGATGGATTTTGTGTGCTGAAGTCTGTTCGCCAAAGGAAGATGTGACATGTACTGGTATGCCTTGGGCTCTCAAGTAGTTATTTGTTCATGAAGAAATTACTATGCTCATGCAGCCACACATATGACACCCCTCTGGTGCTCTTGGTTATTCACATACTTGAAAGATCCTGAAGAAAGTCATGCAATGCTGAGGCCAAGAGCTAAACACACCACCACCTTCAGGTGCTGTTCCATAGTTGTGTTCTGTTCAAGTAACCATTACAGAAAAAGACAAAACAGGAAGATCCTTCAGGTGGTTCAATACCCATCCAGCTTATCATGCAACTACAATAGTATTAGTACAGTTCCACAGCCTTTTCAAGGGACATAAATCTGTTTAAGCCTTGCATAATCCTACTGACCAACTATTTACATCTTTGGGATTTCATTAAAGCTAAGTGAGTCAATTAAATAAAAGAAACTTTTGATGTCAGGACATAATCAGATCTAAATGATACACTGCCTTCGCTGTCTATTTAAGTCTGCAATTTACTGTCATTTCAAGTCATGCTAGATTATTTATAGAGAGGAAAATAATAACAGATACAGATATATGGGAGAGATGTTAGAATGTGTGCTGTTCTCTGGCAGGAAACTAAGCAAAAGCAGAGAAGTTGCTTCAGGGAAAATACAGCTTCCTGTAAAAAAATAAAAACCCAGCACTAAGAAATGTACTTTGCCATCATCACATGGCAAAGTCCCTATAAGCATTCTTGGTTTTGGAATCTCTTGAACTTAAACTTTTTGGTATCAATATACTGATCCCGCAGAGCCGTTTGAATAAAGATATTACACAGGTTATGTGGTTGAACTAAAGAATTGACCAAGTCTAACTTTACCTCCAGTGTTAATAGATTGATAGAATAACTGCTGTATCAGCACCAGAGCTGACTCAAGTTTACCAGTGTACAGTGATACGTTTCAAAAGTTTAGGAAGGGTAACAGATACTCATGAGTCCTTGGGGATCACTGAATTATTCAGTGCCACCTTCTGTGCAAGGCTGATGCTCTATCACTTTGCTGCTTCTGCATTGAATCCAGTACCTGGTATTTTACTAGAATATATGAAGTTGTCACATCTTGGAGGTTTCAAGAGATGGAGAATTTGCCCCCTCTCTTGGCAAGTTATCCTACTCTCTTAATTTTCAATTTAAACTTGCCTTGATTCAGCTTCTTGTTACAGGATTTTTTAATATGCTTTCTCCAGCAATAATACAAAGTTGGTTTAGTACCAGGTAGACTCTACTACTTATTAAGGCTGATTCAAGTCTTCTTTTAAGCAGGACGGCTGGATCTCTTTCAGTTTCCCCTTAGAAGGCATTTATTAGTATTTTCATAATTTGTATGGCTCTTCTCCCATGCACTCTTCAGACTTTATGGGTTTCTCAGCTGTGAGAGAGTTTCTCATTATTCTGATATTAAACTAATGAATCTTATGAATACAGCCCTGCTCCTGTCATCACTGTAGAACTGCCATGTCCCACAGCAAGCTCATGTTCAGCTCCATTTCCATTAGGACGCTTAAATCCATTTCCGAATCACTGCCTTCCAGTTCTTAATGCTCACAAGCTGTACTTCACTCACACTGTACCTAGCAATTAATAAAAAGACTAGATATAAAACAGGTTACAGTTACCGTTATCAATTATTGCATGCCAAATCAATGCAAACTGGCCTGACAAAACTACCTGGCCTATGACCATGTTGATTAGAATCAAGGCACCCGTATTGATTCAGCCAAGGTGGTTAAATGATCTTCTCTTGCCTTCCCTATCTCCACAAACAAAAATTAATAGATTTTGTTAAAAAAATATTAGTCTTACATGCTTCCTTAACCACATTTGTAGCCTCACGGTCCACATGCCTTCTGTCACAGGCTACCTCTCATATACTCTATTCTCTAGGCTTGCAAGGGTCTTTTAATAACACTTCAAGCCAGCTTTGGGCTCAAGAAATGACACAGATAAAAACACTGAACTGTCTCATCACCAGTCAACAAATTGATCCTAGTTTGGAAGGTTCCAGCCCTAGCACTCAACATCTGCCCCAAATCCAGCTACAGCACCAACTAATTCTGGCCACCAGAGCACATCACAGGGGATGTTAAAGGCTGTTAAAGGGCAACAAACCCAGCAAGGTATCATATAACACAAGGAATATTTTCAAATAGTATTTTCTGAAATAAAAAATAATGCAAAAAATTCCAAACCTCACTTTATACTGGGCACAATATGATATATTCCCTTTCCTCCTCTACTAGTTAAATCTCATATCAAGCTTTCTCAGTATTTGCCCTCCACTATCAAACAAGTTGGGCATGGATTATCCATGTCATTTTGCTTTGCCTTTCTTTGAGTTAACTCTCCTTTAGACTCAAAAGTTTCTTTAGTGCTCAAAGACTTATTACAAGTCAGCAAGAGAAGGCTACACACAACTCCTTTTTGTTTATCTGGTTCTATCTAGGCATGCTGGGGTTTATCTTTTTTTTTAATTCTTTGTGGTTGCTGTTTATCATCTTTCATAGCTACTTGGAAGGGTTTGAAGGTACTTATGCATTCCCATGAAACCCAATTACATCATCCTGCTTCTTTCTAAACACAAAAGAGAACTATGGGTTATTTCTGCCTTTCTTGAATGATTAAGACTTCCTCAATCTCCTGCCAGCAAGTGAGCTATACTATTGCTAGGAATTATGTTATTGCTGTTATCCTTTAAAATGCCTTACTGTCCTTAGGCTGCGAGGCAGAAGTTTCTTTTGCTCCCTCTCAAGTCTTTCCCCTCTTTATATTTCCACAGTCTCTAATTTACATAATTGCTGCCTCCTTCCTCTTTCTTCTCCTCTTCCTCATTTATTTGATATATTTTTAATAGCTGCCTTTACTTCCTCACTTAATAAAGAGGTGCCGCTAACTGAAGATATCCTTATTCACCATTATGAAATTGTGGTGTTTAGTCACCTAGTAAGCTTTCCTAGAATAATATCCAGTTTTCATTCACATTTTCTTGTTTAAATCTCACTATTTCTGTCCAAGTTCCTCCTCCCAACCACTTTCATTCATCATTTTCCTGGTTGCTTTGTGAAACAAGCCATTTGGGAGCACAAATACACAACTAGATATAGTAAACATAATAGAAAGTAAATGTTCTGGTTTTGCTTGGGCAGGTTAGAAGCAGGATGCAAAGCTCTTGGTTTAAAATCCTAAGAAAAAAAGGAGATTATCTTCAACATCATTTCAGAATATGCTGGACTAGGGTTCAGTTCCTGTTCTAATTTAGTCTCATTACTTAGTTACAAGCAGAAGTTACTAGGCTTACCCTGGCAATCTCTTTTCTAGGAGTTAACCAGCTTTACTCAGCTTGAAAATTATTGGAAAACTGTTACAGGTACTATTACCAAAGAAATGAGAGGCTGCTGGGAAAATTAGATTAAAAGGACTAGAAGTTCAAAGCAGCATTAAAATACTGAGTACTTACTCCTATTAAGCCTTTCAGAAGCTTGTGCTTTATTAACAGTAATGATGATTAAATGTACTGTTAGTGAGCTGTGTTAGACTGAGGAGTCCTGGGGGAAAAAAACTAAGGCATAGCATTAGCTTGCCAGATTTTTTGGACTACCTTGGTGAAGGATGCAAAATGCACATTGTACCCAAAACCTAAGAACAGATGAATAAAGTAGCCTAGTTGATGCTTTTCCTTCCTGTTAAATGCTGCTCTTTGAGAATTACAGGAAAGCAAGGAACAACTGTTCCCGATGATACAGAAGTTCATTAGAACTGAAAGGGCTAATGATTAGGAGATTAGAATCTTGATTACAATTGAGCATTGATTTAGCAAAGATGTGGTATGAATTTAAAGTTAATTCTTGGTAGACTTTTTTTTTCTTTGAGGGTAAGTATGATAACACACCAGAGGAGCATCTAACCATGTATAAACACAACTGCTAAATAGCTTTTTGGGCGGGTGGGGGTTGTATGTGTTTTTTGGTTGGTTGGTTGATTAGGTATGTTTGGGGGATTTGGTTTTTGGTGGGTTTGGGGGTGGGTGGGTGTGGGTTTTTTTTTTTTTTTTTCATTAAATCAGATCTACTGCAATAGCTAGAGGGAAAGGAAAAAGAAGAAAAAAATTTTGGGAGAGTAGTCTTCCTAATAAACGTTATACACATTTTGCTACAGTATTATAGCTACTTACTTGATTTTAGTACTGCTATTTGTGAGGAAAACAGAATAGTTATAGCAGAAAACAGGTAAAAATGGCTGGTAGCAGGGAAATATTAAAAATATAGCAGAAGAAAATCAGGGCTTTGGGGTATGCCAAAGTCAGGGGTCTGTCAGAAGGAAAATGACAATTGTTAACCTTAAGAAAAGACTTATTCATCCCAGGCATGTCTGAATTTATAGTGTTACTTCAGGCAATATAACTGATGCAAGGGCTGAGTTGTGTTTTATGTATAGTATTACAAGAGAAGTAATTCCAGTAGAGGAATAAAAAACTGGATTATATTTTTCCCCCCACAAAACCAGCCTCCTTTTATTAGCTTACGTTTAAGTTTGGAATCTTGGATAAGAAGAGGTTCAGAAATTTCTGACTTTACTGGCTTCCTTAGCTGGCAAAAAAATTAACATAAAGGATTAGTCTCAACTTCCCAGACTAAAATAAAAACCAGTGTTCACTGCAGTTCAATTTAGTTATCTTGAAAACGATGAAATAATACTGCAACCATTTCTCAGTTATGGTGAAACCAAGAAGCTTCTATGAAAATATTTTTTTAAAAAAATTGTTTATCTGCGGCAGAAAATAGAACTAGCTCCTAAATATTTTGCTACAGAAAGATCTGGAACATACACAGTTTGGTGCAGCAGATTTGGGTTTCAGTGTTACAGCCAATTATTTTTTTTAAATTAGGTCATTTGGTTTTTTTAAGAAATATTGGTAAGTGGCATATGCGGAGATTATACACTGCAGGTTAAAAGCAATGTGCTTTTTAACAGTAGTATTTCATGTCCTATGTATATTGTTTCTCAACATATAAATGATGATCTGTCCAATTGGAGTGGCTGTATTTAGGCTCACGTTTACATTTCTCTATAGTTGAATGCTAAATTAGAGCCATCATGTTGTCATCCTTCTCTAAGACACTGTTGCTTGGCTTTTTAGATTTTTTCCCCTCACTGTTCCTTTACGCATTCCTTCAACTCATGGGAAGATCTGCTTTGAACTTAAGTATTTGATTTCCCCACCACCACCACCTGGGAAAGGCTCTCTTCTACTTCAGAAACATAGCTCTTATATGCCAAAAAACTAAGACCAGGTAGTGTACATGATAATACCACATTAGTTCCCTACCTAGACTAATACAGTTTTATCCTTACCTAACCTTTGACATCCATCTTTAAAATGCACTTTTGAAACCACTAAGAAATATCTTTATGATAGTGATCAAACATTGCAATAGGTTGCTCAGAGAGGTTTTGGACGTTCAATCCATTTAACACTTCAGTGATATGACCCTGAGCAACCTTAAGTACCTTCACAACTTGCCTAGCTTTGAGCAAAGGGTTGGACCAGATGACTTCCAAAGGTCCTTTCCAACTTAAGTTATTCTCTCTTACATATGGAAATTAGCAAGTACATGTTAAGGTACTCTCTTTTCCCCTCTTAAGAATCAAAAAAGAGAGACATTTTAAATGGTCTCCTGTTTAACATATGCATCCTCATACAAATGCTTCTGCCAGGACCACTTGCTTCTGCAATAGTGCCAGTGAAAGATGACTAGCTTTAGCACCAGAAGCATCAGCATATCACATCTTGATTTGAGTCTCTTTGGCAAACGTGAAGTGGTGCACTCTCGTGCTAGGATCCAGCACTGGATCCACTGTCGGTGATGTCTGGAGTGACTGTGGAGCTTGGCAAGGTCAGAACTAACAGCAGAAGTGCAATGAGAACTCATGTGGAAAGCAGTGCTGATGGGTGCTGGTGCTGAAAGTGTCAAATATGCATGCTGTTGCTTTGAGTGGAGGAGTGTTCTTCCATAAGACTGGTCACAGAGGCATCTTCCCCTTGACAGAAATGCTGTTCTTCAGTATGTGAAATAATTATGAGATGAACACGAATTGAAAGTGCACTTCCTCTTGACCTACTTCCCAGGCAGGGAAGCACAGCTTGATGCCCTCCTGTTTGGAAAGGTAAAATTATCTCTCCGCATTCCCTAGGCTCTGCATAAGCCTCTATTGTTTGGTATCAACCACATGGCTAATCATCATACCTACTATGCAGTCTCTTTTAATGATTTCCTTCCACCTCTTGTCAACACCCAGGCTGACTAAACAAACTGGTTTCTTTGGAGAGAAGCGTACCTGTTTAGCCCGTCAATAAATACACCTCTTTTTTGTTTGTACTGTGAAGGTAAACATCCAGAATGATAGTGCGAGCTGGCTTTGGGAAAGTGGCTGATCATTCTGAGGTACTCTAGGACTGTGCACATCTGAATCCTGCCTTGTTAAGTGAACAGGCCTTTTTTTACTCACAAGGTTGCAGGATGCATTTTTACCTCACCACAAAATCGATTATATGTTCCATTAATGCTGGTGGAGTCTGGCTGGGGCCCTGAGCAGTCATGTACAAGTCCCACAGCAGCTCAAAGCTTAGAATAGGACAGTAATGCCACTCCTGTGGCAATCTTCTTGCATGAAGCACAAGCTCCAAAACTAGCATTTTTGATATGTGGACCTTTCTGTCCCTTCAGAGAGGTCTGTGGCTCTCATTCTGGTGTCTGTAAGGAAGTACAGAGGATGTCCCAGCACAGCTCTTGCTGGCATTTCAAAGCCACTAACTGAGCTGGCACTTTGAGAACTGCTGAGAACCTTTGCTGGGTTTGGTCTTGGAAGTCCTTGGATTGACAGGTGATGATTATTGCAGGCCATCTCCTCCTCCTGGGGAGTCATTCCACAGTTCTTCCATCAAAAGTAACTGTTTGAAAAGGGAGAAGCTGCTGAGATATCCTGCCCTAGATAAGCTTCCCACAAAAAAAAAAAAAAAGTATAAGAAATAAATTTGTTTACTGATATACCCAGTTCCTGATTTTCTAGGTAACTATCATAACTGCTGGTTTGCTGTAGCAGGGTATTACTGTGTCCAGGCTGTGAGAGCAAGCACCGAAAGTATAAAGGAGAAAAGAAAGCTCAGCAATACAGCAGACAGCAGGCTGTGGAGATTCTTAAATTAGTACTGAGCCAAGTCAGTAAGTCTGTGCAGCCCCACATAGTGTCATGCAGCTGTACCAAGGTGGACTGGAAGCAGTAGAATGCAGGGTGTTGCTAAATGATTGCTCTGTTAATCCGTAACCTGAATAAACCACCCAGAGATAAGTGAGAGATGACGGTGTGTAAGTTGCCAGAACAAAATCCCAATTTCAACTTCATAGGCAGAAGTTTGTAGGTCACAGTGAAGAAATTTATGCTACGGAAGAATCTGATCGTGGGTTGTGTTTTTTCCCCTGTGTTTACAACACCAAAGATAATGCCTTTTGCTGTAAACTTTACACAGGATGAATTGTGAATCAGCATACATGAATCACCTGCCAAACCCCTGAGTACGTCAGTGATAAGAGAATACAAATTCAAAAGTGCAGGTGCCGTATCAGCAGCTGGAGTGGAGCTGACAGCACAGCTAGAGACAATGACCATTTCTGAACTCCTTCCTTGCCACGGTTTCAATTTTTCATCTCACTTCCCACAGAAAAATATGATGCATCCGAGTGACGCAACCTCTATGACAAATTTGGATGTCCACCTGACATCTCTTGGCGTGTCAGCAGTGACAATTTCATTCAGTTTGAGCATCCATAGTCACTGCTTAATCTTAGGCATCACTACCTAAACTTCCCATGACTACCAGGTGTGTCCAGTGCCCAAGTTACAGTTCTCTGTTTAATCTCATGGGAGGTTTTTTTTGTTGTTTGGTTTTTGTTTGATTGGTTTGGTTTAGGGTTTTTTTCCCCCTTCTCTTTCTACAATGTACTGATGTAACACTCCTCCCCCAGATGACAGTTCTGTCATCAGCAAGGATGCTTAACAGGGAAACTTCTTGATGAGATTAATTCATAGGAAACTCTTTCAAAGGCATTGTTTTGATTGTCACAGCAAGTACAGTTTCAGTTAAACTGGGCTCAGATTTTCTTCATTTATTTCTGCAGCCTAATTAAATGCATATTTCTTAATTAATTACATTAGAAAAGATTGCCTCACATGCACATAAACCCAGTCTGACTTGCAGAAATGCTGAGCGTGCCAAATCCACCAAAGCCTTTTATTAATCAGTACCCTTGGACAGAAACCCACACCCCAACACTGCCCACTGAATGCCTGCTACTGTTTGCCCCAGGAGGTCAGTGGAAGCTTTCAATAGAAACACAGCTGGCCAAGTCAGATACCTGTCAAACAGGTCTTGGCTGAAGGTAGTTGCAGTCAGAAGGCCATTACACAGCCATTTGCTTAAATGTTGCTTTGGCTTCCCTGATGCAAAGCACTTCCTGTGACACTTTAGAAATATCAGCATAATGAAGCACAGAGTTTATTTCCATCAACCTTCTTTCAAGTGAATAGAAAGACCTTAGTGTAATTTTCAGAGAGCAGTATTTTGCTGCACTGTTGGCTGGAATGGCTGCCTAAGCAAAGTATTGTGCCTGAGAAGTTCCCACTGGTTATACTAGAAGATCCAGCCCTGTTAGGTTCATTAAAAGGAGCAGCACTCAGCTTACTGGTTAGGAGAGACCACTGTTAATTTTGAAGTGGAGGATTTATAAGTCAGTTATTGCTTCCATGAATCTGAAACAGAATGCTGGACTGGATGGGTAACAACAACGAGATCTGCTGTGCCCTACCACTGGGATTGGAGACAAAACCATAGGGGCCACCATGGGTCTATCAGCTAGGCAGGGACCAGCAATCCGACCTGCCTCCCCACAAACACCTGCTGTTTGCAGAGCCTTCTCACAAGCACGACTTCAGCCACGTGAGCTTCCTTAATAGCCTATAAATGCTAACTAACACATCTATTCAGTAATCTAGAAAGCCTTCAACACTTCTGGAAGCATCAAACCCTAAAAACTGTTCCTTGAACTTTGTTGTCTATGTCTTGGTGAGGAAAGTGGTGGTGTATATTCCTTCTGCCAGATTTGAGACAAGTAAACCTTCACCACTTAAGGCTACACAGAAACACTCCCCTCAGAGCATGATTGCTTTAAATCATTGTTTTAAAAACTGAAACAAGAGAACGCAGTCCATGCTTGTTTGCATTCTGTGCACTGTCAGTGAGGTTACACAGGATTTAGGCCAAGGCCAGTTTTATTTCTAAAATGGTATCTAATCTGACCTTTAGTATTGCTTTTATACAAAGCTGAACAGCCACAGCAACAGCTGTATGAGGAAACTAGTCCAAAACATAATACCTCTCCAAGTCCTACTGCAGTGTCCTTCCTGTGGTGCAGGGAAATTTAAGACTTCAGGAGGCTACTATTGGCATTCAGACTACGTAGTGTTAAAGCAGGTGAAACAGTTTTAACCAAAGAAATTTTATTGGAATTATGTGTCAGGTGCTTGATATTCAATATTCAAAAGAATACAATCTAGGACTATAGCAACCATTTAAAAATAATATATCAGATTTAATAAGAGCCAGTTTTACATGCATGACCAGCTTCTGAAGTAGCTCTTTTTACAAAGCTTCCCTCCTGAGCTTTGCTGTAAACATTACTCATTATTATCTTCCAGTCACAACTTTGTCCATGGTCTTCTGTATTATTTTAACACAACATAAAGGCACAAAACTAAATTAGGTGATTAACAGAGGGAAAAGGAGGGAGAGAGCATTCTACAGTTACCACATATTTCTTTTAATGTGTGGATTCCTGCAGCACTCTCTCAAATAAGTTACATCAGGCATCTTTGAAGACCAAATAATTATGCTTTCTGAGCTCTTTGCTCTTAGACTTCAAGCCCTGCTCTGCAGCTGGTCAGAAGTTTCCAAATTATACAAAGCATTTTTGCAATGCTTCCTAGCCTAGGAGGCTGTCTAGAAAGCATATAACCCCACGTAGTAATAGTTATACCCGAATACGTAATCCGCTGGGGGGGGGGAGGGGGGAGAGGGGGTGGTGGTGGTGCGAGGGGAAGCTAGTATTTTAGCAG
Organism: Falco naumanni; assembly: GCF_017639655.2. Lineage (NCBI taxonomy): Eukaryota > Metazoa > Chordata > Aves > Falconiformes > Falconidae > Falco > Falco naumanni. The sequence goes on from NC_054058.1 coordinate 24,704,428, forward strand.
AGGCATAGGATAACCAACGGCACTGCAAGCTTGCTACCATCTTAACATGGAGCAACCCTTTGCATTTACAACCGAGCACCACCTGCTGGTTCTCATCTAATTTGGCTGTTTCTCCTGCCAGTAAATCCTGAGAGGATATCTAGAATTTAGGAAGACATACTGATGTAGCTGTTACAGCTGGGACCTGAGATTTCAAAGTTGAGCTTCTGAACTCAACAAGTCACGAAGGTGGAGGCAGCTCTGATGCCACAGCCAGAGCAGCCACCAGAAGGAGATAAAACTCCACAGCCCCCTAACATGGAGGGCAGCTGGGCAATAGCCCTCCTCACTGCATCCACTCCGTCTCAGAAACCAACACAAAGCAAGCAACTCACAAATAAAAAGCAAAAGCAGCAGAGGTCCTTTCCTTTTCTGTTGAATTCCCATGCGCCTCATCCTCCCCATTATAACCGAGTTCTCCTGGAACACATGATTTCACCTTACTCCAGCATCCCCTAGCTGAAACGCAAGTTGCTGATTTTCTCACCTAGTTCTTCTGTTGTGCCAGTGACCTGGTGATCTCAGTTCAACATTAACTACTTACTCCAGTTTGCCAAGAACAGGCCTGTTATCTACTGCTGTGAAAAAAATTCTTATCCTGGCACTTCTAATTCTGCTACTTTGATCTTATAAAGTATCTTAGTACAGTTGCTTGCAGAGCCAAACTGTTGGAGTATAATTTAATTTAACATTTTTAACTTTAGCTGAGACAGCCAAAGATAAGTGTTTTAATTTTTTAACTTCCATTGAATTCAGTGGAAGTTGGACAGGGAAGCCCTAGTACCCTTTTTTAGGAAAAAGGAGATATTACCAGCCACCAGCTGTTTCACTTCTGATTTCTGCCCAACAGTAATTCACAATGTATGTTTAACATACTGATATACCAATGGCCATTTTAATGGCCCACTGTGTCACTGCTCTGAATTTGGTATGGCTAGCTGTTATAGCACCATCAAGCTGCACCGAAGGATGGAAAGAAAAAGGAAAACCAGCCACTTCCTATTAATCCTTCTGTCAACATAGCAAGCTACAAACCCAAACAACAGGATGACCCCACCCTTGAAATTCCTCCAGGAAGACAAGGGGAAGCCAAACTTAATATTTCTAATTACCAAAGAAAAGCTTCCACTCTATAACCACCTTAAACCTCCTCCCTGAGCTTTACTGTACATCCTAAGGCAGGGCCTTCGCTCAGCTTTCAATTAATTGATTAATAGGAACAATAGGGTCAAAGTTTCCCAGCTCAGATCCATCAAGTTGTTAAACCCATATAAACCAACACAACACTAGAGATGCCGATTTCAGGTTTTCCTCCTGTACCAAGAGTTTTTTTAAGGATGTTATGTGGGATCTTTCCTTAGTTCCAAACATAAGAAGGGCTCCCTTGGTGACCCAGTTAGCTGTGTCCCTGGGCTCCATTGCTCTCTAATGACAACACCTTGCCTGGGAACGCCAGGGCCCCTGCAAGGGCTGAGCTTTTATAGGGGCTTAATTACAGAGCTTGGACCCTCTGTGTGACATTGTTCAAGATCTCATTGGTCTGTGTGGTTTGGAAAAACTTGCACCAGGAAAAAAAAAACAACCCACAAACAAATTGCTCTTTGGAATCCTTCTGCTGCCTCCAAATCCTTCATTCTTTCCCACTCTCAAGGTCAGCCTTCTGAAGCAGCCACCTCCAGGGACTTACATAGGACACAAGAATATCCCAGATATGTGCTGCTGCCTTTCTGCAAAGGGAATTGCCATGTGGGTTGGTACATGAGCTTGGATAGGGGAGCTGGTTCTTGCACAGGGTTCAATTCCTCCAGAATGAAGTTCCACAAACACTAATTGCAGCAGATGGCATAACTGCTTAGCTTGGTTGCTTCCAATTTAGTATATAGAGACTGTAACTTACGCACTCCAGGAAAAAGGGCATGGCTAGGACACACTTCCCCACTTGAGGATAGTGTGGGAGGACAGCTGCCCATTTTCCCTGTGGCAGCTGTTATTCCTTTGGCCATCAGAAGGCTCCAGAAGAAGGGGAAGAGCACATGCCACAGGGCAATGCAGAGGAAAGAGGGCAAATAATTCAGCAAGCATCAGGGAGAAAGCTCTCCCAGGGACTTCAGGGAGACCAGTAGGTTTATACGCACCAGGTAGTCTGTGGAAGTTGCTGGGAGGGAAACTAAGACTGAAAGAATAGACTCACCATGCAAAGACGCTTCTTTTTAAAAGTTAATGTGTCTCACCCAACAGTTTCTCTAATTAAAGAGGGTTTTTTATTTTTTTTCTTAGCTTAACAGACTGTTTTTATAACTCCAGTTTTACAGACTGGAGGCTTTTGGGGGGTTTTTTGCCTTTTGATGTGAGCAGATTCCACTTCAAGGTTCTGGCTGCTTCAGGTTTCTGTCACATATGGCCAAAAAACAGGTTCTGGCACAAAACTTACCCTGACCCCATCTGGATTTTCCTGTTGGTTCAGATTCATGTAACTTCAGCTAACAGCAGCAGGACTTCAGAGCAGCCTGAGCATTTCCTTCGCAATATCATCCCCAAAACAATGTCTGTGCCCCCCAAACAAAAGACACTAGATGTACCAGCAAAAGAGGAAAATTGTTGAGGAAGAGCCAAAGGGTGGGATGATTTGATTCCAGCAATTGACGAGGACTCAGCAAGCTGTAGTCTGAAAGAAGGGATGGAATGTTGCAACTGTCAGAAAACTAGATCAAATTCTGGGTTACTTCTGTTGCAGGCTGTCTGTCTGCCTCTAAGCAAGTTTATTTGTGCCTGTTATAACAGGATACCCACGATGTGATGAGGTGTCTGGGTGTCACTTGAATCAGAAAATAATAGCATCTCCTCCTTGTGGGACATATCCCTTGTTTCTGCAACTGAAGTATCCCCTTCCTGACTTGAAATACAGTGACATTTTTTTCCAGAAGATGAGGAGTAAAAGCTATTGTATTCAACACCTTACCTGCTTATAGGCTTCAAAGGGGCAAAAGCTTAACCATAGCTGCTTAGAAGGGAGTGCCTCTAGGCCTATATAAGGCATTTCACTGGGTGTTTTCCACTGCTTTAAAATTCTCAACCTGTAAATGTTTCCCATCAGATTGGCAGACTGTTTCAGAAATACCACTTGTATGTTCAAGATCTGTCTTGCATACATAAGCTCAGTTTTCTTAGTTGCCTTTTGAGGATGCCTAAGAAGCAGACATCTCCAATGGTCCACGAGATACAGGTGAAAAACAGATGCCTTCCCTAGTGGGAATTTCTTTCAAGTGTCTTCTTGACTCAGCCTTGCTTCATACTGACCCTTTCTGAAGCAACACATGCCTAAACTGCTCAATGCTTTGCCACCCAAAGGAGAAATACAAATTAAGCCAATGAATCCATACTAAATTAAGAAACTTGAATATACACCTTCAAGGGTTAATATAGCAAGAGCAGGAGACGGAAAAGCCCTGTATTGAGTAATTTAGAAATTAGCTATGCTCATATATTGTCCTGAAAAAGTAGAGTGGTTCTAGCTGCTGGTAGCCATCCATAACTGCTGTCATGTAGGTGTAGCTTTGTAGTGAAAGTGAGAGACTCGGGGGCAGGACACCGGTCTCATTCTGTACTCTGCCATCCTTCACTGGTCTGAGGTGATGCCTTTTGGCTCCTTAGCTGGTTCACTTATTAAAACATGGGTAATAGTTACATGTGTAAGTGCTCTGCAGAAGCTAACAATCCTATTAAAAATACAGTTTAACTTTGAGAAGCCTCCTACCTTTTTATCCCTAACAGTTGGGATAAGATGTTCTGACTGAGACTAGAGCTCCATTGTGCTAGTTACTGTACACACTAGAAAAAAACAAACACAAATAAAAACGGCATTTTCTTGGGCTGGAAAGCTCTTAACATATAAGAATTAAAATAGATTTATCCCCATTTTCACAAAGAATCCATGACAGAAATTACACAACAACTTAGAGCCAAGCTCAGAGCTCTCCAACTCCTAGAAGTGCCTTTATCGACACAGTCCCAATTCTTGTCCATTTTAGCCACAGCAGCAGTGAAACCCACTAAAATGTAGCTGAATGACTTGCCATAATTAATCCAAGATCAGGAGCAATAGCCTCAGTCAGACAATAACCAAACCACAAGCAGAAAAGCTAATGCATTCACCCCACACAAAGCAATACTCAACTGAGAGCAAACAAACATGATCGTTTTTCAGCCAGGCTCAGCAAGATGGCATGGATGTGCTCAGTGGTAATAGAGATGCTCCCACACATGCCCTTGAGAACACAGCTATGCTCCTTTCAAGCATGGCACCTCAGATCTCTCCCGGTTACCCATCACCCCAGCCCTGGCGAGGCAGTAGCAGCCTTCCTCGGCACAGCAGGCTCCCAAGCAAGAGGCAGCCCTGCAAGCCAGAGCTTAATGGAAGGGCATTAACACTAATTGAATCTGAACAGCCATAGCCATGCATCACTTTGCATTTTCTCATGTGAAAATGCAACAGCCATTTGTTAGAGCACTCCTAACATGTTTAAAATCTTTCCATCCACAGCTGATGCTGTTTCTGAGCTTGTCATTCCCAAGCAGCCTAGCACAGACCTGAGATGCTGCTCTTGCAATCTTCCCTACCCTGAAGTCTGTTGCTGACTACAAGTATCTGCCCCTGTAACCCCAGTTACCACCTCACTAGTTTCTGTATTCAATATTTAGCTTGGCCAGTCCTGAATGAAAATAAAAATAATAATAAAAAAAATCATCAAACAAACAACTGGGATTAAGGACTTATGGAAGTTTAGATCAGCAATAGCACCTGGGTTGGTTTTTTTGTTTGGTCAGTTCATTTATTTGCTTGGGGTTTTTTTTTACCTCTTCTGATGGCATGAGGCCAGATGCTCAGCTGCGAACTGACACAACTCAGTGTCCCAGTTCTGAACAAAATCAGCAGATTCAGCCTTTTTCGATCCAGAGGTTGGCTCAATTTCCTGGCAGAGGAGGAAGCTAAGCCTGGCAGTTTTTGAAGAAAGAGAATACTATGCACCCAGGTGAGACTAAATCAGCTGGGTCTGTTTGGAGATGCTGGCGAGTCCTGCAATAGGAGACAGACAGTGACCCACAGGACAAATACACTGTGAGTGTTAGTACACGTGAAACTGGAAAAAATGCGCTTTTTTATGTTATTTTAATACAAATAACAGAGGGATAAAACCCCCTGAGTTTCACTGTTTATGGATGTGGTTTCACCAGCTCTGCCTCTGTTGAAACTCCGAGTAATGTTCTCCCCTTTTTCCACCTGGACTATCACAGCTTCCCTTCTGTGGAGAGCCCCGAGCACTCAGTGACCGGGGGCACACAGATGTCAAAATCTGCAGATGAACCTAAACTCCAGTGCCTTAGAGTGAGGTTTACCTGGTAAATATTGCAAGATGTAAAGCCCCCTGGGAATAAGAAAATCACCTACCTAATTTAATCAGATTCAGGGGCTTACATGCGTGATGAATTCAGTCTATGTGTATTGTACGTGCAACGCAGGGACATACCACATTTCTACAGTAAATCTTGGCCATCTCTCTCCCTGCATATCACCTATGTGAGCATTATCATTATTTTACAGATGGGGAAACTAAGATCCAGGGAGAGCAAGTAGGATGCCCTAAGCCACACAGCAAATGACAAGTTAACCTTGGGCTTCCTCACATGAAAAGCAACATCAGACCAGGGCTGGGGTCGTTCTGTATAGAGAGTTGCAGGTCACTGGGCAAACAGAGCACATGGGACCATTGCTATACGCTTGTTCCATTTTAAGACTTTTTTTTTTTTACCCTACACATCTGCTACAAACTACAGTCAGAGGGGGATTGGACCTTTGGTCTGATCCAGTACAGCTGTTAGTATGTTCTCTCAGTTTTAGAAATCAACCTGACCCTTCAGCATTGGACGCAAACACCCTTAGACTTGGAAGAAATTCAAATTTAGGACCTTGCTTTAGGAATGTTTTGTATTAAAATGATTTATATGAACACATTTGCTCTTTGGATCTGGCAGCAGCCTGCAATCAGGCCCAGCTTTTCTTAATATTTTGGGCCATAAGCCATCCAGCTTGGGGATTTATTCTTCTTAACGTGTTTAGCTTTGTAAGCACCATGCAGTAGTTACTGTTATGCCTCCCGGCTGCTCTTCCATTTTTTATAAACTCATTTTCTCTGCTAACCTACTTTTAATATTTTTTTTCTTGTAAAGCTGTTTTTAGTCTTCCCCTGCTTCCCCCCCCCCCAAAAAAAAAAAAACCCACACCAAACAAAACCCAACAAAAAACCCAAACACCCACAAACCAAACCCAACAAACTGGGATAAAACAGCTCTGGGTGCTAAACACTAATGACCTGAATAGGCCCCAGCTTCTGTACCCTGGCTTTGGAAATAATGTTCCCACTAATCCTTTTGAGTGCACTCCCAATTCCATACATACAAAGAGCTGTTGTGTCATCCTGTGTCATGTCCCACCCCCCCATACACACCCAACTGCTTCTGTTCAACAATCAGAGATGATGCATCAGCACATTGTAATTGCTGGTGCCAAGCAGTTCTTGAGCCCCCCAAACCACTAACTGTTTCTGAGCTATAGATGGAGGCTCCTCCACCAGTGTCACTGCTCTTCCCACCTTTTTCTCATCTCAGCTACCTGGAAAAGAAAAATTATCTTCTCTTCCAGCTCAGCCCTACAGCCTGCCAGTTGATTCCTGGATCCCCCCAATTCAGTTTCATAAATACACTTAACGAGGGAGTTTAATATAGATTTGGTAAGACAGTTATTTGAGCGATACATAATTTATGTTGCCCTGTAGCATAGGAAGCCGTGAGTGGCATCTGAGAGTGAACAGATTCAAGATACTTGCCATACAGCAAGCAGCACAGCATGCCAAAGGGGGAAAAGAACGGAGGAGAAAGAGGAGACAGAAACCTAAGGAGGGGGTACATGAAGGAGGAGAAGAGCTCAATAACAGGAAAAAGTGTGAAAGAAAAGCAGAGGGTGAGAACAGAATGGAGAATAGAAGAAGAGGATGAAAGGAGAGAGGAATAGCTGAACAGAAGATGCAGGGTCTGCAGGATGAATAAGAGATGAGAAGCTTGGAAAGGGAGAAACAGAGAGCAGAGCATGCACGCTTGATGTGACAAGCGGGTCTCTGAAGGCTGCGAGTGCTGCAGCCAGCCAGGTAGCGGCACCGACTGCTCTGTCAGACAGAAAGCGAGGGCAAGGAGAGGTACCCAGTCTCTCATGGGGCTCTGCTGCCTCATGACTCAGCACAGCTCCTTCCCTCTGCTCCCCCTGCCAGCCACAGCCGGGGGGCTGCCCAGCTTCCCCACCCCCTCCCAACCCTTCAGCTCTACACGGCATTACGTTTTGCTGTTAGTCTCCTGCTCTTGCATGACCTTGCTTTGGGAAGCCGTAGTGAGAACATGGATAAATTGGAGAGGCTCTGCTGGCAGCGTCACCCAACTGCACTTCCCTCCCTCGAGTGATAGTAGTGTCTACTTTGGCTCCCCTTAGCTCAGGGATGAAGGCCCTAAGTGCTGCACCGCGGTAACATCTCTGCCAAGAAAGCTCACCAAGTTTGCTCACAGGTGTGAGATGAGACATAGGAGGTGGATAAAGCAAATGGAGAGTGGGACTCTGGTGAGTCTAGAGAACAGGAACCGTGATTAGCAAGGACACGGGATTTGTGCCTACCATTTGCCTAGGCTTCCACTTCTGAAGAGGCACAGGCTCTCAGCTCCTGGAAGTTACTTTTTGTTAAGAGACCTCTTTCATCCAAACAGTTAGGGTCAGTGAGCTCGCTGTTACGCTGAGCAGTGACCTGCCTCAGAAGTGTAGGAACACCTCAGAGAAAGAACTCCATCGGGCCCAGTCCCATACATGGGGAGAGCCTGAGATACAGGAAAGCATCGCCGATTTGTTTTCTAGGATTTATTCAATATGAATTGAAGACAACACAACCATTTGGCTCTGAACAGGACCCCTAGTGAGCAGAACAGATGGCTGTATTAAAAGGAAAAAATCCTAAGCACAACTGGACTAGCTGAGAGCCTCCACAGAGACTGAAGCAGGGGACTGGCCCTGAACACTCAGTTTTCCTTCTGCTTGCAGCATCCATGGCGAGGTTTACTATTACTTCTGTTCATGGAACACAGCCAAGATGCTTCTGTTGTGCCAAATTGGAGGAAAAAAAAGCCTTTGCCACACAGAGTCTATAATATAGTTGGTGCTGACCGAAGCGTTCCCTGTGTGTCACTTCTCTTGCACTCATGTCGCGGTGCACAAACCTGCTTCCCCACCTGCATGCTGACACACGCAGCTCTGCAGGGGAAGCGGGACCCATGGGGTGGGCAGACCTGGTAGCTGCTGCTGTTCCTGGCGCTGCCACTGACGCTGTCTGTGCCTAGGCATGGCACATAGGCAAAATATATGAAAATCGGTTCCCTTTACCCAAGTGAAGTGGTCAGGAACTGCAGGCAGCAAGGTCCCCCGGAAAAGACTGAGCGCAGGGTCTTTAACCTCTCTGCTTGCTCTCAGGGAAATCTGCTCCTCTCCTACCTTGCAAGGTGCGTCTTTAACCTTCATCAACTGATGTTTACAAAGTACTTCTAAAGCTAAACTGCCAACTGCCAAATACTGCGGAAAAATACCCGAAGATTTTCCCCAGTGCCCGATGCTGTGTGTGTGCCCGCCTGTGTGCGGCTGGCTGTTTATCAGCCGGGATCCCTGTGGTGGGCGTCTCCGCACCTACCCCTCCGAGTGCACGGCCTGCATTCATGTCTCTGTTTTCTTTGGCATCCTCCAGCATTTCCCTTGGAACTAATGGCCAGTAATATAGTTTCTTTTCAGACATCCCCCTCTGCCAGAGTGCTCCCATGAAGAGGATTATCATTCTCATACTTGCAAGCCTCATGCTGTCCCACTGTCTCTTTCAGTCTGTTCTCCCCTGGGGATAGGGTCACAAAACCCACAAAGTACACAGCTTCACAATTAGATCTGCTCTCTATTTTTTTTTCCCTGCCCTGAAAAAACACAACAAGAGAAACTGTAGGTTTTGTAGAAATTGTCCAAGTAGCTTTAGGAAAGCTCTGTGCCCCCCTCAGCCGCAATCTCCAAGTTTTGGAGGAAATATTTAGATGAACCTGCTCCAAAATTTTTCAGAAGTATGTATTTTTTGTAAAAATAAATGCATAATAAAAAGCAAAGGATTTCCCTTGAAAACTAATTTCAGTGGAAATTTTTTCAGGTAGCTTCAGTGAGCTGTGGAGCTCAGCTTGCCCTCTGGTGCCAGAGCCAGGTTTAACAGGCCCTGTGAGCTGCCCGCCAGCTCTCTACAGCAAAACCAGAGAGCAAGTTTAAAAAGAAAAAACAAATAATAATAAAAAAAAATATCAATCCCATGCTTGTAGTGATAGACATCCTCCTTTCTACAAGAATTCCTACAAAAATTAAAAACAACAATAGAAGTGAGAGTTAAATATTTGTGCATGTGTCCGTATGCTTTGAGTAAGAATAAAGCTTCTGACTCGGGTAAGTAGATGGCTGCCTCACTCAGCCCCTGTAGGGATCTGTATCGCTGTGCCACGTTTACACAAAAGGAAGCAGAAAGGGGATTTGCCTGAGGTCAGACTGAAGCCAGCAGAGTGTTTGCAGGGAAAGCAGCTGTCTCATATGTGAAGCAAAAACATTCAGAGATGGGACACAGGAGCCAAGCTCCAGCACCAGTTCAGCCAGCGCTGTTGTGTGACTGGGCTGTACTTCTTCATGTCCTAATTTCCCTACCCTTAAGAAGTGGCAACAGTGATACACCCCCACCTTGGGGAAGTGCTGCATACTAGTAGGTGCTGCTTTCCAGCAGACACGCTGGCTCTGCAACACTTGCAAGATGAACTTGGTGTCTGACTGCCAGATCCAGGTTTCCTCTCTTTGATGCAATATGGAGCAATTCTCACTCTCGGAAGGAGAACACTTTCAAAGTGACTAGAAAGACACCAACTCTAGCCTGATGACATAAATCGCTTTGATAAGCCTTCGGGTATGTCCTGTGACTTGACTTAGGTCTCTGTTTGCCAAAAAGGAATCATTTAATCTGGCCAGTATCCCACATAACACCACCACCCACCACCCCTCCCTGCTGTTGGGGCAATCCTACTGCAGGGAAACCAGAGTTGCTTGTGAGCCACAGCAGTTTACAGGACTCAACTTTAACACAAAGCAAAAGTAGAAATGATCCCACTTTGAAAGGCTGTGCATGCATTGTGGCAGCTCAAAACCAAAACAACTCACAGCCATGCATTCATACCCCACAGATGCAGCAGTTAGCTGGTGACAGCTGTGGCACCAGGCATCCCCAGCAAAGCCATCCTCCGGCACTAATTGAAATGCCAGGTCTCTGAAGGCTCCTGGTTTAAGTCTCCTGCTGTTTGAGGCTCCAGGCTTGCATTTCTAGCTGCTGGACTAGTCCAAATACTCTGTAAGGGCCAAATCCACAGAAGAGCTAGATCAACTAAGAAGGACACCTGAGTCATAAGGATGCCTGCAAACTGATTGTTTAGCTGCCTAAATGAAAGCTTGGTGTCTACCATCTGTCTTCATCCAGCAACCTTTTGACCACCTTTGTGGATGTACTAAGGTTTGGCTGACAGAACTTTGAAACAGAAATCACACTTTTTCATTGCTCAGTTTAAGTGTTTCACAGATCCAGTGACTCTGCATCGGAGATCAGTGGCATCATGTCTCAAACAGTGGAATACGCCACTGAGCTCATTCACACAAGAAAAGCCCACGTAAAAGCTGTCTATTTTCATTGCCCAGTTGTCTGGGTCACAGAACTCAGTACATTGCAACTCTACCTCATTTCACACTGCAGGTAAAGGAAAGTGGGGGCAGCCCAAAAGGAAGATGTGTTTTCATTTAACAAGACCTCCTGTCTTGCTTTATTTGTCTCCATATAAGGGACTGGGAACAGATGTCTCAGCCTCCTTGTACCAGTCCCTCATTTAACAAAAGCTCTGTCTTGTTTGTATAGCGTCCTTGTTCTTGCACGCTTAACTCATCCTTATGCAGAGAAACTATCAATGCTCAGCTTTGTGACACTGCAGGGAGGAGGGCTGACTCTTTAGGGATAAGAAAAAAAACATGAAAGGGTCAAATCTCAAACCTTGCACCATTTAGTATGGGTACCACTCTGTTGCAACAGAATCACCTGCTTTGAAGCCAGCTGAGACAGGGCAGTACTTAAATACTGTTTTTTAGAGCATGTTCCCAGGATTGGATCTTTTGCTGGCCTCCTTTCCCAAAGACATGAGATACCTCTATTTTTCCCCAGACACCAGACAGCAATGTTTAATAAGTCTTGAATACGTACACATTGCCTTTGAGTCCTTAGTAGCTCTCTATAGACTTCTACTTTTATCTCCTTCCAGTATCCTTTAGCTTCTATCTTCCACAGCAAGAAATACAGGATTTGCAAAGGGGCCACTTAAACACAGTAACTTTACTTTTAGAAACCACAAGAATTACATGCTTTCAGCGATCAAAAAAGTAAAAAAACCCCCAAAGCACTTTCCTACCCAAGCCAGCCCTTTCTTAGGGATCACAGTTCACCAACAGTTCAAAACTGGACACATGCCTTCCTGCTCACTTTTTACTACACATCTTCCCCACATGAAGGTGATTGCTGGCACAGGCTACAATCCCCCTCTGAAATCCAGCCCCAGTTTAAGCATCAGAGACACAACCACATCCAGTGCTCTCCCAGGATCACTGGCTTTGCTCACACTCCCACCCTGGCACAGAGGAAACCCAGGGACACACAAAGAGATCACAGACAGCAGCACAAAGCGTTATCCATAGCCCTTCTCTATGTCATGCCCAGAGCATGGAGATAAAATTACATTTTTTTACTTTATCTAGTACAAAAGGACCAAATCAGGACTTACCATTTTATGTAGGCACAGTCCTACTTCAGTAGGCAACTAGAGAAATCTCTTCCACCATTCTGAATGAAAGAGGTCACTTCTGGCCCTTATCTCCAGATTTAAAGGGTTATCCATCAGACAGTGCTGAGGGCAAGGCTGCTGGTCTTCACTACAGCTGACAGGAGGCTGATTACCGAGAACTGAAGCCTGTCTGCTATATTGAAGTGTTGTTTTTCTTTCTTTTTTCTTTTTTTTTTTTTAACAAAAAAGATCATAGCTTGCTGCAGATATATCCAAATCTTTTGTTAACTGTTGCCTTTACTGTTGTTTTATTACCAGCTGATGACACTCTGGGTGAATTGAAAACTACCATCCTATTTTCTATTTTTTTTTTCCCCATCATTTGGGTCAAGACAGCTAACAGGGGAACTCAATTAACAACAAAGATTGACGAAAAAACAGATGGCTAAAAGCAGCCAAATGATATACAGTTTGCAATTAGGTTAAGGGCTACCAGGTGATTTACCCCTTGTAAATACCTGTTTCTTTCCACTGACAATAAATGTGCCTGAATGATTGAAGTCAGGTGTGATGGATCCCACCCCTTGTCTTGGTGGGTTTCAGTGCCTGATGTTTTGAAGAAATAGTGTTCCTGGTTTCAGAAACAAAAATGTGGGCTGTCCCATCTGCTCTAGCATCTTGTCTAAAACAGTAGCCAGCAAAAAGTCTTTGGAGAAGATATAAAGCCCAGCCACTGACAGTCGTAGGATCATAGAATTGTTTAGGCTGGAAAAGACCTTTAAGATTGTGAAGTCCAACTGTTAACATAGCACTGCCAAGTCCACCACAAAAAATGTCCCTAAGTGCCACATCTACACGTCTTTTAAATACATCTAGGGATGGTGACTCAACCACGTCCCTGGGCAGCTTGTCCCAATGCTTCACAACCCTTTCAGTGAAGAATTTTTTCCTAATATCCAATCTAAACCTCCCCTGGTGCAATTTGAGGCCATTTCCTCTTGTCCTATTGATTGTAACCTGGGAGAAGAGACCAACACCTACCTCATTACAGTCTCCCTTCAGGTAGTTGTAGAGAGCAATAAGGTCCCCCCTGAGCCTCCTGTTCTCCAGATTAAAAAAACCCAGTTCCCTCAGCCGCTCCTCATAGGCCTTGTGCTCCAGACCCTTCATCAGCTCCGTTGCCCATCTCAGGACATGCTCCAGCACCTCAGTGTCCCTCTTGCAGTGAGGGGCCCAATGCTGAACACAGCATTCAAGGTTTGGCCCCACCAGTGCCAAGGACAGGGGGACAATCACTCCCCTTGTCCTGCTGGACACATTAGTTCTTCTGATACAAGCCAGGATGCTGTTGGCCTCCTTGGCCACCTGGGCACACTGCTGGCTCATGTTCAGCTGCCATCAACCAGCACCCCCAGGTCCTTTCCCACCAGGCACTTTCCAGCCTCTCTGCCCCAAGCCTGTAGTGCTCTCTGGGGTTGTTGTGACCCAAGTGCAGGACCCAGCACTGAGCCTTGGTGAACCTCATACAATTGGCCTCAGCCCACTGATCCAGCTCGTCCAGATCCCCCTGCAGAGCCTTCCTGCCCTCAAGCAGCTCATCCCAACCTGGTCTCATCTGCAGACTTACTGAGGTGCATTCAATCTCCTCATCCAGATCATTGATAAAGATATTAAACAGAACTGGCCTTTGAACACATGACCCAAATGGAAGATCTAATCCCCTGTAAGTGTAAGGCTTGTCTGTGCCCTGAAGGAAAGAGAATTTAATATTCCTTGCAAAATCCCTGGCTCTGGGTAATCTACATTATTGTAACTTTGGACAAGTTTGTTTTCCATAAAAATAACCAGTATTTTTCTAACCTTGCTGACCTCTTGATCACCACAAGTGTCTTGTGCCTATTAATATCATGAGGCAACTGTGAGGGGAACGTGGGCACTCTCTACACTTTTAAAACACGCAACTCTGACTCTTTCCCAGGCTTTCTAGATTAACGCTGTGGGGAGTCAACAGCCCGTTCAGCACGGATGAGTCTGTCAGCTTAGCAATTGCACCAGTTCACGCGGTTTCTCCTGTCTCCCCAGGGTGTGAATCCTCAGCTCCGGATTAACGGGCCGATGAACATCAACCACTACGCAACGAAGAAGAGCGTGGCAGAGAGCATGCTGGACGTGGCACTGTTCATGGCAAACGTCACGCAGCTCAAAGCGGTGCTGGAGCAGGGGACATCCTTCCAGTACTACACCACCCTCATCGTGCTGATCAGCATCTCCCTCTTCTTCCAGGTGATGATAGGGATTCTCCTCATCATCACTGGTAAGGTGGTCACCAAAGCATGTGCAACTTCACAGGGCACCCCATGGCTTGGCTGGCATGGGGATGGAAAGGAGAAGCCTCTTCCCCCAAATCATTCCCCCTAGCTCCAACCAGGGCTGTGGGAGAACTGAGGACAGCTTGACATGGGTGGTGGGGAGGTCTGTGTCACTGCTTTTCAAAGTGGTGTGTGCGTTGGTTTTTTTCTCTTGGTCAACAGCTCTGAGCACTACACTTCCTTCAATTCCCCACTGCTGAATCCCTGTTGTAGGGATAGAGCTGGTTTTTGGGCCTCTTGCTGCCCATCCTGTAATGTGCCCCTTCGTGCATTTCCTGCAGATACTACATTTTAGCTTTCACCTCACTCAAGCTGAAGACATAATAATTTAGGCAGAGGTGTTCCCTATATTCATCTCACATTAAACCAGCCCCACAATTCTCCTAGTGCTATACTGACAGTACATTAACATCAGCATTTCAGACAGGCTTGCCCAGTGCTCCATCTAATACAGCAGTTGCAATTTTCAGCCTCCATCACATGCCCCGTATTAAAAGTCTGCAGGACACTGACTTTTCCTGTACATCCTCTGTGGATTTTTATGTGAGACACAGGATGGCAGGCTACAGGAAATCCTGTGATGTGTTCGTTCCCCTGCCCCACATGGCACAGCCTTTCCCGGTGGCAGCCACCGTGGCTGGAGCCAGCTGTGAGGAGAAGGGGGACAGGGGACTGCAACTGAGGGCAGGAAGCCACAAGGCTGCCATCTGCATGGCTCATTGGCCAGACAGCCCCGGTAACCCAGGGTATTCCCGTGCCCGAACTGATCAAGGCCCATCAGCTACAGCTGATCCCATTCATGTACCCAGATACTTCTTGGCCAGGGGGGTGAGGAGGGGGTTGATAGCTGTGTCAGCACATATGTGAGATCTGGGCATCAAGGAAGAACTGGCCTCCCAACTCTAGCACAATGTTCCTGACCTTGTGCCCCATGTCACCCAGCCATCCCTTGCCATGTCCCATGGCCATGCAGTGGGGGGGGGTCACACAGCACATGCCTGGCTAGCATGCAGCAGTAATTTGGCTATTCTGGGTTGGCCCATTGGAAGGCCACGGGACCTCCATGGCAAAGCAAAGACATGACATAAAAAAAGACGTTTTCCTCTGCTCTGTCCTCATACATCACCCTAGGGCAAGCTATGGCCCCTGTAAGGTTCCTGGGATTATTCCCCCAGCTTTGTGGCTGCACTGCCTGGGGGCACCATGGACATCTGCCAGGCAGGGAAGGCTTGCAGGGTCTGGGGGACTTGGAGTCAAGCTAAAAATCTCCCTTTCTTTTTGCACTGTATCGCACAGCTCGTTTGAACCTGAATGATGTTGCAAAGCAACCCCGCCTGAATATACTCAACAACGCTGCCACAGCTCTCATCTTCATCACAGTCATCCTCAACATCTTCATCACAGCCTTTGGGGTGCAGAAGACCGGCCTCTATCCTACCAGGAATTTTCGACCTTACTAAGTCATGGGGCAATGGGGCCAGGTAAGGAAGGGGTGAGTTCCCATCACTGCCAGCCCCTGGAAGGGCTCTCAGTCTCAGAAAACACCATTGCAAGGTGGAGAAGGAGAAGGCGAAACTGCACAAATTAACAAAGCCTTTCCAGCAGCACGTTGTTGTCCCATGAGCTTCTGGGGCCACTGAACAAACTCCCTCAGAGGAGGACTTCTCCTTGCTTGGTCTTTAAAGCAAGAATACCAAATATCCCAACTGCTGGGATTTATCAGCTGCAAGTGGTTTTCAGAAGGCTGCAGACCTTGTGCTAGGTAGATGGCAGTTGTGGATGGGAGCTAAATTTGGGAAAGAAAACTAGGTGTGTTCTGGGAGGTATCCAAAGATGGCAGCATTATCTGTGCAGAAGAAAAGGATGGTGCTGGCAAGGTGGGGATGAAAGAGCTCTTCACAGCCAGTGTGGTTTGGCAAGGGCCATTTTAAGAACCTCTTATTTTCAAGACATACTCTTGTGAATAAGAGTCCAACCAAATGCTTGGGTTCCCATGTCAGGCCAATGAGGCAACGACATGTTCTTAGGTTAAAAGTGCTTTAGGTCAAGAAGCAAAGTTCACATCTCTTGCTTACATGACCTGTAACATGTAAACATAGTTTAAATGCTATATACTGGGGCAAGAGGCAGCAAGAAAGCTTGATGGACACATGATACAATGAGGGAGGATGCAAAAGCCAAGTGTCTATAACAACACAGCTGGCTTGGGATCTGAAAGGGTGCAAGTGCTGAAGAGCAGGACCCCACACCCACAGGGGTGGCCGCGGTGCTGAGTGACCTGGTATGCCATGACAGCTCCACTCTGCCCTTGCAGTGTGGAGGACCCTGCTGCAACCTTACCGGCATTTCTTGTCTTCCCTGCAGGATGTGAGCAGCATGGCTGGTGGGGAAAGTCTGACCTCAGCAGGAGCCCATCGACAAATCCAGAGAATTGAGTTAAACTTCCAAAACCATGTGCATGTTATGGTATACCGGCCCCTCACTGTGTAAGGCTTTTGCAGTTCCGACAGAGTGAAAACAGTCCCTTTCAAAGCTAGAGCATACTTTGCTAGAGAAAGCTGCAGGAACAGCAGCAGGTATACAATTTCAAAGCACAGCTCTGTAAATCTTAACTCTTATTTTAGTTGCCTGCTTCACATATTCAGTATTGGCACATTTTGTAAAGAAGATTGAATGATTTACTTTGTAGGCTAAATAAACAAGAAAAGTCCAGCTTTTTTGTCTCAAGCATAAGTTGCTATACTTAAAGCAATGCTGTTTCATAGTTTACTTCCAAAATGTTGGAATGGATTTTTCAAACAAACAAACAAAAGTTCTTATGGGAGGATAGAAAAGCGTGTGTATGTCAATGAGGCCAAAACCAGTTCAAACGTTTTCCTAGTTGTTTAAAATTAAAGGCAACACAGTTAAGAAAACAATCAGATATTTTCGGCATTGGAAAATTAACAATGACAGAGAATAGCTGTTAAAGTCTGAAGTCATCGCCAGGGACCTATAAGGAATGATGTCAGAATAGCCTGACAATATTTAGTAAAAAAGGAAGAAACATTATACATAGGAAGACCACTCTAGACTTATTGTCACAATAAGAAATGACAGGTGCATAGTTTATCACTTTATTTAAAAAATCACCATTATAATTTAAGGTCTATCACTACCACAAATGTTTTTAAATATATCATTTTTATATTGACAATGCTGGGAACTCTCTTGTACTAGAACCATTTGTTTCCATAAAAAAAAAAAAGAAAGTCTTTGAAGTAATGATTTTTCAGATTTTTTTTGAAAAAGTAAAAATTTTTTATCCTAGATTTTGTAACTCTGTAATCATGCTAAAAATTTGATATTTTAATAGCCTGGTGTAAGCCTATTTAAATAATGGCATGCTCTTCTGACTATTATTTTCTTCATTGTACAGCAGAATTAGAATTCAACATGGATTTTTCATTTTGTATACTCTTGCCACCTCTGAGAAAGAAATGTTACAAAAATGTCCACATACTGGTCTTCAAGAGCTACTGGAGTGTCTGACACTTAAAAAACCCAGATACAGGCAGGTTTCATTTGACTTTAAAGAACTAAATTTCTGTGTAAGTCATGGGTGGTGCTTTTTTCTGGAGAGGGTGTGGATGATCTTGTGGGCAAAGGCTACGGGCCAGCATCGGCTATTAGCTGCAAATGACAGCAGCTTTTTTGCAGCTGAAGGAAAGTTGCATAGAAAGGGTAGGGTGGAAAATGCCAGTTGCATATTTACCAGAATTTAAATCAGCAAACCTGCGCACAGTCTGGGATCTGTTTGGTGAAGCAGGTAAAGTCCCATCCTCCCCTTTGTCTGGGGGATGGCAGGTCTGGAGTGACACTGAGTTTGCTGCTTTTGTGGGTCCTCAGTCTCTGCTGAGGCCGACAGCAAACAGGGGTGAATGTTTCTGGGAAGCCTCCGTTATTCTACTCTCCTCTAGGACAAGGCTTCACTGTAGAGGCTGCAAAACTAGTTCTAGCCAACACAAAACCACCAGCTAAGGGATTTCAGCCACTACTGGCCAGCTGGGTTCATGAAAAGGTAAAAAATTACACACCCCATGTGCAGATCCCAAATCCTGTGACTCATTGTTTCACAGAGCAGGAGGCAAAGCAATTAGCATTGATGACGGAATGTAAAGAGAGAGAAAAAAAGAAAAGTTTCAGCCGGGAAAGAAGCAGTGAGGGGAATTTCATTACCAGACTTCAACATCGTCATCTCAGAGAGCTGCCAGGTCAGGTACAGTGGCACACAGGGCTGCCTGATCAGAGAGGGAATCCCGTCGCCCAGCCCAGGAGAGCAGAGCGCTGGCAGTGCGCTGGAATGCTTTCCCCCTCCATCACCTTTAATAACAGTTTCTCATTATAATGGAAGCAGACTCATTAGCAACCTTGGCTGCCTTCTTCCCTCGCCATGTCTGAGTCCCATTCCTGCCAAACTTTTTATACGCAGAGGAGGCACATCTGAAGCAAAAAGGGGCCAAATTTGAATGTAAATAAGCAGCTGCCATGAAAGCTGACCTCCCATTTGTGCAGGCCGTGCCAAGTACTGAGCTCAGGTCTAGGCTCTCCCCTGTGGTCTTCTCCAGGAATCGTCCCCTGCTTGTGAGAGAGACCATTTTATTCTCCGCATTCTCTATGATCACATCGCGCTTGTGCTTTTCTGGGACACTTATTTGTCCAATGTTTCTACCTTGTTTCACATGAACCCAGGAAGACACGAGAAAAACTGTTTTGTTGCCATCCCGCTTCCTACAGCCCTAGTGGGGACCGAAATGAACCTCGCTCCTGGCTAACCTTGCTCACTGCATCACCTACCCACCACCTGCAGCACAGCTCTCACTGGCTGGGGCAGAGAGTGACCCGTCTCTCTGGTATTGCCTACACCTTTGGTCATATGAAGCCAGAGGAGCAACATTTGGTTTCTAATGCCTGTGACACGGGTGTAACAAACACACGGATGGAACTCAGCTCTTGTAGAAAGACAATGTATTTATAAAACATGAAGGAGAATCAGTGTAACCCCCAGCTCCGACAGAGAGGTGGCCCAGGAGTTGTCTTGAAGGCACAGACCCACTTTTAAGGCCGATAGTTCAAAGGTACTATTAAGATTTTTAACACAAGGCATCGGTATCTAAAGAACAACTTCAGACATTTGTAGGCGATGAGGAGAGGCGAGATGTTCATACTAGGCAAACATTAAAGACAAGGACAAAACAAGTCACACCATAATTTTCACACAATACATTTCTCTCAGAATGAAAGCTAGCCCTTCTACATTTCCCTTGCTGATCTGCAAAACAATCCTCAGCCCCACAATTCGGTCCTGAAGATGGTATCGGCATTTGTAGGTAGAGCCCCCTTGCCGTGCAACCTGTGCCTGGGGGCCCGGGGTCCCAGCCTGGCCACATCCTGCCCCAGGAAAAGTCTCTTCTGCAGCATGGCCCATCGCTTCCCCAGCTGTCCCCAGCTCCCTCCTGCCTGCCTGCTGCTGCACAGGAAATCCCATGCAACTGACTTCCTCCTGCCATCAAGGCAGGACATAGCCAGGATGTGCACGAAAGCCAGAAACGTGGGGCAGACTTCACCGCGAACTCAGGCTCCTAAAAAGATCCCAGTAACAGAAATGAGGTTGACTGCTGGGGGGGAAGTCAGCTTCCTGGCCATGGCGAAGCCACGTTCCCTTTTGCTCTTCAGAAGCTGTGCTGGACCCAGGGATGAGCCCTCCTTGCAGCAGCAGTGTGTGCCATGCAACACTTAATGATGTGGTGAAACACCTGGTGATCAGGGACCGCAGTGGCCTGGCCACTGCCCTGGATGACCACATCCTTTCACTGCATGGCTGCGGGACTACCTGCTCCTGCCGTGCTCCCTGCTCCCTCCCTCTTCATGACTCTGTCTGGGGAGAAAAACTGCGGTTGGTTTGGAAGAGGGGCTGCAGCCTCAGAGCAAAGCCCAGTGCCGCTTCTGCAAGACTTGCTGCTGGCTGGCAAGTCGAGGAGCGTGTAGCCCCTTCTCTCCCTACAACTCACAACAGCTTCTGAGCATGCAGGCTGGAAGACAGCTTTTGCCCCCATGGGCTCCCTCCATGCTCCTCCACGGAGGCTGCCAACTAATGCCAATTAGTATTAATCACATTTACTACCGCAATGCTTAAATACCAACTAAAAATCCTCACTGTGCTAGAAAGGGAAAGATATTTGTGATGGCAACTTTGACAGTGGATTCACTGGCCATCAGGAAACTAGGCTGAAACCTACTAACTCCTTACATGTCCACCAAGGAGTCTCCACCAGGTAACCAGTTCTGCTTGCCACTGGCCTGGGTTACAAGGCATGAAGGAAGGAAGAAGGTGAAATCCTCACATTCCCCTGGCAGTGTTGGAGTGAGGGCTGCACCCTCCTTTCCAGTTCACTCTTTGCTGACTATGCTCTTTGGTGAGGAGGAAGAGTTACTCATATCATTTAAGCCAAGTGAGCTACCTTCTGGATGCACCTAATTCTTTCCAGAGTCTGCAGATGAACACCAGTTGCTAACTTTAGGTGCTGCAGACCACATCGAAGCCAGATGTGAAAGCACATGGTACAAATAACCCATCCTTCCTGTGCATGACATAAGGGCCACCATTGAATCTACCAGTTCTCCATCTGCAAAATGGGCATCATGCCTTTCTCTGCTCGATGGGGCCAAACAGCTGGGTCCTGCTAACGCCTTACCATGTCTCAGTGCTCACACTCCCTGCCAGCCTCTCCCCATTCCACAGGGATTGCGTGACAGAGCTAGCCCAGGCAGGCTGCGGAGGCGCAGTCCCAAAGCCTGGAGAGCAGCTCACCTGCACACTCACGGGGTTGTGCCTGTGTTTGCATGAAGCACAGGCTCCAACAGGCACCGAGAGCATGACTGACACTGCACATTCCAGGCAGAAGCAGAGCTTATTGCAACGTTGCATCACAGGGCTTTGGCCTCCTCAACTCCTATGATACATCTAAAAAGAAATAATAGTGTTGACTGTTGTCATCCTCTTCCCTCTTGCCCCAGCTGCAGTGTTTCATTTAGTCTCCACATGGGTAACGTACTTTTTCTCAACAAAAGACTGCTCTGGCTTGGGCAAAAGGCTAAGGCTGCCTCTTCTGAGATACTCAGTGTCTGCATCCTGTCACACGCTCCAGAGACACAGCCATTCCTTCACTTCTCACCACAGCTGCACACTGCACAGCAGAACTTTCTGAAATCTAGTTGACTTTTTCGGACTCCATCAGTCACAAAACCCAGACTGAGGCAAGCAGATGATTTGACAAGATTTCTATCTCACGTGCCAGAACTTGCATGTTCAGTTTTCTACTGCAATAGTGCAATCTGATGGACTTGTCAAGCACCACAGAATTAATAAACGAATGCCTATTCTGAATTGGCATCCACTCTATCAGCATAAAACGCAAACAAGTCTAATAGCATGTCAGCATTGCTTGTATCCTGCATACCTCCGTTACTCACTTCTCAGCAACTCCCCACAGAGCCAGGTGCCGTGAGCAGCATCCTATGTCGTGCTCTCCCTTGAAGCTTGAGACTGGTAGCAGCCTTTTCAGCAAGGTATGTGAACACTGAAGCTCCAGTGCAGGGCACTGAATGTGCTGGGATTTCTGACTTTCTGTAGTCTTGTAAAATGGTTACAGGGGTAAAAAATCTTGCCTTACATTAACAGGAGTTTTAGGGGATGAGAATTCCCTGTAGCATCAGGCCAGGTGTGGACAGGGGCTCTTCCCACAGTTCTTGGGTCAATGCCAGCATGGGTCTGCCCATCCTTTTACTCACTCAATCTTCTGTCCTTGCTGTTCTTTGCACCCAGTGCACGTGCTAAGGCCTGAGGACACCTCCTCCGTACTGGGCCAGAGCTCCCAGGGCTGTTCTGGCGATGAAGCACCAACAGCTGTGCTGGTTCTTCAATCAAGAAGCCTGCTCTTTACATAAAAGTCAAACTATGACAAGACATAACTGTGAGGCCATAACTTATTAAATTAACCTTTAGATGATGCATAAATGTACAGGATTTAGAGAGCAGAATACTCTGTCTCCTCTTTTTTCTGACAAAACAACAATATTTCAACTAATAAAATATTGCCACTTCTTCCCTGCTAGGGTTTCCCTGATATTGTTAGGACAAACACACATGTCTGTCATATAAGGCTGCAAAATTCCTCCTGAGATGCTCTCCTAGCTTCTCTGTATAACCCCTCCACTATCCTCAGGCAGTGGATCAATAATTTAGGTGGAGTTGTAACATCAACCCCTGCCACCTCACCCAGCTGCAGGCAAACGTGGCTCTCATAAGGGAAGTGTACTTGCATCTCCATCCATGGCCCATAATTCACTGAATATGAGCACAGTTTTTAAAAATTACTAAAGTGAAAAGCACAGAGAAACGTCTAAGCACCAGCAGCCTAAAGTGCCTATCAGCTCCTCCACATCCAGGTTTGCTTGGGTCAGCACATGGGCATGCGGACACAACACAGTTCAGAGAACTTACTTTGGTCCCTTGTCCAAAGGCACAGATACCAGAGAGAGGGAGAAGGAGGGGAAAAGGGAAAGGTTGGGTTTTTTTATCTTTTTTTCATTCAGGTATTGAAAAAGAAGCTGTGTTACTCTAAATAAAGCATTCTGGGCTTAGCTGGGATTTGTGTTTGTTTGGTTTGCACCACGCAAGACTCAACGGGTGGGAAACATGGCACCTCTCCCACTGCACCATCCGCCAGACTGCATGGCAGGAAACACAAGTTGGTTGCTTCACGTGTTGACGTCTCGCCCACATGCCTTCCCAGCAAGACACGGATCCCACGTCTCGGATACAATGGCTCACAAGAGAAGCTCCCGCTCCCTTAGCCTGACCATCCCTTCCTCGGCTGTGCCATCCCATCAGAGGGCTCTGGAGGCAGAGGAAGAGTCTGTGTGCTCGGCTGGGTGCCTCGATAAAGTGCACGTCAAGACGAGATGGTGGACAGTGCTGCCGAGCAGCTTTGGGGTTGAAGGCTACAGGGTCTTCAGCTGGCGCCGGTTCCACATGCCCCGCTTCGAGTGAAACCAGTGGAAAAAGTTTCTCAGGGAGAGACGCTCCACCTCCAGCCCGGCCTGCAGGATCCTAGCAGAAAGGGGAAGGGCAGACTTAGGGAAAACTTGATCACACAGATACTGGGGGGCTCAGCCCCAGGAAATCTGTGTTAAGTTGTGCTGTTGTCAAGAGACTGCAATCAAACCAGAGAGTCCAGAATAGCTCAGGGGTATCTCACATGCCTAAACAGGCATCTAATGACACCTGCTGAATGCTTGTGAACCCTTTGGAGCAGGACTGGTCAGGAGTGTCCTGCAGATGCCAGGCTAGGAGGAAAGACAGTTGGCAACATGGGATTGTTCAGGATGCTAGTCTTTCCTGCAGTCATCTGACAGAAAAGACAGGACAGACCCCAAACCGTAGAACTATAAACCCAGAGACGGAGGATTTGTACAGCAGAGATCCCTCATCATAAGCCTCTCAGAAATTGCAACTGTACCTTGTGATCTTTAAATGTCTCTCTGACAGTTGCTCTTCTGCATAATTGCTGTAAGTCGTACGGGAAGTCTGAGGGACCCAAACCGGACCCACTGTGCACCGCACTGCTTGAAGAGGGCAAAGTCTTCACGATCACCAGCGCCTGAGCTGCCCGTGGCCAGCCAGCAGCGTGGCTGGGAGGCACCAGGAAACAGCTCTTGCTGTCCACTCGCCTACTAGGTTTGAGGTCAGGACATGCTCAGAGACTATCCCTCGCTGACTAAACTTATGGTGGCATTAGTCACCTCAGTCTCCTCAGATCCCCAGTCCCCTGGCCATTGGTCCTCCAGAACCTAATGGGTTTCCCCTCTGCAAATGAATGATGACAATGGATGCCTACCTGTCCAGCAGTTCCCAGTCCTCTCCTCCCCAGCGGTCCCGAAATTCTTTTGTGTTCATGCCTCCAATCTTGTCCAGGTCAGACTTGTATATGCCCAGGAGACCAAACCCATTCACCTCCCAGTAGCCTGAGGACAGCACAAAAGACACACAGGTATGTTGGCACTTTGAACCACTGATGACTCCAGCAGGGCTGCTGGAGTGAGACTCAAGCTAGTTTTAGCACGATGTTGACACCAGAGAGTCAACAGCACCAAGGCAGAGCCAACCATATTAAAGCCTTGGGAAGTGATAAAGGCTTGCAGACAGACAGCATGGGCTGTCCTGTGAACTTGTTAGCAGAGCCTCTCACATCCCCTGTCTGGCAGCGGAGTACCTAATGTACCTGGACTGCCCCAGCTTCAAAGGGTCGTCCCTGTGCCTGGGTGGCTCAGAATGGCCACCTCTGTCTACAGGAAATCCTACTCAGACGGTCGGTGCCACTTCCCTCCCCCTGACTTGGGCTGGCTTCCCTCACCCCTGGGCTACCAGCTCTCCTCAGGACAAGCTGTGGCCCCTAAGAAAAGAGAGAAAGGGACAGAAAGGAGTAAAGGTGGGGTTTTCCAAATTCCTCAAATCCATAGGGAGCCCCAGGAAATGACCAGGAGAAATGTCATATAAAGGGCTCTGCTAGCAATCTGATCTCAGATTCCAAAAACCTGACACTGTTAAACCCCATTCCATCTCAAATGCACTCTCACCTAGCGGCCCTGGAAGTACCTTAAGTGCCAGGTCTCAACAGCCCCAGAGGAACAAATCTAGAGGTGGCAGGCACCCTCCTTCTTTCCCCGTTCCCCAGGGTCTGAGCCAAAAAGGCTCCACTCCCTCTTACCGTCAGGCCACTGTGGGGACATGCCACAGTGCAGCCTCATGACCATGGGTGCAAAGGCCATCTTGCCTTCCACGCAGTGCTTCCGGATTGAATCAATGACTCCAGCTGGGAAGTGGATGTGGAGGTCACACAGGAAAATGATGCTGTGTGGGTCCTGGAACCAACCACGACGGTTGGGAAAAAAATAGGTTGACTTTATGTAAGTCTTTCTTGAGGGGCAGGAAGACAGAGATATGGGAGTTGAATTAAAGAGCCATTCATTGCTATATCAGAAACTGAGACCCTAAGGGCTGGCAAAAAGGCCATTGAGTGGCTATTCAATGATGGGTATGAAATACTATGACTATGACCTGGCAGAACCAGTATCACAAAGCTGCTACTGCTGATTTCCCTCCTGTCTGATAGTCCCAGCAAGTGGACCAAGAACCCACAAAAAAAGAACAGGCTCCTCAGAATAAAGGGGGACACCCTTACTCTGGAGGGACAGGAAACACACCTACATTTGCTCTGGTCTGCTAGGCTATTCTCTTCCCTAAAAACCAGTGTATGAAAGGCAGAGGCAGAGCCAGACACGTACAAAAAAATTCCCTGTCCACCCCAAAGCCCTCCACAGGCTTACCGTCACGAGGTCTATCCCCGCCTGCAGCCCAGCAGAACGCTCAAAATTTCCTGTCAGCTTCAAGTATCGATAGCTGAGGGTCAGATGGGAAAGAGCAGTTCAGTGCACGCATGCTGGCAAGCACAGAAAGCAGCACTGGAGTGGTACACCGCAGGCATCATGCTGTGGAGCTGCCCTTGCAGCCGTGCACCCTCTCGAGGAGGAAAGCCTTTGCTGTGTGAGTGTACAAGCTCAGTAGCGCTCCCGTTCCCAGTGTGCCCCGAGGGTCTCCCCCCTGTGCAGCAAGGATAGGGCAGTCCCTGGCAAAAGTCTTCTCATCTCTAGTCCAGCTCTATCCTAGGACGAGACCTGTTACTGGGAACCCCTGGCACATAAAGGAAATGACCAGCCAAGGATGGTTCAGATCAGAGTAGAGTAAGCCAGAGAGTTACTCCAGCAAGCAGAGTCCCCAGAGGCCTCCACTCTCTCTGTCCCATTTCTCACAGCTTGCTTGTCTACTCTGTCGTCCCCTTGCCCCATCACTGTTGAGACTTGCTTTCTCTTCTCTCTTGCAAACTTGAACAAAAGCCAGGAGAAAAGAGGCACATCTGGATGGATGACTACAACAAGTATCGCCTTACAGTTTTATACCACTATTATATGCAGCATATGTCCATGTATATTATAACAACAATATATTCATGTCTGTGTGCAAGGTCTGGATGGATGTTATCGTTGGGTTTCCAGCTGCAGGAGGCTGTGGCTGGTCAATACATGGAGACGGGCAGATATGCTGTGTTTGCAGGCACGTGCAGGTAGCAGCTTTTCATGACCAAGCAGTACTCTCACCTGTGCAAAGCAGACCTTTTCAGAGCCTTCTCTACATCCATGTCATCGCTGCTGTAGTCTGTGATGATGATGTTGAAGTATGGATCCTTAGTGACTCGGAACAGCTCTTCCATGTCAGAGATGAACTGCAGCACCCAACGTGCCTGGTTTTTCACTGGTTGTATTGTAAGAGGGAGAGAATCAAAGCAAAACTTATTTCAAAAATGGTGTGGCTTCTCAATAGGCAAGGCTTCTTGCCTCCCCTCAAACCCTGCTAAACCTTGCAGGGATGCTGAAACGGGCCCAGGCTGAAAACCTGGACAAAAATGCCCAGAAATCAGTGTGGGTTCTTTCCCTGACAGGAGTTTTCTTTGCGCTTATAAGCCATAGGAGTTTGGGCCCTGTCATGTTTCTGAGGGGGTTTAACTTGGACAGAATAGGAGTTGGAAGTGACCCAAACAAGATGGTTGAGGCCCAGACCCACTGTTCAGGACTGCCCTTCACGGGAACTGCCCACCGTGCCATCCCTCGATGTCCCAGGGAGGCAGGTCCCCCTTACCTGGCACCACGAAGTGAACCATAGCACGGTGGTTCCAGGAAAAGCCTTGGGGCCAGCACAGATCTGGCTCATTTGCCACAGCCATCAGGTGCCGCCGGCGACCCCATGCCAGGTTCCTCATCTTCCTCTCCTCCTCCTCCTCGCCACCAATGCCCTGCCAGCCCCGTGCAAAGACATACTCGGAGAAGCGGACGAGCCGCTCTCCCTGCTCCAGCAGCTCCAGCTCCAGCAGGTAGCGGCTGCCCCGCATGCGGTCCTGCCGTTTCTCCACGTTCACGATACGCCGCAGCTGGAACCGCCTGCAGGAGATACAGCTGGGGTGGGCATGTTCCCCGTACACCAGCCCCTTTCCCACCTCCAGCCCATTCAGCTCTGCTAGGCTCTTTCCTCCCAGCTAGTGCAAACCTTTTTGTCCCCTGCTTCCCCCTGCTTCGCCACACTGCTTCCGAAGTCCCATGGGAAGCTTTAGCACCTGTTTCCTAAATCCACAAGCATGTGGGATTAGACCTGGGATTCCATCCAAGAGAAAATAGCCGGCAAGGGAAATGAAATGAAGGTGACACAGAAAATAACAAATGTGTCTGAATGATTGTAGGGCTGGTAATAGTGAGTGTATTCAACACCTCCTACAATGGTCTTGGCACAGGGAGTTTGTTTGGGCTAGTGAATTTGGCTCATAGCAGCTGATCAGCCAGAAACACGGAGCTGGACTGAGCAATCATACAGTAAAAAGTGGGGTGAGCTGTAGGTTCAGAATGGCCAAAACAGGATGAAATGCCAGGTCATGGCCTTTCAGATCATAACAAGAGTTTCTGCTGCAAAATGGACGCTCATCAGTTAAAAATGCTGAGAAAAGCGCATGTGTACTGATCAGTCACATTGTGACTGTGACTGATGTGACCCTGAAAAAACAAATGTGATCTTAAGATGTAGCATTAGAACTACTTCCAGCAGGGATTGGGAACTAATAAGACCCATTCTATAAAACATGCAGGACAATGGTCACATACACAGGAAAACTAACTCAAACTGAAACCTGCATGGAGAACAACAGATAGGAAAATTATGGAAATTGAGGCCATCGCAACAGAAGGGCCAGGAGTTGGATTGTTTGGCTTCTAGAGGCTCAGAGAAGGTACACCTGTTTGCCACAAAGGCAATGAAGATGGTGTCCTGAGAAGAAAGAAAACTATATCAAGACCATGTAAAAACAGAGTACCAGCAAAAGCTGATCTCCAGTGGGTCATCAAAGAAGTGAGGAGCTGAAACATCTTCCCAAATCAGTACTACGATGCAGAAATCTAGCTAGTTTTAAGAAGGAGGTGCACACATTCAGCTAACAGCGTAGGGTACTTGGTTGTCTCTCAGGTCAGTGTACTGATCCACAGTATCTGGTAAGTCCTTTCTGGTCCTATGTCCCAAGTGATTCACAAGTTGAGATGTGGCAAACATCAAAGCACAAGCACAAGGAGCTCCAGTCCTACTTCATATCAGCAGGGTTTCTTAATCTCCTGCTGATAAAATGCTCATATGTGCACTCAACACCTACCCAAGCCAGCAAAAGGCCAGTGATGCCAGCTCGATGAAAACCTCCAATCTTTCATGTTTACTGCCACCAGCTGCTGGAGGGCAATATTCAGCCCCCAGACATGGTCTGGTGTCCAACAACTCCCATTTCTCAGCCAAAAGAGGTATTTAAAGCCTGGGTTTCTACACAGATTCCTTGCCTGAAGTCTTTATTTTCCACATCTAGTTTACCCTCTGATTCCCACTAGCTCCTTACACAACAGGTATTCCCCGTGCAGCATCGTACACCAGCTCTGGGACACCGCCCCTTGGTTTTTACACTGTGCCTTACCCTTTTGTCCTTTGGTTGAGCTTCTTCAAGAAGACACGTGTGACTTCCAGGGCTTCCCTTTCTCTTAGCAGCAAGTTTCCTGACGTGTTGCATTTCAGGTCAATCCAGTCTGTGCGCAGCATATGGAAGTCCAGGTTGCTCATGCTGAAGGTCTGCTCCCACTTCACCGCCTGGTCGAACACTGGTACGTAATCGAAATCCTCTTCATCTTCCTCCTCTGGTTCCCCATCTGCCTCTTCCTCTTCCTCTTCTGCTGGCACAGGTCCAGACTTGCCCTGCACAGGAGATGCCACCTGTGCCTCTCCTTTGCCCACGTCCTCACCATTGTCCGCCTTCTGCTCAGCAATGTAGGACTCCACTTGGTTCAGCCACTGCGGCAGCCCAGGCTGCGGGCCGGGGCTGGCAGCGCTCACTGTGCGCCCACCAGCTTTGCCAGACACTGGGCCACCATTCCTGGCTGGCACGGTGCCTGCTGGCTGCAGCCCATCCTTAGCGGTGCTCAGGTCTCCTCGAGGTCTCATCCTTTTGGGAATTGTGACCCCTGAGTCCCTAGGGCCTCCGAGAGGCTGCTGCCTTTGAGACATGGTCCTAGAAGGAGGGTTTGCCTTTTTAACAGGCGCTCTCCCCTGGATGACCCTGGCGTGCTGTGGAGGGCTCCTGGAGTTGTCTTTGACACCAGCTTTTAAACGGGGTCTCTTCATTATTGGCTTCCCCTCTAGGGCAGCCTGGCTAAGGCTTTGGTTGGCAGACACCAGTGTGGCTGATTTGACACCAGACCTCTTTGTCCTTCTCCTCCGTAGCCCCTCTCCTACATCACCATCCACCACCGAGAGGAGCCGACGGTGCTCCCGGAAGGAATAGTCCTCACGAACGTTATCGCTGCCCACCACGCTGCTGGGATCGTTGCCTGCCAGCTTTGCTCTCCCTGTGCTGGGGCGCTTGGGGGGACTGGTATCCTCCATGTCCTGCTCCGCATACTGCAGGTCGTCCAGGTTCCCCTCCTGGGAGCCTGCGGGAGTAACTGCAGTTACACCTCTGGCACCCTCCCGCAGCCTTCCCCATCCTGACCCAGGCACCCACCCTGCTGGGGGCAGCTACTCTCACCTCACCTCAGCATTGCCTCTCCTGCTGAGTGGGTGAGAGGGACAGGGATGCTCTCACACACAGGAACTGTGCTCTTGCTGGCACCTACCTCCTCAGCACCCTATGAGCCAGCGCTGCCAGACGCTGTGGAGGTGTCTGGCTTTGCCTTTAGCTGTTTGTCTGGCCACAGCTTTGCAGGGCAGGTGCAAGTATAAGCTGCCATGCCGCACACCTTTGGCTCCGTTGCTTCTGCCCACATTTTTGCTGGTATTGGCCACTGTTTGGTGACTTCCCAGCCTGCCCTTAAGAGAAGTGGAATTGGCAGCAAAAATCTCCCAACCACAGCAATCTGGCAGGGAATGGCTGTGACCTCCTTTGTACGGAAAGTCAACAGCTTCTTTAAGCTGGTGCTGGAAAATCACACACGAAAATGACAGGTAAAAGGATCCTCCAGGCTCTGACATTAGGGCCCCTACCTGGCTGGTCTATATTTTCTCCAGAGTCCAGGCTCTTCTCTGGCCGATCCATTTTCATGTACTTGTAAAATCCAAATCTGTGAGAGGGAAGGGCAAAACACGAGTTGGATGAAAGCTACTTTTCCCTCTCCAAATAAATTACGGCCACTGCTTCAGAGGTGATGGTCCATTATTATACATCTACCCAGCATCTCTAGATCCTCCTTTTCCTATCACCATCACCATCTTTCATATCTTTGTGCAATCAGATCTTACTCTGCACCGTCAAAGACACCCATTTTCCTTGCTCATCACCTCAAGCCTCTCCGGTATTTTCTCGTAAGTGCAGGAGGAAATCCCAGTATAAGTACCCTGAAACACTTCTTTAGCCTCCCTTAAAGCTTGCTTACGATGTAGCGCTCACCAACACAAGTCATCATGCTGCAAAAGCAGCCACGGCAGGCAATTGCAATGAACTCGCTCTCTCTTCTCTCATACCACCACTGTGTGCGTGCTGTCCTCATATGCCTATGCTTCAAGCTTTTGGGAGGGATTTCCAGGACTGTTTTCCTCCATGTGCACTGAAGCCAAGCAAAATGGGCCCCCTAGTTCCCAAATCCTATCACATTACAAATTAATTACCAAAGCAATAAACCTGAGTAGCACCTTCCAGCCCATGGCAGCCACCTTCTCCACCCTTCACTATGAACCCCAGTCCCAGGAGTTCCCTCCCAAACCTACAATACGGTGTGTTGTTCCAGCCTTCAAAATAGTCCTGTAGGAGGAAGAAGATCCTGAGCACGGGGAAGCCACCACCAGTTATCTCATTGGAAAAGTGGCTCTCCTTATCCTGCAAACAAGTCCTCCCAAACAGAGCAGAGTGTTCACACAAGGTGTCTGCCTGTTGCATGGGGGAAGACACGAGTGATGGCTCCCTCACAGGGCCACCGCTGGGAGCTGGACCCCAGTAAAAAGATGAACAACATGCATTTCTTTCCCCAAAGAGATGCCTGGTGGTGAGCATGGTTTGGTTTTCACAGTGACAGCTATCAGGAGGCTCCAGCTGCTGGATCCCTGATGTAATGGAACAAACATGCTCTGACTCAGCTACTGGGTTAATAGAGCAAGAGAAGCATGGCAGCTTCCCCTTGAGACCTAAACATAGTTTCACTTAAAGGAAGCCTAAGTTACTGAAAGAAACTAAATGCTTAATGTTTTGCAAGGCTTAGGGGATATTTAAGAGAGTCCTACAGAAGTGAGTATGAAATTCCACCTCAATTCCAGCCTTCAAATCATCTCCTCCCTCCCTGCTAGAAACCCACATTTGCAGCATCCTACCTTTCCAAGTAATAAGGGTTTTCCTGATAGAAGCATTTGTTGTCTTTCTCCATGTGGCTCAGGCGGCTGTAATCATTTGGGTAAACAAAGGATAAATGAACCTGGGAAGAAACAAGGAAAATAAAGTAAAATCCTCATAAATGCCACATATCAGTCACAAGGTGACCAAGACACAGCTGCAGGGTGACAAGTTCTTTTGAGGGAGCAGGGGTTGCTTACTATTTGCTTCTCCAAGGCACCCAGCAGCAGAGTGCAAGAACTGAAAAAAGAAGGAAGCATGCTAGGATGTGTGCATGGGTGTGCCTTTTTCTCTTTCTCTCGCCATCTGTTTGTCCACCTCTGTAATTGTGCAT
The DNA here is from genome assembly GCF_017639655.2 of Falco naumanni. Classification (NCBI taxonomy): domain Eukaryota; kingdom Metazoa; phylum Chordata; class Aves; order Falconiformes; family Falconidae; genus Falco; species Falco naumanni. Next base: position 24,736,677 of record NC_054058.1, read on the forward strand.
TTAAGTCCTCTAACAGAGCAAGAACTAGCTGGGGCAGAGGTGGGCAAGTTCTCCTGAAGAGGTGCAGGGGATCACAGGAGCCAAGGAAGCAGGTGGGGAGACCTCCAGGCAAAGCTGAGGGAGCTGGGGCTGCCCTGGCTGTGAGCCCCCTGGGGAATGCTGGCTTGCACTGGCATCCAGGGAGGGCAAACCATGCAGGTGACCCGTCCCCAGCAGACCTCAGAGCCTGCTCTGCTATGCAGGGGATTAATCCCTGGTATGCCGCATGCCCCACAAATGTGAGCTCGGCCTCAAGACTAGTTTTAAGCTTGTCAGGGGCTTTAGTAGTTCACACAGACTACAGTTCACCCCGTGGAGAATAAAATCCTTGGCCTTTGTGAGGCTCTGTGTGAAGGCAAGCTCAGCTTTCTGGTTTGAGGTCCAAGGGGCTCTGTAAGACACACACACTTGTACCCCAGTGAGACCTGTGAGCATCTCCCTTTTCTTGGTATTGCCCTTTGGCATGTACTGGGACACACAGTCAAATCTGCCCAGGAGCTTCAGATCAGTGGAGAGGTCCCCGTGGTTAATGGGGTCTCCCTCTTTCCTCCTTGTGTTCCCCTGGGCAAGCAGCTGCTTAAGGAATAAAACTTACAAACTGGAGTCCCTGGTAGCGCTGCAGAGGAAATCCATTCACCAGGTAGCTGGGCTTGTACGGGCAGTCTGGCAAGGCTCGGCGCACACGAGACTTGCTGAGCAGAGGCACTGAGAAGAAGAAACACGTAGGCAAGCGTTGCTGGGGGAGCCCTGCTGCAACCAACGCACCAGCTTAGCTGCTTCTGTGCCTGGTTTCCACTTACGCACATGAAATACTAACAGAAACATAAAGCAAACTATCTTGCACAGCTCATTTCTTTACATTCCTCTACAGCACTTACATGTAAGTATTATGCCTGGGGATGTTGTGTGAGATGGATGCCAAGAAAGAGGAGCTGGGTTTAGTTTGTGCTTTGTCTCCTACCGTGACTGATATTGTATGCTGCCCCTCTCTTCTGACTGGGGAGAAAAAAAGTGTGGCCTTTGATAACCGTGGTGTAGGAGGGCAATCTTTCTCAGCTGTGCTACTGCACGTGCTGTGACAGGCTGCAGCTACCTCCTCGACCGCTTTGCAAGTCTTACCTTTGTAAAGAGTGTCCCGGGGGTCAGGCTTCAACATGTCAGCTGGGTGTGCCTTGCTGCCTGCGCTGTCAGCCCGACGGCTCGTGTGACTGGCCAGCGTCTGTGGGATATGCCCAACCTCATCCATCTTTAAAAGCGTCTCATCTACAAACCAGAGAGACAACAGAAGGGGGAGGAAGGGCTAATTCATCCCCTGTCTCAGTAAGCACCCCTGTCCAGTGTTCAGCCCTTTCCAAATGGCATTGCATCCACGGCACTAATGCTGTCTCTGGCGTAGCAACGCCTAAATGGTGCTGATCCGGAGCTTCACTGCAAAGACACTGTGGGAAGGAAAGGCTTTGACTCAGAAAGCTGGAAACACAAAAGCTGTGGGTAGGAACATGGCTACCGCCGAAAGAAAATAAACGCAGTGATGAGTAATGGAGGAAAATGACCTCCTGCCTTGGACACACCAGCAGCGGTATGCTGAAGAAGCCCCATGCTGGCAGGAATTACTGGACACTTCTGAATTAGTACTAAATTTCTTTTAAAAGGAGATAGAAAAGATGAATGGGAGGAGAAACCTGAGGAGCAGAGCTTTCTCCTGGACTGGAAAAGGATCAGGACCCTGGGGCGAGGCCTTTGGTGGCCAAGGATGGTACTCCAGCCGGGGAACAGTGGCCCAACAGTAAGCCAGTAAGCAATGGGAAGTTTAAACTCAAGACTGGGTGTTGGTTATGTTTCTTCTTGGGTGTCGCTGCCAAAGGACTTTCTATCTCCACGATCTCACTCTGAGATAAGGGTAACAGTAAATATCCAGGAGGGAAAGGCAGCACACTGCCAAGGGCACGGGTTACTGTTAGCAACTTTTGGGGACTGAACAACACGGGAACCCAGAAGGAATGGGATGACACGTGAAATAGCCACGTGCCGATACGGAAGAGGGAAACACCGTTTGGGCAGAAGGTGCCAGACAAAGATGAGACTGCAGCACTGTACCTCACTGCAAAGGGATCTTCTGGGATTTGAGTCTTCCCTTCTACAGGGAATTAATAAGAAGAAAAGAGCAGAAGGAAAAAGGATGGGGACAGAAGACCTATCAGAAAGCCTAGTCCTCATTTCAGAAAATACAGCAGCAGGCTGCAGTTCAAGACACGGCAAACAGATGTCTCAATTACATCAGTGAGTCTTCTAGAGGCAAAAGCGTTGGCATGGAAAAAAGGCCAGAGATGTTGGAAGGCGAGAGTGGTAGATATGGGAAGAGGGAATGCTGACAAAAGAAAGTGATGCTGACAAAGCTAAATAAGGGTAACCAGGACTAAGAAGCTCCTTAACTGATAAAGGCATCACTTGATGCACTAAGAAGGGTTTAAAAAACAGGAGGGACTGAGCTGACGTTCTTGCTGCAATCCAGTAGCAACCTGAAGACACCCGAGGCTGACTGACAGAAGAAAGCAGCATCCCCCAGTATCACTAGTGTATCCCATTGTGTCCAGCACCCAGAGTGAAACCTTCTGGAAAAGCCACAGAGGCCCCTTCTCCCCGGTTGTGTCCAGCTGCCAGCGCATCCCCACAGCTCCCGTGTTATGGGCCTCAAGTCCCCTCTTTCTCTCTGTGAGTAACCTCCATCCCATGTTACTTTCACATCTGGAACAGTTCTCACCCTCGCAGACTCTACTTTCTGCCCCTTCTTGCTGCCTTTAGATTTCCCTGAAATAACGTTCCAATTCTACGTCCAACTCTCCTATATTTAATAATGAGTCACAGTCTCGCCCAGAGGTCTCTCTCCTGACCTGTCTCCACTTCTTTCCTGTAATGATTTGTACACATGGTATTTGCCTGGCTAGACTATGACTGATGGTGCAACGCCGCTGATACCTTTTGGAAGCATGGGGAGGTGCTCAGGGAAACCTGTGGTAAAGATACTTACTAGAAAAAAGCGAGAGGTATTGGGAGTCAATGACTTTGAACTTCGCTTCTGGGTCGTTCAGTCTCCACTGGAACAGAGGAACACATTAAAATGTGTTAAAATTACTGCTTATGGAGTTATCTGAGACTGAACAAAAGGAACAGGCACAAGATGCTTTTTCACCAGATGGGCTCACAGCTTCTGCTTTCTCCTTACCATGACCGAGTTTACCTAGCAGCACAAAACTGGGAATGAGCTGAGATCCCCCAGGGCACATCCAAAGCAGGAAAGGACAAAGAGCTGCAACAAGAGCCCGGAGAGGGCAGAACTATCCCAAGCAAGCAGAGGAAAGGGGCCTGACATGTGGCCAGGACTATCCCACACAGAAGTAGGTAAGGGCTCTGGAAGGGATCAGATACATCTCATGCAAAGAGGAGCTGGGGGTTGGGAAGGGAGGGAAATCGTTACAAACGTCATTCCTGAGCTCTGCAGGGACGCATATACAGCACAGCCATTTGCACAGACTCACTGCTACTTCCACATGGTCTGTTCCTTTGTCATCCTGCTTGTGCAGCACCTCAAAATAGTACCTGCCTGCAGCTGACAACCTGTGAAGAACAAGGTGTCTGTCACCAAAAGCATTAAGGAACATTTCTTAGCTTGTCAGCAAACAATGAGCAGAGAGCAACCACACCCATGGAACAACCTAATTCTCAGGGTGAGCGGGGTTAGGACTGCCAAGAAAATCCAGATGCTGACAGTGAGATAGGTAGCTTCTCTGGTGCACCTGGAGTGTTCCAGACCCTTCTCAGTTAATTCTGAATAACCCCCTTTCAGTCTTGCCTGTTGGCTTTTGCCTCCAGGAAACCTGGCCTGTTCCAAGGCAGGAAGCTTGGGATACAGTTCAGATAGAGTCTGGATCTGCTGGTGGCTGCTTCCTCCAGGGAAGAAAAACTTAGTGTTGCATTCCTGCAATAAATCAGCAAAGCAACTGGCACAGATGTGGATGTGTCACTTCAGCTTTGGCAATACCCCAGACTAATCCCTTTCTCTATACTGCTAAGTTCTTCAGAACAAGCCTGGGTTCTTTATTCCTGCTCTTGTGATTTCCTGACCATGTGCAGAGGTGGCTGGGAGCAAGGGGCTCTGCTCACTCACCTCACCATCTTTGACTGTTGGCTGTGAAACTTTCCAAACTCCCCTGGCGCAGTCCACTCCTTCCCTGTCTGCGAAGAGACAGAAGATGCTCTAATTCAGATTAGTTTCTTCCCCAGTTACTGTGTTGGGAGTGACAAAGAGGGAAAATTGAGCTATTCTTCCTGGTAAGTTGTGAGATCCATAACCCATGGACAGACCTAAATCCCTTAGTCATGAACGTGGGGCTTCCAACAGCACTATCAATACGTAACTGGCTTAAGGTATGTCATGTCATACCCATGTGGCATCTATGATGGTGGTGTCTGTAGTTGGAAGAAAAAGTAACTTGAGCAGCCCAAGGAAGTATGTAAGGGTTCTCCATCCCCAAGGAAACATTAAAGCCTTGATGGAAGAAGCCACGCAGCATGCACTGTACCTTGCCTACACTGGCCAGCAGCTGGAGACCAGAGGTCTTTTCATCTGGACTCAGCCAGAACTCAGCATTGTCATCCGCAGCAATGGCAAACTGAAACTCCCCTGTCGAGAGATGGAGGGAGTAAGCAGGGCTCTGAGGTAAGGCTTGTGCACAGAATGAATTCTGCTCCTGTGAAATGCTGTCTTCACTATTTTTCCTGGTGAGACTATACCTTCCCTTTTGTTATTACCACCCCCACCCCTTGGAACCTCTCTGAATTCTCTAACTCTGCTGTGATTGAAAACAAAACTTTACAGATACAACTGGTTCATTATCCCTCTGGCACTGGCATCACCTGACATCTAACCTGGAAAGCTAAGAAGTACATGCGACGTCTCCCTGCCCCCTCCTTTATTTTCAGAGCAAATTTTTGTGTGAAAAGCGTGTTTGGATGGAGGAACGTGCACATGGAGCCACAAAAGGAGACAGAGGTGCTTAAGTCTCACTGTTCTGGCTGGAGTTACAGGAATGGCAGATGAGGGCCAGGGGACCAGGAGACGTGGGTGAGTGCTAGCAGGCTGCTCCGGGCAGAAGCAGGCAGCTGGGTGATACAGATGTCAGCTGCTGTATTCATGGTATTCATGATGGCATTCATATACCCAGGGAACAGCAGGAACATAAATGATGTCACGTACAGTCCTGTGCATGTGAGCGAGGGAGGGAAAGCTCAGGGACTGCTCATGCCACGTACGCACCATGGGGTTGTGTATTCACAACTGCATTATTTTTTGTCTAGCACTTCCCATCTGTTTTCTTCTGTGCTTTTCCTTTCCACCCTACTGGGGAGGCAGATGTGTTTCCACCCATGCCAAGGCCATGGCCAGTCACACACAGTCAGCTGGGCCGCCTACGTGAGGGACCTGGCATTGGGCTTGCCAGGGTGAGGGCACCAGTGGTTCAGCACCAGAAAGGGAGGTGAGAAGAGACATCAGCAGCAGCACAGCACCCTCAGAGCCCTCACCATCAGCGAAAGGATGCAGGTAGCCAAATATCCGGAGACCATAGTTAGTCCATTTTGGAGACACAGCCAGCTTCTTCAGTGTAGTTCGTGTCTGAAGTGGAAGAAGAAACAAATAATAATAGTAACTAGATATGACAGAAACAAGGGGGGGATGCAAAAACCATTGGACAGGTGGGCAGAGTGAAGTACGAGACTTTTTTCTGGGAGGAGGATGGGGCAAGGAGTGTGATGGAGACAGTAGGGAAGAGCAGGCCAGATGAGAGACGAACTGGAGCAAGTACTGCTACAGAGAGGAGTTCTGTATGAAGGATGCTGGTGAGATGGTGGGGACAGGGGACGTGGTGTTCACTAGCCACTTGGAAGGAGAGCACTTTCACCCTTTGTCTGAGGCCTGGCAAGCCACCATGGGTGAAATGAGCCTCCCCGTGCAGCAGAAGAGCTGCGATCATTGAACTCTTGTGAAAGCCTCCTGCTCCCTCAGCAGGACAGAGGAGGTGATGGATGCTCAGGAGCATGACAGAGGAGGTGATGAACAGGGATAAGGACAGGGTGTGAAGGGAGTAGGGGTGATCCAGCTGGGAAGCATGGGACAGAGTGCATTGTAGTCTTACTCACGTGGGGGAAGAGGGGGAAGTGGAGGTTTTTCCTGAGCTGCTCAGTGGAGCCACCACACCAGTCCTCGAACACATGCAGATTGGCCTGGCCATGGAACTGGGGGGGCAGAAGTAGGGCACCATGAATTGCTGCATCCCTCCCTTGTGTCCCTCCCCTGTTCTGCCAACCTTGGCCATGGCTCCCGGCACTGGAGCGCTTGTGAGAGTGAAGGAAGACGCCACTGCTGCGATGGGCTGGTCTGCAGGAGACATGGGTCCCAGACTCCCATTTCTCATCTGCTGAGGGTTTGGTATTGGCACAGGTGACATCTGAGCAGCACTAGGGAACTGTGATAACGCCCAGAACATCTCAGCTAAGTGGCTGTGGTACACTACACTTTTCTCCAGCAAGGAGGTGTTTAACCAGAGAGCTGTGCTCTGAGGCCATGGTGTGGGACACACTGTAGGGTGGCAATAGCCCCCCACAATCCAGCAAAGAGAGTGTAGGGTCTTAGGTCCTCCGAGAAGATGTTTTGGACTCCTTCACCATTTCAGGGCTATTTTCCTGACCCAGGGAAGAAGGGACACCCTAGGGAAGGGAGATGGCAGATCCCCTTCTCAAAGCATGACTGCGAGGTAAAGGTCACGGAGGGTGGTGGGGACAGGGAGACAGAGGCTCAGCAGGGTGGGGAGCGGCAGCGCAGGCAGGTCAGTGGGCAGCATGGCCTCTGTGTGCCCACAGAGACAGAGAGGGGAGCGGGGGTCTCCTCCTGGACAGCATAGGAGGGTGTGCAGTGTAGGTAGGGGTGGCTGTCCATGCTGCCCAGCCAGCCCTGCCAGGAGAGGCTGTCAGTGCCCAACGCAGACCTGGAGCACAGCTTTGCTGGGAAAAACTTGCTCGTCACTGTGGGTTTTCAGCGATACGCTCCTCAACAGACAGACTTTCTTTTTGTCAGAGCCGGTTCAGAAGGGAGGAGCTGGCTGCCCTTCAGCAAAGTCCAAGCTCTCTGCAACCAGTGGAGCTGGATGCTGAAACCCTGCTCGCAGGACCAGCATCCAAGAGTGGAGAATATGTGAGCTGCAGATTGTAGAAGCTACCTTAGATGGCAAAATGCTGAAGGAAGGAGTAGGTTGCCTTGGGATCGGAGTGGTGTTGCTGGGGCTGTCTTGTCTATATAAGGGCTGTGTGAGCTGGGCTGGGGAAACTGCCTGAACAGCACCCAGATGTCTACAGATGGCAGCAAATTCTTAGTTTCGGCTGGGGAGTCCTGCTGCACGGTGCAGGAGGGCCCAACCCCTCCGAGCACTCCTGGCGGAGAAACCACTTCACAGAGTTCTTTTTCCTAGGACAGCAGGTTGGGGTTTCATCCTGTAATAAACCATGGCTTGAAGGAAGGACAGGGAGCAGAACTGGCCTGGCACCAGCTTATGCAGTAACGCTCCTTGGGAGCTGTGGGCTTTAGTCACGCACGTGAAAACCATCTCTGTGTGCCAGGCAAAACGCATTCACATCCACTGCTGTTCTTGAGTGGTCTCTTAGCCTCTCTCACTGGTTTCCTCACTGCCAGGGCTTGACTGATGTCTGCAAGCCTTTATCATTCCCCACTATGACCTCCTCTTCTTTCCTCCTCTGCTGACATCCCTCAGCCCGGATTCTGCCCACCAAGCAAGAGGAAAAGCAGTGAGACAGAACAGATGTAATTCCCCAGAGTGATGCTGCACATAGTCAGACAGGAACTACACAAAGGGCTCAGGTGATGGATGCACCCAAGAGAAACGTGGGACTCTGCAGGGACTTGCCATACAAATAAATCACCGCGAGTGTGACAAACACTGAATTTGAACGTAATTGCTGGGCAGTCCCACGCCCCTTGGCCAAATCCAGGTTCACACCCATGGGTCTTGCGCTACTTTTCTCAGCCAAATCAAACAGTAACAATTGCTGTTGCTTGTGGAACGTGAAGCCAGGTGAACAGGCTGGGCTCCCTTGCGCGTCACTGCCAGAAACGAAGTTTTGCGGCAGTCTGCTGCTATCCATAAGCCATGCTGTTTTTTCTTCTTAGAGAATCGTTTGCACACTGCAGACAGCAGGCTCAGGTCTGTCAAATGTAGCACAACACTCCCACGCTGTGGAGAGGCTGGCGCTGCAGTCCCCTCCTGGCAAAGACAGAGCCAGGGGAAGCTCCGCAGGCTCAGGACCGCAATGGAGCTGGGCTGGCTTTGGCATGGAGTTGCTCAAATGCCAAAACAGATCTTTATGATGGAACTCCCACAAGAGCAGCTAGACTTGCTCAAACATTGGCAGAGTGTAATACGATACTGCAGAGTTTGGCAGTATTCGGGAGAGGGCAGCCTACTAAAAAATAAGGCAGCCACCACTGTACTAGGTACTCCATCAATCCTGTAAGGCATGGTCCCTGAGACTTCCAGCATGACACTCCTGTCTCTAAAGTCATTACAAAGCCACCTGAGATGAGATTCTGGCAGGAGCTAATGACATTGCTTTGCTTTCCTGCACTCACAGCTATTAGAAATAATTAAGTGATAAATAATAAACATTTCTTGCATGTGGTTTCAGAGTCTTTTCTAAAGCAACAGATTTTATCCTGAGCTACAGCAGCCTAACTTTCTGCTTCCTCTGAAAGGGAAACAAAGGACATGAAGAACATTATTGACAGATAAATACCGGCTGCCTGAAGTGCTGCTCTGGGACTGAAAACTGAGCCAGGCTTTAATTTTAGGCCCTCACGAGTCACCAGCGCAGCAGCTGTTTTGAAACTCTATCACCTCTGTCCCTCCAACTCAATTCATGGCTGCCCATTGCAAGCAACTGAGAAATTTCTCCGTTTCCTATCTGGGTCTCCTCTGGAACATGCAGTGAAAATCTCCTGCTTGGGGCTTGTGCAGATTCAGTAATAGATAAATAGCACCATCATTCCCAATTCACGCACACAGCCCCTGAGAAATGTTGGTGGACTTTCCAAAACATGGCTGCTGCGTTTGACTTCCCAGCTTGGAACTACCTGGCCATCGTTTTCAAAAGGGCTGGAAATTTAGCACCTGGTAAGTGACAGGTTACGTTCCCTTTCTCCCCCTAAAAACATCTGCTTTGAAAATTTTGGATAGGCTGATTTGGCCAGAACCAGGCAGAGAAGCCAAGAGTCTGGGTTTCCAATGGGAGCTGGTCTGCGCCTTCCCATTTGAGGGTTCCTCCTGCCCCTTGGCTTCCTCCTCATCCCAACCCGGCCTCCCAGTTGCTTATCTCCACCCTGCTCAAACAGCAGCATTCCAAAAACCCAGCTTGGACACAAAACAGGTACAGGTCGTGCACCAAGGGCACCGTCAGCACACTACGAGCACCGGGAGCACTCACCGAGAGCTGTTCTTCCCAAGGAGGTCTGGGCAGGCTGATACCCTCCTGGGCACAATGCCACAGACACAAAGCGACAGTGCTGCCTGAGGGAAGGGAGAGCTGAGCCTTAACAACTGCAGGGAGGCAAGAGCTGGGACAGACCCTTGCTTCGGTGCTGATGCAGCAGCCTCCAAGGCTTTGGGAGTGTGGCTGAGCCCCAGCACTGACCCTTCCTGCTGAGTGTGCTGAATTAACACCCGCCTGCAGCCCTGGCTTTGTATTAAGAGACTTTGGTATTTCCGCTTCTTTCTAGCGAGGAATTTTAGATTATCAGCCCCTCCTAGGAAAACAGACCATAAGGGAGGATCAGACACACAGAACGCACAGACTTCTCTTCCTAGCCCAAACCCTGTCATATCAAAACCACCCAGAGGGGTGGCACCAGATGCCCAGGGGGTCCCGGTGAGCAAGGAGACCCAGGGAAGAAAGGCAAAGCAGCAGCAGAGGCTGGGGGCAAGCAGCAAAGCTGGGAGGATTGCAGCGGCAGAGACATGACCTGCTGCAATGCAACTGGAGCAGAACGGAGAAGAGCAGTCTTTCCTAATTTAATCCCGGACGGCTTTGGCATCACGAAGGCAAATCAGCTGCGTAGCTGAGTGCAACCCAGGGAATGCATGGCGCCAGGGATGATAAACGGGGCACAGAGAGGGCCTGAGCCAGGGAAGAAAGGCGACATTGTGCTGCCAACTGGAAACTCCTGAGTTTGTAAGACTCTTCTGTCTCTGCTGAGTGGCCATGGCCCCTCCTCCAGCCTGGCCCAGCTCCCCTGACTGCGTAACATTCAGCAGCCAGCAGCTGGGCTTTGCTGCAAGCTCTGCCACACTGGGCACTTGCTGGAATCCATCAAGACAAGTTTGCAACAAAGCCCCCCTGTCCCACCAAGCCCTGACACCTGATGGGTGCAAACGGGCAAGTAAGGGATATGGCCAGGGACAGAGCAAGCAGTAATAGCTTTGTCGTTCAGTCCTCGAAGGAAAGGATGCTTCCTCTTAGGACAGGTTTGGTAGCAGAAGGATGCCCTAGCACAACATTCTGGTTTTGTGCAGCACCTATACAGGCACTGCCTGCAAGGGGCTCTGCTCTGGACGTCCCTCACACCTTCCAGCAAGAAGGAAGTCCTGAAGTTGTGCAGACATGAAGGGGACTCATGTTTTAAATGCCCCCCTGCACTGCCCAGGCCTTTCTCCTCTCAGAGCTGAACAGAGATGCTTTTGCAGAGGTAAAAGAGAACAATTGGGGTAAGCAGGTGCATTTCTGAAAATCCTACCCCCCCACTTACAGCAGCACCAAATGGGGAGTGACACTCACGGTCCCACAGCACAGGTTCCCCCAGGCACCTTTCTGAATCAATGAGACAAAAGATCACACATGCCTCCAGCCTGAGGCAGCAGAGGGTGACACTGGGAGCTGGAAGACTTAGCTCTGGCGCTTAGAAGGGACAGTGAGGGTATGGATCATGTGCACGAGCACCTTGAGGAAGCCAGGAATGAGGCTGAACCCTGCTTTCCCCCATACACAGGGTATAACCTCATTAAGGGTTTCCCATGCACACCCTTTCCCACTAATCCAAGGTTGAAGACCTAAACCACTGACTTCATCTTCTGAAAGAGGAAAATTGAAACCTGTCTCTTTTTTTGGCCATGCTGGCTGCCATCTCACTCTGCAACCCTTTTAATTACTTGTTTGTCAGGTGTATACCTCTCTATGCAAGCAAAGCCCAGCTCTCCGACCTGTGGGAGGCAACCTGCCGCCCCTCGCCCCAGGAATCAGGCTGCAATTAAGTTCTTAGAAACGCTGCAAGGAGGGCACAATGGGATCATAGACCCTGGGTAATTAAGCTGGGCAGAGTTACAGAAAAACTTAATCCTCAGGCCAGGAGAAATTTTAGCTGGTGGTTAAGAGGACAGCAAACAGCTCTGTACAGAGCTGTACCTGTGGATCCCTCTCCATCTCCTGCAGCTGGTACCGGTGAACCACTGGCCTGGGTTTGCTGTCAGGGTGGCTCTGCTGACCCTCGAGGTACAGACAGGGCCACGGAAAGGCCTTAGAGAGACAAGGGTGAAGGGGGTGGGTACTTCGCAGGAGCAGTGTTAAGAGAGCAGGGCTGGTGGGGGAGAACAGCAGGGCATGGGAATGGGGCAAGGCCACCCAAACCAACTCCCCAGCCTGGTGTCTGTACACCCTAAGACTCAAAGTCTGCTCGCAGTGAATCTGCTGCACAGCACCTGACACAGGGCACGGCCCCGGACTCGGGCACCTACAAACTCCCAACGCAGCCGGCCCGAGGCAACAGCCCTGCTACCCGGCAGAGCTCTCCTTCCCAACAGGAGCAGTGCAGGACAAGGCTCCTGCCTCAAGGCAGCCAGCACCCTTCCAGGCATGGGGCCATCCCACACAGCAGACCCCAAGTCCTACCCCCTCCCCTTGGCCAGGACACCTCTCCGCTCCTCGCCCCTTGGCAGCACCGCACCAGGGTGGCAGGTTTGCAGGCTGGTGGGTGCCCTGCTCAGCGCTGCGGCAAGCAAGGGCGTGCGGCGGCCCCACCAGCGAAGCAGAGGACTTTGCGCATCAGCCCTGTGCTAAACATATATCTTCACGCAAGCCACAGCGCGTGCCCTGCCAGTTGCATTTCTGATACAGTAAAGGCTCATTGCACACCACAGCCAGCAGGTTTCAAGACTAACATGCTTTTGAGAAATCACCAGGGAGGGGATCAGAGACATCAGGCAAAGCCTCAGAGAAGCTGGGGGATGCCATGCAGAGCCTGTATCGCCTGGTGCTGTGGGACAGGGGAGCAGTAAATGCTCTGTGTTGTTCCCTGAGCACAGCAGCAGCGTTGGCCCTGACATCCCACTGGCTCTTTGCCAGCAGCTGCTCACCTGGGAGGCAGCCCTGCCTGCACGCTGCCTGCACAGCCCTGAAGCTGGAGGAAGCCCTCAGGCTCCAGGTGGGACTGGTACTCGCCAAAGCCAGTGCAGCAGAACAGATCAATGGTCTGGTCTGGTTCTGGGCACTCAAGGGTGACTGGTGCTGGCTGTTTCCAGGAGAGCTGTAACTCATGCTGCAGGGACCTAAACTGCTCAGCGCAATGGCTGGAGGGAGGCACTTTCCTTCTGCTGACCAGTGATCATCTCATGCCCTGAGCACAGGGACAGCAGCCTGCTCCTTCCCCAAGGGATCCACAGAGGCCCTTCTAATTCGTGCAGGTCTCTAATCACCTTAAGCAATTTAGTGAGCTGACTCCATTAGCTAAATGCCCCCTGGCTGGTGTCCCTCTCGTCAAAAGCAGGCTGCATTGCTCCCTTATCTGAAGAGGAATGGTGAGATAAGGGAACAGGGGAGGAAAAAAATAAATGAGGCATAAAGGAGACAAAAGGAATGTTTATCCCAGTCTTCAAGGGTCACCAGAGGAGGTCTCTGTTCATCAGAAATCTCACTGAAGTGGAGAAATCTCTGTGGATGACACACAGGGGTTGGATAGCAACCAAATGCCAGAGCCAGAGCAGAGCGTGACACTTCTGCATGCCACGGTCGTGTATTTGCTTGTTGAACGCTTGGTCATACACACTCTCAGCCCCGAATAAACTTCACCTTTCAGGGAGGCAGTAAGCTGCCTGCTCTCAGAGAACTGTGGGTGGGTGCTTGGTGCCTTGATGGCTGGTAGAGACACCAAATTATCAGGAATCTGAACACTCCTGTCTTTCCAGATGATTAGTCAGGTCTGTAAGTGTCATTAAGCCAGGAAGAGGTGATAGGGAATGGATTTCTACTGAAGCAAATTAATTTCCAGGCAGAGGTCCCTCCCTTCCATTCTTGCTGCAGAGGTCTCTAGCTATACCTCCCTCACCCAAAATGATGGAGAAAGGCACCCACCTCTGGCACCCACTGGACAGGGTTGTCCACAGCTGCATAATTCGATTTATTCCTCCCACCTCTTTGCAGCTCTTGGTTCTGAAATACAAGTAGAGGAAGTCAAAATTACCTGATAAAATGACCCAGCACTGACACCTGCATAACAGGGCTCAAACCTGGTCCCAAGAAGATGTGAGAAAAAAACAAGCTCACAAGCTCCCTTTCTGAAGGACAAGCCAATTATCACGGCCATAGGGGGATGAAAATGCTCCCTGGCTTTTTTGACAGCAAATTTTCATGGTGAGCTACTGAGGGGAAAGGTTACTAGCACTTTAGAACTGTTTGCTAGCACAGAGTTAAAACTTAGGTCAGTCTTCCTTCCCACCCACCCCCAATCCTTGTTTCAAAAAGGTCCAAGCAATAGTTCTTTCAACACTTCTTTCAGGCAACAGCACCAGGACATGCTTCACTAGAGAGCTATAAACTCTTTCCTGACCTTTCATTTCTGCTCCCATCTTGTTTAGTGTTACCTTCCCGTGACACATACCCAGCCGGCTTCAGCTCACCGCTGCAGCTTTGCCCATCTAAAATAACTTAATTGACTACAGTGGAGTTATTGTATGTTCACATTGCTGTGGGTCAGCTCGGGTTTTGCCCTATGGCACGCTCTCTTTCCTGCGTGAAGAGAGAGCTGTCTCTTGTGGCCAGCATCAGAAAGGAAGATCTGCTCTTCTAAATGTTCAGATGACATCCCAAGCCTCCTCACCTGGTGTCCCAGCTTCTGCAGATAGTAAAACTGAAGGCTTGGGTCCCCACCTGGGACATGCGTGTCTGCCAGAGCCTTAGCCAGCTCCCTCCAGCTTTCGTATCCTGCACAGAAGAAAGAGAAAGAGATGTCAGAGTACAGGCTGAAAAAAAAAAGAGGCTGCAGCGGTTACTAGAATAAACTGGTCCTTTACGAGGCTGAGATACCTCTACACTCTGGAATGGTCCAGCAGAGACCAGGAGTTGTTTACTTTACTTGAAGTTGGCAGACTGACACAGAGAAAGAAATTGCCTTTCTCTTCTTTAAAAGCTCTTCCCCTCCTTGTATTAATTTGTTATGTTAAAGATTCAGCACAGTTCTAAAACAGGTCAGAGATTTCATTAATCTCCACAGGACTGGGAACCTCCTCGTAGATCACTCAGATAATCCCATTGGTCAAACTAAAGAACATAAATATTTTTTAACTAGCAAACCCAAAGAAAAATAAGACAATTATCATATTACTAGTAAGTTTAACCATTAAAAGAATATTATTCTGAATATGCACCTATTTGCACACAATAAAAGCTTTCAATCTTCTTTTGTTGAAGGAAACAATGGCAAAGAATGCATCTGATGGGACATTCAGCTGTAATGCCTAAAATATTAGCAGTGACGTGGTTAAGGATGCTGCTATTTAACTGCAGTCAGCTTCCAGGTTCAAAGCAACTTCATTTGACACCCCCTCCCCTCCTACTCTGCTCAATCCAAGATCAATTTTGGCTTTCTTCTACAACTCCATTGGCCTCCTGGGCTTAGGAGGGACAAAGACGAGCAGATAGAGCATGATCTTGTAGCTCTCTGTAAGCACCATCCATATCACTAACGAGACAGTGCTGATGAGCAGAGCTCACGCCTCCCAGCAGTGTTACAACATCTCACACTACGTTGTTTCCAGATCTGTGAAACATTTTGGCATTGAGTCAGTAAACTAACCAACCCGCCAGCAGCTCAGCACTGTGCCCACACCGCACGGTAGTTTAATTGTGAAGAGTGCAAGTGCCAAAACCTGAACGAGCACTTGCCTCCCACAGGCTGGTGGCCAACCAGCTCAATACCCATGTACCAGGCTCTCGGTCCTTCTTCTAGTAAAACAGAAATCACCCCCAAAGCTCTAGGAGCCCCCGAGATGTCGGCTGCCTTGGTATATAAAGGGAGCCACCCTGCCAGCTTCAAGTCTGAGCACTGAGATGAACGGCCCGAGCCTTCAGCCAGGAACAGCAGGGACGTGCTCTGAGGGGGCAGCACAGCCCACTGCTGGGGAAACCATTACTATTTCGGAGCCAGCGTACCCATCTTCACCCTGCTCACCCGTCTTCACCCTGCTCACCCAACCCAGCAGCATGGGAGACTCACTGTGGCTTAAGTAGGAGCATGCTCCGTCCGTCTGCTTTGGAGGAAGCATTTACAAGCCACATGAATTAGATCAGCTCCAAAACATCTCTGAGCTATGCAGAGGCCAAGGCAAACCCAAAACAATCCCAGGAACTAGAATTCACACATGACCCTTTGATAGATCCCCCTCCTGGGCTGTGCTAAGCTCTTGGACTGTTATTGCACCTACAAGCAAGGTTGCAAAATCTACTTGCTGCTGAAATCTGAGTGCTGCAGGGTCTGGCAGAGGTGAGCAGAAAGCGAGGATGCTGAAGTTGCCTCCTACAATGCGGTGAAAAAAGGGGGCAATTAATGAAAAGAAATTGCAAGACATGTGGATGTGGAAGTTAGTCAGAGGTGCAACTGAGGGACAAAACTCAGAGGCAATTAGGGAGTTCTGCTTCCCCAATGTGAGTGTTGGCTTAGATGTGTGGGTTTAATTCAGGCCCTGTTAGATGCTGAACAGCCACAAATCTAGGTCTTCCCACCTCGGATTCTGATCTGAAACTATGGGTTTAAGTCTATGAGTAAAAATACCAACATCAACACTTATCCTCTGCGGAAGATTTCTCCGTCAGTCTCAGTGAGTAAGCCACTGATTAAGGCAGCTAAACACGTATTGTGCTTTAAGGACTGACTGTAATAGGAAAGAAGGAGAAATTCTTGGGTTTTCACATAAAATAACATGTAACTGGTGAGCTTTCACCTCGTTCAAAGCAACAAGGCAGGATCCACTGCTCCCAGGTGTCCTGCAGCTGGACACGTGGCCCCACTTGCAACAGGGCTGAAACAGACTTGGTAGTGTACATGAAATTCAGCACTCACTGCTTGGAGGGCTCGTTGCACTAGTGGGAGAGGGGAGCACGCTTTTTTTCAGAGGAGAGACTCAGAAGAGTGGGACTGGCTAAATTAGAGAGAAACCAAGTAAAACAAGACTAAAATTAAAAAACAGCAACAAAAGTCAGTTCACTCCTAGAGATTCACCGAGGGAGGACACCAAGAGAAGCGTTTTTTTCTTTTGTGCAGAGGGGAGAGATTATTTGGCTTCATTTTAAATTCAGGACTTCACCGCTCTGCAGAATAATCTCAGGATGAAGCGCTGGGAAACCGCCTCTTCTGGGAAAAGGATGCTGGCCACCATGGCCAGCCGTGCCAGCCGCTCCACCGTGGCAACTCCTGGGCTCATCCGCGCTTCAGTTCCTGCACACAGCTGGCACGGAGCCCGCCGTGCAGCAAACACAGAAGCCCGGCTGTACACAAGTGCCAACAGCTGACATTTCTCTGACCCTTGGAAAAGAGAAGAAAGGGGAGCAATTCTCTGTGTTGCACAAATATTTACCTAACAGATCAGCCAAACATGGAAGAGACAAAACAGCTAGGAATTAATCTGGAGGTAGTCATTTCCTTGCTAGGTAATTTGTACTTTGGCAGGCTAATTCCCTAACACGGCAGAAAATGATTTTCAGAAATAATAGGATAAACTCTCAGAGAAAGTTTTTGGCACTGCAGTTCCTTCTCAAAAGACTGGCTTTTCCCTGGGGATCTCTACGGTGCGCCCTTGGAGAAGGACCTGGCTTTGTCCATGCTTCCTCGCTAGGAGGAGGGAGGGAGCTATGGAAAGGAGACATAGCTCCTCCAGCTCCCTGCAGCCAGGAGACCTTGCCGAGGCCAACTGCTGACCAAAGTCTTCTCCCCAGCATGGGCCACAGGATTCAAGACACTGCCCTGCTGGTATCCCCCCCTGTGTGACAGAGCCCTGTGGCTACGATCACTGCTCTGTCTCAAAAGCACCAGAGTGAGGTGGTCTACCACAGATTCCGCCGGTTCTCAAGTTCTCCATGAGCAGTGCTCAGCAGCCCAGCTGGCTGGAGCACTTTCTTGATGGCTATTTAAAGTCAACAAGAATACGCTTGGAAAGAAGCAGTAGGCAGGAACTAAAATACCTCACCAAACACTTCAGTATTACTAAGAGGGAACTAAGAGGGAATGCCAGAACTATTAGCTTTGATGGTTTTGCACCAGCCCCTCTACAAAATGGTTCTCGTTAGGATGGGAAAAGGCAAAAACCTGTAAAGGCAGAAATCAAAGGGAAGGCTTGGGAAAAGCCTATCTCACAGCCAGGTCAACAGCTGAAGATGTTAGGCCAGACTTTGTTGCCATTAGCCTGTCAGAGAGATGCACCAGCCAGCTCCTGACCTTTCTCTTGTGGGCATCACTTCCCGAAGCACCTCCCATCACCTCCTGAAGCACACTGGTTGTTTTCCAAAGTGATTTTTTCACCTCAAACACCGCCAAGGAAGGCAGCATGGAAGATGTTCTCGAAGGCACTGCGGAGGGGCAGAAGGGCAATGACAGGGGGTTTGTGCACAGTACACCCCAATGACATTTTTTATCCTCACTCCAACCTCCAGGACATGTTCCTGATGTCTACAATTAGACACTTGGCTGAACTCCTTCCTACAAGCAGAGATCCACCTTTCTTTCTACTTTTGTGCACCAGTGGTCCATGGTTCAAGACTCACGGGGATCAGCCATGGGGATTCAGCAACGTGAAGGTGGTGGTTCTTCAGAGAAAAGGGGCCCTTTTACTCCCTGTTCCCATCACGCAGGCTGGCAGCTGCCTGCTGAGGATCCAAATGGCCACTGGGGCTGATCCTCAGCTGCCCCTCTGGATTTGAGATGAGAAGCCCTCAGGACTTAAGTTTGCTTCTGGAAATGGAGGTGCGTGGACACAAAGAAAAGGAAAAGAGGCTGAAGAGGAGGCTGAGACAGATGCTGCATCCTACGGCAGAAACCCCCATGAGAGGCAGCCAGTCTGGAGCCAGCTGCCTGCAGAGCCAGCTGCCCAACCCTTAAAGGCCAGAAAACCTGTAACAAGAGGAAATAAGATGAAGATGTTTCTCGCCTTGGGTCCGGCCAGGGCCCAGGGCCATGCCTGCCTCTTCTCAGCTATGCTTTTTATTGCTGTAAGGTTAAAAGTCAGCAAGGGAAGCTGCAGGAACAGCAAGTGGAGATGGGGAGATACCGTCCAGCAGTTACGGCTCTGCCAGAGCAATGCACTTGAAGCCTGTCTCAAGAAAGGAAAAAAAAAAATCTAAAAAAATTTATAAAGCAGAAATCCACAGCCAGAGATAACAGACAGCAGTATCCAGGGAGCTACCAGGCCTCGGGGCAGGAGCTGACCAGAGCTGCTCTGTCTGTTCAGAGATTAGATCCACCAAGCCACTGTCATGCCCCTGGCCCCAGAGGGCACTTGATGTTTCAATTAGTCTGTGAAGGTACCTGGCAATCCTGCAAGGGGGAAATCCCAGACCCACTCAGGTGATCAGCTTCCTCTCTGAAGGATGAGATTTGATTACTTCACTGTTGTTACTGCTGCTTACATAGCTGCAAATGCTATTAATGCCCACATGCTATCCAGCCCTTTTGTAACCCTGCTAAATGATTTCACTCAGCAGCCTCAGGAAACAGCAGGTCCATGGGCTGGTTTGCACAAAAAGCATCCTCCTTCTGATCCGAGGCCATCCCCCCCCTCCTTTGTTGCAGGGACGGGGCAAGAAAACCTGGCAGGTATGAAGCAGGGTTTTGTTCTTCACTACCCACAGTGCCCACAGACCCCTGAGCGTGGTGTGATGTTTTAACCTTCTCTTGGATGGTCTTACTTCTCTTACCCCTGTTAAATTTTTTCAGCTTGCTGTTATCCCATGGGACTTCAATGTGATTTGAGGTCTTTCCCAGGATTATTCCTGGCTGAACAGGTATGCAGGTGCAGAAACCAATACTCCTAAATATTACCATTAGGTGCCTTGCAAACATACTGGTCCAAAAGACGTTGGAGACAGTTGCTTGAAACTGAACATGACATAGAAGCTCAGCTTAAGGAGTTATTTGCAGTCACTCACAATCATATGCATCAAGCCTCCTGCCCTGAGCATGAACCTCAATACCACCTCTCGCCCCAGTTACTCACAGTTTATACCCCACTCATCACACAGGCAGTGCACTGGGGGTGCCTCCCCGCCGCCACGTGACACTGGGTGTCACAGGCAGTGAGGATTTGTCCAACAACCAAATAGTGAGATCATGGAGACAAGCTGCCACGTTGTGCTGTGCACCCCAGGCAGCATGGTTTCAAGGCTGCAGCCTGGTAGTGGCCATCTCCTTGTCACCTGGCCAAGGCAGTGCTGGCATCATGCTCTGCAGAAAAGGGTATTTAGAGAGTGTGACATGCCTTTCACACACCCTGACCAGAGCAAACCCCTAGCTAGTGCCACGCTGCAGGGGAAGCAACATCCACCTCCTGGTGTACCACACACACACACGTAAGCAACCCTACAACACCAAGCGTACAAAGCACAAAGATGAGGTGTAAACTGACCTTCTAAAAACAAGAGGTGTGAGGAAGGATAAAGGAAAAAGGAACAGCCAACGGTTTCTGGCCATGGGGGTGAATGAAGGTTAGGTCAAGTCGTGAATCACAGACCCAGAGAAACTACCAAAAAAATCATTCAAGAGTAAAGCCGGGCCAAAAGTCTCTCTAGGTACTTATTCAAGTCAAAATGCATAGGCAGAAAAGAGTAAATGCCTTGCCCTCAGACCAAGATCAGAACAACACTCTTGGAGTTAAAAGGATCCAAGATGTTATGAAACCTGCTGTTACAGAGGGAACCCTGCAAACTTTCCATTTCTGCTTAGCACAGAACTCTGCAAATATTATTGCTGACCTCCAGGGATAAATCAAAGGGACCACGTGTGCAGACATAAATTACTCCATTCTTCCTCCAGTTACAAGTCTGATACACTACTTCATGAAACTGCATGGCTTTCCTGTCTTGACAATAAGCTACAGAACATTAAAAGTACATGAAGTATGATGGACAAGAAGGCAGAGCATTGCACTCGGGAATGAGAAGAAAATGACCAGACGTATCTACCCAGGGCATTCATGCAGTCTTACTTCCAGCCTCACCCACCGAGTAACACCTTACTGCTGTTGCCCTCTAGGTATAGGGAATGTATTTCATACAGGAAGGGAGTAACTGGTAAGCAATGGCTGGGGCAATAACCTGTTTTGTGGAAGATCAAATTCAAATCTTGCTTCTGCCAGTAAAATTTTCCACTGCCCTAGTTAAATCATGAAATCTACCTATGCCACAAATATCGCCTGCCCCCTGAAAGCTCAGCAAGGGTGTGTGCATGGAGATGCATTGCTGGATTTGAGTGAGAAAGCCCATGATGTTGCTGCCAGCTGTACTATTCTTCAAAACTACGGGGCTGAACTCCTAAGTTAGCTCCAGAAATCCCTGTTTCAACCTAGTATGTGCTAGAGTAAACCAATTGCAAACCATTGCTATCTGCACTTGCCAAGCTGAAGGCTGAGGGGGCTCAGGAGCAGATGCCAGCATGGAAGGGTGGCTATGACCTGCAGCCAACCACGCTGCCTGGCCACAGAGGCACAGCTTTGGCTGTGCAGCTGCAATCCCCTGCCCGGGGCTATTACAGCCAACAGTTGTGCCTTGAGCAATGGAGACATCCTCTCCTGCCCATGCTCACTTCTCCAACGTGCAACTTAATACCTCCTCACCCTCCTCCCTTCCGCCTCTGCAAAGTTGCATTAAGGAGCCTTGAAGGTTGGATTGGGGAAGGGGAAAGAGCAGGGCACTTGGTTTTTCAGGGGAAGGAGGCAACATTGACTCAAATGAAGCCTGAGAGGAAGGGCACCTACTGCTGCTTTTGGGAATAGAAGATAAAGGCTTTGATTTTGGCACTGCTAACTTCCACAGCAAAAGGATGAGAAATGCTTTCTATTCTGCTACTCTTTCACAGTAACCCACGGGTCACCCTAACCACACAAAGCACGTGTAGAAACTTTTAAATAATAAAATATGTTTTAAACATTATGGCCATAATAGCTGTGAAGTTAAAATCATTAACTGCTGGCAAGTTCAACTCTTTACAGAACACGTGGCAGCTGTCCTGCAATTATAGTGTGTTTGTCCCCGAGACGTGCTGCACACAGGCTGACTCTGTATCTGCCTCCTCGTAAGATATTGCCATCAAAAGCAAAGTATCTCACTTTTTACATTATTCATGCACAGCAACAAATTTCTCAAAACAGCCACAGATGGTCTTAAAAACAGCTGCTTCCAGTCATACCAAGATTAAGGGCATTTGAGTAGTTCACATCACGGTATCACACTTACCAAGCAAGGCTTTTGCCAGTCATTCTCTTTAAAACATGGGATTTGTATCAGACCATTTACTGATGGGAGATCAAAATGTTTGGCTTGCTTGAACAACAACACTTGCAGTGCTTGGAGAAATTGGCAGGTTGACAGAAGTACACAGAATCAGGTGTTTTGATACAAGTCTAAGTTGATTTTTATTCCTTCTTTCATGTTCAAAGTAATTGTTCAAACTTCTTGTTCAAAACAAGAACTTTGCTACCTCATGGACTCCAGTTTCATGCTTTTTTTTTTTTTTGTAAACTGTAACATCTGACATTATTTTTGGAACAAAAATACCTTTAATCCTGGAACATCTACATGGGTTTCTACCAATTCACTCCCAGTGACCACATCCTCAACTGCTGACTCACACTCTGCAGCTCTGCATACAGTCTGCCTTTAAAAAAAAAAATAAAAATAATAACAACAGCTTAAAAAATTCCTATCTGGCCTTCAAAGTGACTAGCATGGAAAGCAGACGTTCCACCTAGTTAGGATCACTGAAAGTGGTATTCCTGACATTCTCCCCTTGGTCTGGAGGCACCGGGGAAGCTGTGCCCTTAGAGACACAAAAGGCAATAAACGCCTGCTCTACTGCAGTAACAAATTAGTTCAAAGCTAGTATTTCCCTCCGTGTATCACCAACTCAGTGCAGAAAAAATCATATGCACTGCATTCAGAGACAGACCTGGGAGGCTTCCTGCCCACTTTTATTCATATGTACAGCATCATCATTAACAGCAGTCAGGACTTCTTGCAAAAAGAAGCACATTTCTAAATGCTTTCAACCATGAATTGATCCATTGCTTTGATGTTCATGGTATCTGAATAAACGCAATGAATAAGAAGCAACATACGTATGTGGCTTCCCTCCCCTGAGCACGGGGAGGTACCTGCAAAAATAAGTAAATAAATAAAATGGCAATTCTATGCTCAGCAGTCTTTGCCATCTGTGTTTCTTCTTGCAACAAGACTCTGCCCGAGGAAATTCAACAAGGTCATCCATGCAGCTTTCAGAAAGCTCTGGGAAGTGTATTTTTCTCAACTGATCCAAACACTGCAGCACACAGACTGCTCAAAGGGCTTTCCAAGATATTTTTTTTTTTTTTAATACAGGAGCTGTCTAGGATGTGAAGTTGAACATCAGCTGTGCAAAAGACCTTCAATTCAGCATTTGCTGTTGCTGTACTGAACATAGCTAATGCATTATTTCTTTTATCTTGGATGGGGATTTTCCTAAAGACTCAACAGCTTGCTACTTCCATGTAGATGCAGCAGTCCCAAAATATCTGCTTGCAGCTTAAATCACTCAACTTCTGTAGAACGCTGTGCTGTAGAAAACGTCATCTACTCTTCCTTGAAAAAATCCCCACACTTTATTTATTTCTCTACTTTCCACCTCTATTTGCCATTTTGCTCAAAGCTGCTGTAGCCATTTTCTTCCCCTGAATTCACCTCAAGGGCAGTAATCCACTCCTGCTGAAATGTTTTGTTTCTATGGTCTCTGTGAGCATTGCAACACAATTACTACCCTACACAATCAGTTTCAGTGGTGACTGGAGGCAGTCGGGGGACCAGAGGAAAGGAAAAGAGTAACTAAGATAAAGAACAGGCTGGGCAAACATCCACCAGAAATGGTGCAGGTAGTGTTGACCCAACCTCAAGGCAAGGAAAAGGGCTAAACCAGCACTCTTGAAGGCCACTCCAAAAATATCTTATGATTTGTTTAAACTATTTTAATTTACCTAGGTTCTTGAGGGTAGCCGAATGACTGGTCTTCCCAGGGCTCTGCACGGGATGCTCTGCTCTGACGCTGAATGAAGTCCTGAACATAGAGACACCCCTAAATGTGAGACAACCCAACAGTTACCTGACAACTAGGCTGAGGAGGAAACAAAAGCAGGCATGCTGATGCATATCAGAACCAGAGAAATATAAAAAGTCTTCTAAGTAACAAAAAGGAACTGATAGTTCAGTGGTTGAGGTACCACTTTGGTATTGCCTTCTAGGTACGTCAGATTAGAAACAATTTAATGATTGAATTTTGAGTCAGATGAAATCCTTTATTAATGTTAATGAGTTCTGGATGAGGCTCTAAAACTAGTCCAAGAATTTCAGGAACTTGGATGCAATCCCTGTGTACAAGTTTACTTCCACGATCCCGATTCAAATTTTGAAACTACAGCTTCTGGTTCAGGTTTACATATGAACAAATGTTGTTTAAAACAGCAGCAAAAAGCAACTGATATTTCAGTATGTTCTTCAAGAATGTCTGAAATTTCTCATCAGATATTAATGACACCAAATCTAAGCCCAAAGCTTCGTTGCCTCTAACCCTAAATGCCAGCCTTCATCTCTCTTTGCAGAAGAACTTCGCATGAGCCTCTCAACCCACCACCACCGTCTCTATTTAACAAATGTGCAATTTCTAACACTGATTTCCTGTGAATCACACCAAATATGACTGCTAGTCAGGGCTGACAAACACGCAAGATGGACTAACTGTTCGATATGTTATGGAAAATCCCATATACCTATGTCTTAAAAACCACATCAAGCCTCAGAGTACTAGGGGGACGGAATCATGCTCAAGCTCCTCCACAACACAGGCTCAAAATCCATGTGGGCAAAACAAGCCACTGGTCCTCCCTTGGGGCATTCTGCCTCCAAGCAAACGTACGCTGTGCAATGGGAAGGGCTGCACTTGCTTCTGGGCTGGCTTTATTTACACAACATGAGTTGCTATGGGGAAGAATTAGGGTTATGTAAACTCTCTTTATAGAGCTCTAACCCAGTGACATAATTCCAAAATACCAACTTCTGAAATATTGTTTCTCCTCTTTCTTGACTAAATCCCATGTCTGTGTCTGGCTTTGGGTCTCAAACCAGCCCGCACAATATACTTGAAAAAAATCATTAAGAAAGTGGGGACCAGGAGGAGTTCACAGAAACCACCCTTCGTCCTGGAGAGAGCAAACCTGGAGCCATGCACAAGCTGAGACGCAGCGAACGTCTCGGAGCCCAGACTGCAGGGGCCAGCCAGCCAAACGCTGCTGCAGGGCCCCCGTTCCCCACAAGCAATCCCTGCCACCAGCAGGCATTCCTGAGGGCTTCCAGGAGGTGATCCTTCACCCAGAAGGAGACGGCTGGGTTAGTCGCCTTGGAGCTCAGCCAGAACGCCTTACACAGAGCTATCCTGTTTCAGTGGAATATTTAACTGTGCTACTTCTACCAGAGCATTCAAGTTGCCCTGCCAACTGCTTAAGGTGGCTTGCAAGAACTGATCACAAAATTCTCATTTTCTTTCCAGCATGTTGGAAATTTCCATAAGTCAAGGAAGAGGGGTTCCTATTGCCCAGCACTCATCCAGCAAGTGCCTAATGAACTTAAGGACAAACAAAACCTTAATGACTGTCCAATCCACTTGTGTAATTCAGTACAGGAAACTCACACAGTAATTCCTGCATCGGCTCCAGAATAAATATCCAATGAAAATGCCATCTGACATTGATTATTACATGCTGACCTGAGATTTCATCCAAACTCTGTTCTCAGCCTCTTTGCTAAGTTTTACTGACCTTTTCCACTGGCTCCTGGTGTGACTCCTAACTGAGCTCCACTGACTTTGTTCAATTTCATTCCCTTTCCGTGATGGTACGAGTGTGCCGCCTCATACAACTTAACCACATATGTCAAAATATACATGTATAGCATGTTCTGCCAAAACCGAAGGCGAGTGAAAGCAGCTGGCCTCTCTGCTGCGTTTTGCTGAAGGACTAGTTGTTCATCGTCTTGTCCTTTGTGTGCCTCCGACCCCAGCAACTCACAAAGCTTCAGGTTTTACACAGCTTAGGAGAGCATCAGACCTCAGCTCCAGCGCCCTGAAACACTAGAGTACGGTTTACATGCCACACACTGTTTCATGGGAAAAGTTCTTAACGTGGTGTCTCCTGGGATGGAGATCAGGACTGTGCATGCCTATGACTTCCCAGGCTCCACAAATAGCCCAGGGCAGTCCATTCTTGATTGCTCTTTTAATCTGTTTTTTTCTGCACGCTAATACAAAGCCACAAAGTTGCCGAGGTTGGAAGGCATCTCTGGAAATCATCTGGACCCTGCTCTGAGCAGGGTCACCATCACATAGCGCAGGTTGCATGGGGCCTCGTCCAGTCAGGTGTTGAATACCTCCAAGGACAGAGACTCTACAACTTCTTTGGGCAACCTGTTCCAATGGCTGACTTTTACATTAAAAAAGTGGGGTTTTGTTTAAACACAATTTCCTCTGGCTTGGTTTGTGCCCATTGCCTCCTGTCCTTTCCCTTGATGCCACTGAGAAGCCTGTCTCCTTACTGCTTACTCCCTGCCATCAGGTATTTATACACATGGATGAGATCTCCCTCAGCTTTCTCCTCTCCGAGCTGAACAGCCCCATCTCTCTCAGCTCTCTCCTTTTATACCAGATCCTCCAGCCCTGTAAGCA
Source organism: Falco naumanni (assembly GCF_017639655.2). NCBI lineage: Eukaryota > Metazoa > Chordata > Aves > Falconiformes > Falconidae > Falco > Falco naumanni. The sequence continues at coordinate 24,763,039 of NC_054058.1, forward strand.
TCTTCACAGCTCTTGGCAGGACTCACTCCAGCATGTCCATGTCTCTTGTGTGGAGAGCCCAGAACTGGACACGGCACTACAGATGTCTTACATGGGCTGAGCAGAGTGGATCCCTCAATCTGACCTAATGCAGACCAGGAGGCTTGCAGGTCTTTACTGCAAGGGCACATTGCTGGCTCGTGTTCAGTTTCTTGTCCACCAGGATCCCAAGGTCCTGTCCTGCAAAGCTGCCTGTACCAGAGCATGGGGTTACTCTTCTGCTTCCTAAGACTGTCTCCCATGAGATTTTTTGAAGCAGGTCCCTGAACATGGCAAGGTCTGCTCTCCTGAAATCCAGGGCTGTTATTTGCCTTGTTCCAAGTTAACTCCAGTCTGTTCATCACACGAGGCAAAAATAAGTTGTGAAAGTAGTTTTAAACCAGCCAGTCATCTAAACACATTGGTAACACTGAACACCAAAAGTTTACAGCTTCACTGCTTTTGAAAAATCTGCCTGTAAGTATACCCTGGAAGCAGAAATCCCAAGGGAAAGTTCTGGGATTTAAGCCAAGCCACACATGTGCCTTTTTAGAGCCCAACCTAAAATGGCAATACAATTAACTACTACAGAGTTTGCAAAATCACTGTGAGCCTTTGTCTGTCTTTCTGTGCTCTCCACCTCCCCGTTAGAGAGCCACCTTCTCTACAGCTCATTTCAAGTCTGTGATCAAAAATCTTTGTGACCCTGAAAAACGAGAACAGAGGGACAAAAGAGAAGAGACTGAATGCTAGAAGGAATATTAAGAAGTCTTGTAAGCTAAGTTTATTTTTCATGTCCCTACTATATTAATGACCTACCAATTTTTTTCATTCAAATAAAGCAACCACAGAATAATATCCAGGTTACCACATCAGCATTTCACAGGATTTAGAAAACTTGGAGCAGAACATAAATCCTGTTTGCTGCAGGATGTTAGGGCTTTGTCTATTATATTTCATAATACACATAACTGCCACTGTTAGACATGCTTTTCTACTTGGAGGATTGATGCCAAAATGATGCAATGGGATTGTCAGCAGCCTATTGTCTGGGAGCTTATCCATCCAAAAAAGCCCTGCTGTGATGCAGGTAAACTGGCAAGCAAACAAAACTGGTCAGCTCTGCCAGGTTCCTTTCTTTGCCCTGGGTCTTGGTGACAGTTAAGCCAGAAGGAAGAGCTAGCATAGCGCACGAAATGGAGACAGCACCGTTTCAGAACAGTCCAACAAGGCTCTCACGCCTTCACTGTTTTAGCCAACACCCAGAGTGACACTGCACAACATGTTATCACACACTTTAATTTTATCTGCTTTTAAGGATCTGGGCTGCTTGACTGAATTTTATCATGCTTCTTTTGCAATACTGACTGAAATACTAGGTGTTCGTTCAGCACTGGTTTTGAAATCTCATTACTGCAAAGACAGGGCTTTCACCCTGCCTGAAAAGCAGTTGCATTGATGTTTGAAAATTCAGTAATCCTAATGGCAGCACTGATAAAGTAACAGGACAAACATCGTGAAGAGTAAATACCAGTGTGAAGTGAACAGTACAAACCATTACTGCACCAGTATCAACAGGGACGGCATTAGCCCATGAAGGCAGCTGCATTCACACAGTTGGTGCAATTCGGGCATGTGCTGGATGCTGGCTTGCTCTCGACTGCTGTTCAGTCATCATTTGATGGTGAGAGTAACACAAATATGTTTGCTTCCCAGAGTACTGGGGGTTTCTATTATCTCACTTTCTAAAACACCAAAACCAACAAGGATAGAGAGTCTGATTCACATGGTCTGTGCACTCAGGCTCACACAGACTTGTTACAGGAATGCTGCTGCTCCAATTGGAAAAATCAGGCCCTTGGGCACTCTGATCCTCACTAGAAATAAGAAAAAAATCTTGTATAGGAATCTTTGCATCTCTCCAGCTCTGAGGCTGGCAAAGCCTCACTGGATTTAACTTCAAATGCTTCTAACTTTGCATAACTGGGAAATGTCACAGTAACGTTTTTTATGCATCTTTACATATGATCAAAAGCATGACTGTCACAAAACTAGATGAGATGCACAGCATGTCCCAGACCCTTGGTGAAATCTGGTCGCTAAAGCATTCAGCTGCTGTAAGCGACCCTTGCGGAGGAATGCCCTTTATTAACATCTCTTAACTATTTTGGGCCATCTAAAACGAAAGAAGAGTTTAATTAGCAACTTTATCCCTACTACAGACTGTTAAACAAAGTTACAAAACCATGCAGAGCACGCATAATTTTCCACAAAACTCTATAAAATTTTTAGGGTGCTTCTAAATTTGAGCCCCATAGCTAACCCTAGAAACTCCTATGGAGTCTTCTTTGTAAAACCTGAGGTCGCTTATGCTAGCAACATGCTAGAGTCTCTGTATAGGCAAGCTCTCACACAGCAACAGCTCAAATGACAGGAAAGACACCCCAGGCACAACACTATCTTAAAATTATTAACAAATAGGAAACATCACAGAAGAGAAAAAAAAATCATGGATTTTTTTTCGTTAACTGCAATAATATACAAATAAGAAGACTGTCCAGTTTCTCCCATCTCTTCTCAGCTGGCCTCCCCATGCTTTTTATTTAATTTCTTTCCCCCCATCATTCCCTTGCCCTCTCACACTCTTCCAGCTTCTGACAATTTTTGGGGAGCACCCAGACCTTCCTATCTCCCAGTGACCTTCTTGAGACTCCTCCTTCAAGTTCTCTCATGTTTCTTGGTGAGCTGTCTCCTCTTTCATCAGCTGCCTGCAAGTCCTGCCCCAGCCTTACAGCACTGGAAAGAAATGCAACCTGATAGCATTAATAAATGATAGCTGGTCCCTCCCCTCCCTTTCATCTCCTTTTCTCTGGCCGTAAGCAATCTGCCTGCTGCAGAGACAATGAGCAAGCACCTGCCTGGGACAGGCTGTGGCGTTGCCATGTCAAGCCACAGGGTGACTCCAGCCAGGCTGCCACCTGAGCAGGTTGGTAAGCAAGGCAAGCGTTGCTCTCTTCAGCGGCCCCAGCCTCCTGCTGGCACCTTGGGTGGGAAGACCTAATGGGTCCAGCTTGAGGGACAAGGGCTCCTATCCAGCCCAGCACCCCCTGGGGGACACCTCCACCGAGGGGGCTTCCCCAGCAGCTTCCCACACCATCAGAGCTCGAGGGGCTACCACATTTCATCTGGAGGCTGCAGACAGCTCGTGTCTCCGTCATAGCCCCCGAGACATCAGCTGCCGCTCCCTGGTCCTTCCCTGCTCGGTGCCCAATCCTCCTCTCATGAAAACCCATTAGATTTCATGAGTCATTGCTCACCTGAGGGTAAAGCTAAGAAAACAAGCAATGACGAGATAAAGAATAATTGTCACATAAGAAAAATTTATAAGCTATTCTTCCTGCTCAAGACTTCCCCGTCTGAGATGAGAAAAGAACCAACTAAACCATTCCAGCAGACTCCCAGAGCCCCAGCAAGGGCTGGGTGTGATGGACACTCATCAGCCCTGCCGACTCCTGACCTGCTACAAGGGCCGGGGGGAACCCTTAGTGCTAACACAGTAGGGTCACGTCTGGTCTGACAAGATGTAATGCTGAACTTGAATGGATTGGTGGGAGCAGGATTTGGGGAGACCCTGGTACTTGTGAACCTGATCAGAGGATTAAATCCCTAGTGAAATCCTGACTGCTTCCACACCACAAGCAAGGCAGGAGCTGCAGCAGAGCACCCTTGCTCAGCAACCTGATGTGCAGGCTTTAATCAAAACCCATGAGACAGCAAAATGCAGTTACAGTCAAAGAGGTACAGTCAAAGATACAGGACAGCATCTCAGTATCCTGTATTTCCTCTCTTCTAGTAGCTTGCTCCAGTTCACTCAGTTTTTAAATCAAAAGGATGTTTTCTAACCAATGGTGCTGCAAACCACAAGCTGAAAAACCAAGCCAGGTTATTTTTTGCTCTTTTAAAAAAAAAACAACCACCACCCATCAGGGATTTTGCCCAGTGGTCAAAACTGCCCAGCTGCTCATGTGTGTGCACAGCTGTAAACAATTTGTAGGGAGCTGCACAGCACAGGAGCGGAAGGAGTAGATTAAAACCAAGTTGCCACAACCAGCAACATTAAAAAGACTCCTTTTACCACTCATCTTCCCAATAATTAAGGTAGCTTTCTCCCAGTTTTCTGGGCAATTGAACCACCCTGGATGAATCAACCCCAACATATTTTCAACCTGAGTTTTTGTTTACTCAGAGAGGGCCAATTTTTAATTCACTTCTTACAAGCATTCACAACAGGCCTGGATTATCAAAGAGCTAGCCTTAGCCAAATCAGGAGGGAAAGAAAAGCAATGCCCATGTAATGAACTGTTGCTAAACAACATCAAATACACGTAAGGAGATTTTGATCTGCTCCTGGAAGTTCCATGAGCAAACACACAAAGTGAAATAAATATGGCAGATTTTTTATTGCAATTTCTTCACTCAACTCTTAAGAGCATGGAACAGAAACCACGGAGGCCCGCCTAAGGCTACTCAGCATGCAGATGTGGTCCAAACTTACTGAATGCTGCTGGTTTCAATTAGGGACCAGACCTGGTGCTTTAATTCCATCTTACAAAAAAGGTCTCTCTGAAAAGGCGTAGCATATGCACAGTACCTCCCTGTACAGGAAATAAAAGCCTTACATAGGAATTTAGTAATTAGCAGATCAGACCATTGGTTCATCCCATCAGATAATCTGCCTTTGACCAGCAGCCAACATCTAATGTTTAAAAGGCAAAAGAAAACAACCTTCAAAAGTACCTTTAGCTGTATTACTCTACAGAGGAGAAAAAAAAAAAAAAAAGTCCTCATGACCTATGCAAACAGCTTATGCCCTGCAGCATAAATTGTGATTATCCTTCTCTTACCATGCGTAGTGGCAAGTATTACTATTAGTCACAAAATTATCCAACCCTTAAAAAGAAAAATCCAGCCACCCCACTTGCATCATTGGCTCCTGCAGCACTTAATTAAATATGCTGAAATTACCCAGCAAATACACAATACACTTATTTTACAAACAATGCATTCTCATTTCATGGCGCAACTCCCTCATGGCCTATGGGGCTAAAGGAAACCAAGAGGCTGATCTCATTCCTAGATCCACTTTCAGTTCTGCTGTAGGACCAGCTTTAACCCTTCTCTCTTTGGGGTAGGGGGTAGACACAGGTATCTTAGACAAGTAAATCCTGTCACAACTAGAGTGTTCTGCCTCAGCCACCTTTGCTGTTCCTTCCCCTTGGTCCTTCTCAGACCTCTGAGCACTGAAGCACAAAGACTAGCTGCTCTGCTCCAGACGGAGGTGTATCTCTGTTCAAAGGAATGTCAGAGCTCAGTCATGCCTGTTTATGTTCTCTTCCATTTTTAAAACAAAGCTGCTCTGGACCATGTCGGCTTCAGCCCAGTGGGATCCCTTCCACTGGCTTCCATGGGCTTAGATCCAGCCCTTGGCCCTCACTCTACTTAGGTTTTGATTCGCTGCAGCAAGCAAGGCAGACAGCGTTATTGCTTAGCCAATTTTTACCATGCAGCCTAGCGAGTGACTCCTAGGTTGCTCACCCTTCTGAGCAGCCCCATGTGACAATTTTTTCAAAGAGGTTTGCTTGGATTTTTCAGTTTCAGGTAAACAGTGTCTGGTTCCCCTGCAGCCTTTCCAAAGAACTCCGGTAACTCAGAGGGATCCAGTTATGCAGATGAAGGATGTATTGGTTTGACTGTATCGAATCTCATACTAGCTTGACTTTAATTAGCTCCTTATGGCCTGGTTTTGATCTCAGAAATGCCATGGTGAATCTGGAGTAACTCCCCTGAGGAGCAGAGTTTTGAGAACAGTGTTTGGCCCCTGTGGTGAAGTGTTGACCTTCTTCTATACTCCTGCGAGGGCTGATTGGTGAACAACCAGGAGAGCAGCTTGGGGCAAAAACAGACTTCCAGGGCTCAGATTTCAAACCCAGGTGCCCCCAAACCAGCAAGTTCGTCCATGTCAAGCGAGACACTTCTTGCAGTCAGGACTTTGCTGTGGCATCCTATGCTCCCTTCCTGTACAAGCCCCTGAGGATGAGACCAGCTTGCCTAAAGCCAATGCCTTGGGAAACCCGGGCATTTCAGCCAGCTTGACAGCGTGAAGGACAGGAGGGTAAAAGTTGTCCTGCTGTGGAGCAGCTGAAGCTGGGTGCACTCCTGGGTTCAGTTTAGTGCTAGCACGTACAAGAGGATCTCAGCCAAGGTTCACCCGCTCAAATCAGAGCTGTGCTTGGCCCACAGCCTTACAGGACCCATGAGCAGTTCCAAGCACCTTCTTGTCCTTGCAGTGCACGACACTGCCAAACGCTGCTGCTGCGTGGATATCTTCCTGCCACTCCAGTGCTGTCTTCATACAGACATCCAAACAGCATGGACTGCTTGACTGTTACCATGTCCTTGTGCACCACAAAGAGTCTGGCTGAGGTATGGGCCTGCTGAATGTCTGGAAACTACATGAGGTTCTTGGAAGCAACCAATGGCATTTGGCCACTCATATAGGAAATACACTTGTACAAACATGCTTGCAGACTGCTCCTCACCAGCATCCCATCCCGAAAGGGGTGCCAGGGGTTAGTTCATCCACCTCAGGGATGACGTTGACCTGCTGCCTCTGACTAATGCCACTCAGATGCCCCAGTCCTAGTCTTTTCCATTACCCACTAACCCTGACTGCTCTGTGGTTTCCTTGGATGCTTATCTGTAGCCCTAATCCTAACTCACGCTCTGGCTATTTCCCATTGATCCTCGGCCTCCCTGTGTCTTGTTCCCTTTGCAGTCCTTCCAGGAGACACAGTTCAAGCATAGCAACCTGCTCTGACTTCCCTATCAGCGCTACTAGCCGTTTCACTTGTTAGAGACCTGTATCACCTACAGGCTTCCCCCCGCCCCCCCAAACAAGGCAACTACAACAGCATCAGACTGAAGCATCTGAATACAGGTCTCATTCAAAGTAAGCAGCACTGAAATGTTCCCACTAGGCCTGCCCCGCAGACAGGCATGATTTTTGCAGGTTTGATGGTCTGTGCTAGCAGCAGCCAAGCACAGCCTTGGGGAAGAAAAAACCTCCATTTTGCTTTACCCACCACCTCCCCTTCACACAAGGCAGTGAAGAATCAGCTGCAGTATGATGGATCTTGCTCTACTTGAAGTCAATAGGATTTTTGCCACTGATCTCCAGAGGAAAACCATTTTTGGTTTTTTGCTGAAGGATATGCATAAGTGCCTGGAAATGCATAAATACAATGTTTTAAGCTGGCATCCAGTCTAGCTGTAACCCTTTCTCATATCACAGTTTAGCCCCTACCATACTGAGTCCTTCCTCACTACCCAGCTTCTTACTCCACCACTGCCAGATTCCCAAGCAAAGTGCGTAGGATTGTTACCTGAGTTCCTGTAGATGACTTGCTCAAGCCAGGGATGTGGTGGAGTGCCTCAGGGTTACTGTTGCTTACTGCCACAAGCAGTCCATAGCTACATGAAGAGGTTTCTAAGAGTTGCCCCGAAGCCCAGATGACTGACAGAGCCAGCATCTGCCCTCAGATTGAGTAGAATGATAAAACCAACCATGCACACATGGCCAAGAAGAAGCATCCTAAATTGTGGCACTGCCCACATGATTGTTATTTGTGACAGAAGTAGCTTAACTCCATGTGCAGCTGGTCCAGGAGGCAGCTCTTACCAGGACAAGCTGGGTGGGAACAGTGGCAGAAATGAACTGGGGACCAGGTAAGAGCAGGTGACAGGCTCCCACAAAAGCAGGTCTTGTGGGAACAAGTCTGTCATTCACTTGCACTTGTCTCTGGGTCATTAGAAGACCTAGGGGCCCCAGAGACCAGCAGCAACTCACCCTAAGCCAGGAGAGTTGCTAGGGTCTGGATTCACCTCCACAATTTCCCTGTTTCCACCTATCCTCAGCCAGCGTCACCCACTTCACATCCAGTTCCCTTGGCCATGACGCCTCAGCCTCCTCTCCAGCACCACAACGAATGGCAGAGGGGTTTTGACATCATGCGTTTAGATAGATTCACAAGCACTCCTGCTTCTTTTTATCCTCAATTCTTAAAGCTAAATTTCTTAGCTTAGGGAAGGTGCGTGAGCTGGAAGGCAGAAAGGCTCCCTGTGACACCCTGCTCCTGGGAGGCCACACAGCCTTCCCCAGTGAGCAGAGAGGCCACATGCAGTACCTCCACCAACTCCCCATACAAACATTCCTGCAACCGAGTCAGGCACTGATGGGCTGTCTCGGGATGGGAAATCTGGCAAATGCCACAGAGCATGTGGGCTGTCAAGGAGACCCTCTGCATGAGTTACCTTCAGATGTGGACAAGGCAGACCTGGCCCTCCCACATCCATCGCTGAGGCAGAAGGACACAATTCAGCTGTGAAGTTTCATATAGAAAAATGGGAAAAATTTGTTACAGGGTTGAAATTTCAAGATTTCCTACAGAATGCCTTGGCACTGTTTGTGTGCTGCTGTGCCCTGTCAACCTCTAGGAAAGCCCTGTAGTAACTGGACAACTAGTAGTATCTGTTACCTTGACTAATGGGATCACAAACAAGACTCAGAAATTAAGAATTATTTTTTCAGAATTTTAAACTTTTTTTTTCCCAGCAACAATATTCTTTTCATCTTAGTGAGCTACAAGTGACAAGCCTTTGCTCTAAGACATCTTTCTGCTGAGATACAAAAGTTTCTTTGTGTTTTCTTTATGAAGGTGTCCGACACCTTCAGGTACTTGCATACCTGTCAGCATTTAAAAACTAAAGAAATATCTGACCAGAGAAACAGGAAGGTCTTGCAGCTTTGATTAAACAAAATGAGATTAAGAAATCCTTTGTAAAACAACTAAGGAACAGGATTGTACCTGGTACATTGGTACACTCCTCGATTAACTACAGGCTCTAAATACATATGTGTCTCCGGGTACAGTTCCGGTCTGCAGAGGCGCATACGTGGTATGGAAAGACCCAAGGTGGGATGAGCAAGGAGTGCTGCAGGACAAGGAGAGGAAAAGCCGTGTGAAAGCCCTGAGCAAGCTGCACTGGGCAGCTGAGGGGGCCACAAAGGCTCCCACCCTCTTCCAGCCCCACTACTTCAGCTGGGTTAGCACACTGCAGCCGATGCATGTCGTGGCGCAAACAAGCACATGCATTGGTAGTCATGTAAATGGTGGGAAAGGGCAGGACTAAAGAGAGTGGCCTGTGCAGAGGAGGAGGAGGAGAGGGGGCAGGTGCACAACAGCAGAGGGGACTGCTGGTCTGCATTCAGATGCACTGGCAAAAGCTCTGCTGGGGGTGTGATTCCTCTCTGCGGTGCACAGACCAAGTTGGTAAGGAGCCGATGTGGGGTAGTATTAGAATTTGAAATGGAAATGCACGGCTGTAACCCCAGAAAGGAAACTTGCAAGTGCCATGGCCATGTCATGCCTTATTTATTCCAGGATCTGACCTACCACATTCATGAACATTGCTCTCCACCTTAAAGGACCCCAGAAGGGAAAACCTCTGTAATACGTAGCAAGCCATACAATCCCAGGAGCTTGGCAGGAGAGAGCAAGGCTTTCAAGGTCATGAAAACATGCACGGGAGCACTATGAAAGAGCACTAAGTAGGCAAGGTCAGCAACGTGCAGGTACTCGCATGCTGGAGTGGACAGGTACGTACGAAGAGGAGTAAATACATGGGGAGCACTTCTACGTGACCAGGGAGCACAGAGAGGAGCGTGAAGCTGTGAGATGAGGCAGGTGGACAGCCTCAGATACGAAAGGATGGAGCCTTTTGCTGGGAGGAGAGCTGTTTTGCACGGAGAAGCAGAGCTTTGGGCATGCCTCCATGCCGGTGCAGGTGGGGAAGCCAGGAGGTGAGGAAAACTGGTGCAGCAGCATACAGGAGTGAGCATGTGCTGCAAGTGTTGATGCACACACTGAGGTGCTGCTGAATTCCCCTGGGCAGGGAGCGGGTACAGGAAATGCAGCACACATCTGTGATGTGCCTACATATGTACAATGATTCCTTAGGACACTCTTACATGGGAGACAGCAGTGCCTATTAGACAAATACTATTTACTGAAGTCCCTCACCCATGGCACTTTCATTGCACACATATCCTACACAGAGAGGATCCCTGGATATCACCATGTACGGGGAAGACAAGAGAGAACCTGTGTTGACAAGGGACCAACACCGGAGAGAAAGCTCATTTAACAGTGCTTGAAACCACTTGCTTCTCTGGTTAACGGCAACTGCAGCATGCAGCCTGCATCACTCAGGGTGTTTAAACACAACATCAAAGTCTGTGATCTGACAAATCCCAAGCTGGGTCTTAACATTAACCTAATGTTAAAGTATCAGGGTAGAGTGTAATGAAGTCTCTTACACCCTGGCTGTGTACTAAGGAAATCACTGCAGCCTGCAAGGCTTTTATGCAGAATAGTAGCGTGGAAGACATGCCTCTGGTCTATAAAACAATGCACTTAACATTGTCAGCAGGTTGTTCAGGAGCAGCAGCACACTGCTTAGCTGCTAAAACCCTCACCTCTACACTGTGGCCGCCTCAGGCTCGGAGGGAGGAGGGAAGAGCTGCAACTATATCCTTAGTAAGATCAGCTCCATGCAGGCCACCTCAGGTCAACTAAGTGCATGTAAAATTGCCCTAGCACTAGCCCAGCTGTCTGCCACGCAATGGAGCTCAGCATCAAATTCCCTGGCCACCTGAAACAACACAAAGTGCAGGTGATGCAGTTCTGCTGGGAAACGGTTGCTCTTAACCCAGAGCAAACAGGTTTGATTAGATGGGTTCAGCAAACATGAGAAGCACAGGCCACTTCAAAGGCACTATCATGAGACTATCTTAGCACACAATGCAAAATTAGGTTAGACTTTTGTTTTCTTGGGAGATTCAATTGCTAGTTTCTGGACTCTGGGCTGATTTGGTAGTACCTGGAGCACGCAGAGACCCTCTATATGTGGAAAATGCTACACGTGGAAATGCCTTTAGAACCTGACATACACACACCTGCAGAGAGTAATGTTACAACTATTTCTTTACAAAGCTACAGATCCAGCCAGTACTATTACATATATTTAAAGCAATAATAATTTTTTAAAATCAGGATTATTTACAAAGGAATGCAAAGAAATGCACCAGGGATTTGTATGGTTTCATTTAAGCCATATAGTGAGATGACAAATCTCAAGCACTCACAACAGACACAGCTGGTAAAATCTGAAAGCATGGAAGAAGAAACGTAGCCTATGTGCCTGCAACTGTACAAAGGTACCTACTATGCTCATGAGAAAAAGAACCAATATGGCATGCCTCTGCCTTGCCCTCAGAGCAGAGCAGCTCTGCTGGACCTGCCGAGCTGGCCAGGGCTGGCCAAAGACTGGCCTGAGCATTTGCTACCAGCACAAGAGGTGGCTCAAATCCTTTCTTCCCCTCTAACAACACTTTCTCTCCCATCCTCTCTCTCTCTTTTTCTTTCCCACATGAACATGCCTGCTCAGAGAAATCCGCCCAGCACTGCCCAGATCGAGACCAGCCCAGTATCATTCACCCAAGCTGCCTTCCCTCCAGGGGTATCGACCCTCAGCCAAGCAATGTATGAAGGCTCATTCTCCTGAAAAAAGCTTTTCAGTAACTAAAGCCTTAAGCTGCCTTTGCACGGTTTCACTCAGCAATAAAGAAACACATCCAGATCTAACGCTACAGGTTATGGGGCTCCTGCTCAGCCTGGTAATGCCTCGGGAAATAGTGGCAGGTCACCCCCACTCCACTTGAACCACTCCAATTTCAGGGTCTGAGACAAAAATTATAAGCAGTTTTCCGCCCTGCAGAGGCCAAGAAAGGCTTCTCTGCAGATTTTAGCAGCTTGACTTTGAGAAGAGATCTCAGCAGACCTTGCAAATGCCCGGCTCTGCAGAGGGGAGGCAGCAGAATATTGCAGTGGTGGATTTTAAACTGGTTGCAGAAGTTTAGCACAGGGACATGGCAGCAGCCTCCAAGCCATACTCCAGCCCTCTTTCCTTTGGCAAAGTGTTGCCCCAGCTTCACAAGAGCACCAGCCCCCTCCTAATGCCTTCTCTGGGGCCGTGGGGGCACCTCCACACTGCACGGCAGCTAAAGCACTTTCTGTCACGTAGCATCTTCCCAGCAGCTCTGCAGGGCCTTGGGGATGCTGACAGCGTGCCTGGCATGGACAGAGGAGCCCAGCGCTGCAGCTGGAAGGCAGATGCTTCCTGGATAGCCTCAGACAGCAAAGGCAGGCCGTTTCAAGCGGCTGGCTGGTTAGAAATTAGTATTTTTGCCAGTAGTCAACACCAGAACAGAGTTCAGTGAGGGGAAGAGGACATGGAAGAACAATTCCCCCCCGCCCCTCAGTAAACGATTATTAAGAGCAAGGAGGTCCCTCTCATTGTTACCAGCAAGTGCAGGAAAAAGCCACTTTTCCATCACAGAACAGCATTCGACTGGGAAAACAGACAAGTCCAGCCTTCCAGCCTTTTTGTGAGCCAAAGCGATACAACTGGCTTAAGCCCCCAGCCCCAGCACTGCCAGTGCCCCACAGGGTCACTCCAGCCCCAGCCCTCATGCACTCCTGGTGCCAGCACAGTCAGCCAGGAACTGCCAGGAGCGCAGAGTGCCAGCGTCAGGAAGAAATCTTGTACTACGGAACCTGCCAGATTTGTGTCAAGGGGAAAGAGCAAGACGCAACCGCCTTCTCCCGCCGCCTCCCACTAAGTCCGCAGCTGGTGGTGCTTTCTTCACTTTGCTGAGTTTCAAGCATATAAATCCTTCCCAGCAAAACCAGTAGCCCTGAGCTGGTTTGACGTAAGAGTCTAATTCCTCTTGCAGCTGCAGGAGGCATATTTTCCCAAATATTTTATATTCTGCCTTTCTTTACCCATGCTAAAAATACCTTGATGTCCCTCACATAGACATTCCTTATTCTACCTCCAGCAAGGAAAAGGAAAGGGAAACCGGGGACTCACTTGCAAGTTTTATTTCCTTTACTTCACTGGAATAAAACCACAGAGCCATGCTGACAGGAGGGAGGCACCTGTGCCTGAAGCTGAGGCAGGAGCAAGGACAGACCCTGCCAGTGCCGCATCCCCTCCAGTTCCTGGAGCTTTGTCCTTCCTGTACACCTAACGTAATGGAGACCTGGCAGAGGGCTAGTACACATCCTCTGTACACACCTCCAGACACAAATAGAGAGGTCACTTTCCAAGTTAGCTGGTCAAATGCGTAAGATGCAGCTAGTGCAGCCATCCCAGTTGCTCTTGTTCTTCTGCTGTTTACAGGAAAAGGAAAATTTCACCTCCCTTTCAGAAGAAACATTTATCAGGCAGACCATGAACACGCCTTCTTGGGTTTTTTTCTTCTTCCTGCAGTTGACCCAGCGTTCCCTATGAGCAGTGCCTGGCAACCCTTGCTGAAACACCAGAAATCTCACTGCAAACCTTGTTTATATTTACTCTGAACTTTATTAGGCTGTCATGGGGTGCTTGCTTTGCTCCACCACACCCATGGTGCCACTTAGATTGCCTCCTCCTGAGCTGTCAGGACTGGTAACGTGCAAAACCCACAGCAGTTCTCCCTGCAAGGTCATGGTTTACCATTGTGCTGCCCTTGCACAAACTGCAGATGGGTCTTTCCAAAGGCCACAGATAAAAGGAATAAGGTTTAGGGACCAAGCTCCCACCTCAGCTGCATCCTTCCACCCATTTCTTGCCCTGGGCTGTGTAGTTCAGCAAAGTGCAATGAATGGGAAAGATTAGAGACAAGACCTGTATTCTGGGGACCCAGATGAGTTCCTGCTACTGCGTTACATACGCTAGCAAAGTTGGTTCTCGAAAGACAAGGTAGCAACATGCCTGGGGCAGCTAAACCAGCAGGACTGTACCAGCAGGGCAGGTTGGGTCCAGAAGAATAGTCAATAATGAAACAACATTCTTTCCCATTGAACAGAAGTAATGTGGAGCCCAGTTAATGTTCTTCTACTCCTGGATATTAAGTACTTCAAAAGGATAAATAACAATTACCATTGACATCTTTGCCGTAGAGGCTAACTGAAGCAGCTTGTTCTGAAACCTCAGCTGCTCCGCAGCAGAGACAGGGATGGCATGCATCCCTGTTTGCCCAAATTTGCGCTGTAACCATCATACCACGGCCCCTCCTGCAGCCCGCCCTCCCGGGAGCCCACTCTGTAATACAGAGCAAACAAGTGCTCATTTAGAGCAGACAGCTACCGGGAGCAGCGAAATCTTCAGCAGCTTGTTCTGGCGAGGTGGAAGCAGTGATACGCACTAGTTTTCTTATGGCAGACAAACCCTACATCTGCCCAGAAAACCTCTCCCTAAGCAGGGAGACGCCTGCAGCTCTGAAGACAGCCAGGAGCGAGAATTGGCGTTCCTGACTGTTTAGATGATATTCAAAAGGGAGACTGAGAAGGAAACAGAGCTCTGAGGATCAGGATTTCCTACCATGTCCCGAGGCCATTCTGGTGATGCACTGCCCTCCCTACTGCTTCAGCATCTCCCCAAGGACCCGCTGGCAGGGCATCCCCGCCCCTCATAACGAGACCCCCAAGAAGCTGGCAGGCATGTTGGGTGCTCTGCGTGGGGAGATGTAAGACCTCATTTTCCTCTCCCCCTTGCCAGGCTTGGCTGGGTCAGACACAGCATTTGGCAAGGGAAGAGCTCCCTGCTAATTTTAGCCTCCAGCTCTCCACCCAGGCAGCAGCAGCTCAACCGCTATGGAAAGCTGGGCAGCACCGAGGTGAGGGCTGGGAGACACTGCCTTCAAACAGCCCAATGGCCACATGCTGCCAGCTAAATATAAACCACTGGTGGACAAAGGGGAGCCACAGTGACTCGGGCTGAAGCAAATCCCTCCTCCATTGCCCAGAGATGGAGCAAGGACAAATTGCAGCTCCCGAGGGGATCGGCTCCCAGACCCGGGCAGCGCTCACAGGACTCACTTTCTGCCCAGAGGGACAATTTAGGCTGCTAACTCGCAGTGGGATCCTATGCGTTTTACACAGTTTTGGACAGATCTGGAGCTGGTGCACCTCAGCGTGCCATGAGAAGCAAACAGCACTTTGCAAACACCACTCATGCAAGAGCCTGGTCCAGCTCCTTCCTGTAATGGTCCGTTCTCCACCATGCTGCCTACTACAGAACGGTTACTCAGGGGCAGGATGCCCTCGCTGCTGAGGCTGACAGCTGTAACATCGCAGAGTCTGCTGTGGGAGTCAGTGCTTGTGGTGGGAGTTCAGCAGGGCGAGTTTTCCCCTGTGCCTGGATGCAAACTTGCACTGCTTCCAGCAAACAATGCTTGTCCCTCTCTGTAAGAGGAAAAACTCCAAAAGGGCATGGAAAGAAAGACAGAAAGGGAGCCATGAGGATTATGAAAGGAGCAGAGGTAGCATGAACCTCAGCAAATCCACAGAGTTTCTAGATAAAATGCTACCTGATCATGGACCATAGGACTATGCACAAATCTGGCATCTTTTCTTTGATTTTTGCTATACCTACAGAAAAGGAACTTCACATCCCTCAGACATAAAGAGGGACCCATGAAAAAATCCTGTCTACCTTAGCAAATCATATTGCTAGAGAAATAAATGGCAAAGTCCTGAGTGTTTGCTAGACACTCAAGGCAAAACAGGTAACCCCACTGCAAATCAAGCGGAGCAGCTGCAGCACTGAGCACAATGCTCCACACAGGGAAACCAGATGCCTCGGCAGACATGAACTACAGTAGAAAGCCACCGTGGTACTAATTTTCAAGGCACCAAACACCCTTATGACCCAAATACGTTCTTAACCACCTCAGTAGAGCTGCTTATGGTCCCCACTAGCTTCTGTAATTAGTATCCCTGCATCTTCCTTCACTGCTTTTAAAACTCTTAAGCCAATAATTTATTCTGTGCCCCCTGACTCTTTTCTATATCACCTCTCTTTTTGATCTTTACACTCCAGGCTGTAAATTCCAGCCTCTCAGCTCTACTGAAATCCCAAGCATTTGCTTCTCACTTAGCCTTCAGTTCCTTTCCCTGTAGAACTCTTCAGTGACCATCGGCATTTCCTGATCACTCTGCTCTGACACTCAACTCACTATGCCCCGTTTCTGGCCACTTCTGACTTTGGTTAAACAATCCCTGTCATTTATAATCCCAGATGCTGCCTCTTCGCTCCTGCTTGTCTCAGCTTTAATTTTTCTTTCTTTCTCTACCTCTGCAGGAACCACAAGACTTGCCTAAAGATTTCTTTCCCCTCCTTAATGAGCCTGTGTCGGGTATTTAAACACAGAGTTACAAGAGAAAGGCAAAAACAGAATTTGCAAAGATCTAAATTTAGGTAATAAAACCCAACTAATTATGCCACTTGGGAAACACGAGGTTTGGGGATAAAGCATTCACGAGCAAGTACTGGAAGACCCAGAGTTAATTGGCAAAGCAATTACAAGTTGTGCAGCAAAGGAAATCGGCTGCATGGCTGGAGCTGATGGCATGCAGACAGCGAGCAGACAGTGCAGACAAACTGAAATACTACTTGCCAGACCGAGGCAGGGGGAAAGTAGTTCAAGGAGTGCACCCTCCCCTGCCCCACCAGCACACACAAAAGACCCTCTTCCCCACTGCAGCAAGTGGTGCAACGCACCTGGGAAGGACTTGCAAGACCAGCAAGGCAGCATGTTCAGAAGAACTGCAAGTGCAGAGCATGGTGGTGGCAGCAGCAGCAGGACTTCTTCAGAGTAGCAGCGGGGGTAAAGACAAGGGCTCAGCAAGAAAGGAAAGGAACGTCAAAGACGGAGGCATTTCTTAGGTGCAGACTAGGTGCAGGTGAGTAGCACCATGCCAGCAACAGAGAAAGTGCCAATGGATGAAAAAGCACTAGCAGGAAAAGTAAATTAAATTCTGGCTGAATGCTGGTGATCTTGGCTCCACTACTGGAGTGGGTGGACAACGTGGACAAGTAAACACATGGGATCAGATACACCCAGAACTATGGGGGAAAGGAAAACACACGTTATTACCAATGTAAAATCTATCAAACCCTGGTGTCACGAAGCACGTCCAATTCCCTGAAGAGGCGGGAGAGCAAAACAGCGGACAGAATTAGAATACATCTGTCCAAGGATAAACAAGCTCCCAACAGAGCACAACCTGGAGCAGTACAACTGTCCCTCAACTCACACACCTTACAAAGCTCTTCCCACCCTGAGGAAGCAGCTGCAAAAGAGCTAGACCAGGAATCAGCGAAGGAGCTGGAGCAGCCCAGGCATCTGGGCAGAAAGAGGTAATGAAGCAACCCCTGCCATGCTCCTCCTCCCACAAATGGGATTGCTCCGGCCCTGAATTAAACACTTCTATGAAGAGTTTTGCCCCTGCCCGTGAGGGGAGCGCAGAATGATGGCTGATCCCAAACCACTGCTGATGCTTGAGGTGCTTGCAGCTGGTGGTCTGGCCAGTGCATGGAGACAAACCAAGCATCAACTCGTCCAAACATTTTCCCACAGACCACCATTTGGGCTGTTTGGCACTGAAGCCCTTCCTAGGGCCCATATAAACTTCGATCCATACAGGTTTTTACTCAGGGCAGGGGACAGTCCTAGAGGATCACCACCCGAGGCTTGGGCAAAGCTAGACCTGCTGGGCTTAAACAAAAGGGTCTACGTAACTTACGTGGCAAAAAGGAAAATTAAAATTAACAGGTGAAGCAGTTGGCAACAGTAATGCTGAGGCTGCTGTCAGGGCGCCCGTTTCAAAATCAGCAGGAACGGACACAACAAGTCTTAGAACAGTGAATTGTATCAGACAAATGATAAATGCTTTTAAAAAATGCCCTTTAGAGCTAAAGCATTGTGCAGGCAGGCACAGGGCTCGAATTTCAGCCGAGAAACTGAGAAAGAAACGATGCAAGCTTAGTGTTTTGAGAATAAGCGGTAATTCAGTGCTCCACAGCTGACACGTCGGTTGGTTTTGCTGCACAAGCCTGTTTCACAAATTGAATACAAGCCTGAGAGAGAGACGGCGACTGCAGACGCTTGCTAGCACACACCACAGAAACACCGGGGAACCGAGCACAGCAGCACATTACACCATGGCCTGTCTCACAGGCTCATCAAATGGTTTAGGTGGGAAGGGACCTCCTTTAAAGATGACCTAGCCCAACCCCCTTCCGTGGACAGGGACATCTTTCACGAGATCAGGTTGCTCAAAGACCCATCCAACACAGCCTTGAATGTTTCCAGGGACGGAACAGCCACAGCTTCTCTGGGCAATCTGCTCCAGTGTCTCACCACCCTCATGACCAGAGACGGCTCCCTCAGCCCGCCCTCGTGTGCCCCCACCCCTCACCATCTTGAAGGCCCTGGGCTGGGATGACGCCCCATGCACCAGTGTCCTTCTTGGATTAGCAAAGGCCAGGAGGGGGCAGGGGAGTCCAGATGCAGTTGCCGAAGTACCAAATAAGAGAGAGAAGGAAAACATTTTTACTGTTCTTTTTCTTGTTCTGTTGTTTTTTTAATGGAACATTATAGAAGGGACGTTAACACTGCAGGGCAGCACTTCCTCCTGGCAGAGCTGCAGTCTCCTGCTGCTCCACAGGAACAGGCATCTCTCCGACTCTCAAAAGATCCATTGCTGTCCATTAGGCACCACCACAGAGGGTCTGGCTTCATCTTCAACAACCCGTCGGGCAGCCTTCCCCTCCTCAGACTGAAGAGACGGCACCTCCAGGCCCCGGGGACCTGTGTGTTCCTCTGAGGAAGCCCTCTTGTCACCCTGCCACAGCGGCTTGGTGGAAGCCAGGCTGTTTCATCCCTTCTCCTCAGGGCTCAGATGGCTTCTTCAGGAGCTTCCTTCAGAGCACAACAGATGGCAGTTCTTCAGGAGGGTGTTGCTCAGGAGGGGTGGAGGATGGGAAATAAGGGCTCACACAACCCATGGCAATCAACTGTTGATGCCAGAAGATGGAACAGGTGAGCCCGCAGGACAGCCAGGAGCAGAGGCTGGGCCTCTCGGCTAACGCTGGGTGCAGAGCCTGGGCTGGTGGTAGGACGCTGGCTGGCCGCTCCTGTACCACCACTGCCATGGTGTCACGGAGGGGAGCCCCGGCACAGCGTAGTGGTGCCCGGTGAGCCATGGTGCAGGTGGATCCACTTCCATCAGTTCTTCTTGATCTTCTGGTGGCTTCACCTCCACGGGCTCTATACCATCAGCCACCAGAGCAATGGCCATTGCTACTACCTGGTTGATGGCGTCACGCCTCTGATGCTGCCTCCTCTTCCTCTGTATCTCCTGCAATCACCTGCCTGCTCTTCCACGCAGCCACGGGTAGTGGCTCACCCTGATATGGTGGCACCTCTTTCTTACAACCATTTTTGGACCTCGTGAGCCGTGAAGCTCTGCAAACTGTGTGCCAGTTTCTCAGGCCTGGCACAAAATGCAGCAAGGTGGCTTATAACATCATGAGGCCATTCTGATAGCGATGCGTGTGGCATCACACATTCTGGTATGTTCATCACATTCCGATGGCTGTTCTGGACCTTAGGGGGTTTGTGGCCTGAAAGATACCCTGCTGTGGGAGGAGGAGAGCTGGGGGCTAAGGGACCCTTTTCCTGGGGATCACTCCCCTGCACACTTCTGCTACCCCCTGGGCACAAGGACTGCTCTCCACCTTCCCTCAGGTGCCCTAGGCTCCAGTTCCAGCCCCCTCCTCATCCCATGCCTAGGCTCCCCTGGACAAGACTATGTCCCAGGAGGGCTGAGGGTCCTCAGTGACCTTGCACCCACCCAGCTCCCTGCAAAAAACTCAGTCTCCCACATTCAGCAGTGACTGTAAGGGGGTGAAGCCTCCAGACATCCTGCTGGCAAGGAGGGAGGCACAGCCAGCACGCACAAGGTCTCCCACCACACCATAAAGCTGTTACAAAGCCAATTCTTGTGTGGTTCCTTCTCTGCTGTCCTCCAGCCCTGCTCGTGGAGTGTGCAGAGGTGTCATCTCCGCCAACCAAACCCCTGAGGGAGAGGGAAGGATTGCTGTGTTGCTCTGCCGGCACTTTTTTTTCTTTTTTGTTTTCCCTAATAAGAAAGGGGCAACGTATGACCTGGGAAAGACTTTCATAACGCTCCCATTCTCAGCTTGGGCGTCAATTTGAATTTCTAAGTAGATGCGACTACCCCCTCCCATTGGTATGAGAGTACAGACTATGGGTCATAATTGCTGTTTGCAAAATTTCCTCTGAAACAGTGCACTGATGTTTTCAAGACATAGCAACTGCAAAACGAGACCTCTTATATTTACTCCTTATGTTAGGCAGACAATTGATTTTCAAGGTACAGCTCTGGAAATTATAATTCAGCCAGGTTTGCAAAAAAAAAAAAATGTCTCCTATCAGAGTGTTTGTTTCTTTTGCATTTTTGATTGAAAACAAGTAAAATCCTTCCAACCGGCTTGCTTACAACAAAACATGGACTGTGGCAGCTAACGCTGAGTGAGCTGCCACAGTAGGTAATTGAGGCTATTAGTACAGGGTGGTCTGGACAGGATATTCTCAGCCTGTTATAAATTTTGTTCTGCGGCTTAGATGGGGTTAATAGCACCCAGACATGACTACTACAATTTTACAGAAAATAACATTACGAAATATAAATAAAACTAATTTAGGAAGTGAAGTATTTACGAGAAGGGCTGGAGATATCTTAACTAGGCTCAAATGAACGGCAGCACAGAGGAAGCTGTTGGAGTTGCCAACACCAAATAGACGGGCCAAGTCAAACAGCCCACACTAATGACATGGAAATAAGCAGCCTCTTGAAGCAAGGCAGAAACAGATTGATTTAGAATGGCAGGAAAAAATACACATACCGCTAATGTAGATTATCCTCACTTCAAGAGAGGTCTACTAGGCAATTCTGCAGCCTAACAGGTGATGATGTAGATTGAATATTTTTACTGGTAAAAGGGATATAACACCTGACAATGAACTACTGTTTAGTGTGCATGAATTTACACGTGTTTCAGTGAAACACTGGCATCCATATAAGCCTCCTAGTTCCTAATACCCACAGTCCAGAGGGCTAGCAGAAAACAAAGTTAAAAAGAGAAAACATGTCTGTTATAGAAGGCCCCATAGGCAAGTCTGATCTGTATTCAGTGGTTTTACATTAACTGAGTAGCACCAGCTGTCAAGTGCTCATATTTGGCTCAACTGGAAAAAACCCAAGAATATTTAGACTGCCTGAAATCAACATCAAGGTCACTGAGATGGAAGCCAGGAAGGGAGAAAACCTCCGTGGATGGCGCAAAGGCCCAGGACTTACCATTTGCATCTCTGATGAAAAACAGTGACACAAAAGCAAGACTAGCACAAGATGCAATACTTTTGCCACGTAAGGGTATCAGATAGCCCTACAATGGAAAGTAAGAGGAGACAGCACCTCCACCTTCTAAAAACAAAGGGGTTAAAAAGCCACATTGACCTCTCCCCCTCTCAAAAACAATCTCAAATGGGAAAGTGTCACAGAATGCTGAAATAACTAAGCCTTAGAAAATTATACAATCAGAATTAGTGGCCCTGTGAGAGGCGCACTGATGCTTCAGGGAGACTCACAGGTCTACCTGACAACCTTTGGATTGTCTGGAAACATCCGGCATCTCAAAGAGTAATTGCATCTTATTATTCTGTGTAGTTGTTTAAAATTCTTTACTATGCCAGCATGAATTATTGTTCTGAGACATCTTTGGAGAAGGCTGATTTACTTAACAGCAATGTTATCCCAGACTATCTTAGCATCTCAAAGGATAGGGGGCTCTCTCCGGATCAGGAATATCAAAGCCTTTGTGCTTTGGCATGGGAAAGTCTTCTCAGGGAAACAGAAGTACAGAGGAGCTCTGGTCAAAATCCCAGTGTATTTTGGTTTGGCTGATTACACACAGACTATGAATTTCTAACATCGTGAAAAGCACAAGTATCTAAGGACAAGGTTCACATCTGTTTCCACCCAAGGCATGACATGGATCTCTCTTAAATCTTAAACCACATCTATATAAGATAGCTTATTTCCTTTTCTTGGAAAGCCCTTCTCAGCTATTACTGCAAGCCTGAAAAAAAAGCAGTTGAATTGGGAAGGGACTGGAAAAGGGAACATCAATGCACAGCAACAACGAATAGGAAAGAAAAGGTCAAAGTACAACGAAATACATAATCCCATCAATTCTTGAGGCTGTTGTAAACACTGGAGGAAGAACCCCATCATCACTCCGTTCCCCACTGCCATAACCTACAAGGTGACCTCTGTCCTCAGGAAAACATCCTGCCTTTTACCATATTGTGGATGTCAGTAACTCCAAACAGCCAGATGAAAGACTGTGTCCATCATCTCTCCCAGCACCACTCTTCCTTCACACCTGCCCGAGCTTGCAGGCGAAAGGAGGCAGAGCCTTCATGTTACTATACCATACGCAGAAATGCATCTCCAGAAGACAACAGCATTCCTCGGCCCACCCCACAGCACAGATGAGATGCACAGGAGGGCACCACTCCAGGAGATCCAGGTCATCCTAATCCAGACTGACTCAAAAAAGGAAGGTGTGGTACAGGAATACATGCAGTGTTGGCACACCGCTACACAAATCTGTCACGGATAAAGGGATGGTGCAAGAGTTTATTTATAATGATAATATGAAATGTTTGGAAATGATCTGGGGATCTTCAGTGGCCAGACAAACTGCAAGCTGGGTTCCAAGAAAACAAAACACTCACAACTCTCACTTGGTGCGCAGGGACCCAGGCACTTAGTGCCGCTCTACAAAAAGGTTATTTAAGAGGCAAATCCATCCCTACCTGACTTCAAGTCAAGAGGTAAAAAAAGCCAGGTTCACAAGCTACCTGCAGTACACACCCCAGCAGCAGTGAAAGGATATGGTGGCCCCGGACAGGTGTGGCACAGCTAGCACGAGGCATCCCCTGGCTGCGATGCCAGTGAACCTCACAACCAAGCCAGCATACGATCCAAACGGCTCAGTGGCCCTGGCTTCTCTGCTGAGTCCATGATAGCGCTCTGTGCTGTGACTACGGGCCTGGGGATGTTGACTCCCTTCCCATACACCAGTGCAGAGCAAGATGTGACAGCACTTCTGATCGTTGGCCAGGGAGACCAAACTGACCACCTGGAAGTGAAAAATCTGCCCCACCTGCAGTGCCCATCCTTCTGCCCATAGCTATAGCGGCCCACAACGTGCTTGGGGGAACGGTGTTGCTCAGCACAAGTCCCTATGAATTAAAGTCTCACTAGTGTCTTCAAAAGCCCAGAAATATCATATGCAAACTTCATGGTACAGATGTTCCCCTGCTGTCAACACATTTTTTCAGTCAGGATGAGGTGCTCTGGGGGTGACAGCTGGTTTTAACTTTTCCTCTGGGTCAACAGTTTCCACAGAGAGGAAGCAGATACTTCAGCCACCACAGGAGAGCTACACGGTCCAGTCTTTCCCCATGGGCACTCAGTAACCTACGGTGCAATTAGCTATGCAAAAGAGCAATACTGTGCATGCACAGGCAAGTAACCTTGCGTGCAAGCGATTGCTAAGGTCAGCCCACGTGCATATGAATGAACCTGGACGTGTAGGTGTGCTCACCCTTACGCATAGGTGCTGCTGAGGATCCTGGGCAGGGAAGCTACACAAGGAAGTCGATGAGTTACATTAAATGAGCAACTTCAGCTTTCTACCAGCTACTTTCCTCAGACAAACACACGCACCTGCCCATTCACACCAACACTCAGGTCAGTTTTAAAGCAACTCACGCTGCTCTGTAGTAGCTTGGGTGCATGAAGATCAGAGAGAGCTCACCATGGTGAGGGGTGTAAGAAACCAATTTTCTGGGGAATGAAAGGGACACTAAAGAGGTACATAAAACTGGGGACATGGAAGTCTTGCCATAAGGACTTTTTTATTTGCTCATCTCCACAGTTTCTTCTGAACCCCTATTTCCCACTTCAGAGAGTGGGACTGCACGCTCCTGAGTGAGAAAATTGGCAGTCCACGAAGCGAGAAGTTGGACAGAAACCACTTGTCACAATCCAAGATAGAAAGATAACACAGTCCCATTGTTATTTACACGCAACAATAACATCTGGAGGAACAGGGACAGGTTGAAGCAGCCAGAGAGGCAGGTTAAAGAAGGCCTCCCCTGAACCCCTTGTTCCTACAAGCTGCACCTCCCAGAATTCTAATCTAATCATGCACACCCTGCTTGCGCCTGGCTCAGCGCGACTCTCACACCTGTATAAAGGAAATCAGTGCAAGTGATTTATCGCCTCCCAAGATACCATGGTCTTTGCAGCAGAAAAAACAAGAGTCTGCACAGCAACGGCTGGGAATGACCTCACCTCCAAGTTTCTGCAGGGATCAGGATTTGCTTTTACTATGTTGACACAAGGTTTTAAAGCAAAGGGGGATCACTGCACATCCTCCCTCCCTGCAAGCATGGCTCGCTGATGCCAGGCTTGCTCCCTCGGAGTCACACCTTTCTGCATGGGTGGGCAAGATGAGGCACTGCTGGGCACAGAAGAGGAAAACCAGAGGTAGCAGGAGATCCCCATCCCACCAGATTTTCCATCCAAAGTATTGCAGCAGCTCTTGGAAGAGGCAGGGTATTGGGGTGAGGAGTCCTCCCTGAGGGAGACCTGTTCCTGCCCTTGCCCCTTCCAGCTGCGCTGCCAAGCCAACAGCATTACAGCAGTAAAGGCACAGTGCAGGAATCGCTCTCCAGATTTGGCTGCTCTGTGCTTTACTGGTATTTTCTCCCTCCCCAACACCTCATTTACCCTTGAAATAGGAGAGGTTCCCACCTCCAGCATTCACTTGTGGGAGCAAAGCGTGCTGTATAGCAGCTACTAAAGACGAGAAAAACATTTCTACTGGAGAGCCCACTCCACAGAGGTTAGTGCCTCTCAGCAGTGGAAGTAAAGAGACTGTCTCCAGCTCCTCGGATTTCTTGGCAGGGAGGCAGTGTCCTGCCTGTTACAACTTGTTTTGGATGACAACAGGCCACATTTCACGTGAGGAGAGTTGTGCCCATCTTCAACTCACATCAGCCTGCTTGTTTTTCTTCACTCAGCTGTAAACATATTTAAGATTCCCATAAATACCTGTTGGGCAGCAGAGCAACAAAAATATGCTCAATAAAAAAAATAAAAAAAATAAAAAAAATAAAAAAATAAAAAAAGGAGCAAGCTTCACAACAACAGAAATGAGATACAACAGTCCTGCCAGTAGGGACCCCTGGGAAGAATACGTAGGAATACCTTGATGCAGTCACATATTTTTTTTTGACCAGACCCACTGACCATATCAGCATCACCTTCAAAGGACCACTCCAACTCATGACAGCCAATACCATGATCTGTCCCTGTCTAGCCCAACCCAAACCTCTCAGACAGCTAGAAAAGGGCTCAGATCAACTTGGCCACGCATGAGCCCCAACCTATGGGGTATACCAAGCAAGAATACTGCACCTCAGGCTGGTCCCTCAATCTTTGACTTTAACATTACAGCAAAATGACCCTCACAGCCAGAGCCTCCCCCAGTGTACAGTGACGCAGTGCCATGGAAGCCAACGGGTACTAATGATTAGCAAGGCCCTTTATTCTCTTTCACCCAAACTTATTTATATGTTTGCATAGCTGAGCTTCATATACATCAGGGGAGGACAGCCGGGCTTCAATTTTTAAGCATCACTTACTCAAACACCCATACCCAGGCCACCTGACATTTGCTTCCTCCACCACACACTGTTCTGGTGGGGGAAGAGGAGCATAAAGCTGGAGAGGATCGACCATGCCTGAAGACTTGCTCTAAGGCACTGACCTGGGAGCAGGGGCAGCATGGGGGCATCACAGCAGCTTGTGCTCCATCCCATGCATGGTGTAGAGGAAAGGGATTATTTTGTGTGACTCCTTACAGCCTTGCAAGAGGAGGGCTCACCTCTCTGGAAAGAGAAAACATACTTGGCTTTCCATACACAGGCTGTTCTGCAATGCCATTTAGGGAGGCAAGAAGAAACTCCGTTAAAGACACAGAGAATGGACACAGTGATCTCCTGTAGATCTCCTTCAAAGCCCAGCAGCTCTTCCGCTTTCTGGCCTCAGCGGATGGAGCCTCTTAGACTTTTGCCCAGAAAAACTACCCAATAAACAGCCTTTATATTTTATCATTAATAACTGGGGAGGCTGTTGCATCAGATGAGGTGGTAGCTCTCGATTGGTCCCAGGTGTGATTTACAGTAGTATTCCCATTTGGGACATGCGACAGAAAACAATGCAGAAAGAAGAGGGGAAAAGTACTAATTGCTCTGGGAGCCACTCCCTCCTGCATCAGCTCCCTGGGATCTCTGGAAAGAGTCACCACATGGAGTCACAAACACAGCCGCCCCAGTCCCCAGAGAAGAAAACATTACTTAGTTTTAACAGCCAAAAGAAAACAAATGCTATTTGTCTTTCACTCAGACTTCTGATTTCTCTTAAAACAAAGCAGGCTTTTAGAGGTACAGGGGCAAAAGGAAGGGTGGGGAGGGTCACAGATTAACCTTCCTCCTGTTAGCAGGTTCCAGAATTCTGGCCACGAGGCTGGGAAAACATGATGCCAAGTGCCCGGCGCGCCTGCAGAGCCTTGGCTCCCCAGGCACAGCTGCTCTCCCTCCATGATGCAGAGCTGTGAGGAGATGCCTGCCAGAGGGTTTCACCCTCCCACCCTTTCCAGCAGTGTTTAAACACCTTCCACATGCAATGCACAGCAACGTCTCTGGTGGATTTGGGAGAACCTGGACTTCCATGTAATTGAACTGTCATAGAATGTAATTATTTTCCTTATCTTGATTTAGTTGGTGGTGACCACACTCATGTCACTGTTTCCAGTTTCAGTCTTAAAAGAGAATGGCTTTTACAACAGAGATGTAAAAATAACCTTGTCTAAAAGCAAAGAGGAAGAACCCAATTCATAAGAGAAGTCATTTGCTCCTGTGCATCTCTTCCATCCTCACGCTCGCTGCCTGTTTCTCCCATCCCCTCCCAGTCCCTTTGCATTGCTGGCAGTGAAAGGACTGTCAGCTGTACAGCTCCAAACACCTGATTCAGCCCCTCTCTCCTTATAACCACTATTTTAAATACCTCCAAGTGGTTTGTTTTTTCCCTTGCTGCACTGCACGACTCCTCTATATACCTCTGCGGTCTCCTCTAAGGATCTTTAGGGGGGTATTGGCAAAGAGGCACAGCTAGATTGCCTGAAAGCAGACTCGTAGTGCAACCCACCTTCTCATGTCCCAACCAAATCCACCAGGCATAAAAAGATCTATCATTAGAGGATTTATCCTAACCAAAGAAATCAGATCTCTTCTGCTGCTGGAACAATAAATGTGTTTTTAGCCTTAACATCACAAATAATACAGAACAAATGGACAAGCTGAAGTCCTGTAATGGACTTTGTAGGAGTAGATGCTCATGGGGCTCCTTGCACAGCCAGTCTAAACTTTAAGGCTGAAACCAAGCCCGACTCACGGCACCAAGAGTCAGGGGGTTTATAATGTGTTGTGAAGGGATCAAGATACTGAGAAGTATTAATAGTTAAATGGTGACATGTATTTGAAAAACCAGTATCAAGTTAGATTGGCACCAAGCACTGATACTATTTTAAAACCGGCAGCAACAACATCCCAGGCTTTTACACAACCTTGGGCCATTCAAAACTTTCCTGTGGCTGTAAAAAAAAAAAAAGAGAAGCATAAACCCTACATGATGCTGACAGAAATAACTGTTTTCCTCTGATTTGGAAAGAAAGAAGCTAACCGCACTTGGTATCAGCCGTGGCTGTACTCCTAGAAGCGTGCATGTAATGAACCCGCTACGAGGCGGGTGGTGTGCATCTCCAGGGTACGCATTCCCTCCTCCTTTGCATACTTCTCTCATCAAAGCAATATTCAAAGACTCTTTGCTGCCTTCCAGGTTAGCACCAAGAACAAGAGGCACCACAAAGCCATGGCTCCGGGCTCTGCAATTCCAGCAAGGTCGCGTTTTGACAGCCCTCCTGACCGAGACGAGGCCGAGAGCCGACAGACCGAAGGCTGAAAAAAGAACCCCCCCAACACCCACCTCCTTCCCGAGGGACAGGACCCACTGCCGTCCCTAACGGCTCCCCGGGGAGCAGCTCCCGCCCGCCGGCAGCGCCCTGCCGCCCGCCCGCCCGCCGCTGCGCGGGCTGCGCTCAGCCCCGGGCACCCGCCGGGCTCCCCAGGGAGCGCGGGGACGGGACGGGTGCGGGGACGGGACGGGACGGGACCCCCCTCCCCGCCTTCCCCTCCCCTGGTGCCCTGCGGGGTAACTCACTCCGGTCCGGGGTTGCCCCGCCGCCGGCCGCGGCCACCAGCTCCAGGTAAGCGGCCCAGAGCCCCAGGGCCAGCACGCCCAGGGCCAGCAGCAGCCGCAGCACCCGCCGCCGCCGCAGCCGCGCCAGCAGCCGGCCCCGCATGGCGCCGCTCAGGGCGCCCGGCCCCCGCCGCCGCCCCGGGGCATGCTCCCGCCGCCGGCTCGGCTGGCTCGGCACGGCTCGGCTGGCTCGGCTAGCTCGGCTCGGCACGGCGCGGCGCGGCGCCGCTGCCTCGGACCCCCTCCTCCGCGGGGCGGGCCCAGGTGCGGGGCGGCGCCGCGCCCCCGCGGGGCAGCTCCCGGCCGGGCTCTGCCGCCGCCCCCCGCACCTGCCTCCGCCCCGCGGGGCCGAGCCGGGGGCTGCGCCCCTCACCGCCCTCCGGCCGCTCTGGGCGCTACCGGGCGCCGGCACCGGGACCCGGACCGGGGCCGTCCCCGCCGGCGTCCCGCGGGGCAGCGCTGCCAGGGCTCTCCGCTCCCGCCAAGGCTACGGGAAAGCTGCGCCAGGGCGGCGGCGGGCACGCTGCCCCGGCTCCCGGTCCTGCTCGAAGCCGGTGTGGTGCCGGCGGGAGCGCTGGCGGGTCCCTCCGGTGGGAGGTCGGGAGATGGTGGCTCCTGTGCGTGGAGGGAAGCAGGACGCGAGGGGCGATTCGAACTCGCACAGCTGCGCACAGCTGCATCCACGTTAACGTGTCCTGCACCTCGTGCAACGAGTGCGTTTACTTCCGCGTGCTTTGCTCAGGAGGAACGGGGCACACTAGCTTTTTGAAGCAAGCTGGCTAGATGCAGCATCACACCGTTCAGACCCCCCAGAGGGAGGACCTTGGAGACCCACATGAAGACCAACCAGGACCTTCCTTGGGTGTGCTTTGTGTTTCATTTCACACCTCATGCACGCTTCTGAAGAGGTTCTCCCAGCTGACCCCCGCTGTGCTGTTGGTTGGTTCATATTGCCAAATGGTCCCAGAGGATGAAAACTGGGTTCCTCCTGGGTGAAAAGAAGCTGGAAGATGCTGTCTGGGATGCATGTAATGTGTCCGGCTGGGGAGCTAGTCCAGAATACCCTCCTTCCAAGCACGTATGGCACAGGTGTTGGATCATTGGCACCAACTGTTGCCCTTCACAGCTCTGCTCCTGCACTGATGCAGCCCCTGTACTTTATGCAACCGTGAAGAGAAACCCTCAGGCTGAAGTTTATTTTTAAAATGTGTGCAATAATGATACACCTTCTTTTGAAGGTCCACCTTCCTTTCACAGCAGTAGCCTTCTGAAGTGAGAGGCGGTGCAAAAGGATGCTCATCATTATTTAGCCTTCAAAAATGTGCCAAAAGCCTTTTAAATGGCATGGAGGGCCATGGGAGAGCAGTGTGAGTCCCAGCTGGGACAGACCGACGTTGGCAGAGTGCCGGCATCCCACGTGTTGTACTGGTAGGGACAGGAGCAGCATCTGTGCTGAACACCCTCTTCCCAGTGCCCAAGCAGCACCTAGAGACCCTGCCATTATCTGTCACACATTGGGATGGACAGACAGGCAATAGGTTTCCTTCTTCTGAATGTCTCACAAAGGTTTCAGAGCCATCTCCCTTCAGCTTTGCTTTGGACAGATTTGTCTTGGTTTGGGAAAGTATATCTGGAGAGTTTTATACCTCCGTGTGGAGGTGGAAAGACAGTGACGTTTCTCAAGATGGAAACACATCCTGTAGTGGGGGAGGCCGGTGAGCAGCTCTGCCCTTGGGCTCCCCTGCCTCCCTGGGGTCAAGGTCCATTCTGCAGCTTTCAAAGATGCAACACATTGTGTTCCTCCTTCCTACCTTGGTAGAGGCTGCGGGTGCCTGTGGCACCGGTCCCAGCATGAATCAAGGTGCCTTCTCCTCCAGCACAAACAGCAAGGGCCACCAGTGCCCAGCCACCACCAGTGCCCATGCGACTGAAAACTTGAAGCCATGCACCAATTTAATCATTGTGCGGCAGAAATCTCATGTAAGGGTATGACGCTCATTGTTCGAGTTTTTTTGGTGGTGTGTTGGTTTGTGATTTTTTCAGCATGAGAAAAATAAACCAAGTTTTTTATATTTGTCAAAAAAAAAAACCCTAGGAAAAATTATAATAACTATAGATCTAAATTAAACTTTACCATTTAAAGAATGAGAACTGAATGATGTATTCTTAGCTGGAAGTTGTCTGCATTTCTTAAACAAACAACCTTAAGTCTGAAAAATGACGACTGCACTTGGTTGAAACTGTTGGATATTAAAATACTAAAATAAGAAAGCACATTTTTCTCTTGTGAACATGGTACTAAAATAGAGGGGAGGGGAAAATGAAATTATAGGCTAACAGCAGTATTGTTGACTCTTAAAGAAACAAAATCTTTTTTCTGATAGAACTATGCTATAATGAAGACACAGAAAAGCTCCTGTGGCTGGAGAAAAAGCTTAAGGAAGTGAGTGTGGTATGTTGATTTCTGTTACAATATAGTTACAATAGAACAATATTAAGGAAGAAAATTAATCTGGATATAATAAATTGTGCAATGAGGAATTTGACTAGCCCTACACTGTACTTGAAGTAACTTAGTTTGGACCACTTACTCATTGCAGCAAGCAGTGGTGCCCAGGAGTAAAATCATTCACAGTAATGTTTTAAAAACACCTCACATAGATGCTTTTACCCCAAGTTGACCAGCAGTCTTGTATTCCTAATTTCTCAAGCATCCCAAGTCACACAAGTGCGTGCCCAGACCTCTGCATCATCTCATCTT
This sequence comes from Falco naumanni, assembly GCF_017639655.2. NCBI lineage: Eukaryota > Metazoa > Chordata > Aves > Falconiformes > Falconidae > Falco > Falco naumanni. The sequence goes on from NC_054058.1 coordinate 24,794,308, forward strand.
CACTGGGTGCAACACAGTAGTGGTGGAAACCACAGCATGCAATAATGCCATATGCTGGAGTTGACCCCATCAGGGAAGGAAATGACAAGTGAGCTGGAAGCAAGTGATGCAGGAATAGGGTCTGCGCCATATCTAGATGACTCAGGCAGGGTCACTGCTGATTGCCCCAATGACCATCCCTGAACATCTGACAGGTCGCTGCTTGCTTCAGGATACACCTCTCCTAGCCTACCCTAAATACTCGCTTCAAAGAAACTATTTGCCAGATGTGCCAACTGGAGTATTTTTTGCTTTATTGGGGCTTCTGTTTGTTTTGTATTTCGGCTACGTTTCCTCATGATAAAAGCAGCCTTTGATATGAATGCAGCACTTAACGATGCGCATCTCCTGTTCCTCCCGGCTCCCCTGTCTAGCTCCATCTCTGTGCATCCCTGCCTCTTCTTGTTATGCTTTGCTTCTAGTTATCTAACAACTGTTTCTCTGTTCTGTAAATTACTTTTAGCTCTGTGCCAACATCCTTTCTCTGTAGGCTCCCCAAAGGTTCAATTATCTGCCACTTGCTCCTTCCCTTCTTTCTTCTTGTGTAATTTTAATTTTAACACTAATTACCAGCTCCACACCAAAGATACCCAACTGTCCCTAGCTTTCACCACCCCGGTGGCTCCATACCCCTCTTCCTGACCTCAGCCATGCTCTGAAGCACAAATAATGACTTCATCTCAACATTCATCATCGAAACGGCTCAAAGGCAGAAGTGTTTCTAAGAGAAAAAGGCAGTCTCTGAAGACACAGTTCCCCATTATTTCCCTTTTTGGCTCCTCAGGAACAGACTGGGCTCTAAAAGGCATTACTGGTGGAGCTACCCCAGAAACGTCCCTGTCAGTGCTGCAGTTTAACACCACAGTAAAGGAATCGGCATGGTCCCACAACAACTGCTAGCAAAAGGACCTTCTTGCCCAGTTAAGTTGTGCTGATATGGTGGGTTTTGCTAAAATGGTTCTATTAATCAGCAATGGGATTTTTACCAGTAGTTATGCTGCCAACATTTGTGTGAACTGGCCTGAGCTGGGGTTTGAGACGTCCTCTGCTCACATGGCTATGCTCCCTCAGCTCCAACTTTGACTGACAGCACCAATGGTAACATCTATTACTCTCCTACAACTTGTCTGGGTGGAAAGCCTAATTCGTGAGTCTGTCTTTTCACTGTGTAACTCTTCTCATAGCTCTCAAGCCCTAGCTGTCCAGATAAAATTACACAGAAACTGCTGCCCACCCTTTCAGCTGTAAAGACAACATATTTATACGTGAACACCACCCAGTACCTCTAGCAGCACCTTCCTACTGCAGGTCCTGCCCCACAAATTGGCCTGAATTGCTTTCTGCACATCAGAACAATCTCTCAAGATCTAAAGCACACATTGGCACTTCCAGAAAAAAAAATATTTTAAGTTGTAAACTTTCAAAAGACCTTTCAGGGTTTAGACATTTACCATAATGAAAGATATATCTACATATTTGAACATTCTGGAAATCTATGTTTTCAAATCTGACTGAAGTTTTGCCTAAATTTCCTCATTCCCCTATCATAAAGGTACCAGTACTTAGTTCATATTTTAAGTGACTGTGCTCATCATCCTTATGGTTCACGAAGTTCCAAAGTTGTGTCACAGTCATTTTATTAGGGACACTGCAGAATACAAATCCAAGCAGCTCTCCCTGTGATGGCACTGGGCAGACTTCTATCCACCAAACCCAGCACTGAAGAGGAAAAAACCTGTTTTACTGGACAGTTTAGAAGTGACTTTATACTGAGATAAACGTTTACAGTGAAAGGCAATTTGATCTCTGCATCAATACAGGAGAATCCAGCACATCCTGGACGTCCTCCACTAGGGTAAATCCAGAGTGCCTCATTCAGATCAAACTCATTTCAACAATGAAACCCTTCATGCCTGCCTAGTTAATCATTGTCTTAACATTGAAACACTTCTGGGCTGAAGGCCTCTCTAGGTTTTCTGAAGTAAAAAGAAATAATCCATATTTACACATTTGCAACCTGTCCCCAATCCAATGGCATCGCAAGTCTTAAAACATGCAATGTAGTGTAAGTGAATAGTCAACCGCACTGAGGGCTCTGTTTATAAAACTGTATTTTTGGAGCTTACTTGAAGGGCTGCCACTCTAACTCATATTCAGAGATACCCTTTCTCCAAACAGTTCATTTGGTGCTAAATGGGAAATATCCAAAGTCCACCCCACTCTTCTCAAATACTCCAGGAACAGCCTGTTTCAGAAAAAGTCCTAAAACTTTTGATGGAGCATCAGAATCAAAACCAACTTTTTGTTCTTTGTGCCTAAGTCCTATGAATACAGCAACCAAAAGGAATCATCACAGCTTTCACCTCTCTCGCCTTCTGCACTGTATCTAAGCACGTTTTGGTACATAATCCCAGTCCACATGCTAAAAAATGTGTATACTTCTACAGCTAGACTTGCACATTTAAGAATAACTGTTTAGGGAGTAAAGGGGACATTTCTTACAATTCAAAGCAACTTGGGAAGATAAATGCAAAACATTGTGGATAAATTAGGAAGAAAGCTCCTAAGTTCCTTAGATACAAATGACCTTTGATGCCACTTTGCATGGGGACAAATGAGACATCTTTATTAGGATTTTGACTGAGGAGGCACAAATACATTCATGGTGTAGTAGTATTAAAGATGTTTGAGCACTGTAATTAAAAATCTAAATGACATTGCTTTTCATAAATATGAACTGATCTTCCAGAACAAAGTATACACAGGAATGTTGCTCCCAGCTAGTCTCAAAAAAGTATCTGATTAACAGATAATTACTTCTTGGCCTACACACCCAGACATTACAATTCCAGAATATTATTAGGCTGCCCACAGAGTCCATCCATACTGGTAAAATGTGTGTGTTTCTGAATTGATACAACTTACATAAGCTATTGCATACAAGTATATAATATACTATTATTCACATTTATTCTGACAGCTATCAGAACTGTGGCTACTGTTATTCCACCTTTCTAAGTGGAGTCACAGCGTCTTATCAATTTGGGAATTACTGCAAGTTGTGGTATAGGAAGATCACGAGGGATTTTTTTTGTTTTTTCTTGGGTTTCTTACCTTGTGTAACCTTGCTGTGTAGGGTGAGCTGACATAGCATACATTCCTATAATTAAGGCAACTGCACGAGTGCTGAAAAACCCCTACAAATATTGCATCTAATTAAATCATAGGTTTAAAGCCAGAAGGAACTATTAAATGATTTCCTGTTCACTCATGTCATTATATTTCATTAATTTCTAACGTGTCAAACTCAGTAACTTATTAAAACAAGCCCCCTTCTCCAGAGGTGCAATCATTTTTTGATTTGAAGGTAGAGATGGAAAATTTGTTACCCCACAAATAATTTGTTATAATGAGGAAAAAAAGGCACAATCTTCCTGTTAAAAATGTGTCCTTCTTTTTATCAACTTCAGGTTCAGGCTACTGGTTCTTGCTAAGACTTTGCTGGGATAGAAGACCTTCGGTAGTTTTTCATCTTCAAAATACATGTATATTAATCAGTCTTCTTAATGTATTACAATACGAGTGCTTGCACAACCTTTTCTGCTGTGGTTCCATGCCTTACCCAGTATTTCAACATCCCTTCTGAAATGCATGCACTCCCTTCCTTACCTAAATAAGGCTACACAACAATAAAGTTTATTCTACTGCTCATTTTTCTCCTGTTTACACAAGAAACACGTTAGTACCTTGGCTCACAATAAGAACTTTTGTCCAGTTCTAACCTTTAATCCTCTGTAGGACAGTCTCTGTATTCCTAGAATTAGTCACCCTGGAGATCTTGCAAATTCTGTGCTCCTACATACATAACCTGGCATTTAGTTGTATTGAAATGATACACTACTAACTTAAATTAGCAAAAAAAGCTAGTCAGTCTTTGGAGTAAATGCCATTTCTTGTTTTCTCCACAAAAACTGTGGAAGAAAATTGACCAATATAGGTCTTGGAACCTTTCCCAGGAAACCCTTTTGGAAATGCCAGTAATTCTTTACTGACATCTTAAAGGGTAGTTGTCAGTGGTAGAAAGCACTTGGCTTTCTAAAGCAGTTCTTGGCTTGAAGGTCCACATTTTATTTGGCAACATAAAGCAACATTTCACATGATCACATGATATCACACAGAAAGAACATGTACAATACTTGGCATTTCTTGCCCTTGGACAAATATTCAAGCTTCCAAAGAAAATGGATTTTCAGATCAGTATTACCATCATTTCTCCACCACTACTCCCTTGAATAGGAAGTGTTCATAGCCTAGTGACAAATCAAGAATAAATTTCAAGCTGCACTTTGATTTTGACACGCCAGCAGATAAATTAGGAATGCTGTCATTTTATTGTGTTCAGTCTTTCATGTAATAAAGAACACCGGTAAGGAAGACAGGAAATTCAACATTTTACATCCTTCTTCCCCCAATACTTCCTCCCAATCTTACAAACCTGATTATCAAAGCCTATAGGCTTTATCCAGACATGCTTCATGGCTTTCAGGTGAGGAAAGTGTAATTTTCATAGGCAATTCTTTAGCTCAGAAAAGTCGAAAATAAACAGAAACCCATTTATTGATATAGGTTCAAGAGATCTTTTTGCTAGCTTCCCATCAGCTGAATTTAAGTAGATGGATCCCACTGAATAAGTGGCTATTACCTCATTATGTAGCAGTTTTCAGAAGTAGTCTCCCAGGACCTGTGATAACTTTGATATCTCATCTTCAAACCAGCAGCATGTTATTTCAAATACAAACTCACTTTAATTAGCTAGACTTACCTGAGAAAGTACTAGTCAACTAAGAAAGAGTGAGACTAAATGAAGGATAGTATTATTTAATAACCTTCCTCAACTGTCCATGTAGCATCAGCACCAAAGTTGTTCATCAGTTTCTGAGCAGTTCAGCATTTTCAGCTAAACTAATCAGTGCAACGTACTTTAAAATAGCCTCTTGTAAGCTGTAGTAGTAGTTGAGTGTCTAGGTACAGACTGTCAGCCACCCCCACCAAAGCCTGTTTGTGATGAATTTGACCTCAAGAATACAAATAAAATAAAAGCCACAGTACAGGACCATAAAGGACAGCAAGCTTGTCACAAAAAGGATACATAACTGAAGTGGGCATGGACTTCTTAAGGGAATTTCTTCTCCTGCATTGCTTTAGCTAGTGGAATAAAGCCAATTCTTTCTCCAAACCTTGACAGCACAAAACCGTCGTTTGCGTATCTCCCCCTCCCAAACTCTGAACGAGGAACTCCATGGCCACTACCACGTCCAAAAGAAACTGCCTGCTTTCATGCACTAAGTTCTTTTCAACAGGAAAGGAAGTGCTGGAAGCCTCTAGGTATATACTTCAGAAAAGTATTATTCCACTTTTGTCATGTCTAACAAGGTAGGAAAGGTACAGTAGGAAACAGAGGCACTGAAATCCCTTTCCCAACACAGATCTGCTCTCAGTCTACAAGGTGGACATGATTTGCTGATGCTACATTAAAAGCACAAATACCTACAATCACAAACCGGGGTGAAGCCATGTTGTAACCTTTTTTATGATTTCATCTGTTTCCTAGAATTGTCATGTCCTGATATCTGGTATGAAGATAATCACCATATAGCCAGAGTTATATTTCTCACAGAGCCACTAGGCACCTGCTCTTCCACCCCTATTTTAGTTACAGTTCAGTAGCAAAAACTGCTGTAGCAAAAGTTGACCATGGTTTGTTGGAACATAACCATGACATTGTTTAAAGCTACAAAGATAGAGAATATGGTGGTTAAGGAAGATGCTAGATAGCTTTTATTATGGGCTTACTCTGTGTGTTAAGATAAACTGGGAGAAAGGGGACAAGAAGATGACACTAGATAGTGTGGTATTTCTCTCCCCCGTAAACATTCAAAACAAGTGTAGATGTTGCTGGTTCTCACAGATGAGTTCTAGAACAGGTTATCTGTTCCCACTGTATTAGATCTGCCAGGTTTGTCCCAATTAGGTTAGAACCAAGTAAATGGTAGCCATTTAAAAATAATTATACTGTCAAGGGGAGAATCAGAAGTAATAACACTTTAGTCTATACTTTCTATATGCAATCTTTTTCAAAGAAAATTTCCAGTTACATCCTGAAGTGCCTAAGCACTAAAATAGCAATCATTAAAACCATTTTAAAAGCTGCTTCTCACATAGGAAAAGGTCAGTCAAGCAATTCAGATCTTGAACTAGATCCTTCTGTGATTAGTTTCATTACAACCATATATGTGGTTTATAGTACGCTCCAAATAAAGGTGAAGGGCAGTATACACTGACCCCTACCACACATTTGAAGGTAAGATGAAGTCATAAGCATATTCCTGATATATTGGTCATCATGTACTGTTTATGCTGGTCTTATCAGATGCCATCTTCCAGCTGAAACAGCAATATAATCTGGCACATTAGGATCAGCTCATGTACAATGCTGTGACATTAACTGCAGATTTCCTCAAGCCTTTTGTCACTGGATGCCAAGAAACAGGCAGGACCTGTTCTTGCACATGACTATTCAAGCCTAGCAATGTATCATTCCTAAAACTAGAATACCAGCTAATACGCCAGCTTCAGCAGACCCGTAGTTCATTCTCTAAGCCATATATTTTTGCTTTTAAGTTTTTTAGTTCTCCTTGAATTTTATGGGTTAGTCTGTTTCCTTGGCAGACCTCATGTAGAATTGCAAGATCCTGGTCTGGTCCAATATTCAGAGTCACCTAAAAAGGAAAAGAAACACAGATGAAGAAAAACAAAGCTGTACAGAATACAATTTAGAGAGTATTACGATGAGGATATGAGGGAGAGAACTCTAAAGGAGACCCCTTTGTAGCTAGCAAAGAGGATGCTTAAGCTAATACATATCACCAATAGAAAGGTACTCCAGAACCAAAAATCAAGAACAAAGCTTGCATACATTACGGTGTTATATTACTGGCGAGGAAGAAATCTGGACACAATATAATCAAGTTTACCCATAACCTGTTGACTCCTTTCTAAGTCTTGTATTATTTAGAGACCCACAACAAAAAAAGGCAAGTTAAAATACTTATCAACTAACTTTTACCTGCTTCCAAATACCTCACCTCCGATGATGACATATTGTCATCTTTTGCTACTAGAGGTAGAGGTGGTCCAACTGCTGTGGCCAACCTGCTGCCTTCTGAACTGCAAATGATTCAAAAGCAGTTCAAGTGCAACGTGTAGTCTCAGGCCATGCCATATGGCCCATATCGAACTGAACAAAGGCTGCTGGATAATCACAATTCCTGATGGCAAGCTAGCCAGGGCTGCCATCTCCTGTCACCCTGGAACTGGATAGCATGCCAGCCCAGTCAATGGCAGAGCAGCACAGCCTTGGAAGCTGCTCTCAAAGCCCTCTTTTCTCTCGATTCTTTAGGGTGTCTCATTGTCATCATTTAGTTCTTGTTCAAAGATTTTAATATGCAAATCAGAAAACCTAGTCATCTGTAGTCATTTTCACTTCAAATGATGAGGATTGAAAGATCACTCCGGAGACTTCTAGCAAGTGTTTTCTTCCTCTGCCCTCTTGTGGTTAAAAGCATAAAGAAATTCAGAGTACAATTAAGAGCACATTCACAGATACAAAATATACAAGCCTGTAGTGGTAAAGGTATCATAGGCAATTTTCCCCCCATTCAAATATGATGATTAGTACTTGAAGAATGAAGTTTCAAAACCCACAGCCAAAACCCAAAAACAAAACAAAGAGAAGCCTTTAGTGAAGACAAATGCGTTACTCCAAGTAAACTGAACTGTGTTCCAAAAGTACAGAAAACAAGTGAATTGGTGGTACTGCCAGACTACTGAGAAAGAGTCAGTTGGACAAAAGCTATGCCTAAGATCATCCTCTCAAGCATGTCTAAGATATAAGTATCTCATCCTAAATGCAAGTGACATCAAGGCTGTGGCTTCTCTAAGCTGTTTCTGATGCTCATTTACACAGCTGGAAGCTACCCCAGAGTACACGGCTTCAGCTTCCAGCCAGTTTTTCTGCAGTGGTTTTTGCAGAGGTACAAATGAGAGATTAATGAAGGAATAAACAGAATATTCACAATACTCAAGTCAATGATCTACCTCTTACTGGAACAAAGCCAAACACTATGACCCCTAGAAAGAAAACGAACCATCATTTACTTTGCTGGATATACTTCTGAAACTAACTACTGCCTTGCAATTTTGACACAGCTAAGTGAGCTACAGTATCAGCTATGAACTTAGTTGCAACAAAAATACACAGCTAATATATACAGGACAGTTCCTGGCAAGCTTGATGCCTGACTGATTATCAAAGACAAATCTTTGGCTTCATAAAGTATGTAAGAGGGCACGTTTTGTCAAATATTAGTATCTAAAGGAGCATTTAGCAAATAAATTCTTTCCTTAACTTTAGGGAAAGATTGCATTTAAATACTGAGAATACACCTCTGTAGAGTAAGCCCATAATAGTCTGCCTTGGAAATGCTTGGCTCTTACCTTAAAAAGCTGGTTCTCTACATCTTTCAGCTTCTGCCGAAGCTGTTTAATGTCATTCATGTAGCCTTCCACTTCCATACGACGACGTTTTTCCAAGGCCTCATATCGCTGCATCATCAGCTTCAGGCGCTTCCCCATCTTTTCTGAGCGTTCCTACGGAGATGAAAACTCAATAGGGTATACAAAACAAAGGCTGCAAGACCATCACATTGCTACCAGATGATTACAGATTAATTACCTTGAAGAGTTCTCTGCCAACATCTCCCTCCTCACGAATCCTAGCCAGCTCACCTTCCAGGGTTATACACTGCTCTCTATACATGTTTGATAGGCGCTGTTCCTGTATTAGCTGTTCTTGTAGTGACTAGGACATAGGAGGAACAGAAAGAATCAACCCAAAAGCAAGTGCTCCGAAAATTTCCCCTGCTCTGGAAAAGGAAGTGTGATAAGACTGACAATATAACAGGCAAGTAAAAAATAACAACTGGAACTACAGCTAATGAAATTAGTAAGGACAATATTCCAACACGACTTCCATTACTAAAACATTTTACTTAGGTTATCAGTTCTGTATGACTGCTCATCATCAGTTAAAGAATTAGCTCTTCCCCTTAAAAATAATATTCAGCTACTGCTGTGATTTTTCTTTTCACAGCTGCTTGCCCAATACTGCTTTTCAGAAGCATCTGCATTCAGTGGTAGACAAAACCAATTCCCTATTGCTGGTTTACTGTCCAATTCCTTATTGCCTGTTTACCCACTTAAGATCTCCCAAATTCTCACCGAAAGCATGCTAGAAGCGGAATAAAAATCTTAACTACTATCGAAGAGCTGGGGGGACACCAATTGAAAGGACTTACTTTCGCCTGACAGCAGCAAGGAAGATACAGACACCATTCTAAGTCGATGAGCTGAGAGCATTTACACTCAAAGAAAGTCATGTGCAACAAGCAGGTTAAGAACTGTTGGCCCACACATCACGTGCCTTGCAGAAGTAGGGGTCTATTTTAGGCATAAAAGAAACTTGACAGTGAAGTGCTACCATAAATCCTAACTACACATTTTATCTGAAACTTGAAAGCAATGTTGATTTTGAGGCAGGAGGGTTTTTTTCTACACTAGTGCCAAACCCAACATAACATGGTGAGCCAGTACAGCTATGAAACAGGTACTAGCTACTGCCTATCCTGGCAAAATGAAGATGCTTGCAATTTTCTAGACAAAAACTGTAAAGAGCCTCTACTTATGACAAAAAAATTACCTTTATTTCTCTGCTGTGGCGTTTCCAAGCTCCATCATCTGCGCGAAGCATCTTCTTGGTATCTCTCTGCTTCTTTTCCCTTCCTGGCTCCAGATCTTTGTCAAGTTTCCTCAACAGACCGTCCTTCTCTGCCATCCATGCTTTCTCATTGGCTCGTGCATCAAACTTGAGCTGGAGAAAGTCACGGGTACTCTCATATAAGAGATTTTGGGTCTTATGGAGTCTGTAAAAAGGGATCCCAGTGGAGTTAATTAACTTATTTCCTAGTTTTTACCTTAATTTCTTCAGTCACCACTACAAGTTGGAAGAAGCATGGAAGATAAAGATAGGTGCTTTCCTAAAAAGTTTAGCTCCTCTCATCTAATGAAATAAGTGATATTCTTCCAATGTGAAATAGAACTTTTAATATGTAGATTAATCCATTAATTTTCTTCCGTACACACTACCAGACAGACAGCTGCATATTATTCCCCTGTCTTCCCATCTCATGACTACATCATGGTCCTTCTCTCACACTCACTTATCTGTTATAGTTTTGATCTTTTCCTGGTCCCTCTGATGCTGGACCTGGGCTTCCTCCATGTGAATCCGCCTGTCCTCTAGTAGTGCCTCAACCTGTTCCTTGGATAATCGTGTCTGTTCTTCTATCTGAGCTTGCAGGGCTTCCACCTGAAAAAGCAAACAAAGACATTACTGAATAAGACCTCACAGCAGCTCTGCTCCTATCCTTGCAAGTCTCTTAAATTCTAAGATTCAGATCAAAGTCTCTATAATCACAGAAGTATAGAATCATGGAATGGTTTGAGTTCAAAGGGACCATAAAGATCATCTAGTTCCAGCCTCCCTGCCATGGGCAGAGACACCTTCCACTAGACCAGGTTGCTCAATGCCCCATCCAGCCTGGCCTTGAGCACTTCCAGGGATGGGGCATCCACAGCTTCTCTGGGCATCCCGTTTCAGTGGCTCACTGCTCTCACAGTAAAGACTTTCTTGCTTATAGCTAATTAAATCTACACTCTTTCAGCTTAAAGCCATTATTCTCTTGTCCCATCACTACATGCCCTCGTAAAACGTCCCTCCCCAGCTTTCTTCTTGGCCCCCTTTAGGTACTGGAAAGCTGCTATAAGGTCTTCTCAGAGCCTTCTCTTCTCCAGGTGGAACTACTCCAACTCTCTCAGTCTGTCTTCTCAGGAGAGGTGCTCCAGCCCTCTGATCATTTTTGTGGCCCTCCTCTGCACTTGCTCCAACAGGTCCACATCCTTCCTATGTTGAAGGCCCCAGAGCTGAACACAGTGCTCCAGGTGGGGTCTCACCAGAGCAGAGCAGCAGGGGAGAATCACCTCCCTTGACCTGCTGGTCATGCTTCTTTTGACGCAGCCCAAGAAATGGTCGGCTTCTGGGCTCCAAGTGCACATCGCTGGGTTATACCGAGCTTCTCATCAACTAATACCCCCAAGTCTTTCTCCTCAGGGCTGCTCTCAATCCATTCTCCATGCAGCCTGTATTTGTGCTTGGGATTCTGCATGTGCAGAACCTTACACTTGGCCTTGCTGAACTTCATGAGGTTCACACAGGCCCACCGCTCAAGCCTGTCAAGGTCCCTCTGGATGGCACCTCTTCTCTCCAGTGTGTTGTCAGCAAACTTGCTGAGGGTGCACTCAATCCCACTGTCCATGTCGCTGACAAAGATGTTAAACAACACCAGTCCCAATACCAACCCCTCAAGAACATCACTCATCGCTGGTCTCCACTTGGATGTTGAGCCATTGACCACAACTCTTGTGACCACCCAGCCAATTCCTTATCCACTGAGTGGTCCGTCCATCAAATCCATGTCTCTCCAGTTTAGAAATAAAAAAGTCACGTGGGACAGTGTCAAATGCTTTGCACAAGTCCAGGTAGATGATGTCAGTTGCTCTTCCCTTAGCCACCAATGCTGTAATCCCATCGTAGAAGGCCACCAAATTTGTCAGGCACGATTTGCCCTTAGTGAAGCCAAGCTGGCTGTTACCAATCACCTCCTTATTTTCCATGTGCCTTCTCATAGTTTCCAGGAGAATCTGGTCCATTATCTTGCTGGGCACAAGGTGAGACTGACTGGCCTGTAGCTCCCTGGGTCTTCCTTATTTCCCTTTTTAAAAATGGGGGTTATGCTTCCCCTTTTCCAGTCAGCAGGAACTTCACCGGACTGCCACAACTTCTCGAATACGATGGATAGTGGCTTAGCCACATCATCCGCCAGTTCCCTTAGGGCCCCACAGACACATTTCTTCAGGCCCCATGGACTTGTGCACCTTCAGGTTCCTTAGATGTTCTCAAACCTGATCTCCTCCTACAGCGAGAAGTTTTTCATTCTCCCAGTCCCTGCCTTTGCTTTCTGCAATTTGGACAATGTGGCTGCAGCACCTGTCAGTAAACACCAAGACAAAAACACTGAGTGCCCCAGCCTTCTGAATATCCCAGGTAACCAGGTCTCCTGTTTCCTTCCAGAAAGGGCCACCATTTTCCCTAGCTTTCCTTTTATCACTGATGTACCTATAGAAGCTTTTCTTGTTGCCCTTGATGTCCCCAGCCAGATTTAATTCTATCAGGGCTTTAGCTCTCCTTACCTGCTCCCTGGCTGCTCAGACAATTTCTCTGTATTCCTCCCAGGCTACCTGTCCCAGCATCCACCCTCTACAGGTTTCTTTCTCTACAGGAGCTCCTTGTTCATCCATGCATGCCTCCTGGCACTTTTGCCTGAATTCCTCTTTGTTGGGACACATCACTCCTGAGCTTGGAGGAGGTGATACTTGAATATTAACCAGCGTTCTTGGGCCCCTCTTCCCTCCATGGCTTTATCCCATGGTACTCTACCAAGCAGATCCCTCAAGAAGCCAAAGTCAGCTCTCCTGAAGGCCAGGGCAGTGACCTTGCTGCGTGCCCTTCTCACTGCCCTAAGGATCTTAAACTTCAGCATTTCTTAGTCACTGCAGCCAAGGCTGCCCTTGAGCATCACATTCTCCACCAGCCCCTCCTTGTTGGTGAGAACAACATCCAGCACAGCACCTCTCCTCATTGGCTCCTCTATCACTTGGAGAAGGAAGTTGTGAATGCAATCCAGGAGTCTCCTGGATTGCTTATGCCCAGCTGTGTGCCCCTCCAGCAGATATCAGGGTGGTTGAAGTCTCCCATGAGGACCAGGGCCTGTGACCTTGAGGCTGCTCCCATCTGCTTATCAAGGGTCTCACCTGCTCGGTCTTCCTGATTGCTGGCCTGTAGAAGACCCCCACTATAATGTCATCTGTCCCTGCCTTCCCTTTAATCCTGACCCATAAGCTGTCAGCTCCTCATCCATCCCCAGGCAGGGCCCCATGCACTCCAGCTGGTCACTGACATAGAGGATGACACTCCCTCCTCATCTCCCCTGCCTGTCCTTTCTCAAGAGCCCGTATCATTCCATTCCAACACTCCAGCCATTGCAGCCATCCCACCGCATCTCCACGATGCCAGCAAGATCAAAGCCCTGCAGGTGTGCGCACAAAGCTCCTTTTGTTTATTCCTCATGCCTTTATGCATTTGCATGAAGGAATTTAAGTTGGGCCCCCAGTGAACCTGACTTACTGGTTAGAGTAGCTGGAACTTCTCTGTCCTGCTCTTCAAGTGCTCTCCTGCTGACCTGCGATCCCTCTCCAGGCTCTGGGCAGCTCTTGCTGGCACTGGCATCAGACTGGTAGGAGTGGATGGACTGAGGTACCCTTCCCCTGGCAATTCATTTAAAGCCCTCTTCACCAGCTTGGCAAGCCCATGACCAAAGATGCTCCTCCCCTTTTCTGACAGACAGACCCCATCAGGCCCTGGTAGACCAGGTTTCTCAAAGTGACTCCCATGGTCTAAGTAGCCGAACCCCTGGCTGCGGTACCAGCCCTGTAACTATTTCTTGATTTGCCAGATTTGACCAGACCTTTCAATCCCCCTTCCTTTAACTGGGAGGACTGATGGAAAATACACCTGCACTCCAGAGTCCCTTACTACTGCTCCCAGGGTTCTGTAATCCTTCTTGATACACCTCAGACTGCTCTTGGCTGTATCACTGGTGCCCACATGAAAACACCACCAGCAGGTAACAGTCAGTGTACTGTACAAGGATTGGTAGTCTCTTGGTGACACCCCTGATATGAGCTCCCGGTAAACAGCACACCTCTCCAGAGAGCACGTCAGGTTGGCAAAGGGGTGCTGCTGTACCTCTCAGAAGTCGCCTACTACTGTCACCCATCACCTTTTCTTAGTCGTGCTGGTTGTTACACAGGGAGCAGATCAGGCTGCCTTACTCAGCTTCGGTGTCTCTCCTGATGTGATGGGTCTTTCCTCTTCAGTCTGCAGAGTGGCACAGCAGTTCTGCAAGGCCGCCTCAGGCTTTGGGGGAAGTCTCTTCCTCTTGCAGGTCCATTCTTCTGCATTACTGGCCCTCCTCCCTTCTGTGTGTGCCGTTGGGCAAGATTTTAGCTGTTTGGCCATGGGCTGCGAGTCCACTGCAGACTGTGCTTGGAACGCACTAATTCCTTCTCAGTCTCCCTGATGTTATGCAGTCCTCTCACTGCCTCAGCCACCTGCTGCAGGAGGTCCTCCACCTGGGCACACCTTTTGCAGGCAGGTCTGCTGCCTGTCCCTGCCCAAAAGTCTTGGCACTTCCCACAGCCTGAGGTCTGCACTGCGGCCTCTCCCTTCAGCAGCTCCGTCTGGGTGGAGGCATCGGCCACCACTGGGGCAGATGGTGCCAAGCCCCCAGCCAGAGCTGCAGCCTTTGCTCTCAGATGGGTGCCCACCATTCCGCCTTGGGGAGCAGGTAGGATGAGTGTCCTTGACCTGTGCAGATGGTCACAGAACTGTGCCCGATCGCAGGGTTACGTGTACTCAAGTCTCTACACTCACCCAGTGGAATGCAGCTCTTAGAGAGCTCTAATTTCTCAAATTTTAATTTTTGTTTTAATGATAAATATTTCAAATAACTAAAATATTTTAATAAGAAAAAACACACTACAGGCAAGACAGGCATACTAAAAGCACCAACAATAGATTGAAGATATTGGAAAGATTTAAATTCCACACAGGATATGACATAACCGGTGCAATATGCGGAGATGGTTTTGTCCCTATACCACCACCTTCCAGTGAAATGGTGATATAAAAATACCTAAATTCTAGGAAGGCAGCTGGTCCACCAATCTTGAACAAAAGACATTACTCAATTGGAATCAATTACTAAATGTAAGCTAGATAATGAACGAAGGAGAGGGATGCAAATAATCTTGATCTAGGGCACAGAGTCAGTGAGACAGACTGGAACAAGTAATTGAAAAATGCGCATCCAGCCTGTGTGTAAGAAACTATCTGAAAAAAATAGGCATGTATTTAGATTGCTTATTTTTATGACAATTTTGTATGACTTTTGCTCCAGAAAAAATGTTGTTAGCTAACTGGCCACTACGTCAGTCACCACTGCCCTTGAAGGAAAAAAACCCAAAACACCCCAACAAACCAAAACACATCTATCTGTTGCCTAAGTGTGTTCTTTAATTTGCTTTTCTTCACTCATTCTTCCTCATGTTTTAAATACACCTGCTGGTATCTTCCCCAGTTCATATTCTGTACATTTTATCTTTCATTCTGTCATGCCATCTACACCCTTATCTTACACTGAAGTCTAGTAAAGAGAACATCTCATTGTACTAGTGCTTCTTACCAGAGCTGCCTTATTTCATCTCAGACACATTGCTTTTGACAATGTGTCTGACTTCCACAAAAAAGACTTCCACAAAATACCCAACCCCGCAGATCTTCTGTGGGCTTAATCTAAATTCATAGCCACAATCAAATTATGGGAAACAAACAGACAATGTGTGATCGATGTTAAGGGTGACACATTCCAGTTGACATTACTGGAACATATGCTTATGTAAAGCTTCCAGAATCAGATCCAAGTTCTTAAATCTAAGCCTACTGACAGAAAGTGGGAATCCATAGTAAGATGTGGCGACTGATAAAATCAGTATGTCTGCATCTTATCTAAGCAGACAGCATAGTTGTCTATCATAATTTCCTGGACAGCCAGGAATTTTGTCCATTTGTTAACAATTGTTTTTACCTGAAGCAGAAGTGTTTGATTATCTCTCCGATACCTCTCAGGACTTGCTGGTTTCTCTCCTTTTGCTGCTGGTTTTGAAGTGCTCCTCTTGACACCTATTGCAGAAATTTAACAGAAGTAGAAGGGTTTTTGCAATCTACCTGCGGTATCTTTCCAAATATGAAATACTGTATGTTCAGGCAGGCTTACAAGAACAGGAAAAAGCTTGCCACTGCTACAGTGACAAGGACTTCTAGGAGGGCTAGCTGGAAGAAGAGTTTCAGAACATACAGTGATCGCATACCTTTATCCCATGCTATCACACCACTACATTTAGACAACCTACTAGTTTTCTTAGCATATACAGAAAGCAAACAAATTTTCTTAGATAAATGATGAATAGGTAGATGACACAGCTGCACAAGCTTCAAGCGTTGAATGAGTTTTGAGCTTGTTAGCTAATTTCAGTCAATTTGGAAGAGACAGTTCTTTCAAAAGAGAAAATCATTAAGTAGGCATACAGACCTACACTACTGTCTGCAATAAAGGCAGGCTGAACCTCACCTTGGAATGGCTGTGGCTAAGGATGCCAGTCCATTTGGTACCTGCATAGTTCCAGAACAGCCATTCCATGGTCATACCAACCCCTTCCTTACCTGAACAGATCATGGACATGAGAGCCAGTTGAAGGTTTTTTTGAAAGGATTTTGAAAGGAAGATTTTGAAAGGAATCCAGGAGTAGTGCATGTCTATGTATGTACACATGGATACATTCAGGGAACTTAATGGAGGTATGTCAAAGCATTCACAGTAAGGAATTATTTTGGTATACCAAACACAGAGAAACAAGTAGCAATAGCTGAGCTGCTGTTAATCAGCTTGGTGTGGTACCTGTTCTAGAAGCATCATGTGACTCTCTGGATTTAGCTGGCCTTTGCAGAACAGTAACCTGTAGAAACAAGATTAGGTATCTGCGCTGAACATCTGAATTCTCCAAAGTTGCAATGGTCAGGAACAAATCTTAAAAAGTAAAATGAGATAGCCAAAAGAACAGCATTACCTTACTTCTACCACAAGACAAGGAAGACATTCACAAGTGTCTGTGTTGAAAAGTTTCCTTTATCATGGCTGAGTTTTGCCATTGCTGCCTCTATTTTTTTTTTTCACCGAAACAACTGGAAAGTAATCCTGCCTTTGCTGGCTTCATTAGGATGAAAATCAGCACCCTCAGCAGGAAAAGCAGCATTTTGGGGACAGAGAGGAGAAGAGGAAGGTGATGATGAAGATGATGTTATTTCCTTCTTTCATATTCCTCCTTGCCTTAGCAAGACAGAGAAACATGAAGCTTCATTCATCAGCACATTCACTCAAGCTACTGAACAAGCCTGGGATAAAAGCTAATCAATAAAATTATTGAAACAACTCAACTGTTGAACTGAAACCCACTTAAAACCAGGAAGCCATGAGGGAGCAGGTTATAACCCAAATGCTTATCTTGAGGTTGATGCTATATAATAGACTTAATTTTAGAGCTACCCTATATCAGGGAATTTTAAAGCTTCTGCAAGATTTTAACTGCTTGAGCAGCTTTTTAACTGCAGAGCAACTACAAACAATATAGCATATTTCAGCCTTTTTCTGCACCTTATTCTAAGATAAATCCTATATTCCATCATAGTCTCTGTAAGTTCAAATCATTCATGATTCGTGACTTAAGTAGGTTCAACTACACTGCACTTCACATGCAATGCCATGTAATCAATTCAACATTATTCACTGTATGTGATACAATATTGCCTAGAGGAGATGGCTCTTCTGCAGCCTTCTGGCCAGAAAACTCAGCTGCAGCAACCTCAGCGCTGCTTTATTCTTTACTAACAGGTAGGCACTCTGAGATAGCTGATCTTCAAACACTGTACCTGGGCATTTTCTGCACTTCCTTTTTTTCTTTTTCTCTTTGCAGTGTTCTCTCCAACTTCTCAACGACCATTTGTCAGATGGCTTTAGATTCCTCCTACTTGAAATTTAGGAGGCTGATCTGGAAGTATGTTTTGAAGATACAAGGTGACAGCTGCTAAGAAGACCTACTTCCAGTGTGCTCGTTCCTACTTACCTGTCAGCAGCTATACTAAAACCTGATGTTGCTACAGATCCCTCCTGCTTTCAGCTCATTTAGAAATTTTTGACTTGCAGGACAGATTTGGTCTGTGGTCAGCTCTGGGGTACAGATCTTCATATTACAATCAAAAGCAGACTTCTACAGAAAAATGGAACTTGCCTTATGTGGAGGCTCCTTGTGAAAATACGTAACTTCTCCTTTGTCTGTTCCTGCTAAAGCCAGGAGATGCTGAATTTTTTTTCTATCCTCCAACTCCCTGGAATTCAAAGAAAGTGGACAGCACATTGCTATTTTTAACTACATCAAGACATTGTGACACAGTCCTTCTCGTTAATTTACTCGTTAATGCTTACAAGTTTTTCAAACTGTTGCAGTCTTGAGAATACTGCTTTAAAAACAAACTCCCCAAGACATTACTGATAGAACACCATGATATAACACCACCACCACCACTTCTGCTGGCATTAGGGAGCATTCCTCTTCTCAAATATCACAACACTACACCAGCTGATACAGCAATAGCACATGTGGTAAAGAATTTGCATTCCAGAGTTACAAACTACCCCAAATCCTTTCAGCTATTTCATTGAACAGATTATAAGCATCCGTTGTTTTTAAAGCAAACTACATTGAGGACTGTATCAGATACACTTCATCACACTCTTGAGAAATGCAAGAACACACCAACACACATTTTGACTTAAGTTCTTAAAACTTTAACAGAAAACTTGGTATTATCATCCAGAATGTTCTGAAAGAGGTTGGAAACTCCTTTGTCAATGGCACCTAGTCTGGTACAGCAGGTTATATTCCAGTTCATCAACTAAATAGCAATAAAAAGGAGTGGCTGTCAACACTATCTCAGAGCCAGGGAAAACTATTCACTTTGATCTGTATTTTCTATTTGAGCTTAAGTGTTTTTAGGGCTGAGGGAATAAGTTTTGCCAGTCAGGTACAAGGTCTGCGTATCAGGTTTGCGTGGCAAGGTTTTGGTAGTGGGGGGAGCTACAGGGGTGGCTTCTGTGAGATGACAGAAGTTTCCCCTGCGTCTGACACAGCCAATGCCAGCCGGCTCCAAGACAGACCCGCCACTGGCCAAGGCAGGGCCCATCAGCCATGGTGGTAGCATCTCTGTGATAACATTTAAGAAGTGAAAAGACAGAAGAATACATGAGAGCAACAACTGCAGACACCAAGGTGAGTGAAGCAGGAGTAGGGTACTCCAGGTGCTGGAGCAGACATCCCCCTGCAGCCCATGGTGAAGATCATGGTGAGGCAGGCTGCCCCCCTGCAGCCCATAGAGGACCTCACAGCAGAGCAGCTGGATGCTCAATGGAGGCTGTGACCCTGTGGGAAGCCCAGGCTGGAGCAGGCTCCTGGCAGGACCTGTGGACTCATGGAGAGAGGAGCCCACACTGGAGCAGGTTTTCTGGTAGGACCTGTGAACCCATGGGGGACCCACATTGGAGCAGTCTGTTCCTGAAGGACTGCACCCTGTGGAAATGACCCATGTTGGAGAAGTTGATGGAAGATTATGTCTCACAGGTGGGACCCCACACTGCAGCAGGGGAAGAAAACAAGGAGGAAGTAGCATCAGAGACGACATGTAATGAACTTGCTGCAACCCCCATTCCCCAACCCCTGTGCTGCTCAGGGGGAGGAGGCAGAAAATTCAGGAGTGAAGTTGAGCCTGGGAAAAAAGGAAAGGTGGGGTGCAAGGTGTTTTAAGACTTGTTTTTATTTCTCATTATTCTACTCTGATTTGATTGGTAATAATTTAATTTCCCAAAGTCTGTTTTTGCCCATGACTCTAATTGGCAAGTGATCTCCCTGTCCTTATCTTGACCCAGAAGCCTTTCATTGTATTTTTCCAGCCCTGTCTAGCTGAGGAGGAGAGTGACAGAGCAGCTTGGTGGGCACCTGGCACCCAGCCAAGGTCAACGCACCACATTCTGCTTAAACCAGAACCTCCACATTCAAACTGGCAACTCAAAACCGAATCTATGTGCAACTTCTATTCTTCCTTCTATCAGCAGAATAGCAGGAATAATAAATGTAAACATATTTAGCAGCCCAACAGACTGCATTCCACCTCCAAGATTGGTACAACTCCATTGGAGCTCTCCATGGGAAGCATGGCATAATTGCTTCTCTGAAGACTCCAGATCTGGATAAGAACTAGAACATAATGCATGCAATTGCTACTGCCAGTGACCCAGCCCACCATCTAAGACAGCACCTGATTTTCAGCCGGTCATTCTCAGAGTAAAGACGAAGGACATGTTCTCTCTCCTGGAAGAGGTAGACTTGCATATCACTCAAAGCCTTTTGCAACTCTGCAATCTCCTCTTCTCGCTGATGTACTTCCCATTGCAATTTGTGCTAAACAGAGAGAATGAGGTACTTGAAATGATACAGAACATTGCGCAACACTTACAAACTTCGAACTGCTTGTGCCCTGAGCGCCTGTAACTGGTATAGAACAACTGCTAGTTCAAGTGAATTATTTTATTCTCTTACAAAATTTGACCAGATGAGGGCACTATTGGAAAAATTATTAAAAAAAGAAATGTTTCAACAGGGAGTTCAGAGCCCTGGGAATCACTGTCACTACACAACAGCCAAATAAGGCCTAAGCTAAGGTCTCCAGTTTCCAGTGGTTGTTGCACTTCTGCACTGACAGTCAGACTGGCAACAGGTATGGGAGTCTGACATCAACAAAAACCTAGCAAAGCCTCTGTAATAGCACTTATTTTAATTACTGAAGAATAAACATTAAAATATCTGTATGGTTTAGTTGTGAGAAATCTGGCTAGTTACTAAGTTTCATTAATGATTTTCTACCTGGTGTGGAAAACTAACAAACCTTTTAGAAAACCATTCCCGTAGCATCAAAGGCACTATTTTTTGGAGCCTGCTCCTTTTCCCCATATGTTGAATGAAAATAACTTGTAGGCCATGTATGTTCTGAGGTCTTTCAGGCTGCTTCAAGCATGGCCAGTACTTAAGGAGGCATTTCAATCACCTCAGAAATGATCTTTCTATTCCCAAAGGGTTATTCACAATTACAAAGATGACGGGCTACTAGACAAGCATATGCTGAAAGGTGTATCAGAGCACTGAGTATCTTACACATACTCTGTAAGATTTCCTCCTCTTAAAAGGCAAAGATTTTTAGATTTTGGAGTTTCTTTTAAATTCACATTTATTTGCTGTGTAGTATACGGCTTAATAGCCTATGGCCAAGCTTATGAATTTCATTGCAGTAAACACAAACTATATCTGTACCTCAAAGCCCATTCAATTTGGAGAGAAGAGCACTCATTCTTCACTATGAGAATCAAGGGGAAAAAGTTGAACATGGGAACCGAACATCTAAACTCAGGATTTAATTTTAAAAAATCCAGAAACAAATAACCCACTGTGAAGATGTAACCAAACTGTAATAACTTAAGAATAGAAGAATATCCTGGAGGCATGTTTCAGTTTGCTTTGACAGAGGACAGACAGCTAGATTTTTACAATCACACTCTGACATCTCCTTATTTCTTCTTACCACATTACTGGTAAATCTCAAGACCATCTGTGCTGAGTTTTCAATTGAAGAAAAATACTAAGTTTCTGTAAGGATACATAATCCATCATCATTCAAAACCTCTTTTCCTAACCTGCTCATCATACGTTTCTTTGTATCTCTCCAGCCTTTTTATCAGATCCTCATGTTCCTCATCAAAGTCAGCAATCTTCTTGCGGTAGTATTCCAGCAGCTCCCGGGAGGGATGGAGAAAGGCCAGGCGCTCACTGATCGAAGGGAGAGGAGTGAAGTCCTCCTGACTTGGTGATTGAGAACTAGCGTATCTGGATGAGACATGGGGGGTTGCCAGCCTGGACAGAAACAGTTTCTAATGACATGTAAGCTTCAGACATTAAAATAAGAACACTTTCCAAAATAGTTAGAAATAGATTTTCAATTTTAACACAGGTTCAGTTCCAAACACAGTTTAGCTTGTGCTGTGGGTTCAACAGGAGATCATGGCATTTAGGAGAAACAAGAGCTTTGATACAGAACAGCTTGCATGCTTACTATACTGTGGATATGGGGCCCACTGATGGAAAAGGGAAAAAGAAAAATGTTATAAAAGGAAAGTCTCATAAGATATTTGGGAAGGGTGAAGGTGAAAAGAAGGAGAAAAGGAGAGAACAAAGGGGTCAAAGTCCATTGCTGTGCAGCAAAAAAAAGCAGCAGCTCCTCTAAGAAAAACAGCAAGACATATCCGTGACAGAATCACTACCTGATATCCAGAAAAAAAGCACTTTCTAAAGAAAGACTGTTGAATAAAAACAATAATTCATGTTAGCTGATGCACCAGCCATCATAATTTAAGGTGTACATTTAGAAATCTACATGCTTTCCTTTTGGGTGTATTTAATGTTCTTATCCACATCGCTTGTCCACCCCTGTTAGTGAAATACAATATTCCAAGTTCTTCAATCTTAGGTTGAGGTATTAGATGGAAAACACACCTATATTACATAAATCAATAAAAGAATACGCATGTTAATTACGTATTTCTTTTAAGCAATGTTTCCTGCATTCAGACATTTAACCTGCTCAAACAAGCACCGAATTTGCAACAGCACTGCACAGAGACTGCAAAATTATCTTGGAAAGAATTATTTTCATTATTTATGTTGATCTAACAAACAGGCTAAGTGGTAGCATGACTAACAGCATTCAAGAGAAAAAGCCTCTTTACTGAAGATCTGTTAACAAAAACACAGCCCAGGACTGAGCGTGGAGCCTGTGCCTGAGCCCTGACACAGCGTGGCCTGGCAGGTGTGACCTTCATGGCCCAGCTCGCCAAAGCCGCTCAGATCCCAACCGCAACGCGTGGCAGCCACGACCGCCTGCCAAGCTCCTCCAGCCCTGGCACTCGCCGCGGGCAAGTATCAGCCACGCCGGGACCGCTTCGTGTAGGAACCTTCCCACCAGCTGCGCCCAGAAACGTCTTAAACACCACACTTGGAAAGATGAGTAAGAGCAAGAGAAGGAAACGAGTAACGGAGACACAAAGCGAACGCTTTATTATCGGACTAGAGAGCAGCAGGAACGGAGAGGCCCAAGGCTAAAGCCGCAGAGCGCTGCGAGAGGGGCACACGGCGGCGTTAAGCCCGGCCGCCGGGGGGGAGCGGGAGCCGGGGCAGGGCCCGCCGCGGGGTGGCCGGAGGCGGCCCCACGCTACCTTCTGGAGCCGGGGCAGGGCCCGGCAGAGCGGTCCGTCACGCTCATGGCGCCGCTGCGGAACGGCCGGGCTCACCGCGGGCACGGACAGGCGCTGCGAGGCGGGGCTCGGCGGCGGCGGGCCCGGGTACCCCGGGAGGCTGGCGGAGACGGAGGTGCCCGGCAGAAACACGAGCTAAGCCTCGCCGCGGGCCCCTGGCGAACAACCCAGGGACGAGGCAGCGCGGCAGGCACCACGACACAGCACCACCGCCGTGGCGACCCCCCAACGGCCAAACTACCGCCCTAACCGCCACGCCACAACTTAAACGGCGAGGCAACCGGCCGACCGCCGCCTCCTCCAATCACAGGCAGCCTTCCATGCGGCGCCGACCGCCTCTAGCAATCAGCGCTCGCGACACGGGCGGAGGGGCTCCGCGCCGGTGCGCCCGGGAGTTGTTAGCCCTTGGGTCGCCGGGGGCGGGGCGCGGCGCGGGGCGCGTGCGCGGCGGAGGGGGCCCCTCGCCATACCGACCATCCGCGGGGGGCGGGTGTGTGGGGTCTTGGCTTCGTGTCCCTGTTTTTATGATGACAGGGCTTAGGGCTCTGGGTAAAATAAATGCAGCCTGTGGAGGGAACTCGTTTTAGCAACAGCGGCAAGAAACCCGCCCAGATACCCACTTCCCTTCGAAAATGAACTGCAGGAAACAGAGGGGTTGCAAAGCAGCCACCAGAAGGTTCTGGTTCAAGTTCTGGCTGAATAGCCAGGTGTATATTTTAGGTCACCTAGTTGCTTTTTAATCTTTTCATCCTCCCCATTTATCTTCCCATATCCAGCAGTGCTTAGGAGTAGTCTTACAATTTACACTATGCATGAATTCCCGATTTACTTACTAAATGTGCTGGGAAAAAAACTGCATGCTAACAAGTAAAGTTTTTTTCTCAGCGGTTTGTCTGAAGAAATGGACTTTTCATATTACCAAAAAAAAAAACCCAACCAAAAAAACTTACTTACAAAATTATGAGGTTCTTCAAATCAATTTTCTCAATAGACTGAGAAAAGAGGAGGGTGGATAACGTCCTGGGCAAAGTCCCGAAGAAAGGCTGCTGTTATCCTTGGTTAGACTAGCTGCTCTCTCCACTACTCATAAAGCAATTGAATATATTGTACAAAGGGCTGAAGTCTTCTCTCAAGGAAGTGAAAAATACTTCCAGATGACCAAAAAGGATTAAGATTGACAAGTCCCAGCATGGCCCAGTATTTCAGAGGCCAACAGCTCCCAAACCAGAGGAAGTAACGGAGAAAAGCGTGAAATTCTGTTTCAAAAAGGACATTTTGCAGATCTGATAAAATGAAAAAATGCCCCCTCACAGGTTGGCTGAGATTTTCAGCTTTTTACTCTTGGGAAAACCTTCACCCTTCCGAGCATCACTTTCCAGAACCCTCTGCTTGCCCAAACACACTAACACAAAACTGAAACAGCCTTGAGCAGTCTAAAAGGAAATCAGCAAAAGACTGGTTCCCAAAACAAAGCTCTTTAATGAATTAGGTCATTTCTACCATAGAGGTTTTTTTGCCTCTAGCATTCCTAGCTAAATTACAACTTATCTTAGAAACTGGGTACATTGGTGATTCTGCTGTTCGGAATAGAATACAGATACACATAACATACACATACAGATGCATTTTCTCAAATCTAGTAAAGCTTATCAGAAGAGACATACAACCAAATAATTAAAGAAAAAAAAAAGGAGTATGTAGAAATAGAACTTCTAGACACTGGTAAGGAAACATCTGCAATCCACATGCTTTTACAGCCATAAAAGTATCAAGCATGCCAGGAACCCCCTGCAAAATGTAAGAACACATTTCAATAACACAATAATCACCGGTGAAGTCACTCAAGGCTTTAGAAGATGGTTTGCTCCTACCTATAACTTTTGTCAAAATTAACCATTCGCATTAGAGCCATTTGTTTCCCCTATGCACAATGTGGGCAACACCTCTTCGATCTGGCAGGGAAGCGATGCAGATAAATCTATCAGTCTGAAGTGGGTCTTGTAACCCTCATGCTAACAGGAGGATGAAATTAACTTTTTCTGAGACTGAAATAGGGCACCAGGACCAAGGCTGGAATGAACTGTAAGCATCAAGTGACATGTGGAGTACGGGGAGTGATGAAGGCAGGGTTCTGGTTAAAAAAACCACGCAGTATCGTTCTGGAAGCCTGTGTTGTAATGTATGAGTGCTGAGGTATGGCGTCAGTCCCAGCTTTCAGTCCCAGCTTGTGAGTACTGGACGCTGGGAAGAAAACACTGTCTGGGGAGATCGGTAGCACATCTATACGTAACGCAGAGGCTGGGGCTGGCTGCGGCGTACTGCACACCGCCTTGTTATTAACTACTGACCGGGCTTCTGAGACCGTAATGGAGGTGCAGCCAGAGGGACGCTCTGGGTCAGAGACCGCAGAGCTGCCAACAGAAACGGGTGTTGGTAACCGAGTGAGATTAAATGCCGAAGCGGCCCGGGCCGCCGCCTGGCGGGGTCACAAGGGCAGGCCTTGCGGGGGGCAGCCGGCGGGGGCCCCAGGGGCGGCTGGCGGCCCGTTTTCTGCAGGAGTGAAAAATTGGAAGATTTTGTATGAAAAACTGAAGAGTCCGCGTACGCTGCAGGGCAGCAGCTGCCGGGAGACACGACCCGAGGGCTAGGGCAGCGCTCCCCGGGCAGCCCGGCCGCCCGCCCCTCCCCCTCCCCGAGCCCAACAGCCGCGGCGGGGCGGGGCCTGCGGGAGGGGGCGGGGTCTGTGGGGGCGGTGCTCCCGGCCCTGCTTCTGACGTCCGGCTCAGACAATGGGCGAAACGGCCCTTCAGCATCGGAAGTGAATGGCTCGAGTTTCGTCGTACATTCCTCCGCGGCGGAAGCGGAGGCGACCCCGCCCTCCGCGGCCCCCGGCCGCCTCCTCCCCCAGCCGCGCCGTAGCGTGCCCAGAGGGGTGGCGGACGGAGCAGTTTCGCTCTCGGCTCAGTCGGAGGAGTGTCTCCGAGAGCGGCGGGCCCAGGAGGCAGCCGGCTCCTCAGCTCTGGGATCCACCCCGCTAGAAGAGTGGCGGAGGGACTACTTTTTGGGTCGGAAGGCAACGCGTCTCCTGTTTCCGGGGGAGGGCTCAAAGAAGGACGCGTAACTTCCTGCGAGCTGGAACGCGAGATAGTGGGGCTCGGCGCGGGGGGAGGCAGCCCCGGAGGACGGGACAGCAATACTCGGCAGGGGCTGCCCCGGCCGCCCCGCCGTCCTCATCCGGCAGCCGTCCTGCCCGGCAGCCAGCGTCGGAGGATGCGCCTCGGCCACCGGCCCAGCCCCGCCGGCCGTCCCTGAGGGCCCCCCGGCCGCACCTCTCCGCCTTGCCCCGCCGCGGCCCTCGGTGCGCTCCCCCCGTCGGCGGCGCCCTCCCCCTGCGGCCATGTCGGGGGGCGGTGGGTCGCGCTATGCGGCCGAGTTCGTGCCCCCGCCCGAGTGCCCCGTGTTTGAGCCCAGCTGGGAGGAGTTCAGCGACCCGCTCGGCTTCATCGGCCGCATCCGCGGCCTGGCCGAAAAAACCGGTATCTGCAAGATTCGGCCCCCCAAGGTACCGCCCGGCTGCGGCCTGGGGTGGGGGTAGGGCGGGGGTTGGGGGCGGGGGGGCCGGGGGCAACTTGCCGTGTGCCTCGGTCCGTCCGGGCTCGGTGGTCGCGCGGTGGCGGTGGGGGCCCGGGCAGCCCCTTGTGCCACGGCCGGGGCGCGCTTGGGGTTTCGCGTGTCGCCTTTCCCAGGCCGCGGTGTCCGCGCCAGGGACACCAGGGAACCTGTATGGCCCTTGATCTTGGAGCTGGGCTGTGTGGAGGTTTCTTTGGAGCAGGTGAGAAGCCAGCAGTGCACAGCGGTGCCCAGGACTTCACGCTCTTTTTACTTTCAAAAAACCCCAACAGCCTACTTGGAAAAACCTGTGAAAACATTGTAGGTGAAATCAGGCGTTTGTTCCAGGAGCGGGGGCAGGGAGGACGAAGAGTATCTCTTTTTAATGGATCATTGTTTATAAAAATAATTTTTCTAAAAATAATTTTTCAACTGTTCATAGAAGTGCGGCCAACCTGTTTGTGCAGGGCAGTGATGTTTATGTGTAGCAGTTTAGAAGGTAGAAGCTTAATCTCTCCTGTGACTTGATCGTTATTTTATGATGGCTTGCCCTGTGACCCGGTAAACCGTTTAGAGGAGAACATCAGGCAATTTGACAAAAGGTGGTTAGATCGCTTAATAATTAAAGTATAAATAAACCTTAGATATAGCTGTAAAATGAGAGTTGAAAATACTGAGAGAGGACAAAACCTGGAAAGCAAGTGTGTAACTGAGAACAACTTGGATACAGGGGTTGCTGATTAGATTTCATGATCCTTCCTCTCCTGACCCGTCTGGGTTGCTGGAATCTGTTTAGTTGGTTTAATGACATGGTGAAAACTTGACCTCCAAGGGGCTGCCCTTTCTAAAATAAGCAGAATGGCTTAGGTTGAGAGGCCACAAGAAACTGATCCAGATCCTGTTCATTGAGAATAACTAGAACTTTCCTGGCCGTTGAGTGCATTTGTATCTCTCCATGATTGCTTAGCTGTTTGCATTGCAGGGTTTTGCAGGATGCATACGTCAGGTTGATTTGCAACCTGCAATAACGACTAAATCAGACACTTCATACTACCTGTACTGATTTGTCATTCTTTTCCATTATTAGAAGCTGTAAATATTTTACGATTGTGCTTGAAGCTTTTCTATGCTGCAGCAGTGCAAATAGTAAACATTGTGTGGCTTGTCCACTTGGAATGTGGTGTCCTTAGTTGTGTTTTCTGCCAGATAAGACAATCTGCTATAACTTAAGGTTTCTTAACAAGTATCAAAAAGCTGAATTATACTTATTTTGATGTGGTAACACAGTTTTGAGAGATGAGGCTAGGAAGCACTTGTGGTTGAACTGACTGCTGACTGGGTTGAGAAAGTGACTATTGAAGGCTGCAGTTCTGTTAAGAACTGGACTCCTAACTGGTGGTCTTATCTTTATTGAAATGACCGTAGACAAACATGAAAAAAGTTAGATGTGTAATAATATGCTGTATTTCATGTTTGTTGCTGTTGATGGTGAGAATTTTGCAATGTGCAAGATATATGGAACTTTAAAAAAGTAAATAATCATTAAGCTACAGGGTGTATCTCATTTAAACTCAGTATGAGATAGTGCATACTGAAATGCTTTGAACCATATTTTCTTTTATATTTGTAATTTGTGAGGATCTCCTCCTTCAAACAAAAATATTGTGGGAAGAGTATTAAAAGCACAAGAATGTCATAAAGTGGGAAAAGCATATCACCAGTTGTACAGAGAAGCTCATTTACTGTTGAGAGTTTGTTTACTCGCGCATTGTTAGGGTCTTCTGTTTTGTGCATTTTTTGAGAAGTTTCTGGAAGCAATAAAATGTCTTTCTGTCTCTGTTTAGGACTGGCAGCCTCCATTTGCATGTGAAGTACAAAGTTTTCGTTTCACTCCACGAATTCAGCGCCTGAATGAACTGGAGGTGAGCTTTTCCACTGCTGATACAATTTTGTGTTTGCACTGAAAGCAGTAGGTCTCCTTGCTTGAGATTTGTGTCTTGGCAGGTTCTGGATGGGGGAGACTTCATAGAGACCCATAGACCTCATCAGTGTTTATACTTGGCAGTGACAGAGTTCATATGAAATAACTCTCCATGACTTTGAGAAAAGTCTGGTTTTTATTTTATTACCCAAAATAACCACAAGTTTTTCACATTCAACTGGAAATGTCTACAATGAATGCCAAGTACCATGTTGTGTAGTAAGAGCAGCCAGTATCTAGCCTTCAGAGCTCTACAGGCAAAGAATTTTTTTTTCTTAAAATACTTGCTGCTCTTCTGAAGCCTCTGGGTACCTAATACTGGCTTAGTAATGCCTTTTAAGCCTTAAAATGAATGACTTTTAAATAAGTTTATTATAATTGGTTAATTTTATGATTAAAAAATGTATGGGAGCTTTCTGGAAAGCAGTATGAGTTCCATTCTGTCCTGTTTTTCTCGTGTTTTTTTTTTTTTTTTTTCCCCACAACATTTCTCAAAGCCTTGCACTGTTCATATACCACAATGTCACGTATCATTTGGCTTGTAAATAGGTCTCCTTATGGAAAGTGACTTGAGTACTCCAAAAATACTCAAGGGAGGAGGCCCTTCTGCATGGTTAAGGCATATATAAAAACTGTTTGTAACTCTCCCCCTCCCCCCTGCAATGTATATTTTAATAATTGCTCTTGTGTTTCTCCCTGGAATGCTGATTTTTCATGACTGTACATTTTGTTTTCAAACCAAGAAGTTGTTAGGTAGGCGTTTGGTTTATAGGGTCTTAAACATGGAGAGAGAAGCATATACAATTTCCTATTTGTAAAGATATTTTTTTTCCTATTTGTATTTCTAAGGTTTTTTTTACATGACTAAGAAATACCTCACTTGCCAAGTGGCACATTGAAAATGTAAACACTATAAAAACTTGTCATGTTTTTTCTCAGGACTGTAAGGTATTGTCACATTTGTTCTGGGACATATGTATTTGTTTTCCTTTATTGATTGCAGGCAATGACAAGAGTGAAGCTGGACTTCTTGGATCAGTTAGCAAAATTTTGGGAACTCCAAGGATCCAATTTAAAAATCCCTGTGGTAGAGAGGAAAATACTGGATCTTTATGCTCTGAGCAAGGTAAGCCATTTTGGGCCTTGGTCAGACAGGGACCTCATTTTTTGCTCAAGCTCAAGAAGCCAAGCAACAGGGAGGACTTGTTTTACAGAATTAATCTCATTAATATGTTCATTAAATGACAGTGGGGAAAAAAAAAGTGAAAGAAAATTTCTAAATTAATGGTTGTGGCAGACATGGCAGACAGTTAGATTGGTTGTCTTTGGTTCTATTCTATACAGCATGCATTTGTTACCTTTTATACAGCTTGAACATCCTCCTGTCAGCTGACCACTTGCTTTTTAGTTCTGTTTTACATATGGTAGAGCTGCAGGAGTTTGAGGTGGTTTCTGAGAAGGTAGTGGTGTACTTGCATGCAGTTCAGCTCCTGACCTAGCAATTCTGTAACAAATTGTTGTAATTGCACCCTCTTCTCTCCCAACAGAGGTTCTCCACATTACATAAACATGCACCATTGAGAGTTTATAATGTCAGCTTTTGGAATAATTACTTTTATTTCCAAAACAGGCTAGATTTAAGGCTGGCTAGAACTTTATACTACTACAGTTCCTTGTGTTGTTTTTCAAAGTTTGCACACAAATAAAATCTGTTGGAATTTGCTTTTGCACTGGGAAGTGTACTATTATAAGCTTACCTGCTAAGGATGGATTGTTAATATGAATAAGTAGATCTCTTCCTGCAAGGTAAGGAATTGATACGGTAGTTTTAGTGCTTCTAGGTTAGAGCATCAGTTTCCATTTCCCATCTTTGTCTTAGGTAAGTAAAAATGTAAAAATCTGAGTAAATTTTATTTTTAAAGAAGTCTTTGTGTTTTGGACAGTCTGAAATTAAAAATGCAGAGAAAAGGGATAAAAAAAATACTAAAAGATATTTTTCTTTTATGTCTGTGGTGGTTTGCTGGAATATAGGGAATAGTGGTACTGGGAAATACCTGGGTCACTGTTACGAACTGGAACATATTAGTTGATCACAAATAATGTAGATCTAAGGTTATTTAGTTACTTAGTGACTTCTCTAGCCAATGTTCATGTATAGATAACTTCAGAAATTATTTTTTTGTGGACATTTTGAAGATAAGTTGAGATTTAGGAATAGTTTCATTTCAAATGGCTCTTCTAGTACTTTACTGTAAATATGAGGAAAAATAGTGATCAATAATATTTTATTTAAGCGTAGATATCTCTGATTGTAGGAGGAACCAGAATTAACTAGTTTTTTTGTCACTGTCACAGTTAAGCTTTGAAATTACCTTAGCTTCAAAAGTAAACCATAAATTTCACTGCAGTAACAAAACGTTTTTGCGTTGAGGTTTCTAACAGTCTGTGAAACATTAAGCATGAAATTTGGTCCTTGTGTAAAAGATGTAATGCAAAACTACACGGTTGTAGAAATGTTGTTAGTTTTACAATAACATAATTGAAATTACAATCTATTTGGGTTTTAATCTACTTGGCAGTGAAACTGTAATGGGAATGGAGGCAGTGGAAATGTGGCCGGTGTTTCTGAGGAAGCAACTCATGCTGTTATGATCATTGCTTAGAGGCAAATGGTCTGTTTTGTTTCACTCTATGTATGTATTAGTTACGTGTAAGCAATGATAGTTCTGTATGCCAGTTACTAGACTCAAACCAATTGAAGTCAGGTGTAAAAACTGGACCGGGTTAATTGAAAGGTAAATTCAGTTTCTCCGCTTTTCACAATAGTCTCTTCCATTCAGGGCCTTGTGAGAGTTTTTGTAACTCTGAAGTTGTGAGTTTCCTTCTGCCTGGGGTCTGTTAGAATGGGTTTCACTTCTGGCCAGACTTGTGTTTTGCATCAGAGTACAAGTCTGGTGAGAGTTAACTTTTCAGATCATTCTGATGGTGGGGTTTGTAGTCTTTCCAACACATCATAAATTTTAACTGTTGGACTCCTCCTGCCTAGGACAGTATGCAATTTACATTTACTAGGAAAATTGTCATGTTAAATATATTAGACTAATGAGGACAAGTAAGTGCTTAGTTATTAAAGTACTAGTCCTTCAGGAAAGAAAAACTAAATTCAGAGTTCTGTCACTTTTTAATAGAACCTTTTAACATTTAATTGGTTTAAAGGATTCCTGGTTTATGTGAGGTGGTGAGAGTAGCTCAAAAGCCTTAACTTTTTTATTTATGTGTTTCAGATTGTTGCCAGCAAAGGAGGCTTTGAAGTAGTCACTAAAGAGAAGAAGTGGTCTAAAGTGGCAAGTCGGCTTGGCTACCTGCCAGGAAAAGGCACAGGGTCGTTACTCAAGTCTCATTATGAACGAATCTTATACCCCTATGAACTCTTCCAATCTGGGGTCAGCCTTATGGTGAGACACTTCTCTTTCACAGTGTGAATAGGGGACCCAGACTGCATATAGAATGCTAGTTATTGCATACAAAACTAGAACATAGTGTCTACACTTTTAGGAGCTTTAACTACGTAAACAAAGCTAGAACCACCCTCAGTATTTACTTGTGACACAGTAGTGCTAGAAGTTGTAATGTGACCTTGTGTTGTCATTTTCTGGTAGCCGTTTCTTTATAGGACTGAGGCCACCCCTACTGGGAAGGAAAAAAAGGCAAAAGATGATAGAGTTGATTGGAAAGGTGTCTTTCTGGATAAACTGGCAGTTGAGATTCAGTTTCCTTATTTGAAGGATGCATGGATTAATTGGCCTCTTGTCCAAATGGCATGTGTAATGCTGTGGGATTTCACTTGTCCTGTTTCTTAGCAAATAGAATGATTCACAGAGCATGGGATGATTGGCACTGCCTGATCAGTCAACCCAGTGTCTTGTGCTCTGATCCTCTAGGGCATCCAAAAGGCAAACTTGGACCTTAAGGAAAAAGTGGAGGCTGAGGACATCAACTCAGATGCCCAGGCTTCCCCAAAGCAGGCTTCAAGGATGAATGTCGTGCTGAAGAGAACCAGGCGCGTCAAATCCCAGGTACCCCTGTTAATTGGCTCTTACGGACAGAGGACACTTACTCCTTCCACCAGCACAGCAGCACTGGCTGTGCAACAGCCTTTGTCTGGTTGTGGAAGTCTGCTGAAAAGCACTACCAGGGAGCTGTCTTCATTTAAATAAAACCCAGAGAAGGGTTTCTCTCTGAGGCCTGGTTTGCTTATGGTGAATGCACTATTTATGTGAAAACTTTCAAAGCTGTTTTTTGTTTGTTGACAAGTGGGTCTGGGTACGTTGGTAGTGAATTTATCTGTGAAAACTAAACAGATAAGAAGACATTTGTGAAATGATGGTTGAACCTTCTGCTTGTGCAAAATTAAAGTTTTCTAAAACTTTTTCAAATATGCCTTTTAGTTACATGAATACAAATGTAGTAGTTTATAGATAAGTCTTTGTTAATTGTGGCAATTGCCTTGGGACTGATTACCTCAAGCTGGACAGACTGTTTTTGTGAAGAAATGAAACAGATATGTAGGGGGATGATCAGTGATTGCTGGAGCTGTACAGGATTTCTACAGTTTGTCTACTGAAAAGCAGTTTCTTTCTGCTGGATTAGTGGTGTTCTAGGAACTTCTGGTATTCTACTAGGCAATACTAAATCCTGGGAGAACACCACCCCCACCCCTCCCCCCAAATCTCAATTCAAACTGAATCATCACCATTTTAAATCTCTATTATTAGAAACAATGTTGGAGGCTTGTCCTAATGGCTCCATTGCTTCTCTTGCACTGTTTAAAGCAGGCCTGTGCCCTTTGTCAAAGATACCTGTTGCAGACAGCATCCTAAAGGTGGTCTTGTTGAGGTCTAGTGACTCCTTGCTGGCCCATCAGCGCAACATGGACAACACAATATGGAACAAACTTACTACTTGCTTCCTGCCATTCTAGACTTAAACACCACAAAGTTTTTTTTTCAGATGCTTTTAAACTGCTCTTTTTCAAATCCTTCTTTCTCTTGTCACTGAGATACTTGAGTATCCTTTATAAATTTTCATGTTATTCTCTGATGTCATGATCGATTTAGACTGAATTGTCTTTTTTTAGTCTGTTTTCTCAACATACTGAAGCTGATGTGACATTATTTATTGTAGCCATATAACAATGCATCACACAAACAGTCCCAGGATGTGATCTTACCAGATCTCTCAAATTGTGTATTGTTAGTGAGCTGACTTATGTGTAACTGTGCTTTGCATTTGAATGAATCTTGGAAGATGCCCGTATGACCTTTTTCTCGTACATGGTGTAGAAGTGTCACCACGTTACTAAGATCCTGTGGGATCTTTTTTCCTGCTGATTTCAGTAGAATAGTGGTACTTCTCATTTCTCCTTGCGGGAAAAATGATTCTGTGGTGATCCTGGCCTGCTGTAGCTGCTTAATTTCATTTAAGGGGGCTGCATTTCCAAAATGAGAGAGACAATTTTACTTGGATAATATGCAAAAAGTAAATACATATTTAAATGCCTTTTATTAGGCCTATAGCTGTGCTGTCTTTTAAGTTACAGTTACTAAAATGGCTGAAACAGGTGCTTTAATACAGGAAAACCGACCTACTTGCAAAGCCAGGAGAAGTATTTTTTGATTGTGTTTGAAGCCATGTGTAACTCAAGTAATCTCTGGAACTGCATTTAGAAACAGATTTGTCTTCAGTAGAAGCGTAAATATCTGGGGAATGGTGAGAAATTGTTTCAGATTTCAGTGCAGCTCCTTATTGTAGACAGGACTCTGGTCATTGTTTGAAGTGTATACTTGGAATTGTACCAGAGATTGTCTTCAGAGAACAGGTAATACGCAAGTAATGTAAAAACCTGCTAAATAAATGTCATTCTGCTCTAGTTGAAACATCTGAACGATTTGTGTGTAGTGTGCCCTGTAGTCCAGTGCCTGGGTTAGTGAGCACAGATAGCTATGCTGACCTCTGCAACTCAGTAGACTTTTTCCCAAGTGCTAAAAGTACTTTCCAAAAATGCTCCGCATCATCTTTTTGCAGATCAGTTACCTAAGAATGGGTGATAAATAAAAAAGCATAAAGAGAGTAATCAGAAATTACTGAAATAAACGAAGATCCTTAGCAGTAGAAGGGGGTGGCAGACTTTTGAAAAGCAAGTCTTTGAAGTTTTAGGGAAAGTGCAGAATGGAAGAGAACAGAGAATGAGAATTCTCCTTTATGAAAGATGGATTGGGAATTTTTGGCCACTATAATCAAATGTCATTTGAATAAATTGTCTCTGAATAGGAAGAGGTTAATTTGGTGATGAGAGATCCTGCTAAGAAAAAAAAACTTTAATGTTTTGCTCACTTTCTCTTTTCTCTGAAGAAAGCTATCACAAATAAATACTGGAGAAGAGCAACTGAATTCCTAAAGGCTTGTAAAGAAAATGGCAACAAAAAGTAGGATGAATTCAGATTAGGAAAAGAGAATATCCTTAAGGAAATACTAAATTTAGAAGAATACTTCTTCCTTAGAAAAGAGCAGTATATCTTCATAGATGATATGTTAGGGTGTATTTTAACTGGCAAGGGATTTGTCTAGTGAGGTTACATCATCATGATTTCTGGTTGAGAAATGCAGTACTGTAACAAAAAGATAATGAAAAAGATGAAGTGCTGTCTTTTCAAAGGATATTAACCAGGGAATTTTCTGAAAAAACTAAAACAAATTCTAAGTATATCAGTTTTCAAGTTTTTTTACAAATTTTATTGATTACAGAATAACAATTAATAAAATAAGCTTCCATTTTTTTACTTTGAAAGATTTCCTTCCATGGGAATAATTGTGTGAAACAAAAGAACACTGGGAGATGCTGACAAATGCTCAAAACATGTAAATATTTTGATTCTTTGTTGTAACTATTCTGGTCTTGAGCATTGGGGGTGGAGGAGTGGGGATGCAAATGTTCCAAAGTTGGTGAGGGTAGGACAACAGAAAAAGGTAGTGTGTGAAGCCAGGGTAGCTGGTTCATGTTAGGATTTGCCCATATATGAGAAAAGCCTTAGGGCTGGACTTTCAGTGTAGAAGGTAAAAGAAACAAAAACATGCCTGCACCCTTCAGGATGAAGAGGAGCCAAGAATAGATAGTGGTTTAATCAAGTTCATTTCACTTATATGGAAACAATATAACGCAAAAGTGTGTTGGTTAGCAATGAGAAAATGGCAAGGAATGCAAGGTTTCTGCTTCCATATGCTCACAGTTTTAAGTTTGGTGGGTTTATACAGTCTTAAAGGACGCCACAGAAAGGTGATTCATAGTGGCTTCTGAATGGTTTTGGTATTTACACCTTTAACAATATCCTGGCAGTGTTCATAAGGTTATATAGGAATCTGATCTTTAAAAACTATTTCCATTTCAATATGCAATCTGTTCTTCTTGAAAATATATATAGCTTTTTCCACCTGAGCATGAACAGATTGAGTCCACTTAGGTTTAGTGGAATCCAAGTAAATACGGGCAACGGAGTTAGAAAAATACATTTAGGTAATATATTTTCAAACGATGCTGTAAAACTGGAGAGAGGTTGCTGCATGTTAATGATTTACTTTTAGTAAATATGATGGTAAAATTATTTTTCAGCTATCACTGAGAAAATTGTCTTAGGACAATAGTGGGAAAGAGAAATTGTGGAGATTGTTCATAAATGTTGCTGAAATGATGAAAAATTGTACTGTGCTGAGAAGTGTAATGTGGGTTGATTCTGTCAGGTTCTATTAGTTGAGAGAATGGATGAGCTGTTAATGAATTTCAAATGGGAACTGAAGGACTATGTAGTCTCCAGGTGGTAGGCATTCTTGTACAGAAAAACATCAGTGTTTCCTTATGACTTGTTAGCCAAAAAGTGAGGAATTTATGAGAAAAATTTGCAGTTAGTGTGTAATTTGAGTGGGCTTACAAAGTTGGTAACATAGATCTGAAGTGAAATTAATTTAATAGCAAAATAGAATTATTTAATGTTCAGAATTAGGATATCAGCAGTCGACAGTTTGCAAAGATGCCAGCGCACTGCATACACAGTTCAGTGGGAACAGGGACTCTTAAATATCACTAAAAATTCCTTAGAGTAATCACGCTTAGGAATCGGCATTCTTTTTTTAATGTGATCTGGAAACAAGAAAGCCAACTGATGTAGTCTGAATATGTGGAAATAATTTTAATTTTTTGCTTTATTGCAAATGCATTTGAACTTAAATGCTTTTTTGGAAGTTTTTTTTTTGTTTATTGATTAAAAACTGTGAAAGTGTGTCACCCCAAGGAAGCTTGTTTCATGCACGATGTATCACGCCATAACTGTGGACAATAAAAGATGAAGTATCATCAAGAAGTTACTTGAAGAATAACCTCTTTAGAATTGGATATCTGCCTTCAATATTGTTAGATTTGCTGAGGTCTTTTAAGGTCAGTGAATTTCAGGAGGAGGATTGCGAATGGTGAGAGTTTAGAGGCAACATGAAGAAAAATAGCGATGTGATTGTGTTGTAGATAAAAATAGAAGATGCAGGTTCTTTTTATTGTTAGGTTAGTGGCAGCCATATGGGAAAATGAGGTAGGTCGGTAATGGAAAACAGGAAGAAGTTCAGTTGAACAGATCACTTCAGGAAACAGCACTGGCAGGGGCATGGAGCTGTCACCTAATGGGTCTTTTCATCTCTGATTTTGAGGTTGCAAGGGCAGCAGGAGTAGCTGTGATCTCAGAGTTGTATTTATAACATCTCATCACAAACAAACCCAGGAGCAGCCAAGCTTAAGGAAGTAGGTTGGAACTCATTAGTGTCATGTGTATGTGTCTACTCAAGGAAGCCGATAAAAAAATACTGTTGAAACAGTGTATATGTTAACATCCAAGCACTTTACTGAATCATGGTGATTTTTAGAAAACACTGCTGTGGCATTCTTATTTATTTTTTGCTTAATGTCAAACCTAGTTCTCTTAATTGCTGTGTAGGTGACTCTGTAGTTTTAGCTGTAATACTAAACGGGAAATAATTTGGGAAGTTGGGTCAAAAATGCTGTCTTTTATTCCATTTGCATTTGTTCGTAGGTTTTAGCAACAGAAAATTATGTCTTTGTGCCTCTGTTTCCTTTCTTTTGTTGAACAGATGTTGGAGGGGAGTGGAGTATAAACAAATTATGAACAGACCTGGAAGGGAAATATTGATGGTTTGTGCTGATGTGGTCTTATTTTTATTTTTAGGCGGAGACAGGAGAAATGAGTAGAAATACTGAACTAAAGAAGCTGCAGATATTTGGAGCTGGACCCAAGATGATGGGACTGGCATTGGGAGCAAAGGATAAAGAGGGTAATTAAATCTTGAGCTCATTGCTTTGTGAAGTAATGAGACTTAAATCTTTCTGACTGTCTCTAGAGACAACATTAAGAAGTAAGCAAATCATTATAACTGGAAAAAGAAAGCTAAGTGTTCTAGGGTTTCATTCATGAGAAAGATTTACAGGGTGCTTCATGTAACTTGGCAGAGTTTCAGCTCTTTATGTATTATATTGTAACAATAACAATTAAGCAGCTGTTGCATGAGCTGAGTGACTGGAAGGGAAAACAGAATTTGACAAGACTCGAACTGATCCTGCAAGCTAAGTGCACAAGTTATGGGTCTAATTCACTCTGTTTTGTGAGGCAGTTGGGACCACCTGTGAGGATTAGCAAAATAAGTTTTCCTAATCCCTGTTGATTTTAGACTGGCCAGGTACAACAAGGCATTTTTGCTTTCTCTAGACTGTCAGGTAGTTGCTGATATGAAAGGCAGGATACCAGGCTGGATAGCTACATTTTTGCAAGTAAAGTCCACCTTTGCGTGATATTAATACAATTCAACTTTTTTTTACTTCAAGATGAGGTGACACGAAGACGCAAGGGAACCAGATCAGAAGCATTTGGAATGCAGATGAGGCAACGCAAAGGAACTCTTTCTGTCAACTTTGTAAGTTTGATTCCTTTGCTGTGATTTCTGATAAGAAATTCATGAATTTACTAAGATTTTTTTTTTTCGTAAAACATCCCCCACTCCCACCCCACCCCAAATAGATGAAAGGATGGAAACTGCAGCAGATGGTACTGTTATGGGAAGACTAAACAGTATTTTGAAAAATAATCTATGCTCTAGGTTTCCTTTTTAACCTTTTGGACAGGGAGGGTGTTGCAACATGAAGATACTTGCTGATCATGGGTTTGTGGGCTTGCTTTGCCACAGGCTTCACACTTCTTGCGTGCCTTCAATAGCTCACTTCCCATTTGAGCTCTCGTTCGTAGAACAGTTACAATACTGCTTCCTTAAACCGTATTTTGAGGTGCTCCAGTACTTCAGTTTGTTTAAAGCAATTCCAGCCTTTGTGTCTTTTGAGTTGAAAGTAGTTACAGAAGTCTATGCAAGAGAAACCCCTAAGGGGAAAAACGGAATCTTTACCACTCTGATGTGTGACCATGGAAAAGCAGTGTATAGTAGTTCTTAACGTCTTCCATAGCACATGACTTTTTTTACTGTTAGGGTCATAATTTAGCATGTATATGCAACCATGAATGGATATGCATGCTTTTAATGTCTTAAGAACTAGTCTCTTCAGTAATAATTCAGCTGTTCTTTTTTTATTAGCTTGAGAACGCTTACAAGAGCTTATTTTAAATTTCAACCATAGAAGGCCAAGGCAACCCAAAGTCTCTAGTAATCGTATTTTTCTCTGTGGAAGTGCCTCCTGGGGGAAAAAACGTGAGAGAAGTTGGATATTTAAAAAACAGATCATTATGCTGTTGCAACTAGTTAGAATTTGTGACTTGACTGATTAATTGTGCTACTACATCTGAGTATATGGTGTTCCTAAGTTATGTTGTGACCATTCTGTTTAAGTACTTTAATGTTAAAATATTTTGTCTAGTCTCTGTTTCTTAATAGAAAGCTATATTTGTTTACTCTTTCCATTTACTCATATTTGTAAGAGAAGATGAAAATACTGTAGCAATAGAATTGCTGTTTTCAAATTGTATTGCTGTAATCTTGTGTAATTCTGTGACTTAGTACTATTTGGTTGCACACTTTCTTAATACTTGGATGAGAGGTCGTCAAGGAAAGAAGTCTTTGAAGTGCACAGGTGATACATTAGCCTTACATAACTTGTCTGAAAAATACTGCGGTACAGTTTTGTTTATATTTATCATTTATCTTTTTGTGAAATGCTAACTGTGAAATAAAGTACAACTTTTTCTTTTTATCTCCTCCCCTGTTGATACATACAGTTGATACATACAGATAGTATCATCATAGTCTTACTTACATCTTACTTACATGTTTTATTACATGACGAGTAGGCTTATTTGCGGTTATTGCATAATTGCGGATCTGCTTGTTATGAATATATTTCAGTGCAGTCTTTGTATCTGACAGATCATCACTTAGGCTAGCGTCAAGATTGCATATGTTAATATGAATTTGGAGAGGAGGTATTATCAGTGATAACTAGTGAGTGTCACAGAATAGCCTTCTCTTACGATCACCATTTTAATGCATTTTTAGTTTTGAGAAGAGAACCTGAAAATGTCTGCTAAGGTATCCTCCCTCCTGTCTATATATTTGCAACAAAACCCAACTAGTTTGGTGTTTTAGACATGATATTTCATGAGGGTGAGTTTGTGGATTTTTTTTTAAAAAGGGAAAATGATATGTTGCTTAATTGAACTGCATTATTTTTTAAAATTAAGAGACCTGAAGCAATCTTTAGTATATTACTGCATAGCTAGGAAGCAGCATACTTAAACTAGGCTGGTGTGGCTAAGATGGGGTTGACAGCAAGTATTTAACACAGCTATGTGAACCTAATCAGCTGAAAAGCACATCCTTCATTATCAGTGCTACTCAAGAACCAGGCAAGACTGCGTTGATGTCTGACTTCAGGATTACATCCTTTGTTTCCTTAGTTTAAGGAAGGCAGGTTCTGGATGAGGAAACTTTTGTAACTTTTTTCCTATTTTCTCTCCACAGGTTGATCTGTATGTTTGCTTATTCTGTGGCAGAGGAAATAATGAGGACAAACTGCTACTGTGTGATGGATGTGATGACAGCTATCACACTTTTTGCTTGATTCCTCCTCTACCTGATGTACCCAAGGGTGACTGGAGGTGTCCAAAGTGTGTTGCCGAGGTACAGTTAAAGAACTGCTCAAGCTTTATATGTATGCTTATGTTCCTGGAAAGGTCAGAAGAAGAGTAGTTTAGCATATAGCTGTTCCATCTGGGTAGAAGCTGTAGTTTTGTTTGGAATATTGTCTAAATAAGGGGTGAATCTCCAACTGGTTTTGGTTGATGAGCCATAAGGAGAGAGAAAAGTTCCTTCTAGAGCTTGGGCATAACCTCTGTTTATTATACAGCCATGTGACAGCTAAAACTATGGCCTTTGCTAAGAGCTGGTAGTCGGAGATTAGGGTGAGAACTGGGTTGTGATAGGTGCTTCAGCATAATGATGAGACGTTAACTATGAAGTAATCAAAGGATGTCATTTGGGCGTAACACAGAGCTTTGATTATTGGGAAGTAATTACGGCATTGTTCAGAACAGCTTGTAGCAGAAAGTGAAAGAACTAATTAAAAATTTGTAGCTATTTTAAATTTGGTTTAAACTAAAAAAGGAGTTCTTGAAGCTTTGAAAGTGTAAACCAGTTGAATTTCATTGTTCAAGAAAGGATTGCTACCAAGTTCCAAGACATAACTGATCAACAGCCTAA
Organism: Falco naumanni; assembly: GCF_017639655.2. NCBI lineage: Eukaryota > Metazoa > Chordata > Aves > Falconiformes > Falconidae > Falco > Falco naumanni. The sequence continues at coordinate 24,836,068 of NC_054058.1, forward strand.
AGGCAGCAAACATAATTTGATGGGCTTGGTATTTGTCTTAAGAAAACAAATAAGGCAAGCTCAGGAAATCGGTAGACGTAGGATTCAGAGGAGGAAAGTTTACTGTTTCTAAATCTGTGATTTCATAACTGGCTTTAACTTTTTAGATTTTTTTTCAGAAGTGGCAGTTGCACACGTGTATATTATGCCCATTTCCCCCCACATCCTCCACACCCTTCCCGGCTGTAGGCTTCTGCTATTTTTTTTATAGCGATGTATGAATAGTTGTGCAGCCACATAGTGAGGTGGGTGAGCTTGCTGCTCTCTAACCCTTCACCAAGAGAGATTAGGTTGTCAGATGAACTCAGGCAAAGGCTGTTGTGAGAGAGGTGGAAATTCGTAGTTAACAGGCAAGGGAAAAGATGCAACTAACCCTTTGGGCTTAACAGAATGGATTAAGCTGCTTGTTTGTTGTTCCCTTGAGAGAGCAATAAAGGAATATTAGCGAACTACAGCAATCCAATGTTGAGCTAATTTAAAGAATATAGTAGTAAATATAGTGATTGCAGTGGTTTAAAAGTGTGGAAACTCACAAGAAATCTCACTACTACTACTACTAAAAACAGGGATAGATTGTTCCCAAGGGAAAAATATGCATGTAGGGAAAAAAATCGGGAAAGTTAAGGTGCCAAGTAAGTTGTTACTAGCAAATTATACAGGAAGTACTTGAAAAATTGTGGAAAAGCATTGAAAGAGGAAGAAGGGAAAAAATAGCTATATTATGTAGTGGAGAGTAAATAAATAACAGCAGCAGGATGTTTGAAATAGTGCTTTTTGTGTCAGTCTTTAAATGGTAATTGTGCACAGATGCCTAATACAATGTTAGCAGGGTGTTGAAACAGAAGCTAGGAAGAATAGGGTAAGAGTTCTTTGTATGTATTCAGGTCAACATTGTTTGACAGTGTTTACAGATGTAGATTCTGTTGCAGGCTCCATTTAAGAACTACTTTGATAAATGTTGGGCATAGTCTAAGTATAGTTCCTCTTGCAGAAAAAGAAACTACTGATCTCTTGAATTTCTTTCCAGTCCTGTTTCTTTATGACTGAACAGCTGGCTATCAGATAGCTACGTGTCATGTTTGTGTTCAAATGTCTTGTATATACACATTGTGTCAGATGCAAAGGAGCTGAAAAGGACACTGTAGAAATGGGTGGGGAGAGTAGCTGAAATGTGAACAAGTATTTGTTGTGCTCTTGGGATGAATGGGAACAGAACAGTGGAAGACTCGGAGGTTTTCTGTCAAGTGGATCATGTTTGTTGTTAGCTGTGTTGCACTGTTTTAATTTCATTCTTCCTCTTTCCTCCTGCATGCTTTCACAGTGCTAAATCCATAGATGATTTGCTGACTTGATAAGACTGAAGCACTTGCAGGGTTTGTTCCTGTGCAGTTATTCTGCAGGTGCTTGAATCAGTGCATCTAAGAAATGTTTTATGGTTGTCTAAGCATCTTGTGTGCTGTCTTACTCTGTGGCTGGCAGCAGTAGATGACGAAACTTAGTTTTGGACAGGAAAGCAGAAGTGTGTAGCGTTGGGGTTTACCATGTTAGATTAGCTTCTGTACCATTAATTCTGTTCTGTTTCTGTTGTGGCAGGACTTCCTCAGCTGAGAAAAGCATTCAAAACTGATAGCTTATTGTGTTTGGTAAGGACTCAGATGGACACTAGGGGTTTTTTTGCTCAAAATGTAACTGTGTCATAACGTGCTGCGGGGAACAGTATTTTTATGTTCTGTCTCCTAGGAATGCAACAAACCCCGTGAGGCCTTTGGATTTGAACAAGCTGTCAGGGAATATACTCTCCAGAGCTTTGGTGAAATGGCTGATAACTTCAAGTCTGATTATTTCAACATGCCGGTCCATGTGAGTTTCAACTTTTGTTGTGATTCCTTGTAGGGGAAAAAGAGAAGAGGTTTCAGCTGATCCTGGATTTTTGCTGAGGCATCTTAGCTTTGTTTAAAAAGGCACCATAAGCTTCAAACATGTAAACAAATGATTTAGCTTTCTGGCATCTGGTCTCATTTCAACTTCATTTCACCCTTTTCCTGTAATGAATAGATAGCTTTATTTCTTGTTAGGGCATGCCTGATTAGCTGTATTCTTAAGTTCTTGCCCTTTTTGATTAATTGAACCAAGTATCTTGTTCTTGTTTGGCAAAGGGGTCTTCCTCCTGTCCTTCCTGTGGCTTTTGTTTTGGTTTATTTTGTTCAGAGGATAAATCATTGTCTTCCTCCCTTGATACATTGTGTTTTCTTGTAGACAAGTCAATGCACTGAGTCTGTCTGATAATCACTTTTTTTGTTCTGCATCTTAGCACTGTTTTTAAAACTAGCATTTCTGCTTTGGCACACTTCCATGATTCCACTGTCCTGTAGATTGCATGTTAACACCAAGCTCCTTCTCCTCTCAGGGTTCTTCGGTAATTTATGGGCATTCGTGCTAAAACTTCTACCTTTTAAGGACTCCAATGTCTGACACAACTTTGGGACATGGTGGAAAGCAAGGAACAAAGCTTATTTTACAAATAAACTTCATAAATGAATATAGGTCATAGTTGTAGTAAGCTATATGAAGACTACACTCTTGAACACAGTGCTTTATCTGAATTTCCTTACTGTTACTCAGAGGTTCTGATAATTATCCTCTGAAGTAGTTTGGTTCTGTTCATTCTGTTTACTGCTTGGCTTCTGCTGGCTGTCTCCTTAGCCCCTTCTTTTTAGCTGTACTTCTGGTAACCCCATCTTGGTTTAGTCATTAAATCCCTTACGACGTGGCATCCTATTTCTGTTGTATTGCAGCTACCACTAAGGATACAGACTCAACTGTATGACTTTGAAGAGATGGAAGGGGGAGAGGGAGTGGCCTTGGTGTCTGAAAATTCCTGGGCGATTAGTAATGATTTACTGCTTGAATGATAACTTTTATGTTGGGTCTTACCTGCACATACACTGACATCTTTTCCACTTTCAGATGGTTCCCACTGAACTTGTGGAAAAAGAATTCTGGCGATTGGTGAGCAGCATAGAAGAAGATGTCATTGTGGAATATGGGGCTGATATCTCATCCAAGGACTTTGGAAGTGGATTCCCAGTGAAGGATGGCCGACGAAAGCTGATGCCGGAGGAGGAGGTGAGGAACAGGATATGCAAACTGACCCCATTCTTTGCTCTTCGTAAGATTTCACAAGAAAGAATTTAGGTCAGAAATGAGAGTGGATTTTTTTCATGAAGAAATTACTTAAGGCTGTTGCATGCACTTAACAACATTCCTTTTTGGTTGGGCATTAACCCGATATTTTTGGTTCTTTTACAGATCTGGTTGCTGATAGATAAGCTACTTTTCATGATTTATGTCACACCTGTTTTGTATTACTTAGCAGGCAAAGATGTGCAAGTTGTTACAGTATGTTCATGTATGAGCGGATAAGATTTATTTTTTTCTTGTTCTGAACCTTTTCATTACATACTTGATTACAGAAACAGGATTCTTACCTCCTTAGGAGGTTCATAGTAGGTAAAACAAACTAATTGGATTTAGCTTCTTCTCTGTATACTGTAAGAATGAAAAGATGTAGACATAGCATCCTGTTATGAAAAATTCTATACAGAACATCTGGTAAATATATTACCTATTTTCCCTCAGACCTTACTGTAGCATATCAATTTTATGGCTGCTCATATATTTTAAATTCAGACAAAATGAGAGTAAAGTTGTTGTTTTGTGATTGCACAGCCCCAGATCAACTTATACTGCTTACTGGAAGAGGTAATCCTGCTCATTATTGTCTTCCGTCCATACCTGCATCTTCCTCCCTGTACCTTTGTTGGCTATACAGTGATCGTGTAGCTACTTAATGAGTCAGAACTGCTTGTGGATCTACTTGTATGAAAGCAGTAATTAAAAAAAGTATTTTCTAGCCAGATCACTTGAGTCATCTGAGCCACTGCTTTGTCTTTATAGTGTCAGAGCAAAGGAAACAGCAGGAATATGTGGCTGAGTGTGTGACCAGCCCTTTCGGCAACTATGGGATATGCCTAAGACGACTGAATCTGTGCTAAAAGCTGTTTTTAAGGTGGAAAGCAGGCTAATGTTGAAGCACAGTAGTGAGCTTTTAAGGCAGTCTATTTGGATTCTCATTTTTTTAGGTACAAATTGTGTGTACTTGAAGGTAAGGTGGGATCACTTGAGTAGTGATGCTGTCTTCTCAGAAATGAGTGTGTAGGAATTACTTTTGAGAAAACTTTCTAAAGTAATATATAAAGAAGATAAGATAAGCTGCAGTGCAGTAAAGCAGGACTTCAAAAAGCTGAAATAATAACATAAATTTCACTGTGTTGTTTAGCATGTTAAGTTATCCTATTTCATTGAAGACTTCTATCCTTTGTTCTTCTGCTACTAGCATTGCTGGCATTTTGTTCCACCAGAAAGCCATGAAACCTATAAACTTGGGGGGTGGCAATCAAAGCCTGAGTGTATTAGCCTTGGTGCAAAGAAGATGAGCTAAGCATGTTGAAATACTAGGACTGGCTTTAAATCTTAGTCTGATTAATTGCTAAGGTATTTAAGGAGTTATTTCCTAGTTTTGATGCATCATTGTTGCAGAATATTGCCCACTATCTACTATAGAAATGCATAGGCTGATCTCTTTCTTTGTAATTTCCTTTTCTGGAGTTGGTGTCCTTACATTCTTCTTATTTGTTCAGAATTAATTTTCTTCTTTTTTTGGCAGGATTATGCACTGTCTGGTTGGAACTTGAATAATATGCCAATTCTAGAACAATCAGTCCTTGCTCACATCAATGCAGATATCTCTGGCATGAAGGTACCTTGGCTGTACGTAGGGATGTGCTTCTCCTCATTTTGCTGGCATATTGAAGATCACTGGAGCTATTCCATCAACTACTTGCATTGGTATGGGCTCTCCTTTCTGTGTCTACCTTATGCTGCCCTGTTTGCTGTTACTAAATTTTTAGTTCTACTTCAAAGTGCCTATGCATGCTGATGGCGCTTTTAATCAAAAAGCTAAATGTCATGAGTGGTCCATATTCTGAGCTGAGGCTTATTAAAAGTGAATACAGATACTGTTTTAAACATTTCGGTGTTTTTTATTAACTGATTAAATATTCTTATGTTGCCAAAAATCCAGAGTCACTATAAAATCATGTTGTATAGGCTCACATCTTTTCTAAGGAAGCTTTTGGTTTTGAACTGAGTTAACAGTTCACTGCTTTATGATTTAAAGTTGGTATGCTCCTATGCTGGAAATAGAGACTTCTGGCTTACACAGGCATTTGAGCTGACAGTTCCGCAACAGATCTATCTATACATAGAAATACTAGCCAAGCGAAGAGAAATTTGAAAGTAATTCTGAGTTTCAGAACAATCCTAAAAGTGTTGTGGTATTCAGCTTTTGTGTTTGAAAAGAATCCTGAAAGATAGTAACTGTTTGCAGTGCAGTCTTCCCAGTTCATCAGGCTCTGCCACAGTGGATGGAGCAGGGGGAAGGAGAGAAGCTGTGTAAAGCACACTTTTAGAATACAGTTTGTTGTATGTCTGGTAAAGATGAGTTGATAGCCTTTTGACTGTGATTGCACGTTTCTGGAGAAGCATGTTTTCTAGCAAGATCTGATCCACAGACTCTGGCGGGGAATTAATTTTGTTTTGAGCTCAGTTCTTGTCCTCAGCATGCTGTTAACTAGATTAGTATGTGAGGTTTTATGTCAGCTGGTGAGTTCCAGCAGCCCAGATGCAGAGTAGTAATAATTACTCACTGGAGTTTACTGGCTGTAAACCACTGTCTACCAGCAGGTGTCACTGAAGCCTGTAGGAACCACAGAAAACACTGTGCTGTGCCTCATCGAACTTGTGGGATGGTTAGTGACAAGATTATTAGTACAGTTAAATAGTGCTATGTAAATGGTTTCAGATATTTCAGCAGACTACTGCTTAATAAAAGTACTTCTTAATAAAATAAAATTATAAAATAAACCTCGGCACTATAGATACTAGATTATTGCAGTTTATTTTGGTTAAGACAGGACTGGAATAGTATGTTCTCAAGTAATTTTGTGTTTATTTTTGGTCTTGTTAAGTATGAGGGAAGAAAAAGATCAACCATTTAGGCGTCTCTTTTTTTATCTTAAGAGTCCAGTGGGCCACTGGTTTTCAGTAATCGGTTATGTAAATTAGGAGGATTATTTCACTGCACTGTCTGGTGTTTTATTCTTTCCGCTTCTGCTTAGCTGGTATACTGTTCCATTGGTTTCAGGAATGTGACTACTCCAAGCCTGAGTGGAGGAGTACCATGATCTCTTTTCTCTTAAATGTTAGTTGTGACGGCCAAGGTTTCATTTAAGCTTGCTTTCTTCTTTCTAAAGGAAAATAATTGCCCATTCTGTCTGTGTAGAGCATGGTAAATGACAATTATCTTCCACGTTAGGCTTTTCATGGCAAATCTGCTGTCAGGTATTTTGAGAATTGTGTTGTAGTGTAATTGATTTTTCAGATCAGAATAATACATCCTGAAGATGATGTTTGTTGATTAAAGATACTTTTCTGTCTATATGCAAAATATTTGGCTTGTGTGGACAGTGGTGCTAGGTTTGAGGTGTACTTTGCAGTTGGATGGCATTATTACTTTCCTTTAATATATTTATTACTGTGGTTGTGTTTTATTAGGGGAGAGCCAAAGACATGGTATGGTGTGCCCTCTCATGCAGCAGAGCAGCTAGAAGATGTGATGAAGGAATTGGCTCCTGAGCTATTTGAATCCCAGCCTGATCTCCTGCATCAGCTGGTCACTATTATGAACCCAAATGTACTGATGGAACATGGTGTACCAGTGAGTAGCACATGAGCATTTTTTTACATAAGTACTCCTATGCACTCTTCATTCTGTGCCAGGTTCATGTAACAATGGTTTGGCATACTCTGAAGCATTTTTGTGGTGGACGTTTATACATATTCAGTTCATTAGCTATAGGGTGTTTTTTCAAGCTGTTTTCTAGCGTCTTCCCTAGACTCACCACAAGATTTATATTGTCTTATATCAGAAGTGAGTGTGCCAAGTTTCTTACATAAAATATCTTACAGAACAAGTGTATGTGTGTGTTAAATTTTAATTAAAAAAGCCCTTACCACACCACAGCAGAAAATTTGTCTGTGAAATGCTTTTAATATCTTTTGGTAGTAAAATACTTGTCTTGTGTTCATTAGAAATCTCAGCATTACAAAATGCTTTCCTGACCAAACATAATTGACTGCAGACCTTATTTAAGCAGCAGTCACTATCATTTGCTTTTGTCTTAATATAAATTTGTTTCCCTGGCAAATACCCCAACAAAGCAAACCATAAACTGTTTCCAGAAGCTTATGTACTTTGTAGTGCAATGGACTGAATGATGATAGAGAAACATCCTTTTGGGGATTTGTAAAGAAAATTTTCAACTGTTGGCTTATATATTCAGCTTTTTTGAGTAAGGCTATAATTTGAGGATTCACTTCAAGGATTGGTTCTGTCTTCTTACCGCTGTTGGTGTAGCTGTATTGCCTATGGTGTTTTATAGGACGAAGAAAGAAGTGTTCAAACATCTTGTAATTATGTCTTAAATTCTGTTGTAAGTTTCATGGTTTTTTTTCCTTTCTCTTCACTTGTATTAGGTATACAGGACCAATCAGTGTGCTGGCGAGTTTGTTGTGACCTTTCCTCGTGCCTATCACTCTGGATTTAACCAGGGATATAACTTTGCTGAAGCTGTGAACTTCTGCACTGCTGACTGGGTCTGTTCTTTTGTATATGTTTGCTGTATCTCCGTGGTGATCTTTTCAAGAAGTGTGTTAGTGACTTAATTATCTGAAGGACAGTCTTAACTCACATAGCATGTTTTATGTTTATAGTTCCTGGTACAATGGTTAAAGACTGATGTAAGTTTGCATTACGCAAAATAATTTTGATAAGCACATAATTTTTAGCAGCTTCAAGGTGAAACTTTGGCATGTGATCTTATTTTAGGCATTGATCTAAGCAAAAAAGTGACATCTCACAGTGCCATTAGCTAGTCCTTCTGTGATGCCTCTTTCTGAATTTGATACAGATTAATGTGCTATCTTGAATAGTCGTTACGTGAATGTTGGAGGTAGGCATAAAACAGTCTTTTGTTCTCCTTCTGTGCCAGCTCATTGTACCTTTTAATCATGTTAGTTCTTGTTCTAATAGCTGTGCCACATCAGAGCATAGCTTATGTGGACTCTTAAGTTGTCAAAAGTGCGTCCTATCACTGTCCAGGGCTTACAGCTTGAAGTTATGATCTCATTTGTAGTTTATCTCTCTCTAATGTCTATTTTGCTACTTTCAAATGGGAATTTTAGTCCTTAATCAGAGAAATTTATTCATTTGTCAGAAAAGTTATCTGCAGGACTGACAGTGTGTCAGTGTTCTTTTTCTCTCCTGTGCTCATGATGTAATCTGTGCATAACTTCTGTGAAAAGTTGCTAAACTCACACCAACTGTGTGAAATTTCCTTTGTTTATGCAAAATATAACCAGAAATCTGTATAGCAAATTCATGTAGCAATTTATATTTTTTACTTTAAAAGGACAAAATAAGTAATACTGATTTTGGTTAACTCTAGGCATCTTGTGTTAAATGTTGATGTCCATGTGTAATATCCAGAGGGCAGTGCATTCACCTTAGCATAGACTAGATGACTCCTTTTTGGTGCTAGTTCTTTGGACTGGGAGTAAAAACAACTTGGGACAACTCTTACACTTGTGACTGAAGGTTAGGCACGTAATACGGTAGATGCCCCCACAACATGGGTACCCCGTTTGTCCTCATCTGTAACATGATTTAAGGTTGTTATAATTGGCTTTGTCCCATAAGATACATCTCTTGGTCTCAGTTTTTTCTCAGATTTTGTCAAAGGAAGGAAAGTGGGAGGTAAGAGATCATCTTGAAAGGTCTTTTCCCAGTATGACAGATGTCGGGATTTTTTTTGTAGCTTCCCATTGGGCGTCAGTGTGTGAGTCATTACCGAAGGCTAGGACGTCATTGTGTTTTTTCCCATGAAGAACTGATCTTCAAGATGGCTGCAGATCCAGAGTGCTTGGATGTTGGGCTGGCTGCCATGGTCTGCAAGGAGATGACTCTAATGATAGAGGAAGAGACACGGTTAAGGGAGTCTGTTGTACAGATGGTGAGTAATAATAGACAACTCTTACTTTGCTTGCAAAAGAACTTTTGGCTCCCTCCTGCTCCCCCCCGCTCCCTGGATTAGAGTTTTTATAGCAAGTGTCTTGCCTGTTTGTTTATTAGGGTGTGTTGATGTCTGAAGAAGAGGTGTTTGAACTGGTTCCAGATGATGAGCGTCAGTGCACAGCTTGCAGAACCACATGCTTCTTGTCAGCTCTTACATGTTCCTGTAATCCTGAGCGTCTGGTATGCTTATACCATCCGTCTGATTTATGTCCATGTCCCATGCAGAAGAAGTGTCTAAGGTACACAGAACTTTTTTTCCCCTGCTTTTCTTCCATATTCAGTAGTTTGCTGGAGACCAGTGACCAAATACAACATTTGGCCACACTTCTGTCTTTACGGAGTATTTTTATCCTCTTTAGTTTCTTCATTCCAAGGCCACAGGTATTATGTGTGTTCTGTCTTTCTGGCCTGGTTGTGGCTGGAAAAACTCAATATAAGCAATATCCTGGCTTTTGTACGGGCATTAATACTTTATTTTCCTTCCATATCTCCAGGTACCGTTACCCACTAGAAGACCTTCCTTCTTTGCTGTACGGAGTGAAAGTTAGAGCACAGTCTTATGACACTTGGGTCAGTAGAGTTACAGAAGCTCTGTCTGCCAGTCTCAACCACAAGAAAGGTCAGACTTTGTTCATAGTAGGATGTCCTGAAACTCTTACATTTCTTCTGCATTACATTTAATGAGATAAATGCTGTGTATTGTTTAGTGGAAAAAAGAAATGAGCTAATCTGAGAGTGTAATGCAACTAATTGTGTGTTTCAGATTGAACTAGCTTTGAACTAGTTGGACCCTTGATTGAAGGCCTTTAAAGCAGTCTAAAATCTCTTTTGGTTTTGCATACAAATTATTTCTGTACTGTTATTACAGATGTGATTGAGCTGAGAGTAATGTTGGAGGATGCTGAAGACAGGAAATATCCAGAGAATGATCTTTTCCGCAGGCTCAGAGATGCTGTGAAAGAAGCAGAGACCTGTGCTTCAGTAGCACAGCTGCTTCTGAGCAAAAAGCAAAAACACAGGTAGGACAGGCATTTTTTTGCAACAGTTTCCATCTGTCTGTTTTGTTACTTGATTGGATCTGGAAACGTAAGAATCCTGAGGTGTCAGTGCCTACTAACTTCTGTCAGTGTTTCCTGTCTGCAGTGCTGACTCATTGAGAGGTAGAGGAGGCAGATACAGTGGAGCAGGCAGATACACAAAGGGCCAAAAAAGTGGACTTGGTTGGAATGTGTTAAACATATTCAGCTGACTTGGGTACTGAAATGTGAAAGCTTTTGGAGGAGTTGTGTTTGATCACTGATCAGGTGTTTCTCTGAATGTGTGGGAGAGTTGTAGGAAAAGACTAGAGAAAAAGATGCAGAGGAAGTCTTGACATGAATATATTTTAAGTAGCATGGCTAAGTACATAGCTTAAAGCCGTGGAAAGAAAATCTGTTAAGACATTGGATTGCAAAGCAAAAATGCTTGAGAACTAGGAAATACCAGTTATGGTTGATAAGGCAAGTGCTGCTGTATCTTACAGTACAGCATTTCTCAAAAATACTTATAAATTTGCCAACTGTTCTCAAATTGCAGAACATGTTGTGATGCTGATGGAGTTACTGGAAGATGCAAAGGAAGATCCAGCATTGACTGGAACAAGAGGATTTTGGGGAGCAGAGCAGTGTAGCAGAGCAAAAAGCCCTCATAGTTTGAGCTAGTCTTTTACTTCTTGGGAAGGACCATGGGAGGCAGTGATGTGTGGTTGAAAGTAGTGGCTTGCCTCAGTGACTTTGGGCAGTTTAGTTAGACTCCCTTGGTTCTCTGTATTGCCTGCCTAGCCTGTGGCTGTGTCAGTGTTACTCTGTCCCCTGACCCTACCTCAGCAATCTGCTGGATGTGTCCCTTTGTTCTGCTTTCATGAGCCTTCAGCAACATGTTCTTCCTTCTCTCCTACACGTTCTGTGCACTGAATAGAAGTCCCATTAAATGAATACCTTGTTAATTATAATACCCAAATTTGCTACACAAAACATAACGCATATCATAATTGCTTGAACACTGAAATGCTAGAGTTACACCACAGATCCAAGTATAATACCTGATATGATTGGAAGGCTATTATAAAAGAGAGAAGCATTTTTACTATATTTGAAGGGAAAGGAAGGCAGTCCTGTTTGGGTTTTATTGCTTGTTAGGATTCCACTACCATGGAGGTATGGTCACTTAAAATACTGGTCTGGGTGAGGGAAACGTGCTACAGGGGTTGCATTACCCTGTTCCTAATGTGGTTTAACTTTTTTGGTAGCTCCCAGGTGTTCCTGCTCTCTTGCTGCCTGCTCTTCCCTCTGCTGTGGTTGTCGGCCTTCTTTCAACAGACTTGCCTTCAGTTAATTATTTCCAGCACTACCCCAAGATACACAAGGGGTGGAAAGATCTGACTATTTTCAATGCTGTGTCTTATCTAAAGCTGAGAGAATTCTGTGGGGCAAAAAAAAGGACTTTTATATACATCTGAGGGCTGTTGTATGCCAAATAGCAACGTGTTACAAAATGGAGGTTTGAGAAAGATTTTTGAAATCTTTGAACAGTGCTAGGAAATTTAAATATAGAGATCATGTTCAGCTTCTTTTAACATTTGTGTTCGTATTTAATGCGTTGAGAAGGATCACATTTACACAAAGGATAAGGTTATTAAAAAAGCAAAATAAAAATGAGTGCTCAAACAGAACAATTTGGCAGGGATTAAAGGAGCAGTAAACTCATGCCCAAATGTAGCAAAAGAAAATCTATTCCTTGTGCATCTGATAATATATATAAACCTGAAAAATAGGTGATGCGTACCTGTGAAGATGTATCCAATATTCCAGTTCTGTGTCTCTCTCCACTGTTGAAAGTTGAGTTTCCATAGGCAGGGACAGTTGTATCACTTTGTTTGTGCTGTGGCAGTCCATGGTTGGATTAGGGACACAACGTCAGTGCAGTGTTTCAGAGGGGTGCCCTCCTACAGTGGTGTCTCTTGGAGCACCACACCATTCACTCTTCTGCAGGAATATTGGAGGCACAGCAGGCTCAGTGCAGCTACTACTCCTTCCTGTCTGTCATCAGTGTTTTTTTCCCCTCTGAGTTTCAGATAGGCTGTAATTATATTTGATCATTAATCTAAATTTTACTTTTACAATTACATGTAAGTCCATAGTTTGAAAGATGGAGTTTTATTTTTCTTTAATGTTTCTGTAGTAATAAAATGTGGATTCACTAGCAGGGAACAACTCTTCAGTGTTTTCAAATCTGTCCTGTTGTGAAGTTGTGCCTGTCAGCGATATGTATACCAAATGTTTAGTTTGTGCAGCGTGTCACTTTGAAGTCTTTTACCACACAGAGCGGGCTTGTTATACTTTATTCAAGTGATACTTAATGGAAGTGTCTTTGCAGAGCACATCCTACTCAGTAGCAGTCTTCTCCTCTTGCAAGACCAGTTTCTCTGGCTACAAGAGAGAGCACTCTAGAACATAACACTACTTTCAGAGCTTGTTGCTGTTACTTACCTCAGATGTCTTGTCAGTGCTTGTCATGGCAGTCAACCTCTTGAGCTGCCTAAAGGAGGCTTTTTGGAGCTATGTTCTACCTTTTTTGAACAAACCCAATTTGAAAGACAATGCTACCTCTGAAAAGCAGGGTAAATTCTCTTGAAGATGCTTAGAGGAATTACATTAGACTTAGTTTTCAAGATTTTGGAATACTTGTGGAGTTTGATTTCTTTAAACTAAGTGATGAATTTTTTTTTTGTAACTTCTCAGTAGTCTTGTTAGTTTTGTCACTGGGAGTAAATCCAGGGATTTTAATCTTAACTTTCACCTAATATTGTTTAATTATGTCCATTCATACAGCAGACAGAGCCAAGATAGTGGAAGGACACGGACCAAGCTAACTATGGAGGAGCTTAAAGCTTTTGTACAACAGTTGTTCAGCTTGCCCTGCGTTATCAGCCAAGCCCGACAAGTGAAGGTAAGTTTGCATCTGCTCCTCAGATAATGTCGTGCTTTTTACTTTGTTCTGTTTTTGTGGTTTTGAGATTTTTTTTAAACAGATAACGTTGCCTGGTGTAAAGGATGAAAGGCTTTTTTCTTTAAGAATCAGTTGTGCACTGGCAGAGGTGGATTGAGTGGGGTGTTTAATGTCTAGCTTCTCATGTAAAGCAGATAGCTGCTTTGCAATGATACCCCTGGCCTCAAGAAAGTAAAAGACTCTGGAAAGATGTAGCTCAGTGTCTCCCTGCTTTACTGGGTAATCTTGCTGGTGTTACTGGAGTTTTGCTGATGATGTTGCTGCCTGTCCATAATGGAATGGTACCATCCGTTTCCAGTTCATTTATAAGCATGTTGCTAAGTGGGCAATGACAGCATTTGTACTTTCATGCCAGTATAGTCATACCATTGAATATGTAGGGCTAAATTTGGGACCTTAAGCGTGGGTATCTAGTGCCCTGTGAGACACTCTGAAGTATTTCACCTGGCCTCTGTTGCCATCTTCAAAGAATACCTTAGCTCTTGTGTAGCAGTCTCGGACAGCGTGGGGTATTGGTGGGGTATTGCCCATGCAGTCGGCATTTAGGCAAACAGAGCACTTTAAGTGACAATGCATTCGTTTCCTAGCTGCCTGTTGCAATGGGCATTGTCAGATGTAGTGGTCTCACTTCAGTTAAACCAAGGTAAAAGATCCCTCCCACCTGTCACTGTCCAGATGGCCCAGTTTTATCTCTCTGAAGCAGTTACTCCTATTCCAGCACTGTTAATGCTCTCTATAGTGGTGGAATTCCTGATTAAATCCTACCCTTTATGTTTTTTGTGGAAACTTCTGAAGATTACATTGATGTGTTTCTTTAGGGGAGAGGGAAAGCAGTACCACATTGGCAATTGTTCTGTAAATACTTCTCAGCCTTGTTTTCCAGGTTACAGCCTCCTTAATCTGTATGCACAGCCCGCATTTCTTGTCCTTCATGTATATATCTTTGCACCTGTCTTTGAATGGATCTAGACTAATAAGTAATCCAGATCGTACTGATTCCCCTGGCTGCTATTATCGTTTATCACTCTGGCAGTCTGTATCGTAGCAAGTGTTTTCAGCAGCAATCTTAATTTGTTTCTCTGTCACTGATGATGAAATGTTAAATAGTGTTTCACCTACTAACCAAGTTCTAGAAAACTCCTTCAAGAAACAATAAAGATTTTTCAGCTTGAGAAATGGTTCTTGATGTATGTTAATCATTTATTAACACACATGTTCTCTGTCAATAACAATTTCAAGAAGAATGTTCTATTGTGCTAGACTGAGGGCCTAAAATTCTAAACATTACCATATCTGCAGCAGCTACTAAATAACCAAACGTACAGTTTAAAAATGTTAGTCTTGTTTGAGAAGGCCTCTTTTCTGTGTTTACTAGTGTTAATTATCTCCATCTTAATTAATGAATTCTGTATTAACTTTTCCATGGTAACTCAATGTTGGTGTCACAGAGAGACTTTATATTGGACTTCTTGTCTTCACGATATTGGCATGTTGTTGCTGAAAAGAAGTACCTTCAGAAATCTGTAGGACTCCAGGATACAGATTTTCCAGGCCTGTTGATGATAATCTTTTCCCAGCAGCTAATAGTGGAAAGTATGTTGTTATCCTCATATGATAGGATGATTTTACTACACTTCTTTCCACATACAAACCAGAAATATTTACTAGTATTTACTCATGAAATTTTATCATCATCTATTAATAGGCCTATACGATTGTTCTCAAAGGAGGTTTTTTTTTCTAATGTATTTAAAACCTTCTTATAATTAAGACATAATTCTTTGATGACAGAGCTGTGGACATGCAATAAACTCTTGACAGTTTTAATTGGTGTTTTTGTCTAAATATTTTCTCCCAACTATTCTCTTTTCCCACTGCTGCTCAGCCTTAGGAAACTGGTTCTGTTAAAGTATTCTGTGTATGTGTATGTTCTTGAAGCTTCAGCATAATCACTAGCCAATAAAATAAATATTATCATTTTACTGGTTACAAACCATAGTCTCCTAGTTTCTGAATGAAGTCAGATAATGATCATTTATGTCTAAGCACTCACTAACTTTCAGCATGGCATTTGAATGCAATTATCCATCATTATGAATTGCAAAATAATTGTCATGTTGGAAGATGAGTATTTTCTAACATAAAAGGCATTATAATTATTAAACTTAATAATTTGTCACTATAAAGCATTCAGCATATGTTCCCTGAATCAAAATCTTTATAATGTGGATCTTGTTCTTTTTTGTAAATGCCTTCTGGTTTCCAGTCATGAAAAACAACACCAGACAATAAGGGCAGAAAGCTAAGGGTTAGGTTAGGAAATGCAGGTTTTGCTCCTCATTGTGCCATTGACTAGCAATGAGAAATACCTGCCACTTTGTAAGAGACTCAGGAGTTAATCAATTGAGTATACTGGTTGAATGACCTTGAATGAATCTCCTGCAGAGATTTTCCTGTCTGTTTGCTGTCTTTGATTTTTATCATTGCAGTGCCAAAACATGCAGATGGGGACAACTGCAGCAGTGCAGTTGGATTTCTCTGAAATTGTCTCCTTTCATTAGAGGATTTTGCATTTTTCACTTCTTTCTTTTGTGCAATAAAATCCTGATGTGCTTAAGTGGTGGGCCTGCTTTAGGAAATAGTAATTACAAATTTGACCATCATTATTTTAATGACCTTCTGGTATTCATGTCCGTGTGCAACTCTGGTGTGTTCTTTCTCCTCAGCATGTATTGTTCTGTTCATCATTACTGTAATGTCATAATGCTAGATTGAAAGGATGATCTGCTTGCAGAGGTCCCCTTTCCCAACACTATTTTGAAATTAATGTTGGTTGCACAACACTTAATACTCTGTTGGGAGCTGTAGGCAGTTGCGGTCGTACTATTTTAGGTGCAGGGTTTGATGCACCTAATGTGCCTAGTGTATGAAACAGGCCACCAAATGAGTTTAGAGGGTCTGTTACTTAATGTGTCAGGCTTGTGACAGCTAGCTGGCATTGTGTGTAGAAGCTGTGACTGATTATGTGATGATCACATACAAATTCACAGCTGACTGCTCCCTCGGTCAACTTTCCCTTTTGGTTCTATGAACATTTCTTTTCTAGTTGATTTGTACTGTTTGTTACTTCAGAATCTGCTTGATGATGTAGAAGAATTTCATGAGCGTGCTCAAGAAGCTATGATGGATGAGATCCCAGACTCTTCCAAGCTGCAAGAGTTGATAGACCTGGGCTCTGGCCTTTATGTAGAACTTCCTGAATTGCCAAGGCTGAAGCAAGAACTGCAACAGGCACGGTGGCTGGATGAGGTGAGATCCACCCTCTTGGATCCCCAGAGGGTCACCCTAGATGTGATGAAGAAGCTGATTGACTCAGGTGTGGGCTTGGCACCGCACCATGCTGTAGAGAAAGCTATGGCTGAGTTGCAGGAGCTGCTAACAGTCTCGGAGAGGTGGGAGGAGAAGGCCAAAGTCTGCCTGCAGGCCAGGTGAGTGTTCCTTTGCAAACTGTTCTTATACGTTACACACTTCTGGGATTCTCAGCCTCTTTTGAGGAGTGTGCTGAGAAGCTGGGGGCTTTGAAACTAGTGTATTTTGGTTTTTTTTACCTTCCAGCAGTTTAACTGCTCAAGAGTTGGATTTGATGAGTTGCAGAAGAGTTGATTCCTTATCATGTTGCACAGTGGTAGGAGGCTGAGTGTTGCTGCTGTCTTTGGTATTCATCCCCCTCAACTAAAAACACTTGAGTATGCTACACAAGGCAGCTTCCTCAATGTTAAAGGAGTTCTGATGCTGTGCCCTTTTGAACTTGATTGTGCAAAGTCCATCAGCTTTCTCACCTCTTTGTTCTTTGGTAGCCAGTAGCACCCTTGAAGAATAGAGCCATGGTATCCTGCACTGCAGTGTAGTGATGAAGTTGCATTACCAGCCTGTCAAATTCGTATGGATGTAGTTGACATATTGAGAGAAGGCTGGAATTGGGTTTTTCTTACCCTAGGCCGCGCCAAAGTGTGGTTGCTCTGGAGGGCATTGTGAATGAAGCAAAGAACATCCCTGCTTACCTGCCCAATGTGCTGGCACTGAAAGAAGCCCTGCAGCGGGCTAGAGACTGGACAGCTAAAGTGGAGGCCATTCAGGTAGGGGTTACAGCAGGGACTGGAATCTTCTGCTTGCATCCTTTTATTTAGATGTTGTTTATTCCTAGCCCCTCCATTCACAAAGGTGACCTGAAGGGAAGCCTTGCTATAGCTGTTGAATGTGCTTACCGTAGCTCGTGTGCTTGAATTTCTCTTTCTTTTTGTGCTTGTGTTTCCCCATTGGCTATCCAGTTTCTGTTTTCCTTCCTTTTATGCGTTTCATGGGGGATGTAAAAGCCGGCAAATTCATTATGATACAAATGTAACTCTTAAAGGGTGGGTATGTGATATTGAAACTGTTCTGCGTACTGTCACTGAAAATACTTGGCTGCAGCAGAAGACATTCTGCTCACAGATCTTCAGCTTTGGAGCTGGCTATGGAAATGGTTTGTTGTTTGTGGTGTTCTCCCCAATGGCAGTGATGGCTGAAGTTTTCTATCTGAAATAAAGTTACGACATCGTTAGTTCAGTAGCCTCCCCTTCTATTGGTAAACCCACTTAACTTGATCCAAAAGGGACATGGCTTCTGTCATACTTACAGGTGTTGATCTCTGGACTGCAACTGCTATCCTTATATAAGGTATTTGTTGGGAACTGAAGTGAGAATCCCAATTGATTTCCCATCAGTCCCTGTACAATTCTCAGATATAGTAGCTTGCTGTTAAGCAGACAGCATTTAAGGCAGCCATCTAGAAATGGAATGTTATCTTACTCCCTAAGCCAGCTGGCCATGTCAGAATGACTTTTAAAATAAAAACTGTATGAGATGTTTTTTTTTAAATACCAGTAAGATTGAAACATTGCCCTCCTTTCCTTTCCTATGCAACTCTTATTTTAGTCAGTGACAAGATAGTGTATGGCTTGAAATTAAGCTGGCTACTGATACAATGGACGAATTGTTGGTTTAGAAACATTTATTTTACTCCAGAATGGGAGCAACTATGCGTACCTGGAGCAACTGGAGAGCTTGTCTGCAAAAGGCCGCCCAATACCAGTGCGTCTTGATGCCCTGCCACAGCTGGAATCACAGGTAGCTGCAGCACGTGCCTGGCGGGAGCGCACAGGAAGGACCTTTCTGAAGAAGAACTCAAGCTACAGCCTGTTACAGGTGAGCAACAGACACTTCTGTATCAGCCTTCAGAAACTGGTCTTAATGGCCCTCTGTGGTCTGGAAGGAACAGCTGGTTCAATTACAGTAGATTACAGATCCTTTTGAGAATAGAATATAATAAACTTCAGCTGTTCTCAGGTGAAACGGGTGAAAAAGTCTGCTTGGCTAGTCTTGTTTTACCTATAGACAACCTCAGCTGTTACTTTTGCAGAAACAAATTAAAACTCTCCTTTTTGGGAGGGAAAGAAAAGGATTTATCTTTTTTGTGTAGTTGTAGAAATGGAGGCCTGAAATGACTATAGAAACTGTCTTTAACAGGTGAATATTTTAACTTGTTCCACTGCTTAAATTCTGGGAGAATAGATTAGATATTTTATAAGCTGTAGTCACTGTCTTTGTTTTAATAAAAATCATTCATGTGTTTGAAGATTTATCATATCTGCTTGACAAGCTTCCCTTTTTTCTATGGAAAACAATTG
Source organism: Falco naumanni (assembly GCF_017639655.2). NCBI lineage: Eukaryota > Metazoa > Chordata > Aves > Falconiformes > Falconidae > Falco > Falco naumanni. Next base: position 24,855,133 of record NC_054058.1, read on the forward strand.
AAGTTCTTCCAACTCTTTCTTGTAGATTGTATTTTTCATACTCTTAGCTCATTGCTGTTTCCTGTGGTTTGTCTTCACTGTTGGTGTGATGTCCAAAACCAGACAGAATCCTCTCACTGTGGCTTCCCTAGTGCCACATGAAATGCAGTGATTGCATCTTGTGTCTCAAAGGCGATACTGCAGTTTAATGTTTTCCAATGGGATCTGCCCCTATTGCTACAACATCACATTTATTTCTGCTCAGTTTGTGATGCACTCCAGGTCCAAATTTTTTTTGCTGTATTCTTCTGCCTAATATGTTCTGGTTTTGCATTTGACTGTTTTCCTAAATGTATCATTTTGAACTTACCTATATTGAATTTAATTTGTTAGATTTTGATTCAAGTATGCCTTTCAACTAATCAAGATGACTTAAAATTGAATTCTTGTTCTTAAAAATGCTTGGCAGCCTCTCATGTTTGATACCAAAAGGCTTATAGCATATTTTTTTAGTTTTTACATCAGCCAAATTTCTGATACAAATCGTGGCAGATCTTTAAGACTTAGAATTGATGAAGGTGTTTGAAGTGAATGTTAAACTACTGATATCTGTGTACAGTATTTCAGTTAGCTATAGGTATGATAGTTTAATAGATATTTTAATTTAATCATGCAAACACAATGGCTTTCAAATTGACCTGCCACGTCATGCTGATTACATACAACTATTTCAGAAGTATAGAATTTGTATCTCTTTCTGTTTTTCTGCTCTTCCTAGCATTAAGTGACAGATATCAAAGGTGTTAGATTGCTGAGTATTTTTTGCTCTCTGGTGACTCTCTTGTAATTCCTTTAATACATGTTCTCATATATGTCCCTGAAATCCATAATTATGGATTAGAACTATTTTCTCTTCTTGGCATCCTTGATTCTGATGCTATAAGTTTGCTTGGTGGTTACAGGTTCTGAGCCCTCGGACTGATATTGGTGTTTATGGGAGCAGTAAGAATAGACGGAAGAGGGCAAAGGAGTTGATGGAGAAGGAAAAGGAGAAAGATCTTGACTTGGAATCCCTAAGTGAATTGGAGGATGGGCTGGAGGAGGCCAGGGATACCGCAGCTGTGGTAAGGAGCAGTGAAAAGTATTGCCTCCTGGTAACGTGGATTTAATTTGTCTCTGATCTGTGGAGAATTCTTATGGAAGAACTGATAAATTAATTTCACTGAAAAAAATGTGATGTTTGACACAAGAATATAGTTCAGCTTTAGCTGTAGTGAAAGTAGAGGGAAGCACAGTTCAGAGTAAGTGCTGGTATTTAATGTGTTGGGCTATGGGTAAGACTTAAATGGTCTTGTGTTAATATGTGTGGCTGCTCATCTGATATTACTGGCACTCATTGACATCCCGTCAAAATAATGTGGAATGAGGGACAACTCTCTTGAACCAAGGTATATTTGGTTAGGTTGATTTTGAGGGCAGCCTGTAAACGCTTGGCTATAGAAACTGGGCTGGGGGGAATGTTCTATTTGATTCCTCCTTGTTGGGAGGATATTGATGCAGCTTATCAGAAGAATTTGCTGTCATCTGGCGGCCCTTTCTCTGGGAACAAAGAAGGTATAAGCAGGGTCATTAACGTGGCTTACACACAGTCTGGTTTACCTTAGTATGCTTTGTTACAGTTACTTGAATGGAGACACTGCGGAAATGCAAGTTGCTTCAGGAGATATGTGGCCACTCAGATGCTCCTGGTGCTGAGTCAACATTGAAACAATGCTCAGCTGCATTTTCTTGGTAGACAAATAGATGGAACCAATTCTGACTTCTTTCCTGGAGTCAAAACTTGTTCTTCAGGTGGCCTTATGACAGATTTAATTATGAACTTCAGAAACATTGTAGATGCAAAGAAGCTTTTCTAAAGTTTACACAAAATCTGTCAGAAGGACTCGGGAGTAAAGAGTAATTGGGGAGAAGGTATTTTAGCTGAAGTTTTAATTAGATCACACAATTCCTAAATTTTGGGCTAATATAACTAGGAAGATCCCCTGATAATGTTTTTGTCTTTTTCTTTTCCTAGATTGCTAATAAAATGTAATCTCTCTTAGCTGTGAAAGTCATGAACTGTGTTTTGTCTTTGCTGGGCAGGTGGCCGTATTCAAGGAACGGGAACAGAAGGAGATTGAAGCTATGCATGCTCTCCGGGCAGCTAACCTGGCCAAGATGACTATGGTGGATCGAATTGAAGAAGTCAAATTCTGCATCTGCCGCAAAACAGCTAGTGGATTCATGCTACAGTGTGAGCTGTGCAAAGACTGGTTTCATAGTGGCTGTGTGCCCCTTCCAAAAACAAGTTCTCAGAAGAAGGGCTCTAGTTGGCAGGCCAAAGAAGTGAAGTTTCTGTGTCCACTTTGCATGCGTTCTCGAAGGCCAAGACTTGAGACAATACTGTCTCTGCTGGTGTCCCTGCAGAAGCTGCCCGTACGGCTGCCGGAAGGGGAAGCATTGCAGTGCTTGACAGAACGTGCCATGAGTTGGCAGGACAGAGCACGGCAGGCTTTGGCCACTGATGAGTTGTCCTCTGCTTTGGCTAAGCTTTCTGTGCTCAGCCAGCGAATGGTGGAGCAGGCAGCACGGGAGAAAACAGAGAAAATAATCAGTGCAGAGCTACAGAAAGCAGCAGCTAACCCAGATTTGCAGGTAGGGATATCTTGCTCTTTACTGTGCTGCTTTGTTCTTCGGTGTGTTGAAAAACCTTCTCTTTCTTGGAGAAGCTTGGGGGAGAGGAGAGGGAGGGCAGTTAAAAGCTGAGAGTTAGACATACCGAAATTGTGTGGTTCGGTGCCCCTCAGTCTCGGGCAATGGCTGGCTTCAGTTAATGTGCTGTGCCAGGAACAGGTCTGTTGCTTTGTACTCATTGTCAATAGCAACTGCTGAAGGTGCTTGCAAGAAATGTCAGTTCAGACATAGCAGCTAGCTAAAGACCTGAAGATGTGTAAAGCAGTGGCTAGTTTGGTGTCCAAGTTCCATTTCCCTCTTGACAGAATCAGAAGTCTGTAATTCCTCATGGATTGTCACTCTTAGGCATTTGGTGTCTTGTTAATAAATTTCAGTGAGGTCTATAGGCAAACACTGGTACTTCTACAGGTGGCCTTTTCATTTTGAGATTGAGATTAGGTGATGCTGTGGTGAAGGAGCTTGTATAACCACAGGCTATAATTTGGTAGCACTGAACAGCAGTATCTAGATCTTTCTAGTCACTATTATTCAAAAACATGGAAATAAAATTAGAACATTTTCCTTGGGTATTTCCCTGTCTGTCTTCATGTCTTGCTGTAACTAGGCTTTTCTGTGACTGCCCAGGCAGTTACCCTCAGGCCAAAATAACTTTTCTTTGTTAGTAACTCTTTAGTCTTTTTATAGATTGTTTTCTTGAAAATTTATTGTTTCATTCCCATGTTCCATTTTTCTTCTAGGGACACTTGACTAGTTTCCAGCAATCAGCCTTTAACAGAGTGATAGGGAGTGTCTCCTCATCCCCACGGCAGACTTTGGATTATGATGATGAAGAGACAGACTCTGATGAAGACATCAGGGAGACATATGGCTATGACATAAAGGTGAGTAATCCAGTGTGGTTTGTCTGCATAGAATTAATCCGGAACACCTGGTTTTCTTATTAATTCAATTTATTTCAGACTACTTTTTTGTATCTCTAAGCTATCTATGTACGTTCTTCCCTGGCTCCTGTTGCAGAAGAGGTGGTACTTTGATTTTTATCTGACTGTCTCAGTTCTGGACTGTTGGGAAGTTTCATAATGTTTTTATTCAAAATTTCCGAACGTCCTGTTTGAGTTTCAAAAGGTGCTTTTTAGTGCTAAGTAAAAGGATACACTTCTCAAGGGATTTGTATTTATAATACCTTGGGAGGATGAACATTGCCTAAATTGCCCCATTCAGAGATACCATGAGTCATAAATATGAGTAAGTGTCTATATGGAGAGCTCTTCAACAGCTTTTGCTACAGTGAAAAATTAGTCTTTGAAAACTACGTGCCCTAAAAGATGTTTCCTGATGCCAGTTTTCATACCTTTCTCTTCATTCAGCCCTCATTTAAAAGAGGTACATGTGTTCAATTTCGGATGTGTGGAAATAACTCAGGACTAGATGTCTGGATTCAGTTCAGAAATTTTAATTGCAGTTAAATGTTTAAAGTACTTTAACCAGAGAAGAACTGTCATGAGGAAAATGCAATTGTAGAGATAACCAAGTGTTTTCAATATGATGTATTTCACTTCAGAACTTCTGAAATATCCTTTTGATGCATGTAGAAACAAAAGCAGTGCCACTGTTCCTTCCTGTACAGTGTTTCCTTTTTAGCAATAGTGTCATGTCTATCTTAAAAAAATTTGTAACTTCTAAAGCAGATTTTCTGGTTTATAAAGGAACAGTAAATTTTCCAGATACGATTTGCCTCAATCTCCTGTTCTTAGTATTTTGTTTCTAAGGAGCTTTATGCTCATACATACATTTGTCTTAACAGTCCCATGTGAAATGCCAACAAGAGTACATTGCAATTGGGTGTTAACTGCTGTTAATTAGATTAGCTTTGTATTAAAAAATCCCAGTAATTTCCAAATTGTTCTTTACATCAGTGTCATAATAAAGCATTTCTGAAAGATGTGGTATTTTCTGAAGCTGTGATAAAGCGTATGTCAAGAAAGATGGCATATGCTTGTCAGGATATGAGGGTTTTGCAGGAGTGTAATTTCATTTGTTTAATGATTCTGCTGTCACGATTTCAAAATCTGTTATTTAACCGTTTATAGTAGTGGACACCCAAATCTATGTAACTGTAAAAAAAAAACACCTGAACGTAAAAATCTGTCGAAGCAAAGCTGATTGGGACCAGAAATGTCCTTTGTCAACTAACATGGTTGGAATAAAAGACAAATTTTCAGTCAACCAGATTTGTCAGGTTTAAACTAGGAGCAGCAAAGTTCAAAAGAAATATTAAACTCTGAGAAACTTTGCATATTTTTAGACTGTTGGCTTTCAAGGGCTGAGTTTTTTCCAGTTTATGACCTATAAGCGTTTTCCAGTCGACTAATATGTTTACAAAAACCAACCAAACAACAAAACCCCGCCATGATGCCTCATGAATTTTCTCTCAGTAACTTCAGAAGTAATCCTTGGATCCCTAAGGGTCCATAGACTATTTCAAAACCCATGGTCTTGGACATCTCAAGTACAACAGTGGCTGTAAAAACAGGTGTGAAAAGGCCTGTTTGATTATATTGTGCTTTTTCTAATTAAAACATGATTCTTCTCATCAAATACTTCGTTATGACTGCAATAGCTAGACACTTGTCAGATTTGTTCCAAGCAGACTGATTCACTGATCAAATTTAATGTAAATTTTCTTCACCTTTAGTTGCTTTGATTTCTCACATATTTTTCCTCATTCCTTTGCACCTGTTGCCTATGTCCACCAAATGATGATATTTTTTTATTAATTGGTCTGTTGCTCCTGGATTTTCTTTAATGTAGTATAATACGATATCCAGAGCAAGATACTGTATGATATATAAACTTTGTAGGGGGAAATATCTTCCTCTTTCTGAATATACTTATTCTGCCTCTTCATCTGGGCAATTTAAATCTCAATTTCCCAATTCAAGTTCTGTACTGAAATCATTAGTGTGCACTTCACTTCCTTTTAAACATGTAACTGAAAGCCAGAGAGAGATTACCATTCTTAAACTCCCTTTTTATGTCATGAAATGACAGTGTCTGGGTGGTACAATTTCCTGAGTTGGCCATTTTGGGACCCACACAGCTAATCTCCAGGTAAATATTGTCAATAACTGCTCTACAGCCTTTCTCTTCTTTTAAGCCAGCTTCTTGGGGTTTTTGTTTTCTGAAAGATTTCAGTCTTACACGGCATGCTAAAGGTGTTTAACCTGTTGGCCAGATTCATCACAAATGTAATGGGGCATCTAAGTTCTGGAAAGTGCTGTGGAAATAGGCAGCTGGTTGAGGAGATTATCTTTAATAATTTCACCTGCAGGGGTGAGGAAGAAGAGGGAGAAGTTAGTACTAGAAGGTGTCAGGGAATCTACTGAGATGGGCTTGTGCCTTCTGGGTCCTCTACTTAAGTCAAACAAAGCTTCTCCCACTGCTAAGAGATTTCTAATCTCCCTTCTTTAATGGATCCACCTGTACCTGAAGGCAGTGTTTCAGTGTGTGATGTATCTAGAAAGTCAAGCATCCCATCCTACACAATGCATTGAGCTGAGTGCAAGTCAATGCCATCGCTACTCTGTTCATGGAAACAGTGTCAAATATTACAGCCCTCTTCCTCCCACTGTTTGGTTCTATCTTAATATGGTTCAGGACTGCCGTAAAAGTCCCTATCCCAGGGCAACATCTGATTGTTTGCCATTATGTTGATATTTGTGCTGGAACACCCTGTTTTTTCATCTTCCATAAGATCTTCAATTGTTTCTTCCCATAGTAACTATTATTTACTCAGCGTACTTCTGCTTTACTAAAGATACCAGTCATTGTGGTCTTGCAGCCAAATTTTTCAAGAAAAAAAAGTTACGTAGGCCAAGAGTAAGCCTTTTTTCATTATGGTGACTTTTGAAGACCATACTTGAGGGACTGCTGAGTGAGGAACCTTGTCAAGCGTTTCTCGTGCAGTAGCTATAAACCTATTGACCTATCTCCGTAGTTGCTTTGTTCATCCACTATTTAAGTAGGGATGTAACTTGTACCTTTTGCACATGGTCTTGTTGTCTCTGGTGGGGTGCTTCAAATTGTAGGGTTTTAGGAACAGTGAACTGATGAGTCTTAGAATTTACTTTGAAGTAGGTATTTTCTGGATCCAGATGTTGCATGTTTTCTGTGGGTCTTTTTCAGGACAATGCCAGTGTAAAATCTTCTAGCAGCTTGGAGCCCAATTTGTTTTGTGATGAGGAAATCCCCATTAAATCGGAGGAAGTGGTGACGCACATGTGGACGGCTCCCTCATTCTGTGCCGAACATGCATATTCATCTGCTTCTAAAAGTTGCTCTCAAGGTATTTGCTTTTGTATATGTTGAGATAAAATTAAAAAGATAGCTGGGACGAGCAGTCAGTGAGGAGGGGAACCGCTATGTTACCTGGCTAGTTGTAGAGGATATGTTGCCTGTGAGAAGGTACAGTAGAGTTACATTGCAACTAGTTTTCCTGATGTCTGATATATAAACCTTTGTCAATGTTTTTTGCTTGGAATTGTCTCTCTCCTTAGATTGTTGCTGTAGAAAGTGTGTAATTTCTTTTGGGTTTGGTCTCTTGCTTTTGTCCTTACATGACTTGCCTCCTTGTCTAAAAGGTTCTAGCACTCCAAGGAAGCAGCCTCGGAAGAGTCCACTGGTACCTCGCAGTTTGGAGCCCCCTGTATTGGAGCTGTCACCTGGAGCAAAAGCTCAGCTAGAAGATCTAATGATGATAGGAGATCTACTAGAGGTATCACTGGATGAGACTCAGCATATCTGGCGGATTTTACAGGCTACTCATCCACCCTCTGAGGACAGGTTCCTTCATGTCATGGAGGTATGGAACTTAAGAAATATTTTGGTATGGCAAAAGCCCCAGCCACTTCTTTTTTTTTTTTTCTTTTTTCCTTCTTCTTCTTCTTGTTCCTCTTATTATTATTATTATAATAATCCTGGGTAGTTGAGTGCTTAGTTACTTGACAGGTTTGGATTTCAACTGGGGACTAGTAGATTCCAGAAAAAAATAATTAAGAGATCCAAAAATTCAGTTCTTGATCACTCATACCGTAGCACTGTCCTCCACAATTAACCGTATTTAGAACAGTTTTCTCAGGCAGTTCCATATGCAAACCTTATTTTAGGAAATGTAAGGTTAGGGAAGGAAATGCTGTTCTTGATTATATAACCAGAACTGATCTGCAGAAAAAAATTACAAGACACAAGAAGTGTTTAGGAAGATGGAAAGTCTACACTTCGCTTGTATGACCTGTATGTTACTGAACTTTTTGTTGTTACTGGGGAAAGAACATTTTTTTTCAACAAAACATGGTTTGGTAATGCAGGTAGTAAGATTCCTATTATTCCCCAGAATAACATAGACACAGTAATTTTCTTATTAATATACTCTTCAGATGCACTGATCACTTTGCTTGGCTGACAGTGAATGAGGCAGGTTTATCTGCTGATTCTGAGGTCCAGTCAGAATCACTTGGCTTCATTCATGCGGTGGGTAAAGGATGCGTGCTGGAAGAGAAGGTCAACTGTTGTGCTGAAGAGCTGTACTGGAACCCATCCTTCATCATCTGTCAGGTGAAGTTAGGGGTCAGTTTGACCATGTGTGGTTAGGGAGTATATGATGGCTTTTTGGATTACTGAACTGCACAGGAATTGAAGATGGTTCCTTCTTGACTTTTACGTAGTATACGGTTAATGTAAGATGGTTACATGCTGTGAGCAATGAGGTTAGATGTGCATATTAACCAGTTGTGTCATTTTCTTCAGTGCCATCCTTATACAATGGCAAAGTCGGTGTTGCCAAACTGCCATTAGTTAGGACAGTAGTATAAAGCAGACCCTGCCTCCAAAGTAGTCTGCTTTACCATGTTTTGAGCGAAGTGCTTCATAAGCTTAACGTTCTTATAGTGGTTTAGGCATGGAATTCATTGAAGAACAGTTTGAATGCCCGCACATAGCAATTTATAAACAGCATGCCAGACTGTTACATTAATAGTTTTAAGCACAGCTTTTTTTATTCAGGGAAGGGGGCTAAGAGGGTGTGTGTGTAGTGACATATTCTGAGTAACCCTTATGAACGCTTGTTTGACCAGAACTGCTCATTTTTAATGGAATACCTTTCTACTTACACGGAAAACAGGTAGACTTCTGTAAAATCATCTTCAGAGGATTTGTTTTTGGGTGGAGGAGCTATACTAAGTAATTTACAATAAACAGAGTCTTTCTTTACTGGCTTATAGTATGTCCTTAATCTACTAATAATTATGAAGGTTACAGTATATAGCAGGATTAACTGAAACTGAGTCAGTCCTGTTTGTAAAAAAGGAGCTATACGTGTGAATCTTCCAGATATATATAGGTCTTGTCATTGTGGATGATACCTGCAGCAACAGAATTTGCCAATTTTAAGCCTCGCTTCTGATCTGAATCTGCTATGTAAGAGTTGTTAATGATATTTACGATGTGCGTCAGTTTGGAAGCTATTCAAATAATGGATGTTACTTTCCCTTCTCTTGCTTGAGTTGATGATACATTTTAAGAATTCACCCCCATTGCTTTTTCTTAATCTCCAGAATAGCAATTGCTTTCTCTCAAAAATAATTACAGGCAAGACTGACCTAGGATGAAAAATAAGCAAGAGTATCTAACAAATGATTAATCTTCTCAACTTTTATTAAAAAGCTGTGCGAGAAGGGAGTTGTAATTACTGCTTATTCTGCATCCTTACCCTTGCTGATGTTTTCTTTTTCCACCGGACATTTCTGATTGATTTTACTTTGACACAGTTCATGCCACTTAGGGTTTGGGTTTTTTCCTAGTATGGTGAAAATAAATGTGAGGCCCTCTTTGTTTAGGATTTGTAACAGTATGTTGCTGAATAGGTTTCTTCATATCATGTCATGGTAATTGGGGTGGTAAGTACATCTTCCAAATCACAGATTTGCAGTATATGAAAACTTGCATTAAAAAATTTTTTTCTTCTCACCCTTTCCATGAAGGATGACAGCATGGATGAGAAACCACTGAAAATGAGAGGGAGAGACTCTTCTGAGAGGAAGCGGAAACGAAAGCTGGAGAGAGCAGAGCAGTTCTTTGGAGATATGAAGCAAAAATCTAAAGAGCTGAAGAAACTTGAAAAACCCAAGAAGAAGAAGCTAAAACTCACCATGGATAAGACAAAGGAGCTGAACAAGCTGGCAAAGAAGCTGGCTAAGGAAGAGGAGCGGAAGAAGAAGAGAGAGAAGGCAGTTGTTGCAAAGGTGGAACTAGCAAAAGAGAGCACAGAGAAAAAAAGAGAGAAGAAGGTTCTAGATATTCCTTCCAAGTATGACTGGTCAGGAGCAGAAGAGTCAGATGATGAGAACGCTGTGTGTGCTGCACAGAACTGCCAGAGGCCCTGCAAGGACAAAGTGAGTTTTTCTCTTAGTACTGTCATAGGGCAATTCCATGCAAAGTCAAAAACCCTAATGCAGTTTAATAATTACGTTGAATAGCACAAGTAACAAAAGTGTTATGATTTAGAAATGAGAGAGAATTGAGTAGTACTTGGGTAGGTACTTAGACCTAGTAGGAAAAACTATAGCACTTCCTTATTCTCTTAGGTACTTTAAACAGGAGAAGATGATGGAAAATTAGAATCTGGGAAAAGGTGTTAGTGGGGAAGTTTAACCTCTCCAGGCTGTGTAATTTTTTTTTGCTGGCTATGTGGAACATGCATTGGCTGATTCAAAGGATTAATTCTTTGACTCAGCTAGAAATGTTCCTGACTTCATTGTCTCTGAGCAGAAGTGGAATGTGCAGTGTTCCTAAATGAAGTAAATTTTCTGTATTTCTTACATACTGTCTCTGAACAGTGATGCTGCAGACTGAGTGATCTACAAGCTGCAGTACTTAATTTTTCTTGTTGGGGATAAATAGTCAGTGATTTTAGACCTAACTGAATTATTACAAAAGAAACTTGATCTGCCTGTGTCTGTGGTACTGCTTATCCTGATTGTCATCTTTTAACAAGGACTAATTGATGATGAAAAAAATGTTAGTGTTGGAATTTTTTTCCTGTTTCTTAGAAGAAAAAAAATTGTTCTCAATGAAAGCTTGGGATTGACACTGTACTGTGCTGGCTTGCACAAGAAAGTAGCTATTACCATAAATATGAAAAACTTACTACTACTTTTGCAAAATTGAAACATGGAATTTAAGTAATCATCTGAATACTTAAAAAGACCAGTTAAAAGACCAGTTTTTTAAGTTTAAAAGTTAAGTCTTAAACTTAGACCAGGGTTAGAAATTACCTTCAGTTGCTCTAAAGAAGATTCAGTATTTATACTGTTGTTCTCTTCACAGATGATACTTAACTTATACTAGTACATTTTTACAGAATTTGAGATTGCAATAGGGAGGAGAGTGCCTTTAAATTCATATTATAAAGAAGGTTGTACTATATTTGTCAAATTTCCATAAATGAAACTGAGTAAAATTCCTGGTTGTATAATCAAAGCTTTTAATGGAATGACTGTCTTGCTGTGAGATTGGATGTATTTTTGTACATTTGACAGGTGAATGCCATACAAGAAAAAATGGCAGCTGTAAGAATGTAATGGCTGAAGCTGCAGCTGTTAGTGTCTGTTACTGGTCACTTTCAAAAATGAGTTCAGCAATAGTTTTCCTATGAACTAAAGTAAAATCTTGGGATGGTAATATTTCTTCATTTTAGATAGGTTGCCACTACTGTCATTTTTCTAGTATATTTTCATTTTTACATGCCCCTGTAAGGTCAAAGCAGAACTACAGCAGTAACAATTTTCATAGCTCTACCAGTGCATGCCATTAAAATTAAGAATCTGTGTTCCTTATCCTGCAGATCTCTGTTTCTGCCCACTGACTCAAATTAACATGTACTTTTGCTCAGGGAGCTAGAGAAATCCAATTCATCTTTTTTCCTTCCTAAGTTTTAATTTGCTTTTTATGCCTTTTCTAATTGTTCTGTAGCAAGTTCAAGTCAAAGTTTGAAATACGTTAGCTTAAACGTTCTGACACTTTGGAGTTACACTTTGCATTTTTTTGGCATTTGGTGGCCAGCTGTATACCCAATATTCAGGTGGTAGAAAAGTATTAAAGCTGCTGATGTCATGTGGCTGTTTTTTAGCCAAAAACATTACTCAAGTTCGTCTGTTCTCTGCAATTTTTAGGTTGCAGAAGGTACTGTTTGATAATGCATCGTAAGGGGACATGATTTAGGATGTGTATTTGTAGATTCTCTATGCTGAAATAACTGTCCCTTAGCATGCTACTATTTTAAATGTGTTCTAGTATTTGTGTCTTTCACGTGAGGAGAGCTGAGTGTCATCTTCTTCAACAGTAGTAGGGTGTTTGTATTGTTGCAGGCTAAGGATGCAAGAGAGGCAAGGTTTTTTGGAAGTGTGTTACTATTAAACTGAGGCAGCTTGTTAAAACAAGCTCTGTAGGGCATGATTTGTGCCAAAAGCTTTTGTGTTCTAGGTGTATCAGGTGGGTTTAATAGAAGGTATTTTCTTCATAGAAACAATGCCTGTCTGCCTTTCCTTGTAATAAACTATGTGTTGCTGATCTGATCTCTTGCAGGTAGACTGGGTGCAGTGTGACGGTGGCTGCGATGAGTGGTTTCATCAAGTTTGTGTTGGTGTCTCTCCAGAAATGGCTGAGAATGAGGATTACATCTGTATAAACTGTGCAAAGAAGCCAATGCAGGGACCAAGTAGCCCTGCTCATGCACCACCTCCTCCTTTCTTACTGAGCTACAAACTACCAATGGAAGATCTTAAGGAGGCAAGTTAGCAGCTACTCGATGCCTGGAACTTGTTGGGAAATGGACCACTGAATCCCTACAGAAAGAAAGGGTTTGAAGCTAATGTAGCCACTGAGCTTCACTTCCAGGGATGTACAGACCTGCAGCAGAGTTGGTCCCTTCCTTACAGCTGGCTTCCTTCATAAAACAGGGATGTCAAGGCACAGTGGTACTGACTCATCTATGCAGACACCACCTGATTAGGAGCTCCAGCCAGTGTTTTTTGACTTGAGTATTTCCATCTTTGAGTGTGGCTGTTGCTCTTAGAGACTGAGCAAACCCGAGGCTGTTAGATTAGACACTTCAGGGTGTTAGAAGTATATGTTGGCAGTGGAGCTGGCCTGGAATTGGTGGGTGTAGGCTGGAGCTTTTAGGCCCACCAGGTTACCCTAAGGAGGTAACTTAGGAAAGTTCTTTTGCCTCCCCATGCCAACCCAGTGAGTAGGGCAGTGTCTTGGGAGAGGTAAGTTGCCTCCATATCCAGGCAGCTAACACTACATTATAAGGATGGGAGCAAGTGGATGAATTTTTTTTAAGTTCTCTTTTGTAGCTAAAGGGCAGAGGAGCTCATGATCTCAGAAATCAGCAAAGGTTCTGTTTACCAAAAAAAGAAACCCAACTCTACTCCACTAAGCAAAATTTTCCTTAGTGGGGAGCATCTGATCTTCCTGTCCTGAGGAGGGCCAGAAATCATTGATAATGTCTAGCTATATCAGAGCTTGGAAAGAGCAGAGTGCTTCCCTTTCCACAGGGGTGCCCTCTCCTGTTCTAGGCTTTGCATAGAGTTATGCACTCCTGCACATTAAAGTTGTCTCGCGCAGGATGGAGCTGGCAAGGAGGTACAGCGCGCAGGGCACCTGCTTCTGTGATCTGTACTGAGGGATGGGAAGAAAAGAAGACAGCCCACTTACCTCAGAGGTTACACTGACATGTGCTTCTGTGAAAAGTTTCACTCACAACTGTTTCCAGTATCACCAGGCTACGGGCATGGCCTCAAGCAATACCAGCAAGCAGTCTGCAGATACTGTTCGCAGTGCAAATCCCCCTCCCTGCTGGCTTTGCTGGATGTGTACCAGTGTACAATCAGCAACAGTTCTTGTTTGAAGTTGCCCCTGGCTTTGCCAGAGGACCAGAGGGCTTGGGGTCATCCTGGGTGACAGTTGTTTTAGTAAATCCATTTTTAAAGAAGGACTTGTTTTTACTTTTTTCTAAATGTCTCAGACTACTGACTTGTTCTATAAATAGATTATTTTTCTTTGATTTTTTTATACTTACCACTGTTAACCAGCAGCACAGACAGAGGTTCACAAAGCAAAAACCTGCCCCTGGGCTTGGGTTTTTTTACTCCATTCCTTCCTTGTAGTACAAGGAATTAGCAGTTACCTTCCCCATTCTAGCTTGACCAGCTGCCTGTGTTTAAATAGGTAAATACATTTCATGTGCTACCTTTGTGTTTGGGTTTGTTCCTATTAGTGGGGCATCTGGGCCTTAACAACTCCAGTGGATGCTGGCTTTGTGTATGTGAATGTCTGAAGCCAGCCGCTGGGCTGTCTTGTCCCCCTCTCCACTCGCTCCCTATTGTGTTTCCATTCTTCTGCAGTTCTAGGAGTGTTGTAAGTAGTGTCCAGTCTTACTAGGAGCTGGATTGGGATTTAAAGAAATATTGACAAAAACAAGTGTTCTGTCTTGACTGTTCTGACTGTTCTGTGTCCCTTCTCTTGTTCTCTAATATTTGGAAGTTTATTTATCTGGCAGAATTATCCATCCAAAAAAAAATCCAGCTCAGGTAGACGAACTTTATTGGTTTCTTTTATTTGTGCCTGCTACCTGGGAAGAGGAAGATGTGTAAAAAGGAAAATAACTGATGGAAGGCAGAAGATAACAGGGTCTTAGGAGCTTTGAGTGCAAATTTGGCACAGACTTCTAATTCCTGCTCCTTGAAGGCTAATGTGATGTTAAAAGTGAAAACAAGCAGTGATTAAGCATGTGGCTGAATGGGCACCCTAGCGAACTTAAGAGTATTATTTGTTTACTTATTTATGAAGGAGTCTATGCTATAGCTAGACATACCCTCTTTTTGCCTCCAGTTACTTTTTTTTTTTTCTTCTCAATGTATGCTTAGTTTTGGTAAACTGATTTAAACAGATGTTACTTTCCTTCAAGCTTTAACTGATGGTACTACATAAATGTTTCCCTATATGGAGTGGATAGACTATCTGTCACAGATGTTTAATCGTTCCAGAAGTAGACTAGTACAAGATTTCTTAAAGAATCCCAGTGTTCTGTATTCTTTCCTGACTCCTAGAATCCATGACACAACAGGGAAAATATGGTTAGCATATCCTGTTAGCCACTGAGCATACCCTCTTAACCATTCCTACATTTTCTGTCGTGATAAAGTCATTGTTATATGTAATTACCATCAACTGGAAAAGAGATCCTTTAGTAAATCTGCATTGAGTGTTCCTGTTCCTCTTGAGTAGAAGTTGTGGTGGAGAATGTTAACAGTAGCACTAGTTACAATGAGACAAAAGCAAACCGCTATACCATGCAATGGTCAATCATGCCACTTATAACAAGCATAGAAGAGTAAACAATGGAATGAAACGTGCAGAAGGTCACACTTCTAGTAGCTGTTTTTCATATTATCATATGGAGAGGCTCTTTATTACACTGTTGAAAGGAGGTTGCCACACTTTTTCTAGTTACGGATCTCTCATCTGCTTTCGGGTAAGGTGTTCGTAAACTGAAGACCATTATTAGTTTTACATCTTATTGTTTAAGCTTATTTTTTTTAAGAGCGTAATTCCTATCAAAGGATTGCTGATAGTGTGAACTTATGAATAAATGTTAACTTTTGGAAAAATCTGTAGATATGTAGTTAGTGGTTGAAAAAGCTAAAGCTGCAGCTGTGGTATTGTCTCTAGATCTTAGAGGTTTGAATCTTTATAAAAAAACATGCAAAGAAGCAAGTTTAAAGAAATAATTTTCTTACAGGTCTGCTACAGCTGTAGGAAGAATCTCATGCTTTGGGGACAAAATCTCAGTATACACAAAATAATAGTTCATGTGTATCTAGAAAGGTACATGTTCTTCGTGCTATATTCTACAAAGGATGCTAGCCATTGTTACTGTTACTTCACTTCATGTATCTGACACAAAGAAAGAAATGACTTGAGCTGTTGTGAGGGGTTAAAAATGGTCAGGACTTGAGTTGTGTGTCTTATACAAACCATGTGGTTTCAAGTTTGTTTTGTTTTTTTTTTTTAAGAACCAGGGCCTGGAATTGGGCAGCTTTACTTGCACAGAGGTAAATGTCACTCCTAAACTTCAGTACTGTTACTATTAGGATTTATGCTTTTGACAGATCATCTTAAGGTAAAATCGATGGTATTACAGAAATTATCTGAAGGGGTTGGAATATGGTCACACAGCGTAAGATAACAAATAGTTGTCTGTGTGTTATGTTAGCCACACTGTGAAACTGGCATTGACCTCTTCAGTTTTTAGAATCATAAGAGTAATTTAGTTTGAGGGGGACTTCTGGAGGTTGTCTGGGTCAACCTCCTGACCACAGCAGGGCTGACTTTGAAAGTAGGTCAAGTTTTTCAGGGCCATGTCCAATCAAATTTTGAGTATTGCTAGGAATGGGCATTTGACAACACCTCTGGCTTCATGTTCTGGTTTGTAGTGTCTTCGGGGCAAACTTATATAATGTACACTCAGATTCATTTGCTGTAGCTTGCCAAGAGACTGGCTCCGTATTTTCTGTAACCATCCATGAGGCAGGTGAAGGCTGTGGGTCCTGCAGCCTTAATTTCTAAGCTGAACAAACCCAGCTCAGCCTCCCTTGAGCCATGTCATGAGCTGCAGCCTTCTAAAAGTCTTGGTGGTCCTCAGCTGGACTTGTTGCATGTTTGTCAGTGTCTCTTTTTGTACTGAGAACCCCCAAATGGTGTGTTACTCCAGATGAAGTTGACAAGTGTTGAATACAGTGGAAGAAGAATTTCCTTTAAGCTGCTGGCCATGCTTTACTATGCAGCCGGGTACAGGGTTGGCCTGTACAGCTGCAGGGGCACACACTGCTGACTCCTCTTCGTGTCCATTGTTAGCCCCAAGTCCCTTGGTTTATTATTTCTCAGGTGTGGGACTGATGAACTTAACACGCTTTCCATCCGCACATCACTCCAGCCTGTCAAGATCCAACTGAGTGGGAGCCCCCTCCTCTCATGTTTTGGGTGGTCCTGCTGCTGTCCTCCTCCAACGTATGGTTTGGTGTCATCTGCAAATTTCAATGTGCTCTATCCCACTGCCCAGGTGGATAAGATAAAACAGTAGTCTCCAGTACCAGCCCCTGAGACACTCTGCTTGCAGCTGGCCACCTCCTAGATGTCAAATCTTTGACAACTGAAGTCTGAGCACAGCAGTCCACCCCATTTTTCACCCCCACTGTAGGTTGTCCATCCACTCTGTGTTTTTCCTGTAAAGGGTAAACATCCACTGCTCTCCCCTTGTTCACAGGGCTCATCACAGAAGGCACCCAGACTGGGTTAAGATGGTAGTGGTGAGTTACCAGTCACCTTATCCTTCATGGGCCTGGATGTGGCTTTGAGGAGGATTTGTTCCATAATCATCCCAGGGACCAGGGTAAGGCTAGTTGCCCTGTAGTTCCCCGCATCCTCCTCATTTCCTCCTCTTTGGTGAATGGGCATGACTTGCAGCAGTTTATCACAATCCATCAAGAAAGTGATATTCCATACAGATGTTTGCCTAGGCTTTGTTCATCGTTGTGGCACGTAAGATTCGAAAGAGAAAACCCAAGCTATTTGGATTGCTGTTTAAAAAAGGCATGGAAAACTAAATGGCAGAACCAAGCTCTTTTCATACCTCACACCTAAACTCCATGTGGGCTGGTGAGCAGTTACGTCAGTCCTATACATGTAGATACAAGTCCAAGCTGGTCTGGTGGAAGTCAATGTTATTGATGCCTGGTCCTTTTGCATGCAGTTCTTCACACTGGAAGAAAGAAGTAATAAGAATGACCGTGAACAGGGGCATCTCTTCTTCTAGGAGTGAAACAGTCTATAGCCATTATCATTCAACAGTAAGCTGTTTACCAGGCAGTTGTCCAAGGATAGCTATCACCTTTTTTTTTTTTTGTGGTGTTCTAATAAGTTACTGGAATAAGTTGAACACAGAGTTATTAGCAAAGTAAAACAAAAAGTATTCAATATGCATCGTTGCTTATCAGACATTCCTTGCTGTCATTCTAGGTGCATGTTGCATACCTTTAAAAATAGTGACTGAAAGAACCACTGTACACTAGCAGTCATTTTGTATGTTGGAAAAGGAAGATTTTTAAAGGGTGCAAAATGTTTCTTAAAATCATTCCTGAAATCACTGTTAATGCCCCTGTAAGAAGTTGAGAGTTG
The DNA here is from genome assembly GCF_017639655.2 of Falco naumanni. Taxonomy (NCBI): domain Eukaryota; kingdom Metazoa; phylum Chordata; class Aves; order Falconiformes; family Falconidae; genus Falco; species Falco naumanni. The sequence continues at coordinate 24,873,139 of NC_054058.1, forward strand.
TGGTCTGCTAAAAGCAAGATTTGAGGCTTCCTGGAGTTAGATGAAAATGAAAAGCAGGGAGCTCCTTCAAATCCTCTCCAGCTGCAGTCACCAAGAATGTGTTTGGTCAGCCTGCCTGAACCAAACAGGAACTCCGCTTGGAGCGCCGAGGCAGCGGGGAGATGCAATAAATCCAGCTCTTATCAAAATTCTAGCCACACTGGCTTTGGGAGGGTGATAAATGCATAGGACAGCTGGAAACTGCACGGCAAGACATTGAGAGCATCGAGCCTTATGTAACGAGATGGCACGGTACAAATGAAAGTTAAGTTGCAAGGTAAAGGCAATGAAAGTAGCAAGGATTTATTGAAAAATGGAAATACTTGTTAGGAGACATGCTCTGAATGCCTTTGAAACAAAAGCCCTGCTGTAGTTAACAAGTTCTAATCCTAGATGGGGCATTGAGTCTCAGCTGGAGGCTTTTCAGAGGCCAGTTTTTGGCATTCTGTATATTGCTCTCCAGTCCGCCCAAGAAAGCTTACAGCCAAGTGCCAGAGGGAGCTGCAGTGGGTAGCAATACCTGGGGAGAGCAGCCATCTCTGAACGTGCACGTCCCGAGACAGTTGATGTCACTAGCCAGCCTGGCATCTGCTTTTAACGGATGGGTGATGTGCCAGCATATCAAACTGCTGCGTCCGATTCCGTGTTGATGCAGCCTTGTAGCAACCCGAGTCACCTGCCAGGCAAGGGCAAACTGCGTCGCTCCCCAGAGAAATAAGGTGTTTGCTACTGCTGTTACGTGATAATAGCAGAGGAGCCTAACAACTCCAAGTTACAAATTTGAGAAATAGCTCAGATTTTAGTGGGATGTGAGATGAGTAGCACATTCGGTTTACTTCTGTCAGCTGATGGTTTAGCTTTTGCCTTTCTCCAGCTGGAAACTTAGTTCGCCAGGTCTTGTCTGTGTCTCTGTGATGGCATTATCAGAGAAAAATACTGTAAAGGTCAAAATCTGGACATTGTCAGTGTATTGATAGTGTTGCATCCATTCTTTCCTTGCTAGCTTTCCTGATTATCTCGTGCAGGAGGGAAGCAGGAGATAGATAGATGCTTTAGCTTCGCCTAGAAACATTCTGGGGAGGGACAATCCCTGCACACCAGCGTCTTGGAATACCTGGTAAAGAAGTGGAATCATCTGGTAGCATCCCTACCTAATGCTGGTGAACCCCCAGGTGAGTGTGTGGTACCTCTGTTCTTCACCTGCTGCTAGAAGGTGGTGATCTACTGGTGCAGCTCTAAACCATTATCCAGGTTTGTATCGGTGCTGGTAAGATTTAAAGACAGCTGGGTTGCTTGCTTTCAGGGTGTTCCCTCGCACCGCAGCCTTCTCTGTAGTTTTAAAGGGAGACTGGTGGATCATCAGCCCTGGCTGCTCTTTCACACAGTTACTGTTGCATGAAAGGAGACCTGTGGAGCAGCCTGCCGGAGCCTTTGCCCTGTGGAGCGGACGGACTTCCTTGGTAATGAACGTGTGTGTAGAGCACCTGCTGATTAAGAAAGGGAAGAAACGTGACGTGGTCCAGCGATGATGGCCCCTTCCTTGGACTAGCACTCACTGCATCTGCAGGGAATGTAGGTGCAGAAGAAAGTAGATCCTAGTGGTTTTGAGAATTAAGGGTTTAGGGGTGTGCCTTCTATGATGATGATGCTTCAGTGGCTTTTCATATCTCTCATATTTTTCCAAGCGGCATTTGTTAGAAGGGAATGGGTGACTTGTAATGGATTATAAAGTAAATATGCAGTAAGAGTGCTCTGAAGGGATCCTGGCCTGTTCCTGAATGTGCATGTGTGCACAGCGAATTAGAGGCTGGAGCACTGATTTCCCCTGGCCTCTGGTAGGAATATACTTGAAATGGTCATGCCCTAGGATTTAGCGATGTTAAAAAATTGGAGAATACACAAAATTGAGCAAATATATTGGAAGATAGTATACAGCATCAGCAAAGCTATTCACAACTGAAAGGTTGGGGCTTTTTTTTTTTAATCTTGCTGAGTGAGGCAAGTCTAGGAAGCTGACGAGTCAGATTCCTGTTTGGAGCAGAAAGCAGACATGTTCTTTATGTAACCGCTATTTACAGAGCGTGCAGAGAGTGCTGCTGCACAAGCAACACCTGAGGTTTCTGCAAAACCAAACTTGCTTTGCTTTGTTCTAAAGAACATCTATTCCAAGTCCTTGTTTCTGTCTCTGCTCCAGTGTCCTCAAACACAATTGCTTCCTGTGCTTTTTGCTTTCTTCCCCTGGGGCCTTCCCATTACACCTTGGGAAATCTCTGCTCCCAGGGAAGTGAGGCCAAAGGAGATCGGAACAAATTCCCTTTGCAGGCTCTTTCTGCTCCTCCCAAACTGCTTTCCCTTCCTGTTAGGGGAAGTCTCACCTACCACCCTTCTAGGGCTGCCTGTCTACTTGCAGAGAAGCTGTGAGACTCCAAACTGCCTCTCCACACCCTTTCCTACCTTGAAGCTCAGTATTTCCTTGCCCCATGACAGGGAAGCATGGAGCTGCCATTGCCCACCTCCAAGCTGGCGCATCTCCATGCAGGCTAGCACCTCGCTGCTGTACCATTAGCCCTGGCTGATCCTGTGGCTTCTACACCAGCTGGTTGCTGGAAGTGGAGAGGCTCTGTGGCTCGGCCTTCCAGGGAATGGCATGGGGCCATGTGCATCTTCAGACTACTTTTGACAGCAGCTGTGAGCTATTACCTGTGCTGCCCATGGCCAGTGGGCTGTGTAGGGCATTCCTTGGGTTCCTCACTGTGGTTGCACAGACAAAGCTCAGGTTTATCTCTTTGCTGAGTTCCTCCCTCCTGCAGTCCCACTGGCTTCTGTCTTTCTCCCTCAGTGCTATGTTCATCAGCATCGTTGGGACCAGATTTGGACTGCAATAAAAAAAGAGCTGTTTTCTGGTTTGTTCTGGTGTAAATCCACAGCTTCTGTTCTAGCAGTAGGGCAGATGCTGATACTGCTACACAGTTCAAACGTTGCAATAAGAAGCTTGTAGGATAAATAAGTATATCAAAACCTAGTCTCCTTTTTCTCCTGGATCCTAGTTATAGTGAATGCCAAGAGTAAAGGTTTAATTGTCTCTGTATACTTAATTATTTCCTGCATCTGGACGCATCACCATAGATGCTTGCATTTTTTTTTTCCTTTGATCACCATGAAAACTTTACATTTGGGCTGTGACTGACTTAATGAAACCACATTAATAGCACTCATCAGATGACTGGCAAGCAGTGCCTGACCCTCTGCCTTAGCTTGCAGTGGCCAGGAATGAAGTGTCTTCTATCAAAAAGCAGTGATACTCTGAGCCTGTCTGGCTGAAGGAAAGAAAGTAGTTAATTAATGTTCATGGTGGAGATACCTTGTGTTTGTATGTATCTCTCCCTCTGACCTCTTGGTCAGGTCAGCCACTGTGTGTTTTACTTCAAGTGGGCACCAGTGTTTGAATTCCTGGTGACAAGAGGGTAGCATGGCTTCGAATTTGATATTAAAAAATTACAAAGAGTGAAGCACATGAGCAGCAGCACCCCTTTCATTCCCTCTGGAGAAGGCTGCACTCAAGCAGTGCCAGGAAGCCACCTTCTTTATTTAGTATGTGTGTGGTGGGTTGACCCAGCCAGGCGCAATATATCTGGCTCTGATCTCTGTGCCTAGGGTCTGGGCATGAAGCCCCTGCTCTGCTGCCATTCCTCCACTGGAAGGGTTAGCTTTCTTCAGGCATCAGTGGATCTAATTTGAGGCTTAGCTTTTTAATCTCTGGCACTCATAAACAGAAAAGTAAGATTGCCTTAAGTTACCAAAATTCGCTAATGACTTTTCACCTAAATTTTTGAGGAAAAAATGTCTAAGCTTGAAAGAGACTCGGTGCCATGATATGTTACAACTGACCACCAAAACAGGAATGACTTGTAGACAGGTCAGCTTCGGAGTGCAGCTTTCTTCAGGCAGAATCTCTCCCATCTGCCTGGGAAGATGTCTAAAGGCTGGAGATCTTGCTCGTGTTATGTCTCAAAGCCCCACTAAGCACAGGGCCACTTCAGTAGGTGAGTGGTAGGGACCACGTTGCCAGTATATGAGCTCCTTTTTGCTCTGCAGAGGTAACGGCGCTCTGGAGCACCTCCCTCCACCAACCTTGCAGGGACCTCAGCAGAGTGGCCCAGGGGAAGGTTGGAGAGGATGGGCAGCACAGGTCCCTCTGCTTCTGCCTGCCCTGCCTGAGTCTGCCGGTGATGGCAGAAGCAAAACTTGACACACAAAATGCTTCTGATGAGCAGGAGCTGGGAGCTGGCACGCTCTGCAGAGCCTTGCAGGGGTGCTTCTGACCAGGTAGCGTTTCAGGGATGAGCTCTGGACTCCCAGGTGGTGCTTCTCCAAGCACAGCATCCCTGCACGCTGTATTGGCCCAGGAGGTTGGCTGGGACACTCCTTGTGCTGAAGTGAAGGCTGCCTGGGTTGTTTTGAAGAGGTAACAACTCCTGGCAGTGCAGGGTTTTTCTAAAAACCTGCTGTATTTCTGATTTTTGGAAGCTGGAAAAACTGAACCGATGTCTTATTTCTTATTGACGTTTCTTGAAATACCAAAGTTTTCACTTTGTCATCTCTTAACTTAGAAAACTTACTTCTCGGAAGCTTTTAAAAACTTTCTCTCATTCTGTCCACATGTGACTATCCAACTATTGGATTGTCTCCCAGAATGGAAACTTTGTATTCTGAGTACTTACCAGCCCAGTAGGTGTCCTAAATTAAAAAGTATTCATTTACTTTTTTTTAGAGTATGTAAATAAGTATGAACAGATGTTGTGAGAATACTGCCCAAACCTTGCCTGTTTAAAACCAGATTACGGGTTTTCTGTGGAAGCATCAGTTAAGCGGGTGCAACCTTGTCTCACCTCTGAGAAAAGCTTTTACTTTTTCCTGCCAGAACATCCCCCTTGCAGGCAGACAGTGCAGGGGCATGTAAATTCCAGAATTCCAGCCTTATCAATGGCTTTGATTTAATTCTTTCTGCAGACAGGCTGTTTCAGATTTATACCTTCACCTCAGAGAAGCAGGGTGAGGAAAGACCATCATCCTGCTGATATACAGCTTCTTCTTGCCCGCCCCCCCCCCCCCCCCCCCCCCCAATCTACCCTGTACCTAACCAGTCTGCTAATTGCATACTTGATGGCTGCTTAAGCCATACTACTATCATTACTAGCCTGAAATTTTCATTTCCTTTGGCATATGGTTCTTGATATGAAAATGCCTTCTAAATAGCTCCTTGGCTGCGAGAAGAAACTGGTGAGTTTTTTCTTGATGCAAACTATCAATTTTCACATCAGGAGGCCAACAACTAATCCTTGGAGGAATGGTGATTCTTCCCTCTCTCTAAAATGTGCTCAGGCTCTGTTTCCCCTGTTACTCTGTAAGGGTTTGTTCAGGCTGTCCTGTCATTGGCAAAGTGGAACTGGGGAAAAGCCCTGAAAAACTGGTAGTACTTGATGGAGTTGAGGGGAAAGCAGGAGGAGATGCTGAAAAGGTTGAAACCTCCAGGCTTAGGAGTCTTTGCTTGCTACTCAACTCTTGTTTATATTTTATGTTATAAGCATATATATAGGTACTTATACATATGTGCTTATAACTGCATAACCTTGCAGTGTTTTCATTTTTGTCCCTAAATGAATTTGGGATACTTTTGAACTCTGAGTGGAAAAAAAAAACCAACCCTGTTTCTTGCTTATGTGTGCAAAGGACCAATGTGTCTAACGGAGACAAGCTATGAAGTAAAAGTCAAAGCAGAGGTAAGATGCAAAGCACTGCAGATCTGCCTGCCTGGATACTCCTGCTGCACTTGTGCATGCAATACAAATGCCTGCATGTCCCTGCCTTAGTCTTGGGTTTGCTGTTTCAGATGGGCAAGTGCATACCTGAGAGGCACTGCTGTTTCCATCCTGGTCTAGGGGGCAAGCCACTGGCACTGGACACAGCTGAGACACTGGCAATGGGAACTGACAGCTCTGTTGCTGTCCCTTTGTTTTGTGGCTAGGAATTCATGTTACAGCCAAAGTAGGTCTGGGGACACAGTCCTTTTGGTTTCAACTTCTTTTCCTCTGTGCTTTACCACTTCTGATCGGAGGTGCATAGAGAGGGACTCACCAGCACATTGTCAAGCTTATGTGTTGAGCACGGTGCAAGCATCACCTTTAGCTTCGGCGTGCAGAGGAGCAGAGGGTATGGCAGCGATATCTGCAGGAAAGAGTTCTCCAGCACTGCGAGTGTGCTGTCCTGCGTTCAAGCTGGTCCCTGAGCTCTGGCTGGTGCAGGAGTGTCATCTATTTATCTTCTGTATGCAGAGCACGGTGTCCACAGACAGGCGTATCTTGCACCACAAACAGCCTGGGCACAAAAGTGAGGCCTCTGCAACTCTGCAGGCATCCAGTGGGGACGGGGTTTTTCTCGCCTCAGGATTCTGGTCTTTCAGGTTGTTTGGACGCGGGTATTCACTGGGGAGGCTGCATCTGAATGAGGCTGTCCAATGGCTGCAGTAGGACCTTCTGCCACTGCAGGAAATGCAGGCTCTTGCAGTGGCTTTTGGCTTCTGCCACTGTTGTTTAAAAATATATGTGCCTTTCTGGGAGGGAGCTTAGTGGATCAAGCAAGAGTCAATCCTCTGTGCTTACTTTGGCCTCTTTCTCCGCTGAGCAGTCTCCAGGTTCCTGTAATGTGCCAGCCGGTACCTCCTTTCTGCGCATATTTGTGACAATTTTGCTTGCTCCAGCCATGGTCACTTCAGCTGAATAATATTTTCAGGTTAAAAAGGCCGGTAGCAGGGTGGTTATCAGATAGAGGAAATGCATCTTATTTGCTCTGGCCTTTGGTTCCCAGATAATATAACGGCAAATTGTGTTCCTGGAAGCTGGGAGGTGGCTTGCAAGATTACATGGCCCCAAAATGCATTGAAGCAGTTTGTCACATGTGGCAGAGGAGCGGAGGGGGAGGTGGAAGTGGGGAGCATAGCTGCTCTCAGTGTTTAGCAAAGGTCAGACATGGCTGATGCCTTCTTCACATCGGCAATGCTAAAGCAGTGGCAGCAATTGTGCCCTGGCCAGTGTCCTGAAAGCACTTTGGTTCATTTGATAAAGGAACATATGTTCATTTAAAAGTTGCTGCCGCTTGCAGAGCAGTAAGAGGTTGTTTATACCTCCTAGCAACAATTTCCCTCTCTTCTTTTCCCCCTCATCGTTCCTCTAAGTGTGTCCCTTTGAATCCTTGCTCCTTTTAGGTCTGAATGACCTCTCCAGGTGGCTGAAGATGGCTGGGTGCTTTGGAGGAGAGAAATCTAAATAACACTCATTCCCTACTGAGCTAGACGTAGACATGAAGCAAGACCGGACCTGGGAGTAGATCCTGTGGTTCCTACTAAAGCATGCAGGGTCACTGCTCCTGTGTGTGGCCCATGCAGGATGGGGTGAGCTGGGGCCAGTTCTTGTGCACGTCTGACCCAGAAAATGTCAAAGTACCTCATTATCTCCAGAGGAAGCTCATTCCAGGCTTGCTCTCTGTGGGCTACAAGCACCTCTCTGGGAGTGCAGCCTCAGCTGCTGGTGGAAGAGTGGGACCAAGCTGAAGACAGAAATCCTGGTAAATATTGTAAGGTAAAGATGAGCAAAATGCAGCATAAATTTCAAGAGAGGAATCAATAGCCTTTACGATCAGGATTTTCCAGCCCTTGTCCTGGCTGAGGTGCGAGGTACGCTGTCAGAGCCCCCCTGGTCCAAAGCTCTTGCTTTTCGCCAAACTGGGTGTTGGGGAGAAGTGGCTGAGCCAGCCACACACCACTCGTGCCCCGTGCACCAGTACCGCGCTGTTCTACGTCAACAAGGCAGCTTGGCAGCCTGCCCAGGCCTGGAAGCTGCTTCAAGGACCCGCTCGGGGAGGTGTTGCTCCAGCACAGGCTGTCCGATAAACGTCAGATCATAGCTTGGCCACCTGGGACTGGGCTGGGAGGAGCACGGCTGCTCCGGCTGGCACAGTCTTCAGCCCTGTGCTCTGGGGGGTCACTAAAAAAGCCTCCCATTTCTTACCTGTGGCAGGGGAGGCCGCCAGCAAAATACCCCCCCCTGTTCCATCCTGGGGGGTTGGTGTGTGGGGCAGGCACCAGCATCAGCACTGCCACTTGCCAGCACTTGTAGCAACGGGAGGAAGATGCTCTGCAGCCACCCGGTGAGGTTCAGCTTGCACAGCTCTGGGTGGCACATGCTGCAGCAAAAGTCCTTCCCTGGTGTTCTCCTTATTCATGTGAATAAAATATATGTATGTGTACCTACCCAAATATTTTAAAATGGCATTATCTTAGCTTTTCTCAGGATTAAATTATTTTCCTGTTCTTACAGCATGCATGTTATCTTGGCTTGTTCCTTTGTTTGTTTTTCTTTTCTTTAAAAAAAAATCCACTTTCTTTCATCTCTCTTACTTGTTTCTTGCAAATCTGTTTCCTAAGGTTTTGTTTCTGACTGTCCCCATTCTTCTTCTAAGACCCAAAATTGAGATGTCATCCTTTGCATTTTTCCCTTTAGCTTTTCATTGCCTCTGATGGGCTAGTTAAAGTCCCTCCCAGTTTCTTTGCCTTCTGCAGTTTCAAAAATGTCTGTTGAAAATACGTTTTTCTGTAGTTTTAACTAATCCTTTGTGATGTTTGTGGGTTCTCTTCCTATCTTCAGTCAAAAGATTTGGTTGGTGTTGTTTTTTGGTTTTGTTTTTTTTAACCTCTCAAGTAACATCTCTCAAAGCCATATGGACTACTTCTTGTTTCACCCCAGAAGATTTGTAAAGTGATGTTTTACTTTAAATATGCTTTGTTTTGGATTTTCCAGCTTGCTTTTACACTTGCAGATTTAATATTTCCCCTTGTTGCTTATGTTTACACTGAACATTTGTTTTAATTTTCAACTTATTGTTGTGTTCAGTGCAGTCTCATCTCGCTGGGCAGAAGTCAAATAGTTTGCTATTGATTACACTGTTTCCTATCATAGTCTATTAGTTCCTGCCAATTAGTTTGTTGTCCTGTTGATAAGATTATTGCCATTAGTGCACTGTAGTGGTCGTGGTTATCCAGGGTATTTGAGCAGCAATGCTGACGCATGCAGTATGAGAATGTCTAGAAATGTTTCCTTATTCAGTCTCCTATCTCCTTACACCAATCTGTTGCATAAGGCAAAATATTATTTGACTTTGCTGTTCTTTTTTAATCCCTGTATACTTAGCCTAACTATCTAACAACTACACTATTTGTTGTAAGATGGTTTCTGCACAGGGATGTTCCCTGCTTCTCACAGTCTTGTGTAATTCCTGCTCTGGAACATCTCTGGTTTCCAGCAACCCACAATTTGAGGACTGGAGCTGGCTAATATTGGACCATCCTGTTTAATCGCTGCTACGCCGGAGCAGCCCTTTGTGAATTTCCCTAGTTCCTTTCCAAACAATATTCTGTGGCAATGGCCACAGGTACCATGTTTAATTATGCACAATGGGAGGAAAAAGTATTTCCTTTTGTTTTAAATCTGAATATTTTATCACATGCTATTAGTTGTTGCACCATGAGATGTAGTGAACAATGTATTCATCTTCTCTGTCTTATCCTTGTTTCTTAGACCTCTGTTGTCCCCTTCTTTTTATCCTAAGCGTCTCTTCCTGACATGAGGAGTCATCATATATTTGATCACTCTTTGGTTGAATCGGTTCTTTATCTCTGCCCATCCCTCTTCCCTTTCCCTGTTTCTCCTGTAGGAAGGCCGGTGCTGTGTGGGTACACCATAGATTAACATGTGACACCGCAGAGTTTACTGCTTTGTTCCTGTTCCCCTAATACCTTCTCAAACTGCCTGTACACAGCTCAGGTTTTGCTGCTGCTTTGCAGGCCTGATACAGAGACATTGAAACCAAAAGTGTGATGGTTTTGTTCTCTCTTGCCCAAGATATTTATCAACAGATGTAATAAAAATATTTCACAACCTCGCCTCACTTACATCCTTGGACCATCACAGCTGTAACACATCTACCATGAACAATATCCCCTTCTGTTTGCCTTTTTTATGGCTTCAAAGTATGGAGCTAACGTCATCATTACCTGCAGTAATCCCAAAACCTCTTTCCCCAGCAGCCACAGCTGATTTTGCAGCTCAGTGTTGGGTATGCACAACTGGAGCTAGTTTTCTTCCTGCTGCATTATTATTTTAATTTTTTTTTGTCTACTGCGTGATTGCCTGTGCCCATTGCAGCTTCTGAAGTGACACCCTGGGATGGGGCGGAGATGCTCCTGGGAAAGATCAGTGGCAAAGATCCCTGCGTGTGAGGGAAGAGAGTTTGCAGTCTGCTGAATTTCTGAATAAGGCTGTTTTGGGCCCCTAGTAAGAAGCAGCAGAGAGTTGAGCAGAGTTTATTTCCAGCTCGGGGCTCTGCTGCCCATCACTGCTGCCAGCCATGGCACAGCCCAGCCGTCTCCCTGGGCAGGGTGGGTCAGGCTGCGATGCAGGACGCTGCCCTGTGCCCATGTGTTCTCTGCTAAGGAGAGACCCCGTGATGGGAATTCGCTGTGAATTTGTATTTTATCTCTTACCTCATCCCAGTAGGTCTTGGGGCTTTGGCTCCCTCGGGCAGAGCTGTGGAGGCACCTGTGTGTGGTGGTCTCCCCTTTTTCCTGTGCCTCCAGGGACAGCGCTGGGCAGAGGTGATGGAGAGTGGGAGCCAAGCAGTCCCCGGCCGGGGAGGGAGGGCACTGGTGGAGGCAGCATGAGCCCTTCTCACAGGCGGGGGGAACGAGCCCCTTTGCACTGGCCATGAAATCAGTCATGTGTAGGTTTTTGTCCAGCCCTGGGGGGTGGGGGAAGGAATGTGGGTTGGGCGAAGTCTAGGATTACACCACCGCTGAATTTTTTCTTTCCACACTTTAAATAGCCAGCACCTTTCGGTCCTGCCTTCGCGTCTCCCGTCGGCTCCCGCCCCGACAGCACCGTCGCAAGGTAACACCTCTGCCCCCGTTTCCTTCTGCCCTGCTCCCCCTGTGCCCCGCACCCACCCGGGGCTGCCGTGGATGAGAGGTCACGGTGGCTTTCTGCCTGTTTAATCATTTTCTAGCGTGGAGGGGTCCTCCTTGTCCTTCCTTGTGGCCGCTGTCAAATGCCTGCCAGTGTTTCTTGCTCCTCTTCATGTCCCAAAGTGTTTTTATAGGGGACTGTGCAGGGGGAGGGGAGAGGTTGGAAGTGCTGCTTTGCCCTGGTTTTTTTCCTCTCCTTGGATCCAGGGAGAGTATCATTTGCTGCCAGTGCCTTTTCCTGCTCTCCTGGTGAGGGAGTTGCAGGCGGGAATGAATGGCAGCATTAGGCTGGGTCTCGGGGAGCTGCCTATGCAGGGCATGAGCAGGTTCAAGGGCTGGCACCACGTGGAAGAAGGTGTTCTCCTCGGCATAAGGTCCTCAGCAACCCACGTTGGTGGGAACCACGGTCCTTACTCCTTGCTCCGTGGAACTCGGCAGCCAGGGGGGCTGCCCGTGAGGAACAGGCTTGAACACCCCTGAGCCTCCTAAATGGCTGCAGCAGAGCTGGTGCCACCCGTGCTGCCCGTACCTATCTCCTCGCTGTGCTGAGGCATCTGCTGTGCACCAACAGCTGTTTATGCTATGCCCTGGCTTTCCTAGGAGGAGAGGTGTTCCTCTCGGAGGTTTTTTGGGGAAAGTGGGACAGCAGGAGAGGTGCACACTTACTCTGTGCCAATCTTTTCTCAGTAGACATTTGTTTAGAGATGGGAGAAGCTCTTGCAGTGCCAAAGCTTCCCGAAAGTGGTACTGTGGGGAGCCTCTGCAGGCAACAGGCAGCTGTTCGGAGGGGCAGACCCTGTGAGAGGAGAGATCCCAGATGGCCGTGACATCTGCACCCTTTCTTTTCCTGCTGTTAGAAGGATAGACCCTTTCTGAACAATCACCTTTTCTCACAGACTAGTAGATTGCCAGCAACAGTTGCCACCACCAAAGGCAGAAACTTGTTTGCCTCTTGTTTCAGTTAGTCTTCTTCCTGCATCTAAAACTCTAAGGCTTTCATTGCATGGTCTTTAAAACCAGACTTTAGTAAGCAGCAACAGAGGAGAAGAGAAACTCTTATAAAATATCTTGTCAAGTATTTGATCCCGCTCTTGTTCCCCTCCAGCCCTAAGTCTGTTCCCTGTACTGGCTGCAGTGGGAGTGCCAGCCTGGCTGAGCCGCTGGGTCTCTGTGTGATGCTGTGCTCAGAGGATGGATTTGCAGAATCAGGAGTGTTTTGAGAGGAGTCAATTAAGAATAATGAAACTGATAGGAGCTTTTAAGGAGTCGTTTTGGACTGAACAACGATAGTGCATGCACGCTTTTAGCACCTGGCTGTGAGTAGTAATCAGTATAAGGAGTGAGAAAGGAACAGTTCAACGTGCACGTGTCCTCTCCCCTCTCTTGCCTCCTCTAGCCCAAATTTTTGGCTCATTGCATGGCTTGTTCTGAATGTAACGAAGGAAACTCCTTCTGAAGGTGGGATGGATTATAGAGTCCCCGGTGCTGTCAGCAATGGTGAAACGGTGCCTGCACACCCCAGCATGGAAAAGGAGAAGGAGGAGGATGAGGATGAGGACCAGACCCTGGAGCGAGGCCAGTGGAACAACAAGCTGGAGTATGTCCTGTCTGTGGCTGGGGAGATCATCGGCCTGGGAAATGTCTGGCGCTTCCCCTACCTCTGCTACAAGAATGGCGGAGGTAAGTGCAGCCCTGGCCCCTCGGCGAGCCCCGGGGGCACCTGGTCACCAGCGTTCCTCTGCGGGGTCTCTCCTGCTTCTGTGACATCCGTGTCTGGCCCTGCTTACTGCTGGCAGCAGCCTCTCAGCAATGCCCAAGTCACGAGTCTGCAGGGAGGATGCCAAACCTGACAGTGCCATCTGTGCCACAAGCAGGGGTTGTTTTGACACCGTGGGATGTGGGTAACTAAGTGGCAATGTCCGGGGGTTTCTGATGGCTGTAGCCGTGTTTCGCTGAGGTATGTGGAGCCTTGATCCTGCTGGTGAGGTGGGTGGCCATCTGCAGGGCGAGCGGGGGGGGGCTCGGCTCTGAGCAGCATGTCTCACCCCAGGCAGCTCTTCCTTGAGTTGCACCAGGCACCCCGTGCAATTAAGACGGTGGGTCCTGGCAGCGTAGCAGCAGGGGAGGCCGTGGGGCACCCATGTCCTTGCAGGCACTGCGAGGAGCTGCAGCGTTTCCTGGAGGCTCAGGGGGCCTCCAAGGGGCTCTCAGTCACAGGTCCTGGTCTGCTGTCTGACCGTGGGGGGATGTCCCCCAGCTGCTGGAGCCGGGTGGCGGGGACAGGGCAGAGTGAAGGGGTTTTCCTTGCCTCGGTGCGGAAGCACAGCCCCCCTCCTGTGCTCCACCGGCATCTGCTGGGGCTGCGAGGGTGCGGAAGAGGGCTCTGCTGCCTCTGAGCCGCACGGCAGGGCTGCGAGGTGTGCGGGTGGATGTGCTTGATGGGCAGAGAGGGAGCAGAGTGGTGATACTGCTGAGGTGCCAGCACACCGGTGCTGCTCAGGCTGTGCTCGGCAGTGACTGCTGGCCTGTCCCCTGCGAGGCTGGGCTGGGCTCGCTTTTGCAGGTGGGGTTTGCTGTGGGCTTTTACAGGTGTTTGTGGCTTCCTTTTAAGGGAGAAATTACTTTAAAAACCAGAAGCCTGTAAGCTTTTCTCAGGTTTGGTTCAGTGGCATGTAAAGAGAGAGAGCTGCTCTCCCTGTCTTGTGATTAATTGCTAATTAAGCTCTCCGGAAGGGCAGGGGAGAGGGGAAACAGTGCTTGGCTGGGAGCTGGTGGGGAGCAAGCACTGGGGATCCGGGGCTGAAATCCCCTAGCTTGAGCTTGGGGTAGTCTCATGGGCCTCACTAAACTGCTTTCATCCCAGTGGCATAAAAGAGGATTAACTGCTGTTTAGCTACTTTCATGCCGTGCCTCGCTCAGCACTTGTTTCTTTTCACCAGGTGGTCAAGCATTTTCTTTCTCTGTTGAAAAAGGAGGATTTTTCATGTTTTCTTTTTCCACAGGGAACGTTTCTTGGCTGCTTGCTGAGCCATGTCTGCTCCCGCTGCTGCACCCTTCCCAGCTGCCATCCTGCATGGCGAGCGGGACCTGGGACCTTGTCCCAGCACCCCTTGCCTTGGGTGCCAGGAGAGAGCTCTGGGAAAAGGGGAGCTGCCGTGTGTGGTGGGACAGCAGGGGAAAGGCACAAAGGGATTGATTTCTCAGCCTTTTTTCCTCCCGAAAAATGGGTCTGAGGCAAAGGCCCATGAAGCAGCAGAGACGATGTAGAGTTTGACATCTCAGTCAAATTTTTAATCTCCAGCCCTCTTCCCATGAGGTTAGAGCAAGGATGGGGCTTGAAACTCTTGTGCAGAGGGGAAAGCGTTTGCTGTGTGACTTCTCCTGGGGCAGGGCAGTGTGACGAGGCTGTGCAGGACTCGGGGCTCCCTCTTGCCTCATGGAGCCCAGCCTACTGTGGCCGTTGCTGTATCAAATCCCTTGTAACGCCAGAATTTTAAAAGCTGCCAGAGGTTTTGTCTTGTACTCCTTTGGGTAGGCTGGTCCAAGCACTTGCTTCCCTGCTACTTCAGTCAAGGTGAGGGACCTTTATTTACTTTCCAGTTCCAGGTCAGTCATGGCCAGCCTACAACCACTAGCTCCTGTGCCGGTGTTACCCTCTGGCTGGAATAGCTCTGCCCTGCTGGATGACTCTTTCTCCACACTGAATTGTGTGTAGGCAGCCATGGTAACAGCTCTCAGCCCTCGCTTTGCTTGCCGAAATATCAGGCTCTTCACAAAAAAGGTATCTGCAAAATCTGAGTTACGCAAAAAGGGGCAGCTGGTCACTTTTACTTTCTTTAGGGATGTTTCCACATAACAAAGAAAGAGTAATCCTAGTCTCTTAGGTATTTAGCACTCAGTGTCTGATACCAACGCCCTCCATAGTGGAGGGGAAGAAAACACAAAAGCAACAAAATGTTCTTTTTGCTCCTGTTCGCTCTTGCTTTCGCCCGTGGCGGGTCAGGCCCTCCTTGGGCAGGCTGGTCCTGCCGATTAGGAAATACTGGGGAAGCCTGTCTGGTGGTGTGGCTGCTGGTGCCTCCCCAGCGTGGCCCGGAGTGGGCAGCCCCCAGGGCCCACCGCCCCCGCATGCGCCAGGTGAAGGGGCCGCGGTGGAGGACACGTGTAGCGGCATTTCCCCCTTCACGTTCAGGCATAAGGGCTGGACCAGAGGGATGTCAGCCAGCTCTGGGGGTGCTCAGGCATGCTGATGGACCCCTGCCCCTGCTACAGCCCCCCTCTGCAGGTTCCTCACCAGAGTCACTGTGCAGGGCAGCTCTGCCCGAAGGCCATCCCGCATTGCCTGCTGCCCTTCCCTGCCTGTGCAGGCAACAGCAGCCCGCTGCCAGCTGAAACGAGATGGGGAGTGATGGTGGGGCTGGCATTGGGGTCGTCCCACCCTGCCTGACCCGCTACTTGGGGAGCAAGGGGAGTGGGGCAGACCACAAGCCCTCGCCCAAACATGCCTCTGCAAATCCCAGCCTAACTTTGCACTATTTCACAGCCTGCATGTCAGGACCCTTCAGTTTGACTTCCAAAGGGTGTAACCTGCCAGAAACAGATAACCTGGGGAAGGTGGGAGACCAGACCGCAGGCTGCGAATGAGGAAAAGAGGCTGGACAGCTCAGCCTCCCACCTCAGAGACCTCCCCTGGGGTCCCCTGGCTGCAGTTTAGTTAAATACAAACTTCTATGTGAGAATAATCCCTCTTGGAAATAGGCTTCACTTTTATGATAACAAGATTGCACACGTGTTGGGAGTTGAGGGGATGGTGTTGATACAACTATTTTCCCTGCCCTTTGCTCTCCACCAGCTTCTATTTCCTGGTAGAGCAAGAGCATGCGGGCAGATGCTCTCTGTTCTCCCAGGGCTGCCAAGCATCTGCAGTCCTTTAGCTGCTGTTTGCCCACAGGGAGCTGCCAAGATGCTCTCCCTGTCTGTTTTGTTGATTGCATTTTTTTGCAAGAAGGAGAGGGCTGTGGCTCTGCCCCCAGCTGGGATGAGTGTGGGTTGGGGCTTCTGGCCAGTCCCTAAAGCCCCCCTTCCCTCTCCCTGCCCCTGCATGCTAGCTAAGCTTCTTAATGAAATCTCTTGGGTTTTGAGTCTACTTGGGCACTGGGATTGTTGTTTCCCATATACCCCCACCAACATGACCCCAGAACCAGTCAGCATCTCACCAGCCCAGAAAAGGCCTGTGCAGGGAAAATGCGGTCAGTGGCTGGCTGGTTGCCACCTCCAACCCTGCACACCTCTCTGAGCCCACCACAGCCCAGTAGCCGTTCTCTGCTTGGGGGTACCCCTTTCCATGCCAGCCCCCCATCCTGACCCATGTCCCTGCCTTTGCAGCAGGGCTTCAGCAGCTTTGGTGGTGTGTGAGTGCAGCAGAGAGTGTGGGCCATCTTGCAGGGCTGTATCCTGTGCTCCGTGGGCTAGAAACCATCGCTGCATTTAACATTAGCCTGGGGTAATCAAAAGCCTGATGCATTTTATCTCTCCCTGCCTGGTTTTGTGACAGGGCTTGAACAGGAGGGCAGCCCTGGCTGTTGACATGAGGTGCATACTTTCCTGCACTATTTGAATTTTTTTGGCGCGTCTGCTGCTTCTTGGTGAGCAAATGATTGAGCAAACCCACAGGCTGGATGAAGGTGTCAGTCTCTATGTGCTGCTCAGTGCTTTGGTGTTGTCATCCGTGAGCTAGTCAGCTTATTCAATGTGAAAGGAGTCACCAACTTGATGAAAAGTCACAATGGTTTTACAGCAGAGTGTTTTCCTGTATTTCTGTGCAGCTGTTGCAAACTTGTTTCACTCTTTTCTGCATAAAAATCAGGCCTAGAAACTTTCCTTTCCTCTATCTTTTCTGAATGTTGAGTTTCTCATGCAATCACATCACTCCGGGAAGTGAAAAGTGAGAAAAATCCCTTTTTCCTGGTATCCTGTCCGTGGTCTTCCCGTTCCTGAAGCCCCCAACCCCTCCATGCAGTGTCATTTCCCCGGGGAGGAACTTGCCTGGTGCCCGGTTGGAGATGGCCTGATCCCAGTCACTCCATGGGGCTTATTTTTCCTATCTGCTGCTTGGATCTGCCAGGTGCCTTCTTCATCCCCTACCTCATCTTCCTCTTCACCTGTGGGATCCCTGTCTTCTTCCTGGAGACAGCGCTGGGGCAGTATACCAGCCAGGGAGGGGTGACAGCCTGGCGCAGGATCTGCCCCCTCTTTGAAGGTGAGTGGGGTAAGCCTGGGAGGGCATGGTGAGGTGGGGGAACCATAGGGCCCTGGGGGGATGAACAGTGACACCTCTCCCCACAGCTGAGGAGCACAGCCTGGGAGGGCCACTGGCTGCCCCTTTTCCAAAATCACCCTGGAAAAAATTGATTATATTTCTCGCCAAACAGTTCCCATCGTTACATTGCATCCCTGGTTTCCTTCATGGCCACGGTTTTGGCCAGGAGCTTTGCACCTAATCAAGGTTGTCCTCTGAGAGCTAAATCATGAAAATGCTTCTGGCAGTTATAAGGAACCTAAAGCATATTTTTATTATTTTAGGTTAATGCTATGTAATTGTTTTGAGTTTGCAGATGGCTTAAAACCTTAGTGGTGAAAGGTGTCAACTGCCTTAATAAATCATCAGCAGTCAGATCTGCTTCTAGCACTGTTTCAGCACAGTCATCCAGCCTCAAGCTACTCTCCATGATTCCTTTGAAGGTCTCGGTTGTCTCCTCTACATGTACCAAAACTTTTAGATGCTCCTCCAGCACGTCTCAGAGAAGGAGTGTGCTATTAATACAAATGCTTCCCAAACAAAAGTGAAAAGGGATGAAAGAACAAAAATGGATTTTGGTAGAAGAGGTGTTATTCAGCAGGTGGAGTGCCATCATATGTTTCTGTCCCTTTGGGTGGCTTTCCAACCATAATCTGACCATCCCCTACCCAGACTCCCTCCCATCACTACCCATTCACCAGGGAAGGCTGCAGTGGGGTTGCAGGAAGAGGGGGTCCCTGGGGCACCGGCTTGGACCCCCACTGATGCAGCACAGTGGGCTTTGAGAAGGAGGTGATGGCTCTGGTGGCTGCCCCACTGGCATTCATCCAGCAGCACAGTCAAAAGGCAGAGCAGCAGATGTACATGTTGGGTGAGCACCTCCCAAGGGGAGTCCTGTTCCCATCCCCTGGCACGTGCGTCACTTGCCTTCGGGGCTCACTTTCTGCAGGAATTGGCTACGCCTCACAGGTCATCGTCGTACTGCTGAACTTCTACTACATCATTGTCCTGGCCTGGGCCTTGTTTTATCTCTTCAGTTCATTCACCATCGACCTCCCCTGGGGCAGCTGTGACCATGAGTGGAACACAGGTGGGTGTTGAGCCCCCTCCCAATCCTCCACCAGATGCTGGCTGAGGGAAACTTGTTGCCCAGGGCCAAACCTCAGGAGAGTGGTTTACTCCTGCGTGTGTGTGACCACCGGTCATGAGAGTGGGGAGTCTGGGTGGCTGCAGTGCTGCTGGTACTTCTGGGGAAGAGGCTCAGTTGATCTGGGTCTTTCCTAAAGGCCACCAGTGCTGCCACTGCCCAACCACTTACAGCACCCAGCCAGTGCCATGCAGCAGTGGCCTCCCTGGTGGCTTCTGCTTTGGGCTTCAGCCACCATGGGCACCTTCCTTCCTGGCACCTTCCAGTCATCCTATGCTGTATGTTAGCCACAGACCCAGTGCTGATCGGGACTGCTCACGGTGGCCGCTGGAAGGAAAAATTAAACGCCATTGTTTCAATAGTCCTAGGTTCCTTCCAAGCCTTACCCTGGAGGGGACTCCTTTTGTGCATCTTTGGGACTACACAAAGTTTGTCTCAGAGTCAATGTCAACGAGTGTTGACACTGTGGATGGAAAGGGAGGAATTTTTCAGATCCTCTGGTACTCCAGCCACTGCTGCTTACACTCCCTCTCTCCCTGGGCCTCTCCTGCAGGGAACTGCATGGAGCTCCAGAAGGCGAACTCAACGCTCAATGTGACCAGTGAAAACGCCACCTCCCCTGTCATCGAGTTCTGGGAGTAAGTAAAGGACAGGCCTGTACCCCCCTTTCCTCCAGGTTATACCCTTCCTGGGCAAGGAACAAACCCTGCAGTGGCACATTCTGTCAACCCATCCTTGCCAAAAGAGGACACAAGAGAGGCAGCTGGACAGGTCAGAGTGAAGGCTCTCAGGGACAGAACCATCAGTCAAGGGTAACATTGCTAGGCTTGTGCTATTTGTCTGGAGCTGTGCTGGCATGCCTCTGAGCCGTCTGGCTTTGCCTTTCTCTGATGCTGTGTTCCTCCTGTCCCTTCAGACCTTTTGGGCTTCTCAGTCTCACTGACCTCCGTGATGGCTAGCTGAATGTGCAAGACCTTACCTCACTGATGCTTTTCCTCCTCTGGTCCTTGATATTTCGTTTATTGTCCTTTTCTCCCTAATTCCTCCTCTGCTGTTGCACTCTCCCTTTCTCCCTTTGTGCTGCTCCTTTCCCTGCCAGCTCCCTTGTTCTTCATTGCCGGCTGTGAGCTTCCTTATACAGTTGTTTCCTCCTGCAGCGTAGGTGAATTGACTGCACGTTCCCTATCCTGAAACTTTGGGTCAGACTTACCCAGGGTGCAAACCTCAATAAAACCAGTGACACTCCCTCAGGATATAGTGGCCATTACTCTGTGGTTTGGATTACAGTTTATATACCTGATGGATTATCCATTGCTCTTGTTCTGTTCGGACCAATCTGTTCCATGCAGTCCTTGACCTGCCTGGTGGCCGCATCCAGCGTAACCATGCTCAGGACACGGGTGCCAAGACTATAGGTGGGAGTGGATTGAGGTCTGTGGTTATCCACAAAGCAGCAGCTCTGCGATGGGTTTTTGTCTGCATGTTTTGCCAGCTGTAGCATGTTCAGCTGTTGAAGAGGAGACCTTGAAGCCCTGTGACATATTGCAGGAGTCCATGCTGGTGTCGCAGTAGGTGATCTCTTTCCTTTGAAACCCTGCTGCTGTGTGATATCAGCACGTTCCGAGGAGGATCTGGTGTGGTGGGTGGTGACTTCTGTATGTGGGCTAGTCGTCATCTTAAAAATAGAAAAAGAGGTGATGATTTCAGTTTAGAGTGACTAATATGCAAGCTATCCTGAGGAGAGCAGCTCACCAAAATAAAAATGAAGTGCTAGGGTCAGTTTACTTCACACTGAAATTTTCTCCCTCATTTTCATTGTTTTATTCCCTTGTATTAGTTATCCTGAGGAGCAGAGTAGTTTTATTTCTGGCAGGAAGGCATAGGCCTATTGTCTTGGGATCTCTGATGATCCTCAGCATCTCCTGGGAGAACGGGACCAGTTAAGCACTGAGCCCTGGCTAATAGACTGTGCAAGTAACCCCTCTCTGCCACTGTGAATTTAGATGGACGGATGGCTCTGCCCTCAGCAGCGCTGCGGGGGCTGTCAGCGCACGGAGCACACAGTACCTCCAGAGCATCCCCGGCTCAGCACAGGGATGCTGGCTTTGAACTTCAAAGTTCAAAAATTTTCTTTGTCTCCTGCGTTCTCCCTGAGCCTCCACTCTCCCTCTGTCTGCTGCTCACATGTGATTAGATGGTGGCCTTAGACTGCTCTTTCTGAGGCAGGCTGCTGGAAAAGATGGTGTTCACTGCTGTGACCATTGCTGTGTTACTGGGCGATAAGCACACGGAAATGGAAATTTCCACTGTCCGTTGCTGGTGATGCAGCACCTGTTCCTGCCCTCCCTGGGCAGGGAGGTAGGAGGCCACCATTTCCTCAAGAAGCACTGACTTTCCAGTGGGCTGCTGGCATGCTTCTGGGGCCTCTACTGGCTGCAGTACAGTGCCCAGTTAGTTACAGTCCGCTGGCACCCTTTCCCCACCAGTTACAGAGTCCATGTTCTTAGTAGCAGGTAAAAAGCAGCATGATGAAATGCATCTGGTGGAACAGTGTGATTTTTTTCTGACCCCGCTCTCATCCTCTCAATCTGCCCCAAGGCTG
The DNA here is from genome assembly GCF_017639655.2 of Falco naumanni. Lineage (NCBI taxonomy): Eukaryota > Metazoa > Chordata > Aves > Falconiformes > Falconidae > Falco > Falco naumanni. The sequence goes on from NC_054058.1 coordinate 24,894,296, forward strand.
TGGGGCAGGAAGGGAAGCAGTGTGTCTTAGGCTGCAGTTCTCCAGGAGTGTGAGTTTTATTTTGTGGGAATTGCTGTCTTTCGCAGCAGGGCAGGCATTGCTGCTGGGCCCCAGGGTGGTGCATGTCTCCCTCTGCCTGTCTCAGGCTTGGGGTTTTGGCACTTCACCATGGTGTTTCACACACAGATCCATCTGTGCAGTGTAGGAGATGGAGGAGGGCGAGTCCTTACTTTTGTAAGTGATGAAGAAGACTTGACATACACGTAGCATGGAAAGCTGCTATATGACCGGGGTGAGATAATAAGACTTTAGCTGAATCGAGGTCCATCTAGCCCAGGATCCTACCTCTATACTGGCTTAAAGAGGATGCCCAGGGTGGCCTCTTCTGACTGTGCAATGGGGATTATTTTGGTCTTGGTTAGGTCTTAGTCATGGTATGGGATGCTATGCTACTCTGGCTTCTAAGGTGAATTACGTAGCTAAAGACAGAAGTGTGCTATGGAGAAGGGGTTGGACAGCATTGCTTCCTGGGTGGTCCTGATGGATTCTGCACGGTAAGTGCAATGTATCATTCACTTTGAGCTGTGAAGCATGTCAGAAATGTAGGTGAACTTTGTAATGTGCATGAAAAAGGCCAGGGCAGAGCTTGCGTGTGCCAAGTGCTGCATGTTTTTGCAGGGAGAGAGCTCTTGCCCTGGAGGACAGGGTAGGTGAAGGGTGGGAGGACAGTGGAAGAAATGTCTTGGCCCAACAGGCCAACACTGGAGTGAGCAGAGAAGCAAGTGTCCATGTGTGATCTTCCAGGCTGGTAGTGCTCTTAAGAGGAGAGCACTGCTTGATTGCTTTGAGGCTTGCAGCTCAGACATGGGCCTTGTTAGTAAGACAGCTGTTCTCCCCAGAGCCGTCAGTATGGTGAGAAGCACTGTGGTGTTGGGAATGTTAGTGGCCAACATCAGTGACACTTGGATGTTCCTTTGCTCCCCCCCAATGCAGAAGGAGAGTGCTAAAGATTTCCGATGGCATCCAGCACCTGGGCAGCCTGCGCTGGGAGCTGGCTCTGTGTCTCTTGCTGGCATGGATCATCTGTTACTTCTGCATTTGGAAAGGGGTCAAGTCCACAGGCAAGGTGAGTCTTCGGTTTAGATCAAGCCTCTTCCCTTGATCACAGCTGGAGCAATTGATCTATTCACTTTTTGTACTTTCAGAGAGGTCCTAGGGATTGCCTGGGAGCCACCCTCTGAATAAGCTGGCAGGAGCCTCTGGGGCTCAACTTGCAGCATGAGTGTGAGCTAGGCTCTGTGTTTTGGGTACGAAAGGATGGGAGCACTGAGACATCTCCGAGCATTAACTTCCAAGATGTATATCCACATCTGGTCCCTCTGCATCCCCATGCCCAGGAGACCCTGCAGTCTTCCTATTTATGGGGTGGTTCCATGTTCCCTTGCCTCCCACCACAGTGTGAGCAAGCAGCATGATTTTGTCTTTGCTGGCAAATGCAGCTGGGAAATCTTCAATTTCATTAGATAGTAGCGAAGGTAACTCCGATAGCCTCAAAGCCTTCTCTGCCTCATCACCATGGGGGGTGGTGGTGGTGGTGTTCCTTTTTATTTTCTTCTTATTCATCCCAACAGTTCCTACAATAGCTCAGATTCCCCAGCAGTAAAGGTCTCCTTTCTCCCCCCGCCCTCTCCCGATAGTCATCACAGAGATATTTATTTGAATGCTTCTGGTAAGGGTTGGTGTGAACTGTTCAGCCTCCATCCCATGCTCCCTCTGTTGCAGAGTGTGCCACTGTGGTTTGCATTGACCCCATTTCTTAGTTTCTGCTACTGCCTCCTGACCCATTCCCAGCCAGCTTTGTCTGGAGCCAGCAAGAACAGATGGAAATGAAAAGGTTTAGTATGTTATCTAAATGGTGTCTTCTCCGCATGCTTTGAACAAGACATCGTGTGTGATGGGGTGTAAATTGTAGCTGCATCCATTTCCATCAAGTTGATGGCATGGATGTTAGCAGTTTCCCCTGCTTCCAGAAAGGTCTGGGATTATGAAACATGACAGGGAAATCAAGCAGCTTGCAGAGATGATATTTTCTGGTTTCTATGGAGTAAAATTAGAAGAAAAGAGCAATTGCTTGCTGTGGTGGCCTGGTAAAAGAAAGCAGAGGCAGTCTAATAACAGCAAATATGATACTAAGATACAGCAAACATAGTGTGGGAAGTGCTGAGAACAAATTCCATCTTATTTTAGATACAAGTTCTAGGTTAAATGCAAGTGCTTTTTAGCAAAAAGGACTAGTGATAGTGAGATCTTAAGTTCCTGAGAACAGAAACCTTCTTTCAGTAAAGCAACAGTGTCAATAGGTTTATCAACCCTCTGTGTACTTAATAATTCAACTAAAATGATGACTGTAGGAATACAACTCTGCTGGAGAAGAGATATATCTTGGTTCTGGGGATTTGCCTGTGGAGGGGCAAATGCCATGAGCTGAAATGACCCTACTCTGAACAGCAGCCGAGGTTCGCACCCTCCGACACAGGGACTGTCCATCCCAGAGGAGCACTTACAGATGCAGGAGGTTGTCACAGATGGAACCACTTTACCGAGGCATGTGGATCAGATTCAAATAAAACCCTGGATGTTGTTGACCAGCATGTGACTGAATGATCACACTGATCCCGGCAAGGTTCCTGGTGATGTAGTTAGTGTTAACAATGCCCAAGAAATAAAAAGATTGGGTCTGAGCCAAGCACTGAGTAATATCTCATTGGATCCAGATGTTCCTGTTGTTAAATAGAAGTTTGACACTCTTAATCCAGAAAAACAGTCTCCAAATTCAAACCTCTGGTCCCAGTGCAGATGTGACTGACCGCTGAGTGAAAAGCTTCACATGCTAGTTCATGCAGACTGTAAAGCACGTAGGATGTTCCCAAAATTTAAATCCAAATCATATGCCAGACAACTGGCAGTTTTTATTCTGAGCTCCTAAAACTGATGTTATTTAGACATCCAGCCAAGAATGTGCAACCTGACATCCTGGAAGAACATGCACCAGGGCTTTTCCTGAAGGAAAGATTTGGTGATTATACACGGGTGATTGTTAAGCTCGCGGGATCTGCAGATTTGATTAACTGTCACCGAAAAAGCTCTACACCGGACTCCTTGTAAATTTGAGAATGAAAGAAATAATGGTGTTTGCCTGTGCTGAAGAACACTGTCCCTGGGTTTCTTCAATATTCAGGATGCAGATTCAGAGGGACAGGGATGGATCTGCTCACAGAGACATCTCAGGCAATCATAAAACCCAGCAAGGAGGTATTTTTCACTGACCTCTGTGGTGTTATGCAAGACTGCGTAATATACAGAGCACAACACATGAAATGCATAGAAAACCTGGAGCTGCAGACAGAGATATTTGTCTAATAGTTTCGTTTTTCAAGGATGGGATAACTCTCAAATCCTTCTGCCTTTCCACATCACAAAACTGGATCACTGGAGTGTGTGTATCTTGACTTAGAGAGGGGCTTGCATTGCAGCATCAGGTGCTTCGGACATTGCTTTATTCAGACAGAGTACATCGGAGTGGATCCAGAAGAAAAATCTCTTTTTGAATCACTGCTCAAATCATAAGGATTACCCATGGGCAGAGCAAAAGTGGTCATACTGTCCAGGGAAATCATATGCTCATTCTTAGTAGGACCTCCACTAATGCAGAAGCTGCTATAGCTGTGGCAAAGCTTGCGACCCCTGCTCAGGGGTGGTGGGCTTTAGGTGGATTTTGAAACAGCTCATTCTGGATGGATGGGGAGGTGTGAGAAATAGATCATTTCACATCATTAGGTTTTGCAGTTCCTCCAGAGATGAGCGTTAGCTCTCTGGTGCATAACAGCCAAAGCTGAGGAAAGAGCTGCAGGGTAGCATTCAGGTGAAGTGTGCTGATGCGAGTCATCACTCAGCACATCCACACGGGAAAAAGCTGAAGGAGCAACATTTCTCTTTTGGCCTAGCATGATACAACAGACCAAGCAACTATTTTTCAAGGTGGTCAATAAGTCTTGAAGGTGCAGGATCAATGCAAAGGGTTTAATGATACTACTTGAATTGCTGAGGAGGCTGCACCAGCTCTTGATAACAGTTTGTTTGTGTGGGAAACACAGGCACGCTACAACAACTAGCCTGAATGGTCCTGAAAGTACCCTGGTAATCCCCAAATTGAGTGTTATATTTACCAGAGGTTGGAGTCCCTGAAAGTATTAGCTGACACTGGCCTGCAGCATTCCCCCAAGGAACACGGCTCCTTTGCTAGAAGGAAGGGATTTTAACCCTACCTGAGTACAGCTGCATTGCTTACGGGGCTAGGGGCATAAAAAGCAAGAGGGTACATTTAAAGGTCCTGTTTAGGTCTGCATCCTTGATGGCAAGTCTGAGATGTGCTGCCCTGCTCTGCATGCAGTGCCCATGTTGGGTATTTGAACAGGCGTCAGTCAGAGGCAGCGCCTGTGAGTCACTGCTGTGGGGAGCGGTGGGCACAGGTCAGTTGTCAGTGCCAGCCCTGAGTGGGGGACCCCCAGTGTTGTCCTTGCTGGTTCTTCAGTAGCAATCACGTTTCAGGGTGTATCTCTTATCTGCACATCCCTTCGCCCTTGCCACTAAATGCTGCGGAGAAGAGACTTTCCGTGTCTGACTCAGACTCTATTTGGGGTAGGGATGTACAGATGGATACTGGGGGGAGCTCCTTCTCTGATGCACATAGATATTACACCACTGGCTTCAGCAGAGCTGCTTTGACTCCTGGTGATGGCCTGGCTCGGGGTCTGGATTGCTCTTAGGGCTAGAAAGGTTTTCTCTGGCTGCAGACATGCCGTGGCAGATCACAGGTTTCCTGGGTGCATTTTAAAATGCATTTCTTTCTACTGCAAGTGACATCAAGGTGCTCACCAAGGCAGCCTGACTGGTCTCCTGCTGGTGCCCATCTCCCCAGGCTTGGGGTCTGGTGCCGGCACTGTGTGCTCTGGCCCATGCTGCTCACTTACACTTGTCCCTTCGTCTTCCTCACAGGTGGTGTATTTCACAGCCACGTTCCCATACCTCATGCTGGTTGTTCTGCTGATCAGGGGAGTCTCCCTGCCTGGGGCATCCCAGGGTATCCTCTTTTACCTTTATCCAGACCTCAGTCGCCTTGGGGACCCCCAGGTAAGGTGAAGGGGCGACTGAACGGCTGAGCTGTGCTTGCATGGATGCCTGTGGCTGTCCCCTCTCCTTTTTCTTTTCTCACTGTTTGTCTTCCAATTTCTTCTTTCTCCTGTTTTTCCCCTCTGTGGGTATAAGGCAGGGCTGTGATATTGGTGTGTGCTCTGACAGTCCCCAAGCTCTCTCTCACCCTCAGTTTTCACTTGTGCTGTTACTGTGTTTTCTAGTCTGAGTTGAATCTGAGTTGCCCAGGCATATGGGCAGTGGAATTTAACCCTTCATCACGAGTGGCACCAGCTGCCCCCCACCTTTCTTGAGGAGACTGCTGTGGAGGCAGCCAGTGCATGGGGTGCCACTCTCACCATGCCACCAGCTCATGGGGACAAGCCCCGCACCTGGCATTCGTGCTCTGGCTTCCCTGGGAAGCATGCCAGGTGCATGGATGGAGGGAGCCATGGCATGCTGCAGCAGCAGTCCCTGGGACCTGGCCACCCTCCTCGCCTCCCTGTCCCTGGTGAAAAATTCCTGCCTGTCTGACAGGAGGGTCAGTGCCCAACTGCTGCTTTTAATCTCTTTGGGACAAGTTTTTCCATGTTAAATCCTGGCTCCAGCTGAGCTGCTGTACCAGCCTTTGTGTGAAGGTGTTTCCAAAGGAGATTAAAGGGTGCCTGCCTGGAAAATAGGCCAGCAAAACCCTTCGTAACCCCATTAACCCTTTCTGTTCTGGTCCCAGTGCTGCCTTGGTTATTAATTTTGTGATGGGGGGCATAAGTGTGGGAGGAGGAATGGTTATGGCTGATCCTGCCCTTCCTGATGGAGGACAGAGGATCCCTGTTTGCTGTGGGTGGGGGTAGCAGTGTGTCAGGGACTGTGGGACTCTCCTGGGTCCTGCCTGTGCCACTGGTGCTGCGTGGCTCTGTGCAATCAGTTTGACTTACGGCTTCCGATCTGGGGAGCTAAACACGAGTGTCCGGTTTCCAGCTCCAGGCGGTCTGGTTTTTATCATGGGAAGGACTCAGAGTCCCTGCTCAGCTTTCTGGAAGTTGCTCTCTGGTCAAGGCTGCGCCTGAGCAGCGGGTGAAAAGCGTTGTTTCACAGTGCTGGCTGCTCTCTTGCTCTCTCTAGGAGGTGGGTACAGCTGGTACCTCGGTGTGAAGGTGCAGCAGGGCTTGGAAGGGGATGAGGACAGGTCTGTGTTTGGGGCTCCATTCGTGCTGATGAGGTGCCAGAGACTTCTGAAACGTAATAACATTTTTAAATGGTGCTCATTCACTAATGAAAAGTCCTGTTGTTACTGTGGCTGTGTTGCCCACGGGACTGAATTAAACCACTTCAGGCGTGGCAGGGTTTTACTTGTACTAGCTGTGTCCTCATTAGGTCCATCCTGGCAAACTTTTCCAATTACTGCCCAAGCTTTAGAAGCACAGCTTCTTTCCAGCCTGGAAAATGCTAATGCACTGGTGCAAAGGCAGAGTAACCCTTCAGAGCAAGAGGGTGGCTGGGGAAGGAAAACTTGCTCCGAACACCATCACTCCCCAATGAATGCTTCACTTCCACAGGAAAAAAAGCAGGAGCTGGTAGCAGTGGTTGCCTTCCTCCAGAGTGCTTTAACCATCCTATTGAACCCTGCAGCAGAGCTTGAGGCTTCTTTTGCATTTTCCCATCAGAGAGGGAAGGGAAGGGTTAGTGCCCCAAGCCCCACACACCGTGGTTGTGCCCACCTCTCTCTGTGCAGGGACTGCACGGGTCCTGCCAGCGCATCGGGCCAAGTTGATTATAATTGATTTGTGCTCAGAGGGTCATGAGCTGTAATTGTTTACCTGCAATCCTGCACTGCCTGGAAAAATGGAATATTCTTTAGTGCCTGTAAAGGGATTCTGGAAATAAAAATATTTCAAAATACCTTCTCCAGTCTAAGCCTTATGGTAAGGCATCTCAAGGGGAGGTTTAAACAAAGGGCAAACAATATACAAGGGGATAAAATCAAAACTCCCTTAAAGCGCATGAAAAACTAGGTGAAAAAAGGAGATGAATTATCTGGCAGATTCTACCAGGGGAACAGCAGCAGCTGAGATGTGATTAAGTGTCAGAATATCGGATTGGTGTGTGGAAATCATTGCTCTTTACCTGCCAAATGACCTTGGACAGAACTGGGAAATCCTGCCTATGAAAGCTCAGGCTAGCTGATTGATGGCGGTCTCCTCTGGCCATGGAGTCTACAATGCCCATGGAGTCTACGATCTTCCTGCACCTTCATTTTCTACATCTATGAAATGCTTGTAATTAAAATGATAAATAAAATGCATTTGATAGGTAGATCAGACTATACAGAGAAACTGCCAAAGGTTTTGAATAGTGAAGTCCAGTTCTGCTCAAATACAAGCAGTTAACAGCAAAACTGCCAGAGAATCTCTTTTGAACTGTATGCCCTCAAACTAAAACACCCAAAATAGGAACCCCATAGTTTGTTTTTTATTTGTATAATATTCAGTATTACGTTGTTAGCGTGCCAGCCATTACTAGACCTAAATTTCTCTCCCCTTCTTGACTGCATTTTCTGTGCTTCAGGAGGTTTCCACTTTACTCCATAGCGAGACTTGTGTTTTGACCAAAAGGGGGTCTTCAGGGTTGTTGACCATTTTCCACTTTTGATCACTCCATGCTTTGCAATTATCTTTGCGACAATTTTTTCAATTGTTTATTTCAGTAGATAACGCTGGAGATTTGTGGATGTGATTAAGGAGAGGGATGCACAGTGTGATCCACTAGCAGGAAGTTGAAATGAGAGGAATTCAGAGTAGAAATAAGGTTTTAAGTGTGGGAAACTTGCCATTAGAACTTTTCTCAGGCACTGGCAGGCTGTCCATTGCTTGATGCTTTCATACCACGACCAGGCACTGTTTTAATATACAGATTGATTTAAGGAGAGGACTGGTGGGCTTGATGCAGAAAGTGCTAGCTGTGTGTTTGTGTTTGCTTTAAAGGGAAGAGTGGTCTCCCTTCACTCTGGTATCAAGTCTCAAGCAGTTTTAGCTAAAATTTCATTAGATTTAATGAGTGAAGATGGAGAATGAGTTAAATTCAGCAGCCCCTGAGCATATCCTTCTCTGGAAAAAGCAGCAAATGTTTCTCAAAACCTCCCACTCTTGTTTTCCTCTTGAAATTTCCCCAAAACCCACCACCTTGCTGTATGTCCTTGTACTTTATCCAGTCTTTGTATGAAGGAAGATCTTTGTGTGATGAGCCACTTTCCATCCAGCCTAGACATGCTGAAGGCCCTGGCGGGGGCTGTGCCCCTGGTCCTGGGGGCAGGGGAGCACTGGTGGTGCTGAGGACCAGCAGAGAACCCACAGCTCTGCAGATACCCTGTAAACAGTCCCCACTGCTACACCTGCACAACACCATGCCGGGATAGCCTGACTTGCTTTGCACAGCTAAATTCAGAGATTACCTTCATCCAGCCTCTGCTTCTTGTTGTCTCTCCCTCTCATCTGCACTACTTTTCAAATAACCTTCCCTATATCCCTCTAATTTTCTTTCACCCATTTCCCTGCTGGTTGCTTTTTGGAGCAGCATTTGCCCCTTCAGAGTCCCCACAGGCTCCTGCTTCCCAGCGGATGTGGCAGGAAGGGGAGGCAAGAGGTGAAGCTCTGTGTGGGGCTGTCTGCTGTGTCCTGTGGCCAGGAAGGGGGGCTGCCAGGGGTCTGGCTCATGGTTTGCACCGGAGTAGTTCTTGCTGTTGCACTGAGGATAAGCCCTCTGGCCACCACAGGGAGCACGGGAGGTGCCTGCATCTTGCAGGACTGTGACCTGCTGGGTTAACCATGGACCCCTGTAGCCATGCTGGGGAAGGGGTCAAAGCCCCCAGATCCTCTCCAAATTCAGGTCCCCCCTGCTGCTGCTCCACAGCCCGTGAGAGCTGCTGCTTCCCAGCAAGAGGAGAGGGTGACTGTAGGCCTGCTAAATATTATTTGTTCCCCTTATTTATTTTTTTCCCAGCAAGCCTTTAACTTGACCCTGCGTGCTCGGTTTGTGCTGTTGCCGGCCCCCTGCTTCCCCTTTCTGAAGGCCAGCATGTTTGTTTTTGTGCTGGAGGGCGACCCACTGTGCTTGTGCGTGGATTCGTGCGCTGGCGGGGCTGCTGCTGGCATGCTGAGCTGGCTCCTGCCACGCAGCATTGCAGCCTGGCCCCATGCCCCCCAGCCCCGGCAGAAGGTCTGCGAGCCCAGGCACCGCTGCCTGGCCTGCCTGGGGAGTGGAGGGCAGATACCGGGCAGCAGAGAGGGACAGCTTGCAGCTCCCACAGCAGGCTGAAGGGCCTTGGGGCTGGCATCTTCTCCTCTGCCTTGCTGGAACAATGCATCTGCATGGGGTGAACCACAGCTGTATTTACCTTGGGGCTTCCTCCTCCTCCTCCCACGCTTCTCACCAGCCCTGCCAGCATGGGACCTGGGTGGCTGGCTGGCTGCAGCCATGCGGTCCTGCTGAGTCTGACCTCGGTGCTGACATAGCAGGAAGGAATAAAGCTGTCTTTCTGTCTGCAAACATCAGGGCAGGGAGGACTGTAAAGTCCAGCTTCCCAGGTAGCAAGGAGCATCCCTCGGAGCATCCCTTGCCCCTCTGCATCACGCTGGGTCAGGCAGCTGTGTTCTTTGGGACAAACCAGAAAGCTGTTTGTTTTCTTCAAGAGGGATGCTGAGGTGCTGGAGTGTGTCCAGAGAAGGGCAACAAAGCTGGTGAAGGGTCTGGAGCCACAAGTGTTAGGAGGAGCAGCCGAGGGAAATGTGGTGGTTTAGCCTGGAGAGGAGGAGACTCAGAGGGGACGTTATTGCTCTTTACAGCTGCCTGACAGGGGGCTGTAGGCAGGTGGGTGTTGGTCTCTTCTCCCAGGTAACAAGCAACAGGACAAGAGGAAAATGGTTCAAGTTGCACCAGGGGACGTTTAAGTTGGATATTAGGAAAAATTTCTTCACTGAAAGGGCTGCACAGGGAGGTGGCAAAATCACCATGCCTGAAGGTATTTAAAAAGCATGTACATGTGGTGCTTAGGGACACGGTTTAGTGATGGACTTGGCAGGCCCAGGATAATGGTTGGACTTGATGATCTTAAAGTTTTCTTCCAACCTAAATGATTCTATGGCTCTTGATGTGATTAAAGAAACCCCAGCAGCAGGGGAGCCCTCCTGGGTGTAAAATGTCTCTGTGGGTTGGCAGGTGCCCCAAGGTGTGTGAGTTACAGGAGGTTGGTGCTCTCTGGCGGGCCATTGCGGGGGCACTGAATGCCAGCACAGGGAGATCAGCTGGTGAGCGACGCTGCCGTCCCACACTTGCAAGGAGCCCAAGGGTGTATTTTCAGAGCAGCTGGGGCTTAGGGCTGGGCACATGAGGCTTGGCTGGGCATAGGGTGGCCAGAAGGACCGTGAATACTTTACAGAAATGGCAATGCACTGACTCGTACCCCTCCTGAGGTAAAAGAGGATGAGGGAAAGCGTTGGCTGGGGCTGTGCAGCATGGCAGTGCGCTTTTTGCAGCAGGGCCTCAGGGCTGCACAGCCTTGTGCCGCTGCAGTACTGTGGGACATGGACTGGGTCTCTGGGCTAGGGCCTGTGGGCCGGTCCTGAATGAAGCAGGAAAGACAATAATCTGGAAACTGTGCCCTGGATGTCTTGAGGTGAAACCTTAGGAATCAGGATCTCCTCTTTTAAAAAAGGCTGGGCTGAAGCAATGGGTTTGTATGGTGCAGTGGGTGGCTGGTGGGTAGCACTAGTGCCACAGGCCAACTCGTGAGTTGTGATGCCAGAAGTGAAAAAGATGCTGGCTGAATCACAGCTCAAGACTTGGGGTGGTTTTTGCTCTCTGCTCTGCATTACACCAAGCATGACTCTACACGCAGCATGTATCTACCCCATGCTGCATCATCTCTGCTTTCTGGTGGGGACAATTTGGCACTTCTCAGCATGGCACCTGTATTTGATCTATGACATACACTGGAGTTCAATAACTTTTTGCTCAAAAATGGTCTTTACTGTTATTTCTAATGCTTTGAGATCTTCCTAAGGAAGGATCTGTTTCAGTACAGGGGGCAATTAAATTCCAGTACCTGTAATAAAGCAAATATTGCTGAGAAAATTAAGGGGCAAAGAACATGTCCTCTTACAGGCCATAACCATCTTGGATAACTGCAGCTCAGGTGTGAAGGCTTTGGCTAAAAAGAGAGAGTAGGAGGTTATTACAAACTGCAGTAAAAAACATGTTCAAGGAAATTGAATTATGAATTAAATAAACTGGGTGGCTTAGAAAACAGCAGACAACAATCAAATCAAAATGCCCATGCTGCCAATGTGCCAGCGAATTCTGAACAGGATAAACTTTACCAGCCTCTTTGGGAGCAGTGGCCAGAGAACAGCAGCATGCTTTTATCTTTGGGGGAAAGAGAGCCCTGCCTGACCCCGGCGAGCCTCTTTAGTCAGAATGGAAATATTAAAATAATGAAAGGCTGTGGATCAGCAGTACAGGAGGGAAAGAAGGGTTTTGGAAGGGTTGAAAAAAAACATTACTCTGAGTCACTGCAGGGAGAGAAATGAGCACAGTCAGCAGGTGGAGGAGGGAAGATTTGTGTTGCTGTTTTCTGAAGTAGAGTGGTCTATGTAGCCCCCATGAACCCATGGTGCTGGGTGGGCAGCAGCGCTTCTTGTGAGGGGCTTGAGGAGGAGGATGGAGCACAGATGGGCTGAGGCCCCTTCTGACCCCAGTGATCCTGTGGTCCTGGGACTTGCTGCTACTGCTTGGCTCCCTCACTAGTGGGTCAGGAGCACCCTGGCATCAGTCTTGTTGCAGTCCATTGACCACCAGGCAACTTGGGAACTGCCAGGGGGCCAGGAAGAACGTAAAGGTGGCTTGGTCTTTGGCCCATGAGCTGCAGTAACCTTTTAAAATGGGAAATAAAGTGCACGCAGCCTGAGCTGTTGCTCACAGTCATGCTGACTAAGCAGGATCATAAGCTCTGCGAGCCAAGCTTAGCTTTATTTACAGTTTCAGCCAGGGGCTGCCTTGCTTCAAAGGGAAGCATATGCTCAGGCAGGTCCTATATTCCCTAAAAACATCCCTTTGGGGTTGGTCTCCCACACAGCCCAGTGCGCACCCCACAGGTGTTGCGTTGGGCAGAGCAAGCAGCGGAATGGGGAGCCCGCAGACCCCATGCTGGTCTCTGCTGCACAGTCGAGGGTATCACTGGGTTTTAGAAATGAGCCACTTCATAAGGCACAGAGCTAAGGAAGCTTGGTGTCTCGATTATTTGGCTTCTACCATGGCTGGTAAAGCACCAGTTCTTTTCCTGCCCCTGGGATATTTCTCTACAAATCAGAGGTTTGATCTCACTCCCTATGAAATTGTGAGCAGGGTTTCCATGGACTGAAGAGAAGATAGTGGGGCTGAATATTAGCTAAGTTGCTTGCAGAACAGTCAGGGAGAGCAATTTTCCCAAATCTAGCCCTAGCAGCACTTTCCTTTCTCTCCCTGTAGACTGTGCTGCTGGTCCTGCAGCAGTGGGCAGGGAGAGGATTTGTTCTGTGCAGCTGTCCCTTGAGCTAAAAGTGGAATTTCCTCCAGAAAATCACAGCTGATGGGATTGTAACCTCCCTTTGTAAGGCCTATCAGACTAGGAGGGAGAAGAGGTAAATATGAAACAAAACCTCTCTCCCCATGGTTACTCTTTGGCCAGTATGGAAGAGAAAAGGCAGAATCATGCATTGGTGAGGGTGGCCTGAGCAACAGGGGCTGTCAGGCAAGTTCTGCCTGGCTGACCATTGCCCCAGGACATGAGGTCTCGGCTGACATGTACGGGTGTGATTTGGAGCCATCAAAACTGCTGTGGTACTTTCCATTGACTTCTGTTCTTCTCAGAGGGGGGATCCAGGGCAAGGCTGGTGTTTGTCCGAGGCTCACCAGCACTGCCACTCTGGGGAAGGAGGATATAGCCAAATGGAGACTTTACTCATTAAAGTTGTCCCCGTACTACTTCTGCTTTTTTTTCATGACTAGCTTCTCTTTTGTCTCTAGAATGTGTCTACCCTTCACTTGAATAATTGTCTTATCTCTATTTTATAAACCCCTTAGGAAGAAAGATCTTAGAAAAAAGAGGGTTTAATTAACAATCTTTGTCATTGCTTCATTTCTCACTGTTGGTTCCTGCTTTTGCTGTTCTCTGTAGAAGGCAGTGGTTGCATTGGTGACAGCACACAGCTAGGCTTTCAGATCAAATTTGGCATTGACAAATGTCAGCCTTGGAGCACTGGGACATGTTACTGACAGTGAGAGTGAGGCGGAGTTCAAAGTTGCCTCATGGGACTAACAGCGTTCTTGCATTTTCTTTTAAGAGCTGTCTTTTGCAAACAACTCTATTTCTAGTATTCCTCCCCAGTTAATTTTCTTTTAAGTTTTGGAGCTTTTAAATTAGGTCTTGGAGAGAAGGGCCACCACCAGAAGCTGTATGTACCCGTGCCACCCAGTGGGAGTCCAGGCTTGCCCAAATCAAGTCCACCTCCTCAGCTAGCAGAGGGCTCCTTCAGCTCTTGTGGAAAGTGCTCATCGGGCCTCTCACTGCTAAGAGGCTCTGGAAGGTCACGGAGTTCTGTAGATTTGTCCAAGCAAGAAAGGGATGATGATGAAGAGCTACATGTGTTGTGGATTTGCAACAGTCATGGTGCACCCCTTCGGCACTTTTAACATCCCGCTGGGTGTCTCACTGAGCACTGTAACTCCTGCCTCTGTATAACCTGCCCCTAGAAAAAGCTTGTCTAAATGCTGGGTACTGCCAGCATCCCAGTCACTGACATTTCTGTTGGTTATGGCAGCCCCTGGGGCTTCGCATCCATGCAGTGTCTGCGCTCTGTGCTGGCCTTATCTTCTCACCTATGTTTGCATCTCCTTGCAGGTCTGGATGGATGCAGGCACTCAAATCTTCTTTTCGTATGCCATTTGTCTGGGATGCCTGACAGCTCTGGGCAGCTATAACAAATACCATAACAACTGCTACAGGTAACTGGAGCATGGCTCTGCTGCCTAGAGCCTTTCCTTCCCTGAACATCAGTGTACATAAGCTGGTGAACTGCTGGAGGCTACTGGCCTTTTGAAGTGTCATGTTTTCTGTTTCTGCTTAAGGCATAAGAAAACTCTTTCCAGGTGTTTTCTCCCTAGATCGAGCTCTCTGTGCTGCCTACCCAAGGGAACTTTCTGCCCATGCCATGGCTGACAAATCCCCTCTTCCACACCAGATGAGGCCCAGCAAAGTCAGATCCTCTTTGCCAGCTTTGTGACCCCAGCCCACACCACAACCTCCCCTATTACATGGGTGCATAAGTAGCCACAGCAGGAGCAGAGCTGTGAGATGTAATGGCTCTAGACTGAAGTCTTTTCATGTGGTGATTTATCCTTCCTTGGTCCAACTGGACCTAGTGTCTTGCACAGTTGTCAGTGCTCTGGGTTCCTATATGCTATCTGTGGTCTACCTGCATAGCCTGCAGGTATGACTTCTGTTTCTTGCGCACTCTCCTCATGCTGCGCTGCCCTTGAACAGAGATAGGCCAGGTTACTGAATAGAATCAGGCTGTCAAGTTGAAGTGGTCAGGTGAAAATAAACTCATTTTGCTGTAGATGTATCCAGCATCTGGAGCTGTATCCCCAGGGGTAAAAAGGCTAACATGAGTGGAAGAGGCCACTTCTAGGTAAAACTATCCACCTTCCTTCCTACTCTTCCTCTGCTGACTGTGTTACTCCTGGCACTGGGTCCTCCCCCATTCTTTTAAACTGAAAGTTGTGGTTGTTGCCATGGAAGGGCCAGACAGACCACTGGCTACATGGTTCTTGCTTGGCATCTTTCTCTTCACCTTAGGAAAAATTCACCCCTGCTGTAGGGATACCTCTCCAACATTAGCTGGGCTGGGATTGGATTCCTCTTCCTTTTCGTGTCCCTTCTTCCATATACAGTTTTGAGGAAAAAAAGCTGCAGGAAAAGAAGAGATAACGGATCTGTCTCTGGCCTGCTGCATGTCCTTGGGCATTACCTCTTTGCATCTTCAGTCTAGATGTGTGGCATAGAGGTGATGACAGGGGCTGCTTATCAGCAAGGTTGTAAAGAGCTATTATAACTGCAGCTGGAAGATACTATAGAAAGGGGAGGGATGTCTGTTTGCACACAGACCTTTTATGTTATTTGGTTTTGCTAGGGAAATTGTTCTGTTTTGGAGTCAAATCTCCAACCAGCCTCTTCCCAGGCATGGACTCATTTTAATGACTTGGTCCTGTGTTCTGCAGCCTTGGTTTGCATAGGAAGACAGGACCAGGCTTTAACAGGGCACAGGGACACCAGCATGATGCCCTACTCAGTTATCCCAGGCCAGGTGTAGCCTTTGCTGGCCTGGAAGACAAAAAGATGTGGGCAGGAGGGACCATGTTCATATGGCAGCAGCCCAAGATGGCACCAAACGGCATAGACCATTTCTTGTTTTCTGGGTCAGTAAGGGGTATCATCAGGGCTCCCTGGCCCCCTTTTGGGTGCAAATCTTGAGAGACCTCTTTGCTCTGGCCACTCCCTGTGTTACCTTCCACCGCAGCACTCCTTCCCACTTGCCAGGTGACTGGAGAGCACCTTCCAGCCCATGCTTTTCCAAGGAGGGTTTGACCTGTCATGCATACATCCAGAGGAAAGAGGGAGAAACAGGGGAAAGGAAGAGGAACTATTTGAGATAAATGGTAATTAGTATAAAATGTCTGAGAATATAATTTGAGTAGAGAGCAGGCAGTTAATAGCAACTGGAGAAACTGGGTTCTGGCATGGGCTTCTCGTTGGGTTAGCTGAGCTTGGTGGAGCGTGACCCTCCTTACCAGCCAGGAGATTTGCTGGGGCTTACTCTGCTGGCCTCTTTCAACCTCTCCTGCCTTAGAAACCAAGTGCAAAGGCAGAGCAATGGCATTAGGTGCTGTACAGTCCTTGACAATATGAAGAGCTGTGCTTTGGAAGGAATATTCTGAATTTGTATGGCATAGGGGCTCTGTGTGAACTGTACTTTTTCCTCTAGAAATGCTTGCAAACTGTGAATAGATCTAGTTAACATGCAGGGAGGAGCATGAACCCCCCCAAATGCTAGATACCTAAAGAAAATCACATTGGATTTGCAGAGTAGAATTTAATAAAGTCAGAGCAGGCCATGAAATGCCAGAAGGGGTGCATTCAGTTTGGTTCGGAATAACTTGGAAAGATGTTGCAAATGTTATTGTTTCCCCAGGGTTGCAGTCAGAAGAGGACTAGGGAGACTGGAGCATGAAGAGGAATTGGATAGATAAGAAATGTTTAGTTTAAAGAGTAGATGGGTGAGAATGAGATGAAACAGAGACAAAAGGGAACAGATCAGTGAAAATAAAGTGGATGGCTCTGTTCGGTTTTTTTCTCATGATGCAAGGACCAGGAGATAACTAGTAGTGTGAGAACCAAGATGATTTTAAATGGTCTGAGAAATCTATTGAGGAAAAAAAATCCATGTTCCCTTCCCAGACAAAAACAATATCTTGTACTGCCTGCTACAGGAGGGACCAGGGGAGAGAAAGGAAAAAATTTAAAACTCCAGGCATTTAGATGTGTAGCAAGGCTGTCTCATGAGCAAGAAGCTCAGGTGAGGAATGCATCTTTACACTGTCTTTAGAGAAGGCTTTCCCTGGGGGGAGGCTCCTGCTGTGTTGCCCACCCTGGGGCATCTTCCTGCAGCTCCTGGTGCTGAGCTGAGCTGTGGGGATGCTGGGAGAGAGGCTCTGCTGTGGGCATAGTGGCTGAGGCAGAAGAGTGTGTGCTGCCCCGGGGGGCTGCCACGAGGTGTGCATCGTACTTGGATCCCCACCTGGCTGATGCTGTGCCCCCTCCTCCCAGGGACTGTGTGGCCCTCTGCTTCCTCAACAGCGGCACCAGCTTTGTGGCTGGCTTTGCCATCTTCTCCATCCTGGGCTTCATGGCAGGGGAGCAGGGTGTGCCCATCGCTGAAGTGGCTGAATCGGGTGAGTGGGGACTGTGGTGGGATGGGGCGGTTGGGGTGCTGCTGCTTGCACCCCGGAAACAGGGGCATGCCTGCTGGGCACCCACCTTAAGGTGATGGGTGTTGCAGCTGCAGGTTCCTACCCTGGCAGGCAGCTCTGCTCTCTGCCTCCAAAAACCAGGCAGAAACAAGTGCACACTCATGAAATATGAAGATGTAATGACTGTCTCTTGAGGTTAATATAAGCTGCCTCTAAGGGTAAGGGTTAGGGTTAGGCAGCTACTGTCTCTTGGTGTGGGGGTGAGGTGCCTGCATGGCATACGCCCAGGCTTGTCCTGTGCTCCCCTGGGCTCAGAGGCTTTCCTTGGCTCCCAGCTCTTGCGATGGTGATGCAGCTGGAGTTTGCTGTGTTGCCTTTCCCTCCCTTCCTGCTGGGCTCTTCCACCCCTCGAGGAACCTGGGTTTCATGCACAGCACTGCTATAACTGGAGTGAGAGGCTGCATGGCTGAAGCCTGTGCTTTGGCTGGGTGGCTCTCTGCACCAGCTGTGTTGTGCCACTGCCATGCCGAATCCCACTCTGAAAACCATTCTCCCCCCAGGGCCTGGCCTGGCGTTCATCGCCTACCCTCGGGCTGTGGTCATGCTGCCCTTCTCCCCACTCTGGGCATGCTTCTTCTTCCTGATGGTTGTTTTGCTGGGACTGGACAGCCAGGTAAAGGTGCAGGTGCAGGGCAATTCCCTTCCACACAAAAGCCACTGTCTCTTTGGGACAGGCATGAACTTGGCTGAGGGGGTGGCAGTGGGGCTGGGGAACAAGTCAGAACAGGCTGATAGAAGTGGGATCTCTGCTTTTTGCAGTTTGTCTGTGTGGAGAGCCTTGTTACAGCTCTTGTGGACATGTACCCCACCATCTTCCGCAAGAAGAACCGCCGAGAGATCCTCATCCTGCTGGTCTCCATCCTCTCCTATCTGGTCGGGTTGGTGATGCTCACAGAGGTATTTTGGGCTCAGACCACCTGCATGGTGCTTGCTGGGTCTAAGTTCCTCCCCCCCGGCAGAGGGGGCCTGGTGGGTGGGGGGGTCCATGCTGGGCTGAGAGCTTGCTGGTGAGGCCCATGCTGCTGCACAGTGCCTGCGGGAGGCTGCCCTTCCCTCCCTCAGGTATTCACCTTTTCCCTTCCAGCCCTCACCCCTTGTGCCAGTCACAGTCCTGACACTTCTCCTGCCGAGACTGATAGTTGGAGCTCTGGACAGCCCATATTTTGGTTATAGTTTTATCTTTACATGAGCCAAACCTTTACAGCTGTAGCCTGTTGCATGGTGAGGGGAGCACCTTTGTCCTCTTTCCTCCTGGATGGAGCTACACGAACACTTCGTGTAAGGAAACTTGGTGGGCCTGAGTGCACCCTGTATCTATTACACTGGTTTCCTATATATTCCCTTGTTCTGATTAATTGCCTGAAAGTTAAACTGTTCTAGTTTAAAACCTTTAATTCCTCCTAGCACTGTGTGTGTGTGTGTATTGATGCTGCCATGATGCTCTGCTTCTTCTGTTTCCATTTGGGCACGATTTTGAAAAAGCTGCCTTTGAAGTTGTACCTGCAGCTTTATGTGTGGGTGTAACTGCGGCCCATTTCGTAGCCAGCCTGGCAGACCCGGGCGGTGAAACAGCCAGGCCGCCAGCCTCCGGGCCCACAGCAACAGGTGCTTGCAAAACTGCATGCACAGCAACTTCTCTTTGCAAATTAGGATGCTAAAGTAAATTGCACGCATTTTGTCTATTAAGGGGGTTTCCAACCTCACTTCAGCTACAAGAGTTGCTTTTGTCTATCTTCTAAAATATCCCCACGATCTCTGGCAGTCACTTGCCCTCCCCTGCTCTGCACTGGAATGAAGGGTTGCAGAGACTCCTAAAAGCAGGGCATCTGCATGTCTTCATCAGGCCTTGAGCACAAGGGATGTGGCCTTTGCTGTTGGCTAAAGCCCTGTCCCAGAGAGAGAAAGGTGCTTCCAGCTCTGGGGAAGACGTTGAATTTGTTTCCTACTCTGGCTGGAGCTCTTTGCCTGTGCCTGATTCCTCTCCTCTCTCTCCCTCCCCACCTCGCCTTGCTGCCCACTTGGCTCTTCCCAGGGTGGGATGTATGTCTTCCAGCTCTTTGATTACTATGCTGCCAGTGGCATGTGCCTGCTCTTTGTGGCCATCTTCGAGACTCTCTGCATCGCCTGGGTCTATGGTGAGTATGAACCAGGGGGGTCCCCAGCTCTGGTCTCTCAGGCTTTTGCTTGGTCCATCCTCAAAATGCTGGTCTGTAGCTCATCTTGGCAATTGCTTCACAGCGCAAGGCAGACCTCTAAACCCTTGCTTTGGTGCCCCTAGACTCAGCTGGTGAGGGCTTCCTCACAGCAACACCATGGAGGATTTGTGTGGCCAGGTATCCCCAGCACGTTCCTACGTGCCCCTGCTTTTGGGGCCCTCCTTCCCTGGGGACTTGGAGCTGGCTGGGAAATCTCCCAGTGTGTGTATAGAGGAGTCTGAGACCCTCAAACATTTTTGAGAGCTCTCTCAGTCTTGACATTCACTAGAGATGGGTAAAACCTGGGTTTGGGTCTCAGCCTGGGTGCAGGTCCTAGCCTGGGAGATGCTGAGAGGCTGGCCCTGCTGACCCATCCGCTCTGGGGCAGGATGTTAATCCAGGACAAAGACTGAAGCTGGCCACACTCCTGGCAAACTCCTCAACAGGGCTGTCAGCTATGCTGAATTTACTGCCTTATATTCTGGGGAGCATCCAAACAGTCATGAAGCAGGATCCTGGACATGCAGACCCTGCTGCTTTCCTTCTTTAGTAGCAGCAAGGCATCCTTCCCATCTTCTGCAGGTGCTGAGCGTTTCTATGATAACATTGAAGATATGATCGGCTACCGGCCATGGCCCGTCATCAAATACTGCTGGCTTTTCATCACCCCGGCCGTTTGCATGGTGAGGGCCCACAGGAAGGGGAACTGTGGGGAGGAAGCTGGGCAGAGATGGGTGCTCCGAGATATAGTAGATACCTACATATATACAGAGGGATGTGCATGTATAGGGGTTGTGTGGCCTGTACTATGGGACCCTGTTGCTCTGTGTGTTTGCAGTTCTGGGGGCCAGGCGTAGGGGTTAACAACGGGGAGAGGGGCCTGGCTCAGCAGTGATGGAGGTGTCTGCTGGTGGGGCAAGTTCCTTGCTGCCATGCCCAGTGCTGCACATGGGGGCTGTCCCGGCAAAGCTTGCTTGACTGGTGTG
Source organism: Falco naumanni (assembly GCF_017639655.2). Taxonomy (NCBI): domain Eukaryota; kingdom Metazoa; phylum Chordata; class Aves; order Falconiformes; family Falconidae; genus Falco; species Falco naumanni. The sequence continues at coordinate 24,914,784 of NC_054058.1, forward strand.
CTCTCTGTTGCTGTCTTAGGGAGCTTTTTGTTACCATGAGACTCTGTGCAGATGTGGACTCACCAGGAAGAGCTCTCTTGGCTCATGTTGTTGATTTTCTTGATCTTTTTCTCTTGGTTTCTTCCACCTTGCCAGGCAACCTTCCTGTTTTCTCTGATCAAATACACACCACTGACTTATAACAAGAAGTATGTGTACCCATGGTGGGGAGACACCCTGGGCTGGCTGCTGGCCCTCTCCTCCATGGTATGCATTCCTCTCTGGATCGTCTACAAACTCTCCACCATCAAAGGCTCCCTCAGAGAGGTGAGGCTGGTGCTCTGGGATCAGGGCATGCGCTGTGCTTCTGTATTGAAATCCAGCCTTGCAGGGGAATGATTTGTGAGTTGCAAGTTAATTAGCAGGGAGCCTAGAATAAATTGATTGAATGAGTCCATTGCTATAACAGACTTAGTTTTTTTATGTTCTGCCTGGCTGGAGGGCTGCTCCAAGATGGCTGTTGCCTCTTGGTACCCTTTGTTTAGTGCTTCTGCCTCTTTGCAAGCACCATTGGGAAAAAGTTCATTCAGTGGAGAGTATAAAGATGGTCCCCAGTGCCTCAAGCCAGTTTGGAGGTTGCCCTTGACTGAGCTTTGAAGACTTGTTCTGAGAAAGCTCCAGATCCCATGAGTGTTGTGGGCAGCTGAGTTCCCCAGTCTATGCTGAGGCCATAGGGATAGAGGGGAAGGGATCACTGGGAGTTTGAAGTTTCCATCACAGCCTCAGTGCCCTGGACCTGCCCAGTTCTCAGAGCTGCTGTGACCCATTGCTGGTTGCCCTGAATGAGCATTGGGAGGGCAGGGAGCTGGCAAACAGACCTTGCTCCAGACAGGCATCCTGCCCCTGCCATGGCTCATGGTTTCAGGGGGAGGTTTCACAAACAGTCCTGAAACCCCAGGATACCACCTGTTCTCCCAGGATACCACCCAGGAGCACTCCCATAAGTGTTCAAGAATGGGTTGTGAACAGCAATGGGTCCCTGACCAGTGTGTCCAGTACAGACAGGGAGGAGTGGGCACAGCTGCAAGAGCATGGTCTGCACCATGCTGTCTGACACAGAGGGTAGCCCCTTATGCCCTTGCTGTCCCAGTTAAAGACAAACCTGTGGGTACAGGCTCTCCCTTTGCAGCCTGTGCTGCTGGAGGGGATGACCTGGAGGTACTTGGGCACGAGCCTTTCTTTGGACTGCTTTCTAGCCCTGGCCTGGAACAAATGGAGGACAGAGCTTTCCTACTGTCTCTCATGTGCTCTGTGCTTGTCCTGAAACAAGTGGTTGAAAGATGAGTTTATCCCCTCAGTTTCTGATGTGCCAACTGTCCTTATTTGGGACATCCCTGGCATTTAGGGACCAGGCCTGCAGCCTGGCCTGACCGGCTGAATGATACCCATGACTGGAAGGGGAGGACCCAGGTCACCTTTTGTCTTTGCAGCTGTGTTCAATGCCTGCCTTTGCCTTCCAGAGGCTCCGCCAGCTCACCTGCCCATTTGAGGACTTGCCTTCCAGGCCTGGAACAGGACAGCACCTTCCCTCCACCAGAGCTGACCTCCTGATGCTGACAGAGCTAGAATCTCATTGCTAGGATCAGTGTGGCTCTCCCTCCCGCCCCCCAGGATGGTTTTTATACAGCCCTTACCACCTTGGATAACGCAAGGTTTCTTCACTTGCCAAGGAGAGAGGGATTTCTGGGCTGAGCTCCCTTCTCTGGAAGATTTGAAGGGCTGAGGAAGAGGCTGCTGTGGAGATGGTCTGCATGGAGTTAACAATGCACCTTAATCCCCTCCCTGGAGAGGGCTCTGAAGGGGCAGATCAAGCACCTGTGTTCCTGAGTATCCCCAAGCTTCTTGTGGGCAGAAAGGAAGGACTGATCCTGAAGTGGAGAGTGGCAGAGAGTCGCAGAGGTGTGGCTCCGGTGTAGACTTTGGGAGCTTCTCCATTCATTCCATTAAATCCTTGTTTTTCCCTTCTAGACCTACTCTGTCTCAGTTTTGTCTCACCAACATCCCTTGCTCACAGCATGTTAGGTGGGATGTGTGGTAGCGGAGCTGTGGTGGGCATTCAGGTCTGGATCTCTCTTGCACTGGCACATTGGCACAGGAGGGTGGCCGGAGGAAGGGCAGCTTGGTTAAGGTAGGAAGGAAAAGAGGGGATGAATACCAGTTTGGAGGCCCCCATCAAGTGGTAGGCGTAGGCCTGGGGCACTTAGGTGGAGTAGAGAGGGCAATGCAATGCCACCTTCTGCTGGAGCCATCTCCAGCTCCCAGCCAAGAGAGTCACCTGGCTGATGAGTCACTGGGCTATTCCCGGGGTCTGGGAGAAGCGCGTGGGTCTGTGTTTTCTTCATACAAATGAAGCATTGTGGGGAAGTGTCCCTCCTCTCTGCAGGTCTATGTCTTTTTTGTGACGATTGCCTTCCAGGTGCCCCAATGCCAGTCATTTTGGTTTTCCTGAGTAAGGAAGAAGGGCTGCGTGGCTGGAGTGGGATCTGCATGTTATGTCAACAAACAGGGCCCCTCGTTTCCAGGCTGTTTGGGTAAAAAAAAAAAATAATAATCCAAGAGCTTGTGTTTTAACTGCTGTAGCCCCAGCATCCGAGGAGGGCAGCCAGCGGACACGTAACCCCGGGAAGCTGGATGGCTCCCAGCAAACCCCGAGGACGCTGGAGCCCGGGCGGCGCTGAGCGAGCGGCCGGAGGTGCTCGGCTGCCCGCAGCCCACGGGCGCTGGTGGGCACCGCGCCGGGCCGAGGCTTGCGGTGCCGCGGCTGGAGGCAGCCCACGCCGGTAGCCGCAAGGTGGCCCCAGGGCTTCAGCGACCGCCGCGGGCCGGGGCGCCCTGCGGGGCGGGTTGGGGCAACGCGCCCCCCGCAGCGGGCCGGGGTCCCCCCGCCGCCGCCCCCGCCTGGCCAGGCCCCCTGGGCTGGGTGGCTGGCTCTGCGCGCAGGGTCGGTGGTTGCCTGCCCGCCGGCCGTAGGGCTGGGAGAAATCTTCCCGGGCTCGCCGTGCCCCGGCCACCCGCGGAGGGTCCCTCCGCAGGCAGCTGCCTCCCCCGGCAGCCGCGGCCCGGCACATGCCGGCTGAGACCTCCAGGCAACAGCGGGATCTTGGGCTTGGTTTTCTTGAGCTTGGTTTGCCCAAGTTTAGTGTTGCTGAAGCTGGGTGATCCGAGATGGGAGACAGGCCGGTGGTGCTGAGGGCTCGCGGACTTCACTCCTTGAGACTGGGAAACTCTGATGGGCACCAAGCACTGAGGGGATGGTGCAGGTTTAACCTCCAGGGGAAAGCCTGCTGATCTGTGCTCCTCTGGGGCTTCATTGGCTCTGTTCCAGAGTGGCTGTGGAAGTAACATCTCATTTCCAGCCTGTTTTCCCTTTCCCCAGCCTATTTTCCATGAGGACCTTGGGGCGGGCAGGTTCCTTTGCTAGACTGCATATGCAGCCACGGGTGAACCCTCTGTGGCCAGCCCTGCCACCTCCCCTATCAAAATCTCAGCCACTGAGTTTTTTCACGCCTCGATCCCTGCCTCTGGAGAACGCTGGGGGTGCTGGAGCCATGGGGCTGGGGAGCGGGAGGTCTGGGCTGAACTGGCTGTCACTATTTTCCTGGGCAGCCTCAAAGCCTCAGAGCTCCAGGTTCCCCAGCTGTCACAGTGCTTCATGGGGCTCGTGTGAGCTGAGGGTAGGAAAAAGCTTAGAAACCCAGGAAAGCCCTTCTTGGAAGAGACCCACAGCGTGATGGAGGATGGAGCCATCCAGTTGCCTTGCCACTTGGGTACAGTACTAGCTGGTAGAAATTCCTTCTAGAAATGAGTGAGTGGAGTTCAATACAGAAGGGGTTTTTTTTCTGTTGGCTTTTTGTGTGAATCATATTAGACACTCCAGCAAGAGATATTTTTATTCATGTAATTCTAATCTTAAACAGAATTATACTTTCATTTCCAGTAATATCTTTAAGAGGTTTGGCCCACTGGGAAGCTATTTTAACCATAACAGAACATAGCAATTGTCCACAGCTATCTCCAAAAGTCTGCTCAACCGCATGTAGGCAAAGTGGGAGTCTGGTGAAAGGTTTGTGGCTTTGTTTCAAAATAGTCTGGTGTCCAGTGAACAGGGCATGTGGTTTATCGATCTGGCTATATATGAGCCAGGAAACCTCCCAAGCGTGTGTTCCTATGTGACCCAACTGCTGTAAAAGCTTTGGATGAGCTAGGCAGGTCAGATAAGCAAGAAAACCAAAGGTTTTCCTGGACATTCTTAAATAAATGTCTTATTTCTCATAGGACTTTAAGACAAAGTGTTAGAACCTGGGATGCCTGGCTTGAAATATGGATCAAGTATATTCTGTATTGCTTATTGAGAAGGTTGATAGACTAAATCGGAAATTAATGTATTTGAAGCTTCCAGACATGACGTTTTTCACAAAGCTTTTTAAATCCCATGGTTAGAGGGAATTTTGGTGAAATTCAGAATATGGTGTTGGCATATGGTGATTGTTCATGATTTAGAATATGGTGAAAGAGATTTTCATTGCATTCAAGAGCAGCCCAGTATTCCTCTTGCAGTCTGTGGAATTTATGCCTACTCATACTTTCTTCAGCTGGGGAGATAATGATGTCCCTTTCGACAGGGGATGCATGGCTGTTGGAAATCTCCCACCTTCAGAATCCAAAATCTGCTACTTAGCCTGAGAATTCAACTCAGTATTTGCAGGAAAATGGGGATGAGATTAAAGACCCAGGTTTTTTTTCATGTTTGGGTTTTTTTTTCTCCTGTTGTTTTGATTTTGTTTTGTTTCAAACGAGAAGTTCACATCAAAATAAAGAAGTCCCTGAGATTCTGCCCCAGGTCATTAGTGCTTGGACCTTTCTGTTCATCTGTCTGCAGAAACTAGGCTCCGTTTTTCCCATCCTGTGGTGCTTGCATCAGCGGTGCCTGGGAAAGAGTCTCAGCCCCCTGATCAGTCCTCCTTCATGGATGGAGATGCCCACACAGGGCAGGGGAGAGACTTCAGATCTCAGGGATGGACCTGTGGACCTGGATGCATCTGTTCCTGCGGGGAGCATCCCGAACACTGGGACTCCCAGCTCGTTCGAACAGATGCCCAACTTGAGAGGTCCTTCTCCTTTGCCTCTAGTGATAATACAAAATAGTTTTCTGTGGCTATTGAAGAATCACGTAATGTGACTTGTGTTGCACATTTTGGTGACAAGAAATGTGGACCTGTTGGGAGAAGACAGGCCATGGTGCATAAACGGAGAGAACAGAGGAAGATTAATGTCTTAACGCGTGGAATACATAATCCTGCGAAGCAGAGATCCCCAAATAATCTGTTCAGGCCAGTGCAAATGAGCATATCCCTCAGAGCAGGGTGCTTGGCTGGGCCCTTGTCCGCTAACGTGGTTAGCGGCCTGCAGGATGGGGATCTGCATGGTGCAGATAAGGGAAGCACACATGTGGAAGCACAAAGACAGATCCAGGAAGCTGTTGCTTCTGAAAGTTGCCAGTGACTCGGTTACCCCCTTCTCCACCTGACCTGTCCAGAGTCACATCACTTTGTGCAGTAACATGCGCTTCTCTGTCCCCACAGAATGACCTTGTCCTTTGTGTCCTCGTGCCTCGTGCTTCAGAGGTGTTTGCTGTCACAACACACGCAACAAGCTCAACTGCCCTGAGGAAGCAGGGAGGGAAAGCAGGAGCAAATAGGCACATACCCACGTGTCCTCTGCCTGCCTTTTTTCCATGGTCCTCCTTGGTCTCTGATCAAGTGAGCATTGAGGTTAGTCTCAGAGAAGCTGTTAGACCACAGATGTCTCCCTAGCATTGCTAATCCTTGCTCCTGACGACCTTTATTGTCAACATTGGGCTCCTAAGCCATTTGCCCTTGCCTCATCCTTTCCCCCACCAGGGATGCTGTGAAATAGCTCATGTCTCACCCTGCCCATACCTCCAAAGATGGAGGCTCCTGACAGCCTCATCTTCTCTGGGAGCCTGGCACAGGAGCAGTGCTGCAGCTGCCAGAGCCCATCCCGGTTCTGAGGGGCCTCGTTAGCACTTGTGACTTTGGTTATGTTCACTTGTGATTAGTTACGGTGAAACTACTGTAGGAAGTCATAGGCTTACTTAAGCAGAAATTATCCATAAACATAAAAAATAAATTATACGAATGCCTAGGGGAAACTCCTCCGCAAACATAGCATTCAGTCAGCTAGGCAAGTTCCTGACCAAAGAAGCAGCGGCAGGAGAACCAGTGTTTCTCCTGTTTTGTTAGGAAAGGTGTCAGTCATGAGGTAAATTAGTCTGGGCAAGTGAGGACAGTGGTGGCTTCTCCTGCAGGTGACCCAGAGAGGAGGGTGACCAGGGCTGCAGGCCTCTCTGTCTCCAAAACAACCCCCAGCGCCCACCCCCCCCAGCCTGTAACACTTAGGAGCATGCAGCCACAGGGTGTCACGCTGACAGACTTTCTCCCAGGAGCTGGGCCAGGGAGAAGAGGACTTCTTTTGGCTTGAAGCCCTGTGTGTCTCAGTGGCTCGTGGAAGAGGGAACCATCATGGGGCCTGCGGCTTGCTGCTGCCAGGGAGGTGTGTCAGAGCCGGCTGGAAGGGAGGGAATGGTGGGGAGACCCGAATAATGGGAAAAGCCAACACTTGCTCTGAGGGAAGAAAAGGGAAGGTAAAAAGGGAGGTAAGGGTGCACTGCTAGCCTGCAGGCGGGGGGTGGGGAGGCTTTGGTGGAGGTGCAGGACATCTCTGAGGTTGGGATTAGTCATCCGTCAGGGCAAAGGCTGGTGCAGTAGGTTGAGTCCTGGTCTCCAGCCACCCTGGGTCTGGCACGCTGAGGGAATCAGGTCGTTTTGCAGAGAGTTTGTGTTGACAGAAGGGTGTGGAAACCCATGTTGCAGGCTCTGGGCTGGCAGCTGCAGAGGGAGCAGATCCCTCTGTGTGGTGGGACAGCAGTGCTTTCCATTCCTCTTGTGCATCTTTGGGCACAGCGATGGCGCTTCCTCTTGCCTTGGCTTTGCTGCCTGCAAAATCAGACGCTGCCATCTCTTCCTTCACAACACACCTCGTGATGCACTGTGGGGAGGGCTATAGAGACCAAGGCTCTGCTGGTGTTGGAGCCGCACGTTGCGGGGTCCCAGCTCTGAGAGGGGTTTATGCTGCCTGGGGGGGAGGATGCTTTGCATGTTTCCAGGTTTTGTTGTAAGCAGCACTTCCCCTTCAGGGATAGTGTGTTTAAGAGCAGATTCATTCACACTCTCCCTGTCCAAGCTGCCAGGAGAGCTGCTTCTCCCCCTACCAGCTCCCTCCATACCCCTGTGTCAAGACTCCTTTCCTGGGGTTGGCATTTATCCCCCACCCCTGCCAAAGCTCCTAGGGCTCATCCCTGCTCCCGTCTGTCCCCTGTGCCAAATGAGCCTTGGCTGTGGCTCCTCTCCTTGGGCTTGTGTCCTGCCACGTAGTCCCTCTGCTAGGCCCCGTAGGAAGCTACCTCTGCCCATGGCAGTGGCGGAGGAGGAACCCATGCCGTGGGGAGACCTGCAGTCAGATTGCCACATCCTTTATCAGTGCTGTCCTACCTACACAGCTGCACAGCTCAGTGCGCCTGCCCAGGGGCTGTCTCTGCCAGTAAAGGTGGCAATTAGTGGTCAGGGAGTGCGTCACCCCTTTCCTTGCACTCTCCTGGCATGGGGCTGAGCACAAGTCTGTATCTCCACAGCTGGACTGGTCAGAAGGTGATTTCTGGTTTTCAGTCTGGGACATCACACTAGTGCAATCGCTTGCATGGAGGCTGCTGCGGTGGGAGAAAGGTGCCCCATGTCTGTAGCAGGATTTAAAAACACAGTGAATTAATGCCTGGTGGGAAACTCTGAAACCTGAGTGTACCTTCTGGGCTGGAAAGCAGAACCAGCAGCCTTTTTTCCTGCTGGAAAATTACTTTCACACATTGATAGATAAAGTTTTCATTTAGGTTGACTTTCTTCTTGTTTTACCTTAATGTCATACAGGTCATTTCCCATCTACGTTTTTGCAAGAAAACTGTGATGCTCCTGTGAAACACTTCAATGTGGATAAATCAAATTTTTAGGTCAGCTCTGCTTACCTAGGCTTATCTCAATCCCCTTTTCATATGTAGATAACCTCTGTTGCACCTTTTCCCCAGCTGTCCCGGGTCACACCAGTTCTCCATGGCAGGACAGGCAGTGGCACTGCCCTTTGTTAGCAGGGACAGAGGCAGTGTAGTGCCTGTGTCGTGTAGCCAGTAAGTGATGTTCACCTTGTGGTTTTTCAGGACTTCAGAGACAGCCCCTGAAAGGCAGATGGTGGAGCCTGGTCCCTCTGATTGCCACCCATGCAAGAGAAGAATCAGCCTGTATTTCTTTGGGTATGGGACCAACCCACTCAACCAGCCCAAATGGTAGGTGAAAGTCAGGGCTTTGAAAAACGGCACGCTTGGAAAGTTTAATCCTGGAAGCAGGGTACGCTTTGGCTGCCTGTGAAGAGGCATTGCCTGCTCCAACTGTGACCCCAGCTCTCTGCCCTCATGGCCCCATGCCCAGCTGAGGCCTCTGGGATGGGGCTGGGCTGGCTTAGAGCTCCGCAGCCCAGGGACATCCTGGGGACATCCCCGAGCACTCACCCTGAGCTGGTCTGTGCTGCGTTGTGCTGCCCAGCAGCATGGGCCCAGACTGGCTCCCGCAGTGTCAGCTGAGGTAGCAAGTAAACACTCCCAAAGTAGAAGGAGATGTTTTTCCCTCCTGTCTCCAGCGCTGTCCTCAGTGGTTTATCCTGAGAATGCTGCCAGGCACAGGGGTGACTCCCTTCATGCACATCTCCAGCGTTGCCTGTCCTCAGGGCAATCTGGTGTGCTCTAATGCAATCTGATTCACTGGCTTCTGGCACCCATGGAGGAATCTTTTGAGACAACATTACAAATTACATCTATAGAGTGTGCAGGAACATAAACCTACCGCCTTCCCACTCTGCTATAGTGAGAGCTTTTGTCAGCTCCCAGGTTTCCTACTGAGGGGGCTGGGGGGTGCTCATCTGGTGAGCCCTGACACAGGTGAGCAGGTTGGAGCATGTGCTGGATGTGTCCTAGCTTCTAGTCCTGCATGCTGCTGTGGTTTGACTATGTGGATACCTGAAAAGGTCAATAGGAATTTGGCAGGCACACTAACAGAAAAAGAAAAAGACAAAACTAATAACATTAAATGTAACCTTAAAAAAAAAAAAAAAGAATGTGAGCTGAACTGTCTTGAGAAAAATGGCATAACTGGCATGCCTGCTGCTGGCGTTGGTCACGAAAAGCCCTGGAAAAGTGCATCGGGGCTGAGGTGGGTACAAAGAAAGCTACCAGGGCAAAGGTGCAGAATTACTCACTTCTAGTGAGCACAGACACTACAGAAACCAAGGCTCCAGCAGTATCTCTCGCTGCTGACAGAGCTCTCTCGTATGAGCTGTGTTTGCACTTGCAGTGTATGGCACAGGCAGGCACGGAGGGGTCTGTGTGAGCACGAGACAAAGGTCCCCCCTCCACCTGCTCTCTGCCTTTTGCTCCATCTGCCTGATGTTGGTGAGTCTTGAGCTTGGCCACTGAAGAAGGTTTAGTATCGTGGTCTCTGGAGATGGAGATAATAAATTTTGCATATTTACAGGATGACTTTAAGGGATGCCACTATCCCATGAAAGTGCTGGAGCCCCAGAGCAGTAAGGCATGTGGCAGCCAGCCTGAGCCATACTGCGGGGTCTGCAAGCGGAGACCTCCCTCCTGCTGAGGTCGAGTGGAGCTGGAGTCACTCCACTGATAGCTGTGGTTGATCTTTGCAAACGTTGGGCCTTTACCCTGCCTGACCATGACTGCTTTCTTTTCTTGCTTTCCTGTCAGGGCCACAGTTCAAGGTCTGGAGAGGTATATGTTGTAAGGGAGCTGGGGAGAAAGTTCTCCCGCCTGCCTGGATGTACCTCCCTTCCTGCCATCCAACACAGAAGCTGGGTCATAATTTGGTGGGGTGATGTGGTGGAGGGGGAGGGACAGGAGGAGGAGAGAGGGGAGGGTTTGCCTTAACTGTTGCTGTATCTCTTTGGCTCTTGGTGGATTCTCTGCCTGGACTCCATTGGGACAGGACAGTCTTGCCTGGGGGAGATCTGTGCTGTGTTCAGGTGAGTTGGGTGTTAGCTCATTGAGCAGATCTGGCTGGATACATGTGTCACACTGGGATTGCCGGTGTCTCTGGTCTTCCTGCAGCCAGCTGCTGCATGCTAGCTGTCTGCCATGCTCTGGGGAGTGGGCCAGCAAAACTACAAGAGGAAAAGCTTCCTAATGTTAAGCAAAGGAAGAGAGAGCTGGAGGATGGGGAGAAAATAATCAGTTTGGATCAACCCAGTGAAGAGTTTTTCTTTCAGTGGTTCCTATAGGAGATGACATGCAGCAATGATGCTGGGAGGCTGCCGGTAAGCTGCAGAGCAAAGGGATGCCTGAAAGATGGGTAATTAGTACTGAAGGTTGTAGCAGCAGAGAGAGAGAAAGAAAAGGACTCGGAGAGCAGAGAAGTTGAGAAGAGAGCTGAGAGTGGGCCAGACAGGGGTGGGGATGAAGGGTAACAATGGCTAGGTGATAACAGGTACATGAGGAAAAGTGTAAGGAGTGAGGTAGGCTGTAGGCGTTTCAGTTCCTGCAACACAAGGCAGTGGCTCCCTCTCCTCCTGTGCCGCTCTGCAGAGGTGCTGGGGCTGGAACACTGACTTGGGAACTGCAGCTCTAAACGAAGTGCCTGGGAGTGTGCTTCTTGTTCTTCTTGCCTCAGAGGCTACATCAAATTTGCTCCTGTGTCAGGGTGAGGCAGAGAGACAGCACAGTCTGTGCATATGTTAAACTCTAGGGGTCTGTGGGCATATTTGTGAGCAAGCTCAGGCAGAACACATCGGGGTTTCGTAACACCTGATCTGTGTCTCCTTAAATCAACAATGCTTTTAAAGTAATCACTACTAATCAGGGCTTTCATCCAGTGCCATTGGAAATGCCATTGCCCCAGTTTTTCTTCTTTGACAGCTGCTGATACACAAGGCCGAACCTTGGATCTGACCTTTGCGGCTTTGCAACAGCCCATCTTTGCTGGATTTGTGGGTGCAGATGTGGTCCTTGCAGAGAGCAGGCTAATGGGCCCTGCACTCTGTCTCTACCTGCCCATGCTCCTGGGCAGAGCTATAGGAAAATTTTGGTGCCCCACGTTGGAGAGCAGATAGCTTGGCCCTCAGAGGGTGCAGGTGAGATGCAGTCCCAATCGCATTGCGATGTGACATTACCACGGGCACTACTAAGAGTCAGTCCGCAGGCACCTCTGCCTGTCCCAGTTTTACCAGATGCGCCTTGTCCTATGTACCAACTAGAGATGGATGAGCCTTCCCATGGTCAGCCAGGTAGATCCCCAGCCTGCACCTGAGCAGGCTGCAGCGTCCTGGACTCCCTGTGCAGGGCTGAACAGGGAGCTTGATGCAGGGACGGTCATTGAGGGGAGCCCATGCAGCGCTGCTCCACTGCTCTGCAATGGCTGCGCACGCATCTGTGCCAAGGCATGGGGAGCTGCCAAATAAGCTGTTGGCTCCCCTCATCCTCTGTGCTGGGAGGCATAAGGTAATGTGTCATGCCATAACCTCACCTGCCTTTCAGAAGAGTTTTGCTCGAGTACTCTTTTTCCATCCTCCCCATTTCTCATCACTGATAGCAAGTGTCCCCAGGCTGTGTCTTCGGGAGGTTAGGCAGGGTGTGCCTGCCTGGTGGAGTTTAACTAGAAGTGCCTACCTAGTGTGATGCCAAATCCCCTGCCGTGCTCTCCCACCTCCGAACCACAGACTTTTGGAGACACTGGCTGCCAGGAGCACTGGTCTTCTGCTCTCCTGCCCTGAAGCAGTAGCCCCAGGGAAGTAACTGCTGGATTCATATTTTAGGCACTGTAGAGGTTTGGATTTTTGTGCAGACCCTCACACACCTGCCACTTTGCTGCCCACCCTTCCCTAACCCCTCAGCCTCCAGACCCTGGCTGGCCTGGGTGAGCGGCAGGCAGCCAAGCCGCAGTGCTGGGGGCTGGCAGTCTCCCTCCCTTCACCTGATCTGCCCAGGGCTGTGGAGTGGCGTGTCTTGCTCCATGAATTTGCTGCCTCAGTGAAGTGGCAGCCCTGTAGCCACTGTGTCTCCTCCTGTGGACTCTGTCCTGTTCCTGTGGGGCACCTCCAGGCTGCCCTAAAGGTCACTGCCCCATTGTGCCCCTGGTGTGCCTGTTTGCAGAGCGGGTGCTGGAGCAGTGTGGCTTTCACCCTGCGTGCCATTCACCTGCTCCGTTCCTCCAGCCAGTAATGGGAGCCATGCTGTCCCCACACTTCAGCTGTGCATGGGCACCTCTGAGCAAGCCTGACGCAGCTGTGGGACTTCAGCCAGACACCTCCGGCCAGTGGGTGGGTGGCTCTAGGGGTTCCACTGGGGCCAGGCTGGGGCCAGCCTGGCTCTGTGTCTGCAGGAGATCTGTCTCTGTGATGCTCTGTAAGAAGGATCCTGCTGTGTTTGCATGCTGCTGAAGCTCCTGCTATGTGGCAGTAGAATACAAACCTATGGACCATACAGACTATGGACTGAGCGGAGGTCTTGAAGAGTATCTAGCTTGGTGCAAAGGCTGTTTTCTGATCATATTTACACCCCATTTATGCACTTCATCAATTAGTCTTCATTTTTTTTAGGCTGGAGCAAGAAACCACCTCTGTGTCTCTGTAGCCCAGAGCAGGGTTGGTGAGTTGCAAACACCAACAGAGACTGAACTGAACTGGCACTAAGAACAACAGCTTACACTGCTTTTAGCAGGGGATTTGCTCCTGATCCTCAGGAAAGTCCAGCCACCACTAGGTACTTGTGAGGCTCTCCTGTCCTGGCAGCTGAGGACAGGGCAGGAGCCATTTGTCCCCTCCCGAGCGTGAGGGCGTGTGCTCTGAAGGATGATGTTCTGTAATCCTTGCAGCTTGTATCACAGATGTACATGTCATTAGTAAACTCACAGTTACTTCTTATCTCACTCTTACTGGTTTCAGTAAGCAGCAAACTCACTGACTGCAGAAGTGTTGCTCTTATTTCACGTTGGAGACCATGTAAGCAGGATCTGATCCTTGTGACAGCCTCCTGTGTCCCATGAACCTTGCTGAACAGATGCTTCGAGAATGCCCTGCAGCCCACACAAGCTGGAAGTTAATTAGAAAGTGTGAAGAAGCCAACAAGCTTCCAACAGCTTGAAATGAAAGGCATTTTAATTTTGACTGCTGTCCTGGAGTTGATCAGTCTTTCTCTTGCTGCATCTTTCCCTTGCCATTCTCCTTTTTGCAGCTGGAGTGAGCCGTTCTCCAGCAGCACTCGGGATTGGAAGTAGCTGTGGTTGAAGCAGCCATCCCTGCTCACGTAGCAGCTCTTAGATTGGCTGGAAAGCACTTACTTCTACTGCTAATATTTTCCTGTCCATCTTGCAGATATGACCTATTCCAGTAGCAGCCCCCACGCTCTATTCTAACCAGGTTTGTTTCTTAAGCCATACCTTGGCACTGCTGTTCCTCACTGAGCCCTGATTTTGTGTCTCTGCCCCCACAGCCGCCCCCGCCTCCTGTCATCGAAATGCGACGCAGGATTTCAGCTGCCGACTAACTGCTGGCTCATATTGTGCAACCAGAGAATTTTATGTGTCCTCCTGCTCCTTCTTTTGTAACACAGCCCGGTCTGCTTGCTTTCTGATTCCTCCCTCCCCACCTTAATCTGCAGTTTACGTGCTTGGTTGCTGCTTGTTTCAAAATGAAACCAAGAAATAGAAGTGCAGTGCAGCTGTCTGCATCATCACCTGCAATTCTGCCTTCTGCAGCTCAGGCAGCACCTATGAGTGTCCAAAGGTGCTTTAAAACTGTGCTCCCTCTAATAAGTATTATTGGCTGCTTTTTAATGACATCTCTGCTTGCTGTTCACTCTGTTTCACTGTTTGCTCTTGAGATTGTTCTTCTCCCATTTGCCTTAAGATAAAACAGCAGAGGAGGTTAAGCAGAGGATGTTAACGTCCCAGCAGTAGGAGCTCCTGTGTGACAGCACTCAGGAACAGGCAGTAAGTTTGTGGAAATAAAAGATTTAGGAGCATTTCTAATGGCTTCTTCCTCTGATGCCAAAACCTGAGGTGGCTTCTCTCTAGTCTCTCCCATCTCTCTCTTGTTCCTTGTCTCACCTGAGCAGCCCTGAATAAGCCCTTTTTGCCCTGGGAGAGGCTGAGGATATCACCATGTTTTACCTTCAAAGGATACTTTCATTGTCCTCTTTCTCATTCCTGCCTTCCCCCTTTAGTCGCAGCTTGTTCCCAAATAAAGCCGACAAATGCTGTTCTCTCACATCACGCATCTGGCCCATCAGACCCAGCTGGTGAGTGTCCACAGCGCTTCAGAGGTGTCCTGGGCTCTCCTTGCCTTTTGTGGCCATACTTGAAGAATTTCATGTTGGTAGGTGTGGGACAAACACAGCCCAAAATGTGTGACCAAAAGGACACTGGGCTACCTCATTCAAATATTGAAGAAGGGAACTTGGTGAGGTCTGTGTTTATGGCTGCCTGCACGCTGCCTGCTCTCTTTCCAGTGCCTGGGAAACCCAGGTGTAGTCTTATTTTCTCATCAATAAACCTTGTAGAGGAAAACGTGGCTGCCTCCATGCACCAAGCCTAGTATGAAGCCCAGTATGATTTCATGCAGAGCTGCCTGTTGCACTGGGCAAGGAGGAAGCCCCCTCTTCCCTGTGGGAAGACAACAGGCTAGGTGTCATGTCTGCAAAGGATACTCCAGGCCTTGGAAAAGGCACCTCCTTAAAGTGCTGAGGGTTGAAAAAACAGCAAGGCACCTCGAGAAGAGACTGGCAATGTCAGAGGGAACTGAGGAGGAAAGGTGGTGGTGGTTGAGTGGGTCCAGGAGAGGGGTAGACTGTGGACCAAGCCAGGTGATGTCTTAACAGTTGGAGAAACTTTATGGCAGAGGGAAAAAAGAGGCTGGGAGCAAGGGAGTCTGAGGATTTTTCTCCAAACTTTGGTGAAGAAACAGCAGAAAAAGTGCAGGCAGGCAGTGAGGGGCAAAATCTTTTCTCCAAACTCATGTATTAAGGAGAGGGGCATCCAAAGGGAGAGGAAGATGTCTGCCTGTCGGGGACGGTGTAACACAGTGGGTGGCTGTGGCTGCTGTGGGAGAGCCAAATTGTTCCTAGCTGGAAACAAGAAGTTATTTGAATCCCCATCTGGCCTGGGAACACATAGGGCAGGAGCACAGTAGGATTAGATGTTCAGGAAAAGAGCCAGGAGGTGTGTGAATAGGCTTTCTCATGGAAACAGCAGGCAAAGCAGAAAGGGAAGCAGTGGGGATGTGTAATGCTGTGCTTTGTCTGGGAAGGGAGAAGCCTGAAGGTCACGGCACAAGGGGCCAAAACTTTGGGCACTGGTTTAATCTACCACCTGTTCCCAGTTGAAAAGGTTCCATTTCATAACCAGGGTGCTTTCCCCCTTTTGGAAATAGGAAAATGAAGCCACAAGTGCCGTATCTCCCCTGCCAGTCTATGTTTGTCCCAGCCCTGTTCCCCATTGCAGCACTCCAGCTTCTGTCCTTGGCGGTGGCCTATTCAGGAGTCAGAGGACAGGTGCACTGAGCACCTCAGGGGTGCCAAGTCAAAGCCCTGGTCCAGGTGTCCCTGAGGTGGAGGCTGGTGACAGGGCTGAGGCTGTGGGCTGGCACTCAGGGCATTCCCTTCCTGTTGTTGGGTGAGAGGAGGTGACTCCCTGATTGTGATTTTCCTCCACTCCCACGTGTGAAACAGGTCTAACACAAAAGCAGGTAAACCACAAATGCTAGTAGGAATGGGCTGGCTCTTGGACCCACCTTGCATTAAAAGAATGAAAGCAAAGGATTAACTAAGCCTTCTCCTGTCAGCTTCTCATGACATCCTCAATGAACCCAGACTTAAGCATCATCGTACTTGATAATGTGCCCTGGACTGCAGCAAATTGGAACGTGCCAAGGACTGTGGCAGATCAAACACGTTTCATTAAGTATGTGTTATTTTTTCTCTCACATTTGACAGTGCGTGGAGCTCTGCTCCTCTCAAAGATGAGGAGGCTGTGCTGCAGCATCTGAATGAACTGATTAGCCAGCTGGCAAGCCTTGCTGCAAGCAGGCAGTGGGGAAAGGAGCCTTCCCTGAGCTTTAGAAACTGAGAAAAGACTGGTGGGAGGGCCTGGTATTTCCACCTCCCAGTCCAACCCAGCAGGTGTTAAGTGAAGGGGTCAAAGCCGGGACTGGGAGGACCTCTGTGCTGGCTCTGCACCAGCCAGCATTTAGGGTGCATGCCTTGAATTCTGGATTGCACCACCTTCTTTAAATGTCGGGTTAGAGTTTTGTACAAGCCTGTTAGAGAACTGATCCAACTTCACACTCAAGTGTAGATCCACACATATTGTAGGACTTGGTGGGTTTGGGGCAGTGCAAGCAATGCCAGCCAATAGGTGCTTTCCAGCATATGGTACCATAAAGGGCAAGGGCTAGCGAAAAAAGGGAGGTTGCTTCCTTAGTGCCCCCGGTGCATCTGCATTTGACACTGAAGCTGGCTGTGCCCACTCTGGTACTGCCCATATATAAGCCCTTACTGGAAAAAAACCTTAAAAAACCTCTCAAATTTAATAGGGGACCAGAATCTTTCTGCAATGTTTTTGAAGAGGCAGCTTCACAGCCTGGAGGATGGCATTCAATGATTCCTGACTGCTCTCCTCTGTGGTTTATGCTCCCCTGTTCTTGCTGCAGCCCCTTTTACTAAAGGCAGTGTTAACCCTTTGCATGGGATTTGGCCCTCTGCATTCGGAGTCCACGGAAATTTGCCTCTAATTTCAAAGGTAATAGGATGGGGCCTTCAGAAGGAAGGCAGGTGGGGAAACAAAGACTGTTGTTTCCCTGGGCGTTTAGAGAGCAATCGGTGTATTGCAGTGTGAGATCTGGTTTCCTTTCTTTACTTGGCTGACAGAGGGAGGCAACATGCCTGGTGCAAAAAAATGGCTTGCTTTCCTATGAACGTTCAGTAGAATTTGTCTTATCATATGCAAACATCTTTCTTTGCCCCAGGGTCTGATATATCCAGAGGGTTAGTGTTCATGAAATCATTTAATTTGGGCCACTTACAGAAGCAAATGAGACATGGCAATAATGATGCTGCCTTGTGTGGAGTAAGCGCAAGCATGGCCAACCAGTTCCTGCTCCTGCTTCCCCCTTGCCCCATTGAAAATTACACCAAATCAGGTGCCGTGATGTTTCTAGGCTGCTGGACCAGTCTGATGTTAGGACTACATTCACCCTTATTCCCAGTTAGGTCAGACTCCCTGGTAGTCCCTACTCACATGAGATGGCTCATGCCCTGGTGCTAGTTCAGCGGGAGATGACTGGAGAGAGAGTAGGTACAAGGAGGGAGGGAATAGCTGTCATGGTCCTGGTGCACCATCCTGGTGTAAAAGGTTGATGGATAGGTTTGGTGGTCCTATCAGGTAGAGGACATGACATCAAGGGTGATGAGGTCTTGCTCACCACTGAGTTGCTGACTGGTAACGGTCCCTGGCCTGAGCCACCTCCAGAGCTGTACTTGGACTTTGCCTGGGAGAGAGCAAGCTGAAGTGGTCCAGAGCAGATCCAGGGCAGCAGAAGAGTTAAGCAGTGTGAGTGATGCAGGTTGCTGTCCCTGCTGCTCCCTGGAGATGGGGATGTCCCCTTAGGAGGCACACAAGGAATGATAGTTGTGCTATTAAAAAACCTATCAAACCACCAGCAAACCGAGGCTGTAAGCTGATGTGAAGGAACAAAGGCCTGATTTCTTAGTACTCTTAACTGGAGGGAATGGAAGCAGAGATGCTGTTGCTTTGGAGAGGCTTTGGAGAGATTTGTAGTGTAGTTCCCTAACCCTGGTATGGGAATGTGTATCCCTTGAGCTTCTGCTCAGTAATGCCACCAGTGAGATGTGGCTAGAGTTAGGACTTCCCTGGCACAGTTCACCGGCTACCCTCTCGTGTTAGGTCTGTGCTTTCTGGGTGGACTCACATGTGCATCCTATCTCGCGTAACTCATCACAGCAAGCTTTTGAGGAGAATTTTTTTTAGCTAAGTAAAAGGGAGCTTTCTTTCTTCACACTTTAGTTTCTTCTCATAATCAAATGCCTGTAAACAATACGAAGATGTTGTGAAAAAGAACGTTCAGTCTGGTCTGTGTGAATTTTGGCTAGTAAATTACCTAGCCAATTAAAGGACTTTGTATATGATAGAAAATCGTGTCTTGTACCAAGCAGCCACCAACTTTGCTTAATCAAGATGATGCTAAACATAATTCAAGACTTTGTATAGACTGGAGGATGTCTTCCTCATACCACCCTAGAGGGCTGGTCACATTTGATGTGCTTCCTCCAACAGTGACTTCACTCCGTGTTTCCACTGCTGGGCTTTTTCCTACGAACATTTCTACTGCAGTAACTGAGCTTGTCTGACCTCGATACTCCTTGCCCAGACCTGAAACACCTCACAGGTATGAGGTCCTTTTGTTCATCTCATGGCTTCGTTTCCTTGCTCTGTATTCTTTGTACGGTTGAGCAAAGGTGGAGGATTGGTGCCCATGTCCGTTACTGAAGGGACCCTGGGTCAAATAAGTATTTTGCTGAAGTGGAAGGCCATGTGGTAGTGTAATGTAGTGTCCAGGGGGTCAAAGACAGCACTCCTGGCAATGCCTTGAAGTAAGATGGCAGGTTGTCCGTTCTTGTTCAGACAGTTCATTGGTAACATTTTTATCCGGCCCTCTGAAACCACTCCAGAAGGAGACAGTCGCTGTATAAAGCACATGTGGAAGGGAAACTCCTGCCACCAGGCCCTGCTTCAGCTCCAGCTCCTGTTCTTTTCCTCTGAACTGCTGTTTCCAAGGTTCCAGCCAAGTTTCCAGCACTGATGGAGACGCAGAGCGGTTTAGTCAGGGTGCGGAGGGGCAGATGGAGGTACACTAAGGCTGGTCTTCTGGGAAGGATGAGGAAGGGGCTGTGGGGGGTGGAAGGGTGAATTCAGGGGTGAGTCCAGTGAAGGGGTGGGGCAGGTGGGCCCGTCTCACCTGACCAGTGACCTTTCCTCCATCCCTTCAACACTGACTTAACTTGGTGAAAATGCTTCATGCTGACACTAAAGAAGCCATTTTACAGAGGATAAGGGAACCTCACGGTGATATTAGGAACAGATCTGTTGTGGAGATGGGTCCCCTCCCTCCTCTTCCCACCAGCATGTCCTACAGTGGTTCCTTACAGCCCATGTTGTCTCTTTCCTCTGTCCCACAGAGCCATGACAGGAGCCGTGGCTAAGGAAGGAGAGGCCAATGGGGCCATTGCAGCCCCTGAAGAGATAGAAAAGGAGGAAATGGAAGAGAGAGGCCAGTGGAGTAGCAAAATGGAGTTTGTGCTGTCTGTGGCTGGGGAGATAATTGGTCTGGGTAATGTGTGGAGGTTCCCGTACCTCTGCTACAAGAACGGCGGTGGTAAGTTCATAGCATGCATGAGTTGTCCTAGGTCTGTAGGCACGACAAGAGATACATGGATGCCTGACCCTTTTCTCCTATGCCTCGTGTGCCCCCACCTGCACTCCCTTATTCTCTCCTCCAGCAAATCAGGTCCTGCAAAATCCACGAGGAAAAAAACCTGAGGGGTGAATCCAGCTCCCTAGCGGGTACTGTTTCTTAAAGCAGCTCTCCCAAATTCAGATGCCAAAATGAACATTAGTAACTCTTTAAGGCTCTTGGACATCTTGAGAAACAAGTCATCTTCCAAAACCACCAAATGCTGTGAGTGGTCAGTAAACTATCAGCAAAATCCTCCGGCATAATTCCCTTTTCTTACTCTCTGTGCCACCCCTACCTCTCTCAGGTCCTTGTTAGGAAAGGGTTTGGTGGTGCTGGTATCCTTGCCAAGGCCTGATACCCCTAGAAGGGCATTGCTACCTCTTCCCCAGGAACAGTTCTCCCAGTGGGCAACCCACTGCTAGGAGAACCCATCCACAGGAAGCGTTCGTTCCCCTTCCCTTTTGTTTCTTGTGTGACTCTCCTTTTCCAATAACACTGCAATAAGATCATTATAGGTTGAAAATTAAACTTTCTCATAACAATAAAATGAAACTGGGACAGAGGAAGGGAATAATTGACTGTCACTAACTTTTCTTGGTGAATCAAAATCTAACTATATAAAACTAAAGAAGGAATAATAAATTACATGTCAAATACAGCAATAACTTCTCTTTTGTTCTTGTTTTCTAGAGACACCTTGAAATAATGCTTTGGGACTTGCATGTTCCCTCCACTTTAAACTTCCTTTCTCTGCAGACCATGCCACAAAGGCCTTTCTTTCCCAAGGTGCTGTGAGCTTTCACCAGTGGATGAGTGATTCAGCTGTAGTTCATTCCAGGACTCCCAGATTCCTGTCCCCTGTGCTGTTACTGGAGTTAATCCAAATCAAACAGGAATCAATACAGTATCTTCTCTGCACCAAATGGAGGCTGGATAAGAGAACGGTTAAAGAAAATGGAATTGAGTTTTTCTTGAACCTAGGATGGTTTTTAGTACATCCTCCAGTCTCCTTCTCTGAGGTTTTGATGGTAGGAACTGGAGGCACCAAAAGCAAGTCAGACCAGCACGGGTTAGTAAACACTAGTGGTGCATCTGATTGAACAGCCCATTCTGCAGTGGCGCTTTGGGAGAAGTCATGGGTTTTGCATGGAAAATTTCTTCCTGAGCTCAGATGATATCTTTGCATAGTTTATGCCTATGGTATCCGGTTCAGTAGTCCTTGCAATTTGTATGCTAATTAGTGTAAGTGAAAAGGCTACTTTTGTTCACTTTAGATATCTACTGAATAACTTTTTTTTTTTTTTTAAATATAATTAAACTCCTTTGGAATATCTAAGGCTGTGATTCAGAAGCCAACAAGGCTAGGCTTGGGAAAGATTAGGATGGGAGAGTCTTTCCCTCACAGCTCACACACGGCCTTTGCAGAAAGCATGCTACTACACAGAAGGTACCTTTCTCTCTCTCTCAGGCTCTAGGGAACAAGGTGGCCAACAAATTAGTATGGGACAAGGCACTGTCTTTCCCATGACACTCAAAGATATTGTCACCATTGGAAAAGTCCTTCAAATTACAAAAAAAAGACATTTTCTACCTATAAATGCTGTGTCCCTGTGCCACCCTCCCGGTAAATTGGAGACTGCTGTCCTGTCACCTTTCTCCACCTTTGGACATACTGAGATGGATATAAAGCTGTAAAGACAGAGGGCATAAAAATAATTGTGCTAAATTGCTTTCAAGCAACCAAGTGTAAACTTATCTATGGTTGACCTTTCAAATTTGATCTAATTGCTCAACATCCTGAACTTGTTACTGACTCCTAAGGAAAGAGAGTCTGTTTTAGGGGCTTCTATCTGGGCTGAGTGTCCTCCAGTGGAGCAGCAGACGGGGGAGATCACAGATGGAGTTTCAGCTGGTAACTGCTCTGGGAAGGTTAAGAGCGACAAGGCAATAAAGATGTAAGAAAGCCCTCATTACTCAGAAACTAAAATGGATCAGCCTCCGGGACAAATGGCAACAGAGGAGAGAGTATGGGACCTGCTGAAAGGCCCATGTGTGTGCAGGATAATAAAACTGTCTTGTAGATTTGGCACACAGAGAGATGTCGTGCAGCACCAACAGCAGCAGCTGCCTCTAGTTCAGCATATGCAGCTCCCATTCCCTGCTCTGCAAGCCTGGACGATGCTGTGAACCAGCCTCCCTCCTTCCAGCCACAGGTCCCCTGTAGCTGTGGCACAGCTGTGTTTAGGGGGAATTTAGATGTTCCTTGTATTTGCAACATTATTGGCTTAAACCCAAGTTTAAAAACAAGAAAGCGTTCCTAGTTGCTAATTGTCATGGGAAGGAATTCCAGTGCAAACGCCTGTGCTGGCAGGGGAGGAGAGGGCCTGGGGAACAATGTCTGGCTCGGCTCTGGCAGTGGCAGCGGGAGGTACTCATGACCAAAAATTTACTCTATAGGATAGCAAAACCTCGACAGCTGTTCCAGTGAGGAAGGCAGTTGCCTTGGCCTGTTTGGAGGGGAGTAAAAGTGTGAAAACCTACACGGAATGATGGGGAGAAAGACTGAGGTGATAGAAGGAAGGTCAACAGTGAAATAGATCTCAGGGGCAGTTTTGAGCGGAACAGTGAAAATGTTGGGTGTTTCTATTTGGCTGCAAAACTGAAAAGAAGGGGAAAAGATTCAGACAGTTTTAAACAGGGCATTAAATCTTTTTTTTGTTTCCTTTTTTGTTTGTTTGTTTGTCTTTTCTGATGCTTTGTTTTTGTTGATCATTGTTTCTGAAAAAAACCAACCCAGCCTGTTCTCTCTCCCCTTCCTCTTCCATTTCATCAAGGGTTAGTTTGAGAGCTATTTCAGGCTGATTTATCTTAAGACATTTCTCTATATTTTAATAAAAAAATTGAATTTGAAGAGAGAAGTTAAACTTTTCCATTTTGAAAATGCTGGAAAGATATTCTGTTGCCCTTCCCCTACTTCCATTCTTCTGGTGCAAACTGCTTTTCAAATTTGATGTAAAATATGTCTCAAACAAATTTATATCCCAGTAAATTTATTACTCATCAAGAAATGTCACCAGCCTCCAGGTTTGTATCCTCTGGGCAAGTGGGAGTTTTGCTGTGACTCCCAGGAAAAGCAGAACAAATGTGGTTATGTGAAACAAGGACTGCTTTTGCTTTGCCCGACTCCTGCTGAAAGTTAGAACAAGGTCAGGAGAGTGAAGCAGGGAAAAATCCTACAGTGCTGCCTTTTTTTATCCCCTTGCCTGACTACTCCTTACTTCTAGGATTTGGCTAAGACCAAATGCAGAAGTACTGCAGTAACACAAGACATACCATCCTTGGGCTTTTTTCCAAGCAATTATGGTGATGGAGACCTTGGTTTTTGAACAGAGGTTGCACAGTTAATTCAGAGAAATATTTGTGTTTGTCTAGCTGATTCCAGCTGTGGCTCCAGGTACCGGGCAAGGGGTGATGGGAATAAGTTTTTAAAGAGGTTTCTGGGGCAGCATCTTACCCCTCTCTACAGGAGCCTTCCTCATCCCTTACCTCATCTTCCTCTTCACCTGCGGGATTCCGCTGTTCTTCCTGGAGACGGCACTGGGGCAGTACACCAGCCAGGGAGGGGTCACTGCCTGGAGGAAGATCTGTCCCATCTTTGAAGGTCAGTCAAGTTATGGGCATTACTGGCAGCGCTTTCTAACAATTAAGACTCAGAGCCTTTTTTGGAAATGTTATTCTGTTTTTTTCTCTCTCCTTTATACTCCCTCCCTTCCTCTCTCTCCCAGCTTTGTTATCCCTCCTGATGACTGCTGTGTGTGCGGGGGCAGTGCCCTGTCCCCTCCCTCCCCGTAGGTGACTGAGGGTGTGTGGTGCTGGCTGGGGGCTGTGCTGGTCCAGCCGAGCCAGGGTCTCTGCTCTGAGATGCTCGGAGCTTGGGAGAGAGGAGAAGCAGGATGGCCAGCAAGCAGGAGGAGGAGGATGGAAATGTCAATACACAAACACTTGCATGTAGTCCAGGACAATACTGAAGAAAGAAGAGGATGAGGAAGGCTGGCTGGCTTATGGCACTTTCCCTGCCCGTCGCTGTGCCCACGGCTGCTGTGGCAGCATTTGCAGGCTGGTGTCCTGCGAACTGGGGGGAATCACGCTGCACGCACTGGTCTGACAGCCTGGAGATGGGCTGGGGTTGTGGCTAAGGCACAGGTGTGAGAACCAGGACTCCTGGGGCCCTGAGGAAGGTTGTTTAATGACATTAATATGTCAATGAATTTAACATCCACAATTCTCCTGTCCAGAGGAGAGCTCATTCCCCACGTTTATCAGGCAGAGGACCCCGTGCTCAGGCAGATTAAAGGCCTGGTTCGTTCCCTCAGGCACAGGTGTGCAGTGCTATCGGAAATTCCCTGGGGAGTCCAGGACCTCCTGCACTGGAGAACCCTTGTGCTCTGGCACGGCGCCTGGAGGTGGACAGCAGTGGCATCTCAAAGGGCACTGACAACCAGTTTTAAATAAATAAATTGGGCCTTTCTGACCTGATTCCTTTTCTGTTGTCTCAGCGAGTGATGGGCACAAGCAGGAGCCAAGTCCAGAGCTCAGCTCCTAAATCTGTATTTTTTCTCTGACACAGTACTTCATGCATGATGTGTATCAGCTGTGAGAACCTTGTTTGCCTGAGTGTTTCCAGAAGGAAGAAACTCACCTGCATTTCTTTTCTTTAAAAGCTAGAGCTGGCTTTCCTGTAGGAGAGGTAGTGTAATGCAGTACTATGGTAGTGGTCAGAAAAAGATTTTTCCATCAGTGAAAGGTTTTCTCTCTGTTCCATCATAGACTTGTCTAGAGATACCAACAATGTTTCCTGTCTGCACGTACAGTCACAAAATTCTCTCTCCCTATTCTCTAGTGAACTGTGTGGTTGGTGTTGCACCCCTCTTACCATGGCACAATCTATGTCTTTGTTTGCAGTTAAGCCTGATATGTTGGGAGTTGGTTGGCAGCCTCATCCTCACCTCCTCTGCTTTCCTTCACAGGACTTGGGTATGCCTCACAAGTCATTGAGTGCTATCTGAATATCTACTACATCATCATCCTGTCCTGGGCACTCTTCTACCTGTTCAGCTCCTTCACTGCAGTGCTACCGTGGGCCAGCTGTAATAACCCCTGGAACACAGGTACAACTTCCCTTGGTCAACTTATAGCTCCTTCCCAATTCCCAGAAATTATTTGGGTTTTGTAGAAAATATTTTTTATTCAGAAAAAAAAGCTCTCCTAAGCTGATATGTGGTTTGGTACTCCAGCCAAGGTGACTGTCTTCATTCACCATGGGCGAGTGTCAGGAAGGTTGAGTGGTGTGACCCTATGCCTGGCAGCAGGGGACAGTAAACCTATTTCTGCACAGAGATGTTTTGGGTGTTGAGATTTCACTGAAAGATCTGCATTTTTTGGCAAGTGGAAGAGGTGGGTGAGTTGGGAGAGTTTTCAAGCCTGTCTAGAGTTCTCCTCACATGGCAGGAGATTTCCATTAGCTCTGGTACAATAATTTATCTTACTGTCTCTTTGGAGTTGCTGGGACAGTTGCTGCCGTGTGCTGAGTAGTTTCGTTCGTTCACTCAGCTTTTGGCTAAATCAAGCCAAGCCTGTGCTGGAGGATTTTGCCAGTACAGGTCTCCCAATGCAGGAACCAGTAACACAAAACTCTAAAGGCACTGCTTGTCTGGTCTAATCACAACCATACAAGCCTCTATACCATTACACTGGCCAGGGGTCTCATCCCATCATGCCTACAATTTGCATAACTGCGCCCAGCAGAGAAGACCTGGCTTTGGTTTTATTTAATGCACTTGAGCTATGCCTGGGAAGACGGAGTAGATGTGAGGTAATCCTCATGGATCTAATGTCCTTGACAGGCCTTTTTTACTATGTTCAATAGGTCGTTTTGCTCTCAGTGGAAAGCCAGACTGGAAACAACTTTGGCAGCAGCTCAGTACCCTCCCTTTTTCTTTTGGTCAGATGATTAATTTCTGTGATGTCTTCAACTTCTCCACCCCATGGGCCATTCACTCACAGCTTCCTCTGCCCTTTCATCCCAGCAGAGGTGACCAGCCTTTTACCCCAGCATGGGTTTCTTTGAGAGGAAAGCCACAGATATTCTCTAAACAGGCAGAAGCATCCCAGCCAGAGCTGGGCTTGCTCAGTTTTCTGGTGGACTGTCTTTTGCTTGCCAGATGCAGGATAAGGCACATTTCTTGGATGTGTGTCATCTCCTCCGGTTTTAGTAATTTCATGCTATGTGATAGGGTTGGGGATGGCAGAATGAAACGTGAAGGCATCTGTGGTGTGTGTGAACATATGCATGCATGTGTAGACAGGGAATGGTGTGTGCTGTGGGAGAAGTATGGGATTTTCTATCCTGGCTACTCATAGTGGCTATCCCTCAATAATCTCTGTTTTGTAGCCATCTGGTTTACATTTGGCAGGGAACTACTCTCTCCGTCCCCCTCCTGTTCCCGAAGCCCGCTGGATTGGGATTCATAGCTGGGGAGAGCCAGAGTTTAACGAGATGCTTTAATGAGATGCAACAGTTTAATGAGATCCTCTATAGCACGGGGTGAAGGGTTCATGTGCTGCCAGAGTGAGGGTTAGGGTAGAGAGGGGAAGGAGCTTCCCATCATGGAGGAGCCTTGGAGAATTTCTCTGGCTCATCAGCTTCCTTTTCTTTTGGTAGATCTCTGTGTGGAATTTCTGAATAGATCCAGCCTGGACAACAGGACCTTGCCTGCGAACGCCACCTCCCCAATGATTGAGTTTTGGGAGTACGTGATTGCTTTCCCTCTGTTCAGGCTCCTCTCTCGTCTAAAGGCTGCAGCTGTAGGAGTATCCGGGCAGAGGGCTGTGCGTCTCTGTAGGACCAACCGAGGTGCCACATGTCAGACACAAATACGGGCAGCACAATGCTCTGAGCTGCCGAGGAGATCAGCACAGAGCCCAGAGGCATGAGGACCAGATACACCCCGAAGGCTGCTCACAGTGCGCCTGCCCAAGGGTGCTCATGTGCACACACACACGTGTGGCATGTTCCCTTTCTGGCGCTGAGGTGCGTGGGTGAGTGTGGCCACAGAAAGAGGCACCAAAAGAAGATGAGGACTTGCTGTAAGCAGGGGATACTTGTGTTGGGTGTTGCTACTGTTGGCAGGAAAGTGTGAGAGGCCGAGGCAGACTGACCAGTCCTTTACAGTGAAACAGAAAGGAACAAAACTGCTTTTTCTCTTCTTCTGACCACATCTTGCTTGGTGTCTAAAGGAAGTGGTCCGTCAGGCTGCTCAGGCTCTTCCCTGGAGAGCAGGGGTCTGAGGTGCATGTGTGAGATGCCAAAGAGGAGCTCAGGGAGGTTTGGTCATGGGGCTGGAGGCAATAAGACACCTTTGAGGGGTCCTGCATCAGGCCAGATGGTGTTCCAGAGAAAGACATCACTACAGCCTGGAGAGGATGAAATGGCTGCTGGGGCCACACTACACCTCCACACTCAACTGAGGAAGGTCTCATAAAGAAGAGGAATGTCAGGAGCTCAGCTTCAGCAGTTTTGGTGGATTTTTTTTCCCATTTATGGCTCCTGAAGTGCCTCTGAAAAGCTTGAGTGTCCTTTGCCCCTTGCAGCCACCACAGGGCACATAGAAGATGACATGTGTCCATGGGTGCAGAAAGTCTGCACAGTGCTGGACCCCATCTCCTGCCCTATGCTTTGCACCATACTATTTAGTGAGAGCTGTGGCCCATCTGAAATGACTGTTCAGGTTTTCTGCAGAGGTTGCAAGGGCAAGGAGACTCTGAGGGGACTGGTATGGAGATGGGTGTGCAAAGGTCTCCTAAGTGTGGAGTTGAGCTTCTGCGGACTGCATGAGCTGCAGTGCTGAGCTTTCGTGTGGCCCACCTTCATGACAGTGAGCCTTCAGGGAATGAGGCTGAAGGGCATGGGAATCATAAAGGCCATTTATGCTTACATATAGGGTGTCCATAGTATATGGGGAGGCCAGAGGAAGAGCAGTGACCAAGGGGTGATGATGGCATTGGTGGCCTACCTTGGATTGAGTAGTGTCCACTGGGCAACTGCCAGGGTCGGGGAGCAATGGGGAACATATGGTGATTTTGTGTTGCATAGATCTGACGGGCATAGCATCATGGGCTTGGAGAGTGGGAGGGCTCAGGCCAGCTACAGGACACGGTGGAGCAGTGTCAGCAGAAATGAGAGACGGGGAGCCCAAGGCAGAGCTGGGGTGATTTGCAAGGCTGGGAGCCCGGGCAGATGCATTGTGGATAGTCTGTTAAGTCTTTGGATGGGATAATATGGGAAAGGTCTGTATGGATGAGTGCGGTCTGGGGTGTTAATGCTTCTCTCCATGTCCCTGGACACCGGCAGGAAGCGAGTCCTGGGGCTCACGGATGGTATTCACAAACTGGGCACTGTGCGCTGGGAGCTGGCTCTGTGTCTCCTGCTGGCGTGGATCATCTGCTACTTCTGCATCTGGAAGGGGGTCAAGTCCACAGGCAAAGTAGGAATGGAGATTGTCCTCCTGTTCCATAAGCCTCCTTGTACCCATCTTACATTTCTTCCCCGATCTTTTTTCCCTCTTCATGAAGTAGAGGCAGGAGACACACTGCACCAAAGTCAAACCTAAAACCTGGTGAGGCCACACTGATTTACACCAGTTGTGTTTGACCCATAAGAGGAAGAATAAAAGGGTACGTGAAACAGGGAGAAGAGAACAGGGAACTGAGGGGAGTCTTGGGTCACCTTTTGCCTTGTAGAAACGCACAGTGGCTGATGGATACCTTTCAAGTGCTGTTAGAAATCATCTAATCACCAGTGTGTTGTCCTGGTGTGGCTTGCTGGAGTTTTTAACAAGATACTCTACACTGGCAAATTTCCTATCTCTGGCAATAATTAAACACTGGAGCAAAACAGACAAGCTGCTGCCTGTAACCAGCACAGTGAATAGATAATGAATCTCTCCTGCTTCTTTATCCTGCAAAATACTTAGGATGGGAGACATGTCTTTGTGCTTTCCTTTGTACTCTCCCCGGCTCTGTGGGTTTTGGCTCAGCAAATCACTTTCTGCATTTTGCTGGTGAGGCTGGAGCCAATGCTTCCTCCTGATGTTGATCCTGTACATCAGGTGGACTGGTTATCCTTCTGGACTGAATGAATGTGTGATGCTTTGGGGTCGGTCTTAGGGATGGTGCTATGTCCTTGACCTCCTTCCTTCCTGGAGATGCAGTGGGAGGGGTGGGTCATTTATGATGGTTGGGTCTTGTGGGTATCCAGGGGATGTCCCAATAGCAAAGGGAGGGGAACCAATTTCTGCAACAGACTTTCAAATCAGTATCCTTCCTGTTGGCAGATGCTCCCTGTTGTACTGGACACACATGTTTCAGTGTCAAATCCCATCTCCCACCTTAAAACCAGACTGGGCACCCGTTTTAACAGAGCAAGACAATAGCTTGGTCTGTGCACTAAGTTTCTCCCGGTCTTTGCTGATGACTCTGGTTCTTGCTGGTGCTGACCTGCTGCCTACTATTTCTCAAGGAGGGAGAGCCAGACTCCACGTCTACAGGGAGAGGGGATGCTCTGCCTTTTAAAACTTAAATCTCTGATGCTCCCTGGTTTGAATATCACAGCACCATCTTCACAAAAGGTATCATCTTGGGAGATTGGGTCTGAGAGGCTGTTTGATCTGCATGGAAGTGTAATTAAGTCATCACAGGTTCCCTTCAGCTCTCAGCCCTCTCCACCAAGTATTTCCTTTGCCTGGTGCTGCCCCAGCATGGAGAGCTTGCCTGCACAATGAGAAAGCTAAAGAAGTTCGATAAGGCTGTTTGGGCTGATAGAGTTTGGCAAAATCAGACCAGAAAGCCACAGGAAACAGTGAGTGTATGTAGTAGCTGGAATGGTTTTCCTGGGACCACAGAAGATTTTTCCATCACAAGTTTTAGGATACAGGGCTTACTTTTTACCAGCTAGGTGTTATTGACATGGTGCAGCAATGCAGGGTGGATTTTTCTGTCCTGAGACATACCACAGGTCAGACAGGCCAGCTGCCTTCTCTGCAGGTTGTCACTTTGAGTTTTATAGGGGCACTGTCAAAAATATCAGCTCCTTCCTTCTTTTTCCTCACTGACTACAGATTAGGATAAACAGTAGGGAGGTCCCAGGAATTCTCAGTAGGTGCATAATTTTCTTCAACAGCTGCAGAGCAAACAGGACGTTGTGCTTGATTGAGGGGCTGCTCTAACTGGATAGACCTGCCAGACCCTTGTGTTTATGCTTCTGTGAATTAAGGAGTTCAAACTTAAAGAAACAATAGCGACCTCAGGAAAATAATTTCAAATAACTCTGTGAAGACTCATTTTCTTTAAAAGCCTTTTTCTTTTATTCATTTTGCCCACCCTTGTGCTCTTTCTATGTTTCCTTTCCTTGGTGCATTCAGCTGATGTGTATAAATGTTCCCCAGAAGTGATTTCTGAAGATAGATTTTAGTACTTGTGCCAAAAGCATTCACACTCTCATTCAATTGGGGAATAGCAAAAGTACCACGTACTGTGACTTATTTGACCAATTATCAGTAACCAGGAAAAAATGTAATTTTAGGCCCCTCACTATGAATCCATAGAGTAAACGAGCCTTCACATTCCTTGGATGCATTTTAATAATGAATAAATGTTAGGAAGTTGCAACTTGCTTATGGATATTTTGCAAATTAAAAAAAAAAAGTTACATTAGGCAGTGGATTAGAGATGATTAATTCTACTGTCGTATTTATTTACATAAAAAGAAATGAAAAGAAGATTTTACAAAAACAATGGTCTACATTTTCTTTAAAGGCTTTGAGGTACCCCCATTTTTCACCTGTGAGCTCAGAGGTATTGAAGGGATGAGAGTGCCGCATGAGCATACCTGGAAATGGGGCCCCTTTAGAGGTATCTCAAACTGGGCACCAAAAGTTGCTATTTAATTTGGAGAACTCTTGCTGGGAATAGGACCATTTTAATAACTTCTCATTAAAACTCAGTGACAGGAAGAGATCTGGGTTTCTTCTTCAGCTCTAGAAAGATGAAGAGAACAGCTGGAAAGCAGGGAAATTACACTGACTGGAAAGAAAATAAAGCAGAGCAATCAGTGGCAGAGTCTTGGGTGAAGAACAAAGGGCAGATTAACTAAATCACCAGTGAGATGTAACCTTGATTGATTTCTTTCTCACCCATCTTCTACATAGCAGTAGCAGCTATAGCCAACAGCAGAGTCCAGGGACATTTGCTGGGGTGGGGGCCTGTGGATGAGATGAGATGATGCCTGCACCCCCTCCCCACTGACCCTCTCTCCTCTTGTTTCCCTGCACCTGCAGGTTGTTTACTTCACTGCCACCTTCCCGTATGTGATGCTTATTATCCTGCTGGTGCGAGGGGTCACGCTGCCGGGTGCTGCAGAGGGGATCATCTTCTACCTGAAGCTGGACATTTCTAGGCTGGCAGACCCGCAGGTGGGTGGGTGTCAAGCAAGTGCTGACCACGGAAGGTTTCCAGTCCCCCTGCCCAGCACAACTTTTTTTGCTCGTGTGCCTATAGCATATGGGCGTATTAGGTCATTTCCACTCATGGGCTAGCAAAACCAGAAAAGTATATGAAATATTCAGCAGGTAGCAGATGGTTTTGCTGGGTCTTAAATGTGCATAATTAAGGAAGAAGTGGGAATGGTGAAATAATCTACCACTTACAATTTTTTTCTGGCTTGGTTAGCACTTTGTTTGACTCCAACAGGGCCCTCCTGGGGAGTGGAGGGTTCCTGTGCTTGCAGAGACCACATGTGCACAGGTAATATGGGCTGTGCCCCAGCTGGGCAGCAGGTTCCCTTCACCCACCCTGGGGGCTGGTCCCATCTGCCTGGGTCAGCAGCTGCCCAGAGGATCAGCCCCTGCCACCACTCATTGAAACCCATGGAAACTGCACGCTGGCAGGGAGGATGCTGTGTACCCAGGGAGGCTAAGTCCAGATGAGGGCACAGGGTGCGGCCAAGCCCAGCACCTGCAAAGTAGCCCAGGTT
The DNA here is from genome assembly GCF_017639655.2 of Falco naumanni. Lineage (NCBI taxonomy): Eukaryota > Metazoa > Chordata > Aves > Falconiformes > Falconidae > Falco > Falco naumanni. Next base: position 24,946,564 of record NC_054058.1, read on the forward strand.
GGCAGGAGGTGGGCAGCACCCTTGAGGGCTGCACAGGGCAGGCAGGAGGACCGTTTTTTAGAGGATCCCCCCAGGGTGTCTGCTCCGGCACTTTTCTGTAGCAGCAGGTTGCTTCCCTTTCCCACATCGGCTCAGCAACACTATGCAGGCTGCCTCTGCCATCCCAGAGAGGTGTTAGTGCAGACCCCCCACGCCCACCCCGGGAAGAGCATTTAAATGACACTGCTGCTGATCATTCCACCACTGAATCTTTGTGTGGAGGCAGCCAAGCAATATGCTTAGCCCACAGTCTCAGTTTACCTCCCGCATCTTCCCAGATAGCCCCAAATGCTCCCAAACCAGCTGCTAAACACATTAGTACGCTGCTTTCCCCCAAATGGCTTTCAGATGCAATTATGTGTTGTCAGTACAAAATCTGTGGTGTGCTAAATGCAAAGAGCCAGCTGAATGTAAATGGCATTTTAATATCAAAATAAATAACAGGGGGATGACTGGGGCTGAGTGTTTTATTTATGGTCGGAGCTTATTCACTGAAAACCTCCCTGACTTTCACAGCCTAACTAAAGCTGACATGGTCTTTCCAGGCTGCTGCAATCCAGCATAGCAGGACTGAGAGATCTTGCTGCTGAGTTTAGGCAGAACGTGGGGCTTTGCTGTAAAGCAGGATGTGTGCCTGTGCCTGAAGGGGTCCCACGTACATGCCCATCTGTGAGACATCCGTGTGAATTTAAGCAGCAATGCCTGGGCTGGCATTTTTTGAAGGCTGCCAAATTCCAGGTGCCTGGATGTTTGTAACGGAGTACGGCTTAGATGAAAAAGAGTATGAGAAGGAGCACACAGATAAACAGAAAGGTGGGCTGTTTTCCTGCCTGCCTGCTAACTCGCAGCTCAGGGCTACCCCTGGCAGGGCATGAGAATGGAGCTGCAGTTCAGCCCACAACACACAGAGCAAAGGGACTCCTCCATGGAGGAGAGGGCTGGAGCAGCGGGGAACAAGCCCACTCAGCTTTTCCCCTGCAATACCAGATCAAAGGGGCACCTGAGTGCATGACACCCCTGAAATCTCTCAGCCCAGGAATTTTCTGCCATTCATGCTGCACCACGGCCTCAGGGATGTGGGAAAGTAGGCTGGGGAGCTGGGAAGGGAGTACATTGATCAAGCAAAGGACTCACTGGCCTTCATTTGGGATGACTCACCAGCAGCTTTGTGGATCCTGAGCCATGTAGGGACCACAGACACCTGCAGTGTCAACTGCAGCCGGAGCCATTCTATCAGGGATTCTGTCTTCGCCCAGAATGCAAAGGCACAGGGTGGAGAAGCTGTGTTACCTTGAGTGCGATGTGAAAATAACAGTCCCACCAGAATTCTCCTAGAGGACTTCCAGTCCTATAGCTCAGTTTTCCCAGAGAGGTATCCCAGTTTCTACATTCACTGAGTCCCTCTCAGTCTCATGGGGTTTGTTCTGCATGGGTGGAGGGATTGCTGCTAGACAGGGCATTTGTTTATTTTGTTGCCAGGTCTAGAGACCACTGACCTTCTCTGTTCTAGGTCTGGATGGATGCAGGCACTCAGATCCTCTTCTCTTATGCCATCGGTCAGGGGTGCCTGACAGCTCTGGGCAGCTACAACAAATATACCAACAACTGTTACAGGTAAAGAGAAGCCTGAACTCCTTGCATCCTGGAAATTTGCTTAGAGACAAACATCACAGAACTGCATCTGAGGCAGTGTCTGTCTGTCCCAGGTGGCAGCCTTGGGTGATGCTGCTTTGCCTAAGGAGCTGCTTGGAGCACAGAAGCTGCAGAGGACTCAGCCAGCGTAGGGATGGGGAGTGGCTGAGAGAACATAGGAGCTCCAGAAAATGGCTTTAGTAGTGCACTCCCATGTGAATCAGCCTGGAAATAGGAGACATTGGAGGAGGGGGAGGAATGAAAATGGAATGCTGTTCCAGCCACTGTGGAGACACCATGGGCTATTTTGACAGGGTGAGTGAGCAGGGGTGGCATGGCCAGCTCTGCTGTCACTTGCTAGGCAGGAGAGGTGGTACAAAGATGATGGCTGCGGCCCCTGTCTCCATCAAGGTAATGTACTGCCAGTGGCATTTCGATCCTATCAAGAAGATTAATCAAATCTGTCTGGACTCCTCCTTGCCCTTGGTTTACAGATCTATTTTATCCATGGCCTGACATGGAGCTCAGTGAAGCCATTAGGACCATTTCTGACACCTTCCACAGAGCCCTGAGGAGCAGAAGCTTTGTTATTCCATCATGTATTGCTCCAGCGTGAATGGGAAAATGTAATGGTACTTGGGAGACATCAATCATCGCTCCTCTTCCTGTGTTCTCCTATAGGTGCTGCCACGGTTGTTGGTCAGGCAATTAATACTTTCCCTTGGCTCTCCTGAAATGTATCTGTCACCAATGGACTGGTGCACTGACGCCTTCCTCTAAAGCTTTAGGTGCCTTGGACTGGCAGCTTAGCTCTGGGTGGCCCAAATGTGCTGGGTGTCTACGCTGCTCCATAGCAGCTGATGCCGTGGTTCAGCTCTGGCAGCTGCCCAGACAGGATCCCGGGGTGTGGGGTATCCAGCCTAGCTGGCTCAGGCTGGTGCCTGGTTTTCAGAGTGAGCAAGTGCACAAATGTTTCAGGACAAGTGGTATAGTGTGTTCCAGCCTCCAGCTGAGCATACTTAACGCAGTGTAGACACAACCCTTGTCAGGTGAGGATTTTTGTTCACCTGTTAGTCTTTATGCTGAACCTAAACATGTTCATGCTTTCAGATTCTCCTCTTCCTTGACTCTGTTTACTTTTGTGACCTCTTCCTTTTTCTAATTTGCAGTTTTCCTCATTTCTTCTGTTGTTTTTCTTATTCTTTTGATTCCTGTCAACTTTTTTGTTGCCATGTCCCTGCATATATCATTTTGGCATCCTATTCACGACCCACTGGTGATGTCCTATGTCTCTCTTTGTGCCACGTATAGTCCTATAACTCCTGAACAGTGGGGTACAAGGTAGTAGGCTTATTTTTGGCTCTCTTCTGAGCTTTTTACTTCTGAGGGAAATCAAGAACAGCATTGATATTCCTTGGTCCATACTGTCCGACCGGGGAAGCTGAGTACAGACATGATCCCAAGTGAACCCACTCTGCAGTGGGAAACACTGATTTCTCTCTGGTCTCCCCCCTGCAGGGACTGCATCATGCTCTGCTTCCTGAACAGTGCCACCAGCTTCATTGCTGGCTTTGCCATTTTCTCTGTGCTGGGTTTCATGGCTCGAGAGCAGGGTGTACCCATTGCAGAAGTAGCTGAATCAGGTAGGTTTTGCTGGGAGATTTCAGAGCCAAGGCAAAACAGAAAGCCTGAAGGGGAGGGGACTTTTCTGCAGTGAAGTCCAGGTTATTATCTACATCCTCTGTTGCTATGGGTGTCTGCAGTGAGGTCTGCAGGACCAGTGCTCCCAGACATAGCTTTCAGCCCTGTGTGGGCAAGGAGCTGTGGTGATATGATCTTTAAAGCAGTATGTGACCTCAGCCTGTGCTGCAGGGTGGTGGTGGCAGGCAGTGGTGGTTAGAGGGGCCATACCTAGTCATCCTGTGATCTGTTGGCAGGTCCTGGCCTGGCTTTCATAGCATATCCAACAGCAGTAACAATGATGCCTGTGTCACAGCTCTGGTCCTGCCTCTTCTTCCTCATGCTGATCTTCTTGGGACTGGACAGCCAGGTACAGCAAATGACCCCTCCTTGTCTAATGCCCAGGTGCCTGTCCCCATCCTGAGCATTCCTCAAGGCCATGAGGAAAAAAAACATGGTTATATGCTTTGCTGGTTCCTTAAACACATTCTGCACATTGTCCACAGCACTTTCACACAGTGGGAGCTCAGAATCAGGGCCGATGGGAGGCCTGTGGTTATGTGCCCTGGTGTCTCTCTTTGGCATCCTTCTCCCGGTGTGTACATGAGGGTATCCCAGCGACATCCCCTCCAACCTCTGTGCCAGCACCGAAACCGTGCACACCGTGGAGTGAGGCCTGGCATGGAGTGAGGCCTGGCATGGGAAGGGGAATGAGGCTGTTTTCTCTCAGGTGCATCTCACCAGAGCAAGCCCTGTGTGCTCTCCTCACTGCTGTGCCCATCTCTTACCCTCCCATACTCCTGTTATGCCAGGAGCAAAATCCAGCAGAGCACCCTGCGTAGCGTAGCGTGCAACCCTGGTGTACTGGAAGGAGGAGAGCAGAGGATGCTCTGGCATGTCTGCCAGGCAGGATGCTCTGCTCAGGCTCCACTTTGCAGCACCTCAGCCCCTGCACCTGGTGAATGAGGTCTCTTTCCCTTGTTTCTCTGGCTTGAGGTCCCCTCCTGCCTCACCTTGCTTATGACTCTGTGCTGGCTGAGCTTTTCTAGCAGTGGCTGATGTTCTCTTATGTACCCCATGGGTGACATGCTCTGTGGGACTGAGAGCCATACATGTGGTGATGAGCAGGCTCAAAAGGCAGCAATTCACCTGTGGGACCCATGACCACCTGCTTTACTGGGTTGTCCCAGGCAGTCGTGGTGTATTTTGCAGCCAGTGCTGCTGTACAAAGGGTGTGTTTCATGTTAGGGCTGAGCTGTGCCCCACAGTCACCTGGCTGCCCTTAGCTTCACAATGGCAGGGGGAGCTCCCCTCTGGCACAAGGGTTCTTTGTGCCATCTCAAGTGCTTCCTCATCCTGCTCGAGGGACACAGTCTGCTCCTTGCCTCCCCATTCCTTGGTCACTCCTGCTGTGCTGCAGCATGATCTGTTGGTTTGAGGCAGTTCCTTCTACACAGTTCACCCGTCCAGCATGGGACTGTACTTTTGACCCTTTGGTCTACTCCATAGGAGACCTCACTGATGTATCAAGCTGTGTTTGGGTCCCTAGCAGCTGCAGCTGGCCCTTGGTGGAAGCAAGACAGACAAAAAAAGAAAACAAAAAAATAAGGGTTTGGGCAGCTGGAGCATGAAAGGGCAGTGAGAAGGAGTTTGTGCTTGGGGAAGAGGAGACACTGATTTTTCTGACCTGTCTTATTCTTTAGTTTGTCTGTGTGGAAAGCATGGTGACAGCTCTTATTGACATGTTCCCGGGAGTGTTTCGGAAGAAGGGGCGTCGGGAGCTGTTGATCCTGGCCATTGCAGTCACATGCTACCTGCTGGGCTTATTGCTGGTCACTGAGGTAAGAAAAGAGTAGCTGGGGTATTCAGCTGAACACTAGAAACCCTGCTAGACTTGGGTAGAGACAGCAAGGTAATCTTTGATGCTGTTAATTGTCCTTAATTTCTGATGCATTATCTGGTGTCTTTCACAGCTGGTGCTGCTTTTACCCTGTGTAATGCTAGTGTACTCACTGCTTAACTGAGCCTTCCAGAGAGATAGTCCCTCAGCCCAAAGAGGCTGCCTGACATACAGCTTTATGCAAATACCAGGCCTGGTGACTAAAACAAGCTCAGCTGCACAAGCAGAAGCTCTTCTAAGGGCAGTGGTTGTTTGCTAGCTGCTTTCCACAAGAAGCTCTTCAGCAGCAGGGAAGGCTGGGGGCAATGGCTGGACTATAACCCTGCCTGAACCAGTGGAAAGCCTGTGATCCCTGGGACCAGAAGAAGCAGAGCTGTGTTGGTACGATGCTAAGTGCACAGTGTTTGTCCTGCTCTGCAGCTAGTAGCCAAGCACCTCTTCCTGCACAGTGGTGTGCTGTGCTGTGTGTGCGTGCCACACACTTGGGTGGGAGTCTCAGCACCCCTCTGCCTCTATGTTCTGTAAGTGACAGCTAATTCCTGCTAAACTTCTTAGGCACTGCCGAATGATCCTCCAACAGGATCCTGGCTAAATATTTGCTGAAGGCACCTCCCACTGCCATTGAGAGAGCTTTGAGTGAAACTGCGTTAAGGGTTCCCATGTTTTTTGCATGCCCCCTTGCATGGAGGCATCTAGTTCCACCATCGCAGGATGTCACCTCATGTGTGGTAGGATGAAGGGTGTTCTACTTCTACTCTGGCAATGTCTAGAGCCCTTCAGCACTATTTGAAAGCATCTGCTTGACTCCTGTTGGAGAAGCCGTCTCTTTGAGAAAGTACATGAAAGTAAGAGAGGGGAGTCATCTACTGACCTGTAGAGGCAGCTGATGGCAACTATGCAGGGCTCAGCTTGAAGGCAGAGGCAGCAGGGAAACCACATGCCTCTGCTGTTGCAGGGCTTGGACCTTGAGCAATATGTAAAGATGGATGCAGCTTACATGAGGTACCTAAATGTCCTGATCCTCAGGATTCAAATTTCTTGGGTGTGAAGTTCTCCACTGCTATGTGATGTTTTGAAATGATGCTTGAAACTTGCTGATTGATTTAAAACAAGCAAACAAACTGGATCCTGCTCCTATGGACATAGAAACCAGCCAGGCCTGACTGCCTTTTTGTGACAGAGTGGGGGCAGCCCAAGAGAAGGCTCTTCTCTTTCTCCCACTTCTCTAGATGCAGTGTTTCTACTGCTATTCTACTTGCCTTAGTCATTTTTCCCTGACATGGAACAGTTTTGCCATAACTCTCTTTTCTTTACCTCTTCAACAGGGTGGGATGTACATCTTCCAGCTCTTTGACTACTATGCTGCCAGCGGCACGTGCCTGCTCTTCCTGGCCATTTTTGAAGTCATCTGTGTAGGATGGGTATATGGTAAGTGAAGGACAAAAAACTATGTTGCTTTTTCTCAAGGCAAGGATGTGGGGATTGAGAAATGGCAGTGAATAGAAAAGATCTTTAAGGGGCAAAGAAATGCTATAATTACCCTCTTGTCTGGTTTCCACTGTTTACTCACAACATCTCTTAATTGCTCCACATGTAAAGTATGAAAGTTTTTTCCTTCTCTGAATGTTCCACATGTTGAACTACCTGGCTGCTCTTCCCATCTGCCCTTTGAATTAGAAAATCAGCTATAGAGGACTGACAGCTACTCTTTGGTCTCTGTTACCGTCTGCTTACATTATGCCTTTAATTTAGTCATGTCAGTTAATTTAACACAAAATGCTGGGATGCAGACTTGCTGTGCGTTACTTTTGTGATGATACATGCTTCCTGTTTGCATGGGCTGCGACAGCACTCTTAAAAGAAATGGGAGGGAATGCTATGGCTCTCAGCGAAGTCTGTAACTAAACTCCTTGAGACCAGCATTAAACTGAGCTCCACAAACTGTCAGAAGGAAACCAACTGCTTGTTAGTCTGGACAGTAAGAAGAGTATCCAGCGATATCCTATGGAAGATCCCTTCCTGAGCATGCAGGCTGCAGTTCATCTCCCTGAAGCTCGTGCCCTGGGGCTGGTGGTTTTGGGGCAAAGGGTCTAGATGTGTGTGATGCAGAGCAGCTGCTCTCTCTCCCTAGCTTCATGGAGCTACAGGGGCTCAGTACCTGCAAGGGTAGTGCAATGCTATCTTAGATACCAGCTTAGACCAGACCCTCAACACTTCACAACCACAAATCTGCTGGCTCCTAGCTATGCCAAGCAGCATGGCCATCCTAACCTAAGGAAAAGACGTCAGGCATCACACTGTGCCTCTTTCAATGGCCAGGAGTGGATGCTCAGGAAGGAGTATAATAGCAGAAAAGTTAGCAATAATACTTTTTGTAAATATTCTTCCAGCTTCTAACAACTTATTATAGAACCATAGAATGGTTTGGGTGAGAAGCGACCTTTAAAGGTCATCTAGTCCACCCTGCCTGCCATGGGCAGGTACATCTTTCACTAGATAAGGTTTCTCAAAACCCTGTCCAACCAGACCTGAACACTTGCAATGATGGTGCATCCACAGCTTCTCTGGGCAACCTGTTCCAGTGTCCCAGCAGCCTCATAGTAAAAAATGTCTTCCTTATACCCAATCTAAATCTACCCTCTTTCAGTTTAAAACTGTTACTCCTTGTCCTGTCACTACAATCCCTAGTAAAAATCCTCTCTGTCTTTCTTACAAGCCCCCCTTTATATATTGAAAGGCCACAGCAATGTTTCCCTAGAGCCTTCTCTTCTTCAGGCTGAACAAACCCAACTCTCTCAGCCTTTCTTCACAGGAGAGATGCTACAGCCCTCAGATCATTTTCATGGCCCTTCTCTGGATCTGCTCTAACTGGTCCATGTCTTTCTTATGCTGGGAAACCCAGAGCCAGGTGCAATACTCAGCTTGTTGCCCAGGGATTTCCAGAGCCTGAAGTAAAATCTATTTATTTCTCTTCTGTTAATTTTTCAGTTGACTCAGGTAAGCATTTATCATCCACAAAATGCTGCAGCAAGGACATCCATAGCTTGGTCAGGTGTTGTGTGAAGGAGTCACTTTCTTTTCCTTGTTTTGAATGCCACGTGTTAATTTCATTTGGTGCCACCTTTGTCTTACTTTAGAAGAGCCTGCAAACAGTCAGTCCCTTTGTGCTCTCTTTGGTGCCTACAGGTTTATAGTGGTTGCATGGGCTACAGTGCAGTTGCTGAGGAAGGGGTTATCAGTTTCTCCAAATGCTTCATGTAAGCAGGAGCCAACTGCTAGTCTGGATGGACACCTCTCTTACTGAAATGGTAGCAGGTCCAACTGCTTGGGCTTTACCTCCAGGGAATGCAAGAAAAGCAGATCTGAAAGGGAGATTTATTTTAGAGGGATGCGCTGCAAGGGAAGCTCACCTCAGAGCTTGGAATAACAGACCCTGGCCACATTTTAGTTTAGAGTTGCCTTCTACCCAGTCCCTGTGGGGTTTACAGGGAGATGGAGATTCTCATTTATCTGTGACAGGGCTTCATCATCACCATGCTTGGTTACATTAAACTGAGTTATGTTTTAATGTATAGACCTCCCCTGCCATTTCTATGGTCACACAGGCCACATGCCTTTTCTGACAACCCATGGGGAGGAGCAATGGCAGACCATGAGCAGCATGAGGTGATGCTGCCCCAGCAGCCTGGAAAGGGGGACGGAGCAGCTCAGGACTGAGAAATGGCCTTTCCCTTACCACCACTAGTTCATTTTTCCCACTCCACACAGCAGGATTTTACCCTCTTGGTGTTCTGCTTTGCATCTATTGGCCTGATTCTGGTCCAAAATGTAGTCAGAGTGTCAAGGTGAGGCATTTTAGTGGAAAAAAAAGTCTGGTGCCAATTGCTGTTCTTTTTCCCCAGCCTCAGAATTGGCAGAGCTGAGTCTCTTGCTTACATTGTGAAGAATTACAGCATTTTTGCTAACACAAATACGCGTTACGAGTTTCCCCCCCTCGCAGCACATACGCCAACCACCCACCACCTGGCAGCTTCCCTCTGCTGCCAGGCGGCTGCTCTCGCGAAGCTCTGAGGATTTCCTCACGTATTGCTCTCTGCCTGTGAAAGGATTGTGCAGCATCGGCCCTGCCGATCACTTTCCTTAGAGGGGAGTGTTAGAGGGTTTGGGTTTTCCCCCCCCGCCCTTCTCCTCTCCTTTCCACTTTGGGACAGGCAGCCCTCATATAAGCAGGCATAGGTTTTGAGCACTGGGATTCACAACGTGATGCCACCAAAGCGGGCTGCAGGGAGGATATTTTCCAGTCAGACACAGCAGGCACATTAGGATTAGCTGTTCCAGGAGAAAGTGAGTGCCTCCATCACTGCGGGAGAGTAAGGCTGAAACCATTAGGACTGTTTACAAAGCTAAAGCAAAATGATGCCAAGCGGGTACCTGTGGGTGGCCCTGGGGTGAACCCATGTTGTGCTGGTATAAATCTTTCTCTCACTCTCTTGCTCACATGCAGCGTGGCTACCATCCTCCTTCTGCCTGGATCCTGCCTGTCAGGCTCACTCTGGCTGTGTGTGCTTTATCCTTTCAGATGCACTGGCTACAGGCAATCTTACATGCTTATTTATGGACCATAAGGGGCCCTGCTCTGTGCACTTGATACCCAAGGTGTGCGCAGCTGTTGCAGTGCCACAACACCTCTGTGGCTGGTTTTTTGCACGGGTTTGGCACAGGCGTTGATGCTGCAGGTTTGAAACAGAGAGGAAGTAGATATAAGCTTAGTGTTATGGCCAGGGTCATCATCTATTGAAATCCTGTGGATAAAATTTGGTATAGATGAATGCAAAAAAATGCAGCTTGGGAGAAAAGATTTAAAAGGGAGGGCTTTTTCATAGATTCCAAACTAGCAGATCTGTGAAACTCACTCTTTCTGGATACTGTAAAAATAAAACAGAATCTTTGCCTGTTTCAGTTTGAGTATTACTTGCAGTTGTTATAAGCTCCATAAAATGAAAAAGGCTCCATAAGGACAAGATGTAAGGATGTAGGCAAATATCTGGTTGGGTTCATGTGAAGTTTGTTCCCATAAAATTATGTAGGAAAAGTAAATGATTTGCCAGAAAAGCGTGTAACATCTTGGAAGGTATATGGGATTGGTCAGCACAAGAGAAGTAGAACCAGCACGCATGGATAACTGCCCTGCGCCTGCATACCATTCTTCCTTATTTTGGGATATTGGGGATAACAGCAAACATTTTTGTTCATTCCAACAAAAAATGTCTTTGGGGAAATCTTTATGATTTTCTCTGCAGGAGTTTTAGCTGATCTTTCTAATGTGCTGGGAAGGAAAGGAGACTGCACATATCCTCCAGCTTCTAATTTGCTCAAAAAGCCAATGCTGAGTGATTGAACCGCTGACTTCTTAAGCTTGATTACTTTTCCATCTGCCTGCAAAACACAGAACATGTAAAACCTCCTGTTCATATACTCTCTGAGGACATTCATGTCAGTCCCCATTGTGCTTCATCACATCACCTGCTGACTGCCACAGTGGACATGGAAATGCGGTACCTGATCGTTGTACTACAGAAAATAGTGATAAGGACAGGTGGAGGCACACCGTAATTAACAACATAAGTTTTGGGATGTTTTCTTGCTGGAGGATAGGTGTTTCTTCTGTCATTCTTTTTGTCTAGTATCTTTGTATTTCTTTAATTGCTATGTCTCTTCCACTTGATCCTAGATCCAAATTTGCAGTGAAACTTTGACTTCAACAAAGTTGTATTACAAATTAATTTATCTATCATGTATCATCACAGTGTGTTTCTGTGGAAACACTGTATGGTATAAGAGACTGTGCTATGCTTGTATTCTAAACTGCAAATTGTGTCATTTATATCTTTTCCCTTTTTTTTCATCCTGTGGATGATTTTGGCTTTTTGGCAAAACAATTTTTTTTTATATCATCTCCCTTTCATCCCCAGTATATTTTCAGAAATGCTATCTGAAGCCCCATGATATTTAAAGCTTGGAAGCTTTAGGGTTCTGTTCTCTGGTGTAGGCTGAGCTCCCACACAAGGCTGTCTGTCCCTTGATATGCCACAGCTTGTTGTCTTTGCTTGAGGCTACTTGTTTTAATTTGCCAACTCAAGATGGGAACCATGAGATGTTCAAAGAACCTGCCCCCCGCCAGCCTAAATACTTCAAAAAGCTGTGTTTAAAAGAGCTTTCCTGCAAACATTAGTCATGGGATATAGAAAGTAATGGAAAGAATCACAAAAAAGAAAAGCACACATAATGTGCCTTTGTAGAATTTGTATATTTATAGGAAGCATAATATGGAAATTTAATTCTAAGACGTAAAAAACACAGACCAAAATAAAACCCACCAAACCTCAAACACCTGCAAGTGTTGCCAGTCCTCTAAGATGTATTTTGCCCAGCCCAGCCTTCTGGTGTTAAGATGCAAAGAAGCAAGGTCTCATCCTGCTTGCAGGTGGGACCTGTGGCATGACCATGAGTTCACAGCTAGATGAATACCCCTAACGGCAGAGTCCTTCTTTATCAGCTAAGCACCATGATAGAACTTCAATAATGCAAATACAGTATTATTTCATCCCAGAGGTGCTTATCAGGGAACCCTTTTCCTGGACAGGCTATGTCCATATTTTTTTTTGTCTAATATTTTTGCCCTATTTTACCTGAGGCAGCCTGATATGGTGCCTCTGGTTAGCTCTAGTTAGGAAGATTATGTTAACTCATAAGTTAAGTCATCTTATGAATGACTTTTTGATTCATTTTACATCTCTTTCTGGCCAACATGAGGTGCTTGATCTTTGAAGACATCCTAGAGCTTAATACAAGGGCTGCTGAAGTCCGTCTGTGTTACATCGTCTCCTCTCTATACCATTGCATGTATTTCCTCTTTGTGCTTTGGGTTGGGAAGAGTCAATGGTTAGGGTCTGGCCAGTGGCAGGACTTTCAGAGGCTATTCAGAGGTGTATCCCACTCTGGGGCACCATGAGATTCAGGTGGGTTCCACATACTGTGAACAACATCACTTAGTAGGTGAAGTTAATGGGAGAAGGAGGACTCTGGGCACCTACAGGACAGCTCCCATGACAGTACAGCAGCACTTACAGAGGGAAAATTTGCTTTCCAGAGGAGTATGGATTTCCAGGTCTTCCAGCTTTATGCCAAAAATAAAACATTCTGTGGAAAGCAGGCTCCTGGTGACAGGGGAAATACCCAGCTCAGTGGGGATTCTCGACACGACTTCCCTAGGGTGCCGATCTGGTTACTAAGAGAAGGTTTTGCTTGGTGTCCCCCACTCTCTTTGTTCCTTTTAGCACTTGAGGCTCACACAATCCCATGTGCTCAACCTGCAAGAGCTTTCCCTTGTTGACCTATAAAACAGCCGCCCCTCTGTGTCTTGTGCTGGTCCTTACCAGCTCTTAGTGGCACATGGGCTGGCTGCACCCACTCACTTACAGCTGCTGCTGTCTGAGGGACAGGGCATTTCTTCTAGGTCAAGCTTTCTGATAGCTTGTGGCTGAAGTTAAAAAGCTCCATCTGTATTTAGCCACAGATGGGCCTTTTCAGTGCCAGAAAAGCCTGTTACCTGCCGCTACATTATTAGGATAGCCGTGTTTTTGCAAGGAGTAAACACTGAGAATGAAGAAAGTTGGGGGATTTGGTGTGAATAGTTGTTGAAGGAAACAACAACGAACTGACCTGTGACTTTGTCTCTGTGCTGGCTGGTGGCCAAGGTGCCAACCGCTTCTACGACAACATTGAGGACATGATTGGTTTCCGTCCGTGGCCCTTGATCAAGATATGCTGGCTGGTGTTCACTCCGGGTCTCTGCTTGGTAAGTGCAATTATGACAATGCAGCATATTATTCTGGGTCCCTGGGTTCTCAGTAGAAAACGTTGATTTGTCTTCAAGGTGCTGCTGTAAATTTTTCAAACTGCTATGGAATAGCAAAATCTTGTCCATAGTTGAGGTGGCTATTTATTTCCTTTATAAAGCTTTATCTATCGTCTGAAAAATTAATTGAGCCTGAAAAGCCACTTGTTTATAATTGAAGGCAAAGGGAAATGTATCCTTAATTCTGGAGAGGTTTGGTCAAATTACTTTTGAATAGAAGACCAGTGAGAATTATCCTGTTCTGAAATACTTGCTTCAGCCTGTGTTCCTGTGACCTCCCATGGTTCAGAAATACCTTTCCATAGCCATTTGCTTTCTATGTTATTAAATCTCTTTTAAAAATTCTGTGACAACTGTGTTTAAAGAAAATGCACCCTAAGTCAGGCAAGTTCTTGCTTGTTTTGAGTTTATGTCCAGTCTTGCTCCACTGACTTTTACATGAATTCCGAGGCACATTCTGCTCCTGCATCTGATGTTGAGGGTTGTTTTGTTTGACCTCAGTGGGAAAACAGATGGGATCTACAGCTACAGCTTACAAAAGATTTCCTGTCCTTTGTCCTCGGGCTCCAGCAGGAGTTGACTATTAGGGAAATTTTCAAAGCAAGCCTGACCCAACCCAAATCATCTGAGAGCTCTGTGGCTAGAGTCCCAAGAGGGGTAATTCTGTGCCTGCGTAGTAGTTCTGAAGGGCTTCTGCCAGGGAGAACAACAATTCCTGACTTTGATATGAAGAAATTGCTGTCTCAACATTGGTGAACCCTCAAAGCTGCTGCCAACTTTACTTAGGTTGAATTTTTAGGAAGCCTGAAGGCTTTACGCTGTGGAGAAGTGTGGCCCTGGCTCTAAGATAACTTCTTCCACAGCCAGCAGGCACCAGGCTCTGCCTCACTGCAGCTAACAAGGTCCATGCTATCTCATGCAAGACAGTATGCTCATTGCCACCCAGCTGGTGCTTACAGGGTGGCCAGGCTGCCTGGCTTGGCTGCTCCCTTTGCTCTAGCTGTATCGTGTTTTCTTGCTCCTCAGGCTGTCTTCCTGTTTTCCCTGATAAAGTACACACCTTTGAAATACAACAATTCCTATGTGTACCCACCCTGGGGCTACGTGGTAGGCTGGCTGATGGCACTTTCCTCCATGGTCTGCATTCCTCTCCACGCCATCTTCATCCTTCTGAAAACCAAAGGACCCCTGAAGCAGGTACTGGAATGGTGGTCACCGGGTGAATTGCTGTTTCTTCCCCCAGGCAGCTTGTGGGAAGGGCCACAGGGAAGACGCATGTGGCACATTTCTCCTCGGAGAAGGCAAGGGAGGGTGAGGGTGGCTCCTGCCCAGAATGTCCTGCAGCTCTTATTGGCCATTTGGAGGGTCTGGAGAGTCTCAGCACAGCTCCCAGGGGATCATTGAATGTCCAGAGTCTCCATGAGACATTGTAACCACCATGCCCTGTGCAATACATAGACATATGCAGATTGTCTGTGACGCTGGCTCCACTGGATGGCAGAGGACCCCCTTGGTGTGGGCTACCCAAGGCCACAGGCTGATTGATTTGGTTTATGGTTCAGGTGGGCCCACCGGTCATGTAAGTAAAGGTGGCATGCCACCACCTTTGCCTGCTCTTCTGTTACTGACTGGTGCCAGTGCAAACCAGGTACAAAACCAGGATCTGTTTTGCCTCACTTCTTGTCCCTTGCTCCTGCTCCCCTTTAAGTCCCGTGTCAGGACTATGTTATTTTCTCTGAAGAAATTATCCGTGGTTATTAAAGAGGACATGCTCACAGAGTTGTAAAGGCCTACCCTGTGCCATGCCCAGGTCTGTCCTCTTTCAGTGCAGACACCTTGTCCTTGACCTAGGAAGAATGGTGTCTAGGAAGATGGTGTTATGGAGATGACACCCCACCTGATCCATGAAGAAAGACCTGAGTGATGTACAGTCCATATACATTTCTGCGCAATTTGTTTTCTGGTCCTTCCCCATCTTCACTGGCTGTAGGCTCATCTGTGGCTGGTAGGGTCAGGGAGCAGGTGAACAGGGGATGGGAGCATCCCTGTGGCTGTGGTGTAGGTGTGACAGTCACATTGTGGGGTCGTGGAGAAGAGGACCCTGCACTGTCAACACAGCCAGGGAATATTCATTCTCCTCCCAGAAACATGTCTGTGAGGAGCCCTGTTTGTCGGGTTGTCAGTCCATGGCCCAGGTTTGAGTGGAATAATTGCCACTGAGAGCAGTTAAAGTGAGCCTGCTCTCCTTCCTCTCCCTTTCACAGCCGTTCGGTGGGAGGGGAGCAGGAGCTGGGACAGTTAGCTCTCCAGATGCCTTTGCCCCCAGCAATGGTTGTGGATCACTATTGGGTGCCAGTTTGTTTACCAGCTTAATTAACAGACACTTCCTCTCTGCAGCGGCTAACACAGCTGATTTCCCCAGCGGAGGACCTGCCGCAGCTGAAGAAGCACATGGTGGGGCTGTCCGAACTGAAGCACAAGGGATGGTCCCCTCCAGTCCAGGAGGTGCTCAGTATCACAGAGAGAGAAACCCACTTCTGAGGCACTGGGAATGTCTCCTCCACACCCCGGACTGATGCGCTCTCTCCTTCCTGAAGTGGTTTCTTTTCTTTCCTGGGCTCTTCCCTTCTCTCCTTCGCATCTGAGACAGAAGCATCCGGGACATTGTCTCCTTTCAGCCAGCTGGTTGCACCCACTGGGGACAACATTTCTTTTGACATCCTGGGGACAAGTCTCCCTGTCAGCAGCTGGGAAGAGAGCAACACACTTTTGTCAAAAGTGTCCTTCAGTACTGACACTGGGGGGAAGAGAAAAACAACATACTAAAAAAACAAACAAAAAAAACCAAAAAAAACCCCAAAAAAACCCCCAGCCATCTTGTTGGGAGGAGGAAAGGAAACCACAGTGGTGAGAGAGAGCAGAGAAATAAAGGTGTGCAGGAGCAAAGTTAGGGATGCAAAGGCACAAAATGATGAGGTGTTAGCATGGGGAATAAGTAAGTTGGTTCGGAAGTACATAAGAAGCTAGAGGATGACAAAAGAAAGTGCATTGCTAGGTCACCTACGTACGAGGGAGAGGGAGCCAGGAACGTATCATAGGCAATGATAAAAGGAGGCTGCAGCATTAGTAGTTATAGCCTCAGTTGTCACTGAAAGGGAAGTGAGTGACAGGATTCTTGATGCAATCATAGTTATTGATGGATCTCAAGGCAGTTTCAGGCTGGAAAGGGGGTGAAGAATAATTTTCTAGGGGACTCACTCTTGGTCAAAACTACACAGCCCAGTGAAAATGCATCCAAGAGTGAAACAGCTGAATATTTGACAATTCTTTCAGAAAATTCATGGAGTGCAGGAAAAGTCCCAGAGCAGTTGGTAAAAATTGAGCTGCAGCAGAGCAGGGGAAAATGAGACCCTGGGGAATGCACACCCACAGATGTAACTGCACTGCTGGGGCATTTTGTAGATAAATTAATGAAGGAGTTGTTGGGCATGATTCTGTGCTGCAAAGTAGCTTTGGGGTGAGGGTGGGCAAAGGATTGTGCTCCCTCTGCTTTGCTGCAGATGCCTGCTCAGGGGATAAGGAAGACATAATTGGGTGCGATTCTCATAAGCTCAGGCAAGATAAAGCAGTAATTAATAGGTAAGATGGGTTAATCGGAAGCAGATAATGCAAATTAAAGGTCTCTTGTTGCCAGGGTAGTCATGAACATGACGCGATGGCTGAGAAGGATTGCACTTGGATGCGGTGTTTGGTGCTGTGCCAGACAGCTCTGTCCTGTGGAGGCTGTAGCTGTAAAATTCCCTGCCAAAACCTGCTTGAATACCCATCAGAACTTCACAGTTAAAAACACAGGAAAAGCCAGTGGCCGGATCCCCCACAGGAGCTTTGCCATGGTCAAGGGTACATGTTGGTGCATGGCTGTGTTTCAATAGTGGTGCATCAAACCATGCCAAATAGCCATTAAAAAGAATCAGAGATGCCACAGGCTCCTTTCCTTTGTTCCTCATTCCAAGTAATTGCTTTTCCCTGTGCTATGTGGAGATAAACCACCAGCGCTGAAAGTAAGTGGGAAAATTAGGCCTCATCTGTGCAATGCAGTACCTGTTCCAATTACTATGGGAACCTTATCTTTTGCAGCTTCCTGTGAGTTTAACTGGTGAATTAGCATAGGAAAATCTTTCCCCCACTTAATTTCCTTTCCTTTAAAAACTAAAAACTGTTGGTGAAATGAACACTGAAATTCAAATATCAAAATTTGTACATCTCCGGGACACTACCGTTTGACTGCAGATGGTTTACTGTAAAAGGCAGAGAGAGCTGACAAAGCTCATTCTTGTTTCCTGCAAAGGACTGCAGCACCACGTAAGGTCCCATTTATTTTATTTTTATTTTTTAAAGAACTGAATGTCACGCTACTACAATAGTTGTGGGAAGAGCTTAACATCCAGAGGCTTGCAGTCAGGTCTCATGGTAAGTATTCTGGTGTTTTCTCCTCTCCCTCCCAGCTGTGTCACTCACGATTTGGTGGTGGGAGCAGCTACCTGCAGCAGGTCTCTGCATGCAGCTGGAGCAAAAGCCAGTGGTTGCCACCAAGGAGCAGCAGTGCCAGGGTGGCAGATCCAGATCAGCTGGAGGAATCACCAGCCCCAGGAGTGCTGGCTGTCTGCTGGGTGCTCTGTGGCTGCCTCCCCGTGCTTGAAGCTGCGGCAGGGCTGTGCACGAGAGGTTTGATTTCAGGCGTGGGCTGCACTTACCAGTGGTCAAAATGGTGGTGTGAGTTTTGAGAAGGAAACCTGCCTTTTCTTCTTCAAGAAACAGAAAGGAATGTTAAAGGACCAGGACTTGCCATTCACATTCAGTCTTAGTCATTAGCACAGGTTTTTTGTAGGACCCTTGGTAAGACATTTGACCCCTTTGCTCCTGCTACCATGCCTTCAAAGATGTGAGGTAGTCTCCTACTACCAGAGAAGTTCTGGAGATGTGTTCACTCCTTTTTCTGAGGTAGTTGGATAACACTGCAAAAATCCTAGAGAGAAATAAATCACTCTTCAGTTTGGAGCACAGACATGGAGCTGTGTTATCAAAAATAAATACTGCATGAACTGGTTCCTCTGTTGCTTGTGTATGATCTGATAGTAGCATCTCACCTTTGCCAGGAAGCAGCATATTTTAATGAAGTCAGAGGAGGTATTGCTGTCTCCATTGAAAGCAGTTACAAAATTCCCCGGATCGGGAAATTAATCTAGATGCATTGGATGGGATTGACAGAGTCTCAGGAAGTTTAAGGGAAAGCTCAGTGACCCAAGTGCACCCAACTGGGGGAATAGCAGAAAATGCCACCAATGGCTGGCTTTTGCTACGAGACCCTCGGTGTGCAGGCATAGTCAGGGACAAAGCAATGATTTGCTGAACTTATACAAACCTCTCGGTCATCGCCGTGTGCATACAACAGATCTGACAGGTCTCCATCAGCCCCTGGAAGTGGGCATTTCTGGACATCTCCGAGTCTGATGGGAAACTGCTCCCTTCCCGCGCACCACCAGGGTGTAAGTACACTATCAAAGGAGTGGTACGGAGAGGAGAAGGTTTTTTTGCCTCTGTAATTGTTGATAACATGCCAAGACACAATGTTTTTGAAGCTGAAGTCCAAGGAAAGTTATAAGGTGGCCATACTGTGCTTCTCCTGGGTGGAGGAAAAACATTGTATATAGAAGAAAAGACAGACATCTGCCAGGCTCCCAATTACCACTTTTGATTTTTCAGGGTTTTTTTTCATTAAAAAGGCCATTTGCACCCCTCTCTCCAGAAAGGAAAGTCAGGAAAATAGTTTGTTAGCAAAGAAAAATCAAGCCAAAAGGTCTTGTATTTTCCTCCTCCTCTCTTCATTCTCTTTTGTTTCTTCTCATTTTCCCCATTCCCTTCCCTTCAGCCTTCCCTCCCTTCTTACTTTGACAGTGGCAAATGGAAAGAAAAGGAGATGATAGCTGAAAACTTGTACTGGACAATATTTAACGAAAGAAAGATAAAACAAATGGCAAACAAACCAAGGAAGTTGTTAAGGGTTATTTGTTTGACATGCTCCCCCCATCACTCATCCACCGTCTCAGCCAGAATGGATATGTCCATCCCTGTGTGCATCAAGAGAGCCCCTTCCCATGCCTTTCCGGCAAGTTTCTTTTGCATGTGTTGTTCTTGAGCCTCTTCCCTTAGATTCTCATCTGAATGAAGGTGATTCCTGGTCTGGCTGGACTGCTGCCCCCTGCACTTGGTCAGGTGGGGAGACACTGTGGTGTCCCTTGCACGACCCTGGGGAACTGGCCGGGAAGCCCTTCCCATCCTGGCTCCGGAGGGTGCACCCAAGCTCTGAAGGACTCTCACAGCAGTTCTTCCACTTCTACCTCTGTCCAGCATAAAGTAATATGTATTTCTTCTCATCATCAGGATATCTTCAGTTTTCATGGCTTCAACACCCAACATAATTTCTTGGGGGGAGGAGAATTGGGGGGAGGAGAATTTCAGTGGCATTTCATCTTGGCTGGAGCTTGGTTCTCAAACCTTCTCCTGCCCCAGGTGACCATGGTAGCTCTCAGGCAAAGGACAGTGAACTTCTGTAGATCCCAATTATCTGGATGTGCAACTGTGGCCTCCCTCCAGCCCTCATTTTAGCTTTTTGGGTGGAGAGAAGCTATGCCCGTGACAGCCCTAGTGCAGGGGTTAGCTACACTTGAAGCCACAGCTCTGTCCCGACCAAAGCTCTTGATTTTCCCTTGATCCTGTGCATGCCAGGAGAGGGAGGACACAGGGCAGTAGGGACTGAGCTGGAGGAAACAGGACTTTTTCATTTGTGGAAGAAGAGCAGGGAAGGCTGGTTTCTCAGATCTTAAGTCATGTGTGCCTTGTGTGAGTTATGGGTGTCTGCAGAGGCTGTGTGGTTTGTGCTTACATCTGGGGCCTTTCCTGGGCTGTTGCTTCCCTGGTGTGTGGCAAGAAGGTTTGGCGAGGCGCTTTCCTGGGCTTGAAGGGAGGTGAGCCTTGCCCAGGTAGAAATAAGAGACAGTAGCCAAGTGACTTGGGAGTACAGCATGCAAGGGCCAGGAAAATCTGCAGTCATGAGGGTATAAAGAGCATCAGGTTGTCTTGCTGTTCTTTGCTTTATTAGGTTATGCATGCTTACATACGGTCACCTCTTACTAATAAGCTAAGTCTGGTTTGAACAGAGTAAGAGGCAGTAATGTTCATCAAAGGAGAAGATAAAGTAAGCTTTCAAAGAGTAAGGATTAAAATTTAAGACCTGAGAGACTGAGGAGATGTGTATATGCTGCTATCCAGTTCCCTTCACAGGGCTGCAGGGAAGAGCTGGGGCATTAAAGTCAAAGATTTTATTCCTGAATATCTTGCTGAGACCAAGGGAAAAGAAGAAACATGTCTAACAGCATTTGCAGGGGTGGTAGGGAGTTTGTTTTGTTTTTAAACTCAGAATAAAGCCTGGCTCCTTGACTGTTCTTGGAGCAAAATCCTGGCTCTGTATTGAATCCCTGACCCATGACTGAATCTGCAAAGGAGGACATGTATTTTTGGAGCTGTCTGTTCTGCTTTGTCAAGCCTGTGCTTGGAAAGTTATGTGGAAAGGAAAGGGATTCCCAGGGAGAAATGGTGACATGGTTTAGTGGTGGACTTGGCAGTCCTGAGTTAATGGTTGGACTTGATCTCAAAGGTCTTTTCCAATCTAAATGATGCTATGATTATAAGTGCTTTCAATGGCAGTGAAAAGCCAGTCATGGGCAACTCTATCCAGTCCTGCTTTTGGTGACATGCCAAGACCATGCCGTGAAATGGTCTCTTGATTTTTCTCTCTCTCTTTTTTTTTTTTTTTTTTTTTGTTTTGTTTTGTTTTGTTTTGTTTGTTTGCTTGTTTGCTTGTTTGTTTTCACAGGCTGTGGAATAGTTTCCTGCCCAGCCTGGGTTACAGCCTGGACAAGGAGCTTTACCCCACTAGCTGTCTAGGATGGCTGCTCTGGACCAAAGGCATGCACACACTCATTTGTTATTTGCCAGTGGCCACTAGACTTTTCCAAACTATGCTTTATTGAGTTTGAGCCTTTTGTTGTGTTATGATGTAGATAGCGGTCTCTGGAGAAGGATGAGTGATTACAGGCAGTCTAGTGCTATTCTCAACCTTGTATTTCAACAGGAGATGAAACAATCATCTTTCTTTCATGGAGAAATAGACCCACCTCCAAACAAAAAAGCAACCTGTTGCTTTCCCGTACTGTGGAGAGGGGCCATCGCTGCATCATACAACGTGAGCCTCCCTCCCCATGCACAGCCTTTGAAGCGGGGATGATCTGAGAGCTGGAGCCCAGTGTTTCTTGACGAGGCTCTCCAGGAGCAGAGGGCTTTGTGCTGGGATGCTGCAGGTAGCACACAGGTGGGCCCAAGAGCTACTGAAGAGAAGTCCTACCAGTGGCAAGACACAGCGGTGTAAATGAGAAACCCTGGGTTAGCCTTTTCAGGGCGGCAGGCGGCAGCCTGGCAATGGGAACTGGAACAGTGCTGAGGCTTAATCTCATACCTTTGGGGAAAACATGTCTGGGCACTGTTAGTTTTCTGTGTTACACTTTTGGATGAGGTAGGCCAGGCTGGGGGACTGTGGCTCCCATTGGCACCGGTGTGATGTGTACGTCAGTCATGTAACAGGGAGACAGGACTGCCCCATGCAGCCCTGTCCCATGGGTGTCTGTCCTGTCACCAACACGGGGCTCTCCCCTTCCCAGCTGCTTTTGTAGGGCTCAGCTTTACACCTGCTGCTTAGCTGAAGCCTAAGCTACCGGGCTAAGTAAAACCGGAGCCCAGGGGCAGCCTCCAGTTGTCCTGTCCCATAAACCTCCTTGTCCAGGAGCCCAAGCATGGAAGTGTGTGTCTGCATGTGGTGAGCAGTGCAGTCAGGCATGGCTGGGGTTTTTCAGAGTCTGTGGATAAGGATATTTGAACACTTTAAGAACATACTGATTTTACAGTGACTAGTTGGGAAAATGCCAGGAATTAATTTCCTTTTTCTTTCTTTCTTTCTTCCTTTCTTCCTTTCTTCCTTTCTTTCCTTCCTTTCTTTCTTTCTTCCTCTCTTTCTTTCTTTCTTTCCTTTCTTTCTTCCTTTCTTCCTTTCTTCCTTTCTTTCCTTTCTTTCCTTTCTTTCTTTCTTCCTTCCTTTCTTCCTTTCTTCCTTTCTTCCTTTCTTCCTTTCTTCCTTTCTTCCTTTCTTCCTTTCTACCTTTCTTCCTTTCTTTCTTCCTTTCTTTCTTCCTTTCCTTTCTTTCCTTTCTTCCTTTCTTTCTTCCTTTCCTTTCTTTCCTTCCTTTCTTCCTTTCTTCCTTCCTTTCTTCCTTCCTTTCTTCCTTTCTTTCTTCCTTTCTTCCTTTCTTTCCTTTCTTTTCTTTCTTCCTTTCTTTCTTCCTTTCCTTTCTTTCCTTTCTTCCTTTCTTTCTTCCTTTCCTTTCTTTCCTTCCTTTCTTCCTTTCTTCCTTTCTTCCTTCCTTTCTTCCTTTCTTTCTTCCTTTCTTCCTTTCTTCCTTTCTTTCCTTTCTTTTCTTTCTTCCTTTCTTTCTTCCTTTCTTCGTTCCTTTCTTTCTTTCCTTTCCTTTCTTTCCTTTCTTTCCTCCTTTCTTCGTTCCTTTCTTTCTTTCCTTTCCTTTCTTTCCTTTCTTTCCTTTCTTTCCTTTCTTTCCTTTCTTTATTTCTTTTTCTTTCTTTCTTTCTTTTTTTTTTTTGAGTTACCTGCCGTAGCCAGAAGTAAAAAAAAATCCAGCTTTTAAAAGTTCTTTGATGCCTCAAATTTTATATAATGTAATTTTCAGTGTGACCCTTATCCCAGCCTCTTGCAGTTCAAGACAGAGGTGGCATTTCCCCTGCATTTAGGGGTGGTTGAGCTCAGTCCCACTTCCCTGCTCCCCTGGTCTCCAGGCAGGTGGAGCTGGGCTGTGCTAGGGCAGGGGCTGCTGACCTTTGCAGTTACCTCTGGGGGGGTTCTCTCCAAGCAGCTGTCGCAGCCTACAGTCAGGGGTGGCAGCAGCAAAACCTTTGCTGTTCAGTCCTGAGGCACCCCCAAGGCTTTGGATGAGGAGGAGGGCAAAAGGGGGCCGGTCCCTTTCAGAAAGTTAGAGATACTGATCTCAGATGTTGCCCATCTCCACGGGGGTGTCAGGGCATCTAAGGGAGAATTATGCTTTGGTAGTTTTTGTTTCTTAATTACACCACTAATGTCCATGCTGTGACAGAGACTGGTGAGTAAACACGTTGCTGCCGGCGTGTTGAGTTTGTGAGCCTCTGGACCTTGACTGTAAGTAAATGTAATTTGTAATCTTGGTAAAACTTTCCAAAATTTCTTCCCTCTCTGGAAGGAAGGAAGGGTGTTTTACTGACTGTGGGCAGAGGTACCAGCAGCACCTTCTGTCTGTTTTGGCCAAAGTCCCTCGGACGGGCTGACATACAGCACATCGAACGACAGCAAAGCAATTTCCCACCATCCGATTCTATCGATAGAAGCAAATCTCCCGGGGGGTGAAACACGATTGCTGCAAACAAGGGCTTGTTTTGGTTGTGCGCATCACATGGGCAAGCAGCAGCAAGGCTGCAGGCTGGAGACATTTTCCCTCACAGTGCAGGCACTGTCCCTTCTTATGTGGTGATAAATGAGATTGCACCTGCATGGCACTTCATAGAGGAGCCAGGGCTTTGCTCTTCCTCCTCCTCTTGTCCCCAAGGCCTGAGTACTTACCATGATGGAGCACCTGTGGTGGGCAGCGGTTACACTGCCTCTGTTGTTAACTTGCCCTGGCTTGCATCGCATACCCAAATCTGTCCTCTTTTTTCCTCCACACCTATCACATTTTTCCCCACACCCCTGTGCTTTTGAGGTCAAACACAGCCACACAATAAGGCTTCTTCTTGTAGAAGAGCACTGCCATACAGTTGTACTGGGAAGAGGCATAAGCTCTATCAGTATAACTGTACTTACGCTGATTTAAAGCATATACCTCAGAGCTTTTATCAGCATAAGCCTCTTAATAAAGACGGAAAAAATCATATGCTCTCCTGGCAGAGCTGTACCGATGATGTAACTAGATGACCTAAGGGCACATTTACTTTAAAGTTAGGTTGGTTTAACACAGTATGTGATTTCAGTCAAATCTGCCAAAGTATTTGAGGACACTTCTATTTATGTTCCATTCACACTAATTTTAACTTATATTAAGTCCATCAGAATCAAGTTTGAGCTAAGTTGAACACAGTGTTACTTTTCACACTGCTTTGGATGGATTAGAAGCAATAGAGCTAAATCATCACAGTCCCTTGTGGGAGCAGTTTCACTGACAGAAAGATGCACAGGTTTTTTATCTACATTTATCAAAAGAATCTGCAGACACAGGCACACTTTTATTGATGTGACTGTGTCCACCTGTCACTCAAATGGTCTTTGAACTGGAATAATCATGCTTGCAAAGTAGGCTGCTCTGGTTTAATTTAGCCTAACTGCTTTTGATTTAAATGGACAATGCTGATTGCTTAAGTGTAGATGAGACCTGCGAGAGCTCCTTGCACCGTAACCCTGCTGTTAACGAAGTCCTGCAAGAAGCCCTTCTCCCTGCAGAAATCCTGTGGCTGGTGTCCATGATCCCTCTTGCTTCTGGTTCCCAGGGCCTTATGCCCCTTGTTGGTGTGCTGGCCAGGAGATGTACAGCATAGGGATAGTGGACACCCAGTTTCACTCAGATATCCCTGTGGCAGGGAAGATATCTGGGAAGATGGGGACAAGAGGAAACTCTGACATGCTTAGGGTCTGCTCCCAAATCCCACCATGGACATCAGTGGAACATGGCCTCCTGGGACCTCTGGGACCCCTGGGAACACCAGTGTCTGTGTGTCACCTGGACCCCAGGCATGCTTGCACCCCAGGAGCTCTGGCCTTTGGAGCATCTCTGGAGAATGCCAAGGGCCCAGCAATCAGCTCAAGAGCCTTCTGGCAGCTCCTGGAAGGCAGGCGCTGGTAATTAAACCTTGCGCTTTGGGAGGGCAACTCAGGTCTGGCTTTGCCCAGCAGGAAACTGAACCCGCGTCGTAGTGCGGTGCTATAGCTATCAGCACAACCAGGCAAATGGGCTGGGCCACCCATGAGTACCAGGCACCCGCAAGCACTGCAGCCAGCTTTGCTGCAGCCAGGGAAGGAGATAAGGAGATGTTGTGACAGCGCAGAGGCCTGAGCCTTCACTGTGCTTTAGCTGTTAACAAAAGCTACAGGCATGATACCCTGTGTGAAGCAGTGCATTTCTCTCCCCTCAGAAACTTCCACATACACAGCCCTATTTATTTCAATCAAATAGAAAAACTGGTCACACCCCTAGAAGTACTCTACCCAAACAAACGGGAGGTGAAGGCTTTCATTGAAAAGACAGAGTAAGGAAAATGCTATTTTGACCTCTCTGAATGCACGGATTATATTTTAGTGGCCTTTTCTTTCTCTTCTACCTAATATACCCCTCGTCGCATAACATGTCTTAGGACTTGTCAGATTGATCTTCTTCATTTTGTGCTGGAGGACTCTTGATCCTTCAGGTCTCACTTGCTGACCAAAACTTGGTGCTGATAAGTCTTTAGCAGAGGAAGTTTTTCTCACAGTTTTTTTTCAGCCAGATGGGTTAAGGTGAAGTGCATAGGACAAACAACAGAGAAAACACTGAGCTTAACATAACTTGGCTGTTTCACAGCTGATGAAGTCTTACTGCCCATATCTCCAGTGACATTATCTCACTAGCTTTCCCTGTCTCCAGAGTATTACAGGGGAATAAAATGAATAGGCGAGCCCTGAACAGAAGTGCTCCAACCCAATCTATTTTTCTTTTGCAGGTCACCTTTAACCTCCTCCAGGGTGGAAATTCCTTTTCTTTTCTCGTACTTATTTTTCAGTTTTGTTCTTACTGTATTTCTTTAACATTTTTTGTTCCTCCACCATGTTGTGCTTTGTTTGTGCTGCTGGCCGTGGAAGTGATTTAAAAATGCCCAGACTTTGAAACAAGTGATCTCCAGATGAAATTGCTCCCAAAGGCTCCTAGTAGTTGCAGGGGCAAGTGGGATAGATGTAGATTTAAGACCTATGGGTGAAGGCAACTGTAAATAAAAGTGCTAGCTGTGGAAAGTGTTGGACAGGTTCCCAGGGAAGGGTATTTCAAAGAAGCTGTGTGCCCTGGGAGCATGGCTGGCAGCCTGTGGAGAACTCTAAACGTGTGGGGCGAGACCTCTCCCTATGCCCTAGGACTGGCTTGTCCCACCTTGATTGGAGGCGATTGCACAAGGTGCCCAAGATCAGGAGGAGCCTGGGTTCTGGCAGCTTTCCTGGGGAGATGAGGCCAGCAAGGCTGGGAGGTGAGTATGCACCGAGTACTGACAGCCCATCCACTGCCTGCAAAGCAACCCTAGACTCCACCATGGGAGTTTTCAACAGGCCCCCCTGGGTTGGGAGTCCTCTATAGCACCTGTGGGTGGAAGCTGGGAGGACTGAGCACAGGAATTGTCCTGCCTTACCTACCCTGGTCTTATGCATTTTCCATGAATATACCCTACTGACCACTGTTTGGGGGAGGATGGCTTGGGTGGCAGAAGTCAAACCAGACCTGAGCTCTGAGCCTGCTCAGGGAGGAAGGAGGCAAGCCAACCTTGCCCCAGCTGCAGGCTGGCAGGATCCCTGAGGTTGTAGAGGTGAAGGCCATGCCTCAGAACTGGGCTCAAAAAAGCAGCGCCTGCCGGACCTGCTGTGCTGGCCAGCTGTGCTTCCCTTTTGAGGTGGTGGACTTGATGGGCTTAGTCAAAGGCAGGCAGCCTCACAGCTAGTAGCAGCTCTTTTCAGTGAGTGCAGCCCTATTCCTCTTTGCAAATTATCCTCGAGTGATTCTGCTTCTGCTTATTTTACAATGATTGTGCTAATGATTTTTGCAAATGAATTTTAAACCATGAGATGGCTAGCCTGATTATTTGGCTGCTTTTACTGCTGTCATCACATCCAATAGCTGTTATTCACAAAACACTCTTTGCACTTGTGTTTACTCACCCAGATTATATGGTGGGGTTGGGCTCATTTGCTGGATACCTCCCAAGCCACCGAAAGCTTTGGAGGTGGCAGCCCAAACGCTTCAAATGCAAATACTCAAGCCAGCGAGTATTTGTCTGAGTATCTGCCAAACTCCCATTTTCTGGGAACACGCTGGTGAATCAAAATTCAGTCTCATGAATGTTTATGGACAACAACCAACAGAACAGCTCCAAATCCCACCCTTCCAAACAAATTCTCTTTCTCTCCTAAAGTATGTTCCCAAACTCATTTGAGCTTACCCGTCCGTGTCTAGTTCTAGCCAGTTATGAAATATCCATGTACTCTCTTCTTTTCTTGGTCCCACTTTCCTTTCTTCTGGGAAAGAAAGGCGCTGCTCAGACTGATGCTGTGAGACATACTTGCTTCCCAGTGCCTTCAATACTCATTGCCTGCTTCTGCTTCTAACTTGCACAACAAATATTATACAGAAAACCTTTGTTGCTTTCAAATGCAGTTTTTATCCATTCAGTGGAAATGGCTGCTTTCTGCCTTGTTTTCTTTCCGGAGCAGCAGTGCATGAGGTAGGGAGACTGGGTTGCCATTTTTCAAGCGACAGGAGTGAATGTCTTTGCCTATGGCAACTGGTGTTTCCAGTTGACTCGCTGCAGTTCTCTGGTGTTCCTCAGCCAGGACTGTGTGGGGAGCTGTGAAAATGCATGTAACGGGCTGGTTCCTTCAGGCCTGAGATCTGCACCTGCCCTGCAAGCAAACTGCTACCATCTCTCTCTGTCTTTTTATTTTAGGAGGTGTCATATGAGCAATGGGCCTTGAGGAGAGACTGAAGACCAAGAGGGAACAGTGATGGACAGGTTAATGCTAGGCACGGCGTGCTCAGGAAAGGGTGAGTTACGATATCTCGGTGGCTGAAGTTTCATTCCCTCTGACAAAAGGAGGCCAGGGGCTTTGCTGCTGGCTCCCCGCTGAAACTACCCTACCATCTGCATGTACCTACTCTAATTTGGTTTGTCTGGCTGAAGCAAATCTGACCTGGTAATACGGCATTGCATTTTAAAAAAGCCTGTTTCCCAGCTTGGACTCCGCAGTGGCTGCAAAGCAAAGACGAGGGAGAGCTGAGCTTCCTACATGGTTTGGCACATCCAGGGCTGTGCCCATGCATGCCCCAGGAGACAGGGGGAGCGCACCTCTCCGGTCCTGCTTTCACCAAGAGCTGTGAGGAAGCTCTCTGCAACACTGTGAGCCTTGGCTTACCAGACAGGGACATGACCTCTCTCCTGGGGACTCAGCTGGCAGCAGTTCCAGCAGAGCACCATGGCACAACAGGCGATAATGAATTCCCTGTCCTGCACTTCACCCCTCCCTGCCTTTGCAGGTCTGGGCAGTGCAGGCTGTGCTCAGCTGCATAAATGCAGAATAGGTTTTCTAGGCAGCAAAGGCAGCACAATATTTTTTATCCCAGACAAAAGTCTAAAGAAAAGATTTCTGAGACAGATGTAGTTTACCTCTCTTTTAACTTTGTTAGCTGCTAATTGAGAGGTACTCAAGCTCACAGAGTGGCATGGGGAACACAGGCTCCCTGGCAGAGGAGAGGGATCGGGGTGCTCTATCAGACCTACAGCTCACTCCCAGAAAGCATTCCTCCTCGCAGAATTTGCTTCAGCTCAGGGAAGATGCCTTTTCATCAGGATGCTTCCAGCCTGTGTGCAATCCTCCCACTCAGCTCTCACACCCTCGTGGGTTTACCCAGAAAAAATAATTTTCTTTCTCCACTGTCCCTCTCACCAGCCTGGACAGCCCTCCTGGCAACACCATCTTTCTCTTTTAATGGCTGAGATAACCTGGTGGGGGGGTCTTACTGCCTCCCCCATGCTCTTCTAGGGCCTTATCCTGAAACATGATTTTTAAATATAATCCATTGGTAGGATATTAGTGCAGATGTAGATGGGAGCACAAGCACCAATCTCAGCAAAGATGTGAGGCAGCACATTTTCCCTCCCACCTGTACGGGGTAAGGGCTTCAGCAGATGAACTGCGTTAGGTTTAGCTGTGATGGGATATGGGTGTGATTGCTGTCTCTGAGGAAAGGAGGCATGAGGGACCTTTAAAGGAGAGTTTTGCTAATGAGAAATTAACAAAACTAATTGTGTGGGATTGCTGGTGTATCCTCAGCCCACCTGAGCACCCAGGGAGATGGTGTGGGGTCATGGCTGGGGTGAAGCAAGCCCTTGTGTACGGTCTGGAGCATACAGGGAAATCCAGGTCACTGGCTGCATTGTCTCTGCAATCGCTGAAAGCCACTAAGTGTACTTTTGTCACTAATTTAAGCATACCTAGCTCTGTTTTCACACAAAGAGAGGAGCTGGTAAGTGAGAAGGTGTTATTTTTGCCAGTGATATCTGGGGAGAATTATACTTTAATTCACTTGGGCTCTTTCCCCTGCACCTCTGAAAATGCTGCTGCTAATGAGGTGATGCTTGCAGAGCCAGCAGCTCCTGCATGCTGCCTTTGAAAGAGAATTCTTTGTGCTCCTGGTGGATGCAAATTGTCTTGGGCCCCAGAAAGAAAAAGAAAAGGGAAATAAAGGCTCCATGCAACCCCTTTTAGAACCAAAGACAGGATTTACACACTAAGCAACTGGTCGTTCGTGTGTGGCTCCTTCCCTTGGCTGGTGGCTGGTACCAGACACTTCAAATGAGGAGTATCCCTCTTCCTCTGCCTTCCCCCTTCACCCCAAAAGCCTGACCCACAGCCAGTAGTGCACCTGACTGGTGACGCTGTAGTGTCCTTTGGGACTATTCCTTCTGAGCCCTGCCTGCCCTGTTGCCCCTTTGCAGCACTGCGCTTTTACAAGCCTGGCCCTGTGCAAGGGCTGTGTCAGGCAGGGCTGTGTGAAAACAGAAGAGGTTCACAGAGACCCAGCCTCCCTGCTGTGCATGGTGTGCTGGACTTCTGCATCCTCTGCATGATTGCGGCCAACCCTGCTCGCGGAGAAGATGGAGACCACTGTCTGACTGCAAACACGAAGGGCAAGGGGTATGCACAGCACCTTTAACATGGCCTCTTCAGTGCTGCTGCAGCCATCCTTGCAGGAACTGCTGCAGCAACATGCATGCAACCAACGCCATGCAACCCACTCACCTGCTGCCTTCCCCATTTTTCAGCATCAGGCCCTTTGCCGGTGCTCCTGCCCTCCCTCCTGCCCATATGCCCTTGGAGACTCCTCTCTCCCAGCAACGTGTGTTTTTCCAGTGGCTCTGGGTATCCCCCCCGCACCACACCCGCGACATGCAGGGTGTTGATTTGACTGGACGTGAGCTCAAAGCTCATTAAGGGCTCATCGATACAGGCGATGAGGAGCTGCGTGGGGTGAGGCAGGGGTAGAGGGGCCCCAAGGCAGGAGGGGCTCATAGCTACCCTCTGTGTGGGAAAGCAGGCCAGTATGTGCCTCTCTGGGCTGGTGTCTCCGTGAGCGGCTCTGCGCACCCCAAGGACCTTCAACTGGCCAGCACCCTGAGGTAGGTGCATCCACTGGGACAGCACTGTCTGGTCTTGGGACATGAGTGCTGGGGTCAGAGAAAGGAGCATTGCAGTGGTGGTAGGGGACAGCTGCCTGCCTGCATGAGCATCCCTGGGGAAGGGCTGCTGCAGGTGCTGAGCTCTCTTCCATCCTAGCTGGGTTGGATGAGGGGATGAGGGGCTCAGCACCCTGAGGACAAGGCAGGATGAAGGATGGTTTCTGCCTCCTGAGAGGTGCTGTAGAGGTGAGCAAATGGAGGCAGCTCTGCCTGCCTGGTGCTCAGATGGGGGCAGTGTGAAGCAGGCATGCTGCCCAAAGCAGGAGCAGGCATTGTCTATGCTTCACCCTCAGCTATACCACTGCTGTGCCTAAATTCCTGCCGCCGGTTACCATTGCCATTGCAATGTGCCCTTGGTGAAGAAAGACACCAGTTACTGGGAAGGCAGCATCTTCCCCGTCTGTCACTCCTACACAGAGCTAACTGGATTCCCCTTGGTGTTAACAGGCAGCTGCAGCAACCAACCTCCACTTCAAACCCCTCTCACCCCCAGTAAAAGCCCAGGCTGGGAGGGTGTTTCTGCTGCAGTGTAGAAGCAGGTCACGAGCCACCACCCCACACACACTGTGCTGCTGGGGGGGACCTGCAGGTGCTGCTCCCTGCCCTGCTGGGGGAGCAGCCCCCCACTGCCTTCCGGGGAGCTGGTGCTGCCAGGTGGGTTGAAGGGGAGGACAGTTGTCCCAGAGCAGCACCACCAGAAAGTGTTGTTGGGGGCCTGAAAGCTGAAAAGCTTCTCACAGTGCCTGTGGGCTGGGGGGAGATGTAGTGAGCTTAAATAATGGCTCAGTAAAGATCTTGAAACAGCACTGAGGCGAAACCCCAGGCAAGTTCCCCTGCAGAGGGTCTCCAGTGGATAGGGCTCAGGGGGTGGGCTAGGCGATATGCATAGAGGAGGGATCAGTATAGCTGCCCCTCCCTGGGGCTGGGACAGCCCTTCCCCACCTTGTGTGTTACAGTCCCAAGGATCAGCCCCAAACACCGTGTTTCAGGCTCTTGGCATCCCTTTACAGAGGTCCTGCAAGCTCTGGCTGTCTCTGACAGTGGAGCTGAGCTTACCTGCCTGTACAGCTGCTGGGGTGTTTCCTTCCTATCTCCCTGTGGGTGGTCAGGCACTGGAACAGACTGCCCAGGGAAGTGGTGGAATCACCATCCTTGGAAGTGTTTAAAAAGCATGTAGATGAGGTGCTTAGGGGTCATGGTGGACTTGGCAGTCCTGGGTTAATGGTTGGACTTGATCTTAAAGGTCTTTTCCAACCTAAATGATTCTATGATTCTATATGATTCTATCTCCAAGACACTGACCCTGAAGGAGGTGCCTCATGCCCTATGTGAAGCCCTCCCCATCCCTCCTTTGTCTCCACAGCACTGGAGAACTGGTCAAACTCATTCACCCCCTCCCTCCCTCCCTTCCTACCTTCACCCTGCTCCCTACCTCCTGTGAGTGCTGCTTGGAGGGAGAGGCAGCCACAGCCTGGCTATCAAGGGCTCCCCAGTTTGCTGGTGACCTTGCTGCAATTCTGCCAATGCTTGGTGGACACCTCCAGGACATGTAATTTCAGTTCTTCTCCCTCCAAGGGAAGTTCTGTGACAGTTTGAGATTCTGTCAGGCCAAAGGCATGCAGCTGGAAATGTGTTTTCTCCTGGAGAAACTTAATGGGCACAAGGAACAAACAACTGAAATACTGAAAACGACTGATATAAGAACTGCTTATACTGGGGGTGGACCTCCCCATGATGCTGCTGTCTGTTTGCTGGGGATAGAGCAAATATGTGCCATGTCTAGCCCTTGTGGAGATGCTCGTGCAGTAAAGGCTGTGCCTGGCCCCGGAGGGTCAGTCTGCACCCCAGTACGGACTGGCTGTGTGAGCTGTGGCTCAGGTCTCTAGCCAAGGCAACAGGGACAACAGCTTTTCCTTCATCTGTCTTATCTCCTGATATTACAAGCCCTAAAGGAAGAGATGCTCCTTCTGCACCACTTGTATCATGCTTAGCACAAGAAGTAGGGAGAGGAGAAGACCTGAGTGTTAAAATAGTAGAGATAATAGTGCCCAGCTAGTTGCAGGCTGATCCTAGACGGCAGGGAGCAGTGCCCTTACTGGGTAATGAGCACATTTTCTGGGTTATTTCGAGGAAAACGTCAGCCAAGGGGCTGCCAGCTAGCAATGCTCATGCGTGGTTCTTGCAGAGGGAGTTGGCTCTGCCATTCTGTATTTTCCACCCCAAAAAAGCATATGAACAAATGGAGCCTTGCAGTAGCCTCAGGGCTCTGGGGCATGATTATGTCTCTGGTTTCATGGAGAAGGAGAACAAAGAGTTTGGCATCTGAAAGCAGGACACAGTTTTCCTCTGTCTTGGCTGTGCTGCAGCAGGAAAATGATATTGTGTTCTGTGTGGTGAGCCTCTGGTCTTTCTTGGAGCTGGATACGCATGCCAGAGTGGCACCAGGCAGTGTCACAGGTGCCACATTTTGATTGAGCTCTTGGTGACTTGATGTAGTGCTCGTTAGCTGCTGTGATCCTGCCCAGAAGAAGCAGAAGTCTGTGTTTTGTCTCCTCCTTCTCCCATCTATCTTCCCCTTTGTGCTTTCAGCTGAATGCAGTAGCAGAAATTTTTGAGGCAGTGCCAGGTTTTCACCCGCTCATCTTACTCCAAGAGCAGCAGGTGCTGTCCAGTGTGGCATGGGCTGGACTCACCTGTGCCCTGCAGGTGGGTCATGTCCCCAGCTGCGAGCTTCCCGGCCGCAGGGGACATGCAGTGCCCCGTCCTTTTTTCCTCTGCCATGCAAGGTGAGGAAAGATTGCTTCCCTGCCATGCTGGACACTTCAAGGCAGTCTCTGGATCATTCTCACACTTGTTTCTGCTCTTTCCATGTAATTTTTTTTCTTTATTCACTCTTTCATTATTAAATTGTGACAATAAAGTCCAAGATTACTTTCTCAGGTAAAGGTCGTCCCTTTCCATTGCAAGACCAATTTCATCCAACTTGCTCTGTTCAATGACTTCATAAAAAAAAAACCCCAACAAACTAAAAAAAAAAACCCAGAACATATCAAGGCCAATACAGCAAATAACCACTGACATTAGTTACAGTGTCTCTGGAGGTGCATCAAATCCAGCTCTGCAAGTA
Source organism: Falco naumanni (assembly GCF_017639655.2). Lineage (NCBI taxonomy): Eukaryota > Metazoa > Chordata > Aves > Falconiformes > Falconidae > Falco > Falco naumanni. The sequence continues at coordinate 24,980,530 of NC_054058.1, forward strand.
TGAAGTACTTGTGACTCCTGGCGAGATGGGGAAATTCACCCCTGTGAAGGCCACAGTCTCACTGAGGATGTTGCTGCAGCTCAGGGTTTGAGCTAAAATCTTAGCTCAGAGGCACAGCTTTTGTAAGGTAGCGGCTGGTGGGAGCAGTAACTCACACTGCATTGGCTGGGCTGTGACACTGCAGCCTTCCTGGGGGAAAAAGCGAAGGGGCCAGCAGGGATGCCCACCCACACTGTGGTGGCAGTGCCTGTATGTCATGCTGGGCTGTAATGAAAAGGGAACAGGAGGTACAAGATAAGTGAGAAATTCCAGCTGAAATTGCTGTCTGATCATTTTTAGGCACTTCTGCCCCAGCGATGTTCTCGGTGAAGTCGCTGGAAGGTTTTTTCCATTAGGTTCCCTGGAGCGAGATCATCCCTTAGCAAGGAACAAGGCGGGCAGGGGAGGCCAATGAATGTTATTCCTGGGTTGTGTGTACACAAAAAGTGGAGAAATATGTGCAAAACATCAGCTTCTGTCCTAGAGGAGGAACAGTGAGTTGGGGTGTTTTTTTTCTCAGCAGAACTAATGATACCTGCTTTTATCTTCATAAGGCCCCTTGTCCCTCCACCTGTCGTGACAGGTCCCTGACGGCAGTGTTTGCTGTCTCTCTAGTTCCCCCCCAGCCCATCCCCAGTGCTCCTGCCTGTCTCCCATGTCTCCAGGCTGCCCTCCTAGGAGCTGCCTCCCTCCTCCCTGCCCCGTGCAGGCTGGCTGGTGGTGATGCGCAGTGGGGCACTCGTGGGGTCACCCCACCGCCCTTCCCCGGGAGAAGCACTAACCTGAGTCTCTTCCCTCACTCCATTCCCTGCTTCTTGAGGAACTTGATGTCTTTGAGGGCTGTGCTCCTTTTTCAAGTATGGGTGAAAGTACCACTCGGGCCAGGTCTGGACAGTCTCTGGGAGCCAAGGAAGAGCCCTGCCAGCTCTCCCCTTCCCAGGGAAGCTTTTCAGGTGCCAGAATGAGCCTTAAATGACAGCACTACAGTGGCTCAGAGGGTGCATCATTTGCATTATTCAAAAAAAGACACAAAGCCCTGGCTTTCCTTTCAGAGAATGTGAGGTGGCCCCAGCCACTGAGGTCAGAGCAGCGGTGGTAGGTGAAGCACAACCTGTGGCCTGGAGCAGGATCCAACCCTACTTCCCCTTGAGGGATGAGGAAACAGAGGAGATTCAAGTGGGCATCCGGAGCCAGAGAGGGCATTGCAATAGCCGACCCAATTCCTCCTGTGTGCATAATGCAAACATCAAGGTGCAGCTTGGCAAAGCAACCACACAGTAGGCTGTGGCCAGCACCAGCAGCTCAGTGGTTCTTTACCTGTTTTTTTTCAGGGCCATGAGGGACTGCCACAGCCCTCCTGGGATCACAGCCTGGGGCTGCGAGATGTATTCTGGCCCCATGTGGCTGTCTTGTTCGTTTAATATTTTATGAAACATGGTTCATGACCCTCTTCCCCTTCTGTGTATCTAGATAGGGTTGTGGTGTGGTGCCAGCCTCACCTCCCACAATTGTCTGGAGCGATGCTGGTCACTCAGGGCTGCTGGCGGAAGAGGGAGGTCGGGCAACAGCTGCAGGTCAGACTTGGACATCAACCCACATCTCATGCAGGAGTGTCAAAAAGGGGGGTGGAGGTGGAGGCCACCTCGTAGTTTCATCACAAAGGAGAGTTGATTTATTTTCTGCCCACGTCCTCTGTGAGCACTGATTTCTCCTGTAACCAAGCAATCACCTCTCTTCAGGGAAAGGGAGATGAAAAGTTGGGAGGCTGCACTGGCTGCCTCTTAGGCAGCATATAGACAGGGCTGTGAAACACAAGCCCTGGCCTCCTGACCCAGCTGGGCAGGACAGCAATGCTCCAGCCCTGAGTGGGCTCCAGGTGTGGCCTGTGACCCACCAGCGTCCTCAGGCTCCCACAGAGGGGGTCTTCTCCAGACCCTCCAGCTTCCATGGATGTGGGAAGCTCAAGCACATGTTGCTACTGCAGTGAGCAGAAAATCAGCCAAGAGTCTGCTGTGCCCTGATCACAGCTCTAAGCAAGACGCAAGAGCCTTGGGGTTACTTTGTTGTCATTAAAATGGTGTGGATGGAAGGAAAAGTCTAATTGACTGAACAGCAGCCTGTGCTGTGTAATTAAACTAATCCTGGCTCTACCTGCAAGGGTCAGAATTGATTTGTGTGGCTGTTAAAGCACTGACAAATGAGAGGTGGGAAGGTGTGAAAGTATTTCTTACGTGTGTTTCCACAGGTAATTTTGCTGTTTCGTTTCAGGCAATTTTATGGCCTTGAAATTTTTGGTTTCTGTACAATTTGAGGAGTCTGTTAATATTTCACACTGAAGCAGGGGAAAGCAAAAAGGTCACCACTGTTAGCAGCTTCAGGAGGCAGTGTTTCAAGTGGATATAATACTTTTCCAGGTCTATTTTGTTATTTGCAGTGGAGTTCCTCAAAAAAAAAGGAGGGGAAGGGCTGTTTTCCAGGGTGCATTTCAGCCTGGCTCTGCACCTGCTGGGGACCACACAATTGTTTATCTTGACTTGAGCAGCAGCAGACCAGGCCTTCTGCACGACTCGGTGAAACTCGGGTCACTGCTTTACTGGCAGGGATTTATGAACCTAGCTTTTACTGATCGTTTTGAAAGTCCTGGCTTCAGAATATGATGTATTTGGAAGAAGCTGGATGAGGAACCTGCTACAGTGTCATGTTTTAACCCTTTGACCTTGTTTTCAAGTCCTTGCAAGGCAGAGCCCACCTCCAGCTTGTAGCTCTGCTCTTATTGATTATCATTTTGAGTCCTTCAGGCATTTTGCTGTGCTCAAAGTGCTGTGTGCTTTTCAGAACAAATAATGTGACATGACAGAGAGCTGCTGAACCAACTCTCCTCTCTCCAGGCTGTCAGTACAGGGCAGAGCCCTGTCCTCGTGCTGGAGGAGGCCCATGTGGATATGTAGAGGGGCTGGTGCATTTTGTCCCAGAAGGACCATTTGTCCAGCATGTGAACTAATGTCTAAACATAGGAGTCAAACACTAAGCCTGGAGCGACCGATGCCTGTACTTTTCCTGGTTAGAGCTGCGTGTCCAGGGAAGGACATGGTGTGGCTGGGCTGCAGGACATGTATGAGCCCTTCTGCCCTAATCATCCATCACTGTAGCAGACAGGACAGTAGGTGGGATAAACCTTCAGCAGGTCCTTTTGACTGTTTTTCTATTTCTTGACTGTGGAGACACCTATAAATCTAGTTTATTCTTTCTGAGCTGGAGATGAAGGGCCTCACTTCTCAGGTAAGAAGAAACTGCCAGTAGAGTTTGCTGCTCCTCTGCCATTCTGCCCCGAGTACATGAAATACGAGGTGTGACCATTTAGCTGCAGTATCGCTGCAGAACTGTGGCAGCAAGAACAAGGAAAAGAGCGCAGGGAGAGCAGGACATATACATACTTTTTAAGATAGCAGCTTACCTACCATTTTTTGTCTCAGAAAAAAAAAGTAAGTCAAAATGGCTTCTGCTGAGCTTAATTTGTTATGTCTCCAGGCATAGCTAATTATCCTGACTTAGCCCAGCTCTGAATTCTTCCCAGGGGTTTTGGTGCTATTTCTTCTGTTTTGATTTATAATTTTTCTTTATTTTACTTTCCTCCTACATTTCTGTATAATCTTTTTGCTCCCTGCCTTACTGAGGAGCAGGAGCTGGTGTGACAGTACTGTCACAAGGTGTAGGATAGAAAGGGGATCTTTTAAGCAAAGCCTTTGCTTCAAGTGTCCAGAAATGCATTCTTCTGGCATCTGCCTCCTGGGCAAGGTGAAACAACAGTCTTTTCTCCCCAGAAGGCTTCTCTGTGCTGCCACTTACTTCTGGGCTTACCTGCAACCATCTTCGGGCTACAGGCGTGAGGCTCAGGGCTGGCTATGTAGCTCAGAGGACTGGTTACAGCCTTCATCCCACAGCAAGGAGTTTTCTGGCTTCTCCACTGACGTACCAGAACGAATTAGTTATTTTCTAGTTCACCCATTCCCTTCACAGTTGACACAGTTTTTCTAACCTCAGCGACAAATTCTGTGGGGGAAGGAAATCCATCTGCTTTAATTGTGGGGTGTAAACTATAGTAAGCAGGAGCTGATACTGCTGTCGAGCCTGGGCTTGAAAGACCATCTCTGTTCAGGATGCTTTAGAAATACTAGTCAATGAGTGCCCCAAGCACCCCATGGGGCAAATGGGTACTGTTTGTTTAGGAGACAAGACTGCCAAGAGTAAGCAGCTGAAACAAGACCAGCTTTAACAGCTAAAGCATGCCTCCTCTTCATAGCATTGCTTTGTTTCCTGATATAGCCCTTCATTTTTTCTTTTTCTTCTTTTTTTTTTTTTTTTTTTTTTTTTTTTTTTTTTTTAAACATACATCTAGGAAAGTTTTTGTCAACAAACTTCTCTGGCAGACAGTAGCACTGGCCACCCTAATAGCCCCAGGTGGAGGTTTAAATTCAGCTCTATGTAAAATGGGCTGAGAACTGGGTGAGAGTCATTGCTGTGCCAGTCCCAGACGCTCCATGGCTGTACATTCCTGTGGAGTATCACCTTTTGCTCTTTTCGAACCTACCTCCTGTTGTCTTAATTTAATTGCCCATAGTTCTCGTGGCAGAAATGGTGAATAGTCATATTCTATGATACTGATAAATTTATCCTTTTCCTCACATTTGAGCATCCTTTTAGCTCTTCTCCATGCTGCCTTCTGACTTTGCAATATCTTCATTAAAGGGGAAGGGAGAACTCCACTTAGTTTTTAAGATGAGTGCTATATTGGTTTTGACACTGGTGTCACAACGTAGCCTGTTCTCACTTTCTTTCTAAATTGTTTTGGTGTGTTGGTTATATACTTCTTAGGGCCTAAAATCAATGGAAATGTTCATTAAATTTTTAGTCAGACTCATCCAAATAGCCTTCAGGACTTTGGAGTCCTGATGTCATGGGATTTCAGTGGTTCACAGGCTGGCTACGGTCACTAGTGAGCGTCACCTGAATACACATGGTGATTACAATATCACATGCGACATGGTGTACAAGGGGGTGCTGAGCTGATCAGCGATTTCCTCGCCAGCCATTGCAGGTGCACAGCTGTGATCACAGCTGTGTTGCTGCATGACAAGGGATTAGAGCACAAGATTGCAATGTGGGGCATGTCCGTACCAGAGGTGCCATTGCAAAGCTATGCTGTCACAGCCATGCATGGCTGGCCGGGCCACATGACCTCTCAGATGGCTCTATAGCTGGTGTACTCAGTTTTGGGCCCCAGACCTGGGGGATGTGGCACCTCCATCACGCCCTTCTGCACTGTTGCTGATACATGCTAGATGTATTTCTGTGCCTGGACTGCTCTGTGGTGGGTCACCCACAGGCTGTGACTTCCCTGCATGCATACTGGTCTTGGAGCCTTTCTTGCAGAACAGGTGTTGGGGTGAAAAGGAGAAAAGATGAGAGCTGAGGCGTTTGCTTTGTGCTGGTAACAACCAGGTCTGAGCCTGTTGTTAGCAGCCTATGTGACCATGGCTCCTCAGAATGGTAGCTGTGGAGCAAGGCAAAATTACCCTCCTTTTTCTCTCTGGGGAAAGCAGGGAGGCATGGATAGGCTGCCCTGATGTGCACCAGTCTATCCAGTGAGTCCAGCTAAAACCCAGCAAAGCTCCTAAACCTGCTACACTAACACAGGATACCTTCTTTCTTTACTTTCTCATCAGGAGCTTTGCCCAGCACTTACTTCATCCGTGGTCAGCCAGGGTGGAAACTGCCCTTCCTGCTCCTCCTGCCCCTGAGCAAGAGTGGCCATACATCTAAGTCACCATGGGCAAGATGGACAACACCTCCGTGGAGCTGAGCTCCCCCTCCGAGGTGAAGGAAGCAGCTCTGGAGGAGTCAGAGCCCATCGCCCCCGAGGCTGTGAGCACGAAGAAGAAGAAGAAGGAGATCCCAGACAGGGGCTCCTGGAAGGGGAGATTTGACTTCTTGCTGTCCTGCGTGGGCTATGCTATCGGTCTGGGCAATGTTTGGCGCTTTCCGTATCTCTGTGGCAAGAATGGAGGAGGTGAGAAATGCATAGCACCTGCGCTCATCCCTGAGCAGCCTTTTCCCATGAACGGGCTTCAGTTTGGTGTAGGTCTGGACAAGTGGCTGGTCCCCTGGCTGAGAGCTCTCCCTCATGATGTGAGTTATTAAGTTGCCAGGAGACTAGTTCCCGTGGTCTGTGGGCTTTACTAGCAAGTGCAGAAGGGGAAGAAGGAGCCCAAAGAAATATAACACAGAGTTTGAGTTTTCTCAGGCTTCCCCAGTACTAATTTTCAGGGCTACAGCAAAGAGTGTCTGGGACCTCGTTTATTTACAAGGAGGGGATGCACACAGGCACCCAGCTGGATGCCAGGGCATTCCCAGGGAAATCAGGTTCTATCTGCTAATGGTGGGGTTCTCCTCAGTCTAGCGTATTCTCAAGGGGTAACAGCTTTGCATCTGAATTTGGATCATGTGTCTGAGGAGTTTTGATTAGAAGCTTTGCATGGACCATAGCAGGGCCAAGCAGACACATATACAAGCATGCATATGTATGTACATGTATACATGCACCCCTCTAAAATGGTGTTTTTTCTTCAGCCTTGCAGGGAGATGATTTAGTGAGGGGGCTGTGGGCTGCTTTGGTGTCTGTAGAACAGAGGTTCTTTACTCACTGATGCCATGCCCAGCTCTCCCATTTTTTTTGCCTGTTACTAAAATAATGTTCTCTCCCTGCCTGAAGAGATCCTCCTTGAATCATTTCTCAGGCTTCCCATACAAGTCCAAACCCCTTTGCCTCACCTTTAAGGCTGTATATATAATTTTAGTTTTGCCCATGTTTTAGTCATCCCATGTTGCCCTTTGCTTCCCTCTTAGCTCTTCAATCCCTGTCCCCAGTGCCTTGTTCATTCACACTGCTCTGAGGGGCTCTTCTCACGCTTCTTCTCCACATCTTTTTTCCTTTCCTTTTGCCTTGAATTCCTTTTTCAAAACCACTTTGGTTTTGCTCTCATGACTTCTCCTTATGTTGCCAGCCCACTTCTGCTGTCCATGATGTAGCTGGTGTAGGGTGCTCTTCTCCTTTCACCCTAGGAAAAAAGAGAGGGGTCCAGCTCCCTGCAGCAGCCTATCCGTGTAGGTCCGCAGCATTTAGGGGGATCTTGGCCCTTTCTCTGAAGCATGTGGAGTGAGTCCCAGCGGGAGACCAGACAGTCATCCGTTTTGACAAGAAGATTTATAGTTCGGTCTGTCATTTTGTGCAGAGGCGCAAGTATGTGGCTGAGCCAGGTGAGGTTTATGGGAATCAATCAGATCTACCTAGGGAAGCCTGTGCCACCATAGCTAGAACCACAGTGAGGGTCTGCTGGTGTTTTTAGCCACAGTCTGGCACCTGACTGTGCTAGCCCTCCTCAAACAACATTAGCCCCATGGCTAAGCCACAGAGCTGGTTTTGAGCCCAGTCTCTGCCCTGTGATCGCTGCGCCTTCTGAAATATTCCGAATCTGCACTGCCCGTGGCTCTGTCTCCTCACACATAAAGGTGGGGACGACAATATAATGAGATGAGGGGTGCTTGGAAACTAAAATAAATTCTATTTATAAATTCAGCTGAGATCCTAGGACAGAGGCTGCTGGAGAGGTGTGGAGCACTACTGTTAACATTAGCAATGGCACAGGTTGATCTCTGCCCCGGCAGCTGCAGGCACACAGAGGGATCAGCCAGCTGCGAGCAAAAGCACCAGGCAGACAAAACGCAGGAATTTAGCAGCGCCTGCCCCCTCTCAAACACCCTGCCTCGCCGGCTGGTTCGTGCCATCCGTGGCAGACTGTATCTTGCTTGTTCCTCTCACCCCTACCCAGTCTGGCTGTTTGCAGGCACGACTGTTTCCGCAGCCGGCAATAATGAGCAGCGAGTGGAGGCTGCTGATGCCGGAGACAGGCAGGAGAGCTGACGCATGAGCGCGTCACCGGGAGCTGATGGGGAGCAGCGAGGAAGGGTCGCACCGCACGGCGTCTCATTCGCGGCCGGGTGGGCACCATCTTGGCTGTGCCCCGATGGAGGTGCCTCCGGAGGAGCAGGCTGTGGGTGGGACTCTAATTTTAGCGTCCTGCATGTGCGCTGCTCAGAGCACGGTCGTGTGGGCTGCTTCCATTACGCACTGGCAAATTGAACTGAATGGAAATATTGTCGTCTCACTTACTGCTGTCACATTGTATCGGCACATGGCTGATTTGCTCGGCATTGTAATCAGGCGCGTAATTAGGGGATATTCGGTCAGGGTACAGCAACCTAGCTCAAGGCCCGTCGGCTGCAGGGAGCAGGCTTTACCCAGAGCCGTTCCTGGGCTCCCTGCTGGCTCTGCACACAGCTGAATGTGCCCAGTTATGACTATCACGTCAGCCTCTACACCGGTTTCTAACCTCATGCAGTCCTGATGTCAACAGAATTTTACCGGACTCTAAACAGACTCTAAATGCAGCTCAGTAGGTGCTAAAAATTGTCTGTGAGATCCTGAGCTTGAATAACTTGAGAGAATAACATTTCTTTAAATAAGCATCATGCTTTTCTCATTTACACATCGAGACTCCAAGCAACAGCATGTAACAGCTCGCAATGCTCAACTTCTGAATCGTGGGCAGTGTTCAGCATTTTAGGGATTAATTATTATTGCTTGCTGTACAGCATTAGGAGCTGGAGACTAAAGGCAGACGGGGGGCTGCACAGTGAGTGTCAGGCACTACGTGACTCTTCCCTGCCTCCAGGGGCTGGTGCCATTACCCGTTTGACCCACGGAATTTGGAGACAAGTTTGGGCTCTCCCAAGGTCACACGCAATCATTTGTAGCAGGCCCAGGAATTGAAGCAGACCTTTCAGCAGCCTGTCCAGGGCCAGAGATTAAAGACCATCCCTTTCTGTGCCAAGGATTAGACACAGGCATGAAAACTTAAGGTACAAATTTCAGAACTGATTTCCCCTCTGGCTGTACAGCACCCGGGGATATTATCCCTGCCTGCTCAGGGAGCTGACTCTCCAGAGTGGCAGTGTCATTGCCAACTGCCCTCAGTTCAAGGCTTTTGTCTGGTTTGTAGATTTTCTTCTATTATAGAGGATTTTTGTCAAGCCAGGATAAATGACCTGGGTCTGAAAGTTTGTTTTTTTTCTCAATAGTCTAATAAAATCTTTCACCTACAAACCTTCCTGGCCTGCTATAGATAAAAAACGCAGGATCATCAGGGCTGTGGCCAAATTTAATTAGCTGCTTGCACAGAAACGAGCAAGGCACTATGATGGCTGATAAGCTCCGTGTCCAAACTCTACGGTAAGGCACAACAGCAGCGAGGCAGCATCTGTGTCCTCAGAGCAGACCCTGGCTTCCCGCAGGGCTCCCAGGATGCTGGACCTTGTATGCTGTGGCAGCGAGCGCGAGTGCAGGGGAGGATGCTGAGCAGGCAGCACTCCTCCTGCAGCAATGCTCAAAGCTGTTCGCTCCACCACAGGCTGCTGATGAAGCCGAGAGCCTGTGCTTCCACGCCAGCTTGTGATTCAGGCTCATGGTCATCAAGCTGCTGGCCTGGAGCGTGTTTTCTTCCCACCAGCGGCTGCCAGTTCCTCTTGCATGTTGCCTCCCATGCATTTCCATGCCGGGTGCTGGCACCTGCCTCTCCCAGCTGGGCTCAGCTCCCCGCTTGGCAGGCAAGCATCCCCAGCTGGGTGTCCCCTGAGCCAGCATCCCTGGCTGTGCCTTGCTGCTTCTCTGTCCTTGGAGAGCAGCTGCTGGAGCCTGGCTTTGCCAGGTGCAAGCTGAGCTGCAGCTCTCCGGAGTGGCTTTGCTTGCTGAATCTGTGTTTGCTTTCCCACTGATGTCTGGAGAAGAAGACTCAGACTGACAGCTCAGCCCTCCAGCTAGTGCAGAAACCAGTGCCGTCCCAAACACTGCCAGCTGCTTCTGAGCAAACTGAGTGTCCCCTCTCTCTCCCCAGCCAGCATCTTCTGCAGGAGTTTGTTCTCCTCGGGAATGATGGCATGCTCCAGCACATGCATGAGGAAGCTGGAAAAGGAGTTTTGTCCCAAGTCCCAGAAGTCAGGATGACCTGAACATGTACAGACTTTAAATGAGGCTCTCCTATTCTATTTGCTCTTCTAATTACGAGGTGCAGGTAATAACTGTAATGAATGGCTGCACCACCTCATTTCTAGTGCTGAGATGATTTCCACAGGGTCCATAAAGAGGAATGCTTTCACCAGGAATTTTAAGGGTAAAGCCTAGAACAAGGGTGGGGAGGTATGTAGGGCTGTTACAAGAGCAAATACAGTCTTAACCACACTTTCCTTAGAATACTGAAATAGCTATAAAAAAAGAAAGTAGTGCCCATTGCCAGATATTCCTGTGTTTTTTCCTTCAAGGTGAAGAACTGGGAGCTGCTGCAAGCAGTATAGGAAACATCAACAAGAACAAGTTACCAATGTCGGTGTCCAAGCTTTTGGGTTTGTTGTCAGATTTGGCTTAGCATTTCCTAAATACCTAACGAAGTGAGACTGGCGTCACATAGCTAGTGATGCCAGTATGTATGTATATATGATACATATATATCCATAGTGATAGGAACAGATAAGGGAAAGGCAGTGGCGATCTCAGTGGGCGACTCACTGAACATACCAACTCCAGTCGCAAACTGTCGCCTCTGAACAAGTCTGCTCCTCATCATGTGGGTGCTGCAGAGCAAGAAACAGCAGCTGGAAGCATTTATTTCTTGGTAAAAGGGGAAGCCATCTGATAACATTGCTCCTTCTTTCAGGGGCCTTCCTCATTCCCTATTTCCTGACGCTGGTGTTTGCTGGGATTCCTCTATTCCTGCTGGAAACTGCTCTGGGCCAGTATACCTCTGTTGGCGGACTGGGAGTCTGGAAATTAGCACCCATGTTTAAAGGTACTGTACTGTAAGTTTGTGAAGGTGAAGATAATGGCACATAACTACAGAGAAAACCCCTTTAATGGTTTGGGAAGCAAATCAGCAAATCCATGGGGACTGGGATGGGGTGGTAGGTAAGGGGAGTTTTAGCCTTCTGTCTTTATCAAGCTGTCCTTGACCCTGGTGTCTGCAGTCACTAACATCACTGTGCTCTGTTCAAGCAGTCTTGTGCGGTGACAAGTTGCTTCATGAGCAGCAGGGACTGTGACAGAGGGGCACTGGTTGCAGAAGACCTGCCATAAGTGTCCCTGTATAGGTTTACTTTAATAATTATACATGGGAAAGCTGTAGACAGGAGATGTGAACCTGTTGCCATGTCTGGAGTGACTGTGTTCTGAAAACCAGTGGTGATTTAGAAATGCCTTGGATGTGGGAAAAGAGATTCTGTCAGGGAAGTGACTGGATCTTGGATTTCTTGGAGCTCTGTAGCACACTGAAGTGTAGCACTATTCACCCAGTGGAAACAGGTGGGTGAGAGATGTGAGGGAATGAGCCTCCCTTGCTGACCAGCTCACGGTGTAGGTGTAACACATGCTGTGTTGATGAGCTGATTCACTTTTTCTGGTTCTGCCACAAAGCTCACTGTGGTGCCTGTGAGCTCAGTTGGGTACCAGAGACCTGGATTGATGCTGCTCTCTGCCTTCATTTGCAGGAGTGGGACTGGCAGCTGTGGTTCTCTCCTTCTGGCTGAACATCTACTACATCGTCATCATTGCCTGGGCTCTCTACTATCTCTTCAACTCTTTCACTGCGGTGAGTCACAGGCATGTCTACAGCATGGCATTGGCTGTGTTCTGGGTCCCTACTCCCTGCTTTATGGGGAGTGAGTTGTTCATGTTGCAAAACATGCACTAGCTGCTGGTAGTTTGTGCAAAGAGCCTTTGTCGGCACCTTGCTGGACCCTTCCTGAGGAGTTTATCGACCCTGTAGGCAAGCTGTGTAGTGCTGGTGGGCACTGATGTTTTTCCTCTGGAGAGGATGATCCCCTGAAGGGGATGGTCCCAGCCCCTTTCTGGGAACTGCTCCCCACTCACATCAGTCTTTAAAGCTCAGCCTGTGTCTCTGCTCTATTTCTAGAGCTGTGCGAATCTATGAGCTGCACATTTCCACAACTGGTTTTGTCACATGTTCTTATTACCCAGGATTTGGTATTGACCTTAATTAGTCCTCCTTTACGCTTCTCTTGATAAATGAAATCCCGGGGATTTTTTTCTGCTGGGAAAATTATTCAGAAAGCATTTAGACATCTGCTTGTGACTGTCCCTTAACACATGCTTTGGCGTTGTGGTTTATAGTGGGTTCCTCTCCCATAGGAGGGTCTAGAAGGCTAGAATCACACCCTGCATTAATTTCTTGATAGCTGAATGATTTATTTCAGCCCAGAAGCTGGGAAGAGCTCCCTTAAGTAAATCTCTGAGCAACCACCAGCCTTAAAGACATAAACCTGTTGGTACATTCAGGTGTCACAGACCCAGCTGGTGACAGTGCTCATATCTACACAAGCAGCTCCAGGTGTTCAGCTCAAGACCTTTTACCAGAGATAATTCCAGATTCCCAAAAGGAGCCAAGATGCGAATAAAAAACCTAGGCTGATGCCTGTCCCCTGTCTCTCCTAAATTTGACTAGGAGTATTCTGAATATGAATAGGAGCCCAGCTGCCTTCTGCAGTTTCTGTCCTCTGAAATTCAAAGGAAATAGAGCAGCAACAAACCATCCCCCTGCCTGCCCCTCCTTATAAGAGCTGTGCAGCATCTCTGATGTGCAAACTGCTCGGTTGAAGGGCTGCTGTGCAATGCTTGAGCCGTTGCATTTGTTTTGGTGCAATTAGCAAGTCCACAATGAAATCACTGAGTGGTGCAAACAGCCTGGGTGGCCACCGGGGTGTCCCCACCTGCCCTTTCCATAGCCCTTCTTCTGCCAAGCCACTGTGCACCTTAGGAGGTATCATTTGCTGGAGTGAACTGATTTAGAGCGGGGGGTGAAGGCAGCACTTAGAGGCACTGATGCCACAAAGCACTTAAAACACAGATAACATTTCTAAAGGGGGTCTGTGTTTGTGGATGAATAGGAATGGATACAAACATCTTCTTAAAGCTTTGTTGAGCTGGAGCCTGAGGTCTTATCTGCAGAGGGAAATCATCCAGAATAGCCGTTCTGCATTTATCTACATGCACTGCACTTGGGAAATGAGATTGCTGCACATGGAGACGTATCTGAGCTGCTCTTGTTGGGCTGCCTTGGCCGTGGTACTACACGGCATGGGTGAGTTGCCCTGCGTGCTCGCACAGCCCCTGACAGTGCAGTTTCATTGCTTGCAGCGCCAGAGCCAATTGTAATAAATCTGTAGCGGTGTGCTGCTGTCACACTGTTACTTACAGTGTCAACATCTCCCAGGAATCACTTTGTGCTGCTTATAATCAGGGCAGAGGACAGCAAGAAATAGCTACTACCCTTTAAATTTACTCCTGGGCTTATGTTACAGTAGTTTATTTGTGTAGCAAACTGTTAGCCCCCATTCTCAATGCCACATTGCTTTTTAAGCATTTGAAGCTTAGTATAAACAAGAAATAAGAAGCAAATCATTGTTTATTCTTTGTGCACTGAATTCCAACCACTTGTTGAATAAAGCTAGCCAAAAGCTATAATGATTATAAGCACAATATCCCTTGGTAGCTATTTTAATTAGTAGCTATTAATTACCAGCCGTTAATTGGAAATGGCTTTCTGTCTGGGGAATTGCTAACATTTTATTAGAGCTACAGTATTGCCCTAATCACGTCATGATATTGTTTCCTGGAAAATCCATGTCACTATTTATCATTATTTTGGGAAATCATTTCATGCTTTTGGCTGCAAGGTTTCTGCCCATTCGGAGAAGCCTCCCATCCTCTTTGCAAAAACAATGGAGTTTCAGTTTTAAAGAAGCAAAACTTCACTTCTTACCGCTGCCCTGTGGAGATGTCACATTAATTCTAACCTTGCTGTCCTTGTGCTGGCACAGAACCTGCCATGGCAGAGCTGCGGGAATGCCTGGAACACCATCCGTTGCTTCTCCAACTACTCCCTGGATGACACCACCAATCTCACCAGCGCCGTCACCGAGTTCTGGGAGTATGTCCACAGCCTCCCTACACCAGGTTTCTCCCCCTTGCTGCGGCCAGGCCATCGTGCCTGCTCGCCGGGGCTGCAGGCATGCCTGCTAGCACCTTTCCTTGGACAGCCTTGGCAGGAGGGCATCAGAGCCGGCCATTGGCTGAGGTGGACATGCGCACAGGGTGCTCTGTACAGCTGCGGGTCAGATGGATAGAGAGGATAACAGCCTCTCTGCCTCTCTTCTCCTTCCTTTACCCCATCACGATGAGCCTCAGGTCCCTTTAGGGTTTTGCAGGCTCTCGTGCTTGTCTGCACCTGGCCCTTTGCCCTTCAGCCACCTCTGGGTTCTCCAGTCCCTCTGACCCCAAGGGTTGGACTTCCCCCTAACATATTCTTTCCTTAACGCCACCTCTGCCCCCCAGGAGGAACATGCACCAGATGTCTGGGGGCCTGGGGGAGCCTGGCACCATCCGCTGGCCCCTGGCTGGCACACTGGCCCTGGCCTGGCTGCTGGTCTACTTCTCCATCTGGAAGGGCGTGGAGTGGACAGGCAAGGTACGATGCAAGAACTGAGGGTTTCGGTGCTGCCTTGCATTGCCATGCTTGGGTCTCAGCTGTCAGAATGTCCTCTGGACTCAATTTTGTTTGAGTGCCTATAACTAAGGTTATGGTGTTTCGAGGCAGAATCACAGTAATAGATACTATTAAATTCCTGACATTTACCTTCCACGGCTGTAAAAATTGCTACCGTGTTTATGGTAATTTTCATTCTAAGCATAGGGAATAGCTCTTCCCTTTAAAGTCACGGGTCTGGGTGCTCAGTCTCTTTGGGAATAGACTTGGGAAAAGATCTTCAGAGATTTCTTACGTTTTCTACCTTGGGAGAGCCCTTTGAGAGAGTGAGGTCTCTTCCAGGCTCCCCCTTTTGAAAATCACAGTCTCGTAAAACGCTGCTGATGGAAAAAAACCCCACCTCTTCCTTTGAAATTTTTCCTGCTGCCCTTTAAGCATTGGTGGGAGACCTTCAGATCAGAAGCATGTTGTTATTCGCTGTTTAACATTTCAGGCTAGCACAGTGGAGAGGTAATTGCTTAGTTTAGTGAAACAGCAATGCCGAGGTACTGAGATGTGTTATTTAGAGCACAGCGTGGTGTAGCGGGACAATACTATGAGAGTAATCTAGAGGAGAGATCAGAAAGAGGCACTTCAGGCACAGGTCACCTAAGCTGTTAACCTCCCCAGTGGCTCTCAGACAGGTGTTAGGTGTGCAGCTGCAGCAAAGCCCTGGCGACGGCTGGTACGGACCCTGTGATGAGGGATGGCATGTGCCTGAGTCCCTGAAAGTGCTGAGAAGGAAGCGGTGGAGTCAAGACAACTTAGATTGCTCGATGCATTGGACTAGAGAAACACCAGCTTTAGCTCTGCAAAATAAGGATGTGATGACTTAAAGGGATTACTTCGGTGGAGTAAATTTATCCCTGTGCAATTCCCTTGTCTTTGGGCAATTCATCCAGACTTTAACATGCTACTTTTGTGATTAGTGCATCCTTGCGTGTCATTGGCAGAGAGAAACCTCAAACAGCCAGAAACATTATTAGCACGGGAATGGGAAACAGAAACAACACGGAAATGCTGCCCGAAGTGGCTGTGCATGGGGAGCCTGTCCTGCTTGCAGGGGCACATGATGGATGCAATGCCACCACAGGCAGGAAGGCTCCTAGGCACTGGTGGGCTGATGGCTTCTCTCCCATGGTGTCTTTCGCAGGTGGTGTATTTCTCAGCCACCTACCCCTACTTCATGCTTTTCATCCTCTTCTTCCGGGGAGTCACCCTGCCAGGAGCCAAGGAGGGCATCCTCTTCTACCTCACGCCTGACTTCAGAAAGCTCTCCAACTCCGAGGTTTGTAGCCTAGTGTGGAGGAAAGCTCTTACCTCCTGGTTTTCTCCACATTAGTCTTCCCCAGGTGATTCCCTTGAACATTTTAAGTATTAAAAACCCCCTTGGAACAGTTCCCTGTTCAAGCAGCCATGACCCTTACAGGCGCAGACCGAGTTGAATAGCAGGCCCTTTGGGGTGGAAACCTGTGCAGCAGCTCGGCTGTACTCAAGCAGCGTTACCCATGGGCAAGGGTGTCAGAACTTGCCCCAGTGAAGGGAAGTCCCCTCTGGGCTGGGAATGCCTCATTTCACTGACTGTCCCAGGGCTGGTGATTTGGTCTTGATTCGGTGGTCCCAGAGAAAAGACGATGTAGTGGTACTGGCATGGGGGCCTCAGAAGCAACACAAGCACAACAGCACACACAGCAGCAATTTTTGGTAGTGCTTGAATGATGAGTGGTGGCCAGTTATGTTGCCTTGGTCAGTGGAAGAACAGAGGGGACCCAGGCAGAGCATGGAGGTTTGCAAAGGCAAATATTTTCAGGAGACACAGACCCTGCCTTTTGCAGCAGCAATGCTTCCATGGCTCCAGAGTCACCAGTCACGTGTGAGTGGGCACAACTGGACACCCATCATTTCTCAAGGGGCCTCGATGATCCCTCTTGCAGGACACACACTGTAACTGTACTGCCAGCTGCAATAGCTCTCATGCTAGAAACAGAGCCCTCAAGACCAGAAGAGTTGTTTAAATACTATGTAATTAAGAAATGAACACTCTGCCCCCTTTTCTTGTGCATTCTAGGCTTTAAGACTCTAAAGCATCAGGACCAGCCTTGCAAGCTGTCCTCTGTAGTTGTTTGCGCAAGAAACTCTATGTTGGAAAATCAAAGACATGCTAGTGGAGTAGGAATGGAGGGGGTGATCATGGGATGTGGGTCTCCGAGAGGAGCAGCACCTCTTGGGGGGCAGCTGTGGGAAAGCAAACACACACACACACAAGTTCAGATGATGTGTGAGTCCTTTCTGACCTGCAAAGAGAACTGAGTGACACAGTCCAGAAAATGGGATGCAGGACCCTTCCTCCATCCTCATCCATCTCTGGAAGCAGCTTCGAGCCACAGGTTTTGGAGGGCTGGGGATGTACATCTGGTGCTGGGCTAGGCTGCACTCTTGATGTGCTTGTCATGTGAGAAGGCTGCAGACCTCCTGCTCCTCTGCCTCCTCCTCGGGGAGGCACTGCTCTCTAGCACGCTTCTTCCTGACACTGCAAGCAGGAGAGGCACATGCCACATCCCCGACTCAGTGCCCTGTGGTAAAGACCCCTGGCAGCCTGGTTCCCCTGTGGGGAGGCACAGGGGCCCTGCTGGCCTTACGTAGCTGTGGGGTGTGCAGTGGCTCCAGGAGGCAGCATGCTCCGACCACGTCTGTGAGACACACATGCACAGCATCCCCAGCCCATGGGTGAAACGGGGCTGCACCCACCATGTCTGTTACTCTCCTCTCCGCTTGCACCCATCTCTGAGCCCTAGTTCGCCCTGGAGATAGGTGGTGTTCAGAAAGGCATGGAAATGTCTGCTCTTCAGACATGTTCACCCCAGTTGGCAGTAACACAGCTACAGGTTTCAAGGTGGCTCCTATGACATTTCCAGCCGCTGCCCCAAACATTTCCTTGGAGCTTGAGTCAGCAGCCAGTGTTGCAGGCACCTGTGGCTCTAGTGGCATGGTGCCCTCAGGTCCTGACAACCCCAGTGGGCTGTATGGCCAAGTCCACAGCCCCACCAGCTGTATCCAGCCCTGTTGCTAGCCCTGCACTGGGTGCTGTAGGAGATGCACCTGCAGCATGCAGTCCCTCCTGCTGTACTCTCCCCGCTCCTTCTCCACAGGTCTGGATGGACGCAGCCACGCAGATCTTCTTCTCTTACGGCCTGGGGCTGGGCTCTCTGATCGCTCTGGGGAGCTACAACACTTTCCACAACAATGTCTACAGGTCTGTTGTTTTTTTCCAGCTGCCTGCGTGGCAGGGAGTGCTCACAGGTGAGGTAGGGGGTCACGGTGGGTCTGGGGTATCTGATCTCCGACATCCCCTCGCTGGCAACATGTGGCCTCGGGGACACATGGTGATCATTGTAGCAGAGGTCCCCTGCCGGCAGGACACTTAACACATCACCTGGGCTACCTCTCCAAGGCACAGGAACTGCTCTAGGCAGGGCTTGGACTTTTGTTTACCCACCCTTAGCTCTTGGCCTCTTGGTAGGGACCTGCAGGTGTTTTCTTTCTTTCTCTCTTCCAGAGATTCCATTATTGTCTGCTGTATAAATTCCACCACAAGCATATTTGCTGGGTTTGTTATTTTCTCTATTGTTGGCTTCATGTCACACATCACGAAGAAGTCGATCTCAGAGCTGGCCTCTTCAGGTAAGCCGAAACCCATGTTCAAATGCAACAGCAACTTTTGAGAGAAAATCGTCAGTGAGCATGGGATGTTCCCAGGCCTTTCTTGACTGGGACCCAAGTGTACAACCCTCTTTGCGTGTCCTTCCACCAACGTGGATCTCGGGCACTTGTGGCTGGTGTTCATCACACTGGCTTCAAGGGACATCTCCACCTGCTTTTAATGTTCACCTTCTTTTAGTGCTGAATTTTCACATCCTTTTGCCATTTTCTTTCTGAAACCTTCCTATGAAGAATAGATACTGCCTATGTTTTCAGTAGATATGATAAAAAATCGGAGTCCCTTTTCCATGTTAAATTCTGAAATGGTAATCTCAGAATAATTTTTCAGCCAAGATGGGACTGTGTCATTTTGCACAAAGACATATTTTGAAATTGCTGGCTTCCCAGAGAAAGCTTTTATTTCAAGGTTTCTTTCTCTCAAGCATTGTGTGATGGAAAAAAAAAAGACATCAGGGAAGTTATAACCAGCTCAGAATACCAGCTCATTTCTCTAGCAAAGTGCTCCAGCTCCATTTGGTAGCAATAATTTGATGACTTTCTTGCTTGCAGAAAGGAAAAGGCAAAGCATTTCTCTAGTCATTCCTGCCTCCCCATCCTACCCCCGTGCACCCCACCAGGCTGGTGTGTCATCAGTGAAGGCTCAGGTGTTTCTAGCTCCTATATTAAATACCTGCAATTCTTGACTGCAATCATTGTTTCTCTGCTCAGCTGTGGCCCTTAGCTCAGACTTCCCATCAAATGCTTTATAAACATGGGCTCATCCCTCTTTTCATTACTGCAGGCCCTGGACTGGCTTTCCTTGCCTACCCACAGGCTGTCACACAGCTGCCCCTCTCCCCGCTCTGGTCGATCCTCTTCTTCTCTATGCTGATGATGTTGGGTCTGGACAGTCAGGTGAGATGACCTAGGGACAAAGTGGGGTGGCATCCCCCTCTGCGCCTTGGGATAGTGCTGAGCAGGGTCTTTTCTTGCTCTTCATGATGTGATGCAGCTGCATGAAACAAAATCTCCTGTGTGGCGTTCACCTCTGTGCTCTTCCCTAACGTAGGCATGTACGGCAAGCGTGGCTGTATCTGACCACTACCCAATGCACCAGTCCTTCTCCTGCTGCCAATTAAAAATAAGAGTAATGACTAGCTTCCAGCAGCCCAGAAGAACCAGTCAGCCTTTTAAGACAGTCACCACCTCCTTGTAGGAGAAGAGGATCTTTGGAAAACTTTTCTCTGTTCAGATCAATTTTTGGCCCTAGTGAAGTGCTGGTGCTGCTGTGTGGGCACAGCATGTCCCCATCTTACTGGGTGACACTGGTAGCTGAGCTCACAGGCTCTAAGTAGAGCTAGAGGCAAACTATGCCTGCCAAAATACTTTGGGGCAAGGGAAAAAGATTTCTTTCAACTAATAACTGCCCTGTTCTTGTAAGACACTATTTGCCTCACACCCAAAATAGGTGAAATGAGGGAAGTAAGTATTAATTGCTCCATTTCATGCCTGCATGGGAATAGTTTGTGGTCATCACAGCTCTCCTGGTATTTTGTGAGATGCTCAGTTTGAATGCTTTGGATCTTCTTACTGTGTCACCTTGACCAAACTGCATTTCCTGCGAGGCAAGAAAATGTCATTACTTTAGCTTACTGTCATAGGTTAGGGTAGAAAGCCTCCATCTTCTCTACTCCCAGGAGCTGGGAGGAGCACCTCCGCACAAGGTACCACTTTTCAGCCAGACCCAGCGCTCTGGTGCAGCATCCACAGGTTGCACTGAGAAAAGCAGCCGTGTGGTGTTTGGATTAGGCTCTCCCATGGTGTGAGGATGGTGGTTTGATGCAGTGTTTCAGCATTGTTGCTAACAAAAGTGGCCCTGAGCAGAGCTGAAACACCCTGGACTGGTTTAGAGGTGAGCAGAGGAAGGTCCTGGCAGAAGAAAAGAGCCATGCCTTGGGAGAGGCTTGTGCCTGGGTACTCTGACTGCTTCACCATCAGATAAGTCTTACAAGATATTTGAGGAGGAAACAGCTGGATGTAGCAAAAGGTCTCTACCCTGCCCACTCCCAAGCCCTCAGAAAACCAAAAAAAAAAAAAATCACAGTCTGTGTTTTTATGAGCAGTGATACTTTTTTTTTTTTTTCCCCTGATAATTCAGCACAACGGTAGCCACCCAGTGAAGCAGTGAATTGCAGCGTCCCTCCCTTTTGAGTGCATCAAAATCAAAGGCTCCTTCAAAAGCCTGTGCTTGGTCTGTCACATCCTCCCTTTGTGCCCACATGCTCTTTCCTTGCAGGGCAAACCCTTGGTACAAAATGGATGCTCTTCTGGATAACAGGAAGCGTTCATAAACCCAAGTCTAGTTCATAATCAGGCTCAGACCTATTCCTGAAATGTCACACCTGGTTTCCAGGAAAATCTAATCAACCAAATCTGATTTTCAATTATGGCACACTCCCATAAACATATCATAAATCTCATGTCTGCATTATCACAGATGTTATTTGACAAATAATTTCAAATAATGACTAAATGTTCCAAAAGAGGCTACATTTACAGGGGAAAAAAAATACTCTCTATGGATTATTTGCTCAGCACTGGTAAATAGTTTGAGACATGACAATAAGCTCTCTAAGCACCGTGTGGAATTTATTTGCTGCATTTGCTTTTGAAATATCATTTTAAATTCTCCAGGTCCCTTTTGACAGCTAGTCTTGGAGGGCAGGCAGTCCATGGGGGCTATCATTGCATGGAGGAGGAGGGGGCTGTGGAAAGAAGCACCAAAAGGACAACAAGCTTTTAGAAAAGCACAGATAAATGCATGTGAAGACGCTTTCTGTCTGCATGCTGGAGCTCTGACAATTGAACACACTATTAACAGCATGGCAGCTTATGCATATAAAACAAATAACACAGTGCATTGACAGCTGAAATTGCACATGTATTTTGAAGCATTCAGTTAAAAAAAAAGAGAGATGGTTTTGCTATGTGCTGATTAAGTATCGTTTGTGGTATTTTGCAAATGAGGAGCAGTTATTTTTAGGTCAGCAGCCCAGTTCATGAGGCGCAGCAGGGTGGTAGGACGTTTCTTGTACCCTGCACCCCCAGGGCTGCTGGGCTGGGGCTGCGGCTTTTCACCAGCGGGGCACAAGGCTCCAAGCACAGCAGAGGCGCTCAGAAGCCTGGCTAGCGAAGGAAGGTAGGGCTAAGATCTGTGTTTGTGCTGCAGCAATAAGCCCCAACCCCGTGATGATGGTGGGAGTAGGTTCACCCGTGTCCATTAGCTTCGATAGTGAGCCTTCTGCAGATGCAGCACAGCTACAGCCCCCTAATTCTGCCAGGATGCTCATCTCATCTGCAGTTACTTGAACAGGACGAATGACCTATATCGATAGACACGCACCTCCCTCCTGTGCCCCCACTTGCTGCTCGTGTGCCTTAATGTTCACTCTGCCTCTGATCCATCCAGGCTTTAGCTTTTTTGCGTCTAGACCCTCTTGCATAATATGCTAATGCTTTCTTTTAACCTACCAGTTTCCAGGTCAGGCGTTTTCTCCCTAGGGGAGCTAGCAAGTCTTGTGACTGCAAGCCTGTGTCCGTGCCATGTGAGGCTGCCTCTCACAGGTTATTCCTGAGGATTTCCAACGCCAACAGTAAGATGCACTCCCGTGGCTCCCTGCTGCACATCTGGCAGCTGGGGACAACCCCCCCACAGGCCCATGGGTCCTGGCCAGGGTGCTCTGCATAGCCAAGGAGAGAATAGCAAGCCTTTGACACTGGGAGATGGTAGGAGAGAGATTTTCCTTCAGACCAAGGTGCCACCTATATTGACTCCCAAGCCCAGATTATTGGATCCAGTAGCTTGTGTAATGATTACGCTCCTGAAGAGTTAAAAATGCAACAGAGAGAAGTGAATAGAAATACAATATTTAGGAGAGAAACAACGGTGAGATGAAGAACACAATATGGACTAAAAATTGTGGCTGGAGGCAACTGGTGAGAAAAATGGAACTTTTTGGAAAGCAGATTGAAGTGTGTATCCACCTGTATGCACCATGACCAGATCCTCATCGCTCCTGAAAGCAGCATGCTTTCACTCGGGTGCTTACTTACCTTGTGTGAGCATCTGAGGTTGGGTGTACGGGCTGGGAAATGTGGACCCCAGGCCAGTCAGGCAGCTGAGGTCTCCAGGGTTGGAAAGGTAAGCCTCCTCCAGGCTGCATCACCTCTGAAGCCTAAGGTTGGCATGAGGCAATTTTCAGTAAATAGTATGAAGGCAGTTGCCTCTTTTATGGATAGAAAAAGTAGTGTACAACCATTTGCTTCCCCACCTCACCCATTACACGGCAGCTTAATTTTGGTAGGAGGCAAAGAGATTTCAACTCTTAACCCTGTTCCTCATCGCCTGTCTCCCTGTCTTTCCCCCTGTGCTTTCCCTGACTTTGATCCCTCTTCCAGAGCAAAAGGGCTGTCGGTTT
Organism: Falco naumanni; assembly: GCF_017639655.2. Taxonomy (NCBI): domain Eukaryota; kingdom Metazoa; phylum Chordata; class Aves; order Falconiformes; family Falconidae; genus Falco; species Falco naumanni. The sequence continues at coordinate 25,003,448 of NC_054058.1, forward strand.
TACTCCCTCCCAATATATGAGACATCTTTTTCTTCACTTCTTCTCTGCTGGACACCCCTCTCATCCACTCTGTGCCCCCAGCCATCCCTGTCTCCCCCTCTGAACCCTTTTCCCTCCCTGCCTTGCCTGGTGGCAGACCGCCTGGCCCTGCCCGTGGCTTCATCAGCGCCTGGCCACACATCCACGTGGAAGGAATAGCTTTTGACAGTGTACTTTTTGTCACGCTGGCTCTTCACACTGTGGTGCCAGCTCAGTCCTGACTCCTCCAGACAACGAGCTAGGTGGGACGGGGTGAAGCGCTCGCTGTCAATGAGAATAAAGGCAGTTTAACCCATGCCTGAATGGCAAAAGATGCTTTAATAGCACTTGTGTCCAGCATAAAAAGCTTAGCTCACTAAAAATTCGATTTGAAGCAGTTGAGCTTTGATGCTCTGGGAATACCAGCTTTCTGCACTGTGCCATGTGGATATAGAACCCTGGGCAGAAACATCACCCTTTGCCTCGCGCTGTCCCACATGGAAGCCAGCCCCAGTAGCTAGCAGTGTGCAAGTTCTTCCGCCATCCCTGCCCAGCTATAGGCATGGCTTACAGTCCCCACTTTTCTTCCACACATATTTCCAGCCCTCCGCTGCTCTTTAGTCTGTGTACCTCCACCTCTGCTCCTGTTTTTTCGGGGTTTTTTTATCTGCTTGTCTCCCTATTCAAAGCTGAATCTAAAAATACTAGCACTTTCTAGAGCACTCTTCCAGGGACAGGGAGGTCCCTGACATACAAAAGCAATGAAACTCTCTCATTTTCATTGCACTGGCTTGTATATTTATTGAGAGTGACCAGGGAAGCTAGGAGCTTGCTGCTGTCATAAACTTCCCAGGACTTTTTCTAGAGGCATCATGTGCCCTCTATGATCTCGACGTTGCCAGTGGTTTCTGGGAGTGATATAGAAAGGTGAATCTCACAATTTATCAAGAAATAGGAGGGAAGGATGCACTTCACATATATACAGTCAAATTGTCCCCATGCAGAACTAATAAGAAAAATTATTTGAAGGTAATGCTCACAGGTACTCCTTTATGTGTTATGGTGCAGACAGCATTAATATACTGTGCCTGGCATAGCGCTGCACAAGCCATCCAGGTGTTTTCAGCTCTAGGAAGACCATGCACTGTGAGGATGGGCTTTTAAAGTGCTACATGCCTTTAATGTAGCGTGCTTGAGAAATGAAATAAAGTCAAGGACCGGGTAGTCAGAGATGTTATTATGCACACGCACATGAGACTGGGCAGTGGGTAATGCAGCTCCTCCATGAGTGTTTTAGGTCATTGAACAGCACAAGCACTGTTGCAATAGGCTAAGAGCACACATGGGAAAGGAAGAGCAAGCAAGGTCCTGCACATGTGCCAGCAGCAGATGGACACACAGCTGTGACAGAGCTTGGCAGTGGTGAGGAAGCCCTAGAGAGTTTGGGGGAAGAAAGAGGAGCCTTTCCACGGGAGGCAAAAGGCAGGGATTTATCTCAGCTAATTTTAGGTATTTAACCCCAGTGCTTCTAGCTCCCTCTCTGTTCAGTGGAGGCAGAGAGGCATTTTCAGAAGGTGGTTCAGACCAACTTTGTGCAGAGGTGCCCCCTTCTTTTCTAGGATTTGCAGAGAGCACTTAAAGCAATGAGATTCTCTACACTGGAATTAAATGTAGGTGGAGTTGGTGTCAGGCTAAGATACTTACATGTATGTCCTTGGTGTATACCTTTTCCCATAGTTCTGCACCGTGGAAGGGTTCATTACAGCCCTGATGGATGAATACCCTAATCTCCTCAGAGCCAGGAAGAAGGTCTTCATCGCAGTAGTCTGTTTCATCTCTTATCTCATTGGATTCTCCAATATCACCCAGGTATTGTGCTTTGTACCTCCGTTCGTGGCACCTTTCTAGTCACTTTGTCATAGCACAGCAGTACCAAAGCTTTGGGAGAAGTGACAGCAATCCTAGGAGCCATCCTAATGCTGGATAAATGGGCTTGCTCATCACTGCTACACCTCAAGTGACTTAGGATGCCTCCATAACTTTTACTGCTATCCTGTTGTCAGTCTGGCTTGGCTTTTTGCTCTCTGCAATAAGGGCTCAAGCCAACAGAGCCCAAGCTGAGGGAATGCTTGGTGCAAAGAGTTAAGATAACGTAAAGAAGACCAGTCTTTTGGGGCCCTGAACCTCTGGGGCTGAAGCCAAGGCTCACATGTGTGGAGGTTAGCGTTGGGTGGCTGGAGACTGACTGTGGAGCACTGTAGGCTCATGAAGAGGCAAGGCAGCAAAGCTCCCAGGAGGGGCAGAGCAGACTAAATTAAGTGACTCAATCTAGAACAGAGAAAATTAAGAAATCCTAGTGAATCTCTGCTCTCCTTTTTACCCTTGGCCATGCCTGAACAGGCTGGCTAATTGTCTGCAAGAACACATCAGTTTTGCTGCTGGGAACCAGACTCCAGTCGTAACGTTGCAACGCCGGCTCTACTGTCCAAGGAAATTAACATTAAAGCCAGGAAACACAGACAGTAGCAATCCAAGCAGCCAGCTGATATTGTTGACCAAAATCTATAACTAAACTCCCTGACCCTGGTTTTGTCTCTTCAGGGTGGCATTTATGTCTTCAAGCTGTTTGATTACTACTCAGCCAGTGGCATGTGTCTTCTCTTTCTTGTCTTCTTCGAGACCGTCTCAATTTCTTGGTGTTACGGTAAGCACAAAAGACCTTGTTCCTTTGTTTTCTCCATGGGCATGGTGAATTATTTCAGAAGTCTCCCACAGTGCAGCCAATAAAAATGTTGCCACTGAAAATAACTTAGGCTGATAACTCCAGAAAATCAGGAGCAGAAGGCTGTCATCTCACTTCTCCAGGCCCCCACAGAGACCTCTACACAAACTGGCAGATGCCTAGGGTCCTGCCCTCTGGTCCTTCAAGAGGACACCAAGAACATGGAAGCTGCTAACATGAATTTGCTTTTATGTCCCTGTACCCCAACCACTCCTGATAATGCTTCTCATGCCAGGGTATTGTCACCCTCTTGCTGTGGCTGGCCTGTGCTGTGTCATAAGAAGAGGTGATGACCATGGTGCTGAGATGGGGTGTTTGTTTTAAATACTCATTTCCTCTTGTAGGTGTGAACAGGTTTTACAGGAACATCGAAGAAATGATTGGCTACAGACCTTGCATCTGGTGGAAGATCTGCTGGGCCTTCTTCACTCCTGTTGTCTGCCTCGTAAGACCTGGGGCATCCTACCTGCAGGAGTGGATTCAGAAGGGCCTCTTAGTTTGGATGGGCTGTAAGGGAAACCCAGTATAGATCTGGTGCAAGGTGGTCCTAGGCAGACTTGAGATGGGTACTTTAATACAGGTAACTCCACCTGCTGGAAACCACCTGTAGAAAGAGCTCTAGCTGGTTATTGTAGTATAAATGAGGCCATCAGTTCCTTATTTTGCTTTCTGAGTTGCTAAAAGATAAGCAAATAACTGTTCTAAAAAGTCATTATTGGTTCTGGGGAAGGCTTTCAGCTACTCTAGCTCCAGCCTCAGCCCCTGATAGCCTTGTCAGAGCACAAGCTATCAGTAAATGCAGTACAACTGACCGCCGAGCAATTTTGCGTTTGCTGGTTCCTCTGCTTCCAGCAGGAGTGTACAGAGAATGGTGTGAGCAGGTCAATGACAGGAAGACGAAGGCTCCTGAGGCCAGCTGTGAGGGTGCTGATAACCTGCTTAGGAGCTGGTGTGGGGGCACTGCTTGTCTGAGTAGTGTAGTGAAGAAGCAAATCAGGTTTTCAGGTGTGTTCAAGTTCCGGCTTTTCACATAGGATAATAAGAAATTATATGAAATCACCAGTTGGTGGGCTGAGAGTATCTAGACCAGTTTAAGGAGCTGCAGGGTTGCTGTAAGACTCTTGGGATCTAAGAGGATAGTGAAGGGAAGAATGGATGGACCTTGATTTTGCACACCCTCACCTGTGATGACTGGTGCTCTTTTCCCAGGGTGTGTTCTTCTTCAGCGTGGTGGAAATGACCCCTCTGACACTGGGAAAATACGTTTATCCTGCGTGGGGACAAGGCATTGGCTGGCTTATGGCACTGTCCTCCATGGTACTTATTCCAGGATACATGCTGTACTGTTTCTTCACCTCAACAGGGACTCTCCGGCAGGTATGAACAGCTTTACTGCTCCTCTTCTGCTCTTTGCTTAGAGTAACCCCAGCACTGAACTAAGCCTAAGAAGAGCCAAGCAGACTCTGCTTGGACAAAGTTGTCGGAGTACTTCAGGTTGGTGCGGTGGGAGCTCTGCACGCCCTCTCCTCCAGGAGGGCTCAGATCAGCCTCTGGCAACACAGGCTCACTGGAGAGGACTTGCTAGCCTGACTGAGCACTGACATGTCTAAATGGCTAGGAGTGCTGCTGGGCAGCATGTGACTGGCGGTGCCTGGCCAAGTGGGTAGACCTTCAGCTAGTCTATCCTCAGGTCTGTTGTCCCTCATTGAGCTTTGTGTTGTCACTGTCACAAAACAGGAACCCTTCTCCCATGAAGACCTCTTTGGTGCGGGGGGCTGGAGCCCTGGAAGAGACTGGGAAGAAATCCTTGAGGTTTCTTGACCCAGAGAAATCCCAGTTCCTGGTGGTCCCTGGCTATAAGCATGGTTACTTGACACTTCTCAGCAGAGAGATCAGCAGCCTCTGAGCGTAAAGCTTGAAGTATCTCGGGGCTAGGACCTGCTAGCAACAGGCATACACAATGGTAGTTTACCCTGTGTTTTGCAAAGGGCACTAAGTGAATGAGGGGTTAAGAAGCAAGGAAGACTTCTATGCAGGATCCACAATACCCACAACTCCGATCTCGTTTAAAACATTTTCTTTAATAATTTGAGAAGGGGTTTATGTAGCAGTGAATCATGGGTCTCTGTATGTCATACCTAGAAATTACTGTTTAGGTTTTATTTACAGTGTTGACAAGCAGTCTCGAGAGCCCTGTGCACAAAGTCCCTGGCTCAGTGCTGTCTGCTGCAAGATACAGGTGTCAGAAGGCACCGCAGGGGTGCTGATGTATGGCTTTCACAGCCCAGCTGCAACAGTAAGATGCCATCTAAATCCTATGAGTTTACCTCATGGATGCTGTATTTTGAATAATGTTTAATTCAGAAATGTTTTAGCTGGAATTGCTGGGCTGAGGGCAGCTTCAGGCTCCACACCTCTGAGGTCAAGTTGCAGGTGGTTTTGACTTTTCTTTCTCCCAGGTCTCCATTTGGATGGGTTCTGATGTGGGAACTGGATGGGTTTGGTGTCTCAGATCTGCTTTCAGTTTCTGGCCTCTCACCTGAGGTTGGGTTTAGGTTCTTGCCATTGGTGTTGAAACCTGCGCTGGCGTTCCTGCAGGACTCAAGCCAGGGTGTTATACCAAGCACCTGGCTGATTTTAGGTTGAAGGCCAGCAGCAATTCCAAGAGTAGATCCTTTCTCAGGTGTTTACAGGGTTTCTTATTCCCTCATTATATGAGCTGGAAAAGGCAGGGAAGAAGGGAAGTCTGCAAATACAGGTATGGGTTTAACCCTTTACTTAGTCTCAATCCTGTTTCACTAGGGATGGTGAAAGTGCATCCTGGCATCTGGGGCACCCAAGTTGGCCTGCAGCCTCCCAGGAGTGGCTCCACTCCTTCTGACCAAGGGCTTGTGCTGGTTATGTATGCAGCAAGTGTGGCAACACCAGCACTTCCAAGGTTCTGGGGACTCCCATGCTGCCCCAGGGGCACGGAGGGCAGCTGATGAGCATGTTTCCACCCACCCCTTCAGCATCTTGTGCAAGCCAGCAGTACCAGTCAGCAGCGTGGATGGCTGGCATGCATCTTCCCTGGCTTGCTCTACCTTTAACAGTGCCCACACACATCAGGAGACCCAGACCTCCTCCCCATCATTTATAGACCAAGGAGTGAGCAGCAGATGGCAGCAGGAAGAAAGTAGGCTTGTGATGTGTGTGTGTGTTGGTATCAGAAAGAGAATTTTTGGCCTCTTATATGCACAGATCCTGGATTAGTTTGTAATAGAGCTGGAGCTGGAGGGAAATTAGATGCCAGTGCTGAATAAAGTGATTTTGACAGACAGGAAAGATTACAAGTAATTTTGATCCTACTGAGCATGAATGTGACGGGGGAAAAAAAAGATCATGAATGGCAGAAGCAGCTCAGTGAACATTTCAGGGACTTCACCCAGCAACAGCCACTTCAGCGGTATTGGAGAGAAGGAGCTTGTTTCCCTTTGCTGGAAAGAGCTTCTTCCTGACTTAGTGATGTCTATTCAGGTCAGGCTCAGTTCTCCTCTGCCTTCTCTTCTGCATCTTACAGCAGCAGTCCCTCCCTGACAGGCAAAAGTGATTCATTCTGCTCAGTCCACACACCTCCAGTAATGACTTGCCCCTCCATATATTTTTCTGGGTTCTTGCTTCACTTTACTTGGCTCTGCAATTTTCATTTGATGAGCTATGGGTGACAGGAATTGCTGCTGGTGCAAAGGTCTGTGCAGGTGGACGGGTCTGATCTGCATCAGCAGCACAAACTGTAACCTTGTTAGCCTGGTCTAGCTAGTTAGTAACGCTTTATAATCATCAGCCCCCTTCGAAAAATGAGGGGAAATGGGAAAATGGGTCTGCTCTGAAGCATGTGACATCACAGCTCTCTCTTGTTCCTACCTGCAGCTGGTACTGCCTGGTAACAGTTTGCCCACGTTATAAGGGTGATCCCTGTATTTCAGATAAAAAGAGGAGCTGCTGTGCTGTGCGCAGCACCAAAGCAAAGGTGACTTGCAGTGGTTTGCTGAATGATGCTGGAGGAGTAACTCCTGCTGCATACACAATCCCCTGGCCCTGTAACTAGGGCCACCTCTGAGGCTGGGGGTCCCAACCTTCAGTTGCTGCCATGCCCTGGTGCCACCGCTGGCTGATGTGCTCTCTCCCTTCATTCCTGGGCAGCGTTTGCAGAAGATGACACAGCCCAAGCCAGAGGTGCACGCTCAGAACAATGGCCTCCAGCCGAAGACATCCTTGAATGGGAGGGTCTTGGATGCTGCCGTCTAGAAGAGCCCAGACTTCCTCGCCATGCCCCGTAGATGCTCGTACCACGTTGTCCCTTGAGCTTCTCCGGCACAGCTCGCTGTCCCTGGCTCCACGGTGGCTTTTACTTGTCAAAGAGAGGAGCTGGCAGAGGAACCGTCTCACATCTCTTCCTCCCAGCCCGGCTTACCAAAGCTCTGCGCAAGCAGTGACTGTCTTCATCCTGCAATAACCTGGTCCAGGCTCTCAGTGCCCAGGTCTTCCTCCTCATGACAAGTGGTGATGTCTCTAGAGAGCTTAAACTGATCACTGATCATTTTTCTGTTCTTCTTCTTGCCTTTCCAGGTGAACCTCCATAAAGCATCCCATAGCACACAGCTGTGCTGTCACCCCAGGGAGCCAGCTGACACCGCGTTTAAATCCCAGCCAGTTGTCGATTGATCTAGCATAAACCAACACCAGTAAACGTGTAACTGGAGGGGATATGGCAGAATGAGGGATTCCAGTGAGGAGCCCAGCACGCTGGTAGCTGTAGGACATTGCTCTAGAACTGGAGAAGGGCATCAGGACAGTGTGTGCTGCTCACAGGTGCCATGTTTCAGCCCTGTGCAGTCTCCAGCCCTTTTCGCTGCATCCATTGGGGCTGGCACTGTGAGCCAGAGCCTAGCAGAGTAGGCAGCCTTTTTCTTCCGGAGTGTCCTGCCCTCTGCAGCAGTGTGCAGTAGCTGCTTCCTGACCCTAACATAAGTGGAGGGCTCTTTGCTAGAGGCTGTCAAGTCTTCTACACTGACCACTCTCAGCCGCAGTCAGCTTTGTGCAGAGGCTAAAGACCTGTGTGTGATGGAGAGACTTTCCAGCAGTGTGCAAATCTCCCCCCCAAAGCCAAGCCGGAGCAGGGTAGTTCCTGCCAAACACCCTCCCTGGCTGCGTCCCCAGGTGGGAAGCGGTAAGATGCATCATAGTGCCCACGGGTGGTTTAGCTTATACCTTTGGCAGGAACTGGCAACACCTAAATCCCAGCTAGTGGAAGGCAGGAGCTCCTGGGGGAGCCTGCAGGACATAGCTGCCATGTTCAAACCCACTCCTGTGAACCAGTGCTGACTTCCCTTGGGAAGTGTCTGTGCAGACAGCTGCTGGCGCTGGCACGTCCCGACTCCCAGCACACACATCACAGGAGGCTGAGAGCTGTTGCAGACGATGCTGGAGGAGTGTATAACACCTCAGAGAAGGCTGGGAAGTGTTTCAGAGCAGTCCTAAAGCAGCAGCGTATTTCTTAGTTCTAAAGCCTTGATAAAGGAGGTGGCTCATCATAACACCATGTGCAGGTGTGATAGTGATGCTCCCATTTGTGACAGCTTCCCAGTGACCCCAAGCAGAGGTATCTGTGTACTCAGAGTATTTGATGAGCACCTGTCATAGAAGTGCACACATGGTGTAACTTAGTGCAGATTAGTCTCTCCCTTCCCTTGGCACCCTGACAGCATTGCTAGGTCTGTTCACGCTCCCGGATTCAGCTCAGAAACAACAAATTCATAAATAAGTGCCCAGGAAAAGGTGTGTCCCACTCATGCTTCCTACCAGAGTCTGGTCTTGTAGGTGCCATGTTGAAGTCCCCTGTGGGTCTCACCACAGGTGCCAGCTGAGCGGTGAGCCGGTGTGCAATTGCCCTGCACTCCAATAGGAGCTGAAAAATGATGCAGGTTGGTCCCATGCTGCCTGCCTCTGGTGCATGGGGCCAGCCTGCTCTTCTGCTGGTCTCCCAGACTCAGGGTCAGTAATGTAAAGAGGAAAGAAGTTGTCTGTTTAAAGCTGAATTCAGTCACCTTTGGGGTTGGGTTCCCTACCAACTCATCAATGCATCTCAATTAACATTGCTTTAGATGTATAACCAATTTGTATTTGTACATGTGGCACATGCTGTGTCCTGGCTCTTAGTGGTTGTGGCTGCCAGGTCTTGAGTGCATGTTTTGAGGTCTCCAACACCACGAGCTGAGATCACACCCTCTCCCACATCTAATCATTTGGGTGTTTACATCAAAAAAATTGCAGCTGTTAAATAGACATGAGGAAACGCTGAATTTACAGGCTTGATCTTGTAAAGCCGAAAGCCAAACACTGAAAGCTGCAATCATAGTTCATCACAATTAATCTCAGCCAGTCACAGACATGTCAACTTGCCTTTCCTTGCCCCTTAATTGCCAGCGCCAGTAGAGCTGAAATCTTATTTCACTTCACCTATTTTTATAAACCAGAGGACAAAGGAAACCACTCTTCATATACATATATGTCCTCTGAGAGGGACATCTGTAGTGAAAACAGATGTTAGCCTCTGATTGTTGCAGCAATGATCTTTACTAGAAACCTGCTTTTGCTCTGCATCCAGGTCACATAACCTCCCTGAGAGCTGCGCAGGTGAGTGATGGCCAAAGAAGTCCATTCTTGAGTGAGGCCTTAAAACCATGGAAGACCCAGATTTTTCCAACTTCACTGGGGCAGCTCAGGTCAGAGGTAGAACAAATCTGTCAGTGTTCATTTTGTAAACTCTTGGCCAAAAAGCTTGGTTGTTGGGAGAGCTGTTCAAAGGGTTGGGCTGTCCAGGTTGTTCCTCCAAGAGAGTGGAGAAGGAAGGGTCCAGAAAACAAAGTCCCTTCCCTGGTGACTGAGGATATGCCTAAATCTCCAATGCCTTTTTGCTGGGAATTTAATCCCAGCATCTCTCTGACTTGTGGCTTTGCGTGTGGCAGGCGCAGAACATCACTCCAGGTACAGCAGCAGTGGCTACGCTGCACACGGGCTGCTCATAACAACAACAATATTTGATGAGATTTAGCTATTTGCTCAGTTCCCTGCCTGTGACCTTCCCATTTGCTCTCCCTCCTGCCCTGCTCCTTTTCATTGTCTTGCTTCACTTCTTCCCCATGTCTATCCAGTAGAAATTATCTACCTCAGCTTACTTCCTGCTTTTTTGCTTTCACCACTGTCAAATTACAGCTCTCCCTCCTTTCTCTTCTCCTTTGTCTTCTTTCCTCATTTCTATCTCTATTATTACCAGCATCACTCTCCTGCTTCTCTCACGTGCTCTCCTGTGGCTCAGCCACTCACTGTGCACATACTCACCCCTTCTGCCTGCTGAAAGCTGGAGCTCAGGACCCCATGGAAGAGCTCACCTTCCTGCAGAATCCGGTCCCTAAGAACCAATTTCCATCCCAATACCAAAATTATAATGAAGCTCCAGCTATCTTCCTTTTTGCACCAGAAAGTGCTGTGCCAAGCAATGCCCTCTCTTGGTGTTACTAGAAGAGACATTTCAACCCATATTCCACCAGTCTCTGCAGAGCTGTGCCTGTTCTGAAAGATTTTGTGGCCTTTCCTGTTTTTGCACTTTTATTTTATTTCCACTGTGAATGTTTGGATCTATGAAGTCTGGCATTTGCAGTCTTGCAGGGAGGAATTTGCCCTTAGCCAAGCTCTGTCTAATTGACTGATCCTTTTCTCCAGCATTTCAAACTCATCCTGTCCTTAGTGTTAGAAGAGCCTTCCCACCTTCACTGCATGCAGGTTTCCCACCTAGTAAGAAAACAGGGCTGGGGACGGCCCCTTGAGCTCATCCCAGGCCTCAGGAATGTCGCTGTGGGCAGCTCCAGCAAAGCAGCCATATCTGCCTGTTGGTTTTTTGAAGTCAGGCTTCGGATTCCAGCTGAAAGTGCCAGTGATTCCCCTGCGAGAACTGCTTTTGTGCTGTTCCCAGGGAGCGTCACTTCTGCTGACCACCACTTTGCCCCTCATTCCTTTCGGCTCACCCAGCAGAGAGGACATGTGCGTGGCCAGGAGTGCACACTCCCCTCTCCCCCCTACTGCAGATGAGGAGATCCCACTCCCCTGTGCTCACCCACAGTGCTCCTGCCTTTTTTGCTCTGCCCCCTTGCCTCCCCAGCACCTGCCAGCCTCTCCCTCCTGCCACGGGCAGCTGCTCAAAATAATCCCCCATGAAACCTCTTAATTCTAAGGAGCTATTTAGGGAGCTGTGCTCAAATCCCTCCGAAATCCTCTTTTTCCTGAGGGCTGTGAAAAATAAAATAAATGCCATTGCCCCCACCCTCTGCCACAGCCGCGGGGGCTGAGGGGGGCGATGGGGAAGGCAGGGTTTCTTCGTTGCTGCTCAAGTGCCACTTCCCTGGAGAAGCGGGTGTGATCCTCTCCCCCAGGAGAGGGGAACTCTTCCTGCTGCCATTCTCCCAGATGTGCTCTAACAGCTGGCAGCTGGTTGTAAAACACATGTGCAACATCCACAACACGATACCCATGCCGTGTGGCACTGTAAGGCTTTGGCTAGCCCACCACCACATAGCTTGTAGTCTCTCCACAACTCCATTAAACAATGTGTCTGTTGGGCGCAGGTGTGCTGTGCATTGGGGGGTGCCCTTAAAGCTGGCATCATCCTGGGTGAGCAATTTGTCTTTATCCCTCTCCTGTCCCAGGGTGGGTGTGTGTGGTTTCTCTCTGGATTGGGGGACCCTGTTTCCGTTTGGTGGTGATGGTGAAATAGGGAGGGGGTCTGCACCACTAAGGGGCATGTCTGCTGTTGTTGTTTGCTGGATTGAGGGCTACCAGCCTACCCATGGTGATGGAGCTTGCACGGAGCACACTGCCTGCTTTCCTCAGGAGCTGAGTGCATGAAACACAGTGCTCAGCTTTGGATGCCAATACTAGCACTAGAGGCCATGCGGTGTGCCCAGCATGGTTTTCCTCTCCTGCTGTCTGATCCTGTCTCTGTACAGCTCCAGCTATCGGTCAGAATCCACTGAGCAGCTCAGTGGTAGGAAGAAAAAGTCTGGAAGCTCTGAAACCTACTGATGACACCTGGGAGCTAGATCTTAGCAATGAGTGCAGGGACCATTCTGATCATTGCACCCCTCAAAGGGCTTAATGGAAAGGAAAGAGAAGAGATGTCAAGAGAGGGTTGAAAGATAGAGGCTCCTATGAGGGCTGGCTACCATCTCCCCCTCCACCATGCGGGCCACTGCAACCCTCCTTCCCCCCCTTCTCTGCTTTGCATCCTCTTGCTCACCTGTCTCACCTTCCCCCTTTGGGGAGAGGCTTGCCTGCTCGTGGCAGCTTTTCCCTCCTCAGCCCTGCTCAGCACCAGTGGCCTGTCAGCTCCAAATCACTGCAAAGGTGTGCCTGCTGCTGGGGGGGGTGGGGGGGGTGGGGGTGCTGAGGCAGGCAGGCTGGCAGCAAGTGGTGGGGCAGGCTCTGCACAGAGGCTCAGGTGCTGACACGTTCCTGCTCACCCAGTCACCCCTGTGCAGGGTCTGTGTCTCCTTTCTTCCTCAGAGCTTCCCACCGGCTCTGCTAGCAGTGCTTCTGCCTGGTATGGGAAGCCAGTGCTCTTTTGTTGACACCTAATGGGGATGTCAAGCGTTTTCCTCTCCCCTACTGACAGCCCTCCATAGCCTCAATGGAGGGGAACAAAGATGCTGTGAAAGCAAAAGTCAAAGCACTGTACACTCCAAGCATTTTAGCAGCTTTCCTCCCTTTCTGCATCTTTAATAGTATGTTAAAGTGGTGCTTGTGGTCAGAGGTCCAGGCAGGCATTGGACCTCCTCAGAGCTGCACGGCAGCAGTGACATTACCACCCTGGCCCTCAGGGTTTGTTCACCCCATCAGGAGCAACCCCTGGGGCTGGTGTCTCTCCCTCCAGTGTTAGGTGTCCTGTTCAGCATAGGTCCCTGCATGTCCCCTCCCATGCCCCAGTGGCGTGCAGCAGGAGGGTTGCCTGTGATGCTGTGTGGCATTTTCCCTGGCTTTAGTGCTTGCCCTGGCACATCCCAAGGGGCTGGGACCCATGCGTGACTGTTAACTGCTGGATAAAGGGTTTTGAGCCACAGGGACATGGGGGATACCTGGGTCCTGGCCCTGGGGCAGACAGCCAGGGGGTGGCAAGGGATGGGGTGGCCTCTCAGTGTCCACACCACCATGCTGTCTGAGGCAGCGCTGCCAAGGGCAGTTCGGGGCTCCTGCCAAGCGTGCATCCATCATCCTCACAATGCCGTCAGCCAGGAAGTGCCTGTGTCTGGAGATGCTCAGGAGAGGTTAGTGCTCCCCATGCTGATACCTGACAGCCGTGACGCTGATGGAGATGCCTCCCGACAGCCCGGCATGATGCTGCTGCGCTGCCAAGGAAATGACACCAGCCTCCATCGGGGCCCCAGGGACCAGCCACAGTCTCTTGCGGGGTGGCATGTGTCCCCACCACAGCCTGTGGGGGCCAGCAGCCCTCAACCCTCATCTGCAGCCCTGTGCAGAGCAGCTATGGAGGGGTTTCATCTTGGTCGTACTCATGCACCACAGAACCCTTCTCCAGGGGACCCTGGGGGGGGGTCCAGGTGTTCTGCTTCCAGATGAGGAAACCCAACCCAGCAGGAAGGGACTCACCCGAGTCACTGGTGTAATGATAGCTGGGGGGGGAACTGGCCTCAGAGGGCCCCATAGCCAGAGCATGGGGCAGGTAACCTGCCCAGGGGCACTCCTGCCCGGGCACTGCATCTCCTGCAACCCCAGGGGGTGCTGGCAGAGCAGGGCACGGCTGCCCACCTGGATTTTTTTCTCCCTTTGGAGGCTGTGTCGCTCTGAGAAGGCTCTTGGCTGGTTTGTGTTGCATCATGCTGTTTGGGGAAACCCAAATACCCCCGCAACGAAAAGCACCTGCGAGTTTAGTGCTGACGCTGTGACCCAGCTCCAGATAAAACCTGTCCCATATTTGTCCAGGTACGAGGTTCTACAGTGTAAACTCAGCCCTTGCCATCAACCTAAAGAGCACCGCTTCCTGCCCGCTCAATGGCTCCAAAGTCCCATACATATTCTTGGAGGTACATCAGCCCCTGGGCTGGCCCTGTGGGACAATGGGGGGATACGGGCTCACCCACACCTTGTGTCTGAGCACGCAGGCAGCGCTGGCCCCTTGTCCCGCTCTCTGCCCATCCCCAGGGAGTCCATGTGCCTTTTGGTCGCAGCTTGCCCTTGTCTGCATGGCTGAGCCTGGTCGCCTGCCACCTCCTCTTCTGCGCATCCCCTCTGACATGTGCCAGAGCTGAATGACGTGCCTTTAAAAATAAGTCCTCGGTGGGGAGAAGGATGTGAGATGGAGTGGGATGCACGCTTTTGGTTGGAGGTGGACAACATCCCCCTCTGCCTCTCCCTGCCCTCCCGATGGTGCCACGATGTCCCAGCTCCAGGTCGCTGCCTGCCCAGCCCATGGTACAAACGCTTGAATCAGTTTTTGAAGTGTTTGGTCCTGTAGGAGGGAGAGAAGGAGAGTCAGCATCCCTGTCCTCTCTCTGCACTTACTGCAAATGAAGGGATTAGGAATTATAATCAAAGATTCTTATTTTAAAGCGGCTTTTCAGCTCTGTGAGGGGAACTTCAGCATGATGCTCCTAGGGGAGGTGGGTGACAGAGCAGCTGTCACAACTCCAGCCAGCACGGGTGCTTGGGCAGCAGCAGCCGAGGCTCAGTGGTGCCTGCCGGGCTCCAGGAGCAGCTGCGTGGGGCAACGCTTCAGTGGGGAGAGGGTATGTGTGCAGGGGGTCTGGGTACCCTGGGCCCATGGTACAGGGGGGTCCCATGTCTGAGTACCTGCCTTGGCACTGCGGAGTGTGTCAACTGCGCACTGGGCAGGTGCTACTGTCAGCCTGCACTGATGGATTTTCAGGGGTTCCCAGATGCTTTGAGCTTTGAAATCAAAGGGGGGGCTGTTTCTTTGGGGATGGAGAGTGAGTCTGTATTAGCCATGGCTGTTTAAATGGGAGCTTTCTGGGTGGGCCACACAGCCATGGTGAGAGGTACGCACCATCCTGGTCCCCCTGGCAGCATCCAGCCACTGTCTGGTGGGCTGCCACATGTACACAGCCCTGTGGGGGCTGCCCCCCTCCCCGGCAGCACCACAGATCCCAGGACAACCCTCCAGGTGTGGCAACTCCTCTGCAAGGCAAAGCCTCGGGATCTGAGAAGGATTGGCTGCTGCCTGTCTCCCATGGCAGCATCTGCTCCTAGGATACCGAGTGCCAAACGGCACCAGCCAAAGCATCCTGCAGTCCCCAGGAGGCTTTTTTGCCCCATACCACCAGCAGCATCTGCCCAAGTGAAGCACCATGATCTTTCCTCTTTTTCATTTTTTCCCCCAGCTCCATTCTCCTGCTGCGCTCATGGCAGACCTGTGTGAATTGTTAGCAAACTGCTGTTGTTTTCACTGGCATCTCTGCCGCCCTTCCCTCTGCTAATTATTATAGCAGTGCCTCTTCTAGGGCAAGTTGACAGATGGTCAGGGTTTTATCTTTGAACAAGCTATTTAATAGGGGCTTCTGCTTTTCTCTTGCACATTTTTTCCTGGCTGCGTGTCCTGAGATGCTGGATGGGTTGCCCTTTTCACCGGGGATGCTGGAAGATGTGAGCTGAGGGTGAAGGCTGAGATCAGATCCCAGTGGGTGCATTTTTTTCTTTCCCTTCAGAAAGGGACAATAATTCTGCCCGAGTTCATGTGGTGCTTACTGAACTTACTGAGCAATGCTCTGCCTCCCTACAAAAAGATGTGACAGGGAACCAGTCCCCATGAGGAGCTGAAAAGGGCTGTGTCAAATGCTGGGTCCTAAGGGCAGATCCTAAGTGCACAGAAAGTCGATGTAAGTGCTGAAGCCAGCACGCAGCCCAATGGTGCCAGCTGAAATCTGGCTTGCAGAGACTGACCTGTGCTCCAGCTTACACTGCCGTGGGCTGCATGGCTTTGCTGTGGCCCTCTGGGTGCAGGGGAGGCAACTCCTTCTGTAGGTGGAGGGTCACAGGCTGTGACTGTGAAGACAGGGAGAGCTAACGCTGGCAGGGATTGCCTGGCCAGTGAGTGGGGCTGCCTTAGATGCACCATGGAGCCATGTATGACATCCGCTGATGCTGACTGTTGACTGCTGATCTGCCTGGGCCATTGTACTTGAAAACCCCATTTGAAGTCTGAGACAAAAGCTCAGCAGGCTGCAATGTCTGAGATCTTGTTCTTTCTGGAGCAGAAGCAGCTCTCAAGCGCTGGAGAGCTGAGCGGGGTGAGCGGTTCGTGCAGCCAGCTTGTAGGCACTGGGAGGGCTCGCTGCGCCCCCCTGCCCTTGTGTGCCTGATGGATGTGCCAGGTTTTGCTTTAGAAAGCTAAAGCTGGGATTTCCCCACACTGTTGCTGTGTCCCAGGCTCTGCAGGGGATATACAAGGACCCAGAACCTTCTGGACCTGCTCCAGGAGCAAGGGGAAAGCTTCCCTTTGCATGACAGTGAAGACCAGGGAAACAGGGGGAGGCTTGGGGCACCAGCTGCTTTGTGGCAATGCCTCAGTGGAGACACCGGCACCAGGCCCTGCCTGGTATGACCAGGCTTACTGCAGAGACTATTTTCCCTGTTTTTAGCAGCCTTTCTGTGTACTTGGTTCTAAAAGGTTTTCAAAGCCAAGTGTCCCAGACACTTAGTACGATTAGCACGGAGCTGTCTGGTGATGTCTACCCCAGTGAGAGGGTTAGTGCGGGTCTGGGCTCCCTGCACAGCAGGGCTGTGGCACCGCTCGCTGTTTTGTTTTCCCTTACCTTCACTTCTCCCTCCCTAGGAAGGTGAAGAGGGTTTTGGCAGCTTTTCTTGCCTTTCACTCGGGTAGTTACAACAGTCGTAACACCAGCTGTCCCAGGTTACACCTATTCCTCCTGCCAAGGCACTTCTCCTGGTGGGGAAAAAGCTCCACTTGTAGCATCCCTGGAGGGCTGGTGCCCAGCTAACTGCTGTCACAGCCCGGCTGGCAGCCCCCCACGCTGTGCCCTGCCTGCCTGCCTGCGCCGGGCTTAGCTGTTTCGGGCCTGGCGGGGGGCAGCACAGAGATCTCTGCTCAGAATATTTGGCTTTGTGTTTTTCCTACAGGGAACGTGTTGTCCTCCTATGCTGCCCGAACACTTTGCTCCAAGTTTTTTATGAAATATAATGAATAGCTCATTTCAAACAGGTGGTAAGGGGAGGAAGGGGGAAGCGCTTCCCCCACCACAGGCAGCGGCAGGAGGAAGGAGGGCGCGGGGACAGCTGTGGTGGGGGTGTACCAGCAGCGAGATGGTGGCCACGGGAGGGGCGAGCATCCCTGCACCATGCAGTTGCACATCCTGCAGAGGAGCGTCAGGACACCCAGGGGACACCCAGGGCTGCTGCCAGCACGGAGCCCTGCAAAGCCGTTGCCTTTCAGTACGTCACCCTGGGCTGACCCAGCTCTTTCTCAGCCAGCCATGCAAATGGCATGGGGTGGCAATTGGGAGGACATGGGTGACTTTAGTGACCTGCGGGTGGACACCAGTTTGCAGCAGGGTGTGGGAGGAAGCTGCTCTGTTGCATCTGATTTAGTATTAGGAAATTTGTGAGTAGCAAAGATGGGCCACCAGCTCAAGGAAATCCTGAGTGTGCAGCTGGGCAAGAGGAGGAGAGGGGCCATTTGTCATGTTGCTAACATTGCAGCAAGTCTACGAGTAGTCAGCATGAGACTTCTAAACATTGGAGATGAAGAATTGAAATGTACTTAAAAGTCAAAACTTCCATAATGTGAGGAAATAGGAAGGTGTACATGGAATATCAGGATGGGTATATTTCACTTAAACCATTTTTTCTGCTACAATTCTTGGCCCTACAGTTCTGTAGAGGAAGATCCTTCCTTCTCCCCTTCTATTACCTGTTGTTTTGGGTTTTTTTTAAACTAACTTCATATTGTTTGGGACACCCTACTCTTCATGAGGAGGAAGGCTTAAGAAGACAGGATTCTTGTTTTCAAGAAGTCACTAATGACTATGCCACACTGTCAGACCCCACAGCTGGAGCATGGGTGTTGCATAAATTAAGAGCCTACCCTACATGCTGGAGAACAATCCCGGCTTGTGGTTTGTATTGATTAAGGCAGAAAACACAACTTCTCAGCCAGCTTTTAACCTCAGTTACACTCATTAGCTGTAGGAAAGATGCTCCAAGACCAGCCAAGTGTGGCAGAGCTCCTAAATGGTTAAATCCCACCACCCTACTCACCATCTGTCCTCATCCTTGAGGTATGCGCTTAATTTCAGCCACCTTTCTCAGGTCAGGCAGGAGTATGTGCATGATGCCAGGTTGCTGGACTCAGGATCCGAGCAGTGACTTTACAGAGGGGCACCTCTACCCCAGCAGCTGATGATGGAAAATCTGAATTTGTGGGGAATAGTGGAGCCTGACTCTGCGATCACCTGCACCCCAGGGACCCCCAAGACACCAGCACAATCCTTCCAGAGTACCCCAGATGTAGTGGAAAGGGGCCCATCGTGTCCTGCACACAGCAATGACATGGCAGGCACTGTCCCCTCGCTGTCCCTGATAAGGGACTGTGGCACGGCAGCCTCGGGTTTGCGGGAACCTTCCTGCCACTACATTGCTCCCTGAGGGCTCCACTCCATGTTGGCTTTGGGATGGGTACTTGACCCCAGGGACAACATCTGCAAAGCAGGAAGGCAGCAGGCTGCGTAGTGCCGAGTTCGGTGGCAAGTCTTCTGCATCTTGCTTGATGGGGGTAGGTAGAACCCACTCGCAGCAAAGCACTTGAGGGATGTGCTTAATTTAAAGTCCGTCTTAAAAGTTACAGAGAAAAGCTGCATCTCAAAATTCTCTGTGGAAAAGAGCAGTGTATTTTGATCAGCTCTGAACACGCTATATATATGTTATTGCATATTATGTACACTGTATAGATTTAACGGTGTACAGATGCAATGTGACAATTGTGGTAACGTGCTTTTTGGACTGTAATCTCTTTGTAGCAGCACTACCTATATATGCTATATAGTATCTGTCCCAAAGGGACATGCCATCTTCTGATTAATAATAGTATCTGCACATCGGAGCACGTTAGGAGTATTTCACATATAGACAATCTGTTTTTATTGCTTTCATCTTTACAGCCAGGTGTGCGATCTAAACATCAGGCAGAAACTTCTCCAATAATCTCCTGTTTCAAAACAACTTAGAAAACGACTGTTTGGGATGGGCTGATTTATAATATATCCGTGGCACACAAAAACATAAATGGAAGCCTCTGCACCCCTGGGAAACTCCTTGTCTCAGAGGGATTTCTGTCCTCCCAAGTGTTTCACCATGGGCTTGGGGATTTAAGAGATTCTTTGAAGCCAGCAAGGAATGTGCAACCTATAGACAGGGTTTTTTTAGCAGGTGCAATCTGAATCCAGCATCTATTTGACTCAACTGCAAAAATGTAGGTTGCCTTCCCCCATCCACTGCAGAGGAGAGTTTGCTTTGTGTGCACGTGTTTGCCTCTGATGATCTCTCTCATCCCTGCGCAGAACTTCACAAAGGTCAGTTTCATTAACCTTGGGGTTATGTTTTGTGTAAATATGCATGTTTATCTGATTTGCATGGGAAATGTCATTTTCCTTACATGTCTCCCATCCAAATGTTAACCAAGCCTGAGCCTACGTAGCTTGTGAGATGTGCTGTGATGGTAACTGCAGCCAGCACAGCTGTCCTGCTCAGGCAGAGCACAGCTGCATACGCCTGATATTTTTGTACGGTGTGTTCAGCTCTGTGGATAGTAGAGGTGCCTACATGTTATCTGCCATATAATCCTACACGTTGGCAGACGGTGTGTGCATTAACACACAGTATGTGCTGATGTCTCCGGGTGCATGAGTTTCTCTGTGGCCAGCTGGCGTCCAACACACACACTGGCACATGCGGCTTGTGAAGTTGCTCTCCTTGTCACAGCGTGCACACACAGCAGCATGCGCTTTGCATGGGTGTGCAAGCCTCCTCCCACAGAGGTGTAGAGCTACACAGACATGAGCAGAGGGCTTGGGGCTGGCTCTGCTGCATGCCAGAAACATGGAAAGGAAGGAGCTGCAGCGCAGAAGGGCTTTGCCTTCCCCCCCTCACCGTTTTCCTCTCTGCCTCACTACAGGGGTGAATTTCACATTGAGTTGCCATCTCTCGGACAAGATTATTTCTTCCTGGTTTCCTCTGGATCTGATCCTCAGAGAGCCTGAGCACTGAGCTAGCTTCTGCTGCATTTGATGAAAAATCAGCAGTAGCCACAGCGGGCTGCCCCTGAGACTCAGCACTCCCTGGGAGCACCCCCTTGGTGTGTCACCCGTGTGCCTGCACATGTCACTGGAGCCCAGGGACACGGGGGGTGTGTGTGTGTGTGGGGGGGGGGGGAGTGTCTGAGGCAAAGAAAACATTAGCGCGCAAGTGACATATCTCAATATAATTTCTAAAACTCTATTAATTGAACAGATAAAATACCTCTGATCTATTTTTTGTTATTTTGTTACAAAATATTAGCCATTTGGACTCTTTGCTAGGTGTGACCACAGCGCTGTTCCCAAAGGCAGCTTTTCTTCATGGTATTTACAGCAGGAAACAGGTACAGACAGACAGGTGCTTTCAAAAGCCTACACACATGTAACGCTTCTGTTGTTAGTTTTTTAAAAAGACACATTCAGATGGGGTTGTGACTAGTGTTGAAGAGCTGAGTGACTTCAAAGCTGCTGTCCCAGGCATGGCTGTGAAAGGACAAGGACAGCTCTAGCTCACAAAACACTGCCGGCAGTCCCTGGAGCCTACATAGCACAGTGAGGCAGCTGGTGGAGGGGGAGACAGGGGACTCTGCTCAGCAACTTGCATTTCAAAGCAGAGGCTCTGTCAAGCAGCAGCTTCCTTGATTTAGGGCTCAGATTTGTTTTGGAAACCTCACAAATATGTGCAGATAGTTGCAGGCTGAGCCTTCTGAAAAACACGTAACAAAATTCAAAATTCTTACAAGCTCAGAGGCCCTGAAATACTTCCAAATCTGGTGGTACCTTTTTATGAAGAAGTTTGAGTATTGATGAAATTCTGGTTGTGGACCATACCTACACCTTTCAGTTACAGGGAGGAGAAAAAACGTGAACAGTGGGATGCTTTGAAGGTCTTGCAGAAAGCACTAAGTGTTGCTACCACGGTGGTCCAGACTATGGCATTAAAAGTACTACAGCAGCCAGCAAACACTGCATTAAACCCAAACTGTTTGCACAAAGCTTGATTCTCCTGTCGCATGTTTTCCATCCCTTTGCTACTGGTGTAAACAGATTAATTTCACTGGACCTGCACCAGCATGAGCAAGAGAGAACAAGGACAGAGCCTGACAGTTTGTGTAACACAGCTCTGTAGACCTCAGTAACACCTTGTTCTCTTCTACCATCCAGCAAAGCCACCTTCTTGTTTGGCCACTGGCTACCCGACACTCACTGCAGAATACTTTTAACTGGATTTCTCTTTTCTCTCTGCCTCTCCTCCTTTTTCAATATAGAAGGATATGAATTCGGCAGCAAAAAGCCACTGGTTCATTTGGATCGATCTAATCTCTGCAGCAGCTTCCTGCCTGATTCCCCCACCTGAAAGATTGTGCTAGGTTTATCTTCAGAATCACTGCTGTCAAGAGCTGGTGCTTTTCCTTTGGGCAGATCCCTCCAAGTGATCTGCGGTACACATTTTGTCCTTCATTACATTGTCACTGACATGCTCCTTTTAGCCTGCACCCTGTCAACAATCACTCTGCGCGCAAGGGTGTCTGTTCACCGTTCTACAGCTACACTGAGTCTGTGTGTCTTGCTTGCGTGTGGGAGAGCTGTGGGAGCAGACAATACAATAGATCAGATGAGGTGCAGACATGCTTTAAAGTGCTTGTCATCCTTCGAGACCAACCTTCAAAGGAGAAAAAAAAATATCCATATTTTGAAGTGAAGTCCGAAGGGCTCAGTTAGACAGTAGAATTTGGAGCAACCTGCTCCATGACAACCTGGAATAGAGACGTTTGGTGTCTCTCCAGCTAAACACAACAGAAGATGCTGTAACTAGCAGGCTAGAAGAGAGCAAGATTATCTACGTTTGCTTCTCTTGCCCAAAACTCAAGGCCAGCATTAGCCTTTGCAAGGGCAGGGAAATGGAGCCAACTTGCCATGAGAGACTGCTGTGCCTCAGGTACCTCAGCACTTCAGCTAATTTGCTTCCGCCCTTCATCCAGCGTGAAGGGAAGTCTCATGGAAGCTTCCTTATTTCTTCTTTAAATTCTTGTAGCTCTCTCAATCAATTATTAAAGCAGCAAACCTCTCTTGTAGGAACTTCATAGATTTGTCATAAATATTTTATCTAAAAAATTATTTCATCAAGTACCTTAGACTTTTGTTGATGTCAGTTTGTGTTAAATGTCAAGTAAAATCTAATTTATTTATTTTAACACACAGAGAGACCTTCAGTAGCTCACTGCACTCCAGGAGAAAACAAACAAGTACTGCCACTCAGACAGTGAAGCAACCACTGAGAAGGGAGGGCAGTGCCACTGCTTGCTGGGTGCCACCCCTTTCACTGCAGCAGCCAGGAAAAATAAAATAACGGCCACACACTACGTTGACTGGACAGTTGGCCGGACAATGGCAGATGGCACACTTGGGCTTTCCCAGGAAGCTATGGGCAGGTCGGATGAGATCCCAGCTGCCATAAGGCAGTGGGGTGTCACCCTAGAGGAAGCCAGCAGCAGATCGGGCCAGCTGTGCCTCACAGCTGGCTGGAGGGTGTGGGGCTGAGCCCTGGCTGGGGTTAAGGACCTCTCCCTGTGCCTAGCTTTGAGATGTGGAGCATCCTCACTGTCCTGAGGGGCTGGCTAGAAGAAAGCTTCTCTGGTGTGAAGGGAGACTGGGCTTCTATCAGGGTTTTCTTACAATCTTTCCTGTCTTCTGCTTCTGCAGTCCTCCCTGAGGCTGTGCCTGTTGGCTCCTGGTCAGTACATTTGCTGTTGTGTGTAGAAGTGGCAGCCTAGCGCCCTGCTCCATCTAAGCAAATAACTTGGACAGACCTGTTGGCATACCTGGGTATGTGGGTCAGGCTCAGAATTAAGGGGACCTGGAACTGAGCAGGTTCCAGCTCTGGAGGGCTGGCCAAGCACAGCAGACCCTTCACCCCAGCCCCTGTCTGCTTCCCTAACCCCAGCTGGGCTTATGCCCAGGTTAAATAAGTGAACTCTTCCACTGGAACATTTCAGCAGAGCCAGCAGACATCCAAAGAGCACTGAGGGGAGCCAGTCCCTGATGCACTGGGGGGGCTGTCATTGGCAATAGCCCCAGAGATGAGCATACTGGTGCAATCCCTAGGGAAACTGCTGTGTGGCTTTTACCCTGCGAAGTAAAAGAAGAGTTTCCTCCATCCATCTTCATTGTCCCCCTTTCCCTGACATTTTGCACGTCCCCACCACTGCCAGCTACTCCTGACACTCCTCACCCAACAGCTGTGTCATCAGCACCCAGTGCTCATGTCTCAGCCTTGCATGGGAAGGAAAAGCATTTATTTCTTTTCCTCTTAAAATAAAAAAAAATAAAAAAATAAAGGCCCTAAAAGGCATTCTGTCCTATTCTAAAATCCTAATGTTGATCTTCTCAAGCCTTGAAGGGGGACAGAGTGAGACCAAAGCCTTTAAGCTAATTAATACCTTCTCCTCCCTACTGCTTGAAGAGATACTTTTTTTTTCTAAAAATACCTCCATAGCCCATTTTTAATGCAGTCTTCCTCCATATCAATGTCCCCAATAAGGCAGAGGAGCTGTCATCTCTATCTCAGGATCTTCCCCTCCCCTCACTTTGAAGCTGGGATAGGGAGGGAGAGAGCAGAAGCAGCCTTGGAATCTGGTTATCTGGGCTGCTTTCCCTCAGGAAGGGCTGATGGAAGCAAGAGCATAGCCAGGCAAGAGATACAGATGGGACCTCCCTGGATGGTCTCCAAAAAGCCCCCTCCCTCTAACACAGGAGGAGGTGCCCAAGTGAAGGGAACATCCACCTGAGAAGGTGAACCTAACATTTGGCTTTGCTTTCAGAATATAAGAAAGCAGGTGAGCAGGAAACACAAAACTAGCTAGAAGGAGGAAAGCAGAGGTGGGTCTGTTTTATGCTAGAGAAGACAATCTTTGTGTGTGTGTGTATGTGTTGAGGTGGGAGGGCACCTCTTGGTGCCGTCTCTTTGGAAA
This sequence comes from Falco naumanni, assembly GCF_017639655.2. Lineage (NCBI taxonomy): Eukaryota > Metazoa > Chordata > Aves > Falconiformes > Falconidae > Falco > Falco naumanni. Next base: position 25,027,591 of record NC_054058.1, read on the forward strand.
AGTATTTATCCATTCCAGGAAGATCCCTGGGCTTAATCCCTCCCTTCTGCTCCCTCAGAACTACTTGGTGTTTCCTTTAGTAAGCATGCGCCGTACATACGCTACCATACAGGTGTATTTACATGTGATGAGGTCTGCTAGGTCTCAGCAGAGGTCTCTGGTACAATGCTCCAATATAACAACAGAAAGAGTTTTGGTGTTCAGAGTGAGGCCATCTTTGCGTTGTACTGCAGCTCAAGACAGTCTCTCCTCCTCTCAAGCTCTCTTTCACCCGTGCACTCCTTTGCTTGGAACCGGCTGCTGCAAGCAGATAATATTTGAAGAGCAACAAGGAGAAAGCACGGCAAGTGGTACAAGTTGTCAGCTCCAGCTTAGCAAGTGGCAGCAGTGGTGGCAGGGGGAGCTCCACCCCCGGGAGTGCCCCAAGGCGAGTCCTTGGCACAGGTGAGTCCATTTCTCTCCGAGGCTGGCAAAGTTTTGGGGTGAGTACAAACCTATGGCCAGGTAAATGCAAGGCAGGGAAGGAGGCTGAGGAGTAGCAAACGGAAGACACAGTGCCTAGAAAGCAGCAGGTCATCAAGCCTCTCAGGGCAGCAAAGTGCTACATGGGGACAGCACGAGCACAGGAGGCCAGCTGGGCTGGCAGGGTGTGAGGACGTGTGAGCATGTAGGTTGGCAGTTTCTATAGATGGCTCCTCACAATTAGCATCATCTTGAAGGGAGACAGGGTAAGAGTTAGGTCAGTCGGCTTTTTTTTTCTTTTCTTCTTCTTTTACTAAAAAATAAATCACAAACTAGATCTCTGTAGGCCGAAAGGGTCCCCGGGAGGCGGTGGGCAAGGGAAGCAGGGAAGTCTGTGCTGTTTTGGTGCTGGTGGTGTGGCTACACAAGGCTGCGTGAGCCACTGGAGTACCTGCGCCTCTGAAGCAGGGAGCTAGGGGGGCAATACTGGTGGGGGTGGTTGTAGGGAGGTGGTGGAGGTGGGAGGGGAGGCTGATGGACCAGCTTCATGGGGGTCCCGGGGAGCCCACTGCCCACACCACGCCAGGGGGTGGAGGTGCAGGAATCAGAGGTGACGTAGCGTGTCAGAGTCTGGTTGAGGGCCGGCTCCATTCGAGCGAGGCACGGCTTGTCCAAGACAATGACTTTGACAATCTGCTGGCACTGTACAAGTGTCCCCGCTGAGGCGGGGTGCGAGGGCACCAGTGCTGTCTCCAGCCGCTCCCGTGGCATGTTAAGACGTGTGCTGGGCTGCATTCCACTCTCGGGCCCCAGGGCGGAGTTGTGCTGGTACGTTTGAAGCCTGTTGTGAATTGACACCTAGTTTAGAAACAGCCAAAGAAGCATTAAATGTTACAAGACTTTTCCCATCTGCTGCTACTGGCTGCCCTGAACCCCCACCACCAGTTGGCCTCACATGCATCAAACCCTCCCTCCCTCAAAAAAACAGCAAAGGCACAGCCCCTGCCTGCACAGCCCCCCCAGTAGCTCCATTGCCCCCATCTAGGCCTAAGTGCCCCTGTCCTTTCCATCACGTCAAAGGCGGCAGGGCCAGCGTTCCCAAATGCAGTGCAACTTTGATTATCCAAACGGCACAGGGAACGCAAATCAACTCTAGGAGTGGAGGCGTCCGTGAATTCTCATGATAATGAACAGACCTCGGAGGTCATGCCCTTGTCCCCACCAGCAAAAAGGAGAGGGGAACCAGACAGCAAGGTTTCAGATAATTGAGGTTGTACATTTCAGCAAAACGACAGTAGCTGAATCTGAGATAGAGAGAGACAGAGAGACTCAAGCCTTTCCCAGCTCCCTGCCTTTCTGAGTAGGAAGGTACACCACATGACTGGTTAATCTGTTTACAAAGGAAAAAGCAGAAATCTGACATACTCTAGCAAAACGCTCTGATCCATTTGATGATTTGTCAGTGAAAGGAAATGATTTTCAAAAAAAGAAAAAAGAAAGAAAAAATGTCCGTCTAGCTCATACAATGATAAAAGAAATTCATGATGAAATGGTAGCAGATTAGATAATCTCAAAGAAATGGAAATGCTCCTCTGCTGGCAGAGTTATTGCTTGGGCAGCTGAAAGGGGGAAGGGAAGCAGGAGGTCATCAGGGTTCCCGCAGAGAGATGCTGATAATGGAGTCAAATAAGGGAGCTCACTGGGTCCAGTTTGAAAAGGAGGAGCTGGACTGGACCGGAGGTCCCTAGTGGGGGAAACACTGCAGGAAAATGGTGCTTCCCAAATGGTGGATGAGGTAATAGTTCCTCCTGGCAAGGACATGGGCCGATGGAGACCTCAAACTAGAGCAAAGTTGCTGGCTCAAAACAGAACGTCAATCAAATGACAAACACTGAGTAGGAAATAAGTGCTTGCAGGTTGGCATGGCACTTCCAGCTAGGCAGGGGTACAGATGGGCAGATGGGACAACGGGGGTGCCCTGATTGTCTGGCATGTTGGGCAGCAGCACCAGCAACTGGGAAGGAGAAGCTGTGGAGTGGCCAAGCTCCCTACCATGCTGGAACAAGGATGAGCTGTCTGTCCCTACTCAAGCATGGAGGTTGCTCAGACTCACTGCACAGCAGGACATAATATTGTCTCAGTATTTATTCAGGCAGTGGAACATGCTGTAGGAAAAACTAGTTGCTGGGCCATGAAGTGCTAATGACATTAGGATACATGAAAGCCGTTCTCCACAAAGAAACACTCCTCCCAACAGGAATAGGAAATTGGCTGGGAGAGGCACCTTTCCCAGGAAGGGGGTGTCTGCAGGGAAATAGGGCGCTCTTCAGGAAAAAGGAGCAGCACCCACTCCCCACAGAGAAGCTGAATCCTTCAAGTAAATATACTATGATGAGGGGGGAAAGAACTACCCTGGAAAAGGGCAAATTCAGGACAATGGAGATATTCCAGACAGGGAGAAAGTAGGAAGCAGTAGATAAGATTTTCAGTGTGAAGACTGCATTTTCCTGTTTCCTCACAGGCCGTGGGAGTATGGGTGTCTGTGAAGAAACAGGCAACCCACTGGACGCTAGACATCCCTGCAAAGATAGATGTACGCAGGACAGCCAAGCTCCCTACCAAGGAAAGAGAAGCTCTAGGGAAGGTCTCTGGTATACAAAGGCCATGCTTAATCCCCTTCAAGGTGGGGATGGGAGACAGAGCTGCAGAGATTGTGCAGGAAAGCTGGGCTGCGGGGAATTTGCATGTGATGCTGCATGGAGTTAGCATGTCAGGGAAGTCTTCAGTGGGTTCTCAGTCTCCCCATAAGCAGTGGGGTGGGTTAGTCTACAGCGTTTGGGAGCTTGGTCCATGAGGGATGTTACAGTTATAAAAACGGATTGAAAATGCTTTGAAGTTTAGTTTGGATTTGAAAGTTGTATTACCCGTCCTAGCAGTAACTTTTAATTGTATCTCTGGAAATTGGTAAAATTGTCAGTCTGGCTGGGGAGGCATTGATTAAAACCTGAGAAAAGAAACAACAGAGAATGTGAGAAGAGCTGAAGTGAGAGAGAATTACTTACCTCAGCTGCTCTGCACTCTACTTACCTCCACTGTGCTGTCCGAGACCTTCTCCCCCAAATCCTTCTTGCCTTTGAAATAAAAGGAAAGACCTCACTCATGGGGTCTGTACCTCTAGTCAACAGCTGGCCCTCATACTCTGGGCTGGAAAGCTAAGTGGAGAGGTGCAGGGCCAAACAAGACTCTTGACTGCAAGAAAAATCCAGACTCTGTTGCAACCTGATAGCTGCTTAGTGGGGTAGGAAGAGGCCATTTTGGGGGCCTATCCTTAGGTCCTGCTTTCAAGTGCCATTTTAGTGAGTTGGTAGCCACTCACATCTGCACTTGATTTTTGCTGCCGTACAAGCCCAGGCGTGAATGGACACAAAGCCTTTGATACAAAGAGGCTGGTCCAAAGTGCTGGTGAAGAAGCTGAAGTTATTAGTGCAGTTATTATGTTGCATCAGGTCAGGGAGGAAAAAGTGGGCCACATTCTCCAGCAGTTACCTATGCTCCATCAGTAACACCTCTTTGCTAGATGTTACAGCTACAGACTGGGTAATGAGACTTCAATGGCTTTTCTAGGGTATTTGAAGAATGTGTATGTTCTCATATTTCCACTATTTGCCCAAGGCTAAAGGATACAAAACTGAACACTTGGCTGTTATGCTCACAGGAGTCAATGAAAACACACTTGTGAAGGCAGCACTGCTTGACCAAGAGAAGCTGTGTGTCCTCTTACCTGTTGGAGACCCTTGCTTAGACTGCAGTTCCATCTGGGCTCCATTGGTCCTCAGTGAGAGAGTTTTTGCCCCTTGCTGTTTCTCCAGCTCCCCTGCAAGACAGACATACAGAAGTGAATGAGAAGACGGATGGATGGAAGGACACCAGCATACTGAAGAAGCAATACCGGAAGTCAGCAAGAATTAATGTAAGAAAATGACAGGAGAGTGTCAAGAAAGAAGAGAGGAACAACCAAGAAAAAAACCAGAAACTGGAGAGGACTTGACATGTGGAGGAATTTACATCTCTCCACACATCCATCTATGACCTGCATTTATACAGAATAGATTATTGCTGCACGGGAGAGGACCACTGATGTTGAGCTACTTTGGCTCATCAGTTTATACATGGAAAGGCCATCAAAGGCTACACGGACATCTAATCCGTGTAAGACAGGCAACAGAGGGACCCAGTACAGACTGCTTGTCCCCTAGACATTCCCTGAGTGAAGGAAATCTCTGCTAGGCTACCAGACCACTCTTGTACTTCCTAGTTATCTACAGATCATATTTGCATAGTCAAGGGAGTATTGGATGGAGAAGAGTCTTTTGGGTCTGACAATCCAAGCTTCACTGCTCCAGGCCACTGATTCACACCCCCTGTTCCATAAGCATCATAAGTAGTTAAACTCTTCTATTTCTCCTGCTGGTGGGTGATCACAGAGCCTGGTTGCTTTTTTACCCTGTCACTGAACACAAGAACAATCCTCTGCAGACTTGTGCTGTTCATTGTCTTTCCCCCTGTTCCTGAAGAACCCACTTCCTTCACCCTTTCTCCCTTGTAGACATGCAGTGTGATGGCATTGGAATGTGAATTGCATTAGAGGTCCTTACATTCAATTCGTATCTGCTCCAGCTCTGTCACTTCTGCTATTGACTCTTTTAGATCTTCCACAAACTTTTGCATTTCCTCAGCACCCAGAGCACAGAAGTGTAGTACTTGTTTCTTCTCCGAGCCTGAAACTGGAGTCACCAGTGTGATGCCATGGGGGTAATCTGTAAAGATGTGTCAACAAAGCAAAGAGGCATTAGGCATTCTTGCTAGAGTAGTTGGCTGCTTGGTACCTCTGCAGAACAGAGAGTCTCCAACATGAGTCCAAAGAATGGCACCCCTAGAGTCTGTCACACTGCAAACTATGGGAACCTGCAGCACTGCAGCCCTCCACGGGAACAGAATGGCCTAGCTGCAGCAGCAAGGCAAGTGCCACCAGCACCACAGTGCTGTCAAACCCAGAAAACTCTAGCTCTTAGTTACACTTAATGCAACACTGGCTCTAGGAACCCAAGCACAGGGGTAGGGCTGTAAAGCCCTTCTGAATCTGTGGAGGAATAAATAGCATATATGAGGCCAACAACATTTTTTCTCCTGTGGGAGATACAGCGGGAGAGGCTGGCTCTTGGAGTCAAAGCTAGAATAGCCATGAACATCCACAGTGGCAGGACTACTCCCCAGTCTCTACTTCCATCAGCAGAGAACATGGCAGGGGTGTTTGCACAGCATGGGTGGGGAGCTCATCGTGCTGTGCAGAGAGAATGGTAAAGAGAAAGATGTAGGTTTGTAGCCTTCTGCTTAGTACTCCTCAACAGGCAAAACACACGGGAATGTAAATGAAAGGACATGCACAGCGTGAAAATACCACAACAAAAGCCTTTGTGTTTTAAAGATCAGGCTGGGTGCAAGGAGGTCGTGGCTGGAGATTCAGCCAACAAGCAGGAGAATGAGAGTTTGCAGAGAACTTGCTACACTTGTGACCGAACTTTCTCTACCTTCTCAATGGCCAGTGGTTTCAATCCCTTTTCTCTTTCCCTCTCATCTTTCTCTACACTTAATTTCCCTCCTTCCCCATTCTGCATTCTCTTCTCCTCCACTGCTCCTGCATTTGCCTGACTTCTCCACCCTCTTCCTTTACCAATCTTTAAAAAACAAGTCAAGGAACCAACCTGCTATTTGCTGTCAGCCCTCAGCTACCCTGTTTGTGTCCCAGGCCCCTTTTCCCACCCTGTATCTCTCTCATTCGTTCAGATCACAAGCTATTTAGGCCATCTGCTTTTCTGTTTCTGCAGTGGACGCCCAACAGGATGCCTTTGCCAGAAGATCCTTGGGCACTCACAGGATAGTCACCATACCACTGAAAGCTGATCCCAGCTCTGGTGGTGCCTCCTGGCGATGCTCTGTTATGAATGACTCTTTGGTACACACAGGGATGTGAAAGCCTCCGCACGCTGCAGAGGGCAGGGTGTTGATAGAGTGACTCACGCTGCCAATAGGGTAGAGGGAGGATGTATAGCCATAGTGCTGCTGCTTAAGTCTTACTTCCTTGCAACGTGTTCTGCAGGTGCTCACAAAAACCCCGGTGGGCATCAGCTATGTTTGCCCGGGACTGCTGTGCAGCCCCTCTGCCCACACCAGGAGGAAGCCTGCTTGTTTCTGGAACTCCTCCACTGCACAACCAGCCTCAGTCATGACACATCATGGCTCTATTCCCAGACCATCAAGGTCAGGCTGACTAGGGCTGGCCTCTCGCCATGCTTTGGTGGGTGCTGTTCCAAGGGTTCTGCTTCTGCCTTGGGAAGTTTTCAGCACAGTATGGCACAGTGCAGGGAGGTTGCAGCAGCACCTGAGCTTTTATCAATGTCAAAGGCAGAGGTGGTAGTTGTGACTTTGGGCATGAGCAGCAGTTTTGTCAACGAGGTTCTCCACCTGTGGTTGGCTCCTGAGAGCTCAGTGAGATGTATCTGCGGATTGATTCCTTCGTTCCTCCCCACTAGTGCTCTCCCTGCCACCATGACAAGCCAGATCCTTCAATGAGCTTAAGTTCAGTCCTTCTGCAGGTGCTCGTATCTAGTGAGAGGTGCCAGGAACCTCTTCTCACCACGTTTTACCTGCACAACAATCTCCTCAGCACCAAGCCTCAGTTTTCTCCCCTCCACTTTCAACCCTGATGGAATCTCTGTTCTGATGCAAAGTCACACTGGGTGACACAGCCCCCTCCCTCCTCCTGTTCCCTGCCAAACCACTCCAGGCAACCAAGGAGCAATGGACTTACATTCATTCTCAAAGAGATGGAACTGCATCCCTAGCAGGCCGACTGACTTGCAAAATGTGTACGTTGAGGAGCTTTTCTTCTTGGGGCAAAGCTTGAGGATCTGTTGGAGGGAGAGAAGCATCATTGGGCAGGGTGCTGGGGAACTGTGAAGCAAGAACAATGCAAACTGCTCAAAGTAAAAAAGCTTTTTGCAAGCTCTATTAATTGTACATGGGAGTAACACTTGGTGACTGACAGGGTCATTGCCCAGAAAGCTGCCTGGCATGCTGCACTTGTAACAACACTTCTGAAATTCTGTATGCATAGCCCTGGGACCCACTCAGCTCTCTGTCTCCCAGAGGTGCTGGCTTTTTCATGACCACATTTCTGACTTTGCAAGGGTAATTCTCTTCACCGGGGACCAGATCAAAAGGTGAAGGGGAGCCTGTCAGAAATACCTTAGAGCTGGGAACAGGAGCATATGTGAATGCTGCTGTGCCCTCACTCCCTCAGCACCAGCTCTTACGGATCTGATTTATCCCATGAAGTAGAGGGATAGCAAGGAGCAGACCCTCTCCCCAGGTTCACAACTGTACACGTGGGTGCAGAGGAGTAGGTGGGGAAAGCTTTCTTGTCCTCTGCTCCTACAAAGGTGTTTGGGTTTAGCTTTACATTTGCAATATCCGGTTTCATCTTCCCATTAAATACAGGAGAACTTCCACCTTGTTTGGCCTCCTCCCAGTCTCAGTGTACCTCTGGACTCCCTTACGCCTGGCTGAACTCAGTTCCAAGGTTGCTGGGGCAGGACACTTTTAAAAGCACTACACACATTTGGGGCTCCAGTAAGTAATACGTAGTCTCCTACAGCCTTTGCAATGTTAGAAGGCAGTGGTTTTAAAGTGTCTGGCAGAAAAGATTTAAAGTGCATGGGAGGGCTCTGTCTACTATAGTGCAAACAGACAAAGAAATGAACCTCCCTTTCATGAAATGAACGTCCCTGCTACAAAAGGCATGAGAGAGCAATGACATTGCTTGGATGGCTGTGGGATGGGACAGTTTGTTTTTTCAAGGGTTAGAGTTTTAGATTTGATAGGTTTTTAACAGTGAAGGATCCAGAGCTGTCTCTTACAATGTTGATGGACCAGGAGATGGTCTGTCTTTAGGACAGGGGGGAAATGGATGTTGTGGAGTGGGTTTAATTTCTTCATAGAAATCGGGGTGAGTTTTATCATCGCAATGCCTAATTGCCAGAGCACACTCACCACCAGCAGGTCATTGAAGAGAAAAACTTCCCTCTGGTGAGCTGCCTGCTTCTGCACTTTGTTCACATCAGTCACTTCATACAAGCGGCTGCAGCAGACCAGCCGGCGATGGGGCACAGACAGAACCTGCAGAAGACCCACAAGAGCATGCAGAGGCTGAGGGAGATGCCGCTGTGGGTCTCCCCACCCTCAGCCTGCACAAGCCTGCCTGGTGACAGCAGCACAAGTCAATTCTGCCCACTCAGATCATCTCTTCACCATCACTTTTTCCTGCTGGTGCACTAGCAGAGAGAGCTATGCCTTTGTGATCTCGATAAATCAGAGGAGTAAGACAGGCTATAGGCAACCCTCTTGCTCACACGTCCCATCTTCATATACCTCTGGCTTCCACTCACTGGGTGACTCCTCATCCTCTCTCACTCCACTGGACATCTGCAGGTTACCTGGACTTTGAGAAATTATTCTGCTCCTTTTGGGTACACAATATGTATGTTTTTGCATGACAGATCAGTTATTGCTGAAGAAGCTGTCTCTGCATTTGGGAGTCTGTTAACCCCTGCAGTCCTTAGGGAATTCACTGGAGACAGATGGGTGAAATTGTTTTCTATCACTTTGCCTTCCATTTCCTACACCATCACAAGGCCTGAAAGTTTGAAACACTACAGAGCTATCACTGGAGCATTGGCAGGCAGGACCTGCACTGGCAGTCAAGACCTGCAATAAGATTCTTGGGCAAACAATTACTGCACCAGATACTGTAAACTCTGGCCAAGAAGATCCCTAAAATTAGGAAAGAATGAAATAGCAAGGAAGAAAGTGTTTAGAGAAAAAGGAGTGAATTTGTCAAGACAAGCAAGGAAGTTATTACAGAAAAGGAACAGGGGTAGAGAGGAAAAAGGCAGGACAGAGGGCAGTGAGGGAGGTGGGGGTGAGAAGAGTGAGTGGGTGCTGGTGGGGTTATGGGTACTCACCGTTTTCATTCCAACTATGGACTTCTCCACTTTGGTGACATAAGTCACATGGTCCTCATTGGATTTTAGCTCTTTCTGCTGGATCCTCTCGTAGATTCCCACCACTAACTCCCGTGGGATGTCAGCACCATCATCCACCCCTATCAAACAGAGAAAATGTTGGGCAGACTAGGCAGGGAGAAAAGGAAAGGGAAGACCTGGTGGTCCCTGACAGGCAACTACTGCCTCTGCACCACGTAGTTGTGGGAAGGCTGAAGGGAAAGAGCAATACTTCACTTTAGGCTGTCTTCTTTCTTGCTTTAATACCTAATGCACCAGAGACTGACATTTCTAAGGCAAATGAATATTTCATTATTCCATTGCATGGTGGCTCCTTTCCATGTGTTCCCTAAGGTTTTATAGCTATAATTTAACATTCATATATCTTGAGCCACTCTGCAGCAATCCCTGCATTGATTTCATATCATCAGAAGTGCTATATGTGGAGGAGATCTATGACAGGATTCAGCTGCTTCTTCTGCCAATGCAAGTGTCATCTTTCCTGTTTGCTCAGTGGCCTCCACCATTTTGCTTCTGTGATGTCTCCTAGGAGTAATACTTTCTTGTTACTCTGTCTTCGATATCTCTCTTGGCCCTGTCCCTCTCCTCTTTTACTTCTCCTTAAACAACTCTCCAAATTTTGCTCTCTGACCCTTGCAGAGCCTGGCAGGAAAGTTTTCTTTCACCCTTCCCTAAGCCAAATACCACAAATTAAACTGTCAGTCTTTCCCCTAAACTGAATTAGTTCAGTCATTTTATATGGATTTTCTTTGCTTTCCCTTCAGCTCCCTGGTCTGAGATGTAGAGTGATGCAGGTGAGGAACTGCTGATGAATGGAGAGGCATTGTCATCTCCTGGCTCTCTCATCGACAACCTTCCAAATATCCAGCCTGAATATTCTGTCTTTTTTCAAACACAAGCTGGTGAAGCTACTGTCCTGGGCATTGGCCTGAAGGTGAGTCTCTAATGAACTGTCTCCCCTTGTCTGTAGTGGGATGACATTCACTCGCTCTAGCGAGTTGTGGTGTGTTACACACTGGAGGTGAGTGATCCTCATGTTAGCTGAGTTCATTGTAAGGTGAACTGGCAGATTTTCAAGCAACTGTAAGTTAAGTTAACATAAAACACCCTTTCGAGCTAGCGCTATTAGCTGTAATAACAAAGGGGATGATGGCAGGTATCAGCCCCATTCAGTATCTCAGAAAATAACTTGAAAGAGGGCCTCAGTGTCACATTATACCAGTCTGAAGTGGATGACAAATTAGGGAAGGTGTGGGAGGCTGAGATGACACTTTCTGAACAGCAGTCAGGACAAAGAAACGACTCAAAGGAATCCATAGAAGTTCAAAATCTAGACAGGGATTTACACTGAAAAAACTTTGAGAGAGCTTCATGTGAATTGCAGATGTGCGGTAAGACATGGAAGACGGTTGACCTAGGATGACCCAGGAGTGAACGTGGCTAGGAAATTAGACAAGAATTTGTCTAGATGTGATGTCAAAAAGGCCAAACAATACTAAGTTGCATTAGCAGACCTGAAAATAAGGAGGAGGCAGTGGCTTTATATATGAGTATGTTGTGACCACATCTGAAAAAGTGCTATTAGCAACCTATTACCAAGATGGGAAGGACTGACCTTAAAGAAACAGAAGAAAATTGGTTTGGGAAACTGATGTATCAGAAATTGTGAAGAGGTAATGTATGCATGAACTCTGTCACGCCTACAGTTACTATTAAGTAATTGCCAGCAATTAAGGAGGGGAAGATTTAGCCTGAATAGAAGGAAAATGTCTTCATATATTCAAAGCAGCAAGGAGGGGAAAGGCTTGTTTAGCACAATCCAGCAGGGTCTAAGAAGGATGGAGACAACAGCAAAACGTAATACGATGGACTGCTTCCAAGCAGTGAGATCTGTTACAAGATGAAACCATCTCTTAAGGAAAACAGTTGGTTTCTGAGAAGGCTGGACAGCTTTCTGCAGAAGACAATGCTTAGGTTTTCCCCTTCCCCCCCACCCTAGAGAACGCATCAAAGGGCCCTCCATGTCTGGCTCACAAGGAGCAGCAGCAGCCCTGGAGAAAGACAGCTCCACTAGGTTTTTGCTACCTTCACCTAGGCAGAATTCAGAGCAGCAAGAGGGCAAAAAAATATTAAAGCAGGACCCTCACCTCTGAGATTGCGGATGAAGTCCTCCAGCATCATCTTCCTGTCAGGCTTGATGTTGGGGCTGTACATGTCTGTATTGAGAAGGATGATTGCAAAGGCCAAGATGAAGATGGTGTCCGGGTTGTGAAACTGCTGGACCACATCTGGGTTACACATGCAGTACCTCTGGCTGCAGGAGGAGAGATGCACACACTTAACATGGAACATGGGAGTCCTCTGCTCCAGGGTGGCAATGGCTTCATCACAAGTGGATAAAATTCCTCCTTTCACTCCACCTCTCACATAAATGGGAAGGAACTGACTGCTCTCTGAAGGCAAATTTACCCACCAGTGGCTGAAGTAGTCTACTGACACTTCAGCTTTCTTGCCCTCAGCAACCAAAAGAGCAAGTGAGACTAGAGAGGACTACTCCAGCTGGTGTCACTATGTAAGGGTAATATAGGAGATGTCTACTTCAGCCTGCCTTGCTAAGGGCAAAGCACTCCTCTGGATGCACAGAGGGAGCAACCCAGCACCCCTGCAAGCCCCAGTGCTGCTCCTCCTGTGAGTCACCAACAAACAGGGAGTCCCTTGCTGGCAGGCATGACAGGACTGGCTTCACTCTGCAACTTTGTGCCCTTCAGGCCACTGAACATCTGACAAGGTCATGGCTTTGCTGTAGCCGTGGCACAGAGGACTCCATGCTTCAGAAGCCCCTCCATGATCACCTTTCTTGGAAGGGAGGTCCCTGGCCATTCAGTGCATGGTTGCTGCATGGTTTTGGTCTTGGGTGGGTTCTTTGCTTCCAGCTGGTTGCAGCAGAGGGGCTGCAGGGCTCATTGTCTTACCTGAAAGCCTCAATTAGCCGCTCAACCTTCTGCGCTTCCCCCTGCACACGGATGTGGGCCTGGAATTTCCGCAGGGCTTCGTCCAGCTCCATGCCTGAGAAGTCCATCTCATCCACCACGCAGCTGTGGGAGGGGGGACACAGCCTTCATCAGCATGTCCTCCCATGGAGGACACCAGGAAGCTCCTTCACTGCAGTGCCAACAAGGCTCAGTCCCCAAGGGAAATACCACGAGAGAGGCTCTGAGACACCACTACAGCTTCCCAGATCATACTTAAAATGGGAAGTAATTTCAGACAAGTGATTCCTGCATTCTACAGCCGGTGAGCAATTCCTGTGTCTAACCGTATATATGTATATAGAAAGAAATAAAAGTGTGTGTATATACACCATGATATATATATATGTATTTCATATCATACCATATACAGCATGTATATTCACATATACATAGACAGAGAAAGTATATATCTATATGTATTGGTATTTAGCTATCTAGATAGAGATATCTAGACATCTATATCGACACAGAAATTTAGACACCTAAACAATACCATTATCAATGTAGATATAAATCCATCTGTTTCTGCCTTTCCTATCATCTGGTAATCTTTCACACATTGTCCATTCCTCTCTCCCTCTCAACATATGCACTTGTTCACTATCTGCTTATTCATCATTCTCTTAACTCTATTCACTGGGCTGTTGCTGCACTTTTCGTCTCCTCACCTTCCATTCTGTTCAGTATACATCTCCATTTGCAACCCGTACCTTTTTCACCACTCTTCACTCCCACTCAACCACTGCAGCAACAACATTCATTATGTCTTTAAAGACCAGAACCAGTTCAGAGAAAATAGGAAATGGAAGCTGTTGTACAGAAATAGCATTGCAACATCAGCTGGCTTGTAACATCAAGGCTGGGTAAAACTGCCCATGTAGTCAAACGCCACAAGTCCCCAGCAATTCATTCTGTCCAAACCCCTATTCATTTTATACATTTCTGCCCATTCCACACAATCTTTTCCATTTCCACTGCATTTCAGTGCCACACTTCTCTGTAATCTGCTGGAAATATTTCACCTCATACATCTGGTATCACTTTTTCTTTCACAGTGATGGATTGCACACTGGTAATTTATAGCCTATTTAGGTACCTAAAGCAGGGGATGCCACTTGTCTTGTTTTCCAGTAAAGCATTCTCAGCTTACAAAAGCCCTACTGTTTGTCTCTAAAACCTACTACTACAGTTCCTGCTGTCTGTATTAGTCAAATAATGTAGTTGTTCTTACTCTTACTGCATGGTATTTTGGTCATTTGTAATGACAACACCTTCCCCATGTGGCTTCATCACATTTTGTTAGCATAGTCCTACCTTTGGTGTCCAGGTCATTACTGCAAGCATTAATCAAAAGACTAGACTCAGAAAACTGCTCATAACCTCCCTTAGGCCCAGCTTCCCATTTCAGTGGAGTATGTAGGCACTAACGTCTGCATCAGCCAATTTTCTCCCCTGTTCATGATTCCTCTGCTAATTTCTCTCTTTTCCACTCTCAACTAACAATTTCTCATGTCAAATGCTTTGCTGAAGTCTAGAATTACCTTTGGCACGTCCCTTGTCTAGAAAACCAGTTATTTTAACAAAGACAGACACTGAAATAATCTACTCTCCACTGGCTTTGGTATGTACCATTTACATTCCTGTCTGCCATTATTCTTTCCCATAAGTAAATTCTCAAAGCTGACATTCTATCTGACAGACCAAGAAATTCACAGGTGCCAAAACCCCATTTTCTTTAAGCTTTCCTTAAATACAAAGTTACTAATTTCTTAATCTTCAGTCACATGGCAACCACCTTGACATTACAAGTGTATTAAAAATCCAAGGACTTCCTACTTTCTGCTTCTATATACCTTGGATGTTAATTCTATCTCCCCCTCTCACCTACCTCCTTTACTTTATCCTCTGTATTGTGTTTGGTTTGCTTTCTCATGTTGTAAAGGATAAAATGAGCCCAAATTTAAGATTAGGAGGAAATTTTCCCCAAGACAGGTTATCTGGGACTATATGAGGAGTAGTACAGGGAAAATAGAGGCGGGGGGGGGGGGAATTAGCTCTCTTCTGGATCCTTCCATTTCCTAGGATTGTCTAGAAATCTTACCAAGCAAACCTCTGCTAATAAAGGGATGTGCTGTCACCAGTTTCTTCTTCCTTTCTGTGATAAACTGGAGATGTGTCTGTTGGCCTTCTTTACAGCACTGCAGATTGCTGTCAGCTGTTGGGAAGTGTTTTGTGAGCTAGGCTGTCAAATGCCATGTGCAGCCTTGCTAGAATAAAAACCTATTGCATGATGTCTCGAATAGGTGAGGGACAGGGTTCAAATGCTCAGAGACATCTCTCCATTCCTCTATTCCCCTGTTGATTCAAGAGCTGAGATATCATTGCTTAACTGGAGTGACATCCACAGAATTAGGTAGTAAAAAACTTACCAAGAGCTCTAGCTGAACAAAGTGTTCAGTATCTTCTAAGGCTGGAGCCATTACAACTTCAACTAGGAAATGGGCTCTTTCCCTGCACAGTCCATATCATCAAAATGTAGGAACAACTCATGAGGAGCAGAGGCAGAGAATCAATGGGGCTGCTCTCATAGGAAAGCATACACAAAATCTTTTTTTCCTCTCCAAAGGTAGACTGCAGAAACTCACAAACGGTTTCTGGCAACAGCAAAACCTTCCTCCACTGCCTTTTCCCTTTGTTATTTTTATTTTTCTCATACTGATACTCACATGTCCCCTGGGTTGACATCAAGGCATTCTGCTTCTTGGAGTCTATCTTTGATAGTGAAGAAGTTTTTCTCTGGTTAGTTGTTACTGTGTTCACAGCTGCAACCATCTCTGCAGTTGGACTTCTGTTATTATTCTTTAATCTTTTCCAATGGATGATGTTTCTCAGCATTGAACCCAATGATTTTCCTGTTATTGTCTGCTTCCAGACACGTGAAAGCAGAGTCCTTGCACACTCCGGTGAGACCTGCTGAGGTCACCCTAGTAAACCCAATCCACCATCATTAAATGATGTATCTTTCACTCCCTCCCTCACTGATCAATCCTTCCCCCTCCACACAGGCTGCTCTAACAAGTCCTCCCGTTTGTGTACAAATCTCAAATAATAAAGTCAATGCCCTTGATACAGAAAACAACAAACCTTTACTAGGACAATTAGGACAAGGCAGCTGTTTATAGCTCTTTTCAAACTCTGGCACTGCTAGATGAGTTATGCTCGGCTTCTCCTTTGAGAGTTTCTTTCACGGCCTAACAGATGAAGGTTTACTTTGTAAATTCTAAGATGAACCCCTGGGAGTCCCTTCCATTTATCTCTCAGCCCAAAGAAGGGTGTCCCCACCCTGCTTCCTGAGGAAAGTTGACCAGGCAGAAAGGACAGGTTAGGAAGGCAGCTTGACTCAAAGTCAGTCTGAGCTTGCATTTGATCTGTCTGACAAAGCTTGTGCCAAACGCCTGAGGAATAGCTTCTAGAGGAGCCATTAGGTACGCTACTACTTTCTGCCACTAGACAGACAGAAAGAATGGTGGATCATAGTTGTCTGATATTTTTTTGTGAGCAAATTTGACACAGCAATGTCCACTAAATGAGCCAAAGAGTCTTGTGCTATTGGGCTGCCATGTTCCTGCTTATCTTCTAGGTGGCTACAAGTTTTGCTGTCTTGCCTGATCTCAGATGCCTGTACAGACTCCTGTTAACTTGCTGAATGCACTGTGGTGCCTATATCAGAGCTCCCCTGGAATGCAATGCACCTTTTCTTTGTGAAACCAGAGCAGGGAGGTATTTTCTTTCCAAAGTAGAGACCTTGAAGCTGACATATCCTGGCAAGTATACTGCAGGAAGTACATCAGTCTCCAGAGCTGCAATGTAAAAGGCAGTGTAACTGCATGCGTGAGGGGGGTGTCTCTCCCCAGAATTGGATTTGCCAGTGTAAGAAACAAAGGTTGAGCTAAGAGTGGATGGCGCTCTGCATCCAAGGAATAATCCACCAGTTTATGCGCATGTGCCAAATCCAGTGCTGAGTTCATTTTTCCACAAACAGCAGAACACCTGTGAGATGCCCATTCCAGGACCACCAGGAGGCCTAAAGGATAACAAAGCCGGAGCAGAGTAATCACATTCTAAATCTACTCTTCTTTCAATTCCTTCCTTCCCATGGACTTGCAACAAGCCATGTGAATTGAGCTCACAGTGCACCCACAGATGCATTTAGCCCAGTACCTGCAGGGATAAGACTTTGGATGTTTGGATCATGTTGTTGAAGTGAGCAGGCAAAGTGCTGACACACTGCCTCATAAACAAGGTGGTGGAGTTTTAGGGCTCTTGTGCCACCTGTATACATGGGGAGCTTGGTCTGTCCTGGGGCACTCGGCAGACAGGCACTTCAGAGCTGCAGAGAATTGCTTGCCAAGTGCCAGGTGACAGAACCAAAGGGTGGGGTCCCTGCTGGATCATTTTGCCCATCTATTACCTCTGTGGCGTCCATATTGTCTCCTAGGCTGTGGGGCATAGATCCTCTGCAAAAGGGAGTGGATATAGTGGCATCAGAGCTGCAAGGATTTAGCCCAGGGCTAAGCGTGGTGAAAGGGTTCAGGGAAGGCAGGAAGCAGCTGTATCGTGTGGGGCTGAGATCTGCTTGCCCAAGCGTAATGACCTATTTTCCAGCTTTTCTGCTCAGGTGACAATGCAGCAGGAGCTGGGCTGCAACTAAGTGTCTGTAATGAACCTGTAGCCCATACTCAGGGAGGGGGCAAGGTGGGGAGGCAGCCAGAGCTAAAGTTTAAAACCACAAGGCACAAAGATATTAATAAGAAACATCCCTCTTTCCAGCTTCCCTAACCCTACCAGCTTTCTGAAGATGAACCAGGCTTAGGGTGGACTGCAAAGGAAGAGCTCAGCTCCCTGGGAGGAGGCTGCCCTGCACATGTTGACTGAGGCTCACAGAAAGAAGAATGAGCAGGACTCAGTGATTCCTTAAAACCAACAGGCACAGGCATGTGTCCCAGTCCTGCCTTCCATGCCCTCCTTGTGTGAGGGTGGTCTGCAATGGAGACCATACCAGTCTTACTTTGCTGGGAGATGCTGCACTACATGCATTGCCTGGTTTTTTTTCTGGGGCTAAGTCACCGCCTACCTGCCCTCCCAGGGTTGTTAGTAGCTCACACGGCTCCTCACTTGGGCATCTATTCCTTCCTAAGCAAGAAATTGCCTAGTGCATCATGCTTTGCACCAGATCTGCCCAGCAAGGTGGAGAGCTGCTCCCACTCCAGGCACGCTGGCCATGCAGGGGAGGGTTCTGCCCAGCCTTCATCCTCCCCCCCACAGGACACTGGGAAACTTTGTCCCCCAGGGGACAAGGGAAACCACTGTTTACCTGGGCACCTAGCCAGGTTCAAGCTGCACCTTCAGCCTTTGCGAGCCTGGCATGGGAAAGCTGCTTCTGTTCACAAGTTTGATCTGTGCCAACGCTTTGCTTGTAGCAGGAGGTCAGAACTGCCTAACACGTTCCTCCCTCTGTCCTGTTTCCATCATTATCTATTGCTCCACAGCATAAGCTGCAGCACCGTGCTGCTCAAACCCTCCTGTAATGCAAGTCTCCTGTTGATCCCTGTAATGTCCTCAGTGAGAAGGGGAAAGGAGGCTAGTTTGGGCTAACCTGTCAAGTTCACTCTGCCAGTCCAAAGAGGAATCTAGTACGTCTTTGAGAGACAGCCTCTTTGCTGGGCTCCCAGTACTGCACTTACACTCCTAAGAGCAGCTTTTCTCTCTCTGACTTCCCATGAGAGAAAGAGAAGGCAACACATGCCTGACAGACACGAGAGCTGCTCACCCACAGGGAGAGTGTGTCTAACAGCAACTTACAGGCTAACACCAACCAGCCCCTGACTCAGCACAATGTCTCCTCTGCTTGAATCCCTGTCCCTTTATCCTCTGACAGTAAATACAACAGGACAGACACTTCTGCACTTCCAGGTCCCACAACCTGAACACAAACCATCCAGTATCAGCAGCACAGCCAAGTCCATTCATGGCATCACTCACATTATCTTGTTCATGAATGTACTATAAATGGAAGCAATTCCTGAGTCAGAAACAGGTGGAGGGCAAGAATGAACTAAAGTGAAGGGAAATATGAATGAAGGAGAACAAAAGCAACAAATAAACACCGAATGAAGAGTGCACAAAAAGAAATAAACAATACATCTGAGCATGTAACACAAAAGAAAGGAATGAAGAGAGGATGCAAGAATGATGTGTCTCATATTAAAAATATTTGTTAATGCCTTGGGCTTGACTTTTCCCAAGTAATAAGATTATTTTTTTGCAGTACTGGTCAAGTAGATCTGATAAAAACTGCTCAGTACTGTATCAGAGCTTTAATGGTTCAGGTGACCTCTCTACAGCTGTGTTCCCTGGACCAGTAGAAATTGAAACCCTGGGGTAGGTCCCCAGTGACTCCACTCAGCTGGCTGCAGGGCAGGTTGTGGGAGCAGATCTCCAGGAGAAGAGGCTGGGTCTTACTGTGGGATGCTGGATCACAGTGAGTGGGTGTTACTGTGGGATGCTCAAAATTGGTTACAGCTGGCGTTTATCCCCTGTAACATAAAATGTCTAAAAGCTAGATGTCCAGCCTAAACGAGCACATTGAGAAAAACAACACTTGAGGGAACTATATCTCTCCACTGACTAAAGAAATTCATAAATTGATAGAAGACACTAAACTTGGTGGTGCCTAACAATAGGTGAGATAAATCCTACTTCTAAAGATTGAAGCCTTTTCTGCAAGAGAAAATGACATACTGCATCTCCCTAAACAGACAGGCCTGAGCAGTTTAGTATTATCAAAGCGTGTGTGCCAATTACAGTCAGATACTGTCGAAAATCTCCTGCTCTCTCACTTGTTCCTCTAGCTAGCGTGTATAATTACTTTTGAGTTATCCAGACACCTTTTCTGGGTTCCAGGAAAATCAGTCAAAGGTTGAAAGACAGAGTAGGAAGATGGAAGGAAGAATATAATTTCAGGGCATTTAGGTGCTGGGCATGCAGGTGTGGGAAGGCAAAATAGCATACTGAAGTGCTCAAGCCTCATACTATGCTTACTCTCACCCTCCTGCCCACGTACATAAAAGGCTTTGCAACCAGCATGGTGCTTCTCCGGAGTTTCACATTTATTAGGTGGGTAGTAAAGAGGGATCATCTTCACAGTGCCAAATGCCGCTGCGCACTCCTGAGCTCTGTTGCCTGACTCCAGGGATGGGCAACGGCTGGCTTGTTTGCCAGCCAGCACAGCTTCAATACTTATGGAAGCCAAAAGAAGTTTGCAGACTTATGGCTGGATTTACAGCTGAGTCTGGATTTTGTAACCTGGGCAGCTCTGCCATGTCTCCAAATGCACAAGGGAGGCTGACACTTTTGCAGATGTTTTAAAAGCTGTTCTATTATTTATTCATGCAGTTGGGTTAATTCAACCTGGCTGCAATAGAAACAATGCTTACAATACACAATTCTAACACAAATTTTCACATCAAGCGAAAGCTAAACTAACACAGCAAGTAGCATCAATAATTGAAATTGCTTTCAGGAGGGAAAGGATGGGCCAGGAAGGCTCCAGGGCCAGCTCTGAGATGTGAAAGGGCAAAGGCATCTCCCCCTGCCTACATGCTTGCTCACTGCAGGTGGTCAGAGCCTGTCCAACAACTACTGCCTGCTCATGGCCACCCTGCCTGGGCGCTTGAGCTTGTTGGGACTAGCACTGCCTGTTCTTCTTCTGCCCACTTGGCCCACCGAAATGACTGTGACATGGGCAAATTGTGCAGAAGCCACTGTAGGAGCTATCGTGGCTGCCACGCGTTGTGCAGGGAATACCACGTAACCTAACCAGTTTGCTAAGTGTGGGTAGATGTGGGAACTGTGAGACAGTCCTTGCAGAGTTCATTCTCCCGACCTGTGCCAGTGTTCCTGAGCTAGTTTGATTGGAGTTGGTTGAGGAATGAGAACGAGACTAGGTCTCAGACAGTTCTAAAATACCAAAAAGTCTTCGAGCTGCCCCTTGCTCCCACACAAACAGCTCAGATGTTGTGACTAGTCCTTGAGCTACAGTGCACTGGGAACACCATCACACTGTATTACACTGCCAGCCTTCTTCCTGCAGCATGGACAGGAAAAATATCCAGGGTAATAATCCTGGGCCAGAACTTCTCCCGGCAATGCTCTGTTTCCATGCATGTCACACCACTGGATGTGCAGCCATTGCCCAGCCGGCTCTCATGAGCAGTTGATGAAAATTTGCTGGCAAAAACCAACAACAAGCATTGCTATCCCCAAGCTCAGAATTGACACAGGAAGACAGTGGAAGTACCTGCAAACAGCACAGCTACATCCAGCTGATTGTGTGTGGTTTTTCCTTCCTGCTTTAGAACATTTTGTGTGTATTTTATGTCTACTTTTATCATTGCCTTTAAGGAAGACAGATCAGCAATTTATTGTGAAGAGGAGATGGCAGCTCAGATTGTTAGTGCAAGAACATCATCTGGTGCCTGGAGAGATCAGACACAGATTTGAACCCTGAATTCAGGCTCAGTTGCTTGATATATGTCCATTGACACACAGTTCATGTCCAAGATATGTCCATGTACGCACAGCTTCAACAGCTCAGTTCCCATCTTTGAGCCTTGCTTTCTACATGGCAGGGCCACTCTTTTGTCAAACATTTAGAGTGCTACATTGAGAGGTGCAGTGAAAACTGAGAGTAATAAGCATGATGGAGTAGGGCCACCTGCTTTAATGGCCCTCCTGCAGGATGCAGAGACAAGACAGGCAACCGCAACATAGCACCTCCTGGGCATTGAGGCTGGGGGTCAGGCACCAAGCTTTGCAATATGGACTGTTCACAGGAGCTTGTGACACAAGAGTTTGTAGTCACATGTGAGGCAGAAGAATGTGGTCGTTTGCAGGGATGATGTCAAATTTAGGACTACAGGGAAGTGCCAGCCTATTGCTATTGTAATATTTCCCTGTCTGTGCAGAGGCTAGGTTTGGACTTCAGCAGAGCATCTGTCAGGGGAAGCAGCCCACACATTGCTTGGTGGAGAAAAAGATGCAATTACTTTTAATTGTAGCTCTCAGCATGAAGAGACTGGAGAGAACATGTGTCTCGTCGCTGGCCAAATCAATACCCATACAGTATATTAAAGAAAGAGCTGAACCAAAGGTGAGATACCTGGAGCAATAAACAGAAGCAATTGCAACAGGAATGAATTTTGAAACCTGGCCCCAAATTTGGCTCTTGAGCTGGCATCCTCCAGTCTTTCCCTGGAGTAGAAATGGTGTGTGGATTTATGGTTTCTGTTTGGCTGCAAAATTTGAGAGAGACAGAGAACATTTTGGAGACTGGAGAAAACATAACTAAGGATCCAGTGCACAGAACTTACTGCCTAATGGAGAGGCCGCTCCCACTAAGAACTGTGCTTCTGCCTAATAAAGACCCAGCTGAGTGCTGGTCATGCCTTGAAATGGGTCTCTGACTTGGTGCCCCCTGACTACACAGGTCACATCACCCTCCACGGCAGCCCTCACGTTCACACTCTGGTGCAAACTCTCCCTGCTTTCACTGTAGCAGTTCTCAGGACAGGAAAGGTGGTGTCACCTGTTCCTGATGTCCTCTTTTTGTTATAAAGAGAGCTGTGTTTTCTCCTTTTCCCTCACCTGAAGTAGATCAGGACCAAGCAGGAAACAAAGACTCATCTCAGTTCCCCAGGCTGTCTTTGCTGAAAGCCTGTCATCTTGGACAATGCTCAGAACAACAGGCAAGATGTTTTTCTTCCCAACACTTCAGACCCTGCTCCTGAGGTGCTGGGGTCTGAAAAGTTAGCAATGGTTACAACGTGGAAGGCAAAGCAACAGGCAGGCACTGAGGTAGTACGGGTCTCAGGTATTCACAGGATTTTGCAGTCCAGATTGCAAGACTTGAAAGAGAAGAGAGTTGTAGGCTGAGAGATGTATGGCTTGTGTGACCAGGAGAGGATCACAGTGAGAGAACTGAAAAGAACAATCTATCAAAGGCAGCTACTAAACAGAAACAGGGCAGAAACTTGAGATTTTGTTCAGAAAAGGCGCAGCTCAGCCCATTGGAATTTTTCCAGTCGGGATGTACCTCAGTGCTCTGTGACTGCAGTGGTAATGACAAATCCTTAGCAGCATGCTTCCTCACACAGGCCTCTTCATTACCACAACCAGGACCAACTCACCTCTTATTATCCCTGTAGCACAGTCGTACAAACTGAATAGGCCACTCATCTCAAAACTGGACAGTAAGAGAACCAGGTGTGCAGCCAGCTTTCGCTGCTCCCTGCTGGTCTCACAGCAAGAAGGAAATATTTATCCCCTTCTGCCTCTCTTAGTACTTGCCAGAAAGCATCAGAGGTGCTTTATCTGGATGGGGTGAGACACCAGTCAGAACTTCCCAGCCACAAAACCTCCCAGCATCACTAGTTCTACCACCTGCCAGTGTTGAGTTCCTGCCCGATGATCACAGGTCCTCTGAGAAGAGACTGAAATGAAAGGGCTGCTGCTATTAAGGGAGAAACACATTGCTGGGAAATACATTGAGAGGTGCCAGACAGAGAGTGGGAATGGTGAAGTTCCTGCAGAGGGGGAATGGAGAGGCATGGAGGACAGGGTGCTTGCTGGTGCAGCTAGGGGCAGAGTGGGCTGGCAATTCCTTTACAGTGCAGGAAGGAGGGGAAGAGGTTTCCACACTTACTCCAGAACATCCCTGTTGAACTGCTTCTTGCTGTTGCCCAGGAACTCCCCAATCATCTGGCGGCTGAGGCCCTTCCGCTGGAGCAGGAAGTGTGCCACCCCAATGGGAGTGTCCGGGATGAAGCCTCGGGAGATGAGGAACTGGATCCCTTTGTCTGGATTTCTGAAAGGGCAGGACAGAAACATGGTGAGTTTGCATGATCTCATTGCGACATTATTGCCTCTTGCTCACTTCATAGCCTGCAGCAATACAGCCCTCGGTATGAGTACGGGCTCCTGTAAGCTCATATGTGTGGCATGATGGGACCAGTGGGAACAGGGAAAAGTGGCTTTGGGGACTCCCCTCCAGATACCACTGAGGACAAAAGGATGCCACAGGACCTGCTATGTCACTTTCAGCATCTGCTGTCACCTGGCAATCACAAGTGCCATCCCACAGTCACAAAGGATCCTGCAGGATACCAGACCAGTGACTCTCTCCTGCCACCCATCTGCTCCGGAGTCAAAGGCTCTTGTATTTTCCCTGCCCCAGCTTGTTTTGTTTAGGGTCCCTGTGAGGACATGATTAGACCGTGTCCCCCACACAGATAGCACAGGAAATACCAGTATGTTCAGCTGCTCCAAATGCAACCCACAGAAAGCTGTCCTCAAGGACCAGGGGTGAGAGCTGGGCGCATGACCCTTTGCTTTAGGGGAGTTGGGGTTTCACCTCCTGTGGGGCAGGCAAAGGCAAAGGACAAAACATGGCTGTGAGGAGACTTAGGAGACATTGCTGCTGTGGTCTACAGGCAAATGAGGCTCAAGACACAAAGGGGGATAACCAAAGGTGTGTACTTTTTCAGTAAAAAAAATATCTCTTTTTCATACATTTTTAGTGCTCAGTGTTGAGTGACACTTTCTACCTTCCTCACCTGAGCCTGGTGCCAACTGCCTGAACAGAAATCCCATGCTCAGATGTGCTTATCTGCTCCTCCACTTCCCCCGCCCTTAGCTGTGTTGTTCCTTCCTTCCTTCCCTATTGATACACACCCTCAAGCAGAAAACTGTGTGGGTGGATGCTGGATGTGAGCGGGCACCTGGAGAATGCCTTGTCAGAGCTGGGAGAGAGCAGTGTGCAGCTCCCAGACAGAGGGTTTTTCTCCCTCTGTGGCTGTGAGTGCCCCTCTGAGAACAGGCCTGGTGCTGAGAAGGCCTGACTACCCGGTTGTGGGAGCAATTTTCTGCTTGTTAGTGTGCCAGTGTCTGTGCCCACATACACAGCTCTTGGGAGGTAGGACATATCTCAACAAGCACATGTTTGTGTGTGTCTATGTACATGCAGATTTCTCTTGCACCCTACATGTTCAACAGAGCCACGTGTGCCTGCCTATTTTGTCTTTCTTCTCATGTCTCCTATAAGCACACACGCTTCTGTGTATCCTGTGAGTGAGTGGCTGTGAGCCTATGTGGTGCCTGTCCCACAGTACAGACGGGAATGAGTGTGTGTGTGCATTGTGCAGGAGGTTTTCCTCCTTTATTTCAGTCTGCCCCAATGACGGGTGTCTGTCATGATGCACTTTTGCTGAGGGGGAATTAGTGCAACACCAGGAAGTTTTCCATATTCCTTTGGTTCTCTGAGCTGGTGAGTGGGGAGAGATAAGAGGGTAGCTTTTCCATGAAAGGATGCCATACTTCCACTGTTAACACAAATTCAAGGATCTCCATCAAGGCTCAAGGAGTGAGTTTGCTCAGGCAGTTTCCTGGGGTGAGGAAAGGATAGGATGATATGTCAGAGCATGCGAATGCATGGTATGCACAGGCACAGACTGTGACACTGTCGGGTGGTGAAGGATGTGGGTGAGCAACATATGTCTAGCTATAAGGAGATCAGCATTCAGGAGAATGGCCTGCTCCTTACGGGGGCCTCCTGGGTATACAAAAACTACATGGTCTTGAAATAGTTCTGCTTACTCTGTAATGTCACAAAGAAGATATCCTGGGCAGTGTGGCATCCCTGGGGAGAGTGGCTGGGAGAACAAGTCTGCCCATTAAATTTATGAACGAGAGCTGCAAGATCTGATATTGAAAATCCCAGGCCTTCTTCAGGGAAAAGCAACAGTGTACCTTTTGTATTGTCACACAGATCTCCTGGTTCACCTTTGAAGAGCACGGGCAAAGTTTTCTGCTAAGTGCAAAGGTCATATGGTCAGGACTAAAGTCAAGCTAAGCAACAGAGATTCATAAAATGCACCTCCACCTGGACACTTTGGTATTTGGCAAGGGATAGTATGGTGTTCACAGAACAAGGACGATCTCAGCTACACTGACGTGACTCCTAAGCCACTGGACTGATTTTGGATTCTCTCCAGAGGAGCTGGGAGCTGAATGCGGCCAGAAAAATGCAGCTCACACACTCGCATGAATGTGCAGATTTCAGTAAAGATGGCACACACAATGCAAGAGAATGTAGGATAAAACAGTCCAGCCATGACAGCCCTCCTGCACTGCCTAGACTGTAACTCAAATATACTTGCACACACTATTCTTCCACTAACAACAGCCTTTCATCACTTTTCCCCAGGATTCAATTTATTCTCCACAAATCCCAATAGCGGTACAGCATCTCTGCTGCTGAACACCTGCAGGTGTATCCCATGTACTGCAGCATGCAGCTTTTACCCAAACGTGCAGCAGACAGCTCCACTTCTGTATCTCCTGAGCCTGATCCCTGCTATTTTCTTTAGTGTTGCAGGGGTGTTAAGCACGGCCAGCAAATGCTGCGGGATTCCTCACGTCCTGCTGGCTTTCCCTCTGCCCACACAGCCAGCTGCCCACACACACTGAGTTATTACAGCAGCACCGCATAATGAAACACTCTCCATTCCAGGGATTCCACCCCCTCATTGTGGAGTGGGGATAGGGAAAGTGCCATAGCAGCACAGCATCGATGTGTTCCCAGGGGCCTGCTCCGAGCCCGAGCACTGCTTTCTGAAAAGACAACACAAGGCCAGATAGACTATGGTAGATGCTGCTAGAAACTGGGGGCTTTCAGCTCTTGGTTCAGGGGAGCGATCAGCAGAAAGGATGTGTGCACATGTACGCCTGGCCTCAGCTCCATGCCCTGTGGGTTGGTGCCCACATCGCAAACCCTGTGACAGTAAACTGGCTCCTTGCTAGAAATTGACAGGGAAACCAACAACTAAATATCTGCAGAAAGCTCAACGGCCTTCCCTCTGGATGGAGGTGCACTAGGGTGTCACAAGGGGAGCCATGTGTTCCTTAGATCCTGATCAGAGAATAAAAAAAATAAGGCTTCACTCCCCAAAGCTAACAGGACAGTTCCTTCCTGCCCTGTCCTCCAATTTTTTGTCAGGAAAACTGAGCATTACAGGTTACCACACATGATTTCATCAGCTAGTTTCAAGGGAGCAGGGGAGGCTTAGCTAGCAAGTTGTGTTTCAGAGCTCCACAGTAAGTCTATCCCACAGGGACCTGCAAGATGCAGTGAACCCAGGTCACTGAATGAAGCAGGATGGCAAAGCTGCTTCCCCAAAACAGACCTAGCGCTGCTAATCTGTCACATGAATGTGTGCCAGGCAGATTGAGGGAGGAGGAGATGCTGGGAAAAAACGTTTTCACTCCTGCTTTATCTTCACATCAGTGCTCACGTCAACTGTGCAGGAACCAAAGGAAAACACGCTGGGTGGAGGGACTCCTGCTACGCACGGCTGAGAATACTGAAACAGCAGCAGACACATGAGCGCTGTGTCCCCCCTCCAGAAGTGCACCTGTCCCAACACAAACACCAGAATATCTGTGTGGACCTGGAACTATCTCTATCATAATCAACCCCCACCTGTGTCTGGCTCCTACCTTCTCTCATTCCAGCCTGCTTGTGTTCATCAGGCAATCTGTGTGCTCTTTTGATACATGCACATGAACATGACTTTGATATATACACATGAACTCACCTGTTCACAGCCTGATCTCAGAGCTAGTAAAATGTGCTCCTTGGTTCTGTGAAAGTCCCAAGCCTATCTGCTCTAATAACACTTCGGTTCTGGATGTGTTCTGAGCCCAGTCCTAAAAACTTCTCTTACAAGTTCCTGCCTCCTGGAGCCCACAGCCTCCATAGTACACGTATATAAATCCTGTGCATAGCTCCTTGTCTGTGCAAAAATTCTGCCTAGGATTGCATAATAGTCCTTGCTCTGACCAA
Source organism: Falco naumanni (assembly GCF_017639655.2). Taxonomy (NCBI): domain Eukaryota; kingdom Metazoa; phylum Chordata; class Aves; order Falconiformes; family Falconidae; genus Falco; species Falco naumanni. The sequence continues at coordinate 25,055,184 of NC_054058.1, forward strand.
AAGGCCCATGCTAACGTGTGGCAAAACATTCTTCTAGTATGGGTGCGCTACATCCCCAGCACCTTCATCAGGGGACTCAAATAGAAGCCAAGACAGCGTAAGATGAGTGTGATGATGAAGGAAAACCCAGGATTTCTCATGGCCTGTTTAGATGAGAAAAGTCTCATGGAAAGGCAACAAACAAATCTAAAGCTCCTTATAGGAGTTCAGCTGCTTTCTGCCAATCCAAAATAGACTCTGTGTGACCCCTGAAGTTAACCTCTTCTTCTGATAATCTCTGGGCTGCTCTGCTTTTGCTTTCACGTCTACAGCCTTTTCACAGGATATCAGACCTAGATGTGTGAGAGACTGAGATGACTAAACCTGGTCTGTCAGGTGAGAATCTACCCAAATACCAGAATGAAAATGACAGCCAGAGCACTCAATCTGGGCTAACTAAGCTCAGCTCTACCTCTGTCTCCCTCTTTACTTGGAAATGCCCCATATTGAGTAACCAGGGCTGGGTTTACTGTCTCAGCTATGCTTGTTCCTTTGCAGCAGAGTGGAACAGAAGCCTAGACCCCAGACTCAGATGGTGGATGCCAAATGAACAGCAATTCAGGACAGCATGGACCCTACTCATGGGGTACTAGGCTTGCTCCTCTGTTGGGCAGAAGATCCGGACAGCACTTGGAGGACTTTAAGGAAAAGGCTTCTAGGCAGCCATTTGCATACCCATACAGTCACACTTTTGAATATGAAAGAACTTTCCTGGAGATGGATCTAGACCACCAAGAGTCTGCTATCACCTGTTCCTGTGAGGCATGAAATAGGCTGGTGAACACAAAAGAGGACACTTACATATTAAAGAGGTTCAGCCCAATGCGGTAGAGGCGCTTCCTCATGGTGTCTGTGGAAAGTGTGGGAGACTTGCAGCTAGCTGGGTTCTCGCAGTGATACCTTGGGAGGCTGAGGATCATGGCCTGAAGTGCTTCTTTTGAGGATACCTCAGAGGCTGACTTGGCTGAAGTGGAGGTGCTGCTGCTGCTCAGTTGCTCTGAGTTGTCTGCATTCTCAGACTCAGAGCCTTTGCTTTGCCCCGTCTCATTGCTAGCATCAAACTGGAGCTTCTGCACTGCTATCTGCCCAGGCTCAGCACTGCTGTCTGCTGTGCCATTAGTACTGACATTCACCTCGGTGAAAGTGTGGCTGTTCTGGAGAGCTCTGGACTCAGGTAAGCTCTCTGGAGCAGCTGGTGGTTCACTGGCTTCTCCCTCCCCCTCTCCTGGGCTTTCTTCAGCCTTGGTAGCTTGAGAGAGCCCAGCCTGAGCATTGCTGCTGAGGCAGTTTGCCATGGACACCGAGGTAGATGATGAGACAGAGATGTTCTTGTTGTCAATCTGGACTGTGACATCTCGAAAAGCCATCATGAGAGTGCTGCTGCTCTTGGGTAGGGTATCTGGCAGAAGCCCTTCCTCCTTCTCCTTGTCCTGCAGCTCAGCTTCTAAGTCTTGGTTTGGCTGCATGGAGCTAGCACTGAAGGTCTCCCTTATCTGGTATGAGCCACCATCTTGGAGTGAGCACATGGTCTTCAGGCTCCAGGTGCTGAGAGCATCATCAATAGACTTGGCCAGGGACTGAACTTGTTCCGTGAAGGAGTCCTCCAACTCGGTCAGTGCCCCACTGATGGTGGCTGGCAAAGATGGGGACCTCACCAATGGGATGCCTACAAAGTTGTACCCCTCCACCAGGGCTTTCTCAGCGGAGAAGCTCTCTGAGTTCTGGACCCGGACTTTCCTCAGAGAGATGCGGCGTGGCATGCGGCTCTCCAGCAGTGAGTTGCGGATCTTCTCAAAGTTTTTGCTGAGCTGGTACTGCCGGAAAGCAGTCTGGATGGTGCAGGCTGCCCTGCGAGATACCAGGTGACCGCCATATTTGTGCTCTAGCATTTCGATCTGAAAGACATAGAAACAGGAAATGTTATTTTTTGCTAATTGACTTCTGATGGCTTTCTGTTACCCCAGTTCCTATGCTGATTAGTCTGTAATGACTGTCAGAGGAATGTCAAACACTGAATTAGCTTTTTCCTGCACTGCCGTGTCCCTGATTTCAACAGAAGCCCCCCCACCTTTGGGCATGGCTGGCTAAAACATCAGTACTTTGAGCTTCCTCACAGCTGTAACATGACCATGCCTCTTCCTAGAACGGCAGCCATACAAGCTGGAGCCTGGAGGTGCCCTTTCCTTGTAGACCCACTTCTGTTGGCCTTTAGGGCAAGCTCATCACTGCAAATACAGTGTTCCAGCAGTGTGTCTTCCTGCTCCGAAGACAAAGCTGTGCTCTGGTAATGTCAAGCATCATCCCTTGTCTCAGGGTGTTACTAATGCTCCTCTACTCCTTAGTCACCTTAGGAAATACTCTCAGGGAAAGGAGAAACCATTCAGAAAAAGGGAAGAAAAGTTAATTTTTAAATGCAGAAAATGTTGGCTTGATCATAGGAACTGTTGAGAATCACCAGCTTGCATAGAAGTTAGTGGAGGCTGGGTTTGTTCCGTGTCTTTTAAAAAGCACTCTGAATCCCAAAGTGCCTGCCTTTCTGATATCTGAGTTTTTCAGGTGTCAGCCAGCAGCGAAATGAAAACTACCCAAGAAAAGAAAGACTTTCAGTTTTGAATGGTAAAAAAATATTGTTTTAAATGTTGAGACAAAATACTAAGAAGAAGTAGAAGGAGGATTTCCTCCATCCTGAGAGCTGGTAACCACAAACACACATGTAAATACATAGACTCACAGCTAAGTAGCACCTCAACAGGCTTCAGCAAAGCAAGTATGTATGGTAATTTCTCTTACATAGTCTAGTATTTATACTTCCTGGTAATCCCCTCACTCTTCCTCTGCAGCTGGGCCTTCACAAGCATGCTACAGGAGAATGTTAGATGACTTTGTTCCAGTGAGTGACTGATGGAGGACAAGAGGGACAGTGTGAAGATGATGGTGGATGATGGGACTGAAGACAAAAGAAGAATAAACTTGGAACTACACCCAGTGAGGTTTTGGCTGAACTATGAGCTAAACTCTGCATTTTGGCACTTTGTAGGGCAAAGCACATGTGCAGACTGTAGTGTATATATGTGTGTGTGCAGATGTGGAAAAGCCAAAAAAAGGTGAAGTGCAGCACTGAGAGTGCTGGTAAAATCAGTCCTGAATTAACAAAGGATTCACTACATCATTCATGTGGTGAGTATGAGCTCATTAGCAGATCTACAACTTGACCCTCGCTATGCCTTGCTGGCCCAGTACTCACAGGATGGAGGACTGAGCTCACAGAAGATCTGAGTTTAAGTGCAAACTGGTTTTGTAGTCAAAGTGAGACTGAGGCATGAGCCTCAGCTTGCAAAGTCATGTCATTGGCTTCCTTCTTCTTTTCCTTTTTTTGTAACACTACATGAGTTGCAGATAAAACCATCAGTGAGTGATCTACGTACAAGTGAAGGCCTGGAATGACAGCTGTGAGAAGTGCAAATCACCTCTGGTATCTTTCCAGTACTAACTCCTCTGGAAGTAGGGGAAGACAATATGACCTTGAGAGATGATGGGAACAGAGGAACAACACGACCCCAGACCTTCTGTCCCTGCACTGGCGTCATGGCTGCTGGAGTAAGTACTGAAGGCCTTATCCACAGGCACCCCATCACCTCAGGCAGCAACAGGTCCAGGGATCTTGCTGCAGTGGATGGGAGGCTGCAGTTTCTGGAAGGAGGGCGGAGGGGTGGGGGGAAGAGTAGCGCACTTCCTTTCATATTTCTCTCTCTGGAAATGAAGTAGGAACCCTTTGCCTTGTACTCAAACTTAAGGTTTTCTGTTTGCCTTGCCCTTGAATTGATGTCTGTCCAAAGCAAGCATCAAAGCCCAGCAGTGAGACATGCTAGCAATTTGCTTAGCAATGGGGTAGGCCAGTGCAGCTGTAGAAGCAGCTGGCTCAGACTTCTGCTTGCTCCCAGTTTAAAGAACATTGGCCTAGTACTTGCCCTGCAGCCCTCCCAGAAACGTTCTGCAGAACTGGTGCTAAAAATCACCCACACAATGATCATGGATTCATGTACATTCACTACAAGACCTGTCAGTAGGTTTTTTGGATAAACAAGGTCTCTGCTTTTCCCCATAGTTTGATGTGACAAGAAAGAGGAATACAGGGACAGAAAGAGATTCTGGGTAGCAAGCAGAAGGGTTTTACTTGGGTTCTTTTTCCTTCTTTCCAAAATGACCATCTTAAATCCCACCATAAAACCAGCACTCCTGACACATCTCTTCAGAGCTGGCCTCCCTGGAAAGAGACTGAGCTATCCCTTGGCTCTTCCCTTCACGAGGAAAGCTCATGCAGATAAATGCAAATTAAACCAGTAACCTGCACAGGCCCAACCCAGACAGTTATTACTGACAACTGACCATGAACACTTAATATAATGGTCAGGTTAATGAAAATGTAGAGCTAATTGTGTTGGGAGGGAAAGAGGAACAAATGGGAAGGACAGACACAGGTATCTGAGGGGCAGCATAATAGTAAAATGCAAAATAAGGCAGAAGGAAGAGCCTTACAATTAAATGAGGTTTCCAAGGAGGTGACAGCCATTCTGAAAACATGAATTTCATATACCTTGATCTTATTAGAGGCCAAGACAAGATGTCACAGATGTCACTGCTTATCTGAAGTAAAAGGCCAGTTTATCTCATGCAAGAACAGTTTCCAAAAAGGCAGACTTTAATAATTACTAAGAGGAGAGATCCTTCTAAAAGTCTAAAGAACAGTGCAAGCTGTCAGTACCTTGATGAAACATTGCCAGCTTTTTGCAGTCCATTATCTCAGTCCTCCCAAAGGGCTAAGGCATTACGGAGCAGAACAAGATGTAAAGTGAGAGGACTTCCAACCTAGCTTGTTCTCCAGCTCATACCAGGCATGCAAGGATGTGTGCGGCATGTGGTCCGTTGCTATCCGGCCCTGTCCAAAGCAAAGGCAGTCCTACAGCTCTTGCAGCTGGGATAACAAGGACCGGAGACTGGTGCAAAGGATGCTTGAGAAGACTGTCAAGGCCAGAAGCAGTACGTCCACAGACAAGTGCCCTCTCCACCTCTGCTTGGTAGGAGTGGGTCTCTGTCTCTCTCTCCTTGATACAGCCCAGCCATTTACTGTCTACTGATGTCTGAGACATGCTACCAAGTTGAGCTAACTGACACTCCAGAGGAATTAAAGATTTCACACAGCTGTGGCCTGTTTTCTTCCTCTCCAGAGGAGGAAAGGGCATCCATTAGCACCACAGCAGTCACAGGTAATGGAGATGTATGTCTGGCTTGCTGGAGGAACCTTCTCTTCCCATTTGAGAGGCGAGAAAGGCCAGACATGATTGGCCTTCTCTCACTCCTAATAAACCCTATGAATCACAAGTAATTGCCTACTTAAAGCTACTCTTCTCTGGGGAATTATCCGACAGCCGGTGCCAAAGCAAGAGAAAAGCAGGAGGGGGGCTGGGGAGATTTCAAAGAATAATTAGCTTAATACATTTCTGGGCCTCAATATGAACACTCAGCCTGAGCAATTCAGGCCTTGTGGCTGAATTAGAAATGGCTGGGAAATATCCATTGCCATGAGGGACTGCACATGAAAGGCGCTTTAACAAGGTCAGCCTAAGGCAAGCCAAAGTGCCAGGCCTGGATATGGCCAAATATTTGAGGTGCACACCCCACAGCTTTGTTGCCCGTAGGCATAAATTCAGAAATCTGCCATGAGAGAATGGGCCTGATCTTATTCTCAGTTAGCACTGGTTCTCCATTCAGGTTGCCACTGAGCATGGCGACATGCCACCATGTTAACAAGGAAAGAATCAGGCTCAGTGACAGCATCTGAGTCACTCAATTCAATGCATGCATTATAAAAAAATAAAAAGACAGACAGAGCATACATGTTCTCTGTCACCCACTCTTAACGCCTCTCCCTCCCACCAATCTTTCACAATGGAAGGACACTGCTATATGGGCCATGCGTTAATGGGACATTTCCCTCCGTCCATGGGACATCTACCATCCTTCAGCACTGCAGAAGTGTAACGACTGAAAGCATGCTCCTCTTTCCTGTGATCCCCTCCATTTCCCCAACATTACAAGAGTCAAAACATAGGGGAACTTCAGCACTTGGGTTTCCTCTCCAGCCTCCCAGCATAGTGTACTTCTGCTCTGTGTGTTGTCAGCATGCTCTGTTTCATGGGTTAGAAAACAAGGAGAGCCATTCCCCGCCCTGCAACCCTCTAGTATGATGCTGAGAGGCAATGGCTGGTAGATGACCTACACCTCCAAGCCCTCCAGAGGAGGCTGTACACTATTTTCCTTCCCCAGTCCTCTCCCAAAAGGTAAAAGTGACTTCAACTACACTGTAAGACTAAAAATGTCTCCTTCCACCTGTTTTTCTTACTCTAAGTTCTATTAATGCCTTACAATTTTTGCTATGACTAGGAAACTACTGGGACAGTGCTGTGAGGGTCCTATCGCCCTTATTCCCATTCAAGAGAACTGCCTTACAAGTAGATTGATAGGAATACTTAAGAAAACACATACTAGAGTGCAAGACTGGAAGAATTAATACTCTTCACTCCTTGAAAATCTCCCCTTCCAGAGCTGGAGGCAATCCACTGAGGATATCCATCAGGCTGGAGGAGCACACAGCACACATACTTTAAGCCCCTTTTGCTGTGAGAAAAGTGGTTTCACCTATGACAGGCTAAGTCCCTGCAAGGTCAGTACTGTGAGGCACTAGAATTTAATGAACGAGCAGTTAACATGTCTCTCTGTCTCACATGCATCCAGGGCAGGTCTGGCCTCTGCTGCAAGAACAGTGACAGGACAACATGGCCTTAAAGCTAAAATAATGCAGGACAGACACTCCCCAAGACAAATCGGAGCAGCTCTAGGACATCAAGGAGGCTTAGCCCATATATAGCAGCCAAGATCTTGCCCACCCTGAGGATATGTCGCATTAGTTTGTGAAGCCAGTTAATTAGTCTCTTCCCATGGTCTGAAGCAAGAATTCCATCTGAGTTGAGTATGCAGTATTTTGAGAAAGACAGAGCTAAAGAGCCACGGTCTCTTTTCTGCTTGGGAATTTATTGGGCTATTGATCTGACATGCACACTTAGGGACAGCAGCAAAGCCTTGAGGGAAGTGGCAGAGAGATGTTCCAGAAGCAGGAGCTTCTTCTGTGGAAACCTCATTAGCCAACACCCTTCATCTGGAATAGCACAGTTCCCACTGAATCCTCCCACTGAAAGTAATCTGGACACTGTCACTAAATGTTTGCTTGTCTTCTTCATCTCACATACTGCAGGGTCTGCATATCAAACAGCCTCTGGTTGAGCTGCCATCCCAGGGAAGTCGGAAACGATTCTTTAGGTTTTGTTTTGCACAACAGCATTCCTAGGCTGTAATTTACAGAGACACAGGGTAGTGAGGGGCATGTTCCACCTCATTGCCTTTGAGTGAGGAGGCCAGCTGCTATTAGCCCCCGTTCTGCGATCCCCTGCTGGGAGCCTATCAGGACATGCATCTAGAGATGGATACACTTGTGCTCTGGAGCTAGGCTGTAGCCTTGGGCACAGGAGGCAAGGCCTGCAACTTCAAGAACTGAATCTTTTTCTCTCAGCCTGGTAAACCTGCCTGTCTCTTCAGCATCCATCGCTGGATTGAAGGCAGTCATGGTACCAATACACAAATACCATGATAAGACACAGCGCAGGATACTCACTGAGTAAACCCCACTTCCCCTGAAAGCTCATGCTTTGAAGAGGCTATCGTGGAACTGCACTGGGGGCCTGCCCAGTGTGATCCAAGAGGGCAAGATGGCTCTCAGAGACCTCTCCCATGAGGGTGGTCTTTTGGGACAATCAGTTGCTGTGAGCCCTACAGGTACTGTACGCTTGTGAGCAAGGCAGTATCTCTGGATGCCGCAGCTCTTGGCTGCCCACAACCTGTCTCTAAGTCTACAGTCACAAGTGAGTATCTGGGTCCATTTTGGACCACAGAACCCAGGCAACAAGGAGCAGAGCCTTGTGAGAAAGGGTGTTGCAGTCAGAGGTGGGGAAGCTACTTCCTCCATCAGCCCCACAGAGCCAAAGGGCCAGGCCTGCTCAGGCAGGGCGAAAGCTCAAGGTCAACAAAAGGCTGAAGTATTTGCTGAAAGACTCCCACCACAGTGCCAATGCAGTCCCACCCACCCCGTCCCCTTCTCCCACAGCCTGAGGAGGAAGCCTCTGTACCTGTTTATTCTTTAGGTCAAGGGAGAGCTCATAATCGGAGGCAGCTGCATGGGAACACGAGGCCGTCCCTTTGCTGCGCTGCACTCTCACTGGGGAGCCCGTGTGGTGGAGGCTCGCCTTCTGCACCAGAGGGGAACACCCCGCTGCCTGCTCTTCTTGGAGCTCCGCATGCTGGGCTTTTAGCGTCAGGGTGTCGGACCTGCCTTCCTGGCCACTCTGTCTGCCGGCCTCCTTCGGATCCTCCGTTTCACACCCGGCTTTCTTGCTTGTGGAACCGCTGGGATCGTCACTGTGAACAAAACGCAACGTTTCGCTTTTTTTATTTGTTTTTATTATGTTTTGTTTATGATTATGTTTATTGTTGTTCGCTACAGTCATTCACTGAGCTGCATTTTAAATGTTTAGGAAGCCTGGGCTGTGAGGGGTCTCTCTCAGTGATGGATCAGGACTCTAGGTTGATGCAGCCAAAGCCCTGGTCCCTCTCTCCCTAAGAGCAGGCACCTGAGCTGCACACACTGCATGAACCAGTCCTGTGAATCCCGGAGCTGCCCGGCTGCCTCTGCTTGAGGTGCTGCAGTTAGAAGTGAGGAGCCAAGGAGGGTGTCATGGCCTACGGACATGTCTCCTGCTCTCTGGAGTAGCTAGCAGCTGGCAGTCCCCCCTATGCCCTTGCTGCCTACTGCCCAGCATCTCCTTGTGCATCCCAGAGTCCCATTTGGCATGGGGCCTGGATCCTAAGGATCCAGTTTTCCCCTGGAGTTTCTAAGGGCATGTGGGAATTGGGGCAGTGGCAGCTGAACGTTGCAGGGTTTCCAGAGGAACTCTTGCAGAGCTCAGGGTATATAAATGCAACAGAGCCAGCCAGCCCTGAGGTCCTGACTCTTCAAAGCATGTCTGCAACACAGCCATAGCAGGCTGCAGAGCTTCCATGAAAGAAGCCATTTCTTTCTGACCCACAGATTGCTGTGCCACTGAGATCTTGTGGAGCAAGGAAAACACTTTTCTCCTGTCAGCCACAGCAGTAAGTGTGTGAAGCCAGGGCCTGACAACAGTGCACTCTAAGAGAGCTGACACGCTGCCCCAAGCAGGATGGGATTAGCGTAGGTCTGATCCATTGAAGTCCTGAGGAAGCCTGTCGTTAACCTCTCTTGCCAAATATTTTCCAAAATCATCCAATTTCAAACAACATTTTGGTATTCTGGGGGAGTGTTTGAACCGTGAGAGTGTTTGTTTGTTGTTATATTAGTCTCCTTCCAAGTGGCTGCAGAGGAATAATATATGTTTTCCAAGAGTGTCCTGGCCAGTCTGCATGGACTCTGGGTTCTACTGCACCGTGTACACCAGATACAGCTCCACTGGTTTCCAGCGGATGAGTATTTAGCTGACAGCAACATCTAGTTTGGAAATAATTACTACAGAACCAATGCATTTAATTTCATTGAAACCAAGGATATGTACTGCCTCCCACATTTAAACACCATTAAATTATTTAATTCACTTCCAAATCCCATTTTTTTCTCTTGGATTTGCTCCACATACGACCAGTTCTGCTATCATCTAGATAAAAAATCATTTTATGATTGGTGTTGGTGTCAGAGCAAAATCAGGGAAATTAGATATGATTTTCTGTAGTGCCCAAATTACTTTAGAAGCATTTAAGTCTCATTTTCGAAAGTGCTGTAAGCATTTATGAGCCCAAGTCTTCTAACTGTAAATAGACTTTGCCTCCTAAGCCTCGGAGCACTTCTGCATACTTACTAGTACTTCAAAAGGAAGTTTATTCTCTCCAATGGCAGCTCTTCTGTTCAGTAGATTTAACAGTCAAATTTAGAAATATTCCCACAGTTTCTAAAAGGGCTCCAAATCAGATTAGTCAAAGACAGTACCACACCTTCAGAACTAAGAAAGATGAAGGATTTAAAGGTAGAAAGTTTGTCCTTTTATACACATGCATGTAGTCATCAGTTAGACTTAAAAAATAAATCCACAGAAGAAACGAGTCTCTTACATAAATGCTATATAACTAACTTTATCAAAGCATATTAAGATGACATTTGCATAACCATCAATCAGGAAATACTACCATTAAAATGAGCCATAACACTCTTCTTTTAGGTAGTATACCTTACAAAATCTTTCCTTGTTCTATTCTTGATACTATATAATTGAATACTTTTTGCTACACCTGAAGATGTACATGTGAAGTACCCATTTTTAACTCCTTCTCTTCTATGTCCATCCACATTGCAGGAAACATTAATAAAAGACTTTTCCCTTACAGCTCTCACTGTAACATTTTTATTGTCAGCCCCTGTTCTATACATTCTCATTTTAACCAGCAGAGCAGTAATTTTTATCCTCAGCTCAAGAGGTGGCCAGGTGACATAGATTTGATCATGTTTTCATTGAAGTGCATGCCAAAAGCCTCACAAGTATTTCAGTGGGAAACAGACCGTGCCCTACAAAGCAACTTCAGCTAGACACATAAGCTCTGATTCAGCAAGACACATAGCACAAATCGCTCTGCTGAGTCAAGGCCACAGTGCACGGTGTGCTATGCAGACTTTCTTCAGGGCAGATCAGGGCCCGAGGCAGTAGACTAGGGAGCTAGTTGACTTCCCTTGGAGCATGAATGGACCCTAAATGCCAGCAAATATTCCCTGACATGATGGTCCTCTAAACACTTGCACATATGCTTAACTCTGTTTTTCTGAGGACCTCCACTGACTGCTCATGGTAGAACGTGAAGCGTGGGCCTAAGAGTTTGCAGCGTTCAGCCTCATTGCTCTGTAAGGCTGTACATCACCTCTAGTATATGCTACCTGTTTGGTTTTCTGTCGCACGCAGTTTGGAGTCTAAGCGCGTAACGTTCATAGTGACAGGATATCCTGCATGCACTGCTAATATAGAGGAAAAACCAGCAGGCTTTGGAGGATCGCAGAATAATCTAGGCAGGGAGGGAAGACTGGAGGTGTCTATTCCAACTCCCTGCTCAAAGCAGGGCCATTTTCAAAGACAGATAAGGCTGATCTGGGCCTTCAGTCAGTCAACTCTTTAATATCTCCAGACATGAAAATTCTCCAGGCTTTCTGGAAAGCCTTGTCAGGGCCCTTAGTGCACTAGTAGACCTTAGTGGCCTGACGACCCTCACCTGGGGCCCCCACAAGTATCCCCTCACAGTTCCCCCTTTTCAGCCCAGCCAAATCAGTCAGTCCCTGCCTCAGCAACGCTGTAGAATGCTGGTCTCCAGCTCTGCCACAGCCTTCCCCTGTGCATGGCCATCGACACACTTGATCTGGATTCTGACACGCAGGCTGACTCCCCAGCTTGACCTTGGACCTGCCTCATCACCATGGACCTACCCATTGATGACTGGGCTGTGTCGGACCCTAGGTAACCCTCCCTGGACCTGATTCTTACCCTGGCCAATGAGGCAAAGGGTGTTGGACCAACCCAAAATGCTCTGAAGCCCCTTTAACCTCAATAGGCATTTAGGTTATTCCTCAAGACACAGGAGGGCCCTAAGACTGCAAGCACTAAGCGCACCCATTCAGTCACAGATGTGTGCAAAGCACCACCAAGCTCAGTGTTCCTGCTCACAGTGCATAACATAACTGAAGCCCCTAAAGTCACTGTGCTAGGATAAGGATGTAAGCTAACAACATGTACACATATAACCTTGCCTTTCTCCTCCATGCATGCTCTGAGCCCAGTGAATACAACCATACAGAATGTATTGTGCTTATACATGGAATTTTCTGAGGGTCAAAATTCGGTCAAATCTAAACCAGATTCCACTGAAGCACTCAAAGGCATTTTTCAGCTAGATGTTTCTATGCTAAATATAAAATTTTTAACCCCCTGCTGGTTTGGCTGTTGTGCTGTTCAGAAAGCAATAGCAAATACTCTTGCTGAAGTGGGAATAGTTTCTACATGTTCTTTTGTGAAGAAAAAAAAAAAGTGGAACCAGTTTTACTAAATGGGGAAAAAATCTCCAAAAAGAAAAGACAAACTGCTGTGGTTTAACCCTGGCTGGTAATTGAGTACAACGTAGCCACTCGCTCACTTCCCCCTCACCCAGAGGGATGGGGAGGAGAGTTGGAAAGGAATGTAAAACTCGAGGGTTAAGATAAGAACAATTTAAGAATTGAAATAGAATAAAAATGAAAGAACAATAATAACAATGATGACAATAACAGTTAGAATGAAAAGGGGGAGAGAAAGAATAAAATCCAGAGGGAAAAGAAGGAACACGAGGTACACAACGCAACTGCCCGCCACCCGCTGACCCCAAGCAATGGCCTGCCCGCACCGGTCAACCCCCCAGGTATGTATATATATACCAAGCACGAGGCCCCATGGTATGGAATATCCCTTTGGCTAGTTCATGTCAGCTGACCTGGTTATGTCCCCCTCCAGTACCTTGTGCCCCTCCAGCCTTTTCACTAACAAGGCCTGAGAAACCAAAAATTCCTTGACTTAGCATAAATATTACCCAGCAGCAACCAAAAACATCAGTGCGTTACCAACATTGTTCTCACATCAGAGCCAAAACACAGCACCGCACCAGCTACTAAGAAGATAATTAACTCCATCCCAGCTGAAACCAGGACACAAACCTAATTCACCTTTGGGTGAGGGACTAAACCTAGGAAATTTCAGTTTCAGCTGGTAAACTTCAGTGACTTAAAAGCAATGGAAAAAAGGGGTAAAGACAGGGTTTGCTTAGCAGCCTGAATGGTACCATTACAGCCCTGTGGTTCCACTTAGCACCCTCTATCCCTCCCAGGTTTACTCCCATCTTGAACTTGTTTCTGAGGAAGTCTTATGGGGAGGCCTCTTCTCTGTTGTCCAGTAGTAGTGACAAATGAAGCCCCCATATGAGAGACAAACACACTGCTAAAGATCAAAACTGATGCTGCAGTGAAATATAGGCTAAAATCTTAATGAACCTGTTTTTTTCCCTCTGTCCTGAGTGACACAGTTGATGTGCATTGGTAGACAACAGTTTTTGCTGATAAGTGAAGGCTCAGGAGCTATTATAATCATAATAACAAAAAAACCCCAACAGTAAGAAAATTAAGTAGGGCAACGATAGATATTACAGCATGGAAGATCTCTCGGAAAAAAATGTTACAAAGTAAATCACAGCAATCCACTTGCTTTCTCTTGGCCAATGACCAATCAGTCTCCCTGGCTGTGGGATAAAGGAAGGGAATGGAGCTATTGCATGTTGTTTCTTGGATGAGATAATTTCTCTAACCACTTGTAATAATTAAAAGTCCCATGCGGAATCTAAGGTGTGAGTCCCAATGTCCTGGTCAAACCGCAACTAGGTTAATTTAGTTCTGCATCCCAGCATCACCCTTGCAGTTTCAACTGCAATAAGTGTTCTTCAATTGCTGTCCTAAAGTATCATATACCACCATCTTTCACAGTTTTCACAGCTACTCCTGCATGATAAATGAAGCAATTTTCTGCTAGTCATGCAATCAGGTAGGGAAGGTTTGTAATGTCTTTGAATTCTGTTTGATTGGAAGTTGTAATATTAATGGAAATCACTTGCAATCAGATAAAAAAGGAAAACTACAAATTCAGCTGTTCTGTTGTTCCCAGGTGTTCCGACATTATTTTTATGACCCATAGCAACTAGCTTAGTCATTATTACAAATAGATGTGATCTACCGTAGAAAACATCTCTCAAGTTTCAGGTATCTCCTGCTACTTTTGCACTGCTGACTTGTATATGCCTGCTGCAGACAAAAATCAGTTTTGTTAATAAAGAGGGTAACTACAGACAATCCAACTCAGGACTTATATAAAACACTGTATCTAGTCTAGCATTTCCAAACAGGGATATCAGGGTTCTGAACTGAACCCTAGTGTTTGTTTCAAGAAAGCAGGATGGTGAAAAAGCTCTCACTGAGACAATTCAGCTGGGCACCCATAAATATTTTTGTCCAGCGTAGGTAAGTGAGATTTCTGATATTCAGCTTCTATGTGCAGATTTCTCAGGAAGATTTTCTATAAGGAGTACACTGAGGGAAAGATGTAGGGAGATGATAGAGGAAAAATGGTATTATGTAGAGGTCTTTTTATTGTTTCCTTTTTTCTCACTTCCAGGTATTTTGGAAACCTAAAGCCCAAATCAGTGATAGTAAGTACATTATCAAACCAGAGAAGCCCATCAGCCCATTCCTAGTAGTATCAGCTCCCCAAGTCTGTACAGAGTTGTCATATCATACTCTGTCCTGGGAGAAATTTGACTGCTTTTCAGTTCCTACAGCATCAGGATGGTGCACTTTCTTGCATACTCCTTACCACCTCCTTGATGGTGGAAACACACACCTGTGCTTCCAACTGCCTGCTGAAGCATGGTTATCTGTTGGATCTTGACTGTCAACTTGAACGTTCCCATATCTGATGACTCAAGAAAGAACATGCAGCCCCTTATCCCCCAAATACTTCAAGACAATTTCAAGCTAGACCTGTAGGCAGGAAAACAGAAAATGGATGCTCTAGACATTACATTCCATTGCACCACTGTCAAATACCAGATTCAGTTCATGGTCTACAAGTAATTTTCAGAGCTCTCAGAAAGGTGTTTACAGGGTAGCCGAGTAACTAAACAGGGCTCTAGGGCCAGGAGAACTACTCAAGGACAGTAATGTTAGTCCTGTAAGAAATTAAAACAGCTTTCTCACTGATCACTCCAGAGCTACACAGTTCCCATGTGGTCAAGACACAAAACTCATTTCTTTGCTCCTTCTCTCCTACAAGAAAAAATATTGCAGATAAATAAGAGCAATAACAGAGTAACGAAAATAGCAGTGGCTCTTCTGGACTCGGATAGTGGTATAAGAAATCAGACACTCAAGAAGAGGATGCTCAGATGCCCTGCTGGAAGCTACAGTGGTCATGCAATCATCTAGCTAACTGGATAGGAGGAAGCTATGGATGTCAGGTGTTAGCAAAAGTACTACAGAGGCTGGTCTCACCTCCTCTTTGTGTCCTTGTGTTACTCCAGGAGAAGACCACACCACTGTTTTGTATGTATAACTTACCAAATGCCTTCTTCATGGTGTTCAAGGTCAGTGTGCAGGACTGTGACCTGTAACTGAGGCAAAGACTACACGGACTAGTTGTGAACGACCACAAAAATTTATGAATCCATTTCACAGAGGTCCTTTTGAGGATCAGTTGGTTATTGTATATATGCTCTAAAGTGCTGTAAGCTATTAGTATTATCATGGCTTTAGAGCTATGTGAGACTTCAAAGCTTCAGAGATGCCAGGATAAAAAATCCTTACAGTGCCATATGGAGAATTAGAAAAAGAGGTCACTAGCTAATGTCAAGAGAACAGAGTCCAGATCCCAAGTCTGCAAGAACCTGTGCTTCCTCTGTCTTAAGACATTTCAGCATTTCCCCTGTCCTTTCTCCTCTCCCTACTCAGAAAAAAATATAAAATCAATTGCTGAGTTAGCAGGGTCCAAAGTGCCTTTTCAGTTTATTTTATTTTTATTTCATTTCAGTGTTCCCTAAGGATACCCATAACATATGGTGAATGGGCTGATCAGAATTTGATAAGAACATGGCTGAGACAGGCTCGGTAATATATTATGGGATCTTTTCAAGGTTCAGAGATTTCTAACGTGCTGGGGGTCTGAGTCCAAAAGAATTGCTTCTTATTTGCTTTTAAGTTCAGGTTTTAGAGTGACTTGGAGGCAGTGTTCTCTGGGAGCATGCTGAAAATGATGGAAGGCAAAAGTCTCTCCTGCCAGAGAGACAGAGAACTTGGAACTTGATCTTGGCAAATCATCCCCTGCCAGCCAAGCTGCAGCTTTCTCAGACAGTCTCCCCCAACAGAGACAAATATAGGAACACGATTCTGATTTTGTCTACATTCACGTAACACCTTGCAAAGCAGTGGCATCAAGCCATCTTCTCACACTAGTTTTACCCGAGAGGAATTAATGATAAAGCTCATTACCCATCCCAGAACATATCATTTGTTTCATAAAAAGGCTGGCACACACACCTGTAAAATAGATTTGACAGTACAGTAAGGTAAATATATTGGAAATCAATTATATTTAACATTCTTTAGCAAGGACTGAACCAGGCAACATCTTTTCAACATTACTTAAAGTGGTTTTGGTGGCATGTATATTGAGCTGACAGAAAATTTAATAATAGTACCAAATGCCTCATGTCCCGCACAGTCCAACACGCCAAAGCCAGGGCCTCCATTTCAGATTTGGTGTTTAAACATGATCCCCATGTGCTGTGTAATTTCCACATTGTTGTGTTGTTGTGCCTTTTGCTACAGAACAGTACTACAGGAGCTAAACTTTTCTGATGCACCCTGTGCCCTCACAGTGCAAAGATGATTATCCAGGTGTCAGTCTGGGCTGGCTGCGTGTCTGATGTACAGGCTCTTTATGAGTAACTTCAGCCACCTGCAGCCTAGGATCTCTGCTTTTTTCATGGACACAATAGGCTCCTCCAGAGGGTGACTTGGAACAGCCGAGGCAGCTCCCACTGCCTGGGAAGTGGGATCTGTGGTACAAGGCTGGCTGTGCTGGGTGGTGTGGTTGTCACGCAGATTTTTTTCTTATAGTTCCTACATGTGTCTGGGTGACACCTCAGAATGACACTTGGGTCACCTCTCTGGCATGACCCTCTTTCCTCCTCCCTTCCCAGTCATGCCTCCTGTTTCACCATCTGCAGGAGCACAGGGCTCGGTACTTGATGCCCCAGGCTGGCTGCTGTGCTGTCTCTGCAGGCTAGACTAGGAGGTCCCACAGTCTGTCCACTGCAGAGGGGGTTACATGTGGCTGTGTCAAACAGGGCACCTGTGCTTATCACTGAGGTGTGAAAAGCACCAAGCAGACAGTGAAGGCATAGAGGGGCCCTGCTCTGCAGGGTTTAATTACTTTCATTTTAACCCCAGACCTCTCTTGCCTCTGCAATGTTTGGTAAACACGACCTTTTAGAGAAGGAAAAAACAGATGGCATCCTGCATTAGTGTAACTGCCTGCTCAGCACCCCGGGAAAGAGAAACTTGGCTTCTCAGCAGCAGTCTTTCTGCCACTTCGACTCAGATCTCTTGGCTCCTCATCCCTGAGGCAGGTTTGAACATCACCAAATTCGCTGACAAAAGCCTGCCGGTGCAATCATGCAGAAGATAGAATTTCACTGCTAAAATGAGATGAATTCAGGGCTGGGAGGCAGCAGAACCTCTACAAGGCAAGGAAGCCTTGCATATCCCCTCAGCCCGTTGCTCTCCTATTACAGCTGCCTGTGAGATGGGTGAGGGACACAACTTTTGACATTTATAGACCTAGGCAAGGGCTTCTGTGGTCATCTTTTCCCACCTGTTGTGACAGACCCTAGGTTGGACTGCAGCTCTGGGTTCCTTCCTAAGGGACCTTACCCTAAGGGATCAGGGTAATTGATTTCTGATGGTAGTGAGTGAGCTTCTTCACAGGAAGATCTTTGTGTAACCCAGATAAATTTTGTTTCTGTTCTCTAGTATCTCAGCTGTTTCATCTCTTATGATCACTGCAGCCCAGAAGAAGACCGCTGCTCATGTCAAACCAAGCAGAAGGAAGCCCGGTCTTCCTCAGCATAGAGTAACACAGCCTCAAATCACCATCCTCAATATAGACAGTCCAAACACCATTCACCAGACAGGAAATCAGATATGATCCAGATTTTAACTTTGGCAGTATGTTCAGATCTAGGATTTTGGGTTGGCCTACGGCAGAAGACCAAAACAAAACCAGCATGGTTAGCGTTCCTTCCTCCTTTCTCCAATCCAGTGGCCACCCCCACAGCCTTATGCAGCAGATACAAAGATCTGCTTTTCCAAGTTCTAACCTATTTTGTCACTGCTGCTTCACTCACACTCTGATCCATTTCATGTCACTTCTCTTCCCTGAGGCCTTCTTCCCTTTTCTACATTCCCCCTTTCAGAAAACAGGGTGACTTAATAACTTACACATTTGGTCATACAAGCTCATATACCCCTAGGGCCACGTAAACTTTTCTTCCCTATGAAGAATGAAAACCATTCCCATACTTATACTTCATACTCAGACATGGACCTTTTGGGGCAAGATCATTAAGAAAAATAGAAGTTTGCCTTGAAACAACCAATCCTACAACATGTTTGAGCAAACTATAGCTGGTGCTGAATAGCATTATGCCAGTGGATTGCACCAAAGTCAGTGGAGGATCTAGCCTAATACGCTATTTTTAAAGACAATCTAACATGCTTATCAGATCCACTTGTGCTGTAACAGCACAGCAATACTTTTCACAATGCCATTCTGCACCATCCATTTTTGTGCATCTTGACCTAGCACTATCACATTAGTGTATTCTGGGAAATCTCAGGCATCTGTTGTATCTCGCCAGTCATCCCCAAAGACATGCAATAGAGTATCAGCAATGTGTACACAAGGTAGCCTATCCCCATCTTCCCTCTTTCCCCAAAAGACGGAATGAGAGAGATTGCAGTCAACCCAGATACACAGGCAAAAACAGCAGCGTCACAACCTGTTTACAGGAAAGCAGCAACATACCAGTGGGGGACATGACATCGGTGACACATGGCTCTAGTCACTAGACAAATACAGATCCCAGTGGGACGACGGTACGATCTCTGTGTGCCAAGAACCAAGGTGCCAACCAGAGATGGTTAGAAGTTACTAGAACACACTTCCAAATGGTGTGGCCAGTGTTACGTTTCCTCAGTCTCAGAAGCAAAATCTTACTGAACTCAGCTCCTGTTTATGTCTTGATACTTTTCTTCAGCATGATGTTTTCTCACAGAAGATGACATGGTTTCCAGCTCTTCTGCAGTTTCTGAACAGGCCAGCTGACAGTTTCAAAATCTTCCAACTTTTTTATACCCTCTCTCTTAGCTATCTAGCTGTTTGCAGAGCCTAGATAAAGTGGCCTGAGCAGCTGTACAGTGTGCACCTCTTCAGCACCTCAGACTCTTCAGTTCTTCCTGGAGCATAAGAAATTCTGCCAGGGCCACATGTGGAAGAATGAACTCTGGACACAGACATGTTTTTCCAAAAGGAGTGGTTATTGTATTTGAACACAGAGCCTGCCCCATGGGGGTGGTCAGAAGATGAACCTGCATAGCAGTGAGTTAGTGTTGCAGAGCACAGAAAAGATAAAAGGCCTTTGGATTGACATCATACTACAAGAAAAAGTGTAATAAAAGGTCACAGCCTCATTGCTATCACTGCCAAAGAATACTGGCATGAAAAGGAATATTCCAGCCAAGGGACCTGCTCATTTATCTCCTGTTCACATGTTCTTGTTCCCTCCAGTTTCTTCTTTCATTTACACTATTTTTTAGCTTCCTGCTTTTCCTGCTCCTCTCCTGTCATTCTCCTTCTCTGTATAGCATGGTTGCCATCCATTTTCCTTACAGTAGCACTGTTTTATTCATTGGGATGAGTCTGTATCCCTTTCTTTCTCAGTGGCTTTTTCCATCTCTTTGCCTTCTCTGTCTCTACCTTGTAAGCCATGAACAAGTGTGTGGACAGAGGGTCCAGAGAAACCATCCGTCCAGTTCAACAGAACACACCTTAGTGTACAAAAGATCTGCAATGACCCAGTTTTGGGGGTGAGTGCATCTTGACTAATGCAGATCAGGTCAGATGGTATCAGTAGAGGATTAGAATGAAGGGTGTGAGCTCCACCACAGTCCATCCGCTATTACTTCATCAACTGTCTGTGCCCGTTTTCTAGTGCTAGATACAGGACTATTTCCACAGCTGGCATAGCCTCTTCTCATGCATCTCTGTGGTGTTATCTCACAGAAAATACAGGATACAGTAGGTGTTTATGTTGCATTCCACCAGTACCAAGAAGTTGCCATGTTACCAGCATGAAATTCTTTGCAATATAGGAGAGAGAACACGAGGATCATCTGCAAGCCATGAGTGATTCACCTAGTATTAAAGCAACTAACTGATCTCAATAACTGCTGAAAGTAGCTCCCACAACTGTAAACCTGGCCATGATTGATTGTCTTTCACTGACATTACCAGTGCTGTGTCCCAAGAAAAAGCAAGCACTGCCACATGTGGGAGAAGAGCACCTGAATCCAAGTCTGAATTCCTCAAGTGTAGGACTCACGTAAACAACAGAAGAAACAGGGGAACAGGAAGGACTGGAAGACATAATATGTGGCCATGTAATGGCTGGGTACAGCTTCAGGCTCTCAGAAAATATGTCTGACAGGTATCTTTGCAGTTTCAGAAAAGGATACTTCAGACAGGTTTTCTTTGGCCTCTCTCTTCTGCCGTCTTCCTGCTTCCTGAAGAAAGGTGTTGATACAGACGAATAAAGCAAACAATGTGACAAGGTGATTCCAGTTTCTGTCACATTTTTTTTCCCCCTGTTGAACAGCTCATCTATTCCTCACTATACTTCCCCACCCTCATGTTCTACAATCTTGCCTGAAAGTGGTTGCACCAGCTGTTGGAGAAAAGGAGCAGAGAAACGCCTGTGTGGGAGATAGTGCCAAAATGTTCTGGTGGATCCCTTTAGAGGACTGACACACTGCATCTGAAACTCACCTCCTGTTTCTTTGGAAGCTTCCAGAGCCATTCCTTCCAGGTCATAGTACCAGAAGAATTGCCAACTATACCTCCCTGCAAGAGATTCCCAAGGTTGTTGGTAACTATGATGTTAAGGATGTTCTCTAAAAAATTTTTTGCTTACAATTGTGTTTCCATATTTCCCCTAAATCTACATGCACTGAACATCTTTGTGGTTGTGGACCTAGGCTCCTGCAAAGCAATTAAAGCTGCTAGTCCAGACTGTACAAAACACCCATAAAAAGCAAGGAATCTACTCACACTCAAGTTTAGGATGAGTTCAAATCTGGGTCTAGACATCAACTCCTCATCCACATCTCTGTGTCAGACTAAAATCTAAACTCTGACAACTGTGAGCCTGGGGAATATTTATGTGGTCTTTACTGAGCCATCCCTGCCTGTTTACAGCATCCCTACAACCTCCAATCGTAGTATCTTGAACAGGATTATTAAGTCTACAGGGAGGAAAGAGTAAGAAGTAGATGAGCTGTTAAGAAGCAGAAAAAATCCTCTCTTTATGCCTGTGACCTCAATAAGGAAAAGAAATGAGAAAAGGAGCACAAACAGGATGCACTAACAAAGCAGAAATGTTGCTCAAACTTCTCTTGTGTGTTTTCAGAAACAGTGCTGTGGAGGACTTTAGCATGAATGAAAGAAGTCAGACTGAAGAACTCTGTATATAAAGTTGTTTGTGCTCAGAGCACACAAGGCACAGGCCATGGGTGTAGAAGCTTGCTTTGCACTGGCATGTCCAGGTGCTGTAAGCCTGACCTGGAGTGTTCTGCATTAATAATCTGAGAAGAATTCATCCTCCACGGTCCACTAATTGTAAGAGCTTGCACTTGACACTGCTAGCTGGGGGCCAGTTAGTCAGAGTTGTTATGCTGTTTTGTGTGGTAGGTTATAGATTTGATTTGATACAGACTAGAACCATCGTGCTTCACACCTGGGCCAGGGCCACTGAGTACCTCTGAGCTGTGAGGAAGCACTGACCTCCAGATTATATGTCCAATATCCTGAGAGCAATCCCAAACCAGAAAGGCTAATTTCCCATTTCATGAACTGGATTTGCATTCTTTCTGTAAGGCAAGGTCAATCTTTCACAAGTTCAGACAAAATGATGAGTAGCTCAGTTGTTTTTCAGTAATGCTTGAAGAGTGATGGATACTGGCGGAAAATCATCATTCCCCACCTGTTTGTCAAGATGCTTCAGTGGTATCTAAAAGGAGAATCAACTTGGGGAGCAGTTCTCATCAACTTCATGGGCTTCACCCTTAAGGGTATTGCATTCACAATCCAAGCAGTCTTGTGGATTTCTCAGGAGGATCTAACTGTCAGTGGACCTAGAGTGACCCAAGGGCAAAGTGAGAGCTGTAGTGGGAGAAGAAATACTCCTGGGTTACAGCAGTGGGGAGCCAAAGAGGGATGTGATGCTGCGAATGTGCAGTGGATAATATTCATGACTCTTTTGTGCCAGTGCCTTCCAGCGTGACTTCAAAGGATGAAGAACAAATGCACATTCAATGGAAACAGAAAGTTCACATAAAGAGACATAAAGAGTCAGAGACAGCAGACCTCCAAAAGGAAATAAGATTTTGCTTTTTAACCATGTGTTGCTTAGGGTGCAGCATACTCTTATGCAGCTCGGAGAGCTGGGAAGAAAGATGTTTGAAGGTTTGATTTCAAAGAACTGTCCAAAACCTGTCCATTCACTTTCACAAAGAACTGTCCAAGCACCTAAAGGACCTCTCCCAACAAGAATACATATTTCCATTTGAGTACTTTGGTAAGTCAGAAGCGGGGCAAGAGGGAATTTCCCCAGAACTGCGAGGAAGGCTGGCTTGGAGATGTGTCCAATGGCTTACATTTCTCCTTACCACTAACTGGTGCTGCAATGCCAGGCAGTAACCAATCTGTGACAGCAACTAATCCAGCAGGCACTTTGGAAATGAGTATACAGCTGTTTGAAGTCTAAACTATATTGAGTTACAATTTAATTGGTCCATAATCATTAACACTTGCCAGTTGCACTATTTGTGTTTCAATCCTGATCTAAGCAGCAGTCTCCCTACTGGAAAGTGAGGAAAAATTATGGGAAAATATGAGCAGAGCTTGCCCAACTTTTCCATAGATGTTTCCATAGATGCTTCAGACACCAGCCCTTCTGCTCAGGACACATAGAAGCCCTTCCAGAAGACTGTTCAGATCTCTGACCTCTCCTCTTCCTGGGAGGACTTTTTGTCTCCTTTGCCTTAAAAGCAGGTCAGGTCTCATCTGCACGTCTTCCAGATAGGAAGGACCTTCTCTATCCCACAAATGTAGGTGGAACATCCTCCCTTCCCAAAGAGCTATCTGGGATCTGATCCTGCCCTTCACACAGTCCCACCCAGTCTCCTTCGTGACATGATCCTTTAGCCTTCCGGTGCTATCCCCATGTCCACTGCCAAAGTGGAGCAGCCCCAGGCACTTAAACTTGTACATAGAACTTTTCCCACCACTGGAGCAGAGGTGATTTTCTGCTGATTTCCTATTCAGCATGGCAGGCGAGCCAGAGGCAGGCTCCGAAAAGCCTATGAAAGGCAATTGAATGAATATACTGTTCCCTCCAATTGTGACTCCATCATTTCCTCTCATTACTCTAATAGAAACAAATCTTTCTCATCTCAGCCCTATTACCCCACACAAAGGAAAATGGTATGTAATCCTGTTAAAGCTGGGCTGCTGCTGGACACATTTTAAGGTCATTGTTCTGGGATGCCAGTCTCCTCTGTGTGAGACTGGGAGAAGTGGGAAATGCAATTACTAGGCTATTCAAATCCCTCGAATGAAACCCTGCCGTTAACAGGCAGAAGCCAGCAAGAAAAAAAAAAAAAAAAGAGCAGTTGCTTTATGAAATTATAGGGTTTGGCTAAAACCAGAGTCTAATCAGCACCTCCGTAAAGAAGCAGGGTTAGCTCCTACTGCCATCCATGGAGTCTCCTTATTCCCCTCAACCCGGTCTTTGGCACCCCCAGTGGAAGCCTGACCTGCAGGATGGGTTATGGCATGAAGCCAGTGGTGCGCAGATCCAGTGGAGACAATGGTGGTCCATGTCCAGAATTTACACCGTACTTTGAAATGGGGAAGCCCTGAGTTCAGCAACAGGAATCTGTCTGCTGCTGCCATCGCCTCATACTGTACTTTGGCTCTGAGCTTCTTGGGGGCAGATTCTGGGATCAAATCTGCCTCCTAATATTCATGGCCTCAGCACCAGTCTCGTTGATTGCTGGTGCGACCCAGCTAAGCAACCAGGTGGGAAATTTGCATTGCTGAATTCATGGAGCTGTAACCCCCGCCCAGGGAATTCACATGCTGGAGGAAAGAAGGATGATAGCACCGCTTGCGGCAGTCCTCGAAGCAAAGCAGAACGATGAGTGGGGATAATTGCAACCACCTCATCGAGTTGTCTTCTATTGAATGGCTAGACACTAGGCATGTTCCTAATCATCCCCACCCAGGTGAAGCTAAGGCATCTTGAGCTGGACAGGTAGCAAAGAAAGAGTCAGAAATCTTGCAGGACAAACATTAGCAAAGACCACACAAGAACAACAATGACCATCACAAACCACAAGCAGAGACAAACTTTTGTCCCAGAGTGTTCCTGACTGCCAACCTTCTACTGTTGTGCCCTGTTTCCTTCTTCCGCCCCACGCTTGAGCTGCATGGCTATTGTTGCCGGTCTCTGCTGCAGTCAGGCAGTCACTCTTCTCAGTGCATTGATGTCCCTCTTTATCTTCACCTTCCCTGCTGTATTGCCCTCCTGCTGCCCATGTTCTCTCAGTCTCCTAAAGGATTTCTGTCCCACAAGGTAAGGCTGAAAGCAGGACCACTCTTGCAGGTCCCAGGAGGAAGTGATGTGGGCTGAGGAAAGGCTCCTGGTAGAGGAGGAGAAAGCAGCCGATCACCACTGGAGTCTCCAAGTCCCTTGAAGAAATGAGAGTCACTTCCCTGTTTATGCTCTTTATTAGTCCCTATTCTCTTTAATCGGCTTAGACTGATGAGCCGAGGCAGCGGTAGGGATCAGCTGGGCTGTTTAATTAAAGGATTGCAGCTCAGCCTTGCAGTTTGGGGGTTTGTGTAAATGAGCTGCAAGTACATTATTTAATCTGCTGTGCAGAGACGAGTTGGGGCATTAATGAAGCAAACTCTAATTAAAACTAGACGGCTGATGGTTATTAGTGGCATCAGTTCTGACAGGATTTATCTCATTTAGAGAAATGCCTGATCATGGAGAGGGAAAAGAAAGAATAGACCTGAGCTGGTTTATCACATTTCACCACAGCACCGCTTGTGACTGGCTGTCCATTCAGTGGGGCTCAGGAGAGCTGCACAGGGAGCCTCTGTGTCCCAGGCTCTCACATCAGGAGTCCTGACGAGCTTATTTAGAGATATGCCTGGCTCACCCAGGAACTGATTGCCTATTCAGGTTGTCTGACCCACATATTTCAGTCTTGATTGACTTTTGTTCTGCCTTGGTTCAATGGGAAGCCTGTATGATTTGAGCAGGGTGACAGGCTCTGTAAATGATCTGATGAACCTCTCCCAGCAGCGTACTGAGTCATTCCAGAGCAGCACAGCTATCAGCGATGGACATCAGCTCCGTGGTGACCCTGTGTTTTTCCTTCTCTGCCATTTTTTTGCCCTCCTCACTGTATTGTATATGTAACTTCAGATATGAAGGAAGCCCATGGCTGACTGCAGGACCTGGTAGAAGCTAGGAGGTATTTTCTGACCAGCATAAAGCTGATTGGTGAGTTCAATAGCCTTGCATGTGCTCTGTCTTTCTTCTGGCACACTGTGGGAAGTACGGATGTTCTTCTCACCTGAGACAGTCACACAGAGAGATCACATATAAAAGCTTCTCCGTTTCAAAAAACGAAAATTCTGTATGCCTGTTTCTCACCTTTGAATAACCAAGGTGGCTTCAGCGATTTCTGTGTCCACATAGGTTATTGTGTCACACACAGACAGATTCAGGACTGCTATTGGGGTCTGGGTGCATTAGAAAAGGCGAGGACAAGAGAAAGCCTTGGGAAAAAAGTAAGGAAAGCCGGAGGCCTGCAGAATGGGACAAACTACAAAAGGCATGAAATGGACAGGCATCAGTATGAGAAACCTCTTAACTGGAAGCTCAGATGCAACATGTTGTAGGGGTCATTGTCATTCATCCCAACTTCCGACTTTCCTAGTTCAGACTCATCTTTGGATGCAACTTGCCAAAGTTGTTAAATTACTGCAACAAATGATTGCTTCCTCTTCAATTTACCTGCCAAACCCCAGGTGAGAAATCTAGTGTGGCACCCAGCACAAGGAGAGCAGGCAAACTCAGGCTCAAGGGATGGGTAGAACCTTTGGGAGTCACTGAGACAAAAGGAAGGCCTGACAAAAAGCATAACAATGACCCTAGAGCTTAAGACACTGTAGAAATGACAGCTTTACAGGACAAGAAAATGCTAGAAACTAAGGGAACTGATCAGAAATAAGATGAAGGCTGGGAAAAGAATGGGGCAGGATTAAGGATTAGGGTATGAAAATAGAACACTACAACAAAACTGAGCCTCAGTTCAGACAAAATAGAGCACATAACCAAAACTCTCTCCAGAAATGCAAGTGAGAGATGGCTGTCCCTGTCACAGAAATCTCTGCTGTCTCCTCTTCCTTGCTAGCATCTTCCCATCTGCCATGGAGGTCCAGCTGTAGATGTCCCACAGGGCTGTCAAATTAATTTTACCAAAGCTTGAAAGCTTTCAGCGCAAACATCATGGGGGTTAACCCCTCTATCTTCATACATGGATGGGCAAGAGAGGTCCTGCTTCTTTACCCTGTCTCCAAGTGTGGCTGAACCCTAATTTTGAACACACACACATTCACCCCTGTTCTCTTCATAGTTGTCCAGTACCCACACTTTTCCTTGGAAGGAAATCAGAAACCACTGTCTGCTCCAGTGAGCAGAACAAACAAGAGAACCATTACTTAAAAATGCTGTAGCCTCACTACTGCAATTCAGCTGCCCAATTCTGTCCAGAGCTCTCCCTAGTAACTCAGGATTCTTACAGAGATGCCAAAGGTCAGATGTAAAAGCCTAGCAGTAAGAATCTAGCAGTGTGATGAGGTAAATGTTTGAAGAGAAACCTGTTTGCTGTTGACAGAAGGGTGATGAGGCCTGAGAAAAAGGAATAGGCCTGTGAGATGGAGGTGCAAGGAGTTGTGAGAGGAGAAGGAGATGGCAAGAGAAGAGGGACAAGGCAGAGCATGGAAGCTATATGCAGCATGTGCACCTCAAGTATTTTTTAAGCTACTTGAACTCCTTGGTCTTGGCAGTGATGTCATTCACTGATGAGGGACGGCTATGACAATTGCTGGTGTACCCACATCTGGCTGCACTGGATAAAATCTGGAATAGTTATTAGTACCTGTCTATAACTGCCTTTCACGGGCAAGCTCAGACCATTTCCACACATGTAAAACCGTGCCCCCCACCATCTCTCAGGGTGTGAGACAGAACCCTGAGTTTCTTTGGTGACTTTTGCTGTAGCTTAAAGGTTATGGATCTATACTGGTGTGTGTCCAGGCACCTTATAATGTGGGATAACTAATCTGAAGCAGAAGACTGAAGCGTGTGTGTGTCAGTGTCAAAGTAATGCAGAAGGATAAGAAAAGGTACAAGCAAGAATGTGAGTTTGATGGAAGCAGATGTCTGAAGAGAGGCTGAAAGTATGATTTTGGAGGTGCATGGGTGTGGGTGAGTGGAGTCCAGAGGAGGTTTGTGGGCAATTATACGATGGTATGAATAGTGATCTCTAGGAGAGAAAAGAGAGGTACAGCAGTGCTGGGGACATGGGACATAAGGGAGGGCGGAGGAGATGGGTGTGTAAAATACGTGAGTTTTGTCTGGGATAGGAAGATTAGTGATGGATGATAAGGAAGTAGGGGATGGAAAAGAAAAGTTCTTGCTGTCAGCTATTTCCCACCTTGGTGAAGAGTCCAGAGATGAAGGCTTCTGCTCTGCATCAGCTGCTGGGCAACAGAACTGGTGTAAAACAGTTTCATTCCTGTAAGAAAAAACAAACCATAGCAGGTCAGTGTTCAGCTCACTCAGCAGAAAACTCAAGGGGGAATGCCTTTCCCAGGGCTGTTCCAAGGGGACAGTGACTCCCAGTGATGCTGAAAGAGAAATCTGATTATGACATGAATGTTTTGCACTCCGAGGTGGTGGAGAGCAAAAGAGAAGAGGGCTGACAATTCTATTCCCTTACCTTACCTGTCCTGCTGCTGCTGTTAAGCTGTAGAGAAAAGGGCAAAAGCACCCAAATAAAAAGTTTCCCTTCTATCAGTATCTGTCTCATGATCCCATACATCCTATGACAAACAGTTTTGCCTATCTCTAACTTTTATTTCTTTTGGGACAGAAACATCTCCTTATATGTGTTTCCTTAGATATGTCTCCTATACATTGTAACACAAATAAGTTGCTTTTTTTGTTGACAGTGGCTAGATTAACTCTGCAGACATTTCTCCTGAAACCTCTCTAGAGCAAAGAAATGGTCTCCGCACGTCAGCACTGGGCATTACCAGAAACAGCAGCAGAAAACTGACAGGACAAGCACATGGGTTTATCACTTAAGAAGGCCAGAAGAATTAATCCAAAGGAAGAAATCCTAAACCAAACTTCCAAAACTGCTCACTGATATTGAATGACTTGTTCTTGAGTTCCTTGCTTGGAAACATGTGTAAGGAGCCTGGTTTTCAGGCGTGTTGCACACTTATCACAGTATTGGAACCCAGGAAGAGCTGCTCAGCACCTCTGAAAATGAGATTCTTTTAAGATACCACGAGGGAGGCCCTTGAGGTGTCATAGGCAGCACAAATCAACAGCCAAGTTTGAACACACTGACTTTCATCCATGAAAAGAAGTCACTAAAAAGAGACAACAGTGTCAAAAGGGGAAAGTACTGGGGGAACGGAAAAGAAAACAAAAAGAGGAGAAGAAAAGCAGAGGAAATAGAGCAGGCTGAATCCTCAGTTGCCATAAAAACACTCTGTCTCCAAGTCAGTGGAAGAGCACTTAGAGCTCTGTTCTTAGTGCTAATGCAGAGACCCAGGGCTCAAATGGGGTCACCTCCTGCTAAAAATATTTTTGCAGCTTCACCAAGACATAAGCAGTAAAGCTAATTCTTCTGGCTTGTCATGGAGTCTCAGATTCTTCCAAAGGCCCTACCATACTTTCTGTCACTCTGAAATGTGAAGCTTATCATCTTTGTCCTTCTCAATATCTGACAGACGTAGCCACAAAGATACCTAAATTACAGGGAATGATGATACTGTTCCCAGCCACCTCCTTCTGGCCTCCCAGCTAGCTTAATATAACAAATTGCTTAGTTCTTCCACTTCCTTGGCTTCCAATGCATTCACAGAAGGAATCTTTCCTTAGAAACAACAGGACTGGCAGGAGCAACACAGCGGGGGGAAGAAAAAAGCATTATCTTTACTTCACTAACCTCTGCCTGTGCCCTTGGTCCCTGCCTGTGACATGCAACCTGCTGGAAAAGAGAGGACATTTTTGCGTGATAAATCAAATTCACCTC
This sequence comes from Falco naumanni, assembly GCF_017639655.2. Taxonomy (NCBI): domain Eukaryota; kingdom Metazoa; phylum Chordata; class Aves; order Falconiformes; family Falconidae; genus Falco; species Falco naumanni. Next base: position 25,084,714 of record NC_054058.1, read on the forward strand.
CTAGTCTTCCATTTCTATAACTACCCAGCTCACTTCTCTTCTACCAGCCTGCTTATTGTTGGTTCTCATGTTGTTTCTAATTTAAACTTCTCAGGTGGCAAGTATCTATCTGGCTGGTGTGCCCATAAATTACTTGTGTTGCCTTTTTACTGAAGCAAGTGGTGGGATCACATTTGAGTCTATGTTCAAGCAGGCTCACACAAATACTTCAGCTCCTACATCTTGGCACTCTCCTTCCAGCTTGAATCCAACATGAATTTTCTGATAAAATTTTGGTTTTGCAAAAAACTCACTGATCCATCAAATTTGAACTACCTGGTGAAAACTTCTTAGGTTTGATGAAGATTCTTCACATTACAGGGCTTTACCTGGACTGCCTGGCAGGCTGCTGGAGGGCCATGCTCCATACCTCACATCTCTAGTGCAGCTGTGCCATACAAGTAGCCTCTTGGAAGGAGGCCATTAGGTTTTCCACCCAGCTCTTTGTTCTTCCCAACTTCCAAAGCGGCAATGCTGGGAGCTGGCTAGCCCAAGAGGTGTGGAGCACCTGTGTCAAGGCAGTCAGCTCTGCAGAGCAGCCCTGGAATCACAAACATCATCAGCTGCAGTATGGAAATACACATGGCTCCCAGCTGACTCAGCAACAGCTGGCATTCATTCTGAGGAGCATGCCTGGATTCAGAAGTATTATCTATTGGCATTTCCTATGAATTTCATCACTACAGGAACCGCTGGGAAAAAAGGGCCTAGTTCAAAATAAAAGTAACAACATACTTTTAAATCATAGAATCATTTAGGTTGGAAAAGGCCCTTAAGAACATCGAGTCCAACCATTAACCTAGCACTGCGAAGTCCACCACTAAGCCATGTCCCTAAGCACCACATCTACACAACTTTTAAATACCTCCAGGGATGGTGACTCAACCACTTCCCTGGGCAGCCTGTTCCAGTGCTTCACAACCCTTTTAGTGAAGAAATTTTTCATAATATCCAATGTAAACCTCCCCTGGCGAACTTGGGGCCGTTTCCTCTTGTCTTATCACTTGGTTTTTTTGGGAAAACAGACCAACACACACCTTGCTAGAACATCCTTTCAGGAGGTTGTAGGGAGTGATATGGTCTCCCCTTTGCCTCCTTTTCTCCAGGCTAACCAACCCCAGTTCTCTCAGCCTCATAAGATTTGTTCTCTAGACCCCTCACCCGCTTCCAAATGGAATCTTCCAAAAAATAGACACCCCGAATTTCAGCCATTTCTCATCTCAGCACTTCTCTAAATGAACTACACTGCTTTCTGCTTTTATTGGAACAGCAGATGCACCATTCCAATTCCTAATTACCCATGAAGAAAGCAAACAACAGGGAGGGAAAACACAGGGAAAAAGAGGAAGGAACAAGGACAGAAAAAAACTGAGAAATACAAGCCTGTATATAGAGAATGCCTCACTAGTTAATTATCACAATAGACACACAGAGAAAAGTAAAGGGGAAGCATGGAAAGGAAGAGTGGTGTGAAGTTACAGGACTTTAGGCTTAGTCTCCTGTGGGCGTTTTAAGAAAAAACATCTCACAGATACTCTTCAGAGAATCAGTATGCTCTGAGCACTGCACCTGCACAGCCAGCTGTTGACTCTGGTTTTCATGATTTCTCATGGGTGTTTAACACTAAACCTGCATATTTTCTGCCCAAGCCAGAATCCTCTTGAACCTCTGAGATCCCAAGATCTCTGGAGTCGTTGTGCACCTTACATACCACTACCAGATGCTGATCATGCCCACAGGCAGAAATTGCCTCCAGGACATTTGGGATCCTTGAGTCCCCCTCTGGGGGCCATGACTCCCATGGAGAAGCCACCATGGTGGTGAGGAGCAGCCACTGCCTCGTGGAGGTAAATATATGAGGTATAAAGTGTATTCCAAGATACTGCTGAAAGCTCTTCCCCTGACTGCGGGCAGGGAAGGACATCTTATTACTCCTATTAAATCAGAGTTCCCCAGAGCCCAAAAGCAGTTGGAGCTCTGGGTCTATTTGCATCATTCTTCTACAGCTTGCTTCTCCTTCTGTGCTACTCAGGCATACACCAAAGGGACTGGGTTCCACCATGGAGACTATCCTTTTTCTTTTTCCTCTTTCTTCCCATCTCTTGATCCTGCATATATCTGATATTTTGCAAATCCATGCCCTCACCTTTGCAGCATAGCATGCATAGCCCGGATAGGAGCTGGCAGAGGGTCACCTTGCTTTGGTGGACCTCTTTGCACCCTGAAGAGGCTGTATTAATTGCTACTTGGACACAGCAGCTCTCATCTGGGTGAAAAAGGCAAGTGGCCTAGGGCCTTACTATCACTTCTAAGCCTAAAGTAAGTGCTCTAGGAAAGAAGCTGTCTTCTTAACTCTGTGAAGTCTTCAGGTAAGATGTTATTTTTGTTGCTGTGATTCAAGAAGGCCTGGCAGGGTTGTAATGGCTGGTGGCTACCTGGATTTCATTACCCTGTGGTGTTGTCAACCATCATAGCTTCAAAGTGCATTCTGAAATATTTAGTATCTGTCTGAACTCAGTGTAAGTCTTTTGATGGTGCTTTTTTTCTCCTTTCCGTGCTTTATTTTAGTTTTGTTTTTAAACAAATCTTACTTCTTAAGTCAGAAAGGCTACACAAAACTTGAACGTGCAGCCTCTGAGGAGTTAAACACCAAGAAGCATAAAAGGTTTGTTTTACCTCTGAAAAACAGGGAGGAAGGCAACGTGGCTTCAATCCAGTGACAGTTGGCTCAGATTCATTACTTTGGGGTCAGCTGATCTGTAATATTTTTCTTTTTAAATACTTCAGGTAGGTGGCATTGGTCTACCAATTAAAAGGGTAGGTCCAGGGCTTGTTTTTTTGCCTTTCTGTCTCTTCTTCTATGCCCTCCACCTTGCCTTCCTCAGACTTGCAAACCATTGCAGAGACTGCAGCTAAACAAATGCTCTTGTGAGCAGATCAGGCAGGTGATTGTGAAGAGAGATGATTTCTCCTGTCTGTCAGGATACCATTGAACTGTTCTGTTTTCAATTTATTGCTTTAGAAACAAATTATTATCTCTTGGGCTGCACCCTGATGAAAGCTTGGAAGTGAAAAGCCAGAAAGAAAAGGTTCTGCAGGAGTGAAGAGTAGTTGGGTAGTACGAAAGAGGAAGAGGCTAACAGGGAGGGCAAGGCATGCTGAAGTGTCTGTTGAGATAAATGTGGCCTGCAGTATGTGAGTTTTGTGTGGAGAAGCAGCAGAGCACAAGGGTAAGCACAGAGGCAAAAGGAGGTCTGGGAACAGCCTGAGCCTGTCAGTGCCTAGCTCCATCTAGCTGGGACACATGCTCCGGAGGCAAGGATTTGACAGTCCAGACCTATCTTAAATGCAGAGAAAGCTGTGCCTGGCCCAGTAGTAACCCATGCCATCAACTGAAGCATTAGCCCCCTCTCCTCTGAGAGACGACAACTGACTGGATTTTACTCAGTTGTCTTCAACATCGCTCCTGACAAGAGGTATCCTCCAGCCAGCTGCCTGCAGCCTCAGTGGGGATATCTGTGAATGAACTGTCCAGCCACAGCACTTCCCGCTCTGTGATGAACTTTAGGGAGGCCTGTGCCAAACCTCCTGGCTAGCACAAGCTGTCTTGTCAGCTCAGGACTTAGGTTTACTTTTACAGCTTCTTAGAAAGTTGGACTGTGCTGCAGATGGCCCCCCTGACTCATGCTGCCTTGGTCTTTACAGCTCTGGATCCCAAAGAGCCAAGCCTCTTTTCTCTTAAAAACTAGTATTGTAGAGGGTACAAGAGATGAGTTCCAAAGATTTAAAGTCTCTGTAGTTACCTAGATTGCTCATCACAGGGCTAAAGGAGTGAAAACTTTCCTAAAATTGCCTTAATGCTGTATCTTCTCTTCAGACAAGTGCTTAGTTTAGCACTGATGATAGCTGTCCTGAAACAGATATGCCTGTCTGCTGAGAGCTGTATTACAGTAAACAAGTCTAATGCCTTTTTCTTCTTCTCCTGTCCCCTGTAAAAGGAAACTCCCAACCCAGACAGCATATGGAAAACAGTGGTTCTCCCTCCTCTCCAGCAGTCAGCTTTAATTAAACAAATATCCAATGTGGCCCGTTCCCATACATAAAGAGTAGCTCTGTGTTTTTCTGCATGAATTATTTTAGACTACAAGAAACGCCAAAACTAGAAAGAATGAAAACTGGTCTCACCATGAGTACACAGAGCATGCTTCTCTCTAACATGCTGCATCACCCCTCTGGCCCTGGTCAGTAATGCAGGATAGCTGGCGTGGCCCCTACTGCAACAACAATTAAGATCACTGGGTTGTCCAACTGCCAGTACTTGCTTAACCTCTGTAGCTTCGGGCTTGGGCCCTATTGACCTGCGTGTTCAGTAGCCTTGCCCTTGGCCCAAGCGTGCATCAGTTCTTAGAAGTCTGACGATGCTGAAAGGCAAATGGTGATCCCTCAAGCCATGTTCTGTCAGTAAATTACTAGTCCAACTCACGCAGCCTTTCTGGTTTCTCTTTTTGAAGAGAAAAATCCTTTTGAAGAAATTCTAGAGGCTTTGACTGACCAAAAGTCATTGTTTGTGCTGAATATCTCAGCTTTCCTGGAATCTTTTGTTACTTGTCTTTATCTTGCATTTTTTTCAGACAGCTGCCAAGAGAACAGATTGAGTCACAGAAAATCATGGCCTAGAAGGGGAAGATTAAAGGCAGAAAGAGTCAAAGGAGAACTGAATTCATCTCAGATGAAGTTTTACTGGCTATTATCTTTCCTAAGATGAGGCCTGGAGAACCACAAACAGGAACTATTTAGCAATTCTAAGTTTATGAAAGGCCAGTTGCAGAGTCTTCTGACTCCTCCAAAGTGTCAGCTCAATGCTGCCTCTACCTACCAACGGAGCTGTGACACAACCTAGCTAAGGTTAGCTGCAGACCTTAGTCCTTCTATCATCTCCTTCCTATGCTAGATCTACTTCTGACTCCTGTCAACCTCGAACTGAAAGCTGAAGTGAAATGTGAAAAAGGCAATGTTTCCAAAAGAGTACCTTCTAGCAACTAGCTGTTTCTCCCCTGGTTCTTCACTCTTCACTTCAAAATACCCTCACTAAAACTTTCTAGCTGTCTTAATTACTCATCTTGATTGTAGGTCATTACACTGGTGTTTTGGAAGGAGGGGAGTATGGGAAGAGTTTTATATTGCAGGGAAACCATGTAAGATTAAAACTAAATTCAATGTAATTTCTGGAATTTAAGTTCTGTAACTCCTTGTAAGTCTGGTGGCCTCCTCATTGATAGGCGATATGGTTGATGGCAAGAATTTGACAAGGTTCAGAGAGGAACAGGACATTTAAAACACTGCCCTATGAAAATACTTAATGCAGAACCTTCCAAAGCCAGTGTATAGGACTCAAACTTCTCAGCATTAGAAGGTGGCTTTTATGGGTGTCCCATGGCTATCTACTGTGACTCTTCTTGCTCTTCCCTTTTGAACATTTGGTGTTGGTTACCTCTGAAAAACAGCTACACAAACCAGATTAACAAATCTGACTGAGAAATCCTGTGTTAAAGGGTAAGGGGCTTAGTAGCCAAGATACTGAAGTGTAGGAGTGCAACAGGGCTGAAACTGTAATTTTATTTTACATTCCCAGTAACCACAACAATCCCAACCTGAGGGTCCCCATGATGCATCTTAGGAATTGGCTGATTTGGTAATCTTCTCTAAACTGTCAAAGACTCCTGTAGTCAAAGAATGTCACAGTATTAATCTCCAAAGAGGAGAATGAGACTGAAGCACTCTGGAGTAAGATTTGCATGGTAGATTTTTGAGGATGAAACTACAACAAATGAAGCAGGGGGAAGAATTGAGCAAAAGATGACAGGAAGATGATTTTGAATTTGTGTCTGTTGACCCAGCAAGCTCTTACTGACACCTTAGGCTACTTTGGTTTTATTTCCCCCTTTCTAACTTTTTAGCATCTGCCTCTTCCTAATAAGCCACTTCACACCTGTTGGTTTTATGGCTATAGATTTACTTTGCTCTCCAAGTCATCATTGCCTTGACTCCCTCATCAGAAACATCCTCTCAAGTGGCAGCAGCCATCCTTAGTCCTTTAGCTATCTGGAACATCTCACTGATGTATTTGTAAAGGGCTTGCATGTGCCACTATAGTCTGTGCAGAAACACTTTATATTTGTTCCACATGCTTGTCATTGACTTTCTGGTCTGTTGCCTACAGGGGCAGATGTTCACAATGCATCTATGTGTAGAGTGCCAGTTACATCATCCAGATTTTCTTAACTTATTTCAGACAAGGGACTGTCTAACTCTGCCTGTAACCCTTCACAGGCTTAGATATCTAATTAGTTGTATGAAAACAATGAAGATGTGCCTAGAAGATGTCTAGATGCCAGCGTGTAACTACTGCCTACAAATACAAATTGCTGAAGAAACCCCCTGGCAGTGTCAGCATGATGGATGAATGTATAACATACACATGTATGCCCATAGCTCTTCTTTCAGTCCATTTGAGTGCCTATTATGCCACAGCTCTTTCTTTAGCATTCTCAGTTCTTCCTTCTTCCCTCCTCTGCCCCCAAAAGTCACGCTGGGAGGGGTGAGGAGGGGAGAACTTAACCAGGACCATCTATTCCCTCTGCTTGCCTGTCAAAAATGAAAACTCAGTTTGGCCTGCCTTGAACACCTCATGAGTGTTGGAGAGAGTATCTTCTTCCATGATGTTTCTCTAGACATGTGATGATAAAAAAGAATGGAGCTCATCCTCTAAAACCTACTTAGTACCTGCTTAATCATCATATTGTTTCTTGATACAAACGCATTTTAAGTCATACATCCTTTGTATAGTATTACTATACATTTGGGGTTTTAGTGCTAGGGGATGGGATAAAGACAGGACTCCCTGGCAGAATATTTCCAGTTTCTTGCCAGAATATGTTGATTTTAGAGACCCTATAAAATATCTTACAACAAATTCACCTCAGTAGTACAAAATACCATATGCATACACTACTGTTTGGAAAGTGAAAATTCAATGTGACATGCTGACGCAAGTGTGTGTCTTGGAGCTATTGTGGGTTCTTCAGAACAGCACAGCTTGGAAGGATAAGCACAAGGCACTGTGCTGGGGAAATGGAATTTCCTGTGTTGGAGGAAAAAGATCTGAGCCAATGCTGCTGTGATCTGATCTTTTTTTGGTTAACTAGTTGGGTGACTATAACAGATATGTCAAATATGCCATTCATTTATCACCATCTGCTTGTAAGGATGGAGATATTAACGCCATACCTTCCTGCACAGTTGGTTTCTCAGCTTACTTTAGTCCATATATGTGGCAGGCATTTCTCCTATACACCCTCATTTTTACCTTGAAGAAATGTTTGAGAAAAGTGTGGGCATGACTGGCAGATGACTGCCTGGAATTCACAAAGAATTTGGAGTGGTTTGCACCAACTTCAGTGCAAAGAACATAACAGGTGGACAAATGTGTGTGGATGTGTACTAAAGAAGGTCTGAGTATGAAGGCAAGTATGAGCTGGCATTCATGGGCTTACGGTCAGTCAGCAATGTGTCTGGGAGAGGGTGAAAATGATCTGTGGCCTCTTGTGTTCTGGCTCAGTGGGGTCTGCTCCTCTGCCATAGACCTAGACACTCTTTTCTCCTGTTGGTGACAGGCTACTTGACAGAAATTTCCTTACCCAAGCATCTAGGCTCCAGATATCACTAGCAAAAGTGAGGAAGACTGGAAAGATGTCACCTGTGGATTTACTGCATTTAGTGAAAATAGTTGCTGACAAGTCCATTTTGTTACCCAGAAACACTTGAAGGAAATCTAATCGATCCGTTAAGCCTACAAGGAGTGGTTGGGCTAACTGCCAGATTTCCCTTACATGCTAGAAATGGGCAAGAGCAGAAAAAAGGAATGGAACATGCCCCTGGAATCAACTGGAGGGGGAGAGTCCATGCTGGCTTCTGGGTCCAGTCTGCCAGATAATCTCCTTTTGACAGCCCAAAGCAAAGTCTGGGGCCAGCTTCTGGACCCACTTCCAGCATTTCTCATGCTAGAGTGCATTACCTTTTGTGCAGTTTTGTGGCTCTTGGTGCTTCAGCTACAGTGAGGTAAAATAACTGATTCAAGGTGAACTAAGTATGATACAGTCATTCTCAATTATCTGTGAACCAATTCATTATAACCAGAGTCAGCCTAAGTGACAGAAATTATCCAAAGGAGGAAACTTAAGATCAACTATCTACTGTACAAAGAAAGTCTGATCCTTAAAGCAGTAAACATAATGTATTGCATACACATGCAGTGCCTTAGTAAAGGCAGCAGCTTGAAGAGATTTGGAAATAGTATTCCACTTGGATGGAACAAAACATTCAGATCTGGGACATGTGGATGGCCTGGGAGAAGCTAGCATTGCTGAAAGCTCTCTGTAAAGGGGTACCTGTATCTCTGATGTAGCTATGTTGGCATCTCTTATAGAATTACCAGTTGAGGAAATATTTGAGTTTATGGGGGATGCTTCTCATGCTGTCATATTTGCCCAGTGGAAGTGATTCACTCAGAAGCTTCTCTTCTTGCTATTAATTTCTTTCCTAAGGCACAGTAGGAACAGGGATGAGGGAAATGATTGTACTTGCTAAGCAATTCCCAGGAAGAAGCTTCCTGGGTGGAAGAGTTTGTCATCAGCAGCTAGAGGGGTTGGGGGGGACTGCCTCTCCTGAAATGTCTTTGAATCACATGTCAATGGGAAGTCCATTCACTCAAACTGTATTTCTCTCTCCCAGAGGTACATCAGCCACATAGAGCATGGCTGTCTGCTAATTGGATTGATCCTTTATAAGTACTAAGAAGAAGGCAAAGTGGCTATGATGGGAGGAAATGCTGTATGTTGGGCTATGCATTAGCCCAAAGTGCACCATTAGTCTTGTTTAGATCCTCTGTCAATGGTAGAAACAGTTGATGACTTACTGTGATAGACAAGTCACAACACCATTTATTCTGACTTGCTAACAGGGTGACTAGTGGTACTCAGGGTAAACAGCTTCTGTATAAAAGAGCAATATGATATTCTAAGTGTATGTGCACAGCTAATCACATGGAGGTGATCCTCTAGTGACACATGGAACACTCACTGGGAGTGAGCAGAGGTTTAATAGGTTGCAGCCAAAACTATCTTTCAGATATCACAACTAGAAAGCTGCTATGTAAATCTGAAATGTGTGAGGGGGACTTCCTGTAAGTTCCTGGAATAATTTCAATTAAATAATTACCATAAACAGAAGTTGTATTAATTAATTTCTTAATTGAAAGACAGTACATTGATACAAAATTACCTTTCAAAAATATGTGACCTTTTCCAGGACAGTATCCCTCACTTCCAACTATCTTCAATATCATCATTTACTATAAAGGTTATATATGTAATGGAATAATTACATGTCTGCAAATGCATGCTGATAGTGACCTTCTGTAGCTTTGAAACATCTTTTCATACCTCCTCTGTTTTGTACGACACAAAGGCCCTTTCTTCTTTGTTCAAATAATAGATTTATAACTACATAAAATGGAAATAGCTGGCAAAAGCTCACTTTTAATTATACTGATAAGCATTCTCCAAATCCCCTCCAGTTCTTCAAATAATAATTATAGTTTGTCAGCCTAATACCAATGAGTACGTGGTCCTCCTAAAGAGATCCAGAGCTAGCACTCTGCCTGAATGCTCTGCCAGCAGAGTAAACACCTTTTTTCTTCTCTCCTATTTTGGGCTAACATGTATGAACATTACCAAAAAGGCTAAGGTTTGTGTAAGTGGAATTAGCAACCCTTTTTGTAATTACTGGGACTATGAGATATAAATGGAATTTAGGTCTCTTCCTGAGTAAGAATAAATTATTTTCAGTTTTTGAATAAGTGTCACAATTGGACTCAGCAAAAGGATTTTTGTTATGACTGAGTATTAGATCTGTTTTTAATCAGGCTTAGACTTCTTACTGGCCTTTCGCTCATGTGGCTCATGTTTAACCCCTTAATACAGGAAGAAAGTCCTGGAATTTTCGAGAGGCTAAAATCAAACTGTCCCTCAGCACTGGAGAATGATACAAAGCTATATGAAGGAGTGATGTTCAAGAATTCAGAATCCCATAAACATGCAAATTAGCTGATACACAGAAATGGCTCACCACTGAGCTCTTCGTGCACCTTAGCAACACTGTCTTCTGTAAACTTGCTTGCTCCTGCACGGAAATGCATGCCCACATTTGCTGCTTGTATCACTGCAGTTCTGTGCCCTTGCAGGCAGCTCTATATTCAACACTGGACACCAGAGTAGCATGACAGCAAGCGGCACCAGCTCTTAAAGACAAGCTTAAAAGTTTGTTACTACCATGTTGGGCTGATGCACTAAATCTAAGTACTGGTTTTATTCTGCATGTTCATCAAAGATTATCAAGATTGTTCTGTGGGGTAAGACCTACTGCCTAGTACTGAGCTGCTGAGACTCTACTGTGTGCTGAGGCTTGACACAAAACAGTACAGCAAGAAGGGTGCAGTTGAATGCAGTGAGTAAAATCATGGCTTGGCTTGGCTTGGCTTGGCTTGGCTTGGCTTGGCTTGCAGAAGGCTGCTTCAGGCCCTTGGTTGGGGTCTTCACTATGGAAACTCAGTTACTGCCAGACCTGCAGGTACCTGGAGCTGTTGCATCAATGACACCTACAGCTGAAAGTGGAGTGGTTTCCTAATTGGGCAAGACAAGGAGAATTACGAATGCAGAACCAGACACAGGCTGCTTGGCAGCATACACAAGACTAAATTTTGCTGTTCTCTGATGCTTCAGAGCTGAGCTTCTGCTGTGGGAAAGGGAAGAACAGAGGAAAAGAGCAGGACCAGTTGGAGACATGACTCTAATGCCTCAGGTGACAGATAGGAGTCATCATTGTTTCAGTGGAAATTTAATTTCCCCATTTCCCTTCTACACACACCCACATGGTTCCACCAGGGCCTTGACATATGGAAAGCAGGCAGTGTTCAAGGCTGCTTGTGGACACAGCAGCTGGTTGACACCCAGAGCAGCTGAATTTGCATATGTAATTGCTCTGGAAAGAAAGTATCATTTGGCAGTAATGCAAGTGGGGAAAGGATGCAACTTATATGCTCAGCACTTGACCATCACAGATACTTGGGCTTTAGTTAAGAGGAGATTGCAGTTCCTTGAGGTTTCATAAACTCCTAACCTTGCTAAGGTAGCAGAAGAGCAGGTGGAATTAATGAGGTATTCTAAGATTTGGAAAAGCTATGAAAGTTATTCCCTTTCCCCATCTTAACTGTTCAATGATTCCTGGGATTTAAAAGCAGTAGGATGTACAATGTACTGCCAAGTCAATTTATCAAGATGATGGCAGTTTAGGTTAGTCTTAGTCCCAGGAGTTGGATTATTTTATGCTCCCTGTCTGGTGTGGCAGCACTGGGAAAAAAATCACCACAAGAATGGAGAAGGCATCATTTCTTAACCTGATGCCTCACATACACTAACTGTTCATCCATGCCCTGTCTCAGAAATGAGGTATGTCAGCTTACAACCATACACCTGGCCAAAACAGCAGAGCTTCAATCCCTGATGACTATAGGAACCTATATAGCCTGCATCTGCAACCAAATATACAGCTCACCTTGAATTAGATCAGCTGCTTATGTCGCTCTATACTACTCGATCTCTCTGTAGTGCCTTATTGCAGCTAGCTTGTGCCTTGTGGGGAGCCTTAACATGCTAAAGAATCTGACTTACAAATCCATTACTGTTCTCTACTTAATAAAGCTTTCAGCTTCTCACAATGTGCTGATGTGCTGGAGTCCTTTGTTTCCTTTACTTGGGAAAAAAAAGGAGGCATGTGAAACATAAACACAAGAGATTTTCCTGTACTACAGGAGCCTGATTTCTACAGAGATATTTCAGGAAAGTTGCAAAAACAATTACTAGAAATCAGATTAAGGACCTGTGGGCCTGATTATGTTTCTGCTCCTGAAACAAGATGGCTGATGCAGACCTGAACCTTGCAGTACGTACAGCTGGGCAATCTCCTCTACCAACTGAGATTTAACGAGTTTGCTTCAGTACCCTGGTGCCAACGGGGCTGTAGCATAAGCTGACACCATGTGGCTCAGCATAAGCTGGCAGTGTTATTTGTGCTTTCACACATCAGCTGTGAAGCTACATCAGTGATGGTTCCAGACCCTAGATGCTGGGATGTGACAATACTTCCCATCTTGGGAAGAGGCGACAGCAGTGGCAGTATCTGCATCTGTGGTTACTTTAGCACTAGGAGCTGTTGAAATCTTGATTCTTGTGATGAACAGATCCCGCCTGGTCTCTAGTTTAGCCTTGGAAGCTGTGTGGTTGGGGAAATTCCACTTTTGGCAGCTGCTGTTCTGCATAAAAAGTGAAGTGCATGAAGAGATCCCAGAGATGTAGAAAAGGTATTGGGAAGAGACAATGAGGCCTCTGACAGGAAAAACAACCTAGTTTAAGTAAGATTTTAATCAAACAAGTGTCAAACAGTGAGAAGCACAGACATAAAACTCTGGATAAGAAAGGACAGCCGTCTTCCTATTCTCTAAGCACAGGTATGAATAGGCAAGAGCAATTATCACACTCCTAGGCAAGGAGGATCAGCCTTGCTTGTAGCTGAAACACAGCCTCCTGCATCCAGGGAGTAGCTACACACTATAGTTGGTCTCAGGGCAACTCCAGAGCAAACAGACTGTAACAGAGATTCATTAGTCACTGGGTTTCTTTTATGGCGATGAAGCAGAACTCACTCAATGTGCCGCAGAGACTAAATACCTTCCCTCCTGTGCTAGGTGGGGTACTCTGTCTCCAGGCTCATCTAGTTCTATGCTGTTTACATGGGGCTCTGCTGCTCCACCCCAGTCCTACCTTACAGGGAAATAGGTATCTTCATGTCTTGTGTCTTGGATTCTGGATTGCCAGAGTTCCTGTCTTCCCAGAGCTGCAACTTAGTCCTCTAAAGGATTAGCACCTGATTCCCTACACAGTTAGCAGAGACCAGGGTGTTCACACAGCAGAAATACTCTTGAAATTTATGAAGAAGCGGGACTGCTGTCCTAGGGCTGTCCTGTGTGTCCTTGAGAAACGCAGAATTTGAGTAGCAGCTGCAGACCACTATTTAGTCTCTACAGGCTGAGGCCTCCACGGTCATTTTGGGCAATGATCTGGGGACCATCTGCAAAGTGAAATTATTGCTAGACGGTCAGGAGTCACCTGATTAAAAAAAAATAATTCAGGGTGATTCATGGTGGAGGGCAAGTAATACTGAATAATGTCCATCCTTGCAGCAAACACTTAAATGGGGTGAGAAAGGAGCATCCTTTTGATTTTTGAGATAAAAGCTGTTCCACCTTGCTTGCAAAACCAACAAGGAAATAACACTGAGAAGCAAATCTACCTTTTATACACTTGTCTTCTATTCTAACTAGAAAGGCATCTCTTCAGGACTTCCCTTATCTCTGTCTACTCCCTGGTCAGGATTACTTCAATACAATGTCCAACATTATATCCAGATTAGATGATAATAGTTGTATTGATAGCTCCGTGTGTCTCAGCTGACCTCCCCATCAGATCTCCCAGCTCAAGTCTAAACGTAACATTCATTGCATTTTATTCTCCTTCTCATTGTACCTAACAGTTGCTTCTCAGCTGAATGTTGATTGCTTTCATCACCACTCTAGTGTTTACTTGAGCCATATAAACTCATACTTCATTTAAGTGTTTGCTTCTCCTTCTACCCACCATATTTTCAAATTAAGCTCGATGCTAACAGATTAATCTCTCTGGTCAGTGTGGCAGCAGTTATGCCCACAATACGACTGGGATGGGGCTTAACACAGTTGCCTTTACTGGGATCTGAATCACCATAAGCAAGAGATACTTTGGCAAGAGGACAGTAGCAGTGCTCACTACAGATTATGTGGTGGAGTACTTTGGTAAGCAGTTTCTATCAGGCCAAGTTTTGCTTTTGCAAGAAAGGATGCATTATGTGATGTTTACAAAATGACCAAAGAGATGTCATTAAAGATATTGGGGGGGGGGGGTGTATGTGGTAGAAAGAAGCATTATGTTACAGTCCTATGATACAGGCATTTTGTATAAAGCTGAATACCAGAAAAAAGTTTTTTCTTGCAGGTCGGAAGCTTCTCTTCTTTTAATTGTACTCCTGTGGAATTCCCTCCGCTGTTCCCAGTCTCCCTCCTTTAAGGAAGCATGGCAGAGCGTAGGGGCTGGGGGCAGAAAGTACATAACAAAGATTTAGGTTTGTCTCTTTAAGGAAAGGGCAGATTCTAAAGCCTTTTCTCTTCCCCTTGCAAAATTATCCTCTGGGTAACTGTAGTATCGACACTTTGTGACTCTCTGTCTGTAAAGGGCAATGTCGTACTTGGCTGTGTTTTGTTTATCTGTTTCTGCTTTACTCCACAACTTGAAGCATATCTTCCAAATTCCCAAGCTCAGGGTAATCGATGCCACTGAATCTGAGGGCATTTGCTTGCGTTTTGCACCTTTGTGCAGAACAGTTAAGTTCTTCCACCCAGGCATGTTGAAGACCACCATCTCTTCTTTTCAAAGTAAATTAACAGAATAACTGAACACATAAGACATTTCAGACACTGTTTCAGTTACTAGGCACTTTAATTCCTGTATCTCTAGGAACAACCACTGCCTTAAGAATTTTGTTCTTGTGTACCACTTGTGTCTGCACTATACAGTACTAAGACAGTGAAAATCATATTGCCAGAGTTTTGACCCAGCACAGACAAGGCTCATTGGAAGAGTAAGTTGGGATGTTCAAGAAGGACGTTATTTTGGAACCTGCAAGGTCTTCGAGTAGCTATTTGTTTTCTTGCCAAAATCATATTCTTCAAATAACTTAAGTGGAAAAGACTGTCTTTCTCTTCAGGTCTTATGATAGCAGGACTTGGATTCTATTTCCACATTCACTTCCAAACAATGACCCATTCTTAGTTGGACAGAGACAGAATTTTCCATCTTGAAAAACAAGTTGCATTGCAGATTGGAGGCTCATGGTTAGGCTGCACTTGGAATAGGCCACTCTTTTCTAGTATTTATTGAGATTTCAGTTATTACTCTCAGGACAGCTCAAGCCTCTTTGCAAAACAGTGCTGAATTGTATAAAAGGCATCAATAGATTAAAAAAATAGGGTTCTTTTGCTGCTTCATCCACTAGTTGTAACTGTATGCCATGATTCAATTGCATGTCTCAGGTACCATTGTTAAGACTTTGTCTGGAGTAGTCAGCTTTTGCAGCTTGCATTGCTAGAAATGCCTAGTTCATTTGTTTTCAAGACACAAGGCTATTTAAAAAAAATAATAATCAGTAGTCAAACCCAGGGTGAATTTGTGTTACAGTGAGATTACGGTATCAATGGGAGACTGGATCTTGTGGAGAAGAACCATCTAACAGGACACTTAAGGCAAAATGCAACCCTACTGTAAATCTATTGGTATCAATGGCATTTATGCAGCCCATGCACAGATGGATCTGGTTTGGAGACTTGTAGCTCTTATCTAATCAACAAGTTTAATGGGAATGTCAGCTCGATATCAGCAGAAGCATGATTCTGTTCTTACACAGTAGCTAGGCAAATGCCATAATCGAGTCATTTGATAGTTTGTTTTTATCCACTTTGTGGCTGTGTGAATAAAGTGAAAATCAATTAATAACATATTCAGTGAACTTTGTGGTATTTCTTACTCTAGAATCAGTTTGTCCAGCTCTACTGGAGGACTTCATAGGTGCCCTGGTAATGTTTCCGTGCAATCTACTTATCAACAGTTCTGAGACAGGATCAGAGATTCTAGTATAAGTTATCTTAGTACAAGAAAAACATAAATGCAGTAAGAGATTCCCCATAAGCAAGAAGACTGGAAGGGTTCCAGAAGACCAAAGGGTCTCCAATGATGCACAGGGAGGGCTCTGTATAGCATCTAAGGTTCAGAACATAGGGAAGGAATTTGGAGGCCTCCATGCAATTCTCTACTCTTTTCAGAGGAAACATAATAACTGCTATCAGTATGCTAGTCAGAAAAGGGCAAATACAGCTTGTAATGTCTTTGACCACCTACTTGCTTGTGTAGGCATGAATTCTACATCTAATCATCCTGTCCTTGAAGTTTTCTCAAGGCAGAATGGGTCTGATTGAAACAGAATGTACCCTGGCTGGCTATATGTAATCCTATAACATCATACTCTTAAACCCCAAACCCTGGTCTTATCAAACTATTAGCACTTGTGGTACAGTGAGAGAGACAGAGAATGCCCCAGAACCGTGATAAGACAGCACATGAATACTGTTTCCAAACTTCTTAATCTTTCCCAGCACATACAACAGAAGCAGCTGGCCAAGAGTAAGGGTTGAAATGGAATCTGATTGTTATTCATCTGGGATCTCCTCCAGCTCCTACTAAAACAGTATTTCTACTGAGTTTGTATATAATCTGATTTCAAGTCCCATGCAGTGAATCCTAGCCAATTCAGCTCTTAAGGGCTGTCCTGACTCCAATGCTATCTGCATTCAAATGAAAGTTCCTCCTACTTATGAACAGATCGTATCCTTGTGTCTGTTACATGAGAAATGTCATTTATTGCCATTTCAAGTGAGACAATCAGTAAACAATATGGCTTCTCACACAGCAGCCTCCCCTAGCAATGCCTATGTTGTCCTCTCCGTCTTCAATCTTTTTATATTTGTAACTAACCACTTTCAAGTGGTAGCATTTTTCTATGGCTAGCAGTATCAACAGCCTGATCTTAAAAGCCCCTAATGATTCCTGAACACTTCTTGAACGTGGGGTTAGAGTGAGATTATGTGTGCAGGCATGCAATTCTGAAAAATCTATGGCTCACGTATAAGCCACAACATATGATCCAGCATAAGCCACAAAAAGACTGAAGCAACAGCAAGAGAGGTGTGAACTGTCCCACTTATCTGTACAGAGTCTGTGTGCCAGTATCACAAAGTTGTACATAACTTACTGTGTCCCGCTAAGTTTATGCAGAGAGCAGACACAGCTTGCAGTAGGAGGCGGTGCGTGCTTCGCTTTTAGGAAAAAAAAGCAGTAGTTCTTAGCTGCCCCATCTCCTCACTGAGATCAGTGAACCTCTTCTGGATGCTAGGCACATCATCTAGGAATGTCTGGAAAGATCTTTGATCCTTGGGCTGAAGCCACTTTGAAAGAGCGACGTGGTGGGTGCTTGCAAGGATACTACCCCGCGCTCCTGTGGCAGGTCCCTCATGGGGGAGGGGTGATGATGATTGTTGAGGCACTCTGTGGAAGCCTGAGCTACCATGGCCTGGGCTGTGCTTGTTTTCTGAGGTAAACAGGAATTCTTAGACCTTAGTAACGTCAGTTCTGAACTTCTCACAGGGCTAAATTCCATTTGAAGGGAAAAGAGCAGCAGGAATGATCTCTATGTTTAGTTATCTCATATCATGCCTTACATCATCCTCCCATGAGTGTGCCAGAAGGCCAAAAATGAGACCTCTGATTATGGTGTACAACCTGCACAACAGGCTTTTCCAGTTGTTCATATGGCATTTGGAAGACTGAGTGAGCTGTGTTCCTCTTCTACCTAATTCAGAGTGACTGGAGAGGAAAACCTTTGCTCTGAATCTGCAGGGACTTGAACCTATGCCTCTCTCTCCCTTCCCAAATGAGCTCTGAATCCAAAAAACTTACCTGCAAAAATGCTATGCTGGATCTGAATTTCAGTCTCCACATTTTTTTCTTAGTATCATTGTACAATTAGTACACAGCATAACTGTACCGTTGCATTTGGAACGCCACACCCATCTACAGATTTAATCATCAAAATATGTTTAAATACCAAAAATTTTGTTAATCTTTGTCAGAGACTAGCAGAACACTGTCACTGTTTTTGTCTTCCTTGAGCTTTCCCAAGCAACTCTTGCCTTTTTTTAGGGTCTGTCTTCCACCTGTTGGGATAGGAAGTTGTGTTGTCACTCCTATGTCTTAAGCACTATGCTTGCTTTGAAGTGCTGGAAAAATAGGAATGTGGGTAAGCAATTTAAAACTGCCATCCTGAGAGCTCTCTCACTGAACACTGTCTGTACCTCAAACTGCTCCACCAAACCTGAATGAAATAAAAGCTGGAATTGTCAAGCATAGTATGTGACTTTCTCCATCAGAGGCTCTCAAGATCTGAAGCTCAGTGCCGGCTCTGGGGCAGCAGTAGACATGTTCCAGTATAGCTGCCTGATTCAGCCTCCACTCTGATTTTTGAAGTTGTGGTGCCTTGTGTCTAAATTAAAACATATCCTTGCATTAAAACGATATATAGAATTTAGCCTCAAAATCTGTCTCAGAAGCTGTCTCCCCTTTGTGACAATAATGCACAGTCCCACTCATTTCTTTGCTCCACAAATTGCTGTCAAACACGTCCAGTCATCCAGAGCTCACTGCAGCAAAACTGTTAATGTTTCAAAGGCAGCATCCTCAAAGTTCTTTACAAACCCCACCGGCAGACACCTCGTGCTACCCCCTGCAAGGGAAATGAGTAACACTCGTCTAGTCACACAGGGCACTGCTAAAGGCAAGTGAGGCAATACAATTTGCCCAGTCACACAGTAAGGCTGTCTGTAGCATAAAGTTTCTACCTTTCTAACACCCCGGTCCTGGTTTCTAAGCAATAGCCCAAGCTCCCTTTCTATTCAGTAGCTCAAACTACTGCAAAGGATTAAGTAGGTACTTAACACCATATTGAACCAGAGCCAAAAGAATTAATTTCACAGGAGAGGAAGAAACCAGCACAAAGAATTCAACAAGCTGGGGGGTGAAGAACATGTGTACTGATCAAGAGACAGAAACAACCTACACTGAACTGCCAAAGCATGTAGTTGTCAGATCTAGCCCTCCCATACTGCTTCCCCCTGCCCTGATTTGTGATAATCTCCAGAGCAAAAAGCCTTTTTTAATGAGGAAGAAACTTTCTAGACAACAGTGCAAGTCACTTCTGCCCAGTAGCTCACCTGTCCAAGTGCTACGTTAAAGGTCACTGAAAGCTCCTTTACTGGATAGCAGCCCCAAGGGGCAGAACTGGGCACCTCTCCTTGAAAAGAATGGCATCTGAATCCTGGTGCTCTTCTACATAGCCTAAACTGTGGTCCCAGAAGACTATGTCTGTCTCAGAAGCACTGTGCTGAGCCTATCTGAACTAAGTGTTATCCTTGCTCTGATGGGGCTGCAGGTGCTATGTAACCAGTCACTGGAATAGCAAATGAGTTCACATAACCAGAAGAAGGCCTTGAACCTGAGCAGTATAAGGCTGGTCCTTCCAGGCTGAGCAAACCAATCCATTAATTACAACTAGCAAAGGCAACACAAAATGAACTGAAATGAAATGGTGCACATCACTAATAAACCACAGGAACAGGAGCAAAGCTGACCTGTACTGCTCAGTTGTTACCAATAGGCTAGTTTTACAAGTATTTTGACCAGTCTCCTCTCCAGAAGGGAACATATAGCCTCAAAACCACAATCAGAACCTCTAGTTATTTGTCAGCACACCAAACAGCCACACCTTTCCACTGAAATCACCACTAAACTTATAGAAGTCTTGCAGCAGTGTACAAATGGGCACAACAGCACTTGGCTTAACATCTGCTTGTATGTTGGGAGTAGAGAAATGGAGCCCCTGGTGTCTTCTTATGGAGAAAGAACCTTCCCCTGCTTGATCTAAAAGAGGATCTCTGAGAATGCATAGGTATCATTGGGATTATTTCTTCCAGTCTCCAGGCTTACTTAAACCAAACATTCCCCATTTCTCCTACTACACCACAAAAAGCAGATGGCACATATGCACAGAGAAAACTAGAGATAAAGGATATGTCTAGAACTTGGGTCTATTTCATGGGATCATTAAAAATGTTAACTTTCCCCAAGGCACACATTAACAACCTACTTGAGTCTTCACACCTTCCCTGCTTCCATTCAGGCAGGTGTATCAGGAGGTGGGAAGTGCAGCATAAGCAAGATACTTAATTTGGGTTGATACAATAAAATCATCAGACTGAAAAGTTGCAACATGGCCTAACAGGCAATAATAAATCTCTTTTACTAACTGATTGGCACTAATAGCTGCTGCAAGCAAAGGAAAAAAATAAAATGGAGAGCCAGCAGAACGGAAGCCTCAGCCAGCAGACAGGAAAAAATACCAACAAACTTTCATATAAGCCTTTGAGACATTCTCTCCTTACAAACAACACAGAGAAACAAAATGCAGCCCCAACATAATGAAGTTTATCCTCTTCTGTGATTGATCCCAACACATACTCCTTTATGTGGAATTTCCAGTATGAGGAAAGAACATGAAAGCAACGGGCCATATGATGCACACAGAATGGAAAGCAGCCTTTTTCCCCCTTCCATGTTGTCCTAGCATTGTGCCTTCTCGTTGGTTTTAGATTAGAGAAGGTTGTTAGCCTTTGCAGATTCCCACAGGCATTAATTCTTCCGTTGAGCCTGCCAGTAGGAAGGCCATCTTGCTATAACTGTGCTTGCTCATATGGAATAGCTAGGAGTTTTCATCATGTTGCAACTGATGTCATCAATCCTGAATACCACATCACTGCTGTGCAGGCTCCCTCCTCCTGCAGACTAATCTCGCTGCTTGGCGTCAATGGAAGAGCTTTCAGAGTTGAGGAGTACTGGCACACTTCAAATTTCAGCTAATCCTCTTTCAAAAGGCATTGTTGCTATTCTGGGAATAATGAGTAGGAAGTTTCTTTGCTCTGTTAATGGGTACAGTTAGAGGCAAAATTGTTGAGTCGTTTTCTGACAGCTTGCTCCAAAGATGCCATGACCCGTATCACTTCTGGTTGAAGCAAAACAAGTCAAAGCATTCAAGTTTTTGTCTGAATGACAATTCATTAAACAACAATTGGTCAAAAATTGCTACAGTCCAAACATTCTAGTGGCAAGAAGTGCTTTTTTGGCCCAGAAGGAACACTTAAAGATTTTCAAATGTTGGTTAATTTTTTTAATGATCTTCCAATGGAAAATCTAGGAACAAAAAACAGTTTGCTGATTCTTAATCACCAGATTTTATTGAAAGATACAGGTTCTCATGAGACCTTACCATACATTGAAAATGTGTGGGTGGTTTCTTAGCCAGTTTTAGCATTCATAAATATTCTCAAATGGTGCCAGAGAAAGATTACAAGAACTCCTTATGTTTCTGCTCAATGGAAATGGCTTCTGAATTCTAAGTAATCTGTGTTACTTCTGAACATGGAGAACCTATCCTCTTGGAGACTAGCTACTACATGCTGTTATTCTGGTAGCACAATTCCATCATTACGGTCCAAGTGCACCATTTTCTCCCTCATTTGGTAGCATGATCCATCTCAGTTTAGGGTGGCTGAACTTCACCTGAGAAGTGAAGTTTACCTTCCTGTAAAGCTGTGTTACTACAATTCAAAACTACTTATGAAGACACACCTGTCTCCTCTCCCCCACCCACCACATCTACTGGCATTATGAAGTCTGCTTCCAGGCTGTAGCTGGGAGAAAGACATTGCAATGTATCATGGTTTAACCCTGGCTGGCAACCAAGCACCACGCAGCCACTCGCTCACTCCCCTCAGCCTGGAGGGGTGAGGAGGAGAATTGGAAAGGAATGTAAAACTTGAGGGTTGAGATAAGAACAATTTAATAATTTAAAGATAATAAAAAGGAAATAATAATAACAACAGTTATAATGGAAAGGTGGGGGGAAGAATAAAATCTAAAGGAAAAGGGAGAAAGGAAAACAAGTGATGCACAATACAACTGCTCACCACCCACCGGCCGATGCCCAGCCAGTCTCAGAGCAATGATCCCCCTCCAGCCCCAGCTAACCCTAAAAGTTTATATACCAAGCATGAGGTCCCATGGTATGGAATATCTCTTTGGCTGGTTCAGCTCACCTGCCCTGGCTGTGTCCCCTCCCAGTTTCCCCTGCCCCTCCAGCCCTCTCGGTGGCAGGGCCCAAGAAACCAAAAAGTCCTTGACTTAGTATAAATATTACCCAGCAACAACTAAAACCATCAGTGCATTATCAACATTGCTCTCACACCAAAGCCAAAACACAGCACCCTCCCAGCTACTAAGAAAGTTACCTCCATCCCAGCCAAAACCAGGACACAATGCTATTCATTGATCTGGGACACAGCACATGCTCTTTCTCATGCAGTAGCGATGACCATGGATACATATGTGACTGCATTCATATTGGGGATGGAAAAATGTTAGAAACCTGATTGCTGGAGAAAATGTGAAAGAGATAAAACTTAATGCCTTCACACTAAACTTAAGTGTCTTGACTCCCCAGCCTGTGTGAGGGGCATAGCTGGGCAAAGAAGACAGTGAAGATACTTTGCTCTCCGTGGCACTACTAATATCTTTTGCAAAATTGAGGTAGAGCAGCTGTTATGAGTAAGAACAATAAGCAACTTTTTTAATACTTCCATTAATCTCCTAAGTGCTTTATACGGGGATAGGGGGGACAGAGAAACAGTGAGAGTGACATTGATGTCTAGCCACCTTTTAGGTTTGATCTGGCAGTCAGTATACTATAGACCTCTGTAAGGAGGAGCTTTGAGCCAGGGATAGATATCTGAATAAACCCTTTCTTTTGCAAAATATACTGGAAGATCACTTAGGGATTCAAGTCTGCCTAGGAGGGTCTAACTGCTCCTTTTCCATGAGATATAATGGAAACTACTCACCTGAAATCTGTTGGCAGATTTTTGGCAGGCTCAGCCTTTTTAAGTCATTTAGATCAGATAGGAACGCTGCCGTTCAGATTTCAAATCTGAGATATGCTGCTCCACCATGAGCTCCTGAGAAGTCAGTTTCTTTGCCTTTGAACTGAACCCTTTTTGAAAATAAATGCTCAGAACACTAAGCCATTTTGGAAAGGAACTGAGGGTTGTCCTGCTTGACAATCAATCAACCAACTGAGACCAGGCCCCTACCTAGTGCATATGACCATAGCCCCTAGTGCATATGACAAGCTTGACCTGCTTGATTGCAGGTAACCTGAAGATCCCACGTATGACTGCAGCGTGTCTGTAGAAACCAACATTCCTTGAAAGGTACCTGGTTTCCTTAAGCTTGCTCTGCTGTCCTAGAGCGTACAGGCTGGATTATGTGAGTTCCCACAAGAGTATTTCATTCTACTGCTTTTAGACCATCCATAAGTTTCTATGTGATTCTTTATCACTTTGCACTAGCCTTTCCACACTTCTGACTGAATAGTTGCGGTTGATTGGATTACGAAAAGGGAAATAACCCTTTTGCTTGTGTTTGATAGCTTAATTTCCTCTCACTGGTAGAAACTGCAGCATGAGGTGCCTTTATATAAGAAAAAATGTGAAAACGCTGAGAACAGGCACAAACTGAGGCTCACCTAGTTCAAGACTGGCAGTAAAAAATGTTTTAGGAATAAGACTGGGCATTGCTTGTATCATATTCTTGCCACCTGCAAGGGTATGTTTTTCTCCTTTAAAAAGAACTGGAGTGAGATCCCTGCGTTTAGGATGACAAATTTCATAGCAAAGTTAGATTCAGGGTGACTCCAAAGCAGACAGACTGTGACAAGTTCTCGCTGCAGTTGCTAGACCTCCTTCAGCGAGTTGAAAAAGTCTGTTTAGCAACACTCAATGCCCTACAGCTATGCTTCCTGAGGCTGCACTTGTGTCAGCTATTATAAGCTAAGTGAGCCAGTCTAGGCATGCAGCTGGACTGAAGGCTTCCAATAAAAACTGAAGGAGGTGCTGCATTAAGTAAGTGGTAGTCTTCCTTCTGAATCATCACTGCGCCAGTACCACGGCATAGTGCTGTAAGGTTCACTGTCCCTAGCAAGGTGTAATGCTGAAGTCAGTTGAACTCCTAGTAATATTAAACGGATTTTTTGTTGTTGTTCCATGTTTGCATGTCTAAACTTGGAATCTTCTGCCAAGCTCCATTTGGTTAACAGAAATCACTGGGGCTATGGTCATATGCACCAGCTAAGGGCTTGGTCTCAGTTGGTTACCTAACACCTCAGCACAACAGATTTTGTGGAAGAAATGACAATTCTGATCAGAGGGGACTGTTGCCTTTTGTCCCAGAGGCAGCTGTGTCTCCATGGCAGGTAATGGTCAGTTTGAGTGCTCAGAAAGAAGAGGGATTCTGTAAATGGAAATTAATACTCTTCTGGCTTGGAAACAAGGTACAATATCTCTCAGGGCAAGAAGGGAATTCCAGTCTACAGCCATTATTTGATGGAACTGTTTCCAATTACATATCCTCTGAACTCCTTAATTCACAAACCCTTTTTTTCTAAGGGAATAATGCTTCTGAAAAGCCTCGTTAGGGCTGCGTATGGAGGGAGAGAATTTCTTAACTGCTTTAGCTAGTGCTTCAGTGCAGGGTATGAATGCCAAGAACCCCTCTGCTAAAGTTCATGCAACTATCAGAAACCAGTGGAAATTTAATTGTACTGCTGTGTAAAGGCCCCTGTGAAGTGCACAACAAGGCCTCTAGCAGACCATAGAATTGGGACTGTAGAGCAGGAGAAGGGGAATCCATTGGAATGGACATGGGCACCTTGACAACATGCTTGGAACAGAAGGTGTAGCATGGCTGTGTCAAAGGGATGCTCTGTGGGTGACCTGTGGGGCTGGGCACTGCTGAGGGTCACGCACAGAAGGGAAGTGCATGCCAGGCTTTGCCTAGGGAAATTAGATAGCAGGAAGACTAAGGGATGAGCTGAACTTTCACATGTAAAGTTCCACATTACGCTGGTTCTGATAACGTGACTGGAAATCTAGCAGTAGCTAGCTGGAATGGGTAAGATACTAGAGGCTGGCAGGATATTCCTCAATACTCTTTACTCAGCAGTTCAGTGTCATAGCCTTACATTTCCCTCCGTGATCCTTAAGATGGGAAAGACAATTATTTGGGTCCTTCCCCATTACCCTCTTCTCCATAACACAGAGCTGAGCTCTTAAAACTCTGATAGTATGTCTGTAACTAGACTGACTCCTCAACTTTTAGAAGCTAAAACACAGCTGAGGCCAGGAGGTGCAAATGAGATGCTAGCAAGTAGAAAATGAGTGACAGTGCTTTGAATCTCTAAAGGCTTATATTTTTTCTCCTTTATATAGTACCCAAAGTTTTGAAGTCTCTGTGTAGATATGAAAGATGCAGGCCATCTCAGTCCAACTCAACAGGTTGTTTTTTTCATGTGCTAAGTGCTTTGAACATAATTCTGTGAGTGCCTAGAAATAGACTTGGGTACCTTAATTGTGGGCTGCTGAGGTGTTATGGCTGGGGAGAGAGCAGTTTGACTATGTATATGGAAGTCTGTGCCACTCTCTTTAACTTTTTCTGGGAGATTCTAAACCCAAAGCATTTGTCACATTCTTTCATGCCATTCCTCTGCCTATCATTATTTTCTAATCATCCCTCTCTCCAGCGGATAGCGTGGCTTGCTTTCTAGGGTCATTGAGTTTGACTTACCACACCTCACTTCTACAATAATTAAGACTTGTGTAATAGTCTTGATTTCCTTTGCTCTCTTTCTGTGACACTTTGTAGTTCTGGCTCCTGTTCTTTTGCTAGAGGCTGCAAGTTTGTTGGAAAGTGTTTTGTTGCCTGCAGTGCACACATAATAGAAGTGCTGCAGATTTTTGTTACTGGATATCTACTGCATGGCTGCTTCTGTCTGCAAGGAACTAGCACCAGTGACTTTGTAACAGCTGATACTAAGAGCTCCAAGTGTCAAGATGAAATTAGGAGGTGTCTGCACTTCATTCCCTTTCCTCAGCCTTTCTCTGGCTTGTAATGGCTCGGAAAGACTGTGGCAGCCTCAGCATCTCAAAAAGATCAAGAGTATGGCACTTACATTTATTGTTTGACCTCAGACAAAATAAAAACCCTCTGTCTTTCTGGTTATGTGATATTTTTGACCAATGGGAGATTCACAGGAAGAAAAACCTACCAGGAGCAAGACAAAAAAAGGAAAGAGACAGACTGTGTTGCAAGTACAAGAGGTGGGTGTGGAGTGTTACCATGGGGTTTGGGCATCCTAATTCTGCCTTGACGACTAATTAAGTTAGGGCTTTTACATCAACCCAAGGAGTGCTTCAATGAAAGACAAGATATGGAATTGTTAATAATGGAAGGAGATGGAGGATACAGTCAGAAAGAAAGAAAAAAAGGGAATTGTACAATCTTATAGAACCGAAATTCAAATGCACCTGGGAGGCTGGCCCTTAAAGACGAATCTGCAGGCTCCTGCACTGATGGGCTCCATATGAAACACAATAAGCTGTGAGGTAATTGTGAACCTCCAGGATCAAGCAATACTAGTACACTTGAGAATGGGAAACTTGCCACATCATCCTTAGTTCTCTACAAACCAACAGTGCTGAGAATAGACTGCTCAACACGCAACAGCAATAAGGCCATCTGGCCCAGGAGCAGAAACTTTTGATGACCAAACACCATCTTGCTGAATGTGCTGAGGCTTTGTGGCTCCTGGGTGGCACACATCTCTGAATTGATAGCATTAGCATACTACCTCATCTTCTCCTTTCGGCTGTTTTGTTGTTTGGCTTTGTTTTGTTTAATTAGCCCAGCCTTCTGAAGGAGAGGACTATGCAGCAGTCACTCTTATGTTCAACTTCCTTCATAAAAACAACTGCTATCAGGCAGTGTTGTGGCTGGAGTGATTACAAGATCCTTTACATAAATCTCTCTCCTGAAACTCATTTGTCTTACAAGTTCTTGTATCAATGTTTTTATTATCTCTCTTTGGGAGAGCTTGCATTTGCCCCAAGACCCTCAGTCTGTTAAAGAAGGAGAAAAAACTAAGGCAACCGAGTAAGTATACTAAAAACTACATGTCTATTACAACAGACTGACTGTTGCACTTGTGTACCCCTGTAAATGCTTTCTGGGGAAATGCAAGGCAAAATAAAATGTTTTGGGTTTTGCTTCTTTAGCATTTAAAAGGCTGCCTTCCATATTACATTGTATTTTTAATTTCATACCTCCTTTCCTCTCTACAGTTTTTATTCAACCTTACCTTCTTTTTCTTTTGTTTCAGATCCTTATTGAAAGGAACCTGTGGCTTTTGGTCATCACAATGTGTGTCAAGGAAGAAGTATGGGATGAGAACTAAAGGTAGAGTAACTTTTATTCCATTTTGGGAGGGTTTTGATGATGATTTCCTTTTTTTTTTATTTCAATACTGGAGTGTAGAAGGAAAGAAGTACTGACAGTGTTGGCTTCATGTGAAATTCCTGTTTGGGATTTTCCAATATCCTTGACTGAATTCAACAAAAAGGAGGAAATGGGGGAACAAAGACTTCATACTTCCAGTGTTTGGAAAATAAAAATCTGTTAGGGCTAAAAAAGGCAAGTTAAAAGAAAAAAATGTTTCTTGATGCATCTCACTCTCACTTGTGATAGAACCAGGATGGGCATGAACTCTGAGATATGCAGCAGTGCACAGAGCAGCTGCTGTGGCACTGGGACCCATGCCATGTCCATTACTACAGCCAATTGTTCTCTTACAGACAACAGCCACTGTTGATTACAGCACTACCCTTCTTCTTATTTGCTTATTCAAGATATTTTTTCAGTTAGAAGTCTGTATTTCTACCAAGGCTGAAATAGTCTTCCCTATTAACTGTTCAATCCAGCCACTAAAAGTTTAATTAAATCTGCATCTGTTGCCTGCAGGCCCATTAGAACTCTGAGAGCTTCTGCTCTCCTCACTTATTGTCTGTTCATGGCTGTGGGCTTCCACTGGATTGGTTTCATTGCCTTCAATGGTTACTCTCTGTTTGTGCCAAGGTAAACAAAACAGGAATTAGACGCTAAGCATCTAGAAGACATTGGGAGCAAAGAAAATACGTGAGTAATTTTCTTGTTTAGATCTATAGTTCATTCTGTAGAAAACCCATTCTGGAGACTAGTTTGAATGCTGTTAGGGAGATGGCTTGATCTATCTTTTCTTGAAAACCTTTTCTTACATAATTAATAATGAAAACAACAACATCAAAAGCCTGATTGAGAAAACTGGTTTGTATTCTTCATAGTTAAATCCCCAAACAGCCAATGAACGCATACCCAGAAGTCCTGTGCCATGGAAATTCAGCAAGTCTTTCTATCCAGGAGATTTTCAGCTATCTATGGAATTGTTATGCCCTCCCCACCATCGTAATTACGGTTTGGTAAGCAACATGGGGCATCACAAGTTCTCAGGGGTGCACAGACTGTGTGCACACAAACGGGTGCGAGCATTTCCACTCCTGTGCCAGCACTATGCCATTAAAACAGCATTGCTCTCTTGCAAAGCAGACCAGAAATATCCTCAGTGGATGGATTTGCTATTATTAACAAGAATACCTATTAGCAAATGAGGCAATCTCTGGCTTGGTGCTAGTGCAAATCACAAGGCTATAAGGACAAAGAACAGCCTGAACTGTTCAGTGAAAAGGAGTTCCCTGAGAAACACAACTTTACAAAGGACGAGGGAAAGGAAGGGCTCAGTAGCAAGCTATCAACCCATGCTCGCACTCATCATCATGATGGGCAGGATAAAACTGAGATGTCTCTTTTCCAGATTCATACCAAGTTCTCTTTTATCTAAGTTCATAAATATGAAGCTAAAGAGCCTTTCCTGCTGCATTTGAGGAACTTTTTTTTTATGATTTATATGGATATCAGTGCTTGGGGAAGTGAAAGATTAATACCAACTGCTTGGTGCCAAGCAGAGGGCAGAAGGCAGGCAGCCTTCCTTTGTGCAGCTCTGCAGTTTCTGCTCGCCTGCAGCACCTCATTAGCTTAGTTCTGAGCACCAGTGCAGCTGCCAGTACACCCAAACCCTGCTAGCCCAGACCTATTCACCCATATAGCTCTGCTACTGATGCAGAAAGCTGCC
This sequence comes from Falco naumanni, assembly GCF_017639655.2. NCBI lineage: Eukaryota > Metazoa > Chordata > Aves > Falconiformes > Falconidae > Falco > Falco naumanni. The sequence continues at coordinate 25,113,784 of NC_054058.1, forward strand.
TAAATCATCGCTTCTTACTCCAGTGTGATTGTCCATGCAGCTCTACTAATGGACTAGAATGCTGTCTTACTTTTTCCCATGCTATTCCAGTCTTGCTCCTTCACCTGTCTCATCATATGCAGCATCTGCTAGTCCTTCACACAACACTCAGTCTTCATCTGGGTCCTGCAGCATCACTTCCTCCGGTTCTCCATGCCCCTTCCTGAAAATCCAGACCTCTTGCATTCATCTCAGTTCTGCCCAGCAACTCCTACCTCACAAATGCAGCTCTGGACTTGCACAGCAGCTCTGCTGAGCAAACATGAGTTTGCCACCTGGGGAAATACCCACATAAAGGATAAACAAACCACTAAGCTCACTCTGGTTTATCTTAAGGCGGACTCATGGTAGCCTACTGGTGTTATAGCTACTGTATGGACTGCTTGCCATCAGAGATCTCCCCATCTAGCAGAGAGGGTAGTGGCAGTAGACAAAATGTACTGTTTCCACTTAAATAGGAGCATCCTCTTATGGTGTTAGTATCAATAAGTACATCTCTAAAGTTTGTGTCAAAACAAAGCTGTGGCTGCTGCCGATCTTATAGCACCTGCCACACTGTCTGCTACAAGAGCTCAGAAACGGCGTGTAAGAAAGGCTGATATATCTTTTAGCTCCGTGGACTGTGGTCTGACGGTTGATACTGTGGAAGGCTGCACTTGATTTTAGTAGCATACGTAACTATGGCTGTTTGTTTCAGTGTATAGCAGGAACTGGGTAACAGATAAGACAGCATTTTGCTTGCCTCAGTCAGTATTTTGCTTGCTTCCTGAGCAATCCCACCTGTGGCTTTTTGCACGCTGGCAGAAGTTTCCCAGGCTCGATGTAGCATGACTTCAGAGCTTCTAAACTATCTCTGGAGTCTTCTTAGTCCCAGGTTCAGAATGGGGTCACTTACTCTTTGAAGCACAAAACACAGGTCAAAAGAACTGACTTTTTTGTGTAGTCATCACCACCATACATCACTAAACAAAACAATTAAATGTTAAGTTCTTTCAAAAAAAAAAAAATAGCACAAATCTTCACTGCTATCTTTCCTTATTGCAGGTTTTGTTAATTCAGTGGATTCCTGAAACCTGTATAAGTCACCAGCTGTTCACCCAGACAGTTGGGAGTGAATGTATATGTTTATATACATTTGAACCCCTCATTCCTTCAGACTTCACTTTTCCACACAGAGATGTATATCTAGAGGGAAAGGAAGACATGTCTTCATGAGGATACAGCTGTATCATTCACATGCCACTTTACCCTACCAATTCCCCATTCAATACATGCACTACACACTCCTCGTCCTCCCAACAGCTACCTGGGAATCCAGTGACAGCAACCTTCATCACAGCCTTGTTCTCAGCACTGCTATATTCATATGCTGCCATCGTGGTATAGCTGCCACCTAAACGCCCAGCAGAGCTGTAGAATGGAGGTTTTTTGGGGAAAAAAAGAGGGTGTAACTGCAAGTGAGAAAGACATAAAAGGGTGAGCTAAGTAGCGATAAATAGGAGCTGCTGTCTGGAAGGAGACAGTGAAGTTTGGAAAGGGGCTCCAAGCTCTTTTCCTGAAGGCCAGTTTCATTCTTGCTGATATCTTTGCAAATGCCACTCTGCTATCAGGAGCCATTCAGGTCCTAACTTTTCTTCATGACTTTAACAAAAGGAGTGGTAGTAGGGAAATGTCATGAAATTGGTCATATTTTAGCGATTTTTTGTGACATATCTCCAACTAGTGCTACACTGGATCCCAAGGGAACAGTTACTAATTGTGCCTCTGGTTAGTGTTCACCTCAGGGAATTCAAAACAGCAGTAAATAAAACCAGAATGGAGAAACAAAAAATAGAGCTGGACAATAAAGGAGAAAGAATGAGGTCCTGATCTTCTGATGCGCCAAGTCCTTTCAAATGAGGAAATCAGTATACTCCTACAGTACAAGCTGAGAGGAGAAAGTAGCCAACATAAATAGCTCCTTGCTGGGAAGAGAAAGGAATTCCAGAAACATCCAAGGCACAGTCACATCCTGAAGGCATTCCTGCCCTTGTTCCAGATCTCCCTTGCCATCTCTGTCATCACCAAATGCAGCCTAGGTCTACACTGAATGTATCCCTGGATTGTGAGAAATGTATTGAAGTTGTGTAAGAATTCCCAGAGCCTGCCCCCCTCTCATACATGCGTGAGAGCGTGTCAAAGAGCACCTTCAGGTTTGTAAACACTGGGGTCTGCTCCAACACTGAATGAAAAAACAGGCAGGATGGAGGATCCCTATGAAAGTGATGTCCCCTCAGAGTGAGCTGATGAAACGTCACCATCAAGTCCTGTACCAGAAACAGGACAGATGGGGGAAGGCAAATGCTCTTCTTATTACTGGAAATTAAAACCTCAGCCCAGAATCCATTAAGCCACACATATCAGTCATGCAAGAGTTCTCCTTGGATGAGGCAGGAAAAATCTGACAGAGCAAGACTTTGAAACTGCGTGAATTGGTGATTGCATATACTGCTGTGATTGTGTCAGGGGAGGAGGGGATGGAGGCAGCAGAACCCAGTGTGGCTCTGTATTTAATAGGAGAACAGGGAGAGGGAAAATATAGCTGTGGGAAGAAACTACATCTTGCTAGACAGTGGTTTCTGGAGAAGGTACTGTCAACTTATTCACATGCACAGATGTGATAATTACTTTCCGCTTCCTTAGCTCACATGCAGTGCCTACCTCTGTGGGAGGCTCTTCCTTTTGCTCCCACGACAGGAATATTTTTGGTGTCTTCCATGTGCCTGCTGAGCTTTCTCCCATCAAACCAGACTGAAACAACAGACTATAGACTCTTAACCTACCTTCTCTCACTACCCCTCATCATTCTGTGCAACTCACAACTGGTTCATTGCTTCAAGAAACAAAACACGCTCCAGCATGCATGTGTGGTTTCTTGTGCATTTTTACTCCAACACATTTATAGCACTTTTTTACTTTGACATATTTTCTTACTGGACTAGCTGCTTTTGGAAACCTTGCTGGACTTGCATGCAATACACGTCCACAGACTGGACAACCTGAAACCACATGTCTCAATTCCTCCTCAAATTCAATACTCAATTTTACCTCCAGCCTCCACTGCTCATTCTTTCTAATGTACCTGATGCCAATCATGAATAGCTGCTAAGGATTTTTGCCCAAGTTATAGAACTTTAGTTGGACAAACCTCTTCCTAGTATCAAGCTGTCCAGGGAGTGAATCAGATTTCAGGATTTAGAGCAATGTAATTTATGCCATAGAAGTGACCTCATAACATTTAACACTTCTTGTCCTGTTTGTCTCTTCCTTTCAAGACACTGTAGCCTACTTGACAGATCAGAGCCCTGGGACACAGGTTTTACTCTCAGCTTTGACTAGCTGGATTAAACTCAAGCAAAAAACTTTCCATGTCTTTCTCCTCTTCTGTAAAATGAGGACTACCTTTGCAGGCACTGAAGTAGTGATAAAGAATAATGCAGAGGAGACAGTATTATTATTATTATTATCATCACCACCATTATCATCATCATCTACTTTTACATGGTATTCCTGTCATTCATCCTGCAGCAAGAGCTTGCCATGGTTAAAGGTGTACTAGAGGAAAAGTTTACATACTTGCTGCACTTTGGTAGGGACATAGGCTAGCAGTATTCCACTTGTGAATAAGTGCTTTGCTTTCCAAAGCACTTCAGAAAACATAACATTACTGCACATACGTGCTCATCTCTGAAATGCAGGTGTTTCTGGTGTTAGATCTGAGAGTTGGCCATAGCAGCCTGCAATGAAGCCTTGCAAAAAAACTGCAGCAGAAGAATGGCCCTGATTCCTTAGGGTTTATAAATCATATTACTGTTTATGCTTGAGGTAGTGGGATGTAAATTGATCAGTGAGGATTCGCTAGCATCTCAAACCCATCTCACACAAAAGAAAACAACTTCACAAGAGGAAGACAATGAAGAATGGGGCCTGTTGCCAGTTAAGCAGGGATGACAAATTTACACCAGCACATGAATAAGAATAACACCTTTACTCTCTGTGTGTTTAAATCCTGTGAAGGGACACAGGTGGTCAAAGTCCCCAACATCTAATCTGAAAAAAAGAGGTGCTAATGCCAGGCAGAGATATCCTGAAAATGATGCTGTCTGCAGATACTCCACTGTCCTCTCCTAGTGCTCTGGGTATTTCTTGGAGATCTGCCAGACACTGCCCAACCAGGTTAAACTGCATCGCTTTATGAGATCTAATAAACCTCCCATCCCATAGTGATAGCGATGAGAACTAGTCACATATACTTTGGGCTACAGTAATGGGCTCCTTCCTTAAGCTCAGGAGTTACCTACTGGGGAGGTGGCTTCAGCCAGACGGTACCTGTTCAGGATAATGATCAGTGTGTGCCATTTATTATTATTTTCTCCTGAGTAAGAGGTTTCATAAAAATAGAACATAAAGCCCTGCCATTCCTTCCCTCCCCCCAGCTACACCAAAGTATCGTTACAGTCACACACGCAAATGAACTAGGCATTCAAAAACTTCACAGCCTCTGCAGGATAAGATTATGGGGCTCCTGGCCCTTCTGCATTCTATAGTTTCCACTGGGCCCTTTCCCCTTCCCTTTGTAACTCCTCCCCACTGCCGTCCACTCTTCCACCAGCTAGTATGCAGCTGCATACCCCTGCAGAACCCAGAAGTATGGTATACACTAACTTATGACTGCTGCAGAGGCTTTGGAGAGCATGCAGATGTGCACACCACTGGGATGTAATCCTGAGGCAATGCTCCAGCCATGCTTTCAGGCTTGGGATTTGCAGAGTAAGTTAATATTGATTTAAAACTAGCCTGAAGGTTGCCTTTAGCAGAAAGTAAAGATACACTGTAGATGCCTCTCTTCCTCTTCTTCCCCTCTTCCCCTGTCACCAGTATTTCCTTTCTTCTGCCTACCTGTAAAATAACTTGCTGAAAGCAAATTAAGTTTGGCAGAAGTCTGATCCTTCCCTTAAAAACAAGTAGATTCTTTCTTCCACCTCTGGGAGGCTAAATACCTTTAAATGTCTGAGACTCAAACTCTTTGCCAAGACTTTTTATCCATCAGGGACACAACCTGGTATTCCCTATCTGCTTAGCTGCGTAAGAGCCGCGGTAAAAGAGGTGATAAAGGTGGCATAATAGTTCCAGTCAGAGCATGTCTAGTGAAGTCAGTGGTTTTTTATTCAGCTTTACAAAGATGAGAAACTCACTCCTTTCTTGGCAGAAACAAGGGACCAGCAGCGGATGTTGCTGCAGCTAACATGGGGATCAGTATTTTCCCAAACGAGTAATAAAGAATTCTTGGGGGAAACATTACAGCAGTTGGCTGTGCCATCCCAAATGACTGCCATGGCAAGTATGCACAGAGTTAGAGTAGGCTAACAGCTAACTCAAACCAAGTAGCTCTAGCGGTGGGACAGAAGTCAGTTCATGAAGATCTGTAACATCAGAAGTCATGTAAGAGTGTTACCTCACGTCTCTTCAAATCTGAAGGCACATAATTGAGTTCAGCCACCCAAATTTAGTGAAGTGGTAACTCTTAGACTTACCTAGATTGTAAAATAGTGCAAACTACTGATCAGAGCCATGCAGTCTATCTACACCAGGAGTTTGACTGGATATAGTTTTATTGGCACAAAACATTGTAGAAGAAAACTGCTTGAAAAGAGGTCTTTGGCACAAGAACCAGGGAATGCTCAGAGAAAAGGGAGGAGTTTCCTCAGATTCTTTGCTAGTTCAGATGAAGGTTACTGGTCCAGTGTGCATGGATATCAGCATGGGCCCTCAGGACAAATCCAGATACTCGGTTACTATGGTGAAAGGGGCCGTGTGAGTACCTGGGCAGACGCAGGCAATTTACTGGTGTTCTACTGGGAATGGATTTGCAAATTAAAAACCAGCAAATGAAAGCCAAGGACATTTGTGAGAATTCTGAACTGACTGTAGAGCTGAAACTTTGCCTGGAACAGCCCAGCAGAGGCAGAAACAGTATTCCTGATAGAGGGGCAAAAGCAAGGAAAGACAGGTTTGAGTTTGGTTCTGTAAATGAAGGAGAAAGAAAGGTAATAACTTTTATGTACCTGGAGAGGTACTCCCTCTTTCGGAAAATGCTATCACATATAAAAAATCTGTTAAGAACCTCAGGGCCAAAACCACACTGCTCCAGGAGGCAGATCTGAGGATGTTCCATGGAGTCAGTGCCCACCCAGGCACAGCGAGACCAAGATGCAGGATGCTGAGGCTGCAGGAGATGCTGTCAGAGCAACTCTCCCATTGGAGCAGGATAGTGTGAACCACTTCAGAGGACTGCCTTGAAATCAGCATCACAAACAGATTGACAGCAATGTCCTGAACTTTAATAGAAAGGTCAGAATTTGAACAAATATCCAAAGTACAGCAAAACCTGAAGAAAATCCCAAGCCTCCTTAAGATCCATAACAATTTCAGTGCCAATTTTCTACTACTCTTGAGAATGACAGAGATGCTTTAGTGTGTTTCAGCAAACATAAATGAACCTTTCTAGTAGTTACTGTCTCAGCAGCAGCCCGTGCCCATGCACATGTTGGCAGGTGGATTAAAATGATCCGTCAACTTCATATGAAAAGCCAGGAGGAGCAAGAGACTCCATTTGCCAGTGGAAAACCTCCACCTAGGTGCCCTCTGAATTCCTACAGTAATTCCCCAATTCTTTATAACTTTAATATTCCAAGATTTTTAAGAAGATATTACACATAGAACACCAGCTCCGAGACAGGGTCACAGATCTGGAGTGGACAGTTCTGCCATTTTGATGTACTGGTGACCTAATGAAAAAAATTATCTAGGGCTTGGTCTTTATTGCCTGGGTTCCTAAGCAAAATATGTTTTCTGTGACCATATAATCTTTTCCCTTTTCCTTCTATGCATCTGTGTCTCTCACTTTCTCTGTGTGGATGTGTGTCTGTGTGGGTTCCTACTTTGTAACTGCAGATCCCACTGTGAGTTTCAACCAGGTCTGAGTGAGTAACAGTGACCCCAGAGATACTAACCTCTAACAAGTCCCATGAAAATAGCTGGTGAGGCCTGACAGAGAGAACTTTCCAGGTTCTCCACCGAGGGTAAGGCTGCCATGTGAACTGAAGCTATCACTCCACACAGAAATCTCTGTGTCGGAGCGAGATGTTACAAAAGCCTCAACACCAGGTGAAGCCTAAATCAGAACTTGTGTCTTGTTAGGAATCAGAAAATATAACCGTGACACAAATCTTCTGTCTTCGTGTCTTTCTGACACAAAGCCAAGCTTCATTAGCTCTGCAGCTCACAGACCCCCTTGTTTTCAGTTAGAAGAGTGCAGGAAGGATAAGGTTTGCCATTTGTAATTTCTTATTCAAAATCACTCTAATTACACCAAAGTGTCCACTCTCAGGTGTGACTAATTATGGAAAATATTGATCGCCTCCTATCTGCCTCAGCAAGTGCAACTTCAGAGCAGAAAATAATACCTGATCAATGAGCATAATCTTAGCAAAAGCAATAAAAATAATACCTGTAAAGCCGCAGACTGAGGGTGCATGCACAGGGTAGAGAAAAGAAAAAACATTATCAAACAGACCAAATATATCTTTATAACCCTGCAGCAACAAAACTCCTACCACTTTATATTAAAATACTGTAAGAAAACGTTACAAACCTATTATATGAAGAATCAGAATGTTGCTTAATGGTTTTCCCATTGTTCACTGTTATTTCTGTGATGTCTTGCTATTGTCAACACTCATTTACACTAGTGGATGTACGTGTGTTTGTGTGTGAGGACAGAGACACAAAATCTGGTACAGATCCTCAGGTGATGTAAATTGTCGTGGCTGTATTGACGTCAGTAAAGATACACTGATTTCCTCCAGCAGACGATTTGCTTTGCTGTATATAAAAAGCATAGAAGCTAGATGCTGTTTCAACTTTGCTCTTAGACACTTACTGTAGACAAATGCCCATGCAAATATATTCTCTCTTCTATGTGCAAATATGCATATTGCCTTGCAGTACACATTGCAAGTAATGACAGGAGCTTTATGCTGCTTCCTATGCTGAAATTTATAAAAAGGGTCGTTCCTGATCTATCTGCCCTCTCTAATCTGAAACAATAGATCTCAAACTGCCTTGCTACAGATCTTCAAATACATAGAGATGAAAGGGACTGTCCAGCATCACAAGTCTGTTAAAAATAAATTCAGGAGGAATTAAGCTTTGATCTTAAAACTGTTAGTCCAATCCTCTAAGAGATCTTAAACAGCCATTGGGCAGAACAAATCCAATAGGCAAGACTCTCATTTTCTCACCTAGGGCTTAGCTAAATGAAATGACAAACTCTGGAATGGATGAATACAATATTACTAGTTTGTTTCAAGATACACCTCTTTGAGGGAAAAGATGTATATCTAATTTTTAAAAATTGTATGAGAAAGAAAGGGGAAATGGTCACATTTCAGGCTCTGTCTTCAAAAATTACTCTTTTCTTTTTTCTTTATTTTCTTTTATATGGTTCCATGGAATGTAGACCAAGTAGCAATCACAGGCTACTGGTAATTTTATAACAAATGAAATATTTTCCATCTGTTAAACGGAGAAACATTTCTGGCTTTCTATAATGTTTTCCTAAGGGAGAGACAACAAAAGGTTTCATAACTGAGAATGGAAAAAGAGAAATAAACCACTGCTGAACTAGAAAAGAAAGGAGAAAACAGGCAGCCTAACAAGGCATTTATAGGGAAAATAACAGGAAAGCAGAAGATTAATAAACTCTACATACAGAAAGATTAAGGGAAAGAGAGTAGCTCTTTTTTACTGTTTTTACTTGGATTGCAAGGCAGAAGGGAAAAAATAAAACTGGGAAATTTCTACAATCTGTTTGTCTAAAGGTATTTTGGCTTGCAGAAGTGTACTTCATTTTATCACATGAACACTTTTTTTTTAATTAGTAGGTAGAAGCCATAATTAACAGAAGACCAGTCTTTGAGCTGACAGGTTCTGGTCTGGCACCATCTAAGGACCAGAATTGCATTCCAAGGCTAGATTTCTCTGGCTTACTCTGACTAAAAGTGCAAATGATTTCAAGTACGGTGTAGGTGGGAATGTGTACAGTCTATGCCTCATATAAGTAGCCACTTTCTGGATGCATAAAATGTATGAACCATGTGTAAATTGTATATTCCTGTGTGCGCATCATTTTATGAAGGACATGGAAGCATCAGTTGCTTGTTTCAATCTCAGAACAACGGGTGTCCTTCCACACTGTACATACTGCAAAGAATGGGACAGCCAGCCCAACAGTCACCTGGCACTGAGTCCCTGGCAGGAATTCTCAAGGGCATTGTTAACACCTATTCATTTGGGACATTTTTCCATTTATACCTCTTCCAAACAGCCATGCATGAATTCTTTTGAATGCTAACAGTGTTGCATTGTGAGCTCATTGCTCCAAAAGCCCCCTCATAGAGCCTTACCTTGGATCTGCCCAGAAGTGACACCAAGTGGGCCAATATGAAGCATATAGAAAAAAGGTACCCTTGCCACCGAGAAGAGCAGCCTGGCTGCAACAGAACATATAGCTGAGTGACATAAAAATACCACCATTTTATCAGAAAAATGAAAAAACTCATTTGCATCCCTCTTGATTTAAGCATTAAAACATTCACCTTTTTTGCTGTTGCTTTCAGCCCTTGATTTCTCTTGTTTAAACGATTGGTGTGAGTCTTTGTTACTCCAGGTACTGCTCTAACTGGGCTCAGGACACAGATACACAGATAATACCTGTCCAAAGCACCACTAGGCAGTATTTCACACAGATTCCTTGTTATTACTTCCTGATGCTCCCATCCCACCAGTGAGATTTCCTATAACATTATTTTCAGACTTGACACTGTGCTGCTCTGGCCAGGACCTTACACAGCATCGCATTGGGGTACTATCCCTGTGGGTAGAATTCCTCATGCCACCTTTACTCAGCAATTTTGTACCTAGAACTTCATTTTGAATCCTTCCTAAGCTGAGACCTTTGCCTTCTCTCACTTCACCTGTTATTTCTTAAATATTATTGTGAATCATTATTTCCATATTTCTCTGCCTGGGATTTTGCTGGCCCTGATGTAGATACAACACAGGTGTGTTCATGTCAAACTATGTCTTAGGCCAATTACAGTGTGAATGGAACCAGTATGGATATATCTTTAAATGGGATGTAGTCACAGAGTCTACTTTCTTTTTTTCCTCTCATTATGCTCTTTATTTCAAAATCATCTAAGCAAGGCTTTAGCATCTACGTAGCTATGCCAATGCAAACCTCTGTCATTTGAAACCAGCTTACAGCACTTGACTCCAAATAACTTTTGATGCTGAAAGGGTACATTGCTAACAGGGTTTTGCAGAACCAATGAAACTGTTTCTGGTAGGAAAGCTCAAAGGAGTTAAACCCTGAGACAGGCTGGGGGAAATCTGAAAGAATGAAAGCAGACAGCAAATGTAGCATTCTGTGTGTGCCCACAGTGAAAGGAATGGGTATCTGGGGTACATAAGCCATTCAGAGTTGTTCCGGTGGTCATTTTTGGGTTTGGGGTTTTTTGTGTTTTGGTTGTGGTTTTTTTTGCTGGTGCAATGCGCAAATATAGCAAAATATGTTAATAGTAAGCCACAATATTTATAGTTATTGTTAGTATCCATTGAAATAAGTGGGATTTTGTCAATGCCTTTACCCTGGAGATAATCCATAGAATAGAACATTAATGCATAGTTTAAAAGAAAAATTATGGAAAACAGCACATCTGCATATGCAATACCTTCATTTTAAATTTATATAATTGAGCTTTTGAAATTAAACAAAAATACAGCAAATAGCCTCAGACCACAACAGCAACTAAGTGACTAACATTGTCCCTTTAACATTTTAAAACTTGCCTCTTTACTAAGATAAAAAATACTGTCCTAAACCAATACAAAATAAAATCATTTTCAGCACAATGCAAATCCAAATGAACTTTAAGACCTCTGGGAAAATGTGATTTTAGAAAATTTCCTCCAAGAATTCTAAAAGTTTGTTTTGCATGAGGAGATACCTTGTAGAGCAAACACAGACTAATAATTTAAAGGCAACACTTAGTTTCTTTATGTCATGCTAGACAAATACTGTTTCTACACTTTGTTTTCACTGTTAGTGATGGTTAAAAGAAGATTTTAATGCCACTTAAATACAGAATGTTTGTAAATTGCACCCATGTCTTTTGATGGAAGGAACTATAACAGATTATTACCTATTATTCTAATTGTATTTATCAAAGTGAGTTTTCCAGGTAATACATGGGCTCAAAAGCTAAAGTCCTTCCATAGGCAGAGCTCCTACTGAGAGTTTCACTGATAAAAAACAGCAGGATTTGGGCCATTTAGACTTAATCTGCTAAACTCAACCCTGTGGCACTTCCCTGATACTTAACAAAGGGTACTGGGGATTGGCAAAGAAGGTAGTATTTTGATAAAGAAGGGAAGGAAAATTTATACTCACAGGATTTGATGACACTTTGGGATGGTCCCTCAAGACAAGAGGCTGCCTAGTAAGGGTGATCTAAGCTATGCTAATTTGGCAACCTGTATTTTTGAAGCAAAACATTCCATGACGAATGACCTTATTTTTTTGTTTTTAAAGCTGTGAGGTGCTTATGCAATAGACTGCTAAGGTAGAAAGAGACAGATGCCGCGGAATAATAATCAGCCTAATTCTTGCTGAGAAGCTCTGCAAAAATCTCTCTTTGCCTCTCTTTTCACAGGTAAGCTCAGTGCTACTTTTTTCACACAACAACATGCAGCAACAATTAGTGAGCCTCCTCATAACTCAGGAATTCTTCCCTTTCTAGACATGGGCTTTGATTTGTTCCCTTTTAAAATGTAGGCCCTTTTTAAAAAAAAAAAAAAGCTTTTAAAGAAAAAAAACTTAGCAGTTTTTTAAAAGGTGGACGACAAAAATAAGACTGAACTTTTCTTTAAAATAATTGAGATGCTTCATTTGTTTTTAATTCCAAGCCCCTTACAGAAGACTGCCCCAGCTGACAAGAATAGCCACATGTGTCCAAAAGCTAAGGTCTTCACTTCTATCCAGGGACTGAGGTGAGTTGGGCTGCGAAAAAACCTCAATCCTGACTCAAAATGAGCAAAATCCCTGGGCTGTGTCTGAGGTGAGAAGAGCCAGCACAAGTACACTGAAACATGCTGCCAGAACCTCCTGTTTTATGAGAGGCAGAGGAAATTCCATTACTGGGCAGCGAGAGCCGGGCACTGCCCAGGTGCCACTTTAACCCTTGCTTTCAGCCACCGCATCCTGACATGCTAAAATATCCTTTCTGTTCTTGTTTAGAGTGGCCATTTTCTGTAGTGAACAGCCAGTTCCTATGTTCTTGGCTAAGAGAAAAAAAAATTAGGTAACACTGAATTTCAGGGTTTACATTAGAGGGAAAAACATGTTCAGGCACAGGGAGGAAGGAAGACAGTGCAGATACCTATTCTGTGTAGGTATTAAAGTATGTCCCCTGGTGTCACACAAAAGCAAAAATACAACTCTCGGGTTGGCGACCTGGATCATAAGGGATACTGGGCATACTGTCAATAGGTGATGAAAGATTCCCTGCCCTCCACCCAAGTTGCCTTTAAGTTAGATTCTGCAGTCTCTTTGATTTCCTTCTAACAGAGATGAGAGGATGAAACCCAGTACATACAATCAGTGGGGGGAAAAAAAAGAACCTGCAGGAGTGAGAAATGTAGACTGTTTTGCATTCTCTGATATTTCCTTTTCTATACAAAGATTTTGGTTTGCCTAAGCTATAGAAGGAAACAGAAGCAGTCTATTTTAATCTTCCTGAGTGAAGAACACTGCAGGGATTGCTCTGTTATCCCCAGCAGCAGCCCTGACTTTCCACAAAAAGGCTCCAACCATCCATCCGTCTATCTATCTGAAATACAAAGATTATCGTATGATATATCAGTGATCAGCTGTGTTCTTAATGCACTTCTCCTTGTGCATTTTGGTATGAAGGAAAAAAAAAAAAAAACCACAATTCTTACCCCACCACAAAAAATGCTCAGATAAGGAGGAGGCATTTAGACTTATGCATAGAAATTGATTCTTCGGTCTCTGTAATGACGTATGTTAGAAACTCTGTTCAGAAGAAAGGAAAGCCCTTGCCGATACGATGTTTCTAACAGAGCCTTCACTGCAGGGATTCACTATTGAAAAAACAATGAGGTTGATTATGCATTTTTAGATGGGTTTCTTACTGTTTTGACTTCAGTGACTTAAATTATGCAATTCTGGATTTACACCAATCAGCATAAGTTCAGGATCTGGCCCTACCTCTTTTTAAAACTCCACCTATTGCATGATGAATAAGGGCCAGATCCTGCAAATGCTTACTACCTGTATTAATTCTCTGAGTAGCCTTACTTCCTTTAAGTTGTGATTGCAAAATTGAGTCTTACAGCGCAGTATTTTACATATATGTATCTACTTGTGGGACTCAAGTGTGCCTAGATCATACATATTCCTTTAATACTAATTTCTCGCCTGATTTTCATAGAATCATGGGACAGATGCTTAGCTGTTACTATGTGGTGTAACTCTACTTACACCATCTGAAAAATCCAGCTTTCTGTTGCAGCTATGCTTGTGTATTCAAAACAAGCATGAGAGAGAAAGGTCCCTTTTATTTCAACTGTCAAAAGAGACAAGGAAGATGTTTTGGGCTATCCAGTGTGCTGTGTACTTAATTTGTTTTGACATCACTATAACCGAGAGAGTTCATTCTAGGAAAGAAATTCTGATCTAGTTTCACTACTTATATTAGCTTCCTTCTTACACAAAAGAAGCCACATCAGAAAATATGGTCATTCTCCTTCTAACTTCACCAACTCTGGCTTTCAACCAGAAAACATTCCCCTGCTTTCAAAGTGCCTAAACAAAGGAAATTACAATACTGCCTGCAGCTGTAATTACCAGCTGGTGAACCGATGGCATATACTGGATACACAATCCAAGAAAATGTTACTTTCAATAGTAGCCTCTTCCAACACCTATAGTGCTGGAATGCTCATCCTTGTTTACTATACATGCATGCACGTAGAGCATTATCAGTATTCAGTACTAGTAGTCATGCTTTCTCCACTGAAGAGGAAAGACCAGCAAAAAAATACTTTGTCCTTTTGAAGAGCTGGATCTGTGTCAGGTGCCACTCACCAAAAAAAGAAGAAAGAAGAAAAAAAAAAAAAAAAAAGCAGACAACCCACACACAAGTGCAATAAGCATCCTAAATGTCAAACATATGTACAGCAGCTGTATCTCTATGGACATATATACATCATGTGCGATACAATGCATACCCTAGACTCCTTAAATCAAGGCGGGCAGGAAAATCCCAGCTCATTCCAGGGATGATGTGGGGGTTTTGACAGATACCAGCGACTTAAGGCAAACAGAAACTGCCACAACGCTGCCGTCCTTTGCAAAGCTCCCTCCTGCCTGGGCTAAACCGCACTCATCTTTGATCAAAGACTTATTTATTGGTGACAGCCGATGAGGGCACGGCCGGGTGCGAGCACCGCAGGTGAGCAGCCCGACGGGCCCCGGGCACCCGTACCGAGCAATGAAGGCGCTGAACTCGGGGGCAAACGCCTCCTGCAAGCGGCAGCATCCTGGCTCCTCTTCGCGCTCTGCCCGCTCCCCGCGAGCATGCATGGGGGGGGATTCCCCACACACCCACCCACGGCCCCTCCCGGTACAGGGCTGCAGGGGTACGACCCGGCTGCCCCCGGACCCGGGCCCGGGAAGCGCCCGCTACGCGCCCGCTGCCCCCCTCCGCCCCTTGCCCCTCTCACTCACTCCGGTCTCCGGCTCAGGACGCCTTTGCCGATGGCCTGGGGGGTCTTGTGCTGGAGCAAGGCGGCGCAGCAGCCCTTCTCCCGGCCGTCCTTCTCCGCGGGGTGCTGGTGGGGCTGCAGGGGGGGGTGCTGGTGGCCGGCAGCGCGGCCGCCGCCGCCGGGGCCCGCCGGTGCCTGCTTGCCCGGCGGCGGCGGCGGCGGCTGCGCCGGGAGCTGTTGGTGGTGCTGGAGCGGGTCGGGCTGGCCCGGCGGCGGGGGCTGCTCGGGCGGGGGGCCCTGGGGCGGCGCGGGGGCCGCCGGCGGCTCGGCGGGGGCCGGCTGCTGCCCGCGGAGGCTGCGGTTCTCGGTGCTCAGCTCGTCCAGCCGCCGCTCCAGCTCGTCGATGCGCTGGCGCTGGGTGTGGATGAGGCTCTGCTGGTTCTGCACGATGGCGGTGAGCTCCTTCAGGTAGAGCACGGCGCGCACCGGGTTCTCCAGCAGGCTCTCCATGCCCCGGCTGCCGGCCCGGGCCCCCCTGCCCGGCCGCCGGCGCTCCGGCGAGAGCGGCGCGGGCTGCGGGGAGGCGCCTCGCCGCCCCACGCGCACACACACGCGCGCGCGCGCGCGCACTCACCCGCCCGACCAATGGCGGCTCACTCGCACGCCGCGCGCGCGCGCTCTCGCGGGAGGAGGCGGGGGGGAGCGGCTCGCGCACCTGCCCCTGCCCCCGCGCGCCACGCACGGCGAGGCCGGGGGAATGGGAGCGGGGCGGGGCCGGCCGCAGAAGCCCCGCCCCCGGCCGGGCCGCGCAGGCGCGGGGAGGGGTCAGCGGGGCGGGGGCCGCGGGGGGGTCCCGTCCCGGAGCGGGGCCTGGGCGGTGTCTGTGCGGGGAAAGCCGGCGTTTGTGACGGGAAAGCCGGCGTGACGGTGTCCCGCCGCCCGCTTCCGCGCCGGCCGCCTCTGGGTGGGGCCGCCTCGCCCGCGGCAGAGCGGCCGGTGCTTGAGGGGAGCCCTGGGCGGGAGCCCGGTGCGGGCAGCGCCAGCCGGGCCCAGCCAGGCCCCTCTGCGGAGCCCGGGGCGGCCTCTCCAGCACCCGCTCTTCTCCCCTCCCCGAATGACACTCTAGGTGCGGCTGATCTTTTTATTTCCAGGGCGACTTAGTGATTTTTTTTTTTCTCCGAAGTGGCTTGAATAGTGGTGGCTGGTTTTGTCCGCCCTGTTGATAACGGTCCTGTTTTCCCCTTACCTCTTATAAGGCATGCGGAAGGCCGGGCTAAATCTGAACCTGGGGGAAGGAGTTACTGGGGAAAATGGATGTTGGAGGAGTCTGCTGCTTCCTTGCAAGTTTGTCACTCCTTTGAGTCTTCAGTGTCATTTAGGCTCTTTGGAAGCAAAGTAGGGATTACTGCGGAGTTTTGCTGGGAGGTGTGGGGGCTGTGGATATAACACCACAGAAGTGGCAGGCAGGACCTTTGTTGTTAGGCTCCGTGCATGTTTCCTGCATTTCTCAAGAAATACCTTCCCTTGCCGTTCCTCATCCACAGTCTTCAGAGTTCACAAACTTAGAACCTTAGTTCTGGGAAACTGTGTGCTTTCTATTCACCAATAAGTAACCTGGGTAAGGGGAATAAACTTACTTTCAGGAGCTCCTGTGTAAATCCATTAAGAATGTTGATGATTTCCATAGAGGGTAAAAAAGCAGTCTCCTTTCCAGTCAACTGCAGGTGCTGAAGATGCAGGAGGTGTAACGAGCAGTCAGACCTGGTTTTAGGCAAGCATGTCAGTAGATTTGATTGAGCACACAAAAGATGCAAGGCCACAGAACAAAAAGTAACTGGTTTTAAGTAGGTGAATTTGAACATAGAACTACTCTTGTTTTGCCTTTTCAGATCAGCAAAACCTGCACCATAGCAAAGAGTTCCTGAAGTGAGGAACCAAGAAATGTAAAGGAGAATCTCTGTTTCAGATGAGCTGAAAGGTGTATTTCCAGTCTTTTCTGTTCACAGATAGCCTTGGGAATGTAAACTGATGCAAACAGTATCACCAGGATTAGAAGCTGTTCACAAACTCCTAAAAAAGAACTGCTTATTCACAGTTCTCTTGCAAGCACTGAGATATGGCTTTGGGGGATCATGAAACACTGCCATATGTCCCCTGAGTGTTGGGGGAAGACCCCAGAGTGAACTCTAAGGAGCAAGAGCATTCACATCCCACACACTTAAGATTTTATTGGAAAGTTTTAGGAGACACCCTCCTCTATGTCATTGCCTAGTGTGTCATTAATGTTTTGTGACAGGGGATTGACTGAGCAGGAACTGGCATTATTTAGCAAGGAGAGGGATGGTTATAGGGGAATGAGAAAAAAGGCAGAAGCAGAAAGACAGGGGAGGTGAAAACACCTAAGCTATATTTGGGGAAATGATTGTTTGGGAAATTGTGCTGGTATGCTGTCTCCTTTCAGAGGCAGTACTGAACAGCATAATTTCAGTCTTGCCTCACAGAAACAGAGTACAGGGACACCGATGGAAATAACATGGTTTTGGCATAATACATTCTGTGAAACAACAAGGGATGGCCATGAATATGCTCAAATAGGTACGTACACACACCCAGAGCCACCTCATCCCTATTAGGACAGACTTCAGGTGGAGATTTTTTTATCCTGCAGAACAGAGGAGGCTGGTTTAACTCTTAAGGCAAGCCTTGTGCAGTGTTTCATCTTTGCAGTGGACATCACATTCCTTTCCAGCTCAGCTGGATAAAAGCGATGAAGAAATAAGGGTGATAGACATCACACTGGCCTATCCAGGTATGGTCAGCCAGGTTGGGGCGTGTATTCTTAAGGGAATACTAACTATAAAGAAAAAGTCATCCTGGTTTGGATGACTGGGGATGGGGCAAAACAGCTTGGGAAGTCTTGAATGCCTATCAGAAGATGTGACAGGAGATGTGACACACTCCATGGAGCAGACGTGATGTATTCACATTTTCTGCACCTTTAATTTGGTTGACCAGCCTCAATAGCCTAGTTTCTACTAATAAATCTTTGTCATAAATTAAACAGAGACCTACAGCCATGGATTGGTAAGCCAAAAACAAGCAGGCTAGGAGAATCAGAAAGCAACCTGTTTCCTGTGAGGGTGTGGTGACTGGTGGACCAAAATGGTAAGACCAGCGCTGACCTTCCAGGTTCCTACAGAGAGCATTTGCCAAAGGAAAATGAGGCAGAATGCTTTTGTGCCTACCATGAGAGACTGTGCAAGGATCTCCTTACAAAACTCCAAGCAGTAATACCTCTGTAATAAGAAAATTCAAGGAAGACTGTGTATTTGTTCAGGAGGGATCTGCAAGGATATAACAAGAAACTGAATGTCTTCTTTCACTCAATAAGCAAGAATCCTGCATAGCTAGGAAACACCTCCTCTTTATCCAGCCATCATTGTGTCCCTTCGATTATGCTGCTACAATACCTAGCCTCCATGATTTGCAAAGCTCTGAGCGTTAGTGAAGTAAGCTTTACTGTTCTATGGAAGGTGAATGGTAGGATTGCGGCCATCAGAAACAGGGCAATAAGGACACAGAGTGGTTAAATGACTTGTCAAAAGCCACGCAAGAAGCCTGGGGGACGATGTATCTCTGATTTCAAACATCTTTGGCATTTAGCCCAATCTTCAGGACATTAAATACTGCTGCTTCTCTCTTTAGGAGAGACGATACCTAGAGAAAAACAATGATGAAAATAAGAAAAGTATGAATTCTGTTAAAAATTATTTTTGCCATAGATAATGTTGTTATTGTATTTTTCAAAGTACTGAGTCTTTTCAGTCCATTCCAGAAAAAAAATAATGAATAATAATGGATTAAGTATGTTATTATGGAATAAAGTGCTTCCCTTATCCACTTAGCAAGGTACTTGGGCATTGCACAGACAATTACAAATAAAGTGCAGCAGTCATAATTAAAGTAAGTATGCATTATAAAAACAAAACAAAATGCAAATGAGTCAGGCCCCAGGATTTAATGGAAAGGTCTAATACTACGGGCTTTAACTTTATATTTATTTAGCTATTGAATTCTGTCAGAGTAGAGTGAATGCATAAATAAGGGTGTACTAATAAGCATACATGATAGGGAAAGTAGTACCTTATTCACGTATTTCATTTGCAGAAAAAATTTCACTGCAGAGTGTTCTTGTAACATTTTCTGAGAGGTCCTAATCCCACTTTAATTTGCAACAGTTCACTGAAACATGATGCAAACAAATCACTCCAGCCTTTTGACAGGTAGAGACTTCCCGTGTTTTAACATGTGAAATTCTGTTCAAGGCACTTCCATCCTTTCAGTTATGCTCTATCTCTTCTGGACAGGAGCTCCCCACAGTAAATCCAGTCAGTCTTCTTCCCACTTCATGCATTTGACCCCATTCTCCTCCACCTTCCATGCCCAGGCCGTGCAAGGTAACAACTTTCTCCTGGTAATTCAGCATCCAAATTCCCACCAGTTTGAGATGCAGGGCATATAGCTTAGGTTCCCAGCTATGATTTTATGGTCTTCTTGTCATAAGCTTATGAGCTTATGGTAAGGTTTTTTGTACTTCTATAAGGTATTTGTTTCAATTGTCTTTCTTTTAGGAGGAGAATTGTGTACAAGCACATCCAAATACAACAAAGATTATTAGTATTCAAGGTCGAGTCCTTAGTACTCAAGAAAAGGCAGATTTCATGCTGGTCAACCCACCTTAATTTACCTAATGTTTTCTCCCCTGCTTCCTGTCTCTCAAAACCATGGCAGAACCTTGAGTGAAATCCCCATAGCCAGAGTTTCCCACCAGATGTGTTCTCATCCAGTTCTTAAGAGAAATGTACGAGGAAGCATAACACAAATCATATAAAAAATACAGAATTAAAGATGGGAGGGAAGAGACACAAGGATCACAGTCTTGTGTTGCCACCTTCCATTCTGATTTCTGGGGGAAGATGGGGCGTTTTCAGCCCCACCTGGAAGTTAGCAGCTGCTTCAGTAGAGATTCTCAGAACTGCTTGCAAACAGCCTACAGACCAAAAAGAATCTGCAGGAATCAGATGAATAATTTCAAAATAGAGGTTAGAATCAAGACAATCACAATGTACTCATGCATAATTCATGGCTGGGGAAAAAAATCTGCATCTCCTGAATGCTTCTTTCACTCACGCTTCTTTCACTTGAGGCCTCATCCAAAACTATTCAGATCAATGAGAGATGTTTCACCATCTTGAGTCTAAGCCAAGTCACTATCTGCTTACACCTGTTAAACAGATGGATAAAATGAAGCTAAGACCATGTAAAGTGTGTTGCCCACAATCACGTAGGATGCCACTGAGGCTCTGTAATTAGAAACTGTTGGAATCAACAGCAGTGCTTTCTCTGCTTCAGGTGAGCATTGAGTAAAGCCAAGAGGAGTCCTCTGCTACCTTCATCCTTAGTCCTGCACCTAAAAGCCCGGTGGTATGCTCTGCAGTCCTACCTACATTCTTTAAACTGAAATCTGCAACAAGGTGAATTCCCTCTGTCATCTTGGGGCTGTTGAGTTGTTAATTCATAGGGATATCACAACATCAGAAGCACAGGGAAAATATCTTGTTCTATAAATGAAACGTAAAGAGCTGAGATGTGGTAAGGACAAATACTTCAGATTCTTTCTATGTTGGTTTGGGTTTTTTTTCTCTTCAGTGGAGTATAGCTAGGTTGACATATAAATATTTTAAAACAGCTGCTCATCAGGGAAAAGGTACAAATTCTGTATTGTAGCTTTAGCTGCGATGTGTAGTTTTGACACATTTTAAAATCTTGACTGTATTTGAACTGTGCTATTGGCAGCCTTGCATCATTTACTGCACATTAAAAAGAATCAAGGTCCCTCTTTAGAATGCACATTCCTTTAAATGTTGCTAAATGTTACATTATCTCCTGTCTTTCTCATGAAATTAAGCTTTGACCACTTAATTGATTAATTCTAGAGAGCAAAAGCTACACAGAGACATTTTCTTCAGTCAGTCAGGTTTTTGTTTGAACTGACAGTTGTTCAGTCCTTTGTAAATACTGCAGTAAAATGAAAAAATGAAATATGAGGTTGATTCTCTAAATCTTATCTTACTAGTTCTACTGAATTACATGGAGATTTTCAGATGGGACAGGTTTGTGTAATCTGACCTTGCATAAGCTACACAGAAAAAAAGCGGGGGGGAGGGAGGGAAATGGAATAATGTTAAATCTAAACCCATAGTCCAACTAGAAGGTTTTTCTGCAATGTCAGAGATCAAATACTGTCAAGAAAACAGAAAACATGAGCAAACAGGATACGTTTCAGCTAAGGCTACAATATACCATTTATCTGATGAGCAGCTGTTTAAAATATTTATATGTCAACCTAGCTATACTCCACTGAAGAGAAAAAAAACCCAAATGAACATAGAAAGAATCTTTAGTATTTGTCCTTACCACATCTCAGCTCTTTACGTTTCATTTATAGAACAAGATATTTTCCCTGTGCTTCTGATGTTGTGATATCCCTATGAATTAACAACAGCCCCAAGACGACAGAGGGAATTCACCTTGTTGCAGATTTCAGTTTAAAGAATGTAGGTAGGACTGCAGAGCATACCACCGG
This sequence comes from Falco naumanni, assembly GCF_017639655.2. Taxonomy (NCBI): domain Eukaryota; kingdom Metazoa; phylum Chordata; class Aves; order Falconiformes; family Falconidae; genus Falco; species Falco naumanni. Next base: position 25,135,361 of record NC_054058.1, read on the forward strand.
GCTTTTAGGTGCAGGACTAAGGATGAAGGTAGCAGAGGACTCCTCTTGGTTTTACTCAAAGAGAGCCCACTTTGCTTACAGGCCCTCGGTGGCGTCCTGTTTCACCTTGAAAGCGTGGCTTGTTTAGTCTGTTGTGTAACAGGGGTAAGCAGATGCTGACTTCTCAGGGAAAATAAGGGCAGGACAAATCAATAAAGCATGTGGCCTGATGTGCTACATGCCATATAACCTCATACAGCTTGGAACATGAGTTTAAGAAAACCCTATCTCCAGAAATGCCTCTGGTACCACTGTGAAGATAGTGAAAGGTAGAGAATTTGTCTCATTCCTTGACATTTTGTCACTGTAGTTAATCTCTGTCATTGTTGACAACTTGAAATATTTTTCTCAGTTGAATTTATCCTTTTTGCTTTCCAGCCATGAGTATTTGTGCTGTTCTCCACTAGGGTAAAGAGCTCCTTAGTCCTAAAGCTTTTCTCTCCTTGAAGGTGACTGGGCAGATCACCTGATGGTATTATTTTTAGCAAGCTAAACGGACTGGACTCAACTCTAAATAATGCAGTTTTTTAAAACTTAAGTCTTTTGGGCTTTTTTTTCTTGCTTTTGAGGTAATCCTTCAGACTTGATGATACACAGTGTGGTCCAACTACAGGCAGGCCAAATATTTGCTGAAGAGGTCGCTGGTCAGATGCATTCCTGTCTCTTGTTGATCATTATTTATGGGGTCAGGCTTCTGCTCAGGTTAACCTTTGCCTTCAAATCTGCTTACAGACAGGATCCCTTGTGCTCAGACATGCTGACTTGTGGTAAATATTTCTGTGTTCTATTTTGGTGACTGAAAGAATTTCAAGGAGCAAATGAAGAGACAAAAAGGATCCTGTGACACAAAACCAACAGAACTTGCTCCGGACTCTTCCTTGAGGAACATAGCAGAATTGCTTCAGACAGCTGCCACCATCCACATTGCTGCAACTGGCTCCATACGGTAGAACCTCTGTCTACAGAGCCTCTGGCAAAGGGCACAAAAGACCATTCTGTTTTGGGACACTCAGATGTAAAGACCAGGAGGTAGGTCATGGTGGCAGATCACAGGTCTAGTTTTTGTGTTGCATGCATCAGCTTAACAGAAGGTTAAGATCTAGGTGCAAGCCATTCTGTCCTGTGAATTTCTTCACAACTGATGGGATTGTGGCAATGGTTGAAGCCAATCTAGTGACAAGGCAAGCAGTCAAAACAGAGTGTTTAATTTGGCTGGAGAGAAATTCCCCGCTGATGAGCTAGCTAGCTTTTTTGCCCATCTCATAAGTAGAAGAAATCTAGAAGACCTTTTCAGATAGTGAGCGGAAGTATTTTCTCAAACACTACACTCATTTATAAAAGAGGGAAATGAGAGAAATTCCCAAAAGCTCACAGCAGCACTGCTTCTCCTCTCCATCCCGTGCAGAGATGACGGTTCAGTTACTCCTTCCCTCTGCAGCACTCCGCAGCGCTCACCCTGGGAAGGTGGAGAGAGAAATAGCAAAGGATAAGAGGGTCTTGCCCCTGGAGGAAGGAAGGGCTTAGAAGCCAGAAGCAGTAACAGTGGCTGGATGGTGGGGAGAGACAACCAGTGTGTGTGTTGGGAAGCATGATACCTAGGGAGACTGGTGAGAATTGACCGGGGGCAGGGAGCGGAGGATGCTAGGCTATTTGTCGCTGGTGTGGGCAGAATGTAGGCAGGGGGAAGGCTGATGTTTGTTTTGCAGGCAAGACTGAGACGGAAGTTGTGGAATAAAAGTGAATGTGTAGAAGGAGGCAGAAAGTGTGAGGGCAGGAGGTATCTGAAGTACTTCTCAGTAAACTGAAGACAATGCATCAGTATTTGTTATAAAGACACACTGACTATGGTCAAAAGGAAGACTCAGAACTTGAAAGTTAGGTTGAGGTCCACTGCGTAAGATTTTAAGAGCATATAAATAACAAAAATCAGCTGCCTAGGAAAGAGAATTACAGTAAGAGCAGCACAAAGTGATACTTTCCCAAAATGTGCTTCCAACCAGACTTCCTGAGCCAGAGATGATACCCTTGCATTAAAAAAAAGAACCCTCAGTAGTTTTCTGTCACTTTGTCTGGTCTCATCTTGAACTTGTCTGCATTTTTAACATTCATATCATCCTGTAGCAGGGAGCAACAGATCTTTGCTCCAGCTGTACTTACCTAACACTCTTTCTGTGCAGAACTGAGCATGTACAAGGCCAGCATCACAAACCTGACTGAGGGTTCAAGGACACATCAGAAACAGAATTCTGTCTCCAAAGATGTCACTGTGCAGGAGCACATAGATACCTGGGACCTGGTCAAAAGACAACATGCATCTTTCCATTGACTGTCCTAGTTTCAGATCTGAATCCTAAAGGAGCCAGAGCTATTTGCTGATGTCTTGAGTTATGATTTGTTTAAAAGCTTCCCATCTGTTCAGGTTTGTACTCTTGTTCAGGTTTGTACTCTGTTTCATAGACATTTAAATTACTGCTGGATGGATGTGGTAGAATGATGATTTTGGAAACATTCTCATTGGTTTTTAATTTCTTATGTGCTGTGTTTTTACAGGGATCAGCACAAAAAGGCAAAACACAACCAACTGTGACAGAATATATAAACCAGCATGAACTGCCTACAGATAAATGAAAACTGTCCAAAATAATAGAGACTGGTGTGAATCATGACCAATAAGCATATTTGTAATAATAAACATGTCATCTGTGTCAGATAAATATTTCACAAATATTTATTAAGATAACAAACAGATGATTAATACAGAGACATCCCAAATTCAGATCATGTCTCTCAGTTCTAGTAGATATGAATTATCAGCCAAATCTGCCAAAATAAATCTGGCACTCTCACAGAGGTCATCATACCTCACAAATTAAAAAAAAAAAAAAAGGGGGGGGGGGAAGAAAATAAAGGAGAGTACAAAGAAGAAGAGAGAAGGCAAGCATTTTTTTTTCCCTTTCTACTAGTATGACATAGTTTAGAGAGATCAGGCTGCATTAGTGCTACTAAAGATGATATAAGCATGATGGTGATAAGAAAAAACTGAAGGCACAGTTGAGGGAGAGGCTTCCCCTGGTAGCTGCAGTTCTGACCCCAATCCTATAAGCTGCTCCAGGCAAGCAGGTGCAAGAGGCCTCATTTTGAAATCAGTGGGTTCAAGCCAAGCAGAAAAATCTGTATAGCTGGAACATCAGCCTGCAGTTGCCATTTACCTCCTTTTGCCAGTCTTTCAGATGTAGTTAACACTTTGTTGGTATGGCATGAGTTTTGGTGTGCTGAAAAAATGTGACAGAGTATTTATTCTTCAACTCTGGTGGTTGCAGAATGAAGCCAGTCATTTTTAAAAGTGAACCAAAGTTAAATTTCAGGATGAGCTAAATAAAAAGAGTTGTTTCTTAGCGCAAACCCATACTAGCGCATTGTGCAGGTGATGGATGTACAGTCCTGAGCTTCTGGAAACAGAGAGGCTGAGGTTGTAGCAGCAGTGGGAATTCTTCCGTAACGTACATTCTGTATGTTTCACAGCATAGATTTCAGGATATAAATATTATTACACCAAACTGAAAAAACAGGCCTATAAAATACTGAATGTGACCGAGACAGTATTGGTTCTGAAACTAATTTTTTTTATTTCCTTCCCTTCTATGAAAGTAATGGTGCATACCCAATGCCAAGATCCTGCTGCCTATATTCAAAGAGGGACAGGAGGCACTCATAATGTGACAGTCTGCCTGTCCTGGCTTGGTCTTCAAAGAGGAGTAGGCGCAAAAACTATCTCATCACTGATAGTGCTGGTTGAGATAAACCCAGGGAGCTATTGTGATGGGACCCAAAGTGGAGATGTTCTGGCAAATGCTGGCATTTTTACCACCCAACATGCTAGTTAACCCTCTTCATCACTACTGGTACTTCCAGCGGTGTCACTGCTGCTTCGGCTGAACTGGTAGGTAGCCCTGATTGGAACCTGTCCTGCTTAAACAGCTGTGCTACAGCTAGCGAACTGTTCAGTGGGCTCCTGAAAGATTAAAACCCTCTCTTACGGGTAAGAGTCAAGCTAAGCAGAGCTAAATGCAAGGGTTCACTACGTGCTTTCAGAGAGTAAAACTCACAGTGACTTTAGTGGCAGCTGAGATTTCACCCTGCATGACATCTATATTGCTTTTCTAGTGGTTCTGAGGTAGTGGTGAATATGAAGTACTTTGCAGTGACAGAGACAGGGTAGAGTATTTTGCATGGCTATAGGGAATAAAGCCCAAAATAAAATCAAGAACTCTCAACTGGAAATACCAGCCAGCATAAGAGGCAGTTGCTGCCCTTATTCCCTACTGGAGCTAGTGCCATCACTGCCAGGCCAGTGTGAATTTTAAGGAATATTCTTGTAGGTGGTTTTATATTTTCATTTGCCTTCTGATAAGTCCTACTTACTCATTTTGACATACCCCAAAAAAAATCCTTCTCTTCCTTTATGTTTATATATTTGGATCCTTTCAGATATTCTTTCCCACCCACAGCAAGTTTTTTTGTGAAGGTCCTGAATCCTTTGAGTCTTTTCCTTACAAGCCAGCTTCTTGCTCCTAATGCTGTTTGACTTACCTGTCCTGGCCATCTCTGTGCTTAGCCTACTTCCCTGCATGCCAGAAAGGTCAAGTCTCTAAGTCCCCTGCACTGTACACGGATGCATCCACAACCGCCCGCTTTAAAGGCAGGAGTACCCCAAGGCTTTGCAGGCAGAGGGCACCTGTGCTGTCTCACCATTCAGTGCAGGATGCAGCTTATCTTTAGCAATCCAGCTCAGCATCTCTGCCTGGCAGCAAAATACTTGGACAAATGTAGATAGAGAGGCCCCCTCGAACAAACAAGGGATTTCTGGGCTCAACCCTGGTTTTCTGCATTCAATGGGAAATTCAAGGACATATTCATGATCCGTACAGATCTGAGAATACACCTTTCATTGCTGATTGAAGTTCAGCCTGAGCTGAGAGGTTAGGAACTTGGCTGTGTTCCTGTCTTCCTTCCTGATGAAAATTCTTGGTTCCGGCTCATGTTAATGGATATGCTCACTTACTACTGAAGGCCGTGTTGAAATGGATGTAGTGAATTGTCATAAATTGTTTGTTTGCCAAAATAAATATTCTGTCAATGCAAAATAATCTGTGAATTTGAGGTGTACTCACTGAATATTTTGGACATTTAAAACAATGAGGACAATATTATAGAAATGATAAAATGCTTCTTTTCAATGTATTTTCAAACAAATTGTTTAGGTGCCCTAGATGAAGTCATAAGGTGATGGGGACACAGGTGAATCCTACACCATCACTGAGCTACTGTCCTGTTCAGCAGCTCCCAGTCAGGATGCTCAGATGGACCATGACAGAATGATCCAATGTCACATGCCAGAGGGGTGCACAAATGTAACCCATTTCTCAGAGAAGAGGCTTTAACATGGGATCATAAGGTGCACTCCCTTCCTGCTCTCCAGTTGGTATGAAACGCCCCAGACTTGTGAGTTTTGAGGGTGTCTTTTTTCTAAACCCTTTGTCTTCTCCCAAGAACAGGGAAGAAATTAAAACCTGAAGTAGTTAGTTATTAATACTTAACTTGACTATTTTTTAAAGAATGAGCAATGCAGTTTAGCTAGCACATAGAAGTACTGTTAGAAATATTTATTAAATAAATGCACTGGTTTTATTACGGAACAAAGACAATGATACTGTTAAAAGGGATGTTGTGTTGCACACTATTATTTTTGCCTGTTCACATCTCTCTAAAACAGAGGGGCGAATTAAGGGCTGAAGCGGGAGTTATATATCCTACTACTTTGTAAATGAGTAGAAAGATTATAGCTGTAGGTCTTAGAAATAGAATTAAGTAGGGACCTGATGTTATAATACAGATGCAAAACAAATTCATGTTTCTAGAGAAAAATCCTGTGAAATTAACATGGCATCTTGGTATACAGTTATTACAAGGTAGTTAATATGGCATAATTTTAAAGACCACCAGGAAATTTGGCCTGCAGCACAGAGGAATTATAATAGCCTGATATGGTAAGCTTTGAAATGAAATAACTTCATGTGAATACTTAACAGCAATAGAAAGCATTTGAAAGATTGAAATGCAAGAGTAATAACGTCAGTGGAAATGCTTAACATGTATTTCACTGCTTATTCACAAAGAAAATATTTCAGGGAAGGATTTCAAATTTTCACTCAATTTCCAGCTGAGTAGAAATTGTAAAACCATCTCTGACAGTGATGGCTAGGCTCTCCTATGAATCTAGTCCTTTGCTTTTATTGCATATACCTGGGAAAAAAAGGCAGAACTAAAGTTGGTTCCAACCAAACAAATAGCAAATAGCTTAACCTAAAAATATGGAGGTTTTATTATTTACCAAATACACTGAAAACAGTGTTTTAGGGTTGACTTTGGAAAAAAGCAGAGTTTAATTTTTTGGTTCAACAACTGAATCGAATAATCAATTATTCACACAGTCCAACCATTTGAACACCCACTTAAATCCTAAAATAGGAGCTTGCCATTGACAGCAAAGAGGGTGAGTCTCATTCCCAAGGAGTATTGATTCCTGTAACTTAGTTTTCATATTTGAAAAGTCATTTCCAGCTTGAAACTAACTCTGCAGGAACAAGATTTTTTTTTTAAGGATTTTTTTCAGTGCAAGTTTTTCTTTACCATGTGTTACTTCATTTTCTGAAATATTTTTCTAGGAGGCAATGTCAAAAGCATAATTAAATGATGCAGGACTGAGTCCTAACTGATAGAGACAATAATTAAAACTAATTATTTCATAAAAGGTTTTGGGGTTTGGGTGGGGTTTTTTTTGCTTTCACTCCTCATTTTTCTGTTTGGAAGCAGACAGTCCTAAAATGTATTGAGTGTCCTGCTGTCACTATTTAGACAAGCATTTGTCTGCAGGTTCTTAATATACACTAATATTTTCAGTAGGCTTTTAATAGAACATCTTTTTCTCTCTCCAGTTAAATTTAAGTCTAATCTTTAATGTAGGGTCTTGCATCTTTTCATGCTTCTCTTTTTATTAACTTTCCAGATATATTCAGAAATCCTTTCATTTGTATCCAGCAATGACTTATGTCTTGAAGCATTAAAATGTACATTTAAAAACAGTGAAGCTAATATAGGTAACTGATAAAATGCTATTAAAAGCTCCTGGTTTAAATATACGTGATTTGAAAAATATTAATTTTTAAAAGAGCAATTTTTTAACAAGGAAGAAATGTTCTTGGAAATTCCATCTCTCTCTCTATTTCCCCTTGCCTCTCTTCTTTTAGGAATTAAAAGTCCCAAAGAATGAAAAAAAAAAAAAAAAAGGCACATCCAAAGCCAGGTAGGAAATGCAGCGAATTTTCATCAGAATGCTGCCATTTATTTGAGCCTTTCAGAATGACAAAAAAATATTAAACTTCAATTTTTTTGGAAACAGTGTCAATATTTAGCACCCACATTGTTCTAAAGGAACTTAATAGAGGTGGTCAGAATCAAAAGAAGAGTGATGTTCATGCTGACTGAGTAACATGGTAGGTGGTAGTTGTAGCTGGCTCCTTTATCCTTGGGTTAATGTCCTCTTCACGTGGCAGAGTGGGATTAGTCAGTCCATGACAACTCCTAACCTCACTATAGCAATAGAAGAACAGCCAGCAATGGGGTTCATGTCTGCAACAAAGTGGAGAGGGTTTGGATAGCTGGATTTTGGTTTGAATATGCAATGGTAACCGGGATTGCATGGCAAATAGGACAGTACTCAAAATTCGATGAGTCTTGTATGTGTTGACTTTAAATTAAACAAGTAATTTGTGCCTGTAAGTGGATGCCTTAGAACACTTGTTGCTTTTCTCTTATGACCATGGCTGTTCTTAATACTTCTTCCTTTCCTTTTTTTTAAAGGCCTGGTATGGGATGTTTCATCTCTTGCCAGGCAGTCTAGCAGGAATACTCTGTTCAGTTATGCAAGAAGCATGGATTTGATCCCTAACTCCTGTTACCATGCTCTTAGGAATATACAGTTACAAAAATAAAAGCATTAGCCTGCAGCCATATTGCTGTGTGCTATACTCTCGTCAGATCTCACATGTTCAGCAAGGTCAGCCCTGCTCAGGACTCACAGAGTCGGGGGTGCTGTGGGGACATGGAAAGGAGCCACAGAATAAAAACATGCATGTGAAACACTATCCTCATCTATGCTCCACTCCAGGAAGTTTCTAGTCTCTTGCCTATTTTTTGTTGTCTACCTTTTTTCCCTTGTATGTACAATCATTTCATAAACATGCAAGGTTTTTCTCTTTTCTTTTCTTTTTTCTTTTCTTTTCTTTTCTTTTCTTTTCTTTTCTTTTCTTTTCTTTTCTTTTCTTTTCTTTTCTTTTCTTTTCTTTTCTTTTCTTTTCTTTTCTTTTTTCTTTCTTCTTTTCTTTTCCTTTTCTTTTCTTTTCTTTTCTTTTCTTTTCTTTTCTTTTCTTTTCTTTTCTTTTCTTTTCTTTTCTTTTCTTTTCTTTTCTTTTCTTTTCTTTTCTTTTCTTTTCTTTTCTTTTCTTTTCTTTTCTTTTCTTTTCTTTTCTTTTTTCTTTCTTCTTTTCTTTTCCTTTTCTTTTCTTTTCTTTTCTTTTCTTTTTTCTTTTCTCTCCTCTCCTCTCCTCTTCTCTCCTCTCCTCTCCTCTTCTCTCCTCTCCTCTCCTCTCCTCTCCTCTCCTTTCCTTTTTTCTTCTCTTCTCTTCTCTTCTCTTCTCTTCTCTTCTCTTCTCTTCTCTTCTCTTCTCTTCTCTTCTCTTCTCTTCTCTTCTCTTCTCTTCTCTTCTCTTCTCTTCTCTTCTCTTCTCTTCTCTTCTCTTCTCTTCTCTTCTCTTCTCTTCTCTTTTCCCTTCCCTGCCCTGCTCTTCCTTTCCCTGTCAGCAAAGGCAATTACCATGAGTGTGCCAAACTGTGTGGATGTAATGCTACAAATGGCATTTTGGAATTAATAGATAACAGTCTTCCCAGTGACACTTAGGACAGAGACCTTTGCAATCCAGCCTTCCCTTACAGACCAGTTCAAGGCGCATCAATAAGAGATGCTAGTTCAGTGCAGCTGTATAAAAAGGCACCATTTTAACCTATGATAGTAATTGATACTCATGTATGCAATGAAGAAGTTGCGTTATTATTGTTAATTATTTTTTTTCCCAGCACTGCCTAAGGACCAGCCACAGCCTGAGCCCTACGCAAAGCATGGCAGCACGTTGTGCCCTAGAGAACTTACAGTCCAACAGGCAGTGCAGGCACAGGATGTCAGAAGGGCTCTGGCATTCATAAAGAATAAGGGATGAGATGCTGGTAAGTGATGTTTAAAGCTGTGAGTCCAGGGCAGAGGAGGAGGCTTGGATGTTAGGGAAGAAAGTGCAGAACCAGAAGGGGTTGAGGAGTGGACTTCGACAAGAGTGGCAGAGAAGACAAAGGGAGACAGACAGGGTGGTTCGGTCAACTTCAGGCTCTAGTTTGTTCCACTCCACTGCATCTTACCCCAAATCCCCATAACTAGGGCAAGAGGAAGGCCACATGTCTAGGGGAAGTTTGTGCAAAAAATGTCCACAAACCTGAGTCAGAAGAAAGCTTGTGCAGAAGGACAGGTGGCTGTAGGTGGCCCTTATTTTATTCCCCTGCAATAAGGGCACCTCAGAGGTAATACAGATCAATGTTATGCTTAGAACATCTATATGTCGGGGAGGGGAGGGAAGTACTTAGCATATTACTTTTGTCTCTCAAATGACAGAACATTGTTTAGTTACGTCTAGTTTCAACATCCTGTGAGCATATACCCATCGGTAGCATGTACTCAGAGGGGGTGCCAATTGTCTCCAGACACAGAACAAGGGACAGATGTTCAGGGAGGATCCTGCCTGTTCTTCTAAGACAACACTACCAGCAAAACATTAGTCAAATCTGAAGCAAAACTTGAGATCCAAACACTTACAAGTCTTAGGTGAGCTCAACCCTACATCCAACTACAGTAGCAAAACATTCCTCAGATCTGAAAAACTGCAAAACAAGAGGGATGTCTGGAGTAAGACCTGATTTGTTTTCTGGCCCTGTCCCCTTGTGCAAAAGCGACTCAGCCAGCTCTGCCTGAATGTTTGATAAACACTACTCAACAGACCAAGAAATTTCCAGCATCTTCAAAACACACAACACAGCAGCACTCTGTATTCTCCTCATCTTCGCTTTTTACATTTTCCCTTCAGGTTCTGAGTTTTATGTTATTAAATTTTGGTGTAAAACATTATAATAAATAATATGTAGCAACATTTTCCATCCTAAAGATATCAAAGATGGAAAAATATGATTGTTTCCATTTTTCTAGTGAGGGAAGTGAAGCACTAATTACTTGCCCAAGGTGACTTTGCTCAGTAAAAGATACTGCAGCAAGAGAAAGAGCAAATTAATCTAATGTTTTGAAGGCTGGGTTTGTTGGTTTCCTCTTTTTTTCACTTAAGAAAAAGCACTCTGGTGGGAAAATGCAGTCTCAGAAAAGTGAAAATTAGTTCAAACACAATGTGAATCTAAAAGGGTTGACTCTTGCACATGAATTTGTGGCTGTGACACAGCTACAGATGAGTGATCAGTTTGTGTATAGATAATTGCAATGAGTCTAGCCTACAGAAAAAGATGTCTTTATGCAAGAGTTCTGGGCAAGGAAGAAGTGCTTGAATATTGCAATGATGGAAAAGGTAACAGAAGAATAAGCACTCCAGACAGTTAGCCAGAGAATGGCGTGCAAAAGCACAGAAAACCTGACATGCCCTGAGCTGCTTTGGATCAGCCAGTTGCTTACAGGATTCTGCTGGCAACTGAGAGCAAAGCAGAGCATGCAAAGCCTCTGTACAGCCCACAAGAAGATTGGTGGAAACATCTGGCTTCATTAATTCAACCTGCCAAGGGCAAAAGCAGGTTCTGACTGGGGGGAGGGAGATCCAGCTCACTACCTTGCCACCGCAGAACAAAGTGACTGAGAGTGGCAGTGCCCCCATGCATAAACAGGATCTCTCTGCAGCACCCCCAGCCAGTGTTTCCCATTGGTATAATCTTGTACAATGGTTCTGGGAAAACCAGAAGGCATTTTCCAAACCAGCAGTTAGTGTGCTTCCTAACTGCAAAGTCTCTGCCATGCTGTCACGCATGACTTAGCACGCCTCAAGGCACTGCTTTTTGCAGCCTATGAAAAATCACATCTTACTGACTGTATGGGAAGAAGGACCTCCGTCTAAAACTTCCTGTACTTGGGCAACAGTGGGTAGCAGTGCTCCTTTTGTTAAAGGAGAAAAATACTGTGCGTGGGTTTGGTTTTGTTGGCTGGAACTTGTCAATGCAAAGCAGCAGCAGGGTGAGCTGGGCAGCCACAGATGCCAGCTGGTTCGCCCAAAACAGCCTGTTCTTAAGTAAGAGGATCCTTTCCTCAGGACCACTGAAAATGAGCTAGTGAAAGGTTATGAGATGTAGCCAGTGAGCATTGTTCTGGAGAGAGAAGAAATGGTGTCCATTATTCCACGGGCACGGAGAGAAGAAATAGTGTCTACTATTCCACTGGCTGGGAATGGTGTTACTTGGTTTCCACCTGCCAGTTGCGTGGGCTGAGACGTGCAGCTGGCCAAAGACTAGTGCCTCTAATTAATGTTGAACTAAACACTGTGTTAAGCAGCTGCTCTCCTGATTTGCCTCCAGACTCTTTCTGTGCTGTTATTCACACCTACGTGTACCCAGTTAGATAGGTCTTGTCTGCACAGGAAAGACATTTCGTATACAACAAGGTTACACAGGAGTTCACTATGATTTACAGTCTTTCACTCACTAATAGGGTCTTCCTGGTGCTTTGTCCAGTCCACTTGTACCCTACTATCACTTCTCACATGAGGCTCACTGTATCCCTGCTGTTCCACCACCTCTCTGCCCACCTGGTGTAAGATCCACTGTCTTCACAGAATCACAGAATGGTCAGGGTTGAAAGGGACCTCTGGAGATCACCTAGTCCAACCCCCTGCTAAAGCAGGCTCACCCAGAGCAGGCTGCACAGTCACAGAGTCCAGGCGGGTTTTGAATGTCTCCGGAGGAGACTCCACCATCTCTCTGGGCAGCCTGTTCCAGTGCTCTGTCACCCTCAAAGTAAAGAATTTTTTCCTCATATTCAGGTGGAACATCCCATGTTGCAGTTTGTGCCCGTTGCCCCTTGTCCTGTCGCTGGGCACCACTGAAAAGAGCCTGGCCCCATCCTCTTGACACCTGCCCCTATGGTATTTGTATGCGTTGATAAGATTCCCTCTCAGCCTTCTCCAAGCTACGCAGGCCCAGCTCTCTCAGCCTTTCCTCATAAAGGAGATGCTCCAGTCTCCCAGTCATCTTGGTAGCCCTCTGCTGGACCCTTTCCAGTAGTCCCTTGTCCTCTCTTGGACTGGGGAGCCCAGAACTGAACACAGTACTCCAGATGCAGCCTCACCAGGGCAGAGTAAAGGGGGAAGATCACCTCCCTCGACCTGGTGGCCACGCTCCTCCTAATGCACACCAGCATACCAGTGGCTTTCTTGGCCACCCAGGCACGACGCTGGCTCATGGGCAGCTTGCTGTCCACCAGGACTCCCAGGTCCTTCTCTGCAGAGCTGCCTCCCAGCTGTCTTCCCTTTCTCTTTCTGTCAACTCTCTTTTTGCCTTTTAATGATGGATGTTGCAAACCTGCTGACTCCTCTTCCTCAGGGTGGCTGGGAGGGGGATATGGGAAAGGCTTGCATCAGTCTGCCATCACCTCTTGCTTTCTCTTGAATTTTATAAATGCATTGAATTGGATTTTCAGCCAAGCAGCAGAAAGCGTTTGGAGGGCTTTCTGTCAGTAGTATATAAATATAAATGGATCAGAATAGATTCTGATCTTCTTACATCCGCTTCCCTATTTTGTTTTTGACAGGTCCTGACACCCACACACATGCTCCTTGCTCAGACTCGGCTAGATCTGCTTTTTTGTCTGCTTGGAGTTTTTGGCAGGATTTTCCACTCCTTTATAACCTTCTTCCTTTTAGAGAGAGTTTCAGTAGCTCTCACCCTGATCTTTAGCTCTTAAGCCTTGTGCCCTTATGCTGTCTGTACTGATGGGTCTTACCAGGCCCCTCATTAAAACATCACAGGGCACAGGGCACAAGCACCGCACCCTCCTGCAGGCTCTGAAACAAGGAAGCTGCTGCTGCTGATTGCTGATCTCCTGTGCAATTTCACCAGGCCTAACATCACTCTGATGCTTCAGTCAGCACTTCCCACTGCAAAGGAGTAAAAAGCAAAGAACATGCAACAGGTAATTTATGTAATGGATTTACCCTTTTTCCCCATGTTGAATATGGATGAGCAGGTCCTGATGTTTTTAGGTGCATTCACTGTTTGAAGAGGCTTGCCTCATTTTTTTCCTTGTGCACTGTTTTTAATGCTACCTATCGGTCACAAATGTTTCCTGCGTACATTCAAAAGCTGGTATTTGCTATTCAGACAGTGTTAAGTTGTAACTGTTTCTTAAGTCTTGAGAAATTGTTTCTGATCCTAAAGCAGATGAGCGTGCCAATACCTGTCATGTGTAGCACATACTCCTTTAAAATGTCGTTTTAATATTTACAAATGCACTCTCGAAATTCACTTTTCATCAGCATTTGTGCTGGAAGAATGTGATTGCCTGAATGTGTGCAAAAAGGGGAATATAAAAGCACCACAAGAACAAATTAGTAGAACGTACTTCAGAAAAAAAAAAATCACTATTTTATGAAGTCAATTTCTAAATTGCTCAACTCTAAACATGAGCACTGGAGAGAAAACAAGCAAGCGTGTGATGCAGAGATTTCCCCTTTTGCTTGCCCCGCTCTGTACCAGATAGGCGGTAGCAGAGAAGCAGCCAAGCACAGAAGCAGGGCTGCGCAGATCACCCGGCACCCAGCAGCTGCGGGCTTTTCTCTGGCTGTGGCTCTGTAACACGTGGGCCGAGGCCGGGCTGACCGCGCCAGCATCGCCCCCTTCACGGCAGCTCCGGCGGGGCAGCCAGCTGCGGAGGCGTGCTGGAGGCGTGCTGGAGGCGTGCTGCAGCACCCCCCCCCCCTCCTCGGCACCCAGCAGCGCTCCGCGGGGCCTCGCCGGTGCCCCTGGGCGGCCTGTCCCGGGGCGGGCGGACCGCCAGCTCCTGCTGCCCACACACCGCCCGCGCTGCCGGCCGGCGCCGGGGCGGGCAGCAGTGCCGGGGAGGGACTCAGGTGGTGCAGACGACGCAGCGCCAGGCCCGGCAGCGCCGGGACGAGTGGAGGACAGCCCACCGCCGCCGCGGGCCACCGCCCGCCCCACGCTCCGTTCCGTCCCGTCCCGTCCCGCCCCCCGCCGCTACTGCGCGCATGCGCCTTGGGCCTCGCCGCCAGACGCGGGGCGGCCTAACCGGGCGGAAGTGACGCACAACTAGGGGCGGAAGCGGTGCCGGGAGCCGCTTCCTGCTGGGCGCTGGGGCGTGGCTGGCTCGCGGCAGGTGAGGGGCGCGCGACGCGGCAGGGAGCGCGCGCTGGGCTCGGCGCGGCCGCGGGGGGCGGGGCCGCCCCCCTTCCCCCCCCCTCCCCCGCCTGCGGTTCTGTGCCCGGCGCTCGGGGCGGCCCGGCCGGGCCCCCGCGGGCAGCGCGGGTCAGCGGAGGGCGCCGGGTGTGGGGCGCGCCCCGCGGCACGGCGAGGCGAGAGGCAGCTGCGGTGGGGCTCGGCGGCGAGGAGCCGGGGCCCGGGGCCCTTCCTCCCTTCGGCCCGAGCGGGGCCCAGTGAGCGCCTGCCCTGGGGTGCCGCGGGCCCTGCGGCCTGCCGCCCGCCGGTGAAACGCTTCTGGGTGGCCGCAGGCCCTGTCCGTCGGGGACCCCGCCAGGCCTTGGGTAGAAAGGGCCTGTAATGTGCAGTGGGAGTCGTAGTACCGTACCTGTCCGGGTGGGATAACAGGTTTAGAAGATCCTTTATTACATTTCTTACGTGGTGCTTCCGTGCCGAGCCGCGACATCGGTTGGAAAACCTGCCAGGCCGGCGTGGAAGGTCCGGGTGGGCGATGCCGTAGGGGCGCTTGGCCTGAGCGTCGCGCTCTGGGGACTGGGAAGGGCCCTGCCTTCGGCCATCCCCACAGGTAGGCTGGGTGCCCCGTAGGGATGGGCAGCTAGGTGCGGCAGCCTGAAGGGAGGTGTGAGAAAGGGAAGAAGGTGTCCAAGATAGAAAGTCAGCGGACTCAGGGATGTGGGATATGTAACTTCTCCTCAGGAAGTTAACTAATGGCTTGTAATGGAGTTGGGGGAGGGGGGTGTTCAGTACCGATTAGCGATCAGCTAACTCAAAGGACACCACAGATTATAAAAACTGTAACTTCTCGTCCATCAGCACATCAACAGTTTGCTAGCTGGAGTACTGGCAAATCAGTTCTAATACAGATTAATTTGTGCAAGGGCATGTTCTTCACTGCCAGGCTGGTAACTGTGCTGTTGTAATGATTTGTCAAGTAAAAACCACATTGTCGGTGTTTGCAAGTGAACCCAAATGCTGTTGTGATAGGTGCGTTTATTGTATTAATGTTTTTCTGTGTTCAAAATAATGAGTCAGCCAGCAGTAAAAAGACCACAGAGCTACTAGACCTAGCTGTACACATGAAGATAAGCTGCTCATGGATGTAGTGAACATTGTGAATCCACATCCAGCAGTGATGATCATTGTTAGTGTTTCTTTTAGTAATCAACAAAAGCCCTGTCATGGTAAGGATCGCATTCCCCCCTGCCAGTGTTCAAATGTTGGATGTTTGGATACCACCTGGATTTTCCCAAAGGCCTCTTTCTAAAGAGAGGCTTTTTTGTCCCTGGGGAGAGTAGGCTAATTCTTGACTGCTGGCTTTTACAGTGCAGCTTCCAACACGGAGTGTGGGATAGTGCCAGCTGTGGTTGTGGCATTTCACATGATTCAGGCAAATATCAGATAGGAGTTTGCTTGAGATGACCTATTTACTTCATTTAGGTTGTGTGGTGGGTGTTAACTAGCAGTGATTTGCAGACAGGTTTGACCTATCCTGGAGCAGTTGAGGGAGAAGCTAAAACTGTCTCTATTTCTTGCTAATTCTCTGAAATACAGAGCCATCCTTGAGCAGTGAAAGAAAGTGGAGCGGATAGTGCTGCTCTTGCCAGAGGCAAGGGCTGGAAGTAAAGTGACTTTGGCATGTCCTTGTAGAGGCTTCTGCATTTTAGTTTTCTGGGGAATCTGAGATGCTCTCGTCAGCTGTCCCTTCCTTAGACTTTCTTTTAGGAAGGTTAGCTAGGGTCTGATAAGTTCTCCTGATATTTGATTACCTTTGTCTTGTCTGAGTAGTAAAGCTGGGAGGTAAAGGCTGCCTGATAAACCCTGTATTCCTGGGATGCTTTGGTTGGAGCGAAGCAGCCACACCTCCAAAGAGCCCTCAGGCAGAAAAACACCTGAGGCATTCTCAGAGCAACAGACTGCTAGTCTTAGCATCTGCCTGCCCTTCTTCTATCACTCTGGATATTTAAAGTGAGGTTTTAATCTTCATTCCTTCAGATAAAAAGTGCTATTGTCTTCTCTCAATTCAGGAGTTCATTGGCAAGAAAACTGAAAGCAAACAATCACCGGGAACTACTCTGCAGTCTGGCTTCTGGGTTCTGGTAATACTAGGTAGCTGTAGTTGCTGCATGCTTAGCCTGAGCAATAAAAGAGAAGGGTAGAAATTGAGGACTGGGGAAAAATAGGACTGAGATAAGCCTGAAAGCAAGGCAGATTTTTTAAATTTTTTTTTTTTTGAGATTAAAGGTAGTGTGCAGAAGAAGAGGAGGATTATGTCTGAAATTGTGATGTTTGTTCCCTGTGGCTGTGGTGTATGAGCCTGAAGGGAATCATTTTTATCATCAAAAAGCAATTTCTGTAGCTAATCAACTCTGCTTAGACCTATTCACAAGATAACCTTTGCTAGAAAATAGTTCAGCCAGCAGTTTGTTTAGTGGGTTATTGATTCCCCAGGTGTCATTCTTTTGACCCAGCTTTTTTGTCAGCTCCTGTCATCCAGGCCACCCTGAACAGGCTTGAAGACACTTCCTCACAGTAAGTGAGTTCCCCTCCTGTCATACAGAAATGCAGGCATTCCCTTTGCTTTTCAATGTATAAAACGGGCAGGAACTGGTTTGGTTGTCAGTTTGATTTGATTGTTGATTAAGTATCTTGGGATCTGTTGTAATACAGTGCATTTGGAGTGTGAATGCTGTAAAACTCCAGAACTTTGGAGCAGAGGATACTGAATGTGGAGGTGAAAAACAGAACACTGCTATTTAGGGTTTGTGGCAGTGAAATATGGCAGTGGTTAGATCAGCACCTAAGGTCACTGTGCAGGAGACTGAAGCTGATTTTGCCTCAGAAAATTAGAGGGGAAAATTAACTGGATTTTTGTAAAAAAATTTTTTTAGGAAATTGTTATGGGTTTGGATGTATGTATTTGTTGCTGTGGTCTGATAATAAGATTGAGCAGCTCCTCGTTTTACTGAACCAAACTGCTCTCCAGCAGCATTTCAGCTAGCCTGCTTTTGAAACTCCAGTATTTAGGAGAACTTACTGCAGGGAAATGGCCCTTCAAAGGACAGACTTTTGGCTTAGCCAGTGGCTTCTGTCTGCTTTAGGCATATAAAAGCAACATACCTCCATTTAGGAAATCAAATTAAGACCTGTGTTTCAGTGTTTGGGCTGGGATTCTCAGCATTACTTTTGATGTCTGCATTGCAGGTGTAGCTGAGCTATTTGCTTAGACTTCTTTTATAATGAATAGTGAGAGGAAGGGGAGGCAGGCAATTAGCACAGTGCTTTTGGTCATTTGTAGATGGCTGCCTTAGAATCAGATCAATCATTCATTAGGGTACCTGATTATCTCCATTAATGATGAGAGCCAAAGGTGACAGTTGCAGAGTGGATTATCTGATTAACTTTGGATACCAACATTTGTCCATCAAAATGAGCTTTATATATCCAGCTGAAAAAAAATAATAAAATTCAGTCTGTGCTTAGAGGACAGGGCTTTCTCAGCAAGGTGATGCAGCTTGCAATTCAGTGCCTCATGGCAGTGAGTGAGGGTTGCTGTCTGTGCTTTGCAAAGCAGAACTCTTCATTGAGAGGCAAGGTTGTCCTGAAGACAGTAGTAGCTCAGAAGCCATTTTTGCTTGTGGAGCTGAAAGGATTGAAGTGCACATCTAAATTCTTTTAAGTCTCTACCTTTCAGATTCTCTTTAAAAAATAATTCAAGGTAATAGCACTCTGTCTCCTGGAGAGTTGATATCTTTTGATTTTACATCATCCATCTTTAAATGTCAGGTATTTTGCAGTTTGTCAAGGAGTTGCTGTATGCTATCGTAAAGCTGGGCTCCAAGATCTCAAGTTCTGATTCTTTCTCTTTAGCCTAAGTGAAATAGGGCAATGTAGTATGTGACAAACCAACAAATCTAAGTGGCTCTGAGTAGTTTTTAGGGAAAGGGGGCGTCTTCATTTGGGAATGGTCACCAAGTCTGTTGATCCATTGGTTCAGACCCATGCTTATTTGATCTAAGAGACAATGCTGCTGGTGGGAATCCAAATCCTCCAGTTCATGAGCATTTAGTTACCTGTCAGTAATGTCTTTGCTTTAGTGTCATATTGCTCATAATGTCATCTGTCTTTAGTAGCTGCAATAGCTACTGCTTCTTTCACAGCAATGTGTCTGCACCAAAGTTGTTAACAAGCCCTGGCTTCTTGAGAAGGGGCTACATGAAATACTGGGCTTGCACTTTCAGAAGTAGATTTTTGACAGGCTGGTGCTCCTTTCATAGCTCTGAATGCTCAGGAAGGATCACATATGGATAGCCTTTTACTCCAGGAAAAGCAGGATAAGACAAACACATAAGTAGCAATGGGTGTTTGTTGGTCTCTGACTCAGCCCATGGTCCAAGGAGACACGCTTCTATCAGGCACCTAGTTTACAGAAACTGTGTTAGTAAGCCACTCTTGTGTTCCCTCTGCAACTTAGGGAATTCACTGGTGGGGGGGCAGGGGGGCGGGGGGGGGAAGTTTTGGGGTTTAAAATGCAAACCTCATACCAGAGTGTCTCTTGCTGTTTTAAAAAGTGAGTAAAAAGCATTACCTTAACACCTTTTTCTAGTACAACGTTGGCAGCCAGTAGGTTGAGCAAAACATATTTCAAGTTGAATTAATCTGGGATACCTTTCATGCACACCCCAGAGTATATTGGGTTGAACTACATGGCTATCAGTAATACATAGTTTTAGCTAACAAAAAGGCACCTAGCACTGTAGCTGACATTGTGCTGCAATACAATGTTCTTGTGGTACCTGGATGTGAGGTGAGACTGTTTCAGTGATGAAATCCACTCTTGCCATTTCCAAGCAGAATATTGGTCCACAAGGCCAGGATGTGCAGCGTGTGAGATGCAGCACAAACCCCTGAGTCCTGCTGAGTATCAGGTCAGGCTCCTCAGTGCTCTGCTGTTTCTGCAGGGCTGTGGTGTGATGTGGCAGGCTGTCTCCTTTTGGAAAGCTCTAGGCTGTTCAGACAACCCCATACCAATGAGCAGCTTTTGGATGTATTGGCATGTAGCAGGAGATGCATTGTAGGATTCATTTTCTACACAGACTTTTTTCTGTTGTTGTTCTTCTGCAGTAACGCTATAGCGTAAAGACAGGCTGAAAGTATGAGGTTGATATTGAGTAAATATCTCTCTAAAACTGGTGCAGAAGGTCCGAAATGGCTTTTATAGCTGTGGCTAGGTTAACTTTAAAATGCAGATGCAGCCATGATGTGCTTCTGCTGCTCTAAGAGGGAGGGAGAGTGAGTGATAGCTTCTAAAGCTTCTCATTTTCCTGCACCCCTTGCCATTCTCTGCCTGGAGAGCACCAGCTGCCCAGTTTAATTCAGTCATTGAGAGCGAGCAGGGTGTAACAGCTGGAATGAGGGGCTGTCTTGCTGCAGAAATGGTACTGGGAAGTAAAATCCGAACTGATGCCAGGCCCTCCAAAGACAGAGAAATTACACTTGTCATAGCTTTGCCTAAAATAGCTATTAGAGGTCTTGACATCCAAAGCAGTAACATCTACAACAGAATTTGAGGGTCCTACTCTAAGAAACATCTAGAAACATGAGCACCTTGATGGAGTACAGCCTGCTGCAGGGCCTAATTGTGGCCTTATTAATGCTTACTTTCATCACTACCTTCTAGCCTTCAGATGGTCATTAGGCCTGTTTATAGGGGTGTTGTGGTTTAACCCCAGCCAGCAACCAAGCACCACACAGCTGCTCGCTCACTCCCCTGCAGTGGGATGGGGGAGAGAATCACAAGGGTAAAAGTGAGAAAACTCATGGGTTTAATAAGTAAAGCAAAACACACACACAAGCAGAGCAAAACAAGGAATTCATTCATCACTTCCCATCTGTGGGCAGGTGTTCAGCCATCGCCAGGAAAGCAGGGATCCATCACACTCCATCCTTCCCAGCGGTTACTTGGGGAGGCAAAATGCCATGACTCCAAACATCCCTGCCTTCCTTGTTCCCCTGGCTTTATATGCTGAGCATGACGTGCTGACATGGAATATCCCTTTGGTCAGTTGGGGTCAGCTGTCCCAGCTGTGTCCCCTCCCAACTTCTTGTGCCCCCCCAGCCCGCTCGCTGGAGGGATGGGGTGAAGAGCAGAAAAGGCCTTGGCTCTGTGTAAGGCTGCTCAGGAATAAAGAAAACATTCCTGTATAACCAAAGCTGTTTCCAGCACAAATCCAAACATAGCCCCTTACTAGCTTCTATGAAGAAAATTAACTCTATCCCAGCCAAAACCAGCACAAGGGACAGAGTTCCTTAATATTCAGCACAGTGCACCTCTTGCCAATGAAATCCGTACCATCTGCATCTTTGATTGCTGCTTAATAACACTGTAGAACGTGGTTAATTAAAAATATAAATAGACTTTTCATCCTCTTAACTTATCAAAGTGCTTCTCTCCCCCTCCCCCAAAAGGTAAAGTTGGCTTAGCACGGGGACTGTGGTGAACCTCTCCCCTCCCTGCTAGAAATACAACCAGCTCTCCTACCCAGAGTAGCTGCCTATTGTCTGCTCTGCTGGAGGACTAAATTTCAACCCCTTGAATGCCAGTGCAGGGCATTCATTTGCTGCAAAATAAAATAGGACTTACATCTAGGCTTTTGTACTGCGTTTACCACCAGAGTGTAAGCAACGTCTAGCTTTCATTTCAGTTGTGTGTCTACGTTTGTGTAAGCGCCTGTGCGCATGCTGCCTTATCCTGTCCCTTAACAGGGGGAACATATGCAATGACATGTTTTGTTTTTCTAGCATTTTAAGTCTCATTTTTAAATAGTGTTCCCTGGCATCGCAGCTCATAAACTCCCAGGAGCGTGCTTTATCTTTGGAGGCAAGGTGATACAATTATCTTCCCCTCCCCCCCCCCCCCCCCCCCCCCCCTTATTTCCTTGGAAGGGTTCATTCTGATATTTTGTTGAATAGCCTCTAGGCAAGTTTCTAGTACCACCAAGGTGTGACTTGAATATGTGAGCAGATTTGATCATGATTTGAAATTCTGTGGGAAGCCTGTGGGGAAAGTAGAGTACAAGGATGTAGTAGTATTTTAAGTACAGTACGACAAAGTACTGTAGTTAAGTGTGTAGTAGTAGAAGTTTATGATGAGACACACAACAGACATTGTAGCAGCTGGGAGCTTTCTGAGCTCTAAAAGCTGCATTTAGGTATTGCGAGCAATGTGCTGATGTTGTACACTAGATTGGAGCAGAGGAAAGTGAGAATAACAAAGGTCTGTTGTTATCAGCCAGGTTGGGAGAACATGTGTCCAGATAAACATGGTAGAAGGTGTTATGTGTGAGAAATCACTGTCGGTGAGGAATTTGGGATGAGTTCTCACTGTGAACCAAGTAATGGATGCAACTTTATCAGAGAAGATAGCACCTTGTGATGAGCTATGCCCAAAGCCTGTCTCTACTCCATTTTTTGAGTGTGTTTAATCTTAACCTGTAGTTATTTGTGACTTGGTCTGTTCCACTGTGGAACCATCCTGGTGGTAGTGGTGTAGTGGTGAAGGATATGCAGACTTGTGTATTGCTGCTCTTTGCATCCTTGCAGTGGCTATAAGGCTTTGATCTTTTATTAGAGTCCTACAAAGGTGAGACATAGGGCTAGAGAGAGCCTGTCACTTGTTCCTGGAGATGTTACTGCATGTGGGAATTAGAGGCCTTTAGTTCATGCTGCCTTTCCAGTGCAGTGACAGAAGGAGCAGCATAGTAATTGCTAAAGCAGCCCTTGTGTCTCTGAAGAATGCACACTGATTTTTTTTTTCCAAAGTATTCAAGCCCTTTTCTCCCCTGAGCCCTCTTTTTTAATCCCGTGAAGCATGTTAAGGAAGTAAGTGGTGCTGGTGATTTGCTTTATTTTCCTTTTATTTTCATAGCAAAGTACGCATCTGGTAAGTGCTTGTAAATAGCTTTACAGTCTCTGTCTGTGTTGAGGACAGCCAAATTATTTTCTTAATGTTGCCTTTGTTTACATTGCCTTAAAAAATTAAGATATTTTAACATTGTGGGGTTTTTTGGTTTATTGATAATCATCTCAGTGATTGATACTCCATGGAGCAATATTTTCTAAAGAAGTTAGAGGAGTGTACAGATTCTGTTTGCTCTGTAACAAGTTCTTTTGGGCTTAGCCTTGACATAAAGAGTTTTATTCTTGGGGGGAGGTACCCCAAGAATACTTCTTTTACTCTAAATAAAATAGAAGTAATTAATTAAATAAAATAAATAAAAAGAGGTAAAAATACCTCTTTTACTCTAGGGGGAGGTAATCCAAGAGGTGAGCAAAGTAGGTGGAATGTTTCTCTCCCTATCCAGAGCAGTGAATTATATATTTTCTTTTTTGGGTTCAGAGCTACAAATCTCTACATAGCCATCAGAATATTGGATTTGGCTGTGATGATTGAGCAGTATGACCAGTTGTTGGTTCCAGATACCTGAGAACCCTGGCATGCTCAGCCTTTATCTATCCTGCTGTAAGTCTTTTGGAAAAGTGAGACTGTCTGGTGGAGGCTGATTTTGCATTTTGCTCGGCTTTTGCTAGTGTGAATGTTGGAACTGAAAGGGGGAGATCAGCTTCGGGTGCAGACAGAGCCACCAGCCCTTATGAGCTTTGTACCAGTTTGCTTGAGGTTAAAGGCATAGACAGCTTAAGACAAAAGTACAAATCTGAGCAGTTGCTAGCCCTACCTAGTCAAATCTTCCAAATCAGAGTCTAACACTCATAAGCAGGTGGTGCAGTGAGAAAACAAAAATTTTTTTTCTTTGTTTGCAATTTAGTAAGCCAAATGAGGTTATTATGTAACACCAGAGCACATTTGTCTTGATTATGAAAGTTGACATAGAAAAACTAATTGAGTAAAGAGTGGCTGCAGCTCTTTTCCAGAGCCTCTTTAATCACAAAAAAATTGCCATGTTGCCGTTTTTTCTGCCTTGTGTCGCCCACAGGTGGTCACACCACTAATGATTAAATCTCTTGGGTGATCTGACATATGCTTTTCTGAATCATACTTGCTTTGGGGTTTTATATGTCCATTTCTCCCTGTAGCATCTGAGTATTTCATGTTGGCCGTCATAATTCCAGGATGCTGTACTTTCTGCTAAAACATGCCTGCTCCTTTTTTGTAATTCTGGAGTGATACTGGAACCAGTTTGTTACTTTGCTGGAAGTGACTCCAGATGTGTAAGATATGAGCAGTTTATTTGCACCTTTAGCGTGTATGCTACATGAAGGCTTGGCATCCGTTAGGCAGGGTGGTAGAGTTGAGATATTTCTAATTTGCAGCACACTTATTTTAGGTAATGCCCAATTCAGATAATGGAGCATGGCAAGGAAATATGCTGCTTCCTTGTCACTACGCTGGAGGTCATGATAAAGGAAGAGTCAGTCTTCCTGAGTGACATTCAGTCTTTGCTTTCCTTCCTGACTTTTATTGGGAATATTTTCAATTTCCTCTATTAAAATCTTCCTTGTTCCTGCAGTCCCTGTCTGTAATGTGAAGCAATTCTGCTTTTATCCTAAGTGTATGGTCAAGCCTTTACTCAGTGTTTGTAAAACTAGCTTGTTTCTCCAGTTAGTTTGGTCGCAACAATTAATAAATAGCAGCTGTAGCATATGATTTTGTCTGAGTCTAGTCATTCAAAGGCTGTTGCTGTTTTTCTTCTTGCTATAAATCTCTAATTTTGTTACCTTGCACAGAAAGAATTGCCTCTTCTATCTGTCTCTAACAGCAGTTCCCACAGAGTCTGCCACATCTCTAATGTGTTTTTTAAGGAAAGGTGAGAATCTGGAGCTCATTTGAAAGGCTGCGTTGAGAACCCGTGAAACTGAAGTTTACTGACAGCTGAACTGTGACAGTGGGAGCAGGAGCACCGGCGGCTTTTCCTGCTTTGCCCTGCTATTGTGTGCTCCTCTCTTTGCGAGGAAGTTGTGGGACCTGAAGCACAGTCTGTAGCTTCTGCCTGCAGGGAAGAAAACGGTTTGGTAGTAGCTAGGGGAGTACTGCTTCTGAGTGTGAGCATCAGTCAGCAGCTGAACTGAACTTGGCTTTAGAAAGGTCACTAAGATAATTAGGATTGGTGAGAGTCTGAGAAATCTTACCGGGGCTGTATAATCTCATCTGCCCTCAAGAGATGAAAAGTTGGCTTTCTCAGTCTGTGGAACAGGATTACCTTTACACAGTAATGGTTTTGATAGTGAGGCAAGTTTAAGAAGTCCCCTTCTTGCCCCTGCTTCCCACTCTGTTTCATGACTGGGCAATTACAGCTGTTTATCTGGCTGCGGTAAATTGGGTCATTGAACTGATCTGAGTTAAAAATAGGCATCCCAAACATCAGCAGCACTGGTGCAACAGAAGAGTTGTGACCAGTGGCAGGGAGGACTGTAAACTCTTTTTGCTGCTGGAGCCAAAGTATCCCCTAACTGTGCACTTGCTGTGTTAGCTGGTCTCTTTGTTCGGCGTTGTTAGTCAAATGGTAGGTTTGAAAGCAAAAGGGTTCATGCTTCTTTGTGGTCAGCAGATCAGAAAATGCCGTCTCAAAATTAGCTGTACTCCTCTCAGATTAACTTGTATGCTTTACAACTCTAAATAATAATTTCCTGCCTGATGAATAGGCCCGGTCAAGAAGACTAATCAGTGTGCAAACATTGCTGCTAAAGAGCGTGGATACAGGGTCTGGCTGCCAGTGATGCATGAAGTGAAACAGAATAATAGGTCTAGGCTTCCAGCAGCACAGCCAGGTCTTCTGATGGCTGGGCTTGATTTTGAAAATTTGTTATCTGCTGAAAGGCTCCTGGGTTTCCTCCTCTTTTTACCTCTCATATGATTCATTATTAAACCACACACACACACACACAAAAAAAACCAACCACAAACCAACAAACAAAATACAAACCCACACAACAGCCACATCCCATTTACAGAAAGTCTTTCGTAGCCTGCTGTGGTAGGATCAGAAAGGACAAATTTGGAGGGGCTGGATGGTGTTTCTTAAATGTACAGGAGTGGCTGCAGGCAAGTCTAATCTGATAGCTTTTCTATTTGTGAGGCAAGACAGGGAATTTAAAGAATGAAGACCCCTCTAACTTTCACCCATTAAGCTGTTGTTTTATGCTGTGACTATCTCTTCAGGTTCTTGTTTTGTGAATTTCCCCAGTATGGGCTGTGTTTCTATGTTATTCTCAGCCTGCTCTGCTGTACAGGCTGGAATACGAGTTTGCACACAGCAGGGCTTCCTGGACTAGGCTCCTGCAGACCTCCAAGTACCATGGAGGGAATGTGTTGTGTCCTGAGATATCTCTGTCTGTTTCCAATACCTTATTTTTTGATCCTCCTTTGTTTAGCTTCTCTTCAGCTTAATGAATTTTTTCTTATACAGATCTACAGTGCTCTGCGTGATGAAACCCTGTAATGAGCAGCTGCAGAGTGTGGCTTTTTACAGTCTGAATGAACAAGACACTCAGAAAACAAGTTTGAAGGGAGTTGTGTAGGCCTACCGGCAGAGTTTGGGTTAGAAAATTCTATGGACAATCTATTCTGTTCATTAATCAGACTGGCCTAACAGTAATGTATTTGTAACTTTACCATTTCTAATGTGCTCAGAGAAATGGATTTCTTCTCTATAACCTCCTCTGTGTCTGGGAACGTTGCTATTTTTGTTACTAAAAGCATGGGAGGCAGACCCTTTGGGAATTGCTGGGGGAGAGGTCAGCAAGGCTGGCAGGGTGGAAACATGAGTGATGCATAGCCTTCTCATGGCTGAACTGTAGAGCAATGGTCTTGGCTGCATCCAGGAGCATGCATACTGCTCTGGTGCATGTGTTGAACGTTACTGAAAGATTTTCAGTGACCATCTAGGTTTTATACATGAAAGGATCCTGAAATAAGGAGGCTGCTTTCAAGATAGTTACTAAGGAAAAATCCAGTCACCAGAAGCAATGAGCAGCTCCTGGGAGTCTTAGAATGGAAGAACCTTTATTAACCTACTTGGAGCAAGGGCGTGTGTGCACATGCATGCCCTGTAATTTCATAGCTGCCGTTCTTGGAACGGAGCAGTGGTTGTGTTTCTTGGAGCAGAAGTGTAAGAAGAAATACTGCATTTTGCTAATGGGGTTGAATGACCTGAAATTTATCCATCTGGAATATGAAGATGGGAGGAGGAGGACACAGGGTGATTTC
The DNA here is from genome assembly GCF_017639655.2 of Falco naumanni. Taxonomy (NCBI): domain Eukaryota; kingdom Metazoa; phylum Chordata; class Aves; order Falconiformes; family Falconidae; genus Falco; species Falco naumanni. The sequence goes on from NC_054058.1 coordinate 25,162,215, forward strand.
TGATGAGTCTTATCCCCACCCTGAACCAGCTTTGCTCCAAAGTGTGGTCTTTGTTTTCAGCACAGCACTGAGCAGTGATTTGTTAAGTAGCATGCTAAAAATAAAATTATGGTTCCCAAGGGCATTTAGATAAACAAGAGACTCCCACCTCACTGCTGCCTTGGATTTATTAAATATCCAGTATGTCAGCCTTACTACTTGTGCCTTTCTCCTCAGTTCACCAATTCTGTTGGAAACACTTTCCAAAAATAATCAGGGGAGCAGACAGTGGAAGTCCCTGAATAAAAGCTGTGATAAAATGGAAGTGTGTCTACTGTAATGACCTATTTGCTCTTTCCTTTAGGCACAATGGCTACAGTAGCCCAGAAGCATTTTTTGGAAGGGCAGATGTATTCAGTCCCCCTGATCCAACCGGACTTACGCAGGGAGGAGGCTGTTCAGCAGGTGGCGGATGCACTTCAGTATCTGCAAAAGGTGTCGGGCGATATCTTCAACAGGTACATGCTGTCACATGGGGTTGGGGGCTTAGCGTTCAGCAATACAAAACAGAGTGCTGTGATAAGGTAACAGCAGTGAAAGGGCATTGCGTTGGCAAGCAGTGGAGGCTCAGAAAAGGGATAAAGGACCAGAAGCACTTCAATAAAAATGTATTGCATTCGGGTCTGTCAGAGTTAAGCATAATGAAATGGCTGCAGTTAGCCAGAGGCTGTTTGTTATTAATTTTTTATTCATTGACAGACTCCCACAAATTGCATTACTGCTTCTGCTGCAGTTACCTTTTATTCCTTCTTGCTCATGTTTTAAATGGGAGACTTTCTTAGAGTACCTTGAAGATACATCCTTCTGAGTTGTCGCACTTGAAGCAGTGGAGTAGAAAATGTCTCTTTGTTCTGATCTCTGGGACTTATAAACTGTTCTTTTTGGGCTTCTGGTGTTTTGCACTTCTCTTTCTCTATGTTGGGAGGGCTGAGTGCATTAGAGTGTCTGTTCTTCTCACCATAGTCTCATAATCCATCTAAACTGATCTCTTCAGGGATCTGGCCCAGATTTGCCACCTTTTGCGTATGCTGATCTTTAGGATTAGATCTTTAAGACTATCTATATAGCAGATCAGAGAGATTCTTGTGTTTGCCTGCAAATGATGGTAGGTAGTGTGGTGCTTTTTTTCATCCAACGCCATCTTTGATATCTCAATGCCCTGTGAGATAGTGTGTTGTATCATTGATATAGGAACAGATCAGCATTTATCTTCTCATAGCCTGATTAGCAAAAGCACTTGTTTTGTTTTCGGTGGGGATCATGACAACCAAGTTTTGATTTATTGTGGTGTGAGTGGGACCATGGCATTTTTTTCTTCTTTTGAGGTTTTTTTTTTAAGGGCAAATTTAAGTTCTTCAATTTTTGATAGTGATGCTTTGAAGGGCAGCCTCTGGGGAAAGGGTATTCACTAAGGCTGAGCTCAGATTGTTGAGGTGAATAAAGGATTTTCACTGGAATAGTCTTTGGGCAGGGCCTCCTGGGCAAGGGCTGTGTGTAGGCTGGATCAGGTTGAACACAAGGTCTCATTCTTTTGTGCACTTCTTAGTATGGAAACTGTTCATGATATAAGGCTGGGAGGAGCTCTCTGTAGCTGCCAGAAACATGTGGAAAGCACCTCTCAAACCTGGGACTGGTTGGCAGTGTTGTCTTTCTCTGTGGAGCAAATAAAGCTATTGATAAAGCAGGAGTGGTTCTTTCTCTGTCTCTTTTTTTGTTTTTTTCCTTCCCTCCTACTCACTGCTTTGTAATGCAGTACCCTGTAATTTCCCCAGGGAGACAAGCCTGCTGTTTTGCATGCAAGTCACTCCTGAGTCCTGAAGAGTGACTGTGATGCTGTTCCCTCACTCTTTGGTGCACTCATGACTTTTAATTACCAATTTTTTCCAACAACAGAGGAGGCTCTTTGTTTGCTTTGCCTTTCCTCTGAGGTCTCGGTGCTCTGATATAATTAATAATGATTTAGTAATTATGCAGGCGTCTGATTAAAAGTTCCATGACCTTGGTTGTTCCATGCCAATCAAGGGGCAAAGCTTTCAAGGTGAGAACTTTGCCACTTAGTGAAGAGTGACCTTTTATCTTCCCTTTCCTGTGATAAGGCAGCTCTGCCTTCCGTTTCCAGGAAAGAGCTGCCTTATCTGGGGAAGCTGCCTGTTCTGTTCTGCAAAACAACAGCTTGCAGTGTTGATGGAGAGGAAACTTGTTCAGTGTGGCAGACTCAGCTGAGTGTGTTAAACTCATTACTTCAGTACTACAAAGATGCAGATGTTCTCGGGTGGTTTTGTGGGAACAGTTGGATGGGTACAGTGCTTTCAAGAGTGGCAAGCCAATTTGTAATTTGTTGAAGGTGGAGTGAAAGAATCCCTCTTTGGAAACAGGAATCTTTCCACAACTAAATCTTTTTTTCCATGTTAGCTGATCAAAGCTTCTGCTTTGAGTTGTTGCTGACATGAAAATTGAGTGTGGATTCTTAAAATGAATGCATCCGTCCATTGTGCAAGGAAGGTGTGCTTTTTCTCTCTTTGTTTGGGAACTGGCTGAAGGCAACTGTGGTACTGTTGTGGTTGTAGAACAGTTCGCTTGGCCAGTTAGTGGCTGCGCAGAAGCAGAAGTCGTGAAAAGTGCCTGTGAATTGATTCATTCTGAAGGGGACAGAAGAAAGACACATTTGCATTTGGAGAACTGAGAGAAAGAAGATAAGCGGCTTTCCTCCCCTTCCCCCTGGTTTGGGGAATCTGGGAAATAACCCATGAGACAAGTCTGTGCCAAGCTGCCTTCTTTTGAAATGCTCTTAAACAAGCTGACTTGCTATTAACTGTGGCAAGGCACATGGTGAATAAGGCACTTCGTGGAATTCATTAGTTTGTAGAGAATCAAGGGATGTGCAGGTGTAAAAAACCAAGTAAGCTATGTCTGAGACCCAGAGCAGACCCACTGGCAACAGCCCTGGAAAGTAGGTCTAGCAACCCATAGCAGCTAAACCTCCTCTCTGCCTTGCTAACAGTGCGTCTGGACTGTGATTTGGAATCACTAAGAAAGAGCAGGGGGTAGCTCAGCATCCCCCTCTGTCATATTCCTAACCCTTGGGAGCAGGGACCCATCTGGCCTCTTCCACACGGAGAACAGTAAAGTACCTCATCGTGCAGCGGGAGAGCACTGACCTGGGCAGGCTCTCGGCTGCTGGGCAGTACAGGTTGATGTCTTAGGTCAGCACTGTCAACAGTCCCGTCCTCTTGGTCCTGTTATCAGCACTGTGAGTAGATCAAGAGGCTGCACGTACGTTCCAGGGTTTTTTTGTGGAGTAATGGAAGTTTTAACCTTGTGTATGTTAACTGAAATTGTGTAATTAATCTGCTGTGGAAGCTGCGGTGAAGATCAGATTCATCGCCTGTAGCTACTGAGATTTTAATACATGTCATTACTGCTTAAACATAAATATTCTAACATAGCCAATCCAACGTAATATATATCTATATGAGTTTAATTCCTGGACTTTTAAGGAGGGCTTTTGGTACAGGTCACAGAAGGCAGAGTGACCAATTTAAACACTCAATTAACCAGTAGTTTTTCAACTATTAGTTTCATTGTTACCAACTTTTTCTGGGTGAGAGCTTGTGTTGGAATCATGTGCTGTGGAATTTTTTACAGGAATGTACTTGTTGTGATGAAGTTGTGATGAGTACTTCAGATAGGTGACAGGTTTAGCTTTCCTGAGGTGCCCCCTGGCCAGCTAGGCTTACCCTCTGGATTTTCTGTTTCTGAGAGTTTTTGTTGCCAGGAGATTTTAATAATCGCTAATATGTCAGTTCATTATTCAGGAGTGTACGCTTTTGTATAACAGATTTGTGGAAAACTGCCTACGCAAGTTATCTCGTGGAGTATTAGAGCAGCAGAAAGAAAACAAATACTTGGGGTTGGGATGTTGTTAACAAGGTCCTGGTCTCCTTTGCCTGTGATCCACCTACAAGTTGTCCAGTACACAAAATATCTCATCCTTGTGCTGCTTGTTTTCAGTTTATGGAAGAATTTCTGGGTAGATCTTTTTAAAGATCTTTATTCAGCATCTTTTGCTTGTCTGGAATAGTATTTTGCTAAACAGACATATCCTCCTTGCTCCTCCCCAGCTGGATTCAAATTGATTTCATATTAGATATTTGAAAAGGGCTTTAATATTAAACAAAGTTTTAACAGAGTGCCACGCTTCTGAAAGCAGTAGTTCAAAAACAAAAGCACTGTGGAAATCCTGCTAAGCATGAGGTGGAAGTCTGGTAAGTATGTGATTAAGGAAGGTAAGGAGTAGCCAGCTGGGCAGCAGAGCCCGGCAGTGTTGAGATGCGAGTACTCCTGAAATTGAAAATACAGGCAAAACCTTAATCATGTGATGCATTTGGGTGTTCCCTCCCTTGTTTTAAACTGACTGCTGTGATTAGTCATGATGATCAGTAATGGAAATGGGTGACTGAATGTATTCATAAGAATGTACTTGATTTAGGAGGTCTGTGGAACGTATTACTAAACATTCGTGGAAACTTGCAAAGAAGGGTCTGGCTGCAAGCTATACTGTGTTGTTTGTTGTGTACTATGGCTCTGGCATGCAGCTTGGACACTGCTGGCTGTAAGGGTTTGATCTTACTTGGAGGAGGGCTGTCAAGAGGGCTCCATTGTGATGGGTCACCATTCAAGTGAGTTTACACCAGGAGGCTGGCTGTAGCACAGGGAATAATTTTTTCTGCAGTTAGTTTGAGAGTGATAACAGCTCTTGTTAAGCAACAAGTCACCTCGTGGTACTTTGAAGTTGTCCCAGAGGTCATCTGAGAGGATGCTAGGTCTAGTTTTGTTTCAGACAAAGACAGGATTCTTGCTCATCTCAGACAGTGCTGAAAATCTCTGTCTTTTGGACTTCCACAAATTAAATGTGTCTTTTGAAGGAGAGGAACAGAATGCTAAATCTGATTCTGCAAGCAAAATGCTTTTTATGGCATTGTCATTGAAATGTAGTGACAGTTACTTAAGCCCTTGCTCTTAAGTCTACTAACAACTCTTCCACATCAGTTTTATCTATCAGTCTGTTTATCTTTGAATCCCATTCCCCCAGAAGGAGGGTGATCAATCTGTTCTGCCTTAAGTGATTGAAAGGCAGGCTTGAGCTTGGTATGAGAGCTGTAGCCTTCTGTACACTAACAAGACCTTCAGCATTGTTTAAAATGAGCAACTTAAAGAAATAATTGAAGTGTTTCACCTGCAATAACCTCCTCCAATCAGACTCAAACTTTTCAAACCTAATTGCAGATCTGCTAATAGTGGTACATTTTAATGAATAACTAAAAGCCTCCATGCTGGTATTAATGCAACATGTTGCTCAAAGCATGAGATGAGTTTGTGTTACCTACAGAAAACATTCTGTGGGAAGGAAGGGCTCTTAGTGCTTGATTCTATGTCTGAAAATAAAATGATGGAATGTTGTGTCCAGATGCTGAAATGGCCATCCAGGAGCACAAATGAAATACAAGCCTTACCTGTACCCTCAGTTACTAAAAATAAAATTAGTGGTTTAGATGCAATCATGCTAAACTGCTGATACATCTATTTGCTGTGACAGTAAAAAAGTGAAGGAAAATGCAAGAGTTGCCAGAGAAGTGTTCTCCCACTTCTGGAATTGGTCTCAGAGCTGCTTAGCAAATGGAGGCAGGCAACAGTTTCAGACATAATGGAGCTCTTCAGAGGATTCTCTCTACTCTTACAGGCCCTTTCATGGTAGTGGAATATCTAGTGGAAATGTGAGAAGGTTTGATCAAAATAGATGGTATGTGCAGTAGGAGGGGCAAACAGTAGGGAGAAATGTAGGTAACTTTGGTACATATGGTTTGTTGTTTTATTTTAGTTTGTGGTTTTTTAACCCCCACAGGGTAGTTGTTGCCTTGTTGGAGAAAATTCAATATTGAGTAGCATCTTTCAAGTTCTTGTGAGCTAATTCTCTCCCTGGCCCTTAAAGACAGACTGCCTGAAAAAGAAAAGTAGGAAGTGTGAGATGCATCTACCTATGCAAGTGCAATTCAGTAGCTAGAAAAATACCCAGCAGAATATGCATTGTGGCTTGACCATCCGGAGGCCTGAATGTGTTCCTTCCTCTGGACAACCTTCATTCTGCTTTTGCAATTCTGTTCCCAGAAGGAGGATTTGCTGCTTCTCAAAGGGTGAAGGAGTGATATACCAAAAGAGAACAGAGGGAGGCAAGGTTGCTGTTTTCAGTAAAGGAGGGCTTTGCTTTGAAGTTACTTGGTTTATTTTCTTTGTTTGGTCATGAACAAGAGGAAATTGCACCTTAGCTTCTAGAGGATTGATTAGGGCAATGCCAGTCATCTGGAACAGGGATGTTGCTGTCTACAACTGTGAGAGTCGGATTTCCTGAAGAGATGTGTCCCAGAAAAATCTGTGATAAATCTTAATACACTTAATAAAAATGAGTTCTTGATAACAGAGGAGCTTCTTGCTGTGCAGACTCTGCTCATACAGCAGAACTTTGCATCTTGAAGAAGATCATTAAACAAAAAACATCTGAGCCACTATGAACTGCATGTGATTGGACTTCTGACTTAATTGTCTTTGCTTTTTGTTCATATTTTCATGTGTCTGTAGGCTAAAATCAATTTACGACCATCTATAGACTCCCTGTGGCTCAGCAAAACTTTTCTAAAACATTTGAAGAGGTAAGATTTTAATGTGGGACATGGCACATGTGTTAGTTACCATTCTTTATTATTTGAAAGCTGTGTTCCATAACAGATGAAGCCAGTTTCAAAATCATCTACGGAATTAAAGCCTGTAGCAGCAAGAGGCAAAAGAAACAAATGTTAGACCTGTTTGTATAGGTGAGAAGTAATTATCTCTATAAACATTGCTTGCTTTCATCGAGGATTATTTTAAAGTACAGTCAGTTTGAGGACAGAGCTGTGACTAAGTGGAAGGATGGATTACTTTGTATACCCCCCACTGCTACAAATTGGTTTAAACTTTTATCAAGATATCTAGTAACAAAAAGTACAGCTATGTAATTAACCCTGCTTTTACTGTTTGAAGAAGTGGAAGCCCAACAGAATTGACATGATGTAACTTTTTGCTTACTGAACTGTTTCTGGACTGAAAAAGCAGTGTGTGAATAGCCCAGAGCCCATGCAATTCCAGTGAAATAGCCTTTTTTGAAGCTGAGTGCAGCAGGGTCTGAACCAGCTGTTGCTTGTGAAGGTTTATGGAGTTCAGAAATACTGATGCATTATGCAGTGAGGCTTTAAATGGCTGATAGTTGTAATATCCTAGAGCATGAAAGTAACATATCCAGAAATAATAGTAGTGATGATGTATCCATAATGGTCTAAAAGTATGTGAGAATTCCACACTGAACCCTAAAGCAGGCTATTCTACATAGCAAGAGCACTGAGAGCCCTTTGAGAAAGAAGTAAAAAAAAGTGGGAGAAGGTGGAAGTGGTGGTGATCTGTCCTCCTTACCACATGCCAAAAAGATTTGTTCCAGTGAGCAATGCAAGTCTTCACAATGGGACCAAGTATCCACCTTTGCATGTTTATTTTCAGTTAATTCTGAAGCCAGAGCTGTGTGGGCATGTCGACACCTTTTCTAGGCTCATCTCTTGAATGTTGTTTCAGGGTTTCTACCAAATTCAGACAGATGTTAACATGAGTATCGCTTGTATGTGGTGTTCAGAAATGTTTGGGGGTGCCTTAAAGGTGGCATTGGGTTGGAGTTAGGCAGCAGTTTAGCGAGAGCATGGTGGGAAGGTGTGGTAGGGAAATGAGATTTAGAGAGCAGGGGTGGACGAGTTGGGGTACAGTGCAGCTCTGGCTGTTTTAGCACCACGGCTGTTAGCAATCCCACGGTAGGTTAGTGGGATGTCGGTGTCAATTCAGGGTCCAGGCGGTGACCTGGGCCTTGAGGGCTTCCTGGAGAGCAGAGGTGGGACTGATCTCCCAGCCACACCTGTGAGTGACTAATGCAAAGAGGTCTCATGGCGTCAGTCCTTTAGCATGGGAGTGTTACGTGTGCTTCCTTAATGTCTTCCCATAGTTGTGGTGCCCTGAGAAGGTTCTCCAGGGGAACTCTGAAATTCTGCTAAATAGACTTTCTTTCTTTGAAGTACACTGGATGGCTGTGGGTTGGGAGGATTCAGATTCACTTGATGAGACATACAGTGGCTGAGATTTTGTCCAGCAGTGTCTATAAACTACTAGGGCAGGAGGTGGCTATTAATTAACAGATGTTTGGAAAAGGTTTTACGCACTTCCCCATCCAGAGAGTAATTCCTTCCCTCCCATACACCACCACCTTTGGCCCATACGCCAAGTGGCTGTGGCTGTCACTCTCTGGAAATATCCAAGGAGGAGCAGATCATAACAAGTCATTGTATGCCTCACAACAAAAGAGATGTTCCCTTTTTTCTAGTTTCTTAGCCCACAAATTTGGAAATACTATCAGATTCTCCCACTCCCACTGTTGTTGACACAATTGCTATGTCATTCTTTTCTTACACAAAGTGATAGCTCTACCTTCTCAACCAGCTTCAGATGCTGGACTCTCACACTTGTGTTGGAGTAATTTTCTGTTCCTGTGGATGAGTTTTGTCTACTCAGTCAGCCCTGGAGGAAGAGATGAAAATAAGTCACTTTGTTTTACAGGCATGACTTCCATCAGCGATCTAGTGTGGAGAAAACTGTCTGGAAAATAACACTGAGTGGCTTGAAATGTGTATTACAGGCTCCCTCCTATGTAAGTTGGGGTGTGCACACTGAAGGGACTTGTGAGAGGGAACACCAGTGCCAAAGGACTGTTCTTCACACTTGACTGGCGGATTAAATTCTCTTTCCATGGTCATCCTTCCTGACTAGCTGTGGTGCTGTTGCTGGGCTTTTCCAAATGGGGTAGGTGAGAATTTGGGTATAAATGCAACAATTAAGACAGAGCAGTGCTTTTGGAGACAGCAGATCCATTTGCAGATGCTAATGAAGGAGTTCTTGGTTTTCTTCCATCTAAATCCTCCAGACAATCATTTTACTGAGGGAATCTACCATGCTATGCCATTTAGGGAGGGGAGGGGATAGAAATTATTTTTGGAGCCAGGAGTGAAGGATTTGGTTGGTAAAGTGTGTTGAAGAGAAACCCCAGGTGGGAAATTTAGTATCTTCTGAGTTGGATTCCATTCTTAATTTATCCAAGAATATGATCCTTGTTCTGGATTAAGATAAATTTTAAAATGCAAATACCTGGTTTTATTTTACTTCTAGGACTTTTATTTTAGATCTACCATCAAAGCTGAGTAAGAAGACATGCTTGATGGACTTAAAAGGCATAATAGAAAATTCCTTTTAGATGAGGAGGTAGTGCTGTTGTACTTCTGCTCTGTGCTAGTGCAGCAGGGAAAGCCTTTCTGATTATCTATGAAATACATACAACATGCCAGTCGTGCCAGTAGCTCAGCACCAAGAAACTAGAAAGTTCATGGTCTCCACAGTTCAATTCTGTCACTTTGGCTCAATGACTGGGTTTCTTTGGTTTTGTTTCCACAATACTTTTTTTTTAAGTAGCATCCTGGATTTTCTTGATTCCAGAACAAATTCAGACTTTGTGTGACTTTTGAGGGAGGGAATGTGAGAAGCTCCCAACTCCTGTTGAGTTACTGAGCACCAGGCAGAGTTTTCTTTGTTCTTTCTAGCACGTGTATGATTTGGGGGGGGGGGGGGGGGGGGGGGGGGGAGGGGGACACGACACGACGGACACAAACCACTCCACAGCCAGAATCATGCCCTTCATTACTTCATGCTTACTTTTAGCTGGGATGAAGGGTTTATGTGCTACTTGAAGCATTGGTCCATGAGAACGTTTGTTGTGCGAGTATGTCACAGGGTGAGTGGTTAAGCTATTAAAATTTGTGAATTTATGATCCAGGCAGTTTTGGGCTAGGGAAGGACGTTTGAAAAGTATACTGTACAGGTTTTTTCTGGTATTATTGCAAAGCTGCTATTTCCATTTTTAATGACTATTTGCAAGTCACTGTATGGGGAAGATGAATTTTTAAAGGTCAGTGAGGAAAATTAAATTGTATGTCTAGAACTGCTCTAAAGGTGATACCTGATCACTGATGTGCCACAGACTGTTTTATTGAAATGACAGACCAGTTGTCAGTCCAAGCAGAGGCATCTGCTCTTTGATGCTGTTAAAAAAAAAATCTCTGCCTGACGCCCAAAGTTTTTTTGGGAAAAGTAACTCAGATTCCCTCAAGAAAGTAAGAAGGTGCTGTAATCACTCAGGAAAGGTGTTAGATGCATAATGTGTCATAAAGAGTTACTCTCATTTGTTGAAGAAGCACTTATGCTCAAATTAGCTTGTTGATGGGCATATCATAGAAGGTGCCTTTTGAGATTTGAGTGTCACTGCAATTGATTGTAGGAAAATGAATAAGTAACACTAAACAACCTCTGTTTCTGAAGAGCAAATATTGTGAAATAAAAAGCTCCGTTTGCAAAAAAAATGGAACAAGATCTTCCCTTTAAGAGAAGCAGCCCCGTCTTGAAAGAGAAGGAGAAGTTCAAATTAGAAGCATGGGTGAGAGGAGGAAAAGATGTAGCTAGCTATGAGGTTTTGTAACTAGAAAAGGGCTGTTAACTGTTTCTGAGAAAGTGTATCTTATATAGGTGGGCTTGTTTTCATTGTAGCAAAATTTGTGGGAGATCTTGGGAATTGACACAGGTCCTCCTGTGATGCTGAGGATCATTGCTGTACTGAAGCAGCGAGTGGCAATGTTTGTATGGGCAGAAGTATGTAATTGAAGGAAAGTGGAAGATAGTAAAAGAAATTTGATTGAGCTGTAAACTGTTGAAAGTACAGTGGTCACTGCAGCAAATATGATGATTAGAAACACAGTATTGAAAGCAAAACAAAACAACCTGGATATTCCAAGTCATCCTTCAAAAGCTGGTAACCAGATATCTGATGACAACCTCATTAGGTTCAGGACAAAGTGAGGAAAGACCACAGAGGCAGACTCCTATTATGTGGCGGAAGTCAGAAAGGAACTAAGAGTTACAAGAAGAGATAAAATGCAGTTGTCTTTGAGGGTTTCACTGTTGATGGAACAGATTGCTTTATGAGAGCAAGTCCTTTTTCTTGGTTAGGCTTTCCTTCTCCTGAATATGCAAGTCCAATTGTTCAGGACAGCCGGTTTTATAGAGACTGATTTTAGTTAGTGACTGTTGTGTGAGTACTGGCTTGTAAATAATAGCTCTTGAGTATCTGTTATGGAAGAGGGGACTGAAGGGTTCAACTGGTAGCACACTAAAATTCTGTGTGATTGCCATCAGTTACTGGGAAGTGGGGAAAATTCAAAGTCAATGCAGAAACCTTTACCTTCAAACTATGTCTTAAATACGGGCAGAGGATATGTTTTGGATCCAGAGAAAGAAGCCGTGTAGGAGAGAATAGTCAATGTTTTGCATCAGTGCTTGCTGGCTGTAGTTTATTCTAGAGACTGGCAGTGGGATGGATTGGTGATGGGGAAGCACCAAAGAGTGTATAAATACTTGCACAGGAGGTCTTAAATGCAGTAAAAGTGAAAATTAAACAACTACTGAAATGTAGGTGTTAACTCCCATGAATTAAAGCAAAAATTATTCAAACTAGTGAATGAAGGACTGAAAATCCAGTCTGCTGGAACTGTACTGTGAATTTCCTGAGATTTCCTTTGTCATGGGGGACAAATGATTCCACTTGTGGTTTCACAAGCAACCGAGACTTAATTAAGGCTTGGAAATTGCTTAGAGATCTTTGAGTGAAAAGCTATGAAGTTCTAATGGTATTTTATTAAATGCAAAGAAAAGCAGTGCTTTCCTTGGAGAATGGTTAGAGTTTGAAGTTCTATCACAAGGAATCATTTTCCGCTCGGGAAGTGGTTGTGTTTTGATCAGCATTCTTATTCTTGGTGACAATGGCTTGTTTTGGTAGCAGAGATAAGCAGACTAGGAACAGCATTTGTGCTATGTGCCATGTTGATGTAAAAAGCCTCCCTCAGCGAATGAGCAGGAGCTCAGCTTACCTGGTACGTTCAGCTTTACATTAGGGCAAGCTGCTTACTAGAACCTTTAGGGATGTTCAGTAAATCAATCTTATCACACGTGCACAGTGAGAGCAAGCTGCTTACTAGAACCTTTAGGGATGTTCAGTAAATCAAGTAAATCTTATCACACATGCACAGTTGAGTGCTACATACCTTGGTCAAGAGAACTGGTTCATAACCACTTGGAAGGTGTGGGGGAAAGCCAGGAATAAAGAGGGACTTCCTGATCTCCTGCTATAAATCAGGCTGTCCTCTTGTCTGGAGCATGGAGTTGATGTGGGCTGCCTTGCCAGTGGGGAGGAAGGCTCTACAAGTGTCATGCTTTATTCCCACATTATCATGGCGATATACCGAAGCATCTTTGGCTCAAGTGAGGCACAGGCTAAAAGGGCAGGGGAGGCTCCGTGTCAGTGCTAGTCTCCTGCTATTGCTGCCTTCAGGTGAAGCTCAGAAGAAACATAAGCTGGTGGCTTATGCATTTGTCTTGTAACCCCAGCTGGGAGAAGGCACAGATCAGACATTTAAATCCAGGCTGATCTGTCTCCTGTGACTACTGCTGATAGGAAACGCAGAGTTGATTAAGGGTGAGTTGTATAACAGAAGCGTTGTTTGTGTAGAATCAGACACAGTGCCCAAATGAAGGCTAAGGGAGAGTTTCTTCTACACTCAGTGATCCAGAGGAATCTGAGACCTTTTTAAAGGCATTAGCTGTCCTTGCCCCCAGATATAGTTCACCACAGGGTCACCTGGGCATTTCTCCACTGCTTATGTTACCTGTGATTCTGTGTAGTAATACACATTTTCTGTTCAGTGTGGACAGGGAGGAAGATCTTTGGCTATTCTAAGAAAGGAGTTTTGATGGGAGAAAGAGAAACCTAATGTTTGTGTACAGAGTTGATTAATGTAAGGTTGCAGGGTGCCAAAACACCTTCTCAAGCTATCTGCCAAATGAGATCCATAGCTTCAAGCAACATGGAAACAAAATTTACTTCTGACAGTCTTGTAAAATTCTGTCCAAATAGGATTGCCTTCTTTTCAAAAATGATGAAAAAAAACCCAAAACACAACCACTTAAGGCTGGCTATTACTACAGAAGATTGAGCTTTAGTGAGTAAATACTTGTGAGAATTCTGTAAGGATGAGTGAAGACTATATAGATAACAAACCAGTTACTAGTACTTTACTAGTAACTTTTACTAGTTACATTATTAGTATTAGTTACTACAACACCTCTCCTATGAGGAAAGGCTGAAACAGGGGGGGTTGTTCAGCCTGCAGAAGAGAAGGCTCCTGGGAGACCTTATTGCAACCTTTCAGTACTTGAAGGGGGCTTGTAGGAAAGATGGGGACAAACATTTTAGTATGGCCTGTTGTGATAGAACAAGGGGCAGTGGTTTTAAACTATGAGAGGGTAGATTTAGGCTAGATATAAGGAAGCCATTTTTTACAGTGAGGGTGGTGAAACACTGAAACAGGTTGCCCAGAGAGGTAGCAGATGCCCCATCCCTGGAAACATTCAAGGTCAGGTTGGATGGGGCTCTGAGCAACCTGATCTAGTTGAAGATGCCCCTGCTTATTGCAGGGGGGTTGGACTAGACAACCTTTGAAAGGTCCATTTCAACCCAAACTATTCTGTGATTCTATGATTTTATACTTACAGCATCTGCTGCCTAAGATCTTGAGACTGTTCCTGTGGCTGCTGCTCTGGGTAGCAGTTCTGTGGTGGTGGTCATTATCTGCCCCAACACTGCCAGCAAAGGAGCTCAAAAGGTCACTGACAAAACTCTAGCAGTACTGGTAGAAGAACCAGTTTTTTCCCATGACTTCTTTTAGAGCATCCTTCTCAAAAGCTGTCACCGTGATGGTGTAGAACTGTTGTGTTTATATATCTTAACACTATTAATGGAGAAGTAGTTTGATCAAAAGTAGCCTGTATAGTTTAAATAGAAGAGCTAATAGTGTAATTTATTTGCAAACAGACTTTCTACTTAGTATATAGAGACCTTTCACTTAGTAGATATTTCTTCTAAAAAAAGTAAAGCGTGTCTGCTTTCAGATCAGTCAGTGGTGGGAGGCAAGTAAAAAGGTTGGAAGGTTAAAGAAGACCTTATTTGTGACCTTTTTTTTTTTTTTTTTTGCATGGGCGGGGAGAAAAAGTAAAAAAGATAAGCTGCTTTTTTGGGGAGGAGAACAAGCTACAAGGGAAGAGGGAGGAGGTTACTGTGATGATAGGTCAAAATTCTAAGTTTCCAGTTTTACATAAACTTAATTCACAGTAGCAAGAGCACCTTGTGAAATGAGAGATTAAAAATCAAAACGAAATTATTTTTGTGTGAGAACATGACCTGCGGAGAGTGATGTATGCCAGATCCTGCTGAGGATAACCTGGCAACCTTGATCACCCTCTAATCTGCAAAGCCATTCAGCATCACAGGAGCGGGGCAATATGTGAATGCTGAAACACCTGCAAATCAGGCTCGAGGAGCAATCAAAGTGTGATAAACATTAATTAGTATAATACCCAAACCCTTAATGGAGGAAGGAACGTTGATTACACTGTCTCACTTGGGATTTCTTTCTGTCAGAGATGGTGTATGATGACAGTTTCTGATTACACTTACTCAGACATGAAGTAAGACTTTTAAAACTGTTTAAATATGGAGAGAGAAGAGCAGAAAGCAAACAAGTTGATCTTTCTTTGAGTGGTTAAAATACTTTTAAAAAGTATTTGGCTTTTTATGAAAGCATGCTTTTTTGCTTTTTGCCTTTCGAACTTCTGAGGTGAATTTGCTTGGTGAACTGGCTTTGAGTGCTTCCCTGGTTCACTGTAAACCGCAGTGTCTTAGCAGCCTTTCCTTTTGCTCTCTCCATCTTGACCCTGCTATGTTGCCAGCTGCTGGGGCAGAGACACTGCATGGGAGTGGGGCAAGTGGGGCTTGGGCTTCTCACAGTCTGTTTTTGACTGTGCTGGTCATTGCTGCATGGATTCTGAGCTGGCCCACTGCAGTGTGTAGGAACATCCACATGTGGTGAGGCTGTTTGTAAAGCACACTCTAATGCCTCATAAAACATTATTCTTTGTTAGCCAGCCAGAACATGCTTAGATATTCTAGCCTAGCTCTCTAGGCCTGCTTCAGTCTAGTGGATTGTACATCAAAGCCTTGAGTTATGGGTACCAGGGGCAATGCATTGATGTTTCCCCATCACTTCAGCAGCCTGAGGAGCCATAAAAGCCCATGGTCTTTTTTCATGATTCTTGGACAAATTAAAACTTGAAATTGAGATTTTCTTTTCTCCGCAGCATACAAGTAGAAGAGAGCAGTGATGTGTCTCTGGGTCTCAGGAAGGAAGTGGGTGAGGAAGGGCCTCAGTAGCCTGAGGAGAAAGGTGGACATTTTAGCTCTCCCAGCATCACCTTCTGCTGCTGCTTTCATCATGGGATGATGTCTCCCCTCCCCTGGGAGGTAGTCTCTTCTCACCTCAGCAGTGGTTCTCTCACTTTTGGAAAGCCACTGAAACATGTCCTAGAGGTTTAGTGGTATCATTCATGAGTGATGGTATCATGCTGGTTTTGGCACTGGTGCTGTGGAAGGATGAATGGCAGCCAGCACTGTTGTCTTCTCTTGTTAACCTGCTCCAGCACCAGCCACTTGGAGAGTCTGGGGACGTAATAAAATACAAGAACCATAAACTCCATCCCTTCTAATTCATGCCTTCTGCAGTAAGGGAGGAATTTAATAAAAGCATGCTTTATTGAAAAAAGCAACTTGACTTTTAGGCAAAAAGCCAAGGGTTTACAGAACAAATTTACTGTACGTACCCTGAAGTTTAGAACAACAATGCCAAGCCATCCCCCTGCTATCTCTCAGGACTGGAGCTTGAGCTGGGAGGAGACCAGAAGCCTGACTTGCTGTGGTGTATACAGTCCTCATTTAAGGAAAAAGTAATTTAATACTTTGGCTGCCTTATTCTCCTGTGCAACTTCATTTTTCATTCTGCTCCATAATGTTCTTTCTTCTTGGTTGATTGCTTACTTTTGTACTTCAGACATGAAATTGAAGTTCTTTGGTATTCTAGAGATGTTTGCTCCCAGCCTCTGCTTCCTCGCCTTTCTTGTTCACCGTGGTGGGGAGCTTGCCTCTTCTCTGTCCCACTTCCTGAATTTTGTCATCCCTGTCACTTTTGGGTGTTGTGTACCGTCAACATAGACAGCAAAGGGTCTCCTGCTGCTGTGGTGCTTCCTTCTAGCTCAGTTCTATCATGCTACACTAGCTTTCTGGGAATGTCAGCCTGTCTTTAAACCTGCTCTGATTTTAAACTTTTTTTTTTCTGATGCTGTCTGATACCTAGCAAATATAAATTACAAAAATCACAATTCTTTTTTGGCACTGTGGAGTGCTTGGAGACCCTCGTAGAAATACAGTAGTATTGCCACTGCTGAGAACTGAGAGGCAGTGTCCATTGTCCTGGATTCGTAATGCCTCAAATATTTTTCCTGTGTGAGTAAGAGAGCAGTTCTATTTACCCCTTAAGCAGACAGAAATGCAGCAGAAGAGATCTTTCAGTAGCTGCCTGAATGTGAGTGTTATCAAAGGAGTTATAAGGAAATAATGTGATCTGCACTCTGTGGCTGCAAATGGGACAGAGGATACGGGGCTAGTGAAGGAGGCAGTGAGGTGGGAAGAAGTATTCCTGGGACCTGCTGTGGGTGTTGGAGAGAATTGCCTCTCTCTGGAAGGATGTCTCTCATCCGGCAGGATGAGGGCTTTATGAGAAAGGAGAAACAAGATCTACGTTGGGTGTAAGGTGCAGGGGGTTTAACTGCAAAAAGATTTCAGAGGGGCAAGAGAAAGTGAAAGCTTGAATCAAAGCAGCAGAAAGATTGGCTTTAATATCTGCTTAGATCAAAAATAAAAATCTGTATGGATTAAGAGATAATCCACTAGACAGATTTAATCTGCCACATGTATTCCTTCCCCAAAGAAAAGCATTGGGAGGGGAAGGTTGGTTTGGCTCAGTGCTCAGGATTTGAAAGCAGGTGATGTATTCTCCTTTCTTCAGCAGGCTCCCTTTTCACTTGTCCCAAAGCTTGCATCCTGCCCAAAGGGAGAGGCTGTTGCTGTACATCTCCTGCTTCTTTGCAACTCTAAAGTCACATTGGATCTAACTGAAGGGGTTTCTGAAGCAGAAAAGAGCACCAAGAGCAAAATAACACAGAAATGACTAATAGGATAAGCACAGGGTAGGTTCAGATGTTGATGGTGGTTTTGGCTGGCTGAGCGCAGGGTTCTGAGGGGCAGTAATGGGTCATTTTATTAACACTTACCCCTCCTGTTCTGATTGCAGTTGCCTTTCAAACAAACACCACTCAGTAACACGCTCCTCCTCAAATGAATATTGAGGTCTGAATGTCACCTTGCTTCAAACACTTTGCCCTTGAAACCCTTGGCAGCAACCCTCTCTATCCCTTCCTGTTTCCTTTCTTTACAAACACCAGTTGAATCCATGGGCTAAGTTCAGTTTCCACAGCAGTAGAAATACTAGTTGTTTGAGTTAATTGAACATGAGGGGGGGGTTTACCATGTAATTTTCCAGTATCAATATGGTATATTGTCTTTTTTGACTAACACATGCAACTGTATCTTGAACTGTACGGGCATAACAGTCATGCACTTCTAGGAGCCTGTACATGTGATGGAATTTGGATTAGTTGGATTGAGGGAGTTTAATATTTTTTTTCATCGTTATCTTGCTCAGCAACAAATGAATTAATTCTGTAGACTAGTGTGTATTCCTTCTGTGTTGCAGGTCTGCATCTACACCGCCTCAGGTGAAGGTTTTTGGCAGATCTCCTAAGGTCAGTGGGATTTGGCCTGTCAAATCCTAGAGTTAGGGGATCACGGGAAAGCACAGGGTGCCTCAGAGCAGATGCCGTCATGGTTTGAAACACCCAGGCTGGCACTGGACAGCTTCCCCAGCTTGTGCTGGGAGCAGGCCATCTGCCAGATACTGTCCTTTTATGGGTGAATGTAATTGCCCAGTTATATTTGGTGGGCAGTAGGGATGGATCAAGCTGTAGAAGTCTTCCCTCTTTCCCTTCTGGATGCACCATTACTGTTGCAGCTAGGACACAGTAATTGCCAGTCATGTTCTGTTTTTAGGGACGCTTCCCTTTTAGAAGAGGTTCCAGCAAACCTTAAATGAGAAAGATGTGTACAGCACGGTAGGCTGAGAGGTGCTTTGCTTTCTGTTCTTCCCCTGGTGTTGTTAATACTTAGCTGTTAATACTTAGCACCAAGAAGCGCTTTGTAATAGCCCATGCACTACCTGTGTTTGGTGAGGGTGTAAAGGGAGCTGTGGCACCCTTCCTTTCCTAAACTGAGTGTCTTAGAGGATGGATGTTAAATGTGGAAGTCGTTAAGGGTGAAAGGTAAGGATAATTGGGATTCTCGAAAGCTCCTTTGCTGCTTCATAGCTAGCAAAAGAGTGAGTGTGGGAGCAGAGAGGAAGAAGTTGATACCTGGTGAAGCACTGGGGATAACGTGGGGCAGTGAGGGAAGCATTTGACTGTCTCACTTGACCCACTCACATCCATGGAAAGGGAGGACAATGGTTCCTGGTTTCCAGGACTGAGCTTGCACAACTTTAACATTTCCTTCTGGGAGAGAAACATGTGCCTTGTCAGCCCCTGAGAATTGTGTCTGGAAGTCAGCAGGGTGCTAGCTAAAAGGCAGTCGATACCTTGCTTTTATTTGGAGCTTCAGGAAGGCTTTGTTGAGTTCTTCTAGGAGAGGGGTCTGCTCACAGGTGAGAGGGAAAATTGCATCATTGATTTGAGGGAGAGTGGCCAAGCAGAAATAAATGACCAATTTTTTCAGCTTTGAAGGAAGTGAAAATAGTCAGATGCCCCCAGGAGCAGTACTGGAAATAGTGTCCATCAATACAATTATGAAACATCTGGAAAAGAGGTGAACTGTGAGGTGGGAAAATTTGCTGGGGAGACCAGTTAGAGAAGACTTAGGTCTTTCAGAGGCATCTCACACTTCTAACAAAACAAGGCAATGGGACAGCCCTATGACACATGAAATTTGCTGCAGACAAGTGCTAGGAAATGCACACTGAAAGGAGCAAAAGAAACTACTTTGAGAACCTATCAAGTGTGTAAGTGATGTGGACTTACTCCACTGAGACAGGGGGAGGGTGTGGGAAGGAAATCATGAACAGATTTGTACTTAGTGTTGGTACAAAATACAAGCTGTTAGTCTGTGTTTAAAATAAAAGGATGAGGAAATGGAGGATATTTCCGAGAGGGAGAATCTCATGAGGTTCAGTTTTGCTCATCTCCCACTCCAGAAAGAACAAAGCAGAAACAGGCTGTGTGCTCTCCTGCTGTCAGCATGAGGAAGGATTTTCATGCCTCCAGGAAGAGGGGAGCACGGCTGTAAACAAGTGTCAGAAACACTTAAAACTGTTTAGAGAAAGAAGTGAGGTTCTTTCAGAGTGATACCAGGTGAATAAGCTGCTTGTACTTGCTGTTTTTTTCACTGCCTACAATGCAGGGGGGCTTTAGTGGAGTCCATTTCTGTACCGTAATAGGGAATGTGCTGCACAGAGTGAAAATGCTTCAAAAGGTGGGTTTGGTACAGTTTGAGAATGAGAATCACGGTTCACTGCTGATGTCAAATTTGTTACTAAAAGAAGTTATACAGAGTGGAAATAAAGCATGGGAACTCTCTACTCAAAAACAAAGAGGGACTTCTGATGAAATTTAAAGGCAATACTTGAGACTGATTTTTACAGGCACAAAATGATCCGATGGAACTCATTACTACAAAACATTGCTGAAGTGGAGTGCTCTCTCTCCTAATGGGTTGCATAGCCATAAAAATTTTCTTTGCTGGCTTCTTCAGAGGAGTGAAGATTCAGAACAATTTTCAGCTTTTGAGCTTGAAGCCAGGGAGAACCCGCTAGTTATGCATGGGGATGAAGGTCTCTTCTGAGAAGGTGACTGCATAGTTACCTGTAGCTGATGCCCAATCCCGATGTCCCTCCTAGCCTCTGGTTGAACCTGTGTGACAATTTCTGCAGCATGGTAGTGACTGTGCGTGATGTCCTGGCAGTTTCAGTCATGCCCCTGGCTGCAAGGTATCTGCTATAAGGTGCGAAAGGAATGTGTCTAAGTGGTGAACGAAGAGGTACTTAACCAGTGACCACTATCCCCTGCTGCCACAGAGGCTTTTCAACTCAATCTCAAAGCATTTTGATGCTGATCTAGTGTGGGGTTTAACCCCAGGTGGCAATTAAGCACCACACAGCTGCTCGCTGACTCCCATGCCAGCAGGATGTGGGACAGAGAGGAATTGGGAGGGTGAAAGTGACAGCACTCATGGGTTGACTGTTCAATAATTGAGATAAAATCAAATTAAAATAATTTAAAAAACATTGTAATGAAAAGGAAAATAAACTTAAAAAGAGAGAAATAAACCCCAAGAAGGACAAGTTATGCAAATGAAAAACAATTGCTCACCACCAACTGACTGCTGCCCAGCCAGACCCAGAGCAGCAGCCCCTGGCCAGCTTTCCCTCTAGTTTATATGCTGAACATGACATCATGTGGCATGGAATATCCCTTTGGTCACTTGGGGTCAGCTATCCCGGCTGTGTCCCCTCCCAGCTCCTTGTGGCCCCTCAGCCCACTCGCTGGAGGGTGGGCGAGAGGCAGAAAAGGTCTTGACTCTACAGGCACTGCTCAGCACCTCTGTATTATGAACACTGTTTCCAGCACAAATCCAAAACATAGCCCCATACTAGCTAATACGAAGAAAATTAACTCTTATCCCAGACAAAACCAGCACATCTAGTTATGCAAAAATTATGCAGGTTAGCGTGCTTTATTGCACCAAATGAGGACCTAATGTTGCTTAACTGATACAGAAACAGAATCACAAAGCTGTGAAGCAAATGGAAGAAGTTGTGCAACAAACTGCTTGTATAGTAGAGGACAGGATAAGCCTCATGAGTCCTGAGCTCTGCTCACTAGAATGTGTTGCCTTTCATTTGTAACAAGTCATTTTTATTAAAAATATGTTGGCAGTTGATAACTGGCTGTGGCTTTCTTGTCAGCAGTACCTGCAGAGAGGCATAGGGTTTGTGGTAGTCTGGTGTCAAAAATGCTGCAGCTCTCCATCTTTCTGCACTGTGCCTCAAACTGCTGCAGGAGTGTTGTGCTGCGAGTCATGGACTAGATCTACCTTCATGTTGGAGTACATAAAGCTCTCAATGGGCCCAAGACAAGCATATTTGAACCAGCACTATTCTGCCCTGTGGAACAATCCAATCCACTGAGGTTCACATCCTTCCCTGAGGGCCTGGGCACTGGCTGTTGCCAAAAAATCTCTGGCTCTGTATTCTTCATTTTTAGAAAGGTGCTTGCCTCCTAGGATCTCTCAGCGGGTGGAGGCCAGCCGGGCACAGCTTCAGGCGATCAGTGAGAGAGTCACACTCGCCCAAGCGAAGATTGAGAAGATAAAGGGCAGTAAGAAGGCTATTAAGGTAGTGACTTCAGTGAAGGCTGGCTGCATGGCCTCCCTTCTTTCTTCTACCTTCTCTCTTTACTCCTGCTGTGAGCTCTGGAGAAGAGCAGGTGCTTGGCTGCTGTGGCTGCTGCACGCTCACCTCTCCATGCCCTGCAGCTGAGCAGGGTTGTGATAAGAATCCCCTTCCTGGCTCAGCCAGCTGATGATTTTTAGACCCATGACCCACACGGCTCCAGGCCTTATGAGGCCTATATAGGTCACTGGCCCAGCTGCTTTCTGAGAAAGAAAAAGGGCATGCGCTGAGCTAAGCCCCACACCCTCACACTTCAGACTCATAGACACTTTGGCTATTTGAAAGCTGCTGCTAGAGAGCCTCCCCTTAGTGCATCTTAATCCCATTGAGCTATGTAAAACTGGTGAAAATCCTTCTTTCCCCATTCTTGCTCCGTTTTATACATTATTGCCAACTCCCTTCCTGCCAGTGGAAGCCTTTTTGACAATGATCTCCTAGTACTTACACACAGAGAGAAGCTCTGGCGTTTCTTGTTTCAGAAGTGACAGCCCACGCGTGGCTGAGTCTGTGCAGATAGCCCTTAGGAGCCTGTTGACTCCAAGGCTGTCCATTCCCACTGGCAGCACAGATTGTGTGCTTACTCTACTCCATGTATTTTTTTGTAGGATATTGTAGGATCGCCTAGTTGTTGGGATTTTTTAGACCCTCCTTGTTTGTCCACAGGTATTTTCCAGTGCCAAGTATCCAGCCCCTGAACGGCTACAGGAGTACAGTTCGATTTTTGCTGGTGCAGAAGACCCAGCTAAACAGAAATGGCCAAGGCACAAGATTCAGAGCAAACACCGAATGCTGGATGAAAAAGCTCTGCAGGTAAGGAGGAGAACAGACCTTGAGATGAACAAGCAAAGAGAAGCCAGGAGGCTGTTCATCTCTTTGGTGAAGTAGACCAGGGCTTAGGATATAGGCTGGGAGCAGAAAATCTTTTCAGCTTGGCCTGTGGGTGGGGGTATGTGATGTGAGATCAGGCTGGGAAGCTTGCGGAGCCACCAGTTTGGGAGGGCCGTGTCAGGGTGGCTGAGTGCTCTGGGTGGTGGATGCCAACTCTCCAGAGTAGTTTCATTTCCTGAAATGTTGCTGTGGGTGCTGCTGGCTGGGCTCTAGGCTTCAGCTATGCGTAGCAAGGCAGCTGGGGTCAGGGTCATAACTGTTTGAAGAATAGTTTCTGAAGGCTGTAATATAAGTGATGATGAGAAGAGAAAGGTAAAAGTGCCTGTGAGTGTGTCATTAGAAAAAGGAGTCATTAGAGCATTTTTTTTGTCCCAGGAAAGCATCACACTTAGGTATTATCTCTCCCTGGTCCCCAGCGAAGTTTTACATCTTGGTGCAGAAAGATAATTTTGGTTTTTTACATCTTCATTTGCACTTTGCTTCTCCTTTGCCTTGCATTCAGCTATTGTAGGTTGCAGGCCCTTTGGAGGGGCTGAATCTCTCAGCACCCAGCACAGCTGGGGCTTCCGTGTGTACCCATAGCACAGAAGTCTGCAGCTGGTGGTGTTGAAGGAGGTCCTGAAG
This sequence comes from Falco naumanni, assembly GCF_017639655.2. NCBI lineage: Eukaryota > Metazoa > Chordata > Aves > Falconiformes > Falconidae > Falco > Falco naumanni. The sequence continues at coordinate 25,185,488 of NC_054058.1, forward strand.
TACTGAGTTCCCTTTTAGCCTGTGGATTTAGTGGCAGAGAGGGGCTTTCTTAAGGCGGTCTGAGGAGTGGTGGGTTTGGCAGGAAACGCTAGCAAAGGATTCTCCAACAATTTGGGTAAACATCCCTGGGTTGGAAGGAGAGGAGGAAGAACTGCTACACTTGAAGTTTAAAAGTATGCGCTGAGCCAGGAGTAGCAGATGTGCTTTTCCTGGCTAGGTTAGGGATCAACCTGGCAATTTCCCTGCTCTCCACCCCTAAAGAGACTTCCTTCCTTTTCCTTGTGTGCCTTGGCCCAAGAATAAAGCTGCCACCGAGTAATTTATCATCTTAAACTTTCCTGAGTATTAATGGAGTTGAGACCTCACGCAGTGAGTTAGTTATGAATATTTCAGGCAGGCCTAGGAAGCAGGATTGCTGGCTGAATGGACAGCTGGCAAACCTGAGCAGGGCTCGTGCTTCCTTTGAGCTCAGGCAGTAGCACAGGGCAGAGCTGCCTGGGACCTGCTGCTGGCCGGCCAGGGGAGGCCAGCTGTGGTTGTGCTGTCTGGCTGGTGGCCCCATTCCATCAGAGCATGGTGGGGGAGCAGAGGCAGGCAGTGAGTGGACAGGAAGGATACTCTTCCCGCCTGAAGGGCTGGTGCCAATGTACAGCCCCTTGCACAGGGAGGGGACTGAGAAGAGCATGAGCTGATAAAAAGCAATGTCCTACAAAGAGCAAATGCTGTGCTCATTTGACTGGCCTGCTGGCTCCAGTAAGCTCTGCGTGGCCTTCCCCACAGACCCTGCCATCTGCCTGTGATGCCACCACTTCCCTCTCCCAGACAGTCCCTGTACCATTGCCACGTTCTGCCTTTTGTGACCAAGGCTGTCATCACCACAGGGAACTCGCTGCAGGCCCTGGGGGATGTTTGTATTTGTTCTTCCCCTCCTGTGACCCATCTTTCAATCCTCCTTTGAGGTTAATGATCTTATTCTGGCTTTGCTGACCCTACCTCGTGTGGTGGTCTTGTTACTCTTGCTCAATCAAGCTCACAGACACTAGCTCCTGCAGCTCTTCTGTGGCGTGGGGGGACGCTGCTGTGCTGGCGAGTAGCTGTCAGCTGATGGACAATGGAGGGGCCCTGGTGCAGGCACCAGGAGCAGCTGGTGTGCTGAGTGGGGCTCGGAGCGGCCGAGATCTGACCACGTTCCAGAAGGACAGGCCCTTCTCAGCCATAGCGGAGCACGGAGCCCGATGTGTCTTGCAGTAATGAAATGTGACAGAGGGAAGTCTAACGTTTGCATTTATGCCCTCCTCAATTATTCAGGGCTTTCAGCAGAGGCTCACTGCCTGTTTTCACTTCTAATAAAGGCCTCTTTGCTGGGAGCAGTTGAAGTGGCCTTTGGTAACTTCACTCACACACGCACATGCACACCCCACCAGGAAAGCAAGCTCTGCTCATGTCAGTTTGAGGGCATGTGGTGGCAGCCTGTACTCAATGTTTAGGGCTTGTGCTCTGGGGGGAAAGCAGCTGAGTTGGAAATGTGTGTGGTTCTGCAGTTTATTTAAAAACGCTTCCCTCCTGGGAAATTTTCCTTTCCCCCTCCACACCCCAAGTACGAGGACACTGTTCATGTTGGTAAGGTAAGCACTGATGGAAACGAAGTCTTTGTGCTAAGCCTGGAAAGCCACTTGCTTTGCACGTTGCTCTGGTAGCAGCTAAGCAGGGTCCAGCAGTGGGGCTTCTCAGGCACTGGGCATTGCCTTTGCAGCGGGAGCTGTGTCTGGATGCTGCAAGTGCCCCTCAGGAGGCTGGAAAATAGGGTGGGAGACACAGGTCTGCCTGGGCTTGGGAAGAGGTCCAAGCAAAAGTTACAGTCTGCTGCTGGAGTCACCGTATTAGTCTTCAAAAATGTCAGTAACTTGGTGTGTCCTTGTGAGTTCTGCCTCCCTCAGAGTCCACCATGGGCATGGGGAGACCAAACCAGGTTTTTGGCACTTGCTCATCTTCAAGTGCTTTTCGAGCTAGCCTCGGCACTCCATTGCCATGGGGGGAATGGGGTTTCTGGTGTATCATGCCAATTCCCTTTGTTATAGTGTGTGCTTAATTAAACTTAAGAGCTAGGGTGAATTTATGTATTTTTAACGGTAGGCTCTTAGGGAGAAAAATGCCTGGAAATGCAGCATCCTTAGGGGTGTGATCCTGCCAGGTTCCAAACCCCAGGCTGGGGTGTTTGAGCATTCAAGCACCCCCCATGACTTCAGTATGTTGAGGCTGTGGAACCTTTGGCTTAAGTCCTTAACGTCTCTGTAAGAAAACTAATCTTTCAATGGCATGTTACTTGTGGAATTCACAGTTGCAGGATATTATTGACAGTATGTAGGTGTTCTAAATTTCAAAACAGATCTAGGTACTTGAATAAGACTAGCACTTTGGTGGCATTTAAATTAGAAGGATTTTGTAGAGCCTCACGTTTCAGAGTAGTATGCTTAGTCCTTTTATAACTGCCTTAGATGAGACTTAGAAGTAAATGTAGGTAATGGTTGGTTTCTCACTACACCCTTAAAGTGATGAACAGTCTTCCAGTGCTAATTGAAATCTACAAAGAGAGAATTAAAAGAATATATATATGACTTGAGGGCTAAGTGTGTGAATAGTTCTAGCAAAAACGTCAGTACTCCCTCATGCTTAAAAAATTAAACATTGGAAAATGAATATTAATGATCAAAAGAACCTTTATTTTTGACTCTTTGCTTCTACAGACTCTAAAAAACAATTTATATATTTTTGCCTACTTGGTTCTGTAAAAATTCAGGATGTTTATTTGAGTGTATTTTTCACAAGTTGGAATGTATTATTTGGGGATGGGGGAATTAAAACTTCTCAAGTCTTTTCTTAGAGCATTTTATAGACTCAGAGCATCATACAAACTCTTAGTGGATTAACTGAGCTGTGACTAAGCCATTTCCCAGGATTTCTGGTTACTAAGTCCAGGACTGAAATTTCAATCAGCAGGAACTGCTTGTGCTGCTGAGATGTGGTCTTAAAACTGAACCAACGGTGGCCTCCATTTCCCCCATATAAGTACAAAGAGGGAAGAAGGACTCAGAGAATGGGATAAGAGCAGGGATGCGGGAAGTAGTGAGGCAGTAGGAAGCTGTGGACGGTATTTGCAGTGATCATCTTCTGGTGACAGAAGAAAACCACAAGAGTGTGGCCAATTATTTAGCCTGACAAGCTGTCCTGGTTAGTGCTCTGATTTCTTCTGGTATGAACACTTACGACCTCGTAGCTGCCAGACTGCTGCTTGTCCTAGTTTGTGAAGAAAGAACAGGAGCTGGGAAGGGGCTGAGGAGAGGTCTGGGGTGGAAGTTTATTCATCTCAGGCTGTTTCAGGGTCCAGGAGCTGATGCTTTTCCTCCCTCTACAGCAAAGTATGTTATGGGCACTGAGCTTCATTCCCCGGAGGATGTGGCAGTGGGCACTGTCACGCTAGCTGAAACACTGGTCTGATCTGGGATGGCAATTCCCATGCTTTATAAAAGTCAAGCAGTTCAGATGTAATAAGTCCTTTTCTAAAGGGAGCTCTATATATTATGCATGAAGTTTTAGAACCAAGAAAGAGGAGATTTCAGTTCATTAGAGTTGAAAACTCCTGCAAATCCCTCAGGCTTTGCAAAACCATCTGGCACACGTTCCACCCTGCACGCTCCCTTCTGCCTGATCTCCTGCCTAGTGCAGGCACTCTGTTTTTTCCTAACCTCTTTTTCCTTTGCCTTCCCTGCATACCCCACCGCTGGGATCACATTTCTTAAAACATCAACTGAAGGCAGCAGAGGGGAGGTAATAGAGATGTTTGGGGGACTCTGCGTGCATGAAAACATCTAGTAGTTGGAGACACTGTAACAAATGCCTTTTAGACTGCAGTGCTTGATCCCTGCCTCTGGCTGTAGAACCCGAGTGGTGGTTTTATTTTGGTGGATCCTTGCCACAGCAACACCTGTTCAATATGACCCATCTGTGGCACCAAAAGCAAATGCCTTGAGTCTGAACTGCTGAGATTCATCTTGAGTGTGGGGTTGCAATGTTGTCTATGTGCTTCCTCGCTCAAAGGGAGGTGGGGAAGGAGCAGTAGGGTTCTCAGACCGTGCAGTGGATTCAGCAGTGTCGGTTGTGGTGGCTGGGGAGAGATGTCTCAGCAGCTGTAGTTTTAGTGTCTTACCACCTGTTATCTGTCTTGCAGGAGAAGCTCAAGTACTTCCCTGTGTGCGTGAGCACAAAAGTTCACCAGGAGGATGACGCAGAAGAAGGCCTTGGCAGCCTCCCCAGGAACATCAGCTCCCTCAGCTCCCTACTGCTCTTCAACACCACTGAGAACCTGTGAGAGCTGGAGCAGTGCTGTGCTGCTTGCCTGCCCCTGCTTTTCCTCAGAGGAGCTTTCCCTTCCCTGGGGGCAGCAGTAACTGCCTGATTCCTGGGGGTCTTACATATCAGGCTCCTGACAGGGCAGTGTTTGGTACCTCTCCACTGGCTTCCAGCTAGCAACCCTTTCCTCCCTACTCTTTCCCTTGTGTGGAAGAGTTGTTTCGTCTGCATCTGATCCTCCACTCACCTGCTTTCAACCCAGTTTTGCACTTCCCTTCCCTGACTTAAGTTTTTCCTGTCATTCTCCTTTAATTTCTCTCCAGCCTTGAAAGGTGCCTTCACTTCTGCCCTTCTCTGCCCCATGTGCCAGCCTAGATACCGCCTCTTCTCCTGATGATTCCTCACAGCAACACTTCACCAATCTCGCTGCTTTAGTATCTCCACTCTTCAATGCAGTTCTCTTTCCTGTTGGGCTTTGCCTCCTGGTTCCTCCTTCTGCTCATATTGAAGAGCTTCTTTAAGCCCTTCTTGAGCTTTCAGCTGCTGAACCTTTTCTTTCTTCTCCTGAGCCATTGACTATTTCCACTTGCTTTCCTCCTGGACCTTGAGTGACAAGTCACCAGGAAAGACTGGTGTCCTGCTGCAGGCTGTAGGCCGGTTTCAGGCCAGGTGGTAGGGAGAGCTTGGTAATGATGGCAGTGCAGTGGGGCTTTGTTTTAGGATGGATGTGGAGGCTGCACTGGCAGGATGGGGAGTTGATTGCCTCCTGGTTATGGAAGGAAATGCAGGAAAATGGGGCTAAAAGACAGAAACTGCAAAGCCCAACATGTTCCACTTTCGTGAGTCAGGAGGTCTCCACCTCCAAGGCCTTCTTGGGTACACTCTTTCTTCTGGCCTTGGCTCTCGAGGTGGCATCACTGAAATACTCGTCCTCTACCCTTAGGTACAAGAAGTATGTTTTCCTGGATCCTCTGGCTGGAGCAGTGACCAAAACCCATGTTGCTCTGGAAACAGAGACAGAAGAGAAGCTCTTTGATGCTCCTCTTTCCATCACCAAAAGGGGACAGCTGGACCGACAGGTGAGATGCAGAGGATTGCGCTCGGTTCTGAGAGGAGAGGGCTCCTGTAGGGTGGAGAGGCTCCTGCAACTCATGGGATTGTAGAATATCATCTCACTTATCAGAAGGACCTTGCCTGGTTTTGTGCTTGAAGTCTCGGTGTGAGTTTGATGGGTGAGACAAAACCCTCAAGCTTGGCAGGTTTTTCTGCTCAAGCGTTTGCTGAGTGGTGTGAGAAATGTGATACTGATTCGCCTTGCTGCTTGACATCAGGGCTGTAAAGGAGTTGTTTGGAGGCTCCATCACCTGATCAGCCCTCTTGTGCTAACTCCTGAGCCTCAAGAGGAGTCTGAGGGTGAGGTACCACTGCTAGAAGGTGCCTGGGAGGGGGTCTGATCCGTCATGCCTGCTGGTGCAAACAGAAGGGCCAGCCAGCCTGAGTGAAGGGTTTGTGCTTAACGTGGGCATGGGGCAGGCAGTGCACCAACCCAGCTGCCCCAGCACATGGCTGGTCTTGTACTCGACATCTTTTAGAGGCCATACCTGGAGCTTTGCTGGTGCGTGGTTGAATGTGTGGTTTGGGGCTGGGGAAGGGAGCCTGGAAGCCATTTGCTCATCCTGTTGGACCAGAGAAGATAGCAGGGTATACAGCAAACAAACTCACTCCTTTATTCACAGTGCACCTTCAGTACTGTTTTGCCAGTGTGTTAAACACAAAACCAAACCTCCATAACTACTTGCTTGTGCTTCTCCTGCGTCTTAATCTCAGAAACTGTTCAGGCACCATTCTTTTCTGGAGGAGAAGGGGCAGGCTTATGTAGGCTCTAAAAGGTGGTTGCATGAGATGTTCAGGAGAAGAGAGCCCACCTGCAAGAAATGAGAACGAGTCCTGCAGCTCTTCCTCCTTCTGCAGCCTGCCTTTTCTGAGCCTGGCCTGCAGGAGATGGCCTCTGCATATGAGGAGCTGCCACAGGACAAGAGCACAGTTTTAGGGCTAGCTGATGAGCAGCCACTGTGCCAAGGTACACAAGCCGAGCTGTGACTGCCACCCAGGCTGTTGCCTGCAGTGCCCCTGTTTGCCGCAAGGGAAAGCAAGTGCATAGTCACTGCCTTATCTTTTTGGTTTGGGTTTCTTTTAGGTAGCTGAAAATTACTTCTACGTGCCAGATCTGGGCCAGGTCCCCGAGATTGATGTGCCATCCTACCTGCCAGACCTACCTGGCATTGCTGCAGATCTCATGTACAGTGCTGATCTGGGCCCCGGCATCGCACCGTCTGCCCCTAGCAGTGCTATTCCAGAGCTGCCCACTTTCAACACTGAGTTGGCGGAGCCTTTGCAACCAGGTATTTCCAATTCCTGATCCCAGGACACTGTGAAAGAGGAAAGCAGGGCTTGCTAGAAGATGGAGACAAGGCAGAAAGTCCCTTGGCAGAGATTTTGTGATGGATGTTGGAGATACCTCTGGCTTGTGCTTGGGCCCAAGTCAAAGCTGCAACCTGCTCAAGAACTGGCCAGACTTCCTGGGCCCCTTACATCCCTCACCTTCTGCATGGCTAGGGGTGAGAGAGCGTGCTGTGCGGGAACTGGCCTCATGGCAGCCTGGTGGGATGCCCTTGTGCAACTGGGATGCAGCTGAGGAGGGCAGAGTAGGGGAGTCTCAAACTGCCTTGGCCCTGCCTGCTGTTAAGAGATGCTGCACAGGGTGGGAGTGCTCTGCTGCACGGTGTGTGCTGAGGACTCTGATTTGTTGCCACTGTGGCATGCGGAGCTCTGAGCTGAAGCTGTCAGTGTGCTGTCCTCTGGGACTCTTCAGATGCAACTTCTTTCATCTTTCAGACCTTCAAGATGCTGAGCTACTGCCCCCTCCTCCACCACCGCCTCCACCACCGCCTCCTGTTATGCCAACCACTGTGCCGCCACCACCGCCCCTGCCCCAGCCCACAGCCCTCTCTGAGCCAGCCCAGACAGCAAGCGAGGACAGCAGCAGTGCAGTGCCTGCAGGTAAGGGCTGGGCATCTCCACAGCTTCACCAGCAGAATCTGACTCCTTGGCTTCAGCCCATGTCCTCGGTTGATTCCCTGTGGTTTCCCAGCCTCTCGGCAGAGCTGGGAGGCTGCGGTGGGAGGGGAAGCTGCCTCTGCCTGCCTGGGAGCTGCAAGCCTTCAGCTCCCCCTTGGCAGGGCTTTTGCTGGCTGGGCTGAGTGTAAGCCCATCACCGAGAGGTGCCTGGGCCTGGCTCACCGCCCTGAGCAGGCGCTGGCAGGGTATCGGAGCAGCCCTTTCCACAGGGATTTGGCTGGGCCTGTAGCTGGTGCACTGACCTATGGCTGCTGCTGCCTGTCCTTCCTGTCCCTGCAGCTTCAGTCCAGGGAGCCCCGAAGGAGGTTGTGAACCCCTCTACTGGGCGTGCCAGTCTCCTGGAGTCTATCCGCCAGGCTGGTGGCATTGGCAAGGCCAACCTCCGCAGTGTCAAGGAGAGGAAGCTGGAGAAGAAGAAGCAGAAGGAACAAGAACAAGGTGCTGAGGCTCTTCAGCAGAACTGATCTTCCTTTCTCTCTGTCCCAGGCTGGGGAGGTGTGGGTCTGGGGGCAGACGGGCAAGCCAGGAGCACAGTGGACATACAGAGCAGAAAGGTGTTGTCCCTCCTCACAGGCTGGTGTGGGTCTCGGGTGTTTCCCATTCAGCCAAAGCTCTGTGAATTTGCTAAACCCCAGCGGCCAGAAGAGCATTCATGTTCTTGATGGAGACCCGCTTTGTCTCAGGTCACAGGTAGAAGTTTCACGTGTGCTGCATGGGGGCAGACACACAAAGAAAAACCCTGGGGCCAAAAGGGACAGGGCCGAGCCAGTTTGGTAGCTGCGGGGGGGTGGGGGGGTGGGGGTGGGGGGTGGGGTAGGAATTGATGAGCTGGTTCAGCAGCATGAGACTGCAAATGCCTAGTCCCTCTTGCCCCTCAAGGAATTCTGCTCTTGGATCTCCCCAGAAGATGCGGTTACCCTGCGTGCCTGGTGTTTTCCTGACCTGAAACTGGACTATAGTGGGAAAGATTAGGGGTATGATACAAGATTAGAAGTTTGGGGTTGTCTTTAAACTGAAGGTAGTATTGCAGGAGAATGCTTTCACTGTATTGCTAAGTTCAGACTGATGCTTCTTCTTGTCTGACTTGTTTTGCTGTATTTCAGTGAGAGCTACAGGACAAGGTGGAGATTTGATGTCAGACCTCTTCAACAAACTGGTGCTGAGGCGCAAAGGTACTGTCCTGCAGGGTGGGCTGCTTCTTCCACCTAGGCAAGAGGGAGAGCACTTTCTGGCATCACCGTTGTATCAGCCATAGCCCTAGAAACAGGAACAGAGACACTTCCCTGAGTGTCTTTACGGAGGGTGAGCAGAGGAATCTCTGCCTCAAGTCCAGCTGGAGGCACAGAAGGAGGCTGTGTCTGAGGCAGAGGATGGACTCTGAAAGCTACCTGTGAGGAATGGACAGCAGTGTCTTAATTCAGTGCTGGGGCAGCTTGGCCCCTCATCTGTGGGGGACCCGAGTTGCCCTGAGGCCTTAGCAGGTACCCGGGGCACTTAGGGCCAGTGTCCCCCCTCGGCACCTGGCAGAGGAGGGCATGGACTTGCTCCGGTGGAGCTTTAGTTAAATGAGCCCATGAGGTAGGGTTGTGGCAGCATTTAAGCACGTTGCCTGTCACCTGGGTGCTGGGAGCTGGAGTACAAGGTGCAGTTTTCCCCCTCCCCTCTGCTAAGTGTCTGTGTTCTCTAGCCCCCAGTGTCACTCACTGTTGATTTTCCTTCCCTCACAGGTATTTCAGGAAAAGGGCCAGGAGCCTCTGGAAATCCTGATGCTCCTGGAAGTCCAGCTGGTGCCTTTGCTCGTATGTCAGACTCAATACCACCCCTCCCACCCCCGCAGCAGCCTGCGGGTGAGGAGGATGAGGATGACTGGGAGTCATAGAGAGGTCAGTTGAGCATCAGTGTGAATCCCAGGGCTCTTGAAATAAGCACCTTTGAGAGACACCAGCCTGCGGCAGTACCCTTGAGAGGGTGGGTACTGGCATGGCATGGGGATCCTGTAGTTTCTTTTTGAAGAGAAGCAGGAACAACAGGAGCCAACTGCTGCTGAAGTTCTAGTTACCAATGAGGGTTTCTGTTCTGCTCTGTGCTGTTCTCCACCCTAAATGCTACTGCATTCCACCTCAAATACTGCTGTGGCTCATGCTGGTGCAATAAATCCTGCCTCAGCTGGCAGGCAGTGGGGCAGCCTGTGCTTCAGAGGATCAGAACTAGCATTGCTCCTGATTTAAAGGGCCCTCAGTTTTTCCTATGTGACTGGTGATGACTGCAAAAGCATCTCTTGCAGGCAAACAGCCCTTGCCCGATTTGTCTCCGTGCTTGCTGAAGCTCCTGTTTGCTTGGTTGTTGCTAGAAGAGAGAATGTGTGTGTGTGTGTGTCCCCGTTCCTTCACAGAGGTCTAATTCCTGGTGCCTCTGCACTCAGTGGTTTCTTTCTCTACCTGGCTTATGGTAATTCTTTGCCTGTTGCTGTCAGAAAAATTTCAATAAAGTTGAAGGAAGCAGGTCCTTGCAGCCTTCACTTTCGTAAAAGCAGGAAGCATGCTCAATTACGAGTGCATTAAGGGAAAGCCCAGCTGTCCATTCTCATCTGTGGCAGGGGCTAGCCTTACATCCCAGCACCACCAGCTGCTGCAGGGCTGCAGGGCATCAGCTGTTACAAGCAGGCGCTGCCCACGGCTGAAGGCAGAGCTTGTGCCAGACAGCGGGGTCTGCACCCACTGAAGGGGCAGGAGACTCACCAAGTTTCTCAGAAGCAGCTGCTTCTTTCCCTGTGGGGCTAATTAACAATAGGGAGCAGGCACCAGCTTTGTGTCTAATTATAAGCGCTTTCTTCATTGTGAAGAGCCTTGAGAGTTAGCATCCAGCTGCTGAAACTGGCAAGGAGGCAAACGAAGCTCCTGGAAAGAGGCTTGCTCAGGATGCCAGAAAGTGCTGAGGACAGCTGTGGGATTACAGAGCTGTCCTGGTTATTGCTGCCCTCCAGCACTGACCCACAACCCAGGAAAGAAGCCCAGGAAGGTTACACTTTAGAAACCCAAACTTTTACTTACTGTTTTCCACAGAAAGTTACTTCGAATTAAAAAACCTAGGCAGTAAAAAGAGCAGAGCAATCCTGTGTTAAACACTGTTCAAAGGAGAAGCGCTGTGCTGTATTATGGCCATATCTTTATTACCCTTGAAAGAACAAACCTCTCCCTTCAATCTGTTGACTGCTTGAGGCAAGTCAGAAAGAAGGGGACAAGAAATATTACCTAGAGTTGCCCCATGTCTTGCCAGTCTGACTGTCTAATTCCAACATGACACAAACCCTACGGAAAGCTCTACATTTCCGTTGGGATGGGAAAAGGCAGATGTGTTCAGTCAAAATAATGATACTCTCCATACTTAAGTGTTTGAGTTGAAAATATTTAATCAATTTAAATAAAACCTTAACAGCTGTAAACAAATAGGAACCTGCCACTACTATCTTTACCTGCCTCAGGCCTACAACCAGTTTCCCTCCTAGTTATGTTGCTGAAGGCTTGTCTCACCTTCACAGAGCTCAGATATTGAACAGCAAACTACAGCGGGGGCAGGAAGCAGAGATTCACAAACTCCTTGGTATGGAAAAGCAGGAACTTGTGTTGCTTCAGGTGTTCTTCAGAGGCGTAGCTCACAGAGCTGACCTACAGCCTGTTCTTTGGTCCACGTCACAAAGCATCCAACTTCCCTCGATGGAACTAGGAACACACAAAACCAGTTTGCTCCTGGCCTTACTCTAAAGTGAAGGTTTGAGAAAAGTACAGATGGGTACAGTGGGAAACAGTTTTGGTAGAAGTATCTAAGATACAAGTTCTGACCTTTCTTATCTCTGCAAACGCTGATCCAAAGGCAGGTTTCACCTGGGTTCTCTCCCTGATCCACTGCGGCAGTTTGTTAAAGGTGGCAGGGCGTGCGTACCTGTGGTCCAGGAGCAGGATGCTGGCAAAGTCCTTCTGATGGCGAATGGCTCTGCCTGTACAGTGTACAACCACATTAAAATGGCCCAGTCAAAAGTTTGTTCTCAGACAAAGAAACTCATGTTCCTGTCACCTGTACTTAGATAGATTTGTAACATGTCCCTTTTCCCACCCTCCTACTCCAGTGCAGTCACATTTTGTATCCCCCAACCTGTCCAAGGAAGGATGAATTACCTATCGACTGGTTTACTGCCTTCATGCACAGGTTTTCAATCAGCACTCTGCTAGGTGCCTGGCCGGCAGCTCTGGGCTGGAAAGGAGAAATAGGTAAGACTAAACATGAGGCAGGTGTAAAGCAAAATAGAGTCTTAATGACAAAGTGAGGCACATGCTTTTACCCCTACAGAGCGAGCAGGCAGCCAAGCAATCCCCAAGCTGAGACTGAGCAGCAACAGAAGAAAGGCTGCAGTCAGAAAACTATGTTGAGCATTCACAAAAAGCCAGCCCAAGGCCCCCTTAAAGGCAAAAAACTTGTCCCCAGCTGCCCAGGAACAGCATCTCCAGTGGGCAGGGAGAAAGAACAAGTGAGTCAAGAGGACTCTGCTACCTCCTGGGGTGAAGGGACCTTGCTCCCTTTGGAACTCAAGGAGTTCCCAGCAAGCCCCACTGGTGTTTCCCTCCACTGAGCTTCTTCCCCGTGTTTAGAGCCACCTGCACATGACAGTGTGGAGAAGGCTGCGCTGTCAGTACCACACAGACTGGGAAATGAGGGCAAGCTCAAAGGAAAAAAAAAAGGAAAAAAATCTTCGAAGGCAGCCCTGGGACTTGTGTGCTGGGAGGGAAGTTAATACTGAAAAGCAGAAGTGAAACAGGCAGAGGTGTAAGTGTCTCTGTTACCATTGTTCTGTCAAGCCAAGTCATTTTTTCCTGGAGCTCTGGAGATTTAATGTTGGGGTAAGGCATTCCCACCATAATCACACACCTGCAGGGGGCAAGGGAGGACTGCGTTATTCTTAATGTCTCATCCTAGAGCACCCTGCCAATAGGCTGATGAATTAGAGGTCACTGCATCCCTGAAAGACAGCCAGCCCTGGAAACCAAAGGCGGCAATTAAAGCACAGCAGTCTGACAAGCATATTCTGAATGGAAAGCTGCAGAGGGATTCAGGTTGCCAGAACAAGGGATTATCTAGCACAGCAAGCCTGACTGCATCACTCACATGACAAGCAGTCTGGTCAAGCTCGGTTTTACACCCCCCAGCAGACTCGGTCCCATTGGTTTATGCATCAGCCGAGGCCACGTCCTCCCTAGGATTTTCTATCTATGCAAGTACCGATGCATCCATCCTGCTTGGAGTCACCACATCGCAGGCCCGGTGCTCACCTTCCAAGGAACAGCCACCTTACCTTCCCAGGTCATCGGAGAAGTTGATCCCTTCGCTCATTTTGCCTCCAACTACAGAAAGCAGCAGGGCCCCTGTCATCTGTCCTCCTGCCTGGCTGCAGCGCTGCAGGAGAGGGACCAGCAACTTAAACCAGAGTAGGGAAGATTTCTGTGCTTCAGGAACACTCCCACACCTGGGCTGGAGTCCTCTTCCCTTGCTAAAAGCTGCAGTGCCCTCTTTAGCAGCACTCTGTGTGCAGCTGGGACGCCACGCTCCCACCAGCCTGCCAGCTCAGCTTACCTTTATGCACTTGGCATACTCCACCAGCACCTGCTCCACCTGGCTGGCTTTCTTCGGCTCCTGAAAGATCTGTCACAGGCACAGCATGTCAGTTGCAGCAACAGGGAAGCAGTTTAAGGAAAGCAAATCATTTTACTCCCATGCCATTAAATGGCACATGGAACTAAGATCAGAGAAGGACTAATTGCCCGAAAAAACAACTTAACCAGCACCTTTCCCCTCCACTGTGGAAACACACTGCATGCTCACTACAGCACTTTTCAACCAGGCTCTGAACGGACCAGCAGCTGCTCTGCCCCTCCAGCATTCCCTTTCAGCTTTGCCAGGCTTGCCTTAACTATGCAAGAAGTTACAAGTCATCTGAGAGCTGAAAGGCAGGAAGGCAATGTGCACCTCTTCCACTCACGAATAAAGATCCAGTGGGATGAGGAGACCCTACAGCTGCAAGATCCTGGAGGACAGTGACAAGACCAATCAACTCAAATCACCAATTCACTCCATGTCATAGCTCCCCTTGCCCACTGAATAAACTAGCTTTCTATGGAAAGCATACATAAAGTAGTATTTCTGTATGTTATTCTAGCATGCCTAATTAGTTACTGAAAGCCCCTGCAGTTAATTAAGCAGCATTTTGATAGATGCTGCACTTTGGCCTAAATCACAAGTTGTTTTCCTTGTAAACAAGAGGTGCAACATCTGTCTTTTCTGTGACGGTGAAGAACCAAAAGGACGTGTTTTGTCTTGGTTAACAAGAAGTACTATTAAATTTTACCAGCCAGAATCAGTCTTTCATTAGAAAAATAATTGGCAATTACAAATATAAGCCAGAATTATTTAACTTATTGTAACAGTAGCTAGTTAATCCTCTTATTTAAATTAATTTTCCCTGCATAATTTATATATAATCTCAGTGTGATCTCACCAGTCACCTCAGGAAAGACTTTAACCTTCCTCTGCTATGATATGATCTTGTGTGTGGGCAGCTGAAAGTCACACTTGCGGCACTTCGACCAAATTGCCTTGCTAACGCATATCCAATTTGCTGCAGACTGCAAAGGCTGAACAAGAACAAACCAGAGTTGGAAGGCAGAGCAAGCTGTGTGGCATGAAGCCTTGGAGGCACGGGGCAGGCTGTTGGGACCCTGACAGAACACACCTGAAAGGCGCTATGAGTGTTAGCTGTACAAACACATGGAGAAGCTGAAGCATGATGCTTCCACCTCAAAAACCTACAGGCATACCCAGGTGCCAGAATGCCTGCACCGAGGCTGTAAAATACCTGGGACTGTGCTCTCCTAAGCCACATGGGAAGCTTTTTAGCTTTTGGTAAACAGAATTCACAACCAGGGTGTAGGTAATTCTTTTTTCTTCCCCTGGCACGTGATCCAAGATCCCTGCCCCACACCCTGAGACAGACTGCCTGACCTTCAATACCCAACTTTCAAATACTTGTGTGAGAGTCATTGCAAAGATTTTATATTTGCAGTGATCTCCCTATTTAATGTTTCTTATCGCTTCTTCAATGGGAGTCACCGCTGCTACTCTTTCAGTTCTTATCTCTGTACTTCTACCAGAAAAAAACCACCATTTGTCCTATGAACTGCAGTCTAGTCCCACTCTGCCCAGCCCTCTGTTGTGCTGGTCTGTGTTCAAGGCACACAAGCTGAGCCTGGGAAAAACAAATTCCCTGTAAGAGCTCAACCTGAACAGCCTCTCAGCCACACGGGAAAAAGCTCGCTGGTTATGGAAAGCGAGGATTGTCTCCCACCATGGCCACTACACAAGACTGCACGCTTAAAAGAATCTATAGCTGCATTTAATCTAATTTAGATCCCAGCTCAGTGATCAGCCGCCCGGGAAGTATCATTTATTCATTACTGGAGGGATTGGCTAGATAAACATCCGCTCTGCTCTGCTGTGCAGAGTATGAGAACAACTCGGCAAGAGAGGTCTGTAACGCATAGATAATTGTTTGATTTTTGAAGCCTCCATTTAAAGTACCAACTGCCCCTGGCTGCACAATTACCTTCTTCTTAGCTGCCAGGCGGGCGAGCAGCCCCATCTTCTCCCAGTGTGCATACACCTGCTTCTCATATTCATAGGAGGGGAAGAAGCACACCACACCTCCTGGGACCACGTTGCACAGGTTGCAAAGGATACGACCTGTCTCATCCATCTGTAAGAGAGACAAGAGCATGTTGCAGCTGACAGGAGCTCCCACTAATGCCGCTCCAATTCTGTGCTCAATCCCAGGATCACATCTCCCCTGTGACATACCTTAGGGGAGGGAAAATGTGGGAAATATGCCAGGTCTAAGAGAGCTCTCTAGGGGAGCTGGGCATCATGAAATAGCTCTTCACAGCTTGGCCTCTCTGCCTAATCCAGGATTTCTGTTCCTGCTGTGGAACAGTGGTCATTCAGGAAAGGAGGGTTTGTGTCTGCTGTCCCAGTGGATGGGACCTGTCACACTAGAACAGATGTGGAGAGCTAGCTAGCACATCTGGTGGAGATTCAGCAGGGGCAGAGCAGATCTAGTGTCTGACCTTGGGTGCTTACTGACCCACCAAAGGAAGAGGGAGAAAGTGTAGAAACATCTGCTGCTGCCCCTGTGGTCTGGGCTGCACTCTGCAAGGCTGCTACACTCCGCTGTCACTGAGCCCTTCAGACTGCAAAGCACAGTCACAAATCTTCTGATACCCAGCACACAAATGCAGGACCTCAGTACAGCCAAACAGGAGTTGCTAGCATTCCTCATCTCCAACAGCTACCTCTGAGCAGGCAGCTCAAAACCCCTTTTACTGCTACTCTTTCTCAGTTACTTGGCAACACACCTGCCCCAAATCCTATGGATTTCCCTTGCCATGGCTTTCGATCCGCTCACCTTTCAAACAGAGAGCACACTATCCTACAAAACATAAGCATGTGAAGCAAAAAAAGAGATACCAAGGAAGAGAACAAAGGAAAGACTGACCATCTGGGGCAGGTCTCTCGTCTGGTAGGTGAACTCCAGCTGCTGGTTGGAAGGACCATTGCAGAGGATTATGGGTAAAATGTTTTCTGGAGGAATCACATGTCCTGGAGACAAGAACAAGTAGTAAGCGTCAACGTTGCTGCTGTTAGCACAAACCCCGCTAGCTAAAAAGCTTTATCTGCATGCAGTGACAGAGGCGCCTGTTTCCCTGCCTAAGCCAAAGTGCCTAAGTCACTCTGCTGCGCTGGCTTCCATTCCCTGCGCCCCTGGGAGGAACTCACGGCACACTGCCTGCTGATACTGGCCAAGACCACTGAGGAAGCTGAGAGTGGAAGGGAACTAGCACCCCTTTGTTGCCCCGATTTCTAGGAAAGATGCCATGTTGCTTATGGAGTGCTGACAAAACAGCACCAAAGAAACTGCTGCTTTCGGGTCTTGCAGAGACGGGTGATCTCTCCCTGCCACCCCCACACACTCACCACAAGAGAACTCCATGACACGTGCAGGGTCCATACCAGCACAGGATAGCAACTGCTCTCGGAAATCAGCCACCTATGAACCACAAGCCAAAGAGGCGTAAAGTACCAGTGTCCCAAAAGATGCTACATCAGCAACACTGGTACTGCTTCTCGAGCACCGATGTCGGGGGAGAGCTAATCAGCTCCATAAGGTGGGTTGCTGGCCACAGCATGATGAGATGGCACACAACCATCCCACAGGAGGGATGACTTTCGCATCATGGAGGGAACCCAAGAGCATGGGAATGCCGAGCACACAAGCCAGGGCTGAAAGGCGTGCTGGAGACCACGGCAGGCAGGAGAAAGGGCCTGCGTGATCCCGCGGTCGGGGAGCGCGTCTGCCTCGGCGGCCCCGAGCAGAGCAGCCCCCCCCCCAGCGCCCCGGCCGGGCGAGGGGCGGCAGCGCCCCCTGCTGGCGGCCCGGCCCCGCGCGCTGCCCAGCCGGCGGCCGCGCTCTGCCCCGGGCCCCCCCCGGCCGAGGACAACAGGCTGCGTGGGGGTGGGGGCGGGGGCGGCCTCCCCTGTCCGTGCCCGCGGTCCTGAGCCTCGCCGAGGCCCTGCTGCAGCGGGCAGGTGCCCTGCCTGGAACCACCCCGCCTCTCCGGGCCCACACGCTCCAGTTCCATTGTTACCCGGGCCCAGCAACCCCGAGCACCGCACGGAGCACGGCTGGGGCTGCAACCCATCGGCTCTCCCAGCTGCAGCCTGAAGGGCTCAAAGTTGGAACGGTGGCCTTCCTAAAAGGAGGTTCTGCACTTTGCAGCCCCCTTCCCTCATCACCACAAGGGCAATGAGGAAATCCCAGGACACTCATGTCCAGGAACAGGATAAAAGTCACTAACGGGGGTATCTGACACCCCACGGCACCTGTACCACGCAGACACAGTGCCCCTTAGACACTAAAGCAGTGAGGAAAGGGTGATCAGCTCCCTGCCACCGTACCAGTACTGAAGTCTTGATTTTTTTCTGAAAGATCCTCTGTGGGACAGTCCCTGTGGGATCCCTGTCCCTTTAGAAGGTCATACGGTTTTACAAGGTCCTCTGACTGCTGCCCATGCTAGTTCCAACCTACCATGAGCTCAGCCTCAGCCTGTATCGTCCCGAGGACAAGGCTGACAAGGTTAATCCTGCCCTTGCACCTACAACTTTTTGCACCAACAGGCAGTGTGCCCATGTCACGCAGGGAAAACATACCAGGGAGATAAAAGGGTAGGTAGGAGAGAGGTTTTTTTCCACACACACACCACTGGAAGTGAGAAGAGCACATTCCAGAGGGCCAAGCTTCTATCCTTCCACATCTGCTTGCAGATAGCACCACAGACCTCCTGAGGCCTCAGCATAGCATCTTTATTCCCTTACCGGCTGCATGGTGCCCCCAGCGATGATTACAGCACGGCATTCTTCCACCACCTTGGCAAAGTGGACAGCTGGATTCAGCAAGAGGAATTTGAGGCTGCTCTGACCAACTGTGCCTGGGAAACGAAGAGAAACAGCATCAGGAGCTAGCTGTGACACACACTCGGAGACGAGAGATTCTCCCCCTGCCCTGGGCACAGCGGCAGGTCACCACCTCTCAAAGCAAGGACTTGTTATTCAGCACTGCCAGAGACAGAAGCAGATAACACAAACCTGGAAGTTACGTTCTGCTTCCTAATCTTCCTGGTGCTGTAGAAGAGGTGCAGTAATTTGCAGGACAAAAATTGACATCCAAAGTGGGAGCAGAGCTCTGCAAACCCTGGCCCCACCATCCTTGGTTAAGAATTTGTTTAGGTTCATGAGTGTCCTCAGACAGACCAAGCCTGCCAGCCTGCATCACGGATGGCAGATACGTTGCTGCAGGCTCCCCCCAAGCTCAGGATCTCCTCCCTCCCTGCCAGTGAAGCATCCTGCTTGCAACTCATGCAACCTCTCCCCAGCTCGCCCTTTCCAGTACCTTGCCTGTTGAGAATGACTCTACCATCTTGGTTTGCATTCGTAAGGGCTGACAGAAATCCTTCAATCTGCATCAGCGGAGAGGCAGTTCGGAGCTGGTCACTCTCAGCCTCCATGGGAGGGCTCTGGGGAGTACCTGCTGGCCCGAAGAGAAAAAGGACAGGCAGGCAACTTAGGCCACACTTCTAAACAGAGGGACTAAGCACGAAATACAGATGAGTCCTTTCCACAGGAACATGCTTGGTCTACGTAGGCAGGCAGAGAACAAAGACCAAATAAAGGTGAGAAATCAAATTCTGTCTCATTGTTGGGGGCGGGCAGGGTAGAATCTGTTTTTGTAGCTGTTCAGCATCACTGAACAGAGCTACCCATGGTAGCTCAGGTCCCAGAGCCAGCAGGTCACAGCAGTGCAAAGCTCGAGTGCATGTAGTGTAGACACAGAATGGCATCATCATTTTGCCTGGAAGGGACCTCAGGAGATCTTCTAATCACATGTATCTTTGCCTGGGTCCTCCAGTTAGATATGTTAAAAAACACCTGTGCAGGACAGCTTCTGCAGTCTCTCATTCTTCAGATCTGCCTCCCCCCTTTCTCCATGCAGACAGATGCAGATTGTACATCCTCACTTTGTCTGCAGATGCACAAGTAGAGGATGTCTGAACTCACCGTCTTTATTAGGTCCCTGCTGGAGGGTCAGAAGAAAGTTCTGCAAACCAGCCAACTTCTGGTTCTCCTTGTTGGTCTTCACAGCTGTGGCAGTGCCTCCATATCGCTCCACAAACCCAAAAAACTGCCAAGCAAAAGCCAGAAGGACTAATATTACCAACAGCAGGAACCAGACAAGAACGGGTTTGCTGGCCTGCCAGAGATAAAGTTCCCTGGTAGGTGTTCACAAACCAGCCCAATCACAATCTATCAGCACAGCCCCAAGCTCCTGTTACTTTCCTCCACCCACTGAACCAAAACCAAAACAAGTGTCTGATGCTTGTTCCTCCAGTGTGGTGCAGCCTGCCGGGCTGGCAGTTTCGAGGCCAAGCTGCACAGTGTTAGCACCCACTGGAAAACTGTGGTATACCATGTTGTATATTTCTTTACTGTATAAGCAAAAGGTAATCTGCCCACATAGTGCTTTTTGCAGGAACCATTTTGTTTGCGGAGCAGGGTGGAGAAGACAGGGTGGAGAAGACCCAGCTGCTGCATCTTCCACTTCAAACTCAATGTGTGATACTGCACTTGAAAACTGTTGACCATCAAGCCTCAGGGGCAGTACCTTCCTACTGATGAGGCTCTTCTCACAGTAACGCTGAACCTGTTGGGAGAAAGACAGAAAAACGAACTGGCATTCAGCACCCCTTCTCCCATCCTGCCGTCCTTGATCCCTGTCCAGCAGGGGTGTGCTCTTGGGGAGGGGTGCACCATTCCTTGTTGAGTGTTGCCTCCCAGACAACAGTTTATTACAAAGGCATTGCTTCCAGAGTGGAAACACATGGTGTTAAGATGCTGTGTTTGGAGGTTCAAGGGATGGGTTGAGGTTATTGGAGTAGTAGTTTCCTCATCCTCAACCCTTACAGTTTAGCTTTGCCCACAAACACCTTATGCGCTCGTACATGTTTAGTTGCTTGCTTCCCTCTACCCCAAAACCACCTATCCAGCTTTAATGCACTGTTATCCAGACAGCAGCAGAAGAGATCGACCTACTGGGGAGGTGGGGAGAATCTGCTAGAAAGCAGATTCGACCATGTGGGCCTTGGCTCTACTTCCACCTCTCACACACGCTTCCTGATAACCTTGAACAAGTCAGCACCACCTAGGAGTGCCCTAGAAGACTACAACATTTGCATTACCTTGAAGAGGTTGATATTGTCAATCTGGCTCTGAAATAGAAAGTCATTGATAGATTTTAGCACCGTCCCTGAAAGAAAGGGGGGGAAATGAGAAAAAAAAAATTACTAGCTGCTGGGCCTGCAGCCCCTTACTGCCCACAACCATGTCCCTGACTGATGGCTGCATACCCCAGGTGTTCGCTCCAGTCTTACCTGTTTGTGAAACTGCCTGACAGCTAGGATTTTGGTTCACATTACCTGTAAAACATGAAACCGATTCAAAGAAACTTATGAGTCCATCTTAAAACAAAGCAAGAAACTAACAACTGAGCTAAAACAGACACCCACACCAGGACAAAACCCAAGAAATAACTGTACATCTGCAAAATGCAGCTATTACAGACAGAACATCAGTTCCTGCTCAGTTTTCATTTCCTCTGTACGACAGTCCTGCATTGTAGGACAACTGTGCTGCTGCATCCTAAGAAACACCACCTACATTCCTTCTGAAGCAGGAGGCAGGAGGTAGGGTGGGTGCATACAAATGCTCACACACTACGTAGTCATCATGCTGCAAAGATAGAAGGGACAGCGACTGCAATGCATCCCTCACCCCTCCTCAATGCAGCAGCGGGGAGCTGGGAGGCGCATAGGCTGACAGGAGACTGGGAACTGGGGAAAACCTCCAGCCAGCTGCATGCCCAGACCCCAACAGCCAGAACAGGATTAATTGCTGTCACTCCCCGCATTTTAAGCCCTAGCATTTAACACCCACCTCACACCTCATTTTGCAGCCTCAATCAAGAAGCTGCACACAAGCTGCATTTTCTAAGGAAAGCACTTAAGTGAGTGTGGAGAAGAGAACAGGGGCAGGAACAGAGCAGGAAGAAAAGTATATGTTTCCGAGAAAGGCAGAGAGTACCACCAGGCCCTTGCCCCAAATTACTGCATTTTCCCTAAGCAGGGAGGAAGTTCTTTATGAACATACAACAGGCTCTCCTCAAGACACACTGAGGTCTAGCAAAGAGGTCATTAGAGGAAAGGAGCGCTGCAAATCCCACCGGATTTAAAAATCACAGCAAAGTAGTATTTTCTCACAAAGGAAAAGCACCACTTAAGAAAGACTCATTCTGCAGAGGCATGCCTGATGGATAGAGGCCTTGCTACCAGATGACCCAGGAGATTTATTCTGTGCAGTTCTTATGCCATCTGATCACTGTAATACATCTGCTGTATTCCTCACTTACCATCCTACCTCATCCCCACTGAGATCAAATCTGAAAACCACAAAGAAGAAGGAAACTGTCTCTATCAATTTATGATGTCATCTGCTGCTCCTCAGCTAATCAAAGAGAGGGGCTCAGGCATACACCAGTCAACATCCCCATGTTACAAAACAGCCTGAGAAATAAAATTGATGGCATCTGAACATATACATGAGCAACACTTCCCCACAGTCTCTGCAGAGGAGGAATGGGGACAGAGCCTGAGGAAGCACCAATAGCTCAGAGACTAACAGCACCCCTAGAGATAGGTTTGCTTACCTCCCAGCACAGCCACAAACCGCTCCAGCAGATACAGGATCTGCTTAATGTACATCAAGTTCTTTGCCTTCAAACGTTTCCTGTGAAAAACAAGACAGGTATTAGGCCCCAAAATGCCTTTAGGGACTAACTCAAGCAGCTGAGCTGCAGAAGCAAGCATCTGAACTCCCTTTAATTTTGGGGAGACAGGAACCAAGAATGATTTCCCCTAGGCTCACTCTCCCTATTTGTGACAAGGCATAGACCTCTGGATACCCTGCGTAAGGTCACCCCAGATAACTCACTCATGCACCTCATACTGTTCCTACCATTGCTGTTCTCCTCACACATTAATTACAGTTTGTTTATTACAATGGCAGTGACGTCTCAAGTCCCTGTTGCAATAATGCTCCACAAATTCAGATTTATTAGCATTGAGCACAATAATCAACCACTGCAGGGATGACGATGCAGAGCCAAAACCCACGTATAGCTTCCTCCTCCTCAGAGCTTATTGCCTCAGCCATGAAGCACATGAAAGACTAAGGTCTGGGAGAGACATGAAAGGCTGAATCTTTTGAAACTCTGCATCACAAAGCAGGAGCGATTAGAGGGAGATACTGGGAAAGGAACTGACAGTATAAGGGAAAGCCAGAATCCTCAGGGTATCCCCCCTTCTCACTGCTTAATACCAGCCCCAGGAGTCTGGCTTAGATGGATTCTAGACAGAGATAATGAAGGAAGTGGCTTTTCAACTGCAGAAGTATTAATGCAAATAACTTTCCACTGGGAAAAAGCAAGAAAGACCCTGCAGACATGAGACAAGCCATGGCATCCACAGTGCCTGCCACTGTTGTGCCATTTGCCTCTGAGATCCTCACCTGTATCGCTCCATGTACTGCAACAGCTGGGAGTGGGCACAGCACAGCTACATGAACAAAAAAAAGGAGCCGTTATGATGCAGGAGTCAAGAAAGGGTGTTCTGCTGGATGCAGAGCTCACTTAGGATTAACAGGCCAGGCTATGACTCACCTGAGAGCCACTGACCTCCGCACTATGGATACAGGTGATGGTGTCTATGAGGTTGTGGGCCTCATCAATGATTACAACCTGGTCCTTCAGCTTGATCCCAGCAGCGCTCCTGGTAGGCTCATGCAAGAGCATCTGGTAGGGCAGCACCACCAGCTACAGAAAAAGCACACGCCGCCCTGATTCTAGCTTACAAACCAGATCCTTACAAACTTAGGGCACTCCCCAACCACTCACTAAGGGTCCAAATCAGATGGCCTTGCAGAGTTCAGTCAAGTAAGTTACACTTATGGCAAAGGTAGGAAGAGAGACAGAAGCCCATGCTTGAGAGGGGCACTGGCATTTAAAGTGAAGGTAAGTTATGCCACAATTGCCTGTTGGCTCAGGTTACCTTCTGACTCTCCTCTGAAGCACTGAAAGCATGTCTTCTGATAAGAGAACCAAGCAAGAAAGAGGAGTGGTGGCAAGAAGTAAGATTACACCCACATGCCAGTATCGCCTCAGTTATTGAGCCTTTCAAGTATTTCAGAACGCTGAGAAATACTTGGCCTCCCTGTTAACTTCATGTGGGTATTCTCATTTTCCTTTGCTTTCTCAGTAAAACTACAGCTGACAGAAATACAGCCCGTTTACAAATTCTGGCAACATTGATTAACAGTACTGGAGGGAGCAGGCAACTGGTTTATTCTTAGAGCCTCTGGCATTAATTCTGCTAAAAATGTGTACACCTTACCTGAGCAGCAGGAATGGCGTATCGACTCCCAAAATAGGGGCAGGCTTTGGTCTCCCTTCCCAAAGCCACCAACTGCTCAATATCCTTTACTTCCACTAGAATTTCATCACGGAGAAACTGCATTTGCTCGTAGGAATAAAATGGGCATACGGTGCGACTCACACGTCTCTTCTTCCCTTCATTCTCTTCATGACTCTTCTTTTCTAACAGCAGAAATCAAAGCGAGCTATGAGCAACACACACCCTAGCCTGAAACAACCACTTTGCAGAAACGCCTGGATTTCAAAGCAGGCTTTGTCACGTGTATTTTTGACCTATCATCTATTTCAAAATTATTCAGCAGTAACATCTGCATCTCCACAGTAGACGCTGCTCTTACCAGTTAGATTTAGCCACGTGACATTTTCCAGCGTTTCTAGTAGTGAGTTACAAAGACAAGTATCCTTCCGTTGCAGAAGGCCTGACCAACTTAAGACACTCAGAAAATATATACAGGTACCAGCATCCTAGACTGGACGTCAAAAAAAGTAAAAGTGCTGAGGATCTCCAGCTCTGCTCCTCCAACCTGCCATTTTTAGGCTCCTACCACTGTCTTGCTAGAACTGACTGGCAGTGCCCACTGTCTCCAGACTCTCATACCAGCTTTATCAGCGATTGCTTCCCCAGGCCAGAAGTGTTCCTACCATGTTTATTCTTTTGCATCTCCATGCAGCGGTCATTGATGAGCTGGAGAGCCCCCAAGCGTTGCACCTCCTCGTTCACACACAGGTTCTTTAGCAGGCAAAGAGATAAGCGGTAGGTGGTCAATTAAGAACTGAGTGCCCCTTTGCTGTACAAGAAAGTATTTCTTCAAATCAGTCTCAGAAATGGAATAGTCTATCAGTCAGACATTGGGCATACTAACTGCTACAAATATGCCTGAAACCCATAAAAACTTAGCAAGCAGAATAAAAATGGGAAAAGGTGCACTAAGATGGCTCACTGCTACACAATAGCTTCTAAAAAATGCTACCAGAAGTAATACTAAGAGCACCTTCCCAGTAACCCAGATGTCTGTAATATTCCACATCAGAAAAGGTAACAAAAAAACCCAGTTTTCTTGCATTTACACCAAAGGTTAAATGGCCAAAACAGTTCACAGAAAAATGAAAAATGTACATCACAGATCTGTGTCACAACCCATGACTGCTTTAGTTTTTCAATGGGAGATTCAGTCAGTCCCTGAGATGCCTTCTGTGGTGTCAAACCCACACACCTCGGCTAAGTCTCTCCCATCAACTTTAACATGCAGTCTGGGTCACTTGTGAACAATACCACATACCTGCCTGGAACCCAAGGAGACCAGACGTGTCTCTTTCCCAAAAGGACTTTTTTGCACCTCATGCACAAACTGAGACAGCTGGGAGTGAGTGCGGCTGCAGTAGTAAATCTGCAGTAAGGAAGAACAAAAGGAAGACTAGAAGAATGTGGAAATCAATCCCCTACCTACAACCAGTCCTGCAGGGAATCAGCCAAGCACTTCAACAAGGTTAATCTTGCTCAAGCCTTCAAAAACACAAGGGAAGGCACATGTTTGAGTGCCATCTTACAACTGCTGAGGCCAACAGCCTTATCTTTGTTTTCTTCTATGCATTTGCCTTTGTTTGCATTTAATTTTCCAAGGTGCCTATTAAAAAAACAAAAAGGCACTCACCATTGGAGAGTAATAAAAAACTGTTTCTTGCAGCATGCTTTCGCAGCAAACCACAGCAAAAATTCAGCAGTGCTAGCAGAGCAAGCTGTTTAGGCAGCCAGTGCAGTCCAGAAGGAGATGAGCACAGCAGAACTGGTTGCTATTACCAACACATTTGGCAGGTACTGGATGCTAGTCCCTAAATCCTCCTTTACTGCACAACTCTGGGAAGGGTGCAAGGAAGCCATAATTCTGCTCGCTCCTATGCCGTTTTATGAGGTGGCACTACTTACTTTCCTCATCTCACCTTAGTCACATGCTCTTCTTCCAAATCATCGTCGTCAGCTTCCAGCCTAAGAGAAGAGAAAGCTCAGTTTCTCAGTTTCCTTTCAGCAGATCACTGACAGTTAGAATCAAACAATGCTCTACTACAAGAGAAAGGCCTCAAGAGAGATGGTTATGTCATCTCAAGAGCCTCAGATCTTAACTGACAAGGTACAAGAAAAATCGACCTTTTAAGAATAGTGTAAGTGCACAATCAAGTCAAGCTTGCTGTTTAAAAGAAAAATATCTGTAGGGCTGTGTCTTTAGCAACTTCAAGATTTTTTTTATTTTTATTTTTTAAATCTGGGGCTTCTAAGCCCTGGGCATAAGCTAATCAGTGCTATACTATTCTTTGGTGAGCTTATTTATTTATTTTTGTAAAACTTTCCCTTTAGAGACAATTTACCACCCTCAAGCTGTTGCATACAGAAAAGCTTCAGGAAGATATTCAGCTGCCATAGAGTTCCTCAAAGGCAACAGCAGTTTAATGTTTGATAAACTACATGTAAACTAAGTAGTTAAATGTTTTGCAATTTTTAAGGCAGAAGGATCTGTCTAGATACTAATTAGTAAATTTGTATTTTAAATGTATTTGACTTTTCATGCTGAAGTATGGCTTCTGGCTTTCTGCATAAAGCAAATGTATGAAAGAGAGAAGTGTGCATGGGGTTTTCGTGCTGAGACTTGGTCTTTAGAAATATGAACATCTCTCCCTTTAGAGTATCAAAAGATGCCAGTGCCAATCCACAGGACTGACAGCTTTCTATGATGCCCCGAGTTCCCTTTCGCTTTTCTAATGTAAGGAACTTGATCTCAAGTCATTCACTCAGCAACCAGAAGTGTTCTTTGGGAAACTGGACATAGATAAAGGCAGGGCATTGCCACACATTTTAAGAAAGATGCACTTTCTCAGAAAACACTTCAGGACACTCTGCTCAGTCTAACAAAAATTTAGAAAACAAACAAACAAAAATAAAATTGCCCCAAAACACCAAACCAGCCAATTAAACAAACAAACCCCCAGAACAACCACTACCTTACACAGCTTGAATGGGGGAGAAACTCCAGATCTGCACAATCACAAGTGAAATCTCTTTAATCAAGGCAAGCCAAGAATGATACAGAAAATGTTCCCTTGGCATGGAACCCTCTCAGTCCCTGACCTTACCCATATACCACTTTCTTTTCTTCGTCACTCTCATATTCAGCAAGAATCAGCTCCTCCTCATTGTGATCCAGCTGCTCTAGAACATCCACTCCATCTCCCTCTGAAAAAACCTCCTTGCTGAGCTGAAGAAGGCGCTTTGTCTCATCCTCCTCAGACCTCTAAAAGGAACATGTGATCACATGATTTCTCACACAGAAAGAGAGGTAGCACGCCCATCACTTTATGCCATCAACACATCAGAAGACAGCACAGTTCCTCACAGGTAGCCAAGGGAATGGCTTGCTCGGTTAAACCCCCAGCAGGACAAGAAATGCACCCAGGGTGTCTGAAGCTGTTCAGCCGTACAGAATGCAGCTGTTACCAACAACCAAAGACTTGCCCTCGCAGACATATATGAAGGGGAAACTTCTATGCAACTAAGAACTAACAGATCTTGAAATGACAATATCCATGTAATCCAGTATTATTTGCTTGAAGTGGCCCATAAAAGACATCTGCTTGAGAAAAAAGTATGTAAACAAACATATAAGGACATAATCAAACACCATCCACACTTAACCCAAAGCCAAGATAAACTCAGCATCTGTTTTAGAATGCAGAGCATCAAACTTTTGCTGTTTTTTCTCCAGTTATGCAGTTCTTGTTCTAACACAGGTCTACCCCTCTACAAAAACTCCATTAAACTGTTAAGAATAGTTTTCTGATTAACTTTGTGTTCTGATAAAGAAAACTTCATTTTTTAATCTGAAAATAGTATCTTCCAGTCAATGAGCTTTTTTTCACCATGACATTATGAAGAAATGCAGTTAATGAGCAACAGGGGAAAAGAATCAGTTGCTTTTCCAAGTCTTTATAGTATTTCTCACACTTGTTTTCTAGCTTTTTATCATGCTTTCATTTCACATGATCTTCATCCTTCTTTAAGAGACAAAAGTTCTTTGTTCCATTTGTTTTTATATGCCTGTTTATATTCACTGTTGCTACTTCTGCCATATCCTTTTGACAAAAGTTGACCAAAACACAGCACAGCACTTGAGATGGAGCACACTAAAAACTAATAGCCTGGCAGCCTAATAAATCTGCCCGTTTGGGGACCTGAAGTATGTATTTCTGGGAAGTTTGCTTCATACCACCTTAGAGCATTTAGAGGCAAGAGTACTGAGCCCAGCTCACCCATCTAAATGTCAGGAAAAGATATCTGTGGAATTTTTATATGTAGAAAAGTGACATTTCTGAATAATACAATCACGTTTGCTATAAGAGTAAACAAAATACACTCGTTCCCTAGTGGTGAGCAAAGCACGACCAAAGCCTGACCTGGCTTTTTTGTGGGGGTCTTCTGTTCTCATGACCTTGAATTTAATCATAGTTCTACAGGTTTTAGTACAGTAGTACAGTGTGTTCACATATGCTCATAAAACAGAGAGCCTTCAAAATAATAACTCCAAGTATTAAAGCTGTTAAAAGCAGAAGGCCAGAAGACCATCAGAACACACCACCTCTCCATCCACACACACACATTGTCACAGAAAATTCTCTATGCACAGATTGTTTTCCATATTTAACCAAAAACTTTGGATGGCCAATTTCATCAACCTAATACACAGAGCTACCCAAACAGATGGGTTAGAAATTCAGTGTAAATTTCCCGATAAAATCAAGTGAAAAACACCTGAGGTAACCAAAAGAGAAAGCTCTAATCTCTGCAAGATAACTCACCTTCCTCTTTGCTGCGTATTTTAACTGCACATTATGGCGAATTCTCTCAAGACGTTCTTCTCGCTTTTTCCTCCTGATCTGCTCTTCCTAAAATAAAGGGAGAGTGAAGGAAGGATGAAGCGTATTTAGTCCAAAATCCTGGGTATAATTGCTTTCCTATGCCCTAGGTATAGTAAAAAATTAACTGAAACAAAACTGTCAGTACACTGTCCCTTTCTCCTGGGGTGCATGCCTATTACATGTTATGTTCAGAGCGATACAGTTTCCTATCTTAGGCAACCTGCAAGGCAATGCCTCATCCCTCATAACTGAGACAAAGTCCTACGAAAGCCAAAGACCACCACCAAAGTTTGCCTTGTGTCCATCCATCGCCACCCAGGACATCAGCCTTTCGGATCCTCACACCTTGCTATTTTACCCATCTCTGCACATGAGCATTTCTCAACCTTTAGCCTGTCCACCAAGTCCTGCTCTTCTTTCTTCTGCACAAACGCTGTGACCCACTCGGGCTCCCCCGCCGCGCCGCTGCTCTCGGGGTGCCCTGGCCCGGCTGACGCTGATGCTGGCTGCGTCTTCCCCTCCTGCCCGCTGGCCTCAGGCGCCAGAATTCTCGCCTCCTCCTGCTGCTTCTTCTCCTCAAAGTCTCGGAGCCAGGACAGAGCCCCACAGATAAGGCTCAGGGATTTTCCCTGACAGAAAAAAAGAACGAGTGAGGCCCCGCCGGTGGCCGGTGACGACTCCACAGGGACAACCCGCGCAGTGGCAGAGCCCGCTTCTGAGCGGGCCCGGGCCCAGACCTGCCCCTCCCCGGGTACCCCCGGCCCCCCCCCACCCCGAGGGGCCTCCTGCCGGCCCCTTCCCGCCGCCCCGGCCTCCCGGGCCCCGGCGGCCGCCGCCACGCCTCACCGTGCCCGTGGGGCTCTCGAAGATCCCGACCCGGCCGGCCTCCAGCGCGCCGTACAGCGCCTCCATGAACTGCTCCTGGATGCGGTACGGCGTGTAGGGGAACGGGAACCGGCCTCCCCGGGGGCCCGCCGCCCCGCCGCCCGCCGCCTGCGGGAACGCGGGCCCCGCGCCCGCCGCCGCCCAGCTCGCCATCCCGCCCGCCGCCGCCCCGCTTCGAACCGGGCGCCCGGAGCCGGAGCCGCCCCCGCCCTTCCCGTGACGCTCCGGTGACGGGCAGCGCGGGGCGGAAGGGGCGGAAGGGAAGGCCCGCAGCGCGGACGGGCCTGCCGTGCCGTGCCGGTGGGACGAGCGTGGCCCCCGGCCGTTCGCCGGGCCGTGCCACCCGCTACGCGGCGCCTGGGAAGCCGCGGGCTGCCGCGTCGGTGCGGCCCCAGGCCCCGCTGCCCCGGCCGCCATTAGCAGCACCGCCGTGCCGCCTCTGCCGAGCGTTGTCCCGGGGCCGGCGGGGGCTGCTCGCCAGCCCCGGGCTCTGAGGAAGCCCGGCCTTGGCCCCGCGGCTGCGCCCCGGCCCGACGGCCTTAGCGACCTCCTGGCCCCGGCTCCGTGGGGCAGGGCCCCGGCGCAACTCCGCTCCCGTCAGGTCCGAGGACAGAAAGCGGGAAGATGCGGGGGAAAAAAGGTTTTACTCAGGAGGGAAACACATAGCTAGTAATAAAACATAGCAATACAGAGGAGGTTTGTGTAATATACAGTCAGTAGCATAGCAATAAATGCAAATATAGCATTCCTAACTGTTAACGCTGAACTTTGTATGTCAATACTTCACAAACAATAGTGGGCTGAAGAAGAGTACTCCATCTTAAAAAGGGCTACAAAACTGCAAACAGACTCGATTACCAGTAGGAATTCATCATACACCAGTTCACGCTACAACTTCAGGGGAGGGGACATACTTTTTCTTTTGGTTAAATAAGGTAAGGCCACATTTTTGCCCATGTTTTGTTGATGTCCCGAGTTGGAAGGTGTTTCAAACCAGCAAGGACAAATCTGGGAGAAGCTGCCACAGACAACGGGCAGCATTCCAACTGGACATGCGCATCCATGTTTTCTGGAAACAGCCACGACAGTTTTGCATTACTCAGCTATCATGTCACTCAGGCTTTGTGTGCTGAGGTAGGAATTCATTGTCCCATGTAACATTTGGAAAAACGCAAGAAGAGACATGTAGATTGAAGTTCAGCTCCGAAGTCTTAGACTCAAAAGATTTGGAAGCACCTTGTCAAACACTGGGTAAACTTACTACATTCATGAAAAATAAGGGAAGGTAATAAAAAAGAGAGAGTTCCTAAGACTACCACAGTATCTAACAAGCCAAAGTTTTGAGTCAGAATCAACCTGGAACTTTTTATTTTGATCTCCTCTGTAACTGTAAAGTTATTTTACAAACTTGATTCTCCCAATTGTTACTCTACTACAAATTCACAATCCCCAATGCACCCAGAAGCTGGTGCCCGTTCCTCAGGCTCTCAGCACTCTTCCTAAACCACCGGTGCTCGGCTCTTAGGACTAGCTCCCTGCTTCCAGACCTCCCAAGGGGTTTTGTGCCACTGGAGTTAAGCACCCAGCCCTGACACCCAGAGTTACTGTGTCTCCAGTCAGTCTCTTCCCACCGTGGTTCTCATCACCCACCTTTTTCACGTACCTCCAAACACTGCTTTTGCTTCCTGCTCTGAACATCTGCTCTAGCCCTTACGGCAGAAGTGAGCACGCCGTGAGCATTCTCCTACCCACTGTACATTTATAAGGTTTCTTGGCTGCGTGGATTTTCAAATGCATTTTAAGTGTTGAGCTTTTCCGGAAGCTTTTCCCACACTCGCTGCACTCATAGGGCTTGGCTCCTGCATGGATCCTCAGGTGGGCACCGAGGGCTGAGCTGTGCCTGAACGTTTTTCCGCACTCCTCACACTTGTAGGGTCTCTCCCCACGGTGGATCCTCAGGTGCACGTTGAGAGCCGAGCTCCGCCGGAAGCTGTCCCCGCACTCCACGCAGATGTAGGGCCGTTCCTCGGCATGCGTGGTCTGGTGCTTGGCCAGAGTGGAGCGGTCGCTGCACCTCCGGCCACACTCAGTGCACTGGTAGGGGTTGGGCAGGAGGCCACCATGGTACATGGGCAAGACCTTCCCCCCGTGGATCCGGCGATGAGTGGTGAGCGCCGAGCTCTGGCTAAAGCCCTTCCCACACACAGGGCACTTGTAGGGCTTCTCGCCTGTGTGCGTTCGCATGTGGGTCACCAGCGAGGAGCTCTGCCGGAAGGTTTTCCCGCACTCAGTACACTCGTATGGTTTCTCTCCTGTGTGGATTCTCTGATGTCGAATGATGGCCGAGCTGTCCCGGAAACGCTTCCCACACTCCTGGCACTTGTGGGGCTTCTCTCCGGTGTGGACTCTCCGGTGTATGATCAGGGAAGAGCGGTCACTGAAGCTTTTCTCACACCGGGGGCAATTAAAGGGTTTCTCACCCTTGTGGCTTCGCTGGTGGACGATGAGATGCGAGTTCTGGCTGAAGCTCTTCCCGCATTCATTGCACTGGTAGTGTCTCTCTCCTGTGTGAGTCCGCTGGTGCCTGATCACATTGGACCTCTGGCTGAAGGTCTTCTCGCATTCATTGCACTGGTAGGGCTTCTCGCCGGTGTGGATCCGCTGGTGTTTGATCAGGTCCGAGTTGCGGGTGAAACTCTTCCCACATTCGGAGCAGCTGAAGGGTTTCTCTGCCAGGTGGATCCTCTGGTGCTGGCTCAGGTATGAGCTCCGGCTGAAGCTCTTCCCACACTCAGGACACTCGTAGGTTTTCTCTCCCACCTGCTGAGTCCAAATGGCACCATTCCTACACAGGGGTGGTGGCTTGTCCCCAGCAAGGATAACCTTGCTGATGTGGGCTCTGCCACTGTCCTCACACTCCCAAACTTCCATCCCACAGGGAGTTAGCATTCCTTGTCTCTTTCCAAAAGATGTCTCCACCTCACTTTCTGTCTCCAGCTCCTGCTTGTGGTCCTGTCTTTGGTCGGTGTCCTGGAGGTTATCTCCTTTGAGCTTTTTGGAGGAGAACAGATGCAGTTCAGCTCTCACAGGACTTTCCAGAGGAAGCTCGCCCTTCTGTGTGTCACCCATGGTCCTGTCACCTGCTGGAACGAACAGAGGAACTAGCAATGAATAACCTGCTCTTCTCTGAGGGAGAAGTCCAAACAGGGCAACTGCAGAGACCTGCTGCACATCAGCCACCCATTGGCTAACAGCAAAGGAGCCAGCCCCTCAGTATGTTCTCTGGGCAGAGTGAGGGCATGGAGACTGAGGAGTGCGGGAAGGTAGTGTGATCCGAGGATGGGCAGCCACTGTGGCACAGATTGCAAAGAGGGTCCCCTATCATAAAGTTACAGCCCTAAAGGACAAAACTTGTCACTTGCTTGTCCTCAAAGTTCCTACGTCTAGCGAGGTTAGAGGAGCACCACCACTGCTCTCCTCAACAACCCCCCTGTAGCTGCTTCTTTTCCTATTGCCTGTGAATTGCCGCTCTTCTTGCAGCGTTCCCATGCTTGATCAAGGAAGGAAGCAGCCAACACCACAGGAACATCCACCCCTGCCCATTAGACTATTTTCTTTCTTCTTTACAGTCATAGCCTTTCCCTTAAAAAGAAAGCCCTACATATTCTGCAGCAAATTGTATCTAGGTTTTGTCTACAGAACAGACAGGCGAGTGTAAAGATAAACTATTTTATTAGTCAAGAATGGGAATGAATATTTGGACTGAAACATTTAGAGGATCCTGATTTTTTGTTAGTTATACTCATGGAGAAGACACCTTAGAAATGGCTGCTGGAGTATGAGGTTAGCCAGTTAGCTAGATGGCACCACTTACAGAGTTAACATCATCCTCTTACGTGTAGGAGGTCAGAATATGAGGTAAATGCAGCAGGATAAATCCTTCAGGTTTTGATTCAGGTGATCAGCAGATTTTGGAAGACACAACTGCACTGGTTATACCAATCGGCAAAGTTGTGTTTACAACACTCAGGGCTAAAAAACATTTGTAGTACAAATAAAGGTATAGCACTGGCCCAAGGCATGCACCTCAAGGCAGTGAGCTGACCAGTAAAACATTAAAAATGTTGTCAGTGTGAAAGGAAGAAAAAGCCACACTGTGGTTAGTTATGCTGCTAACTTTCTGAGTATAATCTTTGCTGAAAAATACTCAGGATTTAATTTCGTTTTGGATAGGGTCTTTTTGAAAGGGTATTAGGTACCCCAGAAGTGTGTTTCATCTTTATCATATCCTATCTATGCATCTTCTCGAAAGCAGAATCTATCTAGTACAGGAGCAGAAGAGGCAGGGTGAGTATGGAGCGTGCAGCACAGTACACACCAAATTTTCAGCATTCAGCTCTTCCCTTCCCTTCCCAGACATGCTCTATTCAATTTCCTACCTTGTGAGCAATCTCTCTACTGTCCTGGTGTTTAGCTGCTTCTGGCCACAAAGCTGTTTCTCTTCACTTCATCCAGGAGCTTAAAGCCAAGTCAGGGACTGCAGATCCTGATCAGAGGAAAGAAAACAGATGTAATAAATACCCGTCATAGTAGTGGTGCTGTAGAGTGAGATTACAGGAGACTAAGTATTTAGGAGACAAAAGCAACCTTGACCAGAGGAAAATCATACCCAGAAAGATGAGTAAGGGTCACTACTGTCTGTTCTGCCACGCACACCGTGACACCACTGTTTGGGTCCCATAACCAGCTCACGTAGCAAAGATGGGGTCAACTACACATGCTGTGGAGAGCTGCCTGCCAGTTTGCTGCCTACTCACAAGTGTCTGGATGTTCCTCCTGCTGTGCTTCCAGACCAAAAATGTCTCCTATTAAGTTTTGTATAAGACATATATTGATTCCTCAAACCATTTTCTCTCCATCGCCTTTCTTCCTAGTGAACTAAATGAGAACATAATGTAGTTAATGCAGTTCTGTTCTGCAGCCGGAGGAAAAATGCCACCTTCACAACTGGACTGTTTTCTGCGTCTGTCTAAAGTTCCATTTATTGCCTTTACTGAAGGCGTATTTTGCTTGGTTGGTCTCAGTGGCTCAGCTAAGCACGCACAGGTCTGGGCAAAAGAAAAGGTTTTGCTCTGCTCACACATTATTGACAGAAGCAGTCTAAAGGCAGAATTTCCAGTCCTGTGCTCCAGAAAACTGGCAATTTGGCTGCCTCATTCCAAATGGAGTTTACAGGGCTGGTAGTGAGCAGAAAAAAACCAGTCACACACAGCTGTTTATGCAGGAACACCAAGATGATTTATTCTGGCCAGTTTTGACCGCCAACATGCAACCCCACCTCTCAAGGATCGCTTTTTCAAGCAGAAGTACACCGTGCAGGAGGGCAGTTTGAGGGATAGGAAATTAGGTCACCCATTTTTAGCTTTAGCACTACGTTTGTGCAGTGGTGTTTGTACAGAGGCTTTTTAAGATTCTGAGGGCTCAGTGATGTCCTAGAAATGTACAGGTTACACAAAGAAAACGCTTAAAACCTACACATGTGAATGCCAGCTCTGCAATGGCGTTGGACCATTTTGGTCATGTGGATTCCCACTATGCCACTAGGAACAAATGTAAAATTATTCATGACTGGGTGTTCATAAGAAAAAGAAATGTGAACCAGCATCTTTTCCTTTCAAAGTGAGAAACAAACTGAACTGGCTGCTCAGTGGTGTACCAGAGGAGAGTACTGCAATAGACATCAGTTGCCAGACCCTCCCAAAGACAGAGGGAAGATTTCCCTGGCTGCATAACACCACCATGATAAAAGAAAGCTCCTGATAAAATGGAAAACTGACATTCTGTTGGCTCTGCCTCAGCCTGGAGTCCTGTCCTTGCTGCTCCCCACTGCCTCCTCCACAGTGGATTTGGTGGGCATCATCCCTTGGGGAGAGGGTGTTTCCACTCCTCCCAGCAGCAGGCTGCAGCTGCAGGTGCTGATCCCAAGTAAGAGGCAGGGAAGCCTGAGGTCTCTCTCCCCAGACAACACTCCTACAAGATAACATTTAATAATCTTTATATAATTTAATAAAAGATAACACCTACAAGGCAGTACCACTTTGTAGGTGAGCCTGACCCTGCTGAACCATCCTTCTAATTTTAGGGGAAACGTGTCCTTCTGGTTCAGTCCTGTCCTGCTGTTGTTTGAGAGCCACTGTAAGCACGTGGTCAACATGCACCCTGAAATGGTAGGTGAGCACCTACAGAAGGCAGAAGATGGATGCAGGAGATGACTGATGTTGCGTAGAGCCAGGCAAGTTGTGGGATACAACAGAAAAGCGTGTTGTGCAACAGGTAGTAAAGATCTGTCCCTAAACAAGAGGTGAAACCTGGACCACCACTGAGCACCAGACAGGGACAAGGTGCCAGCCTGCAGAGCAGCCACGTTTGGACAAAGGCAAGTCCCCAGGCAGTGTCCTGGCTGACGAGGTAACCCAGTCCTTGTGAGGCCGACTGAGGAACGAGAGAGGTGACCAGCAGCACAGGGAGGTGACGGGCTGTGCTGAGCTCCTGTGAAGACGGACAGATAGAGGCCGAGGGGCTGCCCCATGAAGGATGAAGGACGTGGCTGGCCGGGGGTGGACGAGCCACCACTAAGACCACCGCAAGCCTTGAGGAGACAGGAGAGACATGGAGAACAGAAAGCTGCAGTGGATGTCACCCTGGGGAAACCGAACTCGGAGAAATCCGAGTTTGGGCCCAGCGGCACTGAGGAGGAGGGCAGACCCCGCCGGGGACGGCCTGTGCCCGAGCTCAGCCTCAGGCAGGCGGCCACCGCTGCCGCCCCCAGCACGGACCCAGGGGCGGCGCTCGGGCAGGAGGGGAGGCACAGCTGGCACTGAGGGGCTGTGACACCACAGCAACGCCACCGCCACCGCCCGCTGCCTGGAAACCTGATGCGGCAGTGCGAGGACGGCGGCCCGAGCAGCGGAGGTGACACCTCCAGCAGGGCAGGGACCCCAGGCTGTTACAGGCACCGCACGCGGCATGATGTGGGCGAACTGGGCCTGTCTGGTTCTGTCTGGTGAGTAGGGAATGCCTTTCCGTCAGGCCAGGCCCCGAGGAAGGGCAGCCGACCTGGCTGCTCTTTACCCCTCCCCATCGCCCCTCAGCTTTGGCAATTTGGACACAAGGGGAAGAGACAGGAGCACCCTCGAACACCTCAGGTGCAAAGATCTGGGATGGTTAAAATTTTGCCAGTCTTCACCCATTGGAGCTGGTATTTTATTCATTGAGGAGGGCCAGAGAGTGACCCCGGAGCCAGGGAGGAGGGCTCGAGCTGACCAGACGTGAGCACAAAGGCAGAGATTAGACTTGACCTGCAAAGCCAGAAGGGAGGAGCTGGCCAGGTGATACAACTGGGGTGGCAGGAGAAAAGGATTTCAGAGAGGACCTTGAGTAAAGGCAAACAGAAAGGGATATACCTGAAAGCAATGGATAGAAAGGCCAGGCTGCTCCGGCCACATCCTATCAGGAGGCCATGGAGGGGTCTCACATCTCACAGTCTCCTCGTTCCCTGCTTTCTGCAAACCCCCCACCCCCAGTCACCTGGCAAAGCAGTGTGTGCTGTCCTCTCCTACCTCTCCTACTGCCTCACTGCGACAGCCCCTGGTGTCCTCTTGGGAAGAAAGTTACATGCTTTTGTTTAACCCTGCTGCATCTACAGACAGATAGGTCTTAATAAAATGGCATAGATGTTAACCAGATATAGGCCACGAGGAAGTTTTTGGTTTCTTTTTTTTTTTTTTTTTTTTTAAAAAAGATATTACAGGTTAAGAGACTTTTACAGAAGTTGCAAAGTCAAACTTGGAGCATGCCTGAATCACAGTCACTTTGGAACATTAGATTTGTTCCCCTCATGTATGGGCATAGTAACCCAGCACTTTAATTACCTGGCTTCACTGTTTTCACATGGGTTTTATCTTCTTTAGTCCCTGGATGGACACCACCTTTCTAATGAGCAGCTTATTCAGTACCTTATGCCACCCTTACTGTTCAGTGTTTGACTCCAATTTATTTACCTGAACTCTGCTATAGACAGAATGGCTCATTTCCTCATGAACTTTTTACATACTCTATGTTTTAGAGCTTCACAGCTATTAATAGGCTTATAGGGATTTTGCAAATGGCAAAATGAGGTCAGTGAGGGATTAAAGTCAAAAACATCCACTACTTCTAGAATCTCAGTTTGAGATATCTCAGCCCTGGCTTCTCAGAGTACATACGCTAATGTAGCACTTACTTGCCATTCAAAATACACCATATGCAGATTCCAAAACTGCAAGAGAGCTCAGCCTTCCTATAAATGGCAACCCACAAGGTAAAGGAAAATGCCATTAATAATATGTTACGAAACCTGGTACTTGTTTAGCATCCTACAGGAGCCTCTGTTGTGTAGCCAAAAATAAAACCTACTTGTTGGAAGAGTATCCACAAAACTATCCTTGCCCTTCCAGTGTCTTCCTGATTCATTCTTCCATACACCTTCCAAGCTGTGGGAAATGAGGCAGGTGTCCTGAAAATAGTAAGTGCCTAACCTAGGAAACTGATTCCTTGCCAGAGCAGGTCCAGTCTCTACACTTAAAGAGCTGCCAAGTCTTTAGGAAAGAAGAGTAGGTTGCTGTGTATTTAAAAAATGTATAAAAAGCTTATGCAAGAGGAGGTGAAATTATGACTGCACATGAAGCTTTTCTTTGGGCACAACTAACCTCCAAAGGTTTGATTTCACAAGCTTTCATAATGTACAGGAAAGAACTGACTTGAAGTTTTGCATAATGGTTCAGTGAATGCTTGGACCGTTGTAAGGGCACGCTCCATTAACTCAGGGGGTCTGGACCCACTTACCCAGAGGAACAGAACCTGCAGAGGCTAAAATCTTGAAAGGAAAGAGTATCCTTGATCCAGCCCCGACAGCAGAGGTACATTTGCAGTTTCAGCCATGACTGCCAAGACATTTCTCCCAGTTCAAGATTTTAATCTCCAGAGCTTTGGTGAAGGGCTCTCAGCCATGTATTGTCCCCAAAATACCACACCCTTTCAATATGGGTAGAGCAGGTTTTCCCCAGCTCTAGACCCCCTGTCTTGAGCCTGTTACTGCATTTTCCCTGTGCTGGATCCTGCACCCTGAGAAAGCAACAGAGATCTAGGTTCAGCCCTCCAGCTCTTCTGAATGTGCCATGGTTAGCATTTCCTTCTTTCTCTGACTCTTTGCATTTTATTTTTCACCAGTGCTCATCGGTTGGGGCTGCACAGCTGGCCCTTGGGGTGCAAAGGCGCAGCAGCCAGGAACACCACTCTCTGACCAAGAGTACCGTGAGTTCTTTAGGTCTCTCCGGACTGCCCGCCACGCCAGCACTGCCTGCCTCCTTCGTGCACTGTACGGCTGCCAGAACCCCCTGGTCCAGAGACTGGACAAGTACGAAAACCACGGAGTCATCCCTGAGGGTAAAGCCATCATGACTCCCAAGGGCAAGCAAGATGGATGGTGGTCCTGCATGGCCAGCACTGGACCTGATCACTGGGTGGGGGTGGTTCTCAGAAGCTGGTGGGGGAGAGGGGTGGGTAGGAGTCCTGCAGTGAGGAGAAGACACCTCTGCTCATGAGCATCCTCTCTCACACTTGATTGCATCCACATATGTCCCTAGGACCAGCCTCCTCTCACACTTTGGGTCATGGAGATGACCAAGAAGCAGTGGAGTTTCTCACCAAGGTTCAGGGAGGCACCCAAATGGCATGGGGGTTTTCATGGAGCAATGTCATTCGACAGTGAGGTTATTGCTGAGGGCTAGTGGGACCCCAACACTATAGTTTATCACCAAGTTTGTGTCTTTATTTGCCTCTTTCTAGGACCCATATGCTCTGAACTGCCAAGAATTTCTGCCTTCCCCAACTTCTGCACCTTTTCTTTTTATCGCTGTACTAGGAAAAGATATTTCATTAAGGTGAGTTATTCAGCTATTTCCTGAGGACCATGGTGTGCTCTGGGCAAGTAATGGGCAAAGGGAGAGTCCTGAAAATGAGGAAGTGGGAAAAGAGTAGGCTGAAAGACAGAGAGGATAGAAGAGAGCCATGGGCAGCCTGCCTTCTGGGGGCAATCACCAAGCTGACTATCTTAGACTGGTGGGCTTACACTGATGGCACCTGCACCCACATGCCAAAAGGAGACTTTGCAGAAGGTATTCTTCAAGAAAATGAACCTTTGAGGATCACCTCAGCCCATATCTCCAGCTCTTATTCCCAAAAAAGTTGAGACAATCTAGGTTACTACAGGAGAATGGGTGATTCATGCAGGCTAGAAGAAAAGGAAAGTAAAGAGAAAGACAACTGAGAGTCACAGGGGATGACTTACGACTTATGGGAGACTTGACAAGGAAAGAAGGTTTCTTTCCTTTCTTGAGCTCATCTTTGGTAGAGAGTGGGAAAGATGGGATTACATAGTGAGTGCTAACCCCACAGAACAGGATGGGGGTGCCTGTTCCTGAAGCCCACCGACTCTACAGAGGTGTGTTTTCTCCTCCACAGAGGATTGCATGCCCAGGAGAGAGCAAAGCCAAGCTGGACAGCACACAAACCTTCAATGACATGACCACAAGCAATGATGCAGGGTTGTCCAGCATCTTCAGAAACCAGCCCCTTTTCCCCACATTTCCCACAACCACCCAGCCAGGCCGCTCCAGCCCTAACACAGGAGTAGCTGTGATCTCCACCTCCTTACCTAAGGGCACGCCACAATCAAGTAGCATGCAACTAAATCATTCTG
The DNA here is from genome assembly GCF_017639655.2 of Falco naumanni. Lineage (NCBI taxonomy): Eukaryota > Metazoa > Chordata > Aves > Falconiformes > Falconidae > Falco > Falco naumanni. Next base: position 25,225,750 of record NC_054058.1, read on the forward strand.
ACCCACATGCCACGGAGGTGACAGCCAGTGGCCATCAGCAAGGAGAGCTGTCCACCAGTGACATCCAAGATGTCCTCCTGAGGCTACAAGATACCCATGTGCAGAGTTCACTGCAAACACTTCAGCAGTTGTTGACCATGGGGAAGGCAGCACGGGATGAAGAGTTGCAGGCTGCTGCTCTGAAGCTGCTGATGGCCCTGAACAATGCAAATGTGTCTCAGTGGACAACCAGTGCTGACGCAGGGAACAGAAAGAAGTGAGCAGCAAAGGAGGATCAACCGTTGTGGTTCTTCTACATGGTGTTAAGTAAGATACACTTTCAGAGGGCATATATGGGAAGATGGAAACAAGAGAAGGAGTCCTCCTTCCTAGGCCTGAGGCACTGTCAAAGTCGACAGTGCTTCCCCATGCCAACAGTATGGGAAACAAGGGGAAAACCCATCTACCCATCTTTTCCAAGTGCATGGGGAAACCTAAGCACCTGAAATAACATTGCTCAGGATTCAATAAGAAAGATGTTATCTGCTTGGAAATAACTGCATTGAAAAGATATTGCCCTCTCCCATAAAACTGTTCACTCACTATTGTTCAATTTGGGAAATGGCTATTCTTGAACAAGGCAAAATGGAAAAATAATCCATTTTTCCTGCTTGTGGTTGTGTCACCATGACTAGCTCTCTGTCCTCGGCAGAGAGATGGGTTTGTTGTGTCATTCAATGAATGTCATGGGAGATCGCTGGCCTTTCTTAATCAAATAGAAGTGTTTCTGCTCAGAAGCATTAAGGGAAGAATATTCTTTGGGAATATATGTGTAAACATATATACGTATATACACAAGGCATGCTTTCTAAATGCAGGAAGGCCTTACCCTGCAAGGGAACTGCTAGTCTAGCATTCTCCTTGTGTTAGTGTTTGCACATGGTTGTCATCTACTTCTGAAATGATGCTATGAAACACACAGGATAAACATTCACATTAGGAACCTCCTCTTGTGTCTCTCAGAAAATGAGAGAGTCTGATTTATGGGAACTTTGGCTGAAGTGCTGTTCCTTTTATAAACACTGGCTATATCTGTAAGTAAAACAGTGTGAAGCTACCTGGAGGCAGCACTTGCTGCTAAAAGCAGAGTGGGAACTCTTCAGGAACCAGCTCCCGTTTTCTAAATCTCCACTCTGAATTAATTAGAGCTACCTCAGACCTGCTCTAAACTGCAGTGGTCAGTTTTGGCTTTCAGGAGACCACCGTTAAAAGTGAGAATCCCCTATCCACCTTTCCTCCCGCAAGCCTCCTCTGAATCTCTTCTGCCCAGGGCTGTGAGGAGACAGGGGCAAAGGCAGCTCTCCTCAAGGATGCACAACACCAAGCACATCCCCGTGGAGACAGTTGGGGACGCCTGTTCTTTTTATGCTGCCTAAGTGACACAAACACATGTGAGCGAAATACAGGCTCTGTCTCTATGCATTGATGGAAATCCTTAGAAGAGCTACTTGGAAGGCTATCTCAAAGTCTTCCATTTGTCTTGGGAAGCATAACCTTTCCCAAGGCTGAAGGCAGGTAACACAGGGGAAACGTGCAAGCCCTGGAGCAAGAGTGCTTGCTTGCTTCCCTGTAGGACTGCCCCGGGCATAGACCTTGCCGGGTGGGATCCCTAACAAGCCGCAGGCTGCCCCGGCCTCACCCTGCCACACCAGCGCGTTCCCCTCTCCCCAGAAAGCTCCCCAAGCGGCCAGATGCCGCCTGAGGCACCGGGGCCCCCGTCCCCTCTCGCCGCCGGGCAGTGACAGCTCCCGCGGCGCGGCACGGCCGGGGCACTGCTGCCAGCAGCCCTCCCCGCCAGCCCCGCCGCGGGCCGGTACACACGGGGTGCCGGCTCCGGGCTCAGCGAGCCGAACGCAAGAGCTTTGCTGAGCAGATGGCTGCGGCCAGGCCCTCCACGACGCCACGGCCCGTGCCGCGCTCCGGCTGCCCTCCCACCGGGACGGCGGGGCTACAGGCCGCCGGGAGTCGCTCGCCCCCGCACGGACGGACCGGACCGGACCGCTCCCCGCCGCCGGAGCGCGGGCCCCGCCACCTGGCCGGCACCGACCGAGCGCCGCAGCCCGCGGGGTGCCTGCCCCGCCCCGCTCCCCCGGGCGCCCCGACAGTCCCACCGCGGCGGCCGCCCCGGGAGAGCCCCGTGCTCCCGGCCCGTTACTTGGCGGGGCTCCGCTCGCCCAGCCCGGCCCGGCCCCCTCCGCCCCCGCCCCGGCGCCGCCCCGCTGCCGCTCCGCTTTTGTTGCGGCGGGCGCGGAGGAGCCGCCTTCCCCCGGCGGACTTACCGGGGCCCGGGCCATGTGTGCGGCGGCGGTGGGCCGAAGCCGAGGCGGGGCGGCGGGGCCGAGCGGCGGCGCTGCGGGGCCGCTGATGCGAGGGGCGGTGCGGTGCGGTGCGCTCCGCTCGCTGGTGTTAACCCCTGTCTGCGCCGGCCGCGGCCCCGCCGCCTCCGCCGGGCCGGGGGTCTCCGGGTGGCGCTGCCCCGTGCTGTGCAGGGCCGCCCCCGGAGGGAGGTTTCCTCTCGCCACCATGCGAGAGGCGGCGGGGGAACGGAGACCCGCCCCAGGCGGCTAGGGGGGCTGCAGGGCCCGGGCGGGACCGCCGGGTCGCCGCCACCCTCCGGTGCCCGGGGCTCCCGCCGCGAGGAGCAGGCAAGGCCGGCGGAGGGAGGCGGCGGGGCGCGCGTTTGCATCCTGCTGGGGCCGAGGGGCTCCCGTGCTGGACGCGCTCGGGTCCCCCCTGAGCCGGCAGCCAGCAACACGACCCAGAGCGCGGGGAACCACGCACCCGAGCTGGCAGCGCTCCTCGCCCGCGTTCCCCAGCACTGGCTGCGTGTTGCCGCGCCTGCGGTCTCCCTGGCAGGTAGGGAAGCACCAATGCTAAAGCCTAGAGCTGCTTTCTTGGTGACGGGGTGGTATTTTCTCCCCTGGGGGCACTTTCCTTCAGGTGAGGAGGCTTCACTCTGCTACCGTGCCTAAGGTTTTTCTGAGGTGCTGGTCGCCGCACCACTTTTTGCTGTTTGGATACAACACAGCACATCCCAGGGCGTACAGGCATACAGCTTATGCCACAGCAAAGGATCCATCCACCCCAGGCAAAGTGTACTTGTTACTGTACATCCTGCAAGTGCTGCTGATGCACAGGCATTTAGCCAGCTGTTTTTCCCTCTGCGGAATGCAGGAGTAGCTGTTGCCTTTGCATGAGATACAGCAGTAAGGAAGGGGATGAGGTATGAGGCAATGAGTTTCTAGTAATTACCATAACATTTTCTACAGGCTTCTGAGAGGAATGGTGGGAAAGTATTTACCAGGCCCTCCAGGCATACAGCTGAAGAAAAAGTTTATAATTTTTCAGGGGGTGACTTCTCAGTGGCTCATGGGTAGCTTGCCAACTTGCGCAGAAGCCTCTTGATCTTGGACATAGAAAAGCATTAATCACACAAGCAGAGAACATCAACAGCGTGCCACATAGGTAATTTCAAGAAAATTAACTTTATGATTCAAGAACTCGGTAAATACTGGGCCATTTCTTGATTTCTAATTGCCCTCAGCAACACTGAAGACTATTCTTGTCTCCACCTTAAGAAGACCCCAACTGCCTTCCCTTCCTACCCATGGATAGCAGCTTTTCCAAAGGCAGAGAGCGCAGAGGTATTCCTAGATACCAAGTCTCGCCTGAGCAATGCAGTTGCAGACTCCAAAGGTGTTAGACACGGAGCTTGAGCAAATCTAGACTTTGCACAAAGGGAAGGACTTTGCACAGATCACACGTTCTTTCTTATGAGCCCTGCCCCAGCTCCCTCCGCCTTTCTTTTGAAGAAGACTCTCTCCTTTGTAGCATAGGCAAGTAAAAATAATACCACTGGTAGCAGAAACCAAACCAGTTGTGCAAAGAGTCCAGCTACCAGAACATAGGTCCAAACAGTGAGAGGTAAAGAAGGGCAGGGGAAGCATTTCTGATGGGCGGGCAGGGCAAGATCTCCTCTGCCTTTAATTGTTGAGAGTGCTGTGAAAGGCCACGCGCAGCTCAGCTCTGACAGGAAACTTTAAGGGGAAAAAATCTGTTTCAACAACAGTTTGTATCAAAAGCAAATTATGAAAGGGTTAAGTTGTGATTTAATACTTTGTGCTAATTGGTATTCCACAGTAAGAGCACTGGTATTATCAGAGTTTGCCACATGATTTATGAACCCAAGTGCAGTTATCACCGGTGGCCTCTGTTGCAATGTGCCACCCTGTCTACATTTTTGCCTTTCACTGGCATGTTGGTGTCTGGCTCCTGAAAGCATACATCAGTCAGTGTCCTGTACCTGACTGGCTTGTGGCTTAAGTAGAATTGGCAGCTGAATTTTCCATAGTAGTACCAGAGCACTGGCTAAATAGCCTTGACTAGTTTAAACACCACTCAGAAAACCTCCGGTTTTGAACTCAAAATAAGGACCTAATGGTCCTACCTCTTACAGTTCATCTGTTGCCCCAGTGTGCCCTATAAACCTGGTTTCATACTACATCAGTTGCACAATTCTTTTGGCAGCTGTATCTTCAGCAGCCCAGTGTAGCGTGTCGCTTCCACAGACATTACCCACATGATGTGAACGACACTGCATGCATACACGAAAGCAGAAATTGTGAAAATATGAGTCATCCCACTCACTAGCCCCATGAAACCACATCTCTTTCCCCACAGATGATGCTGCCTACAAATGAATGTTAAGGCCCACCAAACTCACTGCATAACAAAGAAATTTTGCCACCTGTTTGGGCGGAGGATGAGTCCACATCTTTTCAACACAATTTCCAGCAGCAGTCCCACTGGGGGCACGTACCACAGGTCCCAGCAGAGTGCAGCCCAACAAAGCAGGTTTCGTGACATCTTTATCAATCTGCTGCTGCTCCCATCCCCTGCACAGGTAACAGGAGATTTTCTTCACTGGGGATTCAAAAGCAGCTACTGCCGTGCTTTCTCTGCGTGCCATTTATGGAACATTAAGCTTATGTAGGGGTTTAATTATCTCTGCTTTCTCTAACTCCTTCCTCTGCACTGAGACACCTGTGACCAAGAAAAGTAGAGTTCACCATCAGACAACAGAAAATGGCTTTTCTGAGCCACATTACCTCTCATTCCCACTACTTTTATCACCAATCAAGTCTTAAAATATTTTCCCTGAAACTGAGGGCAAGGGCTGTTAATTCCAGATAAAAGTGTATCACACATCAGCCTTCACTGATTTTCTGTCTGCCTGAAGGTTAATAACAACAGCAACTGTATTACGATACATAGTAATGAAAAAAAAGGAAACATTACAAATTCCAATTTAAATGTAAAGGAAACTGGAATCGATGAAAAAGGTTAACAAGCCTTGCTTTGCTTTGCTTCATGACTGTACAAAAATGTCAGTCTGCTCAGACTGTATTTCACGGGCTCGTCATGCAAGTCCTCACCTTCATTTTCCTTTTTTTTTAAATCTCAGCAGTAATAGGATCACTGTTTTCTAGTTTCCCTGATGGTTATGAACTTTGGCAGTCTTACCCATCTTAAGAGCATATTCCTTCAGTTAAGGACTCAAGTCTTTAAAAAAATCTTCTTTGTTAATTAAGAGCTGAAAAAGCCCAGCCCACTATATACTAGAAAGGAATACCTTAAATAACTCTGAAAACTCAAACATGAAACCAGAATCAACAATTCCTGATTCAGTGAGTCCAATTTAATTTTCTTTTATTGCCAGTATTCTGAAACAACTGTTTAAGTTTTTCAAAGCAGACTAAAGTTTAGTCAGTTATTCCAGCTCCCTCTGAAATGAACAGTTTTGTGGCTGGAAGTCTTAATTACTTGTTTGCCTATTAGGCACAGCCTTTCAAAACAAACAAGATCTGACTTTGTAATTATAGGTATGTTACCTGAGATATTTTCAGAAAACCAAGAGATATGTGGAAGAAATAACCAGAAACTAGTTTCTTTGCAGGTAACTTTCAAAGAAAACAAAGCATTAAACCACTGAAATATGCAGTAAAAAAGTCTCCCAAAAACCTTACTGTGCTCCCAGAACAATGTTTCAGGACTGGGAGAAAGGTTTATTTTTCCATAGCCTTAAAATAAACAGGCTCATTTTTCCTGACTTCCATTTGTGTAGCTGAGGACTCTCATTACATTCACAAGTAATAGAAAAGTAAATGTCTCATAGACAAGTCAGAGATTTATGTTCTGTCCCTGGGTGACCACGGATCCCTGATTACAGAGGTGTCTGCAGCCAACTAGGCAGCAATTCCTCCCACATGCGTGGCTCTGAAGTCATACAGGTGAGAGAAAATGATGCTGAAAGGCAACCTGTCAACACAAAAGCAGTAAACCCAAAGAGCTGTGATTTATATTCACGTGTAACTGTAACATGCAAAATGATTTTTGCCTTCTTTAATTTGAAGATAAGGATGAAAAGGTGTGAGGACAAGTCTCAGATGCAAAGATACACCTAGCCAAGCATGTTGTCTCTAGCAAGTAGTCAGTAAGCTGTTTGTGGGAGGAATACGACACACATGGGTACATGCTGCAAGTCTCCTAGAATTGTTGCAGAAGAGTTTTAAGTGCAAGAGGACAGTAGGGAAGAGGGGAAAAAAAATCTTTCTTTTGGAGTATTCACATCAGTAAGTGCAGCTGTTCCAGAAAAGCTTACAAACAACTGACAAGCAGGCAGGGCAGAGGTTCCTGAGGTCCCATGTGGAGGTGCAATGGGTACCTTCAGCGTTGCAGGGTAACCACTCCAAAGATAAGGAAGAGAAGCCACAGGACAGAATGGGCAGTTGAACACACCACTAGAGTTGCATATCTAACACAGCAAACCCCCCATTTATCCCCATTTTGTTCATCTCTCATGGAGTTAATCTCTCAGCGCTACCAAACAAAGGTACCCTTTGAGTGTATTTCCTTGAAATACAGTCTGGTACAAATGGACATAGTTTCTTCTCTCTGTAGAGGTTCTCCAAAGTGAAATAAGATCAGAGATGGTGCTGAAGTCTCATCAGGTTCAATACACCCTTGGCACTCAATTTTCTGACCATGAGAATCCCCATCAAATTCCTTCTGCCTCCTCATCCAGAAAGACTCACCCTTTCTCACCTGAACATCACCTCCACATGAGCTGCTATACTGGTACATGAAAACAGGTGCTATAAACAAAGCCACCATTCAGTCACAGCCAAAGATGAGACAAAAAAATCAGACTAATTTAAATGTATTCTCAGCATTGTGGCAAGCAGGCAGTTCACCAAGACTCTTGTACCCTAACACCTTGCCACAGAATCCAAAACATCGGTCCTTTTATTTTACCAAGATGACACATTTGTGCTGTGCACAACCCAACACGACACCTATCTGCCCCTTCCAGAGCTTGCCTACCCACCGTGTCTGCTTGCTTCAGCACCCCCAAGCAGCCTTGTCTTTGTAGGAGAGCTCTGGCCATCCTTTGAGCTGTGGGAGTCCTGGAAGTGGGAATGGCCAGGGAAGGAAAGAGGAGCCAGGGGAGGTGAGACAGGTGATGGCCATGGAGGTGGGGTGTGGTTAGAGTTAACTGAAGGATTTGCTAGTAATCACCACCCTCTTCTGGGCAGGGGAGATCAATGTGACACGGGCTTTCCCTACAACAGGCAGCACAAGCAGCAGAGGGTACGCAGTGATCCTGAACAGGTGGCTCCAAAGGTCTGAGGCATTTGCTCACGAGTGCAAGTGAGCTCACAAGCATGGTGAAACTCCAGCTGGAGAAATGGGGCTTAGAGTCAGTCACACATCCACTGGGACAGACACTTGAGAGCTGTTGTCGTCCACCTGGTAGGGCAGGAGCTCTGGTGAGACAGTGCTTGTGCCAGCTGAAGAGCACAGGGCTGTGGCTAGACATGCGTTAGTGACATTGACAGAAGTGGAAAGATACAGGCTTGCAAACACTTGCAAAGTTGCTTTTGGCTGCCCTTTAAACCCTTGAACCACAGCTTAAAAAAACAAACAGGAAAACCAGACACAAGAGCACCCAACCATACAAGTTCAAAATGCCATTTCAGTAGTGTTTGTGTTTCTTGGGGGGCAGACCTTAAGACGGGTTTATGGTAGGGAACATTAATACAAATGTATAATACAGTAAGCAAGTGTAAGTACCAGAATGGGCCTCTCTGCCCCAGTTTCTCTCAAGCCTGATCCTCTCAGAGCAGTTCTCACTGATCCTCTTAATAATAGCACATATTACACCTCCCTCTTCCTTTTTTTCTTTTATTCTTTATAAGAACCATAGCAGGAAAAAAAAAAAAAAAAATAGCATTAGCTGCTCTAACAGCGTGCAGATACGTATTTCAGGAGCTCCTACTGCTCTCTGCTTGATTTCAGCAGTCTCTTAAGATGCTACTTCCCCAGGCTTCATCTCCATATTCTTCTTGTCTCCCCAAAGCCTGTCCTTCAGGCATTCATACTCTGAAGGAGAAAGAAGTTATCTCCTTGGCAGGCAGAGCTCTCCGAGTCCACAAAGTCTTGTTTTTGTATGCAGGCTGTGTCTCCTTGCACTTTAGTATCCTTGTTCCCCATAAAATGGTATGACTCTTGCATATCTTCAACCATATTTATAAGCACCCAGATTAGTCCTATACTATTAAGTCTGGTTGTCAACCACCTTTTAAAATAAAGGGAGACCGACTATGTTTTAAAGTCAGTCTCTCAAGCTCATCAGCAAAAGAATCTGTTTTAGAGCCAGTAGCTTTTTAAAGAAATCTCAAGGATCTTAAATCTATTTTTCCATAGACCTTTCAATACAGGATATCTGGGACTAGATGTTACACAGTGGAATCTCCCCTGTCAGCCCTTGAAAATGGTTGAAATTCCTGTTCTTTGAACCATGGCTCATTACTCAGCCCCATTCTGTGGTTCTCTGCCTGGCAAATGCAGATAAGATGGGTGTTAGGAGATGCTCTAATGCTACATTCCCTATAGCACAACCACAGTGAAATGCAAATAATGATCCAACATTGCAATGTAGTCTCTGCCAGAAAAGCAAAGTATAAATATATCTACGCTTACTTCAAACCATGGCTGTAATGTGTCCTAATCTATCAGCATGAGTTCTATTCTTTTCTAGGTTGATATTTTGAAGAAATAGCTCAGTTTTACAATTTTCTTTATCTCTGAGGTTTTATGAAGCTGCTACATGTACACAGCTCATGCTTACCATTTAGATTTTTCTATACCCATATAAACCTGCTGAATTCTCCAAAGAATATCAGATTTCAATGCACTTTGCACTGCTATTCAGTTACCTCTGAAGACCAGGCCATTCTTCACAGCAAACTCCAGTTTGAATTGGTAATGTGAGCTTGCTGTGTAATTCCCTGACTCCTTTACAGTGACAGCCCTAATGCCTTTTTATAATCTCTCATCTTTTACTGTGCCTCTGCGAATTTATTCCACATTTCTGAGAGCAAGCAATTCCCTCTCCTCATATTTATGTGCATTGTATTTCTGGGTTCCCTTATCTTATATAAGTCATGTTTTCAAACCTAATAGTGGCTCTTTGTTTCCAGCAGCTGTAACAAACTAAATATATAACAAAGAGCATAAGACCAGGGGAAGTATATATATATCTGTGCCTAACTTGCTTAGACCTGCTCTCACTGCTCCTCTGAAGGAGGCAATGTCATCTTCTTTACAGCCCTTCTAATCTCTTTGTCCCCAGCACACCCTTCAAAACTCCTTCCTCAGCCCCTCTATATGCATATATATTGAATAAAACCATAATTTTCCCATTTCTGAAAGCTGAGATTCTTGTGCAAAATCACATAATTTTAGACACAAAGGACTGAAGAAAAACGTAAGGTCTCACAAGTAAAAAGAATTCCAAAAGAGAAGCATTGCTTCTCCATCCCACACCACCAGCTGCTTGTAATGCCATCCTTTCTTTCAGTCACATCCCCCTGCAGCACATTACTTCATATAGTGAAAAGCTGGTCCCCTCGGAGACTTACCATAACTCCATGGACTGAAGATGACTGACATGGGAACATGCAGGACAGGGGAGGTGCAGAGGCTGGATCCAGCTGCGAGGTAGATTGTTTTTTTTTTTTTGAGGTGAACAACAGCTATGAATATCGGTTCTTAACTGCACATTCAGATATGCATTGCTTCACTATTATAATGCACGTGGCAGTAACCTGTAGCACATTTCTATAAAGCAGCAGCATGAATGCTATGGAGATCACCAGTGTCTGAGAGAAGTTCAGTCCTTGACTTCTGCTGATGGAGAACATGCTTTACTTAAAACTGAAGTCATGGGTTCATAGATCTTAGATACTCTCACGTGTACCACTTACAACACCTAAAGTGCCACAGCACACTGTTACAGGAAGGTCTGTTTAAGAGGCCTGAAAAAACATTGACTTTTGGACTGTTCGTGGTTCCTGCCTCTTAGGACACCATCTAACGAGCCAGGGTCTAAACTAACACTGAGCCGTACCCACCCCTTGGGGCAGGGAGGCAGTATCTCAAACTCTGCTTTTCCTAAACCTTTGTTGTAAAAAACCCAGTTATTCTATATGGCATCACAGGTCTGATATATAATTTACCTATGCAACAGTTGACATCAATGTAATTATTTGAAATGTAGACATTATTACAGCTGGGTGCAAGATTAAACTTAATGTCCTGGTTGTTAGGAGGGCTATCTTCAAAGCACTTCCCCTCAGGAATTCTGTGAATATTTAGGTTTGCACACAATATTCTAAATCTGAATTCTTACCAAGCTGAATGGTTGAACTAGCAGTTAGGCTCTTACTCTTAAAATATTTAATTGTCTCACGTATAGCTTGGTGAGACATTAATTATTTCCCTGACTTGGAACTAATTCATAAGTCTAAGGAGTTCACAGGTGTATTTGGTAATACAACCTCTGTAAATTTCCAAGGACAAAGTGGAATGGATCATTTTATTTTCTCATCCATGTGTTAGATATGCCTTATATACAGTATCAAATCTGGGCTGAACAGAGAACTACAAGTAGAAATCCCCAGACCACGTCACTAAGGATGCAAAGTCCACTGTACAGTTGTAAAAACGTAGTAAAAATTTGTACAGTGACTTGGTGTCTGTGATACAGCCATTCCTTGGGAACGTCTCTACAGTCTCCAAACTGATATATTCAGTAAACCCCATCTATGTAATTAAAACCACTGCCGCCACGTATGTTCCAGGTGTTGCAAGTATACTGCCAGATTTTGCTTTTCCATGCCATCATCAAGTACAAAATCCATCTTTTTTCCTTCAGTTTGGTATCTGTGACGTAATTTGCCACACAAGTACTGCTTGCACTCCACTCCCAAAATATGTCCCCAGTGCTGTGTTTCTAGGGTGAACTTTGGTATAAATCCCTCTGATAGTTATTGATCCTGATCCAGAGTTTTTTCCAAGTTATGGGGCACATCTCTAGTCTTTCACAGCAGCTTCTAATCCTAGATCGCAAAAGAGTGACACATGGACCGAAGCAAAAAATACCATTGCAGGAGTGCAATGTCCTGATTCTTGTTTGTATATACCATAGCATTCTCATTTTCTTTTCATGGTTATTCAATGGCCTATGTTAGTGGTTTACTGCCTGCTGGGTAATGGTTCCTTTCTAATAAATTTTAGATTATTTTTCTCCATATTTACTCCTATCTTCCCTTACAGCCCTTTTAAACCCAAATCAGTTTCACTTTTGCCTCACATAGCCCTCCTGGCTGTGCAAGGATAGATTCTTGACCTTCACTCCTGGAATCCAAATTAGGGTCTGCACTGTATTAATCCTGGTCTTAAACAGAGAAGCGCACACTCATTCAGGTCTTCTGTGATCCTGGCCAAGGCATGCAGTAACCATCCACAATTTAGTTCACAGCTACTATGTCTGTACAGGAATCCCAAACAACGCTGGAGTTCAGCTTTATGTTTCAAGCATCCTAAGCCTGCATCCACCACCAACATGATGACAAGCACATCCCCAGGTGCTCCTCCAGTGCTAGCAGCGGCTCTATACCCAGTTAGCTGTGCAGTGCCACGCTGTATAGCAATACCTTACTATGCTCAAAACACACTTACACCTACACCCTGCCTTTGCATTGCACTGAAAAAGAGCTACACAGAGCTTTCTGGTGGCTGGCACTTACTCCACAGAAAGAGAGCAGTGGAAGAACAATGTCCTTTACTGCTGCGCGTCCTTAGTTAAGTTCCTGATCCACAGTCATCTCCCATCAGCTTGCTGACCACCCTCTGTGCTCTGCTACAGCAATACGGCAGACTGGATCTCTCCGGGTACACGGGTGCCTTTGCCCTGTGACTGCAGGTGGCAGGACCCACCCTAGTGCCCCTGCATCCCCAAAGTGATACGGTTCACCTGGAGGACAGGTGAAAAAGAATGGGGTCTCAGGAGGGAGGAGAGGATGCGTACATACACTGCAGAATAGAAGAGGGTTTTACTCTGAAAGGAAGGAGCAATATTAAGCCTGCCATGCGGTGACATTGTAGAGCCATGTTCTCTCCCAGGAGATACGTTCTACAAAAGGTCCTGAGTCCAACCCCTCTAGCAGTGACACCTGACGTGAAGACCTCCACACGGAGAGATGAGCAAAGCACGAGCCGTGGGTGAGGAGTCAGCACGGAGGTGCGCGTGCCCACAGTGCCGCACATGCCTTCTGCAGGGGGGGTGTGCCTGTGGCTACTGCTGAAGCCCAGGGAAGGGTGGGCTGTTGTAGAGCAAGTCCTGCCTGTGTTAGGGTGTCAATCGCTCCCCCCGTTCCCTCGCCTCTCTCTGCAGCGCCTGCACCCACCTAGCTGTGAGGGCACTCGGGGCTGTGGAAGGCTGTGTGAGGAGGAGCTGCTCTGCAGCGGTGGCAGCTGGGGGACTCTGCGGCACAGTAAAGCACTGCTGAGCACGTGGACCTTGGGAGCCCTCAGGGAGTCACTGCTCACAAAAACCAAAAGGGGAGAGGCTACAAATAGCTTGGGCACGAAGCACCACACAGGAAGTTCCATCTGAATGTGAGGAAGAACTTCTTCACTTTGGGGGTGACGGAGCACTGGAACAGGCTGCCCAGAGAGGCTGTGGGGTCTCCTTCTCTGGAGACATTCAAAACCCACCTGGACGTGACTCTGTGCAGCCTGCTCTGGGTGAGCCTGCTTTAGCAGGGGGTTGGACTAGGTGATCTCCAGAGGTCCCTTCCAATGCCAACCGTTCTGTGAAATACCTGCAGAAGTGAGGGAGTCTGAGGAATTGGAACTGGGGTGGTCTCCTCAAGCAAAGGCTACCACAACAGCTCACAGACCATAATGGTGAGGGAAAGCAGGCCAAGAGACAGTAGTAAGGAAGTACACCCTGCAGAAGAGCATATGTGGTATCTTCAGAGGAGCTCTGCAGTTCAGTATCATTATTCTTTCTTCTCTTCTGAGTCCATGAGGAGGAGAAGGGACCATAACGCACCCATCTGCAGCAGTACCTCCTGCACATGCAACCATCACTGCATTGCAGAGAAGCTGCTCTGTTATTCACTGCCTGGAGGCACCATGAGAGGAGGGGGCTGTGGGTGCCCCACGCTCCCACAAAGCGGGCAGATTTTTGAGTCAACAATAAAAGTTTAATTTATCCTCCCAAAAATGATAGAAACATTATTAAGGACTAATTCACACCCAAGGCAACACTTCACAAACATAATTGGTCTCAACTCTTACCTTTCGTATTTAAGGCACTCTCAGTACAATGCAGTAGATATACTCTAAGGCAGCCTCTAACTTACCTATGGACCCTCAGTGTGCAGCGTGGTGTTGGATGACATTTGAGCAAGTTGCATTCCCATATAGGAGCAGTGCTTTTTTTGGAGAGCACAAGTCTTTAGATGAAGCAGGAGAAAAACCTAAAAACCTGAGTTGCAGATCCTAATGATTAGGAGCTTCTGGATGTCTCAGTGCTGGAGTTCCTTCCAAATGAAAACCACTTTCTTCTCTGCAATAGGGAATTTAAAAGAAATAACCAGCTGGTGAGGGGAAAAAAACCGCTGTTGTAATGAAAGATGAAAGAGACAGTCGACGCCAAAGCCAATGCAGAGAGAAATAAGGGAGATTTGGGGATGGGGAAAAGAGAGAGGGAAGAAAGCAAAATCTTCAGAGGTCTGAAAAAAAAGTTAGTAGCAGAAATAGTCTTTACGTTTATGCAGGTAAATCCTGTTCTTTTCCTCCATCAGCAATTTAATGCAACAAATTAGAGGAAATGGCTGATAACGTTTAAAAGTGCAGATACTTGATATCCCCAGCTCTTTTTCCTGGCTAGGCATAAAGCTGTCTTCCTCCTGAGACAATGAGGAGATGTACTGGTTTGAAGATGAGAAAATATTTAATGCTGACTTTCCATCTAAGCACCTTACCCACAACTAGGCCAGCCTGAGAGCCTCTAAAACCCGAGAGCTCCTTTTGGGACTCTGATTTCTCCCATTTGGGTGAGGGAGCAGAAATTCAAAAGTGTCCTTAGATGGTGCAGTGCATTAGTATGGGGGGGTGTGTATGATGCGACAAGAATACTGTGGGTGCATGTGGAACCCCAAATCTTACCCTGAAAGCAGCCAGTCTTAAGAAAAAATCCTGTTACCCATTCAAAGCAGGGGCAATGTGAGAGTCTCCAGCTGGGTGAGCTGATGTCTCCCTATGATGGTGTTTCCCAAATCTTTTAAACACACACCTCATTTCACTTTTTTTTTTTTTCCTGATTCACCTGTTATGTGCTCTTCTTAAGTGGTTACACCATGGCTAGACTTTCAAGGTCAGATTCCACATAGCTTGACTATGCCCCTTAACATTACTAAATCAGGATCATTTCATTTTATTACTTGTTTTATAGATTTTTTCATTTTTGTAATGAAAGCTTAAAACTAATCTGTGGAAAGGGTGCTTTGCAGAAGAGAAAAACATAAGAAAAACTTTTCTTAGAAGTATGATGCAGTCATAAGTTTATGTGTATAAAACTGTAGAGGTCATCTCTCTAAGGGGCTGTTCTGTTCTTGTTTAGAAAACATCTTTTGAGGCAGCCAGCAGGTTTTCATTAAAAAAGAAGTATGATCAGGGAGATAAGCCCAAGTTAGTGGTGCTCAGGTGGGTGCCTGTTTGTTTAAACATCTTTTCATGTTATGGCTCCTTGGAGAGAAAAAGAGGTAATATTTAAGAAGAACAACTATTTGAGTGTAGTAGTGCCCAGTGTGAGGAAAAATCCTGTATGAAAACTTTAAATCTGACTTCTCTGTAGGAGTTCTTTTTTGAATGGCTGGATGTCATCATTCACCTGAGGAAAAGGCACAGAAAAGAGAAGAGAACCCAGACAGAGAGAGAGAGAGATAAATGAGAAATTAAAGAGGGAAACTGTGAAATTTTGTAGATGCAGGAGGAAAAAACCAGGAGAAAACCCAGGTATTTTAGATAGGAAAACAAAAAATGGAGGCAGAAAATGGGTAAAAGATGAGAAAAGGAAGATCAGCTTCCCAGGATGAGGAGGGAAGTGGCCAATATTTTTGTGAGACCACTCCATCACCATCAAACATCTTGGAGATTGGGAGGTTCCTGGTGACTGGAAAAAGACAAGCGTCATACTCATCGTCAAGAAGAGCAGGAAGGATGATGGATGATCCAGGGACAGACAGTTCAGTCAGACAACCTCCATCCCTGGGAAGGCTGATAAGCAAATCCCAGCACATGAATAATAAGGTGATTAGACCCTGGACTTACCAAAGCCTGACCATGTCTATGATTGCTGCCTGTGATGCAGTGACTGGCTTCTGTGGATGTAGTGTGGTTGATGCTGTTTCCTTAACTGTAGCAGAGCTTTCAACAAGGTCCTTACAGCAAAACTGGTGAGATACGGGCTCAATAAGCAGAATGTAGGTTGAATAGAAAATCATCTGGGCCACCGTGCTGGAAGGAGTAAGATGACCTGGTCCAAAATCGAGCTGGTAATAGTGGTAGCACAGTCCCTGCAGGAGGGCAGGGCTGCCACTCAGAGGGGCATGCTCAGGCTGGAGAAACGGGCCATCAGGAACCACATGAAGTTCAACAAAAGCAAACGAAGGTCCTGCACCTGGGCAGAGGTGACCCCATGCACCAGCATAGCCTGGGGCTGATGGGCTGGGAAGGAGCTCTGTAGGACAGGCCCTGGCGATCTGGTGAACAAACTGGCCATGAGCCAGCAGCGCATCCTTGCAGCAAAGGTGGCCAAGAGACTCCTGGGCTGTGTTCGGAAGAGCCTTGCCAGTGGGTGTGATCCTTCCCCTCTACACAATGCCTGTGAGGCCACCTCTGGGTACCACGTCCAGTTTTGGTCTTCCCATTGCAAGAGAAACATAGCCATACCTAGCAAGTCTAATGCAGGGCCACCAAGATGGTTGGGGGCTGGAGCCCCTGTGGCATGAGGGGTGGCTGAGAAAGCCACGTCTCTGCAGACTGGAGGAAAAAAGGCTCAAGGGTGACTTCAGTGCTGGTTGCAGCTACCTGGTTGGAGGATATGGAAAAGACAGAGCCAGGCTCTTGGAGGTGCATGGTGACAGGATGAGAGGCAACGGACAAGTTGTGATGTGGAAAGTTCTGCTTAGATGTAATGAAGAAAAATACCACCACGAGGGTGGTCAGATACTGGAGAAGGTTGCCCAGAGATGGTGGAGACTCTCCATCCTTAGAGAAATTCAAAAGCCAGTTTGGCAACCTGATCTAGTTGAACTTGTTCTTCTAGCGGGTAGAAGAGAGGCATTTTGAAATGGAAGTGGCAGATGACAGGAAGACAAGAGGCAGAAAAAAGATGTGCGAAATGAAGGAACAACAGAACATAGAAAAGGAGAAGAGAGACAGAAAAAAAGAAACACACACACTTAAAACAAGCCTGGTAGAAAATGACAGAAGGTAGCACACATGCCAAAAAATGGACACACAAAATAGTGACTTTACAGAGCAAGGAAGCAGAAAGTTAGTTCCCTGGAAATGACTGACAGCAAGTGAAGGGTCTCTGTCACTTTGCAGAACCTTCATAAAAGGAAAATGAGGGCAGAAAAGGCAGCTTAAAGCAAAACCTAGATTTGCAGATGCCAGAATGTGTCTCAGGATAAATAGAAAATAAATCTAAATTATCTGATCCTTTTCCTTTCTTTTGGAAACATAGCAACTTCTGTCAGCTGAAATGGCACCCCGAGGGCCACTGACACAAACAGCAAGCACCTGTGAAAGCACAATTAATGAAACTGGGTTTTCCCATTTGGTCACATCATTCCCATTCCTTTCTTTTCCCATATGGTCCTTCTAACCCTGTCCTATCCTCTAAACATCCCTCACAGCACCCTTTGCTCCCTCCTCTTTCCTGCTATTCTTCTAGCCTTTCCTTCCTTCCTTTTTGGGCTAGAAACCACATCTGCTGGGGGTGGTTTGAGCCGGGCTGTACAGCTTATGTATCAGTAGCTAATGGCTAGCAGCAAAACGTAAGCCTTTCCCTCAGTGGTGGATCTCATTTGCATCTATCAGAAGTACAATCATTATATCACCCAGTGACACAGCCACCAAAACCTACAACTTCATACCCTCTGTACCACCCTCCCCCAGTCAAATCTGGTTAAATGAGTAAACGAGTGGACAAATGATGAGGGAGTAGCTGGTAAAGCAGCAGCAAATGTGGACAAGCAAAAACGTTGTGCTTGGAAAAGCTTTGTTTCCTTTGGAAACCAGACTTAAACCCACTCTGCATTGAATGTGCTTCCTTCTCTCTAAGAAGTTCTCATGTAGGCAGGGTCTGGTGGACCATACAAGATTCCCAGTGCCCAGCGCCATGTTCTGCTGAGGACATCAGGCTTTTTCCCAGCAAAGCCATAAGGCCCTCCAGATGTGTGCACAACACCTGATGCACAACCAAGCCACCCCATCCTGTTTGCA
The DNA here is from genome assembly GCF_017639655.2 of Falco naumanni. Taxonomy (NCBI): domain Eukaryota; kingdom Metazoa; phylum Chordata; class Aves; order Falconiformes; family Falconidae; genus Falco; species Falco naumanni. The sequence goes on from NC_054058.1 coordinate 25,243,717, forward strand.
GGTCACACCTGTCCCCATTCACATCCCCCCCTCCCAACATCAGGTTACACAGATGCCATCCAGTAGCTGGCACTCTTCTTTTGTACCTTAAAGGGAACAGTCTTGATTTCTTAGAAGGACCTAGGTTTCCATTCCACTGCCTGGCAGATTTTTGACCTCTGGGTTGCTGAGAGCCAAGCGTTGACCCTCATGCCCCAGAGTGTGTTGTATGCAGCTGAGTGCTGTTCTTGCTCAGATGAGAAGAGTTCTGGATAACTAGGGAGCAAAATACTATTGTAAAATATTTGGCCTCCACACGTGGTTAATAAATCATGTTTTATAGGGTGATTTTTACCGCATATTTGAAAAGCACCATGTATTTATAATAGCAGTGGTTCTGAGAAAGGTTAAGTGTCACTGCTAAAGAAAACATATTACAAACCTGATATTGCTGGAAGGGCAAGTGCTCTTTTGCAAGAAACTAAAAACAAACTAAGGTCTTGAAAAATGACAGGCAGGAGCAGGGCTTTCACAGCTTTGTCCCTAGATGGCACAAATAAATTTGAAGAGAAACAGAATTACTGTTTCAGATGTGGATGTACAAAAGCAGACTGGCTTGGCCAGTCCTCAGACCATCACAGCAGTGGTAGCAGCTCTGTCTAAATATGCCTGAGCTGAGTCTTTAGCTAAATGACAAGATGCACTGCGTTGCCACTACTTAGGCAGGTTCCATTTTTGCGTGTCTCAATTACAGTTCCATTAGGATTAAAAAAATTGCAAACGAGTCTCCAAACAAGATGCCCAACCATCTCATTCACCCCTTTGCTACCCATGATAAAGTCAAAGTTGACACTGTAAAGCAACGTAACAGTGCTTTAAAATCTAGGATGCAGAGGTATTTCACAACCCACAATACTTCTTGCTGCATGGATATGTTAGCAATGTTTACATACCAGAGCTAACTGCAGCTCTGACAGAAATGTGTACAGCAACCTTGAGGGTACAACTACCGCATACTTCCAGAAGGCTTGGGAAACTATTTATGGAAAGTTGTTTTGTTTTTAAAAAAAAAAGGTACTCTGTCTTCTTAAGAAAAGAGACCATCTGAAAGTATCTAAATCCAAAGGAACCATCAAGTAAGTTAGTTTATGGACAGTTGTTCACTGATGACATTTTCACGGTGACTGAAAGCATGAACCTGTCACAGAGAATCACTTATCAAAAGACTACAAAGGTGGGGTGATTCGTGGTTATTTTTACACTGAAGAAGCACAGAGCACTCATGCCAAACAGCATGTTCGCTGGCCTGAGAGAGCTGTACCTCTAGAAACAGAAAGGGGAGGAGGCAGTGGTTATTGCTGAGTTGATTGGAACAACTTCCTAAATCCCATATGTGGGAGGGTATTTCCCATGTCTGCAACACTCGGATGTGATGCTTTCCAGAACAAACATGTAACAGGGAGGTTTCCATCACTTTTCCCAGCAAAGTCAGCACCTAGGTATTCCAACAAAATGCCAAATCTGCTTTTCCAGTGCAGTTAGTTACACCCTTGGATCTCTCGGGAAGCAAGTGTATTGGAAACACACCAGCCCTATGACTGGAAAACACAGGTTTTTTGGAATCTCTTATATGGGTAAGAAATAGTTGTGTCTTTTGTTTAGTCTTCCAGGGATTACTTCTGCAACGTTTAACGTGGCAGCCCATAACTTCAGAGCTCATCATCTGACAGATGATGTGCTTGGAGAGAAACTAACCTGAAAGCTTTGGATAGCACTTGGGCATTTTTCATCCGTGTATCATCCAATGGACACCACTGCAGCACAAAATCCTTTATATTCCTTTTTATGCAGATGTTTCCAAAGGATTCAACTTTTTGAAACCATAAACAGGCACTGCAGAATACCAGCATTTGAGGGGCCCTCTGCAGTGGTGTCGCATTGCATACTTATCCAGGACAAAAAAGTCAAAGAATTTGTTACCACTGCTTATAACTATCCATATTATATTCTTGTTAGTAGACATCCTACTGGCACCAGTTCACTGCAGTAATTTCAGATCAGAACCAAGATATTTAATTTTTATTTTGGCAAGATGATGATTGAACTCTGTCCCCACAAACATCTGCAGAATTAAAAAAAACAACCAACCAACCACCTCAGACCAGCAAGTATTGTGATAGCGAAGATTATGAAGATAGTGAAGATCCTAAGCAATCTTGTAGCCTGCATGGGATATTTCTCCTTAGTATATGATATTGTCTGTGATCTATGAAAACAGGGCTGTTGTGCTTTGAAAAACTGCAGTTTGGGAAGAACAAGAGGTAGAGACTACTAAGCAAGTGCTGTATTAAAATAGCCCATAAAACATTGCCAAAGGTATTGTAGGTTATGTCTTCAAAACAGTTTTCAACAGTGGGGTGAATCTGCTATGCGGAAGATTTCAAGAAGTCTGAAGAAATGCATCTTACCACAACACACAGAATACTTGTAAGCCTCTCAGAAGAAAAGCTGTGAAACATCTAGTGTGCCAGAGACGAAAACCTTAGAAGAAGCTAGAAAGAAAGACAAAGAGCTCTCCTGAGGGTGAAAGAGATGGTTAAAGATGGCTTTTCTCACTGTCTGTCTAAAGAGTATACTAAACTGAAAGCAGATCTGTTCCTAATAACTTCCACACAGACCAGGAGAGAGAGAAAAAACTATGCATTGAGGTGCCAGTAATCAGAAAGACAGCAAAATTTAACCTCAGTCCAGTATACCTCCCATTATTTCACCAGCTGTTTTAAGAGAATACTTTTTATTACTCGTGCTTTTTATGAGGGTCTTTTTTTTTTAGCAGCCTTGTCAAAAGCATGTTTTCTTTTAAGGTGCCGAAGGCTGTTTTTGAAATGGCTGCTACTAAATTGTCTAAGGCAGAACAGAATATAGCTTTCTTCTGTCAGGGGGTGAGCAGCTTTAAGAAGGTCATATTTCTCTTAATGCAGCTGGACAGCATTCTTTGAACAGGAGCAGACTTTAAAAAGTGTTTGTTGCTATATCATCTTATTTTATACTCAGAGCTTGCTTTTCAGAAAATATAAACTTGTAGGCAATACAGAAAGAAAAGTGCAAAACTCTGGGGTGTAAAAGCATTTAGCACCAATAGCGGATATTTGCAAGGATTCCTGTTAGCATCCTCAAAATCTTCTAGAAGGAATAGAATGACGCAGGTTGTATTCCCATGAATAGTGACTCTCCTAGTCAAGGGAACAAGTATGATACAGACTGCAGAGGTGGACACGTCTAGTAAAGGCTGAGGTATGTTTCCAATCAAGGTTACTAATGAGTTGCATAGTGAGATCTCAAGATCTAAGGAAAACAGCTAGCAAAAGAATTCGTCATGATCTCCCACATCAGCTGGGTTAGAAGCTTTATTCTTTGGCCAGATTTCCCTCTCCGAGGGGAAGCAGCATGGCTTCCAACAGCAAATTCGTTTTCTTGTCCTTGATCTGTGCACTACATGGGACAACGCACAGCTGCTAGAAGAGATGTGGTTTTAATTTTTACCCTCCGGATGGAGGCCAGTTCCTAGCAGCAGACCCCAGGGGTTCACAGTGGGAGTAATAGTTTTTAACATCTTCATTACTGACCTGGACGAGGAGGCAGAGTGCACCCTCAGATGATCCAAAGCCAAGAGGAGTGGTTGCTTTGCCAGAGGATCACCCTGCTATCCAGGGGGACCTCAAAAGGCTGGAGAAATGGGCTGGCAGGAACCTCGTGAAGTTCAACAAGGGGAAGTTCAAAATCTTGCACCTGGGGAGGAACAACTCCATGCATCAATACAACCTGGAGAAGAGAAGACTCAGCGGCATCTTATTCATGTGGATAAATAATTGATAGGAGGCAGTAAAGAAGACAGAGCCAGGCAATTCTCAGTGGTGCCTGCTGGAAGGATGAGAAGCAACGGGCACTAACTGAAACACAGGAAATCCCAATTAAACATAAGAAAAAAACATTTTTACCGTGAGAATGGTCAGACACTGGAACAGGCTGCCCAGAGTTGGGGAGTCTCCATCCTTGGAGATATTCAAAACCTGACTAGATGCCAGCCCTTGGCAACCTGCTCGAGGTGACCCTGCTCTGGGCAGGGGTTGGACTGGAGACCTCCAGAGGTGCCTTCACACAAGTGTGTTTCACATTCTGCAGTTCTGGGGTGATAACGGTCAGCCAGATGCACCAGGCTCACTCTCAAGGCATTTTCCAAGGCAGTCATAGACACAGGTCTTTTTAGAGCATTCCTGTGACAGATGCTAGCTCAGGGCTGAAAGCAAGGTTAGCCCCAGAACAGCAGGGAAACCTCGGGTAGGTCTTTGATGCACCTGTTTTTGCTCATCTTAATTTTACCTTCAACATAAGTCAGAGCTGGAAGTTTTGCTGAATTCTAGGGTAGGATGTCTCTGAAACACAAAAGAACTCTGGGTGCTTTATGATTTTATTTTGTCGGCCAGTAGAGGGAGGAAAGAGAGAGAAAATGGAAAGAGTCATTCTTGATTCTCCAAGACTGAATAGCAAATCTCTTTCATATTGTCACCTGGACTTCGCAGCCCCGAGGCCAAACTTTGCTCTGTCAGACCTACTGTAATGGATAAAACCACATGAGATTTAGTTATTATTTTAGATACTGTAACCACACTGAACATCCTGCTATGTGGCTAATATAAAGGACTGAATTTGGCTGTGATCTGCCCTGACAGCTGACATACCACTGTGGACAGGTGGACTCAGCACAGCTTTCCATACACCTAGAATTGCATTCGATGCATTTAAAGTCTGCATCTCATTTAAACTTCTTTCCCCTAGCAGGACTGTAAAGTGATCAAATGAGACTGCTCCAGCCGGCCACAAGGCTGTTCTGTAATACAAAGCAAGGAGAAAGCGCTCCTAGATGTTTACTTCCAGCAGCTACCTCTGGACTGCATCCTGCACTGAAAGGGGACAGGGGAGAAGGTCCCCCACCCCAATCCACATATTGCTTTTCAACATTTCATTGCTGAGGGAAAGAGTACTGTTCTTTTCCCTTCTGGTACCCTATCACTAGGGAAAGTAAGGACTTGCTGAGTGTTCTGCTCATGTCTAATACTGAAACAAGTCAACCTCACAAAATTTAAGGTTCAGAACCTGCCCCAGCATGATGCCACCGCTTCTATCAGAGTTGTATTTATATGCTGCTTTTCTATATAGCAGCAGATAACGAACTATTAATTTGATGCTGAAGGTTATGGATGAAGAAATATAGGAAAAGAAGTTATAGTTTAATCTAAAGTTTGATCATCCTTGTCCGTGTCCAAATTCCAATACAGTTATCCACTTGGCTCTGGCCTGAATAAGCCCCAAAGCGAACAGGATCCAGGCTGCACTGTTGCACCAATGCTGTTCCGTCATTAAACTGTATGAGCTGCTCCAGACATCTTCATTAGTCTCTCTTTTTCTCCAGAACTCCATGTTGGCAGTTTTAATAGAGTTCTGCACTCAAAATAGTATTTCCAGGAGTGCATAAATGATGTCAAGTCCCAAGTGAAATTTTCAGAGCTGAATGTATGGCACGTAAAAGCCAGTCAATCAATCCTCAGTGACACAGATTCTTCTGCATATAATTGCCTCATAAACAGCCCTTTGGAAAAATTTTTGCTCAGGCTTGAGCCTGGCTTTTGATTGAGATGTCTGTGAAACTTCTGAGATCTGTTACTTGCTATGCACACTCAATTACTCTACATAACCTTTTCTAGAGTGTGAAAAATGCATACCCTTTGGAAGGCTTTCAATAGAACTATGGGACAGAAAAGCATGATGGAGATTTTCTCTCCTTGTTTTGTTATTTTAAGGTGTCAATTACCTCCCAGCTGAATTTGACAGCAAATGAAGAAACATGTTTATACAGTTTAAAAACTGCAATACGATCAAGGCTAGAGCATATTATTCTCAAAGATTAATACAAACCTTAAATGAATACAGGGACATGTCCATGTGGTGGCAGCAGAGGAGGAGAGTGAGGAAGTACCTACAGGAAGCCTGAAGATAAACATCAGTGACATGAGCTAGAACATTTCTCAGTGTAATTTCTCAGTACACTGAAGTGCGTGCATTTTTAAAATCAGGACTGTGACCGAATGCACTGAGCAGCTGCGACCACCCAAATCCAGCAGGAAGAGCAAAGTGTACACACCATTGCAATGACAAGCACGTTGTCACCTGGCACTGTTTGGGAGCGAAGCTGCTCTAAAGAGGGACAGCAGACATCTAACCATGCAGCACGCTGTGCCACAGACCGTAAAGACACATTTTTCCTTCCCGTGCTGCAGATTCTCTCAACACCCAGCAGCACCTAGAAGCAAGGAGCAGACTTCATCAGCTGGAGACAGCAGCAAGAGCAGGTAGAGGGCAGCAAGAACTGGCAGGGCTTCCCTCTGCACCGCAGAGGTACAGACACATTGCAGTGTGCAGCCTGTCATGTACGTTAGCAACGTGACATCCACCCGTAAGGAGCCTTTCGCTATTGCTTGTAACTCTGGGAAATAAAACCCTCAGCTTTAAGGAAACCTGCAGCTCACTTGCCTTTAGTCAAAGCAGGATGGAAGAGCTGAGGGGGAAAAAAGAAAAAATAAAGGGCTTTTGTGCAGCCTTGTGTGGCAACCACAGGACAAGGGTGGTCTGCACTGAACCTAAACTGTACAGCATCCTTCACACAACAAGCAGCCCAGCAGCTATTTCCCAGCTCCTTGCTATGTGCACACACACACTCATCTTCTCTCTCCCATGAAGACTATTTCTGTTGTCACAGGCCAGGAGAAAAGAAAAATGAGCTTAATAAAACAGAGGCAGACAAGAAAATCCCTCAAGCAGCTAAATCAGTTTTCTACTCTGAGAAATACCTGGTATAACTGAGCCTGTTGCATTTGTTAAGACGTTAGCTCTTGCAAGCCAGGTGGGTGCATCCTCTCTTCTGCCCCACCACTCTGAAAGGCTCCAACAGCTGAACAAGGCACCAGCAGCCCCTAGACCCCTGAACAGTACTGGACTGCACTGGTATTTCCAGCCTGGTCACCCCTGAGTAGATCTCCCAGGGACCTACAAGGGAGGTGTAGGCTACAGCACATGGTTTTGCTAAACTTAGTGGCTTGGCTTTGGCAGAAAAATACATACTGGGCTAGAGAAAGGAGTGGTAAAGTGCTCCTCTGGCTTTTCACAGGAACAGTGTTTCCCTGAGAGACTGCTGGGAGAGGAGAGGGACAAATATTAGAGGAATTCAACACAAATTAAAACCCTTCAATGGGGGCAATTTCCTGAATAGCTCCGTCCCAACTGGCTTCATTACCAGATATCCCAGGCAGAGCTGCGCTCACAGCAGCATAAGCTCCTTTTCCACCTCGTGCAATGCCAACAGTAGACCGCCAACAAAGGAAAGGTCCTGGCACCAGTTTCATGACCACTTCCAGTTCCTCAGGAAGCAGTGTTTGTGAGTGGTGCCATCACATACAACGGGGAATGTGTCCACAGGACACATGACAGCAGAAACCTAGTTCTCCCATAAGGATTGGGGCCAAGCACTGACATTGGCACTTAGGGTAGCTCTGTATCACAAAGATCTGAAACACAGTTTGAGCACAATCCACAGTTGCCATTAAGTAGGATTCCCCTCCACGATCAGGGCAAGAAAGGAGGAAACAGCAGTGGTTAGGGACCCTAGGACACCTGCCATTGACTGTCTTCTCTGATGACCAACTGTAAGTCTACAGGACCTAGTTCTGCTCTCCAACCTACTGAGGGGGCTTAAAGACCTCTCACTCCCAAATAAAACTTCTGTGCCCTCCCCTTCTGGAGCCTACTTTTTTGCTTGCAAATGTGAACATGGAGACCATAATGATTTTAGAGCATGGTATGCTCCTGCTGTCAGGCTTACACATGAGTCCCCATTCTCTGCCTACAGCACACACTCTTCGTGCCTTTTCTTTGGGATTATTCACCATACCTTGTGGTGTTCCAGGTGTCCTGTCCCTCTCTAAGTACTAAATCTCATATACAAATGCAAGTTAAATATAGTTTTGGGTTCGTGCTGGAAACATATCTGAAAGCAGTGGAAAGCAGCACATCACTTGCCAAGAGCCTGCCACTACAATTTGCTGTAGTGAGCAGACACATAGATTTCCAGAAGGAAATTCATTTCCCCTGAACAACAGTGGGGGTGATAGGGTGATAACATTTCTGAGATGTCTTAGACAAGGGAGAGAAAGGACCTGGAGCTTCAGACCATGCTTTGGAACCACGTGAGAGAAGGACAACAAGGCTGGACATAGCTTAGTACAGGACAAGTCAAGTAATAACCATATCACTAAGTGTTGTCAATTTTAAAAGATATTTTGAACAGAAGAGAAGTCAGTTCCTCCCAGTTCTGCTAAAGCCCCGGGTGATTTCCACCTTATATAATCACCTTTTTCAATAGAGTGGATAGAAGTTAGTATTTACTGAGCCAGAGACCACTATTCTCTCAAAAAAATCACATACTGAAACTATTTATGCTACCCTTGATATGCATGAATTTCAGGACCTGCTAGTCAGCAATAGATTTTTGCTGCTTTTTTAACAGAAATATGGCATTTAATAGGTCCATTCAGGACTAGCAGCCAAGCAACTGTGAGTTCTGGAGCAGGCAGGCCCAGCTAATTTCAAAATGGATTGCTCTGTGAAGGAAGGATATCACTTCCCAGATCACAGAAATGGTTTACTGGCCCAAGTCTTATATAAAATAGTCTCTTGGTGAAGAGCTAAAACAGTTTTAAAAGGGTCAGAGAAACCATTAGGCAATAAAAATTCACAGAGCAATTTCACTGGAGAAAAAGCATAAATAAAAAGGGCATCGTTTCTCTCCCAGACTTTCTCACAAGTCAGCTGCATTCAAAGAGATGTGCCACAGCTAGAGCTGAGCTACAGGCAATTAAGTAGTGTTGGCTGTCTTGTGTCAAACTTTCAGCCTGTACTCATGCACTTTAATCAGAAAAGCAGCAATTATATAAACATCACTAAACAAAGGGAGAATAGAGAGTACAGCAAACATAGATCAAATCCTGTGCGTATCTTGAGAAGAAAAATAGCAACTGATCCTTATTTGTGTGTGGGTGCATTCATTCTGTATCCAAAGAAAACACACACACACAAACAACTGACTCTTGCAAGGAAATGTAGACACTAAAATGCAGCTTTCAGCTAGTTCAGGCTATCTTGCTTCAAGGATATACTGATCTGCTTTTGAATTTGTCAGTTTTAATGTCAAATGTTACAGATTCTTCTTGGAGGCCTTTCAGCCCATATTACAAACGCAACAGGCTACTTCGAGCATTAAAAGGAAGAAATATGAGCCCCAACATTAAGCCTGAGCTATTCTGGGAAAAAAATAATGTAAATGTTGATTTTTGTTTGTATTTTTTTTCCTTAAAAAAATACCAACCAAAACTTCATGCCACTCATCTTAATCCAGCACTTGCTAAAATTAAAAAAACCCTTGCTTGTAAAATCAACAGCTTGTTTCTTGCTAAACGACTTTTAAGCAAAAAGGAAAAAAATCCAGAGTGAGAACAGCAAACCAGGATAACATCTCCATTGCAATTAAGCAGAACATGCCTCTTTGATAGGACAATCAACTTCGTGCAGTAACTGCTAATAGAATGACATTTCTAGCAGTGTGAGGATGTGCTGTGTTCCTGGCTACTTGAGAAATTTTAATGAGAAGGCTCTTTGGGATTTCATAGTCCCATTTCTTCTGTCATAAAAAACTTGCACACAGCATTCAAGCACATCCAGCTAGTTCAAGGTAGGAACCCTCCCTCTCCCTCCAGACCTTCACATCCAAACCCCGGAGCCCATAGAATGAGAAAGCCAGGTTATCTTGAACTGCAGCTTGGGCTGGTGGAGGAGTTGGTAGTCAGAAGAACTTCCTCCTGTGTTGGCATTATAGTCAAATAGCATAGAAGAGCTACAACTGGTGCAGTATACACTTACTGTGCCCTCTTTAAGCAGAAAAACATCAGTGCTGTGGGATTTGTGCACAAGATGTTTCTGAAGGGATGAATCCAAAGTAATATTTGCAGTGTGGTAAAGCCGCTGCCCTGAAGAGCAGAGCTATTTCCCCAAAAAGCAACTCTGGGTAGGCTAATTTATGATTTACTCTTGCTTCAAACAAGTCTAGAACTAAAGAAAAGAGCTCATTAGGGTCCACGCTTTTGGGAATTACTTGTCACACTCTTATTATGCAACTCTGCTTTCCCCCACCGCGTATGCCACCTCCTTCAGTATCCCAGTGCCTCTTTCGTCAAAAGGTACAAATAATTCTTGGTTCTGCTGTTCCCTTTCTCCCTGGGGGTATATTTATAATAAGAGCCAGACTTGCTTGTAAAAAGATGGAGAGGGAAAACTCCTCTGTACAAAGTGCTGCACCTCACCCTGGATCGGGGCACTCTTTTACCAAATGTCTCTGCATCAAACAGATGGTCCCAAAGGAGACCATGCAGCAGATATCCAGGGACAACATAAACAGCAGATCCATGCACTGGAAGTCCAAATTATTTTACATGGTGACACCTTCCTTACCAGGTCAATAGTTATGCCCCTTAGCACTTGGCTGCCCATTTCTAGGTCAGTAAAGAGAAAATAATCAGATGAATATTAATTGCTGTCCTTCAGCTTTACCAGAAGCTCTCCTGATACTCTTCTCCCAGGGAAATTTAAGGTATGAGACTGCCAGTGTGCAGCTCTGCCAGTCTCCCAAGGCATGGGCAGGACCATGCCAGGGATGAGGCTGTCACTTCACTGGACAGTACATCCTCTTTCCAGATACAAGTAGTTACTGGCATGTCAGGAGACCTAGGAACAGGTTTTCTTCTCCCAGGCTCCCTACTACCAAGCAGGCATGATGACCCATCCTACCCCCACATCTTTGAAGGTGGTTTCAGTGAATATGTTATTCACCTAATACTGTGCCCATTTTCACAATAGGAAGCCTCCCTGGTCTGGGATACAGCACTGAATTACAAACCCCAAGCTGCTGTATTTGCACAGCTGAAGACACTCCAGGGAAATCACATCTTTGAGCTAAAACCCCAACACATTTGCTGTCACAATGGCAGAGCAGTTTTTTAAAGTTCGTTATAACACGACAAGTCAGTCATCAGCAACAGCACCCTGACAAAATACTGCAATTTACAGTGCTGCTAGTTCAGGGGAACTATTATTTTTTTAAAGATTGACTGATGTTTTCTGAATTGTGCTAGAATATGAGGTTTTCTTTCCACAAACAGCATGGGGTAGGAATAGGAGAGAGATGCATTTCTTTTAAGCAACACAGAGACTAGTGTTTGGTAAGTCAAAAGATCATGTGTGTAACTTTTGATTTATTAAACTATTGCACCTGAATGACCTGGTGTAAGGGCAGGCTGTGGTTCTTCAGCCATTTTGGCAGCAGATGGTTGCTGAGTTCACTTGGCTAGACAATAGCCATCAAGTTGTTTCATCACAAACATGCCTATGTTTGTATTTCCATATTTAAGTGGACTGCAATACACAGCACAGAGGTGGAAAAGAGCCTGGTATCCTCTGTTTAAAGGATAGACCCATATGTAGTGCACAACAGTGCTGAAAGGAGAGGTGGAGGATGCAGGCAGAGATTTCCTGGCTTGTAATTCACTGATATATGCTGATAGGGCTGAGCATTAAAACCCTTCTTCACAAATACACTTCACTTCCAAGTCTGGGTTTTAGCTATCAGCTAAAGAAAACTTTAGGTAAGTCAGACACCACCTTTTCGTCCTCCAAGAAAGTATATTTAAACCCTTCCATTTCAAACAGAAAAACAAGCTTTTGGCAAATAGAATCCTGTCAGCATGGCCTTCCTAGTATGAAAGACAAGGCTGAAAGCTTGGCATAGATAAATCTCTCCAAAACCTGAAGGTATACTTACAATGGATGAGCCATCACACCAAATTCCAGATCACTTTCTTTTCAGCAAAGTAACACTGCAGCTGAAGTAGTCCATCTTAGTTACCCATGCTGCTGTAGCAGCTACCTCCCTCTGGTAAATCAGGTTATTGGAGAGTAACAGGGTACCAATTTTATTTTGACAGTTGAGTACCAGCTGTGTAAAGGACTTGACACTAAATGTGCACCCAAACACTGAAGGATAGTATTTCCTAAGCATCTTTCAGGAACTGAATTTATATCAGTGCTACAGCACCACAAACTTTGCTGCAATAAAAAGAGGATTTCTGAGACAGACTGCTCAAGTCTGAGCTTCCAAAGATGAAGGGTTTGGAGGAAGGTGACCAAATTACGAACATCTACCCAGTCTACATCACCTCTTTACTGAGGAAAGATACACAAAAACCTGAAAAGCTCCTGTTAATCAGATGTTTTGGTTTGTGACTGATGAAATGCAGCATCTGCAGGCAGAAACCCTGGTGTAGACCATTGGTGACTCTGGGTGGCACTCGTCACTGCCTCAGCTTGCATCACCTGACAAACACACTGATCAGCAGCCACTCAGAGTTCCCTGAAAGAAGGAAAACAGGAAGGGGACAAAAGGAGAAAGCAAGTTCTCACCTGTTAGCAGTGCCAAAATCATTCACATGCAGCAGGCTAGGGGAGGGCATGGCTTTGGGTCCTGGTTGCCTGCAGCATGGCACTCTCACCCAGTCAGTTACATACTATGCAAAAAGCTGCCCCTGCAGCTCTCCCACAGATGTTGGTCTCTTCAATATTTTGTCCCCAGTAGCTCATACAGGCCTTGTGGGAAAGGAGAGAGATCTCTGCTTGTTGGAGCCTGGCAGCCAGTTCTTCCTCGGGGAAACGCAACAGCATTGGGGAAGCTGCAGAGGCAGGAGTCACAGCCCTGTAGCTGCTCCTGGCAGCCATTCAATGCGCTCTGGGGGCAGACCCCAGCCTGGGAATTACTTCCCTTTGCACGTATGTTATCCAATATTACACAAAACAGCATTCCATATGCTTCAGGAGAAGGAGTCTCTCTCCAGACAGTTGTATGGAGCCACCTTGGCTTCTGCAGTCAGTGTGGCTTGGAGCTGCCCTCTGAAGCTGGGAGGTGGGCAGCAGGCAGGGGAACCAAGCCCACCAGCCAGGAGCAGTAGTAGTGTGGCAATCACCAGCGCGAGGTGTTCATGACGTGTTAAGCCCTGTACCTCTCCCTTGTCTCTTGCAGCGGTCACCAAAAGACCAGAAGGGTTGGAGCAAACCCCTAAGAGACAGCAAAGGCAGCACACCACCAGGGGTGGAAGCCTATTGCAGGGCATAGATGAGCACTCACAAACCTTCTGGCAGCACCCCTAAGTCCATCGCCACCCCACTGGTTTCCCAGATTGACCTCCAGCCAGCTAGCAGCGCTTCCTTGCCACTGCCTGTGCTAGCCTTTGGCAAAGGGACAGTCAGGCAGGACACAGACAAGCTCTGCACCAGCTGCATTCAGGCACACGCACCCCATGTCTCCTGGCAGAGGGGCCAGTGGCTATTCTGAATCAGTGGGTGGTACAGCTCTCTTCAGTTTGAAGGGGGTGGGGTGGAGTAGAGTTTCTCCAGAGTCACCAGGAGGTATCTGACCATACTGCCATGCAGTAGGGGTGATATGGGCTGGAGGCCCCAGGCATTGAGACACCATGAGAGTGATCTCACCTCCCTCAAGTTCATTGCCCTTTGCATAGCCTCCACTGCTGCGGGCATTCTGGGCGAGCGGGAGTCAGATTCAAATACTCATGGAGTTCAAGATCTGATCCGTTTATTGTACAAACCAGGTACACTTTTATAAGGCACTCTATAAGCGTGTGATAATATGATTGGCTATTCTACAAGCGTATAATAATATGATTGGTTAACAAATGTTTATTGGCAAGATCTCTGTTTCTACTTCTTCAGGCACGTAGGCTCTTTTCTGTTGTTTCCCAGCTCCTCTTATCGCGTCCTGCTGGCCCTGGCCTTGTGCAAGCACCCGCAACCTGTTCCTCCCTCTTCATTCCACTGCTCTGATTGTGCCCTCGTCTTATTTCTTCAGTATTTTTCCACTTGCTTCAAAGTTCAGTATAATCATTCAACACAGCAAAAGCCCCAACACCTCCCCCTTTCTTTTTAAATACAGCATTAATACTGCGTTCCATAGAGCTTTGGAAACATTGTAAAAGACAAGGCACTAAAAGTAACAAAAGAATAACAAACAACAATATACTATGCAAAGCAGAAGCAAAAGCAATATTCATTAGGCCTATTCCTAAAAATAATGCCATCGTTCACATTTACAATGATGTTGTATTATATGATATTCAAAACTTTTTCTGATAATGCGAACCCAGAAGATGAGTTCGTTTCGATGTTCTGCTAAAAATATCTGTTCGAAGGCTTCATAAGATTGTAAGGCCTCGTTTATACCTGAAAAAGTAGGGGCATGTGTCCCAGTAAGAAGGGAAAAACCGCCGGAACCAAAACGTAGGAAAACCTTCCGCCTATATGCTCCAACCCTTTTACAATATCCACAATATAGAGTAACTGTTGAATTACAAGAAGTAGCACATATAGGACAAGAATTTTCTGTTTCTATCGGTCCTTGCCCAAAAAGATCCTGCAACGCACGCACAATACGGTCACAGTGTAACAAAGACAATTCACCGGAGGGTAATTGACATTGTATCTCCCGAGGTAACTGCTGCAAGATGGGCAGAATAATGTATGTTAACTTATCTACAAGCCGCTTTTCTTCATTTGGTCGTGGCGGTCGGAATAACCTTTCTTGATGCTGTGCCCACTGAGCCCACTGATCCCTCCTGTTCATTTAGGAGTCAATCCTGTCGTAGTCACCCTGCTCTTTCTTTTCAGTGGGTCGGTTTTCAATCCACGGGCGAACCCATTTTGCTGGAATCCACTTGGTCACTGCCCCTGTGGAGATACATGCATAACCCCGACCCCACGTTAATAAATTATGAGGCCCTGACCAACAATTTGAGACAGGGTCAAATACCTGGACAGCTATGTCACGATTCGAAAAATCGTTGGGATTGTTAGAAAAGTGATAGAAAATCGGCTGTTCGGTACGTTCCGTTCTGGGATTCAACCAGTTCAGTACATAGCATGCTTTTGCCACTATTACATGAGGACTCCTCTCCCCCTCTTTTCGAAAAACAGACAGGTAATGTTTCAATGATTGATGGGCACGTTCAATAATTGCCTGACCACCAGAATTATTCGGAATTCCGGTAACGTGCTTCACCTGCCATTGCAGCAAAAAGGTCTTTATTCTGGCACTAAGATATGCAGGGGCATTATCTGTTTTTACCATATCTGGGTGGCCCAGCACAGCCATGGCTGACATCCAATGTTGGACATGGACATATTTAAGTATGACAGTCCTAGCGTCTTGACGAGACAGACCAAACTGTTTTTGGAGAGACCGGGCAGATTGGTGAAAAAAGGCATGTGACTCTGTTGCTTGTTTTAGAGGAGAATTTTGTAATACTGGGGATGCCACCTGAGTGTCTATATAAGCATTACCTTCTGATAAGACACCAGGTAAATCCAGATGACTTCTGATATGCGTAATCCACCAAGGGAATTGTCTAAAATTTATTTCATTCCACATCTGAATAACTAGGGCTATAAGTCTGTCATTCGTAACCAATCCAAAGGTATGCAGACTCTATATAAGTTCCTGTTCTTTTTCAGGGGCTAGTGTGTGAGGGCTGGCTATTAAGAGATCATCCATATAATGATAGGTAATAAGGTTAGGATTATTCTCTCTCCAAGATTGTAGAGCTAAATCCACAAACCACTGACATATTGTTGGGGAGTTTTTCATACCCTGAGGTAGTACAACCCACTCATACCTTTTTGCTGGAGCGGCACGGTTTATAGCTGGCACTGTAAATGCAAATTTTTCACAATCATCCTCATGCAGAGGAATAGTGAAAAAACAATCTTTTAAATCAATAATTAATAGGTCCCAATTTTGTGGTAACATAGTGGGAGAAGGCAGCCCAGGCTGAAGGGCACCCATGTCAACCATTTTTTCATTTATTGCTCTTAAATCATGTAATAATCTCCATTTTCCTGATTTCTTTTGAATTGTAAAAATGGGTGTATTCCATGGGCTAACAGAAGGTCTGATGTGGCCTAAATCCAATTGTTCTTGGACTAATTCTTGAATGTGTTGCAGCTTCTCTTGAGGTAAGGGCCATTGATCAACCCATACGGGAGTTTCTGATTTCCATTTTAATTTTAAGGTTGGGCGAGAGCTGCTATCAATGGCCCCAATCAAAAATCTGTAGAGATTCTCATTCCCCATTGGGAAAGTACATCTCTACCTAACAAGGACAAGGATGTGTATAGGACATAAGGTTTTACCCATGCTTGATGTCCTTCTTGATCCGTGAAAAGAATGAAGTTTTTACTGACCTGTGTCAGACGACTTCCCCCAATGCCTGAAATGGTTGAACCCGCACTATCTAATTCCCACATGGTAGGCCAAACTGAAAAGGGAAGAACAGTAACATCAGCACCAGTATCAATCATCATTGAAACATTAGGAAGATTAACACCTTGTGGACCAGATATCTTAACATTACATTTTGGCCGCTCGGCACCAATAAGTTGACAAAAGGCAATGTTAGGCATACCCGTTGGGCCAAATGCACCTTGACCCCTGTCCTTTTCTCCTTTTTGAGGGACAGTAGCTTGGAATGGAATGAGCTGTGCAATAGTGCTTCCTGCTGGAATATGAACAGGTGGAGAAAAAACTGTTACCATAATTCCAATAGGTCCGGTATAATCGGCATCAATACAACCAGGAAGAACAAAAATCCCCTTTTTTGACGCAGAAGAGCGTCCTATAAGGAGTGCAGATAAACCATAACCCAAAGGACCACTAACTGTAGAAGGAAGTACATGTACCTTTTCATCAGTGATATTTACAGGTTCTGCCACGGCCAAATCGACTCCTGCGCTTCCTCTGGTGGCTGAATACAGCTCGCCGAGGCAGCCATGAATTTTGTTGGGTTCTGGGGATATTTCTTGGCCGCGTCCCTCAGAATGCGGCTGTTCCCGTTTCCCGGAACAAAGAGGGGTGTACCATCTTTTCTAAATTTTGAGCGACAATCGGCCGCTTTATGACCAAATTTTTGACAACGCAAACAATTTCCCTTCAACAGAGACTTTCCTCCTAGATTCTTTTTGCAGTCACGTTTAAAGTGACCTTCCTGTCCACATTGATAACATTTTGGCTTAGAACCGTGGTCCCCTCGGCCTTGTACCTTGTTGTTGTTTAGAGCTACTGCTAGAGCATTGGCATGTATTTTTGCCTTTTCCTCTTCCTCAACCAAAGGAGCCCTTGCGCATGCCTCTATCATTTGAGCGATGGATGCCCCAGGGGGTAAGGATGCTATAAGTTGCTTACAAGTGACATTTGCATAACGCTGCTTGTGCAGCTCCATCACGATAAGGACCTGTACCCATTAAGGCATCTAACGGCGCTAATCGTAAGGGATCTCCTTGTGGCAAATGAATGTTTTCTATAAGTTTCACCTCTAGATACTCCTGCCACTTTGCTAACCAAAGCATGAATGTTGTTGGAGACAGGATAAGCTCCATAACTGCTCTTAGGTCGGCCGGCACCAACTCAGTATACTTAATTAAGGCTGTTACTTGATTTGTCACTAATTTATTATTATGGCCATACTGCATTATAGCTTTTTGAATGCCCTGCACCAATTTCCAATCCAGGGGTTCCCATGTCGGCTGACCCTGTCGCAACACTACAGGGGCAGCTAGTGGGGTAAACGAAAAATCCCCTTCTATGGTAATATTTTCTACCAGGCCCCTGTATCGCCTTCGAGGGTCAAAATTAGGGTCTATAGGTACCGCACGCGCATCTTGTTCAATTTTATCCCCCAGAGCCTCTAACCCCTCAATTATTCCCCAATTTATACAAAGGCCACCACTGATTACAATATTTAATCCATTTCCTTCTATTTTCGGTACCACCATGTCCTACGATATCACTCCAATGTTTTAATATACAACCCAAGGGCGATTTTTCACAGGGCTTACTCCTTCCATTTCCCATTTTACAATTTTAATTACTTTTTCTCCGGTCGCCTTAGCCACCCAAGGTCGGAAACACGGATAGAGCTCCTTGCTCATATTGCACTCAAACGCATGTCTCAAGCACTCTTGCACTCACACTCAGTCAAAATAATTAAGCTATACATTGAAAATCAAAATGCGCATCTCAATCACACCATTCACACTCTCCGGGCAGCCCTCAGTCACACAAGCAGTATGTTATACGGTACCGTGCACTTATGTACAACTTTTAGGAACACTGGCAGTTCACAAAGTATGCATTTCAATGAACAATTGCCAAAAAACAAACAACAAACAAAAAAAAAAAAACCCACATTTTTCCTGGTCTTAAGCAGAGTGTTAAGTTTTCCGCTATTTGCCACGAATTACCAGAATATTATTATTTTTCAACATACATTTCATAACTCCAAGTTTTGAACATGTAACAAGACAACACATAGAACAAACAAGACACAGGGCGCTATTTCAGTTGTTACATTCTAGGAATTCCCCAATTCTTAAGACAACCTAAAGGAAGTTTTTAGCTTCCCCCTTTTTTTTTTTTTTTTTTTTTTTTTTCTCCTCCTGGGGACTGCGCTGCGCACCGGACGTCTCCGTGCGTCTCACCAGCCGCCCCGTTACTAAACATACCGTTTTATCCGCGGATCCAGGGGTTCTCTTCTGCTCCCAGGGGAACAGCTGAGAAGAGGAGGCTCCTCCGAGAAAATCTCCCGGGGCGCGCCTAGGAGCGTCCGCTCCGCAGCTGGTCCCTCAGCCGAGCAGAAATCCTCCTGCCTGGCTCGTCAAAACTGACGTGCGGAATTTGACTCTATAACTCGAAAGTTATAAAGTAGGCATGTTTATTGCGCGCAGATGCACGGGGGATCGCTCCTCCACAAGTGTGCATACCCAAAGTGACAAACCATCCCACATTTATACAATGAAACAAATGAATATTCAATTAACGCCTATACATATTCGTTACCTAAACCCCGCTTCGTATGTTAATTAGCTTATCAGTCCGTTTCCTGGAATGTGGTGGTCTTGCAGGTTTGTAGGTGATTCATGTTCTTGTGACCATCCGATCTTCTCCAGCAAGAAGACTTAGCACTCCCTCCCTCTAGATAGCATTGGAATATCTCTCATCCTTTTCTATTTTTTTTTTTTTTTTTTTTTTTTTTTTTTTAAATAGCCCCTTTTGTTAGAGGAAGAAGGGCAGGCGTCTCCCCAAAACTGTAGTTGTCTCCTCAAAGCTGTGTGCCTATGTGACCAGACACTGCACCCATGACTAGTCACCATACCCACATTCCTTGAGCAAACATATACAATCACAATCAATGTCCATTGTCCCCATTTCACACTATTTCTCCATATCAAAATTACTTTATGTAACTTACAACTTGATTTCAGCATTGCTCCTACCAGGTTTGTCCAAAGTCACACAATCATCTTAAAGTAGCCAGAGGCCATGGTGCATTTTAACACTGGTCAGGAAGTCAGATCTCAACTTTCACCTTTGCAAAGACAAACATGCTTCAAAAAATGCAGTCTGTTATTTAGGAGCTGGTGGAGCTGTGCCGTTCCCACCCCAGCAGTTTTACATCCAGTACTCGCAATTGCCGGTATTAATGTCTGTCTGCCGCTTGCCGTTTGTTCCTTATCAGGACACCAGGGTGGTAATTCATCATCTAATCCCCACGCTATTCGTTCAGCAGTAGTCATTACTGGATAAGCTTTAGATGTATAATCGGGGGGATTTTCACACGGAGGTTGCCCCTCTGGCTGTTCCTCCGACTGAGCAGTAGGATCGCCGGGAGGCCACACTGCAGCTTTAACAGCTGCAGCGACTTGCACCTCGCCGTGTAACTGCGCGGCCATACCCCGTACAGCCCGATACGTGCGAGCCAAAGTCTTTACCCCCTTAGTCCCGACTTGCACAGATTCCCACAAGTCCTCTCCCACTTTCTTCCATGTTTCATTATTATATACATCTTGCGTAGAAGCAAGGAAACCACGGCGGCGACTCCAACATAGCAGATAAATTACTGCCTGCCGTGAGACTGACGTTTCAGTTTTCTCTGCTAATTTCATTAAACTGTCTATGATTGCTTTTTCCACCGCTGATGCAGTGATCCCCATCCTGCTTAAGTTTCCTGACTCACCGGTCAGCCGTGCACGTTCCGCCTTTCTTCGGGCGCCCAGCTCTCTCTCCGCTGGCAGCAGGATCCTCGCCGGCTCCGCAGCTTGTAACACGATCCTTAATGAATCTTCCTGACTCTTCGACCAATCCACACGTCGGGGTCACCAGATGCTGCGGGCATTCTGGGCGAGCGGGAGTCAGATTCAAATACTCATGGAGTTCAAGATCTGATCCGTTTATTGTACAAACCAGGTACACTTTTATAAGGCACTCTATAAGCGTGTGATAATATGATTGGCTATTCTACAAGCGTATAATAATATGATTGGTTAACAAATGTTTATTGGCAAGATCTCTGTTTCTACTTCTTCAGGCACGTAGGCTCTTTTCTGTTGTTTCCCAGCTCCTCTTATCGCGTCCTGCTGGCCCTGGCCTTGTGCAAGCACCCGCAACCTGTTCCTCCCTCTTCATTCCACTGCTCTGATTGTGCCCTCGTCTTATTTCTTCAGTATTTTTCCACTTGCTTCAAAGTTCAGTATAATCATTCAACACAGCAAAAGCCCCAACACTCCACCTTGGCTTTGTCTTTCCCCAAGTGGCAGCTTTCCAACAGAAGAGGCATCCTTGCTCCTATCTGGAAAACATTACACAAGCTGCAGGCAACACTTTGGGAACAGGGGGACCCTCTCCTGCCACTGCCCCCAGTCTGAGCTGTCACTGTCCCCCCCCTGGATCATAGGTACTCTTTCATGTCAGAGTAACCCATACTTACGGCCAGATCCCATCTCTCCCCATCCCACTGTTAAGCACCTTGCATCAGTGCTTGCTTTCCTCCATGCCGCCTGGTGAGGAAGCTAATGCTGCAGAGCTGCCTGTGGTGGAAAGCAAACTCCCATCAACACTAGGTACAGCTTCCCTGCTCTTACTTCTGTCAGTCCCTTGCTTTTTTTACCTCTTAATTCACTGCTGCATTTCCACCCCTCCCAAATAACCCGTAACAAGACTGCAAAACAGATGAGACAGTTTTAATAATGTATATGTTCCCTCACTGTACTCACTGGATGTCCAAAAGTGCTGTTTTAATGAGTCAAATCTGGCTTTCTCCCAATACCTCTGTCTGAGGCCACAGCACAGTCAAACTGAACATCTTTTGAAGGCTGTTTCTAAGATGTGAGAGAAAAGACCCTGTAATGAGGCATGGATCTAGGGTTTGAGGGAAGATGCTTTCCTCAGGCCAGTTTGCCTCAAGACCTCACCCTTTGAGTGCAGAAGCCTCCCATCACCAGTGCACATAGGCAGTTCTTGAAAGGACTGTGGCATTTTCTTTGTGGATATTATTAATAGGACATGGAGAGATCCACATGCTTATGTAGCCACCTTATTCAAATGCTCTGTTCTTGTGCACCAGCTCTATTCAGATGACGTTTCTCCACTGCTTTACATATGCCTTCAGTTCTTACCTTCTCCTTCCCCCAGGTCCTGCCCCAAGTTGCCCATAACAAACTGGAAGGACTAACTTCTCTCAGCTCTATCCAGGCTTTGCACTTTATCGTATAAAATCTAAATTCTATACTGCACCAAAATATTCCTCTAACAAGAATGTTCTCTGATTTAGACAAATGGTACAGGCTACTTCAAAGCTTTTTCTTTAAATTTCAGCCCCTGCTGTTTCCGACATTACTTTGCTACCAGCACAGACGTGCATATCATATTAGTGCTGTGCACACCAATCTTTATGGAGAAAAAAATAAGAACAGCTCCCTTGGCACATGCATGCTTATTTTTGGCTCATTAACTTTAATGGTCATAGTACAGCTGTGACAGGTTGGGGAAGATGGGTAGAATAGGTGATCTTTGTTATTCTCTAGATCGTGTCTAGCCTACACTTATACCTTAAAGTCACAGGCAAGTCCACTTGGAGAAGCCAAATTCAAAGCCTGTTGACAACAGCAAAAGCATTCCCAACCCTCATGCTGTATTTTAACCAGATAATCAGAAGCAAGCCTCCCTGAAGGCTCGCCGTTTGTGTCACTCTTAGCATCCCTTGCCAAGACACACAAATGCCTTTCCACCACACCTCCCCGTGCACATACTAAACACCATGCCTCCATGTCAGTCTTACCCCAGTCATTAACCCCAGCACAGCTGAATATGATGGGGCTCCAAACAGGTACCTGGCTCAACAGGTTTCTGCAGCTCCAGGAGTACCAGGTCATTTCTGAAATGAAAACTAGCAAAGCCATAGTGTGTGGGCACAGCTTGTATAAGCATGGGGTTGTCATCCTTCATATTTGGCAACAAGTATTTTTTTTCCCCAGAACTGTTCTGACTGAGCACTGGGCAAGGAAGAAGGAGAACAAAGACATTTTTCAGTCTTGAAACCCCATAGTTCAGACAACAGGAAGAGTCCGAAGTTCACTTGCAGCATTCGCTGCCAAACAACATTCACGCTTCAAGACTTGCAACCTTACCTCACAGGGACACTTTTGCAAATCCCGGTTGAGGTATCAGTGCTTTTTGTGCAGTGCTGACAGAGAACTTTGATTTGTACCTCCAAAGGTTTGCTGCTGTTATGATTAACACAGGCAGTCCAGAGGAGAGTCAGTCGCTCACCTTCTTGGGAACCAGACCCCAACACAGATGGAGCTTACATTGAAGCTATGGATGTGGGCTGTACGATTAGTTTGATAAAACATTCAAGACCTGTGCCACCATCACGGGTATCTACATACAACAGAGATGAAGGTTCAACAGGAGCATGTGGTACCTCAGCCTGAGGCCAGTAAGTACATAATGGGGGGCCAGAGACACAATACAGGCATCAGCAGTTAATTACCAGTTACATATCAGAGCCCATACTCCATCTCCGCTACCACCATTGCTACCAGCACAGGACGCTATGCAGGAAGGTTTAAGCTGTTGGAGGGCAGCTCTGGATGTGTGTAGACATGGGAAAGAGTAAACTCATCTGTATTTGCCAGGACTGACAAGACAACTTAGAAATTGTCCTGTCTGGAGGCTAGCAGACTCTCAATGCTTTAGGCTGAGAGGACATTGCCCATCTGAAGTTGCAGAGTGCAGCTGTCAAGACCCATTTTTCATCAATTAAGCAGCCTCTGATAAGTGCTGACCCTGTATGACAGGGCCAGGACACCAGGGTTGATCAGCCACTTTCATCTATCCTGGTCTTCCTGCATGGGTCCACCAGCAATTCTGTACTTGTTGCAGGCCCCAGCACAAGGAATGGATCCACCACTGGAAATCCATATTTCTCTGGAATTATTTCCTCATTGCTCGTGAGGACTTTTGGGGGCTTGCTTTTCTGTTTGGGTTTGTTGGGGTTTTTTTTGTTAAAGAAAATTGGTCACAGCTGGGTGAATTGATATGGTCCAACACCAAACAAACGCCAGACTTATTCTGGACAGCGATGTCCACCAAAGGTTCCACAATAGCCCACTGGTGGGACTGAAGCATCTCTGTTAGAGTTGGGAATGCTTTGGTCTAATTTTCCCTTTAAAAGAACAGAAGCTGTCCATACATGCTATACCAAAAAATAAAGACCTCAAATAATACCAGTTGAGGAATGACTTGAATCTTGATGTCACAGATGTGTACAGGCTGGCAACACGTCCTGGGTAAGCAGCTTTCCACAGATTTTTCAGGAAGTCACATTCTGCAGGTGAGAAGCATTTCCTGACCCTTTTATTTTTTTAGTCAAAATGAAGTGTTTCCATTAGAGTAAATCTTCATTTTCCAAAATGAAGTGTTCCCAACCATCTCCAGTAACAGCAAATAAAACAGTGCATAAACAACCTATATCCCGCCACCAGCAACTTTCACTGCTCACAAGAGGTGTTAGCATGAGAAAGTAAAGAAACAAAGCTAGAAGCAAACAGTACTTATTCTCTTCAGAAGTTAGTAATACAAAGGATGAGTCGAGGAGGGGACAAAGTTTAACAGAAAATAGGTCCATTAAAAGTTTGTCACTGGTAGAGCTGGTTTGGGGAAACTTACTGAGAATTTCAAGGGCTGAGGTACAACACATCCCACTATTTCTCCTCTTTGGGTGGCACCCTGGATCACACCATGGGAACCTAGTCTTTTTATAATAGGGCCCCTCTATCCCTTCTGCGTGCCCCAGGAAAAGGCACAACCCTCTAGCAAGAGCAGCCAAGCTCTTAAGCAAAAGTTAGCCCAGATGGATTAAACTGGCTTCTGCTTCCTGTTTACAGTGTCAGATTCCAGATAATGGTTATTAATTAATCAGAGGTCATTTACATGCTGAGACCAATTGTTCCGCCCAATAAGCATCTGTTTTAAGCAAAAGCCAGTCAACTATTAAATAAACAGTCATTCCTCAGGAGCATTTGGCTCGGTGACAGCGTGAACTGCAGAGATAGGAGGACTACCACCTAGCATGAAGTGCCTGGGCTGAACACTAAACTAACTTACTGCAGCATTGGGTACAGCGGAGCACAGGAGAATATCCTGAAGTGATGTTAAACAATAGCTTTAGGGAAAGCACATTCAGCAAAAAAGCTTTACAAATGTCCCTGCCTGTAACCTTTGATACTATTTTAACAACAGGATTGCTTTTTGGTATAGGCAAGAAAAGACCCAGAGACTTACTTACATTGGCTGCTGCTTCCAGCTCACTTTGTGTTGGCTGGTGGTACAACACCTCAAGAAGGATTTTGAAGCCTCCGTATCCCACAGATTCATCGGTTTTGAAATGCAGGGTCAGGAAGCTGCTGCTGCAGAACTGTTCCAGCACAAGCAAACTATCAGGCTGCAACAAGGCTTTACTACCAGTCAGATTCTACTCTCCATGGGGTTTCTCCTTCCTCCTGAGACCAGACCACACTGCTCCTCCTCTATCCAACCACCTCTCCCACCATCCTCAGGGCTATTTAACTACTTAGCAGGAACAAGCTACAGCTGCACATCGTCCATGTCAACCAACCCACTGCCTTCGAGGCAAGGCCACAGCTGCATGTTATCAATGCTAATCAACCCCCTGCTTCATTTCTCTACAGAGAACATGCTAAAAGACTTATCTGGCCAACTACGTTCGCTGGCTGGGGGAAGAAAAAAAATGCTGCAGTTGTAGTCATTGCCAAGTAGTTTGAGACGCAGCCCCTGAATTTATTACCAGAGACAGATTTTTTAATCCAAGCCATTTGATACTGAAAAATATTAGTGGATGTCAAGATTTCTCTGAGGTCTTTCAAGGGCTATCTCTCTAGTGGCCTATGCAATATCGCTCCCTACCCCAGGCTGAAAAGGTGAAGCCTTGTGCAATGGCCAAACTGATCTTGTGCTCTGCATGAGCACCTCACTCATACTTCAGTGAGACTACCCCAGTAACCAGTTCTCTTGTCTACATACATGGGAGGAGGAAGCGGGTAGGCAGTAACAGAACTAGGAAGGCATGAAGCCATTCCAGTGAACATTTCTGTACCCAAAGATCCTGCTGTCTGTGTGGCACAAGGCAACCGTGATGCTCACAGCAGCATCTGCTCAAACTCTTTCAGACACAGAGCAAGGTAAGCGCCAAGATACAAAGGTTAAGGATAAAAGGTTTTAAAAGAAGGACTAATAGAAATATCCTCTCAGATACAGCCGTGATGCTGGGAGTCAAGAGCTGCTGAGTCCAGGCCAGTTCCACTGAAGCAGCCCTGGGTGACCATAGCTGCTCTCAGCGGCTCTCAGGCAGCCTGCTGCCACTTGGCCCTGCTGTGCACCGTGCAGCACTCATCAGTGTTGCCTTCCTCCCTGCCTCCACCCCCACAACTGAAGGGAATTTGGTCACCTTCCTTCAATAAAAGGGGTCAGAAAAGGAAGACAGTAAATTAACATGTAGTTCAGCCTACCCAGATGCCATGAAGAGAGACGTAGTCCATTGTAAATTCTCAGTCAGTCTTTACTTTGGGGATGACAGGGCGCTGGAACAGGCTGCCCAGAGAGGCTGTGGAGGCTCCTTCTCTGGAGACGTTCAAAACCCACCTGGACGCAATCCTGTGCATCCTGCTTTAGGGGATCCTGCTTTAGCAGGGGGTTGGGCTAGATCTCCAGAGGTCCCTTCCAACCCTGACCTTTCTGTGATTCTGTGAAACAATCCCTCACATCCTCAATCACAAAGTCCTCAAGCACAGCCTTCAGCTTACTTCCTGAAGTAGAATAAGTTGTCCAAGTGCAGTTCAGCACATCAGAGTAAATGCCAGAATAACTGGGAGATGTTATTTCAGTGGCTCCAACTGGAATTAGAGCAAAGCCTGGGCACTCTTAAAAGAAAAAGGTAAAACAATATCACATCACAAAGAAAAATACTGCTTCTGCATGAATTTCCTTAAGCACGCCTTATTAATATTGGAGAAAGCAGAGTTCTTCATGTTGGGTTTTAAGTGCTGCTGGTTAAAGTGAAAATTTGCATGGGTTCAAAGCACAGGTTCTACATGTCACTTACACAGAGAACTGCTCCACCAGGAAAAGGGCTTTAGGCCTGGGAAACGATTTGAACTCTGAAGAGTGATCTAGGGGTCAGACATTGAGACGCTGTGTACAGGATCACTTGCATTAACCTTTCCTAATGAGTCAAACTCAAACTTAAAAACTCTTTATCACTCCTAAAGTGTTTGTGTAGATGTTTCTTTTGCTTGCATTTATAGTTGCTGATCAAAATACAGAATGCCATGTTGTAGGCATGTTAGCATTTTATCACATGCTTTTGTGGAATAGTCTGCATTGTTTTCAGGAGCTCCATAAATAAAACTGTCTACCCTCATACCTCAGTTTACTGGGATGAAAGGAGAGCAGGGCTAACAGCATACTTCTTGGGGTGATGAGAGGACACTAAACCTGCTGGAAACATGAAAGGTGTAGAAGCTTGATGAGGCTTTTAAAATCCCACCTTGAGGGTCCCTCTGGCTGAACAGCTGGGAACATGCTTCAGGGAGGCTGGTCAACCCGGCTGAAGTTCAAATCCTCATACAAAATGCAGAGAAAAGTTCAAGGGTCTTGGATCCAATGTATTTGAGATTGCTAGAATTAGCTATGGTTTGGGTCTTTTTGGTGGGATTTAGTTTTGGTTTCCTTCAAGTAGTCCTGCTTTCCTCCAAGCATACATTGTAGCTCTGGCACCAGGAATTGAAAGTGAATGCAGCAGAACAGGGATGTGCTGAATGAAGAAAGTACATGTAGTACCGACATGGCTAATGTCGCTGGTGACACTCTCACACCCAAATATTCACACTTACCCGTCCCAAGCCACAAATACAGAACATGCATCAAGGGAGGTGGGGGCCCTTTTTTTTTTTAAAAAAAAAAAAAAAAAAAAAGGCTTTTCACTCCTTCCCTCTCACCAGCCTTATAGAAATTTACAACCAGTCTTACCTCTGTCAGCAGCCTTCATGTTTCCAGGTTCCAGACCTGAAAGGAAAGCACTGCCTTACCTGAGGCACACAAATGGAGAGGAGGTTACAGGGCTATTCTGGGAAGGGGAGCCTGAGCCAAGAGGAGTTTCCAGCCAGGCTGCGGGTGAATGGAAAAGGCATCTCCTAGTTTTCAGAGCCAGGGCTTGAAGTGCATCTTGGAAATGTGTGTGTGTGCACATGAAAAAGCAGACAAATCTCTGTTGACGGATGGTGCTGTAAGTCTGATGAATTTTAATATGAGACATTTAATTGCTGCAATTTACTTCTGAAGCTCAGCACACTTGCCTGATAGATAGACAATCAGATGTGCTCATTCACACAGCAGTGAGGAGCACAGGTAAGACAGGAAAAAAGGGAGTGGGGGAAGGAGATTAGATGCATGGCTTGCTTCCGTGATAGTCAGCCTGAATTCGTCTCTCCAGCTCCAAGTTTCTTTGATATGAGGCATCAAAGTACTAATGTGCTTAATGGTGACAGGGCAGTGCTATTCACAGAGGAAACTGTCCATCCAGGTCACCAGCAGTATCCCAGCCTGGGAAGCAAGAAAACAAGGGAGGTTTCCTTTGGTCTTTCAGCTTAGAGCCCAATTAACTGTGTAGCTCCCTGGGCATGTAACAGAGGTGAGGTTTGTGGGGGGACCGGTGGTAACAACAGCACCCGACAACAGTATGGCCTGCTAGATGAAGAAGCAGAAAAGTGATTATAGAAGTAATAACAGACTGATCATGGTGACAGGGGATACAGTTTTTGCAAAACAGAATAGAAAGGGCCATATAGTAAGCAACAACTAAGTTAGTATCTCCTTTTTACCTGTTTATAGTAGGGAATAGGCACAGTAATTAAATCACTACTTATGCATTTAGTCATCAGCATTCAAGATCACTAGTAGATCTCTTATTCTTAATGGCCGTCCATTTTCAGAACACATAGATTTATTTATTTTTTAATCTAACAGCCATGCTTTAGGCTCTACTTCTCCACTCCCAACCTAAAATTACCACATGATGCTTCCTGAGTAGAGTAAGTCAAGAGAAAGCCTTTCATGGCTGTCTCAGCTCTGGAAGGGAAGGTCACCACCACCACTGAACCTCAAGGTTTTATAGGATAGAGGGAAGCACCACCACAGAAGTGGCCTGCAAAATAGACCAGAAGGGGACATGAGCCTTCCACTTTCCCCTTTTTCTCTTGAGGGCTGTAAAGCATAGTCTTTCAAAATGCAGTGTCAGAAAAGATTACCCTTTCTAAAAGCTTCTTAACACAAAATTCTGATTCACAGCTTTGAATTCATACATTAGGCTACAGGCATGGCCAGAAGATAACTTGCTATACTTATAACCAGAATGGGGCCTTCTTCAAAAAGATAAATAAAGACCCCCATTATAACCACTAAAAATCACCAGTGGCAAGTGCCCACTGCCTGGACTGCTCTGGTAGGCAGCCTCCACCTCAGGCTTCTTTGTGGAAGACATTGTGCAATGCTCACAAGACTGCAGGACATCCATATTCCCCGGGGAATAAGACACGTAGAGTCTCACATAACTGAAACCTGGCACTGAAGAACTTTGTATCCATAAGTGCTTTATGCAGTTTAGAACAGTTTAAGTTTCTAGTCTATGTTTTCTTTTCCACATACAGAGACACTTGCACAGCCTCACTTCCCCAGCAATATCGTACATAACCAAGCCAATAGCTCCTTAGTCAGGGTGGGTAGGTACCTCTCCTTGCTTAGCAGGGCAGTAGGAAAAGCTTCCCTTCCCTTGGCTCCATCATTGACCTGCTGCCTTGTGTTTGGCACACAGCTTCAGACACACACAGCAAGTGTGGTCGTGCTGCAAGTTCAAGCCTGGGAAAGAGCAATCTAGACAGACCTACATTGTTCCAAGGCACAACCATGCCACAATTAGGACCTCATATCCAATAGGTTTGATTATAAAAGTATTTCTAGGAAGGGAAAGATACTGAGCTAGCTGCAGTAGCTCCAAGTATTATCAGAGATCTCTCCTGGAGTGTGGGAGCATGCCATGTAAAACTCCCTCATCTGCCTGCAAAAGAAACTTAGTTCAGCTGCTCTGTTTCTCTCACCCCAGCATTAAGGTGAGTTCTCTCTCATCTATTAACTCTTCGGTTAGTCCAAATCCTTCATATATCATCAGCTGGCCATGACAATTAGAAAGATTTCTTTCAGTCCAGAAGTCCAGGACTTCAAGCAGAATAATGGGTTTT
Organism: Falco naumanni; assembly: GCF_017639655.2. NCBI lineage: Eukaryota > Metazoa > Chordata > Aves > Falconiformes > Falconidae > Falco > Falco naumanni. Next base: position 25,273,618 of record NC_054058.1, read on the forward strand.
AATGGGGTTACAATTCTCTAGTGGCAGCTGCAGCAAAAAGCAAAGAACAAAGTGACAATGCCAGCATATTCTACAGCTGGCTCTTATTTCCGAGGGATAGCTATTTGAGCAAAGGCAAAAAGGAGTATAATGCCTATTAAAAAGAGAAAAGAAAAAAGTAAAATAAAAGATGGCATACTGGTCCAAACCTATTTCAGTCATAATATTCATTACTTCTGAAGTTAAGTTTTCAAACACTTCAGAAGTCTATGCTATTGCCATGTGAATGGAAAGTTATCTCTTACCCTAACTAAGTACGATAAGGGAGGAAGAAAAGGAAACAGACGAAAGTGCGAAAAGATGTTTAGTGACATAGTTTAACACCACCATTGTTAACCCCTCCATCACACTACATTCAGGCCTCTGACATGCTTTGCCCAGAGGTGTCAGATTTGTCTGCTTTTTGCTGGAAAGAAGGTATTGGTATCCCCCAGCTTTCCTAATTTTCTTTGAGGAACTTGCCTTGTTTTCTAACAGGCACTGAAGTACCTATAGATTCATTAAAAACCACAGCTTAGATATGTGCAGATTTTCATGCAGGAGTTACAAAAGCCAGAAGAACTCGGGTGCTCACCTGGTGGCATTTGTCTCTCTTATAGGATATCCCAGTGACTGGATCATTCCTTCCCAATCTGTAAGGATGACATCTGTGCATTGTGATGACTCCAAGCTCATCTCCTTGGGATTTTTTTGGGCATTGCCAGGTTTTTGTCCTGGAAAGAGTAAGAATGTAGAGCATTAAATTCAGCTTTAATACTAAGTTTTAAAGAGACTTTCACCAGGGACTAGAGCAATTCCTATATAACATGTCACCCCCACGGAAAAGTATGGATCATGGGTGAGAACCAATCTGCAGAGCAGAACCTTGAAATACTCATTTTAAAAGTTCATCTGGGAAAAGATGTGTTCATTTAGAAGACAAACCAACCAGGAAAGCTGCTACATTCCTATTCTACCAGGCCAGACCTTGTTCATCATAATCCTACAAAACTCAAACTCACCTTAGCCTTGTTTCAAGCTTCAGCTTTTTGCATATCAGTCAGTTTTATCCAGGCTAGAACATCTGAGAGCTCTGTTTTTTCACATGTTTGGAGAACATTTGTATGTAAAGTTCCAGAAAGCTCATAAAGACATCTTGAAAACAAGTACATTCTTGAAGGTTCAGTCAAACAAGTCAGTTCATCTTTAGAGAGAAGTGGTTGCACAGCTTGACTGTACCTTGGACCCTGAGCATCAAGTATTCAATGCTGAAAGCTACAGAGCCAATGGAGCAGAACATCATCTTCATTGCAAGTCCGGGCCTCTGGAGACTGCACAGTACCACATAGCCCAGCTAGAAGCAGATCCAAGCACCACCACTGTAAAAACACCATTTGAGAAATCTAGGCAAAAGCGATACAAGTTACTCTGTGGAAAAGCAGAGAAGTGAGGAACTATTCACGTTTGAGAGATGTTCAATGCCAGCAACGGGGCTGCTAGGCAGTCACCTCCTGATGAGGGAGCAGGGAGCACCTCCAGTCCCTGTCCTTCAAGAAGTGTCCTACTGCTGGCCAGCAAGGACTTGCTCAGTTCATTGCACAGTGTCATGTGTCCCGAGTCTACCTGTGAGTCTAGCCTTTTTTTTTTTTTTTTTTTTTTTGCTTTATCTGCCCTGAAAACTCACTAGACTACTTAAGGGTTCATTCATGGACTTAAACAGAAAATGGGACAGGACAGGGAATTTTTGCCATTACTCCATCTCCACTGATAGGTACTTCCAGTTGTTAAGCGTGCTAAATTATTTTCAGGTTACTTTCTGGTTCTCTGAATTTTCTAGCCTTTTTCTCTCTTGTCATAACATCATCCTGAAGTTCTAGCTCATGCTGACATGAAAGCCGAAGTCTATGTTTTAAGTTCCTCAGAAGAAGTAATTTGGTTTAGAGACAGGCACTCACTGACTTCTATTGTTCACTGGCTCTAGAGAAGGAGGAGGGAGGAGGAATACAGGCTGTTTCAATATGTTGGCATATAAATAGACATAGGAATCTAGTTTAATATACCCAACCTTGAAAAACTGCCAGCCGTAACAAATGCTATTACATCGCAGTGAGTCTGTGTGCTGGAGAACGCTCCAGGGAGCTATCTATTAGACTCTCATTCAGGGAAAAGTTTGACTGATGGTCCCATTTCTGATATAATTTTCCTCTGTCCTGCATGTAAATAGTTATGATAGCTAAACTGTTATTCTCAGCTGTAATAGATATACTTTTAGATTTTTTTTTGTGTGCTCTTATGAATAAGTTCTTGATGAAAGATAGCTGTGAAGTGCTCTAAGAACTCCTTAGCACATCCCCTATCTTTCTCCTCTCCTTCCACTCCCAACTCAGAGTTAACTGATATGCTAAACTTTAGATTTGGTGGGTAGAGTTTTTTCCTTGATGAAAAAAAAAAATATTCCTAGCATGTTCCATTACCATAAATGTTTTAATCTGGAAGCGTTACTACTGTATTTGGTACCAAAGGGTGTTCTTGTTCAAGTGTCAGGAAAAAACCAGCTTATTCCCTTTATATGAGAGCTATGATGATCATGCCCATAGCCCTCATCTACACCCAGACAGAAGTTAAATGGGGCCTCTTCTCTAGAGCATTAGCCATCACCACTGGTGTGATGTATGAGGATAAGGGTCTACACAGAATGGCTATTATCCAAAAACTTGCTCCAGAGGCATCACTTACTTTTGAAAATATTTGGAGAACGCATTCACTAGAATTCACCCACAGGACTCCCAAAAGCCGATGGTGGATTTCTCCACCACACTTTTTCTGCCAGGATATCAGTGTGGATACCTACCCAGGAGAAATGCTTCTGCATAACTAGTTTATAACATCTGTAATCACAGTAAACATATACAGAGGCAGAATATAGGGGGATGAGGGAGGGAAAGAAAAAAAAACGACCCACAATGAAGAGCTGGGAGGGGGTGCTGGGGGAAGGAACATCTTCACAGGTAAGAGATCCTTCAGCACATCCAATAAAATCTGTGCGAGATCCAGCCTTCATGAGTTTTCCCCCCTTCCTTTCCTATTACTTCCCCCTTCCCATTTACATTTTGTGCCAACAAGTACTAATTAATCGCTTTTGCTTTCAAGTTGCTGTCTGATACTTCCCTTTGATATCCCTACTCCTTACCTTGCAAAAACTAGTGACTAAGTGTTCCTTTAGTTACCTTTCTGTGTCATTTATAGCAGTCTGTGAGGACATTGCACTTCTCCAAGATCTTTTCCAGCCTGTTGAGCCTGTTTAGTCTCTCCCTGTAGAGCACCAGATGGACTCCTGGGTACCTGTCATGCCTCTCTGTACTTCTAAATCCTTTTCAGAAGGAGTATGTGCAGGAGGGGGAAGAAGTAAATCAAATCCACACACGGTATGAAAAAAATTGGTTCCTCAGGTTTGTACAGTAAAGCATTCTTTACCCCTTCAGACACCGACACCCTGTTTTCTATTTTTCATGGCTATGAACCTGCTCCTGTGACCCTACAATATTTCATTGATAGTACCTAAATTAAAGCCCATCGCTTGGGTACATAAAGGCATGTCTTCTGTCCCAAGACTTCATTTCAGTGAAGGTAGAACCTCATTTTCTTTATACATAAAAATGTTTATATACTACACATCTTGTACAGCAGACAAGAAAGTTGGCATTTGACTTGCTGTTTTGAACAGATGTGGGTGTTACTGCCCTGCATCTTACCTCTTCCACTTCTTCCCCTTCCTTCTTTTCCCCTACTCTGTGTACAGAGCCTTCACAACAGTAAATGAAAAGCATTCCTCCGTGCGTTTTGCAATGGAGTTATCTTGATGTGCTCCTGCTCCCTGTCACACTGCACTCCCAGCTAGATTCTGCTTAACCGCAGTGTGCAGTGCCCATGAAGACATATAGGCCTCTAGAAACTTAAACTTTCCAGTAAAAAAAAAAATAAAGCTCTCGCTTTCATTTTAATTTAGCTTTCTTTTAATTCTTTTATTGGATTTAATTGGATTGTGTTCATCTACACTAGTGTCTCAGTGCCTGGATTGCACCTCAGCAGGGTCAAAGAAGGAATAGCGTAGCCACCCGCATAGAATATAATATATTTTCTGGTATAAAGTGTCACACCCCTTTTTCCCAGACGCTGATGCTTCCCTTTCATTCGTTCTACCTCCAAGAGGCAAATAATATGTACCATCATTGCATCTCATGCCGTTGCCTCAAGGGTATGGAGGAAGGGGGGCTGACTTCGAAGAAGAAACTGCCGATACAGGAAGTCACGAGCCACTTACACAGGCAACTGCCCATGAGGGTTTGCCCAAATGCCACAGCTTATTTCTATATAGTCTCTTTTGCCATTCTCTCGTGGCTGAAGAGGGCTGTTCTGCTGGGTGAATGCAGCACACTGATGTGTGGCAGGTGAAGTTAAACTCCAGAGCCCAGGCTGTAAGCTTGGCTGAAGACTTTAATTCCCGTGTCAGAGTCACGCAAGGGGCTGGAAACCCTTTCTGAAACTGGCTCAAGTGAGAAATTTCTAGGGCTGAGTGTCCTCAGCTGGATTGTTTGTTGTTACCTAGCACTTTTCCTCTCTGTCTCTCCTCATAAATCCCAAGAAACTCCTCTTGGCAGTTCAACAATGATGTTATTGACAGTTGCTTTACTGTAATATTTGCCATGCCCTTCAGAAACAATTGGAGTATCCAAGAGCACTCTGCTTCCCACATATCCTGACAAGGAAGGAACAGAGATAAGCCCCCAGGGCTCTTCTAACTCCACTGCTGATGCACATTCTGTGGATAAATGTGCACTTCAGTGATAAAAGCATTAAGAAAAGACAGTAAGAGCTTTCTAAAAAACCTGCCAGTTCTGCCCATGATTGAAGGTAGTCTAGCAGGTCAATAAAGTTAGTGAGAAGTAGTTTTCCAATATTTAGTTTTCTTTTTCTTTTCAAAACTGCTCCCCTGCCCCACCCCAGTATTACTGGACTTGCTGGAAGTCTGAATACTCTGATATCACTGGCAAAAGCACAGCTGCTGCAGCCACTGGAAAGGGCAAAATATATTGGTTTGATAAAAAGCTTAACCCTGCATAGGGCAGATGTATCAGAGTGCAAGCTGGTAACAGCCTGCAAGTTCTCAAAATGTACATGGTCAGAAGGCAGCCCTGTCGCCTTAGCCTCAGAGAGCCAGGCAGCACAAAGGAGTGAGCTGCCAGGCCTTAGAGGAAAGCAGACTTGCTTGCAAATCTGCTCTGAGCTGATCAATGCCTGGAAAACAGATAAACAGATACCAGGCTGCTCAAGTACCTGGGCTAACAGGCCTAACCAACCTCAAATGTAATTATGAAATGTAATTATTTTTTTTAATTGATCATGTGACCAGCCCTTGCCAGGAGTTACGAAATACTATGCTTTTTTCAATGCACACTGTGTTTCTGCAGAAACACAGGAGGAGAGCAGGCTCAGCCTGTGGCTGCATGCACACACAGCGCAGTCAGATTCAACCCTTGTTAAATAAGAAACCATATCAACAGGGAAATATTTGGAAGCATCTGAGTGTTATAACAGAGTAGGAGGAGAGAAAACAAGATCACTAATGAGAACTGTATGTCCCTTTAGTACCAAGCATAATAGGGTTGTTTTGCCTCCCCAGGCAGCGATTTTTAAAGTCATACCCTCTGTAGAACAGCTTAAATTAAGTGTGCTTGCTCCCACACCAAAGTTTATGAGCTTCCTGCTCAAATTGGATGCTGACACCATGCCGTGTCACTGCATACCTGAATGGGATGCTGAGAGCAGAGGGTGGGGAAAGCTGGGCCCTTCCTCTGGGTAGAAATCTTTCAAATCCAGAGGCGAGATGAGGAACATTTGCCTCCTGAGGAAGGTGCTGCGGTGTGAACAGCACTGCTTGTTAGAAGGCACACACAGGCAGGCATGACTTGGCTTAACCCACAGTGGAAGAGAGTTTGGCCAAGCTGAGCTATGGGGAGGGTACCCTTCATCCAGGAGGCTGGTCTTAAAAAAAAAAAACAAACCTCTTTCACCACAGTCTAGGTTGAAAAGCAATGAGTTTATCACACAGCTTTGCACAAGGGCAGGGCGAGGGCTTCTGCAGGTACTCAGCACTGCTGGAGGACACGGGCCATGTCCTTGCACCAGGCGACAGGGAATGGCACTGCAGTGTGGGTGCAGCGCTCTGGAAGGGGTAACATCCAGCAGGCTGAGCCACAGGAGCTTGCCTGTAGGTTCATTTTTTGAATATATTTTGAAAAAATAATTTTTGCATTCAGGGTAGTACCTCAATTCTGGTCATTACAGTGCCATGCGCTTGCCATGACTTTGAGCTCACCCAGCTATGAGATGCTCAGCTGAGACGAGCCCACTCCAGTGTGGGCCAGAGCTTCAAGTGTGTTTCCAGTTCCTGCTAAGCAGCCCTGGAGCTGCTGTGCGACTGATGCCCCACAGTTGGCTGTGCTGCACTTGCCTGAGGAGAGAAATCATCCCACCTCCTGTTGCTTATCACTTTGGAGGACCTATTTTCATCTCAGTGGTGTGATGTTGTGGAGCACCAACAAGGATGCCAATGAGGAGGAAAGCACACGCTGCATGCCAACAGCCTGGCTACAGCACAAGTCTGCAAGCAGAGCCGGTAGCACGTCCTCTCCTGAACAGATTGCTTTTTAAAACCGTGAGCAACAGCATTCTCTAATTTGTTGCCAGAGCTAGTGTCACCCAATAACTCGGGGGTACTTCAGCCTTTTCATCATTCTTCCTTCAATACTGTCACAGCATTAGATGTGGAGAAACGTTTAAATGCTTAATAGGAAGGAGGCGGCACATCACTAAGACAGGGTTGTTTGTTGTGCATTATAAAGCAGCAGCAAGCTGACAATGTCTCACCCAAGACCACAGCCCTGTTTAAGCAAACTACATGCATAAGAGATTTAGTAATTCTCTGCACCTTGAGAAACTCAGTCCAAATCACTGAAGATAAACCCACCCCCCCACACACACCTCAATTCCAAGGATGGTAAGGGAGAGAGAGAGAGCAGAGTAAGCAACATACCCAAGTGCACAGGAAACCTGCAGCATCAGTGTTAATGCAGCCTTGCTCCTCTACCTGAGCCCACTGCTTCTAGCTATGAGAGGGTCTTCCTTCCCTTGGCTTTGCTCACCAGCTTCCCTTCCCCTCCTCTCCTTGCATACATACACACACACCATCTTCCCAGGACAAAATCCAGAGAGCTGTGTCCACTTACACTGAGATGTTAGGAGACTCAAACTTGTTACTGGGCACTACCCAGAGCTGCTCGTGAACTGAACCAGCTCCACCACCTCCTGCAAACCGAGTGCTGCAGCCTCTGGCACACGACAGCTCCACGCAGCTCTGCAGTCACCCTATGTGCACGCCTCCCCCATTAGCTTTGTGGGCAGCTTCGCTGGCTGCTTCTGTGCCGAGGTCTCCAGTGCACTGCCGCTTCCCTGCAGCACTCTCTGTTCAGCATCTGAGGAGAGGCACAGCATGCTTAGAGACAGTTTAATACAAAAGTCAGGAACAGTCAGCACAGCCGAGCACTTCCTGCAATAGGAAAGCAATCATATGAAGGTCAGATAAAGGAGCCAGTTGTGGGTCAGTATCTGGCTCAAAAAGCCCTCAGGGCTTTGAACCTTTTGTATGAAGGCATATGTAAAAGCTGTATGCGATGCTAAAGCCTTCACCTCTGGAAAGATTTACAGCGACAGAGCTGAGCAATTCCCTGCAGTTTGCTGTTGGGCCATGAAAGCCATTACAGCTCTCCACAGAGAGTCAGTGGTCAGCAGCCAGTTGCATCAGCTCCAAGGACACAGAAGATCTCCAGCCAGCTCCCAGTTTACCTGTGGGGATGGTCTGGCTACCACAGAAGTGATGACTTGTTTTGTTAACTGGTTTTAGCTTAGAAGGAAGTTCTCCCTTCGTCAGCACCTGTATTAACATTTCTGTTAGGTCATTGTGGGACTATGAATGATGCCACAAGGGAGAAAGACTGGCAGCTGCAGCACGAAGCGGGAGAGGCCAAGTACTCATCTGACCTGAGAGTGGACCATTATCCACAACATGCTCTTTTTTTTAATATATACTTTAATTTCCTGCTCATAACTGCAGCACACTTTATTCAGGATACAGAGAGAGAAAAAAAAAAATAAATTTATTCCTGTTAGCAGAATTCCTCCATTTTCTGCTGGCAGAAATGGAATAAAATATAGGATGGGCAGAAAAAAACATGTAAACTCTGTCCAAGATTAGTTTTTTTCTCTTTCTCAGGAAATGCTGTGGGACAATCACTAAATGGAAGATTACATACTTGGCTGCACATGTGCATATGCAGGGAAGGAGGAGGGAAAAAGCTCTGGAAGACAAAGGTTTTGTATCAGTGATTTCCTGGTGCAACTACTTTGAGCCAAAGCGAAACATTTCTCTAGAATGACAAATCAGTTTATTTAACATGGGAAAAAAAAAAAGACTTGAAGCTATCTGATGGGTCTTTGAAATCTCTCAAATCCCATCAGATTAAACAAACTGAAGTGGTAGATTTCTTCATTTGTCAATGAGACTATAAAGCCGAATTCACCTTGACCTGAGGAGCCTCAGCAGGAAAGAAACTTCTGGGAAAGAAGAGAGAGACCTGGTGCAGGGAAGCAGTATGACGATGCTGGGTTCACATGGAGCCCCTCAAACAGGCCGGCTCCCCTCATTTCTGTGCATGAGACTCCCCCCAGTTTAAGAACTGGAGCCTCTTCTTTTTGTAAGATACCATCACTTTCACACAATCAGTCCTTATTCACTAGCATATGCTACTCTTTCTCTAGCACTTTCTGTGGCAAAATTTATCCTGCAGAATTCTGAATGCGGTGTGAATTATCTCTAGATACACACACAATCATGGGGCTGGTCGGCATTTTCACAAGCAGCTGCTTTTTACTGAGAAAAGTATCTGTCCAAAGATTGTATTCAATGTGAGAGCCAGAAGTACATAATACAAGTATTATGCTTCTGAAACTCCCATTCTAATTTCGGCTGAGCTTTGTTTTGGGGGAAGGCATGAAGAAGAGGAGGCAGTGGAAACTTTCTGCAGGAAATCACCTGGATATATTTTTTCTTCTTCATTTTAAGTTGCCTCAAAAACTTTACCAGACAAAACCTCAAAGCACTTGGTATATTTTATCCAAAGGGATTATATTCAGGACTCATCTCACTTAGACAAAGAAAACTCACCTTTCAATGGCAGTTTTACCTAGTCCAGGAAAATCCTCACCCCTGACTAGACCCTTGGTTTCTCCGGGCTGGCACAGCCCACACCCCAGCTGACAATGCCGTGAAGAGTAAATGGCACATCTTCCTTGCTGCAAACCAAGGGGCCACCAGAACCACCCTGGGAAACAAAAGAGAGAGGCAAAATCTGAGATTGGAGATAATCTCAGTTATCTCGTTTGGCCTCTGCACTGCTGCAGCTAAGGAGGGAGCTGTCACAGACAGATTTGCCCAAGAAAAAGCCTCTGGCAGGAACAGGGCACGCAGCCGCTGTGCAGCTCAGCCCTCGCCTGCCACGAAGAGACTGATTTAAAGGCTCGCTTATCAGCGTGGAGTGAAGGCTGAGCACAGCCTGCAGACAAAATATTCAATAGTGCTCTTCAGTGTTACACAATTTATTAGTCTGCCATAAGATTGTGGTATTGAGCAGAACTCACATTTTGACTTGACAGTGCCTCAGTCAAAATCACTTTCCCTTTTATTTACTCAGCTGTTCTTACCTGCTTGCCTAGGATTTCAGGGAGATTACTTAGTTCTTTAACAGTGCTCTGAATACAAGAGTTTTATAAAAACAGTAGAAGCTGTCATAGTTTACCTTGACAAAAGAGTGCCATGAAAAAGAGTTCCAAGCAAGCTACAATGGAAAGTGTTTCACTGGGATAAGAGACGGGACGTGGGAAGTGCAAGGGCAACATCTTCTCATCCGCAGGTCACACAAAAATTACTATCCAGAGAGAGATGAATAAACTCCGTGGTCCCACTTCCAAGCAACACTGTACCCTGCACAGATCTCCCATACAGATCAACTGTGTCTATTGCTTTTGTGAGTCCACTCCAGGGACAGCAAGTTGTTGGAGCTTTTAACTGTCACTTGCTACATGCTGTCCTCCCCCCTGCCCTCCCCAGTCCCTTGCCCTAGGTGACCTACAGACACCCATATGCAGGCACTTTCAGGAGTGCTCACCTTTAGTTTTACCTCACCTGACAGGAGTCCTGGCCTTCCACAGAAACAGAGCCAGCACAAAGCATCCTCACTATGAACCCTCTGGTTCTGAAGTAGTAATTTCTCTCACAGATATTATTCTCAAGTACAGGCACTCGTGTCTGCTGCAACTGCCTAGCTCAGCTCCCATCTGCTTGGGAAATAAATATGAGGTTAGGTCTGGGCAGAAGACAAAAATACAAGATGGAAAAGTAAGTTTGGCTCTTAATGGGCAAACATGCAAAATGAGAAAACCCATCTCCTCCTTCCCCAGACACAGTGCAGAGGGAAGAGGAGGATAATATCTCTGTGCTGATGGGGCAGACACACTGGCCTCATAGCAGTGTTATACTCCAGAGGGACATCTAGCCGCATCAGGGCAGTGTCGGACTCACAGCTCAGCATGTCCAAGTGGGGATGCACCATGATGGTCTTCATATGTCTCGTCTGTGACCAGGGCAGAGGGGTCAGGGCAGAGGAGGAACAAGCTGCCCTTTAAGTGCGTGCTGAAAGCATACTTGTAAAAGAAGGCAAAAATCCCACAAAGGATGACCAAGCTCAAAATAGTTCGTTGAAAGAAACAAGGTACAAAGACTTTGAAGACAAACCCCTCACTTCTCAATTTTTCAGTTAAAAAGATTGCTGAGACAGATCATGTAGATCTCCTGAGCCTAGAGTGAAGGCTGACTGCTTCACTGTGCAAATTCAAGCCACTGAGTTTTTGGCAGAAGAAGACTAGTGTGAGTCACTTGTGCTTCTTTTCTACATGTATTTCTTCCTTTTCCCCGTTAGGAAGGAAGAGTCAGCAAGCTTTTTATAGACAGATATATTGCTCAGCACCAAGAAAGTAAGATGCTGAAGACACTCAGTCACCTCTGTTAGATTTTAAGACTTTACTGCTAGTAATAAGAACCAGATATAAAACATCCTTCTATAAACTGCAAGTTAGTTGAATGAGACCAGAGTTACTGGATTTCCTTTCTTATTCCTCAACAACCTGTGCACATACCACTCATTTCGCCTTGCTGTCAACACTGTTTTATCTGTGCATATAGATCTGCGATGAATCATGGAATCATTTGTAGGGGCAAATACACCAAAGTCAACATTTTTACTGTTATTGCTGGGTTTTTACCTATTCTTTTGACTGTCTTAGGGCTCTATCATGGTCTCCTACTCTCACAGTCCGGTGCAAGGGTTTGTTAAATCTGTATAATGAAAGCAAACAGATTGGAGCTACTTAAAGTCACCCATACAGCTTCCTTATTCAGCAGTCATACAACCATTCTGGCTCTTGTCTAATTAGTCACTTATTCCCAGGACTGCTGAGCAAGAGCTTCTCACCACGACAAATGTGTTGCATCAGTTTTGGCTTTGCTACAGCTCTGATAGGAGATTGTCCAATTAACTTTAGTGAATCTCCTACAAGGAAGACCAAAATGTTCCCATCTCTTAAACCAGTAATCGTGGAGGAAAGGCAGAAGGAAGGTTTCATAAAAGACAAGCAGGTGTGAATACAATTTATAGCTCTCCAGCTGTTTTCACCCCATGTGGAGGAGCAGGGGGAGCTCACAGCACGGGGAGAAGGGCAGAGGTGGCCCGGGGACATGCTGGTCATGCTTACAGCCGCACAGAGTGGGCAGCCGTCAGTAGCCACACAGGGCTGATGACAGCCCCATCGCACTGGTAGTCTCCAAGGAGCACCAAGGTGGCATGCCATGGCCAACAGTGAGGGCAGACCTCCTCTACCCCACTAACACGCTTGAACAGCCACTGGAGAGTAAGTGAGGGAAGGCCACAGGTGTCTGCAAGAGAGCCAGAAAACTAGTCATAATTTCACAGGCAACTTTCTTGTTTTCCTGATAACCTCACACAGTGGATACAGCAAGGCCAAAGACACAGGAAAGACCAAATTTGTCTGCTCTGCCTGGAAGTGGTGGGGCAAGGGAAAGCAGATACGCGAAAGCTGGAATCCTAAGGAGGTGAGCACTTCAGAGAGCAAATGAGGCTCAGACATTGAAAATGAGTATCTCCCATCATCCACCCTGTGTTCCCGCTTCCAACAGGAAGCGCATGCAACCAAAATGGAGAGGATGTACCACATATATGGAGAATGAGAGACAGGGCATCTGCCTATCACTCTTCATCCATGCAAGAAGTGCACAAAAAGGGGGTTAGGTCAGAAAGCATCTGCCTCACTGCATAATCCTCTTATATGTTAGAGGAAAGCTCCTCAGACCAGATCAACTGAGCAGAATTTAATTTCTTTAACTTAAGGGGACATACTTCAGAGGCAACATCGGTGCAGTAGCTAATCCTGAATCTTCTCTTCCTGCCTCCTCTGCAAGAGAAGAAATAAGAGTTAGCTCTGACTTGGGTCAATAGCTCTGGCTTGCCCCCTCAGAAGCCCCCACTCTGGAAGGGAAAAGTTATTCATCCCTCAAGCAGCAGCTGGCACTCAGTCATGAGAGCAAAAAGCAACAACAGCAGACTAGCCCCCCAGGATCAAGACTCTCCTCTATCACGAGATTTTTCAAGGGGAATATCAGGCTGAAAGAATTAATAAGGCTGCTTGTTTCAGGTAACAGAAGTTATTAATCTCATTTCTCAGTGAGAAAAAAACCCAAAACGACCCACCACCACCACCCCAACCCCTTTGATTCATCTCCCTTATGCAAGGAAGGGAGCTCTTCCACAAGTAGCTATTCTGTTTTAAAGTTACCTTGACAGAATGCAGCAGGATTAGCCTAAAAAAATAAGCTCAGGTGTCTAAGAATAGCTGCAGATGATGCAGACGTTGTTAGACACAGCAAACATCTCACTGCTAACCTAAACGAACAAAAGTAAGCCAGGTTTTAAACCCTCTGAAACTGTTGTCCCCATCACTTTCAAAATGTATCAGCATGATATTCCCTGATCTCAGCACTGGTTTGGGAGCTAAGAATCCACAGAGATTAGCTGTGGTAATGAACAAGAATCTGCATTTTTAAAGATGAGGAAATGTCATCCTGTAAGCACTTCTGACTTTAGCTGATCTACGTTTCTAAAAAAAACCCCAAACCCTAGAGGCTTGGTGACTTCCCAATTAAAACAAGAACTTTTGCTGAAGAGGTGCCTGCAAAGCAATGATAATCAGTGATATCAGTAAGCAATAGCAGCCAGAATTAATATACTACAGTTATGCTACCGGTACACAAAAGTAATCCCAATTTTCTCATAGTGGAATTAAAAGTAATTTTCAACAGACAGTGTGAATACCCTCCCCTGCGCACACACACACCGCCCCACCTGAGGAGAATAATATTTGTCACCGTTAAGGGGTGCAAGTAAAGTCTTTATCGAATGGTCCACATGTACATGAGAACCTAGAGAACAGCTGCTAGACTTCTTATTGAGAACACTCAGTTTGCGCAGCACCTGGAAGTCCCATAATTGCAGCTGGCTAGGAAGCTTGCACTTATTCCAGAGGAGCTTTCATGTAAGGATCTGAATTTCTAATGGCAAAGCTGTGCTGGAAAGCATTGCGTGAAATGCTCCAGGATGCTGAAAGCTCTCCCCTGAAAGCTTCCAGATCCAAATTTGTCAGCCTTCTTCCCCCCACTTAAATACTCCTTTCCAATGGAAACCAGATTTCTTTTCAAGGGAACTGTAGTGTTAATACTCATGCAGCATGAAAGCAAACACATGCAACTAAATTACCACCACAAAATAGATGGGGAAAAAATAGAAGCAGTTTGCCAAAATCACTTGTGAGTGGCAAACCCAGGACACAAGCCTCTTACCCAGTTTATTGGGTGTAAAGAAAAGAGCACCAGCCCCACATCACTCTACTCTGTCTTTTGGTTGACATACAGGACTGTAAAGAGGTAGCCAGAAACCAGTTCAAGTATCTTCACTTCTGAGCACCAGATTGCTTTTCACCTTAAGAATAGATATCAAGCTCTGCTGAAGTGAGTGTCGTGCTTGGAAGTTGTTTTTTAAGAAGAGATGGGGTGTTACAGCATGCTTTCATTTCATCCACGTAGGAGGAACATCTGGAAATATAGATGTTCGAAAAAAGGAAGGTTAAGAACATTTATTTCACTGAAGTTAAAGATTTTTATATTGATAAAACTGAAGCAGATTTAAAGTGAGGAATTAAAAAATACTTCATTCTGAAAGTGTGGGAAAGCAATGCCTCAGGTTAGCAATTCCTCATTAATGAAATTCCAGCAGTTCAATTCATAAAGAATTCATATCCATTTCAGTAGAATTAGACACCCATCAACAACTGTTCTTTCACTGTGCCTTACTTTGAACATCTGTCTTTTTCAATGACACTTAGAGCAAAGTCGCTCTTGCTCACTCCTTTGATCGAGATGCAGAGTGGAGGCCTGATCCAGCATCACACATTGGTGTGCTCTGCTGGCTCTGCAGAAGAACAGGAGCCATGCTCCTGTATCCAGCCCTGCAACAGCAGCTGGCTCCCCACAGGAAAGCATGGCCTTGGACCAGGATGTGGGATCTCCTGTGCCAATGGTGCACTTGGCCGCATCATGATGGGAAAGACAGATGGGCAAGCCTCCAGGTTACTGAAGAAGCCCACACATTGCCCTACCAGTGGCACCAAGTACCATGTTACCGGGAGAGTGTATTTTGGTAATAAAACATGCCTGTTTCCACAGGGATTTCTAATCTAAGTCTGAAACTATTAGTGCTCACCCAACTGGTTTTCTTCATCACCACAAACAGTAACAGCACCATAAATGCAGCCCAGGGTAAGTTCCACAGCAACGTCTTCAAACTCCAGCTGCAAAGCAGACAAGAAAGAGGGAATCATTGACTGAAACACTTAACCTTCTTAACCACAGGCTGAAGAAAAGCTAGATTTTGGAATAATTTGGGCGTGGCTTTCTTTGGTGTGTCAGATTTAGCATCAAAACAGTCTGTTGACAACCCTGGCCTGGCTGCTCCTTCCAGTGCAGGGCTGCAGACAGGTCTGCAGAGGGTGGAGCTGGCCTAAGCTTTGCCTTAGGGAATTTCAGCTGTCATCTTTACTGCAACACTCAATGTCTAGTACTTCTGAAAGGCCAGTGTCCCACATGGAGTGTCCTTCCAAGAGCTTTTCCTTCAGGCGTACAAAGTGGGTGATTTTTCATTTGTTTGTTTTGTTTTTAATCTGGAACACAAGTTCTTGCAACAACAGAGCAGCAGCAACCCAAGCAACAGGACTTCATACCCTCAAGCACCCCTAGGCTTAACACTGTTTTTCTACCCCTTAGCCAAGGCAGCAGGGAAGGAATGATGTTGCTGCTTTGAACAATGTAAATGGCAGCATGACTCATCGTGGGCTGGGATGAGCTCGGTGGGATACTTGCTGCACACAGCCAGCAACAGGCAATAAAAATAGAGAGATGCTGGTACTGTGAGTGGGAACTCTTATCAGACAGCCCAGGCACAATGAAAAGCAGACACCTTGGTATGGAGCTAAGGAGTAGCTTGCAGGGTTTTGATACTGCCTTGAGGAAAAGGCTGACTGTCCTCTGCCTTCCTCTCTACCCTCCGATTTGTGCTGGACTTCAAGATAAAGATACCCTGAGATGAGATTGGCGCTTACACACTTTAAGCACTTATAACAGTCAGAGCCCCTCCATACACAAGTTCAGAGGTGACGTCTAATTGATAAAATATGCTCTGCAAAGAACCAGTGACCTGAAAACCTTACAATTTACAGCCTTGCATGTCACAGATGTTTCTGGCAGGATTTTATTGAACCGCTCCCCTGAACAGTTCTTAGTGCAGAGGTTTAAGTGCAGTTTCTCCTTTTATTACTTTTATGACATACTCTGCTAGACCCTCAATGAGCCAGTGGCACTTTGTGTTCCTGGGATACAAGCCAGGCTAATTAGCAGTATCAATCTTCCCCTCTTCCACTAACATTGCGACACTCCCACAGCCTGAGCCTGCAATACTCAGACAAGAAAGGAGACAATTTAACAGCTGGGATTATACGATACTTTTAATAAACCCAGATCAACAACTTGATTTTTAAGGAACCCAGCACACACCAAGGATAGCTGTTATTTTAAGGGGGTCAGGAAGGAGAGGAAAGGAATTTCTACAGCATCAGTGAGATAACCTGCTTCAGAGTCCTTGTGGATGACCGTGAGGGTGGGCTCAAAGCTGCGGCCAGCGTTGCTCCCATCAGAAACAAACATTAACAGTGGCCTGGTCCGATTGTCCCCGCAGAGGGGCTGGGACACATTGCCACAGGATTTACCTGAAGGAGACAAGGAGCTGATGTAAGGGTGGGCTGAACACACATTTATTCAGGCAAATCTTGCAGTGGTTTGTTAGGCTAGATCCCACTGGGAAGGTCTCATCTCACATTGAGTGGAGAGAATACCCAGCTTTCCTTACCTGTAAAATATTTAGAGGCTGTACTGAGAAATGGAGGAGATGTGACTTCATCCAACACAACCACATGAACAACCAAATATTCTTAGAGGGTAACTTGCGTGGCTAAGATTTAACATTATTACCAACACAACGCCATTAGTACTAAGTTAGAGTGCAGAGGTAGCCAGTATTTGCAGGAAATTCCTGCAGGAGCTGAAAGCATCTTTGTGTGACTTGATATCAGTATGGCCAGACCAAAAGATAAAGGGTACAACAGCTCTCCAGCCAGCCACAGCCATCTTGTGAGCATGGCTTGTACAGGATCTGTATTACAAATAGACTTTGTGTCATCCTGCCTTCCCCCACAGAGTTATCCTGCCCAGCAAGTGTAGCTGGGGATTTGCATTGCAGGAACGCACAGCCACTGTCACCCAGACACTGATGAAAGTTGTGCCCAGGCCAGCGGTGTTCAGGGCTTCTGAACCCTGGGAAACACTTTGATGGGTGCTCTGAGGATAATTCAGTGTTTGGCTGCTACAGCCAAACTACAGTTACCTGTTGTCACAGTAATTATCCTCCAACGCCTGGCTGTACCAAATGCAGCCACTTTCTCCAAAAAGCAAGATGCCTTGGGAACTTTACTCTGCTGGTGCAGGGAGAGGGCTTGGCACAGCAGCTGGGGAGAGAAAAGGGTTGTATGGGCTATTGCAGTGCAGGCATTATCGGTCAAGGCATGGGTTACAGCACTGCAATTGTTGCAAATACAAAGCACTTGATGTGCAGCTGAGAGAAACCTCAGATGAGAGCACAAAATTTCTTTCCCAAAGTCCTGTTTAAAAATTCCCAAACTTTCAGGAGCTGTCCCACCAACACAGTGTGCTGTCATTCATTCAGCCTGCTAAGAGCTGACATGGCTATTCGGAGCTCATTTTTAATGGAGCACCACTTTTATGTTGGCCTTCCCTTCATCTTCTATGGGCATTTGATCTGCATGAATCCCAACACCGTTGCTTTGCAAAGGGTAATGCACCCACTTTGTAGCCACATGGCTTCTGCTCCTTGCAGTTACTGCTCGCAATTAAGAGGCACCTTCTTAGCTGCAGACAGTCCCCCTTTGAAAGCATAATCATTAAGGATCCTTAGCAAAACCATAATAGATTGGGTATTAGTTGATAACAACACCTCAACTTTGATGGCTATGACGGAAATAACGCCAGCTCTTTAATAACTTGTATTAGCCCTGTAATCATCTGTACAGAAAAATGCAAGTGGCTGGCAGGGAGTCGCTAGACCTGCGCCTAGCTATAAAAGGCACTCCTGACAACCCACTAGAACTGTGGTACTTAATATAGTGCCCCTCTTCCCATACATATTCAAAGTTGTATTTGATGAAGAAATAACCTCCAATCAATCCTGCAAGCCGTTTCAACACAAACAGCAGTTCAGATCTTGAGTTGGCAAGCACTCAAAGCAGGCTTTTATTAGAGCAGGGCTGGTATGCAGCACTCAAGGGACACCTCACTGAGCTGGAAGGGCTGCATTCAGCCAGAAAGAGGGCAGCTTGAGTAGCCTTCTGCTTTTCCTTTAGGGTATACAGGGGTCAGACCTGCTGTTGTAAACAGCGTCTCTGAAGTGGGCCTTACCAGTTTAAAAACTTTGGGTTTGCCATCTCAAATTAAAAGATAATATGCCTTGCTGCTCATGCAGCATCTGGAAATTAAACAGAACTGCTTTGGGTGGAGGGAAGCAGCAATAGCAGGGCAATTTGAATCCCTGTGGTGCTAAACAGGAGAGGAAAAAACCTTCCAGCACTCAGACCTACCTGGTGTCATGTGCTGGGCAATGAAGTCACAAATGCAGCCACCCAGGAGAAGATGCCTGGTGAGCCCTGGGCCCTGGCATTTCTGTTGAGGGTATCCCATCTTCTGGCACAATCAACCCCCAGGACACCACACTGGCCAGAGTCCAGGTGCTACCTGTCCTCAGACACACAACAGGACCTCCAGAGTCAACCTGTTCCAGCTCCACTGGGGAAGAAAGGTGACATTTATTCCTGTGCCAGCATCCCTGACCTTTGATGGGGCTGATGACCAGCCAGCTTTGCTGCAGAAGCCAACACAACCTCGCTTGCTTCTTTCCAGTCACAGGGGCCTGGCACCATCCCTGCTCATTCAGCTGTTCCTGTTTAATACAAAATACACCACTCTAAGCCCTGTTGTTTCACTCCCCCGATCTGACCTGCAACTTGGCAACCTGCCCTTACCTGTGCACAAACCCCTCTTTTCTTTCCATGAAGAATGAACACCAAAAGCCGTTTCACTAACACCAGCCACAGCACTGCTTTGAAAAACGTTCGCACAACGTATGACAGAGGGCAGGGAGCTCCCCAAGCTACTGCTTGGTTAAAAAAAATATTCATGCGAGTACATCCCAAGGAGACTAGTGACAGCCGGGTCAGCAGCCTTCCCTAGGGCAGGGCGAGGCTGCCCCGCTCACACTGTGAGGGCCAGCAGAGACGGGTTTGGCACCGAGCACACTCCTCTATTGCAGACCATTGCCCGGTGGGACTGCCCGAGTGGAGGGATCAGAAGGCTTGAGTGTGTGTAAGGGAGCATCAGGGGAGAGGCGGGAACTGTCTGCTTTCCAGCCTCCTCGTAGCGCTGCCTGTGCCAGGCTCCTTTGCCCATCGCCTGCAGTCCCACCACAGAAGGTCCCCCCTGGTTTCAGCAGAGGTGGTGGCACTTACAGGCAGAGATGGAGGTACTGCCATTAGCAACGCCCAGGGCAGCTCTAGGCAAGGGGGGTTCATGCTTCAGTCTCCTGCCCACGTCCTCCCTCCCACCCGTAAAAGATGACTCCAGCCTTCGTTATCCAGAAGCTGCTTGTAAAGCTTTTGCTCAGCAAAGCACCAGCAGCACTCTCAGTGCTGTTGCTTCCCTTTCTCCCCAGGAGAGAAGGAGGTTTTCAGTTGGACAGGACCAGCCTGCTGCCCAGCAGGAGCCAGGACCAACCTTGCACGCGTCCTCCCACCTTCAGGGAAGCCAGCAGGCAGCAGGAGGCCCCGCAGCAGTGGCAGGATGATGCTCCTCGGCAGCACGCTGCAGGTTGGGCTGTCCATGAGGGGCAACTCCACCTCCTGCGGCACAGGAGCCAGCACCCCAGCTGCTGTGGGAACAACCAGGCCATGTCCGGCATCTGCAAGACAGCTACCGTGCGGCTGGAGGCACACGTTAACAGCCCCATCGCCTGGGAGCTGCATCTGCCCCTTCCCCAACACCCCAGCAAGAACAGCTGGGGGGTCCCGCACCGACTGCCTGCCTGGGGTGATGTTTTGAAGCAGTTTGGGATCACCGACCAGAGGCACCCAGCCAGGCAGGCGAGGCATTAGTTTGCCCCTAGTCAGTGCCTCAAAACAGGGCTGGAGCAGGTCATTCCCCTCAAGGCTGGGCAACAGACATCGCTTTCTTCTCCCAGGCACCCTGCCACAGGGCTGGAGCCTTGCAGGGGCCAGGGCAAAGCCCCCAGCGAGCTGCTAGTGTGAGAGAGCAGCCCTGTCTGGGAGACAGCATGCTTTCTGCTGGGAGGGCTGCTGGGGAGCCGGGGACAGCAAGCCTCCTCTACTGTGGATGAGCCCCAAACCCACCAGGGATGTAAAAATAAAAAGCAACATACACAGACATTCCTGTCTCCTTTAAAATCTACCAAAACTCAAGCAAGTACTCTTCCTTTGAGGGAACAGTTTTCTGCTATCTAGAGGAGAGTCTAAAAAAGCATACATTTTTACATACAAGGGACCTATTGTCACTTTTGTAACACCTTATAAGAGGCTCCGGTAAGCACACATGAATACGCACAGCAGCACTACAACGTGCAACCTTCCGTAAAGTGCTCCAAGGTCCCACGCTGCCTGAACATGCTGATCTGCTCACCCCTAGAGGGGCTGGCCCTCTGGCAAGCAGAGGAGACCTGATGAGCGAAAGGGTACTTGAATTTTTCATCTGGCAGGAGTCACCTTCTTTTGCATTTCTATTCCTGAAATAAAGTGGCTCCCTTCCCTTATCCATCACCCTTTATTCCTGCAACTGTGACCAGAAGATCCTGCCATTTGACTCGCCCTCAGACACCTTGCCCCAGCGACTAGCCACACACACTGTCCCAGCCTGGAAGACTTCATCCCTGTGGGGAAGGCAGGTGGACCAAACCTCATCCCCTGCAGAGGAAAGGGTGCATGAATGAGTGCATGAACCCACCCTTCCAGGAACAAGTCTGATGTACAGGTACAAACAACACCCTTCAAGTCACACTGTTCCATTTCTCCCCTTCCCAAAACACCACAGTCATACGTGGGTGTTTATAAAATGAGAATATGAACTGAAGTTAGTCACATGTAATTGAATTTATACATGGCAAATTCAGAGACAGAGATCAGGAAGATTTTTCAGAGATCAGGAAGATTTTTAACTACCTTTAAATGTTAACTTAAGCAGGAGGATACTTGGGAAGGGGACAAAAGAAGAGGGGGAACAGCACGGCAGAGATGAGGAGACCAGGTTCTGTCTGTATCAGTCTCTTACAGTGTGGGAACAGGCCAGTGCTTGTGAGGAACTCTTTACATCGTTCTCCCCAAAGACCAGAGCTGATCGGATCAGGAGTTACACAGAACACGAATAACTCAAAAGATTCAGTTCAGTAGGTTTTCCTTGATACTGGGAGACAAAGATCACAGTTCTCCTTGGCTGTCCTGACAGGGCACTGGCCGTGCCAAGCCTTCAGAAGGGCTAAGCAGGGAGTCAGAAACCTTGGAGTTTCCTCAAGGGTTGTCCATACAGCTCAGATGCTGTTGAGCCCAGTTCATGCCTAGAGGCAGCCATCAAGAAGCCTTCTTCGTGGCACCTGCCAGTATGTCTGAGCCCTGAAAAGAACATTTGTTGGGTCTTATTTCCCTTATTCCTGCCATGATGGGCAAACCGTAATGCTACACCATCTGAGCCAGTGAGCTGAGACATGACAGGGACAGAAGGTTGCGTTATGTTGGCTGATCTGCCATCTGATGGCCACAGGCAGTCATGGCCAGTTGGCTGTAACGCATCATAGCTCTATACAGCTCTGGGAATTGCCTTTGAAAAGCCCAGGAAGCCAGAGACTTGTGCCACTTCCCTAACTCTGACACCCTAAAATTATCTTCAGAGGCTTCACCTTCACCTGCAGAGGTACTTGGAGTGAGCAGGTTTTAATCCAGCCTGTTTCTCAGCGGGCAGGACCCTTGCAGCCCACATAACTGACAGCCCGTGGGCATGGCCGAGAGGAAGCCGATGGCTTTCCAGCAGCTGGCTGAGGGCTAGCCTTGGCACCACGGGGCTGCAGGAAACCGCACTGGTACAGCTTGTACATGGGGAACGCAAGGGCACACAGGAATCTGGTGCGCAAAGAAAGCATGAGCATAGCCAGAGCACAGACCCTGATGGAGGGGTAAACTTCTGGGACAATTAATCAAAGCCTAGGACAAGAATTAACCCAACTGTGTTACTTTGATAAGAATTAAAGGCATAATTGAGAGGACATTTCTCTAGCATAGAGAGCACAGGAAGGGAAGGAAGAGGGGTGGTTTTTTCTGGACCAGCACATCAGATGAGAACTTTGCCCATGTAAAGCACCTTCTTGCAGCAGCAGCTCATCCCCTTGGGCTCCCACTTACTGGGCTGGGTGCTGCAGGTGCAGCAGGGTCACGTTGCAATCCGTGTAGGGCAGCCAGATGAACTGGGGTGGACGATGACATGTGAGACAGGGATGCTCTGCTCTGCTCCTGCCTCTCTACCCACTGGAGGTGATGCTCCCTCACTGCCACCACCAGGCTCTTCAGGAGTTTTCTGGTGGGAAAAAAAAATGGTCGTGAAAGAAGGGGCAGCCACCACAAAGCAAACCCTGACACTGAGTCTGCAACCCCACAACGTGCTCCTGCCCTGGGAACCAGGGCTGGCCTTCAGTAACAGGACTTTCAGCTGGGCTGATTTCACATTAGCAGCAGTGCAGAGGACTCCCTGATGTCCAGCTGGAAAAGCTGGACTGACTTTTAAAAGGATAAATAGGGGTTTTTTTTGTTTCATCTGCTATCCATCAAGCCACTGTTCATACCTGGGCAGCACACAGCTGCCAGGAGAAGTGCTGGCAGATTTCTTTGCAGCCAGCTTGGTACAGGGAAAAGGACAGTCTGTCACCTTGAGACTCACAGAACCCCTGTGCCATTTTTGGCCTTGAAACAGCAAGCTCAGCCCTTGTTACTTGCAGTCTGGGATCCTAAAAGGCACATGAGAAGCCTTAAAAGCAATGGGAACGGATTGCCAAGTAATTTCAGCCTCATAAATCCTCCTTTTTAATTCTGTTATCAGTGCATTTAAGGGATGAGCAGAGGCTTACATCTGAGAGCTTTATGATGATTTTAGGCAGCTACATGTAGTTTAAATTAACTCTAGACAAGCGTATGCCCATTATGGTTTTTCTGCATATTTTATAAGCAATATAACGTCACAGTTAAACTTAAAAGCAATCAGCTCCAGCAGAGTCAAAAAAACATTCAGTATTTCCTTTAGCAATTAAGTAGATAGCGACGTTATCAGATCAGTTACCCAATAAATAGATGGGCAGTAGATCCCATCTTTCGCAAACCAGATCTTTAGCAAAGGAGTTTACTGTCTTCTAGGGACCCAGCAAATGCTCTGGGGCGCAGGGAGGGACAGCTCTGCACTCTGTGGGAGACATGAATGGGGTTCATCAATCCACCTGGTACGGGGCACTGCAAGAGATGCCCACAAGAGCCACACAACTCGTCCGTGTTTTGGCTGTCAGTGCTTCCCATTACCAGCTCACACAGCACAGGGCACAACACAGCAGTGAGCTTGTCTCAAGATCTTTGCAATTAGGGCTGACTAAAGGTCTGCCTGAAGTATTACTGAACCTTGGCAAAACCCAGATCCGAAACAAACACCTTTTCAGACTCTGCTCATTTGAGAGTCCAAGAAACCCCAGTGTCAAACAAGAGCTTTGAAGCTGGTTTACCACTGATTTCTAGATTTTAATTTTTTTTAAACCCCTGCCCTCAACCTGTTCTCTAACCTCTATGGGATTGCAGCCCTTCTTGAGAGTCCAGCTGCTGTGAATTAGCACCAAGCTATTTCACCCAGGCAGCCTCTGGAGTGGCAGGTCTGGGCAGCCTGCTTTGGGAGGGCTGGTAGGCACACATGATTTCTTACAGCTGCCTGCCCTGAAGCGTGGCCCCAGGCATTTTGAATCAAGTTGGGGGGGTGGGGGGGTTAACCTGACTCTGCTTCAATCCTTTCTAGTAAATTAGGATTTTTAAACATTTTTCCCCCACTCAAGGAAATGCTTCCTCTAATTTTTTAATTACTTTCAGCCATAAGTAACAGACCCACTAATGGCACAGCTCAATGTTAATCCCAGGAGGCCGTTTACTGGAACTGGAAAGTGCCCGTATTTCCCAGAAATGCCTGACACACTGATTGTCTAGTAATGCAAATGATGCAGTAACGGGAACATAGCACTGGCAGCGTAACAGTGGAGAGTAAAAGCTCCACCTAGTTTTGCACAGAATAGAGAAACAACGAGATGCCTCATTATCAAGGTTAATCTTGCACAATGAAGTTTTTATACCACAGCAACTGTCTTGTTATTCAACATTAGTCCTCAAAAATTATGCTTAAGTTGAGCAAGAAACAGATGTCAAGCTGACTGGTCTGCAATTACATTATAATGGATTACAAAAGGGCTGTAAAGGGGCCACTTATATCATTGTCCCTGCCTATGAAGAGGTCTTCAGCATGGCCTGTGAAGCTAGTCTCGCATTAAAAGCACAGCAGCCAACGTGACTGCTAGAAGTTACGGGACAGCTGCCAAGGGCTGCTTTTACCAGGAAGCTGCAGTGCTGCTCCTTCTGCCTCAGAAATGCTTCTCTGGATGCTTGCTTAGGTGAGCAGGATCTTTTGAAGACAAAGCTCTTTAAAATTAATGATTTAGACATTTAGAAGAACCATGGTGGCATGGAGATTTCCCTGATGTCTGCCCCAGGGCTGCCCACGTCTCACAGAGCTCCTGAGTGCTGAACACATGAATATGGTGTGCAAACTCCCTGATGCCCCAGTGGTGAATGAGAGGAACGCGATCCTGGAGCATCCTAAACCAGATTGGACTGGACATCTCACTCTTTTTTTATCTTGCTGCTGCAAGAGCTTCCCCAGGTCTTGATGCTAGCCAGGGGTCCAGAGGATCCATCCCCCTGACCTGAGCACCCTACCCTCTCCCTGAACCAGCCCCCTCCTGTGACTTCCTGCTACAGACATTGTCAAACTGGTTCATGTGCAAGGAGTGGGTTTTGGGATGGGGGGGAGGTGGCAAATACTGTTTTGCCACAGGTGCCAGTGTTTGCTCTGGCAATGTGCAACCAAGCAGTATTTTTCTAAATAGAGCTGTGCCCTGCTCAGTTACTCATAAAGCATCATCCCACAATCATTGTTCCATATTTTTCCTTATATACACGCAAGCTGCTAGGCAAGATGCAGGGGACCAGGGAGGCATCCTCCTGATGCCACTGTATAGAAACTATTTGTGTCAAAGTATTTCTTAAGGGAAGGTTGCTGGCATTAAACAAAGCTGTGCATAAAGTCTGGGTCAAGCTGACCCACTCTTTCAAGTACTCACCATCTCAAGTCGTCAAAACTGATGAATGAAAGGACTTCTAATCAAGGGAGCCAGCCTTGGGAAACAAACAACAGATAATCATAAGACCGTTATGTAAGTTATGCAGAAAGTCTCCACGTGAAAAACTTCTGGCCACAAGAGGAGATAAGCTGATAAGGTGTTGCAATCCTCAGAAAATCAGTTGAAAGTAGGACAAAGGTAATTGTGGTAATGGGAGATCATGACCTCCAACTCAAATAGCCCACCAACAGAGGGCAAAACCCTGCTTCGGGAGCATACCTAGATAGTAAAAAAACTTCAGTAGCGCTATCTGAGGATGCGTACTAGTTTGCATTAGAAGAGAGAAACTTGTTTTCCCCATTACCAACTTTGTGGTATCCCTTCCTTCCCACCTCTGCAAACTCTTTCTGTACCATAAACCCAAGGAAACCCTCAGCAGGCGCATGCCACAAAAGCTCCACAGCTGCATTAGCTCACACCAGCCACAGATGTTGTCTTCACCATTAGTTCAACTCGTTCCCTTCCACTTTGGGAGAGAGGTCAGCCTGGGAAGCTGGGCAAGAGGGAATTTTACTCCAGCTTCCACTGGTGAGTGAGCAGCATTCTATGACTTGAGGATGAAAGCGGTGGCTCCTGCCACTCCTCCCCGTTGCCCAGGAGGAAGGGTCTGCCACTCAGACCCACTGGGGCTGCCCACCAGGCACCAGCTGTCTCCCACCAATGATCTGAGAGAAGAATCCCAGCTGCAGAGCTTCCTCGGGCTCTTCAGGTCAATGGGATGAATTCCACACTTCAGGCCTACACACATGATGGAAACAAGAGTGTTTTGAAGCGAGACGAGGCCCCACATGCTCAAATGCATTACCTCAAGCTCTTCTGGCAAGTAGGGAATTAATGGGGCAAATCCAGGTGTCACAGCTTTCCTGATTCCAGCCTGAGCTCCAAGCTGAAGGCAATTATATGGAGATAAATGAAAACACACTAAGAAGCTGATGTGTGTAAAGCTGAGGTCTCCTGTGAAGTACTTTCATGATGTGTGTGTAGTCATAAAAAAAAAAAAAAAGAAAGCAAATTTAGATTTCATCCAGTAGCCTAATTATTCTTAACTAAATGCACCTGGGACTTAGAAAATTCAGTAACAAGTGCAACAGGTTATAACGATGCCACCAGGCTTCATTCAAAGTTTGTTATTTCAAAGCTTCCATACCTTAAGTGCCCTGGGGCACTTAACCTGAGCAAGTAAAGTCATCGTGAAAGATGTTGTCTCTGAACTGAGCTGGCCCAGCACTCGGTCTTAGCTTTGGTCTGAAACACATGGCAAGCAGACAGAGCTCCCTCACAATGCTTTTGGCACCAATTGTGCCTTACAAATGCAGACAACGAGCACAGGGAAGGTTTGATTTAGGGGTGGCTACGTCTGGTTAAGTTGTAGATGCTTCATTGAACTGTGCAGTTTGAGATAAATTCGTGGCAACCCTGTTCATGTTGTCTAGGGAAAACCCCGCCAGTCCTCGGCCAGCACAGAGTGATGCACACACTGACAGGCCTGCTGGGTCCCATGCTGGGTGGAGGAGAAAGAGGTGTGCTGCTTCCCCCAGGCAGCTCCAGATCATGACCACCATAGTAAAGATACACAAGGGGAGCGATCTTAAATACCTGGGACACAAAGAAAAGGAACCAACTGCAACTTCTCATAGCAGAGCTCTGCTTCTCCAGGCTGGATGGTTGCGGAGAGGGGCAGCATCAGGGCTGGCATCTCAGCTGCTTTGCTGAGAAGAAGACAGCAGCTTCCACTCCTTTCAGCTGGCCCAAGTCTGCACCAGCTAAAAATCACTGTTAATCACTCCCATCCAATGTGTTTCTCATGTCAATAGGAGGGGTCCCCTGCCTCTTCCAAGCCAAAGCTGGGATAAAAGTTCAGTTCCCAGCCATACAAACATAAGCACTATAAAGCTCATGATTTAGGAAGTACTTGCACTGTCCTTGCCCTGGTGAGAGCCTGGAACAATTTACTGGAGTCACCAGGAGACCAAGTCTGGATCCAAAATGTTACCATTGCAACACCACCACTACACCCCTCTCTGACTTTGAGGCTTATGTCCTCTGTGTAGGCTTGAAGGTGATGCTACTTGCTTAAACTTCCCATCAAGCTGACAGGTATTAAAAAGCCCACCAACCTCTCATACCACCTTATCTGAGTGCCAGTGAACTGAGAAGCCCACATCTTTCTCCTCTACCTGGATGGCCAACCACCCCAAGACAAGTGGGGTAACAAGTGAAACTCATGCCACAAGGTTGTGGGGATCCTTGCACAATTCCTGCAGTTGTGCAAGGTCCCTGCACAACCCTCATCTGCCTGTAAAGGGGCTAACAGCTACCTGTTGCTCTGTTCAGACCACCCTCTCCCCCTCCCGCCTTTTCATAGCATTTTATCGTATTCCCAGAGAACTCTCTGGCCTTAAAGGATTTGACTACTGCAAAAAGCTCAGGCACAAAAATCAGGCACAATTTTCCAAGCCACTGACCTGGACCAAGCTCTCCCTAGCCCTTGCTGCTGACTAGCTTTTCCAACAAGAGACTGTGGTGATTATTGCTATAGCAGCAAGTCTACTAGTGAAGTAGAAAATAAATAGACTTTGTCAGGAAGGTAAATGATAGAGAAAACACCACTCCCTTAGCTGGGGAGAGAAATAACATTGGCAACAGCAGAAGATCTAGCATCATACTGGAGTAGGGTGGGAGGGAGAGCAGTTAGGTGGTTATTTCATCTCTTGCCCCAGGCGGGAAGATCTTTTTATAATTTGTTTCATTACTAGGAGCAAGTCACTATGAAGATCACCATGCTACTGCCCAACTTGACCCCCTTTGCAGCCTAACCTGTGCTTACTTCCCTCTCTTACCTAAAGCATCCCTAGGAAGGAAGCTTTCATATGGAAGCAAGCCAGACAGGGAGTTGTAAATAACATTAGCCACTGCAGGAGAATGTGCAAGAAGGCTTTGAGAACATGCTGCCATTCATTGCTCTCCTAGACGCTTCTCTGACCTGGATGCCCCAGGGTCATCAGTTAGAAAGCTCAATGGGACCAAATTATTTCTCTTTGCTGCACAGCCAAGGGACCACACAGCAGGTGAGCAGCCTGCATGGGGAATGGCTCGCCACAGCAGCCAAGAGGCGGGCTGTGGTGAGCAGCACCTAGATGGAGAGGGTAAGAAGGGCTTGTGGTCCCAGCAAAGCTACAGCAAGGGCAGCCCAAAATCACTCATGAGGGGCAAGCACACCAAGCCCTGGCACCATTTATGAAACTGACTGCTTATATTCACTGCTTTGGTAGCTTAAAAGAGCAGATAACACCAGCATGAACTGCTGTAGCCCCTACGCTGGGGAGATGTAGAAGATGTACAAGACTCACCACATGGAGCAAGGAGGGACAGAAGCAGCAAGAGTAGCCTAGCTCCCACCACAGCCCAGGGAAGGTACGCGGTGCTGGAGCCCAGGCTATGCTCTGCTACACACAGGGAAAAACATCCACCTCCCCCCAGCCGACAGATCCCTTTAACTGATGAGAGGTCAATCGGTTTTGGCAGGTGAGGTTGCAGAGCTGAAACTCAGGAGGGTTTGGAGGCTCTCCAGGAGGTCACCAGCTCCCTGGGCTCTCCTATTTGTAGTTTGCTGCCCACTCCCCATGGGGACTGTGGCAGGATCTAATGTCCCCCCTCGCTATTGCCACCAGACCTGAGCTGCATCTCATTGCTTTTGCAGAGGAGGGTTAGCGCAGGTAATGGTAAGTCCAGCCAAGTTCCTTGCTCTGTGGTCTCTCCTCGCCCAGGCTGGCCAGAGGGGCGTGTTTATAAGGTATGGTGGTGTCTTTGCTTCTTCCTTCCCAGAGGACACCAAAAGAGTTGGACACCTCCAGCAGCATTTCATTTGTGAAGCAATACACAGGTTTACAGAGAAGCTTAAGTAGCTGCTGTGAGGATGAAAATTATTTGACCTTTTCCACAGGGAGGGCCGCTATCCAAATACTACAGGAGCAACCAAAAGCATGGAGCTGCCTTTTGGTTTTGGGGCAGAAACTGCAGAGCCCCCAGGTGCTGCGGTGCTTCCAGACACACAGGGCCCTGGTGTCACCCACAGCAGAGCAGCCACCTCCATCCCATCTCGGGAGCTGCTGAGCAGCTGGGGGGTGCACGCCCTGGCGGAGGTGAGGGCAGCCCAGCTGTCCCTGCTTGCCAGGCCGCGGCCCATCCCCGGGGGCACTGCCTGCCCTGTTGGCCAGCTGGCAGCAGGAGACCCTCTCTCCCGTGGTAACAATGCCAAAGGCCAACTGGATCTGCAGGCAGCGGAGGTAGGCAGGACCGCCGAGCTCTGTTCCTTGTTCTGCTCGAAGGGCAAAACTGCACGCTGCTGCGTGGGGCAGGATCCAGGCTGTGGCCTGGGCATACATCTGATTTCTCCATCAGCACAAATGAGGATGTGGGCAGGTGGGTGTTGGGTAGCAAGCTCCATTAAGAAACCCTGTTTCTGCTGGGATCTGAGAGAACTTCAGGCTGTATGGACTGACTTCAAAGGCAGCATGCGATGTCCCTTCGTGCTGCAGAGGGGTTTGCACACACCAAGGTGACAGGAAACACTATGGCTTGTGTTCAGGGCTTTTGGTTCTCTTTCAGGTCCATTTTCAGTGGAGGTGTTCATCGCCATCACAATCCTCCGAGCAAACTCAAGCCCTGGAAGCATGCAGGAGCATCTGGGAATGTCAGCCAGGAAGAAGGGAATTAGAAAAAAATGAGTTTCTTTTTAATTTCTGCTCTTTCTTTTTCTACTCTGCAGACTTGTTTGACACATTAATGACAGATGTATAAAGCCTGACATGAACAGCTTATGTCAGTATAACATTTTCAGTCACCAAGACCGTGTAAGCACCAGCCGTCATCCTTTCTCATGCTCAGGCTCCAAAAAATGCCTGCTCCCGTATTTTTATATGGCCAGACTTAAATACATGTGCTGCATAGTTGCTCCTACATGAACTGTAACTGGGACTCCTTGGGCAGTGAAATGTAATTCAAGCGGAGTAAGAAACTTTGGCCCTTCCACCTCCAGAACAACTTGTTCATGGTTGGTCCTAAGGAACAGGCTGACCCCATAGCCAAGAGAATAAAACCAGACATGGCACTTTCTTTTCTTACTTTTTATATAAAATAGACATTTACATACATTTTCTTTTGCAAAGACTTAGAGCATAACTCCTTTATGTGAAATCTAGCCATAAATCCCACAGTGAAAAAAGCAAAGACTTTGCAAATTCCTGTACCACTGACATACATCCAGCTGCTGCTAAGTATGAATTTATTTTTAGAAGACTTCTAATCTATGGGCTGTTTTCTTGAGTTTTTTTTAAAGATATGCACAACTGATTAAAAAGAAATTAGATACAGAAATAAGAGCCATATGAATAACAGGCAATGCAAACAACTCCCACATGAGAGGAACACACAGCGTGACATCCACTTCAGGCAGAGATTTCTACAGTAATACAGTTGTAGAAGCCATAACTTTTACAGAGGATACCACTGGGGGTATTTTCCAGAAGAAAACATTTTCACCAAGTCATTACAAACATGGCAATGAACTTTTGCACGAAATTATTGAGATTACCTGAAGCAACTTTGCCACATCGTAACACTAGTGAATGCCAAGCACTTTTTTTTCTTTTCCCCTTTTTTCCCTTTTTTTTTTTTTTTTTTTTTAATGCTGGTTTTAAATGTACATGAAAGCAAGATGGTGCATTTTGATGCTGCTGCAAGAGACTGAAAGTTGGAGAAAAAACCCTCTAAGGGCTAATTTTTTCCAAAGATTGTGCATAATTGCATATATATGAAAGATAGAAATTGAGCACTTGGGCAACTTAATCACATACAGACTGACGAGACTGAAGCATATACCAACTGTTTCACTGAGCTGGAGGAAAAGTGGGGCAAAGGATCATACAACTACATTCCAAATTGCTTAATTATTAAAATTAGAAATTATCTTCTTTCACCAAATATTGTATACCATAATTGGCTTGGTTTCTATAATTGTTAAGAAGCTTTCATAGTTTTTAGATAATTTTAGGGGTGTCCAGCTTCCCCTGCAAGTTAGGCTCTTTATTTTGGATTTTTTTGACTTAGACTTCTTCCACCTATGTGCATGCATGCACACATCCTCATCGAGATCTCTGGAATGAAGGCCATTTGCACTGCTGCATTCACTTGCTGTTTGGCCAAAACAAGTGGCCTGCACATCTGTAGGAACATCTAGTCCAAGCAGTCTATGAGAGAAAGAAAATGCCCCCCACTGCATCGTTTATCCTGGGGGATGGAAAAGGAGTGGAAGCAAAGAATGCTGTGCTTTAAATAAGCAATAAAACAAAACAAAATCCATCAGCTGAAAATATTATTCATGGGGAAAGGAAAAAGCAACACAATTATTAAGTTTTTCATTTAGGATTAAAATGCACAGTGAGTACACAAGAGTCCTGCCTAACCAGCTTTCCGTTAATTCTCCACTCTAATATTGGTGAGCACTGAGGTTTAGCCAATGCAACTTGCAGAGCGCGAACTTCCCCCTCCAGGTAGAGCTTCAGCCATTTATTAATTTGTAATCTCTGCTAACCATGCTGAGCGCCGGAGTTGACAAAAAACAATGTATTTATAACTCATTATTTTAGAAGCTGTGCAATGCTAGAGGAAGAGGACATTTCCTATGATTAATTAAGATAATATCCAGTTTATCACAAGGTAAGTTCCTTGATTTATCATCCACAATAGCATTCTGTTTTGGTGGAGGTAACTCATTTCATATCATACTCCATTCTTCTTCTTCGCCTGCAATAAACCTTTCATAAGATTAATGTCCTGAACAAACACAGCGTTTCAGCATGGACGCCAACGAGACAGGGAGTCAGCTCCAAACTTCACAAGGGTTTAACTGCTTTGGTAGCTTATGGTCTGAGTCATTCTCCAAATACGCTGCCAGTTTGCAGACCATCATCCTGCATAGATGGGGTATAAAGTGCTGGTTCAGGAAAGCGGGGTTTCATTACTGAGCTCTCCTCTCTCCGTAACTACCACAATTCTAGCTCCAAAATGTGGAGTCGGCCTTTCAGCATATAAACATAATCTGGTTCAACTGGGATTAAACTCCATGGATATGTTACCTGCCTAACTCAGGTAAGTGGATGAACGTAAGCCACGCCTTCCAACCAAACCCACAGGGAGGGTGGTCTCATTATTCTGCAAGTAAGACAGTGCTGCAAAAATGGTAATCCTTCTCCAGGATCTGGGAGGAGAGCACCCAAAGCTGTATTATACTTTTACATGTGCACTGGTTTTAGGAGGTCAAGATGGCTTTGATCAGGTTCTAGGACAAGAATGAGCCAATCATTTCTACCAGGTCTCTCCAAAAAGACAAACTAAGATTTAAGCTGAAGTTAAAACCACAGAACCAAGACTTCCCCTTCACAAAGCATTGCTATAAAAAATACAAGTTACTTTATATTTGAAAAAATATGTTTCACTGGCCACAATTTAAAGCCACACTGTTGTGGGGCCTGTAGAATATATAGTATTTATTTAATATATCTTTATGAGGCAAACTTCATAGCTGATACACATTTTTAAATAAGACATACCTCCCCCCACCCCTATCCCCCATGCCTCGGCGAGCTGTTGGAGCACTCTGGAGCTGCCTCCTCTGCAGGGGGCTTTGTGCTGTTGGGGCTGCACCAAACAGCCCTCTGCCAGCCCCCAAAGCCACCGCCACAGGGTGGTACCACGGGCAGCCAGCCAGCTTGGCACACAGGGCTTCGGTGAAGCTGCCCCACAGACAGGCTCACCCTGGGGAGAGGCGGAGGTTTATGGTCCAGGTACCTCTGAACACCCCAGTAATGAACCACCTACGACTCTGCAATGCACGGTGGGCAAAAGACTGCTCTCAAAGGCGTTTAAGCTTCAGTTTCCCCATCCGATGGGACGCTGCTGGCGTGACCCCATCTCCTCCTGGCCATCCTGGCAGTGCCAGGGCTGTGCAAAGCTACTCCATACGTGGCATCCAGCAGAGCACCCGCACTGGGGACCTGCAGAAATGTCAGGTTGGCAAGTCCACAGCCATAAAAGTCATGTGAAAAGACAAAGAGTTGCTGGTCCAGCCCCAGGACCTCACACCTGCCGTTGGCCCTGGAAAGCAGAGTGCTTTGGGCTGAGAGGAGAAAAGAAAATACACCAGCAAAAGACTTGCTTATTTTGGTCCCAGCTGCTGCCTTGGGAAACTGGTTCAAAGGGAGAGAGCCCAGAAACATATGTCACCACCTTCTCCCTGCAATGGTCTCTCCCTCCCAGCTGTAGGCACTGGCTGGACTCCTTGACCACTACCTCTCAAGTCCAGTCTCGTCTTGGTGGGCACACAGCCATGGCTCTAGCAGGTCCACAAGCCCTGGCAGGGCAGACATCTGTCCCAGTCTGGACACTCTCTGAGCTCCAAATGCAGTTGGAGTCATGTTAATAATTTGTCAGTAATTTGACCACCAGTAGTGGCTAGACACCGAGCTTTTTAAATGGAGCCAGTGGAGCCACCAGAAATCTGGAGCTTGCTGAGGTGCCATGGCCAGCACCAACTAAACCTGCGTGCCACATGGGTCACTGCCACAGAGGCTTTTCCTGACAGATGTGTACCAAGGCATCACCTACCTAACCGGAACTATCCTTTACTAATAATGCCAAACCCTGGGCTGCTCTTCTGCAGGAACTGGTCACAGCCTAGCTGAAATATAACAACTTTTACAGCAGTTTCTCGCTGCAAGAGGAACAAACTGATGACCTACCCTGATGTCCAAACCCAAAGGCAGTGGCACCAAGCATGATCCCACTAACTCTGCGAACTGGTACAAACCCTGCTAGAAGCAGCAGAAGTGCTGGTATTGCAGTGACAGTATGGTCAAATGTGATCTGCAGCTACTTGCTTTAGAAACATCGTGAAAGGGAGTTATTCAGGCATGCCTCGGTGGTATTGCTTTTTTCTAACTTCATACAATACAAGTCACAATGCCCAGCCACGTGGCCAGCTGTGAAGGATACTGCCCAATTCATATAAAACAGAAAAAATATATTAATTATTTGATTACTATAAGTTAAATAAATAAAGCTCAAAAATAAAAGCCCTCATTCTGAAGAGAATTTGTTTTCCCTTTCCAGTATTTAAAATATAGATTTATGACTGATCAGCTATGGGTAATTTTCTATATCTTTTGGGGGAGGGGTGAGAACACTTTGACAAAGTGTTTTGTCAGTGTTATCACCATGATAAATGGGCTTTGTCCCTGCACACCCATAAAAAAGCCTCTTTAGTACCTTTCCAGCCTAGGAAATCTTCCCTAATCTCTCTGTGGCTTTACTTTGCCTCCTATATTGATCAGATTGGTTGGTTGTTTTTTTACTGGGGACTGGACAGGAGGACAAATAATCCTAGAGCTTCCTATTCCCTTTGGATGCTTCCATTGTTTTTCAGAATAATAATTATTTGGCCTGGAGGGAGAGAGCAAAGGGTAAAGCCATATGATATTTGACAGTACTGATGTCATGAACCTGAATTACTACAAAATTACTACCTTATGAGTAAAACATTCAGGTGAGATCTTCCCTCAAAGGATCATTTGTCCTACTTGTAGAATCATCCTCTAGGGTGATATTCAGATACCATTTTCCCTTTCTTTAGAATAATTTTCCAGTCACATTTAGAGCTGTAAAAGTGGCCACCACTTTCTCAGCATCAACCCCTTGAAACCTTTTCATGTGACTGTTATGACCATCTTTCCTGGCTCAGAAGGACCTGGCAGCACTTGCAATGAAGCCCATCAGTGGTACTTTACATGGACGAGGTGACACTGTGTCAAGCAACAGGAGGTGCTATTTCACCCCTGCTGCAATGGATGAGCACTTTGTCTTCATTGTTTCCCCAGTGATAACCAAGATATCGAAGGTACAAGTCCCACTCACACTCCTGGTGTGATTAAAATGGGTTCAACCTAAACATAAATCTTGATTAAAGGAAGGTTTTCATTCATTCCCCAGCATGTCCCACAGGAGTCAAGTGTCTCCTGTAACTTTGGTCAAAGACAAGCATGCATTCAAAATTTGCCTTCCATAATTCTGAGTCCTATCAAAGTTCCTTCAGCATCACTTCAAGCAATAGGCTTTCACCA
This sequence comes from Falco naumanni, assembly GCF_017639655.2. Taxonomy (NCBI): domain Eukaryota; kingdom Metazoa; phylum Chordata; class Aves; order Falconiformes; family Falconidae; genus Falco; species Falco naumanni. The sequence goes on from NC_054058.1 coordinate 25,309,256, forward strand.
TACTCTTCTCCAAGGGCCATAGGGTTTCTTTTCACTGGTGACTGAACGCTATGTTTGGTCTTTCTCCTGGACTTCCTGAAACCGTTTCTCCAAGCGATCCAGTTTGGCCAGATTCTCCTTCAACAACTTGCTGTTTGGAACCAGCTGTAAGGCTTTCTCATAGTAGCCACGGGCAGTGACGTAGCTCCCCTACAAAGAAAATGAGTGACAGATCTCATCTGCATTCCCTGACATAAAAAGTTCATTCCCTGGGAATGGCAAAGACCATAAAACAAAGGAAAAAGAGTTTATCAAACTTAATACTGTTAGATAACAGGAATACTTCTACATTATGAAATGGATCACCAGGTGCCATTAGCCTAAATTTGAGCAAACTCACATGGCAAGAAGTAGATTTTAATTTTTCCATTATGTTGTACCAAAAGAGTTAAATTTTACTCAGTGGTAGGACAGCTTGAGAATATCACACAACGTGACTCCTTAAGACCCAAATCATAATGATATGCTAAAGTATTCAAACAGATAAGCAACCACAGGGCGGGCTGTCTATTTTTGTAATTTCATGCCAGTATTCTGCATTAGACATCTTTATTAAATTAATTAGGTAGAGAGGAATCTTAGAAGGTGACTCACAGTGATATTTTTCTAAAGTAGGTCAGCAATTGAAGCAAGAAAACTTTATAGAGATGGGAGGTTGCTCCTCGAAGCCTGCCCTCTTAAAATACAAGCTTTATATTACAGGATACATATTCCCATGCAACCTGGTTGGGAAAATCTAGTTGGGGTGGACTGACTTTCCTCCTTTTTAGATAAATTATGTCAGGGACACTCATTGTGTACGAACATGCAGCTCTTGGCAGTCTGAAACAAATTTAGCTTTCTGTCCTGAGTCTCTGCACTTGACAGCTTAAGGGAAAGCGAAACTCTCATACCTTGATGTGCTCAATGCCTCCCATATTCATCCAGGCCTGAGCTTGGTCCGGGTTGAGCTCCACCGCCCGTTTATAGCTCTACATAAATATAAAATGGTTTTAGGTTATGAGGCTGACCCTTCAAAAAAAAACAGTGGTGGAGGGGAAAGGGAAACAAAGTTTTCACTCCTGAATACATTTAAAATAGAATTTCAAATCCTTCTCGTATGCAATGCATAAGCTGAAATTCAGTTTCTTTACAGCAGAGGCAATGTAATATACTGCTTCACCGCTGAGCTCATCTCACAGGTTTTCCCTGCCCACTGCACCCTATGAAGGGCCACACCAACCCCTGTGACCTCTCCCTGCCACCCTGCACCACTGGGGTCTCCTGCATGTCAGGGGCATTTCCTCGGGCAGGTGCTTGCCAACCACAAGTCGTGTATGGGCTGTGATACTATTTATCTACAAGGCTGCAATATGGAGCTGGCAGCAGACCACGGTACAGCCACTTGCGTGGAGGTTTCACAGGGACCCGAGGGCAGTGCTATCCCTCCCCGCTGCTTCTGCCACTGTGCATGGGAGAAGCAGCAACAAGAACTCTGTCAAACAGTACCATTTTTTATGGTGTCACCACAGGAAAGGATTCAAATTGGGATTAGACATCTCTAGGGATACTGAGAATATTCACAACTGTCCCAATACTACTCTGTGTTATTATTTAATGCTAACAATTTCTGAGCTATCAAGTCTCCTGCTCCACAGGATAAGTCAACGTCTCAGCCATTAGGTAATGAGGTGAGGTATAACAACAAGGTGGGCTCTTACAGGTCCCCAAGCTTCCAGCTGAGCTACCTGGAGTTGGCCATCACCAGCAAGAGGGGCTGGGGCTGGATGGAACAAGGGTCTGGTCAATGAGAAAATGCCTAGGCTTCTCCAAAACCCCACCTCAACTCGTACTTAAGCTCTCAGAGCAGGGAGCTGTATTTCCACACAGGAATGAGGAAAGAAGTTGCAGCGAAGTCTGGCAAAGTTAAAGCTTTAGCTGCCCCACAGCTTTAGCTATACCGCTGGTGAACTGCTGAAATCCCAAGGCCAGCACCCAGGGTGTGTGCACCAGCGCGTATTAGATGCAATGAGCTCACTCTAACTATCCCTAGGGCTTGGACCAGTCATACCTCAAAAGCCTTGTCAAGGAGATTCTGTTCTCTTAGCTGGTTTCCTTTAGTGAAAAAGAGCTCTGATATGACTTTTGGATCCTTTGGTTTTAGCTGAAGAGCTTTTTCTATAGCTTCAAGTGCCTGTGAAAAAGCAAGAGAACACTGCGTTACTGTATTCCACGCCTTTCCACTTCTCATGCTCTCCTTGCCACTAAGGCCTCCCAACGTAAGACTCATCTTCCTCCTTCCCTTGTTTGCCCCACACCATTAACACAAGTGGAAATGGGCTTTTTAAATGCCTGTGGCTGATGGGCAGTGGGGCTGACAGCTGCTGGAGCAGTAAGTGATAAGAAAACCATACTGCTTAGCTTCAGTCCCAGTACCTAAATAAAGGTTTTAGTGAAAAAATAAATCTACTGGATGTGTGGTAAGGTATGTGACATGTCTCTGGAGAGATGGAATGTAAAATTCAGCCTGAGCTCTGTGTGTGAGCCCTTGGGACAAAGGTATCCCATGGCCACAGTACCTTGGTATAGTGCTCCTGCTTGCTGTAAATGGCTGACAGAAGGCGGTAGCACTCCAGACACTCCGCATCCTCATTGAGTATATGGTTCGTCATCTTCTCAGCTTCCTTTGTCCGCCCCATCATTGCTAAAACCTGAGCCTAGGGAGCCACATTGTAAAGGGTTATGACCTTCAAAAGCTCAGCTCTCCTTAATACACGACGCTGCACTCAGCAGCTGGTGATCCACCTGCATGGCCCTGCCCTGGCCAAGCTCGCCCCACACTCACCAGCGCCAGCCGGATCTCTTTGTTCACAGGCTGCAGTGATGCCGCTTCTCTGTAAACCTGCAATGCCTCTTCATACCGCCCCGTGTTGTAATACAGAGCCCCCAGCGGGGACAGGATTTCAGCCTTCCGAGATACCTTCAGGGCCCTGGGATTTGGGAAAAAGAGGTGGTGTGAGGATCAAAGCAGAAGAGCGAGGTGTGGCTTGTGCTGGGATGGAGCAGTGAAGCCCTGCACTGGGCTCATCCCATCACGGGAAGCACAGACTTAAGGTCGCAAGGAGGGATGAGTGTGCCCACAGCAGCAACCCCTCTGGCCACCTGAGAAGGGGAGAGGACCACCTCCAAAGTGCACGTGAGCATGCCATAGGGGTGGGGATGGCTGATGGTGGCAGAACCTGGGGAGTGTGAGCACAAATCTGGGAGCCAAAAAGCAGGCAAAAAACCCTAAACAGTCCACCCTGTTGCACACTGGTAGTCAGAGCCTGCCTACTGGCACACTGCTGTGAAGGGCTGGAGTTACTGGTGGTACCAAGGTTTCGGTGCTGGGCTGTGCAGCAGCTATGGTTGTTACTGCTGTGGCACCCACAGACCAGCTTCGAGCAGGGTGGGAGTTGTGCTAATAACCTGCTCATGCCACCAAGAAAGCTCTGACTTTATTGTCAGAGCATCCTCCAGCCAAAAGCGGCAGTCCAGGGAAGTCAACACTGCCTAAGTCTGCGCTGCCTCTCCAAGCACTCCCCCAAAACAGCCAAATAAGCAAAGGTAAATCTGATTTCAAATGGACGGAGAAGGAAGGGAGGAAAACCAAAACATGCGCTGACAGATTCATGTATCAGAGGCTCTGTAGCAGAGACAAGCTGTACAGGGGAAGAGGGAAACTTCTGTCTCCCATCCCAAATTCTTACCGCTTGTACCACACCTCAGCCTCTTTGTTCTGTGCCAGGGAGCGGTGAAGCCTGCCCAGGTTCACCATGGCCACATGGTGAGCGGGGCTCAGGCGGATGGCCTCCCTGTAGTGGGACACAGCTCGCTCTGGAGCTCCTGGAGAGGAAAGCAGCTATTAAACTGGTGAATCAGAAAAATCCTGTCACAAATTCGACACTCAGTAATGCTCTGGGTTTTCTTTCATCTATCGGTCTATGCATGAGAACCACTTAGAGAAAGAAATCCTGCCTCAGCCTTTTTAGATTAAGTGTAAGGAAAATTGCTGTCCAAACTAAGATTTAGGCTCCAATATTCAGAGACAATCCTGAGAAATAGATTTTCTACGGGTGGGATTTTGCAGGTCAAGGGTACAGTCACCAGAAGAAGACTCCTGACTGAAAGCACCCTCCAACCATACTGCAGGGTGGTCGCACCCTCTGTGCTAGGGACAGAGCCCACCTGAACCATCTCCTGGTAGAGCATTCTTTGACCCTGGCCCACTGGAGAGATGGGCAATGGAGACACAGAGAACAAGCCACCCAGTATTCCCCACAACCCCACCAGAGCCACAAATATTTTCAGCTTTTTCCAAACAGAGACTATTCCCTCTGCCCCTGTTGCACTGGCCTTGCTCAGTCTTTCTGCCTTGCTCAACAGGACTGGGAGTAGCTGCCAGTGACCAGCTAATTCCCACCTTGGGACAATAAATCCCAGACCAGAGGTGCCCAGGTGCCTGTTTTGGAGCAGGTAGGCACCGTCAATATGTTGCAGAGGAGCCATTGGGTGGCACTGCTTCGCTGTGCAAAAATGTCTACCGAGGCAAGGTCCTGCAGTCCATGACATCACGACAACAAAATACAACACTGTGCAAAAAGAAACGTGCCAGACCACTAGCCCCAAAGCCTGAAGTTCTATTTCTGACCGTATATTTTTATTTAGCTAAAAAATGTCTTTCCTCAAGAAGGATCTTGCAGTGCTTTCCTCAGGCAGGACTTGCTGACTACCTACTAAATAAATTAATGGAGCACAGTATAAAGTTCCAGCATTCCAGCAATGTGAATATCGTATTTTTAATGCCAGTGCTCATTTCATTGGTTTGCACACTTTAGACCAGTTAATCTCCCGATGAAAACCAATACTCAACAGAGCTTTGTCCACCAACAAAGCTTTTGAGCATTGGCATTTTTTAAGCCAAATCACTTCACAATGTATTTAATTCCTTTTCTAGCTGCAGAACTTGGAAACAGCTTGCACGTGCTGGGACACTGGACATACGCTGCCATGTGAATTTTATTTTCATAGTTGTTCAGATCAAGTTTGGTTTTCCTGAGACTATCTATGCAATATAAAACTAACACTGATACTTCTTGGTGTCTCCTTTCTAGGACAGAGGAGGGACATCTGTAGGGAGATTTAGAAGCACTTAAGATTCATCCAAGGCCAATGACGTCTTTCAGGGTGGGACTTTCTCAAAACATCCAGCAGCAGCCTCCATCTAGATGTTTTTGAAAATTGTATCTACAAAACATCTTGGGAAGCAGCTGGGCATGCACCTCAGTCTATAAGTCAGCCAGTGTCCCCCCTTGCTCAGCACACAGGGGTGATGTGCATCATCAAAGGAGACACATTGAGAGTGTATGACCACTGCAGAGCTATCTAGAGGTATGGCTTTCCACAACTGATACTTGCTGGAGGCTTGTTGCACAAAATCCTGCAACTGGCGTGGTGTTTTACAGCATCTCCCCGTGCCTGCCGGGGAAGAGTGCAGCCTGTGATGGGCTCACTACCAGTCACTTCCTTCACGCCTTGTCATGTCTCCAGAAGGGTTATTTACACATCATGCCTGAAGTATCAAAAGTCAGTGGGTTTTTTTTTTCCTGTTGTTTGTGTGTAGGGAAGTGTAGGAGTAAACCAGGAAAAGTTCGTTTTGACTTTGGCAGAATACACAAGTGCAAAAAATAGAAAGTGCACTGCACTGTGTTTGAACCAGATTTTTTGGCAGGAATAGGGCAGTTTATCTGCGTTGGCAAGCAAAGATGAGTACAATGTCAGAGTGAAATTACTGAGGAATTCTTATTATTTGCAAACTTGAATTTTGCCAGGGCACAAATTCAGAACCTCAACCTCTGTCATTAATGCCATGAAGCCTTTTTTGATTATGAATTTTGGCTTCATATTTATTTCACACAAGTACTACAAAAAAGCGATGGCTGAGCGTCAGCTCAGAGGTAGGACAGCTAACTGCAGGCTGATGGACACCATTACCCTTTCTTCCTAAGCATCACTTGAGCTGGGCACAGTGTGAAAGCGACAGAATGGGTAGCAACCACACACTTCAAGCCTGCAATATTTCATCACTGAGTCTCCCCTCTGTTCTGGGGGGGACTGGAGTGAGACAGTAGTTTGGTTTCCACTAGTCATTTGTCAAACTTGGCCTTGCTTATAAAGCTGTCAATAACAGGCAGCAATTACAGCAGCATTTTTTGTTGTTATGTGGATGCCAGGAAGTGTCTGAGTCCAGGGAAGTTGGATAGGAACCAGGAGCCCAGAAAAGAAAGGCTTTGTACGTCATTACGGAGCTCCTGAGAAATCAATTTACCCCACAGTATCTTATGTTTTGTTTTCACAGATGATTGTGGTTTAAAAGCCATGTTTGCTCTCATAGCCGTGGCACTCAACCTTTAGAGTCAAAGAGCTGCTTTGTCACCAAGTAGAGCTGCAAGTGCTCCAAACACCGTAACAATCCACTTGTGTGCCTGGGATTTGGTTTGATGTGGCCACGCTTTCCTGGAGAAATGGCAGTATTGTCAGGGTGCTGCCCAGCTTAAATTGAAGAGGACAACTGGCTGTGCAAAGATGGTGAGAAACACTGAAGGAAACAGCAAGGCTGAATGCCACTGCCACACAGTGCCTGCATTGATTACAGATTTCAGTAGGCTGTGCCATCTCAGCAGCAGGGATATTTATTTCCAAGCTACAGTGGAGGCACGCCTATTGATTTGGATGCTTTTGACATCCTTTTAGATGTATACTGCTGAGTAACACAAATCAAAGCAAATAAGGCAGAGAAAGAAAATTCCTTGCTCCTTCTCACTTACCAGTATCAACTAAGAAAACACCATAGTTGTTATGCAGATCGGAGCTCTCCGGACAATTCTCTATGCCAGCCTTATAGACCTCCTCTGCTTCCTTAAGCCGCTCCTTAAAAGAGAAGATTTCTTAGCCGTGGCAGAACGCGTGTCAGCACCGTTTGCTGCACACCTGCATTTTGTGACAACTCCCTTGCTGCACGGGGAGCTCAGGGTGCCAGCCCACCCCACTGTCTAGCAGACCAAAATTTTACCCCATGGCATGGATGCAATATAGCTGCCATCTGGTACCCTAGAGCAATTCAGACAGCCTTCCCCCATACATTTGCAATTGCAGCTACCTGTGAAACAAAAATAACAGCTGGAAAAAGTGGCTTCTGTGCAATGTCAGCGAGTCTCAGCTGAGCATGCACCCATCCAGGAAACACACAGTGACAGGGGTTGTGTCGGTTCTGTTGAGAAATATCTGTCATCTGGGAGCTGATATATTCTAATTTATTTGTTTAACAAGCATCTCACTGGCTAACTTTTTTCCCTCTGGAGCTTTGCTGTTTGTTCCTTACGCAGTAGGGAAAATACAAGGAATGAAAGCTTGGTGTGTGTGGTATCTGGGGGACGGGGAGCTCATGCAGGGGGTTGAAGGAAGCTGGATGAGGATGGAAGGCAATGAAAGAGTGGGGAAAATCTGACAGATTCAAACTAAAACCAGGAGTTGCCAACACATGAGATGTAGCTCACTGGGACTGACAGGATGTACCAATGTGCTCATTCCCAGATGCACTGAGCCTTTATATTTCATAGAGGTCTGTTGGTGCTGAACATTTCCGGAAAATAGTGATCTTTTTTTGGGGAACACTCTGCCTACAGAAAGTGTCCCACTAGCTGGACTCTGTCTAGCCTCAGCTACCAGCAGCTCAGTCCTGAAATTAAAATAAAGTGTCTAATTTGGATCAAATAGCAACTTAATAAGGTTTCCACTTCTTTCTGGCCAGCCAGTGTGTTCCCACTGCCCACATGCTTGCTAGCGTGGGTTATCACAGTCTTCCTCCTCCTCTAACCTCAGAGCTTTGCTGTTGGGTGTATTTATGGAATATATACATATTACAGCAGAGACAAGTATGGTGCAGAGGGGTGTCAGGCAAGCTTCCAGCACCAAAGACACTTTTCAATTCTTCTGCTTCTGTGGAGTGGCATAGCCCTACAGTGACAAACTCCACAGCCTCCTGATGACGCTTCCAAGTGAAATCAGCCATCCAGGTCTCCACTGAGGAAGGCCTCAGGCCACCAAGGCAGACCTCCTGATTGGGAGCTGAATCCATGTTGAAATAAGAGGTCGGTCCATTCCCAACTATGGACTCTCTTCTCAAGCCCTGCAAATCCTGGAGCCTTCACGGCTTTCTCTGGATTTAAAGAGTGTACCTGATGGCAGCTTTTGCTACGTAGCTGCTTAAATGTGTGGACTCCTTTCTCACCTCCTATTTCAGAACTGGAGAGCTGGAATTAATTGCATTGGAAGAGTATGACTTGATGAAAGCACATGGTTTGCCATGGTTAAGTACTTTCACATTTACATGATAAAGGTCAGCCAGCAGAAAAGACAGTGTGTGATAAAACACAGAAACACATTTTTTAACAGTGCTTAAGTTTGGACATTTTGGATATATTTATGTAAATTTGACATCATTATCCTGCGGGGTCAGGAAAAGTGTAGCAATCATCAGAATTGACTAAAATGAAGGGCAATTTTTTGAGAAAGCAACTGTGTCACCAAGATATTAACAAGTACATTTTCAAAGATTTCTGTATTAGTTTCTTTTCCTCCAATTTTAATTTTCAGCCAAGGAATGTGGCTTTGTGTGCACATATGTTTTCTTCGTTTTATTTACTGATCATAAACACAACCTTTAAAGCATGGAGGGGCTGTGTTAAACTGGATTGATTAGCAGTGTCCCATGTCAAAACATTCACACTCACCAATATTGAGCACTTTTTGCTTTTTTATCATAGTTGCCTTGCTTTTTTGGCACCTAACATCCTGACCCTGCATGCCTCAGGCTCAGCACAAAGTCTGGGATGATTTCTGTAACAAAGTGTTTGCACTACATGCAGTCAGAAATTGGGAAGGCTGGAACCAGCTTTTTGTGCCAGAGCTTTCTCCCCCACAGCCTCTCCTCTTCCGGGAGAAATGCTCTAAGTTCATCAAGGCTTGATTCTCATTAACACTTAATAATGCCACTCCCAGACCTTCATGAAACATTAATCAACCTCACAAAATTCAGAAGATTGGCTTAAAAAATGTATGAGATTTTTATGATATTAAAAAAATTATGCATGTGAGGATCTCTCAGTTGAACTGCAGGGATTTTAAGACTTTTTTTATGACTCAGTTTTTCAGTCTGGTTATGCCTGAGTAGGCTCTCCTCTGCAACTAAGTAGGTTAAAAAACTTCTTTTTCTTATTGTAGGCTGATATTATTACACACACACAAAAAAAATCACCTGAATCCAGAAACTAGGGCCTGGAAAGAGTCATCAAGTAGCACAAGATGGATGATGAAAACAGCGAGAGCTGGGAAGAAGGTGCTGTTCAAGTGCATCAGAGTAAAGCTTGAGGAACTAGCGTTACAGAAGCATTGTGAAAACGGTGAACAGAAATGTTTGATTTCTGATGTTAGCACCACTGCAGTGATCATGGAAAACAAGGAAAACAACAATACATTGTGACCACATTACAAAAGCAAGCAGAAAGAGCAGTAAGAAGGGCAAGCATTTATAAAAGGCACAAACACGCCAAACTGTTCTCTACAATGTGGTGGTGTTTTTTTGCGTGTCAGCTCTGGCTTCAGAATCAACTATCAAGGAAAGAAAAGGGCGATTACATCAAGTTACAGGCTAATTCCCTGGCACATAAGACATTCCTCTTAGAAGCATTATTTACTGCTGTAGGAAGAAGGACCCAAAAGCTCTCCTTTGGATTCATTGCCTTTAAGATAGCAGGAACATGCTGTGCAGGACCAACCAAGGCAACCCTGGCACCCTTTCACTGAGTCACATCCACCCATTTCCCCCTTCTTAGCCTCAGTGCAAAGCTGAAGGAGCAGCAGTTTGTCATGGGCATGGTCATCTCATTTTAGTGTGCCACTTATGGCCCTTCAGGTCCTTTCTATCACATCCCAGTGAGAGGGGACCAGTTTGAGCTCCCTTCCCCAAAGAGGTGTCATCCACGCAGCCTACTGCATACTGCCTGGCATCACAGATACTGCTACAGCTGTGAGACAGACTCTGGGCCACAAGTAGACAGAAAAGCGGGTTTGTAACTTTTAGCTATTTTTGACACTGTTGCTTAGACTAAAGAGGAAAGCCAAAAACTGAAAAATGGGGTCCCACCATCATCCTTTGGGCTGAAGATGCCAAAACTTCTGCCCATACTCCTGCAGGAAGCACATAGCACTAGGGTGCGATTCTGCAGCCCACAGCCACGGGTACCAGCATGTATTTGTGGGACAGCCCCTACTGTGGTCCCTAGGGTGAGTGTGTGAGGCGGGAGCAGTATTATCAGGTAGTCATCTGCTGTGGCTGAACATGAGAAGGTGTTAAAAGCCTGCAGGAAATTGTTCTTTTCTGAGGAAATTATATTATCTTTTTTCCCTACTACTTACTCAAGTCACAAGAGGATGAACAATCTATACGTAAGAGTAGATTAATTATTGCTGGAGTAACTAATGGCATTTATTTGCTCTGGGCAGAAGGCCTTGGGACTCTTACTGGTTTTATTACTCTGTTGACCTTACAATCAATTGTTCTAATTAATAATTTCAATTAATATTAAAACCAGGTATTACTGCAAAGGACCCATTTCCTATACTTGCAGGAGACTCTTCATTGACGGCCTCATTCAAAACACAGTTCCCATTCAACAAGGCTCTTCTTTCCATTCATACACTATATTTCTAGGTCTCTGTAGCTGATACTGATAATATTCAAATATTTGAAAGTCTCTTAAAAGGGAAAAGAAAACATCACATCTTTCAGTAATCCACATATATCATAGGTGAGTTTTGCAGAGTGCCTCATTAAAGAAGCCTAAACCAGAACAAGACCTCTGCTTATAGTTTTGCTGAAATTTATCTGCTTCTCTTACAGAGAAAAGATTTCACTGACCAAATTGAGGGAAAACAGTGAAAGATTTTTGCTCTTTTGTTCTGTATGTATTTACATTTCTCAACCTTTTAAGAAAGCTTTAGCACCACAAGCTATGGAGCGGTTAGATCTGAAACTCAGGGAAAGAAAAAAATCAGTTTTCAAAATGTTTGTGAAGGTGTGCTGGAGCTGTGTAGTTATGAGGACCTCATCACAGACCTACCCTAGCTCTCAGACTGGGACCACTGATGGTGGCTGCAGTCCATGTGAGCAATGCCTGAAGCACAGCATCCCTCATCTGCTTTTGCAGGCATGGAAAAAAGCAGGGCTTGGTGGTCTCAACGTGGGAACCCGTGCTTCATGGCTTCTTCTGAACTCAAGCATTTTGTGCCTCAATTTCCCTTTTCCTCTGTGGGGACAATACTTCACCTTACAGGGACCTTGTAGAAATAAATTATCTAACTACAGAGAGCAGGGAGGGCCCTGAGTAATGAGCATAGGGAACAAGCCCAAGAAGAAATGAGTAATCCTGCCCCCAGAGTGCAGCCTGGGCCATGCGCAGTAAATAAGCCCTGGACACATATTGAACAATGAGGTTAAATAAAATACTGAACAGCTGCTCATTAAGAGCAACATAAAGCTGGCGAGCCTTCCCACCCCCTGTATGCGATCAGCTACCACAGTAATTAAGGGCCATATCCTGATGCATGCATGCAAAGGGCAGAATTCAGGCTGCAGAGGCCACCTTGTTTCTGGGATTTCCTAGCTTTGGAGTGATTTATTATGAAATCTCAAGGTTATCTATGTAAGTGCATCAGTCTGAGGGGGAAGCGCTTGCCTGTTCTGCTGTCACAACATTCAAGGTGCAATGGATTGAGACTTTGCCATAGATGCAGGGAGTGGCAGGGAGGGTGTTTACCCACAACTCACGACAGTGATTTAATTCAGAGCCACATCATGGGGGTGTAATTATTGACTTCAAAGGAATTGCCTCCCATCCTGAAAAAGTCACTTCTGAAGCATCCTGAGAGCCCTCTGCAGACAGCTGTGGACCCGTGCCTGCCATCCATGCATGCAAGGTGAGGGTGCTCCGCTGGGATGTGCAGGAGGTGTTGCGGCTGCGGCAGCAGTGCATACACATGCGCAGAGAGCACAAGAGCTCCAGCGATGGCTGTTACCTGTTCAGCCAGCAGTGAGGCCAGGCTTGAGTAAGCATCTGCAAACTCTGGGCCGTACTTAATGGAGTCCCGCAGTAAGATTACAGCTTCCTCCTTCTTCCCTTGGGACCTGCAGGACAGCGAAAGAGGGGAAAAAAGGAAGAAACATTGCTTTAAGCACGTGTTTAGGTCATCCCATTAACTACTTTAAAGAGATGTGAAAGTCCCTGGCTTGACTTCTTCAACAAAGTCTATATGATTCACTCATGCCTCCTCTCCACAGTGTGTGTACCCAGCATCTCCTCGGCCCGTCACTGTTTCCATAGGTTATTCTCAGGAGCTGGTAGGACACAGGCTTTAACAAATCTGCTGTTTGGTCTGATATTCTGGTGACTGTCATACTGAGCACTACACAGTGGTCCCAGTGAGGACAAAACACCCCCAAAACAGTGCATTCCTCAACCTCACACACTGAAGAGCAAAAAGTGCTTTATTTTGGCTATCAGGCAAGTGGTTACAGGCCACATGCTCTGTCTGTTGAGTCACAACCACTAGATTTTGTAAACTTCTCCAGTTCTACCATACATCTCCACTCAGTATTTCTCTTTATGGCAAATATATCAAATTCTGCCCCATTCATCCCATCAGGAACTGAAGACACATGAAGGACAAGATAGTAAAAGTGTCCCCAGGCATTAAGTACTGCACAAGACTTTCCCAGCGATTTCTTTGGGAAGTTGCATGCCCTACGGGAAGGGATGCTGTCGGGGTAATACCGGGTTTGCAGTCAGCTTCTGGATGTCTGGCCCTAATCATGTCACAGAGGCACTGACTGACCTGGGAACAGGACATTTGCTCTCACCAACCCTGCTCTCACATCAGTAAGTTTGAGACAGCAAAACATTTGCATATCCTTACAAAAAAACCCAGAGTCTTTGCATGTTCCTCGACAATGAGTGCTTTTACAGATCCACTTGAAATTAAAATATTGCTAAGTTAAATCTGCCTGGGATCTCTAAATAATTCCTTAGCAAGTCAATCATTAGGCTAGAGGAGTCTGTTCTTCAGATCCTAAGGATGAACAGAGACAACTGAGAGATGGCTACGCTGATGAGCTAGGTATTTTCCCAGCATTGCTTTGCATTTACTGCCACAGAAAACAGAAAAGGTTTCCTGAACAAAAACCTAAGGGTATTTATTTATTTGAGCTGCAATTTCTCCAGTATCACTCTGTATTTCTTTCCTTGGAAAAATGAGAAGGTTTCCTGAACAGACATCTAAGAATGTTTAGCTGGACTGGAAAAACATTTTCTTTGTGTGGGGTGTACAAAGAATATGAATAGCAGTGCTTACAAAAAGAAACAAAGGACTCTGGGACACAGAAAATATGTGAACACCTTGCCGCTTTAGCCTTAGATTTCATCTGAGTGACATGGTCAAGTAACCAGATCTTGTTTATAAGGTGCAAATTTCAGCTGATAATATATGTGGCTTTGCAGATTTTTTCCCTTTCTAGTTGTGTAACTGGAAGAATATTTTGCCTGTGCATTAAGCTAAGTAAAACCAGTTGTGCTAGTCTTTTTCTTCTTCCAGTGGTGTTCCATATAAATCACATGAATGAAGCAAAAACAAATAAAGAACCACTTTTCTCCTACACTAATTAAAGACTAGCTAGCTTGTCAATTTATAAAATTTTTGGATCCCTTGGCTGGAGTTTCATGACACATTTTTATAAATCAAAACCAGATGACTGCTTTGTAAAGGTATTGATGTTTGGCAAAAAAAATGTAGGAAATGCCAGCTACAGAAATAAAAGGATTAAGTGATCCACTCAGCAGCAGTAAAAGTTCCCATTAACCACAAGCATGCACTCTGAACATGGGGCAGCCCTCTTAATTACTCTTTTTTTCAAAATGGCCTTTTTTTTCCCATTTGATCCAAGAACAATGTTTGTCTCCTGAAAGTGAGGGTAGGGAGGGAAAGATTATGGCGTCTTTTTATGTGACAGACTGAATTACATTAAAAAAAGCAGATCCAGTAGTTACTCAGAGGGTTTAGGCCTGTAAGATACCAAGCGCTCTGGCCAAGCACTTAAACGCGTACTTAACTTTTATGTATGCAAGTTGAAAATTAATTACTGGCTGAAGTGGTTTCCTGGATCAAGGCCAACACTTTGCAGGATAAAGGCCATCGTTTATATAAATCTCCTGCAATTTGGGAGAGCACAGAGCATTGGAAGAACAGTCTGATACACTGATTTACCATAAACTGGGGATCTGGAGCAGGAAAAGCTAGGTAATGTATACCTTTGCTATGACAGAGAGAACAAATCCAACAGACACAAGGAGTCTATGATCACCTAATCCAATTTTACCCCAAATTACCTTGCCTTACAATGCCCTCTCCTGCCTCCCTCTTCCACTTGAGCTCCCAGTGTCCTCTCTTTAGCCAGCATGCTTGAGCCAAGAGCAAGGAACAGCTCTTTCTACTTGGAGCATCTCTTCCGTATTTTCACAAGTGCCCGACAGTTGGAGCAGCATCAACTTAAACCACCCCACAGAAGCCTGGCGATGTGCTGCACAGGGCTCTGTGTGGGCTGTTAGCACTGGAGCAAATTTAATTTATATCAGAAAAAGCTACCTAGAAATTAAGTGTCTAGAGGACTTTTTAACCTTCAAGATTTGTTTTATTTTGTGAAGTTAGTTTGACTGCATTAAAGCCAGAAACTCAGAACTCAACAAGGGCTCCACAACCATTCGGAACATCTCATCTTGGTTTCACACCATAATCTAAGAGGAGCTTGCAGTGTCTAACTCTGCCTGTCTGAAAAGAAGCTTCTAAGCCTGTTCAACTCCCTGGTTTAAAACTCCTTCAGATAATTTAGATGCACTCCTTTGTCATTCATCTGTACTACATGGATGACACCAATGTGAGGGAGCAGACCGCTTTTCAGAGGGACCATGTCTGACAGGAACCTTATGAAGTTCAACAAAAGTAAATGCAACTCCTGCACCCAGAGTGAGACAACCCTGTGCACAAGCACAGGTTGGGGGGATGACTTGGGTCCTGACAACCAATTTGACCACAGGCCCGCAATGTACCCTACACAGCAAAGAAGGCCAACAGTGGGTCCAGGGAAGCGATTCTTCCCCTTCATGTGACACTTGTGAGATCACATCTGGAGAAATGTCTGTGCAGAGTTGGGCTCCCCAGTGCAAGGAAGGCATGGACTTACTGCAGCAAGCCCAACAGAGGGCCACTAGAGAAGGTCGGGGCTAGAGCACTTGTTGCATTGAGGAGAGGCTGAGCGAGCGGTGTCTGCGTAGCCTAGAGAAGGTTCAGGGATGGTTTCAGTGCTGCCTGCAACTACCTGGTCAGAGGATACAGAGCAGCCAGAGCCACTCTTCTCAGAGGTACACAGTGACCAGACAAGAGGCAACAGACATGAGTAGGAACACGGGAAATTTTTATTAGATATAAGGAAAAATATTTTCCACCATAAGTGTGGTCAAACACTGGAACAGGTTGCACAGTTAGACTGTGGCATCTCTGTCCTTGGAGGTGTTCAAGATTCAGCTGGACACAGCCCTGAGCAACCCAATCCAATTAGACTTGCCCTAAGCAGTGGGCTTGATCCAATGATCTCCAGGGGTCCATTCCAACCTAAGTTATTTTTTAAATCTACTGCAAATTTGACACTGCCAGAATTTGTTCGAGTATTTTTTTATAAACGGATTACAATGTGTATGTGATACTGACAGATAACTACAGCACTTCATGCATCATAAGAGTATCCTAACCAAAGACCATCCATAAAGCCAGATGCAGCATCACTAAACATTATCACTCAGTTGGCTTCTTTGAATGGAAGGGAGGAATGTTTCACTCTCTAAAAGATCTTAAATCCCAAGACATATAATAGCTGTTTGATGTTTTTCACCATCTTCACACAGTTACACAAGCCTGTGTCAGCACATTCACATACATTCCTATCCAGAAGACTGTATCAGAGAGGGCAGACAGCAAACAGTCCTTCCTCTGAATAAATGGGAAGGGTAAACATGGACTAAATCGTAATAACACTCACAGAGGACAGTGTTACTCTACATTCAAAAAACATTCAGTCCTTTGAATAAACTCAAGATTTCAGTGGACATGGTTTCTAGGCATTTCACTTGCTCCTTGAAAATGAAGCCATAACACTCAAAGCACGTAAGAGTTCTGAGGCTTTTCTTCATAAGAAATAGTGTACTGAATATTGGAGAGCTTTAGGTATAGATAGATACAGTACTGCAAATAAGAAGTTCTCTCCCATTCTTCCTGCAACAGAAAGCCAAGGTAAATATTTACTTCAAATGTTCATAATATTTTATTTCTTGTCTTTTTACAGAATATCCCACAGGCTACAAATCTGTGAGGTATTCTGAATGATATTTATCTCAGGTTTTCAAGCTGTATCTCAACAAAAATGAGTCTATATAGAGGAGTTAAATATTTATATAATGGGAAGCTTCAAAACAAAGCATCAGGCTGCTCTGTGTCACTGATCACAGACCACGAAAGCAGAGAGATTTCTCACTGTTAGGTAGGCCATGTTTTCGGTCTATTTTAACTTAGAAATGTGTTGGCATTGTTTAATTATCTATTCCCCAATATTTATATTAGGCCAGAAAATTATGACATACAACTTTATTTTAGGATATGTAAACAAAACCAGAGGCTTATTGAGCCATTACCCTGCAATGCTTCCTGAGAACATTCATCTTCTGGCACATAGCTGTCTTCATTATGTGCAAACAGAAAACGGAAACATCCATTTTCATCTAGGCCTTTTGCAGAAAAAAAACCTAAAAATTCCACCCTCAAAACAGATTACTACTCAATCTTAAATCACAAGCAATGGATGCTTAAATAGAGAGCTTATTTACAGGGAATAACGAGAGGCAGATTCCCACATGGGAATAGCAAACTCATCCTTCCAAAATCCTGCAGTTCCCCTTTCTCAGCACTCCAGAGGAGGTGAAATCTAACACCCACCATCAGATTTCCATGCTATGAGCAGGGGTGGGCATAACGAACTCAGCAGAATTCAACTGGGAATTCCCCATGCCAGATGGTTTCGTTATGTGTCCCAGTACAAGCAGTGCTGTTACTGGACATGCTTTAAGTGCTGCAGATCTGGCTCTTCCTGATTTGCACCATGCACTGAAGCCTCTGCAAAGAGGACAGAAAATGCTTTTATGGCTTGACCACTTATACTCTCTCTGCCATATGTTTAAAAATGAAAACACTCTTCATAATGTCTCACCGCACAGCCAGAAAGCAATATCTGCCTGTAATACTCTGCAGATTTTCATTTATTACCTAGATTATACTAGCATTTAGTGTCTGCAAAATACTGGTTGCCCTATATAAATATATATGAAAGAATAATTTGGAGACCCAGGTAGGAAACATAAAGACAAAGTTCTAGGAAGGGGGAGCTTGAAATCTCTGCCTCATTCCTGTCTAGTCATCTTGCAAGTCACCTCATGCTCCAGCGTGGCTGAGGAACTCGGCTAAGCTGATGGATGATCCAGGAAAGGTGCTGGCCAAAGGGTTTGGGCTAGCATTTCAGGGGAGACATCCATATAGGATCTGCCCACATAGCATCTGCTTCACATATGTGCTAATCCCTACACTGTGACCTATATCTATTTTTCAGCAGGTTTTTTAAAGCTGAATAGGGAGATAAGGACACCCAGTTTCTTACAATTAATACTACTGGTGTGTCCAGATGCACTAGGTTGTTTTGGAAACCTAAAGAAAGTTTAGAAAAAGGGAGCAAATAAGTGTGGGGAAAGGGCAAGTGGAAACTGAATGCTTTTTTTCAATGAGTTTAGCACAAGCAGCACACACCTTCAACATACCGCAACATATCGGACCACAGAAGGATGCAGAGCACATAGAATCATAGAAGGGTTTGGTTTGGAAGGGACCTTAAAGATCATCTAGTTCCAACCCCTCTGCCATGGGCAGGGGCACCTTCCACCAGACCAGGTTGCTCAAAGCCCCATCCAGCCTGGCCTTGAACACTTCCAGGGATGGGGCATCCACAGCTTCTCTGGGCACCCTGTTCCAGTGCCTCACCACCCTCACAGGGAAGAATTTATTCCTAATACCTAATCTAAATCTATCTTCTTTCCATCTTAAAGCTGCCATTACCCCTCCTCCTCTTACTACGTGTCCTTGTAAAAAGTCCCTCTCCAGCTTTCTTGTAGGCCCCCTTTAGGTACAGAAATGCAATCCAACAGGACACACAATATCTTAACTATCACATTAGGAAAAACATGACATATCGCATACAAAACAGCAGTTCCAAGAGATTTTCCCACGTGTCTCCTTTGTGGTTTGCCAGTGCAACAAATCCAGTTTCTATCCATCTGCTGGGTCATAAAAGCCTATCAACAAGCCAGATTTAAGTATTATTGACATGGGACATCCTCGCGCCGCTTCCGGCTTACTTCCTTTTGTATTAATATTTGATATTAAAAAAAAATAATCACTGAGAATAACTAAGGCAAACATGATGGATTAAAAGGACAATATGTATTTTTAAACACCATTGCCACCTAAGATTAATTTCAATCAACCCAATCTTATGAATACTATAAAGACCTTCCATCTCTCTTGTAGTAAGACTGCCTTTACCATTTTCCTTTCCTGTGTTTCCAGTAAAGCACTCACCTACTTCCTATTTAAGAATTACTCACCTGCCATATTCTAGCCTCAAACCATCAGGTTTACTTGTAAAATTATTCTAGCTTCTCTGCTACTGAATGGACCAGGCAGAACTTCAGCAATCCATTTAATATCCTTCATATAAACTCTCACTCAAAGTAATATTTCAGAACCAGAAAGATCAAGTACGTTTTGATGAGACAGTGCCACTTTAAAACTAGTCCAACACTAAAGCCCAATCTGCTCTAAAGGATTTACCAGAGACCTATTACCAGCAAAACAGATGGCTTATATCAGGAAAAATGTACTTTTACTGCTGTAGTTTCTGTAGTTCTGTCAGCAAATAACATGCTATCCTCACAAAAACAAGGGTTTTTTTTGCTAGTGCAAAACAGTAATGCAGGAATAGAGATGTTTTCCTTTTGTAATTGTACACCTAGCAGATCTTACCACACTGGCAAAGTTTTTTGTGTAGATCTAAGTTCAGTCTTTAGATATGGTTAGTCAAATTATTTTGCATGATTATTATCACCTGCTACTCTCTTTGCTGAAGGCTGACACTCTAAATAACAATGAGTGAAATTATAAGCTGATTGACTTGCCTTCTTGCTTGGCAGAGTAACCATATAGGGATGCAAACCAGCTTTTCCCCTCAAACTCACTCATTCTGCAATGGGATGAGCCTTCTGCTGCTCTGAGCATCTCAGTTCGGTGCTTATGCCTAAACTACACACTAACCTTCCATACGGCTAATGAGGAGAAGTGGGAACTTGCAGAGAGTGGCTTGTTGGATCTGTTATTTATTAGATCTGCATCAGATGCCTGCCTTTGAACAATGTGGCTTGCTCCACTGGAAAGGCTTATACCTCTCCACCAAGATCAAAATCTCAGGTGACTAGCTGGGTTTAGGCACCTCATTTCTGATGCCAGATTTGAAATACAATTGTAAACAGCACCTGAAGTGGCATGGCAGACAGCGTAAGGATATCCAAACTAAGCCTCACCTTTGTGCCAGCACTCTTGGCTGGCAATAAGCAATAATGCCATTTCTTCACCAGCTGGCAGAAAAAACCTAGTTTGGTGACCTGTACAGAGAGAATGTGAATTTCTTTGGTGTCAGCTCTGCATACAACTTACTTGAGCAAGTTGCCAAGATTGAAGAGAGCTCGATTGTGCTGAGGATTTAACTGAAGGGCCCGTCTGTAATAGTCCTTTGCCTCCACCACGTCTTTGGTCAATGTCCCCAGGTTGTTGAGAGCACTTGCGTGACGAGGGTACAGTCTAGGAAAAATGAAATATCAAGTTAAAGACACTCATTTATTGACAAGTAAAGTGGAGGTCACTAATGCTGCCACCACTTCTGTTCAGCACTTGATAAAGAGAAGGATGTCAGCTAGGAAACACTTTTCTCTTCATTTGCTTCAGGTCCTGATGGGATCCTGAGGAACCTTTTCAACTCCAGAAGAGACTGCAAGTCAGATCTTCTCCTACAGTTTCTGTATGCCTCCAGGGCAAAGAGGACCGCTGAACAGCTTTGAAAGCCTATTTTACCCTCCAAGCAAAAGGCAAAGTGACTAAAGCAGCTTGAACATTTTCATTCAAAATGTTTTTCAAACAAGCAAGAACTGCTTTGTCAAAAATGTTTCCAATAGAAATATGTTTTGACATATACAGAAACCAACACAACACTGTTTAGATCTATGTTTCGGGTTTGTTTTTAAATCAGTTTTCCACAATAAAAGTGATAATAAATTACAAAAGGAAACTTGAAACCAGCTGCTGAACAACGTTTCAGGACCAAGCAAAATGACAAAAAATAAATCTGCAAACAGACTGCTTAACAGTATGAATTCCCTATATTTTTAGTTGTATTTTTTTACCACTTGCCTCAGTTCTCTTTTTAACTGATGCATTGATCTTTACATCTATCTGTTTCAGTTATAACACTACATAGTAGGCCCAGTACATTTCTAAAATTCTCCATGAATTAAGCAGAATGTTATGGTCCGTTCAGCTGGTTAAATTCTCAAAGTTGTGCCCCTACCTTAATTTTTTGGTTTGTAGGTCTTTCACCAGAAAACTCCAGAGGTGAAAGTGATCCAGGGCAAGATTTATCACCAAGGACCCTTTCTGTGACAGATGGGTGAAGACCGATATTCATAGTGATAAAGAAAGAAATCTGTGATGGTAGCCCACTGAGGTCCCAGGCAAGCTGGGAGACCAGCTGTGCAAGAAGGGCTGATGCTCTGGTATGAAACAGCATGAAACTCCTCCAGATCATCATTTCATTCATGACAGGGAGGAAGCTGTTAAGATGGTTAAGATGGTCAAGGCTTCAATTTGAGAGGGCCCAGTTGCAAATCCCGCTGCCACTGCAGATTTTCTATTTTGGATGAGGACAAATCATCTAACATTTCTGTGCCTTAGGTCCTTGCTCATGGGAAAGTGATGTGGATAATGACATTAAAAGTAGCTGGCTATGACAGCCTAGGGTACAGCATGAGGAGGGGCATTTGAAGGAAGAAGGGATTAAGACTCTATAATATAGTCTGACTCTAAAGTTTGCAACTGTTTTTAATCTAAGACTTTCCATGGTGATTTTTTTTTTTTGCCTGGAGTTTTTTATTATGTCAGTTCAGCCTTGGGATTTTCTGTGCTTAAGTACCATGAATAATTTAGCATTTTATACACTGCTGCAACATCTGTATCAGTCACATTTTTGCTCCACAGCACGTAAGTGATTTTGGCAAGGTCTTACTTAGGGGTGAAGCTGGGAATGCATGAGGGAATTCCGGGAGAAATGGACATGCACTGGTAACACACCCAGGATGCTTCCAACAGTTAAGAGAAGAGCCCAAAGTCCTTTTTCCACCCAACAGAAACCCTAGCAGACAAGGACTGCAAAGCCACATAGTTGAGGAGAGATCATTCAAGGATGCAGTCACATACATTTTTTAAAACTTAGCCTACTATAAATGACAAAAAATAAATGTAGTGACTACCACTTGTAGTAACTAATGACTGCAGACTCTGTCTAGGTCCTTCCCATACAGATCAGCATCCCATCTACCAGAGACAACCACTTCTCCTGCTGCAAGCCCTCAGGTGCACTGCCCAGTGTCTCCATTCATCCATGCTACCTGCATTTGCTGCTCCAGTGATTTTTGACGAGTTTCCTAACTGATCTTGTCGCAGAGGAGCAAAGAGTAGGAAATTCATGGTGAGACTGCAGCTGGCATAGAAATAGCAGCATGTTCCATCACCGAAGCTACCCAGTGAGCCTGATGTGTTCTGGGATGTGAGAGGCTGCCTGCGCTTGCAGAAGCATCAGCAAAGGACAAGATGGTGGTGATAAGGGTATAGTGTTGAGTCTTTACTCCAGAAATCCAGTGGTCATCAAGGTTAAGCCTCCCCAGCTGAAGGAGGGTGGGAGAAATGCTTTCCACAGGAACAGCAGGGGAGCAACTGAAAAGATGAAGCTTGCCTGCCCTTCAGCACTTGAGACACAGCTCTGTGTGATACCTTGATCAGGATCTTGAGTGAAGAATGTCCTGTCTACTTAGGGCAAAGGACTGAGGGCTCAGGCTTGTTTCCCATTTCTTCCATGGGATTTTGACATTGTTTTGGACCAGGAAAAGGTCTGGGAGTTATGTTTTTGATGCTTTTTTTTCCAGTTGGCTATGATAAAAGCTGTGCACTACTTCTGTCAGCACTCACATATAAACCAGTTCTAATACCTGACATGAAGTCACTTGAGTTATGAGTGGGCATTTCAGACAATTCTTGGTAAAGTCAGAAACAGATTAACATTTTACAGCCCTAAACCTTATGGGTTTGCTCTCAAACTTTCAGAAATTAATTCTGTTCTTGGACCCCGGTGCTCCCATGACATTTTAGGCCCAGGAGATTTGCTTGTACCAATTTGGAGAGCAATGAAAACTCAAGATTAAAAAAGAGAACTGATTTCACCTTTAAATTGCACAGTTCTGACCAGCAGCTCCATAAATACACTTCTGAGCTCAGTGCTAAAACCCCTTGACAGCAAATCACAGGATGCAAGCACATCTCCCATGTATCCTGGGCACTATTTCTTGTGTTTTACATTTATTCGTTACATCCCATTGCCCTTTCCAAGAAATTTAAGTGAAAAATCAGAACCTCAGCTAGCACAAATTGTCAGCTTAAGCCTGCTTAGCATCTGGCCTGAAGAACTTTCAACATTGCAATTTTACGTATCTGAACAAACACGAAGACAAATATCTGAGCACAGCGAGATAAAACAGTGGTGTTGGGCTTTGCTGTTAGGGCTGAGTCCTTTACAGTTTTATTTGGAATATTACTTCATTACAGCGGTAGAGCATGATGCTACACAACTGAGTTCAGCAGAGAGCATAATCAAGCCCTAAGACAGCATCACCTCTAGTACAGTAACCAGAGCCTGAGCCATTGACCATCCAAGCTGTCATACTGTTAACAAGATCCCAAACAGTTCCACACCACCCTCGAATAGTTCCCACGAGTGGTTCAGTGCTGAGCCCAGACCAGGGTTTGGTCACAGAAGCCACCTTGGGCTCAGACACTGTCTCTCAGAGGATACAAACACTTACTTGCAGGTCAATCTATGCCAGTTGGCCTCAGGGCTAGAGAATGGGGACCAGATTCTTTTTTATTTATGAATATGGATGTTGACTAAAGGACTAATGGCCTTATTCAAACTACCCTCTGTTCATGCACACCCACCCCTGTTAATAACAGCTTCCTGGGAATAAAAACAGAGTAGAACAAAGTCTTGTGGCTGGATTTACAGAACAGCATAAAACATGACCACGGATGACTAATCAAAGCTACATTTACTCAAAAAGTCTCAAAATGTTTCTGCAAAACTGGCAGATTCACCATTTGCAAACTGGTTTGCTTTTTGCTGTATGTGACCTATTGTTTTAACAAATGGAGACACATATACATTTTTTCCCCTGATTTTTATGTTATCGGGAGGTTTGTGTTGTTTTTCAAGACTTTTGGAATTGGTCCCAATGATTCCCGATGTCTACTTTACTTATTCTGACTGTAAGCTCTCTGATGCAAAGATTGTCTCTTCCCCACATGTATTTATTTCTTTGGAAGGGTCAGAAACACATTACCAGGGCAGGAAGGTCTCCTATTAACCTGGAGTCTCTTCGTGCCACAATAATGATAATACTCAGAAGTCAGGCCTTGCTTTACAAATACTCAGGACACTCTGAGACAGAAGGAATCAGCTGATGGTACATATATACCTTGCTTTGCAACTTCTCTTAAGAAACAAAGCTCTCTATCTGGACACACACAGAGCTGTATTTTCCTTGCCACCACCATTGATAATGGCAACAGTCTGCAGGCAATATCCTTCTTGCTATGCATCTGATTAGGTAGAAATTCCTCCAGGCTTCACCTAATCAAATGCAAGTGCTGCATTATTTATGAAAGAGAGCTGAATTTCATTAAACTTATTCTACAAGAAGCAGTTCATGTAAAAAATCCATTTCTCCTTTCTTTTAGAAATCAGAATAATTTTCTTTAAAAACCTGTATTCACAGGTAATTATAATAGAAGTCTTGAAACAGCAAAATTACTTTAAAAAAAGGAAACCAACCCATCAAAAGTATATTTTAAATCAGACTGGGATTTCATTTCTAAAGAGAAGACAAGTGGGATGTTTCCTCATTGCAGAATGAATAATTCAAATGATTCCTCCAGTGCTGTATCTGCAATTGTCAGAATAAATTTAAGCAGCTTTTTCTTTAACTGTTACAGGTATACACTGCACAAGAACTCCTGTTACTAATTATCCCCACTTTTTTTTGGCCAGCAAAATTCCCTCTAATACCAATGAACAAAAGCCTTATTGACTTGCACAGTCAAGAGATTCCCAGTTTCACAGGAAGATACCAGGCACAGAACACACCGTCATCAAACTGCTGATGACCATTTATTTTGCTTTTTAATTTAATGCTATTACCTGAAACAACAGTTTAAAAAAAATAATAAATTGAGGGGTTCTGTTTGGCACCATATCTGAACTACAAAACAATTCCAGTGAAAAGAAAAAGGGAGGGAATTTGTTGTCTTGACTACAACATATAATCTACCAAGAATTTTAATTATTTTAATTCAGATCGAGAGAGACCACTTAAACAACTGGCAAGCTCTGCTCACAGTCCTGCCTTTAAACTGCCCTTGGTATGGTGCCAGAGGTATTCAGGGGGCAGAAGGCATTAGTGTGACAACTCCCCACCCACTCTTAAGAGCGTTTATGTGGGTTTTGCACAGCCATCGCTATGCGGGGGCAGAGAGTAAGAGGGGATGGGGCCAGACTAACGTGCAATTAGCCTGGAAAACTACACAAATAGCATGGAAAAGGCTGCAATACTGGCTTTCAGGGGTCTGGGCAGCCCCC
The DNA here is from genome assembly GCF_017639655.2 of Falco naumanni. Lineage (NCBI taxonomy): Eukaryota > Metazoa > Chordata > Aves > Falconiformes > Falconidae > Falco > Falco naumanni. The sequence goes on from NC_054058.1 coordinate 25,334,583, forward strand.
AACAGCCACCACTTGACAGAAGAGGTTATTGACATTAGTCCAGAGACACCTCTCAGGGACAGCTCTGAGATGTCGTGCACCTGGGTGACTTTCCCTGATGCCCCAGCCCGGTGCCCATCCCCCTGCCACCCTCCAAGCATTGACGATAAGCCTGTGGAAAGTGCGTTGCCAGTGACTTGAAACATGAGGCCTTAAAGCCACTACAAAAGCTGTAGACAACAATGGCCATCATTAATCTAACAGCCATGCCATGGCAGCAGCAGCAGAAAGAAAAAACATGCCTGCATCATCTTGCACAATATTCAAAGGGGCTCCAAGTATACTAATTTCTGCTAGAAAGAAAAATCAGCAATGGATTCAGCTGGGGAGACCTAACACGCCTCTTTTTTGTTAATGCATCTTTTGATTAAAGCATGCATTCAAACCTAGCACTCGTGGGGAATGCTCCACCTCTGAAGCAGCTGTGATTAATTACCGCTGCTGCTGTGAAAAAACAGGTTATGTTACCTCTCTTGTGGTAAAAGAAGGGGAGCTGAAGAGCCCTAGAACAAACCTCCTCTCACCAGTCCTCCATACCACAGGACACCTCCCTGCTACCTGCTCTCAGCTCTCCCAGTGCTTACACGACTGCAACACTCAGCATCCATGAGGCTCACTTCAGCCTGATTAAGTACACAGAGTCAGGCCTTAATTACCCAAGACCAATTACTTGCTGGCAGCATGGCAACTTGTTTTTAAGGCATGTTTTGCCCCATTCCAACACATACCATAATATTTCATTGGCATCATCTTGCCAATAAAAGTAAAAATTTTACATGGATAATGTTTCATCTGTGCCAAATTTTTATACTGCCCATTTTGTATTTATTCCAGTATACCACTTCAAGCCAATTTCCCAATTTTAATATTACATCACACTCATGTATTTACATAAGTTCTCAATAAAGCTGTATGTCGGTTTGAATTAAAACTTGACTTGATGTAATTCCAAGACCAGTCATCCTACAGGGAACTGTCCTTCACTGGCAACTACGTGGGCCATGGACTCATGACAGAGTGGCACCTTGTTCTGAGAGCGGCTCTACATCATGTGGAAAAGAGCAGGTCACAGAGCCAGGCCCTATCTCTTTCTCAAAAAGACCTTCAATTTTCAGCATTTGAATTCCTTTTATAGAGGGAGAGATCCTGCAATTTTAAGCAGCAGTTGGTTTTCTCTTGAAGAGTTTTCATAGTTGCATCAATATTTCCCACCCTTCAGCTTGGCAGAAGGTTTGTGGCAGGCTGGGATTTTTTGTATTTAAAAAAAAAAAAACCAGACTGGAAGTCCTGTTGAAAGTTGAGGGATCTAATGCCTTTGGGTTCCTTTGAAAGCCTCAGGCACAACCTTGCTCACTGAAAGCATGACAAAGCAGCCATACTCCTGGCTGCACACAGCACGGCCTGGCGTTGGGTATTGCATCATGCCCATTTCCACGTACTCAGCTGTGAGGTGGTCCGGCTCAGGACCTCACAAAATGCTAAGAGTAGCACAGGGAGCGATCGCACCCCAGCATGGTGCTGGTCACTCTCAAAGCATCCCTGAGGGCCCCCTTAGGGTCCTCACCGGTGTTACATGGACCAGCTCAGGACCTGATGGAGGTCCTGCTCAAGAAGTCGGGGGGGGGAGGTGTGCCTAATCACCAGTGCCTGCATCTGCTTCAGACACCTGCCCAAGGTGCCCTTCCCCTGCTGCTGCTGAAGGGTAGGGGGTCCCCCACAGATGCCTTGGGTACCCCAGCCCACCTCAAATGACCTCTATCTTCTAGTGGGAAGAAGTCACCCACATTTTGGCACTGAGCACCTACAACATGAGCACTGAGAGACAGTGCTCATCCCTGCCACACTTCCCATGTGGCCTGGGACAACTCTGTCTCTCAGGGTTACCATGCCCCATCACTACAGTGACAATAACAAAACTCCTCTGCCCTGTACTACAGCCTCCCCACTCATTACACAACCCCACCGCAGTGATGACAGCCTCCAGCTACAGTCAGTGGCCGGCACAGCAGGATCCTGATCTCAGCTGGGATCTCCAGAGGCCAATTTGGTATAAATAGGAAGTGCTGAACTGCAGCCAGGGATCGGTGGAAGGAGGAAAGGTCCTGGCTGTACAGCTTCTTCCCCCACCAGGCAGCCCAGCTGGCAGGAACAGCAGCCCACAGGCACCCTGCCACCACCACCACCAAACTCTTTCAACAGGGTGAGTCTGATGGGCAGAGCATGGCTGCTGTCCCCTAACATCTAGGGAAACCTCTCCAGGACAGAAATGTGAGAAAAAGGGAAACTGAATCGATTCAGTCTGTAAATTGACAAAAGCCCCATGAATTCTTTGACCCTGGCATCCATTAAGAAAAAAACCCCAAACAACATATCCAGAAGCTTGCCATTTAAAAAACAAACCTGTAGCACATTAAACGGTATTACCATTTACGAATTTTCATTACATTTTCAAACTTGGGCAGGAGTAGAAGCTTAAAAGTCAAAGCTGAGGAGAAAAAAAGGATTTCAAGTCAAACAACATTGCAGCTAAATATAAATAAATAAATAAATAGATAAATAAATAGATAAATAAATAAATAATTTTCTGCTAAACTCACATGTTCCCTGTGGTGCCAAGGCAACATGAGGTTATCAAACTGGGCTGCTTGTTTACATTCTCACATAAAGAATTCATGCAGGATCCATGTAAGTCCTGAAAATCTCAGAAACCACTCAAGCCCAACAAAGGACTAATAATTCATGACATGGCTGACCTACAGATAGCACAAACATACACACCTCCACAGAATCCACAGAAGCCAGAGGGACACCACAGCAAACGGGACCATCGGGTGAGTTCTTCAACCCAACCATTACATGAGGGGATGAAATAACCACATATATCTCATCTAAGCAGATGGGGCGAAATCACACCTGTCATCTCCCAAGGTTCACAGGTGCCAGAGGAAGTTGTACGGCCCCATACTGTCACCCGCGATGACAACTGTCTCTGAGATGCCTGGGGGTTGCCTCAGTCTTTGGTATAAACCCAAGCAGCCCCATTCCAGCACCACTCAAATTGCTTGAAGGGGCCGTTCAAAAGCCTGGGGATCAGCAGAGTGCCTCAACTACTCCTGCCAAGCCTTCACAGAAAGTCTCAAGGTTACCCTTGACAGACGTGCATTGGGAACCAATTTTTCTGCTGACCCTTGGTAAGGACCAGCGAAGGCAAGTCTTTGATGATTTAGTACAACAATGATCAGTGTGACCTGGTCATTCTTTGAGCAAAGTTTTCATAAAGACAAGGACAGAAGACTAGCAAAAAAGAAATGGCTGCGGGAACAAGTAATTAACCCTTGGACTTGTGTTTCTCATTAGCCACTAGTGAAAAATAGACTTGAACACCTGCAAAATACAGCCATAGGTTTCTCTCTGTATAGCCCACATAAAATACAAAATAGATGCCTTGTCCCAATAAAACAACAGCTTTGCAGCTTCATTAGAGACGCATTCTCCATTTCCCAGATTGTTAGCATCAGCCCCCTATATGTAAGTAGCCAGAGCAATGATGCAGTGTCTGAGGAGGGCTACAGTCATTCTTGTAGCTGATGGGGGCTCTTCTCCAAGAAGATGTGTTAGAAAAGCCAGCAAGTCCCTGAAGGACCTGCACCCACAACAGAAACCATGGTCTAGGAAGGGACCCTGCCTGTAAACACCAGTGTCCAGGGGTGAGTTACACATACATCTGTCCATCCCAGCAGACACATCAGCTTCCATTGCTGTCAATGCAGTTCCAAGGCACACATGATGCCTCTGCATCAGGGCTCATGGTTACACTTAGACCACTTTAGTTTTTGAGTAAATAACAGCACATGCTTGATTGATATTTGGTTACTAAAAAGCAGAAAAACTAAGCAGAGGTGGAGCACACCCCAAAACAGGCACGGATTAGCACTTCATAGAGAACAGGTTCAAAAATACATTACACTAGCTGAAGTAATTTGGCCATCATCCCATGCACTGTGTTGTAAAGGCCATTAAGTCTCCAATTCAAATTATCAGGCAGGCCTTTCAGCCATCAATTACTATTAAATCCCTCAACAATTTTGTCTAGCTTCAGGACAGCCACCATATACGTACACAAGAGCACCAATTACCCCAAAAGCCTGTTGTCGAAGTGTGATTCAGACGAACATGGCGCAAAGATGTTTCCGACTGCTTGGATGTGATCTGCCTCAGTAACACAGGGTATTATGTGAAGTCTCTATGAAGCAGTTTCTTCAAATGCCTAACCAGAGGGCTTGCTCCAAAGGCCTAAGTAACACCAAGTGTCAGAAGGGCACTCACGGTTTCAGGAGCAAATGCAGCCCTGGCAGTCACAGCAAAGCAGCACTACACATTTTTGACTCACTGTAAAAACAGGCTAACAAATGGTGCTGGTATTTTAATTCTTTCCAGAAATAAATCACAGATGGTATCCAAGGCCACCTGCAGTCCATGCTGAGAGGCATTTTCAAGGCACACACAGAGACACACACACACAAAGGGCTGTAGGAACACAATTTTTTTACTGCATGAAGAGTGCAATTTAACTGAATTTAAACAACCCCGAATTCTGTTGATTTAAGATATATAAAAACCCAGTGGGAAGGTGTGTGGGAAAGCTTAGCAAGAAACCTGAGTCTCCCTTACAGCATTAGGGCTTTATTTCTAAAGTGGAGTGAGGAAAAAGAGCAGCCTCACTTGCTCCTTTTCTACCCATTTCAGCGATGTTATGAACCAATTTTATTCCCTCGGTGAGGGATATGGATATGGTACCTAAACAGCTTCCTCCTCCCTCCTCCTCCATCTAGCCTGCTTTTGAGTACCAAGTATACATAAGCATGATCTCATGACAGTTCTTGATGCTACAAACCAGCATTCCCAGTTTCCATGCTGTGAGCAATGCCCTAAGCTGTATTATTTGCAAGCTCTGCAAGAGCCAGACTACACATGCCACAGCACCAAGCATTTTCATACTGGTTCATCTGCCTTCTGGCCCACTCTCTCCTCCCTCTCAAGGCTGAGCACCAGAGCAGCTCCCTGAGCCACAAGGAAAGCCATCCGGAGAGTTCCTGCTTGCTGCCCAGAGGCTCTCCTCTCTGGAAGACACCACAAGAGAGAAGGGAGGTTTCTGCATGGCAGGCTGGTCCCCTTCCTGCTCTGGTCAGCTGCATTTGGCAAAGAAAATCCAAGGGGAGCTTGTGACTATGAACCTGTTGATGTGCAGGCACACTGCAGATATGTGTGCCCTCTCACGTACACACACCAGTGCATTTACGTACATAAACTCACAGTATTACATATATGGTGGATATCTCCTGCAGGACCCTACTATCAGGTATTACACTGACAGTAAGAGTCAGTTCACACACTTGCCCATGCCTCCCTTGGGAGACAGCAGCACTCCAGAGAGCAGCTCCAGGTTGCCCTGCAGTCCCTGATGCTTGCAGGGACAGCCTAAGTCTCTCTCTCTCCTCCCTTGGCCTTACTGTCCGTATTTTTTCTTTCAGCACTCTTCCTTCTTTAGTCCCCTAATCCCAGTTCATTTCTGTGACTTACATCCAGAAAAAAGCAGTTATGAAGAAATAATTCATTTATGATTTGATCATTTTGTATCATTTAATGGTCAAAGTATCTGCCTTCACACAAAGACAACTTTCTCCCCTACTATTAAACACAATACTCTACTGACATTTCTTAACTAAGGGCAAATCTGTATGTTTTTATATCCAAAAGTACAAACATGAATTTTTAATGTTGACCTTTAGCCAGACACAGAAATGTAGCTTGAATAGCACAGAACTATTATTAGCCTGTTTATTCACCCAACGCCAGTAAGAAACCCAGCAACCTCCTTCAGCCCCACTTGCTGTCACCCACATTGATCTGCCTTCCACGGTTAGCATGGCCCTGGCAATGAACACGGAGACAGATGGTAAGAAAACGCTGCTTTGGGAATTAAAATTTTGAATTAACGCAATTGTAGCAGGGAAGGTGAATCCCCCCCTTCCCCCCTTCCATTGTTAGAAAGGTTACTAAAACTGTAACAAATGTTCATCAAATGGGTTTTAAGGCTTTACTGTTTCTCTCTCTCTGCACGTCAGCTCATGTGTGTTCCTGAGGAGCGAAAAAACAGTCTCAACAGCAACATCAAGCAAACAAGGCTGGGGAGAAGTAGGACAAAAGCTTGGTAGCTATCAACAATAGCAAAAATATCTTCATTACCACATGAGAGTTGTTCTTCATATTTGCGTGAGGTTGCATGACCTCTTATTCTCACTCACAAGCTTGAGAGTGATGAGACAAATATTATTTCAGATAAGATCAGCTCTGTTTGATCTACAGGAGCAGGGCATCTCTGAAATTCCTAGCAGCAGCTGCAAATCTGCAGCAGAAGCGGCAGCAAGAATGTTAAGGCCAGCTTTCAGAGTAGCCATGGTCAACCCAAATCTCAGAGTATTTCTGGCCTTTATTTTAACACCAAAAAACCCCCAAGTATCTCCTGGGGTCACTACCGTGTGTCAGGCAAAGCAGCCTAATCCAGCAGCGTGTTTGTGTTGTTTTACTGAAGGCAAGCTGGAAGGTTTATAAGCCACTGCTACAACTGTAGAACACCAGCTGTCCATCAGGGCTGCTTTATGGATAACTCATCTTGCATCCCCAAAGGGCTCTCCATTCCCCTTTTAGGAACCCAACATACAGGAGGAGCTTTTCCAACGTACACAGAATGTTTTTTCTTTTCATTCTTCCCCTCTCCAATTCCAGTGTTGTTCTTCATTTTTGCATTTCATTTCCGTTTTCATTTCCCCTGCTTTTGGACAGCATAATTAGATTGCACTAATTACCTAAGCCTGGCTCCATCAGGGTGTTGTGTCACTGGCCCCTGGGCTGGGGTAAGGAATCAGTTTTTTGACAGACCACCCGCAATGGCATCAATGGGTGGCTGTCAGGATCAATCGCCAAGTTTGCCTTGGAAACCTGCCCTGCAGTTTCACTGTCAGAGAAAACACATTCTTCTCCCCCACCTATCTGTCCTGAAGTTAACAGAGATACACCAACATGTGCCAGCAGAGGATCCCACCTGCCTTGGAAAGTGGGAATGGGAGCAATCCATTAAAGCACCAGGGATCAATTTTCCCAGGATTTAGTCTCAATTGCTATTATTTCACTATGTAACCTGTGTGCACTTCAACATCTTTTCCCACACTATAGCTACAACCTCAGCTGCCTGTTCCCCAGGAGCAATGCTTTGCTAAATAGCTACATCGCAACTGACGCTTCTGGCAGAGCAGCGGCACGTGGATATGCATCATTACGTTCGTGGAACGGTAATTGCAAGCAGTTCAAGCCGTTGACTGCAGACTGACAGGATCACTTTTGTTTAGCAAACAGTTAAACTCAAGTCACCAGAGACCAAGCAGACCTACACTGTAATTTGGCACAAGCTCTAGAAGTGAGCTGGAACAGCGCATCACCCATGTGCCTCAGACGGAGCTGGCATGAGGCAATGCCGCTCTCCCTCTCCTACTTCCCAGGAGCTCCCAGGTGGTGGCAGAGGCATTTTGCATCCTTATTGACTCCATTTCCTTATTGTCTTATTGATCTGCTCACTGCACACTAGGCAGATATGATACTTTGATCTTCCATACTTCTAACGGTGCTGCCACCGGATTACGAAGCCTGTTGAGCAGCTTGTACTTTCTGTAATCTGTGGAGTGTAGATCCACCTGGACTCACCTGGAGAGAGGACACCCAGTGAGGGGTACCTGGGGGAAAGCAGGGAAGCTTGTTGTGTTAGCACCTGAGCTGCTGGTCTGCCTACTCTCTGACAAGGAAATTCACGCAGCAAGTAGCAATTCAGCTTCCCAGCTGTTCTTCCATTTTCAGGTCAGCCCAGTGGCCAAAAATACTCTGAACCATCAAAACGTGGTCAGGACACTACAGCTACTACATCCTTCTCTCTAATTGTAGAGTAATCGGTCTACAATCAGAGAAGCAACTGCACAGCAGGAGTCAGTGAGGATGGGTAAACAGCTTGGACATGAACTCTCTTCTTATCCGTAATACCAGTCTAGAGTCTTCCACTATATCCACCATCACGTTGCCTGTCCCACATCCATCACTTTCTCCACTGCTTCAACACAGCCATCACGTGTAGGTACCTAGTGGAGGCTGCAAGACCTGCACACACCCCAGCCATTTCAGAAGGGTACGTCTGAGGGGAAAACACGGAATGTAATTCTCAACAGTAGAACACGCTATACTTTCTACTTACACTGTTTTATTGCTTATTACACAGGCCCCAGATAACTTCCCTGTGACAGGGGTGGGAAGAAGGGGTAAAAATAAGGGAAGTGTAAGTGCAGAGAGATGAGGTGACAGGACCAAGTAATGCAGCTTACCAATGATGGAGCCAGCAGGAGACTCCCAACTCCTGGTCCGTGCTGCCACATCAGATAGTGAATGTGCAAGGTGGGGACAAGGCCTTGCTTTTCAAAAGTGCCAACTAATCCTGAAGCTACTGAAGCAAGTAGAGCACTAGCACTGGTGCCACTGAGACACCGAGCACATACAGAAAAGCGTGGTTGGTTCTGTGTGGCTCCAAGCCCTGACAAGGCTTCGGATGCTCTATAAACAGTACCACCAGCACAAACCATGCAATCTAATAAAGTTGAGGAAATGTTTGCAATCAGTTCTCAAAACAGACCCTTTCATAATAGGAATACTGCAGAGCAGAAGACAGCATTATAATTATAAGAAATGGGTGCTGCTGAGCTAGAGAAGAGCAAAATCTTTTGTCCGCAAATCCCATTTACACAAGCAGAGGCAATGTTGGTAGGAGCAGTTCAGTTACTCTCTGTACTAGCACATACACTGCAGGGCTTGGATATTTTTTCTTAGTCCCTCTTCTTTTTAAATTGCAACGGGCTTTTCTGGTAAGTTGGAGAAAGTTCAGAGACTAGCTACAAGAATGAGTGAAGGAGTGCAAAACCTCACATAACACTGAAAACGCTGGCTGCTACATCAGTGGGTTGTATCAAGCAACAGGTTAAGGAAGAAGTTGATCACTATGGAAAACAGACTTCTGGTAATGGAATCTTCAGTGTGGCACTTAGAGGTATAAACAAATCCAATGACTGGAAGCTGATGTTAAACAAATCAGACTAAAAATAAAGGACATTTTCAACAGCCAAAGTAATTAACCTTCAGTACGATTTATTGATGGTTGTGCTAGATTTTCCGTTCCTGGAAACATAAAAAAATAGGATGGAGGGTTTTCTAAATTACTTCCTAAATGCTCAGCATTGTAAAACAGAACAGGATGCTGCTCAAAAAAGCTAAAAATCACCTTCACCCAGGTTCAGGCCCTTCTCAGTGACAATGAAATCCTGTTCTCTCAGCTTAACCTGGGTGAGTTAGGAGCCCTTGGAGAGCCTTTGTTATAACCCCGTCAGCTGGCCAGAAGACAAAAGAGAAATGTAATTTCTGGAGTTTCCTGCCACACCACATATTGAGAAAGAACATTTCTTGCACCTCCTGACATGCCCTATGGAGCTGAGCTCTGCCCTTGCTGTCCATCAGAGCCACTCCTCACCTTGTCTGTCCTTCCCACATATGCTTTTATTCCTGGAGACATTATCTGCGCTCTCCATGTCTGCTTTGCCTTGCCACTCTTCCCACTGCCCTTTTCCCTGCGCTCATTTCCCTGAGTGGCTTGTACCTTCTGCCAAACCTCCAGGATCAGGGGAGAGGTCTGGGGAACTGGGGTGACCTGCTTGCTGCACCAAGCGCTGCCTGGGCAGCGGGGAGCAGCTGAGGCCCTGGCCAAGCTGCACTAACAGCTCCAGCAGGAGTGGCAAGCGGAGGGATGCTGCTCACAGGGAGTCATCCCTTCCGTGCGTGGTCAGGAAGGTCCTTCAGAGATACCATAGGAGATGTCCCGTATTACAGCCCAGTCCTGGGCCCAGATTTCCATGTATCTATGGACAAGGCATTTCACCTTCCTGCGTCAGCTTCCCCCTGTACAGAACCCTGTTGTTACTGCACAGCAGCATTTTCAGGATCAATTAGTTTAGTGTTCATGCAAAGCTCTGTGGACAGAAGCCTCAATACAAGTAGTAAGTACTATTGTTATTACTGCGCTTCAGATGGCTACAGCACTGGCATTTTCCAGGCATGCACCATTAACAATTTGCTAAGATAAATGGCCCAGGAACCTGAAAATGCATTTAGGACAACTACCTCCCCGTTACCAGCATACATTCAGCTGCATAAATGACACCTCATTGCTCAATGTGTAGCTATGGTAACATCTCTATCTCATATATTGAAGTGCGCACGCACACACACACACACATATATACACGCGTGGAGGTGAAGGGAAGGCAGGCTACCTCATTTAATGACACACAAACACCAAGCCAGGGAACTTTCCCAGCCTCCAAAAAGCTGAGCTGCCCTCAGGAGCCTGCGGTGAGGAACAGGCAACTCACCCCACGCCCAGCAGGGAAGGGCTCAGCTAACAGCAGGCTGCACTGCACAGAGCGAGCCCCTCCAGGCCCTCAAGGGACTTACTTGAGAGCAGTTTTGTAATGGTAGATCGCCTCAACGTTACGGCCCTGGTCTTTCAGAAAATTGGCATAGTTGTAGTGCACCTTGGCATTGTGGGGCAGGGTCTTCACTCCTGAGCTGCAAAGAGGAACAGAAGCAGGACAGTGTTAGTGGCCAGGTTACCCCACCTTCCCCGAGGTCCACCTTCTCAGTCCCTTTTTCTCAAAAGTTTGCTTGGATTTTGAGTGCCTTCTTGCCTCCTGCACACTACTTGTGCCAACACAACTTATGTTGCAACCCCAAGCTTCTTTCACGCACTGGTACACCATGTACCCCAGGCAGACATAAATACGTGGCAGCAATTCAACTTATCCTGTCCCCTTTCACTGCAGGCGCCTCTAGCACCAACACTGCAACACTCCCTGTGCCCAGATGCTGTCGTATTTCAAAATCTGAATTACTACATTGAAAGGCTCTAAAAAGGCTAATAATTAGAGGCAAAGCATGTAGTACTTTCTATAATATAGACCTAACAGGCTCCCTGCTTAAACCTGAGTGTCACAAAGCTCCTTATGAAAATTTTGATTTACATCTGTCAGCTGCAGGTACCAGAAAGAAGGTATCGTTTCCATATGCATCAGCCACTAGAGGGGATGCATAGCATACTCTGAGTACCAAGCCAGCACGAATGCACTGCTTAGCACTGAGCGGAGTATGGCTAGGAGGTGAGGACTAACGGGACTCTCGCCCTTAGCTGGCAAGTGGTATGCTCTGGCATTATAACAGATGACTGAGGCCATGTGGCTGCACAGCCACCCCACCTCTCCCCTGCCATGTATAGATTGGACTCAACAGTTGGAATTAATAATGAGGGCACAAAGACAAAAGGAGAAGAGCGAGCATATGCTTATTTACTTAATAGAGAGCACAGAAAGCAAGGTACACCTTGCACAGCTAGAGGAAATGCTGTTTCAAGGTTAAAGGGAGAAAGAAATCACAGGAGCACGTATGCTATGGAAACATTTCCCTGTGAGAATCCAGAGAAGTCGGTGCTCCGTTTAATGGGGGGAATCTTTTCCAGCACATAAATAGGGGCTCTCTGAGGTAATGGGAAATAAGGATGGATGAATTTGTTCACATAAAACCAGACAAAGCGCTGTTTCTTGCTCACAAGCAGATTCCTGCCAGCTGCTCATTTCCTCCCCCACCCCCCGCCCCATCTCTGACTCTCCTACCTCAGGTAGGAAAAGCAAGGATTAGAAAACTCCCAAGTCTTGTTGCTTTGCCTTGTTTGTCTTGTCTCTCCTGTTTAGCTTTGGTGGGCTTGGAAGTTAATCACAAGACAGGTCACACACAGCTCCTACAGTGGGGTGCACACTCTCTCCCGTGGGGAGAATGCACCCGCAGCTGCAGAAAGCTTTTGTCAGGGATTTCATTAGAAAATGGTGCTAGAGAATCGTAGTGGCAAATATCATATCTTTTTGGTTATCTGCAGCCAGTGGTATCAAGCATCGCTAATGCCTACTTGTAAAGGTTCCAAAGATTTGCCCACGGCTGCCTTAGAGAGTTCAGCACAACACAGCCACAGTTTGCCTACTGAAATTAAAAACACACCTTGCATTTGGCTTCCTAATCATCAGGTATTTCCAAATTACTTACTGGGAGCACTACACGAATAAGACATTTTGTGACTAATCGCTGAATTAAATCAGTTAATTGATGCTATTCTTAAGAGAATGATTTTTCTATATTAGTTTTCACAAAGATATACTGCACCAGCAGCAAGTAATGTGTGACTGCTATGGCTATGTTAATTTCCATTGGCCTTGGGAGCTATTAACTACACACTTACAACCTCTGGGCATTACTGGAATATTAATTCTTATACAGAGAGGGTTTCATTACATCAGCACCAGCGTTACAGGCAGAGACACACACAAGCACTCAAAACTGCTGCTCTCTCAGAGCTACATGTGATGAGTTGCTGGTTCTGCTACAGCCTCTGCTGGAACAGAGCAAACTGAGGAGTACATTGCATATGCACAACTACTTCAGTTCTAATGAAATACAGTTTTAACAGTAAGATACGTATGTTTAAATATTTTAAGTCTGGACTGTTTCCCTTTAAATAGAATTTATTATTAATCCTGCTAGTCCCATTTATTAAAATGTCACTAATAAAGCTTCTTTCAACTGCGTGCTTCTGCTGGAGGTGGAGGTGACACAGGAAAGGCAGAAATCTGTTTGGGTTCTTGCGATGCTCTCTTCTGCATCACACTGCTCACGCTCCCTGACCTATTTATTCTCCTCACATGGGTGGGGAGGATGGATTTCATTTTGCAAATGCACAAAGCAATGACTGAGGCTGCTTGGAGTCTCTGCCCTGTGGGAGGTAGTAGCAAACAGTGCTGGGCATGGAGGGGATTTTTTAGGAGAGTATAGGCAAACACTCCTGCTAATTGCTTCTTGACCAGCTGAGAACATTGTTTGCTCGTTGACTGAGGAAACAATAATGTCCATAATGCAAGCCAAGCAGGAAAGGGTGGAGTATAAATAACAAAGCAGAACACAATGTTCTTCCATTTCTGCTTCCTGCAAGCCCCCAGTCTCTCAATATTTCAATCTAATTTTCCAATGTGGTTTTCCAAACTCTCCTATTTCTCTCTTTCCCAGCGCAGCACACACGTGCCCTTCTGAAAACCTATGGCACAGATATGACTCCTGTCAGAAACTAGCCCACCAACATCAGACGTCACTTCTCTTGAGGATTTCCTTCCTTTTTGACTTCTATGACAGCAGTAAGCAACATAAATGGAAAATAAACAATAGGCAAACCCTTTTACGTAACACTTCCTCTCCCTGGAAAGGCAGAAGCCTATTAGCCATAAATCAGAGAAATAAAATACCACTGGTATTTTCCAACATCAAATACCAGCATTACCTAAATCCCACTTCAGTTGGGAAAAGCGTCCTGTGAACCCCTCTGTTGTTTTGCTAAATGCATGTCCTGCTCTGCAAAGTAACTGGGTGCAGGGCTGCGGCTTCATTGATTTTCTGTGATCTCCATATGAAAAGTGCTCAGTTCACAAGGAAATGAGGCCACTCCTGCCTCAGCAGGAGCCCTGGGAGATGGATGGGGTCTCCTCTGCTTTGGGAATCATTATCATCAATAAAGGTTCTATACAGCAAATTATTCTCTAGATGACACAAACAACCACTTTCCTTGGCCTCCTACCCTTGTATCGATTTCATAGATAGCAATGTTGAGCCATATTAAACTGTTTTGTAGAAGATGCACAAAACACAACAGGACTTGCTCTCCTCAGCTGAGCTAGCTTTCAGAAGTAACAAAGCAACACAGCAGTAAACGCCACCTTTGGGGCTGGGCTGATTTTTGCAAATTACTTAAGTCAGCAGACTTGGCTTGGGAGGGAAAACTGCTGACTAAGAAAGTGGCACTTTCATACAGTTCCTTTGCTGGTTACTGCGTTTCCAGGCACTGTCACAAACGTGGGCAGCATATGCAGATGCTTTCCAGGAGCAACAGGAAACGTGGCAGCTTGACAAACCTTGACTAGGTCAGTACAGCAGATGCAGGGGTTAGCCCACAGCCCTCACCACCTCCTCTCTGGCTTCAGACATCAACACTGACCACGGCTGGAACCTGTGGAGCCTGACCTCCTGGCCTACGCATTTGCTCTATAGGGTAGTTCCTTAAATATTTAACAAATAAGCCCTTCCTGCCCACCTGCCAATACAGTAAGACAAACTGCCCGGGGCTTCTAGAGATCTGTTGGAATAATACACTTCAAGCAGCTAGACCTCTATATATTTGGCCACTTCTTATACTTGTAGCTCATTTGCTTCTCATTTAGTCCTTGCACATATGCTAGTGCACCTATGCGGAGATGCATCATTTCCTCAGACAGCAGCATCCTCCCCCACACTGCTCCTTTCAGCCAGGACCCAGTAGGATGCAGAAAACTTGGCCCCTGGGCTGGAGACTGAGAGTCAGGATGGCCCAGAGATGGCAACAGTGCTGCTGCACAATGTCAAAGCAGGGTAAGCCTTAAGAATGAGACAATATGGGGTACAAGCACAAAACTGGTAACATAGTGAGTATACAAACGTTTCCTGGACCAGCGTAGAGAAGGCATGCATAAAAGAACAAGTCTCAGCCAAAGGAATCAAGACAGATCGACCCTGAAGAACCACATCCAAGCAAATGAAGGAATGGAAAGTAGAGGTGAAGGGGAATAAAAAAGTAAGGAGGAAAAAAGCAGTAATTATTAAAGCAGCAACTGGAGAAAGAAGAATGAAGAACTAGGAAAGGGAGTAAAGATTCTCTCAGCACATACTTTAAAAAAACAATTCAACACACACAGAGACTACCAAGTAGGTTGATTTATGTCTCCTTTCCCACATCTATAGATCTGCTCTGTTTCCTTTTTATTTTCCCTCATATTCTTTACTGTTTCTTATCTCCTCCTCCTGCTCTGTCCTTTCTAATTTGTTGCTGGAGCACATGCCTCCATCCACTTCTCCTCCCTCTCCTCATCTGCCTATATATAGCCTCCTCCTCCTGCCCCAAAGAGGAGATCTCCCACTCCTGGAATGATGTTATCTTCTTGTTATACCATTCTTCTTTTGCATTTCCTTCCCAACAACAAGAACAGTCCTATCATATTACAGACTCATGAGAGATGTATAACACCTATCAAAGAAGATTTTTAAAAGACAATAAAAAGGCTAATATAGTTAAACAGCACAGTAAAGAAAGCCATAAGAAATGAAAAACACCCTTTAAAAAGTGAACGTCACAGCTACAAAAGGAAAAAAGAAAAGAGGATAAACTTCAGCAAGTTAAACATAAACCATAATTAGGCAGACCAAAAGAGATTTAAGGAAAAACTTGCTAAAGCCATCAAAGCTAATAATGAAATACATCAGATATAGGAAACCTGCCAAAGATCCCCTAAGGCAAATAGATGATGGAGGTCTAAAAGTAGCACTTGAAAAAGAAAAGGCCACAGCAGAAAAGCTAAATGGATTATCTGCATCAGTGCTCACTACAGTGGAACTGAGGGAGGTTGACACACAGGAGCCCTTCCTTACAGGGGCAAGTCCAAAGCACTGTCTTAAGCTGAAGTGGCAGTAGAAGAGACCTTAAAAGAAATCAACACCAAGAACAGTTATAAATCCATTGGGCCTGGGAGTATGCATCCAAAGGAAATCAAATGTGATGCTGCTATTAGCTGTGGTACATAGCCTATCATTTAAATCAGGCCAGCACTAGAGCAATGGCAGGTGATGAACTTTATGTCATTTGGCTCCAGGGAGGGGATCTGGGGGGCAACAGACAAGCAAGTCTGATTTCCACTCTGGGTAACTTGGGGAAAGCCATAATAAAAACTAGTTCTAGCAAACTTCTGGATAACTACAATTCAACAGAGAAGAACTAAGCTTGTATTTTGCAGAAAGAAGTCAGCTGGGCAGATCTGTCATTCTTTGATAGAATCAACAGGTACATAGTACTGAAGCTATGGAAAGCTTTTATGAAAATCCAAATATAGCCCAGTCAGACAGAATCACATACATCAGTGTTGTATACTTAAATGTTCAAAAAGGGTTTTGATAAAATCCCTCACTAAAGACTTCCAATTTCTTAAAGGCATCGTGCAGTATGAGGGAATGTTCTCTCCTGTATCAATACCTTGTTGAAGGACAGCAAGCAGAGAGCACAAGTACCTGAACAGTTTTTACAGCTGGGGAAGACTGCAAGCAGGATTCCCTAGAGACATGCAGTGGCATCTCAGCTGCTTCACACGTTCACAAAGGATCTTGAAAAGGGAACAAACAGGGATGTGACACATTTGCTGATTACACTAATGTGAATCACACTGGAGGAATTAAAGCTAACTACAGATTGTTGCAGAAGGATCTCACTGTATCAAAGCCTGGGCAAGAAGATGGCAGATGAAATGCAATTCTGGTACAGGCACAAGTACCAGAGAGTGTGTGCACACACACTCTAAATCTGCATAAATTGGCATACAGATTGATGTCTAAGTATCAGACACCTCCACTCACAACAGGTATCTCTGAGTTTGTGTGGACAGTGCTGTGAAAATATAACCCAGTGTTCAGGAGAGGTCACAAAAGGCAAGTGGAAGGTCAGGAATTAATAGACGAGAACAAAAAACAGAAAGCAGACCTACATCACTGTGCTGCACATATCGCTTGATCTCCAGCAAAGACTGCCAAGCAGGATCAGAAATGCAGAACAACTTCCATGTGAGGCAAGTTCAAAACTAGCAGACTCCAGCATGAAGGGGACAGCCTTGGGTGAAGGCATGGAGGTATAGGCATGGAAGGTAGAGGACAAGTGATGAGCTGATTGTTACTCACTACTCATTCAGCACACCAGAACTAGGAGACACAAACAAGATGATCAGGCAGAAGGCTCACAGCACTCAGAAGGGAAATCTTAGTGTGCAGACTGTGTAATTTAATGACAGAGCCCCGCGCACAGGATGCTGTAGAAGCCAAAACTATAAATAGATTTGAAAAAACAGTCAGAGACATTAGTGGAAGAAAAGTCCATCAGTGGCTGTTAAAACAAAAATAGCAAGTAACTCCTGACTCAGGAAGTCTTTAAACTGTAGATTACTGCAAGCTGGGAAAGGACTGGAGAGAACCATCACTATTTCTGGCCCTATTCTCACATTGCTTTTCTACTCTGCTGCTGCTGACTGCTCTCAGGGGCAGGCCATGATATGAGGTGACCCAGCAGGAGCATACCTATATTCTTGCCTTCTCCTTAAAAGCCCAGGGCAGATCTATCTCCTGGAATTGTCCCCAAAAGACCTGAGCTGAAGAACAAGCCAGCTCAACCCAAGCTACCAATCCCTACATACTCCCCTGGCAACACCAAATCCCTACCGTGAGGCAAGGTGTATTAGCTCCAGCTCAGCACTGCATTGAAGCAGTGGCATGGTTTCTGAATTTGAGCTGGCTTGTAGATGGTCACACTGCTTTGAACGGAGGTAGGATGGACAGAAGTCTATTTGCATCCAACTAAGCAGACGTAACCTTATACTCCTCTACTGCAGCAGAACCCCTGGCACCCCATAACATCCCAAGAATGCTCCTTGGTAGGAGATGCCCTCCTGTCATCCGCTCCAGTTCGACTTCATAGTTCTTAAACACGAGTGACCACAACTGTACATAACACGATACCAGATGATGCCTGCAACACGGCATATGGAATTCCCATCTTCCCACCCCCCTTTCAACAAGGGAGTCATCCAACTTGGAAAGGTGTCCAGCTTTCCTCCAAGCATCCAACATTAGCTAGAAGGGTTTGGACTGGAGGTGCACATCATGGGGATCACGTGCGAGCCCAGACCAGTCACCATAGCTGCTATTGTTTGAACAGCAAACAGCATTGCAGGGAGACGGGCAATGAATCACGCTGGGGCGAAGAAACCCTCATTCCAGATTCTTTTGAAAAAAATCCGACTAACAGAGCTCCAATCACTTCAATAGTATTTCCTGAAGACTGAAGGGTGCACATAAAAAATAATTCAATACTCTTTAGTGCCGCGTAAATAAAACTTTGCTCTGGCCAATAAGTTCGAAAGTAAAGCTAAGCAACCCACGCACACATCACCTGCATTTCTGCAATTACTTCACAATTAGGCAACTGCTAAAAGCAGCTGGAGGCAAATGCAATACATTTGCTAGCAAAACACAAAATAAAACAGTGTTTCAGTGCAAAAAAATACATAAATGAGGTTATAAAGAAAGCTGTTTGGCAAAGAGTAATCAAATAAAATGAAATATGGTACATTAAGTTTGGCACTTTATGGCATTTCATTTTAGTCTTTAAGAACATCACTAAAGAAATGCCAATATACTCGATTGCGTTACTATGGTGCTCTGGAGGTTTGCAACAAACTTTTGCTGTCTTTAAAAAGAAAACTGTTACATTATTGGTAAATCTACAGAACTGAAGTTATTTAAAACCAGCACGTCTTAAAAATGTGATTGCCAGAACCAAAGTTTGTGTATAAGCATATAAAGTGCTGACACCAGTTTTTGCACAGTTGCCTGAAAACAGAAAGTACCTGTTATTTTATAATAATCAAAATGTTAATCATAGCAATGCATCAATAACAGGACTTGTGCTAAAGAAATCTATTCCATGTAATCAACTTACTTAAAACAATACAAATATGCAAGTATTCTCCCGTGGTCACTTATACCTGAAAAGGGATTCTCGTGACAGCCAGATTTCATTCTGTTTCACGGTCTTCCAAGAGAAGAGCAGCAGCAGTAAAGCAAAGAGGGTCAGAACAGTAATTCTCCACTTACTTAACCATGTTGACAGCTTTTTTAGTCCATGGACAAAAAGGATGCAGTATCCCATACTGGAAAAAAAGGAAATGGAAAAGGTACCAAAAGTTATATTCTAGTATTCCAGTTTATATGCAAGACCATTCAGTATTGCATTTATTACACAATTATAGAGGTTTTGGACTAATTATATTTTCCAGGCTAAAAAACTCCAATTCAACAGCAGTTTTTCTCAAGTCACTACACAATTTCCAAATTAATCTAAATGATAGATGCGGATGCCAAAAGTACAGTAGTGTACATAATACCACCCAGCATAATGGTAGCTTACACCAGCCCACAGAAGGCAGCTGCTTTTCTGAACAGCAAGCTGAGAAAGCATCATGTAATAACAGTAATACTAGGCACTTAACAGAGCAGTGTGGAAGTGAAAAGCATTTTAACACAGGGAAGCGTCTAAGTAACTCCAGTGGTGGCCACTGTTGATTCTAGTTTTACAAATTGTGAAGCTGAGGTGGAAGAGTGAGTGTTGTAGTAAATGCCGCAGCTGGAGTGGGTGGCAGAGGCCACATCAAAAGTCAGAAGTCCCTGTCCTGGTCTTGCACAGCCATCAGGGCCAGCCCTTCCCTTTCTAATGCCCAGTCCAGAACATGTGAGATACTCTAGCAGAGCTTCTTCACTACCCTTCCATGAAGCCACAAACGGTCTTCTTCAGTGCCCAGCCTCCCAATACTTCCATGGCTCTCCACGCATAACTACTGAGGCATTTTCTGTGAAGTGACCTGCATTTTGAACTGAAGTCTTACTCCTGTATAACCTTAAATCAATTCACTAATTGTCTACCTTACTTCAGGTGTTATGTTAATTCTTCCAGTGATGTCCCTCCGAGTTGGACATGGAGTTTTCAGTTGCTGTACTTAGCATGCAACTAATGCTACTTGGCATTTTTTAAGAGGAATTTCAATTCCTATTGCTCAAGGAATTTCATTAGTTTATCTGTAACTCTCCAATGCAGTTACTCAGCACCTGATTTAGTTTTAAGACTTAAAAGCTTAGTCCAGGCAGCTCCCGCTGAAGAAAAAAGGGGTAGAAGGATCTGGAATAACGCATGGGGACCACCAATACAGAGAGGCAAAAGAGCAGACACTGGCACACCCTGAACACCAGCTGAATCCCACACTTCAGCGCAGGCAGGCTGGAGGCAGACAGCTCATTGCATCTCCACATGTTTCAGCTGGAGGTCTGCAAGCTTTCCTGGTCTGTACTGAGACAGCCGGGCAACTTCCTGGTGAGACCGTTATAAGGTGAAAAAAGCTAAGAACTCAATTCCCCTGTCAGAGGTGACCTTGCAAGGAAACATGTCATATGGCAAAAGTGAATCTGGAAATCAGAAAAAGAAAAAATTCTTATCTTCAAGGAGCTGTGAGTGTGCTTCCTGGCAATTTCTCTGCCCTCTTGGAGGGCTAGGAACACTGCTACTGCCTGGGCTTCCTAAGGATGGTGAGAGACAATAAATCTTGCTTTTACTAAGGAGAAAAGTGCCTCTGTTGTACGTACTGACCAACAGCAGGCAGTGGTGCTGTCTCTGGCACAGCACAGGTGCCATATAGAACACAGAGAGGTATAGACTAGGGGGCAAATCCAGAAACATCAGATCTGTGATCATTCAAAACTTCCCATTACTGTTTTAGAGTTCTCCCATTTTTCAGAAGTGGGTATCAATTATTTTTTTTCACTTAACTCTGCTTGCATTTTGCTGCAACGCATTTCCTATGGAACTTGCACTGGTTTTTTCCACAAATTCTTTTGCACGCATATGTTTATTGCACCTACATTAACTGCAAGCAGACATTTAGAGCTACAAACTGAGATGCTTGTGCCAAACAATCCAGCCTTTATAGCTATTGAGCCCTACTTCTAAAACCTCTGAAAAGCTAATCTTGGTAATAAACCCTTCCTTTCCAATAAGAAATGTCTCAAAAACCTGCAGACGGTTTTCACTCTGTTATTTTGCCTTTCAGCAATTTCATCCTTCCCTTGGAATTAATTATCTGACATAAACATTATTTAATTGCTTTAGCACAAGGCCATTTTCAAAGGAATTTCCCTACACCTTCATATATTCAAGAACAGGCCTTTTCTAACAGAATTGTGAATGCGTCCAGAAAACAAAAAATGCAAACGTCAGTGTCTTGGTATTTATGTCAATCCCTGCCCCAGCTGTTGGGAATTTCTGCCTTAGCAGCAGCACTCAGTCTACTTGTCCAAGGCACAAGCCAGCACCGCGTTACAGCTTACCCAGCCACTGGAAAGGTGCTGTTTCCAGGGGTTATTCTCGAACATCTGCAGTGTATTGCCATGGCAGATACAGAGAGATGCTGGGTACTACAGAGGAGTAAGGGCTCATCTCAGGCTGCAGCTCCCATCCCAGCTGCACTGGCAACAACACAGTGCAGGTAAAGCAGCAGCGCCCAGCTCTGCATGGCAGTCAGGGGCTCCCAAAGCACTTTGCAAAGGAGGTCTGCTGCGATTTTACCCTTACAGAGCAGGAACCTGACATGGCTATAAAGTTATTTCCTCTGCTGACAGGGGTTAGCAAACACAGTCCAGGGCTCTACCCACCACACAGGGGAGAGCACTCAATGGAAACCAAGGTATCTTGCTGAAAAGGCCACAGGACTCCCTGAGAGATGAACAGGTAAGTAACCCAAAAGCAGGCTCTACCTCCACACTCAGCAAGGCAGCAAGACTACAGGATTCAGCACTGTACAGAGTGGAGCGGGTTCCCAAACGGCTGCTGGAAGGGGACTGCATAGCGAAAGAATCCCAAACTGCAAAGATGCTACAGGTAAGGCTAAAGGAATGATATTAAAGAGGGCAGGGTTGAAGCATGATTTACACTTCAACGAAATAGAGATAAATGTGACAACATTAGGACTGCGTTGTAGTTGTGCCACAATTACAGCCTAACCAGCCTATAGTCAACGTACCTGTGCTATGAAGCGCACAGGAACCCAAGAGAAAGGAAAAGAATCAGAAAGCATGAAGTAGGTGATTATTTTTATTTTCAGAACCTCATAAGTTTGGTTTAAAACTTCAGACAATTTCCTGCTAGATCACCAAGGAAAGGGTGTGGAGAACACATCCACATTATCTTGTTAGGGACCTTTTGGTGCAGAAGTCAGGTGGAGCCGCATCTTTTTGCATGGCTTTTTTAATGACATGGTCATTTCAAGCCCATCCTTTGGCTGAAGGCAGATGTTGCATTCCTGGCTACAGGTCTTTTGCAGGCCAAAGACTCCCAGAAGCACTGAAAGTGCTCACATGTCCACTGTCACCAGGAAAGCATATTTATTCGCGATTTCATGCCATTAATTGTTTGCAAAACAACTCCCTGCAACATCCCCAAAGCTATTATCCTTAGCAATTTTTGCATCTCTTTTTACATTTACACCTTAAGGCCAAATTATTAACACAAAATCAGGGCACAGTGAGATCCCTCCTCCAGATTCTATGGTCCACTCTAAAAAAAAAAAAAAAAAGTATTCACACCAATGTGTTAAGCATCTGTCACAAAAACATAATTACAATACTGTTTTTTTTCGTAGTCCCAAAACCACATAATCCCTCATACCTTACAACACACTTGTTTCACACTAGATTCAACATTCCTGGTACAGAAACTAGCTTTAGTAGAGCGACCATGATGTTCTGAACCAGTAAAGCACCAAGCATGGAGCTGCTGCAGCAGCAAGCCCTGACAGTCACTGGACCTGGAGAGACCCCCTGCAATGATTCACCCACAAGATGCAAATTCATCCCATTTCGCTTGTCCCCCACCTCACCAGGCTTCAGATGAGCCATTCGAAGTTGCCCTGAGTTTTAGCAAGTCAGCAGCTGCCCAAGCAGTGATACCATGGTGGAAAGAGCCCATACAGGTGAGACTCAATTATCCAATTAAAGTAACTTGCCAGGTGATTCTATGACATTTCCCATGTGGCTAACTCTCCCGTGACCCTGCCAACACCTACAAACACAGAGAACATTTCAAATACATTAGTTTTTCTTCTCAGTCTGAAGGGGGACTTGACTCCATATCAAACGTTAGCACTGGCTGGCCAGGAAATCAACTTCTACTCACACACATTTACAGAAAAGAATGAAAATGTCTCAAAAGGACCTTTCATCAAAGACCTGTTTGCCACTTGAAAAACTTACTCTTAAGTACTGCATTCCAGACATCTCCAAAGCTATCTGCATATTTATCTATAGGGTTGTGGGTTCAGGGTTCCTTTGGTTTTTTTGTTAACTCTAGCATTTCCTAGGGAGGGGAAGGGAAGGGAACATTTCTCCCAAAAGGGCTTTTCTCTTGGCATTGTCACCCTCTGTCAAGCAAGCACTTTTCTGAAATACTTTGTAGCAAAACCAAAACAATGGGAAACAAGTAAACCCCCTAACACACTTATTTTTTAAATCCATTTCCTACTGGATTACTGTAAAACTGCTAAGCTTTTTTTTTCCTGTTCTGTAGGATAAGAAACAGCTTGCTATAGCAACTGTTCCCCACTGTGAAAAGTCCACGCCAGCTTCATCCCTGGGGTCAGATGTGAAGCAGGACCTGAGGAACAGCCTGACAGGTTTAACATGGTAATAGTTTTTCCACGGGCTCACAATGAGCACACTCATTACAGGTGAACCTGTGGCTTCAGAAATTCAACAAAGCTGCAGGAGAGCTCAGCAAACAGATCAACAGGCCAATGGTTTCATGATTTCTCATGTTTCAGACACTTGTGGTACTAAAGTGGTACCTTAGGCATGTCCTAAATTGCAGTGAGGGCAGGACTGCACCTGACAGTGTGCCACAGGGAAAAAAAACCCTGTGCCATTGCCACATGTTCCTAGCAGATCGCATGCAGAGGGGTGCACAATGACAGACTGTCATCTATAATTTCCATGATTTGTTAATATTCCACCTGCAAAGCGAAGTGAGAGGAGGCACAAGCAGATGGGAATGAGGTGGCACACAGACCCCATTTCCCGTGGTACACTGCGTATATTGCCCGATTAAAACAAGAGCCAAAAGAGCAGATACTTAATATTTGCAAACACTTCCTCACTAATTAGATCACAAATTCAACCCCTCCTTTGGCCATTATGGCTCCTTTCCCAAGGCAAGCCTATTACTTGACAATGTTTACACACAGCTCCTCTCTCCCTCTGTGGATCAGGTTTCTCACTTTTTAGTAAAGTCAGGAATGGTTTTGCTGCATTTGGTTCTTGGCAATGACATGTAATCAAAGACATATGTAGTTAGTGCCGCAGCCCAAGATTATCAGGATGCTCTGCTACAGCGACCTGCCTGCATTGGAAACCATCTTACCTCCTCCAGAAACTGCCTGGAGACCTACTCCTGCAGAAAGCTCCTGAAAACCAAGGCATGTTCTAGTCATGCATCTTACTGTATTTTCTGAGTTGCAACTTTGCACAGCGCAAGTTTCCACTTTCCACTCCATGGAGGAGCACGTGGGCAGAGTTCAGGGGCACTGCACGAGAGGGAACCCGCCTGGACACCAGCACTTCACACCCAGCCTTTTCTAACTCACCCAGGTAGGACTGTAAGCTCAGGAGTTAAAAAGGGTGGGAGACACTATGCTGAAAAGATGCCTTCCTCAGGCTCCTTTGCGGTTATTTTAGGGATGTCAGATCTTGTGAAGTAGTTGGGTCTTTTTAAAAACTGTTTTAATCTCAACTACACAGATGTAAATGTGGAGTAAATCCACTGATTTCATCAAAGCAGTTATTCCAGATTTTAGAGCTCAATCCAGATACATACATACATACCAGTTAGGAAAAGAGTTGCCTATAAGCAGCCTGTCAAAGCATGGAAGAAATACTGCCCGGTTCAGGGGCTGCTAATGCAACAAAAGGGATTATCTCAAAACTATACTGAGACCAGAAAATGCACTTGGCTTTGACACTTCACCCCAGAGGCTCCTTCTGGGCTGCAAATCTCCTTCTTGATTTCCAGCACTTATTTAAGATGACTCCCTTTCCCTCCATAAAAACTAACCCTCACTTTCAAACTGCTCTGAAGCAAGCTTAACCCTTGAGTGCATGACAAACTGAGCCCATACTCTGCTGCTGCTGCCCTTCAGAGAGCAGGGAGCGCAGCCTTAAGAAAGACGGTATCTGCTGCCAGGTCCAAATGTTAAACACAAACTTTTGATTCTCTCGGGTTTGTAGTTTGCCACAAGCTTCCTAGCCCCAGTCCCACATGTATGTTACCTGGCACGACATGCTTTTCGTGCTCCCAGTCCAAGCTGCTCCAGCTCTGCAGCCTGAGCTGAGGAAACACAGTGAGAGGCAGAGCCAAAGTCAGCTGAAATGCAGCTTGCAGGCAGGGCTGTTGCTGCAGAGGAAAAAGGCAGATCACCCCTGTTAAACTCATTGGCTCTGCTCACACTTCTCTAATGGGGAGTAATTGATTGCAAAAAGCATGCTTGGCATGCCCTGTGGGCTGCTCCTGCCTCACTACACAGCAGTCAGATGCAGAAAGGAGGGCTGGCAAAACCAAGCATGGCCACGGCAGTTCTTTCTGCCCCAAAAAGCATTCTCAGGCATGCAGCTCCAGCGATGAGCAGTGCTGGAAGGGTGGCAAAGATTTTTATGGGAAATGTCAAGTTTTCCAAGGCTACAGCTGTTTGGGGCCAGGATAAAATCTGGACTTTTTAAAACATGTTTTTGTCTGGAAAAATAGTGTATTTGGATATATATACGCTAGCTTGCCTTGGGTCACCCAGAAAAGCCATAACTCGGAAGTGAGAGCACTCCCTGCAACCTGGAGTCAAACCACTGAGCCAGGTCAGGCTGAAAGCTGGGGATGCAGTGAGTGAGTGCACATGTAGGGCTCTGAGTTTGGGGTCCCCAGAATTCTCCAGCCTTCAAAGCCCAACTGCTGATCTGGAACAACTACACTCCACTGGTCCAAATGTATTCCAGGAATTCTGAGAAGTTTATTTTGTACTGCCAAGCTTATTGCTGGATCAAGATTTTCTCTCGCAGCTGGTACAAGGCTAGCCTAAATTCAGCAAGTTACAGGCTGGCTAATTTGACAGGAGTGCGAGCATTGGCCTAGATCAGGTCTGGATCAAACTGCCACCACCAAGTGATCCAGCAGGGTGTAGATCAGCATTAACGATGCTGGAAAAATGCTGGTGTGTGGCAGATGGACCTTGATGTCCCAACAATCAGATGAATATCCTGCCCGAAGAGGCAGTTCTGGGCCACATCCATCCAACTGTCCATTTCTGTTGTCCATGTCCTTTTGACCATAAACTCCATCTTAGGTTGGAGCAGTATTTTGTTTCCAACCTTTTTATCTAAAGTTTCATTGTACTCAGCACACCTTGGCAAAAAGTTTTAACTAAAATGTCATGTTTTCCATGGGAAAATGTTGTATCAAAGCTCTCTCAACCAGTTAGGACCACAAGGGAAAAACCTGCTGGAGTGGTCTCATTTTTGGACTAAATGTCCAAAGGCAAGGAGGGTGCAGTCTGTGTCTCTGTCACATGTGGGCAGCCAGCAGCATTCTCTATGCATCTCTGCATCATCACTGGTCTGGAGTTTTGGGGACAAAGGAAAACGTGTTGTTTAAATTGCGGGTCTCCCAGTAATGATGACATGGAATTAGGGTAGGTTTTTTTCTTGGTTACTAGAGATGTTAAAAGACTTCAGGGTCCACCATCAAGGTATAATATTTAGCATACAAAATAAATGCCATGGGAAAAAACAAGCCTAACAGCTCAGAAATATCAGTGTGGCAGCTAAGGAACTGGCAGCGTACTTACCTTACTACTGAGTCTGCTGAATAAAATGTCAAATTTCACCAGAATTAAGAAGCCTTTTCCTGGAATAAGGTCTTCAAGTTCTAACACAGAGAATCATACACACTGGCAGAATACATCTAATTGGGAAACGTACATTGTGAATTAGTGTTAGACTTTGTCCTTGGCTCTAAATTAAAAGCTGTGCAGGCCTATATTAAAGACACTCAGACATGATCGGCTAAGTCATCAAAATGATTTACCTCCACTAGCAATGTGGTCCTCTAGTCAGAACCTGGTGTAATTACAGAAAATGCAGGAACTCTTATTTTCCTTATTAGAGAGAAAATATGGACTAGAAATGAATGATTTCGCTAACCTTTGAATGGCTATTAAACATTTGGACACATTTTCCTTCCCTTCCTTCTAGTAAATCACGTGATAAACGAACCCACTTCATTAGAGTGTTTGAGTCCAAGATTTCACTTCCAACAGATTCCTATTTGAAATATTTACAGGTAATACAGAACTTTTCAGGCTCTTGATTACTATATGCATTATGGAAAGAAAACATTTTATAAATGAAAGATCTGACATAATTCCATGGAGATGCCACAGAAATTTCCCTAAGTCTTCCATATTTCACTGGGGAAGGGTTTGTATGCTACAGTTATAATTAAGTTATCGTAATAACTTCTAGAATTCTATAGCAGGAACATAATTTCCCATTCAATTCCATCACAAATATTCAAAATCTTTGCGTATGATACTGTTTTCTATTAAACTTCATGAGGCATCTTCTTAAGGGCACCATATTCCCTTGTAAATAAGAATTCCTCTTTTAATCAATATGACCAAGTAAATAATTTCCAAAAGATGACACTAACTTAATTACTATTTTTAAAAGGCAATTTCCTTACATATCTATATTATTTTCAAGAGCAGAATCAATTTGTTGAAGATTTTCCTTTAACCTAATACCAAAAAATATTTCCAATATAGCCATTAATGCTCATACTCCACACAAATTTAGCTTCTTCCTGAATTGATTGTACATGGCTAAAACACAACGTTTCTCAAAAGCGTATTTTAAATTTAGTTAAAATAACACAAGACTGCAGTCTAGACCAAACATGCCATGAGCTAATCTTTTTCAGCTTTCTTTGCAGAATCATTTCAGCTTTTATTCTTACATCTTTACTGCCTTTTGCCAAAATGTATGGCACTAGCATCTCAGCATTTCTTGCCTGCATTAACAGAGGATGGATGCTTTGATTCCCTCTTGAAGTGATTAACATGGGTGGGCAAGCCCTCAAAAGCTAGGAGCTTAAGTCTGGATATGCACCTGAAAGGTAGCTGCTTGCAGCTTTCAGCCCTTCTACAAGCAGTTACTTCTCACGAATTAACGAGAACTCTGTCTGTCCACTTCCAAAAGGCAAAGCAGAGTTACTATCCCTGTTTAATACATGGGGAATCAGAATGGGAGTTGGGAGTTGCTTGCCTCAGCCGAGGTCCCCACCTCCTCACCTCCAGCCACGAGCTACTTTGCAGATCGCTGCTTGCTGCTCGCATTGATGCCCTGGAGCTTGAACAGGCAGGCACCCTCATGGTAAAGAGGGACCAGGTTGGGCTGAGGTCTGTCCCACTTCCATCACATAATACCCTCCCAGTCCCCTCCCAGTGCCTTCAGGTCCATGGCTGAATTACAGGCAATATAACCCAGTTCACTCCTGAACTTCAGCTGCTCCATGGCCCTCACAAGAGCAGCAACAATAGAGCAAGGCACTGAAATGATGTTTAAGAAAACGAAACAGGTGTAACTTGTATTCCATATCTGAATTCCAAATGAATTGTGGATTTAACTTGAAAGCAGGCAAAAAGCTTAATTGTGTTGCTAAACTGAGCTCAGGGAGCAGATAAACTGTCTCCATGGAGTCAATGGGACTTTCACTACTGCCTTCACTGAGGTCAGGGTTTGACTCCAATTGAAAAGAGAAGCTTCTTCTGTAAACCAGATGATCCCTTACAGGATCTGATCTAATACTGAAGGAATTCTAAAGGGTAAACAGGAATTCAGCTCCTGGTGAACTTGTAGCTTCAAATCACATTAAAGAAAGGGGTAGCAAAGAAAACTGAAAATACAACACCACCCCATTACGCAAGTCTTTAAGTCCATTTACCAGTCTTTAAGAAAATGAAGATAATGTTGAGAGCATGACATGCTCCCAGAAGACAGAAGCACCAGTAAGTCCCATCCTTAAGTGGCTGCCTTGAAAGCAATGGGGACTTCTGCTCAGGGATATTCAGATTCATAAAAACTACAGATGAATGCACTACCTAACAGGTTTTTTTTTTTCCTCCAATTACAAAAGTTAATAATGTATGGAATCGCACTAATTGGAACGAATGCATTAGCACAAAAAATCAGAAACATGCTCTGTGCAAAGGCAAAAATTCATAAGGTGCCTGCTTTGCTACGGCACAGGGAAAGCTTTAAGTTTTAACATGATGTGTTAAGTTCCTGAAAAATACAAGTGCACTTTTTTCTGCATGCTGGCTGTCTTGCGGATTTTGAGATTGACGCTGAAGCAAATGCCATCCTGTATATAGCAGTGATCTCATCTAGTATTGACAATTAGGGTTGCAACATCAACTCTTGATATAACGAGAAGCTGGTTAAAAAAATGACAGTAACTCATAATTGCCTGTGCTGGGAAAGAGTAACTGTGCACTCTGCAACCCACTCATTCAAATATCTGCCACGAATGAGTTAACGAAAAAATGGTGCAGGTACCACTGGATTGCCTATTGCTTTCAGCAGATTGGAAATAAGCCATGTAGCAATGTTTTTGCTTGATTTGTTGGTTCATATAAGGTTTTGAAAACTGCTTAAGTTGTCCAGCTACGATACAGCCACCCAGCCAGGAGCCACTGCTATCAGGGTAGCAGTGAAAGATGAGGAAAACATACAAACTGCTCTGGTAGGAAAGGTCCGATCCCATAAGTTGAGAGCAACCCCAGGTCTGCTGATACGTTAGTAGGGTGGGCAGCTCCTGGATGGCTCGAGTTTGCATTGCCCCTCCAGTTTCTGCATGGTGAAGGGCAACACAGAGGAAGAGCTAGTGCTCCTTTTTAAGTACAGACAAATTGCTCACAGCTCAGAATAGCTGGATGCACATACTTGTTCCGGATTTTCAAACAATTAGGCTGTCTGTGCTGTTCTGAGCAGCATTAGCAGATACACAGTAAGCATAATTACATTTACATTTTGAAGAGAGGAAAACCCACAGTGGTTTAAGTCTTTCACCGATCTAGCTATTTCTCATGATGCATTACTGGAAAACTGTGGCCTACGGAGTTGTACCCTGTCCACCACTCCCAAGATACTTATTTCACACCCCTAGCCCCCCTGAAAACAAGTTTTCCCCTCTTAAGAATAAGAAAACAACAACAAAATTAAAACTAAAAGCTAAAAGACAATAAATTGTTTTCCTATGAAATTTTTCAGGTTAAAGTAAATACTATTATTAAAAATTCCTAATTTAAGCAAATAAATGCTTGTAACCCTCAAATTACAACTAAATGCAAGATATGTTTTCTCCAAATATTTCTGTTTTGCTAAAGCCAATTAAAGACAACATTCAACCATTTTGACTTAGCTTCTAACCCTCTCCCCCAAGGTACAGCTGCAAACAGAAGAGGAATTGTTCTAAATACTCATCAATCCCCAGAAGGCAAAGCCCAGCCATATAATTAGACATCAAGCAAAAGGCTTATTCCTTGTTCCTTTCTATTTACAACAATTTTTACATAAATCCTTGGGTTCTTACTTAACTTTTATTGAAAATAAAATGCTTGACATTTTGCCCAGGTAATTACTGAGCAACACTAAATTAGGACTTTAGGCTGTGACACACATACACTCTGTCATATCCATAAATATTAATAAAAGGTTATTGCTTGAAACAGAGACAGAAAAACACCTTCCAGCATAAGTCCAGAACCAAAGATCACTGAGTTCTCTCCATCTGATTGAGGACTTTTATCTAAATAAAGCTGAATGACAGTTTCTGACCTGTTAAGTTTTAAAGAAGGAATGGCAAAAAGCAGGCAGAGCCCTTTTCAAGATGTAGCAGAAGAAAACCACTAAAGGCTGTTCTAAACAAAGAACAAAGAACCACAGCCCTTCCTAAAGCCATCGCCATTAAACTGCCACGCTCCCAAAAGCAAAAAATAAACCCCACAATTTTTGTTCTGCCATATTCTTGAATGTTCACAGAAGTTCCCCTCACCACTCATATCATTTTGCACCCAGAGGGTGTAAGAGAGCTCACTTCTTGGTAACTACGAGCCAAGAGCTCAGCTCTCTTCAGATCCTTTGGCTGGAAACTGCCCATCATGCCTGCAAACTGCCCAGGTTTGCCTTCACTTTTCACACCAGCTGCCTGCCGGCCTGGGGTAAGGGCAAAAACCAAACATGAGTGATCTGAGCAAAGTATGAGATCCAGGGACTCTGACACAGACTTACTCCAGAGAAATCATTTAAACCTTCTACCTCGGTTTTCCTGCCTGAAAAAAAGCAGCAACTATCAATTACCTACTTTGTAGGTCATATATTTGCAAAGCCCTCAGGGAAATAAAAAGCATTATACAAACTATATGCTCACATGTTAACGCTGATTAATTTTCTCTGTGCAAACATCACTTTTTCTTCTTCATTGCCCCTCCTCTCATTATATCAGCAGTCTCATCTGGAGGACGATGAGGAACTGCTGACAGCTGAAGTATTTTCCGCAGTTGTTCTTTTGAGATTCAGAAATGCAACCACTCAACACAGCGCTGTGTTCAGCTGACTGTTTCCTTAATAGCTTTGCGCTTTCATGTGTTTCCTCATTTTCTGTTACATGAATTTAAAGCAATCGGATTTCCAAGTTAATTTGAAATGATGCAAGATCCATTAGTTGAGGGTATCGTTTGCAAAATAACTCCGAGGGACAACTTTCAGTCACTATGCTTTCAGGTATACTCTCAGCAAACAAAAGCAGGGCTGGTGATATGAATAAAATCATCAGGATTGGACCCAAAAAGCATGTCAGTATATAGCAGAGCACAGAGACACAGCCTAACTGCATAGTAAATGCAACAGCTCCTACACACCCTGAGTTTTACACCAGTGAGCAGCCCTTCTGTGATACACCAGTGAGCAGCCCTTTTGTGATAGTGCTTATACAAATGACAATCAGAATATGCATACAGGTTTGCAAAAGACCACCCATAACCGGTTGTCAAAGGATTTTTGGATCCACATTTTCTGAGGAATACAATTTAAATATTTTGTGGAGTAAAACAATGGTAGTTCCCATTAGACGTAACAGATCCTGACTCTCTGTACCTGAGGGTAGAATTGGGCTTTCTGACTTAGAGCACCCAGGACTGACCATTTGTGCTCATGGCTGGAACAAACCGCACCGGCACAAGTTGCCCAGAGAGGCTGTGGAGTTTTCCTCCTTGAATACAGTAAAAGGCTGTCTGTACACACCCCCAGACAACTGGCTGGAGGTGGCCCTGCTTGAGCAGGGAGTTTGGACCAGATGACCTCCAGAGGTTCTTTCCAACCTCAGGTATCCTAGGATTCTGTGAAATAGGCAATGGTCTGGTGCATCTTAAATGAGTGTCTTCTGACTGCCACTGCAGCCGCTGGTCTGGATACTGCGGAGATGTCACAAGTAACACTTGAGTAAATGTAATCGGAAGCACCCAGACTGCCACCCAAGCAACAGTTGTTAGAGGCTGGAACTGAGGGAAATCCCAGGGCAGAGGCTGAGGGATGGAGAAGTGGTTGGATTTTCCTCATCCTCTCCAAAAACTGCAAATCCTCCACTCTTAGATGTGTATGCAGTCAATAGCTTACAGGCAGGAGGCCATGCACGTATTCTGTAACTGAAGCTGGCAGCCCTTTAAAGACAGCAATAGTCGCCTTCGTTTTTACTGACCACCTAATGTAGTGGGAAAGTTGAGCAATACCACAATAAAAAATACGACAGGTTAACTTTTCAGCTGCTGTCCTTAAGGTGAAGACATTGAACAATGTAAGTTGATAATGCTACTAAGAAAAAAGTCTTGGGAGGACAATCCTTAAGAAACAACACCTCACCTCTGTATTGAGCTGTTTCAAGCACACCAAAAATCTGTATAAAAGGAAAAAAAAAAAATAATAATATTTTGGGTAGCTTTGCTCCTGCCAAGCAATCTGCTCTCAACTGACTATAAAATCTCATATGCTATCACGCCAAAACTCAAAAGGCAGAGAACACACTGACTAGAAATACAATGTTTGAAGTATTGTAAAAGGGAAGAAGCAATCATGCCTGCTTTTAGAAAATGGGATGGTGGTCTCATTAGAAAGGAATTCAATTGCAATAGTTACCTCGGCATGTAAAGGACTCGCTCTGCCACCACAAATCCCACCCTGAAGAAGAGGTTGCTGGCTGGGATGAATGGGAAAACCAGGAACAACAAGCCAACCAAAACTTCTTTGTGTTCCAGTTTCTGCAATAACACAAAATCAAACAAATATCAACTAAAAAAATCCAACTTAATTCACCACTAACTTCCCCTTTTCCTTTTGAGATACTTACTCATAAAAAAAGCAATTTAGATTAACATTTATATGTTTTGCATTAAAAAGAAATTGTTCCAAGACACTGTTCTTCCACATTTACGCAGTTTGTGCTTCTGATATGGCTAGAAAGTGCACAAACACTAACCACAGTATTATTACTCTTGGTATCTTTCCCAAGGTCAGCTCTATTGCATGCAGCTCTCTTGAGATGGCATAGGTAGTACTTAAAATATACCCCATATTGGTAATATGTAAGCATAGAATAGTGTGAATGTATACATTAGCAAGTCTACCACAGTGTGGCTGTATGTAAATACACAAATGCATATCACATACACACAGATTGCTGTGTTCAGTCCTAAATGTTTATAACTGAGAAAAATCTGTTCGATCAGTCACATTTAGTCTAAAGAAAACTAGCCCCAACTGGCACATTAATGCAGTCATTTTATCCCTTTTGAGACAATATCTGAATCTGAAATGATACATTTGCACACAAGATCTCCAAACTCGTATGGAGTTGGAAATTTGAGACATGCTATTATATTAAAATTAATGTCTTTAATTTGAGCTGAGTTAATGCCCTTCACTTGAGCTTACTTCAATGTTGGCTTGTTCTTTGAGGAGAAATCGAATTGCCACATGCAATTTGAAACAACTGTGATCTGCACGGCCAACACAAGCTTCTCAGGATGCCATGATCCACAACGGTCGCCATTCCTGCCGTGGAGAGACCCAAGCCTCTTTGGGCAAGTTGAGTTTCAGATTTAGCTCCACCCCAAGAGCGTGAATCAGCTCATGCTTTCTGTTGATGATCTCAAAGAACGACATCAGGCTAACAGAACTGTAGCATTAGGTCTGTTAAACCACCCAGGCAGCCATCTGGGCTTTCCTGCCCTGCACTACTGCTGCCTCACCAGCACCCTTCTGCAGCCATTGGGAGAAGCTTTGTCACACTTAGAAACAGATGCAACCAGAATCACGTAATGGTTGCAGCACCTTCTAATTGTTGTGGGCAATTTCTCAACTTTGGAGAGCAAATTGACTTCTCTTTACTGGAGGGATCTAAAATTAGAAACAAGATTGAGTAGAGGAATGGAGTCTGATCAATGAGGTAGGGCCAAGCAGCACAACCTGTCTTGCTTTTGCGTGGTTACAGACTGCAACACCAGTTACCACTGGCCTAGTCAGTGGCTGAAATTCGGAAGTCCCAGTATTAAAATATATTCATCTTATTCTGTGGGAAAGACAATGAACACTTTCTATGGGTACCAAATGCAAGGGTGCATGTCAGGAGCCTTTGGTGTCACTTTAGAGGAGCTGAACCACAGGATCACAAAAAAGTGCACTGGCTTCCCCTGGCTCAAAGAGGAAGCACAAGACAGAAAAGGAAGCAGACTTAACGTTTCCAGACTTCTTTACCAATATCTGCTTTAAACAGCACCACAATTACCTGCTTTTATTATCTGCTTTTTCAGTATCTTGGAATCACAGTTACTAGTGCCTTCTTGCAGTCACAATAGCACCTAAAATACATTATTCCCAGAGATGAAGCTGACACCAGTCCATAAAGCTGATGAGCAGAGGTGCCTGGTAATGGTCATTTTGGCTTGTAATTACAATGGAAAACTGAATAAGGGGGGGAAAAATTATTTCTTAACTCTGAATGCAAATTGTCAGTCCTAGCTTGTGTCCAGCTTCCCTCCCACCCAGCTATGGACATGTACTCCATTTGCCTCCTGCCATTTGACAGTTCCTTCCCACCTTGTCTGGCCTAATTATGGTGCCTATTTGCTGCTACCACTCTACATCCCAGAGGTTTAACAATGACCCGAAGGCAAAAAAAGGTTGTTGGGCCAAAGGGAGTGCACTGCTAATGCAGAAAATGTTCTCTGTCCCCAGGATACACTCTTGCTTTCAAACGAACCAGCTATCAAATATTGCTCCAGTTGCTTGTTAAATCAATAATTGGGAAACCAACCTCCAGTTAACATCCTTAGGAAGGACACTATGTTATTCAAGGCTGCAGCATTGCAGATAAGCAAAGGAAACTGAATGCTGGAGAAAGACAAAACCTGTACAACAAATAGGAAAGAGGAAAATGCGGGAATTGGTTCAGCTGAAGGAGAAAGCAGTATTGTGTGCCCTTTCTCTCTCCGTAACAAGTCACAGCTCTAGACTAATGCCATTGAGGGCTGCCAGCTCAGTCCCTTGGGCAGGGCTCAGAGACAGGAGCCCAGCACTCGCAAACCAGCCTCACAGAGCAGCAGAGCCCTCTGTGGTGCTACTTATTTCTGAAACAAGAAGCATCTGGCAGTGCCCTTTTTAAAGCATTTGGTTCAGACAGACGCTTTTGTGAAGGGCTGGTCCTTGAAGGCCAGGCTTCAGTCATTTTGTGCTACACATGGTCCTGCCTGCCAGCCAGCAGGTCAAACTGCTAAGTGTGTGCTGCAGTCACTCCAGAGCTCAGTGGGGGTTTCTCTACTCTACCCAGCCATTAACTTCTCCAAAAGTTGTATGGGCACTTCATGTGTCTGACATGCGCACCCTGCAGATGGGTCCTGCCTGGGAGGAGAGGCTGCGGAGATCCCCTGGGCAGGAGAGCAGGTTAGGGTTGCTGGTCACCTGAAACTCATCTGTGCCCATTAATGAGACAGTCTGGATGCAGCCTCTGGTACAAGCAATTCCTAAACCACTGGCTGCCCATAATTCAGAATTTATACTGGAGGAAATAGTTACCCTATTCACAGCCAGATCTTATTTCCCACTTCCCTAAATAGTTTCTACTGGCCAACTAGATACTGAGCAAAACCAGCCTTTGCCCTGACCAAAGAGCTGCACATTCTTCTATCCCAGCCTTGCGAGAGCTGGAGATGCAGCAGAGCTATGTCTCCCTGCCCTCCCAGCAAGGGCTAACACCTGCTCACCAAGGCAGCTCAGAGAAAACAGAAAAAGGAACAGAAAGGCAACCACGTGTCTTGAAAGGATTCTGTGTACCACAGGTGATAACCCTAGACAGCTAAAACCTAACTGCACAAGTCTCATAAGACACCACATTCTCCTTTATCTTTTTCCCTATCAAAATTTACTTAGCAGATTCAGCTTTTATTTCCCCTTCCCCTGGAGAGGCTGGTGGATTTATAAATGAGTAGACAAGCGGAACATAATGGCTCAAGAACGTCAGGGACTGGTACTGTAGGGCTGCGGGAACAGAGTGCAGCAGGATCTTCCGCTCGACACAAGCCACAGAGGATGCCCTCCATGTGTTCTTTAAATAAAAAAACCCAACAACAACCTGTAGCTTGTTACATTTCTCAGGGAGTGAAAAAGAAAAAAAAAGTATTGGGACCATTATTTGGTTTAACTACTTTGGTCATATGAGCCTACCTAAGAGATAGCTGAGCTAAAGACAGCAGAACCAGCATCATCCAGGTGTCTGGAGCAGAGCGAAAGCTTTTAAAGAGTAGCTGGCAATTTTGTTCATCTTCCTTTTTCCTTAAAATAAAAAAGCTATGACTAGAAATTATAGATCACTTAATTCCTTTTTCAGAGAGACATCTCCTTTCCTCTTAAAGTTAGTCCTTTCTTTTGGAAGTATAAAACTTATCTTCCTATCAGTCACAGAGGTCTCTGGGGAAAAAAAAACAACAACAAACAACTTTGAATTAACCTTACAATGATTCCTTTTGTTAAAGACAAGCCAACTTCAAATCAAAACCGCATTCTTTATAGCGGACAGTCTGGTGGGGGGTTTTCAAATTCACATCCACCTCTAATTAGAATTTGGCCTTCATTATATCTTAAACAAACAACAAAAAACCCCACCAACAAACAAAAAACCAAAAAAACACAAAAAACCCACAAAAGAATAATTCCACCAACAAGCCAAATCAAAAACCAATAAAGAAGATTTTTTTTTTAACCAGCTATTTTTCATAAACTTATCAAAGAACTAAAGAACACCACTTCTCCCAAATGCAAAGCAAACAATTCTCACACTATCCCAAACAAAATGGCAAAGAATCACTCCAAGGCCAAAACCCACCAATACAGCAGTAAATCTCAAAAAGTGCTTCCTTGGCAATTTGGGGGAAAAGGAAGTCTTGAGTTTACAACTGAACGAAATCTTCCCATGTTACATACTAGACATATTCCTGAGCCACAAATAAATATTTGCTGCCGACTATTAAATCACAAGTCTTCTACAAGCCAGAGCCCACAAAGTACGAACACAGGAGGTTACGCAGATTACTTCAATATATCTGTCATAAACTATGGACTTGCATAAGCCCACTGTAAATTTCCTGTTTTTCCCATTGAGAAAGCATCACCTGAGGTGCCAGATCCATTAAGGCTCACACTGTGATGGCAGGGCTTATGTTCATATCCCCTGGCAACTCCAACAGTTGAGGTGTTGGAAAGTGGAGCCATGAGAACAACCTTCCTCCTGACTGGACAAAGTTGCACCTTGGGGAAGACAGCAGCTGGGCAAACAAGTCCAAGCAAATTCCATTCTGTTCTACTCTGGAATGTTTCCAAAGGTCTTTATACATGCTTGCCAGTTTGATGGGAAGGTGGCAATCAAATGGGTTTAATGTCTTCCTTTAACAGTTTACTTTGAGAATGAGGCAAGCGTTGCCTCTCCACCACTTAGAACCAACACCTCCATGGAGTAAAGACTTCCTTCCTACCAAAAGCATAAATCACCCTCTGCCAGCAAGCTCTGGATGGTCCACTGCAGCCAGTGAGACATTATACTTGGAACATCTGACTGCAAGTGCAAAAAAGCTCGTATCCAGGAGAGTTGGCAGTGCATGGCTGTATAAAAGCAATGATTGCTGTTACACATTTTCAAACACTTGCAGGCCTAGGAGGCAAGTGCATTATCCATCAAAGAAGACACAGAGATTCAATCACAGAAACACTTAGGTTGGAAAAGACTTTAAGATCATCAAGTCCAACTGTTAACCCAGGACTGCCAAGTCTACCATTAAACCATGTCCCTAAGCACCACATTTACGTGTTTTTTAAACACTTCTAGGGATGGTGGTTCCACCACCTCTCTAAGCAGCCTGTTCCAGTGCTTAACCACCCTTTCAGTGAAGAAATTTTTCCTGATATGAAATCCAAACCTCCCTTGGCACAATTCAAGACCATTTCCTCTTGTCCAATCACTCATTATTTAGGAGAACTGATCAACACCCACCTCACTACAGTCTCCTTTCAGGTAGTTGTGAAGAGCAATAAGGTCCTCCCTGAGACTCCTCTCCAGGCTAAACCGCCCCAGTTCCCCCAGCCGCTCCTCACAAGCCTTGTGTTCCAGATCCTTCACCAACTTCATTGCCCTTCTCTGGACATGCTCCAGCACCTCAGTGTCTTTCTTGAAGTGAGGGGCCCAAAACTGAGCACAGCATTTGAGGTTTGACCTCACCACAGAATACAGGGGGACAATCACTGCCCTTGCCCTGCTGGCCACACTAGCTCTGATACAAGCCAGGATGCTGTTGGCCGCCTTGGCCACCTGGGCACACTGCTGGCTCACGTTCAGCCTGCTGTCAACCAGCACCCCCAGGCCCTTTCCCACCAGGCACTTTCCAGCCTCTCTGCCCCAGCCTGTAGCGCTGTGTGGGGCTGGTGTGACCCAGGTGCAGGACCCAGCACTGAGCCTTGTTGAACCTCATACAATTGGCCTCAGCCCTTTGGTCCAGCCTGTCCAGATCCCTCTGCAGAGCCATCCTGCCCTCCAGCAGATCAACTCTCCCCCCGCAACCTGCAAACTTACTGAGGGTGCACTTGATCCCCTCATCCAGATCACTGATAAAGATATTAAAGAGGACTGGCCCCAGTATTGAGCCCTGAGGAACACCACTTGTGACCAGCCACCAGCTGGATGCAACTCCATTCACCACCGCTCTTGGGGTCCAGCCACCCAGCCAGCTTTTTACCCAGCATAGAGCACACCTATCCAAACCATTAGTAGCCAGTTTTTCCAGGAGAATGCTGTGGGACACAGTGTCAAAGCCTTTACTAAGCTGCAGGTCAACCACAGCCCTTCCCTCATTCACTAGGCAGGTCATCTTGTCATAGGAGATCAGGTTTGTCAAGCAGGACCTGCCTTTACTAACTCAGTGCTGGCTGGGCCTGATTCCCCAGTTCTCCTGCATGTGCCACGTGATGGTGCTCAGGATGATCTGTTCCATAACCTTCCCCGGCATGGAGGTCTGGCTGACAGGCCTGTAGTTTCCCAGATCCTCCTTCCTGCCCTTCTTGTAGATGGGCATCACGCTTGACCTCCCTGGTTAGCCAGGGCTATTGATAAATGCTGGAGAGAGTGTGGCTTGGCAAGCTTTTCTGCCAACTCCCTCAGTACCCTTGGGTGGATTCCATCCGGCCCCATAGACTTGTGTGTGTCTAAGTGGAGCAGCAGGTCACTAAATGTTTTCTCCTGGACTATGGAAACTTCATTCTGCTCCTCATCCCTGTCTTACAGCTCAGGAAGCTACACGACCGTCTGTAGACCACAGACAGGATTGAACTTCTTCAGTTTACTCCTAACATCCATTCGTGCAAACCCTTAGCGCAGACTGCACACAAACTTAATTCATGTATTCCTGTTGTACCAGTCACTCATGAAGCCACAAGCAGCTCAGCAACAGGACTCCTCACTGGTCTGCACCAAACCACTGGCAGCATCTCACCTGGCAAGAAGTCAAGATCTGCAAACATCTACTCTTGCACTTTCCACATATACAGTATTAAAGATAAAAGGGATGGTGTAGAAGCAGGTCAAATTCACTCTGCATTCATGCATATGGTGATAAAAAGCAAACTTAAGCTAATCAGGAATCAACCCTAGGGATTCATCCCTTCACAGGAAAAAAATCCTGTTGATGTAAAGTTCACAGAAGCAAGCACTGGGTGCTCCCAAGTCCCACCTCACTGGTGCAGGCACAGAGGTCATGGCAGAGCTGTACCACATTCCGTGTACCATCAACATAGTCTCCTTTAGGTCACCAGCAGAAATCAGGATGGGACACGTACATCTGCATCTTCTGTGGCCAAACAGGAGGGCACTGTGGATCTGTGGCTGTTTTCGCCACCACTTCCAAGTGAATGGTGCTGTAAGTCAGGTGTCAACAGATGGTCTGAAAAACTCAAACATTTGGTAAGGAAAAGAAAATTGCCCAGCTTGAAATCTGGCTCAGACACCTGGCTTAATCAGATTGTTCCTACAAAAAGAGCCACAAACTCTGTAATCACTATAATTTATGAGGAGTTTTATTCTTTTATCTCATAATAAATTCTTTTTTTAAAAAAAATCAGGCTCTTCAGTAGCACCAGCTGCTTGAATGCCAGGCTTAACAACTCACTGTCTTCCTAAAATAACTCTGTTTTCTTCGGTGAGCATCTAGTTCTAAAAAATCACCGACAGTTACTAGTGATTAGAATTAAGCAAATTTTATACTTCACAGATAGTCCAGAGCCATGGAGATTTCCAATGCTATTTTGACCATCACTGCTGACTGCTTATTAACTACTTGACACATTGATCCTATTTTGAGCATTCAGCAACAACAAGAACTACTTTCCAGTTCACCAGTAGCAGTACCTGTTCAGGAACGGATGTACAGGCAAACATATACCAGTCAGAAACTGAATCAAAATCCTTGAAAGTATCACTGGATTCCTAACCCAGGATTATCTGAAGAGAAATCCTTGGCACATGTCTCAGAGCACTCTAACAAGATCATGCGCTTTCCATTTCCAGAAGGAAGCAAGCCCTGGTCTGTAAAACCGCTTATTTTTCAGAAATACTAAAAGTGCCTAAAAACTTTATTTACATCAGTGGGAACTGTGGATGCTCAGCAGCTCTGGAAATCAGGTTTTCAATTATGGAATAAAAGCAGATGGTAGTCCTTTCCCGATCCCATAACCCACTGCGGGGCACAGAAGTATATTCTACCAATATTTCACTTTTCGTATTAGTATCTTAAAGTAAAATTTTGGTATCTACTACTTCCTTTTTCTCTGTAAACCTCAGCTACCCATCCATTCAGATCTGTGTTTACAGACTCTCTCCCCAGGTTTCTAAAATTCCCTGAAGATATAAGCTCATTTTCCCAATCCTTAATCTCTGCAACCTTTAATTCCACTTGACAAGCCAATTTGAGCAGGATGCAGGAGCACATACGTCTTTGAAAGAAGTGGAATATTCCAAAGGGAAATAGGAAAGTCAACAAATTGCTCCAGGAATTAGAATAATGTTTTTGACCTTGTGGTTGTTTTTCCCCCTTCCCTTTCATTCTGTGACTGCAGTCTGCTTCACCATGTGGAGTGGCTGGAGAGCAGGAACCGAAAGAATAAAATTTAAACACATGCACACTGCTTGCAGTACGTGACAGCATGATCTTTGGAAAAGCAACTCTGTTCATGGCAAATTTGCTCTCAAGAGGTAACACAGAACAAGAGGATCCTAACAAAACAAAACAACAACAAAAAAAAATCACACAATAGTTTCATGCCTTAACATTTAACTAAGACCACAATGAGCATCATTATCTCCTGCAGCTGTAAATTTCTTGATCCTCATTCTAGCCACCCTCTCCTACTCACCCACACTATTATGCCATTCCAAAACCTTTCAGCTCTGAGTGGCCTTGAAATATTAAATCAGAAGAAGAAAATGGTAGAAATAAAAAGAGCATCTTTAAAAATATAGGAATTCAGTGTTAATACGCTGAAAATGGCAGAACTACCTGGCCCTATGAAAATGAGCTACCTAGTGTGACAAACTCCTGCAGGAGTTAAGAGCCCATTTGGTGAGATGCTGAATATCTTCATGGTGAGCCAAATCAGAACTACTTCAGTGATGGCTGTATTTACTCAGAGTACCACACTCCAAACCTGTTATTTCAAACATCTACCAAGAAAAAAAAAGTGATGCAAAAGGTATTTTGACAGTGCTTGTGCTTGCTTTCTAATTTAGAATAGCAACTGCATACAGACTGAGGAAGGTTTCTTCTTTTGCTCAAGTCTGTCAGCTGGCACAGCAAGCACCCTGGGAAGGCTTTCGTGTTTCTTCCAGCCCCACCAGGGACCAGGAGCTGATCCACTCGCAGCACTCATCAGAGCAGAAATACAGCTGCCAAGGCACACAGGGCACCTGCAAGGGACTCCCCACCTTCCTCCAGCTTCCACTAAACAGAGTCTTTCTGGCTTATTACTCTCTCCCCGCAGAAAACATTAACAACAGAAGCCGCACAGAAAAACCTTGCTGCTAAGGATTACAAACATCAGTCCTGACCTTCTCTCTGTGTGGAAGGAATTCAAGTGGGCCCTCAGGAAAATGAAAGCAGGATTTATTTTAAATGGACCTTTTATGAAAATGACTGTGGTTTCCAGCTCATCAGATAAACCCCGTCGATAAATAGCTTTATTCACCCTTGCCATGCCTTTGAAGCAGGTATTGTTCTGGAAGTGTTGTGGTATATGAATTTTGCTAGGCATACTTTCTAACTATGCTGGTACTACTGTAGAATATTATAAAAGGCAATTGTTCCCCAGAAAGGTCCATAAGCTGTGATTTATTAATGAAATGCCAAACCTGGGAAACGAGGCAAAGGTCTCAGGAGTGCAGGGTAAAGTAAATAGCATGATAGAACACACATAATGAGTGCTAGCAAAAACAACAGAAACATGCTCACAAAGGGAGATGCAAATGCATTCCTCTCCTTCATGGTATTAAACATTTTCAGCCAAGAAATAGTCTGTGAGTGACTGAGGAATATGCTTAGATGATATTCAGACATATAAACCACCAGATAAATGGCAATATGATGCC
This sequence comes from Falco naumanni, assembly GCF_017639655.2. Taxonomy (NCBI): domain Eukaryota; kingdom Metazoa; phylum Chordata; class Aves; order Falconiformes; family Falconidae; genus Falco; species Falco naumanni. Next base: position 25,377,838 of record NC_054058.1, read on the forward strand.
AATTACAGCACGAATTAAAGTCATAAGTATAAAATGCTTTGTCTTGGCTAAGAAGCACTATGCAGAGAAATATAAAGAGGCAGCATTACCTTAAAATTAGACCTGGAGGAAAAAACAACCAACTGTAGCATATGAAAGGATAATAACACATATCTCAGTTGCATGTAATGATTATAACCAGAAAACCATCACACCTTCCTGTACCATATGTAGCCACATCACACAGAACAGCAAAGCATGTTCTTTAAAGAGGTTTATCCTAGAGGACACTAGAGACTATTTTTTTTAATTGATGTGAAACATAAGTAGCGGCTCTGCTGCACATCAATATGTGTTCCTGCTGAATAGTAGAAGGTGCTGTGAACCACCACGAGGTACCTCCATAGCACTGGTCATGAGCACAAATGCAAGACAAGGGCCAAGCAGCATGAGGCACAATACATTCCCCCAGACTGATCAGATACAAAAGCTACTGTTTCAAATTAGTTTTCCAGATCACCTTGCTCCAAATTTCCCCATCGCACACACATGACTTTTCCCACTATCAGCCCTCAGGTACCATACAGAAAGCAGTATCTGATCCGTCATGTGCTCTGTACATACGTTCATAGCTACAACCACAGGACAAGCTGCATTTTAATCACACTGCTAATTAAGCAGCGACCTAAAAGTGCCAGGCACAGTGGTGTTTCAAACATCTGAAGGGTCTTCCTTTCATGCTCACTGAATCATTATGACATGTCAAAGAAATAACTGTCATCCAGACGCTATGCCAAGAACTGTCCTCTCTCTAGTTCACCAGGTGCTCACCATTTCTTCCCGTGTAGAAAGGCAGTGCTATGGGCCCTTGCATATGCTACTGGCCCTTTGAAGCACCAGGTAGATTATTTCTCTGGCCTTGTAACTGGTGGGCTTGGCAACCAAAAAGATAGCACTTCATTCAATCCACTGGTACCTGTGTAATCTACCTGGTTCCGAAGTTGGAAGACAGACAATGTAAGTTCCTTGCAGCTGAGGCTGTCTTTGAAAATGAACAATAAACAAAACTCATCTTTTCCCAAATATTATTATTTTTCTGGCCTGCAGGCATTTGCAATAGCATCCCCAGCCTTTGTTACATCCCCAGCATGCTGCTAGAAGCCCAACCAGGCTGGGTGAGGAAGTTCACTGCAAAGAGCTGAAGAGAGCTTGAGCATTTCGAGACCCACTGGTGACTTCTTGGTGCTCAAGAGAGGCCAATTTTCAGAGCATGCTGTGAAGGCATCTGCGTGGTGAAAAATCAAGTCTCAAAACATTTCAAAGAGGTGCTTAATGACACAATGAAACTTTGCCATGTTAGTCACTATGGAAAAATCTTGGCCAGAAATGACACCAAGGTCCTTTACTCCCACAGTGGGAGATGCAACAAGGGGCAGGCCTTTTCTTAACTCCCATCAGGCCTCCTTAAGATGGACATTAATTGTCATGTGCTCATGGGGAGCTCTTTGGCCAATAAGCAAGAAGGATTGACACTAACTACGCAGATGAAATGATCCAGCAAATACAAGTTATGTACAAGGAATTAACAAAGCAATTTTTCAAGTGACTTCCTCATTAAGTAAGGAGGACAACAGTGAAAGTGCATGAGGTGGACAAGAAGGGAGGCTTCTCTTGCCCAACAATAACAAACTGGAAAGCTGCCTTCACTGTTTCTGCAGTTTTCAGCATTAAGAACCCCACCCAGTAACAGATATGTTCCAAGCAAAGCACTTATGGGTAGGAATCTTGCACTGTTTCTTCTCCTTCTGAGGTACGACAATGTTCATGAAGTGAAATGGAACAAAAAAGCTTCATCCCTTAGATGTCCTTTATCAGCACTACACACACATGCCAACAGGGTTATTAACCTAATCACAAACGTCAACAACAAATTAGCCCTGTTTAAAATTCAATGGCAACAAAGGCAGAAATCCAATACATGCATTCTCTAATTACAGTCCATGTAATATATTCTGCAAGTCTCCTGTGAGCTTGTTTTGTGGCTGCACATTCAATGCCTCTTGCCACTGAAAATCAGTTCAGTGTTCACTGCACAGTCTTCACTTCTGCCAAAATCATTTCTAGTATTTCCATTCTCCATACCACAGAGAGGAAAGTGTTAGTGCCAATGAGAATGAATGTGAGGTTTTGTCCTCTCTTACCCCTGCACACCTACACACTCAAATGAACAGCACACAAACGGCATGCCTGTTCACTCTAAAACCATTCCTTAGAGAATTGCAAGCTATTGCTTCCAGTTTAGACTTTGCAATGAAAGAGGAGAGAAAAATGGCTGCTAAAAGAGGTCTGTGCATTTGTTGCGAAAAAAAAACCAGAACACCTTACACTTTATAAAATGTGAAAAATTAACTGATGCGTCTCATGCTGCCTACACCCTGCAAAATACTGAGAACTAGCCTGCCTGGGGCTTCACTGAAGGATGGTCCTCCTTGGGGGGAACAATGTCATATGAAAGGCCACTGCTGTTGCATTTGGAAAGAAGCTTTCTTAAGACCCTAACATAATGAATTGTGGCTGCAGTTCACATGTCCTGAACTTCCCTCTCCTAGCTGTAGAAGACATTCCCAAGACTGTCTAAAGCCAAACAGGACAATTTATTTCCAGGAAACGTGCCTCTTCCTACTGTTTGCTTGCCTCAATAATTCATTCTGCTCGGCACCACCCAATCAGCTTCATACCACTTCGTGGCAGTATCAAAACTGGGTTGTTAAGAGAGTCATTAAAATAAAATAGAAAATAGTTTTAGATATTCAGAACTTCCTGAAAAGCAGAATATCTCAGCTACCTCTAATTATACCTACAGCTGTGGGAAACATGTCCAAGTTGACCCACTGGGACCATTACCAGTTCTGCGTTCACAGTGGGTTTGCTGGGAGGCTGTGAGTAGAGACTGATTAGAGCACTTCACCAAGAATAGGTGATGGTTCTGGTTTTACTTGGCTTAGACACAAAAGCAGATCACTTCAGGTTCAACTTATTCCGAGTTTAGGGTTTTCAAGGATAAACACAAAGGAATCTACAAGATTAATTTCAAAGCATCCACTAAGTAAATGCTTGGAGAATTAAATTCGTGTTGCTTAATGCAACATTAATAGTGGTTAAGAGCAAAGCAGAGAACTTACTCTTAAAAAAATAAGAAGTGGCAGCTTCAAATCAAGCAGTGTTATTCATAAATCCAGAGTGAAATGTTTTGCCTTTAAGGAAAAAAAAAAAACCCAAAAAAAACCCAGATGGAAAAGAAGTACGATAACTTCTAGACACTTAATGCACAAAGTATTTTGAAATATTTTGGGTTTTAGTTTGAGAGAAGACAAACTATTCAGGTACCCAAAGCAATCCTTCTGGATTATTGTTTTACCCAAAATAACACAAAACGTCTTTGGATAATCTTGAAAGATTTTTTTTCCCAGCAAACCAACAACATTAATCTTATACATGGTACCAATTCCAACAACAGGAGAAGAAATGAAAAGCAACCAAAACTTCAAAGAACATGGGATAAGATTTTTCAGAAGTATTCAGTACTGGGCTAATGAGAATTTTATCATTAACTTCCCTGGGAACAGGATTAGGTCTACTACAAACACTTCTGAATATCTCTAGCAGTGAGTAATGAAAACAGGAGGAATACAAGATGATGTACAACCTGCAGGTAGAACTAGTGAATACCCTATAGGGTATTTTCCTATATTTCCCATACAGCATCAGTCAATGTATAACCTAAATTAATGACTCCAGAGTCTCAAACTGCTTGGTTCATTTTCTGTCTCTTATCAGGAGCACAGGAAGACTGCCAGGGTAGAGAGTGAAGCACGTACATGACCTGCACATTTTAGCATAATATAGGTATTAAAAACCTGTCACTCCCCTACTATGCTTTTCAGTGATAAGTATGTTTAAGGAAGAGAAACTTCTGCACTATTTAAAAAATGATTACCAATACCTCTCCTAAAGAAGCCTCCACAACAGAGCTGAAGGAGGAATAGCTTGCAACTTTCTATGATCCACACAAAAACCCCCTTCCATGTAAGTTCATATCTGATCTGTGACAACTCTAGTACAACCTCACTTTCATTTCTGCCATACAATTAATGGTGGATCTGGAAAGCTGAACTGTGAAGCATGGCTTACTAACTGTATTATTTACGCTAAATAACAGTTTCCAGATCATTTCCAATTTCCACATTCCATTACTCTGCTGATGGGAAACCTTCTTATCAAGATGTATCCACGTTTAGGTTTTAGAAGCATAGCAAAGGTACGAATAAAATAACTGATTTTATTTTCAAATGGCTCTACAGATGACAGGTCCCAGTCCTGTCTGAAGCAAGCGACTAAGAGCCTAATGACTATGGGAGAGGCAGAGATGCTTAACAACTTCAGTGGGGTTTGGATCATTAGCAGTAATTGAATGCAGTACTCCAGGCCAAGTTTTGCCCTCAAATCAGACCAATTAGAGACTGAGACATTGAACTAGAGGGACATTTTTATCTGTTATGCTTGCCTGCATTAGTTATATAGTGGTATGTTTTTTTCATCTCGATCCAATGCATTTGAGAGGAAAACTCATGCTTACTGACCATTACATCTGAAGATTAGGACACAAAAGATTTTAAACAAAACTTTGTATTGCATGTCTTTTGGTGTTACCTTGAATGCAGCTATACAGTGCAGGCTAAGTAACATCATCACCAGCACCAGGAACACTGTGGCTAAGTTCCTCACATCCCAAACAGACTCGACCAAAGGGATGCTGCCGACCTGCCAGTCATAGCACAGGGTGATCGGTGCCAGCAGAAGCCATGCATTGAAGGCCAGAAGGTAGGAGTAAGTTAGAAACCTGCAAAAGAGAACAGGTAACATAATACATGAAATGACCGTCAACATACGAAACGTTTTTCTTTGGCAATTACCACATACTATATGGAAGGATGGGGGAGAAAAAAAATCCCAACCCACCAAAAACCCACAAAACTCTGCACACACAGGCAATACCACAACTTTCTGTCAATAAAGAGATGATGCTAACGTAGGTAAGGGGCACTTCAACAGATCGTTTAAAGAAATAACATAAAATCAATAATATTTGCATGGTTTCTGTGCACCAGCCTTTGGAAAATTAAGAGGTCTTCATCTCCTATTGAATGTTAAATTTTTGAAGTGACTTTCTACCAACTTCAACAATAAATGAATAATAACTAAGCAGGTACATACATATATTGAACTGCTACACAGTTCACTGCATCGCTCCTGCAACACAAAATGTCCTTCTAGCTGAGGTTAACTTACAATTTATGATTTCTCCTATGTGCACAATATCGAGCAATTAAAATTCAGACCTTTTTTCTTCGCATCCCAGCACAGAGAGGAAATACAGAAGAAGGGAAGCAGAGAGTGATTCATGGCTGATCCCATCATAGCTTATTAGGGCTGGGGACAGTTTGCATGAGATGGGCCACAGAAGCGATGGAGAAGCAGGGAGCCTTTCAAAGTGTTGTAATCTTCATTAATTGGTACTCTCAGCAGAGAGGAAATTAATGGGGAATGGAAATGGGAAACATGCTGCCCTCTGGGAAGTATGCAGGCTTTCAGAAGACTGAGCAAGAACAGCATATGTATGATTGGGCTAAAGAAAACAAGAAAAAAGGGAGGCGGGTGGGAAACACTAAGAAAAAAATAAAATAAAACCAACATCCCCTCTCCCTCTCAGCCTTTTGCTGCTTGGCACCTACTTGCCCAACGTGCATCCCTCTTAAACCACATTTATAAAAGTTCAAATACTTTTGTATGCAAGAGGTTGGAGATTATTACAGCAGTCATGAAGTCAACCAACCAAAATTGCAACAGTCTTAGAACAGACAAAATCTTCCTTGGCTTGCAGATGGAAAATCCACATTATGAACAGCACTAAAGATGGCAAATACTCAAAAAGAAATGAAGTTATATTCTATCCTGCATAGGATTTCTTCCATCTGAGCCTGCTTTTGCTGTTGTTACCACATGCAGTTGCTGCAGTACCTTAGCAGGTTTATTAAAACAATAACAAAGGATGCCCAAGAGATGTCACGCCATGTGGACAGAGAATTGTTTCACTCACCACTTACAGACATGCCTCTTTGGGGTCAAAATGCATCCCCTTACAGCAGCACTTAACAACATTATATTGTATTTGTTGCAGAAGGGGTAAGACACCAAAGCTAAACGTGACTCCAGGCAGGCAGGATGGAAGTTCCCAGATGGGTGCTGTGCCAAGACACAGGGATGGAACAGGCCTAAATTTTTTGTGAAACCATGTTTAAATAACGACAGACAGTTAGGATATCAGTTTCTCTTCTCATCTGAAAAAAAAAGTAATATCTGCAGCAGCACAGAGACCCAAAAGAAGGGAGGCTTACAGAGCTGGAATAACATCTCATTGTAAACAGTGGAAAAGACACATTCTCATTTCCCTGCAAATCTTTCTAAGCTCCCAGTTCTGATGGAAAACGAAATATTCCCACATTTTTAAGGTTTTCAGCCATTTAGTATGTTTCTATGCCTCCATTTTCCTCCCCTCCCCCCTCTGAGGTAGTAAACAAGGGGAAAAGTCAGAAAAAATCCATCTTCTCTCTGAACAGAGGCAGTGATTAAAAAGCCAGTTTCTATTTAAGAAAGCATCCCTCAAAAACATAATCTAATTTTACTCAATCTCCTCTTACAATTTTGATTGTTCACTATTTCTAAAGAAACAAATACATCTTTTCTAGTCACCAAGCCAATCTTTTCTGGACCTCATTACAGAGAAACACAGCAATGCAAAATCTGGTGGAGCTTAATCACAAGGCGCTCACTCGTGATGTTACATGTGGCCTGGCCTCACCTCTGCTCGGCTGCGATACAAAACAAGACTTCTGTACCAGCCTCAACACAACGTCAACTAAGAAAAGGTTGCCAGCATCTATTTACAGCTACCTAAAAGCCAAACTGAGATCCATTTCTAGCTTTACTTTTAAAAGAAAAAGTATGTTCATTTATGTCAATCTGAATAATGTAATGGCATTCAATACTGTTACAAGTGTGTACATTAGGATTTTCAGCAGTACTGACTTAGTTTTGCACTTGATGCCTTAGGAGAGCCCAGCTTTTGGAGGGAGTGTCCTTTTATGCCATGGCACATTAACATTTTCAATAAGTACCACAATATTCATGGAAGTTTGTATGCAAACCAAAACACATACGAGAAACCCTCCCCAACTTACTCAGGCTGGGCTGTTGAGTAGGAAGGACTGACACAACATTTGGGATCTTTACAAAATGCACCACTGCAAAAGACGGACTAGTTGCTTTTCTGCATCTTCACTGATAAGGTGGGAGCTAATAAAATGTTATGCAGCACAGAATAAATAAACACAGTTTGCTGCCACAACAAATTGAGTCAGTTTAACAAATTGTGCTGGTTTTGGCTGGGGTAGAGTTAATCTTCTTCATATTGGCTAGTATGGAGCTGTGTTTTGGATTTGTGCTGAAAACAGTGTTCATAATACAGGGATGTTTTCATTATTACAGAGCAGCGCTTACACAGAGCCAAGGGCTCTTCTGCTTCTCACCCCATCTCAGCAGCGAGCGGGCTGGGGGAGCACAAGAAGCTAGTGGGGGACACAGCCAGGACCGCCGACCCCCACTGACCAAAGGGATATTCCATGCCATAGGACGCCATACTCAGCAAATAAAGTTGAGGAAGAAGAACGAAGGGGGGGATATTCAGAGCGATGGAGTTTCTTTTCCCAAGTAACCGTTACACCTGATGGATCCCTGCTTTCCTGGCGGTGGTTGAACACCTGCCTGCCCATGGGAAGTGGTGAATGAGTTCCTTGCTTGTGCTCACTGCTTTTGCATCACCTATTAAACTGTCTTTATCTCAGCTCACGAGTTTTCTTACTTTTACTCTACTGATTCCCCCATCCCACTAGCAGGGGGCAATGAGCAAGTAGCTGTGTGGGGGTTAGTTGCCAGCCAGGGTTAAACGATGACACAAATTTTAAGAGGAATTCGAGGTAGCCATATCAACTGAGTTAATGCATTTCTGTGGAAGGTTAGGACAAACTGCTCTTGAAAATGAGAAGACATGTGCTGATCAGGAGGGGGTTGTAAACAAGTCTCTCTTTCCATGTGCTTGTGAGGTTTCTGTCTTCCTTGGGAGCCATGTGCACAACTTGTTGCCAGAGGCAGGTCCCAGAGGGGATGGACAATCACCCCATTCCATTACAGCAATAATTAGTCTCTTAAATACACTCTGCCAACAGCAGTGAATAATTTTAAAGCCTATGACAGTCGTTACCATCTATATACGGTCAGCTGGTTCACCTGTCCAGACACCCTACTGGATAGCCCTTGGCCACATCTCTTGTCATCAAGCCTGAACACCCTCATTGACTGTGCATGTGCCATTAGCAGGCACAGAAGCAAGATCCAGGAGGGCAGTGCCTGATTTCAGGAGGCATTTATAAGCTGCAAGAAAGCCTTGAGCAAGCTCTGATCCAGGCAAAAGTCTGGATATGCTTTCGGCATTGGTAACCTATCCTTGAATACAATGGATGTCTGTATAAAATAAAGCTATCGCTATTCTAGGTACTAGGAACAGAAAAATAACAGGATGCTAATAATAGTTACTGACACTTCAGTACTGCTTTTTACTTATGGCTGTCAAAAGCACATGATACTCCTTTATATCTGTGTGGTTCTCATACTACAAGGCTAATCAGGAAGAAAGCTAAATGCAGGAGAAACTTTGGAAGAACCCTCTCACCAAAGCTGACACCTCAAGGAAATAATTGGCAAATTTTGAAAAGACTCAAAGATTCACAGAATCACTCCAGGAGCTAATTGCATTTCAGCAACCTACCTGCAAATGGTAACAAAAGTATTTTCTTTAAATTAGTTGACTAACTGAATTATATTTTAATTTAAAAGATCTTTATATTGCTGTTCATGTCCACTGGAATTCCAAGGGAGAAAAATCCCTGCGTGTAACATCTACTCCATCGATTAATCTCGGGCAAAACAGTGTTACTGGTGAGGTGACTGGAAGAATCTGCCTCTTGATGGGCAATCGGTTTTCCCTCGGGCTGGGTAACATCATTTGCATTACAGCAGAGTTGTTTGGGTTTTTTTCTATTTGCAAACTGAACACGGAAATCCAAGTTTCAGCAAGTATCAAGTGTTTCCTTTTCACTTCTCTGCCATGTTCATAAAACCAGCTCCTCCTGTAGGTAGCCGGTGTTGTCATGGCAATCCTGTTTGCTTAGTTTTAAATTTTGTAGTTTAAATGTACTGACTGTTGTGTGCCATGTTTGAGATAAATACAGGGTGACTCGTATCTACAACCTGTTGCAAGATACAACTACCTGAATTAATTGCTTCTGTTGCAAAAATGAAAGTAAAGGGTACTACCTAAAGCCATAAACAATACAACAGAAAAACACTTGAGAGATCATCTGTTACCCTTTACTGTAATCAAGACTAACAAGCTTGGAAAAGCCATAGTCTCAGCTCTGCCAAATCCAGGCGATCACAGCATGTGAGGATTATGAGACTAGCTAAAAAAAAAATATTACAAGATTTACAGAAATTTATGAGGAGTTTCATCTGCTTTCTGATTTTGGAGCATTTTAAGCTTTTCTACCCAGCACCCAGGGACTATGCTTACAGATTTCTTTCCAAAACTGAGCTACACAAGCGATCACAAGACTCAGACCATGTCCCACAGAAGCTGCATGGAAAAACAGGGGCCAGTGACTGTTCTTTGTAGGTGCACACAGTGGGTACAACCTACCACTTACCCAGTTCAGGGACAACCTGTCCCATTCCTGATAAGCAACCTTACCCCCATGACCCAACAGGGTATCCACCTGCAAGCAGATTTTCCTGCATTGGAGATTTTAGCAAGGCAAAGGCAAAATATTCTCCTGGTTGGGGAAAAAATGGACCTATCTAAGAAGACAGGTGATAACAGTGCACTTAATTGGTATTTGGGAAAAGAATGGGGTGTACGAAGAAGAGGGGATCTGAAACAGAAGCAGGAAGGTAGTTGTTGCCCTTTCAGAAGTCACAGACCTTGTTAATACTCTTCTGAACAGACACTACCAGCGAGCCAGGGAAGTTTCAGTTCACTGTAAGGGTGAGAAGAGCTCCTTTGTTACGGAAAAGAGCTTCTCACTTGCATTAACAGCTGAACTGATTTCAACTCAAGGCTTTCTTCATCCTCTACAAAGCCCTAAAACCAAGTGTGTTTGATGAGCCGCTTCACAATAATGTCCTCCTAGGACACATGTGGCTGCAGTTATAACCAGGTGGTGGTATTTAAGGATATTGTCTTAAAATTGTATATATTTGCACTTCCCCTGGGGAACTGCCAGTCCAGTCATACCTTCCCACATGAGTTTATTTTCCTGCTCTGTATACTGTCAGCCTAAACATTTTCTTTTCGTAGCCTTAGAAGAAAAATCACACTCTGCCTATGCAGCACATTCAGTGATAGAGTAAGACTACACAAGGAAGCAATAGACATTCCAATTTCAATTTAGCATCCAAATGCAAATATTGACTAGACAGAAAATCCTTGTAACTGGAAAAAGTGCCTATGTGTTCCCTTTCATCAAAACTTTTGCATCTAGGGAAAAAAAGCTGTCAGTCAGTAGAGGACAGAGTACGAAAGACAAAGATACAAATAAACAGACAGCTGCAGCTTCATGAATAGCAAGGTAACTCCTCTGGAAGGTGGGTTTATATGCACCCCGGGCACAGAGGGAAAGGCAGACTACGATGTGCTCTATAGCTTTACAGCCTGAAGAGCTTTGATCTGGTGAACGGCACCCTCTCAGCTGTTTCAACTCTGTGGCTAGGAATCTGAAAAATAACAAATTCTTGCAGAGTAGGCTTTCAAAGAGCCTGTGAATTTCCAGTGAAACCCGAGCCTGCTGTCAGAGTCTCAATGCTGGAAAACCTGAGACCGATCATGTACTGCTTTCCCTCCACAAAGCCCCATGTGCTGTGGGTGAGAGCATGCCTTGTGATCAAACGTGATCCACAGCTTGCCACCGACAGCAACGCACTCCAGAAGTCACACAGCCAAAACCCCCAGCCATCAGTGGGCAATTGCCTCAGAAGAGGCTCATTGAGGTGGCAGGGGATGGAGCATCTACTGGACAGCCGCTGAGATACTGGTGGCTGATCCTCAGGAAATTAAAAACCAGACCTCATAAACCCGCTGTGATAACATTTCTGGAAACGGTCCATCGCACCCCAGAGCATTACCTACCCCACACTGGCGGGAGCCAAAGGGATGTCCTGGACATGCTGCTTTGCCCCAGAGACTGGCTATGGTCCAGCCTTCCTGCATGGAAGTATTCTGAAAAGCAAAATGCATCGTGCCTATAGGAGTCAGTGGCCTCTGCTTCGCCTGCACCCCCTCCACTGCACATGCAGGCTTTTGGAAGGGAAGGCTTGTTGTGTAACCAACACTTGCAGCAAGCACCATGGCCCATTAAAAATGCCTATCAAGCTGATTTCCAGAGCAGCAATACCTACCTGAGTTTATTCATTAAACCAAGAAAACTTAACTAAGAGAGATGCTGAAATCTTTCATGTGGCTCTGGGAACCTGCTACTGTAGGATGGCCTTTGCTTTGTAGCACCATCTTCCAGATAGGCTTTCCCCCAGCCCCCTTGAAATAAAGAATACATTTTACACTTAATGTATGGACTGTCTGGCCCCTGGGTAGGCATGACAGCAATTTTTACTGACGCTGTTGCTCTCCCTTTTGTCTAGAAGTAAGCCCTGAATGCTAGGTGCCTGCAGAGATTACAAGTGGGGCTGAACTTTTCCACTCAGGAAGCATGTGCAAGCCTGGATAATTAAGAACTGATGTCACAGGGGTCTATTTTAATTCCAGTTCCCAGCCTAAGGTCAGTGAAAATCCCATACCAGAGCAGTTGCTGCACTTGACTTCTATTGTCTTGGCAGAGCTGGCTGGCACAGGGACCCACTTCTCCAGCACAGGTCTGTTGTGTACCTCTCAGTTCATTCTCTTTGAATTTACAACTAGGATTATTAAATGCATTGCTCAGAAAACAGTCACAAATCTCTATGAAAAGGAGCATGTGCCAGTTTTTATGTGTAAGCATTTCTTCAGCTTTCCGAGGCACTGAATTCTCATTTACCTGATTGAAACAGCAAATACAGAAAGCCGGCTTACAGAGAGCAGTTCAACCGTAGGACAACGTTATCTCAAGGCAGTCTTAGTAGAAATGCATTAACTATTTAATGCAACACCACAAAGAAGCCTGCTTCTTGCCCAGAGTGATCAGCCAAGGGAGGTCACAAGCAAATGCCACCAAAAATTAATATGACTTGACTCCCAAAGATATAGTTTAAAAAAACCCCATACTTTCTTAGTTTGAAATGGCTGGCAGGACTAAATCTGCTTCAAACACCTTGAGAGATGCTATACAACGGACTTTTCCCTTGTCTTACTATGGTGTTAGCAATACAAGCCATTTACCTGGAGGCCTCCTACTTCTTTGCCCTCAAGAAGAGCAGAAGAAAGAAACATTGTGCAAAATGCCTGAAACATGACAGCCCCACCACTCAACGACCTGCTAGCACTTGAGCTGCACTTCAGTACACTGTTTACCTAAAACTGGGTAGCTCTCAAAACCTTTTCAATTGCCTTCTTCCTCAACTTTCATCCAGTACAAGCCAGAATGTTTCAACAGAGGTTTGAGATCAGGTTTTCTATTGCAACAGATCACCTACAGCAGATTTTGGGATGGCAAGTCACAACGACAGGAAATCTATGGTCTTTAAGGCAGGTCACTGAAGAAGGTACATCCCTTCTGCAGCATACAACAGCCTGCAATGGCAGGGCTTACAAACAGCAAGATTCCCAACACCTTCATTTCTGCCTTCGCCGGGAAAGGGAATGATGGACAGATTTCATCTTCTCAGATCACTCTTGCCAAGAAACACACTGAAGGACATGGAAATATGGCTTTCATTTATGTCACTGGAAGTTTTAAGGTGTCTGGGAATATCATTTGTAATTTTAAGGACAGTAATTTAGTGAACATACCGAACAGATGATTATTCTTTTTAAAGACTAAAAAACTGTCACTATTCCAGCATATTTTGTCTTCCAATGGTTAAATAAGTAATTATCTGTATAATTTATACGTTTGTGTTGCCCAAAACTGGGTACAGGTTACACAGAACACGTAGTCACGTTCTAAAGCCAAACTGGGCCACATCAAAGGTCTGTCTAGACCAGGTTCCTCTCTCAGCAGTGACCAAAAATTAATGCCAAGCAAAGCATATAAGAACATGATAATTTTTTCCCGTTTCTAGCTAGCATAATGTCCCCAAGTTGAACATGGTTTCTGCATATATAGTAGCCTGGATTTCTTTTTTTAACTTGGCAAATCTCTCTTTTGAGTCTGCATAAACTTTCAGCACACCCACAGCATCCTGCAGGAAGGAGCTCCCCAGCTGAACTACCTGTTGCAAGCCACCTCCTTGGCTTGCTTTGAACCTGTGTCCTCTTAGATTTAATTGATACACCTTAATTTCTATACGCTCCCCTCCTCCACACAGTCAGGGATGCATAGACCTCTCTCACATCCTCAGCCATCTAATTTACACTACAAGCATCACAAGGGCTGACAAAATCTGACCTCATTACTCAATATTTTTCAAACCCACAACTTACACCTACCCCTAATCTAGCTCTAATAACCCTTGTGTTACGTTTATCAGGACAAACCACACCCGTACAGCTCACCAGCTGACACAGAAACCTTGCCAGAGTTAACAATACTCCTTTGGGTTCATCCTGTGTCAGCCAAAACCCCGACTCCAAATCTAACTTTATGCATTTCACAAAGACTGCCACACATTTCTAAATTACTGCTTTTCTTTCTTATTCTACTTGTTGTCATCAGCCTTCCTCCTAGCTCCACAGAGTTGGCCGAGTCTTACAATAACATTCAACTCTGCTGAAAACCATAACACTCATCCTGGTGAGACATGCACAATAACCTCATTTCAAGCTCAGTGCAAATAAAGATGACTGCTTGCAAAGAGAAACTCCCATTTGTGCCCTGCATGATCCTCAGATTGCTACAAAACAACTTGCCCTCTGCCTGAGCACTAACCCTTGTTTCAGCCACAGTTAAGGTGTCAGTAACCACCTCAAGATCACCACCCAATGCTGGCCTTTGTTTTAGCTTCATGGGGCTTCTCCCTTCTGGTCTTGACACCAAACTTAGCTCTTCCACTTCCTTCCTCTCAACTCAATCCAACCTGCAAATAACATCCTGGCTTTAAATTCAGTGCTGTGACCTAACTACTGCCTTCAGAACCTCATTAAAAGCTTCTGACAGCAACCCTTCATATGCTGCTGCTATAGGTGTCTACAGCTGAGGAACACACACTGCCTCACAGCTTCTCTGAGGCTGGGCCATAATACAAACTCTCCCATGTGACTGGGGATCCACCAGCTGAGCAAGCAACCACACACACCAGCACCTACTTGGATGTTGAATATCTTCAGGCCTTGATGTCCTAGACCCTAATGTCACCCTTTACACTGGGGCCAGCAAGCTGTGTCACCTCCAAATCCACCCTCAAGCAATTTACTCAGCTTCTTACTTCCACCCCGTGGAAATAACAGGTTTTAAAAACAACCTTATCTCTTCAGCATCCCTTTTCCTTGCAGTTCAGCTGAATGCCAGCCCAGTACCTCAGCCTAGCCTTCCCACCGGCCAGACACACAGCTCTTCCTAGAAATCAGGCCTACGGCACTCAGCCTTACTGGCTCCATCTGACATCCCAGTCCTGCAGTCATGATGACTGGCGCAATGCCAGCTCTGCAGCAGTAGCTTCAGCTCTGGCCACAGTAAGACAAATTTTCAGGTGAGAGTTATAGTTCGAGTCTGAATGAGGACATGAGGAAGGAAAAGGTTTGTTGCCAAGAGAGGGGCTGTGGTTAGTGGGTGCATTGTGGGGTGTCAGCTCAGAGACAGTCATTGGGTCTCTGTCTACCTTGCAGGATTGACCGCTCGCCCATTTAGCAAAAATTTGCCACCCAGCTGTCCAGAAACTTACCCTGAGTTATCATCCACATTGACTAATTCGTCTTCCTACAGCTCCGCAAGACTGGCAAGATACAACAATAAAAAAACAGCTCTCAACTCAGATTTCTTGTTTGCAGGTAAACCCCACAGGTATAACATGAAGACTACTGCCAGCAGCACAGCTGAGCCTATAGCTAGCTCTGAGGCAGTTGATGGCTTACTGGCTATTTTGAAGTGAATTTCCTGATTTCAGGAAAGCAGGTGTTACTGAGCAAGCCTAACGTGCTGGCAGGTGGATCCCACAGGCTTACGACGGTGCATGGGATCAGGAAAGCCAGTCTTTGGCCACGTTCAGGTTGGCTGGTTGCAAGTTCAAGGTGGTGGTCAGCTTAAGGTTTGAATTCAGAAAAACAAGACTTGCAGAGAAGAATTTATAGATATCTTCTGCAGATACCTCACATCTAAGATGAAGGCTCGTGCCAGGAGACTTGGGTTAAGGTTAACAGAAGCTCAGGACCCAGCTTCTTTCTAGATCATACACTGCCCAGAGAGTGAGGACAGAGACTATCACAGGTCACCAACAAGATCCATGACAGGAGAAGTGGCAGATACTGAACTGCAGCAACTCACTGTCAGGGCCCTGATGAGCCTCACCTGGCCCTGCACCTAATGCCCATTGCTCTAGGAGCCCCATTTCAGCTCAGCCATGTCTCCTGGATGGCCCTTGGACCTGTTCTGTAAGTAGCTTGTCTCCCAGATGGACCCCGCACAGACACATGTTCTCACTTGTCCTTACTCTGGCCTCTCACCCGTTCTCCTGGACAGACTCTGGTCCTGTCTCCTGACTGGACTCTGACCGGGATTCAGTAACAAACCTACTTCACGGCTGCTGTTGTCAGGATCCAAGTCTGAACATCAGCTGTGGGAGGCTGGTGCCAGATCAGCAGGGAAGGAACTGACCAGCTAAATGTAACTTTGTGTGTTAGAAAGCCACATAACAGCTGGCATTGGGGCTTGCTGAAAGGATGGGTTTTCTGGATGGAAGACACAGGCTTCTGGGTAAATTGGCTAAAGTGAGGTTTAAGATCAAGCTCAGAAGAAATGGAACAGCTGACATAACTACAGAGTTTTAGAATCCCTCCAGCACAATACCGGTTTTTACTGGCAATGCTTTCTTCATTAGGTTTGGAGCAGGTAGGTGTTGCTGAACTGATGGTGAAGCCAGGGCTGCTGCTGGGGCCAAGGAGGACCTCAGCCAGCAGCATTCTCACTTGTCTTTCATAAGGTTGTTAACAAAATCCATAGTGCTGGTGGTAAAAACAGTCACTGTTTCATACCCCAAGAATGGCTTGGCTTTTGGGTTTAAAAAAACCTTCCCCTGTCATTACAAGATACGAAGAGGCAACACACAAAAGACATTTGCAGCATTGAATACGTAGTTGGAATCAGGCCAGGATCATTTATGACTTGGTGACCCCCATCTCAGCATAGATATAGCAAAAAGGGACAGCAGCAAATCCTTCATGCTGTGCCACGCAGGGTCTGGTATTAAT
Organism: Falco naumanni; assembly: GCF_017639655.2. Classification (NCBI taxonomy): domain Eukaryota; kingdom Metazoa; phylum Chordata; class Aves; order Falconiformes; family Falconidae; genus Falco; species Falco naumanni. The sequence continues at coordinate 25,394,537 of NC_054058.1, forward strand.
GAATCTGCCAGAAATAGTGGGAACAGATCACAGCTTTCCAAATCAGCCAGTGTGCTTCCTGGAAGCACTTCTAGCCTTGATGGTAATAGAGGCTGTTGTCACATTATCATAATGGTCTCCCAAATGAGATCCAGTCCGATTCTGCCGCAGATGCTGAATAAGAATTGCTTGATCTTAACCTGTGTCTCAGCTGCAATTCCACTGTTGGAATGAGGAACCAGCAAGGCCAGAAAGTGACAGAGAGGAGGACTGTTCCCATTTTCATTTGGGGTGTCAGTAAATTCCTCCAGAAGCCTCCATAGTGTCTTTCCCCAGTTCAGTAACTAACCAGAGCAAACAGTTATACACATGTCCCTGTCTTAAGAGGAAATCAGCTTCCTACCATCTTCTCAGAGCACCGATCTGGGTAGGTTTGGAGGGAAAAACAAAGTTGTAGCTGCCCCTGCCTGGCTAGTCTGGCCCAGCAGAGACAGAGGGATGTGGTATCAGCTCACCTAACCACACACTGGGTCCCAGGCAAAGCAAGAAAAACCCAAAAAAGCATCTTTACCAAATTTAAACATTTATGTATCTTTTTTTTTTTACAAAAAAAAAAAAAGATAGTAATAAAATAACAAATATCTGTTAACACAAATTTCAGGTTCATAGTTTTTAATTAATCCACAGCATTCCATCCTATGCTTAGCCAGAGCTCTGCAGTATTCTGTGCCACTGGAGTTCTGCCTTCCATCTTCACTGATCAGCCACCAATATTCCACCAAAAAGCATGGTCATCCCATTTTTATACAAACTTCAGCTGAAGCCAAATGCTTGCATCCCATACCTCAGGAGCAGCCAGTTTTAAGGATTAGGCTTCAGTCACTGGACCTTCCAGTCCTTTGCTCAGGAAATTTAACTATGTTCTTTGGGCTTTGCATAAAAATAACCCCATATTTTTCAGTAAGAAAGCATCTGTAATGTAATTCTGTAGGACCCCGAGCATGCTTTGGGGTTCAAATAATGCTGTTTGCTTTCTGTTCTAGACAGAGCAATAAGAAGTAATTAAGTTAAGATAACAAAATAAGTCTTCTCATTTGCAATCTGTAAAACATTTCAGTGCAGGTTAAAAATAATGTCAAGGCTACACTTTTGAAATCTGTTTGATTAGCAGCATTGTACCTCGTCAGTAAATATGGTGAGAATGAAGCTGGATTGTCCTGCTCCGAAAACATGGGCATGGATCCTCCCATTATCCAGAGGCGGAAATACAATACGAGAATCACCTTTAAAGAAGAACACTTCAGTTAGCAATGCTCTATTCAGCAAATATTTTGTTGTGATTGTTCTCCACGCTGTGCTCTGTTCCTAGAAGTGAGTCAGCCCAGCAGTTTAGGCAAAATTCAATTTTGCCACCCTACGCAGGTGACAAACATGCCAACCCCTCAGCACATACAGCACTCTACATCGTCGTGTCCCCCCACTTTCACATGTGCATTACTGACAGCACTCGGCTACCCACTACACAGGCAGCATTTTGAAGGACAAATCCATCATCCTGCTACAGCTCAGACTGCAGACTTTTGCTATTGACCTCTACCTAAATACAGAGGGAAAAAAACATGATGATGTCTTAAAAGCTATTATTGTTCACTCATGCTGGCACAGCTGTAAGGACAAGCTCCATCGGTGTTTCTCATGCTGTGTAATCCTAATCCCTGGAAGGACTCCCGTGGGCTGGCACTCCTCCACCTTTCTGGAAACCACTTGTCAAGGGACAAGCAAGGGGATCTGACTCCTAGAGCAACACAGGGACTTGCACACCCAGTCCACACCTGTGGAGGTGCTTGTTTTCTCCCCTGCAACGTGTCAAGTTCTGCTTGGAGCATGCCAAGCAGCAGGTATTTGCAGGCAGAGCTTTTCTTGTGACTCTTACTAAGCCCTGCACTGAAGCTAACAGCATGCCACTGAAAAGTCAGCCCAGCACCAGAGAGTACTCCTGTGTTTAGGGCAGGAAATACCTGCAGACAATCATGTGGTTGTAAGGGCAACCACTATAAATTAGAAGACAATCTGAACTGAAAACACAGCAATATTCTTGTCTCTGCCTAGCTGAAGTCATCTAGACTACTTTCTAAGACTAACTTTGTATTAAGTTCTACCATCTAAGCTTTCCAAGCCTTTTGGGACACCACCATGCAATGCTCATTTTTGTCACATACACAGAAATACATCATCGAGTCCATTCATACTTACGTAGCTTATCACCAAAGCAGCTCTCTTCAAAAAAGGCCTTGCAGTATACAAGAAATTCTGGTTGTTATTTGCAGTCAGGTAGCTGAAATATAAGGAAACAAATATTTGTTGAAATACTTTTAAACAATAACTCATTTTTCAAACTGGAGAAAAAGCTGTACATGGTTTTAGCCACCCTAGACTAACCTGCAGTAACAATGACATCACTCTTACTCTTCAAAGCTCTTTCCACATGACTTAAGTAAAATATTGAGGACACCTTCATACACTACACACTACAATACATTGCAGTTTCCCCATCAAAATCTGGGTTTGGTTAGTTGTTTTTTTTAAATCATCAATGAACACCTTAATCCTTAGAAAAGCCCCACGTGTCTCACTAAGATTGCTGTCTTCAGACTCCCAGAAGACTACACCGAGACACATTTTTAAAAGGTTACCCAAACAGAGCAATTCAATTTTAGGCCATGATTAAAATGCAAAAACTCCTTGTTCCCAGCTCTCTGCTGAGCCTCTACAGATGGGAATAACTGTCTAGCAGAACTGAACTTATTTTAAGCTTTTTTTTTTTAAAGCATATTCTGCATGCTTAAGTTGCATTACGAGTCTGCTGACAAGGTGTTATGATAATTAACTGTAGAGAGACAAACACACAGGTGGCTTATTGTTGTTGGAGCGTTCATAAAAATCTTCCTGTTTCTCAATAATTAAACTGTATCTGGAGCCAAAACTACATATTCATTTTAATAGAGTAGAAGCATTTGACAAATTCTAAGGAGCTTTCTTAGTATAACAAACAGTGCCATGCCTATGGCATTAATCCAATGATAATTCAATTTCTATTGGACCTTACAGTGGCTTCATTATTTTAATAAAGTGATGAGAAACAAAAAGAAATACAGAAGAGAGAACAGGAATATTTTAAGCATATAGAAGCTAGAAAACTATTGAAAAATGACAAATAATTTTAAGAAGTTATAAATAGCAAGTAAACATATTCAGAAAGGAAATGTTTGCAGGTTTCTCTGTGTAACATACAATCAGTATTGGGATACTCTATTTAAATTATTTACAAAAACTGCAGCATGAATCACAACACCTGCACACAAGTTACCTTTCCAAGCATGAAAGCATCAGAAGTTTCTCCCGTGAACATCTAGCATATAAACCACATCTTATTTCCTTTCCAAATTCCTCAAGACAGTCTACCATCTGAGTGCTTCCACCTTTCAAGTCATTGAAAAAACAAGATTGCAGCACTTCCTAATGCTGCCAAGAGTCTTTAATATCTGGCTTTTTGTTCAAATTTTCTATAGTAGGAAGTTTGCAAGCCTGGTCACCATGGCAAGATGCAGACAAAAGCACCAGGGGCAAAGCCAGCAAGAAACAGGCAGCATTTAACAAGAATAAAGAAGTACATCTGGGTGTTCTCTATAAAATAACTGCTCTTCAGAAAACTTTCCCTAAGTGTCGTGCCTAAAACTCAGGAACCAAACCATACATTGTAAAGCAAGCCAGATGACTTTCTGTCTTTGGTGTCTACTTATTTACAAATGTTGACATTTAAGCACCAAATCTGACTTAAATGTCAGACTAGTCTTCAAGGGCTGAATTCCGCAAAGTGTAAAGTTTTTTGAGCTCCCACTGATTTTAATCAGGCTTCAGCAAGTACAAGTGAGATGAAACTAAGCCTTCAGCTTTCTCTCTCCATGAAAGGTCAGGTTGGCCTTCAAGTGTTCACCATGGCCCTGCTCCAAAGCCCACTGGAGCCAAAGGGAAAGACTCTCGGTGACTTTAATAGCATTTGGATCAAACCCCGGTCTTTTGTTCCCTACTGGAACCTTACATGAAACTCAACCCCCTCGTGATTTGCAGCAGGAACAGAAGTTTTGGGTTACATTTTGTTTATATTTTTATGGGTGGAGGGAGGACAGCCCTCTATTAATCATGCTGCCCGATTCTTTTCAAGAACCTGCTTTCACTCGCTTGTAGTTTTAACTAACTGCAACACTTTGGACAGAAATTTTCCATTACAAATATTTGCTTTAGGTGGAATTATTCTGGGAAAAGATCGGCCAGCACAGTTCAGCTTTTTCTCCAAAACTACAATTAGAGACAGAGAAGCACTGTTATCGGTCTCAAGAAGTCTGCCAACTTCATCCTTGAGAAACTACATCACCTCACATCAGTGACCTAAAACTCGTGAGGCAGCCACCATCTCCGGGCCACAGGTTTGCCATCCTCCATGACAGCCACCCGTGGCTGGGCAAGCTACAAGCTCAGGGGGCAGCACCTGTGGGGCAGTGGGGACATGCTGACTCCACTGCTTTGCCACCCTCAGCAGGGATCTGGCTTTTAACAGCTCAAGTTCACATTGAAGATGTTCTAGCTGGAACAACTGCTAGGGACAGCAGGCTGTTCGTGAAGGTAGCCCTTCAGCAAGAAAGTTAAACTTCATTTTAGGCTGCTGAGGCTCAGGAAAGTGTTTCTGTGCTTCAGGGCCTTGCAAACAATGATCTAGAACTGGAGACCACCACAGAGCCTAGAAGAACCCCTCATTATTACCAGCTCTCTGCTCTCTCTCAAGCCTGGCCTGAGGAGAAAATTAAAGCCAGAAAATAAATGTAAATGGAAGGCAATAGCTGCTCTTCCACCCTTGGCAGTACAGTGCAGGAATGCTTACTCTTTAAAACATCTTGATTTTGACTTTTTTTTGGTCTGCCTACGAGTAACTAAAATCTCACACCTTCCTTGCAGCAAGCATAACACTATGCAAGCTACCAAGCACAGTTTCAAGGTGTGAGTTTATCTGCAAGAGGAAGTTAATTTGAAATGCTCCACCGAATTGCAGGGTAGCCATGGTCACTGCAAAGCAGGCCTTCTGAAAGAATTTCAGAAAATCCTGACAGGCCCCTCACAGTTTATGTTGCTGAGCAGTAAAATCTCCAGGAATAAAAAAGAAAGCCCTCCACCGACACCAACTGCAAATCACTCTGTGCTAGAGAGCAAACGGGCAGCAAGCAAGAAGGAACCAGAATGAAAGTAATGGGTAACTGGGAATGGGTGAAGCAAGAGCTCAGGAGAGCCCTGAGCCTTCTGATCCTTCCCCTCCAAACGGTTTTGCTACTTTGCAGCTTAAGTTAAGAAATGGGTTTTTTCCGCGGTAGTTCAATTAAGAAGCAAAGCTTTTCTGTTATGAGAAAGCTACTGTCCTGAAGTCTATCTGGAAACCCACAAAAGATAGCATGGTTCATTGCTTGGTAATCCAGCTGTCTGCCCATCAGGTAAACCTGTGGGAGTGGCACAAACATATGGGTTATGCTCAGTGCATCAAAGCTTTATGAGAACCATATAGTTTTCCACAGGACCCTACTGAGGCCATTACTTGTTTCAGGGAAGGTAACTAGTAACACATCTCACGTCTGGTGCATGCAAAGAACAATACATAGTTTATGTATTAAAATCAAACGAACTGCAAATGGGACCTGGATGAGGAGTTTTGCTAAATGTCAGTGACACACAGCATGTAAATTGTAGTAGCCTTCCCCATGGAAAATTGCAGCTTGCAAACCCATTTAAAGTTACCTTGAACTTCAGGCAACCTGATCAGCCAAAGCTCGCTGTTTTGTGTTTAACTAGGACAACTAAAAAAATTACTATTACAATAGTTTAGCCCGTTTTAAACAGCTGCCTTGCATAAAGTCATTTACAGGTCAGATTTCCATGCATTTGCCAACCTCACCAGGCTGCCAAACATCCCACTGTTCATAGGATCCACTCCCTATTACCTGCTCCACCACGATCAGCGTAATGTGGCTCCCCATGCCAAAATACACACACCTGTTCATTTCTGCATGAAAGCAGGCACAGGATACATGTAGGAAAACTGTACTGATGGTAGTTCCATGCACCAAAATGCTACTCCAGAGTGGGCAAACATTTCAAGGTGTAGGTCTCCCAGATTTTCATAATGAAGTGATAAAATGAGAGGAGGAAATCCAGATCGCCAGGTTTGCTAAACAAGTGTGAAAGGAGCCCACTTGGGCAGCTTCGTGCCAGCTTTCCTACAAAGCAAACCAGCATGTAATTGCGTACTTGCTATCTTTTAAAAGCCTTTCAGGAATACTCCCTGAAGCAAGCAGAATCACAACAAACAATAAATCCAAGAAATGCTTAATAATGCAGGGACTTCTCTCACACAGTTCGAGCAGAGGCCAAGACAGATATTTGGCAGCTCCGGCTTCCTGAAAAGCACAGCTCATCCTGAAATCAATTACATCATCAGGGAACTCAGAGGTTTTATAATTGAAGACAGCAGGGTAGGTGGCCTAGTAAAACTCAATACTGTGCAGTTTACAGGAATGTAAACTTTGCTGGTACCAGATGGACTCTGTGTTAATCAAAACAAACTTCTCTAAGAAGCAGGCAGCTTTTTTAATTTGCCTGTACCATTGGAGGCATCTAGAGTTTAGAGAAAGGAGCAGGGCAGCTCCTTAGCTGCCACTCACTGCCACGGCTGCGTGACCTATCGCGCAGACCAGTACTGGCAACACATTTACCCCACACGCTGCAGCCGACTCAGCTTTGGTATAAAACATGAACTTGCTCTTCTGTTCTCTTTGAAGGCTTTCTCAAGGGAAGCAAACAAACAATTCAGATGTGTGACGAATGGTCCCCATCAGGGACATCTAAAAGACCAAGATAACTATGAAGTAGAACAAGCTTTGGTCTTTTGAGAGCTTGTTTTGGCCACTGTGAGATCATTGCTTCCATTTACACTCTTCTCAGGAAACATCCGACTCCCAGCAACCACCAGAGTTTTGAACAAGCACTTTCAAAACCCTAATACTGAAGAAAGACATTAGAAGGATGAGTATGAAAGCAAGGCTGTTAACTTATTCTTAATTATTGATAACACTAAGACACCTCTAATCAAGACATTTTTAAACTTAGAAGGAGCTATTTTAGGCAAATGTCAAAGCTTCAGGTCACTGATAGGTGCACACCTAATTCCAAACCAGTTTGACAGATTCCCCTGTTGAGAATGTGCAAGTTTTACAGGAGCCATATTTTGTCTATAGAGATCACCTTACCTTTTCTACTTGAAGATGACTTCTGCATAGTCTGTGCAGCCAGCTAGATCTTAAATTGGAGAAGTATCTTTTCAGCCTAGCTCAACCTGTGTTCCTCCTTGAGGACAACAACCATAGGCAAGTATATGTGATACCCCAGGGAGAAAACAGGAATGAAAATCCATCGTGGAATAAAAAAAATTGATTAAAAAAAAGGAAAAAACAATATATTCCAGACATATCTGGATTTTTAACTTGCTTAAAATACCTGTCAGTGCAAGGAAATAAAATACCAGTCATAGCTACAAGTTTTGCAAGGGAAAAGAAAAAAAAGTCCTCCTGCTTCCTTCTTTATAAGCCATCTTGACATTCCCCACAGCATGTGTGTGGCGTCCTTGCTCTTTATCTCCCCGGAGAGCCTTAAACCCCAGCCACCACTACCCACGCAGACCCAGATGCATAAACACACACAAACAGAAGCAGTTTTACAGACTCTTTAGGGGGCCATGGAGTGATTTTATGAAAGTCACAATAGTTTTAACTCATTCACACTGATAATGTCACATGCTCTTTGTGTACATTTTCAGTTGTGACCACATTTGGAGTTTTTACTGTCTGTCGGATTTTCAGGGAAAGCAAGGCATAACTGTCTTGTCATACATAGCAGAGGAGATTCCACTTCTGGCTTTTCCTTATTCTTTTAGGCAAAACATACCTCATTCTGTGTGGGATGAAAGTAGAGGAAGAAAACTGGGAGTAACAGGGAAAGGAGAAGAGAGGCACAGTAAGGGATCAGAAATAGAAAGAAAAAAAAGGAAAGCAGCAAAATGCATGTAACAGATCAAAGATGTGACCAGGAAGATGAAAAGGGGCATCCCTTCATACCAGACATTCCACTGACTGACGGACAGGGAGACAAGGTTGAGCAGGGCTAACAGGAAAAATAAGACCTCATCAAAGCACAGCCACCATCCGGCAGATCTCAGGAAACCAAAGCACCATGCCTGCAATTTAAAGCTTCCATCGATTTCAGCCATTTTATTTCCTCTGCATCACGCACACCTGAGGCATTGAAATCCACACTTAGGCTCATTATTCCCTGACCTAGCCCCATTAAGGGATAGTATTTCAAGGAAAAGCATTATAAGCAGCACCGATAGCAGCTTTAGCTGCTCCACACATTCAACTACAAACCCCTATTTTCAGCTGCTTGCTCTTTTGACAAGTTATATACATTCATGCTGGAAGTTTTCCCTTCCAGGATCTTGTGTCAAGCTGAAATCATTTTCTTCCTTAAAAGTATCAGGTAAATCAGTTAGGCTGTTCCTGAAAAAGCAATTAGAGATATTTGCCCATATCAACAAAGTCATGCAAGCAGTTTATTAGGAAAACTTCAGTGGTTCTGTACTTTGGAGCATGGATTTGAATTGTGTAGAGGGATTACAGAGATGCTCCTGTTGTTGCTTTCAGTGACAACTGACTCCACTTCTGGGCACATGACAAGCCACCAGGAAAAAAAGATCTCAATTTGCAATGTCACTAGAGATTTGTATCAATTCCCCAGGGCCTCCAGCCCTACCAAGCACCATCTAGCAGAAGCCTGCAGGAACAGCATCAGACTCTCCTTGCATTGCTCCTGCAAAACCATTGAGAGAGGAGACTCTCTCCTGCAATGCCTGTATCCAACCTGGAAGGGACCATTTGCTTGGACTACAGAGGGCTGAAAATTGTGTCTCAAGAAGAGGCTATATGAGTATGTGTTACAAGGAAGAGAGGGGCTAAAGGAGAAAGGAAGGTAGGCACAAAGAGGAAAGGGATGGGAACAAAGAGGAGCCAAGAAGGAAAGAAAGATGGAGATAATGGAGATATTCCAGCCCCTGCTGCTGTCAGAGATCCAGCAGCAGTATGCAAGACATCTGCTGCCACTGGAGCTGCATTCACTTGTGTCCCCAGTGAGCACTCAGGAGCTGGACTGTGGCACCAGAGGCAGGAAAGAGACCACCTTCCCCAGAGCAGCTCCACTTCTGAAAGCAGCTGTGCTTCTGACGAATCAATCCAGCATGAGCAGATGGACCCAAAACCACAGAGGACAGCCAGGACTCCTACAGACCGAATGCTGCCTTCATGTCTCTGCACAGAAAACAGCTGGCAGCTCTTGAATCAGACTTCCCCAAAACACAGCGCAGCATCCACAGGCCACACTCGCTCCGCAGGGCCAGGCTTGGTGAAGGGGCTGCTTGCAGACCCACTGCGCCCAAGCAGGGAGTCTGCAAGGTAACTAAAACATGCTCCCTAATCACAAAAAACTAGCTTACTTGCCAGCTTTTATGTGAAGACGGGAGGAGGTTATCCTCCACTCATGAACAAGGCTCCATTATTGTGAGTGGAAATTATGGAGGTGTCTCTGGGAATCAAGTGTCCTAGTAAAAATTTACAAACAAGCCACAAAAGATGTGGAGACCTGCTGTCCTGCCACTAAGTGCACTAGTGCAACTAGCCTGCTAATTTACAGAGGGAACCATGGTGGCTTTAAAATTATATATATGCAATTAGGAAATTAAGGCTCTAACTTTTTGCTGTTGTCTTTCCCTAGGACCCCAGTAAGCAAACTTAAAAAATAAAATAAAATAGAGAAATTTTAAAGTTTACAACAGGACAGAAGAGGAGGAATAAATCCATTCTGTCAGTAAAATATGGCAGAGAAAGCACAGAAATCAGTGTCTCTGAGGCTCAGTCTCTCTCTGGTGAGCCTCCTGCGCTCTGCACAGGGGAGGAAAGATACACACCTCAAAACAGGATATAAAGACATACTATTGCTAGCAACACCAAACTATCCTGGATTCAAATACAGTGCCAAAAAAGATTATACAAGCAAGGGGGGGTGGGGGGGTGTGCGTGAAGGGGACGGACCACAACAAAAAGAACAGGACAAAACAGAAGCCATCACATTCAGGCAGTCTGCCTGCTTCTTATGGACAAACGCATGGCACCATGCAGGCACCCAGCCCCCAGAAAATGCAGTGAGGACTCAGCAAGGAGCACAGTCCAGCTGTAAATACACCCAGCAAAGGCAAGCACCCAGCCCCACAGCAGGGATGCGTGTGCTCACCCCTACACAGCCATCAGGGTATGCCAGGAGCACCAAAGAACTCCACTGGAGAAAAGGCCCATCACCTCCTTCCTCCTCCATGTATCAGCCCTACAAAAAGTGATGGGCACTGATAAGAAGCATGGGGGTAGATAAGGGTCAGCTGGTCACAATGCCAGCTCCTGAAACAACTTTTTAAGGAATTTTAAAAACTTAAGAAAGCAACCTTCTACAGCTCAGCCTGCTCTCCCTCAGGACAAATCCTCAGTTGTGGGGTTTTTTCTTAAATATGTTTACTGAACTGAGCTATATTTTTAAAGTCATCATTTGGTGACCCAAAAAGAAACTTTCTGCAGTGCTTGGAGACACACATAATGTTTTGTGAGCATTTCTGGTAAATCAAGTGAAAGTGGTAAGTGAAAGTCTGGTTTCAGAAGGAAATGTGGACACAATTTGCAAAGAAATGAGGGGAGAAAATGAGCACGTGAAACCCTCTGTAAAGGTAGTCTGAAGACTATTGCTTTATTTCAAAAACTTTTTTTTTTTTAATTCTTCCATAATTTAACTGTAATTTGAATCTACTTGTCAAATTCAATTTAAATTCACATTTTTCATTTAATTGGTAAGGGGGGGAAATCACGCATCCACAGTTTGAAACTTTGACTTTGAGATAACAGGATGAAAAGAGGAGCAGTTACCACACCACTATAATGGGGTAGGGGGACTGTGGACCTTCAGGGCAGTAAAACAGAGCATGTATGGGGAGTTCACCATCACTAACATCCAAGAACCAGTTTATGGACATCTAGAAACAAACAGCAAGTGATAATGAGAAAATAAGTGAAAACAAGTGATAGGGAAAATTCGGGGAGGGGTGGGGGGCACATTCATGAATTTGCTAATCTTCCCTCCTCCTCCTCTCCTGGCTGCCTCTGCCTTTTGACAGCAAGGTCTAAGAGCTGGGACTGGGTGAAAGGACCATGTTAGCACAGACTTTATGGAAGCAGGAGAGAGCATGGAGTGCAAAAGAGCTAGTGTATGAGGCACTACTGCAATAGCAACAGTTTCTTTATCGAGGTGTTAATGAAGATGGGAAAGCTTGCGTGGATTCTCCTGAAGATGCCCTCTAAATTAAAAGAGTTTAGAACCTATTCATTTACACTGAAAATCTTCCCAAATTCACACAATGGAAAGGAAAGGGATGGCCCTTGTTTGGATCTAGACCTTCTGTTAAAAGCCACCAGTAGCAGAGATACTAAATTCAGCTGTGCTGTCCTCAAACTGAAGCCTGGCCCATTTTCCACAAACTTTTCCTTCAAAATGAAACCCATGCATCAGCTACTTTAGAAACAGTTTACTGGATGTCAACACTAAATACTTCAGGAAGAAGGTATTTCCTTTCCGGAAAATTCTTAATCTGACATTTGATCTATCATGTCCCTTTGCTTCTGTCAGATTGAATAAAGCAATCTGTAAATATGTCAGAGCCATCTCTAAATACAAAATAAATGGCAAAAAAAAAACCCAACACCTTCCCCATTCTTTTCTTGTTAGGAAACTGTCTGTTATTTTTAATTTAAATTTAAAAATAGCTTGTTCTTTTTAAATATGAATGACACGAGTCTGTTAGCAATAGCGAAGAAGCAAAATAACATTCTTCAGAGCTGGTGTTCTTTCAGAGAAACTTTTTGATGTTTGCAATCAAATGCAACTCAATGCCAAAGTTATACTGCAACACAGAAAGAATCTGAAAGAAAACAATTCAAAAATTGGAAGCAAATTACTTCTTTTGTCAGCAGCCCTGTGAGTAAATTGTGCCTGTGCTGTTACTGTTGGCATGAAATACCAAACACTGCGCTTCCAATAACTTTTCTCTCGGTCACTTTTCCACACAACCATCTACACACAAATCCTTAAATTCTTCAAATTAAAAATGAACCAGTTCTTTCATCACAGGCACTCATGATTCGGTTATGATATGTTCATCTGTGAAAAATAAAAATTAAAATCCGCAATAGCCATTAAAGATTAGTGGCTTACTTTAAATGGATTTCCTCTGCAAAGCTATTCTTTTATATCTCATCTAAACAGATAATAAATGGTAAAAGCCAAAAGCATATCAGTAAAAGAATAACTCTATAACTTGGCAGAATTAGAAAAAATAATTACATTTTATCCTATTTTGACCACAGATCAGTCTCATCTACTGCCAGAAAAATAAGACCACAAATGTTCCAGTCTTCTTTACGTTACTAAGATATTTGCTTTGAACTGCACTGGCAACTTCCAAAAATAATCAGTAGCAAGAAAACGACATCATTTTGTAGTCTCCATTTCCATAGAAGTGGGCTTAAATTCTGATATTTACAAGCCTGGCAAGTATGAAAGACCCTGCACAGTTGCTCACAGGAAAGCTTATGGGATGTTGCACTTAGCCAAAAATCCAAGCAGCTTCTGCCTCAGGGATTTTGCAACAGCCTGTAACGTACCAATCACATCAAAATTTTACAGGATGGGACTGGAGCTGACACTGAGTAACCAAACCTTCCCACCTAACAGATAGCCTCTCTTCCCCAGACACCCCATGCCAGAAGGCACATCACCCGCTTGGCCTGAGGGGAACCCACGAAAACCAGTTTTTTCAAGGCTTTGTCACCCTCCAATGTAGCCATGGTCTGGGTTGTTCTGGCAGACCACAGCCAAGATCCTTTAACAAGGTCATCTCGCAACAAAGGTCCTTTCCAAAGCCCAGCTGCAATGCAGCTCCACACTGCCAAAGGGACACCCCCTCCGGCACCATGTGGGGCATCCTCCAGCATCACACCTGTCCCACAAGCCAGCCAAAAGGAGGGTGTGAGGGTGTGGGCAGACAGGCCATGGGACAGACAGACCCTGGTGTGCAAGGAGAAGGAGCCACGCCTTGTGGGAAAGGTTGCATGTCGCTTGTCTAGACTCCAAACACTGATGGGATCTCATCAAAAAATGATACAGATGTCTAGAGAAGAGGGCACAGGTGACAGAGGAGGGGAAAGGTGAGAAGCAGTATCTGAGCTCCCACAAACACATCTGCTCATTCTTAAGGGACAGTGGTGGCTCTTGCAGGACCACTACTGCACAGGTGCATGGACACAGCCAGCAGCTTGGCCTCAAAGGCCACCAGAAGAGTCACTATGGAGGAACACCAGCACAGCCTCTGCTCTGCAGCATGGTAGCAGTCCCATTGCAGCTAAAGCAGGAGAACTGATTCTCCTGAATTTACTTGTAAAGAAGTGCCAGGACAAGCAACGCTGCAACAAAACTGATCTAAAAACTCTTGCATAGATGTGCTCACAGGAAACAGGTATGTTCATTAAACTGACTTTTTTTCTTTTCTTGTTCCTCTTTAACATTTGCACTGCATGTTTGATCCTATTATTAAACACAATAAATAGCCCCTTGTTGAATAATTAAGAAGAAAGTACCAACCAGTATGGGTAGTATTGCCAACCAAGAATGAAGACAGAATGATGCTGTTATTTCTGTATGAGTTATTGATTAAGTGTAACATCCATAAAGCAGCAATCAGAATTGCTATTCTGCAAACATTCCCAGAGAAATAAAGGTTTGTTCCAAGTGCCAATCATATATACTTCTGTGGTTAGAATGCAATTAAACTACTAAAGCATTCAATATACCCACAAGCCAAACAAAAACAAATCACAGAAACCTGAACTGTGGAGCAAAAACAAAGGAAAGATTTTTAAAACATAATTAAAAAATCAGAAGTGTCAATACAGCTGTTGTTTGTAAGCCATTGTAAAAACTTTCAGGTTATGTGTATATGTATTATTTATACACAGACAAAAGGGTCTTTTTCCAAAATATGTCTCAGTAGGAAAAATCTTGTGAAACAGTAACACACTACTTATTCCAGAAAACTGTGTTTCTTTTTTACTTCCTAGTTTACTTTTCAAGTTTTCTTAAGCAGTGAAATGGATGGGAAGAAAAACATTCTCGAATTAACTATGTAAAACTCTTGCCCTCCGATCCTGAAGAAAGTTATTTTGAGAAAAATAAGAGAGTAAGAATAATACCAAACAAATGTCCTGAATCAACAGTCTCAGTTTGATGCCTGAGACCAATACAGAGAGCAACGTCCTCACCAAAGGCTGTCATACTCACTGACGCAAAGAGCCAGAGCCCATGCCAGGGGGACACCGGAGACCCTCCAGTGAGATCCTGCAGCCCAAGCAAGCAAGCAGCAAGCCCTGCGCACTCCCATCTCCCACGGAGGGACGAGACCAGGTGTTTTGGAAGAGTTTTGGAAGGCACACACCTTCACTGGGAGCGTAAGCTTTCAAATCACACTTAGCTTGTGGATCCTGCATGGGTAAGAAAGGAGCAATCTCCAAACCAGCAGCAGTTTCTACTAGATTTGGTCACCACACTCCCCTCCTGTGCTGGTTAGCACAGGAGGCACCTACGCTATGGGCACCAACCAGCCTTGGCTCAGAGCCTCTCCTCTTTGCAGTGAGTCTCTAACCTGCCCTGCTCAGAGCAGGGGGTTACTGCAGTGTTTTCCGAGGAGCAGAGAAGCGGTGGAATGGAGTTTACCTGAGTGGTTGCTGCTTGTCAAAGCTTCCTCCAGAGAGCACAAGCTCACCCAAGCACACTTTATTTGAGCAAAGCTGTTTTGTCTGCTTCAGTTTTGTTTCCTTGAATTGATAGCTCAGGGATATGACGGAGAAGAAAAGGGCACTTTTCACAAGGGCCAGAAAGAAACAGATTCTACTAGATGGATGGAGCAAACCAAGGCAGTGTTGATGAACATGCTGTGCTTCGGGCAACTTACTTAAAAAAAAAAACAACTCACATTACAAAAATCACTACAAATCATCTGCATGAGATTAAAGTCTTGACCAAACCATACATGCTGCATTACCCTATAGGCTGCTTGCCTCAGGTAAAAAGAAAAATTTGGCCCAGTTGACTGGTACTATTACAGAGCAACAACCCACTGCTCCTTTTTTTTGTTTGTTGGGGTTTTTTACGCTCTAATGAGCTTGTTTTAGTGCCCTGAGCAGATCCAGGAGTCTATCCCTTTGCAAACAGCCACCTGACAGCACACCAGAGCAGCTCTCTCCAGAATTAGGACAGAGACATTGAAACACAGAGGCACATTGATCCAATCGATCTCTCAGAGAGCCGAGAAGCACAGGGTCCTTGGAGACCTTTATTTTTTCAATGGGCAATGAAAGGGCCTGGCAGTAAACTGGAGAGAGCCAGTTTTATAAGGTAGGAGGGAAATGATTATAGAACTGTAGCAGTTCAGGGATCTTCCAGCTGGTTTAAATGATTTGGCTTCCTTACGAACATAATGAAAGTAAGGGGGGGGGGGGGGGGGGGGGGGGCGGGGGGGGGCGCAGAACAACTTCTGAAGGTCAGCCACAAGTGCTATAGCTACCACGTGAAGCAGAGTCCCCAATTTATTCTCAAACATTTAATGTAGAGATGGGGACAGGGGGAGTAATTCGGAGGGGACAACGGAGGTTAGTGCCTCCATATGCAAATATGGATTAAGGAAGCAGACCATCTCCGGCAGTATCTTGCACAAATGAGGAAAATCAAGAGAGGCACCAGAGAGCAACACCATCTACACCAAGCTCCGCTGACTACAGCAGGCAGGCGCTCAGGTGAGGTGTAAATTCAGATTTCCCGGGAAGTGCTGAACTGACCTCACTCTGCCATAGCTCACAAGGTGGTTTTGCTGCTGGGTGAAATACCACTTCCTGAAAGGAACAGGGGCTGATTCTTTGCCTCCTTCATTTAGTTTTGCCTTTTTATTACACAGGCTTAACTATTATATATGCCATACTGATAGCTTCGCAGGGAAGCAGTAACATTTCTAAAATGCTCAGAGCGGAAGGGAGCATTCATTTCAGTTGAAACCTTTTGGTTATTTCAACTCAGATTTGCAAATACCTTTGCCATCCCCACCCTACACGTTTGTAAGCTCCACGAGAAAAATACACACCGTTGCATCGACCAGCCTTCAGCAGTACAGGCTGGTGGGGACAAGGAGCAGCACCTTAATAGTCTCCTCTTTCTATCCCATCCCTGGGAAACATGTGTGACTGTTACTGAACGTAAATCTTTTTTGAAGTTTCTTATTTAGAAAATGTCCAAAACAGAAACAAAACATGCTGTTCATTGAGAAATGCTTCTTTTTTTTTTTTTTTTTTACTTTTTTTTAGTGTTTGGGGGTGGGTTTTTGTTTTTGTTTGCAGACTGTTAGCTTTAATAATAAAACAGTTCAGTTTAAGCAGAACTTTTTAGGATATCCAGGGTATTTTTTCATCAAGACAAACCTAATAAATTAATTTTCACACTGCTGGGAGTCAACAGGAGCTCATTCTTGTTCCCTCCTTCCTCCAAGGTCAGGAGACTGTACTCTGATTTGGTTCCTTGTTGGCACAGGCTGCACACTGACTTTGGAAGCTCCTGTGCTGGCTGGAGCACTGCAAACCCCGAGGCTGCCCCCACTGCCTCCTTGTCTGCTGGGGTAGGGGTGAGCAGGCTGGCTGCGGCAGAGGCTGCCTCCAGCACACATTACAGCACCGCTGGCTGCATGGAGGCTCTCCATGCCCTTCACCGATGTATCTCCAAGGCACAGAAGCAAGGCTTATAGCTGACTGTGTGGTTTTGACCTGATGCAAACATAGGTGTGAGTGGAAGCATTTCAAACACATAACTGGGATCCTGTGTATGCCTCTCCAGTAACATCTTCAGAATAAGGACTGTATTACACTAGATCACACTTCTTGCCTCAGCCAACCATCCCCCAATTGCACAGAAGCTCACTTTAAAACTCAAAGGTGCCAGATACCTAATTTATTTAAATTTCTTTTTCTCTCTTACTGATCTGTCTCACTGACTCTGGAAGGCCGCATCCGATATAAATAATATCAGCATCCACCAAGTAATGGAAAAGAGAGACAAAACCCTACAGACTCCATCCCACTTTCACTTCTGTCAACAGCCACCTCTTGCTGATTTCACAGCGGGAATCATAACTTCTTTCTACTTCTGTATTATTATTTTTTTAAAACAACTTTTGGTAGAAAGCCAGCACTTGATGAAGAATGAGACAATCCCACTGGGTGCTATTCATCCGTGTCCTGCCAGTGTTCCTGGTGCTAACTGACCCACCGCTCGGGATTTACAACGCTTATGCGAGCACATCACTGCTCAGGATCATCACCACCCAGTAGGGCATGCTCCCTCTCCTGCCCTCTTTGCTCTGCCCTGGTAACTATCATCGGGACAGCATGCATCAGGAATCTGACAGATCAGTCTACTCTCCTGAAACAAAGCACTTCAAGCCACATATTAAAATCCTGGTGAAAGCTGCTGGAAAGCCCTGCAAGAAGAGCAGCAGCAGAGGGGGTATTCAGAAAGACAAAATTCTGCCTGGGAAACAAGCCTCCCTGTGTGCTGTTTCTGATCAGCAGTGAAAGGGAAGGGGTGATGCAGAGTCATCCTTCCCTCCGAGTCACCCTCTGGGGACCCTCTTTCTCTCCATCAGCTAGAGAGGAAGCTCACCTCCCTTGGACTCGGCTCCCCCAAAACCCACACTGTCCAAATGCAGCTCAGGCTCTGACAAAAATAATTTGAGCTACTGACAGAAAAAAAAAAATCACCTTTTGGGTCTGTATTTCTTGTGCACAAGATACTTTCACCCTCTTGGCAACCCTGCCTTTGAGTTCCCAGCAACTGATGCCAGCTTTGATGGAAAAATATGCTCAAAAAGCACGGGCTAGCTTTTCCTTTGCTATTCTGTGGGTCAATCAAATAGACAGATTCATAAATGGAAAAGCTTCTGTCATCTCACAATAGCAGTACACAGACAGACTGCCTCTTGACAGGAAAAAAAATAAGACTACTACAAATAACGTTGGTATGGTAACACATGCATAAAATCAGTAATGAGGCGGCCAGAGGAGAGCTTATCCAGAGCCCCAAGTGCCAGCCAGTCTTACAGCACTTTGGCAGAGGCAACTCTGGAAAAAACAAGATGAAGATATTTGCTTTATAGCTTGCAGATTGTCTGTGTCAATGCAATCATACCTCAGCCGTCTTTTTCAGCCAAAACTCAGAGGCCAAACAGCTCCCAAGATGCTAAACTCGGACAGGCTCTTTGGGACCACACAGCTTGGGTCTGAGAGGGGAGCCCCTGGCTGCCCCACGGCCGCCAGATCTCAGCAGCCAGTCCGTCTCTCAACGATCATTGCCGAGCTGAGCATGATCTGCACTGCTGGGATTCTCCTCAGAGAGACAAATTCTGATTAACATCACCTATGTTTCTTTGTATGTAAGCAAGCTGCTCACCCCACAGTCCACTACAGGACCTATCAGATGGCTGTCCAGGAATGTATAGCCCATGATCATACCTCCCATCAGGAGTTTCAAGGACCTTCCCTCCAGAACGGCAGAGTGGATTAAACAGGACAAGCCACAGCAATGCCTAGCACAGAAAAAACTGCATCACCACCACTGGAAATTAAATGGGAGGATATAAGACACTAATTTTATTGTGCTCTCAAAAAAGGAGCTAAGTGAGTGTGCTTGGTACAACACATCCTCATCAGCAAGTAAACATATTGTTACAAAAGCAGCTTTCCATCCCTGCTTTACGCAGAAGTACCAGTTATCTAGCCTTCCAGATGTCCTCAAGCTGCTTCATGGCCACTTTTCAGAGCAAGCAGGTGGAAAATGTAGAACTGTTCCCCAAATGAAGCTAACTGGTTTACAGGAACTCCAGATGTGACTCCTAACATTCCTAACACTGATTACCTTAAGCACATTTTGCAAACAGTCACCAAGTTTAAGTCAACCATGCAAAAAAATCCCCAAACACCCAAACCAACACCCTTATCAAAACGACAGCTTTAAAAAAAGGGGAAAATGCCAAATAAAAAAAAAAACCCCGACACCTAACCAACCAGTGTTTCCTTCAGTACTTCTCTGTCAATGCTGTTACAGGGAATGTGCAAGACTGTTTCACAGCTCTGCAACATCCGCAGCATCTCCTGCATGCATACCCATCCCACAGTAGCTCAATGCTGCTGGGGCATTGCAGGAGCCCAGGCTGCCAGAGACCCTGGGACACCACAACAGCCTCTCAGTAATGCATTGCAAACACTGTTCTTATGTTTGGCTTTAACACTGAGAAGTGGGTGACCATTTCACCAGTTTTGTCCCATTGCCGATTTATGACTCAGCGCTGCAGTAACAGCCTGAAACGGAGACCTGCTTCAAAGCATTAATATCAGAGACTGAGAAAGAGGGCTGGTACAGCCAGACAGCCCTGGCATAGTTCATGTGGCTACATTCAGGATCTTCACGCCACTGTGGACTGACAGCAATCCAGAGGGTTTTGTGGTTTCCATTCCTTTGACTAGTTAGAAAAGGATGCGCTCCATTTTTTTTTTTAAGACAACAGCTGACACATTTCAGAGTTTCCTTTTTGTTCTATCATGAGAACAGAGAAGCAAAGAAAGGGTAAGGTTGTATAAGGAAATACTGGTTTGGAGATAAACCAGTGCAAAATAAGCATTGTTCTTACGATTTCAACAGGGATGACTCCCAACTCCAGGAGGAAAGATGCTTCATTTAATAAAAAATATGCTGTTATGAGACTAGAGCTTCAGATTACAGGAGTTAAAGAAAAGCAATTTTTTTAATCCCATTAACTTTTTTTTTACCTGTCTGTTTCTAACCCTAAAAACCTGATACATTTTTTTTTTCCCTAGACACTAAGGCATGCGCTTTTCTCCTGGAGACTGAACCACTGCCAAAACCACACTGCTATCCAAGGGTCTTAACATGCTTTGCAAAAGCATTAATTATAAACTCACACAGCAAGAAGAAGGGAGTAAGGCTGGATCATTTGTTTCACTGCAAGGAAAACACCACCACCACCACAAAAAAAAAAAAAGACAACATATCAACCATCTCAAAGAAAACACGCCACAAAGGACAGCAGTGAGGTGATGCTTGGAGGGTGGAAAGGTGGGAGAGAAAGAGTAAACCCCCAAATTTTCTCTCTTGGCAGTGCTGTTATTTGACTGTGCTTCTATATAATATTAGATTGGTTGAGATCAAAAATGAAGATTTAAGAGCCAGTTTTATTAATCCTGGCCCTCCTCTGCTTTCTCACCACACCTACACAATTGCTGCATCCAAATACACCACCCGCACCATCCAAAACAAAGCAGTTGCCAATTATTGTATCTCATTATAAAGATGCCTCATCTGTACTTCTTTCAAGATTTATCACAGAGTCATTATTTCTCTCTGCAGCATGATTTCCCACTCAAGTGTGGGGAAAATGAAGGCAATAGCTATTTAAACGCAATTTGCAACACGGTCTGTATGTATTCATTTCTTACTGTCTTCTAGGAATATTTTCCTACATCAGGTACCTAAATCCATAAATATACATCCATTTGATTAACAAATTTGTGGACGAAAGAAAAGTAGAACTAAAGCAACAATTTAATTTCTATTGCATTACATATTTATTACTTTATAATACATAAACACCATTCCATCAAAGAGAACTAAGGTTAGGAATGCCACTAATATATCCTTGCCACCACGGCAGGGCTAGAAAGTAAAATAAAGGGGACTCATTCACACCAGGCATCATAAGCTGGTTTTGTAATTGTTATTTCCCTTAAAAATAACAAGAAGCGGTCTCTCAGGGAGCGATGACTGATGGGTAGTTTCGCAGACAGAAAGAACAACCTGAAAAGCTGCGAATTCAGCAGCAAAATGGGAATGGTTTCCCAAAGGCTTCCCAAAGGTCAAGGGACATCGCAATTCACCACACTTGGCGGCACGTCTCTGTCCGAAAGGCCGGCACGTGTCCTGAGCAGAGATCCTCTCCGTTTGAGCCACCCAGAGCTAGGAAGCACGGGGGGAGGAGAGGGGAGCAAAACAGAGCAAACAGGGGAGCAGAGCTGTTTAAGCTCTGTTTCTTAACATAAATAGCTCCATATAAAAGATTTTACTGAACCAGAAAAATAGAAAACTAAAAAGGAAATCTGAAACCCCTCATGCTCATACATTTTCAGCCTTTCGGACCCCAGTACATAACTGATACCATGGCTGCTACTCAGAGCAGATAGCACGGCATCCATGTGTGAAGCCATCTACTACTTGACACCAAAGGCATCTCTCCTCACAACAGAAAAGTTCAGCCTTCACATCAGGTCTACAGACTGTACCACACAGTCTATTTTTGTTATGGAAAGTATGTTTTCAGATCAAATTTGTTTCCAAAACAAAGGAACTCACCTCCTAAAGCCTGCCAGAGAAAGGGGAATACAACATTCCTTACTCAGCTCTCAGGAAATTAAAGTTACCCAATTGCTGGGGGGTGTTAAGGGGCCTCAGTCTCTTCTTGATGCCAATATTGAAAGGCGTCAAATGCCTTTACCTCACACTGCCGTCTGAGGATGGTGAGGGAGCAGAGCACCACACACCCAAGCTCATGCAGAAAGTTTATTTTGTCTCCTCTGAACCAGAAATACTTCAGACCACTAATATAATGCAGCTCCAAGTTATTTCCTCTAGCTTTTTTTCCTTTAGCTAAAAAGCAGCTGGTACCACTGCTGAGTGACGGATACTTCTTAGCACAGAGCTGGAGATCCACCCCTCTGAAGCACGGCTCCACAGCTGTCAGACAAAACAACCCAGCCCATGGAGGCCTTCCCTGACCCAGCAGCAACCTAAACTACAGTCCATCAGACAGCAGCTACAGTATTGTCTCACATGCCCATAGATGCCAGCTGTAGCCAAGGAAAGCCCTCAACTTCATCTAGTGTCTGCAGAAAGATCAGTCAGCCCTGCGGTTGTGCCAGGCACGGGGATTACCATGCATGGGGATTACCATGCACACACACCTTCCAGGGGACACGGAGGTTATAGAAGTGCACACCCTTCCCCTAGAGATCCAGCAGCCCTTTTAGACCGTCTAGGCAAAAAGGAGCAAGTCACTCCTGGCTCAGTAAAAGGCACTCTTTCTATGTGACTTCACGGATGGAAATGCATGGCAAAGACGTCAAAGACAGCAAAAAGACAAACATCCCTCTGGGAAGTATGCCACCAGGAAAGGAAAGACAATCATCCTTTTCTTAAACTATGATTCATACTATTTTTGCTTACAGGCTACATCATTTTCATGCAATCATTCAGACTGACACAATGGGCAAGAAGCACCCCATCAGCTTGGCAAAGGAAGCCTACCCGACATGCTCATGAAAAGGGAGTTGAGGTCTCCAAAAGGCCTGATTTCATGAGAACTAATGGCTCTGGGAGTCCAGAAGAAAGCAAGAAGCAGCAAATTTCTTGACTAACGTGCCAGGAAAGTGTTGATATTTAAATTTTAGGTCCAGTTTAAGTTTTAGTTCTCACCTCACTTAGACTTGTTTTCCACTAGTGTACAACAGGGCATAAGCATGACCCACTATCCAAAACAATCCAACTTCATTTTTCTTGTTCGCCAGCTGCCAGGATAAAGCAGGATGTTTTACTGCTTCATTCTCCTATAAAGGGACATTATACATATTTTGTGGACATACTGGTGGTATGTTTTTCATCCCACACATTTGCGGTTGCTTATGCTTTTTGTTCTGTGCTTTCTCAAAATGGCTGCTACATTTCTGAGGCTGCTGAGATTTTCATGGCACTTGACCAAAAGAAATAATTAAAAATAAAAACAAGCACTCCAAACATACTCTTCTACTTGGGAAAAGCAAAGGCAGCTTCTCTAGAGAGTCTCAGCTATTGTCACTACACAAAGCTTGCACAGACAATGCCAGTAAGAAGGTTATTAGGTTATTTGGTAACAACCCATGGCAATCTTCTGTGTCCCCTCCCCAGGAACACTTATAAAATAAAGAGGCGCTGCTGGATTCTCACACTTTTTAACACCAGGTTGGTACCTCATTTGACAGTCTCTTTAGTTTTGTGTGCCCACACATTAACACACAGGCACACAAAGGAAGGAAGACAAGAGAGATGCACAAACACAAGGGTTAAGTGGCCATAAATTGGCCATCGAGGCATTTAGGCTGGGAAAAGAAAGCTTTCCAGGCAAACCTGTCAGACTGTAGAACAGCCTTCCAAGAGGAGCCATGGAGATGATCCAACCGGACACAAGGCAGTGCTGAGCCAGCCTACGAAAGTGATTAGGTAACAGGCTCTGCATGATAAGAGGATGACTTCTGATGATGTAGTGCCTTTCCATTTGAGTTCCTTTGACAGAAGGAAGGGGATTACTTTAAGAAGTGCTACCTGCAGACTATCTTCTCCATTGTGTTGGTTTGTTTAGGTTTTGGGTTTTTCTTTTACTGAATCAGAGACTATCTCTCTCTTCTTGCTAAAGCCACAGCAACTCCCATCAGAGAAGCTATTTAAGAAGGTAAGTGTTAATAGATTGGAAAAGTCTTTTAAAATTAATGGTCTAAAATTCACCACGCCTAGTTTAAGAAGGCGAGAAGAATCCCAGTAAGCCTGTCAGATCTGCACTGTTAGCCATCCCATTCACTAAGCTTGCAGGGGCCTGAGTCTTATCATGAGGATACCAGAGATGTGGAAACCTGAGCTATACTGAACACAAACAGAGCTACAGCGATCAACGCCAGCTGTTTGGTTGCAATGACCCAGTAATCATCATGATTATGTGTCCCAGTTACTGGGGGACTCTGCTAAGAGGGATTAGCAGGTTGTGATTGTCACACTAAGCTCTACTCAAAAAAGCATTAAACGTGAGGACTAAGCATTCGAAATAATTTCCTGCTCAAGTACCTCAATGTTTGGGAGCCCAAGAGAAGACAATTACTAATTGGCAGAGAGCATTACCCCTTCAAGTGACTGTGCCAGGAATCCCATGTCTCAAAAACAGGCCCTGGGAGCACCATCGGGACTTGCTCAAGAGCCCTGCAACTTTATCCAGCTGAAAACTAAAGTCTTCTTCAAACGTATCTTGGGGAATGACCATGCCATACTGAATTCTGAGGACTCCTGCCTCCCCAGAAGCCTCCTCCATGTCCTGGCAGAATTACCAGGGGGCCAATAACACAATAAGCTACCACACTAAATCGAAGTCAGCGACCTCAAACTCTGGGCTATGGCAGGGAAGCATTTTCTATGACGACGCAAAATATCTCTCTTGACTTTGATATGGGAACAGCTCTCCTTTTCAAGCCCCACATATATATTTTCTTCCTTAATATTTTTTTCAAGAAGATACTGGACATAAGATCTGACCC
Organism: Falco naumanni; assembly: GCF_017639655.2. Lineage (NCBI taxonomy): Eukaryota > Metazoa > Chordata > Aves > Falconiformes > Falconidae > Falco > Falco naumanni. Next base: position 25,419,247 of record NC_054058.1, read on the forward strand.
CTATTAAAACATAAGCGCTGAAGGTAGAAAACACTTCTAGAAATTATCTTGGGAATCTGGCTGAACTTTATCGTCTCTGGAGTCGTCATTCTTTCCATACAAGTGTGCACTTCATTACCTGGTAATCAAACAATAATGGCTCTTCAGTTATGCAAGACGCACCTCTAATTTGTAAGGGGTTTCTGAAGAGGTAATGACAGATGCTTAAAAAGATGAAATGTAAGAATATCAAACTTGTTATGTAAAAGATAATGGCACCCACAGAGTAGTCTGCCAGCTGGGTCACAGTCTCAGCTGGTATAAAGGAATGATGCTGATGTTCTGTCTTAGGTATTCTTAAACGCTGAACCTGAAGCCAAATTAATCATATTACTTTGTGCTTTAATCTGACTAAATCTCACAAATGAAGCATCATCAGTGTAGGTCAACACCTGACATCCCTGCTTTCCTGACAGCTTCCTACGCACTCCAGGTAAGGCTGCCAGCAATTCAGCAGAAGGCATTTTTTCCCCGCTGAATTTATATATCCTGATTGTAAAACATACTGAGTGTGTAATAAAGATATCAATCTATATATTTTCTTGTTTCTAAAACTAGATTCAATATAAAAGCTGCTAGGAACTGTATCGTGAGGGACAATCTTGTGTCAAAAAGGATGATCTATGCAAATTTTTTCCATCCCTTTTTCTCCAGCTGCATGACTGTGAACAAGGACTCTATGCAGCATTTCGAAGACCGCGTGTTCACTCGCGGCACTCCAGACAAAATGTCAACTCCAGACTCTGAGCACTCACATTCGTTAATGCCTGGCAATGCTCATAAGATCAAAAGCAGCACACCATTCAAATGTCATCTGTGTGTGCAGATGCAGTATCAAGTGCATCTCCTCATATGACTAATTTTCCAATTAAGATTGAAACACTGTTGTGCTAGAAACACAACACACATGGGAAGATCTCATTCTTACCCCATAGGGATTTATTATCAAAGATACACTAATTTTACTCTAATCTACTTGTTTTTGCTCAGCAAAGTACTGACTTTCACAATATGGAAATTTTTGTGCTGCAAAATTTAACTGTATTTTACTGTTTTGAAACAGTTTATCATGACATCCACAGGGAAAAAAAATTTTAAAAATATGGCAAATGTTGTTTTACCTACTCTGATCTCCATGCCATTGCAGACATATTATTAGCAGGACACAAGCTGCCTAATCCGAGACTTGTTCAGGTCCAAGCACATAAACACAAGAGAAACTGCTGGGTAGACATACCCTGAGGAAGCCCAGCCTTTCAGTCTGTCTGGAAGAATGATAAAACAACTATCACAGACTGCAAAACTTTCAGCTAGGAGAGCTCTGTTTAATCTAGTGGAAAAAGACATAATGAGATGCAGTGCTTGGAAGCTGAAATTACATAAATCAGACTAGAAATAGGCAGACATTTTTAACAGTGAGAACAGCATACCGCTGCAACCATCCACCTAAGGATATTTCAAATACTCCATCACATCAAGTCTTTAAAGTCAGGGCTACTGACAGATGTGCAACATAGCTCAAAGAGAAACGTAGGCTTCATGCAGTAATTCTTAGACGAAGCTGTCCCTTGCACCATGCTCCAGCTCAGATTAGATGATCATAAATGGTCTCTCTTGACCTTAAAAACCTCTCTTGACACTCCTAGTAATGGTAAAGATGTCTTCAAGGAGCTGTAGCTCTGCACAACCCTGAGAGATCACAAACGTAAAGGGAGCCTACAAGAAAGCTGGAAAGGGACTTTTTACAAGGGCATGCAGTGATAGGACAAGGGGTAATGGCTTTAAGCTGAAAGAGGATAGATTTCAATCAGATATAAGGAAAAAACTCTTCACTGTGAGGGTGGTGAGGCACAGGAACAGGTTGCCCAGAGAAGCTGTGGATGCCCCATCCCTGGAAGTGTTCAAGGCCAGGTTGGATGGGGCTTTGAGCAACCAGGGGGGTTGGAATTAGATGATCTTTATGGTCCCTTTCAACTCAAACCATTCTATGATTCTGTGAAACCATCTGACTGTTTTGCACAATAGCCCATGTCATTCCCACCCCGCACAAACTGTCTGAGGGCCAAGGACAGAGCTGGGCCGATCAGCTGGCATCCAGGAACCAAATTTAGTCCCTCACTCCTGAGCTGGTAGCAATTGAAAGAACTGTAAAAAAAAAAAGGCCACATAACTTGATGAAGCAGCTTACCCCCAAAACACCAGTTGCCTGACAGTGTCAGGGACTTGGAAAAGAAATAAATGAAAATGGTTTTTTTGCATTTCGCAGCAGAGAGTTGCTATAGTGTGGTCTTTATAAAAATGGCACAGCAGGAACAACAAAAAATTCTCTCCTCCCCAAATAACTAAGCAATTTTATAATAGTTAATCCTAGAAACACTATCAAAAGATTAACCGTGGCTCACCAAACTTTAAAGATGATCATTTTTAATTTAATTTAAAGTTTAACATCCTTGTGTAATAATGGCAGAGATGACGGACTATTAGGGAATAATCTTGTTTGCGGATCAGTGAACTCAGAAAATTGCCAAGGCACTGTGAAACAGATTCCTTATTCACACCTCATAATTAACTGAGTGCTCTGCAGAGACAGGATGCTGCAATATTAAAGTCATCTTCATTATTAGAAAGCTGCTCATTTGGGCTGGGATGCTGCTGTGGGGATTTCACTCTGTTCTGGTATTTCCAAACTCCCAGGAGAAAGCACCCTCAATCCATCAAAACGGCAGACTCCCAAAGTGTAACAGAGGGCACAGGAAGCCTTTGGTCTACACCAAAAGCATGGCTTGTGCAGAGAGAGAAAACACCTCCCTCCTTCCCTAACGCCACCTGGGAGCACTTCTCTTTTAAAGGCAATTGAAAGAAGAAAATACAGTTCTCTTAATTAATTCACATTGAAAGGCATTTTTGATGGAGTCAAGAGGCCAAATCGCATCAAAGTAAATAATGCAACAAATAGTGACATGAAAGCCCTGGGATAGCAGCTATCATTGCTTGCACTGTCTAGATCCTTGTACTTGAAAACAACAAATGCTGAAGCTTTCGGCTTGTAGGAAAGGGGAGGGGGACAGGGGCTCTATGTTTTTAGCAAAATTTAAGACAGAAATCGTCAATTTACCAGCAAAAATAGAAAGACTTCTGCTAAGGTAGATCTGCTTAAGATTTGGGAAATCCTGGATTAAGTCTCTGCTTTATGTCAGATTTTGTTTGTGAATCCGGGCAAGTGCTCAGACTTTCTGCCCTTTGGTTTAGAGCAGTAACACTTCTCCCTGGCTGATGGAGCACAGGCACTTGGACAGCGAGGACACGCACTGCCCATGCCTGCTGAGACAGTGGCTGCAGCCCCCGGAGCAGCTGTAACCCTACTGCAGAGAAGGGAAAACTGCCGAAGCCGAGAAAAAGCAATAAGGAGGACTCAGTCTCACGAGGGGCTGTCTGAGGAAGCCCACGAGCTCTGCCCAAGCCAGGTGACTTTGAGTTATTACTCATCTTCAAATAGCAGTTAGGAAAGGGAGGATAATCTGTAAACCCTTACCGAGGTACCTGAGGCTCAGCTACAGCAGCTACAGAGTCTGATGGTGTCACCTCTGGCTCTGGAAGCAGCCCGGCACTTCTTAGCCTAGTTCAGTGCCTCGCTCCAGCCTTTCCCCTGTAACGGGGAATAGGCCAGGCAGTTGCAGGATGTTCTGCAGCCAAAGCCAGTGCACAGAGTTCAAACACACTAATAAAAAATACTCAAGATTTTCTGTTCAGGTTTTTACCATACAACTCAATTACCTACGCAGACTGCAGTCAGAACAAAAGAATAAATAATGAAGAAAAAAAAAGGTGGTGCCGTAAATCAGCACAGAAAAATGCAACTTTTGAATAGCACGTTTAGAACAGAAAGAGCAAGCAATAATACACTGAATATAAACCCAAGGTGTCCCTGCATCTGGAGTACTGCATATTGTTCTGAGGTATCCCCTTCCTCTGCCCAATTTTCAAAGGATCTTACAGAGATCGAAGAGGTACAGGAAAAGAAAATTAGGCTCATCAGACTCACGGAATGGCTTTTGCATGAGGAGACAGTCAACAGAACATGGCTCTCCACCTGGAAAGGGGGTACATATTAAGATACTGTAAAATTATGAAAGGTTTGGGGAAGTGAACCAGAGAAATTACTTTCTACTTATCACACAAAGTCAAGGGACTCCCAATGAAAATACCAGTTTTCAGGCAAAGAGAAAGATGTCTTCGTATGGCGTGCAATTCAATCACAGAACTCACTGTGACAAGATGTCCTCAAAGTTGGAGGAGAGAAGGGTTCTAAAAATGGAATTAGGCACCTCCACAGAGGACAGCTCCACAGAGAGTCTTAAACACAGTGATCCGGATAAACCATCCAGATCTATAGACTCTAAATCACTGACTGGCACATGTTCAGCATGGACAGAGAGGAAAGATAACCCTGCACTGGCCCTGTTCCCATTCATTTCTCCTCTGTAAGCAACAAATAATGACCAGTCAGAAAACAGACACCAGACCTAGGTGGACCCCTGGTTTGGTAGGGTGTTCTCACAATGTTCTTCTATTACGCTGAATATAGTGATGTGAATTCAATAGACAAATCCTAATATAAAGCAGAAGGTGTTCTTTTTTTCCCTGAAAAAATATCATGCAATAATTCCTATATTCATATTCATGCATAGCACTAGACCAAAAGCATGAACAAATGCCTTCTGAATGGAAAATTACCCATCATCTCCAAAAGTTTATATGGGCAATGAATAAAGAAATTTGATTTTTCCATATTAATTCCATGATGGAGCTACCACTCAATATCGTAAGCGGGGTCTTGATAGTGAATCCACAGTATGTCAGCCAAGACCAGCAAAGGAACACTGATCTGTAATGGATAGATTAGAAAGACCAGCATCAGCAGCCATTTAGATCTCAGACCAGGTGACAGCTTTCTTAAGATGAAAATTCCTGATGCTTGTACCAAAAACATTCTAAGCAATTCATCTTCTGAAATAAACATGTGGCACAATTAACATTGGAGAGAACAGGAGAGAAGAGAGAGAAAAACAACAAACTAATTGAGATTACTACTGAAATACAAAATAAGTATCTCTGCTTCAAACATGTACAAATAACTCATAGGCGCAGCAGTGATACAAGCTGCTGTCATGAGATTAGGCAGAGATTACAGTAAATGCAATTGAATCAAGCAATGTCAAAATATTGCAAGAGAAGGCCATCATTTTACAGCAGCTTTTGTCTCTGCAGAAATTCTTAACATGGTCTTGCAAGAACAATACATGTAATGGTGGTGTTGTATGATCAGATAAAACTGCATTTTATTGGAAGGAAATAAAGGCAATGTTCCCTCTCCCTTCCACCCTTGACTGATAATTACTCTTTCCCTGAATTCTGAACAATTGATGAAGTCCTTGTCTCCATGAAAAACAGAAAGGAGAGGGTTTCCTCTTCTAAAATGAACACCCAGCAGGTTTGTTCGCATCTTTCACAGATTAAAAGGAATTGTATTTTATTCCGTAGTTGTTGTACTAGTGCAACCAAAGAGCAACCATAGTTATTTTCAAAGTACAAATTTTACACTTAATATTTCCTTAATTTACAGCCCATTTGCAAAAACAAGGGATTCCTAGGTCACAAAAGGAGACATTTAAGGAGCCCAGCCCCCAGCCCGAACAGAGGACCTACAGCAAACATGCTGCCAACCAAAGCTTTTAACAGGGGGAACAACTGCATTATCAACACAGCAGGAGAATGATACTTTAAGAAAGGTGGTTAAAAAAAAAAAAAAAAAACAAACAAAAAACCACCACCAACCACAACATATTTCAGTACAGATTTTCATTTAAGCCACTCCATGATCAGTTGTGGCAGGTACTGAGAATTCATAAGGCAAAGCAGAGCATCACCAGATGCTGTGAGACCTCTCAGATCTGGAAAGCAAACACTCGATAGCAGTGTTCCAACAGCCCAAGCACAAACCTTGTCTTTCAAGGCTCACTTCAGCTAGTATCTGAATTTCAGCATGGATGCTTGGGAATGTGGAACGCATTTACAAGTGGCCCTTCTGCACTGCAGCTTCTGGACATTCACATTCTGGAAATTGCTTAAAAGAGTAGCAAGAAAAAAATCTGCATTCAAAGATCTGCAGTTGAAGATAAATGTGCATTCCATCATTTCCAAGCCAAGCAGAGGATTAAGGTTTCTAATGCACTGGTTGGAAAAGAATATTGGGATAACTGAATTAGAAATGTGAAAGTGGATTTACTACTCTTCTTCTTTAGATTAAGTTGAAGATTAAGTTTCTAGTCAGGAAAGGATCTATTCATCTGGGAAAGCATACAGGGAGGATGGAAGAAGCATTAGACATGCTAAGAAATTTTGTCTTTTTAAACTAAATATTAAATCTCAACAGCTACTTCACATTAAAAAAAAAATAAATCAAAGTAACACATCACACGACTGAAACCATCCACCTAGTCGTATTTGATGAGATGGGTGTCCTCATGGTTTTGAGCAAATGATTGCTTGTGTCAGCCTGCGAAAACCTAAAGCCACATAACTTAGTCCTAAGAGTCTGCTGTCCTTCACTTAATACACGCTGTGATTACCAGCTTCACAGAGGAGGCATGGACCAGCTCAGAAAGCATCAGTCATTAATGAGGTAGGTAGTTACAGCTGAATCCTTCACTCCTGAGAACAGCCTAAAAGTTTCCACTAGATGTCAAAAGATGTGCCTGGAAGTCAAAGATGTAAGAGAGAAACTGTTCAATTAGATTAGCTCAGGGAAAATACCTGCAACACTCTGTATCATCTATCTTCAGGCATTGTAGTGGTTGGTGTTTTGGTTTGGGTTTTGAGTTTTTTTTTAATTTCCTAGGTGACTGAAATACCATTCTGTGTCAAACTAACCTAGATTTACTGCAAGGAAAGTGACCTGGCAAGCCACTAAGGTTTTTCTGTTTCTCAGCTGCTGTTAATTCCTTGACACTGGTTTACAGGGCTTTCAGAGAAAGCCAATGAACATGGGCACACTGCTATTTCAAATACTGGTTTAATGAGACTGCCATGAACTGTGAATAGAAAGGCAGTCCTGTGAAGTAAAAGGAATGAACAGAGTCTCCTGTGAATCAGCTCTGGGAGACACAGACTGCACCTACAAATTGGGTATTTCCAATTAGCAACACATGGAACAGAAGAGGCCGACGTACAATGAAGTGACTGCAACTGCAGGGCTTAAACGCAACTCCCATTAATGAGAGAAAAAAAAAACATTCCCTCTGCACATGAATGAATAAGCCATCACCACCTTTCAGAAGATGGGAAAAAAACCAAAACCAGCCATTAACTTTTCCTCCTGATTGTGTTTTGTGCAGTGTGGTTCTTTGTCCCAGACACCACTTCCAGTTATGAATTCACAAAAATGGATTTTCATGGACTAAATAAAAGTCTAAAGGATCTTTAAAAGACTAAACAGTCTTCCCCCCCCTAAAAAAAAGGTGTCATCATAATCTAAGAAAAATAACATAAGCCTCAGTCTTGCCCCTTTCTTCCAATAGTTAAAGTACATGAAGCCAAACTAATTAAGTTTATTTGCTGCTTACTGAAATAAACAGGCCTCTTGATACTGTCACATATTAATAGTCCAGGGGATATTATTTACTCTCTACTTCCTTCTCGGAAGAATTTAAAAAGAGGGCGAGTGGTGTTTCTCTGTACTGCAAGACAAACACCACCGATCAGAATCACAGCTAAAACAATCCAAGCAAGGAAGTCAAATTTCAAACCGAGCCTCTCCTATTCAAACAAGCGTGTGCACAAGTGCCTGTGTTTCCATACACAAATAAGCCAAGAGTGCAAGCAACCGTGGCTCTGCACCACACCGAGCACCACGGCAGAGCAGGCTCCTGGCTTTTGCCTGGCTCTCCATGCTCCCTCCTCCTCCTTGCAGGCAGCAAGCACAGGGAAAACTCCCGTGTTACAGGTTACATGGTACAGGGTGGAGGAGAGCTGAACCCCCAGAGCTGGAGAAAAGCAGTCAAAAAGGTCCTGCAGCCCACGGAGCAGAAACACGTGATGGAGAGGAGAAGGAGAAGCAAAGAGACAGCAAGATAGCTGGAAAACCCAGGAGGGACCTTGCCTCCTAGAAGGGCAAAAATTCCACAGCAGGCGACGGAACCTGAGAGACAAGAGTAGGGAGCACATGGAGGACGTGATACGCAGTACAAGGACACAGATGGGGGCCTTGAATTGGCTAGGCAAGGACTTTGGTGCTAGGAGTATAGGAGGGACCCTGGGAGAGCGAGTTTATCACAGTAGCTTTTGAGGAAAGCAACAGGATCCAAAAGGCAAAGCCTGAGGAACAAAGATTGGAAGCAATTAAATGACTAAGGAGAAGCAAGCAAGGGAAGACATGAGGGCACATTGCAGTAGACGAGACAGGACAGACTGGGGAGGGAGGAAGGAAGGGGCTGCCAGAAGCGCCTGCATATGCTGGGGTTTATTCCTCTCTTAACTCTGATGGGGAACATCACATCATTGGGTCTCCTCTGTCAGCAAATACGTAAGGGGAGAAGTCCCTCATCTCGTAGCACTGATTCCTGTGGAGCACAATCTACTGCTGCCACCAGCTAGCCTGCCTGCTCCAGCAGCAGCAGTCAATGAGGTGAATCCAAAGGTTTCAGTCACACCCATGTGACTTCCCCACTGCAAAATTTCTGGCTATTCATTTTACTTGTTTTTTCAAAACAAGGAAATTACACATCCAGAAACTATGTAATCTTTAAAAGTACTGTTGGCAGACTAAAGCGACAAACTGCGAGGAAATACCAGCACTTGGTAGTTTGTACACAGAGAAATTACTGAGAAGTTGTTAATCTGTCTCAGAGCAGGACTTGAATAACATGAAGTAAATAGGGCATGGGGCCATGCTCTAGACAAGGAAGAAACAAAAAATTGAATAGCTGCTCATTAAGTGAACACCATCCATTCTGGGTAATGAATGGAGTGGAGATCACACTGAAAAAAATGGTATGTGATAGTGTAATTAAAGACTGTCCCAACATAAACACACAACAGGACCAAAATTAAATCAGGCCTTTCTTACCTGGTGAGTGCATGATTTTGCAGCCTAATCATGTCTAAATGTGTCTTTTTGTGTGTACATGCCACATTAGTCATCACCATCCCAAAGCAGTGCTGGTTTTAAACAAACTTTTGTTAGGAAGCAATGAGCTCAGTTCTGCTGATTTCTGCACGTGCAGATTTCCAAGATTAAGACACATAATACCACAAGCACACATAAGACAGACAGTCCTTGGCTTTTTTTTTTTTTTTTTGGGGGGGGGAGTCTTAAAACAACCACCACATCGCACAAATGGAGGTGGAAGAGAAGCATGCATTACTGTGCCTCATCTTCCAGCACACTCCATGGGAGTGAAGAGATGTAATTATTTTCCCAAGATTACACAAGGGTTCTCTGGAAGCCCGTCACAGGCCAGAGCATGCAAATCCTTGGCTGAATCCGAGGCTTTAAGCAGAGGGGCACCTACCTCTCACATGTGTCTAGACTCTAGCAGAGTCTTCTGGTGCCTCAGGTACCACCTGAGCATGACAATAAATACCATCACTGACTGCAGGCAAAGGAGAAGATTTATGCATTACTGCTAGCAAACATTTCCTTAAAGACTGGAAACGGACACAACAGTAGCCACAGAGCTATTGCTCAGACTCACAACAGAAAAATGGTCTGAAGAATTGAGTTCAGAGAAGAGTAAACCACAGGCTGAATCCACCTCTGCAGTACAGCTCCCCAAAGGGGGCTGTCTTTTCTGACTTACACTTACTAAATAGCAAGGATGGCAGAGCCTTAGCCAACCCATAAAGCTTGCATCGTCATAGAAGCAGCATCCCACAGCCACCAGGATAACAGCGACACTTACCTAATCTGTCATCTTTCAGCACGCACTGTGCCTTCTCAGGCCTTAGGACTCAGGGTCCTACTTGTCTTTTAGGGTGAAACTGCATTGTCCTAATCTCAGTTCGACTTTAAACGTCAATTCCCAAAAGCATCACAGGCTAGGAGCTTGCTCCTTTATTTTCAAAGCCTTACAGCCCTCAGGAGATCACCAGTGAGAGAGAAACAAAGGGAAAAGCCACGGCTGGCTCCATTGCTTAATGCTCCAGGTTACTCATTTTGCTTCCCTAGAGAGAAGAAAATCATTTTGACTGCTAGACTCCTGGACCATTTTCTCCACAAACTGAATCTCAAACCAGGCCACTGTCCTGGAATTTCTCCACTAATTACTGCTGTGGTGTTTGCAAAGCCCTGTATTCTTTCCTCACTATTTTGCTGTTGCGCAGTAACCTTTTAGGCCAGTGACAAGTATACAAGTTTTTCTTTTGTTGTATTTTTGCCCTTGACCAAAATAATACATTAATAGTAGTTATCTTGGTGTTTTCTCAGAGGCACGCAATGCTTTTTACTGCTGTGTTTTGCATATGAATGCAACCACCACTGACCTTCAGGGTGTGTGAGTACAACTAAAAACAATTTACTACATTTTAAGAAAGTTATACTGAATCTAACAGAAAGCATCTTCCTCGCACTTCTATAAAACAGGCAGTCTTCTATTCCGAGCCACACCTTCCTATAAAACTCCCTCTAACAAATTCAAGAAAAGGTAAAGTTTGCACACATGAAATCCCCTACCTGGGAAACCAGTCACGCTATTCTGCCCACATCAGCTATGAACCTAGGAAGCAGCATTACACCATGTGGCAAGAGGAAGCATTAGAAACACAGCTGTGACTTCTGCTTTTTGAATAGAAACTTCATGTTAAAGCATAACATTCCATACTGTCAAGTTAGTTTAAAAGATTTAAAAATGGCTACACAAGAATAGGAAATAGAAGCACTCAGTAAGGAAAAGCCAAAACACCACCAAGCAATTGCTACACAGCCACTTCACACACACCACCCCCCGCCAAGCCCTCTGCCCTTCCTTCATGTTGAAGAACAGCATCTGTTTCAGCTCAAATACTGACCCCGCATGCTGTGTGGGGACTCGGGGAAGATACGTTATGACCTCAACATACTTTTCCTCACAGAATATTAATCTTAGGGCCAGCACAGCCATCCCTGGAAAGCACCATGTTCTGCAAAGCATCTCCATTTTCTTTCCTCTGCTACTGCAAAAGGAAAAAACATTGCTGCCACTTTAGTCATCAGAACACATTTTATCCCTGCTATAGCCTTAAGGATTTCATTGAATTCTGAACTGATGGGGTTTTGCACCTGGATCCCACAGTGCTAACAAGTAGTGAGCTCCCCCTCTTTTGCATGTACAGAGATCTAAAGCAATTCTGTTGGGCACAATGCCAAGCACACCTGCTTCTTCTCTCATTCCATCACTTGGCAAAAAAAATAATAAATAAAAAAAAAGAAGAAACAAACACAAAAAACTAATGCAACAGTTCACATACATGGAAAATGGCAGCATTAAACACCAGTCTCATCGGCTCAGAGTCTCACCTGCTAAATCACCAGCAGTAGATGCAATAAAAATCAGTTTCTAGGTCACCAAAGAGAAACAGAGATTTTGGGTTCAAAAGTGTGCAATCTATTGAGGAGTCCTGTTTTTCAAGAAGCTTAGACTGTGGCTAATTTACAAAGCTCAAAACCATCAAGGTGATTAGGTGGTATGAGTGTCCATGGGCTGGACAGCATTTAACAATGCTGAGCATGAGGCATGCATGACATGGCGTGACTGAAATTATATGTAGCCTTGGAATTAAAAAAAAAGTAAAAAAAAGTCAGTTTTCAGTGAATTTAACAAATAAAGAAGAAAATAAGTGACAATAACTCCTGGCACAACTTGCACAGGGGACCGGGACAAATTCTTTTATATATATCATCCTTGTTAAACATATGCATGGTTCTAACAGAGCATTGCTGTAGTAAGCAACGAAGTGTTGGCACTGACATTGCTTTTTAATAGGACGCATGTATATTATACCTCATCATGACTGTGAAAGCACTGAAGCTCTGTCCTTATCTCAAACAGAAGTACAAGCTTGACATGAAGGTTCCTGTCTGCCCTTCTCCATATGTGTCATACGGGAGGGCACATACAGTCACAAGCCTCTTCCAGGTCTTAAAACTCAGGGAGATGGATGAAACTCACGAGAGGTCCTAGTTACCTCGTTTCAGTAGTACGTGCCAGCATCCGCCCAGATTGCAATCAATCGCAGTGATAAAACCTACAATTTCATCCAGACTAACTCATTCCTAACTCCTGAAGACACCCAGGACTGCAACCCACACATCCACTGGATAGCTGAAGGTAAGAGCAAGTCACAAATCACAAATCTCTACACCAATAATTTACATAACTAGCTCCAGTTACTGCTAATAGGCAAGATTCACTTACCTCCTCCATTACATTTTCCTGCATTTTTCAGTTAGCTCTAGTAGAAAGATACATAATGAGTTATTATTAAATAGAAACTTAATTGCTCACATCTCAAGTACTTAAAAGTACAGGTTAACCAGTGCACAACCATTTTATTTTAATGAAGACCTTACAGCTAGCAACCTAGTGCACTAGGTAAGGTACCTAAAGCTACTTTACTATGTCCAATCTGCCCTCCAACTCCAGAGTTTTTGAAATATGTAAAAATCCTTTCCCTTCCCTTTTGCCATGGAAGAGACCTACAGGAGGCAGAGAAACATTGATTACAGAGGAGAAATTGTGTAATTAATTTTGTATATTTGCAGCAACTTCAATTTTTTCCCTCCTATGTTTTTTCATCTGTAGCAAGAATTCACTTTTTTTAAAAGATGGATTGTATTTTAATAGAGCAATTGCCTTGAGTGCTTTCTAATTCATATTGTGTAATATGCCAATAGCACTAAAGACTTGTACTCTTTTGTACAGAAAGTATTTCAACTATTTTAATCTGTCCTGTGAGAGGATTCAGCAAATGGAAGAAAGAAGACTGCAGTCATATGACTAGGTAGTAGTCCACAGTTCCCCATGCAACGTGGACATCATTTTGAGTCAGTGAGCTGCAATACATTTAATCTTCCAGAGAAGATCTCTTGAAATTACAAATGCTGTAGCAGCACTTTTTTTTTTTATAATGACTAGCAACCGTTGACATTAGACAAGTAGGCACTGTCTAAGTGCCGAGCCTCCACGAGGCTCTCATTCCATGCAACAAGAAGTTATCCAGCCTTATCCTGTCTTCAGAGAAAACAAGAATTCAGTCAAGGGAAAAACTAGCAAAGAAGGTTGCTCTAAAACAATGTTTCTTCCAACACAGCGTCCATTTACAACACTTGAAGAGGCAGCTACTGAAAATCAAATGCCAGCTGGGAGCATGGGTGAGTTCTCTCTGAAGCCATCCCATGCGCACAGTCTCTCCAATAAAAATTCTGCAGCCTCTCCTGAAGAGGCTGGAAGACCAGAGGCTTTCCTCTTGGTGTAAGAAAGTGACATTCCCAAAAGCAGGGGCAGAGGGAAGGCGTCTGGAAAAAGTGCAAAGCAAAGGAGGGGGAAAAGGAGCAGTAGGAAGAAAGAAACAAGAAGATGGAGCAAGGCAGGAGACATTTTTGATATTGATACTCTCCACGATAGCATCCTGTCAGGGAAAATGGAAACAAATACAAGTATCAAAGAGAACAAAATGAGAGAAACATGGAGAAAGCAAAGGCCAGGAATAGCAGCTGCATCAGTGCTGTGCTCAAGTTACTCCTCCCCACCAGATCCTCAGCTTTAGGGGCAAGACGTTAAATGAGGCTTTTGGACAGCCTATTCTAGCCTGGTACATCAGAAGGGGCCAGGGTCACTTTCCAACTGTGCTGCTCATTTGGGGATACAGGGGAAGAAATAAATTCAAACAGATAAATTTAGAAGCTGTTCCCAATGGCCAGAAGCACCTTGTGCCAGAGCAGCTAGAACACAGCCACTCTGCAAAGCCTTGACTTCCTTACCATTTCTGTGTCACAGTTTCCCACATGGAGAGGCAACGTAAGCAAATCCAAACTTGTTAAAAACAAAACCAAAAACCCAATCATCCCCAAGTCAGACCCATCAGACAAAACACCTGCAAGGCAGAAGCTCTTGAGTGGGTTGAACCATTTAAACTACAGGTAGAAGAAACAGATTCTCTGGTCTGAGAAGTTACAGATCTCCTGTAACACCTATATATGATCAGTTCCACTTTCTTCCCTTAACCATCCTTCCACCTTCTCCTCTCTTCCCTCTTCAGTAGCAAAAGAAAAATTACAGCATGTTTCAGGACAAAAACAGCTAAACCAAAGTGAATTACTTGATATTTTAAGGTAGGATCAGCTGCAAACTAAACCACAACAGAGCAGCAGGTAGCCAGCAGTACCTCCGAATGGCCCACATGGCTTTGCTGGGCACAGAAAGACCACCGCTCCGCTGCTCCTCGGGTGATGCCGGGTGGCAGGAGCTCCAGGTGCCCCGGTGAGCAAAGCGATGTTTCCCATTCTCCCGGCTGGCTGGAGGGACCTGCAGCGAGGCAGAGGGAGAAGCCACAGGCTGCCGGGCAGGTCTCTGGTGGATCCCTCCGTTTCTCCTGATAACACATGCAGAGAAAAGGAGGTAAAAAAAAAAAAAAGTGGGGAAGGGGAAAGAAGTAAACATGAAAAATAAAAATCCTTAAATCCTTTTATCAAAATGTTGAACATTATGAGAACAGCACAACATGGTATCTGACTGCAACAGATTACATGTTATTTATTCCAAAATACAAGGTCTTTGCATGCTGGGAGGACAGGATTTATTAGCTCCTAACTAGATCCAGAGGAAGAAACCCAACAGCAAAAGAAGATGAGCACTCCCATATTAAGCTGTTCTCTGGATCTCTGGTAAGGTGGAAAGCACTGTGAGGAAGAATACGGTGCCATTCCTAATTTTTTTCTGCAGAAAATTGGTGTTCTGCCTCTTTTTAAACAGAAAACAAATCTCTACAGGTTGGAGGAAGGAGCGCGTGAGTTTCGGCAGCATGTAGAAGTCTGCTGGTTTTCTGCTGCTCTCTAAAAAAGTCAGATACAGTCATAAAATCCCACCACAGATGGAAAAGTACACAATACATGCAACGAGAGCAAATATGAAAATGCAGCACATCTGGACTAGAAAGCTTCATTCCTGCAAGCTAAATAACTGCCACATCTGGGCAACTGGATGCTACTGAAGCAAAGAAATAACCCGGAGAGACCACTGGAATGTGAACCTATGGGAAAGTACAGATCTACAGGAGACTGACGGGAGGGGGAGGCACAGATTTTTCCCTGATTAATTAACATTACTATTACCTTTAGCCAGGCAGCTCCTGGAACACACCTGGCAGACTGTAAATGCAATTGTTATCAAGGATGCCAGCTGTCAGTCCCTAGAAAACCCCTTGCTGGCTACTTGCTCACCAGTTACATCGCTATGAATTACTTATCCAGTCAAAATAGGAGAAATCCTCTGCCGATCCATCATACCTGCCCTCTGATTGCTATAGCTGCTGGAAGAGCCAGAGGGAAGGCAGGTGGGCCTGAAACATGGTCCATCCCCTGTTGAGACCTAGAGGAGGGGCTGAAATGGGAGGGAAGCCAGGAAGCTCCTGAGAGAGGACAGCCCCTCTTCTCCTCCCTGCATTTGCTGCTTTCACAGTGCGCCAGCTCTAGCGCTCCCCAAACCCCTCTGGGACCTGATTTAATTGACTCCTGCAGAAACACAAATTCAGTGTCCTTTTTTATAACCCAGATACACTTGCTCACGCAGGGGCATGACAGCCTCCAGCGCCTGTGGGGCAGCACCAGTGGGAACACGAGCAGCAACGGCAGGAGCGAGACCTCCCACTCTCAGTGGCAGTAAGCCCTTACATTCACTCATCAACAGCTCTGCACCAGGTATGGTTTGGGAGAGAAATGCATAAGAAACAGCTTCTATCAAACAAAAGACTTCTGACTTTTAATGGAGATACAGAATAGCATAACTATTTGTGACACCGAGTGAGGGATACAAAGTATTTGATTTTTCTGCAGTGACTGCTGAGAGCTGCTCATTATTCCAATAATTCCAGAACTAGCTGGGTATTTTCCCTCTTCGTCCATTCTGTACAGACAGAAAGGATCAGACCTGATTTTACTGTTAAACGTCGTATGATATTTCTACGACCATGACATTGTGACTGATAATCAAGCAGATGTTGCAAGTGGAATGGAAGGAGTTAAACCAGAGAAATTTTAAGATGTTGATACTTCAGTCAGAACTCCAACAGAAAAAATAAATGTTAGTCTTTCCAGAGTGAATTGAGCATTTTAGAGATCAGTTCTTCACAACTGGTTTATCTACCCAGCAAAAGTTAACATGCAGCAATAGAGTAACAACAAAAACGCCAACCAAAAAAACAACAAAAAAAATAGAGAATGAAACCTTGGTGCCCTCCAAATTTGTCAAATGTATGCCATCTAATTCAGCAGGGCAAGTCCATCTCCCACAGTGCTGTGTATAATAATACATATTTTGCACATACAGGTGGCAACTCTTTGAAAACATATCAAGCACAGTAAGTTACTTACAGTTTGAGCCCATTGCAGGAGAGCGAAAAAAAGTCATAAACCAAGCACACACCAAACACAGTGACTCCAGTTTCTTTCACCAGCATTGCACATGTCCCGAGGAATAAACTAAGCAGCAAAAAGAATGGGGAGGCAGTGGGAGGGAAATGTTCCCCAACATAAAGCTGATCCACACTCCTGAAAAACAGATATGACAAATATTTTAACTCCTCTGTGATTTTCATGTTTACTACATTCTCACAAGTACTGAGATACTTTTCCTTTATTTCTTAAGATGCTGGTAATAAGTGACATGAACAATCTACACTGTTTGCTGATTAATGACAAAGGCTTACACAGAACAGGAAGGCAAAACACAAATGTTGAGAGGTACACCAAGAATTTGAGCACAGGAGGGAAAAAAGACAAGCAGAAAAATAAAGTGGACTTGAAATAGTCAGAAGACAGCAAAGTACAAAGACAGAAAGGGCAGAAAAACACCTCCTTTCTGTCATCTAGAACACACATGCTTACTTCTCCTTACGTGACAAAATGCACTGTGCAAGTAAAAATTCCTCCATCCCACCCACATTCCCCTGAGTCAAAGATGTGTCCTAATCATTAATAGACTGGGCAGCAAGGCTGTAGGAGAGGGAGGAAGGTAAGAAAAAAGCAAAAATCAAGTTAGCCAATTCCTGCAGGGTCACTACCAGCTTTATACCTTTGAAACCTTCTGAAAACAGCATTGTGGGTTTGTAGCAAACAGCCCAAGAGATATATAAGCCATTTTTCCATGTGGCCATGACAACGCGGTCCTATTCCTAAATTCCTAAAGACGGGGAATCCCCATCTGAGTAAAGTTATTTCTTTATTTATACTTGTTCAGTCCAGTTTTAGGACACAGACCAGCAAACAGTGCCAAGTTTTCATCTGAAAAGGATGACTAATGGTCTAGACACAATCCTTAAGTCTCCTAGACCAGGTATTTCAGAGTCCCACAGTCCCAGCACATATTGCAAAGGCAGACATGTGTTGGTCTGTCCTCACTACATACAGGTAGTTTGCCTTCAGCTGAAAAACTTTCTTCGTAATTTTTAGCTCTACAAGCCCTCCTCTAGTGTACGGTCAGCTGTAATGCCAACGGAAGAGGGGACTTTAAATGTTGTCTTCTCTTTTTATGTTTATTTCTTCTCATAAGCATCGCTTATGGCACCCTGGCTGAAGGCAGGGGCCAGGGCCCTTCCACGCAGCAGTGCTGGGGGAAGTACCTCTGCCAGCCACCACCAAAAAATGACAGGTTTCCCTTTTGTCTCCTCCCCAGACAAGAGCATGTCATGATATTATCATAACCGATAACAAGGTTCCATACCTATTATAGGAGAGAAAAGCCAACAGAAAGAGTAGACAGGCTAGGACGTCCGCTCTGCCTACTATACCTGTTACCTGAAAGGAAGAGACAGGCAGGTGTAAAAGCACATATATAAAAAGGCATGTGCATTCAGTGATTGCTCCAACAATCCACACCAACTGCTACTATTCCAAGCTTTTTATTTTTCAGTGTTATCCTCCCTCAATCTAGTGAAATGTTACTTGTGTAGGATACGCTCAGTTTTGTCTGCTGCATTTCTCACTTAGCAAAATGAATAAGCCAACAGTTAAGTAATTCTTTACTTTCTTATTAAAATATTAATAAAGTTGCATAGAGAAATGCAAATTTTAGGTATCTGTTTTCGTTTTGCATAATAAGCCTCACACGAGAAATGCATCCAACTCCCAGAACCGAGATTTGTTAAAGAAAAAGACTAATGAAAGAGCAACTCTTTGGAGAAGACTTCTTATATAGGAATGAGTTAATAATTAATATTTGAATGAACTTTATCACCAAAAAGTGGTAAGTGGTATGTAATTCACTCTCTTTCAGAAAAATCTGAATTTATGAGGTTTTTCTGCATATTAATTAACCAAGTCTTTTAATAAGAAAGAGAATACTGAAGAAGAATGTGTAAACAGTCTTTTTACAAACTATTTGAATATTCCATTTCATAAAAATCTAAAAATGGCCCATAAAGCAGATAAAAGGCCCTTTGAAATTTCACCTCTTTTGAGATTACATAATGAAGCTGTATTCAGCGCTCTGGCATTTATTTTAACCTTTTTAAATTGTGACCCAGACAAAAATAAATTCAAAGAGCGCCTCTTCTAAAACCTCCCTTATAATATAAAGCTGTATTATCAAAAGGAGCCTAGCTGATTAGTTCAGAAGAGACAGCACAGGGAGCAACTGTAAAGCTCATGGCTTTTTGTTATTAAGGTAATCTCTCCTCAAAAGTTAGCCACAGCAGCCGTTTCCCTCACTCATTTACAAAGGCTCATAAGGAAAGTGTGTGATGTTAATGGTATCCCAGCTAACGAGTGCGCTTCTTTTTTTAAGTACGGATAGCCAGACATTGCATCTCCATCTCAAAGACAGCAAGACTCATTTTATCTACAGAAGTACCTCCCCATGCTACAGACTGCAGTTTTAGCATGACTACATCTTTAAATGTTTCCTTATAACTAACAGAAAGACATCCACCATGAGCTGTTGCTCCATAAACTTAGCATGACATTTATTAAACTAACGAGTTTTTTCTGAAGATGATATCCCTAGCTTTTAATTGAAATCAATATAAAATCAATCCATGGGTCATATCACCTCTATCTGAGCCATCTCCTCCAGAATACACACTCATGCTCCCTTCACTTTTTCTCCCTTAAATTGATGACTATAGAAGATGACTGAAGGCATGCAACAATGTCCCAGCAGGAGAGCACAGCCCTCACCGAGGTCTCTGGCTTCAGAAGACTCGACATTTTCACCAACTGAATGACTGCCCATTTATTCCCAGCATCGCTGATTAGGGCCATCAATTAGACTTTAGTACCAGAGCAGAAACATGGCACGTATGTTTCTTAATGACTCCTGCAAATTATTTTAAATATAGCATATTCTCACCTTTGCTGCTCCACAGCAAAAATCACAACTACCATATTCTGTATGATTCAGAGGTTTCTTTACAAAAAATTAAAAATTAAATTATGCATTTATTTTTAGCTTTTGTGTCACCGGGTTGTTTTTTTGTGTCACATACTTACAGCCTCAGTGTGAATGGGATGCACAGCAAAGAACAGCGCCGTGACAAAAGCAAGCCGACAGTCCTTGAACACAGCTTTGTCACAAGTGTACATCAGCACAAGAGTCACTAGACAGTGTAAAATTACATTCACTGCATGGAAATAGAAGGGGTTCATACCAGCCAGCAATATGTTTAACCTGTAAGAAAAGAAAACGGAACCATTACTAGACTGGAGGGGTCTTGTAATAGCAGGACATCTTTCAAAGACTCTAAATTATGCTTTTTGCCTGATTTGCAGTCTTCTAATGTAAGTGCTATTAAACTAATTAGTGAAAAATCACCCTGAACTTCTGTTCTATGTGATGATTAAAGACAACCACTTCCCCAATTTTTAAAATATGTGGTTGCATCTGGCAACCTTTTTGACATCGAGATGGGAGAGGCTTGTGCCCTCCCAGTACAGTTTACTGCAATGAGTCAGTGTCTGTGCTTCCTTAGCAACAAATAACACCGGCCAATATCAGAAGTTTGGCACTTGTCCCGTGTCCCTGTTTTTCTGTGGTTGTCTCAGCCACGTGGCAGCTTCACAATACAGGTAGTTATTTTCTCCCACAGAATAGATGCTTTTGCTTGGGAATAGCCAAGACAAGGACTCAGTAAGGCGCTGGAGCATCTGCTTGGTGTTACAGGTACATTTATTCTGATTTAACTTTCAAAGCACTTCCAGATACTGAAGGTTAAGCATTTATTTAAATGCTTTACTGACGTCAGGTCTACAGTAAGAAGCTGGTTTAATAGTTAGCATTTTTATAAGGACATTGATGGTAAAGATAAGTTAGCTAACATCGCCCTAGACTCAATGAGACAATTAGGGCTCGTTACTTGTCTCATTCATAAAAAAAAAAAAAACAAAACCAAAACAAGTTGTTCTGACATTAGTTTGACAGCACGTATTAACACATTTTTCTGGTCACTGTTTTTTACAGCCAGCTTGCTCAACAGCTGTTCACAGGCTTTGCCTTACATGCAGTTGAAGATAATTCTCTTTAGAATTAACTGCATCTGTACATCTGGACAAATATATACATATATATACACACACGGTGTCTCTATCTAGGGAAGACTCCATATATGAAGAAGGAATTTGGAAGCACTAATGTTAAAAGATATTTTAAAAAAATTAAAAATGACAAGACACCCAGTGAAAAGAAGGCTCAATCTAAATATTTTGCATGTAGCTGTAAACCTGCTAAAGGGTCAGTAACCCTTCCTGTTGTTACTAACAGACTTCAGGTCTCCCATGACATATATGGTGCAAAAGCCACTGAGTTGTTGCTGCTATGCAAACACCTTAGGGTTTTTTGTAAGACAGAGGAGGCGTGGTGTGTCTGTGACAGGCAAACATATGCTTTTTATACATACTCTCTACATTGCTTACTCATCAGCAACAGAGTGCCATCTATCCTGGGCTGCATTTTTCAGGCAAATCTAACTCTACCAGACCAGGAGTCTGTCTTGTGCACTCCTGCTCTGCTCCCACTGGAGTGTTTGTGGAGGCAACAGCTGAAACCCAGAGAGTTTGCAAAAAGTAAGATTTTAGCATGACTTGACTTTCCCCTTTGCAGTATGGGTTGATGCAGCTACATTTTGACAAGACACCAGGCTGTGAGATTCAAGAATACACAAAGAGGGCTTTTTCTTCCCACCCACCCACCCAATTTCACCTCCAAGCCACTTCAGGGCAGCAACATACTTCACTTTCTCTCATTCCTACCAGCACAGAATGACAAACTACAGCAAATGTCAGTAACAGACATCCAGACAGAGTTTCAGCTGTAAATATGCTGCAGCAGTGGGAACCCCCAAGCCTAAATCGTGTTTCCAGCGCACTGCAGGGGACAAGGGGCAGCACAGGGCCATCCTGCCCCGAAAGAGCCGAAGTTCCCACTCAGAGGCAGCTGCAGATGTGTGCAAAGGCAGGGACCACCTGCAGCACCCATTTCTTTATATGAATGAATCATTTCTGGCTGTAAATCAGCTGGATGGAGCACAGTCATCACCACTGCTCCCCCTCAAATGCCAAAGTGTGCTCTGGGCAACCTGATTTCTGGAGAAAGCAGATGCAGGCAGGTGAGAACAAGTGCTCAGGTTATCAGGTGATATGAACCCATGCACCAAAATGTGAGAGATTATAATTTATTTATTTGGCCAATTTGTGATGATCGATCACTAAAAAATTGACATCTGTCAATACTCTTGAAAAATCTCTGATTAGTCTCCATGGATCATGTCTGATCGCTTCCCATCCTGCAAAACAGGTCTGCTGGCACGACAGGCAGAACCTCGTAGGGGAGGGATCTTCCTGCCCTCATCAGGGCACCTATCCCAAAAGCAGGGCATGCTCTTCACACCCCTTCTTGGGGCAAACATCAAGTCAACAAGGTTTGTAAGCTGCAAGTTACGCGATACAAGTTACTGAAAACAGCTATGTAAAAGATCAGCCTCACAGCTTCGTTATTCCCCTGCATGTTCTTTAAATTAAAAAAAAATAAAATAAAAAGTAGAACAGAACACAAACATAACACCACCATGATAAGCCTTCATTAAACAGCAATATGTGACTACAAGCATGCTTCATTGCGTGTTTTAAGTACCATCTTAGGTGGTCCGTGAACACTGAACACGAATCTGTGCAGGTGCTATATTCACAGCAGTGCTTTTTTGCTGCTAAAGCTCTTTGTCATAAGAAATTAGGCCACATGGCAATGAAGGAAACATTCTTTTGTCCTGAAACAATCCCAGCAGAATGATTTTGAAACGTTAACAGTTGTTGAATTTATTGTACGTCAAACGGGTGAGCAAATCTGGGACTCCAAACAGTCCTCATCCAAGTCACAAGAACTTTGCAAAGCTCCCCAGCACACTCACGCATCCATGGGGAAAAAAGGCAGCCTACTATGGAAAGCCAAATCTGTTCCACTGTGGAGCAACTACGCAGTAACTTCTGGGCAAGGGAGCAGGAAGGGATGGGTAAATTAAAAATTACTTCTCCTTTCTTTAATACAGTTACAGAGGTTCAGTATTGTCTTTGTTTACTGGCAGCAGCATTACCATGGGAGCTGTGCAGTAAATATACACGGTATATGGCTCAACAAACAAAGCAAGTAAAAGATAAGGAATCTGAAAATTAAGAAGTGGTGTTTCTCCACCATAATGTTCATGAACAGAAGCTCTCACAGGCAACAACTGTACTCTGGGGCGGGATGGTGGTGTCATCTTTGTATCTCCATATCTAAACTGGCCCACAAATGGAGAAAGTATTTCATTTTTTAAATTGCAAGCCCCAAAGACACCCATAGTAGCATCATTGCTAATTTGCAGCACTGGAAGACCTTAGGTGCTTCTGCATGAAGATCTTTACGTCTGTCTGAGCTAAAGCACAAATTGTAAGATGTGTGTTATGGCCTTGGTAGAGCACACAGCTAAGAGAGCAGATGCTTTGGCCTGGCCAGACTTTTCAAACCAGAGGGGTGCTTGCAAATAATATTCTACAGATTTGGGACTGAATAAAGCAAGCGCCCATGCTCTTAGGAATGGAACCACTTGAAAGAGGAGGCACCACCATCTCAGACAAGGAGGTTTTTCCGCATCTGCCTGCAAAACACTCTGAAAAGAAGAGTTTTGCATTGCTTCAACATCTCCCTGGAGGCAAAGAGTGTGCTAAGCTGTTCAAATCAAAGGCCCTCAAAAGGTCCAGGGGAAAAGGAGGGTAAAAGCGCATATACCAAGGAGCAGCCTCTCAATACTAGGTGACATTGACAGGTATCTCCTAACAGAGCTCCTAACTGACCAGCATCATCCAAGCTACCACCAAAACAAAAACTCATTACAGAAATCTCAGCATCGATCATGTGCCGCGTCAGGGCCGAGAAGGCTGCACTGACACATGTATTCAAGCAAAGACGCTGGTCTGTGTCCAAGCGCTGCAGCGTGTGTGGTTCAGCAGGTCACACCCCAGGCACAGCACCGCCAAAACCACATGCCCAAGCAGGAGGTATACCAAAATAAGAGGTATATGCCTAACACAGAAATCCTTTTATTTTGTTAAGGCTAAAATGGATGTTTTCCAGGAACAGCAGTGTAGTTTGCCTTGCCACCTACAGCAGCTTTTCCATTCCTCCGCCATCCACTCTAGGAAAAGGAATTACATAGCTCCACTCTCAGAAAGTGACTCTCACAGGCACCAGCTGTTGAAGGTCCACTGAACAGAGCTTGTAAAAAAGCTCTCCAGAAGAAAGCAAATCACTCTCGCTCTTAAAAGAATAAGCAACATCTATCAGCACTCCCAGTTAACCACTCGCCCTCCCTCTCGGCACAGCCACCTGGTTTGAAGAATGACGTTTGTAGAGCAGGGACTGTGCACCATGCTACCCTCAAGCCACAGGCACTTACTTGTCCTCTAGTTAAGTCATCAGGCAGGGACACATCTCCTTGGGTAAGCAATTCCCCCAACAGAGGGCCTGGAAACTGAGTGGGATTCGGTGACCTCATCCTTGTGGACCCAGAACCAGAGGGGTCTATGCCGCAGGAGTATGGGCTTGCCGACAAATCCCATGCATATCCAGTTACGGTATATAACAACCAGCGCCCCCGGGCTCTAATATAGAGCTTTTTATCCACTCGTACACATGAAGACTCATTCAACTTTTTTAAGGCCTCTTATGATTTAATAATATTGTAAACCATAATTGGAGATTTTCTCTTTTTATAGACTTTGTTATTATCCCTGGGCAGCTCTTGTTTAGTTTAATCTGTTTTATTATTTTCAAAAGACTAACAAAAACCACAACACGTTATGAAATAGAAATGCACAGGATAATAATGGCAATTTGTTATAGCGAGTAACACTTAATGGAAAGTCTCAGAGCATCCCACACCTCATAAAACCCCCACTGTTTTTATAGAGGAAGGCTCACATGCAGATTTATATAAATTAATCTAACATACAAGGATGGATTAAGTTTCCTGTGATCTTGCCTTCCTTTTGGAATTGCGTGATATATATGGCAAACTTTATGCAAACTAATGCCCAATTCTAGTGCACAGTGGAATCCCCTAATAAACTCCACAGATGCACATACTGCGTGCCAGGAAAATAAGCATTTGCACTCCAGAAATGGTGCAGCTGCATCAGTGGCAATAATGGTTAAAGTTCTGTGTGGAAACAGCGCAAAGATTAATGAAAAACCTGTAGCAGTAAAAAGAAAATAAGCCCCCTCTGCAGCAGTGTTCATGCAATGGCCAGCACAAGCAGGATGGAGCTTCCACCACAGTGCAACAGCACTTTGTGCTGATTTGTGTTGATAATCTTTTCATAGTACAGTACAATGCCTCAGAATTAAATGGACAATAAGGCTTAAATGGTTTGTTACTTGATTTGCTGTAACGGGGATGGGTGAGAAGAGAGGCCATATCAATTCCCAAGCTATAGCAATTCCCTTAGTGCACAACAGTCATCACTTACAAGAGCACTAGTTAAGTGCTGGCATTCCAAGCAGGTTATTGCTTTCCAGCATGGTTAGGAACAGAAAACAGAAATCACAATTAGGCTGGGAAGCAGTAGCACCTCTGAAGTAGCAAAGATGCCAGGGCAGAAATTTCTAGTGAAACCCTAGAAAGGGTGGTTTGACGATCATACCTGTGTTAAGAATAGCAAAAGCATCATTCACACAGCTTTAGATTTGTCTCTACAAATGGCCTTGAAAAATTTTTAAAAAGCTATACAATGGCAATTTACAAACTGAAAAAACAGGTGTCATTTTACCTAGATCTTGAACAAAAGAGGGTTTGTCTTCAAAATTATTCTTGAGTAGCATCTCAGCAAGAGCAATGCAGGGAAGGAAACAAACAGCTCCAAGAACTCTTCAGCAGCCATCAAGTAGTCCTCTTCTGAGTGCAGAGAGAAAGAGCTAAGATGTGATTAAGAACCCAGCTAGGACAGCCACTCATCAAGCAGAGAAAACGACGCTAACAGAAATCTAGTCAAAGTTATTAGACCTAATGAAGATAGTATTTCAAACTGGGTGCAAGAGTTTTCTACCAAATTTGAAGTAAGTTTGGTCATCTTTTAGCTTGAGCTGCAGACCATAAAGGAAGGGCTATTTTAATTAATGCAAAGCAAACGAGGTAAAAAAAAAAAAAAAAAAAACAAAAAAGAAGGAACAAAAAACCCCAATTCTAGTGAGTGAAAAAGAGTACAGGTCTCTGCCTTACCCCCTGTATTTTTTTCTTTAAATCTGAGCAACAATAAATGAGAAAGCCCAGGAAAGCAGTCAGAAACAGAGCAAGTAAGTGCAGAGAAATGCCTTTAGCTAACCAGCAGCAGCCAGAGCACTTCATTTTCATGGACTCTAAAGACTACTGACAGGGATGCTCCTGTGAGGAAGAAGGTTGGTGGAAAGCTGAGCCTTGTAGGTAAAAGACAACAAAAGAAAATTAAGGGTGACATTGGTGCAAGAGGAATAGGATGCCAGATGAGAGAAAATCCCCAGGAATTGGTAGATGTTAAATAGAGACAAAACACCGCTGAAGCAAGCAGCAAACATAGGTGTGACTGGATTCACCTCAGCCAAGTCTTCCAAGGGGAATCTGCTTGGACCTTTTAGTAAACTCTTCCCCTCATAATAAAAGGCTTTTAATTCAAGAGACAGAAATTTTTTTGAGTCTCAAGGACTGAGAAAATGCTGTGCCTAGGCAGAAGTCCTACCTGTTTTGTACACTCCTCCTTGGCAGATGCTCACCTACTGGGCTCAGCTGCAAGCAGTGCAGCAGCACAGACCCCCAAGCCAGGTCTGTGTCCTCCCTCCCAGGGCAGGGAGCTTGCCCCAACCCTTCCCAGGAGTCCTGTCCTCCTTCCAAGGAGTGCAAACGACCCCGTCGGTCCCCCTACAGAGAAAACAGCCCAAACCTACAAGCAAAAACAGACACCTGCTACAAAAATTACATTCAGGGGAGCAGGGGGACAGGGACAGGACTTCTTGTGCACCTGGAACTGGGGAAAAAAAACAAGTTTTGAGGCACACACACACCCTCTCCCAGAGGTGAAACGGCAGCAAGGAACTCTGTCTCAGAAGAAAATCTTACATGCCTGGAAATGTACCTGTATATTCCAACTATAACACAACCAGTCTAATAAAAGCAACTGCCTCTCTTCACAAGCTCCGCCTCGCCCAATGTGGCTACACCAGTACTACATCAATTTCATGGCAGGTATCACAGTCTCAGTATGGAGAGTGATTGCTATAGTGAGGGTAGAAATATTACAATAAACTGTACAGGAGAAATACTGGCACAACCTTAAATATTGTGATATTGCCCTAATATAGATGTACAGAGTGAAGAAAATACTTGTGCACTGTGTATTTAACCTGACACATTATAGCTCCACTATATTACCCTGTGATGTCAAACTGTAATATAGCATTAAATCAAGAACAAATAAAATCTAAGGTCTTTTTATCTTCCCTGGGTTGTTTTGGTTTTCTTAAGCTCCTTGTCCTTGAAACTCATACCACTGATACAGCTGAAAAAAACAGAAGGATCAGCTGCAAGCAACTAGATAGATCAGATGGTTGGCAGTGACTTACTGAACTAATTCTCTCTTTGGCTATGTATTAACATCTAACCCAAGCTCAGAGTCACTTAAGGCTTTGATCCAAAGCCACTGGTAGTCTTACATTAGGCCCTTGGTGCCCACACAGAACACTGAACTGTTGCTGAAGGGTCCTGTTTGCCTCCTAAGCGTGTATGTACTCGAGCCATCCATGGCTAGCAGCCTCAGTGGGCAGACCTGGATGGCCACCTGTTCTGCAGTCAGCAGCTGAGCACAGCCTGGACTTTTTAATTTATTTTTTTTCCCTGCCAGAGTACTAGTAGGATGGCTCTGTGCAGAAATTATGTACCTATATCTCTTCTGGTGGAAGAGCTGTGTTCCCTTTTACACCTTGCCTCCCCGGCTTCTCTCCTCCTGGGCCACCAGAGCCACCCAGCAGCAACTGGAGTGGACATTCTTACACCCCTCCCACAGGGCCATGCAACTTCCCAGTGAACAGTCACTTCCACCTCCTTCGAGGAAGAGCAGGTATCTCCTGGGCTTCTCTGCCCACTGTCACCCTCCTGAGTCTCTGTCAAGGCTACATGGCCTAGACTTGTTCACTACCTTCCTTTTTGCCCCATCTTCTGTCCCTGGTGAGCTATTACTGGAGGCACCTCCCCCACCAGCACCTGCCTGGGCAGTGCCCTCCACCCCACCACCAAAGGGGCTGAGCAGGCTGGCCTTTCCCTTCTCCGCCACCTGCCAAACCAGGAGGCTGATCTCCAATTCAGAGTCCTTAAATCTTGGCATCGGGGTTTTCTGAAGGGCTTTGTTCTCACCAGTTCCTACCACTGCACACCTTCGGGCTAAGTCCGCTCTGTTGCCGACTACCTCAGACCTCCATCACCTGTTTGTTTCCGGGCTGAAAAATCTATCTACATGGGGATTTGGCAGACAAGAGAAAGAGGGTAGGAGACAGCATCAACGATTGCAGCTCCTGCTTTAACGGTTGAGAAACATTTATGCAAAACCACTGGAACCAAGGGAATAAATGATTCACTGAACTTCTGCTAGCAGAGGCACGGTGTAAGACAGAAAGACCCAGTTTAAATATAAAAAACTGAGTGAATTACAGAATTGGCAGTTAATTTTGCACTCCCCCCTCCCCCCCTTCATCTTAACATTTGATAGGGAACACACCAAGAAATAGTATATCCTGACTCCAAAAAGCCACCTTCTTTAGAAAGAAGTATACTGAAACACTTCTTGGAGAAGAAAATAGCAGGTAAACATCTCTGAGTGACATCAACTGGAGAAGAGAGCATGCATTAAGTTTTTCCTAAGGACTGAGCAAAACTATTGCCTACCACCTGAAGTCCTGTGCAGATGAGGAGTTGTGCTAGACCTGTCACCTAACAGTTATTCACATATAATAGGAATGTTTCTGAACCAACAGTTTTAACGTTCCTTTATTGAAGTCAAGAGAAAAGGTGAGAGAAGTTCAAAGATGCAAAACAAACATTTAATTCAACAGTCCATGCGCAGGCTTTTTTCCCCTCTTCTGATGTTAACGCACATAAAACAATGCAGCAGTTCTGTGAATATTTTAAGTTTTGCTTAATAGTTCCAGTAACATGGGCCACTCTTATTTTCCTCTGATCATTCATACTGACAGATCCAGTGTGAATAATGTCAAATACTTGAGCACTTTTCACTCCTTGGCTCCAGAGCATTTGCCTACTGGGATGAGGACTGTCACTTAAGATTTCCAGTTCATCAGGGACACTGAACTACTGTTACAAAATTTCAGCAATGTCTGTTTAAGATTTTTTTGACAGTCGGGTGATGAATTTTTTTAATTGAGATTGTTTCAGGCATACGTAGCATCTATGTAGGATATGTTTAGCCTAATGAAAAGTCCAGAGGGCATCATGAGTCCTTCTTACTTTCACAGCCACAAAGGACAGAAAAAGTTTCTGCAGATTGGCGGATCTGTAGATACAAATTTCAGCCCACCCTTCACATCTGTTCTGTACATGCAGTTTGGATATCTCCCAGATTTTTAATCTTAGTACAGCAAGGCTCAAAACAAGCCTTTCCAGATGAAAGTTTCATGCAAGAGAAGCAGAGCCACTAGGCTACTATTAAAAAGCCTTGGATTTGACCAAATTAGCACAAGAAAAGAAATAAAATTAAACAAGCAAATAAAAAAAATAAAATAGACCAGAATATTTTGGTCCCCCCTTCCTCAGCAAGACCCTGCAAAGCACATGCCACACAGTTTTCTCAAGTATCCTAAGTGGATACAGTAAATTCTAACAAAAGTATTAACGAACAACATTCATTTCAGTTTTGTTAGAAGTCTATTTCTGTTGAGCATTTTACAAGCATCAGGGTAAATCCTTTTTCCTTCTGCAGAAGCTGCAGCGCAACAACCTCTGGCTGGGCAAGGCAGGGTGGATGGCTTGGGCAGGCAGAGTACAGCTCAACCACAGGCTCAGCATCACTTGGCACAAGCTCTCTGAAGCCTCTTTGGAAGTGCTGGGAGTTTGGAGGATCCACTCCACCCAGATCTTAACATCTTCCTCTGGCACCCTACTGGTAGAAATAAAATGGGAAGAATGTGGAAACTGGAGAGCTGGGAGGATATTTGGAACGCAGTGGAAATAATCTTCCTCTGCAGCCAGGGAAGATAAACGATTCCTTCCCTATTACAAATGCAATGCCAAGTGGTGAACAAATGACTCTGCCTTTGACCCTATGTCTTAGCTGCATGGTTATTATAAGCACTTGAGGGTAAAATTTTGCTCACAAAAGTCAGTCTCACTGATTTCCAAAAAGGATTAGATGGAGACAGCACTTCATCCTTTTTTTCCTAACTGCCCCACCCCCCTTAAATAGCAAGGGCAAAACCGGTTCAGAGTCAAGACATATAAATGGGAACTAAAGCATTCAGTTTCCATTCCGTTATTAAAGTTTAAGATTCTCCTGCTAATTAGCATAATGTAACCGCAAAACCTGATCCAGGAGGCCAAGCCTGGTTCCAGCACTGCATGTGGTGTGGTCAGTGGCGATACACGCAGGTTCGCTCACCTCTCAGGTTACCCCCACATGTATCACTAGAGTAATGAATGAATCAGACAGCTCCCCAAACGGCAACAGTTTGGCTGGCACCTGATGGAGAAGGCACTCTGTGTGCACAAAGCCGGCTCTGCCTGTGGCTGCCGACACCCCCTCCGCTCTCTACAGAAATCTGCTGAGTGCCCCTTCGCGGAGCAGGTACAAAATGTGTCCTTAACGATCTGGTATACAAGGGTCTGTGCTGTTCAGTTTTGCTCTATCAGGGCTATGCCACCCATGCGCATCCAGCCCTGCTTCGCCAGCGCGCCAATGCCGATGGCTCTCAGCTCCAAGCCCGCCCTTACAACTGAAGGGCTGCAAGTGCTCCGTGGGAGTGCCAAAGGGATGCTGCATTCCCCAAAACTGCCCTTGCTTCACAGAAACACACGATTTCCACGCAGTTCATGAAATGTTAATGTCAGGTATTTTAACGAATAATAGAATAATTACTCAATTAGCAGGGTCAACCAGGTTGCAGTAACACCTCCTCCCAGCACGCTTACCACCGTACATAGTTTGTTCCTTATGCCAGCCATAGATTTGTAACGAGCACCTACAGACAGGGCCCTAGTGCTAAACATCACCCAGCGACCCTAGTTCTTCAGTACAGTTCCCTGCAAACACCCATCTCATTATTAGTTACTAAACCGTGGTAAACATTCACCATCATTTACGTTTCATTAGAATAAATTAAAACGAGAACAAGCTAACAGAAAGTATGACAAACCGTATGAACTGTACCTAAACTGATCTGCTACAAACTACTCTCCTCGGGGAGAGAGAGAGAGGCGTCTGTTTTCCTTCCAGGATTAGCAGCGGTAACTGTCAGCTGCTTTGTCACTACTCAAGTTCTCTTTATTCCTGTAAAAGCGAAAACTCCTCCTCACCAACTCTGCCGGCGCACAGGGAACATCTGAAGCAGCCGAGGCTGGCGAGGAACTCCGCGAGTGACATGAGAGGCTCGCAGCCGCGACAAACGGCGCGTTCCCCCGGCGCCAGACCCCTGTGCTTAGCGCTGAAAAAAGAGGCAGGGATGGGGACGGGTCCGCTTCAGAACCGCACCGGGTGAGTTCCTGGCACGAACGTGCAGCGGCAGAGAAAAGTACCGGCGATGAAGCGGAGGCACTGACGGGGAATGCGACTCGAACACCCTCCTCAGTCACTGGAGCCTACGGAAACGCTCGGGTTTCCCTTTCATCCCCCGGCCACCTGGGGACCAGGCGCCACCTGTTCCCACGCCGCCAGGGAAGCGGGGACCCGCCGGGGCGACAGCGGGCTCCCGGGGCGGCAGCGGGCTCCCGGGGCGCCGCGCCGCTTCCCCAGCCAACTTCCAGCGGGCCGGGCCGCGGGGCCGCCCCGGCGGCTGCAGCCCCCCCGCGGCCGCCCCGTCCCGTCCCGTCCCGCTCCGGGCAGAAATGCTGAATCACGAAGCCGAGAACGCGGGACCGGAGGCGACGGTGCCGGGGAGCTCCCCCTGGGCCCCCACCCGGGGCCGGCCGCCTCCCTCCGCCCGGGCGACGGGTCCGGGCGAGGCGCCGGGCGGCGGAGGGGGAGCCGCGCTGCGGCGCCGGGCACTTACTTGAAGGTGAGGACGCAGAGGGGCCGGTAGGACTTGTGGCTGGTGTTCTCGGCCATCCGCTTGCCCCAGAAGTCGTTGGCGAAGGCGGCGGCCACGGGGGCGGCCGCCCGCACGTCGGGGTTGTTCACGATGGCCCAGACGTCGTCGTGCACGAACTCGCCCCGCAGGGAGTTGCCGTAGCAGAGGGCGCACAGCCCCGCCAGCACCGCCGCCGCCGCCACCCCCGCCGCGCCGCCCGCCCGCCGCCGACGGGGACGGGCAGCGGGGCGGCGCGGCTCGGTCCCGGCTGCGGGAGCCCAGCGCCGAGCCCGTCACCATGGCGCGGGTGCGGGCGGGGGGCGCCGCGCTGGCTGCCCCGGCTCCGCCGCCGCCGCGGCGCGGGGAGGCAGCGGCGCCCGCATGGTGCGGGGCGGGCAGCGGGGCCGGTGCGGAGCGGGCAGCGGGACCGCCGCCGGCCGCGCGCGCTCTGCCGAGGCGCAGCGGGCCCGGCTACAAATAAACAGCGGCCGCCTCCCCGCGCCATCCCTCCTCCTCCTCCTCTTCCTCCTCCTCCTCCCCCCTCCCCCCGCACGCATGCTCCTTGCCGCGCTGTCACCCCGCCGCCACCTCAGCCCGTCGGCGGGGTGGGCTCTGCCCGGGGTGGCCCCCGCACGCCGGCGGCGGGAGGCTGCGCTGCCCGCGGCGGGGCCGGGAGCGGGCCCGGGAGCGGAGCCCCGGAGCCGTGGGTCGCCCCCGCCACTCGCGGGGAGGCGGGCGGCAGGGCTGCTCCGCCGCCTGCTGCCAGGACCCCTCGGCCCCCGCCGGCAGCCCCTGCACGGCCAGCCGCGCCGGGAGCAGCGTCCCTGCGGGCCATGCTCACCCGGGAAGCGGGGACGTCCCAGCCGTCTCCGTGGCATCCGCAGCGTGCGTGCCGATCCACAGCATCCACGCTGCTCCACAGCATCCACGCTGCTCCACACCACCCAGCCTGCAGCATCGCCCGTGCCAAACAGCCCCCCGCTGCGTCCTAGCGCGGGAGGCATTTCGGTGCTGTGGAACTTTTGTTCTCTGCTCTGGTCCATCACCTGTCCCTCCTCCAAAATCACCTGAGCGCTGCCTTCTCCAAAGCATTATTCTGGTGACTGCAGTGTGTCTGTCCCCTTCCAGGACCTTTCTTGTAGTGATGACAACCCCCAGTAACTTTTGCTTCAGGAAGGCTGTGTTCAGATCATTTTTCCAGGCACCTATAAAAGGTATGTGGCCATGGCTCTTCCAGAAAATAAAAAAACAAGGACTCTGTTAATGTTTTTTCTCATTTTAAAACCTCCTGCTTATAACCAAAGAAAGAACACTGCTTGGCAAAGAAGATTAGATTCAATGAGGTGAATGAACATACTGGACGTACTTTGAATTTGTTCTTGAGAAAAGATACACTGAGCATGGTTTGCCACCAGCCCGTGCAGTTCCGAGCTGCTCCGAGAGCGTGCCTGTGAGCGTGCCTCCTGCCTGTGGGAAAACGAGGGGAGCGGAAGCTGTGAAGAGTTCATCCAGACTGTCCTGGGCAAGCCCTCTCCAGGAATGCTTTTCCCCCCGGCATATTTGGCACTTTGACCGATCTGGTATTTTCCAAGTGCAACAGAACAGGCTTTTCAGATGCACTTTTGTCACAGCTAAAAATAAGTTAAGTCCAGCTAGGATGGCATGTTTATATCCAGGACAGAAGGAAATTCCACCAGAAGCAGGGCCATCAACTCAAACTTTCCCTAATGTAGCTGATGACATTTTAGCAGTCAGCTACCCGGAGCTTTTCCCAGCATCAGAGACCATTCACAGTGGTGTGTTGGTATCCATGTTCACCAAAGTTTCAAAGCTTCACACGTAAAGATAGACTCCAACATCTGTGCGTGGGCACGGAAAGAGAAACAGCCTGGTATCCAGAGGCATTGAAGTACTGAAGCCCACGAGTGCCCAGCAGCTCTGGAAACAAAGTCACTATCGCAGAAATGCCTAAAAGGTGGAATCGGGACTTTTTGTTGAATAAAAATGGTGACAGTTACTGGGAGAGGGGTGAGGGGAAGGATGGACTGTAATGTTGATGGAAGCAAAAACAACATGTGTAAGAATTAAAGGTTGAAATTGCCTTACAGTAGACTCCAGATAATACTTGAAATCCTGAATTACTCCACCAAACAAAATCTGCAACCCCCTATAGGTCTGAAACAGGCAGCCGAGGGTCTCATTGTTCTCCGGTGCAGATGTACTGCACGTGGGTGAGCGAGGCAGCCTAAAGCAGGGCCAGCAGCACTGCTGCTGAGCCCAGCAAACCCAGTGCACCCAGCAGCCCAGCTGTGCCTTGCCAGGCTGCACCTCCCAACAAGACTCCCATGTCTCTGGTCCACCCACTGTGGACCAGGGTCTGCACAGCCTTTCTCACTGATGTCTTTCAGCCTTCTGTCCTCCTTCATCCCAGGTTGGGGGCAGCCCACCAATAGCCCCCTCCTGCCACAAAACAGGGCCCAGGGCTGCCGTCAGGCAACCTGATGTTGGGGCAGGGCACAGGTCTCACTGTCCACTGGCCAGGACTGTGGTACGTGTCCCTGTTGCGTTACAAGTCCCACCGTCCACCCTTTGAGATTAACTAGTTCACCACATAAAACTCACAAAAAATGCAGAGTTCTAAAAGGGTAAATTATGAAGAGGTGATGAAAAACATTTTCTCATCAAGGGATTTCCTGTCGATATCTTATGACAGTAACATACACAGCCATGCAACATGGTACAGTACAACCGACGCACTCCACAAAATAAGTAAGATTGCTTCCTGTACAGATCTGCAACTTTCCACTCACTTGCATAACGCATCATGCTTGATAACACCAAAAAGCATGGAAAGAGATGGCAGTGCTGGCCCATTCAGGACTCCTGCCCTCAGTCTCCTTAGCTGGCCACCAACACTGGCCATTGGCTTTCAACTGGCATGGAAACCTAGAGTATGCAAGAGAGAAAAACCCTATTTATTTTTTCATCTGTTTTCTTATGCCCTTATTGAAATGTTACATGCAAAGTGTAGTTAACACTAAATTGTCAAGTTTCTTTTATGGGAAGAAAATCTATTCTCACTTCTCCAAGACAACCCAGATCTTTCCTTTCTTCCCTCAAGCAGACATCTAAAAGAGACAAAGCAATGTTCCAGTCAGCCGAGGAGGAAGAACCACTGTTCTTCACAAGACCTGCTGAAATACAAGCACATAGTCTTCTCCTTTTGATCCACAAAGGCAAACATTACTTCATCGTGCAGCAGTCGCTGTCACAGACTGAATTCAAGAAGTTTTCTAGAAGTCCTGACCACCAATAAAGAAACTAACAGCAAGAAGTCAGAATTCAGAGAGCAGGAGAATGTTGAATGCTGCTGTATACTGGATCTTAAGTCTCTACATATATATGCATATATATGCAGGCATATACACAAAGGGAGAGGAAAGAGAGAAAGAAGAGAATCCAGCAGCTCCAAAGCTGCTTTGCCACTTCCAAAAATATCTGGTCTAATAAGAAGTATTTCCTCCTACTGCAAGCCTTGATTCTTTCTCTACCTAAAGTAGCCATGTCATCATTTCTGAAATGTAAAGGCAAATTGCTTCTCAGAAAAGCCTAGCTGAGTTCTGGAATCATGCGTGTAGCTGAAGCACTCCAGCTATTTGACTGCCTACTTGTATTTGAATCACAAGTTTCATGCCAGCTATATAAAAAGAATAACAAATGGCTGTTAAAACCAGAGGCCTTGAAACTAATTATGTGCGATGCTCAAAAAAACCTTGCTCTGCTAATTGAGCAGAGCTCGTTACTTCTGAAGTAGGAAAGTTTAGCCTCCACTTCGAGTAAAACATATGGCAGGGTATACAAGGCATTAGGCACATTTGAACTGTTACACTTCAAAGGGTTGAGCACTGATTGATCTGTTATTATCTGAAGATGGCAACTGCTCAAAGGCAGAGAGAAACTGCGAAAGTTTTGAGTTTCAAGCTTAAACGTGGAGTTCTGAAGGGTGTAGCTTTGCATTGACTGATTAAAGTATAAGAATGCAGTAAATACAATTTAAAAGTTAAATTGCCATATGGTCATAGCTAGAGGTAGATTTCAAAAGTAGCATATGTAAATAGTTTCTTGCTGTCTGAACAAATAATTTTACATTTAAACTAAGTCATTTGGTAACTGGTGCAATTGATTTCTGCTTGTAGTCAGTTACTGAATGGTTCTGCAATTCATTTCAGTAGCCCCAGGATGAAACTCTGTATCTGCCACGCATATAATCTTCGGTTGATACAGATTATGTTCATACAGTTAAAAGCAAAAAAAAAAAAAAAAAAAAAGGAAAGAAAGAATGCGCCAGGCACCAGGTTCTGCTAGCTATTAAAGGAAATTGCCATCTTAAATGAAGGAGTGTTGCAAAACCTGGAACCAAGTTTGGCATCTTTAATCCAGCGTGCCATCTGTGCTGGAAGAGCTTCGGAGAGACAGAGAGCAATCCATGTGGTCCAGAGGCCCTCCAAGGAGCTCAGTGCTGTTCAGTACATTCTTTTTAGTCAAGTAGGATTTGAACTTTGGAGTTACCAAGAGCAATGAAACAGTGCAGTGAAAGGCTGGACTGGGCTGGAAAAATCCCAATTATGATTCTTTTTGCTTGTTACCAAATTGCTTCTAGGTCTATGCAGTCTATGGAAAGTTTCTCTTTGGTGAATTCTTCCTAAAGCACAGTGAAAGTTCCTGTGTTTTTACTTTCACTTTCAACTGTGGCCAAGAGCCAGAAGCAGTACAAGCAGGAGAGGAAAACTTCTTGCCCTTAGTACCCTGGTCCTGTGATCCTTAGGAGACAAAGAAATCCAGTATTCTCAGGATGAACTCTTCTTTTGAATAGGGATGTAGTATTTTAAGTTCAGCCCACAACCAACCCCCCCAATAAGCCTTCATCCTGTGGCAGTCAGGGAGTGTGCTAACTATTAGCTCTGAAAATTCAAGCCCCTCAGTTTTTACAAATATCAGCAAGAAGATGTTGTTACATGGTAAGCACTGTTTGGTGGATCCCCGTGGATGCACATTTCCCATCCCTGACACAGACGGCAAGTAACACAGAATCCTCCATGACCCATTTTCAGATCCATTTGTCACCTGTTTCATATGCTTGTGTAAAATGAGAGATTTCAAGCTGAGAAAAAGCTTGCCATAGTTGTTACTGGATTAGAGGGAATCTCCTTTTCAGCTCATACAACAAATACATTTTCTGCCTTTGAAGACCCAGGTTAAGCCTTAGTCTACGGCCAGGATTGTACGGAGTCTTTGAACCTCCGCAGTGGATGGAACATCCACGATTTGACAGGGGAGAGGCGTCCAGCAAACGGTACAGGGTGACTTGGGTTTCATAGTTGCAGTTTAAAGGTCAGGGACAATACAAAGGTGGGACCAGTCCCAGCAATGAGAATAACAGGATTCTTCACTTACAGAGCAGAAGCAGACCGTAGCGTAGGCTGCTGAAGTTGCCCACTCCAGCGGATTCACTCACTGGCCGAGGAGATTAGTACTTTCCATTTTTTTGTGCGTGATTTGGGTGTACAGAACCCCATGATGGAATGGGGAGCGAAGGAGAGAAAGCGTTTTTCTTTCCTTATAGAGCATGAATCTGCACTCTTCCTCCTCAAGAAGCACTGCAGAAATTTCGCAAAGCCAAAAAGAGTTCTCAGTCTTGCCCTTGCCATAAAGATCTTTTTTATTGCATCACAGCAAGGGAAAAGTGCAGCCTATAGGGCTTGAGTCGTAGAGTTATCACTTGTAACATTCATCTATTTAATGCTGATTAAGTACAAGGCAGTTTAAGTTGATTTTTTATGTACTTCACGAAAATCAGCTAATGGCTCACAATCACAAAAATTAAAAAGGGAAAACTCAGCTCAAGATAGGCCCATTTCTGGGTGAGCGAACGAGGGACTCGGACGACCCAACGTTTTATTTTCACTTACAGTGCATAGCCCTGGACTACATTTTTCTCCACCTGGAACATTGTTTCTGAGCACAAGCGGGTCAGAATGGGTGTGACGCTGTTTAAAGCAGGGATCTTGCTAGAGAGAAGTTGTTTTAAGAAGCTTTCCTGAGAAATGGACATTAGTAACTCAAGACACCATATGCTTCCTATGAGGCAAGGGCACATGTGAATTGTCACATGGCTGTAAAGCTGGATGCTGAGCTGCTGGGAGCACTGGAGTCAAGTGCAGCATAAGGACCAGATTGGGGCTCAGCACTGATCAATATTTAGTGGTTGGGATTCATATTGCTCCTGCAGTGAGGCACTGAACTCGGAAGAAGAATCTGAGTCTGGCAAGACAAAGGAGGCATTCTCAGCTTGGACTGATCTGAACAGTTTAATTTGACCCTATACTCAGCCTTTAGATTTGGCTGTACATTGCTCAATGTAATTGTCTCTTGGAAGTTTTTATGTCAAAATGAGAACATAGATTAAAGACCCCAAGTCTCTTCCCTATTCAGATTCGGTTGGTTTTATTTTCTGGGCTTCTCTGAGCTGGAATTCAGTAGCACTTCTCTCCTAAATGTAACTGATTTGTATGTAAGATCTTCTGGCAATCCTAGTTGCACTTGAATTGCAGTCACTGCAAATGGTCTGATACAATCAGGCAGTGAGATAAAATCAGGAAATCTCTACATTTATTCTCTGATAACTAAGCAAGCTCAATTTCATCATGGTGAAGTAGAATCCAGTGGTTACAATCACCTTTCTTTCCTTTCATCTATTTTTTAGTATTTGGGTTTAAATGGAAAAATTACAAATGAATAAATCTGCACCAAGTCAAGTCAAGACTCTGTATAATAATATTATTCATATCTCTATGATTAGCAACAGCTGGAATAAATTTTAGCAAAAGTATTAAAATCTATGTAGAATAAACCACATGGAGTCACTGTAATTTGAAGAGGGTGAAAGTTTCCATAAAAGCTGCTGGGAAAGGAATCCGACATACTTTTTTTTCAGGTGACTTCTTTGGATTTTATTTTTGCAAGCAGCTACGGTTTTATTTTATAGTGCTTTACTTTCTAGTGTTTAAGTTGAACAAACACTCCAGATAAAACAAGGTATCAATCAGCCACTCCGGGCATGGCTTCTTCTCACTAGTCCTCTTACACCAAGGTGTACTGAGGAGCTCTGGCTGTGTTAAAGCAAAGATAAATTCTCAAGCACGATTACAGCAACCTAAGCCAACACCGGTGCTACGCTAGCTGGAAAGCTATCACACAGGTCTGCTTTTCACCTGCAAACACCGCCATGTGCCAGCTGTTGTTTCCCCAAAGGGTTTGAGAAGTTCAGAGTCAGCTAACAGATCACTTGGAAATCAAAGCAATAAAACTCTATACAGCTTCTTGAAGGAAGCAGTTTGAAAACCCAGTTGAGAAGGGCAGGGTCAGGGGGAAGCAGAATGGAGGAGGAGGCAGCTGGGAATTACTGGAGCAGCTTTTCAGTGCTTCCTTTTCCCTCTCCATCTCTTCTGTTGACCATGCATCTAAGCGACCCTAAGACTGCTGGTAGGATAAATTGGACCCTCCACAGCGATCCTTGCTCTTCAGCACTCACTCATCTGCACTCCTGTGAGCCTGTTGTGCACAGGTTAAAATATGTTGCAATACTTGAGGAATTTTAAATAGAAATATTAAGCCCGTTCTGAATGAAGGTGATTATCTAGGCGTGGAAGCACCAGAAGGGCCAGTGTGTGAGACTGGAAGGCACAGATGGCACATAGGTCACCAAGATGCCAGCTCACCTAGGTGCAGCTTACCAGACCCTCCCTAAACTCCAGACAGACTACACACAGAGTAGAACAGAAGACAGACCATAAACCAAAGCCCTAAAGAGGTGAGGCAAGGAAGAAAAGAACAGGCTAGGAGCCATCAAACACCTAGATAAGGAGAGAAATCCTGATACAGGGATGGAGCAGTATGCAGCATACACGAGGGTGTGGGGGCGGGTGCAAAACCTGGTCTGTTTTGGGTGCAGTCACCTTTCCCTCCCACATTAGCTCACTTTGAGCTTTGTTACATTGTTGCTGCAGTGCTGCAAAATTAGTTTTGGGGCTACAAACCTGGCAAGGTTACAAGTTATGAGCCCTACCTGCTAACAGTACTTACCACCTTTTATCCATGCAAATACAAACTTCTGGCTTGCCTGAAATGCTCCGGGGAGACATAAGCACCATTATTTCTCACTTTTCCGCAAGCCAAGTGCACACATGTGAGTTCAGGTATGGTCTTACGTAGATTCTGCTCCTCCTGCTAACAGGGACCACAGGACTCCCTCCTCTCATTCTTTCTCCAATGAGATGAGTCTCTCTTGCTTTCTTATACCCGTCACACTGCCTTCATGTGTTTCAGCTGATTCCTCCTGCCTGGTTCCACTCCAGCTTTCTTCTCAGTTGGGAGGAACTTGTAACCTTTGAGTTTCTATGTTAAACAATTTAAAAAATGAGTTACTGAGCTTTGCCTAGTTTGGAGCTTATCAAGTTTCCCATGGCTTCAGCACAAAGCCAAAAGTCATCTGCAGTTTAGCTGAAGCACTCCTAGGATCCCTGCAGCAGGAGCCTGGAAGCTTTCTGGATAGCATTTGGAGCCTGGTAGGTATAGAAACCAAAATAAGCCACAGTGTCAGAGCAAATCTAGTGTGCTCACTGTTACCAAACCTGCTCAGCAACACCTCCCTGCAGGGTTTTCTGTCACCCCTAGCAGACCAGTCCCAGCATTACACCTGCCCTTTTGTTCCACCCTGGGGACATCACATCCAATTCAGGGCTGGCTTGAGGTTCATCGGGCCTCACTGCCATGTCCTAGATCCTTCTTAGTTTTTCCTGAGGACTGTCAAGAGGCTTTTAGAGGTGGTCCGTGGCCCAGCATATCTTAACCATTACCAAGTTCACGCCACAGCTCTGTTCCTCAGGCACGAGGCAACCTTTTCTTCTGTAGGTTGGAGGTCATGTACGCTGAGACAGAGCTTCCCTGGAAGCTGCTTCAAGAATAATGAGCAATTCTCTGGGACACCCAAGGATTTTTGTGACGCTTATCATCATCTTCTCAGTGCAAAAAGGTCAATGCTCTCCAGTGTAAACAAAAAGGATAATAATAGCAAACAAACTGCTCTATCAAACCATGATACACCTCTGTACTCTTAATCCTCCCTTGGGAAAAGATGGAGAGAAAAATATTAATTACCTGAGAGACAACATCATTTATACACTTCTGCTCAAACACACTTGTTGATAAAAAGGGTAAAAACATACCAAGCTTGCTCTGAATAGTTTTATAAGGGAAAGGACTGGAGAGGAGCCTGTAGGAAAGCTCAAGCACAGCCCAACCTCAAAGTGCTGCAGAGATCCACACTTTGTAATTTGGGCCTATTTCCACTTATCTCTGTATTTAAATAGAATGGCAATTGTGAGGAAGAGAAGAATCATAAAGATGGGGTTAGTCTTTTTTGGTACGAGGCTGGCATCTGCCATGGGAAATTAATCCGTGCTAAGCTGCAGTAAGCTGAGCTGCTGAGTTTGTATTCGTGTCACTGAGACCGCTTATACTCACCGCTGGTCTATAAACTCTTATTAGTCAGACTTGACAGTGGGTGACATCTTGATGAAAAGAATAGCCTATAGATCACCATCCATTCAATAAGGGGTTATAAAAACGATGTTAAATGCACCATTTTTCCTAAGACCACATACCAAAATATTTTGGGGAGATGAATAAAGTGATACTGGGGGATTTTTTTTGTGGTGGGTTTTTTTTTTAGAGGGGGATTAGAAGGTCCCAAGGTGCTTTGTCACTGAAATAACCACATCTGTCAGCTAAATTGGCAGAGCTATTATATTTAGTTTCTAGAAAGAGTTCCTCAGATACTGAGATCTTAGGTACCTCCCAAAAGATTTGCTCTCTGGACCGCTGAAGTGAAATAAAGTTAGGTGAAATAAAGTAGTTCACAGGCACAGCTAGCATTTTCATTTTTTCTGAATATCACATGGTTCAAAATGCTGATGAGAAAAGACAGGCTCATGAGGGGTGACTTGACAGGAATCACATTTTAATTTCCATCATAACATTTTCTCTCCAGTGGCCACCTTGCTGTTGTTGCCTTTTGGACACCCATATGATCCTCCCTACGAGGAAAAGATACCCCAAGGCATTTCCTTTTTAATTTTGCAAGATGCAGTCAGAGGATCCCATTCAATTTTTTAATTTGTTTAACTGGCTTCTAACTTTGCAGGCTCCTGTCATGCCATAAAATTGACTGATGAATGACAGGGCCCTGCTAGGTTTGACTGGGGTGTAATGTGAGCTCCCAGGGATGGAAACAATAAAACACAATTTTCTAAGAAGTGGGGTTTTGCAAGGGACATGCTAGCCCTGATTTCACCACACCCTTTCGTTTGTTAGCTCCAGTTAGGCAACTTACAGTTGGATTTTGTTACATTGCCTGTCATTGTGAGCCCTCTGTTCACAAAGGTAGGAAAGGACCATGCCAGTAGCGCAAGGTCACTTAGGAAGAGTCTTGATGAGTGCCATGCTGGGGACTTGCCCTGTGTGTATGGGAGCCGGTGTATGGGTTGAATAATGGCACAGCCAAGGCTCATAGAGAACAGTTTGGAAGAGAGAAGAGTTTCAGATGAATCAAACGGCAGCCTCTCCCCTCCCATACTGACCTTCTTTGGAGCTGCCCTATGCTGAAAATCCTCTTTCCACCTATCTATAAATTTCCAGAGGACTGTGGGTTGAAAAGAACAAAGACAGGAACACTAGAGTTCGTCTTTCAGCTATCATTGTCACATGCTGGCTTTGGAACTGGCTTTGGAAACTAAGTGACGAGATAGATGTTCATGCCACATTTCAGCTCACTGTCGTTAACACAGGCTGTCCTGGAAGAGAAGCTTCCTCAAAACCCAGCACCGATTCCTTGGCATTCCAGGTAAACCTGATCAGATCTGACTCCCTGCTGCAGAATATCCTCGTCAGCATCCAGGTAAGGACAACGATAAAAATTTTTGCCTTCTCAGGCTGCCTGCAA
This sequence comes from Falco naumanni, assembly GCF_017639655.2. Taxonomy (NCBI): domain Eukaryota; kingdom Metazoa; phylum Chordata; class Aves; order Falconiformes; family Falconidae; genus Falco; species Falco naumanni. Next base: position 25,462,372 of record NC_054058.1, read on the forward strand.
GTAGTCTAATCAGAGCTGGAACATTTTAATTTGCAATGAATTGGTCCATCTGGCTAAAAGTGTCACTAAGCAACCACAATAGTGAGCCTCCGACATTGTGGGCCACCCTGCCAGCTGTGCCATCAGCTGCACGGACCCTGACCTCCCACTGGGACACCTACACCCAGGCCTAGCCCTTATTAAAGCCACCCACAGAGCTGCAGTCCCTCACACCTGCCCAGTGAAAGCCTCCTGGTCCCAATCCAGGCAGGGGAGCAAGGCAGAGGAATGGTGGAAGAAAGCAAGCCTTGGCAACAGGGTGAAGCAACAGAGGTATAGGAAGCCCAAAGCTAGAAAGGAACTCGGGCAGAAGGTACAGGCAGGAGGTGAAAACCCATCTCCTGATTGCAAAGCCATGTCCTGCCCCTCAGGGCACGTGAGGACTGGGAAGAGAAAGATCTGCACGTAGCACAAAGGCTCTCCACTCCAGATTTTGCTGGCTCTTGTGTTCTGGTTCGAACTGGGAGGAGGCAACAGGAGCGAGGAGAGTGGGCATCCGTGTGCCAGTGCTTCTGGGACGATCAGCAGTAGCAGTGGTTACAGGTCTCAATAGAGCCAGCGATTGCTCTGCTCTGGCCAAGCACCACTACCATGCACAGGAGAGATTGGAACAAGGCTCCCCTAACCTTTCTGAAGTTTTCATGCAGACTTTTTCAGTCTTTGCACTCCAGGATTTTGAGACAGGAGTGAGACAGGACTTGCTTGGGAGGCAAAATCCCATGCTCTCCCACTGCTGACCTCGGGACACGAGTGTCGGTAAATCAACCCTAGAGCAAAATCCCTGATGGGGAATATGATAGGATGTCACATCGCTACCGAACCTTGCAGCAGCCTATGCTTGTGTCAGAGCCTGAGAAGCAGGAATGCATATGCCCTTACAGTGACAGCATAGGAGATTTTGTTTTGGTTTTGAATAAATGATTGATAGAGTAAAGGCAACTGGGGGGAAGCAGGTCAAACACAACTAATGAAAAAAGACCCAATCGCCATCCTGTTCCATCACTTGCTAATAGAGTAGTGTTTAGCAATAGCTTGTGTGTTGTAAGGCTTAAGGTTATCAGCAGAGTGACTGCAGAGAGCTAGTTAGGATTCAGCCTGCATCTGTGACTGTAATCCAGCAATTTAGACGAAAACATGTACTCTGCATAGGTGCATGGCACAGACTATTACTAATACAGTAAGAGTCATAATAAATCACATACTGAGTATGTTTGTTATTCCGAGGAAAACTTAATTATAAATTCCAAGCTGGCAGCATTTGATTTACTTTTTGCTATCTCTGAAATTGTATAATTAGTTCCCAAGTTACAACTCCTGCGAAGTCTCTGCCTTGTTGGGGGTAGCACATTTGGAGTTACAGCTGCAGCCATCACTCTGGCAAAGACAGCTTTCCCTTGGCAATATTAATTTTCAACATAAAATTTAAAACCGCGTAAAACTCCCCTAAAAAGGGAGGAATGCTTGGAAGGCGCCTCTCAGGGAGCCTCCCTGGCATTGCTGAGCTGTCTTTGGTAAAAGGAGCTCTCTAGTGCCCAGTTGTAATACTGCAGTTCAGGAAGATGCTACGAGCACACAACATAATCAAATTGATATGCAAATGAAAAGCCGAGGTCTCTTCTTTTAGTTACTCAGTGCTAATGCGTGACATGCAAAGTACTACTTAAATATCACTGTATTATACTGTACCCAAAGTTTTAAGAGGTCCCATTCATTCCCACCTACCTTTCCCCATCTGTTTCTTAAAGAACTTCTGCCGCACTGATGAAGTGGCTCCTGCCTCGTCTGTGGGGCAAAGATGTGTGTGCATGTCTGCCAGCATCCAGGCCATGAAAAACAGGTTTACAATTTTACTGTGCCCCTCTCCAGAGACAGCACATCACCTGCCATTTGGGGATCTAAGGTCATGTGCACATACGGCTTTGAGATAGTATATTTAGTACAAGTGAATGCCTAATTGCAGCTGTTGACTTCTAGTGCATGCACCTGATTAAATAGAATTGTCTTGTGCCAGGCAAAACAAGCCCGTGGTCACTAATCCTAGCAAGCAAATCACAAAAAGATGTGTGGATAATAGCATACGAAGCCAGATAGCCCCTCTGTCTTTCTAGAGTGAAGACCTTAAAATTTTAATTGGCAGTTATCATGCAGGTTGGAGTGTATGCTAGAATAACAATATATTGTCTTTAGACTGCTTTTAATGCTTGCATTTTGTTTTTTCAACGTTAGTGATGAGCTTCCTAATGTTGACTAAAATGTATTTAAAAAATCTATTTGGTTATCACCAAATATCGCAGATGCAGAATAATGACTTGACAAATTTGCAGACTGAGATTATCTGCAAATATTATGAGAGGCACTGGAAGCTTTTATAAAACACACCATCATTTTTAATAGCATTTTGCTATTATAGTACTTCCCTTGTGGATACTGTGGTTTAATATTGCAAGTATGAAAAACGATGCCATCATTGAAGTTTTGCCACTGAAAAGCACCATCTTGTGTTTCCTATGCTCTGCTTCCCACAGCGAGGCTTATTCTACAGTAGAAAATAAACTAAGATGTACTAATTAACTAAATGTGTTTCAAAGGCAAGAAATCACATGTGGATAAGTTGCTCACCTTTAATCACTGCAAACAAAATGACGGTGAATTTTCTGCAAGTTACTGTCAGCCAGAGGTTTAAATCTTTTGCCCTTAGATGAGTTTGCAGCAGTTTTTTCTTCTCCTGTTATTGACCCTCATTTTCTGAGCTCAGTTTACAGGGAAGCCATAGTTTTAAGTAGCTGAAAAACAATTTCAAGAATATAAGCTACAAACAACAAAGAATCCTTGCCAGATTCAGGTCAGTCTTGACAATAATAAGTTTTCTTCCATTTAGTATTTCAGCTCAGTATTAAGGGTTTTGATAAACGCAACACCTATCAGTACATTATCATGTCTAAGCACCCTATGGAATATCTAAGATCCAGCAGTCCATTTTCCCTTTATTTTTGCAAATCTGTAGGCATGGTTAGCAATGGCTTTACCATTAATTCATGGCTTTGTTTCAACTTAAAACAAACTGTTGATATTTTCAGACCAGAAAACTAAAGCGAAGTGTTTCTTGTCTCCTCAGAAAACTGTTTCTAAAAAAAGTCCTCTGATGCTTAATCTCAAAAATGTGAATCCCTTTTTCATTGAGATTTAGGTTAGAAGGGGCAGTTAAGATCTTCTTGTTTGAACTCCTGCATAATGCAGGGTGCAGAATTTCAGCAAAGTCCGTGACTAATTTCAGTTTTATTTGCAGTGTTGGGTCTCTGCAATGCACAGAGCCTCCGCTCCCCCCTGCTGAGGGGGTTTGCTGTTCAATTCAAGTGAACTGGAGCAGAGCTTTAGAGAAGAGAGAGGGTCCTGGAGTCCTACTGCCATTTGTCACGTAGAACCTGGTATTTTACACTGTATCGTCTTTGAAAATTATAAACCAGAAGATGTGTAAGCAGTGTTTTAACAAGAAGAATAAAATGCATAACTCAGGGCAGCACAGAAAGCACCTGGGTTTATGTTTCATTTCCATTTTTAAACATAGAAGAGGCTCAGAAGAAGCATCTACTGAGCTCCTGAATGGATTTGGATCAGCTGCAAGTGCCCATTTGCCAAAAGCAAGCCCAAGTCAGACTTGAAATCAGGCAAATCTCAGTGATGCTGGGTCAGTTTGACATTTACCTGCAAAACTGATAGCAAGTCGGGACTGGTGGCAAATGTGCCTGACAAAAACACCAACAACAAAACAAAAAAGCAGAAGTTTTGCATGTCCTTCACAACGTAAGATTCCTAAATATCAAACAGTTGCAATAAGGATGTACCTAACATTTTTGAGTTTCATTTCTGTTTTTCTTTCCCTGCATTTAGGGATGCAGAATTATGGAAACCTCCGTTAGATGAAATGGAGTTTCAATGCAGTAAGGACCAGAGCCTAGGCAGGGTCACGGGCCTCAGGTCTGAGGGGAACCACTGCCAGCACCAGCCCAAGGCACGTAACAAAGGGCCAGCAGGAAACAGCCATTGCTGCCGTTCCTGCCCGCCAGCACCACCATCCCAAGAAACGAGACACTTGTGGACATGGGGTGATGCTGCTAAATGCAACACCACAAGCATCCTTTTTTGGAAATGCACAAGTCATACAGGGTGCATCTGTGCTGTCACAGGCACAGAGATGGCACATCACCTCCAAGGAGGCTGGCACAGCCCAGGTATCAGCCCTAGAAAATCAGCGGAGTCACGCTGCCCTGAACCCACCATTCCATCTCACCAGGGCTACTCAGTGGAGGCACATAGTGCGTGGGTGCAACCACAGCTTCAGAGCTGGTTTGGTCTCTGCTGTCAGCCCTGCTGCTGAGGCAGAGTTGTCTTGCAGAGCCCTGCAAGGTGCCTCTGCCCAACACTTCCCACGGCTTCTCTTCCCAGGGTGACAGATATTTGCAGGTCTGTAATGTCTGCCTTTGCCTAAGCGACAGCAATACTTTGAAACAGGTTTTAAGCTCCTTTGAGACTCTCAGCTCAATACAGGGTTATGCTAAGCATGTTGACACACACACACATAACATAACATGTAAACAACATTAGCAAATCCTAAAACAAATGCAGATGCTTTATAATTTATACTATCTAGGAAGCCACTTCACAGAGCAAGAAAAATGTGAATTGGTCTGCTCAGAACTTTGGAAAATAAATACACTGGTTGAAAAATGTAATTTCTAGTTAAAAACTAAATAACAATAATAAAAGACAATCCAACTAGCTGGCTGAAAAGTTCTCAGAAGAGTTGCGGAGGGTTTCCCTTGCGAATGAGCTAGACACAACAGCACACCCTTTTTAAAGCTTCTGCCCATCACCTTGCGAGCTTGCTTAGATTTTCCTGTGCTCTTGTTTGGACTTGCTAGGCTTAGTGTGGGCATCCCATCTGAACCCTTGCAGTCCTCAGCAGATCTCCCCCAGCCAGCAGCACTGCGGTGGCAGGGTAGATTTCCTACTGTAGGATGGTGGGAGATGCCAAAAGGCAAAGGATCCAGCCTTGGTGCTGGTGTTGACACGGAGTCACCCAGCTGCTGTTGCTGAAAATTAGTCTCTCTCTCCAGTCCTAATGAATATTGATGAACTTCACAGCATCAAAAGAAGCAAAGGCAGTACAGCTGTTTGAGGGGACAAACACTTCAGTTCTGAATTGGGAAAAAAAGAGACAGACAGGGGAATAGTTGTGATGAGCCAAGACAGGCTTCTCCATCGTTTGTCAAAATGTGATTTACAGACACACTTCCACTCACCCTGTGGCTGCCAGTTTCCACATCCTATGTCCACAAATCTCTCTTGCTAATTGGATAGGCAATATGTGGGCTGCCTCCTCTATAAAAAGCTTCTCTGAACTGGGACAATTCCCAGCTCATTTTAATAAATCATGACTGTAATTAAATTCTTTTGCTGCATATTTCTGCAATAAAATCTGTGTCACTCACTTATTGGCCTTCTTTACTGTCCAGCTATCATTTTGTCTTGCTTCTGAAGCTGCCTTTCCTGCCTGGTCATTTGAAGAATGCCATTTGCTTTGAAACCCTAACCTAATTCAGCTGCTTTTTCCTTTACTTCAGAGCCTTCTCTCCTTCTGTCCACTCCAATAGCCCTACTTATGACTCCAGCTACTGTCCCTGCCAACAGAGACCAGCTCACTCGTGATAGTTCTGCTCAATAAGGCTGTCCCACTGTCTCAAGAACCATTTCCACCAGCATGCCAGCAAGTGTGTCTGAGGCTGGCAAAAGCACTTATTTATATAACAAACCCCCTTTGTCGACTGAATTTGTTCCTCTTCTCTTCTTCTGAGGAAGTGTCTGTTCTCCTCTATGGACTTTCACAGGTTTTAACACGCTACAAGGGTTACTGCAAAGCAGAGCAACCATCCCTTCCCAAGCAGAAGGGAAAGCTCTTATGTCCCAGAGCTTTGCCAGACTCTAACAAGAAAGTGCAACCTGGAACTGCATTGCCCTCAGGGCTGCCAGAACCTGGAGGCCACAAGGTCTTGTAGTGAGGGAAGACAGAGCTCCTGAAAGACTTGGGCTGGTTGCTGTGAGGAAGAAGCCAAGAGGTCAGGTTTGCCAAAGTTCCTCACAGCTGTAATTTCCTTTTTACGTGGGCAGAACATGGGGAGGAAGCCCTGAGATGGATGCTTATGTTCCTTGTGTGTTTTGGAAAGAGCCAAGGCTTGGAAGAACCTTACCAGCTAGGCTGGCAGCTGGAGTACCAGCTAGCCAGCTGCAGGCTAAAGCCATCTCAGAGCAAATGCAACCATATCAATAGGGCCAGTAACGTCAGTCACGATGAACAGGCACTGCTTTAACTAAGCAACATTTTTCATTATTCATTTTGCTAATTTATCTGGTCAGAAGCAAAAAATCCATGCATTTGGAAATTCTTCCAAATTTCTTCACAGGAGCTGCAGTTTTGAAGCCTCAGCTGGCCAAGGTTTCCTTCTGGATTATACCTGCCAGGACACACCACACTAGCTACACCCCATGGCAGCCAAGCAAGGGACAGGACACCGGTGAACAAGGGGAGGTTTGTTCAGGTCCAGACTGTGGCACGAGGCACTGAAGTCACAGCTCTCTGAGATATCACAGTGATGGTCCCCAGCCAGAGCTCTCAGCCTGCTGCAGCTTTTAGCTACAAATTTGAAGGACTGGACAGAAATTGATTTTCTTTTGGTTTTTTAACCACCAAAGTCAGAATTTCCCATGGAGAGAAAAATATTTCCTAGCCAGTTCTAGCAGCAAAGATTTTGAGGCATCAGGGCAAATTGAAGCGTAGATGTTGTAAGCAATTTGCCCACTGGCCATGGCAAAGGCTGTGGGTGCAGTCGGGAGAAGAACCCAGGAGCCTCAACCCCCAGCTTTAAATCTCAGTTGTCGCAAAACTTCTCTCGGTTTTCATTTTCCTAAAGGTTCTGCCAATCCTAGCATCCAGAGTTAATAGGACTGATCTTAGGAGCCATGTTCTGGGAAAAATAGCAAAAAAAAAATAATTACAAAACACAAATAAATGAACTGAGAAGCTATATGGGATGTGGGTCAGATAAAGCAGTGTAAATACCCAGTCTTTTCCTTGCTTTGAAACAGCCAGTGTTTTGAAGACATGGATGCATGAAGCAGCATCTTCTTTTGCACTTCAGAAAACTTATCAACTTTTTGGTTTTTAAACAGGGTAATTTTTAAAAGGCAGAGTTCTTCGTCTTTCACTGCCACAAAAGCATAATGTGAAAAATTTTAATGTGTAAAGTTACAATGTAGTTATAAAGTTGGTTTTATATTGACATTTACTTGGTTTCAGATCCAAAATAGAGTGAGCTGTGCCTCTTCTTTGCATAACTCCAAGCTCAGCTTCAAACATGTAAGTAGGAAAATTAACAATAAAATGACTTCTTAAACAGCAATTACTTGGAAGTTGCAGAGCGTGAAGCATTCAGATGGCTCTCACTCAGTGACCCAGTTAAAATACGCAGACCGGCACTGCAATTTGGTTGCAAGCATTTCAGCGACTCGAGGATGTGGAGGCTCTACCCTGCTCCTAGCTTAACTCTGCTGTTTGTACTCTAATGCAGTCCAAAGAAACAAACAGATGTCCAAAACACTTTTCCCTCTAATGCATTTCCATTAGGTTGTGGTCTTCCTCAGGCTTTACGAGGGAGCAGGAAAATACCCAAGATTGCAGGTAGAGCTTTACAGAGATATGATCATTACTAAGATAATGCAGGTACCACGTATACTGGCATTGAAAATGCAGCTGCTGTGCCACGTTATTATGAAGTGCAAATGTATTATATCAGATAAAAGAGAAACAAAATCTTGGTATTTTCTCCTATGTAAGAACAGCTTTGTTGAAGGAGTCATTGGTGAAAGTATCTAAATTCTAAGAAGATAGAGATCTTTTTTCCTATTTATTAGAAAAGGCATATTCTGAATACACTAAACAATGGAGTGAGCTAATAAAAAGCATTACAGTGCTGTGTTAGTACGAAAGCAGAGTGTCCTTGCCCTGCAAAAGGACAGCAGAGCACACAAGCAGTGTGAAGGACCTTGTGAAACTTTGCCCTCAAGATCCCCAAGTTCCTTGACTTCCTCCAAGAAAATTCACAGATCATTACCAAGGAAAAAAAAGCAACAACGCTGTGATTTTTCCCCCTCTCTCTTTTGTCTCCTTGCAACCAGCCTTGCTATTTTTAAGGGAAAGTGCAGGAATGAGGAAAGCTTGCGGCCACTGTAACATCCCTGTCAGGGGAACACAGGCAAGGAGGGACTCCAGGAACTCCAGCCTCAGACGTGTCAGTGAGAACCAAAGGAATAACCTCATCAGCTGACAGTAACAGCAAAGGCTTGTTTGCCCTGTGGATTATCTGCTGGGGGAAAAGGAGAAGGATGTATTTGGCACATGTACATGTTCTCAATACAGCAACACATCACGGCTGCATTCCCCTTCTTTTCATTACTGGCTTCAGGTTTTATTTCTGTTTTTTTCTTCTATATTCATTCTCTGCTGCTGAGCAGGGTCTGAAGGAAGCCTAGTGCAGCAGTCACGAGTGTGACCTTTCCAGTATCCCAGCAAGGATGAGCTGCGGTGGAGATAAGCAGCCTGATGCTCCCCAGGCATCTCTGCTGCAGCTCTGCGTCGACATCATTAGGGACCTAATGCCAACACCTCCTGACAGCTCCTGGCCACACTCATCAAAAAGCCTGCGCTCCTCTCCCTGTGCTCAGCAAAGCAGACTTGCAGTATGCCTTTTAATTGCCTTTGAAAATGACAGCTTGTCTGATACAGGCAAGAGTTGTGAAACAGTCACCTGCTTGCTGATGGCCACGTGGGAAAGCATTCATCATTTTCTCCTTCCGTGGTAGTTTGAAGGTGTTCTCATCTCTCCTCCGGCCATCTACACCTGGCCTTCACCACAGGGCTTTGCCCTTTCAGTCGGATCAGGGCCACACCAGCAGTCTGGCATGGGTGAGGTGATGAAGGTCCCTCAGGGGAGCAGGGGCACGCAGCGGGGCACGGTGGCTCACCGGGAACTGACCAGAGCAGCTCCGCAGCCTTGATGCTGTCCAGCTATTTCCAATCTCCTCAGTAGACACGTACACATACCTGTCTACTGTTCCAGGGACTGGAAGACAAGTGAAGGAGGGAACCACTAGTGAGGGAACAGTAACAGGGGTAATTTTTGCCATTCAGTTTTGGAAATCAAATGGCAATTATGGCTACAAGGCAAAATGTATGCACCTCATGTGAAATGTATATTTAAGGAGCAGCCATACAATGCTGTAAGGCAAAAGGTCACATCTGAAAGCTCTCATTTCTGTAAAGATTTAATGGGGTTTTTTCTGTAAGAAAGCCCCAATGTCATCGATAAAAACTAAATATTAAGGACAATAAATGCAATCTTTCTGAAGCCACTGAATACTGAACTATTGCATTCAGTGAGGGCAGGACTACACATACCATGCATAGCACCAGGACATACCTAGGTGTTCACAGGCTTAGCTCCACACCTATGCTTCAGCAGCTGTAGGCCAACGTATGTTTCCTTTGTAAGGTACCACAAACAGCTTTAACTTGAATATGTAACCGTCTGATAGAGAGATTTGATGAGCTGGGAAAAGACAGGGCCACTAAATACAAGCGATGTGTAGAGTAAGAGGGAGAACATTTAGTCCAACCATTCCATTCAAAGGAAGGTTACCTTCAAAATTTGCTTAGGTTGCTCGAGGCCTTGTACAATCAAGTTCTGATAACATTCAGGGCCTCCAGCTCTCTGGGCACCTCTTCAGCTCTGCATCTTTCTCTGGGGAAAACCTTTTTCTTAGGCTCAGTAGGAATTTCCCGTTAGAAGCTGTGCCTGGTGCCTCTTGTAATTTCTCTCTGCGCACCTCTCAGCAGCTCTGTTGTCTCTGTAACGCCCATTAGGTAGCTCAAGGCAGCAGTAAGGTTCCACCTGAATCTTGTCTTCTCAAGGCTGAACAAACCCAGTTTCCTCAGCCTTTCCCTGACCATTATGAACTCCTGCCCCCGACCATGTTAGTGGCCATCCGCTAACGTTGCTCCAGTATATCAATGTCTTTCTCACGCTTTCTGGGAGCCAGAACCAGGTTATGCATTACGCCAGTTGTGGCCTCTCAAGTGCCGAATAGAGCAGAACCATCACGTCCCTTGACCCACCAGCTGTCCCAGTATCGTGTGCCCTGTGTTGCTGTGGCCAGCTCTCATTGCCAAAGTGGCACATTCATGTTCAGCTTGATGTCTGTTAAGACATCCAGGTCCTTTTAGGTTAAGATGATTTCTAGCCAGGTGGTCCCCAGCTTGTACTGTTGCATGGGGTTATTATTTCCCAGGTGCAAGACTTGCATTCACCTTCTGAAATTTCATGATGCTTCTGTTGTTCAATTTCTCCAGCTTGTCTGTGCCCCCGAATGACAGCAGCCTCGCCCTCCAGCATATCACTACTCCTAATATACAAAATAACTGGAAGCAACATCATGAAAGAGGTGACAGTCAGCTTAATGGTACTGTATAAACTCAGAATGGAGCAAGACTGACAGTTACGCCACATTCATCCTACTGGAAAACACCCTGTGCTGTTGTCCTTCACAGGGTAGTTGATGCCCTTACTTTTGAAGATGAAACCAAAGGATGAGGCAGTTTACAGAAGGGGTTTACAGACTGCCTCTGAGAAGATTTAGCAAGGACTAGTAGAATTAAGGTCCCTTTTTCTCTCCACCTCCAGTTGCAGAAATCAAAATTATTGGCATCAGCCCAAATTACGAAGCACATCATCTAATCTGGGAAAAAAGATGGACTTTCCTGGGACCTTAATTCAGTCAAAAAGGTCAGGCAGCAAAAATGAGCTGCTTAAAATAACATCTAAGCTGAGCTTCACTGCTCCTCTACATAGGCGTTTGTACACAGAAAAAGCAAATAAACAAACAAACCACCAAACAGATATATTTCCTCTTCAGAGCTGCTTATTCAAATAAAAAGAGAACAGCTAAGTAGCAATAAGCAAGAGTGAAAGGGAAGATAAAGCTGCATTTTTAACCATGCAAAACCTAAATACCAATTCCTTAGCATGAGGGGGGAAATGATTCTTCTCCATGAACTGTGCTGACAGCATTATCTGCACCTTCTTTCTGTTTTCACTCTTGCACACACAGCAGCGGTTTTTACTTGGCCCACTTGGATTGTCTATTGCAGCATGTTGAAATATCATGCAGTAAATCAATGCAAATCAATTCTTAAATCTGTTAGAAAGAATCAAGTGTATGCTTAGAAAAATCCAAAGAAAATTAGGAAAAACTTACCAGCTCGAAGGGAAACATATGGCAGCTTCCAATGTTAAGACCTGGGAGGCAGGAAGAGCAGTTGTGAGGACTCACCCATCTGAAAGAGTGGGTTGACAGCCTGTGCTAGGGATGGAGATTCCTGCTGTCACTGTCCTTTCAATAGATGGTCCTCTCTTGAGAAGGGCTCACCTTGTGCTGAACTTCTCTAAGCCAGGACGCTCAACCCCATTTCCTTCCATTTCAGCTGTTTTCTGGATTGAGGTCCAACATAGATGTGCTTGAATTGTCCACAACAAAGAGCTGTTGGAACACCAGCTGAGGTAGACTAAACATACTCCCTGCTTGCCTACAAACTCCCCCAAAAAAGGTGCTGAAAATTGAATTTGGGGAAAATAAACAGAAAATAATTTGTTTTTTCTTTTTCAGAGAAAGGGTCCTCAAAGCTACGTCCCCCTTCAGCCCACACAAACGTAAAGGGCTCAGAAACCTGCAGTGAGCTCAAAGCCCAGAGCAGGACATCAACCCTTCCTGGCCAGCTCTGAACACCTCACTGCTGGAGGGTGGGGGTGGGATTTTGCGACTTTCTTGTGACGGCTTCTGTCTGTGGAAACGTGTTTTTCAATTCACTGATGGTGCAAGGGTAAGGAACAGAGAGGAAAGGAAGAAAGCCAAGGATGGTAACTATGCAGTTAAGAGAGAGAGGGAGAGAGGCAAAAGAGGTAGGACACAGAATGAAAGCACTTGGTAGTTTGAAGAACAGTAATTTCATAAAGCGAAGGGCACAGGGAAATGTACCATCTAGCAAGAGGAATGGTATGTGGAAGGACCTGTTTCTTAGCCTGGTAAATGCATGCCCAACCAGTCTTTGAAGTGGGACATGTGCACCATTACTCTGCACTGCTCTTTCTTTTCTCTTCCTCTATCTCTCCCAGAGGACGCAGAGCTGGGGGCAGGATCCCCATCTGGGCATAACTGTAGGACCTCAGTGACTGCTCTCGGTCAAAGCCTGCAGGCTCTGGAAGTGGAGCACTGGTTCGGGAAATCACTGCCTTTCACTGCTGCAGGGCATTGCAGAGGCAGCCAGACATCACCTTGAGGGACAGCAGCTCTGAATCACTCTCCTTTCTTCCCCCTCCCCAGCCTTCTCTCTCCCATGGCTGTTGAGCTGAACAGGTCAGGAAAATCCACTTTCAAAGCAAGATCACAGCTTTTCCTGAGCTCCAAACCAAGTAGGCACCTTGGATCCACAATCTTGCTGCTATAAGAGAGGAACTGCATCAGCTCCACTGGGTATCTCTGCCTCCACAAACGGCAGGGCCAACCAGCTATGGTGCTTAGGCATCTGGAAACCCTGCATTCTAGGTGTCAGAAGATCTTTGCTGTCATCCAAAGCAGATCTTGTCTCTGCAAGAAGCAGACTCTTGACATCTGCCTCCCACTGATTTCAGGACTCAGCAGATCCCTGCCTCCCATGGCATATCTCTGCTGTAAGAAGAAGCTGCTTTTGGCTGCCTGCTCCTGAAACTGTTTCTGGCTGAACCTGAAGACACGTCCCCTCTCCAAGGCTCCTCATACTAGCAGCGCTATACAATGCAGGGTAGGACAGAATGAATAATCTTGCTACTAAAGAGGCAATTTCAGTTTCCCTGAAACCCCAGGACATCTGCAAGCAGTTTCCACCAAAGGAAAAACATAAACAACTATTCCAGCTCCATCAAAACAATCTCTTTCTCTTAGAGGATCTCCACTTGCAACAGCTCTTGCCAGCAGTGAAGAAAGGAGATGCTGCCACAGACCATTTCAGTGACCAGGTGCTTGACTGGGATATGGGAAAGCCCCTTCCCTGAGTTACGGCTGGACCCGCAGACTCCAGCATCGTTGCTGCACCCTGTCAGGTAAAGGAGAAATGTTGGGGATCTCCCTATTTTATGGGACAGGAGAATGCTGCTGGCACAAAGCCCAATGAGCTCCTGTCCTGAGATTTAATAAGCAGGAGCTGGAAGGTTTGTGCTGTCTTTTGAGACAGTCTTTAATATACAGCTGCAGGGAGTCATTCCCACAGTAGGAAATAGTCCTTCTGTTGGAGTCAGGATCAAAGCTCAAGCAGTTTTGCTCCACTGTTTACCCTAGACCATTTCCTCAGAATAACACTTTTGTGCATGGCCATTTCCTTGGGGTTCCTGTTTCCTTAAATATCTGAATATCTACCTTGCTTTCCAAAAAGCATCTCGCTTTCTCTCCAGAGGGTAAGCTACCCTGCCCATTTCTTCATTTTCAGTCAGCGAGCCATTAAATCCAGGGAACGGAGTCTGTGTAGTGGAAACTCACTGAAGTGCTGGCTGCCAGACCTGCCTGAAGGATATATTTTGTCCCAGTTTAGCTGCTAGGCCACTTTATTCTTTGGATGCAATGTACACCCCATGCAAGTGCTGTTGGCTTGTTATCCCTGGGACAGAAAAATAGTCAGCCTCACCAAACAGAAATGACGTATATTGGCTTGGCAGACATTGGCTCTCCTCAACATCCTTTGTTACAAAAAAATAAAAAAAAGTGTCAAAATGGGAAAGAAAGCCCTTGTTTATCTTTCACGTGCAGTGAACATGAGCTCACTTACCCGCCAAACCTGCAAGGATACCTGTGTGTTGTTCCCTCCTCTAGCACGAAGCTTTGCTTGGTCTCTGCCTGACAGCCACCCAGAAGGATCCAAAGCAAGTGGCGGAGGCTTAATAAAATAGATGTCGTGCCTCACTCTGAAAAAGATACGGCAAGATGAGCTGGCAAGGAAGAAAGAGTCAATTTGTCTCCGGCCCCTGTAAAACCCCAGACTGTTCTCAGTAATATGATCAGATTTGGGGCTAGATGATCAGCTTTGGCAGTTCTGATAGAGTCTGTCTGCCAGCACTGTAATTGTAAACACAACCAACATCTGAATATAATAACAATAATGATAAAAAGTAATGTTACCATGGCCCACACCCACTGGGACGTCTCATTTTTGCTTTGGCTTTAGGATAAAAGATGATGAGGATGTTTGGATCAACAGCTTCATTTCAGCCAGTGTTTCTGATAAGTCTGTCACCACATTTGTCTCTGGAAAATATTAAGCACAACATAGAGCTCGTTCCTAGATGATATACAAGCAGCTTGTTTTTCTCATTTCACCACAAATCTTGTTTATATATACACTGCAAATAGATTGATACCACACACAGAGCACATCTATAGGGCCTGATTTTCCAGCGTTATATTAGATTTATGATCTTGTAATTCCATAGACTTTAACGAGTTTTACCAGAATAGGGCTGGTTCCTGAAGAGAAAGGATATATTATGAACTTGCACATATTACTTGCATATCCACCCAGAAACCTTAGTATAGGCAGACACCTGGCACAGATGACAGCAGTTAAATTCCCCTTATACTCCATTTTATAAGACCTTGATTTCAGTTGCTTGTAACTGCCAAACATTCAGTGTTCAGGCAGAAATTTTCCATCTAATGGGCTTGCCTTAGGCTAAATATTTTCAGACAGTTCCAGCAAAATTAGTCCAGCCATTGAGGATGAATTTAGGGGAAACCACAGTATTTCACCAATATTAAGAAAGGCTCCAACCACCTTATTTAGAAGCTCTTGAAGCTTTGAAGCAAGGCTTCAAAACACCGAAAGGAAGTAGTATGCTGTATCCCAGAAGTGCATATGCTGCTGCCTTGGAAATCGGTCCACAATCCAGAAGGGATGTGCCCAAAGCCAGCAGTTTACACTCAGCTGCTGGCACTGCACCAGACCCTGAGTTACCCATGTGGGCTTGCACTAGCATGCTCTGTTGCAATGGGAGATCTCTGCACTCACAGAAGGTGTGCAGCAAACCCACAGTGGATGTTTATAAAATCATTTACAAGACGCTGATCAACGCCACGAGAATTCTGCTAGACAGCCACGACATGTTTGCCCTGCAGGCTTCAGCAAACAGAGGCTGGCTGAGTCCAGAGGGTCACAGAGATAGCAGGTGGGCAATATGGGCGAGCAGCAGCCTTTAGAGAAGGCCAGAAAGGGGGAATGAGAAAGCTGCCCAAAGTCAGGGTTGTGGATTTTGGTTTTGCTTTTTATAAACAGCTACTGGCAACGCTCTGGTTAGCACTGCCAAAAAATATCCCTACTGTTCTCTTTTCTTAGCCAGGGCCACATTCAGTTCAGCTGGTTACCCCTAAGGAAATGCAGAAATTTCTGCAGAATAATGTGCTTTTCTTAGGGCATGAGCAATCTTTAGACAATACAGAAACAGAAAAATATCGGGTGGACCAGGCCTCTAGAGTGAAAAGGTCCAACTGCCCACCACCCAATTTAAAGCAGGGCCTAGGACCAAGCAAGGCTGTTTTTGTGATTCTCTGCTGCTGCAGACCACTGTGGCGTAAGACAGAATAGCAGCATGCACAGACAGCACCTCTCCTGTCACCTCACTCTTGGTGACAGCACCCAGGTTCTGCAGGTAGAAGAAAGCGACCACCTGCACAAGCAACAGGGTGAGAGGCAGGAGCTAAGACAGGAGGTGTCCTGTGGATGCACTCTTCCACAGCAACTCAAATCAAAGCTCAGGTTCTTCAACCAGCTGAAGAACTCACTAGCAAAGGAGGTGCCCCACCTTCTTCTAGCAGCTGGCCATGCAGACCAGTGATTCCCAAACCTGCAATCCAGTGGTTTACAGGAAACCCACAGCATGCCCTACATTTTTCAAACAGGGCATTCCACCTTTAACTGACATTTATTTTGATGTTGAACACAACTCTTGCAGACTATCTGCTGACCACTCACCGTGGCCACTGACAGTTGTGGGCTGCAGACCACCCTGCCAGAGCAAATAGCTCTTCAGCAGTCTTGCTGCACACTTGACTCAAGTAGAGGTCCCTGCTAAATCTCAGTTTAAATAGCTCGGCCATTTTGCTGACCCCTGTAAGGGTACATATGGTTCCATATGGTGGGAAAAGCTCATTTTTTTTCCATTTGCTCCCAAGACCAAGTATAGGAAATGGTATACAAACCAACATTAAGAGAATATTAAGGTTGCAGAACCGAGTAGTTACAAGCCAGGAACTGGCTGACAAGGTCTGAGTCACGTAAAAGAGTGATCTAAATAAACGTGTTTCAATAGCCAAAAAATGCTCTCTGAAAGACAGGCTAGATAAATAGAAATAAAAGAACGAGGCTGCTTTGTTTGAGAACAGCTGCTTAAATCATGATCATCTTTCCATATCATTTCCTTCTCTCCTCCCTAAACCTCTGACAAACTGCAGCTAGGTTTAACATGAAGATTTCACAAAAGTTTAACCTTTGCACTTGAGAAGGAGGCAAAGATTGAGCTTCAGAAGTTATTTTCTTAGATCATTTTGAAGAGTTATAATGGTATAAATCGAGTACCTTAAAAACTTACTACACTGAAAAGATGCAGCACTAGATAATTCTTCCTGTAATTTTTCTTCCTCTGTAAAAATGACATTAATCCCTGTGGTGGGTCAGCTGTAGTTATGGGTTAAACTTATCAAGGTGAAATCTGCTTTCAGCAAAAGGAGGGAAAAAGATGTCAGAGAGATTTTGCTTAGGGTTGTGCAAACCAGCCCAGATTTCCATCCCCATCCCCACCCCCCCACCCCCCATCTTTGTCATCAGAGACATCCCAAATAAGTGCTGCATTTGTTAAGCTTCAGTAAGGGAAAACTTAATTCCCATAAACCCAAGGGTGCTTGCTGTGAGGCAAACAGAAAACTCCCCAGGGGAAGCTGCGCCTGGCTAGGAGAGTGGCTAGCAGCTGGTGAGCCCTGCGGCCTGCCGGGGCTGAGGAAGGCTGGCCAGCCGCGCCATCCCCACCCTGCGTGCCTGCGCGTCAGCCCAGCCTGCACCTGCTGCTCACAGCCCAGTCCACATGGGCGGCAGATGTTTGCGGGTTGGCACTTGCATCCCAGTCTGAAGCGTTAAAGCAGCTCATGCCGGGGGAGAGGCAGGGTGTTGCCATCTGGCTCCTCGGGTGAATTCCAAGCAGCGCTGTGCTCAGGGTCCTGTTCGTGAGAACGGGGATGCGGGCCTGAACAGAGGAAAGCAGAAGTCACATGGTAGGGGAAATCTTTGGAGCCAGTGCTAAGGACCAGTCAGACCCCAGCCTACAGTTAAACAAAAGGTTTTGTCTACTGGGTGACACCAAGGAGGCTAAAAAAACCCCAACAAAACAAAACCAAAAAAAACCTCAAAGAAAGAAATATGGCAAAACAAACAAGAAAATAATATGAAATTTAAATAAATTCAAACTCTTTTCCCTGGGAACTCCTGCACACGGCCAGCCCTGCAGCAGCCTTTCTCCAGCAGCTACAGTCAGAGGCTTCGCAGAGCCTTACCTGCAAATCGGAACAGGCAGCTGAAGCCAACGGTCTCGACATCTGGTGACACCCTTCACACAGATCCTGTTGAGGAGGTGAGCAGGATTTTCAAATGCCAACCAGGTGGAAAACTTGTAGGGAAAATGAGCATGGGAGCAGATCAGGCTGCAAAAGGCTAAACCTAAGAAGGCTGAACTGTAGGATAGCCACAGCTTGGGGTTGGGATGGGAGCACGAAGGAGAGGGCGATTAGTATGGGAAGGCCCATTTAAACTGGGAACAAGTCTTAATCCTACCTATCAAGTTCTGTCTTTCACTGGTAGAAGCTAAGCATTTTTTTTCTCAGGAGCATTTTTACTAGATCCCCAAAACTGCAGACATCAGTGCAGTCACGTTCACAGCTCTGGAGAAGGGCCAGCAGAGTTCAAAGCCCCCGGTTGGAAACCAAAGCAACACTGACAAGCACCGAGGGAAAATTTATGAGGTCCTGACTGCTAAAAGCGTATGTTTGGGATATAAAAAAGTAACAATTATGCCACCCACACTCTTTATTCTTTTCTTATGTGGAGCTTTGGGCTAGCATGTTGAAACATAAAACAATCTGCGCACTTTTTAGATAGGATTTATGGCATTCCGGGGCTGACATTTAGGATCGTGGCTTGCAGTTGAGCATACTATTCAACAAGTCACCTGCCTCTATAAATGTCACTATCTGGGCTCAAACTTGGTTTATGTATAACTCAAAGGAATTCCTGTTCTTTCAGTTCCTGCCTGTTTACGGGGAAGTTTCATGGCACACAGCACTGAAAGACAATTTGTAGTAAATAAAGGTTAAAGTCTTGTGTGATTTACCTTGTTCAGAAGCAATGGAACAAAATCTGCATTCCAGTAAAGATGCAAGACTTCCCACAGAATAATTTTGGAGTGGCTTGTGCAATCAGGAACTCTGTGAGAAGCACAGAGACTGACCCAGTCACGGTGAAGAGCAATGGATCACCAGGTGGGGCTGGGGGTGGCCTTAGGTTTTCACATGTGGAGATTCCTGAGCCTTTCACAAAGCAGCAGAGCTGCCCGAAGGGGCTCTGTCTGGCAGAAGGGGTTCTTCTTTGGTGCCAGTACTGCAGAAAGGTGGTCAGCCAGCCACATTCATGGTGCAGGCAGAGAACCAAGCGCGGGCTGCAGGGAGGCAGAGGCCTGTCAGCACTGACACAAACTAGAGTGTTCAGACTGCACAGTCGGCCACACCACAGCACGGTCCCCGAAACTGCATCTCCAAGTGCCTCCACGCTCATCAGGAGAAATGCAGGCAGCACTAGGAGACAAACCTCTGGCCAAAAGTAGCTTCAGCAGCAATGGCTCCAGCACCGGTGGTATGAAGCACCCTCGAGTCTGGCTATATGCTCAGGCAGCTATATTAGAATCATGGAATGATTCAAACTGAAAGGGACTTCTGCAGGTCATCTAGTCCAACGTCCTGGTCAGAGCAGGGCCAACTAGATTAGGTAAGTCAGACCCTTGTCCTTGTTCATTAGGATGAAACATGCTGCCACGACAAATCTGTTGCCTCTTTAATCACAGACATATTACCTAGGCATGTGCTCCAAAACCAGAACATCTGTCACACAGTCTTAGGGTGGGGATCCTGCTGGGCAGAAGAAGCCATTGTAAATTTACTGCATAACCTCATATCACAGTGGAGCATAGAGGGGGCTCCATCAAACCCTCATTCCTTTGCTAATGCAAAACTGGCAACTTCCTGCTATACAGGGAAGAAAAGGCACATATAGTATTTTCCTGGGGTCTAGTCACACCAGACACCAGGGAAACTAGGAGGTGAATATCTTTGGAAAAGGAGGTGCTCCATGTTTCTCTCTAAAATCTCCATATGAATAATCAGGTCAGAAAACTAGTGTTTCATAACAGGGATATAACAGGCATTGCTCTGCTTTAATGAAGCTCTCTTCCACTTGGCAGAATATACTGGCCTGACAGAATCATTTCTTATCTGGATTTAAATGTTTTGGTGTCTGAAGATATCTGGTATCTTTCTGCAACCACCATCAATTCAGCTTTGAATACTGCAAAGAAAAGGGAAGCTAAGCCTACACCTGTCACTTCATGCAATCAAACCTGACCAAAAATTTAGCCTTCTGGGAATGGCAAATTGCTAAATAGGTGACATACAGAATGAAAATCATCTTGATGGCTAGCTGAGCTCTGCCTGACCTGATCTTGGGACGAAAAATCATAATGATAGAAGCCCCGCCACATGACTTGCAATGGGAAACGCTTTTTGCATTTTGTTACAGAAGGTTTATAAATGGTTGTACTTCACTCTCGGAGCTTTTCCTCTACAGCTGACTTTTCCTATGCAGAACATAGTCCTGCAGGCAAAAACTGAGTGATGGCACATCAGTTGCAGAAATGAGTTCTTGCTTGGCACAGACAAGATGAGTAGCCTCCTTTGTATGGCCATTATTTGAACATGTGGGGAAAATGAAGCAGAGATTTCTAGAATCATATGCAACGCATAAATGTCTCATGCTAACAATAACGCTGAGGACAAGCCCTCACACCAAAAGCAAGACTGTTGTAGATACAACTTCACACCCTTCCTGCAAGTGAAGGGAGCAACACATACAGAAGTAAAGCTCTTGTACACCAAGAGCTGCAAGGCAACTTTGTGACTCCTAGAACCAAGGTTTGCCACTCCGGAGAACGGCATCCTGTCATTCCCTGAATTAAATAGAAACAGGGCCAAATGCAAGACAAAGGTAGAAGCAGGAGGAAAAAGCGTCTTAGACTGCTAACAAGCACTTTTCAGAAAACTGACAAAAGAGATGCTTGATAATGATTACAGCATCAGAAATCACATGTAGAGATCTAGGATCTTCTCCTCTCAAATGCTCCTTCCTTGGATGCTCAGTTGGCCTAAGGAATCCAGGTGATAGTGGGTGTTGAGATCTCTTCTTCCCTGAGCCTGACTGGCATACATACTCTGTTGGAAGGAACCCACAAACACATTAAACTGAAAAATAAATCTGTCTTTATTCTAAGAGCATTACATCTTTAAATGTCATTCCCCTGTAGAATGGTACAGCTGAACCCAATGTGATCTTCTCATGGACCTGAAGGTTGCTGTAGAGCAAACCAATGTCAGAAGAATGTGACAAAACCTACAGCATTGTCCTTTGCTAACAGCTTTCCTAGGAAATGCTGTAACTTGAAGCAGCTCTCCAATGCTATCAGAGAGATTGCACCAATTTAAAAAAAATAATCACACTTCACAAAGAACTTTTAGTACTACTCTGAACCATAAACTGACCCAACAAGTTAGGTAAGTAATAAGGGACCCTCTTTCTTTCAGTGTTGCCCCTGACTGTCTCCTGCCTTCTGTAGCAAGTCAGGCACATGGCAAAGAAAATAATAAATCTTTCAAGCCAGTGGGTGGCATCCCATATTATGTGCTGGATGTGTTATTGATAGCTTGAATATATCAGATATTTTTAGCTACTGTAAGCGGTTCTAAGCAATCAAGTATTGTAATCAAGAGCATGCAGAAGCTCAGCTATATCAGTTCAGTCAGGATTTTAAGGATTCAGGCTTTGCAACTCTGACAATGTGTTGGGATGGTATGAGCAGAGTTGCTCCCTGCTTTGGTGTAGCACAGCCATTTTCAGAAGGATGATCTCCCTGACAAGTCCCCACTGTGCTCAGCTTAGCGGATAGTTATTTCACTAATAGCAGCTTTCTGCAAGGAAATATGAAAGGTAACTCTAAACACCTCCAACCACGGCTGTGCGCCATGGTGAAAATCTCTGGGTTCCAGTGGGCCACAGAGCCAAGCTATTTGAGAGATGACACGGAGGGATTACAGACAGGAAGGTTACGGAGCCGTCAATCTTTACGAGCGAGCAGGAAGCCCGCAGAGAACCTGCGACGGCCGCCCGGCCGAAGGCTCAGCCCAGCAGCACCAGCACCCGGGGACCCCGGAGCCCCCCGGAGCCCGCCGCGGCCTCAGCACCACGGACAGCGGCGCGGCCTCCCGCCCCGCCCCGCCCGCGGGCGCGTTAATCACGGGCACGGCGCGTTAATCACGGGCACGGCGCGTTAATCACGGGCACGGCGCGTTAATCACGGGCACGGCGCCGGGGCCGCGTTAAACACGGGCACAGCGCGTTAAACACGGGTACGGCGCCGGGGCCGCGTTAAACACGGGCACAGCGCGTTAATCACGGGCACAGCGCGTTAAACACGGGTACAGCCCCGGGGCCGCGTTAATCACGGGTACAGCGCGTTAAACACGGGCACGGCGCGTTAAACACGGGCACGGCGCCGGGGCCGCGTTAATCACGGGCACAGCGCGTTAATCATGGGCACAGCGCCTTAATCACGGGCACGGCGCGTTAAACACGGGCACGGCGCCGGGGCCGCGTTAATCGCGGGCACAGCGCGCTAAAGGCGGGCACAGCGCGTTAAACACGGGCACGGCGCCGGGGCCGCGTTAATCGCGGGCACAGCGCGCTAAAGGCGGGCACAGCGCCGGGGCCGCTCTCAGAGCGGTGCCCCCGCCCGCGCCCTCTGGCGGAGCCGCTGCGGGCGGGACCCCCCGGTGAAAAGGCGCCGCCGGAGGAGCCGCGGCGCTCGGGGGCGCGGTGGCAGCGCTGCGGCTGCACCTGGCAGGCTCCGGCTCTGCGCTCGGCACCGGGGGGAAGAACGTTTCCCCCACAAGTGACAGAGGAATCTAGGAGAGAGTTACAAGCGTGTTCGAAAACGCTGTGAAGAAGCAAATGCGGGCTCTGCAACTGCGTCGATAGCGCTCGATCCTCTCTCTAAACTTCTGTATGTCCGTGTGCTCCCTCTTCCTCACCACCACGTTTTCATCTAGATCTTCCTACAGCCTGGTCTCCCCTATCCGGCTTTGAGTACATCCATAAAGAGACAATACACCTGCACCTCTCATCGATAGATCATTGCAAAGAAACCAAAATTTGATGGCAAGGCTTGACACTGGAAGGCACAGCGATGCTGGCTGCGCACCTCTGTACCAGGGCTGAGCAAACAGTTTCAGGGTCAGAAACATGCCTCTACTTTCCCCTGCAGTAACATCAAGTAAATGGCTGCAGGTGCCTTCCTCAACCTTCAAAGGCCAGTGTTTCCCTCTCCAGCCTTCTCTCCTTCACCAGTGTGCTTTGTCATCCTGGAAAAGGTTAAGAACATGAGGGTCACAACCCATCCCCTCGAAACCTCTGGGGATCCCTCCTTTCATCTTGTTCTTCCATACTTAGATCCTTTGTCAGTGAGATGCTCGTTCTTCTCTTGTGAATAATAAGCCACCTGCTTCCCTCAGCAAGCAGAACTCACTAGACAGCTGCTGACACTTTGCAATCCAGACGCTCATTTCTCCTGCAGGTTCTCCTTTTACACCTCCCCCTCCCACACAACTCTGTAGTTCATGACAACACAGAACTCTATAACTCATGCTTCAGCGTTTGGACTGCTCTGAGGAAATTACATACCCTTGCAACTGAAGCTAACGCTACTTCAAGCAAGCTGTAGTTTCCAGAGTTAGAAATTGCATGGCGGTGGGACTCATGCCTAATACTTATTGCTTTTTCTGCTCATTTCCATTCAAATGCAAAGTGTAATTATCTTCAGACTGTCTGAAGCAGAGGCACTTCATTAAAGATTATTGCCATTATCACATTTTGAACAAGTCCAACACCTGCCCTCCTCATCATCTCTGCCCACATGGCCCAGCCAAGCCATTCTGCCACTGCTAACCCTGAATTCCCCCTGCTCATCCTACAGAAAGAGCAGTATGATTGGCTGGATAAAATCCTGAGCAATCTTCTGTGATCTCCAAGCTGACCCTGCTTTGGGCAGCAGGTTGACTAGAAACCTCCCAAGTCCCCTTCTGACCTGAACTACCCAGTGATTCTGAGTTCTCAAGCAGGGATAGTAATAAAAAATTATAGAAAATCCAGCTCTGTAACATACATCCCCCATAGGTTATATGTTTCCCTTCTTTAGGGTTTTCCCCTAATTCTAAAGAACAGGCTAATGGTCACCACATGCCCAGAGGCTCGACACATTCCGTACCTCATAATCAAAACCTTGCCTACCTTCAGGTGCTTTTGTTCAGCAGATTTCCAAGCTGTTCCCGCTGATTGCCTTTTTTCGAGGTCCTGCAACTTTGACATTCACAGATTATCTTCCACAGCACTCACTGATGAGCTGCTGACCTGAATGCTGTCATATCAGTTACTTGGGTTAGAGCATCCGCAGTAAAACACAAAAACAAAAAGCACCAAAAACATCACAATAGATGGTGCAACTAAGGCAACATAACACACTGTAAAACAGAAGAGCTCAGCTCCTGGGCAAGGAAAGGCTGCAATTTACTGTAGCAAGATAAAGCGTATGCATCAAATTACTCGTGTTTCGGTCTCTCCTATGTACAAGCATCGGCAAAACTGACTATACACTTGCACACAATCAGCAAACAAGGAGTGGAGGCTCTTCTTCTCTAATTACTGTTGGTTATAATCCTCCTGAGTGTTTCTCTCTCCCCTCCAAATAAACCCACCAAGGGTACACTTACATTAGCAGAATTACCCACCCAACCTGGATGGCTCATTTCCCTGAGCTTGCTTTATAAGAGAAGGAAGGAATCTGGCTTTGCCAGAGGCAGATTTAGAGTGTTCGATGGCTTAGGAGCACAACTCTGGCTATCCCCCACTCACCTACAAAAAACTAAGATAAGCCTTCTAAACTAAATTGGGTGCCTAAAATCAGGTAGTGTGCTTATTTTTTTCCTTATCTCCCCATTAGCACTACATGTACTAGTGCTCACCTGTGTGTCGTTAAAAGTCATATCCATTGTTGGCGATTTTTTTTCCACCCTATTTTTCTTCAACCAAAAAGAGAATACTAAAAAAAAAACCAGTAAGAAAATACTGTACAAAATTACATTGTGAAACAGAAATCATTCAGGAAAGTATAAAATGCTTCCTGGTGCTTTAATATGGCTTTGGAAATTCATTAGATTATGAACTATTAGTGTCCTGTTAGGCAATCTCCTGCAACAGAATAAATCTTGGACTCAGGCATCCTGTAACACAAGCAACCTTGGATGAAAGCCACAAAGATGGCAACAAAATAAACTAGCACATGTCTTTTGAGATTAAATAGCGGGTGCTTTTTTTCCTGCAGCAGTACTGTCATAAAGTAAAACCTGGAGTTAAAAGTCAACTACAACTCCATATCCAAATGAGAAGTGAAAGAAAATTAAATCTCTCCCCCCAAATCAGGAGCAGAACATGTATATGAAGCAATAAACTGACTATTCACAGTTTATAAACAAAGCAATACTCTTTTTTTTCTTGTCATAGTTAACCTTGGATTTGTCTGCATCTCCCCCAACCTGCTGTATAGCTACAGAATTCCATTCAATCAGGATTTGGGCCCCAGTTCAGTAACTGGGCACTGAATCACTGAAAAAAATTGCTCAAAACCTATTTAAAAACATTATTACACAATACACAAAAAGAAACAGAATAGTAAAATAAACTCATGATTAATAATCCATGCTTTGTGGGACTATCTATTGACAGAGGAATCTGGCATCACTCCACATTTCTTCCCAATTCAGCAGATCACAGCCACAAAGCCCCAGGAGGTGCACATGTGAGAGGAAGACCGAGCCATCCAAAATCACAATCGAGGCTATTTCTTTGCTTACAACAAGCAGAAGCTGAAGGTCTAAGGCAAGATCCTGATGCCCT
Source organism: Falco naumanni (assembly GCF_017639655.2). Lineage (NCBI taxonomy): Eukaryota > Metazoa > Chordata > Aves > Falconiformes > Falconidae > Falco > Falco naumanni. Next base: position 25,487,906 of record NC_054058.1, read on the forward strand.
GGAAGACCACTGCATCCTACAGCTACGGAACAGACAGCAAAGTGAGAGGGTAACGAAGCCTAATTAGAGCAGATGGAAGGCAAACAGAAGCGTCTCACCCACCCTTCTGTGACAGCAGCCAGGCATGATTTGCCACCACAAACAGATGACACTTCAGCCACGCAGTGGCAGTGGTTTTCAGTATGTGCATTTTATTAGAAGAGTATCAATCACTAAGTAAAAGAAAATCCCATTAAACAATCAAAAGTGTCTTCACAACTGTTAGAAAGAAGCAACCACAAGAACTGAGGCAGCCTGAGACACTACAGAATTCTCCCTCCTTGGCAGAACAACCTTCGGCAACTGGGAACGTCCTTTAGATCCTCCAGCCTGGTGGCTCAGACAGCCCTGGGTTCCGTGAGCAGCCATACTTAGAGACCAGATGAGGGCAACGGGAAAGTATTAGCAACCTTCTTTACCTTAGTCCTACCTTCATGAAATCAGTAAACCTTTTGATTAACAATTTTGATTAAACATTCTGAACTGCACATCAGGAGTAGTAACTCTTCCTTGGAGCAGTTTCCATGCTTGCTCTTCCAGTGAAATCAATGCTCAGGGAACTTCTTGTGCATGGACTCTCTCCTGGCCGGGTTGATTCCACCCCCCCACCCCCCCAAATGACACAGACAGATCCTGTCAGTCTTTCTTCAAAACAGTAATACAAATTGAGCTAATTATGCTGTTCACCCTGAGCTGATTCTTGTTTGTCTGGATTCAACAGCTATGATCCTGGTACTGAGGAACTATACTTCATGTGTCTGTTCAATCTCACTTCACGCTAACACATTTCTGAGTGGTCTACGCACAGGAATGGGTGGTGAGAGCTGGCTCCGTTCAGTGCAGGGTCAGATGCATTGCTGTGTTCTCCAATCACTCTTGTTGCTGTTTTATTTAACCCCCTCCCCCCGCATATTCCAGAAAGATACACTTACGGCAGGAGGAAAATGCGACACCGGGTATGTTTTCTCCACACAGACATAGCTCTTCCAGAACACAGCCACAACTGCTGCCGAGGCCCGAGTGTCAGCCCCACAGCTGTGTCAAATCCCTGCACAAAGGTGCAGCCGTCTGGCTCCGTTACTGCTCCTTGCACAACCACCTGCCGAGGCAGTCGGGTGCAAGGCAAGGCATGTTGTGCTGAAAAGGACAGTACAGGTTCCTGGTACTTAATAGGGAGACCTTGAAGCTGCTTCAGGCACCCTCTTTTGTTGCAGCTGCATACTCTGTCTACAAGGTGCTGAGAGATCGGCAGACATCTTTAATAAAAAAGGAAACCATCCATTATTCATATACGGATACAACCTTTCCAGACTCTACGTTACTCAATCTCATTTGTATGAGTATGGAGAGCTTTCCTGATGTACACACAAATCCACGGAGCTTGAGCTCTCCCAGAATAAACCCTTAAACTCAGTAGGAAACTGCATGGGATTGATTGAAGTCCCAGTGATTTAATCAAACAGGGAATTAAATGGTTTAAATTATTAATTTAACATGCCTGATAACAAGAGAAAGCAAACAGCAACCATCTTTCACCCTTGCTGGTGACTGACCAAAAGACATGACATTTTTAAGAGGTTTGGAGTTAATATTCAGCCTAAGAATGTGGTTCTGGCTAAAAGATCAACTCTCTGTCAGAGGACAGGAAGCAGCACAGGAGCCATACGTTTACTTTGGTAAAAAAAATACACTCTTTAGAGCCTGTTAAAAGTGGCAGTCACAACCTACACCTTCACAACTGATCCAGCATACCAACATACTCTGATCCTGCAGAGAGGCTATAAGCTTCCCAACACCCTGATACATGGCACAGAGGATACTGCAGGTTACCTGGAGTTCTGCTCCCACGTCATCAGGTGCACTTCAAAGCCTCAAGAGGAATAAGCAATTGGCATGTCATTTGTCACCTAGCTGAGAACCATTTTTCTAGAGAAGAACTCATCATACCAAGCAACCCACACAAGATCGGATTAAACAATGTCACTGCTAGACAGATGAAATTGCAGCTCAATAGAAGAACTCACTGTTACCAAGCGATTTCATCAATTAAGTATGTTCTGGCAGAGCTGCTCTGGAAGGTGTTAGCAGTGATCCAAACAACTAGGACTGAGCAAATTTCTTGGGTGAAATCCTGGCTCCATTAGAGTCAATGGCAAAACTCCCAGGCACTTCTATACAGCCAGAATTTTAATTTCTCATGCCAGCTGCAACATGCTGCTATGGCTTTGGGCAAACTACACTAAATCATCCTCCCCAGTTATAAAAATGGGCCACTAACCAGTGCTCTTGGAGGGACTGTGAGGGATTCACAGAAATGCCCCATACAGAAAAGGGCAAGCATTATCAATCAGTGCAATTTAGCAAACGGTCTACTTCAGCAGCTCACTATCAGGGAAATACTCCACTGATAGAAACATCAGGCTTACAGTTCCAGCAGGATTGATCTCTTGTCCTGTGGAGGCTTGGTAAAACTATCTTCTGTATTAATTCCACACACAGAAGACTGGTCCCAGCTCCGGCACAACCTCCTCTCTCAGGACTGCAAGATGACTATCTTCACTAGTTTGATATTCTGAGAATTGTATTTGGATGAGCTGTAATGATCTTATCTACATCAAATGTCAGTTATGTTCTTTCGCAGGCAAAGTGTGCATGTGAATAGTTGCCTTCACAAGTCTGAAATTAACAAACACCCACTGCTACACAGTGCACATAACTCTAGATAATACACACATTTGTTTAATTCTGGGGTGTTCTTGCAAATAAGCTTTATGGCTGTATGAGGAGAGGCTATAAAATGAGACTGGGGTCCTCGGTAGGTGGCATGTTCCATTTTTTTCAGAAACATTATTCCTCCCATATAAATACACAACAGATGTAACATTCGACCTAAGCAATAAGATTTATTACTATTTTTGAAGCAAATTCAGCACAGCTTAAGAGAACACTGTACAGAATTCTTTAAGCTAGGAAGAAGTTCTTCTTGTCAGCAATGCATGTTTTGCATTTGTCAATTCTTGCCCTCAAAGCCAACCCACAGTTCACTATTTTAGGCTCGTTACAAAGGTGATGATCTTGCAATTCAATCTGCTAATGTAGCACATAGCGGTCTCCCCCTAGTCACTGCAGGCATGGGCTCATATCTTTGCCTTTCATATCAAAAGAAATCTGCATGGCCTCTTTGGTCTCTTTTTGAGCCCAAAAACATTTCAGATGATTTATGTCAAGCACACTACTAACAGCACATGCAATCAAAAGCAATTTTCACACATTGTTTGGCAATGGAAAAAAAAACATTACAGCTGTGATCAAAGAATAGAGTCTCGCTTATATTGTCTTATATTCATTTCTTTACCTCATGCACTTTTGTATAAATATTTATTGTTTCAAATTTTCTGCACAGACCATAGTTGTTCTGTTTTCTAAAAATAACCTGCTTATGCATAGTCTGCTAGTCTGTTCTTTTCAAAGCACTGATTTTCTTCCTTTCATTAAGTTCATTTCCAAGATCTCTGTGCATAGAAAGCAGTGGAAGAGGGCTATGTGCAACTTTACCAACAAACATGTTGAAAATACCTAAAAATGAGGAACAATTCTTGGATAAACACCTTTGATGGTAAACAGTCCTGTGAAAAATCAATAGGCCCATGTCATATGGTAATTTTGTATTTTGCATAAGGGCAAGAAACCTGAAAATTAAAACATTACTGAAGATAATATTAAAATCTCATTTCCAGAAAACACTTATGTTGCTCAACAGCTTCAACTATCAAGCAATGTTTCAGTTTTTGCATTTCACTTCATCTAACATAATCCTGGATGGTGCAGCAGGCAGCCCCTGACCAACACTCTCCATTCACCTCAGGGCAGTCCTGGAGGTGACACTGTTGTATTGACATTGGAGCAATCAATGCATCTGAAAGTTCATCTCCTACCCCACCATACATGTAGCCAAGCACTTAAAATTGTGAACCCCTATGCAGCCTATAAAGAGAATCCTACTATTAATATGCCACTTTCATTTTTCTAATATGGACAACTACCAGCTTGTAATCGAAATTGCTTTCTGATCCCAAGTTCAAAGCATTGCACCAAATTTGGGGCTGCCCAAGCACATTCTCTTCCTGGAGAAAGTCATGGAACAAAGTTCTTGGATGCTCCTCGAGAAGATCCAGCCAACATCAGGAACACTACAGATCTGTGATCATATCAAACACAATCACCTCAATTTAAATGGATGCTTTCCCAGTTCATCGCAATTACATACACCTGCAGATTCTCTCCAAACTGCTGGTCCTCGAAACTCTTTAGTCAGGGAGTGTTCATCAGTTAGTTCCCTAGACACGGAGCACTCTAGGCAGCCCTTTAGGAGGAGGTATGCTGACAACCTTTAAGAAAAGGCTGTAATCCCACTGAGTGTCTCCTGTCGGTGACTGCTCATCAGCCAGGACAAGAGGTCCCCAGACTTTTTAAAGGGATGCATGTTTCCTGTTAGAGAAAAAAAAAACACTCTTTGCCTCTCATTAATGGCTGTCAGATTCAGGGTACTGATATCCACACAGATGCTGCATATTCTATTTGAAAAGTATCTGAGTGCATTTGCAGGCAGTATTGGGATTAGGGTCCACAGGCCAGGGAAGTTTCTACCTGTCTAGTGCACAAGCACTGCTTTAGTTCTCTTTCATCTTACATTGGTTTTGTTTGGTTGGTTTTACAGAAACAGCAGAAGAGGTGTCAAAAGCAAGCAGCTTGGCCTGTTCACATATCCTCTTTACAATATGGCTTTATGCTAAGACTTTCTGGTATCTGGAATAGCGTCTGGCTTCCTTTAACAAACCGGGAACATCCATCTCTACTGTATCCCTTCCATTTAGGGTAAGATTTGACATCCAAGAGAAAAGAATGCTACTTTCACTCATAAGATCAAGAAGTTGATAGCCGTGCCTGCTGTATGCCTTCCTGTGATGAGGGAAATACAATTCTCTGTCCACTGCAAGGATACAGAGTCTGGTGGACTTGAAGAATATCCTTGATCAGACATGGAGTTCCTTGAAGAACTGACCACCAGACTGTCAAACATTATCAAAAGATTGACTAGGGTATATCTTAGAACTAGGACTGGGTACTCCACTACATAGTGCACTTTTGCCTATCCCTCGGAAGAATTTCAGCACAAGGTGTGAGGATTTCAAAGTACCCATATTAAGAAGTAAATCACAGAAAGGCTCATCAAACCACAGGCGCAAGTGAGGGGTTTTTGTAGTTCTGTATCGTCTGCATGTGTTAAATACGAGACTTTGTTCTCTAGATAGAAATGCAATGGATAAGTTGTATTTCTTCAAGAACAAAAAGATTTTAAAAAAATTGTTTAAGCTTTACCATTACAGGTATTTTGAATATCCCCTAAAATATCTGATAACAGAAAGAAAGAACAGAAGAAAAAAAGCTGAAAAGTATTTTGGCAACAAAAGACAGTTAACCATTCACGTTGTCGACAATTCCTTTGGCTCATGAAAGTCTCAAGACAGACTCTTGCTTAATAGTTACCAAAAAAAAAAGCCCCAAAATCTCTACTGTCCTACTTCTCTCCTCTACAATGTATGATGGAATCCAGAGTCACAAGCTGCCTGGACTTCACAGGCAAAGGGCATGTCCTAAAGCAGTTCATGTCTCTCTGACACCCCACAGGCACCCTTTCCCTAAAGCAAAGAATCTCACAGTATTATTTTGTGTAACATTCTTTACATATTTTGACTTACACTCCCAAAGCACATTTATTTCAATCAGACTGTGCACCTGTGGGTTTTGGGGGATTGTTGGGGTTTAGGTTTATTTAGCTTATTCCTTAGCTTGATGTTCAGCACTTTTCCTGGAGCTGGCCATTTTTGATTAAGATTTTGCTTTGTCATGAAAGCAAACCAAGTATTTCAACTTTGAAAGGGGGAGAGCAAAAAGAAGCACCCAAACCACGTGGTGATTCCTGTTTTCCTTTCTAGAGTGACAAAACAGCATATACAACTCAATACCCAGGATCAGATTATTTTTTTCTGAAAAAGCAGCGTATGTAAGTTAACATTTGCTATGATTATAACCTACATAATGCTAACTTCCTATGTAAAGCCCCCACGGTGCCCATATGAGTCACTCTCACACCTTGGGAACGTGGGCATGGGGCAACATAGGTCAGCAGTTATCAGCTTTTGTTTTATTTTACAATACAGTCAGGATTTTCTGTACTTCCAATGGCAAATACACGCTGCTTGGTTGGCTGATGCTAGTATCTGATATTCCACGATTACCTTGGCTTCAAAGTGAGACAGTAAAGCACATTTGTGTTACTCTCCCTTTAATGTAGTACAAAGCTGGACACAGCTCAGAAAGAAATCCCTAAAATCCATTACCTGTTTATGATCATGTACAAACGGATATTTATCATGTTAAAAGAGAACCGTATGTTAAAGTGGAGGCTAGAGCCCAATAAATCTTTTTGGATGAAAACCCTGTTCAAAAAAAGGAATAAAATAATTAACATTTGCTTTTGCCAGTAGAAACATTTGCTCACGAGTCTCCTGGGAAGGGAAGGGCATTTAACCTTTTTACATGCCATTCCCTCAGACATCTCTAACCCCCACTGCAAAACAGACAACAAAGATTCCTGACTCCACACTGCTGATTAAACCCCTTGTAAGAAACATCTGGATGAAATTTTCTTGGCAGTTGATCTGAAAAGTATACAAGAAGCAGAACTAGGGAGCAGCCATAGTTCAGCTGAGTGACACAAAGATGCTGCTATGCAAAAGCAGATTTCTCCTTGAACACATTAACTCCTAAATATCAGCTTGTGACTGTGCAAGCAACCTCATTAGCAGAAGAAAAATAAATCCCTCTTCTACTCTGCATGCCAGTGTAAAAAAGGCTCTGAAAGAAACCCAACTTGACAATCTCATTTTTTAAAAATAAAATAATACAGGGCTTAAACAGTTTACCTGCCACTTCAGTTTGTCACTAAAAGAGAGATCGTCCATGTGTCCTTAACTTCCCAAAAACATTTTTTAAATTCATGAAGGATTTCAAAACTTCTATGATTTCTGAGAAACTCATGAACAAACTGGATGCAATGCCTTCCAGCCATCTCAGTCAATACACCCTCAGGCCTCAATTAACAAAAGCGACTTATAATTTCTGTGGCCTGACCTTCAAACAAAGGATGTCCCATCCCTCTGTTGCTTGAGCTTAAAGAGCCTGTCCATCACAGCTCAATGTATTGTTCCCTTTTGGAAATACAGACCCCGGAATTCTCAGGTTCCCATATGTTCAACGGATCTAAAAGAGAAATTTTCACTGTTGCTATTGAGTGGCTAGCAGCAGTGAAAAACCTACATGAACCAGGCTAACTTCACTCTGCAGCTACTGGGGGAGGGGGGGCAGGGAGCAGAAAGAAAAAAACAAAGCAAGCAGCAGCAGAGAACAGCACCAGAAAGAGTCTGACACATCGGGGCAGGAAAAAGGAAAGCAGCGGGGAACCTTCTGCCCCACAGCTGCCAGGCGAAGGAAATTCTAGGGGATGGGGCAATGAACAGGCAGAGACACTTTAGCCTTTTCCAGAAGCCAAGGTATAGAGTGCTGCAGATTTATCAGACTAAACTACAATTACTCTGACATATAGAAAAAATAAAGGTTCAGCACAGTGCAGGGCCAGCAACCTGTTGTTTAAACACTACAGCTGTTTTAAACTTGATGGGGGTATGGGAAGGGCTTTGACTTCTCTGTTGAGGCACTGCTTTAAAGAAATACATTATCGCTATGTGCTTAAATAGTTTTAAGTCATAGAGAAATTAACACTTAGAGACAAAATCTGGTCTCAACATTTTATCTCAAATCCAAGCTTCACATTCTAAACCACCCCTACTTACTTTGGCTATACCACTGCGATCCCAATAGATCTAAAGGAGGGGCACCTATTCAAATTAGTACTGTTGTCAGTTTCTCACTAAATGACCATATTCACAAACACCTTGTTATATGTGTTTCAATTTATGAGAAACCATTCTTTGAAATTTAGGAAGAAATCTGGCAGATAATGAAATCTCAGCAGGGGACAAGAAGAGCCAAATGGAATGCAGACCAGAAATACAATCACAGAAGTGTAAGAGTAAGAAGAAGTAAGTTTGGAGCTGTTTTTCTTCTATTAAGATAAATAACGTATTGTAAATATTTTGTACCACATTATTCAGTACTACCACTGGAATGGTAATGAATGAATAAAACCATAAAAGAGGTTTACAGAATCCCAAGAAAAATTCAGTATTCATCAAAAATAGTGGAAATAAAAAGTTGTCATGTAGAACATCTACATGCAAGGGCCACAACACTTGTCCAGGCAGGAGGTAATATCAATGTAGATTTAGGGTAACCACCTGCCATGCATGCCATCGTAACTTAAGCGAGTTGGTTTCATGGCTAAGAGAAATAATTTAATACTACTGCATCAAGGGAAAACTGCAATTTCATTATGATCCTTTGACGTAACCAGTGTATGCTCTGTAACTCCAACAGATGCCTCCCTCTACAAATTTGGTCTGCACCAAATAGGGAAGATCAGATAATATTCTGAATCCAGCAATGTGTATGCAACCAAAGAACAATTAAACCGAGCAGTAAAAAGCAGGTGACTGGAGAACATGGAACCAAGGCTTACAGTGTATCAAGAAATGTCCTTACACTTAAAAAATTATAATGCACTCCAAAATCCATTTGTTCGGGCAATCCATGTACAACAGAAGGCACTGTTATCCATATGAATCTATCAATTCTGCACAGCAAAAACCTGAGAAGTACAACGCAATTAGATGCAGCCTGGCCCCTTCCCAGTCATTCAGGTTCCTTGAGGACAAATGTTTCCTTTCAGTCCATCAAATTATAAAAACACCACAAGAATTTGTACATTACAGTAGCTGGTTAGAAAAAGCATTCTGGTGGGGGAAGCACACTGCTATTTTCCAGAAAACCTTCAGCAGCATTAAATTACTCTCCCCTATCACTCAGAAGTCACGATGATTTCAAGACAATGTAACGATGAGACCTTTCCCATTGGCCTTTGTAGCTGATCCTTCAGTTGCCACCAGGAGTACTTCCAGCAAAGTTAAATGCTGTGATCAGTCCTTTGTTGTCAAATGTGTAGCCACTTTGTTGTTCTATTGTTTTAGACTCTAGAATTCAAAGAAAGGAAAGGATAAGAAAAATAGTCCATGAAGAATGCTTTTGCCAGAGACAATACAGCACAGCTAAGAATGCAAAGTTGTGGAAAAAACTCTCAGTTGAATCGAAATTTCATTCCCTAAATGCAGTGACAGTAATAAATTACACTGAAATTTTCTCTCAATGTGTAAAAACACACAGCTCTACAACAGAGCTGAGAAATTAATCCTTTAAAGAATCAGTCTGTTACACTATTCTGCATGCTTTTTGATTAAATCTGAATTTATTTTCCATGATGAAAGCTTCCTAAACTTCTAAAACCCTGCACTGACTGTGAAGGCAACGTTAGCAGTTTAAAAGTTACAAAACTGTTAGACACATAATAATCTATAGTATTTTCTTCATCAAATATGCCTGGCTGACAGCTAGGTATTGCCTTAATTTGCTCTTCACTTCAAATGTCAGATTGTGCAAAACTAGTTCATAACCTCTTCAAACAGCAGCACACGTCAATAAGAAGGCAATTAATTAGAAGCAACAGTAATCTCTGAGTAACACACACTTCCAGGCAAGGAATAATATAAGCATAATATCCTGCTCACACTACTCAGGAAATGTTAATTAGCGCAGAGATTTACACTTTCTGTTGTTACAGATTAGATGCAGTTCCAACATCCCTGAAACAGATAAAATGGCCCCAGAGAAGTGACTTACCTGCAGCATTTCGCCGGTGTTCTGCTAATGTATAAATTTCCTGCAGCTGTTTCTTCTGATCCTCACTCAGCGGTGCTGTCAGCGAATGGTACCAGGCTGCGTCTCGGCTCTGCACCGCTGTCGGAACAGGCATGGATGAAAAACGATTATCAGGTTACACTGCAAGTTAATTTCAGAAGAACAAAATGAAACACACAGAATCCCTGGTTGGTTTTAAAACAGATTTTGCACTGCAAAACAGGTTCAGTATTCCTGTCAGTTTTCTTAGCACAGAATCCCAGCTATAATAGAGGCAATCTATTTTGGGGAACTTAATTACATCCTCTGCTTTCTGAAACAGAAACTTTGTGGCCATTATTCGTGAGGTGGATCTTCTAATTTAAAACTCATAGCAAAACTAAAAGCAACAGGATTAGTCAAACAGGAAAGGGAGAAAATAATTTCTCCATTATGATTTTAACATCTAGAAAGTGACAAAGATTTCTACATATAGGAGTCCCTCTAGTGACCGAGTCCCACTTATTTAGGCTGTGACTGAAAAGTTCTGAAAGAGACCATGAAGAGGATTAATCTCTGGCTGTATTTGCTACCATTTGTTTTTTGCAGTACTTGTAAGCCAAAAATTCTTAGGACTAACATTAGAAAGCAAGATCGCCTTTTCCAGTTTCAATAAGCTAAATTATTACTTGTAACAAAAAGGGTTTTTCCTGATGCTCATCAACATCTCCAGACTATTTCATCACATCATTCTGCCAATTAGCAAACACATACTTAAAAGTGCTTGTGTAAAAAACTGGTATTCATCAACACCATTTTCAAGGTCAAGAGGTGTGCTGAACCCTTCAAGAGCAGTTTCTTCCAATGCATCTTCATCCCAGTCGTCATCATCATCATCATCTTCGTCCTCTTCCTCTCCACCTCCACCATCACCTCCTCCTCCTCCTCCACCATGGTTGTCTTGCATCACCTGGCTCGCTTCATTTGCCTCCTCCTCATCACTTGGTATCTCTTCTGCAAAGGCATTGATGAATTTTGTTTAAAAAGTTTAAAAAGTTTAAGGAAACAATGACTTATGAACGAAGAACAATTAATAAGTCTAGGGCTTGGCTGGGAAGGGGACCCTCTGTTAACACCCTTCCCTCAAAATCTCAAAAGGACTGGAAAAATGAAGCCATTAAAATGCTTTCTACATTCAAGACCAGTTAAACTTTTGTTTCTGAACACACCTGGAGAATGTGAAACTGCCATCCTTTTTCTTCTTTCATTTATGCAGTCACCGTGCAATTAAAAGATCGAAAAATTCTGAGGAATTGTGTCTTTGACAAAGTGTTCCATCACTGTGCTTTTGAAATTATGAACACATAGAGACTTGCATAGACTCCACAAATTGATACAAAACAAAGAGAAAACGAGATGTAGGCCAAAAGTCTGCCTGGTAGTCTTCAGAATGCTCCTTTATTTGAATAAAGTTAAAATAGCTTCTTTCACTCAGCTTTACCTTTCATTCTGCTTATGAAACAACTATTATATCCTGAATTAAATGCAACTCCAATATGCAATTCTAACACTGCTGTTTGTTACAGAAAAGTATTTCTGATTTATAAACAAGATAAAAAAGATCCTTTCCAATTCCAAACCTTCAGCTCTTCCTGTGTTAACAGTTTAGAAAGAATGAAGATGACTATATCTGCCACAAGCTGGGACTGAATGACAGGTCAGAGATTTGAAAATTACTGTGCTGTTTCCACACTGTATTCCTATGCATTGAGAAGAATCCTTAATTCCATTACAGAACAATCAAGTGTGGAATGGGAGTGTATTACATAATCGTCTTACATCCAATCTAATTTTCAGACCTCAAACAATCTATCTCCTGTTCCAAGTCAAATACAGTCACAGAAATCTCCCTGCAACGCTGTGTAAAATTCACTCCCCACAATTCCCCCCACAGGGTATTCTTTGGTGTTTTTTCTCTTCTGGCAGACACAGCAGTAAGAGGTCTGTCTACTCCAGGAACCTCCGCTGTCTCAAACCCCACTTAGCAAATCACTTTCCATTTGGACAAAGACTTGCTAGGATTTCCTTCGAAGTTCAACCAAACAGGTCTTTCAAATAGTTGGGTACTAGGAACAGCTTCCTTTCAGGGATCAAGAATATAACCAGTGCAGTCCTGGTTATGTGAGAAGATGGAGCACATGCACAACCCAGAAGAGTAGATTTACAAGTTTTATTGTTACTCTTAAACCAATACTACCCTTTCACAAAGTGTTAGCTGTTATACACTGAAACATTTTGATCACATTTTGGAAGGAAAAATCAATTCCTAAGATGATCTTTCAAGCACCCAGTAAGACGAGCTATTTCCAGCAGACTAATAAGTCTTAAAAATGAACTGCAATTTCTTACCCCCTTTAAATTAAATCCAGACAAAATCCACAATGTGAAAAGGGGAGATTTTACCATTATCTTCTGCAACGTGTTTTTCATCTTTAGCATGATCCTCATGTTCTGTGAGTTCCCGTGAGGCGCAAACTTGTTTTAAGCCCAAGAAGAGGAGGAGGATTGAAGGGACAATCTGGGCAGCCACAGCATCCACTGCAGGCGGTCGGTTCTGCAATTCCATTAGGATGCTCAGTCCTATTATACACATCTTCCTGTCATGGAGTCTGAAACAACACACACTTGTTAGGACAAAAAGCAGATTCTTACTGCAAGGATATGTAGAGAGCTTTAAAGTCCTAGTGCTTGACAGGGCAGAAGACAATGTCACAGAGACTATGCTCAGAGCCTATGCTGGAAGATCCTAAACACATTATTTCATTTGTTCTGAATCTAAATTCCCCACCTCAAAAGTACTTGTCCAGTAACATTTACATACCTTTCAACAACTGGTCAAAATCCTGGAACAACTGTTTCTGATTACCAAATGCAAAGTTTGGAATGCTGAATAAATACTGTTTAATAGTTATGTAGAATATCTTGTCTGTAATAAAGCATTTGATACAGCTTATCATCATTAAATAGAATGGAAAATTAATTTGCCTTGGCTTCGATAGCAGTACTGTTGCAGGGACTGAAATTAGCAAAATACTATTAGTGAAGAGTAATGATAAGAAGGAATGCACTGAATTGCAGTGTGTATTTATGGAGCGCCACAGGGTTAGCTGCATTTAAACATGTTTATGAAGAGTCCATCAGAACGGCTGTATTACACATCCAATTGCTAACACTAACTTGAGACACATTGCTAACTCCAGTGAAAGCAGGGAAATAATTCCACTGTATCAAGAATAACTGGCAGTACTCTCAAACAGGGAACTTGCAAATGAGCAGACCTCCAGTAAAACAAAAACTGTAGATAATTGAAGGGGAAAAAAAATCACGAAGCTAGTAGCAAAAAGATTTTTATGTGACCACGACCAGAAAACTAGGTAAGAGCCTGTGCTCTTAAAAATAAGAATTGATTTTCACCTCCAGAAACAGAAGCTATTTGCAAACAAGACAGGGAGAATTCTCTAACTGCCTCTGCAGATACTCTTTGGTCCTCCTTTACTGAAAACACCAGTAGTATTCAACTCTCCTCTAACATTATGCTATTTTGCTATTAAGGGCACTTGAGAGGAGCTTGTTTTGTTTGAACTGTTCAATTTAATGATGACAGCTTCTATGCAAGTCTTCTGCAGGACAAGTAGTCACAGCAAGAAGTTTCAGCAAGACCTACAGAAACCAAGCAAACCTCTAGAACTGCCAGAAAATGTCCATCCTCCAGACTCTTGGTAGACACTTCCATTAGCGGATCAGTTTTATTTTGGAATGAAGAAGATACAAGTTGAGAGAGAAGAAACTAGTAAGACGTGCACCAAAGAATACAATAAAGCTTACAGGGGAACAGCCAGCTCAATCCACCACTTCAAAAACTGCTACAGAAATCCAGTTTCAAGGTGCTTACAATTTCATTAACAAAGATCCCAAATAACATGCTATTGAATTATAATATTCTTTAAGTAATAAAAGTGATCATGTATTACAGCTTTCTGAACTTTACATATGCTTAAACAAGGCTGGGGACCTGGAGGGATTTTATTACACCTCTCATTTTGTTAGTTCTGTTAGAACTTTGTGAAGTGATTCCATTCTCAGAGCAGTTGACAACAACAATAAAATATATATTACCATATGAAACATGATGATCACAGAAGACCTTCCAAGAAAAGCAAAGTCAACTAGCCTATCCAATGACATGTTTTGTCATGTTGAGTTTGGCTGCTCCATTACACGTGTTGAAAAATGTACCAAAATGCAAGTAGGCAGAGAGCGTCTTTCCATCACTGCTAACAGCAATGCCTTCTTTTCAGAAGGAATGGGGCACAAAAGAGGGCATATAAATCAACCAAGGAAACCGAGTCAGGGGAACAGGGTCTGCTTTCACAGAAAAAAAAAAAAAAAGAAAAAAAAAAGACCTAAACTCCTTACTCTTGTCAGTTTTTCTGTGTTGAAAACAAGCTCATCACTATTTGCTCCAAGTTACAGACGATGCTACCTACGAATGAAGCATTGCTTTGCTGGGAGAATTGTCTTCACTGCAAGTACAAGAGGAAAGAACTTTCTCTACCTCCTCACTCTGCCAGCACCTTCATTCAAGTTTGACCAAAGCTCTGTAATCTATGCACAACACTTCTATCCTGCATCTTGACACCGAAAAGCCATGAAAATTTCTTTAAGCCTCAAATGTATAATGAAGCAATTTCAGTGTACGTGCCAGAGTAGTTAACGACAATTCGCATTTATAATACATTTGAAAAAGCTACCATTACACAATGTCAACTGCAAAATGCAACACAGTAAAATGTAAGAAAATTCTAGTAAGTAGTGGCTTAGCTTCATACTCCATTATCTTTTCTTGACAGCAAACAAAAGTGCAAGAATCAAGCATTGCTGTTTAAAAGGGAGTCATCATTAGGATGCAGCGCAAATGGCCAAAAAGCACAGTATATTTGTCATGCTCATTTTTCAAGCTTCTAAACAGAGAAATTATAAGAATGAACATGTCTTCAGAATATGCATGTTATTAGAAACCCCAGCAGGACAGCAGAAATCCAGGCATCAAGCCATCTTTAGTAAACCTGAGCCAGAAGGAGACTTGTTTCTTCCACCTGCCAGCAGAGACAAATAGCAGGATAAGCATCTGCCTTGCCTGAAAGTTCAGCATTCTACTATGCCCCAGCTGTATCAAGTACCCACAGGCCAGAACAAGCAAACAGAATTCTATGTCATTTATGTATTTTTGTAATGGCAAAGAATGCTTTCAGGACCATTCCTTTGCTGTCAAAGGGTTCATTACTTCAGCACCCTTCTGTCTGTGTGAGGGACCCTGGATATGAATTTCCTCAGTGCTTTATACTTTCAGACCCATACTTGTCTGCTTAGCAGCACACATCAGTCCTCCCTAACAGTCACAGACTCTGCTTGCTCCCTCAATGGCATATCAAGCCTGTAGTGCTAAACACACAACACATGGCAGTGCAATGCATGGCTCCTAGGAAAGCCTATTTTTAACAAGCTGTGTGTGGTCTTCATAATTTACAGGACCTTTTCTTGCTAATACACTTCCTTCCAATACAGGAAAAAAAGATCTAAGCATCTTTTGTATTTTAAACAAAGCTGAAAGTATTTCAAAGGGAAATCACTAAGCCTTGCCTTTACTGGTTTACCATGCTCCTTTATGTGAGGATCAAGTTGCTTTCTATTACTTCAACCCAGTTCCTGGACAAATTGCAAATAATTTGCTATCTCCTCCTAGTTGCAAAGTTGGAACTAACCCTGTTTTCCTATATAAGACTGGGATTTTATATACAACTCTGAGAAAACTAGGATTTCTAACTATTTAAACTCCTCTTAAGCAAATCCCCCTATGCAGCTTCTAACACAATAAAATCACTTACTGAGGGGGTTTTTAAGCAAGTTCGTTTTTCCTCTCAGCCTAGTTTCCACAGAATAATTTTTTAGTATGAGAGTAAGCATAAGTCATGCAGAAATCTCACCCAAATTTCAGCTGTCAAGGAAAAGGTGGAAAGCAGTAAGGAACAAATGTTTCTACAAATGGCTTTTCAGTTTGAAGTTATTGTAGAGAACATTTAGAAATAATAAATACAATATACTGTGGTACACAGGCATTATGGGCACACATCCACAGATACGTAATATCCACAATGACATACCGGATTTTTACGAGGAGTTCTGAGCTCTCCTTACCTGGATCATTTTTAATATTACAAATTTCTAGTTAGTTTTAAATAGTTTTCGTTTTTTTAATAACATGGAAAAAACCAGTTACTTATCTTACCATAACTGCTTTTCCCCTTACAAGATGTCTTATTCCCATGGATTCCACCTCATGTGTTCACAAGTGCTGCTCAAGAAATACCGCATTCTTTTGGCAAACACCATTGGCAGCAGCCTGAGCGCATGCAGGCATGCACATCCCCACCGCTGGCAGAGCAAGATCTATCAGTATTAAGACTTGTGAGATTTACATGGACAAAGCATCCTGAAGAGCCACTGTTACTGGTAGGTCACAGGTTTCCTGCAGGGCTGACAAAGAACTGGCAGTACCTGGCCCTTCATACCTGGAGGTGGATCTACTTTGATCTCCAATTTCTCTAGGATCTGTGAGTCTTCCAACTGATTTGAATTTAAGCCTAGAACTGCCTCTTGCTGGAAAGCAATCTAACTGTAAACCAAAGCAGCAGTGAATGATGGCTGGTGAGAAAAAGGACTGTACAAATCAGGCGTCCCACTGTTGTCTTCACTGATGAAGACATGAAGTCTGCAGGGGTGGACCCAAGAGTGAGTTTCAATCAAGCCAGAATTTGTTTGCATTTCTGTCTTCCCCTGTTCAATTAGGCCTCTGGATATCGGGCTGCTCTTCAGATGATGGCCTTTACTACCCTTACTAAAATAAATGGTCTTCCAGAAGCAGTGCTGTCCTGAGGGAAAGGGAGGAAGAAGTTCCTTCCATCGCATCGCAGTGCCCAACAAGCAATACTATAGCAAAAGCCTTACACCTGGAAGTCACGTACTGAGGAGACAGCACTGAAGAAAGAGTGACTTTTAGATTTAAGCAATATTACAGATATTTATTGCACTGCTGGTAGCAGCAGATCAAAGAGATACATCTTAATCTGCTGCTGCCATTCAAGTGCAGAGTCTGATCAGAATCTAGCATCATGATCTCAGTGTTTCATTTTCATAGGTGTTGTCAACTTTTGTTTCAGCTCTGAAAGATAATTTAGTTGCACAGTAGTTGGAGTAGTTAATGCTTTTTGAAAAGCAACACAAAAGAACTGAAAGCTAAGCTGTAGCTCACAGGAGTACTTCAGCTTGGAGCCTACTCAGATCTGCAGTCCTCTGAATCTGTATCCTACTAGTTTCTCTCTGAATGCTCCAGGATGAACGGTTTAAGGCTATACATCTCTTTCATTTTTGATTTCTTTTAAAAAAAGGAATGACAAGTTTACCTTCTGTGAGGAATATCTTCCTTCCTACTGTCTCTGTATGCATTCAGCATTTGATATGCAGTAGAAAAAAAGTGACAGCACAAAGAGCTGAATCTCAAGAATTTTGCTTCAGTCACAAAAAAAAAATGGTACATGGAAATCTTGCTCTTTTCTAAATTAGGTAGATATAAAAATAATCTAATAATTAACAATAGTATTACCATAAGGTGTGGGAGAGGCAGGCTTAAAAGTGCCATTTTTCAGCCACTGGCACTCCAAAGAAACGAAGTACATTGGGTCCTTTATGCCTTATTTGTCATCGACTCAAGTAACCCCTCTAATTGATAACACATGTATTTATGTTAAGATACAGGATGTACGTAGACATTTAATGTGTGTATCATGTAGAAGTGGTCAGAATGCTCGTGATAATATGAACTGTTCACAGACCTAAAATAAGATAGTCTATGCTGCAACTCTACCAACTACTACACTTTCATTCTCATCCCACTAAAATGTGTACTTATGACACAGGAGGGAGGAAAATAATTTTTACTGTGTACATTTGGTATGTGCTTTAAAAATAATACAAAGGACATGCTGAGAGCAAAATCCACGTATATCAGTTGGTCACTGATTGACTGGGAGTCACTATTTTATGACAGTTACAAAAAAGGTACTGCAGTGCTATAATGCACCACACAGTTCTAAATTCGTTCCAAGTTCAGTTCTAAACACTGAGGCAATAATGTAGCTATATCAAGATGGCATATAATTCTGTTCAGGGAAGATTAACTGAAGAACCGGTACGGAGGAAAGCTACTTGGATGACCAGGGAATGGAGAAACCACCTCGTAAGAAGGCCCCTAGAGACTTGTTGGAAATTGGAAAGACAAGACTGTACCAATAAAAAACAGGTAGGAAAAGAACGACAACCTAAAATAAGGTATGCATCTATGTGTCAGGAGCTTCCTGTCTTGGTCTGTGCTCATTCGTGGCATGACTCTGACCATACTGATGCTTCACTTAGTCTGCTGGCATACATTATGCACAGAAAAGACACATTCTAAGCCTGCCCGTACACCTGCAGTCAGATGTCAGCCTGCAATGACAGAACGTAACTCACAGCAGTAAGGTAAGAGGTAGCTGTTTACTGTATCTGACTGTCTGCTTGGTCCTTAAGTAGATTTGAATCTCACAGTCAGACACCACATCTCAGCTGAGAGGCAAGCACTAACTGTCAAGCACTGGACTTGACATCCACCCAGCATCAAGTGCATGCTTAGCCACGTGATGACAGGCTTTGTCCACCTTCATTTACTTCACCAATGTTCAGCTCCTGCCCAAGTGCACACTAGTGAGTGTACACATGTTCAAGAGAGGTCCAGAATGAAGTTTAAGTTCAGGAGTATGCTGAACAGTCAGTACGTCAGTGGCATAATGATAAATATGCAAGTTGATCATCAACAACTCGCAGGCATTAAAATCAGCGTGTTGGATTCATTGGACGGAATAATTTTTTTAAAAACTTTAAATGGAGCAGTTAAAAATACTTCATAAAATATGTAACAGAAAATACGCATACGGTATTTCAGAAAAAAGGTTAACATCTCGCTGAAATCCTGCTGGTCAGCTCTGAATACTACCCTCAACGCATGCTGGAGAAGCAGATAGTTTGTGATTAAGGAACTTAAAATTAACCTAAAATATGACCTGTAATGTACCCTTGCATCCTCACAGCATAGAAAATTCAGCACACAGCTGAACAGACCTGAAAAAGTTACACGATCACCTTTACTGGCATCACAGCTATTAGATTTGGTGTGGATTTCTGTTATATAGACTCATCAAGGAACGAGAACTCTTCCACCAACATGGCTAGGGACACAAACAGAAGTGAACAAAAAAAGATCAACACCATAGACCTCTGAAAGAAAAACCACAATACTTGCCCAAGAAAACAGTCTGTGTCATTCATCCATTGGTTTATGAACTGTGCAGTGATAGGTTCCGGATTGTGTGGAAATCTGATGTTCTCTAAGGTGTGCAGAAGTAGGTCAGGATTGTAGTAGAGTGCAGCTATGGCAACCTGAAGACACATGGTACGAAGCTCGCTTGTTTTAACTCCTCTAGTTAACCGCTCCAGAACAGCCTCCACAAAAAGTGGAATACACTGAGCATATAAATATAAAGGAGAAGAAAAGAGAAAAAAATCCCCAACAAACATGCGTTATGTATGTTGCCAGATTATACAAAAGTTTACAATAATTTTATCAGAATTGAGTTAATCAGAGTTAACTTCAGTTAAGTCCAGGTATAACCTAGGAACATATTCTATTAACTTCCTAGTATAAAAGCATTTTAAGCCTCTGATCACATGATTATAAATCTCCAAAACAGCTATTCTCTGAGCTAAAAATTGCCAATGTTATTCTCAGCACAGAGGAGAATATTTGGGGCCGTTTGGCGGAATTCATTCTAGCACGTATAAAAGGTTTAGAAAAGAAGTCAAAGATATTCTGATCTTTAAATAAATCAACAATTTCAAAACTAACAGGCATTAAAAATGAAACTACCTAAATCAGCAAGACAAAGAAGTTTTTTCCTAATAAACATAAAGTAGTGTTAAATTTCTTATAGAAGTTTGAAATAGGTGTGTTTATTCAGATAAAAGCAAGTATGCACAATTTCTACACAATGAAATAAACATTTACATCTATTTCAATGTACAGGTTTATTCTTTATAACAATTTGGGAAGCATTATGAATGTTTTAGTTTATGAGTTGCATAAAATAAAAAAATCATTTCAATTCACAGAGTTGTGGAGCTCAGCTAAGCCTTCCAACACATACTTATTTCAATGCAAATTCATACAATTCACTGTAATCCCTTCCAGGTTTCCTTTAAAAATAAAATCTTTCAGGGAACGTTTTTATCTTCAATGACTTCAGATTTACATTAGTAAAGTTATATTGGTTTCAGTGAAATTAACTGAAAACTTATCACTGAAGTCCACAGATTGCACTGTGGCAACACATATTAAAATAATTTAGGTTGGAACATTATGTAAAGAATGAGACCAGAATTTAGCCCTTAATAGGAAAATGACTACTAGCTAAAAGTGTCTTCTAAGAAACTCTTAAAAATTATGAATATGTTTTTCCCAGCAATCACAATCCACCCATGCTAAAAATTCTTCATTCCCAAATGCACTGAGTAACTCAAAATATTAAAAAGAGTCTAGTCCATATTGCTTGGAGAAACAGCTTCAATAATTGGGTATGTATAGTTAATCTCTCAGCCACAATAGTTTAACAATGTGGTTTGCATCAAAAGGGAAATCCTATTAGGAGAAGGCAAAAACAGACAATCCTGCACATCATACTATATACTTATCATCTACATTCATTTTCCAGTCATGCCCACTAATATCTAATCACCAAAAAAAAGAAAAACCCCAAACTTACAAACTCTCCTGAGCTCATTTACTTCTTTCTGTCTCCATTCCTACACTTTACATTACCCTCAAACTCTCGAATTCCAACTGCTTTCCTCAGGAATCAGACACATATTACTGGAAACCAGTAAAAGAGAAAACCTGTTCAATATATATCACCTGGTCAATACCCCGTCCTTTGCATTGAAGAACAATTACTTCTAGGAGTTTGGCTGCATGGCACTCTGCATCTTCTCCTGCATCTCCTGTTAATACCTACCAACCAGAAAGACAATTTAGTTTGTCAGTGTTAACCACTGACAACTTTGAAAGCAAGTGTTCCTGTACCTGCATACATCAGAAAACCTCTACATAGCATATACACGTCTATTCATGCTTTATTTTGTGAGGAATTAAGACACATAACAAAATCATCTCTACAGGGCATAAACAAAGAAAAGTGGCTAAAGATTAATTTAAAATTTTAGAAGAAATTTCTATAGTTCTTTATGAATGTTAGTATTCTTTACATGTCATCACTTTCTCTTTTTTTAAAGGAAATGTTACTTACAAGAATCATTGCCGTTTTCCACATTCTGTTTCCATTTTTTTTACTTCAATTCTAATAAATATTGGCAGATTAACAGCCTGGCAAAGTGAAATCCTACCTTTAGGCCAGTGTCTGATTAAAAACAAGATGTATGCAATCACTCTATGTACATGCACATATGTTTGAAACTGACTGCTTCTTCTCAGTACATTTCAACTCTATGGTCAGTGCCAATCAAACCTGACAAAGCAGCAGAATTCTCAATTTCTGTAAGTTTCTTAAAAATAAGCAGGTAGCTAGATGCCTAACACTCTAAAATGGCCAAAATTAGAGAAAGGCTGGAGCAGGATCTCATACTTTGTTACACATGAGAGAATCAGCGTAAAAGAGAAACATTACACATGTAGAAAGAACTTCAAATGAATTCACACCTTAGCTGACAACTAGAGAATCCAATCACAAGATAAGCGACCCAAGGAAATCAGGCTTCATTAATTCCTCTACTTACCAAAAAAGCTGTTCATAGAAGAAAGTCAAGATGAACAGCAACTTTCTCCCACACAGATTTGTGCATGTAATTTTTTAAAAAGCATGTCACTTAAAAAGTGTGAAGGTGCTATCTGTACTCGGAACTGAGCAGAGACTAAATTTCATTTCGTTCTGAAATGACTGGCCAGCACCTGGGACATTCAGGTCATTCCACTTAATCTGACTGTTAAGTACCAGTGATAAACGCAACAGTACAAATCAGAAGCCTTACCTTTTTACACATAGCATAAATGATTTCTAAGTGTTTTGGGTTAGACAGTAAAGTATCAGTGTCAATGGTCACATAATTATGCAAGAGAGGCATCATATCTGTGGAACAGGGAGAGCAAAAGAGAAAAAATTTACAACTAATACATGCAAGTACTAACCAGTGAGGCTGTAGTTCTGTAATTAATTCATTAGCTCAGATTCTTGGATATGGTTGCAAATTCAAACTCTGCAAAAGTCTGTTCTAGCAGAATTCTTCATAAAGTGCACCATGCAGAGTGCATTCTCAGAAGAGGAAATAGAATAGGATCACATTTTAATTAATTTGTGGTTTCACATTAACTTCGCGTATTTCAACTTTCTTTGAGTTCAGGACCTCCTACAACAACTGATCACACTGACAGATTTGAACATGCTTCTAGTTAAATATGCTCCTGTCATACTCCTACGCTAAACAGACGGTCAGGGTATGACTCAAATACATGATCAATTCAAAGCAAGACACTAAATGGAAGCGACCCTTATTAAGGTCATCTTCAGAGATTAATTCCCAAACAGTGGAAACATGAATAGAAGTGATCATACCTGCAAAGTACTCAAAGCAATCCTGCTGGAAAACCTCATATAGAACACCTAAAAGCTGCCACATTTGAGGTGAAATCATCTGGCACGTCAAGCTGTAGGCCAAGGAGAGAATTTCTTCATAAAACTCTGGAAAGGAAAAACAATTTGAAGGGAGGTGCTTTAAAAAAATAGCTTGCAAATACCTTGAAATCTGAAACCAACCCCCAAGTTATATAACAACTAAAGGACAGTAATTAGTAACGAAATCAGTATGTAGAAAAATAATACAAATTGGAAAAGACTCTTTTGAATGGGCCATATGTTGGCCTATATTTACAAAACTATGCATAGTTTTCCATTATAATGGAACACACCCGAAAAATGTATTACCAGCACATCAAAGGCATTGCTTTGAAACAATTTACTGAAAAATATTTTTATTTTCTCAACCTCTGTTTTTTCTTAAAGACCTTATTACAAAACTGTAGCTATTTAGTGCAGGGTACTGATAAAGCAGTAATTTAATTGCAGACCGTGTCCATAAAATACCAATATAATTGTAGACATTGTCCTTTAACACAGCTAGCTAGAACTATAATCAGAACTGCATCTTCTGCATTTGCGTCTGACCTCCAAACCACGGGAACCAGCCTGACTAATGCACAAGAGGGCATCAGGAGAAACAAATCATAAATTAAAATTAGCACCTTTTTTTCTTTAAAATAGCACACACACAAAAAGACAAAGTTCTCTTCAGAAACATAGTATTGTTTGCAATAATTAATTTAAGAACTTTTAATGTAAAAACATGTGTTTCTACAAATTATCTCTAAAACATACCTATAACATGTTTCTGCAAAACAAGGCCAATGATCTGTAGACAAATACTCTCGAGCTGTTGAGTTATCTGAAATGAAAACATAAAGCAGTTTATTTAAAAACTCAGAAATACAGTAATTTAATCAACGTATTTGACTAATTCAGTTTGAGAAGTTCTTCAAAGCAAAAATCACTTTTTAAATGCTGCATTAACAGTCACAATATTATGAAATAAGGTCTTACTGATATAAGTACTGCACTTTTCAATACACGGTATTGCTTTAAGACATGTCACTTAAAGCATTTTTCTTAATTTAAAAAAAAAATACCTCATTTTATGGTTATTCCACAGATCCTATCAATAACTCTATCTCTTGCCCTGTCTGGATATAAAGTAACATTGTATTCAAACCAAAATCTTTGAAGTAGAAGAGTTAAAAGGAAGAAAGGAAGAGATGCTTTTCCTTAAGATGTCTACAGAGAGCTTCCCAGAGCAGACTCAGCAAGAAGAATACATGCCGAAACTGGGAGCATACAACTGTACTGAAGTCAGGATTCAGCCTTGCCACGTTGGACAGAAGGACTACATTTATGAATTAAATTACAAGGAGATCTATATAGCCACATTTTAAGTCTAAAACCAGCAAATACAGAAATTTCATGTTATTACCACAGGTCTTTCATTACAGAAATAATCTCACAGGACGTCAGGCTTCTGAGCTTTTTCTAGCAAAGGGATTAAATACGGGACCAAGATTCATCCACTTACCTTCAGACACTTGACTCAAAAGTTATGATCCCCTAAACTCCCTCCATACTTAATGGTGAAAGGGAAGGAATTTCTAAGGAGTTTTCAGCCTCATATATCACTTCTGTATCATTTATACCACCTCTAAAATGATCTAAGATTCTGAGATGAAGAGCACTCCACACAGTATTTTAGTTTGTGCTTCACACAACAGAAAAAAGCTGCTAAATTTACACCAAAAAAAACCCAATCCCAAAGGATAGGCTAAAACCTGAAGATCCACTTCGAACTACCATTACTGGTGCTCAGCTGAACTACCAGATTTCACTTTAGCTTCAAAAGCTGCAAGGGGTTCTTGTAAAGGAATGAATGATGTTTTGAAATCCAAAGGAACACAATGGTCTTACAAGAAAATAATTAGTATTTTAATTAATGTATTTTTTAAATTATAAGCTTCACAAAATGATTTCACACTTGCAATGAAACATTCTCATTGTAAAACAAAGAGGCAAAACAATCTAGAACAAAACACTTTTATGGCAACTGAGCTTAAAGTTACTGACTGACTTTGCCTCTCTGGTCAGTCACTGAACTCCTTCCTACTTCAGTCAGCCCAAGTGGTATGGGCAGAAAGAATCTCTTCCTTGCACGTGAAATGTAGACTTAAATTGCATCACAACCGGGAGACCAATTCCTAGGACTTCTATCCAAGAAATTGCTGGGTAAACATCAAAATATGAGTCACCACTGTAAAAAATGAGCCTTACGCAAATTATTTCTCCCTAAAAACTATTGTAACAGTCTGTAATACCGTTATCCAATGAAATGTTCACCAGAATAAGGGCTAAGGATTTTACCCTCAGACTATAAATTCCCCTTGAAGTTGAGAGGTAAACAATTAAGAAATCACAAAAGTGAACTGGGCTTTAAATTCAGATTTGTCAGAGATCACTTGCTTCTGCTATTCACCATTCTGCTATAGTAAATGCACATTCATGTCAACTCAAGTGATGCAACATACATAGAAGTGCTTGTTGTCATGAACGAAAGGCACGAGTGAACAGCAGAGGAAAAGAGGTATAAAAGAAAATCTCACCTCCTTGTGATCTTCCACAACTGTCAGGATAGTGTCAATTGTGTGCAAGATGCCCATGGCCATAACTGTTTTGTCCTCTACTTCCTCATATTCCTCACTCTGGAGTACTTTACCAAATATTTCAGCCTATGAAAAAAACACAACCAACTTGACATTCAAGAGCAAACTCACATTTCTAATTTGTCATGGAAAACCAAGATAGCTAATGCAACAGCAGCAATGCCTTATCTGTAAGAGCTGTCAGCATTGACAAATATGCTCCTTACCTTTGAAAGGGGACTATAGAAAATTAAAAACACCTCTTTTTTTGAGAACTCTGGCGATGTTAAGTAATTTGAAATGTGAGATAGTTAGAACTTAGCTCATTAAAGCCAGTGACTAAATTCAGTATCTTTGAAAAATTCACGTTTTAAAGATGTTTCATACAAAACCAAAAAGTATTGCAAATATTATAGGTGGACCTTCATAAAGATTACTTTAAACAGTGTGCACTTCAAACAAAGTTCATTAAATGTTTACCAAACTAGACATGTGCTTCTGACTGGACTGTTATTTTACTATTGTCTCTTACCAGGTGTTGAGTCATGTCAATGGCGATAGTAGCTACTTCCTGACTGTACTCACAGATCATCTTCTGGATTACATTAGTAAGATCATCATTTTCCGTCTCTCTAACAATGTGCAAGAGCTCTTGCATAACTGGCCTTACATAAGGCTTCACATATTCCTTGGCTAAAATAAAACAATTGAAACTAGGTGAAATCAACTATCCATAAACACAAATATACAGTATCTCAAAACTACTGAGTAACTGAGTACTCTTGATCAAAGTAATTTTTTAAAGTTTAATTCACTTAAAAAAAAAAAAAAAGGCCAAAAAACCTACCCAAGGCACTTTTACAGCCTATAACTAGCAGACTAACAAAGTAAATAAATTGTACATTTACCACATTCAGTGCTGAAACATCATCTACAACAAAGATCCACTGTTTTGGGGGAATACATGCCCTCATACACAGGCAGCATTTGTTCTTAAAAATACATGCTATTTCACTTCACTAAAGAAAAACAAAGGCAGGTGCTATTCGCTTCATGAAAGCAATATGTTGATTCTAACTTCTTTTGTGCAGAGAACTGCTGTAAAAACTTCAAATCAGAATTCTAGGATGCATACAGTAACTAATGAGCAAGTGAAACTGTCTAAACATGATGAAATGTTCTGAAATCTATGTCTTTAAACAGTAGAAATGTTTACATAAATCTTCACCAACCTCCTAATCTCTAAGAAAAAATTAAAAATAATCAGTGTATACAACTGATGAATCACTGTAGCATACCTTGCTCTTGGTTGCTTATTAATGTCTGAAGAGCTATGGCTGCTTCTACTTTGACAGGCATTTCCTTATCATCAATCAGGCTCTTCTTTGCCAACTCTACTGCATTCCTCAAGTTTAGCTCGTTGTGAAATTTCAAAGCACTGAATGAATGAAGTACCCAACAAGACTGCATGACAAAAAGAAAAGCAAGTTAGGGACCACTGCAATTTTTAGCATTTTTTAACTGATTCAAAACCAATGCTAACTATCTCTCTGTTCGCTTGTACTGTTGTGGGTATTTTTTCTTAATTACGGTGTATTCATACAGTAAAAGTAACCCAGTTTTTGCACTCAAGCAATTCTTAATTTCCTTTCCCAAATTCCAATAAATCCCATAGGTACATAATTGGCATTCACAGTTTTGGTCCTTCTGGGAGAAAAAAAAATTAAGAACAGAAATTAAAGAAAATTAACTTTGTTTGTGACTGATATGGACACTAGGGGGTTTTCATAAAGCAACACTCCAACTGACATTACCTACTCTGTTGAAATCCTACCTGTTCTTCACAGCCATCCAACCACTCTAGTTATTGAGATCTGCTAACAAAAAATGGTCACAAGAAGGGCACAACCACTGCAATTATGCAGACTGATTGAAGATGTAAACATTAACATGACACAGAATACCATCAATTCCTTTTGACAGATCATTTTTTAAATCAAAATGCTGAAAAACTACTGCACAAGGTTGTTATTTGAAATTTTACTATGTATTTGCTTTATTTCTTTAATTCACATTCAGAATGAAGTTGAACTGCAAGGGTAAGGATCATGGCAAATACTGAAACTGAAGAACTGGTAAACTTACTCTAGCTCTGAGATACCCCAGGTTAGACATGAACAATGGAAATACATGATTCTGTAACATCAGCTCCATTTGATCCTTGAAGACACTCTTCTGTTGGTGTAAATAAAAATTAATTTTGGAGACCATTCTTTTTTTCACATACTTCACTCTAGTCAGTAACCATTTCAGCTATCAACCATGGGAAATACAATGATTTGTCTATGTAACATAAAGGTGTTCTCTCACAAAGACATCTAGATCTCGTAGCTTGAACTGAACAACCCTCATAAGCATAGCAAGTTCATAGCCAGATTAAGTGAAAGAACTGTACATAGAATATTCAACTCCACATTACTCATTACAATACTGTAAACTGGAATTTTCCATTTTCTTTAAGGCAATTGATTCCAGCTTATTTTTCTTAAAAATTAATTAGGATCTATTACCTCCATTCTTCCTACAAAGGAGTACATACATGCCTGAAGATAAATATAAGCTTAGTATGGAACATATATGAGTTTCAAATGACCTACTGTTACTATAAGCATCAAAAGTAACAACAGTAACTTCAATTTTTTGTGTGTTTCTTAATAGACTAAGCTAATTCCTTTGTGATAGAAATCTCCTTGGCTGGAGAAGGATATTTGATGAAAATTATCCTTAATTATTACAACCTTGGCCAACCCCAAGATATTCACAGGAAGCCAGGACCATCAGCATAGAGACTTGGGACCGTCCGGGCACTTACAGCCCCAGGATACTAGAAAAGGTATATGCTGTTACCATCTAAAGGAATGATTCAGTGGCTGAGATAGGAAGAGGGTGAAAGGGGACGCTCAATACAAAATATAACTTAGGTGATCACACTACTACTTCACCAATGCATACATAATTTTTTCCCACACTGATTTCCCCTGCCCTCAGAAAGGCAAATGAAGAACTGAGCAGAGAAAAACCACAAAGGGAAAAGAATTTTCCCTTGTGCACACAGGTCAAAGTTTTGCAGGCATTAAACTGGAGCCACTATGGAAAGCCAGGTGGTTAAGGCAGGATCGCTGTGTCTACGAGCTCCTTGCAATCTATTATCTCAGTCAGCTCACCAGCCAGAAAGCACAAATCAAGTATTTTACACAGAAACAGTTAATGGAATTTTTCATTCTGCCAAATCCCAAACACAAAATATTCAGAGTTGAGAGGAGTCTGCAGTGTTCAGCGATTATTACTTTTTTTACAATGTATATTATAACCTCATGTTTCAAGACTGAAAATTTCAAATAAGAGTGGTATGCTGGAATAAATCCTTTTTATTTCCTCAGGTTTAGAAACCCCCAAGTCAAGATGAAAGGCTCCTCACAACACAATGTTCTCTTTCACTGTTATACTCCGGCATGAAGGAGGGCATTTACAATCCAACGTAATCTACAAAATTTCCACAAAAGTTACTGATGTTTCAGGATTTCAGATCAGATCACAGATTGGTACATTGGTAAAAAATAGATGGTAGATGTTTTTAAGATGTTGCTTGTAACATGAAGACATATCCTGCACAGAAAACTCATACATAAAATAAAATAAACTACTTCTAAAAGGAAGCCTCCAGCACAACGGTGCTATTCTCAGGCTAAAAGTGGTAACTTTTTGGCAATAACTTTTGACATGGAGGGGGCATACTTTAGACTCCATCGTCTACAGAAGCGTAAAGGAAACCATAATTTATATTACATTAGACAGCAACAGTGTGGATTAAACGTGTACTCAAATTCCAGAAAAATAATCAAAATTCTGAGGTACTGTCCATAAGAAAAATGGAGGAAGAATAGAAACTCTATGCTCTTTCCAGTTATTTTCAAAACTCCCAACTGGCTGATGAAATAAGACTTAAAGCCACACATTGTAGGGTAAGAAAGCTGGAAAGCTAGACAACACATTCCTGCAACATGTTAAGTAAACATTTTTCTGGAACCAGAAGCAGCCCACAATAGCACAGGCTGTTTGAGGAGTTTGCTGAAGAATCATAAGCAATGTTATTGATGGAATGCATGTTTGCTTTTTTAACACCCTTCCATTTCACAAGGAAAGCAGGAGAGGACCAGGGGACTGTTCTGTAGCAAACAAACGGAGCTTTGGAGCAACCTGAGAAGACAAATCTGCATAGAAAATGGGAATATAAAACCCAGGAAAGAATGTTAATATTTTTAAGAAACAGATTCTTATTGCACAGTACAATCTCTCTACAGACTTCATAAATATGGCCAAAGGCTAGCCATACTTTATAAGCTACAACTTTATCAGAAATGGCAGTTGATAATAAGAACTACTAACCTTTTTCACTTCTTTACCCACTTACCTTCAGTAAAATATCTGCTAGGGATCCTATAACGTGCAAAGCTCCATCTTTTTTCCTTGGATCAATGTTTGGCTCTGTCAGAATCTGGTAGCAATAAGCCATCATTTTTGGTAATACCTACAGAAGACAGAAAACACACAATCTCCTTTTGTCAAATTATTTTAATAGCATTGTTAAAAAAATTCATATAATGTTTTTAACTTAAAGTAGAAATTTTTTCTTGGCCAAAGCAACTGTGAGGTACTACATGTAACATCTTTCCATAGTTAAAACTGAGAAGATTTCTTTTTAAACTTTTCAGCCAAACTTGTCAAACAATCTCCTTGAAATCTCACATTAGTAATAGTAAGTAAGATATTTTTATTGTTGTCTTGAGGCAAATCAAAAAAGGTAATGAAAAGGCAAGAGGCTCAAACAGTACCTCACCATTTTTTTCCCTTAACTTCTCTTCTGTTTTGTGTCACACATATATAAATACGTACATGTGTGTATATGTACGTATGAACAAAATACATATTCAAGAACACCTTGGACAAAACCCTCATAAACTTATTTTAATCTATTGATTTTGGCAGTAACTTCTACAGTTGACTAGACTTAGAAAGGTTTCTTCACAAAACCAATTGTTTATTGTCATTTCCACACCCACTATGTGCTTTTCAGATATTATGACATTTTGACAATCTCAGTACAAATTATGAAAATTAGAAGGTCAGTGGGCAAGGACGTTTTTGACAATAAAGCAGTGGAAAGGTCATAGGCTATTCCATCTGACTATGCTCTTCTCTGAAGATCCATCTGGAAACAGAGTTCCATGTTTACTGGATGTTAAAATGGTACCCAGAAAAAAGTTGGCAGTTTTAGCAAACTGTTGTGTGCTTTCCAGGGCTCGGCTGGATACTCCTGCACAGATCACTAAGTACAGAAAGATCTACAGCAAAGCTATGCCCTCATTTAAAAAGTAACTATGAAATTGGTTTTGTTCTTGTTAATTTCATTGCTGTCAACAGGATTTTAAATAGTATCAGTGAAAATTAATAAAGATCAGGTTCTCTTTTCCTCCTGCTAATTTGGGAAGCTCAGAACAGCCATGACAGAGGCTGTTTGTAAACTCTGGAAAATACCAGTACGTCTATTCCAACTCAGTTCATATCTGGCAGGATAATTGTAAAGCTGCAAGAGGAATCCACTTATTTATTTATTTATACATACACACATATTTTAATTCTCCCATAATTAATAGCACTCAGCCAGAAAAGCATTTGACTATGTATTAGCAAGTAGATTTTTCAAGACTAGCTTCCCATAGCATCTTCAAATTTGAGGGAAAATGACATTGTTAAGAAAACTTCACATAATTAAAAAACACTAGTTCCATACCTCTTTTCTCTTCTTTGCAGCAGTATAAAGGAGATTCTGTGCTGCTGTTGTAGTGGATGCATAATCCTCAAATACATCTAACAAATTGGGGGGAAAAAAAAAGGTAAAAAAGATACTCCTTTTCTGAATGGCATACCAATAAAGTTTTTATAAACCATTTTGTTTGTGGTATATCACAAAATCAGAGTGAATATTTAACTTCAAAACTATTGACACAGTGGTCTTCACTTCATGGTTAAAGAGTAAGACCCAAGCTTATGTCACATAGCTTATGAAAACATTTACTTCTTTCCTTCCAAATCTGCTGACGGCTCATCATTGCCTTTATTAGGAACGCATTATTTATTCATTAATTCTTTTGAAAACAGGTATTTAAGGGATGAAAAATCCTGGCTTTTTTTTTAATTAAAACCACTATAGGAAGAACAACAATACATTCCAGCACCATCTGTGTACCATATGTACACATTTTTGGCTTGATATTATTAAAACCTCATGGGAAACTTTTTGTATGTAAAAAGTACTTGGATCTGGGGTAGTTTTAAATCTGCTGAAAGTTGAAGCTTTTTTAGCTTCATTCATTACAAGTAAACCTCCTTTAATCACATTGAAAATACAATTTATATCTTGAAAAAAAAAATCTGTTCTGCCAAACATGTTCTAATCCAAATGTCCCTACACAAATCAAATAAAAAGATCTAAAAACATAATGTTAAAATGTGGTTAAAGTTACACACTAACTTTTCCTGAGAACTTGAAGATAAATAATGATTAAGAAATACTACCAGACTACTGGAATTCTTGTTCCAAACCAAAATGTGCCTCACTAAACTTCAAATTAATGTACTTTTATGCTTGAAGGGTTTTTTACCTTCCACAATACAATTTAGATCTGTATTTAACTGTTTCAACTATATATAAAATAGGATTCACTATTTACACAGAAAGAACCAAAAATCAGCAATGTGTTTGTGCCCCAGTGACCAACACTGTATCATGATTAATTTTTTTGCATAACAACTCTCCAAGATTTTTCTGTGAAAATTTAAATTCTGTTTTCTCATATGTGAATCCCAAATAAACTAACTGGAAGTTTACCAAATGCTACATATCTCCGTAGTGCCTGGCTTACAGGAGTTTTCTGCTAAAACTGCTGTATTTTAAAAGCATCCTTCTCTTTTTCAGTGACATGACTCTTTTAGTAACAGTAATTATTCATAATATGGTTCTATGTGATATTCCAAAGATTTTTGCACTACATCTTTGAAAGAATACATATATCTAATTGTCTTACAATTCAATAATAATAATTGGTAACAAAATGCTGAAGACTAACAATTTTCAATAGGGAAAGAGCAAGTCAGGCCTCTTCTGGTCAAAGCGAGAGCTGCAAGAACTTGCAGGCAGCTGGCACACTGCAGTTCTGGATTCTGAAACTGGCATTAAAAAGTGAGCATGCCAATCTATTTGGGCTGCACTGTGCACATGTGAAATAGGAAAAAAAGTTAAGATAATCATTTAGTTTAAAGCTACCAGCCAAGTGGCCAAAACTCACTTGATCTGCCGCCTTCTTTTAACTACAGATTGGTGAGATTTAAGAACCAAATTTTCTTCTTCCTATTGTTCAGGACACTGGTGAAGACAGAGACATTACAGTGGCCATGCTGTGAATTGGGACTATAGTGTACAGTTACAATGAAAGCAAAAAAATAAACGTTAAACACAAACATTTACCGAATTTCATTCGGATATATTCATATGGATCCTCTTGCCAGAGCTCTTCATCCTCATCTTTGTAGCACATTAGAGAGAATATCACTTCTTCTGTTATAGTCTAATATTAGAGAAGTCAAATACACATAAGCACACATAAAATCAAATTCCAGTACAGTTTCCCTCCACTATACACTAATTTACTCAACCTACTTTTCTGAAAAGTAAAATTCTTTTAATCAGTGCTCTTTTATTTTGGCTATCAGAAATAAACTTACAATATACATACTTACCTTCTGCAACATTCCTACACATTAATAATTATATATTTATAATAATACAGTACCATGCAAAATACACTTCAAGACATACATCGTCTATGAACAGCAGAACATCGTATTCTGCAGAAGGATCTCACCTATGCAACACTTAACATGAGAATGGATTTCAGAGTCCTTCTTCCTAACAGTCATGGGATTAATTAACTACAGCAAGGGAGCTTATGACATGAAAAAATAAAAGCATAAAAATAACATTTCACTTGTTCTTAGTTCACTTATGAAGCATGTCCTTTACACAGAGTTCAATACCTTATAGTTTATGTTCTCTTTGCATGACAATCAATTCTGAATTTCCAAATCTATAGACAATTCTGAACACTAGCAACTAATAAAAGCCAGAACATTATGACTGTCTGGCAGACTTCAAAAATAAAAATAAAGAACTTATAGAACAGATTCCTTAATTGAGGTTACAATATCTGCAATAAAAGGTAGTCATAATACCAATAAAATCAACCGCATTAATGTATAAATGCTATTTTTTGCCCAGATCGACTGCTGCATCAAAGATTCACGAAACATTCTTTAAAACTGCAGAACTGGTGGGGGTTTTGGAGTTATTTTAACCACGCTGATGACATGCAGTGTTTGTGACTGGGTTTTGTGCACTGACCTGTATGTGTGGCTTCATTTGCTTCCATGTTACAGAGTGAATAACCCCCTGGTTCAGATAATTTAACGTTTGCTGAAGAACACGTGGCGCAACATAGTCTTTTTGCCTGTATTGGTCTAAGATTCTTAAGAGAACCTAAAGAAATAAATTGATATTTTTAAATAAAGACCGAAAATTCTCACGCATAGACATGCAGTCCACCTCTTCAGTGAATGTACATGGACAGAATAATTAGTTTTATAGCAGAGGTTCTACTGTTAGTAATCACTGAAACACCTTTGATCCAGAAAACAGAGATGACATAAATGTTAAGGATCAAATCCTGCAAGCATTCATGTACATGTCTACCTTTACTATTAGCCCTACCATGTGATCCCTTGTGATTGTAAGCCAAAGATATACTGCAATGTTCACAGGCTCACAGTTTACACAAGCCTCAGCAAAATTTGGAATAGATAAGGAAAAGACACAGTGATATTTTCAAACTGGTTGGCTTCTAGATCTGTTAGTGGTGCCTGTATTCATTTTTTAATGACAGGCCCCCAAAGACAACAAATTACTTTGGAAGAACAGTGATAAGAATAGAAATACTAAACTAGAAAAGAATAGGTTACCGTTTAGATCTGTGAATCAGAAGAGATGCAAAACCCTTAACTTCAATTACCTATTGTAAACATCAGATAGTATCGCCTAGCATGCTGCCACAAACTCCATCACACAAAGCTTCCTTGGTATAAAGGCTTGCTGCACTAAGAAAAACCTACAGTGCAAAGCCACTAATCTGCACTAATGGCAGATGTACTCTTATGTGTCAATAAGTGTAAGAATTGGCATGTACATGAATAACAGTAAAAATCAAGGGCACTACATAACAAAACATTGAATCACGTCTTTTCAGAAGGACAATTCTGCTTCATAATTCTTCATAAGATTATAACAAATCTTATTGTGAACCTAACTCTTTTATTAGGAATACTAAGTCTGATCTCAAGTCTTTTATACGATATGCTCCTTGGGCAAGAATCGTCTACATCTCATATAGACTCTACCACACTGTCAGCACTTAACAACTGATGAATAACTAATGAAGGCTTAGTAATGTAATATTCACGGTAGAATTCTTACTGGTCTGCAAAAAAATGTGACAAATCAGCATTTAAGAGCAGAAATGGAAGAAATGTGCAGATTGTCCAGTCCATTTAACTTGAAAGCTAAACTGCTCCCTCTGCTACATAGCCTAATCTCTTAGACAAACTTTTAAGTATTTCAAATGATAACTGCCCATGGGAGTCTATTTTTCCACTAAGGACTTAAACATTGCAAGGATTTTGGAATAGATATTAGACTGTTCCCCTTTTCAATTAATGCTTACAGCCTCACCACAACCATTCCTCTCCTTCATTCTTAATATTTACATATTTACACAAAATTAATATGCTAAGGGATAAACAATTCTGTTGTCAAACTGGATGGAGAAAAGTTGGTGGGGTTTTTTTTGCGGACAACCCTGGTATTTTGAAATCTAGTTTAAATTTGACTTGAAATGACAACAACAGCCTGGCATCCTGCATCAAAGACACTGGAAATTTAAGCTGTAAGATGGCTGCAGATGTCACGTCAGGGATATTTCATCTGGCAGCATGCTGAGGAGCCACATATTCTGGAAATACACATTATCCAAACACTTGTCACATGAAAAAACAGCATTCCCAGATGGTTTCAAGGTTTACAGGCCAAAGGGAATCAAGAGCCCAGAATCATGAGCAGGAGAGTGTACTGCATTCTCCTGGTTTCTTAGGAATCTGTTTGGAATTTGTAACCCAAAGCCTGGACACCCAAGAGCTTTAGCTGAGCCAAAAGCCTGGCAACTACTGCTCCTAGTCATCCAGTATATGGCAGGCTGAATGAGGAGGAGCTGTGCCAAAAACATCCAAGCCTGGGAGTCAGCACTCTCAGGGCTTTCAGGCACCCAGTAGCTATAGCCATTCCACCAAACCCGGGAGATGCTGGAAGCCCACGTTCCCAGGAGCCTACAGCGGAGCTGGCAGAGAACTAAGAGAACTCTGACAGAAATTGCCTTTCTTCTATGCAATTTTATCAGAACTGAACTGTGTCCACAACACCATGTTATTCACAAATAATTAGCATTCCCCACCCAAAAGAATTTCCTTGCAAACTACAAATTTATGCTATATTTTCATAAAATATGCTTTCTAGATATAAAGTAACTTCTATTACTGTTCTCCAGACACCTTCTAATCTGTCTGTATCTCCTTGAAATACAACAGTGTCATTACATTACTGTGCCTAAGTTGTTTGCAGCAAAAGCACTTACTAAAGACTGGTCTGAAAAAACCACCCTTCTATGACATGAGGCCTCTGCATCTATAGTTTTTTTCTCTCAGACATATCTAGAATGCTTATATATGATGATAATACTGTTTTATCAGCACTTGTCTTGCACTTCTCAATCACTAAAAGGAATCCTGCCTGACGTTCATTTTTGTTTAATGAATGAACTGCAGTACAAGCATAGTGCTGAAAATACATTTCTTCAGAGAAAATTATTTCATTCAGAACCAAATGAACTGTACTTACCTGTTGTATGCCCACAGCATATGTTTTTAAAAAGAAGTCTGAGAATTCAAAGTATTCTTTAGTTACATTTCCAGGACTTCCATACCTTTGAAAAGAAGAGGACACAGATATTTACATTGTGAGAAGTCTACTGTAACTTCTGTTACAGTAACACAGTACTTTCCAAAACACAAAGGACCTTGAGTAGTCTTCCATCTCCAAAAGTATCCTTTCCCACAGGTTCCTTCTAAGCCATTATTTCCCTTATAATGCCCCATTTCCCTTTTCTCAGATTATCATAAACTACAATACTAAAGTCAAGTAAATATAGCTGCCTTTTAGTTACAAGCTCTATAACTTCCACGTTTATGGATTTATCTTCAAATCTTCCCCTGCCTTTACATTTGAGAATATAAGGACTTGTAGCTGAATGTAGTAAAAAAAAAAAAGCAACACAACAAACCAAAATAAAAGACCCTGTACTTTTCCAGTGGGGCTAGTTTCTTGCCATCTTAGTCAAACGATTTCACTAAGAGCTCAGAACAGCCTGTGCTGGTAAAAAGCAGAGGACAGCAGCAGGAACACCTTTTTGGTGACCATGGGCTGTTAAATCAACTGAACTGTCTTGTCTAATTGCACCTCAAGTAACATTACAGATTTGTAATCCAAATTTAGTTTTTTATCAGTTTGTTAGTTTTTTACCGTTCAAAAAGACGAGCTACAATATGCAGTGCCCACTTCTTGCATTTCCACCACACCAGCTCCGGTCTATCATCTTCGTCAATCTGCAAAGTCTCCTATAAATAAATACATTTATTTTAAATTAGCCGTGTATTGTTGAGATAAATGATGACTTAAATATTCCTTACCAAGTAAACTAATACAAATGCACAGCACTGACTAAAGCTTTGATTGTTACCAGCTATGTAACATTCACGAACTTTCAAATATCTTAATTAGTCGATGTACCCATATATGTTCAATACCTGTACAATGCCTGTACTTCAATTTTCAAAACTATGCATATTTAAAAAACAGAAACTGTCAGATATACTTGAATACTACATGGTGGCATGCACTCTGGCTTAAAACAAATATACACATCCTAACCATATATTAATGCAAAAGCTATTATAAGAATGTTGAGGTCGTGAAATAAATTTCTAAAACACTTAGGAAATGCCAGTTAATGTTGTACACACACAAACAAGAATTTACTTTTTTATTTTGTTATTTTTTTGTCTATTTTTATATTACTATTTTTAATTTGTTCTTCAAGAAACATTAAGGACAGATGAAAGAAAAAGAGTAATGGAGACAAATGACAGGTTTGTGATCACCTTTTGTTTCCTGTTTAAAACAAGCTGGCTAAAATACTTGGAAACTTGCAAAATATCCCAGATCAGAGTTTATATGGTGTCACTACCTCAGACAATGAATTCTGACAGCTTACATGATCATCCTGCATTTCCGTCAGAAATGCCACTTATTACAAGGATAAGAATCTTACACAGGTAACACCTTAAAAAATGGAACACTTAGAATATCTTCACATTGACTGTTCCTCAAATGTCAACACCCAAGTATCAAAGGTCTTTACAAAACTAAAACTTACTGGAGGGACATTTCTGTCAATGATAGTACGGAAGATCTCCATCCACTGAGTCATAGTCTGGTTATTCACCAACTGGAGCGGCAACGCATACTGAAACAAGAAGAAAACTCACAGTCACGCAATACAAATTTTCTCTGAAAAAGGTAAAAGATGTTTCTACAGTAGTTACATTCTGAGAAAGATGAGGTTTTAAGGAAAATTAAGGCTAATTAGGTTAGATAATCAATACTACTCTAATTGCTTCCTCCTTGGTACAATTTACAGAGGAATTTCTGGGCAGGCAACTGTTTAAGTAAAGTTCCTTGGTATATTTCTTCCTCTTCTTTCACAATAGCCCAGCTAACTTTTAGGGACCACAGTAGCATCTACATTATAGGGTTTGGGTAAACCAATAGTATTTTAGTAAGTGAAATGTACTCCTAATTACTACCTAGCTACTATCTAGTAAATCTGACTTCTCTATAAAAATCCAAAGCAAAGTGACAACATTCAGGCAAGCTATTGAAAAGCAAAATAGGATCTTGGGATCTTTTTAATCTGCCCCCCCATCTAGTAGCAAACTACTTTAACTTTTTAACCCGCAGTAATAATTTTCAGGCTACGCCTTATGTAGGATCTTGTTTTGTTTCCCATTCTCTAAAAGTACTTCCTCACCAAACTCATCCCTGTAAAAGCCAAACTCATCTCTGTACAATGCATGTGCATCAATAAATAATTTCTGCTAGATCTTCAGAAGATAACAACAAATGCCACCTACTGAAGTGCATTATTTGACAACTGTACCACTATATCCACTACTGACACTTTCAGAGGCCAACTAGCACAGTCTAGATGCTCACGCTATTTATATCAGGTTATGTGTAACTTCATAAAAATAGGAACATTTCTCCAGTAAGCTTACAAATAGGACGTGCAGAAATACCTTGGTTCATTAAAAATTTAATCTGGGGGATCACATGACCAGTTTTGAAGCAGAAAAATCTATAAAGATCACATTTTTATAAAAACTGTTTATTGTACATGACTTTTCCCATCCAAACTGGTATTCTTACACAATCACACCCACGAGTGTACTGAAGGGGGTCATTGTGCCCAGCAAAGCAAAAGTTTAGGTTTTCCTCTACATAGATGCCAACCTGAACAAGAGCATAGAAGATTTTTAAGATTTGTTTCTGAAGCAGTACAGAATAGTGAGAGTTATCAGGCAGAAGCTGGATCATCTGCTGCTGGATCCGAGGCAAAAATATTTGCATTGCTGCTATGAGAGGATCTCGCTCCTCTGCTTTTTTGTATCTGCAAAGGAAACAAAAATGTTGGTCCAGGATCTACACACTGAAGATTCTAATGCTTATTCCGCACCAGCAATTTAATTTCTGTACCTTAAAAAATAAAATAAAATAAAAAAATCCAGCACTCACTCATTCACTCTCCCCTCCTCTAGCCCCCACCCCAACAATTTGTGCAAATTCCCTAACCTGTAAATACAGAAATGAAATCCAGCAAATGTTACCTTATATAAATGCAGCTATTGGCAGGAAGAACTAATGTTCTTTACTACTGAATTGTCAGCTCACAGGAGCAGGGAGCTGAATTCCTCTGACATTCATACCAATGCTAAACCCAGGTTGGGTGCTGAACAAATAGGAGTGAACAGCCATTGAAAAGGAAAGACAGTTCCTTTATTTGTTAAAGATTCTCTCTTTCTCTGTTTAGATTTCTTTTGTGTGGTTTATAGCATTCATACATAACAACCAATAATATCTTTTTTTAAATGAGTGAAAGTTCACTGCACTTCTAATTTACGTTTTGTGGATTTAGACTATCAGGAGGATGGTACAGGTAACAATATGTAACAGGATAGAGAAGTAACAAATAATTTGTATTCGTATAAACAGCATTTGGGGAATTTTCAAACAAAAGAAGTTACAAACATTTAAGAAATTTTTCACAGGTGGATTAAGTCAGATCAAAAGTACAAAGCCTTGAGAGAAATACATCAGTAAATTCATACAGATTATTGCTGGCATCTCTGCTTTCAATTCAGTGTTGATATAAAGATGATGAATGGCTTTCATTTATTTGCAGGAAAGGAAACATATGACAATTATTAATTGCCATTTTCTATCCAAATTCCTTGTAGAACTGCCAGTGCTCTTAAGAATGTTATTCCCAGTAATCAGCTAAGACTAAAAGTACTGATTCCTCATCTACTGATGGACATCAACTTACTCATAAGTCTTCACCAGCTGATACAGGCACAGGAGGCTCCCAAGCCAACTCCCACTGTTCTGAGACTGCAGGTAGTAGCCTATCTTGTCTACCACAGCTGTCCAATGGCCAGGAAAGTCATGTTTAATGATAGCACGGAGGCACATCGTCAGCTGGGCTCTATGGCGGGAGGCAAAAAGAAATACATTGTAAGTAAATAAGATCAAGTCATAGTGTCTAATATTAAAGGATAGATCCCAAGTCTTGGTTGATTGGCCACAATATACTTATTACATTGTAAGTATCACACATATTTTGACAGCACTGAAAGAGTTTTGAGAAGCAGCAGAGGAACAACAAGGCAAAAAATCCCAGTGGATTTAATTTTAAGGAAGAAACTGATTTCAGGACATTTTAGATACCTTCCTCCTTTCCTCCCTCCTCTCCAAATCTACCAGGCAATATTTGAAAACAATCGATTGCTCAAGAAACCAGCTAGCTTTGTACTTTGAAAATGAATGTTGATACCTCTACATGCTTATGAGGTCAAAAGCAACCACAAAATCACAAATTCGTACATTTTTATTAAACAGTATTGGTCGGTGTTATAATCCAAGCCAGAGGTTCCTCATGAAATTACAGTTTTCCTGGGATCTTCTAGAACAGCACTTTCTGAACCTCTGAAGCATGTGGCAGAGTCAACTGTGTAAAAACATCTTACTATTCCTTTCCCTCCATGCACTTTTAGATGCCATTCACAATGGTGAGGCAAGACAAGATTGTTAATTGCCTAGCGAAGTGTGACTAAAAAAGTTGAGCGGCACTGAACTAGAAACTGTAATACTCTTGGTTTGGCTAAGGAATCAAAAATCTGCAGAAAATATTGGTTCTTCTACACTTAGTTTTCCTTGGGTACCCTCTTGCAGTCCATTACATAACTAGCCACTATTGCATAGCAGTTCAAAAAGGGGCCCTCCACCTACAAAGCCTTTTAGCTTCCTACAAACCTACCTTCCCCCTCAAGCCTTCGGAGTTTGTGCTTGTTGCCAGTTTGGTTCCTCCTCCCCCCTTCATCTCACAAGCAAACAGTGAAAAAGATCAGTATTACAACATCAGGCTTCTTCCAATAAAGTTTCTTGGGAGTTTTTTAACCTCTGTCAAATCTACAAGTTTAGCCAGTATTTAGAAACCCTGTCTGTATTTTATTCCAGGTGATTGTCCCAGGGTTTTCAACAATCCTTTTAGATGCAGATTGTCATTGCAATGTCAAGACATTTTGAATATCAGGTTATGAAACGATGCCTGGACTAGTTTGCAAAACACTCTTCAAACTTGCATTATTTTGCATTCTTTTGTATAAATTTAGCCTTGGTATTTATGACATGATAGCAGGGGAAAACGACATGCCTTTACTACATTATCACAGAAAGAACACAAGCTGCCTTACCTGGCAGCATAGCCTTGGCAAGGAGCACCTATCTCTTTCAGTGGAAATACTGATCATCTGCATTCAGTGTGTTAGAAAAGCTGAACTGGAAACAATGGTTTAGTTCATTTTCTTGTCTTGGTACAGGACCATTTATATCCCAAGCATTCCTGGCAGGTGTTTGTCTTATCTATTCATAAAGATCTCCAGTGACAGCAAAGCTATAGCTAATGCATTCTGGTGTTTCATTACTTTTTAAAGTGTTTTCTCTAATCCCCATTTCAATCTGTAGTCAATCACTCCTCTTCCGGATATGACTACTGACAAAAGATGACATATTTGGGCACCTAGCTGGTGGACAGGAGGAGGAAGAGAGAAGAGGATTTTCTTCTGTTTTTCAAAGATGAACATCTATACACTACAGCCTAATCCCATCCTATCAGCCTCACTTTAATTAAAGTAATGAACAATCATAGCCTGTAGTATGCTGTGAGTCTGAACCATTCTTCCAGCAAAAAGAGAACAGCATTTCTTCATTCTTTAACATCTTAAAACCAAGAATGCTAATACACATTTTAAATACTGGGATTACATATAAAAATTGCAGAAGTAATTGACAAAAGGCCTACAAAAAAAAAAGAAAACAGATCTTGGGCAGTATTTCTCTGAATGGTTAATTCTTATCG
Source organism: Falco naumanni (assembly GCF_017639655.2). Classification (NCBI taxonomy): domain Eukaryota; kingdom Metazoa; phylum Chordata; class Aves; order Falconiformes; family Falconidae; genus Falco; species Falco naumanni. The sequence continues at coordinate 25,530,392 of NC_054058.1, forward strand.
CAGATAGCCCTCTATGCTATCTATGCAAGTAGACAGGCTGTCACTACAGCAAGTGTTGTAAGACACTTTAAACACCATAAGAGGATAAATCACATCACAGGGCTTTTAGCCTGGTTACTACATTTCTGGAAAACAAGTGCACATAAATATGTTAAAATTTATTATTATTACATTTTCAAAGTAAGTACTTGCTTCACCTCCCAAGAAACTTGAGGTTTTCATGTTAACTGCATCAAGACTGGTAGGTCTGAAAACTTGAGCTATAGAAATATCTCTACACTGTATAAGATACCTCACTAAGTCAGGAGAACGGATTATTCCTTCCACAATGTTATCACGAATCTGCTGACGATCATTTTCATGAATGTTGAATGGAAATACTGCTTCTCCAGGAGGTGGTTCACGATCCGGCCAGTACTGTGTCACCATGTTCTTCAGGTAAATGGCAGCTAAGTAAAAACATTGAGGAAATAATAACTTAAGTCTAACACACCTCCACATTACTCTGCGCTCAACCTGTAGTACAGTTGAAAGTAGAACAGAATTGAAAAGACAACTGAAAACCATTGCATGAGTTCTTAACAATTATAGGTACTAAGCACAGCTGCGTCAGAAAACCATTTTTTTATGATTCCACACAAGGTCAGGTTCAAGTGTGTGATTCTAAACAGAACAGAGTAGTATTTCAGTCAGCTTCTATTGGGGTACCCTCTTTATTATTCTATATGGACATAATATTCCATCGTTCTAAACAAGCAAACAAAATTCTACTTATCTGCATTTTTGCTCATCCCTAAAACAACTACTCAAGCTCAGTAAGTGAAATTTTGGAAGGCTCGTGTAAACAAATCACTGTACAGGCAGGTGGGCCACTCTGCTTGGGGAAATGCCCTGTGTGAAACTGGCATGTGGCTTACGTTCTATTCAAACAAAATGTTTGTTGTGAATTCCCTAAGCTTTATCTCACTATTAGGATTTCTCATAATCCCTTAGAATTGTTCCCTTCTGTCTCACATGAAAAACCATGAAAAATAAAGTTAATCTTCAACTGAAAATAAAGCAGCATTTACGCCTTAGTACTAAAATGCCAGTAGGCATTCTTTACAAAACATGAAATATGGTGTAAAACATTAAAGAAATGTTCTTAATAAACTCTTATCCCTGTACTACTTTGGTTGATTATTAGCTAGGGCTTTAAAGTATAAATAAAATATCCTTGGGTACAATCATTTCTCTTGGTGATGACAAATTGCAAAGTATGAAAATATGCAGTTCGTAAAGTATTTTATAGGAACAAGAGGAAAAACACTTCTTTGTCTATGACGTGCCAGAATATTCAGACAAGAAACAGGTCCAGAAAGACCAGCCCAAGACTTTAATTTACTCTGCCCATAGATCTTGTTGTTATACAAATTCTTGGCTTTTAAAATATTCCCAGGGAAACCTGTTGACTTTACTTTTCTATTTTATACCTCTGCTCTGGAAAAACAAAAACAAAAAAACCCAAAAATTATGTTCTACATACTTCCCCGCCCACCCCCCCCACCCCCCCCGAATGGTACTGAAATGAGACATTAATTTATAAAAATGATCTTATGGAGTCCAGATTAAGCATCAGGCTTTACTGCAGCAGAGTTTAACAATGCCATACAAAGTTGGATTATCTTTGAAAAAATAAATGCCAGCATGACAAACAGCATATGTCAGCATGCCCCAACACACTCGGGGGATTAATGGGATCTGTACAAAAAAACCCAACAGTGCTTCTACGGGAAATGTTGTTCCATAGGATAAAAAGAGCTGTGAACAGAAAGATCGATTTCTTGAAAAAGCTGAATATTTTCTGTGTCTGACAAAAATATTTGAGTAGTTAAAATGGATTACGAGAATTTAGAATCTGATCTTACACAAATGTATATCCTACAGTTAACTGCATCACCATACCTGAACTCACACACACAGTTGGGCAACCTTTCTAGACATGCTCAGACTATAAATTTATAACTTATCAGTTATGTGACATTCCTTCACATCTACTTTTGTAAGCAGACACCACAGATACCGATTAAGCACACGTGGCTACCACTGACCTAGGGAATTGTGGGGGGGGTCGGTTTTTAGAAACCATTTTTCTAGGAAAAGGGTTTCAAATAGAAACATGTACTCAAATGAGATTCACTTTTTTTTAATTCCCACTTCTCTTGGCATCACTACTTCTTCACCACCAGGAGAAAGAATACCTAAGGCTCCCTGCGTACTCAGTTTTGAGCAGAAATCATTCTCTTTTCATATCAGTATCACAGCAATCCAGTAGGGATCACTAGAAACACAGGGAAGCCAAAGCAGGACTCTACCCTATGCCCTTGGTTTTATCTGGCCCTCATGTACGAAAGAAATGGCAAAGAGAGACCCTTTTCATTTCCAAATTCAGAACAAACATGAACTTAAATTGCAACAGCTCAATACTCAGTCAAACTAACAGACTGACTTTCTATCGAAAGAAAATGAAACAAGGAATTTCTCTCACCTGCTTGACGCACTGGAAATTCAACTTGATCTGATACTATGATTTGCAGTAGACTTGGAGCAAAATTGATGATCTTATAGGACTGAAATACATATAAAACACAGTTAGCAAATCACTACATTTAAAGAAGACTGTACTACCAAAAGCTGATTAAGAAATACATACTAAGGATTTTGCAGTGTTCTTTGATTCTCCTCATCAAGTATGAAAGGTTTTAGCACTTGGATTTGCCCAGATCTACAGCAATCCCAGTAATTACTTGTAAAAGCTGAGCATATAACAGCACTTGGGTGGAGTAAGTAGTGATGGAATCACAAGGCTTTCTATTACACATTAGTGATAGTAAATATTTAAATAATTCTGAGAATGCATAGTGAGAAGCATTACAGATTTGTCTTTGAATTATTTAACTTAGCTTCATAGGTCAAATGAATTTTGGCATGCTTCATCAATAGATACCATTTATTTGCAAAATGGATTGTGGTATAATAGCAATACTGAACTTTGAAGAGATTAAGAAAACCATTTAAAATTATTTTCAAGTGTAAGCAGCAACTGCATTAGCCACATATTATACAGCTACCTTTTAAAGAACTAGATGTATACTGCTTCTTAAGAAAAAAATAAAAACTGAGGAAACACAGTGGAATAACCATTTTTAATTAAAATCAAGCATAGACAGATAACATTTCAAAACCCACAGCCTTCCTGGGAACTTTTCAAACACTACATCAGCCACGCAGCTCAAGAATTTCAAAGAGAAAACAATGCTCACTGAACCTCTGAGCAAAGCACGCCAGATTTAAAAGATGTGAAAATCTGATAGCATTATACTGCTGTCATTCAACAGGGGTCCTCCAATGTGAAGAATTGTTGACTCAGCATGGTGCAGTTACGGCTAAGCCTTGGCAACATCACTCATTACTAGTAGGTCAGATCTTTCATCACTTAGATCCATGTGCTTTATGTTCAAAAAGAGATGTTTACTGGGGCTAGATGGCAGAAGCTTTCTTTATTTCACCTTTTATAGTATTTCTTCCTAACTAGATTATGCCTGGCAGCTCTGTGGTTGTTTCCAGAGCTATGCTTTAAGTACAAGTAAACTACACCCTCCCGTAAACTTTGCCTCGTCTGAAAGCTGTGAAAGAAGTAAATTCTGCTCTTCATGTATCCAGTTCATTGATCTAACATTTCCATAATGATGCAAAATTACATTGCTTTTGTGCTGCCTACATGTAGCAGCTGCATCACAACACTATCATTCAATAATTTTACCAAATCACTTAACTTTCTGGCCCTCATTTTACTGATTATAATGATAGTGGAATGCTAACCTACTCTGTGCTCAGAGACTCATTTGATGTTTATAGAGTAATCTGAGATCTCAGATAAAAGCAGTAATGGCAAATCAAAAGCATACTTTCCTGCAATTCCCTTCTCTATAAACTTTAATTATCCATAAGAAATGCTCCCAATAAAGTAAAAGCTGTAACAGACAGCACAGGAAACTCCACTCATCTATGGACATGCTGAAATACCATCTTTCAACGCCAACTGGTTAAAGCACACTGGATTCCAAAGATAACCTTTTAATTGAGTATCCTGGAGTGCAAAGCTTGCCCTTCAGTTGCTACTGGAGAGAACCTGTACAGTGTTGGTGGGTTCTGACAGGGGCTGCAGCATCCTCCAGCACTCAACACCCGGCTCCCACGTACATAAGGAAAGCATGGGAAATCCCAACAGCACAGGAAACCAAAAATGTACGTGAACTCTTGATCATCCTTTTTCTTCTAAAAAACATCAATGTGCTGTTCTCAGACCCAATCTACATACAGATTTTACTACTATAAACACACTGATTTAAGAATGCAACCTTCTGGGGAGTTGTTGTTTTGTTGTTGTTTTCCTGTAGTAATCCTACCAGTATCACATTTGGGTGGACAGTGATAACAGTATAATGTCCTTTTCCCTGCGCAAACAGCTTTTCCTGATTCTATATTAAAGTCACCGCTTCTCCAGGAAGCTTTATTGGTACCACTTATGCTGGGATACAGCTGCTGTCCCTGAAGTTTTGCCAGTATATATACAAATACGGTTATTTGGCCTGCACAGCAAATCCTCTCGGCAAGTGCCTGGAGTGACAAAAGACACATTAAGCAGAAGGTATGCACAGTGTCTCTGAGGGGGCCTCATCCCTACCAGCACACTGCTATGAGGGTTTCTTTACGCTTTACATACCAACACCCCTAAAGATCACAGGGACACATTATCAAGCTCCCACTAAATCCCTGTACTCCGTACTGCTGTCATTATCATAATTCACACTTCTACATAGCTTTGTTTTCTACTCATTATCAGAAACATGAACACTGTAGAGATGAACAGAGATTTGTGCCCAGTTTAGAAACAAGACACCTGATTCTGTTGTATTTTTGAAGCTCAAATACCATCCTGCTCACTTATGCAGCAACAAACTACACGCCGCTTGCAATTTTTAGAACAGAGGACTTACTGAAAAGCTGTATGCAGCAACATTTTTCCTATACCAGCACATTCTCGCTGGTTTAGTCGGCACGCTAATTGTGATCTTGGGATGTTTCCTCCCCCTGCCTTGCTCAGGAAACCATACAACAGGCTCCTGGACACCAACAAGTAAAGCTGTATGTATCACGTGAGCAGGTGCAGACCAAGTGTCACGTGTGCACTGTGTAAATGGAAAGAGACAAGGAAGAGACCTCGGAGCTGGATGAGTTCAGCAAGACATTTATATCATTATAGCTGCACCTGATGGAGGGAGAGCAGGAATATCGTCAATCCCACAGAAGGAACGGAAAGCTATCTGCTGATTTTGAAGAGCCATGCCCAGGAGCCGCAGGGAGGCACCAGATGGCTGAAACAAGGCCTTCAGTGCAACTCCCGTAACAGCATGCTGCTTTGTGCAGTCTGTGAATAATTACATTGCCTTGAATTCACAAGTTGCGATCTGGTAAAACTTTCTGTGAAGGTGCCAGTTGATGGGGGCATATATTTATTTTGAAGGAGAAAGTAAAAGTTTTTGAAAATAAACTTTCACTGAGTACTTACACAGAACTATTATTTTAAAGCTGTGTAAAACATACACTGTCTGCTCTTGCATGGATCACAGATCAGAGCATTTATGCTAAAAACCAACTAAATCTCATTTTGCCTCCATTGAGATTAAGGGGATGGGATAGAGCAATGTGCAAGGTAGCAGCTAAACTGGGAGAGGCGTACAGCATTGGTAAGATACACCTGGGTAAGTTTACAGCAATGGAGAAGAGATGCATATGTTCCCACGCATCTTATTCCACCTGTGTCTGCTGTCTGAGGGTGGGCTCCGCAGCTGCACAGCTTTCTGCACTCTGTCCTTTCACCTTTGGCCTAACATGTATTCCTTCCCACTTCAACATCACAGTTCCAGTCTTCAAAAAAACTGAGAAAACATCATTTTTTGCTTATTTCCTCTTCTATTTGATTAGATATAGAACAGATGAGACTCAAGAAAGCCTCAGATGGGCCACTGAAAAACAAGATGAACGCTGTCACATGTAAAGGACTAGAATGCAGTGAGAGATTAAGCAGGAAAAATATAGTTTAAAAATCCCCTAGTGAATCCTGCTGAATCAAACACTTTTCACATCTAACATTCCAGTTTTGTTTTCAGGTTATCATATATTATATACTACTGAACTCATTTCAGGAAGCAGCATTCTTGTGTCTTGCTTGCTGTTGCGTTTAAAGCCTACAGCAAGCAACTGCTCCATAACCACATTTGTCAGTAACCTTACCACTGCGCTCATGGCAACCACAGTGGTTCAGTGCAGAACGGCACTGGAAGGTGCTTCTTCCCCTGCAGAACAACAGAACAATCTAGGACAATGGATATGGAAAACTGGGGTCTTCCCTCAGGTTCTGCAGGGAAAGCTAAGACCATCCTTCTTCACCAGCAGTAAATATCTCATTCTCTGTACCTCTGAATCCAAGTATGGCACATAAAAATTGCTGAAATAGCAAGGCACTACATCTCTATTTGCAAAGACAAACACACGGAAGTCTGTACCTTGAATACATACGCAATTAACTGTTTACAAGGATTATTTTAAGGTTTACATACATTTGATCTGAATGCTTAACTATCTGGTTTACAAAGTTTTATTTTCACTTTGCTGTGCACTGAAAATCTGTTACTTAGAAATTCCATCAGTGTCACACTCGGGAATATTTTTGCAGTTGTTAATAGTATTTTCTCTCTTGTTTTTTACACTGTCAGTCACAGACAGTTATTAAAACAAACCAGAACTTCAAAAGACACTTTCTCCTTTCCCTGTCTACACATAAAGGTATTGTTTGGGGAAGGGAAAACACAATGATTTTGTAGAGAGTGAAAAGAAGCATGTGCAAGAACCTACATGAGCTTCTTCCCTCTGTGGGTTCTGCTGCCAGATTCATCCAGTCTCAAACAAACCCCGCTTTCCACAGACCTTCTAATCATGCAAGTCAACTTCCTTATTAAACTGGTCTTCAATATAAATATCTGAGATTCCTTCCCCTAGGTAACATGAGGTACTCATTTCACTTTCAGAGTGGCCTTAAGACCCCTGCCTACTACCTCAATGAACATGTGGAAGATGCTGAAGGAAGCCCAACTTCATTCTGGACTCTTGGGCTTTTGGGCAATCTTCTCACACTTCTTTCTCTTCTTCCAGCGCTGCTACTCAGTTCCTGTCAAAGCCAAATTCTGCAGCTCCTTCTCAACATTTAAAGAAACAGCTGTATTTCTGCAATTGTGTTCCTATTTTCCCCTTTGTTACAGGCCAAAGAGATCTACTACAGCAGGTTGAGCCAATGAAGATAAATGCATTAAAACTGTATGGTGACCCTAACCGAACTGGTATCAGAATGACTTTGTGTGTTCACATAATCAGACAGTATATTCCACAACATTCTAAGAACTGGCACGTGAAAGCAGAATTTAGCCATTAAAAAAAAATTAAAATTAAAACCAGCAAAAGCTCCTGAAGTCCATGAGGCAGACCTAACAGTAACAGCCTAGAACAGATACCAAAGAAAGGTGCACAGAAATTGGTATGACAATTGACTGTTCTAGTAAGTACAGTATGATTGATTAATATGATCACGAAGTGCACGCTGGTTCTGATTTGACAGCTGAAGAAAAAAATGAGGGACACATGAAAAAAACAGAGGGGTATGGAAAGATGTGTACACTTATAAAATCAACAGGCTAAAGGGGAAATGACAGCAGTTACATGATAGAGATTGCTGACCTGGCAGGAATTTACTGCTTCAGTTTATCAAGAATCACATTCCTGACAAATCCCACATTTACATTTGTGTTCAGGTCACTGAGAGAAGTGAAGTTTGTTGATGACTCAGAAGTGGCATGCATCATCCAAGGAGAAAGATCAGAAAAATCCTACAAAGAATTGAATGATCTTTAGAACTGCACCAACAAAAATGGAGTAGGGTAACAGGACAAAGTACACAGTATGCACTCAAGGATGACAGGAATTTCTCCTAAAAGTTTGAAGTTTCTTAGAAAGGAACAACCACAAGATAAAAGGACCTCTGTATACTCAGTGAGAAGAAATATGTAGACATTGGACACAAAGAAGGTAATTGTAGTTTTAGGATGTATCAAATGAGGTATTGGTGGCATTCAGTGTGAGACTTTCTGGAATGCTGCAAACACAAATTATGAGATTGCAGACGAAAGATTAATTCAAAAGGAAATGAGCACAGAGAAGAGCTATGCTCACCTATTACTAATTTCATAAATTCACTTTTATGATAAGGCAAGGGAAATACAGTCTGTTGAGGCTAGGAAAACAGGCCGGTAAGCATTAGCCTTTAACAAATATGTCAGGGAGGGTACCAAGAAACCTATTCTGGTTAAGAAGTAAGACTGGCACAAATGGATATAAATGGACTGTAAACTAATTTCAGCTGGAAACCAACACTTGTTTCTAGCTGTGTGAGGAAGAAAATTCACAAACAGCCTTCCAATAAATGCAGTAAGGGGAAAAAATAAAATAAGGAATCTTGATTCCATTTCTGAATGCAGTTAGACGTTAACCCAAAAGGCAGAAAGCAACTTCACTGACTTAGCTCTATCTTTACACAGGTTCAGGAACATACAGAAGAGAAAGAGGCATTTTCAAACATGCTGGGGCTTTTTACAGGTGAGCAAGCTTTCATTTGTTTTAACTCTATTCCCTACACTCGATGTTGCAAGCAAATTAGGGAGTTGGGACTATTATATTGTTCTGAAGGACTCGCTGTATTGGTACAAGCAATGAGGTGCCTATGCAGAGGTGCTGTATTGGTGGACTAGTAGGATTTATACTCTCTGGGAAGCTCCCGTCACTATCTACATTCAAACTTGAAAGCAAACGTACACCACAGGTGGGCTAACACAAGTTAAGTTTTACCTCAATACCCATTAGTATGTACGATGAGCAGCATCACTTTAAGTACTGCACAGAAGAAACAGGTGAGCCCTGTTCTGTTCAGTCAAGTGTTCTATTACCACTCCAAGTACATACTGTTGGAGTTTTTTCTATATGGTTGGTGGATTTGTTCCTTCGCTAGAACAAGATAAATGCTAGAACAGCATCTGGACTCCAGTACTTACAGGAACACAGTGACATGTCAACATTATCATTAGATACATGGGAGTCTGGTATGTCGCTTTGAAGTCTTGCTTCAAAGCACTGAAAGGTTTCAAGATGTCACAGACCCAGGTTAAGCCACGTTCCCCAGGAGCACTTTTGTTCCACTCATCCAAAGAGTCATGTCAAACCCAGCACTGCTTCAGTACGTTATGTCAGTCAGATACATCATGCTTCACTGAGTAACAGGAAGCCTACACAATAATAGGTATGTCTTCATTTCAAGATTCATTCTTTGTAACAGCGAAAACGTGTCAGCTATTTTAAATAAAAATCTGTGTCTCCACCTGTTCTCAATAAATACACTTACACTCATGAATCAAAAACCTGAGTCTTTCATGAGAAGTGCATTATCCATCCCTTAAACTTAAAACATTTTACAGGTCTCGATCTTAAAATGCTTTCAGAACTCTTCCTGAGCCTCACAGTACTTTTTGGTGATGTTAAACTGACATAATGAGGAGTAGGACCCAGGATCCAGACGGCTGCCTCTTTGTTCTGAGCCTGCCAAACACACAGCAGTTTATCACGGTAGTTTTGACTCCTGCACAACAGGCTGCTAACAAATATTTGCAATTTCACTCTCAGTCCTCAACAGCAAGGATAAAAATAGGTACCGATGAATTTTTAAAGTAACTATGCCAAATAAAGAAAAAGAGGTTTGCATTTTTATCTAACTATCCCCAAGAACATTCTCAATGTCCAGTACTTAATCCACTGATTTACTAAAGGAACTTGCCAATTGCTAAAGCAAGGATTAGCTCTATCTAATTCAGAAGGAGTTTTAAGTTGCCTAAATAGAAAATTAAGCCGGAGGAGCAATCCTGAAGCAGCAGTAATTCCTGACAGCCGATTCTCATGAAATCCATGTCCTGATGATCACATACTCCATCCAAGTGTAGAGGTTAAAGCTTTACTCATGCTGTGCAAGGGAACCGTCTCTTTTCGCAAGCGTCCAAGCTCCGACTATGGTCACCGTTCTGATTCAGCGGGTGCTGCCGCTGCACTAACCGTGGGGTGCTGTGACAAATACTACCCGTGAAAGCCTAACGTGCCTTCCTCCAAGTTGTACTTGGCACGGTGCTGAACGGGACTAAACGAACCCCGGAGCGCCACTGCTACCTGCCGCGGGAGTCAGGGCGAGCAGCGCGGGGGGCGAGCAGCGCCGTCCCGTCCCGCACCGCCACCGCGCGGGCCACGCCGAGGGGACACGGCCCCGCTCCGCTGCGGCGCGCCCCGCTCCCGCAACGCTGCACGCAGCCCCGTGCGGGCACCCAGCCCGCCCGCCGCGCACCGCGGCCGCGCTCCCCGCCGCCACCCGGAGGCAGCGGTAGCCGGCAGAGCCCGGCCGGGGGTCCCGCTGCCAGGCCGTCCCCGCCCGGCCCTGCCGAGCGCCCGGGCCAGCGGCGCGGCGGGGCGGCCGCTGACAGCCGGCGCGGAAGGGCCCGCTCCGCCGGGGGACGCCGCCGCCCCCGGCCCGGCCCGCAACCCGCGCACGGGGAGGGCGGCGCCGCGGCGACCCCCGCCTCACGGCGCCGCGCTGCCGAGCGGAGCGGGCGGCCGGGCGGTGGCGGCGCCCCGGCGCGGAGGGGGCGCACCCCGCCCCTGGCGGCGGGGCCGGGCGCCCCCGTGCCGCGCGGCGGCCGGGGTGAGGCGCGGCGGGGCGGGGGCGGGGCAGGCCGCCGGCGGGTCCCGGCCGGGGCAGGCCGCCCCCTCACCTGATTGAGCTCGTTCTCGGCGGCGATGCGCAGCTTGGGGTCTATGGTGCCCTTCAGCGCCTGGATGATCCTGTTGGGATCCATCTTGCCCTCCCCTCGCCGGCAGGCAGCGCTTCCCCGGGGGCAGGAGGAGGAAGCGGAGCCGTCGCCGCTAGCGCCGCCGCCCCCCCGGGCCACAATCCCAGGCTCGTGTCCCCCACCCCCCCCGGTCCCTCTCCAGAGCCATTCACCGGTTTGCGACAGCTGGGTATCGGGAAGCGGGCACTACTTTACGGCCGCAGCGCCGCCTTCTGGCCTCGTGCAGGGGTCGGCGAGAGGTGGCCGCCATCTTATTGTACGGACACAAGTCAGCCGGGACGGCCGGCGGTGGGCGGGGTTAGGGGCCGGCTGCCACGCCGGAGTGCCGCGGGGGCGGCCATGTCGCGGTACGGAACCGGGGCCGCGGAGCCCGCCGCTTCCCCCCGAGCTGAGGGAGACAGCGGCCGGGGGCGGGGGGCCGGCTGGCCGCTCTTCTGCATGCGGGAGCGCTGCCCCGTACTCCGACCGCAGCAGGGGGCTCGGCTGATGGTACACCGCCGCTGTCACGGCCATGGAGCGGGGAGCCGGGTCCTGCGGCACCGGACCCCGGCGGGGAGCGGGCCCGGGCAGCTGCGGCCGCGAGGGGGCGGCGCTGCCGGGGGCGCAGGGGCTGGCGCAGCCGTGCTGAGGCCTCTCCGGGCACCGTGCGGGCCCGGCGGGGCTGGCCGAGGCGCACCGGTCCCGCAAGGCGCTTGGTTGCCCCGCCCCATCCCTCTGTGCCAGCACATACTTAAAGAAGCCCCAATAATCCTACTTTTCCTTCTTAACAGTTTACCTTTTATTATTATTATTCCTAGTAGTTTTTCAGCTTGTATACCAGGCTTCATTGTTCTGCATTTGCTACTATGTCAGTTGTTTGCACAGGAATTAAAGTGAGAACACCAAGGCTGCGTAGCGGTGATACCAGTTCCATGGTGGAGAACTGGCGTTACTCACACAGTTGCCCAGGTACCTAAGGTACGTGCAGCTGGGCAAGATTTGAAACATGCGAGAAGACAGAAATTTGCTGCAACGAGCTTCCTAAAATATGTAGTTGGGGCACACATCGTAATTCCTAGTATGCTTCTGAGCACGTTTCTTGGTGATACTTGTCCTCATTAGGTAGAGTAGTAGACCCTGGCAATGGTTTGCTTATCTTAATGGTGTTTGTGTGTGAGAGTGGGTGGAAGGTGCTTACCGCTCAGCTGTCAGGAATATACAGACACCACTTCTAACTGCAAGCCCCGCTGTGATTCTCCACCTCTGTCCTGTTTTTCCCCTTAGATCCTAGAATGTGCAGATGAACCAAAGGAAGGTTTAAATATCCATGCAGCCGTAAGATGACTATCAAAGGTGCAGTTCACAGACCAACAGCATGCAAGAAAACCCTCATCACTAATAATGATCTTAAAGAGCCAAATCCTTTGGTTACTTCTGCAGGTGATATTTTACGTAACATTTACAAACCAGAGATGTGTGATTAACTGGTAGAAAGAACAGAAAGACTATTTACTGCAGGGGTCCTCAAACTATGTCCCGCAGGCCGGATACAGCCCCCCAGGGTCCTCAATCCAGCCCCCGGTATTTACAGACACCCCCACCCCCCCCCGCCGGGGGTTGGGGGGGGGCAACCAAGCAGCCGCAGATGACTGCCTGCCACTGCATCTGCGCGCCGGCCTCCTGGTTAAAAAGTTTGAGGATCCCCGATTCACTGTGTTTTGGGAGAGTCAAATGCAAAGGCAATTACAAGATCATTCTATAGACGCCTTAAGAATACAACTGGACAATATGTCATTTGTTCATTGTAATTACAGTATAAAACGTCGTTTCTCGTTACTGCTCCTCAATTATGAAAACAGCAGTACTTCCCTCAAGTTACATATTACCTGACCTATACTGAAGAATACTGTTGACAATGCTGAATGCACAGGAGTACCATTTATGGTTAGGGATACCCTGCTCTAACCAAGGGGACTATACGGTGATGCTTGCCACAACATCTTTACTGCCACTCAGTAACTTCAGTTCCTAAATTGTTTACAAGGAAAATGTTACATCAGCTAATACTATAATGAATTCATAAAAAGAAGTCCCTTAATAAGTTTTCTGATAATTAAAAAAGAATCTAGCTGTAAAAATTAATTATACCTGTCTACCGTTTGGAGACTGTGCACTGTCTTGTGGTTTTCATCACTTTTTGAAGTGATGGAGCAGAACGCCTGATCATTATCACTCAAGAACTGTCTTTCTGTTCTCCAGTAACGCAGCTGTACAGCATGTAGCAAGAAATTGTAGGTACTTTCATTCACCTTTTCATTTCTTCTTCTTAGAAGCAGGTGATGTTCAGGTATGTTCAGTAATTATAAACACAATGTGAGCGTAAAAAAGCATATATTGTTAATTATGGTAATTCTTTGTCATTTTTCGTTTATGGTTAAGATAGCAAATAAGACTACTCCAGTGAAAACTGCCATTTTAAAGACCTTGGATCATGTATCATACTAAAACAAATTACTTTAAAATACTTGTAGTGTTGTATCTGTACTTCCTTTTCCCAAATTAGCATTATGGACAGTTTAAAAACAGTTCTGTTTTATTCTGTTTCTGTGTATTCATCTGTGCTAATGTGATAACTTCAAAAGTTAGGAAATTCATTTCTTGAAGGACTTTAGTCTTGTGATGTAAAACATATCAATAAAGAACAAAATATGTTTAAAGGCTATTTTACATCTTCCTAAATTTTTTTAAATCATATTATTGCACTTAGCATTTGTATTTTAAAATGGCACTTTTAACACACAACATTCACTACAAAATAAGTGAAAAAGTTTTTACACCTAAGATTTTGCTTTTAAGACCTGCTTTTTCTGCACACAGCCATCAATGAGGCAATGCCAGCAAGTCTCTAAAGCAAGTAACATCCAGTTCAACAATGCTTATTTCCTTTGTAATATGTCAGCAGTGATTTAGTTGTGGAAGTATTGTTACAAGCATTTTAGTCTGTGTGCAGGGTTTGATGTGTGTGTGATACTTCTTTCTGTAAAACATGAATCTCCATAGATACCAGTGGCTATATTATTCAAAAAATAACTTTAGTCATTAATGGAAATATTTTTATGTAATTTCAAAAACTTCAGGATGAAAGTAACCACATATAAGCAAGAATTTGTATAGTTTTTTGTTAGAGCAAAGATTCTGTTAATGTTTTGGGCTACTTCTACTTCAAAATAATGGATATAGAACTGAATTAGAATGTTGGGCGGTTTTTTTAGATCTGTTTTGCTACTCTGCAAAATAAAGAATCTGAGGTAGAATTCTGAGATTTTCTTCTCAACTGTCTAACACTACTAGTGAGAGAAGACCCAATATGAAAGGGATAAGTGATATATAAAGAAATTAAAAATAAGTAAATGAAATCCAAGTTGCACTAGTGTGGAAGTATAGAGAAAAGGGATGAGAATAAAAGGGATGTGGGGAGACAATGGAAAGCAAAGATTTTTTTTAACTTTTAATTTTTTTTAAAGCTCCAGAACTCTATAGGTACACTATAACAACAGCTTTAGGAAGTATTTAGAACAAGCAATCATATTTTGAAACTCGGTTGCTGAAGCCAAGGATTTTTAAAGCAACGTTAAATTTGACCTCAATGACAGTCAGACAAAGTTGCTGATGGAGTTGCTATCAAGATAACTCAATTAAATTCAAGAACTTTGGGAGGTGAAGGAAAACTAGAAAAGCCTTAAACATTGCTGGTTACTTAAAATTAGTCCTTTGACTTTTGGTTGTTTTGAAGTGCAGGTAGTGCTTTATCTGAATGCTATGTGTAACGCCTTCTGCTGGCGTGGAACAGCTGCTCTGTTATCAGGTCAACCAAGCTCCTTTCGGATAGTATCTGGTTGTAAATTGTAGTTAATAAGAGGTACTCATGGAAAAGTATGAGAAAGACAACAATGATCCTTTGAGTGATGTGCTACAGGCTAAAAGTAATCCACTATTCACAATACAGAGTTTACTTCATTGTAGTAAACCAATGACAAAGTGATTGGATCTGTACTTCTCATAAAGCCTTCATTCCATATCAACCCCATCTCAAACCTTACTCATCTGAGTTCCAAACAGTCCAAAAGCTGTAGGAACTAGTACTCTCCAGCCAAATTAGTACTTCACAGTACTTTTTTTTCCAACTATACCACCACCTGGAAACATTTAGTCAGCAGATACAAATGTATAAGCTTTTTCATTCTTAATAGAATTGTTAGGAGACAAGACACAAAATTAAGTTGATCAGAGACTTGTGAACAAACACATAACTAGAGTTAACTCATTTGTATCCGGTTAGGGTACAGTAGATCTCCAATTAGAATACTCAACAGACTTCTTGTATCCTCCACAAGACTCTCAAACTTAATTTTCTCAGAAGGCACGTATAGATTTGATGAAGCGCTAGCAAGGATGATCTGCATGACAAGCAGATAAATGTATGTCAGGCCTCCGGATACAAGACTTTGATCAGAGTTAAAGTTCTGAAGCCATCTCCCCCACTGAATGTTTTGCTGGAGCAGCTATAGATAACTTAGACCAGTCAGGGAGGAAAAGGTAAGTAAACTGAACCAGTACAACAGAACAGTGGCATCCTCTGCACCACCACTGCAGCCTGCAGGATGGAGGTTTCCTTAGCTGCAGGAAATCACATGACAATTCAGGTAGATCATTCATGGTTTCCTCTCACTTCCATAACCTGGAAAAACCACAAAAATCACAAATCCATTCGTATTTTGAAAACTTTAAGAAACCCTTTGTTACAGTTGAACCCCAGTAGGCAGCTGAGCACCACACAGCCACTCCCTCCCTCCCTCCCTCCCTGTGGGACTAGGGAAAAGAATCGGAAGGGCAAAAGTGAGAAAGCTCATGGGTTGAGATACAGACAGTTTAATAAGTAAAGCAAAAGCCATGTGCTCAAGCAAAGCAAACCAAGAAAGTAATTTGCTATTTCCCATCAGCAGGCAAGTGTTTAGCTGTTTCCGGGAATCATGCATAAGTTACTTGGGATGTCAGACTGTAGCTCCAGCGTCCCCCCTTCCTCCTCCTTCCCCCAGCTTGTATGGCTGAGCACAACAGCCCCCTCACAGCTTCTTGTGCACCCCCAGCCTGCTTGCTGGTGGAGTAGCGTAGAAACAGAAAAGGCCTTGACACTATGTAAGCACTGCTTAGTAGTAACTAAAGCATCCTTGTGTTACCAACAGCATTTTGGTAGCAAATAGAAAACATAGCACCGGACCAGCTACTCTGATGAAAACGGACTCTACCCCAGCCAAAACCTGTGCACCCTCCCATTTCAGGGTAGTTCTGTTATTTCACTGAACTTGGAGAAGGAAACATAGAAATTCACTCAGTCCAAATCAAAAACAGCGTTAGGTCCTTACCCTTGCAGTTTATCTTTGTCAGGCTGCACAAGGTAACTAAACTGGGGAAAATGTAGGTGGTATCCTATTTGCATAGCCGACAGCAATAGGAATTTAGCAGAACTATGATGCCCCTTGGTATGTTTTAATTAGACCTGATTATCACCCTTATATAGTTCAGGCATTGTCACCTACATCATTATGCACCTAACATCAGTGCAACAATTCAAGCAACTCCATTTAAAAACTGAGAAAAAAAACATAGTCAGACAGTGTTTACACAGTCTCTACTAGTGTTACCTCAAATATTTTCAAGCTGCGAAACTCACCCGTTCCGTGCTGTGCCCACAAGTAGCGTGTGGATCTAGATCTTCAGTCTGGACATACTGAGGTAGACTAATACCATGTGAGTAAATAACGCACTGAAATACTCTGAGTACTTTGAGAAGCTTTCAAAACCAAGCATTAATTTGGAAGCATAAAGAATGAGTTATCAATATCCTAGTATTTATGATTATGGGAAATCATATAAAGTCAGGGGTTTAGGTATTTTGAAGATTAGAAATGCAAATTCTACCCGTGGATTTCGGCCAGCTATTGGTAAGGGAAAAAAAGGTGCTTTGCTTGGTCTTTTGCAGTATATTTTTAAACACAGCCTTAGCATTTAAGGTTCAGTACTAGCCTTTGGAGTCACGTGTAATCTGAAAACTTCTTTATCACAATACCTGTTCAATTGTACTTACTTTCCTTTTCATAACAGAGGTTAGCCAAAGCTGTGTTCACAGCTCCAGCTAGAAATACAGTGAAAACCAACAGTTCTGGCTAAGAAGGTACTATACGAGAAACTTGTAAGATTAAATTGATCATATTTTCAGTTATTTTATGGGAAAAAAATTGTCCAAGTTGTGTATTTTTTTTTTAATAACGAACACTTTATTTTAAAGTATCTGGTACTGTAGAGATTATTCCAATTCAGGCTGATAAAGCCTAGAAAAATATGAAGATTTTAAAGACATCCATTATAGGATTTACGGCCAAATTTACTATCAAGGAATGGTATAATGATTAGACTTCAGTTTTCATCATATCTGCACGCTTCTGAATGTGACAGTGTATACTCCTTTAGTCAGAAATTTAAAAACCTATCTTACACAGATGGACAACCATCTCCAAAATTGAGATGTTTACCTCAAAATACTTAAATACATGCAAGTTAGAGTATGTAAAAAGCTTTGCTAGATCAGCCAGTAAGAAATAAAATTAGCCTTAAAGAAATGTAACGTGGGTCCATCAAGCAGCTATCCAGACTTATTGAACTAGAGCATAAGAAAGCAACGTACGCTTCACATATTCACATTTGAAGTTGCCAAAGGCTGAGCTTCGCAAAAGTACTGGTAACCTGTTCCTAAAACTTAGGAAACTCATCATACAAGTACATATGATAAAAACAAGGAGAATAAGCTGTATGCTAAATGAAGCAGCCCGTGCTACGGGAGCCTGAAGTGCAAGGGATATCCTGCCAAATGCACTATATGCATAACGCACATTATGCATATAATAGGGCTCACTTATTCACTAGCCCCTAGACAGAGAGCCTGGGAGAAGGGCAACAGCATCAGTCCTCCATGTAAAAAAAAAATTATCTAGAGTTGCGAGCCTGTTAGAAAATCAATGAAGTTTGCTTATCTGTAGCCAAAAAGCTACTGCAAGCTGAAAATTATCCTAGCACTTCAGGCTGTCTACCATATACCCAATTAATATGCAAGGAGAATTAATAGTTCAAGAAAAAAGGTGCTAGTTAAACTCCTGCCACCTACCCTCTATTGAATGTTCTAGAAATAAGACTCCTCTTGGCTAAAAACAGAATTAGCACATTAAAAACCACAACATACAGGCTTAGCAGTCAATAGTTAAAGCTTGACCTTTTTTGACTGTAGTAGTAAAAACTAGGTTGCCTAAAGCTTTTTCCTACCTAAGCTTCTCATCTCAGAACTTGCCAAAAGAATTAAACCAAGACTTGAGTATGATCACTCTTTTTAAAACTCTGTACGAAAGAAGAAATCTCAACTTGGAATAAACCCAAGATCTTTGTGCCAGTAACATTAGGAAGTCATGCTAGGCAAGGGGGTTTAGCATCTGCACAGTAGCAAGGGAGAACTGTTTTAAAAGTTGGAAGTTTTGAAATCAGTTACCAAGAACCAGCAGCTTTGTGTCAGGTCTGATGTTTACTCCATTTAGGTTTTCACATTTATTTAAATAAGCAGATAACTGAACTGCTTTTACTTTGCATAGTTCTAGTTCATCCTTAGATACCAGTCAGGCTTTTGCACTAGCTACCTTAGTAGGCAGTACTTCATCTGTGTACACCAAAACTACTGAAGATTTTAAAAGTAGAAGGAACCAATGACCTGCATTCTTACTAGTTCATACTTCCATTTTGAACGTTGAAATGCTTTATAGTACGTGACATGCTGCAGCTTAAACAAGGATTTATCATGGCTTTTCAGTTCTCAGGCCATGAGAGATTGCTGAAGACTGGTCACACAGCCCATTAGCTGTAAGAAAGTAGTTTCATAAATGCTTCCTAGCATTTGCATTCAGGTTTGATTTAAAATGCAAGCAGCAGGCTTCAACTACAAATACCAAGTTCCTCAGCAGCTCCCTGAAAGGAGATAACATGCATTACAATATGATGCAAGTCCCACAGGGAAGGGAAGCCATACACATCTGTGCTTCACAAGCATCAGTTTTAACTTCAAAATACACTGCAGCTGGGTAACAATGTGAGCCAGCCCTCCAGTGACCGTTTTGAGGTTTAAGAGTTTCAACTACATCACTACTGAAGGACAGGTGATGTGACTAAGCTAGATCTTGACAGGATATGCATTTAAAGTAAGCAGTCTTAAAGAAATATGTAGCATTTAGCTTCTAATTTCTTGTTCAGTTAAAAAGGAAGCAGGTAACGAAGTGTTAAATTCATTTTGATCAAGGGAACACTAGAAAATGGCAACCACCAAGAAAACTCATTTGAACTATATAGTTTACATTGAATTATTGAAACTTGAATAACAGTTCTATGTAATAAGCATGTACACCCCACACCAGGAATAAGCTCTGGTTGATTTATTTTTAAAATAAAGACCACTGGCAAGATTAATACTAAAATGCATATTAACTTGTTTTATTGAGGCACAACAAGGCATTGTGAATAGCCCATACTTGAGGCAATCAATAGTGTAGTAAGCTGGACATTAATACAGTTTAGGGTAAGTGCAAACAATATACATTCACAGCTTTACTAGCAAGGCTACATCACAACTGATTAAAGTGCCAAATTAGTGCTGATTCAGTACCCCAACTCCATGATTTCACCTTGCATAACAGGACCATCATTTCCCCCAATAATGGAACCACATAACTTCTATAAAGTCAGTAGTAAGTGCAAAGCTAGTCCCACCCCCCTCCACCAAGGTGTTCGGAGCAGCTCTTCTGTAAACATCGCACTGGATTTTAGTCCTGATAAAGGAGGTATCCCGAAAAGGTGGAGTATTTCCAGCTACTTCCATAGATGGCTCCTCGATGCAGACGCAACCAGATCTGATCTCCCTGGAACAGCTGCAGGACTGCATGATTACTAGCCGTTTCATGATCAGGAGCCCCATCATTTGCATATGCTGACACTAGGACCTCTTCATTCTTCATAAGATTCACATACAGGGGAACATTTACAGCCAGTTTCAGCATGTGGAAGATGAAGACATATGTACCATTCACTGGACAGTTGAACCTACCAAGCTGGATATCAAAAGTTTCTCCAAGGTTGTTCAGCAACAGATCAAACACAATTGGCTGGTCTAGAGTTCCAGGGGCCAAGTTAGATGTTCTGGCAGCAGAGAAGGCAACTCTCATCTGCTGCGGAAGGGGGTAGACGTGCACTGGTAGTATGGTGGCAGCTTGGCTTGTCACTGGCATATCAACAGGGGTGATGCTGCGGGAGTCTCCTTGCCCAGAGTCCCCACTGTTAAAGGTTTCATTGTCTCGTTCTGGACTGCTCACCTGAGAGGAATCACTCCACCCTGCTGTTAAATCATTAGAAATGATATTAATGAGTACCATAACAGAAGGATAATATTATGCCTGCAAGTGTATAGGCTTTGCAACAGATTTGTCTTTCAGCTACAGCAAGTCGTCAGAGGGTGCCAGTGAGAACAGAACTTTGAAGCTGGTTTATATTCACACTTGCATTCAGCAAAACAGGCCATCATTAACTACAAACAATTACTTTTCATACTAATAAGTAGGAGAGGGTAGTAGCTTGTAATAGGTTTAGCTTTATTATTTGCCACGTATCAGCATGAAGTAGTCATTTAGTCACCTTCAAGATCTGAACTTGCACTTCAAGTAACATCAATACTGTTCTTCTGGAGTTACATAGTATCAGATTATGATGCTAGAATATTTTCAGTCTCAAGAACCAGAATTGCTTTTAAAGCTTTCTGCACCCCCCTGCCCAAAATGAAGCTGTTTCTCTTTTCAAAAGTGTACATTAAAAGGGTCTAGAATGAAAACATTAATAGGTCTGAGAAACACAAAGCAGTCACACTCAAGTTGCAAACCTTTGTTATTTCCACAGGAAAGAAACACTTTAAGATACCCAATAAAACTAAAGTTGCTGTGGTATCTTAACATCAATATGGGTACTTCTGCCAGCTGTTAATTCACCACAATCTTGTCTTTCAGTTCTCTTTCTGAAGTACATTCTATGAGTCCTCCCTCAGACTGAGGGGACCTGCTTTATCCTAAAACAGTTTCCATGGTATGCCATCATTTCCCTTTATTCTTCAAAGCAGCAATCTACAGCTACTGTTCATGTCACTTCTCACTTACAATACTAAATCCAGCTTTTTCCAGCACATACAGTAGGATTAAATCATCCTGTTTACAACTTTTCAAAATACATGCTATTCATGCTTGGATTCAGACAGCTAGTCTTACACATTTCTTTCAGTTTTGTACTCCAGCATGGAAGTACATAGTAAAAGCTATATTCCCAAGCTATTTTTCATAAAAAGTTATCTTCCAAGGTTTCTGGGATCTGATAACTTATCTAGAATCAGGGGGGGCTGTGCAATTAACAGAAGAAGCCAGAAAAAGCATTGGAACCATTCTGTGCATGTGTTACTAGTCAGTGTATTTGTGAAGAAAGTCTGGTGAGGTACCACCGTGTCAGAACTTTGACATGTTAAGGCACCAAACTGAGGATAGTGAAGTTAATCTGCTATGCAATGTTAAGAACAGTACTTAAGCTTCCACCTAGCTTGGTTAATTTATACCAAGCTTGATCCATTTGATCAGTAGTAGTACACTTTTTCTTGCTATTCACAGTAACACTCCATCTGCTACACCCAAGCACGTATACATACCACTGGGAAGATGATGTTAGTCTTACCTCTTGAATTTGCTCGAGGACCACTAGTTATCCCACCTCTTTTATAGCACTGCTGGTAATTAACATCCTAGACAAGAACAGAAGTATTGGGAAGATTGCTAAGCAAATCTGAAAACAGTTGGGCCTAATACAGTACTTTTCATTTGCACAATTCAAGCTCTATTCTAGACAATGGAGTTCAGAAATAAGATGTAGATAAACAGCCTTATTTACCTTAAATTTAATTTCATACAAGCTATTGCAAAGTAAAGACCTATTTTGATGCTGGTTCTCTAAATTAAGCTTCTGAACTATATGCTCAGTTCAGTTTGAGTAATACCTTAAGCCTCAGGTCTGTTCAAAGTCTGTACAGAAGAATATATCTCATGTAAAAGCTGAAGACCCTCCTCCCACCAGGATCCTTTGCTTTCTTACACGTTTTTTGGATTTTACTTATTTTGCCTAAGCACCTATTCAGTCCCATTTAGGAGTTCATTATGCTACAGAGGCACTGAGTACTGACTTTAAAATCCGAATTAAAATAGACTTATTATAACACACCTTATTTGTTATCTGCTTGCATTTCAGAGATTCTCTTCAGACTAAAACTCAATCTGTCAGAGATTTTGACCTCTGAACTCTTGTCTGAATGGATTTCCCATTTCAACTGCCATCTACTGTTCCAAAAAAAGGGTTTTGTGTAGGAAAAAAACTAACCTCTAGCTTGCTGGGAATAGTTCACCTGTTAAGCTAATGAAAAGCTACAGTATTGGAGACCTAGCTCCTGTATAGTGCTCAAAAGGCTACTGGAAACAAAGTCAATACTCACCCTCTGAGAATATGGCATTCCAGCATAATCTCTACCAGGGAACTGCAGCTGGCCATAGTTGCCATTACTTATTGAAGGTGAACCTCTGTAAGCATCAAAACCTGTTCAAGTAAGATTGATTATTCAGTATCATTGTTTGGTTTACAGTACAAGTCCAGAATGCAATTAGAGCTCCCTTTTGGCAATTACCATGTTTATTAAGTTATGCAATTACACATCCATTCTTTAGTTCAGAATTTGAAGCAGTCTCAGTACTCCCATAAAGAATGCATTTCATTAGCTACTCGGAACTACCCACTGTGGATGTATCAAAACTACATGTGTGTAAGTATTAACATGAGACCTTAAGAGCTGCCTGTTTGATACTAATGGGACTGCACAGAACAGCTGAGAAAAATCTTATCTCTGGATCTAGCAAGTTAACATAAAGTTAAGAAATACTTTCTTCTGCTATTACAGATGCTTAGCTATTATTGTTACACATGTAGGTGCTACTATAATATTTAGCCTCTTTAGGTATTGGACTAACTACCAAAGAGCAGCTGCAAGCAGTTTAGAACCAGATACTACCAGACCCTTAACTGCTGTTAAGTTAGAACCATACAATTCATTGGCTGGTACATGCTCCTACAAGGTATGGAGCAGTTTCAGCCCAGTAACTGAAACAAGTATCACAGAAAATGCCCTTCCACTTCAAAGTGGAATAGGCCACAGCTACCAAGAACTTCAAGTTAGTATCTGCTTAAAGTCAGCTTAAGCTTTCTGTAATACTTCAGCTAGCAGCAGAATAGCAACTGATTTGCAGAGACTAAACAATCCTCCTCTTAAGCTTGTTATTAATCCAGAAGGGCTCTCCACTACTGGAAACCTCTCCCCCATCCCAGTTTCTGCTGGTAATATTAAAGACAGCAGTGTTAAGAGTATCTTGGTTTGGGCAAATACTGCAAGTGACACCTGAAGAGAAAATACACAAGAGTTTTTAAGGTGGTAATAGATACAGACATACCTTTGTACCCACCAGGGGAGCGATACGAGTTAGCCAGTGACCTTCCACCTCTAGCAGATCCTCTGACAGACCCACGACTGTTAAGGTAAGGCTGAGGGGGTCTGGGAATAACATTAGTCTGTGCTGGATAAAAGGCAAGGCTACCATTGCTAACAGGAACAGCTCCATCAGGTTGGTAATTCACTGCTTAAAACAGAAGACACAGATGAATTCAAAGCTTTTAACTGTAGTAAGCTACCACACCTAGAAGCACTAGAAACAATGGCGGCATTAGGAGGTTCAGAGACTGATTAAACTGCTCTGAATATCCTGTTCTTCCGCCCCTTCATTACTTCAAATAAGTGAGGATCCTCCCCTTTAACAAGTATTGCACTCTATAGAACAAAGTATACTCTGGACAGCCCAGGTTGTCGTTGTAAGCCTCTGATGCATCCAGCAAGATTCAGTTGCACAGGTCAGAACAAGCTTGGTAGCAGCATCAAGAAAACAAAGCTAGAATAAATTTGAGTTAACACCTGCTTAAGACTTTTCACTTGGAACCAGCAGTTCCAATACACTGATAAACTAGGTCACCTCAGAGTCGACATCCTTCAAAATGTTAAGACAATCTTATCTAGACAGCAATGAGACAACTATGGAAAGCTAGATACTTGGGTTCAGTCTCTTCAGACCCTACCACATGTTATCAGGCAGTTCAACCCCAAGCAACAGGTATTCAAGAATGCTTTTCACACGCCACTTGATTGCATAGTAGTATTAAATACAGACTTTGCAGCCATGAGTGTGCTTCCACTGGCCCATACTTTGTATTACTCCATCAATCCAAAAAGCTTAAAACTGCACAAGGTTAATCAATAAATCATGATGTTCCATCAAAAAACTGTGTTGAAGGTTGATCACCTGTAGTCTCAGTGATGACAAGGAGCATTCAAGCTACAAATGCTTTCCTGACTACATGTAAGTATACTCATTCTCTGGAGCTCTTAATCTTTTAGGTCTCACTGACTTCACACAATATGTCTATTTCTAATATAATACCCATGAAGATTTCTCTGGCAGAAAACTAGTTTTAATGACCTTGAGTCACTTGGTTAGATAGTCTTTTAAATCCAGATCCCTAGTTTTGAGCTTCCTTTCATCCCGGAACCTGTTTCGGGCATGTTTAGGGGCTAGCTTCATTTCAAGTTTAGCAACAACTTTATAAATTTACCTGGCACAGTATCAGAATGTCAAGCAGGTCAGTTTCACATTGAATAAATGAGCTCAAGACCACAGTTAACAGAAGTTTAGTGTTCCACAGGTAAGACTGAAAGCTTATTCCAACTTTATTTAGCACTCAGCAACTCCTAGCGCTACTATTATTTAGAACTATTAACTTAGTCTCTGGTAAGTATTTCATTGTTGCTTCAATTCAAAGCAAACAGTTGTCTGACTGAATTTCCCACCTGCTGGGAAATTCAGGCACATCCATGGAACTAGTATAGAAACCAGTTTGAAGCAGCCTTTCATCCTGCTAGCAGTTTTGAAATTAAGTTTACCTACCATACGGTCAACTAGATTAGAGCTGATGTAACCCTAAAGTTAGCAGGTGCTACATAAGTGTTCAAGAATTTCACTGAGTTACAACTCACAGCACACATTGGGGAATTAAAATACTACTATAACCTGAAGATCTTTAAAGACCACTTGAAATACAGATGCAAGTACAGTTCTCACCTGAAGAGAGAGATTCTTGTGAAAGAGTTGTTTGTTCAGCAACATGAGAAGACTGCAGCTGGCATTGAGGAGGAGTCTGTGTACTCGCTGTAGAGAAACTCTGGTTATATCCTGCCGAATATGAAGAATCCTCTTTAATTTCCTGGTCTTTACGTGGCGGCAGTGGTGCATTCACTTTAAATACCTACAACATGTTTAAAGACAAGTGCTTAACACTACCAGCTAAACCCTGCCTAATGCCACCACCCTACTACACTGTGGTTTAAATCCATACACCCAGATCAGTTTCAGAACATCAACTATTTCTTAGAAATAATCAAGAACACTGTACTTCATCCTTTTCCCTCTTAGTAAAAGAGCTTAATACTGTTTATGTAGCTACTACCCAAGAAACATAGCTTGACACAGCTACTGAATTTGATCAATGGAACAGCTGCCATGCCATAAGCTATTTTTCTTCTAAGGGAAATCCATTCTTGAATTCACCGACTACCTGTCCTACAGCTTTTAACCTATGGCTGTGACAGCCTATACCGAGATGAGATATGGGAAGAATTTGGGTCTTTACACATCTTGGAACCTGATGCAACACTACAATCCACTCAAATACCCTATTAGACAGCTTTCGCCCCTTTGGTAAATTGAGCCTTAACTTCCTACTCATTTTAGGTTCCCTCGGAGTAAATATGTAACCTAGCAACTTGTAATTCAAAGTTTAACATTATAGCCTGAGCAGTACGGTGGTACACAGATATTACTGTTAGTTAAATCTAACCAGAGTTCAGTCACTCCAGTTATTATTGCTTTAGAGTCAATAATCCAAAGTTACCAGAACTGATGCTGTTAGAAGTGACAACTAGTATCAAGATCAAACGGGGAGAAAAAAAGTCTGTTTTCAGTAAAAAGAATCTAAATTTCACATAAAGACCTGTCAGCAGTACTGATACTGAGTCCAGAGGTGTATCTGACCATTTTCCAAGACTATGAACTGTTTGAAGACAGACCAGGACAAAAATACAGGTACTTGCAAGGGACGCTTCATAGCATGACAATTCTTGCCAGTTGTAGAAGCCTCTATAATTAAAATGGGAAATGAACACTTTTTCCAGGGTCAAGAAACCAAGTGCTGCCTCTAAGAGAGAGAAACCCCTTGTGATACTGAGGTGTCAAGTATAAATTTTGACCCCTTATAAAACACAAATTCTGTCTTTTATTTTACCAGATGAAGTAATCCAAGTCATCCAAAGCAATCCTCTTCCTAAAAGAAATTTAAGGATGCTGTGCAGTCAGGCTATCAATACCCAAATCCTGGAGTATTTGTAGCAAGTGGTCTACTTTTTCCTACAGCAAGTGTTACAGGCAGAATTCCAAGGACTAGGGCTACAGGCGGGATCTGCCTTTAAACTTTCATAAGCACAAAGGCAGCAATAGGATGTTCAGACATCTGAGGACATGTAAGCAGATGCTTCCATTACTGTCACTACTACCGCTATTTGGCAAGGAACTATCTGACTTCTGGCTACCTACTGAAACCCAGTGGCTGCGTCTGCTTGGCAGCAATGAGAATCTAAGCAATGTAGAAAGAAAACCCTGTACTACAAAGTTAGACTGCTACCACAAGAGGAATTAACATCCTAGCAATTTAGTGACTGTCTGCCAGTTTGACCCACAAATCCCAAGAAAAATCTTGAACATTTAATATGCCTGGAAACACCACAGCATTCATTCAAGTGAGCTTTCGGTGGTACTGTTATGATCAAAAGCACTCTGGACACTACATTCAGATATAATCAGAATGACTGAAACCAAGACTCCATATTTATATCATGACAGATGCTTCTTATAGACTGGGTCCCCAAAAAGACTGTGGATTCCTTAATAGATAGCATGCTGCTATTTCTCCACTTTCATGAGAAGTCACCACCTAGCCACTTGGCATAATTTAAATAGATCTGGCTTAGAAAGAACAGCCTCCCTGCCACCACTTGCATTATTTAAAATGTATATTAAAATTCTATACCTTTGAGGACTGTTCTACAAATACAAAAAACCAAGGAGTCATATAGTAATTTACTACAGACCACATCAGGATGTCATAGGTATTTTAGTTCTTAATTCCTGTGCTCTGAAAGGCTGTTAGCTACCTTCTTCCACAAAATCCTACTATATACATCTCAATACTGCAAGATTCAGATTGTCCAAGCAAGTTGTGGAACTGCACTGCTACATTTGTTGAAATAGAATGCTTTTGGAGAATCTCAATCACCACTTTTAAGCAAGAATATTAAATGAATGTTTCCAACACCTTCAGAAGACATCAGAAGAGTAGTCTGACTAAGTACAAGGAAGGGAATATTAACAACTAAATGGAGATCCATCCTCCAAGTCAGTCTAAACTTGCACTGCAGATTACTAGACAGCAGCAATGGTAGTAATGTTAGAGAACATTAGTAATGATGTACAGCCTGAAAAAAATAGTATCTATTTGCAAGAAATGCCACTCAGTCTGTGTGGACTATTCCCTCGATATCTATATTGAGTACTTGTTAACAAGATAGACTGGTGTAGCTTAATAACCTATCAAGGACACATTTTCCATTATTCCAGTGGAGTTTAGTTTTACCTCACTAAAGCAAACTCTTTAAAAAGCAGCAAGATCAGTTCAGGCTTTAGAAAGCTTTTAGTCCTAACAGCTATATACTTCAGAATTCCCTCTCTCCTCTGCAGTCTATTTGAAATTTATGCTTAAGAACAGTTTAAGCATAATGAACTTTACTCTGGGGCACACCTATAAGTCTGCTTATTTCAGGTCTCACTTCTCCCTTTTTAGTTCCTTGAGGCTACTAAGATATCCCAGTATTAGGTTTTGGGATTATACAGAGCAAAACCAGGACCTCTGTTCTTAAGACGATCTGTTTTAAGTTCTGACAGCACTGGAGAAGCAGGGTTCTAACTTACTAAACTAGGTTTTTTAGCATTAAAACATCATAATGATCTATCAAGTTCTGTACTATATTAAGAGAAGCCAGCTACCCAGTATTAGGACCAAGTTATTAGCATTACCATCACCATCAATTATTCTTCTGTGGCCTCAAGTTGCATACTTACAGTCTGCATAGCCTGAAAGGGAGCTGCTGTTATTGTGACAGAACTGCTACTTGCTGGAGGAGACTGAAAGCTTTGCGCTGGTGGCACTGGTGATATGGAGGTGCTTGAAGTAGGCAACGGTGACTGTGGCTCACTTGGGAGGGGAATAGTTGCCTGAGGCAAGAATAAGTGTAATGAAAGGTCACTTGATAGTTATCAGGCAGTAACAGAAGCAGTTAATATGTTCTAAAGCCTAGACTGACAGAAGTCAGCAGTTTCTACAGGATGACATTTGGACACAGTAGAGCTACAAAATAGCTTTTGCTTACAATTTAAAATTTTGCTGTGCATCCTCAGCAAACAGTACTTCTATTGCAATCTCTGCTGATTCAGAGAAGTGTGCCTATGAGCTACTATACATACCACTCATTGTAATAATTTCACAATAAAGGGACATTAGGTATTTTTCTACCACTAAGGAAACTGATAATGCCTGCTGTTCTATTTATTGGAAGATTATTGTCTGGCTGATATTAAAATTGACTTCTCCTTTCTAAAGGAACTCAGGAAGTTTAGGGGTTTGATTTTTTCCCCTCTCAATCATGTTTCAGATTAGAAACAAAGCTGAGCTGTCCAGACAAAGTATTAACCAGCATTAAGTCTCATCTGTGCAGATGGCAAAATGAAGTGTTAATTTAGGATACCAATATTTATAGGAATCAGAAGTCAAAAGGAATGTAAGGCTTTAGACATTTAAGCAATCAATGTTTATCCTCACCTGTATTCATGATAGCTCACCTGGGCAATTTCAATCTTTTTGGGTATCAGTGGCTCAGAAATACGTGAACTTGTCTGATACAGTGGCTGAGATGTAAATTTCTCAGTCTCTTGAGAAAGTGATGCTGATGCCTAGAAGAAACCGTATATGTACCTGCTATTACAAGTAGTATTGCAGGAAGCACAAAGTTCTGCTAGAGCTACGACATACCAGTATATAAATTTAAACAAGTGGATCTTGAAAGACCACGATAAACATTAAGTCCAAAGTAAACATACTAATATTAATCTCACTCAAAATCTTCAAGTACTTAGCTTTAGATTCAGACTTGGATCACCCTTCTTACACAAGAGGTTGTACAGCTAGCCCTGCAAAGTCAGGTGAACTGTAGATTGCTTCAAGCAGTTATTTACAGTGAAGTCTGACACATAGCTTTCTCATTAAATTACACAGAAAGACATCTCTAACGTTAGGCTTCTGGTAAACTCTGTTGAACATAGCTTCAGAGCCAAACTTTTGCTTGCTTTTGCAAGCTTTTCATATTCTATCTTTGACTCACACTTGTAATGCTAACTTTAAGAGTTGCTTATACTTAGATACACAGCCTAGGGCTAAACCCCGGTCCCATTCTCACTATGTATACCATCACAGACAGATCAGACAGATCTGGCATGCACTTGCATACCAGGAGAGTGCACTGTCACTGTGTATTCCCTGGTTGGGCTGAGACCAAACAAAGCTTATCTACTGCTTTCCACAAGAAACTGCACTGGAGAAGACAAAACACCACATTTCAGGCTTAAGGGAGTGGAGGTGTGCTGGGCATAAGCAACCCTAATTCCAAACAATAAGTTTGCAAAAAACTCAGAACACTACTAAATAAGATGTTCTACATTATAACACAGCACAAATCTTCTGGATGCATATTAAATAGCAAAAGTCAATCCTTGTCAGCCCAACAAGTCTTATGACACTGTTGAAGTGAAGAGAAGGTGTCAAGAACCAGGCCAAAACTATTGCTTCAAGAGACAGCAAGACTACAATATCCCGATCAGGACTGTTCAACTATGTAGTACATTAAAGGATAGAGTAAATGCTATGCATACAGTATACTGATAGCATGTACATGCAACAAAAATGTTTTAAAAGCATGAACATCTCTCCATTATAATCTATATACACTGTATTAGAGAGTTCAAGAGGAAAAAAGCCAACTGTGTTTCTAAACACAGCAACACTCAGCAAAAGATCTTTAAAAGTGATCTGCATAAGTAGAAACACTATTTTCAGCTCTAACCAATATTTGAATGCTAGTTGAAGATTTAACTGCACATAATTACAGTTAAGCAAGTTTGAGGTCTTGGCTGAACACCACTAAGTCAGATTCCCAGTATTTCTTCAGTTAATGCTTGAGAGAACACATCTCAGTCTTCAGCTTACACAGAAGTCTGCTATTTCATAACAATATCCATCCCAACTCATGCATCCACTGTTTTGTCATTAGAGGGAGTATTCTACACTGTAACCAAAGCAAATATTTATGCTGCTCATATGTTCCCACAAGAATGTGCACCACACTTTTTTCATCCCACAGCCTTCCCATTTCAAGGGGCAGACTGTTCACTTTGCATTATGCATTATTAGGAAAGTTTTCCCAACCTTCAAGTATTCCATAATGTCAGCTATACTATTGTTACTTGGCATTCTGTCCCTGTATGTTGTTCAAGCATAGTTATTCAGGAGAGGCCTCACCACAGCCTTCTGTTAAGACATCTCTGAATGCCAGTGATATCCCAGGGTATATTACCTGCGGTGTCTGCGATGCCACCAAGTCTTCAGTTTCAGAGCCAGAAAGAGCCTGATCAGCAGATGCTAGGGAAGTATTTGAACCATGCAATGTCATGGATGAAGGAGCAGCCTTGCACAAAGAAAAGAGGTAAGGTTTTGAAAGATTACCTTAAACGTTGCATTTCACCGAAACCCACACTGGGGCATTTCAAAGTAAACCTCAGAATAAGGCAGGAGGTGAAGTGCTTTGACCAGTTTCCTAGGAATTCTTGTTAGCAGCAAGGAAACCTATTTACAAGCCAAAGTGGCAAGACGTGCAAGCACAGTGAATGAATTTAAGGTTCACTTAACCATGGCTGCTAAAGATTGAGACACTGTCCCTCTGCCATAAGTGAGGATCTCAAATATGAAGACATGCACTACCTAGGAAAGCAGCAGCATGTTCTTCTGCATGCAGCTTAGCTATGAGTTGAATCTATGGATTAAATATTCAAACTATGTCAGCATGTCTTCAACATTCATTTTACTTCACAAAATTCCAAGTATTTGTTGCTACTTTTCAAGCAGAAGAGCAGCCAACTTTGTCAGCATTTGAGTGATCTTAGACTTGCAAGTTACTAAGTTATATGAAATCCGTTACAAAACTACTGACAAGAAAAACAATTAAAGTCTAGTAAATAACCTCTGTATCATTCCTTGGCTACAGCTCTGCCTCTTCAGGACAGTTCTAACTTACTTGAAGGGGCTGTTGAAGAAAATCACTCTGACTTGGCAGTTTCTGTTCTTTTGAAGCTGTAAAAAAATGTTAAGCAACATTTACTTTTAAATTCCAACACTAAATGTAGTTTCAGTGTGCAGTTCTACTTTTTGAAACATTTGGTATAAGAAGATGCATGCTTTTCAGTGTGTGCACTGCAAATATTTAGACTTGGCATCAGTAAGCCAAACTTCAGTTCCCTTGTTGAAGACAGGTATTGAGTGAATAAAAGTATTCTACCACAAGAGATATCCACTTTCCAGATTAAAACATTAAATATTTAGAATTGGTTAATTGTGTTTTACAGCCCAAGAGCCACCCAAACATTTTCTTAGTACAGCCCTTTGCAGAAAGTTCCAGTTTTCTAAGTGTAGCTAGAAAACTGCTTTATCCTGAGCTCATTCACACCTTGTGTCTATATCCACACCACATCTAGAGAAGTTTGTTACACAGATAGAGCATGTCAGTTCTGCATGCTGGGTTCATATGCACATGCCAGTCAATGATTATACGAGCATTCCATTTCCAGGCAGATAACACTAACTGAAACCACCACCAGCAACAAAAAAGCAGGGAAGAGGCTCGAGCTGCCTTTTTTAGATTAGACATTGGTATTCTTCATAATTAGACAAGCTGTCTTCCCAATACCTACTGATCTACAGCCCAAGCAAACCCTGTTAGCATTTACAAAGATCTTATACACAAGTTACAGTATTACCTACCTACAGGACTACTTGCAGGAGTAACTGAAGGCGGTTGGGATGAACCAATGGCACTTGGTGAAGCTTTATCAAAATCCAGAATGGACTCCTTTTGAAAAAAAAAGTCATTGGTTGGGAGAAAAAATTAAACCCTAGATACAAAGGAAATACATGAGACAACTTGCTGTTAATTAGAGCTAGATTAATTTACTCAATGCAAACATGCATTGTTAATATTGTTTTCCCTAATCCAGTAGGAACTGAAGCTTTGTGCTACAGAGAAAAACATACTTGCATGAAGTTGTAAGTCCCTTGTATCTGAGTCATCAGATCCTGAAGTTTTTCCCTTCTCAATACTGGATCTTTTGGAAGAGTTGAAGTAGAGCAAAATTCTGCAGCTGGCTGATGTGCAAGTTTAGGCACCTAATAAGGAAAAAATATTAAATCCAATACTGGAAACAAGACAAGCTACCTTATCCAATAAACTTCCAAAGCAACTTAGAGGTGTCAGATACCATGGGTCAAGGAATTCTGTGCTGTTATTGATATTTCCTGAACCAAGCTTTCATTTTGTTAAAAAAACATCAGCTTACTGTTGCCACAACTAGTTAAGCAACAGAATTAGTTCACTTAATTTCTTAGTCAAACGTACAGAAAACAGCAAATTGCCAGCATTTAGTGCTAGATTAGGCACCTCCATCTAAGGAAACCCACATATTTAAGTTGAAGACCAGAACAAACTTAAATCAAAGCTGCATAACTGAAGGTTTAAAGCGTACTTTCTCCCAGTAGAGCCCACACCAAGAAGTACAGATCTTTTTAGGATGGCATTTCCAGACATTAAGAAACTGCACTTAAGAGATACGTTGCAAGCAGGTTATTCAGGATTAGACCAAAGTGCTTTCACTAATAAGCCAGACAGTCTTAATGCACCAGCTCCTGCAAAAAAATGTTTGGCATGAAAAATACACCTAGGATCCCATGGGGGAGCTTAACTTTTTAGCTAAATAAGGACTTCTATGGTGCATTAGAACTCCTTGACTGTTTCAGATTGTCCCTTAACAGTTCATACAACTGGTTCTCACTTCACTTTGAAAGAAAAAAATATTGTCACAAAATAGGCAAGTCTAAGGAGTCAGGAAAATCATGATTGTAAACTCCTCGAATAGTACAAGTCCTGTTACTTACATAGTGACAATAATATTAAGACTGTCTAGATAGTCTAACATATCCTTTGAAAGCAGCTTGGGGAAGAAACAGGCTTCCTTTAAGTATTTTAAAACCATAATTTTTATCAGTTCTCTAAAGCTTTGCTGCACTTACTTCATGTCTTCAATTTGCTTTTCTCTAGCTGCATAGATAAATGTATTTGCATTATTTCAACAGGCTCAAGTGTTGAGACACACAAGAACATGTGAAAGCTTTTACTTTCCTACAGTATAAACATCTGTTTTTCTGAAAGAAGGTTACTACTTCAATACACCGTACAGCAGTATAGTTTGAGTATTTGTATGAAGTAATTTGACTATATGGCAGAAGGGTATGCATCATGACATCTGTCTCACTAAATTCAGAAGAAATTGATAAAAAGCTCTTCATCCAGTTTTAGGACAACAAGCCCAAGAAGCCTCTTGCATTTCTTCAACAGTCACATGAAACTGATCACTAGCATTTGCAAAAACTCCAATAGCATGCACAGGGAAGAAGCTTGCAGGATTTAGTGAGCTTCACAAAGCATAGTCCATGTACATGCAGTACATCATTAACTCTAGAAGACTCCATTTCTATCCAATATTTATGGCCCAAACAGTAACTACTTGTTGAGCTGTGAGAAGTTTTACTTTATTCTAGAGCTGGAAGAGTGCACCTTTGTGCTACTCCATCTTAGATTTCCTGATGCAGAAGCACTACCTTTAACAGTGACTATGCAAGTTTATATTGCTGTATAGTTTCCAATAACAAACAGGAGCTAAAGCTATGAAGGATCTAAGAGCAGGACAAAAGATACAGCTGAATAAAGTTAAATCACAGCAAGTTGTAGATTAATTAGTAGCAATCTGAATCTTCCTGTCCATCACTATTATCCCTGACTTACAAGCAGGGTTAATCTTAACACATGCTGTTATGGTAAATCCATTACAGGTTGAACTGATTAATGCTTCTATTACCCTCTTCCTCCTAACTACAGTTTACTAAGACACAAGTACACTAGCAAACTGGTTCTGAATGTTTGCAAATGGATAACAAGCTTTTCACCTTTAAGTCACCTAACCAGGTCAAGTCTGGTAGCATCTGAAGATATTAAAATTGTCCACTAGCTACATAAGTTGGACTTGTACGTTAGACAAGTAAAACCAGCCTCAAGAGCGTGGAAGCCAAAGAGACTGCCCTGTTTCACTTGTGGTTACAAAGATGATACAATCTTCTGTATACTTTTACAATTTGTTAAAGTCTTCATTGCCTTCCCCAGCTTATACTCTGTGCATGATGCTGGTAACATTCTTTACTTCAACCAGAAGAGCCAAGCATAGCGAGTTACATGGCTTTAAGCCAGGATTGAAACACCGAGACTCTCCACTCTGTAGAAGTTATTTTCTAGTTCCTGCATATATTAAAACACACCAGCCCGAAGCAGCTATAGTGAAGTTATCTCACACTGAATTGCTGTTTTGCTGGTACTCAAGGTATTCAAAACTCAAATATTCAAGTGCAATACAGAATATATACAAAAAAAGTATCAGGAAGTTAAAGTAATTTCAGGTTTTATGCCTTTATAAAATGAGATGCTTTGAAAAACAGCAGGTACTTGACATCCTTAAGATGGTTTTACACCAAGTTTTCTCTCTAGCCTAGTGTTAGATGCTGTTTCTGGAAGTCATTACAGGCTGGTAGCAGATTCTGAGTTTAGTAACCTGTTAGACCAGCTCACATCAAACATATATGCTGAGATCACTTAACATCAGTGGTTCAACTCTAACATTCAGGTTAGAGTTTTACACAGCCCTGGTAAGTTTAGGGCCTTACTTGCCATAACAATATGTTTCTAAAATTTAACCTTCAATACTATTTATGCACTCAGCAGAAACTGTTTTGATATATGCCTAGAGAACCAACTCAAACTGGAGTAGAAATACCTAGAATTTGTTTTAGGGCCTGTTAAACCACTGCAAATAGGTCAACATAAAGGTACACTGACCACTTTGGAGTTTTACTAGCCAGACTACCAATATATAGGTAACTTGTTAAAGCTCAATTTTCATTTTTACAGACTAAAGGTCTACTTACACATAACACTAACATACATTTCAACCACCTCACATACTAGTAAAGCTCCATTCTATGATACAGGACTCCCAATTCTTCTTTAGGTTTGTTACCTGTGGAGTAATAAGTAAGCTGGAAAGGTGCTACCTAAGCTGTAATCACAACAGTAATTTCCAGCTGTGCCATGCAGATATACAATTAACTTTTACTTTCTACTCATAGCAGGTATAAAAATTAAGTGGCACTGGATGACAGAGCAAGCTAAACTTTCACTTTCACATAGCAGGCCACAAATTCAGCTCTAACCAAGTTTGCTGGTCCACAGGTTGCAAACATTTACATAGAACAACAGTTTGACAGGCCTGCACATCAGCTCACTCTACAATAGGCACAACTTCTGAAGTTAAATAAGCATATTTTAAGATCTAAAACCCTAGTGGTTTGTTAAAAAGATCTCAAAGCTCTAACAGTTGTTTCAGGGAGTAAAGAAAGATTAATTTCAGCTCCAGAGGGCAGCAGCAACATAGGCGTTTTATCTACCATGCCTACATCCCTGCACAAAGTCACTTACATATTCTCCTTGGGAGTGAAATTGTTGCAGCTATTGCACAAGATTGCTTATATGAAAAAGGAAGAGGCAAAGGCAAGAGAAATTTCATTACCCAAAAAGTTCAATATGATTTTAGTTGTTCTTCATATGTGCCTCAAGTCAAAGATTCATAACCAATTTTATTAAAAAATAATGTTAGTTACATTGACACTACACTATTTTCTACTTACTCAATACTAATATCAAAATTGTATTTGTCAACAGCTACCAAGCAAAAATAAAGCCATTTCACTACGGTCTATGTAAATCCAAGTTTGAACACTTTACAAATATGCTTTGTTTACTTAATCCAGCAATCAGCTTACACCACCACCACATTCCAACATTTAATTTAATATTGCTGATATGCACACCTGCACATTGCTATGAAGACTCCTAGGCAGTCTGCAAGTTTCTCCAGCTGACTGGAGACCCTCCTTTTTCCTTACTGCATCAAAGTTTTGTCCACCACTTAAGCCATCCATCTGTCCATCCTATATAAAAATAAGAGCCCCATCTCGTTAGGAAGCACCTTGCATTTAAGCTTTAAAGTAATCTGACACCAGAAATTCAAAAGCATTTTAAAGTGCTTGAGACTATTCCCATAGTTCAGATAGTATGCAGAGTTGGGTGTACAACACCTACTTGTGCTCAGAGTTACTTAGTTGAGGCAACCACATTTCATACCTGTACCACCACCACTAGTGGACACAAGATTCTACTCAGCTCGAGTGTAAAGATGGATCAAGCTGAAACACCTTAATCCCACTGTTACCCAGTGCTGCATGTTACATACTCTTTTAGTCTCGTATTCTACCTTCTGTTTACGCTCCCGCTTCTAGGCACAAGAACATCCATTTTTCAGTTATGCCAAGTTTACTGGAAAGTTTTAAGCTTAATCATTTGCTATAAGTAATATGGAATGAATTGATTTCTGCTTTCTTGCAGAGACAAGACAGTGCTGACAACATTGCGTACAAGAATTGCTGAATTCCCCCTATTTTCTTCTTGAAGTCACTGCTCTTAACATAAGATGGTAGACAAAGCACAGTTCAGTTATCTAGTTTTACGGTTATCAGAATAGTTGCTACTCAAGCACAGGTGAGAAAAGGTAATGTAACCAGAGGCTAGCAGCCTGCTCAGCTGTAAGCACTGCAATAGCTTTCATTTCACATTTCTGAAAAAGCTATGCTATTGTTAGACTCTCCAGGACAGCAGTATGGTTTATGCATTCATCTGGAAATACATATTTAAGCCCCTGTACAGTTGGTATTGCTTCATCTAGATGTTAGATCTCTTGAATCAGCAGCTATTTTAATCAAAAGCCTAAAAAATTACTGAAGTGCTATTTGCATGCAGCCACAGACAAAGTATTTGATCCCTGGATGAGTCATACCTGCTTTGTACTGATAACAGTGGACACAACCAATAGCTAGGGATGAATTAAGTTAATTCTTCTGTCTTATGCATAAAGCACTTATTCAAGGCTCAAACACAGCAATACCATGTTGATGTAAAAAGCAGAGCAGACCATCTTGCCACTCAAATATAAAGTTTAACTGCCAGAATTATTTCCCCCAAGAAAGAACGAAATAGGACTAAATACAGGCCTACAAAATGTACCTTATAAAGCCTCTGCTAATAGGTAGCTTTAGTCCCGTACACCAGTGTCAAAAGCTTATGACAGGTAATACTACATATGCCAACTCACTTCTTTGGGCTCCATATCAAACTTCTTTGGCCCCATCTGCTCCTTTGGCCCAATACTTGCAGCTCCCCAGGACTTCGGAGGGTTCTGTAACTGCTGTGATGACACTTGCTGCTGCCTGTCAGCTTTTTCCCAAGCCTCTCGAGTCTCCTGCTTCTTTTGTTCTGGCTCCTCCCTAACATGTGCAGCCCAAGCCTTCACAGGCTCCTGCTTCTTTTGCTCTGGCTCTTCCCTAACAGGCATTTCCCATGATTTCACAGGCTCTGGCTTCTTTTGCTCTGGTTGCTCCCTAGTCTGGGTTACCCAAGGTTTTGGAGATTCCTGCTTTTGCTGTGGTTCTTCCTTAACTTTGGTTACCCAAGGTTTTGGGGATTCCTGCTTTTTCTGTTCCTGCTCTTCCCTAACCTTTGCTACCCATGGCTTAGGCAATTCCTGTTTCTTCTGGTCCTGCTCTTCCCTAACCTTTGCTACCCAAGGTTTGGGAGACTCCTGCTCCTCTCGGACACGTCCTACCCAGGCCTTTGCAGCTTCTTGCTTCTTCTGTTCTTCCTCCTCAACACGGGCCTCCCAAGGTTTTGTAGACTCACGCTTCTGTTCCTCTTTAACACGAGCTTCCCAAGGCTTTGGAGAATCTGGTCTTTTTTGTTCTTGCTGCCTAACACGAGCTTCCCAAGGCTTTAAGGTCTCTTGTTTCTGCTTCTGTTCCTGCTCTTCAATATCAACAAGCATTTCCCAGGACTTTGGAGGTTCTTGCTTTCTAGCACACTCAGCTTCCCAAGATTTGGGCTCTTCTGGCTTCTTCTTGACAGAGTATTCTGCTTCAGGCAAATAACGCCTGTTGAGAAACTATATAGACCAGAGAAACTTAATGGCTCCCAAGAAAACATTTTGCTACTACAGTTCAGGTCAGTTAAGTTAGGTCAGCCAGCTACTGAAAATTTCTGACTAAAGGCAGAGCCTAGACAACTTAAGCACTAGCCATAGAAAATATGTGGCCAGTCATGGCTTTAATCCTACAACACTGCAGGCTAGCTTTGCTTGGCATGCCACAGAAGCATCAGTCTTGAACAGCACATGTGAAACATACTTGAGCTGAGTGAATCTATTACCCTTATCCTAAAGGATGCTCCTAGGCAGTAACAATATCAAGTTGAATTGTGATTTTTACAAAGGTAGCTCTCCTCCTATGTATCTAAAGTGCTGTGGTACTATATTAGTAGACATACTGCTAAGCATTGCAGCATCATCTCCCCCAGAATCTTTGGGCCAGCAACCAAGTAGAGCCCTCATTTTTAATGGAGTTTAAACACTAAAAAATTCACTAGATTCTCAGATTTAGTACCACTGGACTTCAACTCCAGGCTGTGTTTACTGTCAGTAAGAGTTCATTGAAGATGTCCTGAAGTTTTCCCAAGTTACCACTTCGTCAAACAGGAAGTAAATATATGAAGTGAAAAATGTACAAGGCTCACAGGCTGAGATTTTTCTGACAAGTCACCAGAAGAGCTTTAGAGTCAGGTAACAAGTGTTGTTACCAGTAGGTTACAAAAACTTGTTCTAGAGTACACCCTCTAGTGGGATACCTGGGAAACTGGGATTCAGCCTTTTAAGAACCAGCGCTTCCACTTACAACAGGACACCCCTCCCCCACCCTTTGAACCAAGTCTAATAGTTTTTAGGCTATTGCCAGTTGAAGCTCGAGTACTTAAATCAGGAGTCTGAAGAGCTGTTGAAACAGGTCTACACACCCCTAAGTGCATAATGTCTTGTGATACCTACTTTTCTGAAAGCAGAGCGATAACTACATCGTTCTCAACCCCACCAGTATCAAGCTTACTGCAATAAGCTTAGCTTTTATAGACAGCTTTAGTAGATGTGTATTTTCTCTATCCCATAGTACACAAAAGATCAGTGTGTTTCCACTCTAACAGCTGATGCTTTGGTTTATTCCGGAAAGTGCCAGAGCATTAAAGTGCTACACTGCTTCATGTCATCCTGCCCCACTTATCCCAAAATATCCCACAGAAGCCATAAATTTGGGGTTAGAAAGAGAAATGCAACCAAGTCTTTAACACTCCCTACCTAAAGCAACATTTAAGTTGCTGTTCAGGCTCCCTTTAAGTTTAAAAAAAGGGGCTGCAGAAGTGCAGTTATGTTTCTGCTAGATCATAATATAAGGGAAAGCAATTAGCGGTGGAGTATCTTACCTCCTGTGGCTGTATTTCAGACTTCATAAGCTCCATAATGGATTCTAGAGAAAGGATGTTAATTTGTTTCAACTGATCAAATGCATAAAGGCAGACCAAACAGTAGCAAGTCTAACTATTTAAATAGTAGTGCCAATTACTAA
Organism: Falco naumanni; assembly: GCF_017639655.2. Taxonomy (NCBI): domain Eukaryota; kingdom Metazoa; phylum Chordata; class Aves; order Falconiformes; family Falconidae; genus Falco; species Falco naumanni. The sequence continues at coordinate 25,570,807 of NC_054058.1, forward strand.
ACCGTATATTCTGAAATCTCAGCTTGTCATTCAACATACTATTTTCAGACAAGCCTTTATTTTCTGATTTGGTTTTACATTTGCAGAAGTTTAGCATTAAGCAAGAGGCATTTTGTAGTATCCATAATTTGGTTGTTGTAATTCTCACATCACATGAACATTGATACTTGCTCAGAAGGCAAAAACATCCTGTTACTGTGAATTAGACTTTTCTACAATATTAGCCAGAATAGGGCTGCAAGCCCTACTTAGTTACTACATTATAAGTTACAGCACAGGATTAGATTGCTCATCAAGCTATGCAAAGTCAATGCTCAGTTCAAGCTTATCCCAACATTATGATACAGAAATTGAACCCTGTAATACTCCACCTGGTTCTTTGACAGACTCTCCTTTTGACATCTGTCTTGTTCTCTCAGATTTTCTATTTACTTCTTCTTCCAATTCTTTTACTGGTATACTGGTGCGAGGAGTTGGAATACTTTCAAAGTAGCCAGAGTCTAGAAGTTTGGATAACAGGTCCTTCATGTGTTTATCTGAAAAGTAAAAATCCATGAGACGAATACATGTAATCTGAATACCCTATAATTTCAGATTTTCAGATCAAGACTCCTTTCTCTTTTATACAGATTACAATTTCTCCAAGTTCACACATCTTACTGAGTTATAGGAATAAAATGTTTAAGTACTTGTTAAACTGCTTTATATTACAACCAAGAACATCTTTGCAATCCAGAGGTAAGACCTGCAGCTTGTGTTTAAGTATACACAAGGTAAACACTGAGGCACTTCGTAAATAAACCCCTTTCTGAGCATGTGGGAGACCATCTGTAAGCTAGCCAGCACTTATACTAAAAGCTTGTACAGACTGCAGCACAGGTAAAGCTAAACAAAGTCACTATAGAACTGCCCTAACAAGACACTCTTCCCAGTGATAGAATGGCAAGTCTCAGAAGAAAAAGTTCACTGCAAAAACAAGCAGGGAGGGAGAAAGCAAGAGACTGATCCAGACTGAACTTAATCCTCTGAAGTTTCAGAAAGTCAAAGCTGACATGGTTGAAGACAAACATGTGTACCCTGAGAAGCACTGTCCAGCTTACTCCTTTTTGCATAAAGGAGACAGCAGCTTAGAGAGTGAATACCTCATAAGTAGCAGTGATACTAGAAATTGTTTCAGAGGAGCTGGAGACAAGGCAGCCTTGAGAACAGGAAAAATATTCAGTTAGAAATCACTCCTTCCAGTGACAACTGTATGGAACAAGAATAGTAGCTAGAACTTAGTATCTATAAAGTGTCTTCCAAGGCAATGAATGCGAAGTCATAACAGCTTTATCCAAAATGTAGCTTGTGCACAAAAGGATGCAAGACTGACACTAAAGGGATGGGATATAGATACTGACAAAATAGCAGTTTAGATGATAGCCAAAACACTACAAGAGTTTATTACAAGTCCAAGATAACTAGGCAACTATGAATTCATGTCAACAGATATAAGGCTAAAGTTACCAGCCTGTAGCAATACAAGGCCAGCTTGCACTTTGTCCAGAACTATGATAAGTGTTAACACTTTGTTGTTAGTTCAGCTATCTGTATGTGGAAGTTAGGTAGGGTACACTAGTGCTCTGGTCTAACCGTTTCAACAACATTGTCAATGACAAATGAAAGATTACTGCCACACAGCCATTACAACACCAGAGTAAACAGGACAAGCAAGGTCTATTTGCAATAGGAAAGACACTCAAGTAAGCACTGTTTCTCACAAGCAAGTTCTAAATAGCAACATATGTTCATGTTGGCTTACAACTAGGGCTTTTGAAATTAAGCCATACACAGAAGAATACGTACAGTCCCACAGATTTTGGCATTTGAGAAGTAAGGACACTTGCAACAGGTCAAAAAAACTGCATTCTGCCTGGTTAGATCACAGCAAGCTCCTTTCCTTAGCATGCTATTAGTCAGACAACAGGTCTAAGGCTGGAATTCCTACAGCAGAGGATCTTCAGTGCTGTGGGATCTTCAGCCTGGGACCAAAGCAGCTTTGTAATACACATCAGTATACTCTAAGCATTTTGTGGCTGGGAACAGTGTTCCCATCTTAACCCGTTTGCACATAACTATCCAAAAAGCTTCCCACTGCTGGTTCTGTAAGGTATACATGCATCAGCTTTTGAATTACTACCATCATTATTGCTCACAAACGTGCTAGTACATTGGTACAGTAAGTCTTTACCTGGAAAAGAAAGCATGCCATACTGTTATTGATCTGCACCTAGTACTTAGGAAAAACAGTAGTTCATCCATGGATAACTAAGTTGCAAAGCATTTGAAAGTGCTTAATGCAGTAACCTTCCACATATATTCACTGTTTTTAAAATATTTAACCAGCACACAAATTTCACATCTAAGTTTTTCTGTAGATGAGATACTCACATGTTGTTCCAACCACAGGTTTCTCACTTCCTTCTAGAAGGTCCCAGAAGTAGAGAGATGATTGTTCCATCTGGTCTTCAACACTGAAACAAATGACAGTTTTACCAGGTAGAATCAGTCAAAATCAAGTGTTCCAGTATCCCAATACTAGTCATTAAGACACTGATGTTTAGCTTTCCAAATAAAGGCTGTCTACAGACTGAATCCTAAGCCCTTGATCCACTATTGAAAGTGATTCATCCGTATCTCTACATGATTTAACCTAGTAAATGCAAGTTTTTGTTGGCAATTAAGACAAATTAGAGAGCCTAGCACTACTCCACAAGACCATATGGTTGGACTTCATTCCAAGCCAGACAGGGAAACTGCTGTTTATCAGCTGATCACCTTGTTTATTGGATGCACATGTGCAGGGTCAACCACCAACAGCTCCCACCACTCTTAGTTATTGAGAAACTTTGACATAGGTCCACGATCCACCTCACCCACTCCAGACAAACTTCTTGTAGAAGTGTAATACAATGAGAATAAGCTAGAAAAATTTATCACTGGGATCAGAGACTCCTATTGTGTATCTTTTAAAAAGCAGCTGTTCTTTAGAAGTTAAGAGCAAAGATTAGGCAAATTTAGTATATGAGAAGTGATTAGAAGTTTTAGGAACTTAAGTCACATTTAAATACTCTTACCCAAAAAGTGTTTCAACTTAGCACCTAATAACTACTTTTTCCATATATAAAGTTCTACTACAATATTTTAACAAACAGGCTGTCATGCTAAGCATAAGCCATCATAGTACAAGCATGGTGCCCAGTTAGTACTTATATACAATATATCTGTTGACAACCAGTTACCTTAAAATGCACGACTGTGCAGAGGTATCAAACACTCAATTTTTGAAACTACTTTGAAGCTAACAGCAGTAGAGCCTCAGGAGTACCACCTTATATTCCTTCAGAATAAAGAAGCATATCTGGATTATCAGGTGAATGGAATATAGAACAGTTCTGTGTTTACTGCACGTTTTTCACTTCATGAACAGTGAGACCTCAGGGAAGCAGCACATCACCAGCCTCGCTGCTTATAACAGTTTTGGACTATCTCCCCTCAACCCCACAGGGAAAAATAAGATGGCAGAGCTTGTATGTAGCTCACACACAACTGAGGCTGTAATTACGGCAGCTTTTAGTGTTTAGAGTAAGGCAAATCTGCTACATTCCTAGTCTCAGACTAAAGAACAGAATTTTAATTAGTGTAGTGTCCCAAAGCATAATATTTCAAGACGTGGCAGTGTCAAACAGGACATTTAGTGTAACGAACAAAGCATACCAATTAGACAAATCCTAAACTTACCTCAAGTTCTCATTTCTTTCTGGACATGTCAGTTTTGCAAATCTTATGAGGTAGTCTAGTTCTTTAGAAGGCAAGTATATTGCACCATTCATACCACCTTTGAAATCTTTCTGAACATGCTCTTGAGTGAAATTCTGTAGCACATACTGGACTTGAAGTATTGTACGCAGTTTTTTCTTCTCTGCTTCAAGCTTCAACAGACTCTCCCTCCTCTGGGCTTTCCTTTGGGCTTTCAGCAGCTATTTCAACACATGAAGTCAACAGTTAAACACAATGGTTTAGTAACAGGATTCTAGGATAAAACATATCGAGTTGTAGTATTGATCATTCTACCTTGATCAAAACAACTATTAATTTTGGTTAGATAAAAGTTCCTAACTCTCACATTTCCAGAGGAGGAGCTTGAAAGATCTTGGCTGAACTCCCCATTTATCCTCTAATTCTCTACACATCTAGCTTTCAGTAAAACTGGATAATGGTAGCTTGACTTGTGATATGCCTTTATAATATTTAGATCCTGATTATGCCTGCTAGTTGCTTTTTTGTAACAGCTTTTACAACTGAATATAAGGAATTATTATAATACCAACACACAAAACCAAGCCTAGCTGACCTTTAAAATTTATCATGTTAATTTAGTGATGCAGAAGTTGTCTAAATTTCTCCTAGTAAAACAACTGCCTCTTCACTTTCAAATACTCGAATTTAAATGATACAGCAAAACCCTCAGTCTTATTTCTGTTGGCAGAAGACTGAAGCACTCATTAAATAAGCAACAACAAGTCACAGAACATACACAGCCCTGACACATTTGAGGGGAAGTTTATCATGTACTAATCGAATCATGCAACAGAAGCTATCCAAGTAACTGCAGAATTTAAGTGCCTCAGTATGGGGTATCTGAATTGTTTGCAATAACATGAAAATTTAGTTTTCTAGAAGGCACTGTAAGGATGCTGTTGCCAGCAAAACCCCTAGTGTTCCAGTAATAGGTATTGGCTGTAGAATCCATACTGTTACAATTAGAGCCAAGGAAAAAACAAAGTGGGTTAAGCCTTTAAATATAGCATAAGTTCAAGAACAAACATGAACTGGTATAAGTTAATGCTGGATTACTAAAAGCACCTACAGAAAGATACACTGGGTCACAATCGTTCATTTCTGATATTTTATGGGTAGCTACAGAGGAAAGCAATAGAAAGCAATTCAAGTTTTGACATTCGGCACAGTACTTTCTGTGTTCACCATACAATGACTGAGGGAACCCAAAGCAGCAATGCTGCTGAAAAGGCTTTTAAACCTCTGCTCACATAGTGCTTTAAGAGATTTACTGCACTACCTGGAATTACTACATATACAAGAAAAGCCTCTCTAGCAAAATTGTTTGGGTCTCAGTCAACACCAAGACAAACCATTTTACCAGTCCTTCAGCATTCTGTAAGAATGCAGTGAAACAATGCCAGAGCAGTGACTAATCATGTTTAGCATGCCCAGCTCTACCTTGGATCAAATCTTTTCACAAGGGTAGTATTTGCTTGAGCCAAGAGACCAGTTTTTCCAAAGATACAACACTTGCTTGCATAAAAAGTGTGTAGTGCTTCAAACCCTGTATAAAGGCCTAAATAAAGCACTAAATCTGTGATTTACCATAGAGCCAACTACAGCTGAGTAAGTTGCAAACTCCACAAGCTTTGTTAAAAAGAGACTGTACTTCTGTACTTCTCACTGAAACCAAAGTGATTTAACCCCAGCACTCTCCATCACTGGAAACATCAAAACATTCAGTTTGGAAGGGATCTTAGGATGTCATCTAGCCCAGCCTCCAGCACAAAGGCTACACTGAATCAAGACCAGATTGCTTAAAGCTTTGTGTAGTCAGGTCTTGAAAAGATCCAAGAACAGAGTTTACTAGTTCTTTGGGCAGCCTGCTCTAGTATTCAACTGTCCTCAGAGTGACCATTTTCCACCTAGCTGGAAACTACTTTTTCAGTTTAAGATCATTCCTTCTCATAATACATCCCTCACCGAAAACCCTGGCTCCACCCATTCAGTAATCTCCTTAGCAGCTGAAAGTAACACTATCTCCTGCCAAGCCTTCCCATCACCAGGCCCAACAAGCCTTCCAGGCTCTCTTGACAGGTCTCATCTTCCAGGCCCCAGCTGTTCCAGAGCCCACCACTGAACTCACTGAAGTTCACCTATAGCCTTTTTGTACCAAGTGACCAGAAAAAGACATGACTGGTTAATAAGTCCCAAATAATCAGTTCTCCTTAATTCAAGTCCTCAATTTAAGTCCAGCCTTTACTGTTCTAGGGATACACTTCATTTACTTTGCCTGCTGCACACAAGGACCTGCATGTCCTTTCCAGTAGAGCTGCTCCCCTGCCAGTCTGCACCTATACAGGGGATGAGACCACATCAGGCACAAGCTACCAGCAAGATGGTTAACAGTTTCAAAGCTAGATGAACTGGAGTAATCTCAAACAGCTGATTCCAATGACCCAATTTACTTAAGCACAAACTCTTAGAGGTACACAGTGAATAATGGTATCATGGAGGTCAGTAGCACACAAAATTGTCAACATTTGCTCTGCTGTACTCACTACTCCACACAGTTTAAGCACATTGTCCCCTCAAGTTCCAAGAGAGAAACTTGCTAGTATTCTGCATATTGGCATATAACAGTAGCCATCAGAAAACTAGCATAAACTTCAGTTACCTCCTAACAGTACAGGGAAAAACATTTTATACTTACATCTTGGCTAAGTCCTGAAAAAGTCTTCTGAAGCTCCTTGGCAAATTCCAAGTTGTGTACTACTTCATCATATTTCTCTACCGCCTCCTACAAAAGGATAGATAAAAATGTATTTTTCATCCTTAAGACTATTGGTGACATCCCAATGCCCTTGTACTTCAGTTCTCATGGAGAACTAGTTATTTAGTGTGTACTGCTCTAAAACTAGCTTCAAAGATACTATGTCTGTAACTGATACTTTACCTTTAAGTCACAAATACCATGACTGTCTGATACGCCATACAAAGCCAGGTCACACCACCGCAGATATCCTGCAAGTTTGTCTGCATTACACTTTCCAGGCAACCTCATCTGCAATACTTTGTATACTAATATTGAAAACAGGAGAGCCTGGGTACCAGTTATTTCCCTTTTCCTTTTGTTCCCATAGGTCTCTGCAGGCAGAGGTAAACAGCTACATAAACATCAGACACTGACATGAAAGACTGGAAGGACTGCAGGAGACAGACAAGTTCAGTGCAGATCTTTTACCCTCATGCTTAGCTGCATGTCTTCACAGATAATTTCTACAAACTTTAGAAAGAATACAGAAGGCAAGTCATACTTTCAGAAAAAAGCTTTCCAATTTAGTTTCCACAAATAAAGCAGTGTTCTGTCTTCACTAATGGCTTGAACCAATATTTTACTAGCCAGTCTTCAAAAAGACTACAGTACGTTATTAATTGCATTTTGATATATCCTATCTTTTCCAAGTTCTTCCTCATTAAGGAGTTCATTTTTTGAAAGCCTGACAGCTCTGAAAGGAGCTAAATGCTGTGGTTAAGACATGCTGCCCATATCCTCCTCAATACCCTAAGGCATGCCTGGGAAGTAACAAGTTTAATTTCAGTTGTTCACACATGCTTTACATTCAGTTTGGTTTATGCTCATGACATATCTGAAGTTCTTACTAGGATGGGCCCAGTCTAAATGTAAAGCCCTTTCAAAATAGCGTCAGTATTGGCAAGTGTTTCATCACTGTAGTGACAACAGCTTAATTCACTGTCCCAGTAAGATATGGGACATCTGCAAATTCCATGTGTGTTCCTAAATAACTGGAAAACAAGTTACATGTGAATTCGCTCAATCAGTTTGATTGTTCAGTTACATTCACTTATTTGTAGAATACTAGACATTACTAGGCCTACATGCTACTCAACACAAAGTGCATAAGTTGATGGTACGGCACTCATTTGGTAGTTTAACTTTTACGAACTAATTAGCAAGTTCACTTAGCACTTGGGATAATGACTTTTAAGACCCTAATGCCTACACATTTCAGGAAGACTCATAATTTAACACCAACAGCTTACTAGACAGATTGCAGTAATTGTGCTTTTAACAATGCAAATCTCAGACTAAAACTCCCTACCTGAAAATATCAAGAACAGCTACCACTGCTCTGATGACAAGCTATAACACAGCCTGTAGGAAAGCAATAGCTTTCTTCTGTCACTTGTTATTAACATTCTTTAACAGCATGCTGGAGGAACAGTACTGAGGGAAGTCCGCTCAGTTGCAAAGAACACAACTGCCGGCGAGAGCACTGAACTTGCTGGAAGCTCCTCATTTTTGAAACAAATGTTCCCTAAGTAAGGCTAGCACACAGCAGCTCTGGCAGGCATGCACCATAAGCAATTATACTTTGATCCAAATTGCTTGCAAAACAAGTTCATCACCAGATGTGCACTTCTTCCTCTGTGAGAGAAAGCATGACAAATATAGATGACATCAAGTTACATTAGAGCTCCACCATATTATAGGCAGTTTGTTTCTTTAGGCAAGTGTCCAAACTATTGAGCTCTGCTCTAGCTTTGATCACCAGGTCCCACTATTTGTATATACATTGGGAAATTGCATCTGAAAGCTACAAAAATACAGTATTTCTGCATCATAACCACTGAAACAGGGGTCTTGACTAGATTAGGTAAATACTGAAGTTGATACATGCTTCTACAACAGTCACCTGAACACTGTGACTACCACCTATCAGTGTATTAGCAAGACCGAATCTAGTACCCCATTTTAGAAGACATATCCCAGAAAGTGGGATAAAAATACTAATACATAAAAAGTTACACTCAGCTGGGAATACGGAAAGCCGGTAACCAAGTTAATTGCCATCTTCCAAAGTTGGTGCTACTGGATGCATTTGCAAGACAGACATCCACAGAATCCTTCACCTCTTTAGTTTCCCACATCTTAATTTCATTTTCAGCTAATAGCTTTCCACAGTCCAGGGTACATACCAAAGAAATTGTCAAATTTAGAAGTAGCTTTAAAAGCTATTTAAGATTAATCAGACTTACACAGGAGACTGTTCAACGATCTCACTGCTAGCAACAGAGGAAAACATTATATTTAACACCTACAATCTAAGGACAGAAGGCTCTTGCCCACCCAATTCCAGACTGAGTTTAGAGGAATAAAAGGTCACCATCCTATTTCAAACCATCACACAATACATATTTCTGCACTTGAGATGGCAAGAGACTACATCAGATTTTGTAGTTAAATGCCGAAAGATCAATCATTCCCATAGGTTTACTCCACTTTTAAGTAGCAAGTTATTATTTCCCTCCTTATCCCATTTATGTCTAGTTCTCATTTACAAATGATTCAGAGTAAGGAAATGGTATTTGTGTTCTCATACTGCTGCACTGTGGTAAAACTAACAGTCAATTTTTCCAACTGGTTTATTAGCAGGATCAGTACTACCACTGAAGCGTCAATGCCCTTTATCACACAATTGTTCTTTAGCACATGTGAAGTATGTTAAAATCTACTCCTAGATGACTAGAGCAATAAACCCACTGGATTATGTGACACTGCTACTCAATGCTTAAGCAGCAGTAACCTCCATGTTACAGAAACATGGCTTCAGATCTAGAATCCATTCTAGTCCAAGACAGAAGAGCCAGAATCATTGTTTTAACATCAGGCAGTTTTAAGCAAGCTCTACAAAGTGGATCACATCTTTAAGTAACAATCTTGCATGCTGGCATTCAGAACTCTAGCAATCTTAGGTACAGAATAGACATACTGTTCTAACAGCATTAGAAAGTGCTGGCAACCCCCAGCTATCTCATGGAAGCACTAGAAGGACAAGAGAGTATTCCCAATTAAGTCAGTAACTCATAGCTAGATTCTTGTATTAGGAAAGCCTTCAGATCCCATGCAAGTTGGACCACCATCTTCCTTTCTACCAACAGGGACTTTGTTACTCTTTAACAGCTGCTTGTAACCAACAGCACTGTGCAACCAACTGCCAATTTCAAGTAACACCTGTTAATGAAGTCATGAGGATTAATTAGCTACCCCAGAAGTCTTGAGGTTTGTGTTCTACCACCACAATTACATACAGATAAGCTGCACATGGACACCTCATCAAGAAATAAAGGTGCAGCAGCACTGAAGCTGAAGGTCCACAGAGCTTCTATTACTGCAGTACACAGCATGAAGGTTAAAGTAGGATACAAAGCTTGTGGGCTCACCATTCATCTTAATTACCAGTAATTTGTCCATTTGTTTTTGTGAATAATACCACTGCCAGCATTTTACTTCTGTAAAACTACACCACCACCACCTTCAGCAGCCTATCCGTTCTGACATGTTTAAAGGTTTTGAGGCTATCCACTCACACAAAGCAAACTTACCAACTGATCTTGATTGAGGACTTCTCCCTTCTTCAGGCGATCTTTGTAGTCTTCTAGCTTGAGCTGCAGGAAAATCCAAAGTAAATTTTTTGTATTTATTCCTCTAATGTAGAGTAGGGGGTACAAGTGAAATTACATATTTTTTCTGTATTTTTAAGTCATCTACATACTGCAACAGAATAGGAATTTTACTACTCCCTCTCATTTTCAGGAGAAAGTAACATAGAAAGTTTTGCTGTGCCTTTAATTTGGCATTCAGTCTCCAAGACTGCCTACCTCCTTTCAGTTCTAACTTACTACCTTTGTTTCATTTAAGAAATACTAATGCATTGACCCTAGATTTTAAAGGGGTTCCAAACAGATGCAGTGAACTTATTTTAGATTAGGCTTTAACTAAATTCCAGCATTGACTTGGAAAAGCTATCTAGTCTGTGAATAATCCTATTTAATTTTCCAGAGAATGGCTTCAGTCATGTCATTAGGCTTTTATAGCACTATTTCCTAAGAAAGTGGACTAATGCCTTCAAGGAAAAAATATTTTTTTCTAATACACCAAGTCTTTAATCATTTGCATCAGCTTTTAAAACTAAACTACTAAGTATTACAAGCTTCCTTATACACACAAGGAAGAGAAAGGGGAGTTCGCTGCCATGAAGCTGAATACTATTTCATTGGTGTACCTACCCACACAGTCTTACTGACACAGTACCTATAGGAATCTAGAACTAAGAATAGTTTCTACTCCTTTTAATAAGTCATACTTTCATTTGCTAGTGAGGCCAGATTGTCATTCATGTGAAAACCAAAGATACTTGAGACATTCACCACAACAAGCTTCCCTGGACAAAATTAGAATACAACACAGTTGGTTAATCACCTAAAGAAAACATGCTTATCTGACATTATTCAATATTACAGCATGATGCATGACATGAGACAGCAGTAATACTGCATCTCCTGCAGGAGGATAGAGTCCCCGAGCCACATGGCCAGAAGCCTGATCTACTCTTCCTTCTCACCCTACCACATAACAATAAGCTTTTCAGACATTTAGAGAAGCACAACATTCATGCAATTGCTTTACCTGTAATCCTGATTCAGTACCAAAAGCAACAGCATCATTATTTCTTTTATCTTACAGAAAATAGCATTTTCCCCAATTAGTCATGCACATAGCCTTCAGTCCCCCATCAACTGAAAAAAATCTTAGAATGCAAAAGCCTGACTAGCTATGGCTGCAGTTTTAGTTGTATTATATCAGTTCTTACTAACACAGTACTGTCCCTGCCCACATCCTACCCCACCCCCACCCAAAAAAAAAAAGCACAATTTAAAACAAGACAGCAGGCTTTGGATGATTTCGGTATAAAAGCTTTCTAGTGAATAGCATTCTTCTATATTTAAAATATAGAAGTCGAATATTTGTGCAAAGTGAAGGGCAATACATATTTAACATAATTTGACATATCCATGAGTCAGAGGAAATACTGTTCTAATTTCCAATTTTACATATATTTCTACATCCTAATATTAAATGCACATGATCAATAGAAGAAATATGAACACCCCTGCAAGACTATAAGCCATCACCAAATCAGGTCCAAGTTAGTTCTGAACTGATTAAGCCTGGTAAAGAAGCACCCCCAGTTTTGATCAACATCGAGTTACTTTTGCTAACTATTGGGCACACACTGTAAAGCCAGCAGCTGCGAGCACATTTCTAGTTAGCTGCATTCCTGATTCTCGGAAACAATGTTATGCTCACACAATGTCAAATACAAGTAGCCCATTTCAGAACAGCAAGAGTAAAGAACACCATTTTTTACTATACCATGGTTACAAATGGTAATAAAAATACTAGGAAACCCACATTTAGGCCCTTCCACGGGTTATTTTAACAAAAACACTGATTTCTCTCTATATATACACAACCTTATTCCAGCTATCATAAAACAGACAGAGTTTTACAATTAGCAGCTTAAATATGTGCCATACCAAAGAAAAATCAAGTTACCTTCTTTTTCTCAATGTTCCTGATCTTGTGTTTGAGGCAAATAAGCCCATTATCAATGTAAGTCTCATATGCCTGGGAAGGAGAGGCTGCCGAGTTCAGCGCAGACTGCAGGGGACTGGAGGGAGGCTGGCTCTCCCCAGACGGGTTCACCTGCTGCTTGGCAGCCTTCATGCTCTTATCCTCACCCTCCTCTGACCGGCCTGAAGGTGATGATGGGCAACGGAAAGGGGCTTGGGAAAGCTGCACCATTGAAATGGATGGAGCTGCAAAGAAACTCCTTTTATTTAGCTCTCTCTCTCACCACCACCACCCCCTCCCTTTTTTAAAGTTAAACCTTTTGTCATCACACATTCAGAACATGTACCCACAAAGCTACGCCTCAGTATTTACCACAATCTTTCACTCTGCTCCCTCCCTCTTCAAAATATCTGTACCAGGAATTTCAAAGCAAGGCGAACTTTGTGTTGTTCAAGTCTCCCCACCCATCCAGACAACCAAAAATCCTTTACAGAGGCAGAATTAGACAGCACAGGGGATGATTCCAGAAACCCAATATAGTGTCCATATAAAACTAGGCAGGTTTCCTGCACACATCACCCACAAGGGAAAAAACTGCAAGCAAGCAATTGCAAAATCATGCCGCCAGCCTCCCATCCAGGCTGCTGCCTGAATGATCATTTGGAAATCGCACACCTGAAGGTATAGCCCCTCTGCTTGCCCCCACCACATCGGTTTTACCCCTTCATGACCTTTGCAGCAATCCAACCAGGCATTTAAACTAGAAATATTTCAACTGAGAAAGTGAAGATGAAAAAAACCACACTTCATAAAGCAAGTAGCACGCTCAGTTACAACAGCATCATTCTTCATGAGGAACTGGTCTCTGCCTACACCCGTCCAAAAGATGTGCCCGTGCCACAGCAAGACCCCGGCTTCAATGGGAGGGGCTGGGCTTTAACCTTGAGCACAGAGTTTTTGGAAGAGATGCTCCACCACCCTCATCTTCAACTACTGACCTACACCTGCTCCTAGAAAGCAATGACACCACATTTCTGCCCACCCGCAGGCCTACCGCGCAGGACCCCGGCGGGCACCAGCTGCCCGCGGCGGGGGCCGAGGGGGAGGACACTCGCCCTCCCCCGGGACACCCGCCCAACCCCTGCCGCGGCCCCGCCAGCGGCCCGAGAGGTGGCTCCGAGCCCGGGGTCAGCCCTTCATCACGCCCTTGCCAGGGACGGCGAGAAAGCGCCTCCCGGGGAGAGCACGGCCGCCGCCGGCCCCCCACCCCGCACGCCTCGCCGCCGCTCGCCGAGCGCGGCAGAGAAAGAAGAATTGAGCGGCGACGGGCTCCTTCCATGCCGGCGTCGCCGCCCCGGGGATCCACCTACACCTACGCCACCTCCTCCTCCTGCGGTGCCTTCTCTGCGGTGGCGGCCGCCAGGCTGCGGGGCACCTCGGCCAGCCCCGCGCCGCCTCGCTCCCACCTCCCCGCTCACCTCGCTGGCCGCACACGCTCAGGCCCGCCCTACCGCCCGCCCCCCGCCTGATATAGAGGCGGCGGCAGGGCGGGGCGGGGCGGGGCGGGGCCTGCCGCGGGGTCACCGCCCGCCTCCCAATCGCCGGCGCCGCCTCACCTGCCCGTCTGCCTTCCCGCCCTGCGCCGCCGCGCCTCACGTGATGCGGGAGGGGCGGGGCCCGCCACCGGGGCGGACAGCCGTTACCCGTCGGCGTGTGGGAAGGGGCGGGGCGGGGCGGCTCCCCGTGAAGGTCAGGGTGCCCCGCCCGGGGGCCGCCGGCGGGCGATGAGGGTCCCTGGCTTAGGGGCTGAGGTGCCGCGTTCCCGGGCGGGACTCGGTGCTCCTCCAGAGCCGTGCGTGGGCAAGAGGCCTGGGCGGTGGCCCTGGCAGGAGGGGGGGAACGGGGCGTCCTAGGAAAGCCCTGGCTCGCCGTCAGCTGCGTAGGGAAGGGATGTCTGGTGTGACACCACCCCGCGCCTTGCTCTGTCCAGAGGGGAGAAGGTCGCGCAGGTCCCCGGTGAAGCCATGACCCACTGTCCAGTTGCATGTATCACTGCAGCCTCTCGAACCAGTCGTCCCAAGACAGGCTGGCTTCTGTCCACAAGCAGCCCAGAGGAGAGGGTCCTGTCACCTGCATGCAAGAGGATCCCAGCCTCCACCTGTCTGCAACACAAGGCCCGGTTGCACCCTTCACTAGTGTGGCTTGGGTGGCCATGGGACAGTAAGAAATGTTGGTCTGTGCCTGTTTAAACCTGCAGAAGAGTTCCTCTTGTCCAGTATGGAGTCCCTTGAGGAGACTTAGAGGACTGTGGGTCATCTTATGTAAGAAAAGGTGTGTATGTCCTCTGTATATGCAACCCAACCATGTAAACACTTGATAGCTAGTAAAAGCACTTCAGTCCATTGAACATACATGATAAAATAATCACCAACAGACTTTTATTAACCTGTAACAATGGTGTCAGTGCTACACAAGGTATTGAAGGTTGGGAGACTAAACAGACCCTCCAAACACCAGAAGACTAAGCTGGAATTATGTTTCCTTTGTTTCTCTTTTTGTGGCCGTTACCTCAAAAAGCAATAAAGTCACAGAATGGTCAGGGTTGAAAGGGACCTTTGGAGATCTAGTCCAACCCCCTGCTAAAGCAGGCTCACCCAGAGCAGGTTGCACAGTCACAGAGTCTAGCTGGAGGCCTGTGTACCCTCAGCAAGTTTGTTGATGATACAGAGCTGGCAGAAGTGGCTGATACACCAGGGGCTGCGCTGCCATTCAGCGAGACCTGGACAGGCTGGAGAGTTGGTCAGAGAGGAACCTGATGGAGTTCACCAAAGGCGAGTTCAGGGTCCTGCCCCCAGGGAGGAACAGCCCCATGCACCAGCACAGGCTGGGGCTGACCTCCTGGGAGGCAGCTCTGTGGAGAAGGACCTGGGAGTCCTGGTGGACAGCAAGTTGCCCATGAGCCAGCCGTGTGCCCGTGTGGCCAAGAAGGCCAGTGAGATCCTGGGGTGCATCAGGAGGAGCGTGGCCAGCAGGTGAGGGAGGTGATCCTGGCCTGGTGGGGCTGCACCTGGAGTGCTGTGCCCAGTGCTGGGCTCCCCAGTTCAAGAGAGACAGGGAACTACTGGGGAGGGTCCAGCAGAGGGCTATGGAGATGACTGGGAGATTGGAGCATCCTCTTTATGAGGAAAGTCTGAGAGAGCTGGGCCTCTAAGGGCGTATCTTATCAACGCATACAAATACCATAGGGGCAGGTGTCAAGAGGATGGGGCCAGGCTCTTTTCAGTGGTGCCCAGCGACAGGATAAGGGGCAACGGGCACAAACTGCAACATGGGAAGTTCCATCTGAATATGAGGAAAAACTTCTTTACTTTGAGGGTGATGGAGCACTGGAATAGGCTGCCCAGAGAGGCTGTGGAGTCTCCTTCTCTGGAGACATTCAAAACCCGCCTGGCCATTCAGCCAGTTCTCAATCCACCTCCCTGTCCACTCATCTAACCCACACCTCCTGAGCTTACCTATGGGGATGTTATGGGAGACAGTGTCAAAAGCCTTGCTGATGTCAAGCTAGACAACATCCACTGCTCTCCCCTCGTCTACCCAGCCAGTCATTCCATCATAGAAGTCTATCAGATTGGTCAGGCATGATTTCTCCTTGATTAATTCATGTTGATTACCCCTGATAACCTTTTCCTTCATGTACTTAGAGGTGACCTCCAGGATGAGCTGTTCCATCACCCTTCCAGAGATGGAGGTGAGGCTGACTTGCCTGTCACTTCCTGGGTCCTCCTCCTCCTTCTTGCCCTTTTTGAAGGCTGGAGTGGCAGTTTATAGCAAGTTCTGAGAGATTCTGAAAGTTGGGAAAGTTATGAAAATAGAAACATTTTGAAGAAGAAAAAAATGTGTCAGTAAGGAAGGAATGCAAATAGAGCTTTCACAGAACACAAAAGGTACAGAAGATGGATGAGAAAACTGGAGAGGAAAGGCTCATACAAAAGAAATATTGCATTTAAAAGTGAAACCAAGCAAATGATAAGTGATTCAAACAATAAGGAGAATTCACAGAGTATCACAGAATCAGATTCAGTCACATGGAACCACCTGTAACATCCACAGTCTTGCCACTTTTGGTTTAATCACAACTCTCAAAATCCTCCATTGTTCTTAAAGCCCTAGCTCCTAGAATGAGGTCGCTTTGTAAGGCTAGTTTTCATGACTGAGAAGAAATGCTAATGATAAGACACAGCTTGTGTCTAGGATCAGCAACGTACACTAAAAGTTCTTCCAGTAGATTTCTGTTCTTTGTGTAGTTTCTTTCAAAGCTAGCACTGATGGGCTAGATCCTTGCAAAGTAATTATAGAATGAATGATCAATGAATGTATATATTAATAATAAGTCATAATTAATGTGAAGACACCTGGGACTATTCTATAAATCATAATTACAGCTTGCAAACTACTTTATAGTGCACTTTTACAGTTATGAAATTGTATAGATGAGGAAAAAAAATTAAAGGAAGATTCATACAATTCAAATGCATATTTAAAATCAAAGGCTATTTGAACTTCATTTTAAAACAAAGACAGAATCACTATTTGAGACTGATGCTATATACATTTATAATATAAGTATGGTCTCTAGAGTACTTTAAAGAACATTATTAATGTGGCAAGGTCAAGCACACCAATGTTAGGAAGTACCAGGATTAAGTGCAGCCTAAATTAATTCGTTTAATGCCATTTTGCAGACCCATTGTGAGGTCATCTTTAAGTAGATGATCATAGGTTATTATAGTCTAGCCACACATTGATCATAGCCACAGATTCCTAGACACTCAGCATTCCCAACTTGGGGATCTGCGCCTTTTACTCCAGGATCAGAAGGGGGTTGCACTCTAATGCCTAAAGAAAAGCATGCTGTTCATTTTTTCATGTTTGACTGATTCTGTTTATCCCCTCAAACCAGAACTGTCCTGATTTTTCCTAGTCCCAGCAATTTATCCCAATCTCATTTTTCTTGCCTTCCTGTTTCCACTCCTGAACTCTAGGCTCAGTTTTTCTGCCTAGGTCTGCATGTTGTCAGAGTCACAGGTTCCTCTGAGAAGCAGTATTTCCTTTGCACACAGTGCCAACCCTTTGCCCAACCACTTCCAGTTTTCCACACCTGACTCTTCATCCAGCCTAACAAAACCCTTCCTAATCCCAGTGGCATCCATTGCCAGTTTGCCTCCCTCCAGCTATAGTGGGCCAATCCCCAGCCAGCCATGGTGAAGACTGGGAGCAGGTTCCTACCTTCATTCCCTGCCATCCCTTTTATTATTGTATTGTGAAAGTCCAGAAAGTAAACGGATGTGTAGAATAAGATCAGCTGCTTGTTAACTTTAGCAAAGAAAGACATAGACTAAATGTGTTGCAAAGATTATACAGTGATGGACTAGAGAAGCCTGCTTCACTCATTGAACATCTCTTAGAAAGGAAGGCTGAGGAATTCTGGAACCAACAAGAGGTGAATACATTAGATCTCACAATCCAGGTTGGAAGAACCTGGAGGATCTTGGGAAATACATTGCTGCAAGGAGTTTTTTCCCATATGTACCTTGTGGCTGTCTACTGTTCAGATCTCAAAGCCAAGGAGACTGGTGAAAGGGTGCTTCACTCAGTGACCAGCACTGCCTTACACAAGCTGCTGCGCACCACAACGTTTTCTAACTAACTTTTGCAAATGTTTCTTAAAGATAACAGTTCTCCCTTTACACTCCACCTCCATGTCTTCTGTGTTTTCATCACAGGATCCTAGTTTCAATTTCCTTGTGTAGGAACTTCCTCTCCTTCCTTTTTACCTCCGTGTTCAATCCTGCCTAGCAAACTGGTTCATATTCCTGCTCAGCCAGTGCCAGGCACCCTTTCCAGTTCCCAGCCGGTTTTAATCTCCTCAGTGAGTCCTCACCTTGCCAGAATTCTTGCTTCTATTGACTCTTTTTCATTTTGCCTTTTTTTTTTTTCTCCCCATTTTCTCAATTTTCATCAGACATTTCATTCTTCTGTAATTTTAAAGCCATGAAGGTAAGCAGAAATAGTTGCTGTGCCTGGGAGCAGCCATTACAAACTTAATCAAATTTCACCTCTGTAGCTCCAGGCCAAACAGAGTATGTTTAATTAAAGCCCATGTTAACACCTGTAAGATCTGTGAGGGAATGGAGTTATGCTCCCTGGCAGAAGCATCTTTGGAGAATTTACAAGTTCAGCTGAAAGAGCATTCTGTGGAGTATGTGCTGACTGCCTACATATAGGCACATTGCACAAGAGACACTCCTTGACAGTGAAGTTGAAATTCCTCTGCCCAGGCTGTGGGTTTCTGGAATTTCAGTGAAAGTGCAGAAAGGACCCTGTGAACTGCTTGAATCTTCAGTCCCATTCTTGAAAATGGCTAACCCAGTGGGTCTCAACTCAGTTTGAGACAGACACCTAGAATGGAAGAGTTCATCTGGGACTGAAAAAGCTGTTAAACCAAAAGCAAATTGAAAAAATAGATTGGGAAGTGCTGGGCAACCTTAATAATAAGAGGGACCAGCTGAGGAGAAAGATGTGGTGGCCCAAGCAGTGCAAGAAGCAGCACCTCCTTCTGTTAGTTTCTCTGTCCTTGCTTAGGACATCATCAAACCTCAGCTGCAAAAGGGGAAACATTGCAGAGCAGCCATTCATATGGGATTTCTTCTTTTTTGTGTGTATGTGAGTGAAAAGTTCAAAAGAAATTAACTAATTTCCAATGGTGAGATTAAAGGGAAGGGAACCTTTGCCCATAAATGCTTTGCTCTAGGGACTGTCATGTGAAAGTGGATTTGTCATTTGTGTCAGAAGCATTTCTTTCATTGACCCTATGAAAAAAGTTTGCCTACTTCCAAGCCTTGGAAGTTCCAACTCACACCTGCGCTTGTTAGGTTTTTTGGCAGCTGAACTGTCTCCAGAGTTTATGCGCAGAGAACGTGCAGACTGTAAAGCTCTGAACTGCCACTGCACTCTGCTGTGAGGACTACCCTCATTTTCAGAATGAGAATCATACTTGTGTGTTTTCTGTGTTTCTGCTACTGAGCACATGGGCAAGAATATGCTCAGATGCAGAGGAGATAAAAGGGAGGAAGATATTATATGAGATAGAAGAGTAGTCGGAGTGACAGACTATTGGGGAGACCTTGGAAATTTGATGTTAAAATATTAGTAAGCTTGTAAAATTAGGCACTGAAAAGTTAGAAAATAGTAGAAGTATATTTTCCTTTAAAACCAATATTAATTCTGTTCATTTTATGTCTGTCTCTCAGCATTTTGACAAATTGATAAATTAACACATTTAAAGTGTTATTTTCTCCATGAAACCTCTCCCTTCCCCCTCTTTTGTTCTGTGCCTGGCATGTATGTGGCCTTAGAACAAAACCGGATTGCGCATTAAAACAGTTGATAAGTTCAGGACTCACACATGGTTTTTTGCGGGATTTAGGAGACTTACAGTGAATGAGGAAAATAACTGGGGGAAAATATGTTTTTATGGATAAAGCAAGTGAACACTGACCTTTAGGCTAAATTTACCCCTATCTCTGCTACAAACAACTTTACATGGACGTGATCTTCATTTTCCAGAAGACTTAGGATCATGTTGTAGATGCACAGTATTCACAGCTGCAACTAGCATAGACGGGGGGATGCTTTGAGCATAATATTGTCCTTTGAATACAAAGTATTCTGGAGAACGAGGCATGATACATCAACGCAAATTACACACTCAAAATTAGTAGCATCTGTGACTTTTACTTGTAGAAAAGGAGGATAATTCCGCCTCTACCATTCACAGGAATGCTGATAAAAAGCTTCCAGTGTATTTCCCCATACAAAACCAAGGCTGTTTCCAAAACCTTTGTTACTTAGTTTGGTAGTCTGCAGAAAAATCTTTTATTTTTCCTAAACATAAAGGAGAGAGTTCAAGGCCAGGTTGGATGTGGCTTTAAGCAAGTTTAGTGGAGGGTTGCAGGGGGGGTGGAACTAGATGATCTTTAAGGTCCCTTCCAGCCCAAACCATTCTATGATTCTGTGGTGGGAAGAGTTTATTACAAATAGGAACTGCAGAACTGCACATGGCAACCACTCTGCACAGGGATTAACTACATGATACTGTGAGATAGGTGTGCTTCCTTCATCTGCTCCTCTGGCAGAGCCCAGAGAGTCCAGTGTTTCTTTGCTTCCCAAGAAGCAGCTATAAATTGCTCAGTGACCCTGCCCTGCCATCACAGCCCTGAAGGGCTTTTGATGCTGCAAGCATCCATTAAAATATTATTCTGCTTTGTTGTATTTCTTGGTTAGAACATTTTTTGCTATGTTTTTCATTTCCATTAAAGTAGCTTCCCAATTGTTTTTTTTAAAACCTTTCTGAAACAGCTGGGGTCCTTCTTTTTCAGATTTCCGAGTTCTTATGTGAACACATGTTCTTCTCAGAGAATTTGATTTGCTTGCTTGCCCACTGACTCAGCTGCAGGATCTTTAATTGCTAATGGCTCCAGTCTCTGTGTAGCAGAGGATCTCCTGGTATCTCACAAGCATGAAACTCTGGCTGGCTGTACTCTTATGACCGTGGTGCATGGCTCAAAAATGTTTAAGTCAAATAGCCTGACTTGGTTGTTTTCTTTATTGAGTTGGTAGTCTTAGGTATGGTTTAGATAGTAATTATTTGGACAGCTTTCATGCCTTTCATCCTATGACCCATAACCCTAACTCCTCCAGGGGAGCTAATGGATTTTTATTATTCTCAGGGAAACACTAATGACAGATCTATTTACTTCCTATTGCCACCTAAATGCCTTTGAGCATTCTTAGATGGACCTGCAGAAAATATTTTCACTGGTGTTTCCCTTTGAATGTTGCTATGTCACAGCTGCATTCTAGGACTCAATTAAACTTAATTTTAAAGTCTGATTTCAGTTCATTGCAGACTATCTCTGCATTCTGATACTTGTCTCTGCATCATTTCCCAATATGTTGTGAGGAAAGAAAAAAATAGGCCCCACTTTCTGATTTTGTCGTTAGAAAGAATGAGTGGGAGAGAAATGGACATTCCTGAAATCTGTCTGTGACCTGAACTCAGGACTCAATTTCTGTGGCTTCATTTTGTTTTCTTCTACAAGTTCTGAGCAATTTCATATGCAAAACATTATGCACCTGTGTGTAATTGAATAAAAAGAGGGGCGGAATTTGGCAACTTCACAAAGTGCTATTATGAGATTCAATCAGGAGAAAAAAACCCCACCCCAAATAATTAGCAACAAAGCTTAAAGACTGTAGAGATTTTTTTATCAGTTAGCTTATTTCATTCATCTATGTTCCTGTAAAAAAATAAAATTCACTTGAAATAATACAGTATTTATGTAGGGAAGGTGTTAACAGAACTTTAAAATACACAGTAAATAGAAATTAGAGGAAAAAGTCGTAAAGCAGAGACCCAAAACAACCCTCTGGTAGCTTTAATAAAGTGGAGAGGTGTTTTTTAAAAATGGACATGCACATGCTTAATTTTGTTTTCCATTTTCTCACAAAATAAAACAATAGTGATCACATGAATGCAAATAAACACAAATTTAAGTATTGATAGGATAGGGCCTCTGTTTCTTGAAGAACTCCAACAATTCCTTGTAGAATTTGAAGTATAAAAGCCAATTTTGATCATAGTTGTTCATTTTCCTACCTTTTAATAAAACCCAGACTGTGTATTAATTTGTATTCTAAAAAGATTCTATATTTCTATTGCAACTATGATTTTCTTAGACTCACCAGCAAACAAATTGCTCATAAACCTATCAATATATTTTAAAAGACAGGAATTGATTTTTATCAGAAATAGCAATATTGTTGACAATTTATAACAGGGCTGAAACCACTCCAACACTTTCATAAAACTTAGATAGCTAGCAGGATGCATTTATTCAGGGAACCTGACAACTTGGGTCTTAGTATTTTTTATGCTATTAAAATCAATTAAGTATTGGACGTTGTTTTAATCACCTAACTCCCATTTTAATTTACTCAGTATTTGTTACAAACAGTAGTTCAAACACTCCCTCTAAAGTCTCTGCACAGAAACTAATCTGGTTTTCTCTTATTAAGTTTTGCCACAAGAAGCAAGCTTTCAGTTGGAACAATTTGATTAAGTACTTTGCGTTTCTGTGTTGCCATGTTGATACGAGTGCAGCCGTTCACACAAGTGCTGGAACATGGCAGCCCAAAGCCACAGGGAGTATAAACTGCAGTTGAGTCTACAAATCATTCTTTTGTTCAGGACCATAATTTAACATGTGCACAAGCCCATGCTTAAGTTTGAGCGTTTGACTAATCCCACTGAATTCATTAAGACAATATACTCTACAAATTTTATTTTTATTAAAAATTCATATTGGAAAGCATGGGGGTTTTGTACATTTGCTGGTTTTCCTGTCACAAGAATTGTGATCATAATGGAATGGTTCATCTTCTTAAAGAGAAGCAGTAAGTGCTTCCTTGAGATAAAAATCTTGACAGCTTTCCAGCACAGTATCTGTATGCTAATGAAAAGTTACATGAAAGAACTTTACTTAAAGTGTTTATGAATAATTGTTTACTTTCTGTATTATTTATATTATTCAGATACATATGTATTATTATGTTTTAAAAGTTATGAATACTGCTCAATTCAGAGATCCTGTTAAAAAAAAAAAAAAAAAAAAGGAAAACAAAAAACCCTAGTGCTTCTGCAGGACTTTGAACATGCAGAAATGTAGTTATGAAAAGCAATGAATAATGTTGTGAAAAGCATACTGCTGTTATACCTCCTAGAGCCAATGGAATATGAGGAACACTTTCTGGTAAAAAAATTACCAGAACCAGCCCTGAAGCTTGCCAGAAAATAGGAGAATAATTTCAATTTCTCCATTTTTCAATCAATTGTACACTAGCATGATTGAAAACAAAGATGTGAAATAATTGGAACCTTTAGCCTCTTGGTCAAGTTATTGGCTGCAGAGTGTTTTCAGCTCCTCAGAAAAGCAGACCAGTATTATACTTTTGCACCCCTATCACTAATGATAACAAAACAAAAAGCCAGGGGTGAGCCTCGGAGAGAGACCTTCTCTCTCTGTCATCAGAGAGAGATTTAGTGACCCTTCTGCAGCTTGGAAGGAAAACTTTTAAAACCACAACAAAGCACAACCTTGAAATCTCTTGCAGTAAGGCAGAAAGGCAGCATGGAGAGATGTGGTTATCTTCATGTTTCAGTGATAAACACGCATTCATTTCACGGACTAAAATGACCTAGATTGACTCAGAAGTCAACAGCATGATATGCAGGATTGTTAGGCCAAATTGGAAAAAAAACATCCCTTTTGAATGCTGCCCTGTCTTACATGCCTAGGTTACAGCCACATTGTCCTTGCCACCAGCACATCAACAAGAGCACAAAATCCTGGGCCACACTGGATGCCTGGATTGTGGCCACACTTCCCAGGCCTCAAAATCCTTTGGAACTTGTTGTGGTTCAACCCCAGCTGGCAAGTAAGTACTATGCATCCACTTGCTCATTCCCCACCTTGCCCATCCATTGATGGGGAGGAGAATCGTGAAAGAATGTAAAACTCAAGGGTTGAGATAAGAACAATTTAATAATTAAAATAAAATGAAAACAATAATAATAACAACAACAATTATAATGAAAAGGAGGGGGAAGGAGACAGGAATTACACACAAAGGGAAGGGAGAAAAGAGAACAAGTGATGCACAACAGAATCGCTCAGCACCCACTGACCGATGCCCAGCCAGTCCCTGAGCAGTGATAAGCAGACCCCGGCCAACTTCCCTCCGGCTTATATACCTAGCATAATTTTCTACGGTATGAAATATCCCTTTGTCTAGTTTGGGTCAGCTGTCCTGGCTGTTTCCCCTCCTGATTTCTTGTGCTCCCCCCGGGCCTCTCGCTAGCACGGCCTGAGAAACTGAGAAGTCCTTGACTTGGTACAAACATCACCCAGCAACAAAAACATCAGTGTGCCACCAACATTGTTCTCACACCAAACCCAAAACACAGCACTGCACCAGCTACTAGGAAGAAAATTAGCTCTATCCCAGCTGAAACCAGGACAGAACCACTTGAATTATTCAGTGTTACATAGGGACGTGAACCGATGAACACTTTTGCACTTGAATTTCCTTCCCGAGATAGCCAGTTGCACGCACCAGGGTAGAGGCTGGGTGCACCCCAGCACAGGCTGTGCAACTGGTGAGTGGATCAGAACCAGGATGAAGAACCAGGAGCCAGTTTGCCTTAACACCCTTCAAATCTCCTGGGGTAGGTAGGACTGCAGGTAGCCCTAGACTGAGCAGACAACTCCCGTAGCTAAAAGCCTCCACTTCCACAAGTGCTGAGCCACGTACAGTTCCCTCTGATGTCTGTGGTAACTAGAAATGCTCAGCCACTCTGAAAATAAAACCAAAAGGCCCTGGGTCTGTAAGTGTTTGTTGACAGGTTTATCTTTAAGTACAGAAGTAATCCTGCAAGACAGCATTCCAGCTGTCATTGAAGCCACCGGGAATATTGCTGTGGGCTTCTCGGAGGTCAGTATTTTGTCCCTCACTCCCACTGGGCTTCTCGTGTATTCAGTGGAGGGCTGAATTTAACTGAGGTGTTCACAAGAAAAACACCAAGCAACTGAATATTGGGATATATATTAAGAAAGAGTTCAAATTTAAAATCTCCACATTCTCCCTTACCCTGCCGTAATGCCTACCCATGATGCTGCTGTCAGTTTCACACTGCTAAAAGTTTACTAGTTTTAGCTTTGCATTTTAGTTTGCTCCTGTCAAGTTTCTTTTGCTGTGTAGTTCAAGTATATTGTATGATTACAGAAAGGTCCCTAAAATGGTGTCTGACTGCAGTTAGGTGAATATTTCTGCTCTCTGCAGAGAAACAGAATAGAGAAATATACAGTAAAAACTCAGAGGATCTTAAAAATCCATTAGAAATTGCATTATTCACCTTGATTTTATAAAGAAGATACTCAGATACGATGGTCATATGAAATGCCAATATAATTTATAACTGTTCTTTTTTATTTATTTATTTGTCTTTCTTCAGTGTCTCACAGGCTGAGTCTCAGTCTCTCTTACTTAATAGCTGTGGTTTTTTTTCAAATGATGCAGGGGACACACAGACCTAGCACATCCCCAAGCATAAAAGGGCTCCACACAGGGCAATACAACACTGCTCAGCTCCTCTTCTGGTCTTTGCTTTACATGGTGGGATGTACCAGAGAAAACCCAACATACCAAACCCCCAAAATTATGAATGACCCTCGGAGTGGAACCTGAATTACTTGCCTAAATTTCCAATACAACTTGAAGAAAACTAATTGTATTAAATTCCCCCCTGTCTCCAGCCTTGCAGCAAATGACCTTTCTCACAGCTAATCAAAATATGATTATTTACTCTGAAATTCTATATACAGACTTCAAGTAGAAAAATTATAGCAGTTTAATGGGCTACAAAATGTTTCTAAACATTTTTTCTTGTTTAGCTGTTACTGTTACAATCAGGAACGCATTGAGGCCTGCAGGTGCAGTTGAAAAGAACTTTACATGGGAACTTGCCTTGAAAATCAGTGTCAAGGATAAAAAATTATGTTAAGTAGCAGACTGATTCTTAGCAAATTACCCAGATGCCTTCTCTGCCTTCCGGGTAGCCTGCCCCTCCAAACATAGAGAGGAAGAAGTTGCTATTCCATTACCTTGTGATCATTAGAAGAGGAACATGTGCTTCACTGTGTGTGTGGTGAGGGGGGGCTATTCGTGTTTGTTAGACTGAGAAGAAACAGCTATTTCTGAGTAGATGCATTTTGTGTGATTACTGTGTTGCCAGTCCAGCAAAGCACAGACTTAAGTGCACAAGAAATTAATTGACTCCAATTTAAACACCTTTCTTGTGAAGGGGGTTTCTTAGGCTCGTGTTAATCGTTCCAGCAAATCCTCTGAGTATAGCGTTCAGACAGAGCTCAGCTTATTTTATCCAGCACCTTTTATGGGAATCTCATGATTGCCTGGAAGTTTCCCACCCTGGGAGAGAACACTTGTAGCGTTAGGTAGCACCCTGATGAGGGAGGGAAGTTAAACTATTTTTTAAAATTATCTGTTGATTAGTTTCATCATGTTTCCTTTTCTCTTCATCCTCCAAATATTCCCTTGTCCTTAGGGGGTAACACCTGTGTCGAACATTTTTTCATTGACGCTTCTTTCTAATAGCCTTGGGCTACCTGCTTCCCTTCTTCGTCAGACAATTACACAATATGAAGTGCGTAGTATGCAACTGAAGTGTTACAGAGGAAAGGATGTCTTGAACTCATTATTTGGAGAGATATGTAACAATGAACTATTTGTGATGCTGTTGGAATAACATATGAAATAAATTAAGTGGAACTGACTTTGCCATTTTGCATATGATAATGGAGAGTTTAAAAGCAATATCTTAAAAAATTATGAAGTTGATTGAAATTATTATACATTTATTTTCTACCTCATCCAGTAATGAGAGTTGTGACAGTGATTTCTAAATAGATAATAGAGAACAGTGAACTAACACATGCTTTAAAACAATGATTTGAAAATTTCCCACTTCGTTGCATAGTCATGAGGCTCGTTACTTGTACATTTAATTTCCTTTGAATACTTTTAGCCCAGTGAATGATCATAAATATTAAATGAATGTACTGAAGACTGAATAATTTTTTTATTTTTATTGCTATCTAACTGAGGCAGGTAGAAGTGATGATGAATGTATGGGGGTTTTTTTAAGCCAAATGTTTTATTTATTCTGTTAGGCACAAGTTTTCAACTAATTTGAAAATTTAAATGAATTTCCATCTTACAACAAATGACAGAAAGACAGTCCTAAAAACAGAAATCTCATTTTCCCTTGTGTTGGGTTGCTCATAACAACCAATGTATTTAAAAGGGCTATGGCTGAAATTATGCAGTAGTATGCTAATATCCATGATTAAATTGTATGGCAGTTTGGTTTTTTTTAATTAAAAACCCCAATCTTGCAGAGCACCTGAAATAAAAAACAAATTTTGAAATTAGGTAGAAGTTCCAAGGGTTCCAGAAGATCTCAAGTACTAGATGATCCTTTACTATTTAATCTCACACTACTGCCAATAGCCCTTACTGCCAAGCTATTTTACTTAAGTTGATTTTAAGATTTTTCCATAAATATTTTAAAGCTCTGTGCTAGACACCTCTAATTCTTCAGATACTTAGAACTGGGTATGTGGCCTGATCCATCCCCCAAATGGTTACACATGGAAGCTATGATGTATTTCCTGATTCAAGTCCTAAATCTGGTAGCTTTAAAGTTACTTGTTGTAACAAGAGAAACACTGGAAAAGATGGAGCAGAAATGACAATACAGTGTCAGTCAGTCCTGTCATTACCAAGCCAGAATTGGGATGGGACCTTCTGCGTGTGCTGCCTTCACTGGGTTTCCCCTCCCACAGCCTTCTCCCTCAATAGCCTCACTTCCAGCAGATAAACCATAACAAATAGCTTCTAACAAGCTTGTAATGACATCCTAGACAGTAACATCACAAAAAATCTGTTTGCCAATGCACATGCATCTAAGCCCTAACAAAGCTGTAGAAGTAAAGAGACATAGTTATAGTGTACAACCCACCAAGTACCTGTTTTCTGTGTTACAGTGGGCTTTGTTTGCATGGGTGTTGATTATGGAAGTGGTTAAGACAAACTGAAAGAACTCATTCCTGTCACACAGCAAGAACGCTCTTTCAGTAGGAAATGTGGTATTGTTACAACTCTATTGTATTTTTAGATATATTATCCTAAACCTTGACAGACTCGTGCTCTCTGACATACATGTAATCGAGGGCAAAGGAACAAAAGAGGAAAGAGATGAGAAAGACAGCTTGAAGTTGGGGGGCAGCTTTAAAGTTAGCAAGGGCTCTGTGTAAACTCCCCACCCTGTGCACATATGCATATAACTTATACTATTGCTGCATTGCCACAGTGGGCCCTGCACACACAAATACTGATGTACTACCTGTAAATTTTCCATGTGTGTTTACAGCCACTTTTAAGGCCATTTATGTTGTTGGTACAGGGTATTGTGACCTGAGTGTAAAGAGAAATCAGATTCTTGGTATTTCCGAACTTTTGAAATAGCTACTCATCTTCAAACACTATAAAATGAGAGAAAAATGTGAAACAGAAAGAAGCAATTTTCACTTCATTCCAGTTTAGACAAGAGCAGAGCTGACAGGATAATTCTTGAACTCCCTTCTCCCTATAACTTGGCAGTAACTGGCCAAACTGCTTTACACAAGGAGGCAACAATTCACACAGTCTAAAATACCACTTCTGTTCTCATTACAGAATAAAGAGCTGGGAGGGGACCTGCCCTGGGTCATGGAGTGGGTTCCCCTGCAGTCACAGGCAGTCAGAAAGCATAATCCCTCATATAAACACTGCCCTTTTATTTTGGCTGGCTCATAGGAACATGATGTCCAGGTTAGAAAATTAAGAGAAATCTACCTTATGGTTCACAACTTGCAGACATTGCTGCTTTTAACCTAATTCAAGCAACAAAGGAAACAATAAAATATGAAAGGGAGAGACTTGACTTCCCTGAGATTTTTGTATTAGAAAATCAAACCTAATCTAACTACGCATCAATAGATGCCAGAATCATCTTCCAAACTCCATGGCAAAAATTTCACCTCCATAACTTCTCTGTTGCCCCTCAAAGCCTACAAAACTCTGAATTATACTTTCCTGCATGGATATTAAATAATTCCTATTTAGTTTTAGTTTCTTTTCTGTTTTCCTTGCAGGTGAAAATGGGTCTGAGGAATCTATACAGGTCACTGAGGATGGAGACTTTGCTCAAGGAAGGGTATGTGGGAAGCCAGCTACCTCCACGCTGTTACTCCAGCAGAACTCTGCTCAGTTGTGTGCCTTCTCTCAGCCCCATGCTGTCACCGCGCAGCCATCTGCAGCTCACAAGCTTCCCATCTAAGCCTCAGAGCACATCATGTTGCACAGGGCACTGTTCACATAGGCACAAACAATAGCCCAGGGTTAGCTTGTATAAACTATGAGAGGTGATGCAGAGGGGGCAGGCTCTTCACTCAGCCGCCTTCACAAGAGGAGAAAGTGCCTGCCTAGCAAACAGCCTGTCTCACATGGAAAGCTGGTAATACAGATGAGGTGAAGCTCCTGCTTCTTGTCTGCTGACAGAGGCCTTCCAGAAGCAAAAGAGACAACAGATGGTTACTGTATGCTAACACCACTGAGACTCTGTTCAGGTCTCTATAGTTCTCAGCTCTCCTTTTATCCCACACTGTCATGAATCTCCACATTCTCTCCAACCTTTCAAAAAAGGCACATTCCTCACCTGCAATACGAACTTGCATTATACTAGTGCCACTGCTTACATTTTGAAAAATCCCCTTTTCCTTCACTTAGAAACACTCTTCCATTTCTTCCTTAAGAGTCACATTTGCTCAGTCTTCCTGTATTGAAATCCACTTGGATACTGTCTGTTCCCGTTTTCCATTTGATCTGTGTCTTGAAACATTCAACTCATACCAGGACTCCATTCTACTCCCAAAGGTGCACTAAGCCACAAAACCAATATGATTAGTTATCACTCAGACTTCAAAAGCACATCCAACAGACTAGACAGAAATGATGGAAACATTAAAAAAGACAAAGTTGAGAGAGAGAGAGAGAAAAGGTGGGGTGGGGATGGGATCAGACCAAGAAGGTGATGTTACTTAGGGGAGCCAGTATATAACATGAATAGACTTTACTCAGTTTTTACTTCTAGAGTACCTTGACCTCTGTTCATGACTATTTTAAAATTTCTAGAAACTCTAACTTTGGAAGATTAAAAATAACAGAAAAAGGAGCAAAGGGGTTCATATATTCCTGTTTTATTCCAAACCAGCATAAAGGAGGACAATAAATCTGCTCTCCCTTCAGGACATAAAATAGCATGTTAACTCCAATGGTCTCTATGCTACAGCAGTTCCAGGAACAATTGCCCATCTTGTTTCCTTCCCTGGCATTTCTGTCCCTACGGCTGCTTCAGCAAGAGACCATGGACTGGCTGCCTGGCACTCAGGGCACACACAGCTCTGCTGTGCCCCAGGCACACACACTGAAGCGTGCACACATACAGCACACTGCCGCGGGTATACCCTGTCACACAGACACACTTGCCATCGGCATAGCAGCCATCCTGTCCAGCTCTGTGTGCAACACCTGCAGAGTCCCCCAGCGTGGTTCTTTGTCACAGAGTCCCCTCGGGTGTGAAGGAATTGGATCAGATCATGAGGATTTTGATAAATCAGATATAAAAAATAGGCTGCATTCACCATTAATTATTTACATAGCTATAATTAGCTTCTCATGAACTCACCCTCTGCCACTATTACAAGGTGGTAGCCTTTCTGTAAAGGATTCTGGCTGTGGTTTGCTCTCCAATTCCTCACAAGGTAGCCTTCCCATGAAAGCAATCCTTGCAAGGAGATGTTAATGACTGGCCTGTGGTGCTTCACCTGGATTCAATCCACTGCCATTCTTCCAATTATTTAGTAAAGTTTCTCACCAGGGGGAAGACCTCCTCATACTAGATCAAAACTCTGCTTCTATGGAATGCCATGGCCTAATCAAAGCAATGTTAACAAGCAGCAGCAGCACATGGCTGTGAAATCTTAGCGGAGTGGAACAAGAGTTGTGATCCTAGTTATATCATTATCTGACAATCAGCTGTAAAATTTATGGCCATTTAATTTGCATCTGTTCTCAGATGAAAGAATGGGGTCTTTTGACTTAATCGAAATGGCCAGAACCCTTGAGCAGGATTTGGCCCTTGATACTTAGTGGACTCTCCAAGCAATAGATGCCATGCATGCCTCCTGCATGTCCTACACTTTCACTTCTGGAGGATAGAAATCATAGAAGGTATACCACAGCTTAGGGGCAATGAAGAATGCCAGAGCCTCTACAGCTAGCAGCAAAGCCCCCCTACTGATTTATGACCCCAAGTGTACTCTCCCTAAAGCAGAGATGAAAAAAGACTGTAGGTGGGTACAAGCTCTGTTTCTCTCACTGTTGCAGAAGGTGGGCAAGAGGTCATGGTCCCTGGTCAGCTCCCTTTCAGGCCGAAGGGGAGCCCAAAGATCATCTCTTGGAGGCAAATACCAAGGGTTAAACTATGCCAGATAAGAAAGAGTCATCAGGGAGTAATTGCTTCCTAGATGTCAGATGGTGAAACACTCACAAGATGCAGCACTGCTGATCGCTAGAGCATCATGCTGTTTCACAGTTTAAATACTTGCAGACAGACCTGGCAGCAGGCAAGCATGCCCAGCATCTCTAGCCCAGCCTCTACGAAAATTGCCCGCCATGTGTATACCAGCTTGCAGCGATGATGGGACTGTGGCCTGTTCTGCTGCGGACGGGCAAGTGGAGCACTGCTCTCACAGTATTTCAGGGCAGCTACGTACTGAGAACAGCACCGAGGGCCAGTATGACCGTAAGCATAGCTATGGCTCTCACATCATGACACAACGCTCCAGCAGCAATGAGAAAAGACAGACATGAACATCACCCACTGAGCTTCTTTCCCTGCTAAATGATCCTCCTAGCAGTAATTCCTCTGCACCACTTACAGTCTCCAACTACTTTTAGTGGACCAAATCTTCAACTGGTACCGCCTGGCTTGAAAGAGACAATGACATTAATTTACATTGGCTAACAAACAAGCCCACCACTTCTGTATTTTGAATCTCTGTTATATTCCGGGGCTTGATGGTTTGATAGTTGCCTGCTGGGGGAACACATTAACTAGCATGTGTACTGTTTGGGAGGACTGCAGCCCCTGTGGTGCTTCCATCTCTGCACTCTGAAAGCATTGCAGGGGAGTGTGTTAAAACATGTTTTGCTTCAGGGTGACTCACTATTTTGAGTTCTTCAGTAACGACTATTTTCTAGCAATAAAGAATCTACTCCTGGGAATAGTGAGAGTGCTTTGCATCACTTTGGCAGTGTAAGATTCCTCAAGATCAATGCACAGGTAACATGCACCCTAGATTCTGTAAACTAGCCTAGAACAGCTGAACGTTCAGATGCCTCCATAGAGTTACTTAACCAAAGTCTTCCCTTTTTTTTCTCTCTTCCATTTCATCATATGATAGTAAATACTCAGGACTAAAACCTGGCTGATTTTGTCCATCAGGCTGAAATAAACCCATAATTTTAAATACTGGCCATATAAACCTCTACACCTTTAACAATTACCCACACTACCTTTCAATTCAGCAGAAGCACATTTGGGATGTAATTCCTCTGACTGGTTTTAGATCATAGGATAATTCAGGTTGGAAGAGATCTCAGGTGATCTCTAGTCCAGGGTCAGATACGAGCTCAGACCAGGTTATTCAAAACTTTCTCCAGTCTTGTCCTGAAAATCTCCAGAGATGGAGACTACACAGCCTCTCTGGGCAACCCGTTTGACTACCTAGCTCTCCTTATGGTGAAGCAGTTTCTTCTTATTCTCAGCTTGTTTCTTATCCTCCTAGCATACACCACTGGAAAGAGTCTGGCTCCATCTTCTTGGTAAGGCTGTTGCTAGGTCTCCCCTAAACCTTGTCTTCTCCAGGCTAAACAACTCTAGTTCCTTCAGTCTTTCCTCACAAGGAAAGTGACCATCTTGATATCCCTCTGCTGAATTTGCTCCAATTTATTCATCTTTTTCTTGTGTTGGATGAATTCAAAACTGCACACGCATGGTATTCAAGTACCCGCAGAGCCCTTGTGACCCAAGGCAGAGGTACTGTGCGCTGCCTTCTGTGCAGGACTGCCTGGCCCAGGGGGACAGCAGCCCTTCCCTGCCTCTCCTGAAGCTGCCAGTCTCAGGGTATGCGCAGCCAGGCACCAGCCCAGCCCAAAGGAGACCAACTCAGGAGCTCAGTACCTCTGGATCAGAGGACCAGACCCCAAGAGAAGAGGTGGCAAAGAAGAGACTGGTACATGCTATCAGTGTTGCTGGCAATTTTTTTATGGGATCCTTTTTTGCTTAGACAACATCCCATAACCATCTTTCCAACCTCCCCTTAACGTAGCATCATCTCTTTTAAACCTGTTCCCTGTGCTATTTCTCAAACCCTTGTGGCACCTGAGGAATATACCTCAGAGCAGTGAAAACTGCAATTACAGCTTTTTATGTCCTTTTCCAATTTATAGGTGTTCAAATTACTCTACATCCAACAGATTTACTTAATTTATCATTAAAAAAAAAGATAAATGCTACTCAGCTTAGTAAGAGTGGCATTTTATTAAAAGATGATTCCTTTCTGTTCAAGAGGCTGTTTTGGAAATGAACATCATTGGGAGGTTTTCAGTTTCTCACAAGTGAATGTACTCGGGTTTGTTGTTCAAGCCAGTTTTGGCGTTGGATCCAAGGGACCGTTAGAAAGTAAAGAGTTATTTCTTCACTGCTTTCAATACAGCTTCACTTTTGGATGAATGTTTTCAAAATACACAGAAAGAATTAAAATCAATGTATATAAATGTCTGTCCATCAGACCACTGAAAGGATTTTGAAAGAGACCTCACACTGGAAAGGGCCATCACAGTGGCCTTTGTTTGGGGACCATGTGTACATTCAAAGGAATCCCAGTCTGGTGCTGCTCAGTCATTTAAAAACAATATCCAGGATTTTTGCAGAGAGTGTCCCAAGGCAATGATCCCTTTGTAGTTTTCCAGCTGCACTCCCCATGGCCTGGCCCTTCCCTTACTGGTCCTCAGATGGGGCACTTCCTATTCCTCCACGAGGTGGGACCCTGAGAACATACTGAAATGAGTGCACAGGGGGTCCTCTAGCCAACTTCACCAATTTAAGCACTTTCAAAGTATCTTTTGCTGAGGGAGCAGGCATGGGGTGTTTTCAGGATGGCCCTGATTGATACCATACAGAGGTTTTCCAAAATGTTCCTGAGGGCTAGATTTCTGGACACCCTTAAAATGTTCCCAAGATGGGATTTTTTGCTGTATTTCCTAGAATTGCCTACTCCAGATAACAGTGCCTAAACTGAGATGGCTATAAATGAAGTCTAGCAATACAAGGAAAGGCACATGTTGTAGAGCTCTGTCTTTAAATAAATTCGTTTTATCCTCAGTTCCTTTTAGTGCCAACTAAACATTCTCCTAAACACTGTTCTCTTGGGATCCTGCAAATAATTCACCTATATAAGCTTCTGAGGGAAGCAAATAGAAAACAATTCCAGGAAAGGTTTATCTGTAGCTATGA
Organism: Falco naumanni; assembly: GCF_017639655.2. Lineage (NCBI taxonomy): Eukaryota > Metazoa > Chordata > Aves > Falconiformes > Falconidae > Falco > Falco naumanni. The sequence continues at coordinate 25,605,450 of NC_054058.1, forward strand.
ACAAGTGTGCAGACTCTGGCATGGCAATGGATACTTACCTAGCTGCAAACATTTTTTGTTAGTAATCTTTTTTCATGGCTGTTCAATGACTTTTCTGTGCTAGTCCTGTACAGCTGTCTGTCCCATGTCCATGCCCTTTCCCTACTAAAAAGGCTTTCCAATCACCTTTAAAAGAAAAGGCTGGTCTTCTGATGGGTCCTCAGCACTCATTAGGATTAGGCCTGCTTTAAAGCCCCAAAAAATTAAGGTATGAAATCAAATATACTAGTTGTTCATTTGCATTGAATTTGGAAACCTATAGAGCGTGTACATCATAAATAATTTCACTCAACCACTCTGTACTTCAAAGTGCAGAGACTGTAAAAAAAGCAAATTTGAATTAGAATATGTAGGAGGACTTCTAGGACTTCGCTTTCACCAGATATTTGATTGACTGAAGTGCTTATAGTCTTAAACTTTAAGTGCCTGGTGTCAGCAAGCAGGTGAACTTTACGGCTGAGTTTTAGAACCTGAAAATAGGAGTTTATGTGAAAACATGTGAGATGTCTTTAATGAAAGTGTTGTTACCAGGCACTGCTAATAATAATACTAATGCTTCTGTATTCTTACTTTTGACCTCCCTCCTAGTTAGACAAAAAGGTACCAAAGGAGGTTTGGTGCAGCATGGGAATTTTGGATGATGACTTACTGTTTTGTAGTAGTGCCTCTTGTTCCTCCAATTTAAAAAAAAATATCTGTGTATTTCTGTCTTTTCTCTACCATCTCGTAGACATCAAAAGCTAGATCATAGCTAGAGGCAAAGAGCGCTACAGTGCACCTGCCTTTTCAACAGCCTACGTCTGGGTAGGTGGCAATCAGTGAATTGTGTCCAGGGGAAGGAAGAGGCTGCCCACCTCGTGCCCTGTAAAGGGTAACAGCCTGGCAAAGGTGCCAACCCAAGAGCGCTCATGCAGATGACTGGGGAACAAAAATGGAAGGAAAATTTATAGCCAAAAGAGAGGGAGCCTGGGGGGGTGATGGGGGTGGGGGTGGTAGCACAGGGAATGGTGCTTGGGCAGTTTCAGCTGGTTTTCTTTTCTTGGTTCCTAAGTGGTCATTTAGGGGACAACAAGCACTACCCAAGCAAAGGGTCTACGAAGGTGTGAAGTCTAGAATTTTACTCTCCCTCTCCATGGTGGAGAAACAACTTATCAGTTAACACCCCTTCCTTCAGGAAAGTATTTAACTAGGCATCTCCATTTCCGTACAAAACACTAACCCCCACACCTTAAAGTGTTTTTAAGTTTGCCTCATCCTGCCTTAAGCTGCTCTTTACATGTGGGAGGAAATCCTGGGAAGGTGACCATGAGAAACAGAGAGGGGGTGAGGAGAAACCGCTCCATATCCACCGCACAGGCCAGCTTACGTTATCCAGAGAAAATATCCAGCTGCGCACTTCCCTGCCACAAATTTTCACAATCTTTTCAATAGACTGGAAGCACTGCTTCTATCCTTACCCCCTCACGGTGTTCTAGTTCTTAGGCTGTTGGAGAGGGATGAAGGACAGAGCCAAGACCAGGCCAGCAGGAGCATGCTCAAGAAGGCATGGGAGCTCTCCGACCTGCTTACTACTGCTCCAAACACCTGCACCTCTGTTACTCAGAGCACACAACAATCAGCCTGACTGAACATCTTGTGGTGTCCAAAATCATGCTGGCTAACTGCAATCAGCCCTGGATCTGTGCTGAGCACTATCGAGGCTCATAATGCTTTCTGCTCCCTCTTCATCTCTTCTCAAGAGCCTTGGAGCCACAATGACGCTTACAATAATATTTGCATAAGGAGCAACTTAACCAACTATCATTAAACCAGAATACAAACAAATAATTAAACTAGAACCTGAATAATTGTTTTATTCTGCCGATGTCAGGTAAAATCCCTGAGGCAACAAAGAAGCATCTCCCATAGCCCTGAAGCTGCTGTCAGAGCTTGTAATAGCCACCACAGGTGTACGTGTAACCTCCCTGAGCCAGCGGGTACCCCTTGGCTATACAAGTGCTCGGAAATTCTCAGCGGCCAAAGAGGCTCCGGCGCTGGCTTCTCCTCCTCGGCCTCTTGCCTTTGCTCCTGGCGTGCCCAGAGCTGTCCGGCCGCCCCTCCCCAGGAGCAGGCCCCAGTATCCCCTCACACTCCTCCCTGCTGGAACACACCAAGCGGCTGTTCTTCACGGGCGGGAGGGGACCGAGACAGATCCGACGCTTCGCCGAGGCACGCTGATCCAAGCAAAGCAAGAGCTGCCTGTTCCCATGCCATGCCCCCCGTTCCCCCGGGGCCTGGCACACGCCTTCCCAGGCCGGACACGCCTCGGAGCCGGTCAGCAGGGATGAGCCGTGACCCCAGCCCCGCTGCCAGCTGATTTTCCCGGGGGGCTTCACTCCACCGCCAGGCGGGCAGAGCCGGCCAGGGGGACGGGCTCTCTGCTGGGGACAAGCCCGGCCGTTCGGGCAAAAACGTTCTTTGTCCGGTACCTCCTCGCTGAAACGGAACGAAATTAAAGGCCCGGCCTCACGCACCCGCCCCGCCTGCGCGCCTGAGCCGGGAGGCGGCGGAGGCTCGCGCCGGGCTGCTGCGGCTGGAGAGCGGAGCTGGCCGCCCGCGTCTGAGCGCCGGGAGCGGACGGCTACCGGGTGACTCGACTCCTGCCAGCGCCGCTGCGAGCCGCCTCCCCGGGGCGAAGCAGGGCGCTGCCGCCAGACACGCCGCTGCCACCGGGACAGGGACGCCGCGTGGGAAACCGCACCGGCGGCGGCCCGGGCAGCCCGGCCGTGCCTCACGGCGCCCGCCGCCCCGGGCACAGCGCCACCTCGCGGCCGCCGGCGGGGCCGGGCCCGGCCTCACCCCGCCGCGCCCCGGCGGAGCCAGCCAACCCCGCCTCGCGGCGGCGGCCCCGAGCGGGACGGGACCCAGCGGCGGCGAGAGCCCGCCCGGTGCCCCCGCCGCTGGGCGAGCCCCTGTTCCGGCCGCCCGGCGTGCCGGCGCCCCCGCAGCGGTACGGGCCGGGCACGGGGCTCCGTGGTCGCGACAAAACGGTAGAGCAGTTTGGTGGCGTGAAGGCGAGCAGCGCTGGAGGACGTTGTGGCACAGAAGGACGTAACCGCACTTGCCAGTTGTGCGCTCCTTCCTCCAGAGGGGTCAGCTGCCTGGCAGCCTGTGCTTGCCCGATGCCTCCTGCAGCATGCCCTCGGGTACCAGGCGTTTAACCCTCCTACACGCCTGTATTTCCCCGGCATCGTCAGGCCACGTTGCAGGTCAGCAGTAAAAGGTACCTGCACGCCTCTCTGCAGCCTCCAAAGTGCCCGATTCCCACAGCTCTGTGTAAGCCTCACCCACGCTAAGCACATTTCCTGGCCCATTTCCAGCTCTCCCAGTCCTTTGTGTGGCTTCAGCAGAGACCCGGGGCCAGGTTCTCACTGAGGTTGAGAGTACTTGAAACAGGATCTGTGGTGAAGAGAAGTCTGCAGCCAACGGTGAGGGCAAGGGCTGGGCAGGACCATGAACAGTCCTTTCCTGGCACAGCACAACCAAGCTATCAGGCTGCAGTAAGGTTTTACCATCGGTCAGATTCTACTGTCCATGCTGTTTCTCCTCCCTCCAGAGGCCAGACCACACTGCTACTGCTCCTCCTCCATCCAGCCACCTCTCCCACCATCCTCAGGGCTATTTTAACCACTTAGCAGGAACAAGCTACAGATACAGCTCCACATCCTCCATGTTGATCAACCCACTGCCTTCAAGGCAAGGCCCAGCTGCATATTGTCAATGCTTATCAACCCACTGCTGCATTCCTCTACACTTTCCCATGCCCAGAACTGAAGGCTTAGGAGACCTGGGCAATCTGTCCCTCTCCAGTCAATCTTCTACTCAGTGGGAGGCTATGGCAAAGCAGATGTCATGGTCTCCTGTAGCGATAACAACACTCTCAGACACATTAGAAAATATCCTCCAAATAACTCGTAACAAATACAAAAGAAAACCAAAACCTAAATTCTTTATGATAAATAGCATGAAATGCTAGTGTTACATTCCCTTCAAATATATTCACCATTTAGGAGCACATGAGTGTTTTGCCTTGTTTTTTTCTCCCAAAATGTCACTTCTCTGCAGGCCCATAACCATTGACTTAACCTGTTCCTCACTAACAGAATTCCAAGTCATTGCAGTTAACACTAACACAGACTTTCCAACAGGAATAACAACAACAAAACCGGGTTTGCTGAAAAGGCTAGATTTGCTACACGATGCCCATCGCAACCAAACAGGTACCTCAGCAGCTCTCCAAACCCTACACACCATTATCCTGCACAAGTTTTGTGTTTGTTTACCGGAGACTGTTTATAGGGAGGTCAGCAGCAGTTTCCCAGTGCCACTTCCAGTGTCTGAAAAAGGGGAACTGGACACATGCTCCCTTTTCCCCCTCGTGGCCAGATTCCCACCGCAAGCCAACAGAAAACGAGAGTGAAAAGGCAGCTGCGCCTCTGTTGGCAACCACAGGACCAGGTCTGCAGAATATATGGCAGACTGCTCTCACCCTTCATCTGGACAATCTAAAAGTTGTGCCACGAGAACCATTTAGAAAGACCTTCCCTTTTTGTTACGTACTACTAAAACTAGATTTTTTTAATACGATTTCACAAGAGTTCTAACTGTTTAGTCACAGGGGCTGCATGGCACCCAGTCATCTGCCAAGAAAGCAGTTTATAGCCTCAGTGTTGTAAAGTCACTGGAAAAAGTTTCTACATTGTAAAAATCCGAATATAATTACTCTTTGTGTGGCACCATACAAAAGCAAACAGAATCCGTACACGTGTGCTTCAGCAGCAGCACTGGGCACTCAGCTTACGCTTTGGAAATTGTGGATCTGCTTCCTGTCCATTGGTGACATCCAGCAAAATACTTTCTTGTCACATGCCTTGTTTTCCTCACCTTTGGAGTATCATACAATCCTCTGAAAAGCATCTTACATTGTAAGGTATTTTAGCAGATGTCACACATCATTGTGACAGCCAATTCAGGAGGAGCACAGGAGGGCTTTACCCAGGATTTTGCCTCCTTTCATTTCACATTCCTCCAAAGAGAGCAGGTCCTGCCTCCCCAGTGTCCCCATAAAAACCGCCTCCTCTGCAGCTGTAATCCTCTATTAGGTTAAGGCTAGGAGAAAAAGAAAAAAAAAAAAAGAAAAAAAAAGCAAAGCCCTCTGTCCATCAATACTGGTGTTCTAAGCACCCAGAGGTTACACAGACAGTATCTGTATCACCAGCATGCAGCAGCAGCATAAAAGAAGGAAAAGTAATTATTTGGAAAAAAAGGTGTAACTTGCAAAGAGTAGGATACACTAAAGGATACTAGCTTACTTGCTTTAAACCACCTTTTGGTGCACCTGCTTCTCTTCAGTGACTTTACAGAGCGCTTTTCATTTTCAGTGAACCAAATCACACTCAAGGTACGTTTAGGCACCTACAGCAGGTAATACAGCAGATATGTCCAAAATAGATGTCATTGTACTAAAATCAGGTGGTCTTGCAGTCTATGCAGAGCTTTCACTAAAACGATTCCTACATGAATCTCTGGATATCATTGTGCTCAATTTATAAGAAAATAGCCAGTGTACCAGCAGGAATATATCAGTCTCCACTAAAGTTCAAAACATTCTCTTGCAACAAGCCATCATGCTTAAGTTTGCAATGTTCTCCCCATTATCAGGGAATAGCTCCATCTTTAAACTCAGTTACTCACTGCCATCTCCTGCCAGAGACCTTGCTCACACATCAGCCTGCTGGAGCTTATCCAGCTGAATACATCTGTTGTGGGAACACTCCAAGCTTCAGCTTCAGGACAGGAGCACTGGTCTCTTCCACTGACTCTGGAAAAGGACGTTTCCAAATGCCATCAGCACCAACCTTTTAATACTGTTGTTTCAGCTGGCCTTTGCTGAATGCCGGTGAGCTAGACAGGGAGCAAGCCCCTGGGGAACACCAAGATGTCAGCACCACCCATTCCCAGTAAAGGAATGCCTGACATAGGCAGTGCCAAGGGAAACCTGTGATTGTGCCCCCAGACAGCGGTCTATCATACTAAACACCATCTCCTTCCCTTGCTCTGCTCTTCCTTACAAGTTAGAGAATTATCTCATCCCCAAAAAAAGTCTTGAAGTCTTGTTCAAATAGAAACATGGGTTGCCTGGGCCAGTTCGAACACTAATTAGCAGAACAGAGCTGAATACAGGAGAAGTTGTTTATTTTCTAAATAAGTCTAAATTTATTCATTACCCTAGTAAAAAAAAAAGTTTGGATTACAAGTGTCTGAACAGTATAAAAGTACAAAACAGGTTCCATAGATTTCTAATACATTAATACAAAGTGCATGACTACATACAGTTCATTTTGCATTACTACTGGGAATGGAAGAGGTGGGATGGAGTAGGGGAAGCAGTTGGCGGTTGAAACCTAGCAATAAATAAATAAATACAGAAGAGATGATCCGTATCAGAGCACATCCTACCACCAATACTGCAGCCTTATACAGAATTAATGATGCTGAAAACAAAAATTCAAATGAAAGCAGGTGTCTGCAAAAACAGCTAGGACTCTTGCTCAAGCCCTTATTAGACACGACCAACCTAGTTATACAAGCAAGTAGCCATTATATCTACGATTGGACTCTATGATCTTAAAGGTCTTTTCCAACCTAAATTATTTCAAGATTCTGTTTGGTTGCAGATGAAAACAAGGTAGGCAGCTTTGTCTTCAGAATCTCAGAGAGTTTAGGAAAAGCGAAATAAGACCAATGAAAGCTGTAAGGCTGTGATAAGTCAAAGCCCTGTTTCCCCTGATGTTCTTTCTCTCCAGAGGTTGGCTTACCCAATGGAAGGAGAGGGAGGGGGAAAAAAAAAAAGGCAAAGAAAATAAAAAAGTGTTCAGGGTAGAGGCTCCTCTTAAAACCTGCATATCTTTTCCCACCTATATTTTCATTTGCTAAGCATTCCCATTTCAGGAAGCGAGACTACATGGAAATCCAGTCCTAACCCCTACCCACCACAGTATTATGCCAACTCTCACGAAAAGGAAAGCTTGTAGCAATCCATTGTAGAATATCCCATAAGAGTATCAGTAAGAAAAATCCTCCCCGCCCCCAAAACCAGAAACAAACACCAAAAAAAAAGCACAATTCCCAACTTAGACAAGTTAAACCTTCATAACAGGAACGTGAAGCAATTGGGAGCTAAAACTGCAGCACACTCTTCCAGGAAGCTGCCTCCACCCTATAGGCAAAGTGGAGTTTGAAGGAGTGTCACAATGGTTTGCACACGAGTTTGTCTAGGAATCCAAAATGCTACCTTTTGATCACGTATGCAAACAGAGCTGCCTCAATTCGGTACAGCACCATTCTTAATAGAATTTTTCATATTCAGTATTCACAAAAGCATTGATCTGGTGGTCATTTAAACAAACAAAAAACACAAAACCCAAACACAGAGAAGCACTGCAGGGGAAGGGTTTCAAAATGGCAATTGTGAATCCAGACCCCAGGCTGCAATCAGATTATGTCCCTGGACCAGAGCCTGATTTCTTAGCAAGGGGGTTGGATCTATGTCAGGTCCAAAACCAGCATAAAGTCTGGTCTGTGGTCACATTTCAGCTGCACTGGGCCAACAGGTAGCAGTTACCCAAGTTCTGGCCATCATCTACACCTAACTTGGGCATCAAGATGTTTTCTTGGTCCATCTCTGATCACCAGTCAATTACTACATGAAGCCCAGGGTATCTGCTGCTGGGTTAAAACAAAAGTAGCTTCCCATTTTGCTATGTTCAATTCTTAGGTAAATCCTCCTCCTTAGCTAAGGAGGAGAGCTCTCCCACCCCTTCTGAAAAGCACTTTATGTTGGGGGGCTTCTTGGATAACTAGCACTTGTAGTAGAGCTGTCTGCAGTCTACCAGTCTGTGTCACATAGGAGGGATGAAATATCTGTCTTGGTTATGTCAGTAGTATAGGGTGAGATCTCCACACCTTTAAAAAATATATATTTATATAACTAGAGAGGTGACTTAAAACTTTTCTATGTATTAGTTCATCTTATTGACTCATACATGTCTAAGAACGAAATATTTTCTTGGGGACTTAAGGGAAGTTACCAAACAACTTTAAAAAAAAAATGCCTTACAACCACTGCTTCTTTCAATACAGAAACATGAACTACATATACTTTCATATACAAACCCCCATCCTCATGGTCACTTGTGAAGCAAGTGGGGTGGGGGGAGATTAGACAACCTTGCAGCAGCATTCAGCTTTGCTAAGTGTTCCATAGCATCTTAAATATTATGTACAGTCTTTCTGAAAGGATACAAACTGGCTTCAGAGTTTGTGGAATTGTAGCAGTAAAACCCAAAACAGTTCTAGGGAATAGTCTTTTGGCAGCATAGCAGGTGTCCAAAGTGAACAGTCACTTTTCTAGTATTTTTCCAGAGAATAAGAGGATCTGTATAACCTTCTTCAGCTGTCCGAGGAAGTCACCACTCCTCTTGGGTGGAGATTGCTGGAGACTGTGATCCTTCTTGTTCTGGCTTTTCAGCGGCAGACTTTTTATTGCTACAGCAAGGTTTGAAGAGATGAGTGTCTATGAGGACTTCCCCAAAACGCCCTTTGTAAATAATTCCACAGCAGACCTTTTGCCTGGAAGAAATGGCAGAAGAGAGACAGATAGTTTGTGTGGTTAGAATATACAGAAATGCAAAAAAAAAAAAAAAAAAAAAAAATATCAGTTTGACCCAAGACACCACCTCCAGCTCGGAGGTTAGGAAGGAGAAGTCTGCTCAGAAACAGAAAACAAGTCTGTGTATAAATCTACAACACCACTTTGGAAAAAAACACAAAACCAAAACAACCAAACCTAAGCCTCCCATTTTGCTTCCCAGAGAAGTTTCAGACACACGACTATCTGGGCTGAACTAACTTTGACTACAATGCGCTTGCAAACACTATTGGAGAGGAGGCAGCAGTCACAACAATTTCAATATAGCAATCAGCTAAACGAGGGGTTACTGTGTCACAACAGGCAGTAACAGAGAACAAGCTTGTCAGCTCCCAGAAAATCTTGTGGTTTTCCTCCTACTCCAGTTTTTTCTTTTTTTTTTTTTTTTTAATGACTACCATCACAGGTCAACCAAATCAAATGCTTCATTTTGCTGGCAAGCCGAGCACACAGTTGTACTTGGTAACACATCATATCTACAGAGCACATTTTTTAAGACAAGATAATGACAGTCAGGAACATTGTATTACTCTCAAAACCACAAAAAATATTTTCCAGCAACTGTATTAGTATTTAGGGAACTGGAGAGAGATAGAGGAAAATGTCTTAAAACACACATTTCTTTCTAAAGACAGACAGATATTGTCTAATACTCTGTGACTTAAAGTATACCCTTAAAGCAAATGAAGTTCAGCAGTAGCAAATTCCTGAAGAAGCAGAATCAAGTACTGTTTTATGTGAAGTGAATTGCTATCTGCAGAGTGCATGTTCTGTTGCTTTTTACCTTTTCCAATATGTGAGATCTAAAAAGGAGAAAACTGGTGTTCTGCTAGACCCAGCACTCATCTCTGTGTCAGAGCCATCATCAGACTGGTTACTGTAACAGGGCGACTGAGCTGGGGAGGCACTTGAAGTGGTGCTGTGGGCATCAGAATCTGTAGGGGAAAGAAAAAAATGCAAGAATCAGAACATGCATCCAACGACTTACCCTCTTCCTGACTTGTAAAAGGTTGCACACAGATTGGGACCAGAGACACAGACTTTTTTTTTTAATTAACAAGAAAAACCATATGTAACCAGAACTAACAATTACAACCTATTCTTCACTTGTCCCTGCTGATTTCAATAGAGAGATTATCTGTCAGCACTTGGGAGACAAAACTCGGAACTGGACAGGGTCCTTATACACAAGGGACTGGAAAGAGGTTCAGGATCAGGCTTCAGCTCCTAGCTCTCAAACACAGCTTATGCAGGCCACGCTTCAGACAAGATCCTAGTCCCTCTCTGGAATCACTGGAAGATCCTTGAAGATGATGGGGATCTCTGCTTCAGACTTAGTACTTTCTCTCTCTCACAGTAAATCTCCTTTCTTACCCATTCAGTTAAAGTCTTGCAAAGCTCTTCTCATGACTGCAATAGGTTAGGCAGTATTGAGCTTTTGCTGGATTGAGACTATGAACTATGTACTTTGTGCAGACACACACGTTAACAGAAGGTCTGCTCACCTACCTTCCAGTTACAGTCTCTAGCACCTACAGTAACACAATTAGGTTAACTACAGCACAATGAATGAGGCGATACAAGCCCTTTGGGTCAGGGCCTTTACTGATTCTTTGGAGAGCTCTTCCTTCAGGCCAGGTAGGATAATTGAAAGAAACAGAAGACCAAGTCAGCAACAGTTAAGAAGCCGGAAGGTTTGCTTTAGAGGAAAAGCCTAAAGTACTGACATATATTTAGAGTTAACTGGCAGATGGCGTTGTAAGAAAGTTATGAATCCAAATCTATTTGAAAAGTCTAAGTGCTGGCGGAAAGAAATCACTGAGACCAGCAGAGGAAGGTGTAAGGAAACTATACAGAGGAAACATGGCAGGAATTTAAAGGGTGTTGTGTGTGTGTGGAATCTAGGTTAAATAAAAAGCCTGGGTTGAAAACATGTATAGAAGAAAAAGATAATGGCATCAACAGAACGGTGCTTCTTGGGGAAGGAGAGCTGAAAGTGGCCATAGTGAGTTACTGACAGCAGGGGGAAACCTCTTCCAACTTCTATTTCACCGAGGGTCTTGCCCAAAAAGTCCTTTCTAGACACATGTAATTTAAGCACTGGAAATAACCTACAGTTGTCTACTTTCAAATCAGGCTCCCCCTCACTGCTTCCCCACTTCTGATAACCCACCCCCTGGCACACAAACTCATCCTCCTCATGCCACCCTCTCCCCAAGCTCTTGGAGAATGAAAGGCTGTGAAAACAGAGAGCACCCAAATGCGTGAGTGTACAACTGAACCTAGCTGGTGATTCAGCTTGGCCAGTTAACAGTAAGTTATGTTAGGGGAGCCCAAAGTTTATTGCCAACAACTCTTTGGGTCCACTTACTGTGCCGTTTGAATTCCTTTTGCAGTTTGCTGATTTGATTGCTCTTTATTCTGCTTCCAGACAGAGTTTTCATTTTCTTTGGTTTCAGTGTTGTTTTAAGACTGGGTCCAGCCCGGGCATCTACCACCTAGAACACAGAAAATGGGTCCATTAATACTTCTGCATCATGCCCAGATACTGCCCTAGTCAAGGTACCTGTACGGAATCAGCTGAAGGTGATCAAAATCAATTTAGTTAAACCATGGCAATTCTGTGCACTGACACTCATGTTTCATTTAAATCTGGTTTATAAGAAGCTAAGCCTGTAGGAAAACAGCAAACTAGTTTAAAATCCACATTCAGGTCAACTTTTGCCTTCTTCCCATTTCTGACAAATTCCGTTTAGTAGACAACAGTTGTTTAAGCAAATACAGTTTCAGTTAAGAGTGTCTGCCAAACATTTGCCCTGGATTTTTTTTTTAAAAAAATCATTAGTTTAACTTCTGAATAAAGCTAGTGGTAGTCATAACCATAGCTCTGGCTCCCATTACTGTCAAGGCTTCCTGAATAAAGATTATAAAATATGCAAAGAATTCTGATCATCTTTCCAGCCCTAGGCCCAAACTGAATTAGATGTATCAAAACAGAATATATGAGTGAGAATAGCTGCAAGATATTAGTTATTGTAATTATCTGACTAAACGACACTGATTTATGTGTTGCCTGAGCAAGTCACCTTGCTTGTTCAAACTACTTTAAAAAAAAACAACCAAACAAAAAAACCCCAGCGTGACCAATTCTGGATAGAGGCCAAATATGAAATGTTTTGAGTGTCATAAGAGACTTTTGGAAAGTTATGAGCTTGTGAAAACATGGAATTACAAGGTAAGTTAGTCTGTGACTCCATCCCAGGCTTGCATAATCACCATTTGCATGTAAGCCAAACGAAGGCAGCTAAGAGCCATGTAACAGGAAATACTCCAAAAAGGATTTAGAGATGCTGAGGGTGAGAAGGGAGAGTGTAGGGAAAATAGCAAGCCCCAAATCCTTGTTGGCACCTCTCCTATGTAGCAGGATGGACTAAGGCAGAAACAAGTTAGTTTTGGGGTGAAGGAGAAATAAATTACTAACATGATTCCAGTTTTTTTTGGATCCTGCTGGCAATTTTTTCCATCTTTTCACCAACAGGACACAGGCATTGCAAATATCTCCTGAGCGGGCCTCATGGAGCCTGGTAAAAACAAAAGCAAAAATCACTTGACCACAATTAGTAAAACCACCACCACCCCCCACTTCATAACAGCAAGAAACATAACAATTGATGGAAAAGAAGGGTTCTCAAATTTTGTTTTTCAGGCTTTACAATTCATCTGGGGTGCTCAAACATTGCCATTTAAAGACCAGGACTCACTATAAGAAAGCACTCTTCCTTATAGAAATAAAAGGTGTTGCAATCAGCTGCCAGAGGAGCACGAAAAAGTTCCTGTCACCTTCAGCTGGGTTTTTTCAAAAAAACCAAACAGCCCTGCTCCCCCAAACAAACAAGAAAAAACCCTCACCACACTGCTCCAGTGGGTTGGTTGGTATGGCTGGAAAAGGAAAGGAGGAGGAATAATCATATTCCTTGAACATACATTTGGGAACAGACCTCACAGATCTGACAAAAGCTTATTCAGCTCTCAACTTTCTCACAGAGCTTCAAGGATGAGTAACAAATACCAGCTAACACTCCCGCGTAAGCGTAGGGTAAGGTTTCAGAAGCAGCAGTCACTGGAATGACAACAATACTTTCTCCCTGTAACAAGCTTTCTTCAGAAATTATCTCTACTGCTAACCCATGCTAAAAGAAACATAAAAGGGGATACACTGCAGAATTTTTCAGCTATTTAAATGGGAAGACTCTAAAGCATTTATAGATGAACAGGGCAGGCTCAGATAAGCCCTTATTTGCTCAGTGTTAAGATTGCATTTTTACCTTGGCAAACATATTTCAGATAGCACAAGACCAAAGGCAAGCTTCTTTACTGTAGTTATCAACAACAAGAAGCAAGGGGTCTTCACACAATCTTTCCACTGTCAAGGACAATGGCCAAGAAATAGAAGGAAAACTGTCAGCACCAGATTTATGTACAAAAACCCATGGTAAATACTAAGAACTACAAAGCTGCACATGAAAGGAGTGTTTCTAGAAAAAGGGGGGGGGGAGAGGGAAATATTTCTAAACATTGCAAAGATTTGCACATCTAAAGTTAAGTGCAGTTATTGATTGCTACAACAGTAGCACTACTGATATCTATATGTAGTTTTTAATACAACGCATGAGAGTTCCACTTGGGCCTATGATTTTCACGAGAGGTAGTCCAACAAGACTGGAAAGAAAAAGCAGAAAATATGTATCAACAATGCAGCCTTTTCCCAGGGAAATAATTTCACGGAAAACTGCAGCATAAATAGGAGAAATTCATATTGCTTCAGAAAAAAAAAATCAAAATAAACAAAAGTAAAAATTAATGACAAACTATCAAGAAGAAGTTGCTCCTGACAATTCAGGGACACAAATTTATACAGAACTTCAAAGTTCTTAGAATGTATTTCAAAAAAGTTAGAAGGGTCACAGCAGCTGGCACAAGAAATCACTGGTATTTATAGTTTTGTTTACCAGTGTTTTCAAGTAACATTATGTGCAACATTACCCAATTAGAAAATTAATTACTGGATGCTCGCTTTCCATCAGAATGGAAATGAGAAGTTTTAATGACATTGCTATGCCCTATTTGAACAAAGGAACCAATACCTGAAATAGGGTACTTTGCATAAACTCTGCTCGAACTGTTTAACATTTACTCATCAAGCTTTGTCTAACATTCCTGTATCTTCAGAGGCACAGAAAACCTCCATGGACCTGTGCTGTTTACCATCTGGTGCGGTAAGGAACAAGTGCAAAACGCAGAATCTGAGAGGGGTCTAAACCCCTGCACATGCTGTGAGGTGGGAGAGGCATGAGCCTGACCCTTCACTACACCAGCTCTCCACTGGCAGCAACAGCAGATCGGTAACCAAATGGTACTGCACACAGCTGCAGAGGATCCAGTTCCTCCTGGCCTGGCCAGGAAAGTTGTGAGGAAGCTGAAGCCAGCCTTCCCCTGCCACGCACCTCTGCTAACCCAGTATTTCAGTCTTTCAGAGCAAGAGGGACAGCACATTAGGTTTGTGGCTTGGAGATCCAACACTATGACTGACCACAAAGTTGACTAAAGAAAGAATCTTACCCGAAACAGTTCTGGAAATCCTTTTCATAACGTTTGCTGTCAGTGAAACGAGAACTGGAAGACTTAGCTCTGCAAATACAGCAGCCCTCTATACTCCGATACATCTTCGGTTTGTGAAAGCCAAACATCTTTTCCTCCCAGCTGTAGCCTGTGAAAACAAGCAGGAATGGGTATTACTTACCACTGTTAGATACTGAAAGAAAAACCTGGGAACTTCACTGAGCAAACCAAAAGTAAATTATAATTCAGGATGGCAAACAGCGAGATTAGGCCACAGCTTTATCCTGCATTGCCTCGGAAGAGCAGATGCACCTAGAATGCAGTTTCTTATTAAAAAGGAAAGAAAAAGTAATTAGCAACGGCTGGACTATTAAGCAATACCAAGCAGGACTCATGACAAGCCCATTTACTGCCCTATTCTACTCTAAGGGCACATCTACAAGAGCACAACCCAGAGATGCGAACGCAGCCGACTTGGCTAGCGAAAGCCCTGCATCTGTGGCGGAACAGGCTGCAGGACGGGCTGCGAGCGATCCGTGATGTGAACTACCGCATCATCATCACCGGCATCTGCTGGAAACAGCCCTGCCAAACTTTGCTGAAAGTGAGTAGGAGTCATTTTAAATGAGCTGCAGTCATACCTCTAGGCTGTAGGGCAGACATACCTGAAAAGCCACTCTAAAAACAGCAGGGTGGAGCCCCACCCAGCCCTCAGTGGCCATGTCTGCACTGCAGGACCCAGCAGCGCTTCTCGGTTCTCAGGCCTGGGTGAGTAGCCCAGCTCCATGCCAGCACAGGCTCAGTCAGTTCTTACCCTCCCACCTTCCCCACCCTGCTTTCCATGGGAAGGAAACCCAGCCAGAAAAGGGGCTGGGGAGCAGGACCCTGGGGCGCATTTCAGCACGCACCTACCACACATCCCAGCCACCGCCAACGATGCCGGAGCGAGAGGTACTCTGTTTACAGTGTTTCTTCTTAACCACCAGCTTTGCAAAGTCAGCGCCGGCTCAGAAAGCCAAAGCCATGCTGCTCTTAGAGGTCCTGCCCGCCCTTTTCAGTGCACCTGGGCTGGGATCTGCTATCAGAGCAGGTAACGTACAGCGGAGGTGTTTTCCAGGCAGAAACTTCTGAAGTTTCTGTGGATTTACTACAGCCACCATGACAAAGATCCCTCAAAGACATGATGTCCCCACCACCAGTTACACCCCAGTGCAGACTGTCAGGCAGTCTGACACGGGATGAGAAGCTGTCAGAACAGAGCTCCCACAATGCTTCAAAACCCCAAACCAACGACTGAGCAAAGCTGGTGCTTTCCTGGCGCTGAGCCTGGACGCACAGCAAGTCTTAACAGGCCATGCTGCATCTGTCTCGTAACACAGGCAGGGACCGTTCCAAGACGCTCTCTTTGAAACAGACCGTGGTGCAAGGTTTGCATCAGTCACCTGCTGCAGGGAGCGAGCGGCCACCTCCACTGCCTTTCACACACTAACTGCTCAGAGGGGACAGGCCACCGGCTGCAGGAAGCTCCATCAGAACAGCTTCCCACTGCTGAGAGAGAACTTCTGCTTTTAAAAAGTTTAAATTAGATGGAGCCACACAAACAACAAGATTTCCCCTGCTTCCCTTAACAAGAGGTCAAGTCATTATATTCTTGTAGAAGCTAAAAGCAAAATACCTCTCCTCCCCACAAATATTTCTGAAAGGCCCAGTAGCGCAGGCAGGACAGGACTTTCAGGAGCGCAGCATTTCCATCACTTGTGGGCAAGTCTGGTGAGAGGGAGCTCCCCAGCCACTTCTCAGTCCCAGGGACTGCTGAGTTCCAGCAGCCCAACCTGGGTTTACTGGTGAATGTACGTGGCATAGGGATCTGTCCCCAAATCTCCCACTTGCAGCAAGGTAAGGAGTGCAATTCTAATATCCTCCAAAAGGACAGAGAAAATTAACCTGAAATCTTCCATCTACAGCAACAAGGCTTGCCGCATCGTTAACAGCAACATAACAATTTGAAAAGCAGGTTCAAGTGAGGTCGAAAACATGCTTCCAAAAAAACAGCCATTCCTAGCACTGCACTTACCTTACTGACAGAGACTGGGTGTGAGAGAAAAAGATCCCGCACATTTTTGCAGAACCACAGCAAAAGCTACCGAACCACTCAAGCCTAGTCACAGTCCTCCACACCAGTAAAAATACAGCCCCCTACCCCAGAGGGGGAGATGAGAGCATGCAGCACTGCCAAATAAACACAAGGTTCCCAGGCTCCTAAGAACAACAGAAAAGCAAAAATTGTACCTAATATTGTTGGTTAATACTTACATGAACCCATATCCAGCTGAAAGCATACATGTTTACATTTCAGTTTAGCAGTTTAGTGGTACAAGATCACTTGGCTCCTTGCAATTACTACTGCACAAACGTGCAGAAAGACACAAGTCAACTCAAAAAAAAGCCTGTTTTGATCAAACCCCTTGCAGAGCTTGTTGATGGGAAGGGACCTGCACAAGCTGAATGCTAAGGAGGTTCTCCAGGCTTAGGAGAGAGATGGAGGGGGTAGGTCTTTCCTTCCCTCCTGTCCTAACTCATGCTATTTGCCACAGGCTTGAAGTGCTGTATTCCTTTCTTCTTTGTGCACATTTGCAGCAAAAGGAGCTCACCTAGGGCTAGGTTTTTCAAAGGATGACGTGCAAATATCCAGCAAAGTCACCCCAAATGCTGCCAGGCTGCTTAGGAGGTTCACTGCTCCCTCTATTAGCACAGCATTGGCCTGGAGGCCAGAAGCAGCTGTAGTAAGTAAAAGAAGGTATCCCAACTAGTGACCTGCTGCATGGGCTTGCTGAGGAATGGTTAGACTCAGAACTGTTCTCTGCTTCTGCTTGGATATGTTTTCAGAGGCATGTAGCAAACGAATGCACAGCCAATCAGGTTAGCATCCCTGGACTGTTAAGACAACAAGAGCGTCTAGGCAAACACTTCTGAGTAGGTATTTTGTTTCTTCACATCAGATAATGCTTCTTCAATAGATAGTCTCTTGAGGACACTATGTTTAACAAGCCCCTGGAGATCCAACAGCATGTTCATCCGGGAACTTTCAACTACGAAACAGCAATTTTGGGTTTTGTTTGACTATTCCAATGTTAAATCTGTGATCTGGTGCTTTTCTTTATAAGCCAAAGACTAACTGCAGGCACAAGGTTCATCAGTGCTGTAAAACTTAAGCAGCCAGAACATCCTGACTGTTACAGGGCAAGACACAGTGCTGTTATCAACAGTGTGATTTACTTTCTAACCTGGTTTCTTCCAAAAATCCAGACACTACTGAGATGATCTTTGTCACCAGCTGGTATTTATACCACAATAGAACAAGATGCATGTTTTACAATTAATGTTCTGGCAAAGACTGGCATCAGGCGCATATATTCTGAAAATATTTTGTTTTGCATCATTGCTGCCATTCTCACAGGAGCAGCCTTTCAACACCATCTTTCAATAGAAGGGAAACTAGTGCCATCTGTTTCCCACTTGATGAATGGTCAGCAACAGTATTACCATATATCATGCCTGAACGGGGAAGAGCTAGTAGCAAAACCACAAGTAAAACATTTCTCTGACAACTGCATTGAAGTGCAGTTATAAATGGAAGATGTCAATCCAGTTACACATTTAATCCCGAACAGTTGCTGTTGGACCATTATACACTAAATATTCTGTCAGCTGAAGAGCTTAATAGCTAACGTGTACTTAGAAGTACATATGACTTGCCCTTTAAAAGGTTTAACTCAAAAGCTTTGCAATTTAGATCTCAAATTAGACTGCCAACTACCGTAACACCTGAATCTTAGCCATGAAAGTTTAACCATGTGGAATTTGGGACAGAAAAAAAAAGATGGCAGGTAGGAATGGAATAACTTCCATAGAAGTTAAAAAGCATTACACAAGATAACTGTACCATATTTAAGCATGTTAGTAGTGTTATTTAAGCATGTGATTTGCCAACTTAAAGCACGCAATTAAAATATGTGACATCTTTTAAATCAGCAGTTGCACGGAAGTGAAAGGGACAGCTCACCAGCAAAGAATCAGAAAATCTAGTGGAGCAGATTTGTCATTCTGCAGAAATGGAGACTTACCTGCAGTAGGAGGAGAGCAGTATTCCAAGTCAGGAAAAAAGTGGTCCTCCTCCTCCCTGGTCTCCCTGCCAAAGGAGAAGTTGCTATTCCCTCAAGTTCTGCTTTGAACAATTTAGCAACTTGGACAGACTCAGAAAAGACCGCAGGAAAAAGCTCTCTCCAACTCTGCCCTCTCACTTTTGGATAAGTAGTATCAAATACAGAGACTTGTCTTGCAAAAAAATTCAGAGTTCAGCAGAGAACAGTAAAGTAGGTGAGGAATAAAAAACCCACACACCACACATGCCACTTATTACATTTGTGAAAGGCTCGTACAAAGCAGCATGCATCATATGTCTGAATACTTTCGTTACCTGTCAGGACTAGAATTTGGTGCTTGGTTTCTTTGCAAAATTTAACTTGATGATCTAAATTAAAAGGAGGTATTGCTTCAGATGCTCATTAAGTTTTCAAGTTAGGGAAGAGCTTCTGAACTCTTTCAGATTTTCAAATCAGAAAAGCTGAGCCACTTTGCTTTTCCAGATTCCTTCTGCATTCTTTCTGATCACCCAAGAAGAATGAAACCCCTTTATAATAGAAAGGGAGGAATTCCTAGAAGGCAGGCACGTCTCCCTTTGTAACACAATTATCAGGCCAGTTGGAAGGAACATGCTCACCTGCTTCTTGCAAAGCTGAAAGACAAACATTCCTTGGAGTGAGGGGAGAACAGAGGGATGCCAGTCCAACTACTCAGTACCTTCATCTTCCCACCTCCTCACTCTGACCCTGGATCATTCACCCTTTGTGCAATCCAAAACTGCCAGTGCATTGTCAGACAGGAGAACCTCTGCAAATAATTTCATTTCCTCTTCTGTGTACAGAAGAGCCTTGGCACAGCCTCTCTGAAGCTGGGCTACAAAAAAATACATTCTAGCCTGCATATGTCGATGCAGCCGGTTCCTGTCAGTAAAAATCTCACAATGTTCATCTCTACAGAATTTCATTGGAATTAAGAAACATAGCCAAAATACTACATTTTTTTTCTTTTAAAGGAAAAGAAACAGATACCTTAATAAAGAAGGAATATACATACTCTGGCTTTTACATCTGCAAGTGCATACACCCAGGCACAAGCACACACATGAAAAATACTTCCAGAGCTGTCTATGGCGCCAGAAGCGGAGTTGCTTGACTTGCTAATAAATTCTTGGGCCTGTCCCTCTGCTGAAATGAACTGCAATACCTCTACTGAAAATCAGCTGTAGGACAGAGAATTGTACATGAACAGAGGAACTGATCTGTATCAGAGACTCAATGTAAACCTACCTCCTCCCTGAGTTTATGCGCTGCAAAAAAAATTTGGAATATAAGTTAAAATATGGTTTTCTGGGGTCCAGTTTTAACACGCCCAGAGCCAGAATACTCCAAGGAAGTAAGAGACCAAGCTACTTGGGAGTCATTTGAAAATGCAACTTCAGTATCTGCAAAAACATTTTTACACTGTCATCAGCCCTTATAGCTCAAAACAGAGTGACTAATTTTCAACAACTATAACCTTAGAATTGCACATACTTTACACTCTTCTGGTCCCCTATATCCTCAGATTTTCCTTTCACTTCCCTTCCTCTCTCCACCCAGAAGATCTTCACTTGGAGGAAAGCTCTATTTGGCCACTACAGCCCAGGCACATCTGAATGAAACAGCATCCTGTGGAGTTTTCAGTTGATGAGCAAAGTAAAACCATTAAAAGGTCAAAACTACATCTTCAGGAATTTTTCCTCTGCCAAAACAAGCAACTCACTCTTTTGCTGGTAGTCGTCTGCAGCTACCGTTGTGTGCTCAGTGCTGCAGTGAAATCTTAGCACACCACATGCAACTGGCAGCAACTACCAAGCATGTATCAAAAATTAAAATGGACATTTTTTCCTATGTTAGAGCTTCTACAGCATCCTGGCTGCATCGCAAGCTGTTCCCTGCAAAGTTTTCAGGAGCAATCAAGTCACAAAGGAGCCTACTCACCTGCTGATCTTCAGTGGGAAATTAGTACCTAACCCATTTAGACCAGAGAAGTGAAAGGCTAAGCCACTTGGGTGTTCCTTCTAAACTGCCATGCGGTTAGTGCTCCAGAAGGGATAGGCCAAAGCATGAAAACAGTAATCAGCAAGATTTGCATGGGGGTGGGGTGGGGGGGAATCCCAAACCTGTCCCACCTGCAGACATTCGATCTTGAAAGAGGAATTCTTCCCTCTGTATTGCATAACTAACACCACGCTCAGTCTGATCAGGAGCCCTGCAAGGAAAACCTGGGATGTTTCAGAAGCAACTGCTGGAGTTCAGTCTGTGATGCTTATCTGAGTACAGTCCCTGCAGCTGTTATGATGCTGCTTGCAACCACCTGCTACTGAAAAAGCATCCCAAACACTTGAGATCATGAAACACTTCAGTTTTGGTTTGGTTTTTGGTGAGTTGTTTGGGGTTTTTTTTCTTGAAGAGGGTAACGTACCCGATGGGGACTTGAACAGAAGTAGTAATTATTTGGCAGAACAGCTGAAGTGACTTCATTAAAAAGGATGCATTTCCATATCCTTAAGTAATCCTACTGGTCACTTCACTTGGACTTTGGACTGAGCACGTTCTACAGAAATGCAGAGTCTTGAGTCATGAAATGGAGTCCCACCCATGCATTCTGCTTAACCACTCAATTTTCAAGCCCCAGCTTACTAGCTGCATGCTACAAGGGGTACAAGTCTGAAGGAGAAGTTGGTTGTCAAGTAGGACTGTGTATGTCATTCATCTCATTATGAAAGTACAACGCATCAGGTGTTAAGAATCAATGCAGAGCAGAGAGCTTGGTGACACAGAAAGAACTGTTCAGCATGAGTAAGAAACTGTCACAGTTTTAATGTTTACTTATAATCTGTGAATTTATCAGCTCTTTTAACATCTTCTACTAAGAAGACAGTCATATTTTCTTTCTAAAGGAAAGACTGTAAATGTAGGCAATTGGCTTCTCTTTGAGAATCTCTGGGCTGGGAAAGAAGTGAGGAGGAATTTTTCCCAGAGGCTCTGGCACTCGATCCCACCTACTTTTCAGTGCAGGCTGGATGCTGCATGCCTGTGGGAAATCCCACGACTTGTTACTTGCTGGTTCTCAACCACAGACTACAGATCCCAAGAAACCTGGAATTTACCTGGGTGCCAAATGAGTTCAGTGTCCACTGGCGTCAGCAGAAAGGCCTCCAGTTCACTGTCCGCTCTACATTGCGAAGTTCGTGCAATCTTTATTTTAAAAAGCTGTAAGCTACACCATGAATCTGGCTGGGTGCAGGCTGGGGAGAAGGGGGTTTCCACAGCACACGGCCGACAGAAACAGTCTCACCTTCGGGAGCAAGCACACAATAGTACAAGGGTTCGCTGGGGAGCCATCACCCTCCTGGCTTGCCTTGTAAAAGCGTTAAACAGGTGTCTCCATGGTTCTCACCCTACCACCTTCCACTAGTGACAAATTAAAATTCAAAGTGAAAAGAAGAGAGCATGACAGCTAGGTTGTTGTGCTCACGTACGTTACTCAGCCTTGACGACAAAGGTTGACACCCTTGAAGTTCTGGCTCAGTTCAGGACACTGGGAATTCTCCTCTGCCCACCCAGTGGGGCGGCAGCCTCCAGCCCAGCCAAGGGACCCCTCCTCTCCCCACGCAGCCGCAGGCTGAGGGGCAGCATCCAGCACCGGCTGCCACAGAACTACAGCACCAGGGCGCAGCTCCAAACCTGTTTGAGATTGTAAAGATTATTCAGTGATGTGGGTCCAAAGCACTGCCGCCAGCAGGGACAAGGCTCGCGGGCCGCGCGGGGGCCGTTCCCACCCGGTGAGAGCCACCGGCGGAGCCCAGGGCGGCCCCGGGACAGGCAGGGCTCAGCCCAGAAAACAACAGGTCTGGCAGGTCCCTTTAAACCCCTTTAACCGCACGCATCCGGAGATGGGTGCGCAGAGGAGACGGCAAGTTTGATCTCATGAAAAGGCGAGCGGGACTGGGAGCATTCCCCTGGCGCAAAACTGCGAGTTTAGGAAGAACGGAACAGTGATCAAAGGCGCCCGACACGATAACGAGCCCGGCCGCGCCGCCGGGACCGGCGCACTGCGGAGGGCGGGAGGCGGCGACCGCTTTCTGCCGAGCACCGCGTGGCGCGGGGAAGCGCCAGCCCGGGCACGGCGGGGCGCCCCGCTCCGGCCCGGTGACGGGGGGCCTGGCGGGCGGAGGCGCGGCAGCGCCGGGAACAAAGACCCCCCCGGGGCGGACGACCTACTTTCGCGGACGGCCCCGCCGGTCAGGTGGAGCCACGGGAGCGCACACGCGGGCGGCCGCGGCCCCGGCCCCCGCCTCCCCGAGGCTGCCAAGCGTTCAACTTGCCGAAAAACGAATAAAATTAAAAATAAATTAAAGCAGCACAGGAAGGGGAAGGCGGCGCGCGGGGAGGAAAGCCCCGAGCGCGGAGCTGGGCGCTGCGAGGCGGACCCCGCGCTGCAAACGCCGCCCCACCACGCGGTCTCGGTGCAGCAGCCCCATCCGGCGGGGGGAGGAGGGGGGGACGGACGGCAGGACGCGGGGGGCGAGCCGCTGCAGCCCCGCCGGGCACCCCGACCCCTGCCCCGGTAGGGTGACGGCCACTTTCCGCCGCCCCCCGCCCCGGTCCCGTCCCCCCCCGCCCCGCGCTGGTTCCTCATGGCTCGGCCCTGACGTAATTCAAACATGGCAACAGTTGCACTTCAAAGGGCCGTCGCAGACCTCCCAGCAACGCGGGCACGCCGCGACGGGGGCGACACGGACCCCCGGGCCCCGCGGCAGCCCCGGGGCGGCCGGCGGGGCTCACCCGCCCCGCCCGCGCCCGCCAACGCCGTGCGCGCAGCGCGGTACCCCGGGGAGCGCGTGTGCATCCAAAGTTTCACCGACCCTCCAAAGTCCTCCAAAACCAGCGGCCAGCCACCAAAACACACCGTCCCCCGCGGGACGAGTGCCACCCCACCGACGCCCCCCCCCCGGGCGGCCGAGTCCCCCCCCCCCCGGGCGGCCGAGCGCTCTCCCCCGGCGCGCCGGGGAGCCGCGGCGCCCGCAGCACATGCGAGCCCTTTGTTTTCCTGCAGCCGGGCGCTGCCTACGTGCCGCGCCGGGGGCACGGCGGCCGCCCCGCTCCGCGCCCCGCCGCGCAAGCCCCTCGCAAGCCGCGAGTCGGAACTTGGTGGCGCCGGGCGCGGGCACACGCGGACCGGGACGGCAGCGACTTTCACTCGCGCCGCGCGAGCGGGCAGGACGCCATCGCCGCCCGCCGCACCGTCCCCACGCCGCGCACCGGGCCGGTGGCGGGGCGCCCGCCGAGCCGGGGGAAGGCCCCACGCCGCGACCCGTGCGACCGGCACCACGTGTCACGCCAGCCCACAGCCACGCGCTTCCCCCGGCTCGGGGCGTGCGCAACCCCCGACCCCTCCGCAAATACGAGCGGTGACTAAAAAATACAAACAACTGTGTGTGTGCCCCCCACACGCTCCGGGAGCCGCGGCGGGGCAGGGACGGCGGGCACACCGGCGTGCCCCCTCCCCTCCGCTAGCACCAGCTCGCGCGCGCCGGCGCTACAGGTGTGCGGTGCGGTGCGCGCCGGGGCCGCACCTGCGCCACCCCCTGCGCACCGGGCGGGGGCCGCGTGGCGCGGCGGGGCAGCCGCGGCCCGGGAAGGGGGCCGTGCAGCCCCCCAGCTCCCCCAGCCCGGTCTCCCCAGTCCGCTCCGCAGCCGGGGACCGCTTTCGGAGTTAAATCGTCGCGAACCTTGCTGCGCTCCCTCCTCGCGACTTTAATCGTACTTTGCGGGGGGGTGTCAGAGCGCTCGGGATGGGTCCGCAACAATACGGGAGGTGTCTCTCCCCGCCAGCACCTCCTTGAAACTCCACTAATTGAAGAAAAGGGGGAAAACGCCGCTCGCAAGAGCCATGCGTGTCAAACTGTTTCAGGCGGCAAAGTCTTTTTGCCGCTGCAACACTTAAGACAAGCTGCGGGATCAAGCGCGTGTTTAACAGAAGCCACCAACTTCTGGGAAAAAAAAAAAAAAAAGCAACCGAACCAAACAACAAAACCCAAACAAAATAAACAAAAAAATTTCCCCCAAACCGATTTAAACCTCCCGTTCCCTCTCAGCTGTACTTTTCTTTCCTCCCCCCTGAGCAGAAAGGGAAAGAAGTCACTCACCGCTCTACTGCGCCCACCAACAAACGTGCGGTGCGATGCGGTGCGCGGCGAAGTCCCGCCGCTGCGCGCCCTCCCCGTGCCTCCGCGCTCTGCCTGCCAGCACTGCCTGGCGCGCGAACCCGCGCTCGCGCGCGCACACCCACCCCCCCTCCGCCCCTCCCCTCGGCGCCCGGCGCTCTGCGCATGCGCCGTTCCCACGGCTCCATTCTCCTCAATCAAGCCCTCTCGCTTTGCGCGCCCCATTGTCCTTTTAAGGGAGAAAGGCCGCGCGGGAAGCCTGGGAGGAGGGAGGTGCTGCCCATTGTGACGACGGAGATGACTTCACGCACGCGGCCCGCTCCCCCGCCCCGCCCCCTGCCGGCGGTGGGCGGGGCCCGGCCCGGGCACCTGCCTCCCCGGCGGCAGGGGCGGGGTTACCGCGCTCGCCTTGCGCCGCGCCCGGCGCCCTGCAGCCCGCGGAACAAAACAAAACAAAGCGGAGCTGGTACCGGCGCAGCGCACGGCAGCGCGGAGCAAACCCCAGCGCGGAGCGGACGCTGCCCCTCTGCGCGTGCCGCAACGCGCCCCCTCCGTGTTTACCGGCGCTGCCGCCCCCTCGCGCAAAGCGCGGCTGGGCTCCCACCGGGGACACCGGCGCTGAACCTCGGTGCGCTGGCGGGCGGAGGGTCACGGCCTCCGGGAGGGAGAGGGAAAGTTTTTTTGCTGGTCTTGGAAGGTGTTTTTTTCTTCCCCCCCCTGCAGGGTTCAAAATTTTAAGGTGCTTAAAAAATCGTCAGTGCCTCGTACAGTTTTTCCTGCTGCGTCAGAACGTGTGATTTAAAGTGTCACATCATTGCAACCTTCGTTTCACACTCTTTATGCAATTTAGGAAGGGCTGCTCCGCGAAACTGCGGGCAGGTTGTGTTGAAATAGTTTTCCTTTAACAAGTGTGTCAGAAGGATTAGCATGTGATATATACACAGTAGCGCTTAGGCACTTGTGACTTAGCACCATGACAGCCTGTAACTACAGTAGGACTGCAAGCCGCTGCCTCCCAGGCTTATGCTCAAACCAAGCCCCAACACTGAATGCCTTCTTTCGACGTATTTAAAAGAGAAAAAGTTTCCCACAGAATCAACAGCAGCTCGGGCAACAGTGTGCAGTCGTTGTTTCATACTCCAAAATTCTAAAATAACTGGGATGAGTATTTCTGTAACAAATTATCCTGATAATGACCTTTTCAGTCTAACCCTAATTTAGGCACAAAGTCAGCAAGACACGGAGAACTCTTGCTGAAATGATCCTGTGGCTTCCAGCAGCAGCACTGGCCAGCCTTGGGGGATCTCCAGGCAGGCAGGACAGTCTACTTTTCCTTACCTTAGCACCTCACATCATCTCGACTGGCTTGTAAATGGTTGGTAATTCTGCACCATCTCCTTCCTCAGTGCTACAAAACTGTTGGTCACATTGGGCAGGGGGATTTCTCACGAGGCAGGCCCCAGGCTGATCTGCGAGGTGGCTGGGGTGCTGCCTTTGCTACCACTGCTTCCTTCCAGACACAGCTAAGCCAAATGACATCCAACTTGTGAGACACAACTGTAGCTAATGCTGAATAATTTCTCAAAACACGTATAGAATTTTACTGGGTTTAACTAGTCTAGGGAACTCTACCAGCTCTTTCAGCAGCTTCTGTTTGCACATAACGTGCCTGGGTTTTATCTACCTTTCTTCTTGGTTTGAGGGAGTGACTCTCCTGGATTTTCTCCCACTGTTTTCTGATTTTTACTTCTCCATGCTTCTCAAGGCCCCTCCATGACAGTCTTTTTAGTCTATCTAGTATAGTATTTATAACCCAAAATGAGAATGAAACAGCATTTTCCAGGAGAATCCTCATAGGTAGCAAGCAACGTGCTGCCTCTCAGCACCCAGCTGAACAAAACATCTCTGGTGCTCATCACTGGCTGCCTGCCCTTACCACCACGCTGAACATTCACAGAATGGCTCAGAACAGGCAGTGTTTGCGTACAAACCAGGGCCAGGGCAACTGCTCAGGTATTTATTTCACAGCTTTATGCCCTTACGCTCCAAGTTTCAGGCAAGCCCCAAAGCTCAGTGGGGAACACAGGCTTCTAACTTACAATAATGAACACAGTTGATGCTCCTGGGGAGGATTTCTGTTTCCAAATGCTGTACTGCTCTGGCCTGTGAACAGGTCAGCTATTCCTGCCCTCTCAGAGGAAAACAACTTCTATCCATGGAAGTCCAAATGGCAATGCATAAATGAAAACCACGGTCAAAACCTTCATTTCTGAAATGCTTCTAGTTTCCTTGAAGTGTTTGCTGATGACATTTCAGGGCTACCCTGCAACTCCAAAGTGGTTTGAGTTTTCATTTTTGGCTGATAGCCAGCTTGCAAATAAATAAAATGCACTTAAATAGCTAATGAGCTTTCATCAAGGTTCCTCTGGCCCTTTCCCCTTGAGCAAACGACTTGCGCTCCCCACACCATCAGAGGGACACCTTTTCTGACCTCACTGTGTGGAAACAGGGTGATGAAAAATAGCCCCGAACTTGGAACAAGCCTAAGGAGTTTAGTTAGGAAAAGAGACATCTGAAACAATGCATGCTCCTTTACACTTCACAGGTAAAGCCTCACTTGTCAAGGCCCTGATTTAAAACATTAAGCATCTTCCTTTCCACTCAGAGCTTGGTATAAAGGAGGAATATGGGATTTCATGGACATCACAGGTGACCTGGAATACGAGCTCTAGACCAGAGGATTTGTTCTTATGCAGGTCAGTTTGAAAATGCATTTACTTTAAAAACACATGTGGTCTCTGGAAAACTAATGGGACTATTGCTGTGTTCCAGTTAGTCTGGTACCTTTCCCGGGTGGGATCTTAATTATTTTAGCTGGGAAGCTGCATTATGTCGGTGGTGTAAAAATAAAGCTACGCACAAGGGGTTTTTAAATATAAAACATACATGTATCATGAATTCTGAGGCAGAGGTGCTTACACGGAGGAAAAGTAGGGCATTTGCCAGCTAAGATATCTGATCCTATTGTGTTATTTTTCAGTATTAATGAATAAGTAAACACAAATAGGCTACTTGTTAGGTAAAGAGCAGCTGTCAAAACCAAACCCAGGCAGCTGTTCTTGCTTTGAGATTTCACTGTAAGATGTTTTTTACAACTTGAATAATTTGAAAGTTTGCTTTGTTGGCTAAATACCTGGCCAAAGGATTTTGAAAAAGTTATCAGGTGTTCCTTCAGGTAAAAAAAAAAAAAAAAAAAAAAAAAAAAGGGTGTTGATTGACTTACAGTTGTAAATAATATTTTGCCAAGGAGTACAATTTCAGACAGAGATCAATAGATCAGTTCTTTAGCTCCTGCTTGTGTAAGTTGTCCATATGATTAACAGCATATTAATTTTTTGAAGGTACAAATACTCACAGAACTGGTAGTTTAAAGCAAACAGGTTAATGAAGAAATGCAATTGTTTTTTCCCTCTGTTTTATGTTTTAGGCCAAATGACAGATGGCTACAAATAAACAGTGACAGCAAAGTTTGATGATGATAAAAATAGATATCATGATATTCATACTGCCAGAATGAAGTACTCAAGTTATGCAGCTTAGAGAGACAGGACTCTGAACTGGTCTACTCCTAGGAACAAGGCAGATAATTTATAGCCTAGCCTAAGTAAGAAATCCATCAAGGCTTAGCAGACAATAATAACCTTTCCAAAGAGTTTTTAAGTGATATTTCAAATTCCTTAAGAGGAAGATAATTCTCTTTAAGTCTTAAGAATTGCTCAAAGTCTATAGCAAAAAATGATCATTTTCTATTACTGCTTAAACACCTTTAATGCAGCTTCCCAAGTGCTACTCATTTCTTTGCAGCACTATTGCTTTCATCCCTATTAAAGCAAATCAGACTATTCTATGAGTACCTATATTAAGGCAATTTGCAGACACCATTAAGAAGATCAGCCCTCTTGGCCTGCCAGACTGTTCCTGGCAAGAAAGTTAACTACACCACACCACACTCCCTCCCAGCCCTCCTTATATTGTCATTTGGGGCAGTTCTGAAAACAGGCCAAGTATTTGGAAACCCAAAAGAGATCTTTCCTCTGAACAGAGACCCCTATCTTTCCCAACAGCATGGGGAGAAGTTCCAGGTTTTATACTGATGATTTGAGAGCAATCTTTAGGGAAGAGGAAGTTACGAGCTCCTTTGGAGAGTGTTGTGCAGGCCTGGTCTCATGTGGGATCATAGGGGACAGAATTTGCTTTTTGGAGCTTCTTACCGAATCTAAGACGCCTGACGAAGCACAGTGCCCATCTCCTTAACCCCATTTGCCACTACATGGCCCTGAACACCAACATAGCTGGCTGGAAAAGAATGAAAAGCACGGGTGGGTAGTTGGGAGAGCATCCATGGTGGCTAGAAAGCAGTGCTTCAGCATGACAAGCTTTTTCTCTTGACCTTTCTCAGCTGGAATCGCGCAGGTACACAGGGATGCCTAGTAATACAACGACCTAGGGAAGCTAATTGATTTTTATTGTGTTTCAGGAATGAGGTCATATCCTGATGCCTGAAATCCTCTGCTAGGGAACCGCCAGCCTGGTCAGCATGAGTTGGGCAACAGAACTCCTAGGGGGAACTGCCAGGAAGGATTTTCTTACAGGTGTAGGTGCCCTAGGCTCGTACTCAGAAACTCAGCTCAATGAAAACAAGCAATCTGAAGCAGCATCTTTCCAAGTTAAAGCTTCACTCATCACCATTCTTTCTTTAGAGATTTTTCTAGCCTACAGGTCTGTTCTCAGTGATGCTGCTTTATAATCTACAGTACCAGCAGACAGAACAAAGGTCCATAGGTTCCCTTTCCAGGAGAGAGGAAAAAAAAAAAAATTGTTCCCAGATCAAGGAGGACCTAGCTGAAGAATGAGATCAACCTGATACTGAGGTAGCCCTAGGAAAGGAAAAAGGCACTATGAAGAGGTGACAGAGTTTCAGATTTAAGACTCTGACAGCAGGGAGCCACAGAAACTATGGAGAAAACACATCACTTCGTGGGCAGAGTTTTTATTCAGCCAAAGTGAGGCAGGGGATAGTGATACCTCACTGAGCTCAAGTACAAGTGTCGAGTCTCATGAGGAGACAGCATCTTGCTGACATTATTGCCAAGCTGCCAGACACAGTATTTAAAAGTTTTCTGGAGAGAAAGAAGAGCGGTGGGCAGACTTGCCTAACCAGGGGAAGGAGGTGGTGGGAGTAGATGGTCCCTGAAGGAAATCTGCAGAACCTGGAGTCCCGATCACAAGCTTTGAACAAGCAGCCAGAAACCAAGTGGAAATCTGCCACTGAGATCTGGATGGAGGAGCTGGAGGCAAAAAGTTATGCAAGGGTAAGAGAGAACGGAGTTGGCTAACAAAGCCACCACACTACACAGATAACTTCAGATAGCTTAACTGGATTGAATCAGCTAATTGGACTGCAACAAATCAACCAAGTTTGACACTTAACATCCTCTAGAAAACAAGCCAAGGGCAGACAGAGGAAAAGGGCAGGAAGGGAAAAAGCAGCATGAACGGAGGAGGCAGTAGAATACATCCCCTTTCCTCAGGGCAGAGGCCTCCCATTCTGAAAATGAAAAGAAGGGAAGGGAAGGGAAGGTGAAAGACTTTGCAGGAGGAAAGTCTTCACTCACAAAGCCACACAGATAAGGGGAGAGCAGAAGCAGGATGGGCAACCTTCAGGCAAAATTTGAGCAAACGTTGATCACAGGGAATCCCCAAAAGCAAGCTGGGGTCCCATACTGGATATTTGTGGTCAGGAATTAACTCTACAGGGTGATGAAAGAGACTGAAATAAACCCAAACCAGGACACACAACTGACCTTAGTGACTTCCCTCAGGTCTGACTGTCTGTTCACATTGCAAATTACAGCATGCATAGAAGTCAAGGGATCCAGATGCTGTCTCCAGGGCAGAAGCGGCAGAGCCCAAGCCACAGACCTAGTGTGCAGCATGAGCCCTGTGTTACACAGGCACAAAGTGATCTGATAGACACCCTAGGGCAGCAGGAAAGTTCCTCTGTCTTCACTGACCCTGTGATGCAGAGACCACCAAGGAAGGTACCACCAATGCCATGCCGGTATGGAAGAAAAGGGATGCAAGAGGGTACTGGCCGTGCAGGGCCAGAGGAGGTATTTTGTAACTTACCTACATCTCCAGGAAAGATGCATGAAACCTCTCAACAAGGAGAAGACAGCTGTTGAAACAGGAGGGCTTACAGCTTTCATGCCACATACCTTTCAGCTGCCAAAGAAATGTCTTCCATTAGAGACACAGTCAGACTTTTCTCTTTCCCACTGGAGTGACTGGGCTTATCTGGGAAGCTGATGAGGTGCTGTGGGAGGGGAGATACTCCAGCTGAGACTGAACTCACCTGAGCAGATTGGGGGCTCAGCCAAGCAGCCGTGTCCTGAAGCATATGGCATGTGCGGGAAGCCCAGCTTCCATGCAGGAAGGCAGTGAGCAAGGTGGCTCCTTGAGTGATGGCATCCCTAGGTGAGTTCCTGCTCCTCTTATGAGCCCCAGGGGCTCCTGGGAGAGCTGAACAAGAGCAGCCTGCAGGGATGGCCAGGCCATGAGGATGTGCCCTGGGATGGCATCGTCCTTCAGACACAGACACTTTCTTAAAAACAGCTAAACAAAGCAATTGCTATTTACAGAGTAACAAGCTGGCCAGTCAGAAACACTTCAAAAACTGGCCTTTCTAAAACCAGCTAGCAGTGTGGTTTCTGAGATGCTATTTTCAGCAAGCTGTCAACACAAATCTCTATCCATAGCTGAACTGACTGACTATTCTTGTCAGGACAACCACCCTTAGCAGTGGCTGAACCAGTCCTAATGCAGGGTTTCAAAAACAAGAGCAACATTTACTGGTTGATTTGTGTTATCTGTAGGAGGAAAGTGGGAAAACTGGATAGCTATGAAAGTGACCCCTTGAGCTGATCCTTCTTTGCCCTGTGAATGCTGGGGCCGAGTCTTGCACTCAGAGTTGAATGGGGAATCATGAACACCTAATTTACACCATGTAATTAAAAAAAAAAAAAAAAAGGGTTAAATCTGTCATGCTTAGGTCAATCACTAACTACTTGGTGGTGAGCAAAACAGTTCAAGGTTTCAGGCACTTTTCTCTGTGATATCTAGTACCAGTCATGGTCCCAGATAGATCAAAGACGGCAGGTCTTACTGGCCTGGTGTTTTCTCTGGGTCTGGATCCTCAAGCTGTTTCCGAACAGAGAGGCCCAATACACAAAGAAGACAGGAGGAGTGGCTCAACTGCAACCCTCAGGTGCAAGTATGTTTGTACCCATCAAGCAGAGATGTGTGTGTGCTGTGACGGTCCAGGTCTTTCCCCAGTGTGTGTGTGTGTGTAAGCATTCAAATACTTCTCCCTTAAATAGCTGGGCCAAGTTTACCCTCTTATAAAATACATCCTGCTGTAAATTAGAATAAGTAGTTGTTCACAGGAGGCCTGCAAAACAGGAGGGGTTTTGTACGTGCCATTCTTTAAAGCAGCAGCCCTTTAAAGACTCTTTTATAAAAGCAGTGGCAAATGGGCTCCCAGCATCCTCCTTACACTGAGTCAGCATGTGGATGCTGACTGGGGCACTGGAAACAACATTTTGAGGTTGTGCTGGGAGGCTTAGAGGACAAATGCCAATTGCTAAACTTGAGTACACTTCAAATTGGCGGCATCTCTCTATCTATCCACCCCTAGACAGACTAGGATGTCAGGCGTGTACCTCATGCAGGCACAGCATATCAGAGACACAGCTTCTTGTGGGCTGAGTGAAACAGGCCAGTGCCATGGTCCACTTTCCTTCAAGCCTGCTGCATAGGTCTCCCTGTCCTTAACAACATGCTATTTAGCTCTGGCAAATTACGTGTTGCTTTGCAACCTCTGTACCATGGCAATCCCCTCCCATGTTCATGGTCCCAGGCTCATACTGCCTCTTGCCCTAAGGCTGTGATGCTCCTGTGCTGGCTTTTACCCCCAGCCCACCTTCTGGGGGACAGCAGCACTCAGCAGTGCCTCCACAACTTTTTGCTTTCCAAGTATTTTGGTGAGTCTTCATGCTGGCCAGCTTCTGCTCTGCAACAGTACACCTTCCTGCTAGGTTTACATAACCCACCATTATCACTGCTTCCTGCTCCATGTGTTTTTAATGCACAGAGCTCCCCTGCAACAGGTATATGCAGTCATGCTTCAGGCAAGCTATACTCTAAATGATCCAGGTGCCTTTATAGGAGAACTGTTATGGCAGCAGTTATTCATTTTCCATTTCCCAAGTCTGTCATGGTAAATAGACAGCAGAATATGTCATCTGCCTGTGTGAAATTCATACAGAGTCTTTGTGAAAACACTGAGAGTAGCATCTTAACTACATTCCTCATAGAAATTTAGACTGAGTTGCTGGAGTGCAACCTGTTACCATCAATGTGGAAGTCCTACTCAGTGGTTAGTCTGACATGGTGAGGTAACAGCTGCTTTTGAGTTACAAATATCCATAAATCTTTTGAAGAAGCATGACGTGTTCCCTTCACTGCTAGTTCTCTCTTGGCACCGAGGGCTTTTAAAACTCACCTATATTCTATGTATGGTCCTAAGAAAGCAGGCATTTCCCTCTCCATAAAGGAAATGGGAGTACCCAACTTGTCTGAGGTCAGTCAATAAGCTGTTGTTGGAAAACTCCTGTTTCCCTCTCAGGTAGGTGTGATAATGCGCATAATAACACCAGTCACAGGAAATTAGAAACAGTACTTAGATCTACATAATTGCATAATATATATACCATAAGATGATCATACAACAAATCACCTTCCAAAGTGTTCGTTAAGTGACAGCATCCATTCCACTCAGTCGTCAAAAGAACTGTAGGACCACATGTGATGTTTGAAGCAGAGCGGAGAATCTCCTGTCCTGGGAAAGTAAACTGCATCATTATGTCCAGTCAAAACCCCCTGGTCTCTTACCAGATAGCTGGGGCTGTCACAGAGACTGTCCCTTGTTCTCAGGTTGTGAGGTGTCTCTGAACAGCATGACCGTGCCTAGGGTGGCTAAAGTCAACAGGGATTGGCTTTTAAAGATAGAAGAAAGCAGTACCTGCATGTGTGCAGATCGGTTCTAGGGCACTGCTCTGTTGCCCCTTGCCTCTCACTTTCGAAGTGTCCTAGGAGAGCACCGGCCATCCACCTGCGAGCCTTGGCCCTCCGCAAGCCCCAGCCTCATCCGTGCCACCACGCAGGCTGCCCCAGGGCTGGCAACCCTGTTGATCTCTAGGCTCCGCCATGAGGTTCGCAGCACAGCTCGCCTACCCCACGATAATGTGAGAGGACAGGGCTTTTTATTGCATGGGAGAGGTTTTGTTCCAGGCTGACATGGCAGCCTTTGTCAGTGGTTTCTTCAGGCTGGTGCAGGGCCCGGCCACTGCTGGCTCTTCTCCCCAAGGGCTCATGGTTCATCAAGGCCGTGGCCCCTTTGCTACCTTGAGGAGGTTTTGGCTCTGCTTTCCCCCAGGACACTCACATAGTCCCTGTCATGGCCCTCTGGAACCCTCGCAGGTGTCTGCCGGCTTCCCGCGGGCACTGGCTGAGGTGGGCCAGCGCAGCACGCAAGGCCTCCAAGGGTGGCAGCCAAGAAGGAGGCATCGAATTCTTCATGCCCCATTTGCGGTTTTGTTATCAGGCCCCCTGAGCCTGCGTGGTCCTCCCCAGCCCTGGCTTCCTCAGTTCTCCTTCTGCATAAAATATTATTTATTTTGATTCTGCACTGTCCTCCTGCTTTTCAATTTATTTTTTATTGTATTTTACACCTTCAATAACTGCTTGGCCATTCTGCTTCTTTTGTGGTGCTCCCTCAACGTGGTGGCTCTGGTCAGGCTCCTCTGCAGGGCAGCTGCCGGGGTCAGCCGGGACAGCTCTACCAGCAAACGCAGGATGCTTTAGCTCCACCAGGTTCTCTGGGCGGTACAGGACAGCCAGTCCTCCCTTCCTACAGACAGCTAAAGAGCAGAAAAGTTAATCTTCCAGCACAGCTGGATTGGTTACAGATACCGAAATATAAATCTGAGCACGTTTTAGGGCTAAGAGTTTGGTATTGCCCGTGTTAAGTCGAAGTTAAAAACTGCAAACCTAAGAAACCAACAAAAAAAAAGGCAACACATTAATATGTATCTTTGTCTGTGAGCTATACTTACCTGTACAGATTTGCATAAAAGCAGAACAACCTCTCTAAATGTCTCCGTGATTTCTGTTTCAGGATGGGGGTTTAGGATTGCCACGCTCCAGCCCATGCTCAGCAAGGCTGGAACATGCACTTGGCTTTACACACTCATGTAATTCCAGAGTTCTTCATTTAGTTACCTTTAAAGTCACTTTTAAAGGTTTGATAGACTCAGATTAGAGTGCTCAGAAGTTGGATCAAATCCTTTCAAGCCAGTCTGGCATTGCCACCACTGGAGAAGAATTAAATCAGGCCTGTTCTGTAATGTCTTATCAGGTGCAGGAAACAACCAAGAAGCTTCACTTGCTTGTTTTTGCAGCAAGGGTTCATTTCGTGCTTGTACAAAACATGCTTGGGTCTTGATATAAATGTGAATACACAGGAGCTGTGTGTCGTTGTATCAGACTCAACTTTGTTAGCAGCTTCACATTCATATTTCCCTCCTTTATTTTATACTGCAACAAACCTGCTGTTGAATACGCACTGTGCATTCAGCCAGAGATTCAAGAACAAACACTTTACTGTCTCATCAAAACTTCTTTCTTCTGCGTTAATGTGTTTTGTCTGTTTCCTTGCTACTTGTGCTAAGAACACAATGCCCTTGGATAAATCTTGTTTCGCTGCATATACCACACCCGTCATATCTGTACTAAGTCTAGAGACAGGCAAAGCACAATGAGAAGGTGTTCAGACAGCCTTGGCCCCTGTCAGCTGTTTGTCTTTGTGCATTTCATACATTTTTAATTGTACACAGTTCTGTGTGTCCCCAACTTAATGCTTTCATGAAGGAAGCCTGGTATTCACTTGATTTGCAGCCATCCACCACTTCGCAAGCAAAATCCTGTTTCATAACAGCCTTTCTGTAACTTTGGTGCTGGTTATTCCACAGAACAATGTTTTAATAAATGTTATTTGCATTTTTCAGGGTAGCTAGAGGGGTTTTGGTTTTAATTAGCTGAGTAAGAGAGCCTTGAGTGATTATACAGACACAAACAGAGCTGCTACCGTCATCTCCCAGCTCCTTACCCATGGTTCCTGTGCCAACACAGCTAAACCAAGGGAAAAACAGTATGGGCCCTTGCAGGCAAGTATCTTTTAAAAGAGGGGGAGTGGGAAATTGATTGAGATGTTACAGTGTGTATTGTGCCTGGAGTCCTCAATAGTTTTTCCTTACCTGATTAATTGCCTAAGCCAGAGGCAGAAAGTCTCTTTTAGGTTTGGGAGGAGCAAAGGGAGTGGAAGCCCTCCTGCCATCCTCCCCCAAGCAATTCTTTGGCAGGGGGCAGTCAGGGATGTTCTTGTATGGAAACACTGCCTGCTGAGAACCATTTCAATGAACTACAGGCTCCTTCCTCCCCCAGCTTGCTGCTGTTTCCTTCTCCTTCCCTTCCTAACCCGTATTCTTAGCACAAAAGTAAAAGTTACTCAGAATCCCCCTGCCTATGAAACCTAAAAGGAGCAAGGTCCAAGGGAGAGACAGTCATCCCAGGAAGCTCTTTGAGGACAGACCTCACTCAGCAGCTCAGCCTAGGACATTGCCAGGAATGTGGCCAGCTTGCACAGCAAAAGAATCAGAAAGGCACTAAGCTTGCAATGTTTGGGAAAACTTGCTAGTAGCCCTGCACAATTTTTTTGATGAAAACTTCCAAACACTTTGGATGCTTGCAGGAGCTGGTCCAGTTGCAAACAGATTTAACCTCCAATGTCAAAGCAAGCTTCATTCAGCTACAGGCCGAGTGCAAGTAAAAGACTGATGTATGTAGGCTGTAGCTGGCAAAATGCTTTGGTAACTACAGCCTGGAGTGGCTGTGGAGGGGAGAAAAGGGGCATGCCTATACTGTTGCCTTGTACTGCTAGTTCTTGTTCTGCCATGGAGAAATGGGTCTCAGATTTGCCCGCTAACGTAATCTGTGATACTGGGTTGGGTGGAATCTATCCAGGACATCCTGCACTTAGTGATAAGACAAACCATGATGTTCACAACGCTACCCAGAGTCAACACTGGAAGTCTTCATGGTCAATCTCCTGCTTGTCAGACACTGTGTATTGCTGCTACTCTGTTCCAGGCTATCTTAACCAAAGAGACGAGCACAAGAGCTTTGAGTATCTTCATTAGCACAAGCCTGGCACTTCACAGAGATAAACATTTGTACGTAAAATGCTGAGATCACCGAGAAGCAAACTCTTATGTGTAAGAGTGGGACTGGCTTAATAAACAACATGTGTTGAAAGCAGCAACAATAGTCACTTTATTGTTTTCCCAAAAGAGAATTACTTCTCTTCTCTGCACAAACTGGTAGGTTAGCAGACTACAGTGCTCATGAGTGCCTGTCTAAATTCATTGGTTTTAGGAACTTCCACTGACTTCAAGCAAGCCGTGGTGGATCAGCTTGTATTTGCACTCCCTAGGACACATATGTGAGTTGAAGATCAGCTAGTTCATTCCTCACTTCTCAGCATTGTGCCAGTTAAACACAAATGACTAACCCCAGAATAGCTATCCTATTTCTCACTGATCACAGCTACCCACACTACCCCTGTCTAGCACAATTCCTGCTGACATTTGAAATTACCTTCTAACAAAGTCCATGCTGAGGATTAATTAAATAGTTTCTCTGGTCTGAAAATTTTTCCTAGTTCTCCTGTGTTCCTCTTACCATGGATGGAAACCTTTTCCACAGCTTCAAGAACATGAAAGCTGGGTAGAACCATGGGGTGATGTTTCCACTTATGTTGTCTGAATGCAGTTTTTCTGAAAGTCTTTTGGGGCCGGAGGGGGGCAGGGGGTGTCCTGTGCACCACAGCCACTTTCAGCCAGCTTCATATTATTTACACAGTCAGGAACCACAGGCCGTCTGCAAAAGGTTTAGATCTCAAGCAAGCCAATAGCTACAGTAATTCTAAACTGGTGGGTTCATAAGACATGGTCCAATTTAGAGAACATCCTATTTATCTCATGGGGTAATGACAGTTGAAAAGCTGCATGTGTGCAGCAGGTAAACTTAATTCACAGAATCATAGAATGGTTTGAGTTGGAAAGGACCTTAAATATCACGCAGTTCCAACCCCTCTGCCATGGGCAGGGACAGCTTCCACTAGACACCAGGTTGTTCAAGCCCCATCCAACCTGGCCTTGAACACTTCCAGGGATGGGGCATCCACAGCTTCTCTGGGCAACCTGTTCCTGTGCCTCACCACCCTCACAGTAAATTCAGGTGAAAGCACTCAGCAGAAGAAACAGGCTAAGGAGACTTAATGGCAGAGTTGTCTCAAGTACAGGAGCAGAGTCTTTGGGCTGACTTCCCATTTCATTTGAAATTAATTCCATGCTTTTTTAAAACAAACAAATCACCAGCAACAACAAAGATGATTCTCGGTTGTACTGACCATTTCTGACTACTATTGGAAATCTCTCGCTAGCACTTCATGTGTCTTCCACTGTGCATTTTCTGGTATGGATGATGATCTATTTGGGCTTGCAATGAGCAGGACAGGTTGTAGGCAGAGAGGGGACAAGATTAACTTCGTGTTAACGGATGGCTGTACTGCCTAGGAGAGCTTTGGGCTCAGGATGAAAAGCCGGGGAGACTTGCTCTTGCAAAGCATCTGTTTTCTCTTCCTCCCTTCTGGTAGGGAAGCGGTTGCCATCCTCACACAACAGCCAAGCAAGTATTTATATGCATTTCTGTAGTGCTTAATCACATTGCAGACAGATAGTAACCATAACCACTGTATTGTAGTTAAGTATGAAGAAAGTCTGTTCTTCTGTCATAACGATTACAAAACTCTCTAACCATACACAGCTAGACAGACTTGCATATGCCCACAACACCACAAATCAACAGGTTTTACCAATGCCTTTAAACTGGAGTTAACCACAAGTGAGACCTCAGGGTACTTCTGTCACAGTAGCATTGCAAAGCTGCTCTCATCCACACACCAATGGACACTGGATGAGTGGTTGCTAACCCCAAGGCAGAGCAAGGCAGAGACTGGCTGAAGTGAAGTCCCACCACTCTGTCTCTCAGCTCTCTAGCTGCAAAATGGGGTGTGCCATAAGCAAATTGCTTAAGGGTCTCGGTGGAAGTCAGGGAGATCTAGAAATTGAAGCCACATTTTCTGGTCTCTATCCTGTGCCTCTGTAAGACAAACGAAGAATTTGTCTTTATATCTAAGTTATTAGCATATTGTAAAACATACAACTATCTCAGTCGACCACCCTTAGATTTTACTCTTGTGAATTATTTTTTCATGTGTAAAGAACATGCTAATATATCACTTGGGTATCTTTGAAGAAATGAACTCAGTATGGGAGGATAGTGCTGGGGGGGGGATTTTCATAAAGATTAATGCTAGCTTAGCCTCTACAAGTTGCCTCTGCTGGACTTCTCTAGGCATAACTAAAAGCAGCCGGGTGAGGTTTCTCCTTGCAAGGCCTGCTGAAGAAGCCCATCTCTTCCTTCTGGCTGCAGAAGCAGGGTAAGGAAAACGGCTTCCCTAGGCTAACACCAGCCTCTGTGATAACCTCTCTCTGAAAGCAGGAGAATGCAAGATTG
The DNA here is from genome assembly GCF_017639655.2 of Falco naumanni. NCBI lineage: Eukaryota > Metazoa > Chordata > Aves > Falconiformes > Falconidae > Falco > Falco naumanni. Next base: position 25,645,028 of record NC_054058.1, read on the forward strand.
CAGACCACCAAACCCAACATCTGGCTGCTATTGAGGAAGGAGTTTTTGACTTTAGGCTTGTATCAGCTGACCATGGGAGTGGGAGCGAATCTGGCACCAAACGTGCTGCGCTAAGATTGGGATGTCTTGTGTTCTCCATGCCTGCCTCTTGCTCGGAGAATAGATGCCCTGTGATAAGTGTTTGAGCTCTTTGGGAGCTACATCTGCTGCACAGTCCTGCCAAATGCACTTTGCAAATAAAACTCAATTGTTAATTCGCCACATTCACGTGTTTAGCACTTTACAGCAGGGCTTGAACACCTGAGGCTGGGTGAGCAGACCACGCCATGATTCACCCATTTTAACTTGCTGCTCTGGCCAGGTCTAGAAGTAGATGGATCATTCAGGGGAAGGGTCACATAAAACCAAGGGGTCTGTATTGAGCGAAGGAGTTATTTTCCACAAAGATAGAGAAGTATAAGTGCTGGTTATCTTCTATGTTTACCCCTTGTGCTAGACAAGTAGACTTGCACAAGTCTTGGATAACCACTATAAGCAGGAGGAACAGTATCTTACAGATTACTTTATTACTCAGAGTAACTGGTATGAATACTTCAGCCTCTCTGATATAAACCATAATTATTTTAAATTTATGGATCCCACTGAATTGATTATTGAATGACAACAAGGTTGTTGCTAGATCACACAGCAATGAGGTGCTTTACAGCAACGTGTTTTGAAAAATATTCTGTGGGTAAGGATCAGGGTGGTTTTGGCTGTGCTTTCCCCTTCCCTGTCCCTGTCCCTTGTCCCCCCAGCCCCCCTTCAAGACAAAGGTGGACTTGGTTAAAGGAGAAAATAATTTGTCTGGTCACATCGTCTTCTGACAGAGTAAGTTTTTTCAGAGGAGCTGAGATGCCCTTCGATGTCTGCAGGGAATACAGATGGGCCCATTAACGTGTCAAGTTCTCCTGCAGAACTACAGCTTTCCACTGACAAATCAGCTCCACAGTGGCTTTGGCAGACAGTTTACCTTAACCAGACACTGGATAGCAGACCTGTACAGGTATTTTCCCATTCCCTTCACATTCTGGGCTGAGCTCAAACCAACTTAAAATGATACATTTCTGATAGCATAGCAGGAGAGAAAATAGAAATATCAGCAATGAAATGATCCCTGACTGCAATGACAGCAGCCTCAACCTCCGAGCTGATGGGGTGACAGATGGGGAAGCGGCTTTGCTCTTAACTTGAGCCCAATTCGTTCCAACCAGCTTACCTGAAATGCTGGAAAGGAACAAACTAGATTGGTGAGCTATTTCAGCTCCCACCCATGCAAGTTTTCTGACAGTTTTCTCCTACTTACCCTTTGCAGAAAACATTGTAATGTTCCCAGACTGCATTAATGACAGTGCAGTGGAGAGGAAGTTCTTTGAATTTCCTTATCTGGACAAGTTTAGTCCTGCTTTACTTCAAGTACTTACTGCCTTTAAGATGCCAGAACCCACTATCTCTGATTTACGTACTTAAGCCTAACACATTTTGTAAGGAGGTGTATTAAGTGTGGCCAGTCCTCCTATTGAAATTTGACCACAAGCAGCTCTATGGATTTTATTCACATTTATGGGATCCTATAATTTGGCTGCCACACTGTTGTTAAACACCAGTATCATTAAATAATGTATTTCAAGATTCCCACATTAATGGTCCCAAAGCTCCGAGACTTTCAGTCCTCTCCTTAGATCCTTTGCCTTTTCAAAACCAAGAGTTAAAATGAATGAGCAGACATGCCCCACCTCACATGCACCGTGCACACACACATGCAGGGAACTGCATTTCAGCTACGCAGTTTTCAAAAATTCTCCTATTTTTGCCAATTCCAGCAGGGCTAAAGCTGATAGGGACAGGGTGGGGGGCATTTCTGAAAATCCAGTCCAATTTAAGCTTTTAATTACTAAGCAGGGTATTTCACTATCATTCATTTGCACTTTTTTTGTTTCAGGCACCCATCTCTCTCTTCTCCATCAACCTCTCTTCTAATGGGACATGCTAACTGGCAGACTGGAGGGCATGAGTTTCATTCCAGGTTTTTAGCCCTGTGTTCAAATTTCAGGGCAGCCCACGTCAAGAGAGGAAAGAGACCCTTGGCTGCAGTTATTCCCATGTTTCCCATTTGTTGCCGACAGGATCCCACTGCGCCTCTCCCCACTCCTCCCCATGCAATAGCTACGGAGAGAGCAACGCAGACTGCCTAGCAAATGCCACCCTGGAAAGAGCTAAACTTCACAGGGATCCCATTTTCCTCCTTCCATCAGCCACACTTTCCACCTAAGCCTTGAAAATGAAGAGCTGGTCAGACTCGGCACAGTCAGACTTCTGTGTCAGGAGAGGCAGAAGGGCAGGTTTTGAGAGCGGACCCTCACAGCCTTTCTCCTCCTTTTTGCTCCAGCAAGTTCCCGGTACCAGGAGACTGTCAGCTGAATCATTTTGTTCAACTTGTTCCCTTTACGGAACATGCCCTCCAGGTTCAGATCAGTTCTTTAGCTTGGGACTCTAATGTCTTGGTTCCTCTGCAAGGAGAAAGTGACACCAACCATTATTCTCACAGTTTTATTTGTAAAGGACATAGCATGAAAAGCTGTATTTCAATGTACTTCAAAACCTGAAAAACCCATGTCAGTTTGTGGTATGTATGTTAAAGTGCTTGATATAACAATACTTTTACTAATGTCGTCTTGAAAATAATCCAGTTCTTATTCAATTAGTAATAATGTAAAGACAAAATATACTTAATGAAGACATTTAAGGATCGTTGTAAGCTATACAGGGCACATTTGTACATTTCAAGTGTAACATACAGTATTTCCCCTTAAGATGCACACCTTCATTTGATTGAAAGAAGGAATTTTCTCAAATATGCCATTGCACAACTATTCTAAAAAGACCTTTTAGAACAATGATACCTAATTACACAAACCAACTCAGAATAAACATGAGTAGATTTTTCCCTAAACAGTAGAATTTCATTCATTTCAGAGAATTATAAATACACATTTTGTACATAGTGAGGCATTTGATTCTCTGACTCCCTCAAGTTACCATGCTGGGTGTTAGTATAACAGGACTATGCAAACTCAGACATCTGTAGATGGGTATTGGACAGGATTTTTTCTTTTTTTTTTTTTTTTTAAAAAAAAGCAGATACCAAAGAGCTTTGGTCTTTTCCAAGATTCCCTTTCTCAACCAAAGAAGGTGCTTTAACACTGAAGTAAAAACTGTGTTAGCTTAGAAGAATCCTGATGGGTTTCTCACCATTCTAGTGCGTAGAATGATTTCTGTAAACCTTACAGAAAAAACCTCACAGTTTCCAACAAACAAAAGTAGTCTACTAAAAAAAAAAAAAAAATTATACATGGTAGAATAAAAACTCACTACAAAGAACCGTACTCCCAAGGTTGTCAAATAACTAGTCTTCTAGGAATCTGAGGCACCCAGCTGTGCCCCTTTCAACGTATCTTAGGGTGTTTTATTGCCTACAAGGAAATATTAGACATACATACTTTTTATTGTACTATTATAATATGATGTGAAAACTGAAAAAACCAAACAAGTCAACACTTGCTGAAAAAGCTGACATGAAGTTGAAGTTGAAGTTAAGTGCTAAAGGTTCCTTAACGTAGTTTAAATGGGGGACGGCCCTGTTCTGAATTTTAAATTTCTCAGGTTTTGATTTATTTTAACTTCAGAAATACTTTATGTAGTTATTGCCCTTTTGTCTGTGTGTGGTTTATTCATCTATGCTTGACCTTTAGAGATGCTCACATTTCTACTTTACCCTGCTTGCACTTAACCCATGTCACATCTGATTAATGTTATGACTGATTAAATAATAAATAGTCTTTGGAGAAGTATACAGCAGTATACTTTTGAGAAGTATCCAGCTAGCAAATGCAGATGCTGCTGTGAAGAAATCCAAGGACTAAAGAGGTTATCATTTCAGTAAAATGAAAGTCACTTAAGACTTGGTTTGGGCGTGAAAAAATCATGTATAGCAGTCATTAGACATAAAAGGCTTGAGCTGTAATAGAAATCAAAACATCCTAAGCAGTCATTACCAAATAATGCTGCCACATGGTTTCTGGTGCTAAATGTATAATTTATTGATAGAGTTAAGTACTAGGGATGCAGTTGCAGCTGAAGGCTTGTCATGCATTTTCTGCTGACTTTAAGCAGACCGGCCTGGCTACACAGAAAACCCTAACACACCAAATGTCACATTTCTGGAAATGTAAAAGAGATGTCACACAGCTGTGGGCTCTGACTACTTACTCACGACACCATTCATAAGCCTTTACGTTAGTTACTCACACCCACTGTAGCGACATGGCGGTGCTGCCTACAGTATCTGGGATGAGTTCAGTCAGTTTAGGGAAGTACAAGCCTCGAAGGAAAGAACAGCTATTAAAAACTGGAACCCTCATTGAAGTCAATGACTCCCTGACAGTGTTATTTTACTTCTTTCTTAGAAACAAAAAACCTTCTATAACATAAAACCCTCCTTCTAATGAAACAAAGTCACACGAACAGTTTTCTTCTGGCTGGGAATATGACGTGAAACTTTGATGCTAAAGTGAGTGCTGTCATAAGAACTGGACAGCTGAAGGACCACAGGAAAGGAGAGAAGCTTGACAAAAGGCAGGTAAGAAAGCAAACCCTAATTCTCATCCTCTTTCCTTTTCCTTAGCTCTCATCCCTCTCTCTACCATGTGCACACTATATTGAGACCTGCAACTGCCCACCATTCCCAATGCCACTTGAGAGCACACTGCGAGGCAAAACACTTACAGTACCAGTTCGGGGCCTTTCCCAAGCCACAGCTGACAGTGAGACATCCACAGAAACCTGCTGACAAAACGGCCAAGATCATAGGGAATAAACAAGGGAAAACAAACACCTATATTTAAACTAACCTCCAAAACCTAAAACTAGATGAACTTAACTATGCCCTCAAATCCTTCCAATTCCCATCCACAAGAATGGAAAATACACTCTGTATTTGCTGCACGGTATCCGCAAGAGGATTTTAATGTAATCTCTTGTTAAATTTTTAGCATACAAGATTTCAGTTGTTCCCAGTTCCTCTTCAAGAGCTGTACCTATACATACAGGCTGTATTAAGTAATATATTAACTGGAAAGAGTGTAGGAGAGGAGCCTCGAAATACCAAAGTGAGATTCTTTTCTTTTCCTCTTTTTGCTTTTTTTTTTTTTTGGGGGGGGTAGCTGGATAATAATAATTTAAAAAAAGTAATTAAAGATCCTGTACCTCCTAGGAACACTCATTTTGTGGGATAAAGGAAGACTCATAACCTATCAGCATTTCAAAATCAGCTGATACAGTTCAGTAGCACAGCAACATCGGTGTCTGTGGCTCTACAGCAATGATTCTTCTCAAGTACAGCAAGAATTTGGTATGAACCAAATTCCTCAACATGGAGGGGGGGGAAAGAAAAAAAAAAAAAAAAGTCATCCACAACACAAACTGGCTGAGGGCAAGAGGGAATCACCAGAACATCTATACAGGCAAGGGACACACTGCGAGTCAAGCAAGCCATCATTCCCCATCTCAGGTTGCAGCAGCACTGCTTAAACAGGTCTCCCGTGCTCTCAGGCTCAGAGGCTGACAGCAGTCCTCCTCTCCAGTGTTTAAGCATTTCAGCACTTGTCTCCCCTTTTGGAGATCAACAGAAGTGACACAAAAGACCTTACAGAAAAAAAAAAAAAGACAACTCGCAACTTCTGTGCATGGAAAGGGTTGAGTCTTCAAACACAATGAAAAAAAGACAAACTAAGAGAGACCATGTACAGTAGGGTAAAACAGCATATGCTTACAACATTTCCAAGAGTGAGACAATCACAATGGCTACGTAAGGGTATTTGCTGTATTAATTTGCAATACCTGAAAAAAAGCCCTGCTGAGTTTGCGCTGTATTTACACATTGATTGGCTTCTTCCTTGCAAGCAAGTAGCGGCATCCCTTCCCACCTCAGTCCTTCCCGCCCCCCAATCCTTCCCCTGGGTTTAAGCTACTCATAGTCAGAACAAGAACATTCAGTCTAAGAAAAATTTCTTAGAGAATATAATTTCTTAAAGAAGATAGCATATTTACACACATCTAACACATGAAAATACTCTATTTTATACTAAATTTATGTTTCAAATAAACTACAATACTGCATCTTAGCTTTCTGCAGCTTTAGAGGACAGTCCCCATTGGGCACAAACTGGGTTCCTACTCCCATTTCAACCAGCAGCTTGGCCTTACAGTGGTGCACTACCATCGCATTCAAGTCCTGACAGGTCTCCAGTTGTGGTTTGCTTGCTTGGGAAAGGAAAAATGAAGTTCTCAGCAAAGCCATGCTAAACATCCACTCCTTTAATGAGCGATCCTTCTAGGATGATGTTGAAATCTTGCAATGTCTGTAGGACTCTGATGAGGGAGTTGACAGTCATGCGGTCCCGTAGGAGAGCATTCTCCTCATACATCCTTGTAATGGGTGGGCACTCTGCCAGCAACGGGATCCACTGAGAGAGCAAGTGGTCCCTGCAAAGGGGATGAAAGAAATTAATTTAGCATCAAGTACAATAGCTCTCAAACTGAAATTCTTCTCCAAGAACACAGCCCAAAACATGCACTCTTTTTGCGGGTTATACATGTTTGCACATAAAAGTTTCCTGTATAATCATAACCCTTGATTTTGTTAGTAAAATACAGGTAACTGAACATACTGTAGGAATCAAGATGGAAAGATATCAGCAGAATTGGACAACTGACTTTGGAGAATTCAGCAACTTTTTCAGATCAGGAACAGGGGATACAATACTCAGGAAAAAACAACAGACTGTTTTCCACCTGGCTTCCAGACAGACAAGACAAAAGTGGTACTTATTTCTAGACATACCAACTTCCACCCTCCAAAATACAACTAAGCACTGCCCCCACCCCTCCCCAAGTACAAGACAGAAAGCATCCTATTAGGAAAGAAAGATTGCCCTGGAATAGTTTTCTCAAAATTATAACAGACATCCCATTTTCAAAGGCAAAGTGATTCAATAAGGATTTAGAAATGCACCAGCTCTTGCAAAGAAATTCTGCATTCCCAAAGCCAGCACTTCATCAAAAATACAATTTCAAGACAAATTTCATACATATGCCTGTCAAGCTAACAGTTACAAAAGAGCTCAAAACATTTTTAACAGTTTAGACACTAGCCATGTATCATTATTGTTTCTTTGCTCCAATTTTTCATGTAGTATTAAAGCTGCCTAAAATAGGTACTGGTTAATAGACAGGTATGAGATGTCTTAAAATGGAAAACTAAAGGAAACAAAACTGGTGTAAAAATATTCTAGTCTCATGCAAAACGACACATACAACAAAGAGCAGTTAGGTACCTTGTCCCCAGGCAAACCAGAATTTGAAATTTGCCATCCTTTCCAATGTTCCTTGGAGCTGTATTGATGGCGTTCACATAATGACAAAAGGTTTTGCATGAAGATCTCTGAAGCAAAAGGGCCTCCTCATTGTCTCCAATCTGGTCACTGGTTTCAAAATAAGCAACAGCTTTCTCTGTGGTAGAGAGAAAATCAGAACCCAGTGAGCAGAAGTACTTCATTGTGACATACAATAACGCAAGGGAATCCTTAAAAAAAACAATGTGCTGAGAGCTGTTGCACAGTTTATATATGGATTCCTCGCTCTGAAGACCATAAGTAGGTGGTGATCTCCACCTTTGCCACACAGCAGTGGTCAGCAGACTGGCTGATGTCTAACACAGGTAACATCAAGGAGCTGCACCGAAGTACCTTACCAACAGTTTCATTGTAAGTGATACCATCAGCTTTGATTTCTCACCTTTTCTAAGTAAGAGCTTACCCTCAGGCTAAGTATCTCAACTTGTGAGCATGTTTTAAGGGAGTAAGTATGTCTTAAATTACCACAACATAGGCCTACAGATAAGCATCACCATAAGACCAGTGCAGTGATTAGAAGAGTTCCCATAACAAGTAGAAATCTAAACCTTTCACTCCCTGTGCCTTTTCCCAACTCTCCCCTTAACATGGATTGCTACTCTACCCCAACCTCCAGCCTACCTTCTGTCTGGGTACAAAAGCAGCTGTTTGAACATCCACTTATGAATAAATGACTAGAATTTGAAGTGCTTTCAAATTGCTGCACAGATTCACACTCATCTAGTATATAAAGTTTAGTATTTCTCATCTACTGTCTTGTTTCTCACTGACTTTAAGCAACCTGGACCAAGTGCTAGGCAGAAACAAATGGCACCCTAGCTGACAAAAATCCAAGGCCTGTGTGTGAATAGTAATTTTGCCCTCGTCTTTCTCCTCCTCCTGCCTCCAAATCACATACCAGCTTACCTATGAAATCCCAGATGAAGACATTCTTATGAAAAATGCGAGCTGACTTGAATCCATGGTGGAAGACCTGCTCCAGTGCTGCAACCAGACCGTTTTCTCCACACAACAGAATGGTAAGGCTCCCTCTCTGTGGGGGAAAGGGAGAGTCTGTAAGTACAACTTGACTTGTTCGTATGCCAGAAGCTTCAAATCTAAAGGTTATCAGTCTCTACTGGTACATCAGTTCCATTTCTGTTTATAAAAATACTTACATGCATTGCAGACACCAGACAAGTAATGAAAAGTAAGAAGTACCTCTTTCTCTGGCTTGTGAAAGTGTTTCACAATATTGTTCACAGCTTCCCCAATTCCTTCTTGGATCTGTCCTGCGTTAGGCTCTGTGAAATGATTGAAAACATACTAGCTGAATATACCAACTTTAAAACATTCATCAAATTTGTATGATAACATAGCTTGAACTGCGGGAATTACTCTGTTTCTTTAAAAGAGTTCAGGCAATCATTTGTCTTGGGTAAACCTGACCCTTAAATACAAGCAACTGATGAGCAGCCTTGGAATAGTCAAATAAATCACCCTACTTAAAAATGCACAACCCAGGGATCTGGCTTGATTAATATTTTATTTGAGTTAATCATATCTTGCTCATCACACAGAGCACAGCAACCTTCACACGAAGAGACATGGGCTGAAAAGTTGTTGCCCAGTCATTTGACTCCTACATGACAGGCCAGAAAACCCAGCGCTAATTAATTCCCGACTTGAACCTGCCATGTTTTATTGAGGCAAAACGACTACCTATTTACGGCACATGTCTAGTCATTGTACCAGTGCGAGGGGCCACGGGCAGAGAATATTCCTTATTAATGATTCCAAGAGTAAGTCATCTTCTGCGGTAAAACATATGGCACATTTCTGCTCTGAATCTATTTAGCTGTATGCCTCTGTTACTGAATCATGCCATGCCTCCACCTGCCGCCACCTCATCTTCTGCACAGGTACCTGCAGAAAATTATCTAGTCCCTCATTCACTTTCTGATTAGAAGCACACTGAACTTTTAAAACTTCATTTTAAGCATATGTTTTCCAGACTTCAATCATTTTCATGGCTCTTCCATGAGTCCTTTCTAGTTTTTCAGGCATATGTAGGTTGCTATTAGCTTGTCCTACAACTGTTATTTTGGAAGCGTGGAGTAATTAATTCAGTATCATTTCAGTACACGATGCCCTCCAGTCTTTGGCAGGTCTAACACAGAGCCTCAGGTAGCTCACAAGGCAAATGAATTACTGGGCCTTAGTGTTCTCAGACCTAAGGAAATGCTCTGGTGCCTTGCCTGCTCCTCCAGCTAATATGGACTCGCACATGTGAAGAGCTGCGGTGGTCCCGTGGTGGTTTTTAAATGCTGTGTTACTCCTGGAGGCTAATCTTTCCTTGCTTCACAATTCAGCAGTCATGTCCTCTTAATTTTACAGGAGCTGCACAGATTTATGAATCTACACTGTGCGCATCTGTATGCTTTAGCAGAGAGTGCCTCACGTGGCCCTTACAGTCCCGTGGCCTGCTGTAGCTAGGTGCAGTTACTCATAAAAAGCTAATTTTAGGGATGTGAATTTCATGTCCCCTAGGGTCCCTCTGGAGATGCGCTCCCGCAGAAGGTAGTTCACAGCATCCACATCAAAGCTCTGAACTGCCCTTCGGAGAGGACTGTCTTCCCACCAACTGCGAAGTGAGCCGGGAAACTGAGCAGCCCCAGCTACTGCAAATTCTGCTGCCTCCTCCTCCCTCACCTCACAGCCCCGTGCTCCACCAAGAGACCGTTACCTCTTGTCAGATGCGGACATTGAAAGAGGCAATGTCTACAGCCACAGAGCAAGCCGCAGACACACAAACCAGGACAGGGAAAACTCATCAGCTTGCTGCCCCCTTCTCGAGGGCCCCCGGTGAGAAAGGAAAGGAAAAGACTTACTGGTGTTCTTCCCTGTGAGGGAAGTGATGCTCAGTCGTCGAGCCGTGGTAGGAGATTTCTGCTGGGGTGGGGTACGGCACTGTTTTCCCAGCTCTTCATCAGACGTGGAGGACACCAGCTCTCCAATGAGTATTCGCTCCAAACTGCCATCGTCAACTCCCTTTCCCAGCCATCGCCCACAGGGAAACCTGCCGCACACCCAGGACAAGCACAGGTCAGCCGCCCAGGTAGTCTAGCTTGATCTCAAAGCCAGAGGGACAGTTAGCACCCAGCAAACACTTCTGATGGGCAGGGAATACTCTGTAGCCAAAAACTTTTCACAAACCAGAACTCAGCGGGCAGCATCCCCTGTACCATCCTTAGGAAAAGGGAAATATGCAAAGCTTGCATGCAAGGACGGGACAACAGAAAGCATTATACGCATCTGTCATGGTCCACATCTTGATTTCTGCTGGGTTATTTTTCACTTGCAACCACAACTGATATTCAGCCTTTAAAAATATTGCGATGATTAATAATTAAATCCCCACACAGACTTCCCACCCAGCTGCAGCCATGACATCTCCTCGTACTCAGACCTCACCTCATATTTTATTGCTGTACTTTTTGACCCCATCTGCAGTCCTAATAAAATCCATGCATATGTCCATACCCCGAGTCCTTGTACCCCGTTTCCTCCTAGTTTCCCCCATACACTGCGGCCAACCCTGAGCTCTGGAGCTCACCTCTCTGAATTATAGTTTTCCAAGTCGACGTTTATAAAAAAAAAAAAAAATAATTAAGTGTGCCTAGCCAGATGTTTTCTAAAACCAATGATGAGTTAGAAAATCATTTCAACACCAAAGGCATGTACTCAATAGAAGATTACGACATTATCAAAGCCTTTTATTTTCCTGTAATCTGAGTTTCTGTACATTTGTTACAGAACTTAGACATTTGAATATTTCTAAAAAGAAAAAGAAACCAAAGACTTGTCCTAAACTATCATTCCAGCTCTCGGGGGTTTAAAGAGTTCATTTGTCCCTCACCCTACTTTAAATCAAGAGACTTAATTATTAGAGACAAACATATGAATTACTTCATAAGTATCCATACTGTCTGTCCTGTCTCAGAGAGATGCAAAGAAAATCCTACATTCAAGTCTCGTTTGGTATTTATCAGTTTATTCGACTCCAACTACGGCTTCTGAAATGAGAGCACTAGGGGTGGGGGAGACGAACCCAACCCTATCAGGTACCCAAATCCATTCACAGTGCTCCATTAACTGAGGAGAAGATGAATGCCTTCTTGCTTTCTCTAGATTTAACAAGTAAGAATTTCAGACAAAGAAAATTAAAACTTGTTGCTTACTTGTACGTGTGTCCTGTTATTTCATTTCTGACCATGACACAATCAACCAGCCACTTGGCTAGTAGCCCTGAGTTGTCATGACCAATCTGAACAGTCGTCAGCTTCCCTAAATTCTGGCACTGAAATGAATAACAGTTTTTACTTACTTTAAAAAACAACAGACAACACACACCCCCACCACATGCACACATATGGTCTTAAATGTATGTTTTTACTCAGTTTCCTTTGATTTATAGAGCAAGTATTTTCAACCAAACATGCAGAGCATTTTGAAAAGCAGGTTAATTATTTTAAGACAGGAGAAAAGAAATAACTTGAAATAAAACTATTAAAAGCTTGTGAAGAGTTTACATTCTTTGTTGTGAGCACTCACTGAGTATTTCTGAGAAGTATTAATTACAAATTTCTGAGCTAAGTTGATAAAAAGGTATGCTTTTGTAGAATAAATAGATCTTCAGTACAAACAGCTTTTCAAAAACGCATTTTGAGCATACTGACCTTCAGCTGACTCCCTCTACACTACGAAGCAGTCCCTAGATCCTTTATTATTTTCAAAGATCAATTTGCTTACGACAAAAATCACTAACGTGAAACTCTTAACAGCATAAAGAGACAGAACAAGGAAAACAAGGGACCGTGAATTCCAGTGCGATATGTAATTGTAGGTGGGGCTGGCAGCAACATCTATTAACGTCACCTAAACACTTCCCTTGCAGACCCTGGTTTTCGTTTCTTCTAATACTGCCAAACAAGCTGCTTGGGCTGACATTTTCCATAGTGGGTGGCTACTCAAGATGATATTTTAGGAAAGCTTCAGCCAAAGGAATAATCCAGAACAGTGTTCGCATGGTCCTTAGAAAGGTCTAAATATGTTATTTTGCTTGTTAGAAGCCTGGAGATCTTCTCTACAAAATACTAACATCTGAATGAGAGGCAGCCATTGTATCATGAAAATAGCCTCCCCCTCTCTTCTCTGTCAAAATCTACCTGTATTTGCAAGTGTGGGTTTTTAAATTGTTGTTAAAGATCGGTCCACATATGCTCAATGGACACACCTTTAATTTTAGTGGCAGATTGTCCTACGAAATCACTTCTTACTGGATATGGTACAGCCTGGAGCTATAGGAGCCTGACGGGGCTTTCCCCGCAATTCCCGCTAGCAGGAATTGTTTTGGGGTGACACCAAGCCAACCTGGAACTGATGGTGGGAAAGCAGAGAGGAATGCCGGGCAGTCAAACACCAAGAGAAAACCACAGCAAGCATAAAGAAGAGAGCCCGACGGGGACAGCAGCTCTGCGGTTTGCCGGGGGTAGCACCTGAAGCTGGGAAGCCGAAGAGCTCAGGGGTTAGACTGGCTGGCTGGCAGGAAAGCGGCAATGCCGGACAGGGAACCGGAGCAGGAGGAGAAGACATTTGGGACTGGCCAGAGGTAGAACAGGACCTGGGTGGCAGTAAGCGGGGAGACAGATTGAAAGAAGAGAAAAGAAACTTGGAAGGGAAACGAAGAGCCAAAAATGAGAAAGAAAAAAAAAAAAAAAAAAAAAAAAAAAAGGGGGAAAATTAGGCAAGGAGACATGGCAGGGAATGAGATGCAGAAACGGATTGGCCAGGTGAGAAGAGGAGCCAGGGACAGGGTGAGAAGAGGAGCCAGGGACAGGGACAGCAGCGAAGCCTGCGGTTAAAGGTGTGTGCTCACAGGGAACTTCCATCTAGCGCGGGAAGGGCAGGCAGCGCTGTTTTCCCAGCACATACTTGAAGGTATCAATGACCTTAAAAACCTGCACAGAATCTGAAATGCTCTGATCTTAAGACAATAAATCCAACCTTCACCAAATCAGTCTATTTGTAAGCATGTTTCAAATTGAAAAGTAAAATGTAAAGAGCAGGTACTCACCTCAAATGTCATTTCTAGGTGGTTTTTAGGAATCTGCATTACACCTGTGTCTCCTAGTTCTCCTGATACACATATCCATGGGTTTGACGTGGTTATTGCATTGCTTAGTTTTTTGATAGGAATTATCACTGACCTATAAGGGATCACTAAGAACAGGAAGGGGGGAAAATAAGTTAGTTGTGACTTTTTTTTTTTGTCCCTCCCTTAGAGTAGAGTTTCTGGGGCAACCCCTTGAAGGCAAGCTCTTGTCCCACGTCTCAGCACCCTGACAAGGAGCACCCTTCTCTCTTCTCCCCATAAAGGCCGAGATGAACCTTGCTGCGGCGGCAGAGACTCTCCCCTCACGGGGGGTCACAGCAGCAGCCCCCCTCCAGCCAGCTGCGAGCGAGAAGACGCAGCCCCACGGCCCGGCTCGGGGGAGCCTCCACCGCACTAACCGCTGCCAGCAGCCCCCGCCGCAGCTGCCCCCGCCGCTCACGGTTCAGCGAGGGGCTTGGTGCTGCCTGCCCTCGGCGCTGCCTGCCCTCGGTGCTGCCTGCCCTCGGTGCTGCCTGCCCGGAGGCGCCCGCGGGCATCGCGGGTGGGGGTGCGGGGTGGTAGGCAGGGGCAGCGCGGCCGGGGGGGGGGCAGCACGGGGGGGGGCCGCACCGAGGGGGGGGGGGGGGGGGGCAGCACCGGGTGGGGGGGGCAGCACCGGGGCAGCGGTACCGCACGGTGGTGCTGCAGCCCCGCAGCAGAGCCGGCCGCCTTGCCGCAGCGCCGGGAGCCCGCCGAGGGAAGGGGCTGAGCCCCGTGTGCGGCAACCGCCGTCCCCGCAGCCGGGAAGGAGTTGGGGGGCAGACGGCAGGTGACAGGGCAAAAGGAATGTCAGAAATGCCGGCAAGGATGGTAACGCCACAGCCAAAGTCCCAAGTCTTATGTGTCTCCGTGGACATCCCCCCATTAAATTATTATGATGATGATTATATATTGTGTATGGTTATTATCATCATCATCGTTATAACTATTATTACTATTTTATTATTTTGCTTTTAAATCTGCACCACCCACACATGCCTAAGACAAAGACTGCCACCCACCCCGGTTTGGATTTGACTCAGATACTGCGTACTAGCACCGCAAGACTCTCCTGTTTCACAAGCTGCCTTTTTGGCTGGGTAAAATAAGCCAGGCTTTTTACTTTTTGTGTGCCATACAATGATACTGCACTCAAAAAACCACCCTCAAATTCCAAGTGCTTGTCCTACAGGGGGAAGCTGTCAAACTGGATGCCCTGCAGAAATAAGGTAATCAAGGATGAATAAATCTCTTTGTGCTGTGCTAGTTCTGAGGGGATTTATTGCTTTAAGAGGAGAAAAAGTAGACTGAGTGCCTGTTTTGACAGCCATGTAAAACTTGAGTCACTTCACCCTGAACAGGCAGGGAAATGAAGACCAAAGGCTGCCAAGGTGAATCCAAACAATTAGGTCAGCTTATGGGGTCCTGCTGCCTTTGCATTGCCCAGTGCTAGAAAGGAAGATTCATTTCCAGATTTCAATCCAACCCCTGCTCTCCTTCTTACAAGAGAGGAAGGGAAAGGGAACCTTTTTGGCATTTAAAGAGAAGCAAAAAGAGATTTAAAATACACAGCAGAGCACAAGATGCCTTGTATTTCATCCTCCAAGACTTCCTCCTCCTCAGTCTGTGGCAAGCAGGCTGTTAGGATGCACACTTAGCCACGGCCGGGAAGAGCATTAGGATGTAGAGGACTTGTCTGGGAGGGAAGATGAAAGAGACTACACAGCTCTCGGCAAGGAAAATCAAGTGCTACAGCAGCACTCTCTGCTGATTACTCTCCATTGTGCAATGCTCTTACGCAGAGCTCCCACACAACCTTGGCTATCCAGCTGGTTTCCCAGAGCAACACCCAGCACCCATGAGCCTGGCAGCAACAACCACCGTTTCCAGAAAAGGGCTCAGCTACTCAGGCACCAGCAGCAGCATCTCTTACAAACCATGACAGCAACTAATTGTTGTTCAGGGGAAAAAAAAATTGATTCTCCAACTCACTGATTGTGGTGAAGACGCTTGTGAAGCAGAAGTAATCCACAGCATTGAGTGAGAGCAGGTGATACAGAAACTGTTCCCGTTCTTCTTCACAGCGCAGGAAAGCATAACGCTTGTACAGTTTCCTGGTAGAAAGAAATACACCACCTTTTTTGTTGAAAAAGCACCAAGTATCTTAAAAGGTGTTTGAATCTCAAAACACCAAATGAAGAGTTGATCTTAATGGGAGCTATGAAAAGTGAGGTTCCCCAGCTAACCCAAGCTGCTAGAAACCCATAGAGGGCATTTACCCCCTACGCTACACATGGTTTACAGATCAGTCTTGGCTCCACGCTACCATAGCAAGGCTACTGAGTTCATCTCACTAAACAATCAGTTTTGGTTTTGCTGCAAAGCAGAGATGCAAGCTAACACTGCTCACACCAGCAGACCCGAACCAACATCCAGCAACCTCATTTCTTCCCTGTGTCTTCCCACTGCGGAATAGCCTTGTCTAATTAACTTAATCTTCTTTCTGCTCCACACTGTGACAGAGGAAACTAAGCAGAAGACATCAAACCAGGGAGGGCACCGAGCACCAGCACGGGTCTTCCCACCACTCTTGCAGTTCGGTGAACCGAGTGTAAGTCACCTATTGCTCAAAGCAGTGCAAAGGCACACCAGGAGGTAGCCTGGCCCTGCTCTGAGAAAGCACAGAGCTTGTGACACTGCCTGTAGTCTGAAGGCAACAGGCTCCCAAAAAGCTGCTGGGGTAGATAGACGTAGACGAAACTTCAGGAAAAGACTGGTCTGCCACCATGCCTTTAGCTGATCTCCCAAGAGGTGACCGTCTCCAGCTACTTCTCTCTCTTCCCAGTAGCAGATTTGAGTTTTTGGTAGCTTCTGGCATAAATCATGCATGTAACCCATCACAGAGCCAGAAGTGCAGGCAATAGCTAGGATGTTTTCATTTCATAAGGTTTGGGGTTTTTTTCTAAATGCATCACTGTGAGAAAATGAAGTCAGGGAACATCTACACAGGCAGATCCTTAAGTGTCTGTGCTTGCAAAAGGAAGCAAAGCTGGGGGAGCTGCTAAGTGGCTGGGAGGGCTGGCCTCTAACCCAGCTCATTCACAGTCAGGATGGGGCCTGCCTCTGGCTTGAGCCAACATCAGGCAGGGCTGCTGTGAGAAAAGGGGCATTCCTGCCCCTGCTGCTTCATTTGCACAAGGCAGTGACTGTAGGGCCACAAAGCCGCTTGGATCAATGCACTGACCTGACCAAAAACTGACACCTCCTTCCTTAAAATTCCTTAAAATTAAAATGCAGACAAGCAGACTTCTGCCCTGCTGGGTGGGCAGTACCTCTCCTCCCAGCTACCCTCTGCCCTTCAATCACTTCTAGCTGGAAACTACAGTACCCAAATGGGGTGCCCGGCTGCACCCCAAGCCTGCACAGCACCTTGACACACCACCGAGGAAAACGCGAAAGCGAAGTTTTGAGAAAAAAAGCCACCTTACTTGGCAAGTGCCTGGTTGGAAAGCAGCTGCTTCAGGTGCTGAGACAAAAGCTTCTTCTCCAGAGAAAGCCTTATCCAGGCTCGGGCTCGCCCCACATCAGTCTTTATCTCACTCATGTTCTGAACATGCCTGAAATGAGTGGGAAAATAAAATAAAAATAGGTTAATCATAAAAATCCTACATGCTTCAAACGGCAACATCCAGTGTGATGCAGCAGCTGAATTGGAAAATGTCTTCTGACATCATTTCTAGAGAAACAGACCTTCAGCAAGGCCCCACGGATGCTGGCATGGGGACATGGGGCAGCCCTTCCCAGGCATGGTGGGTTGCAACCCAGATGCACTGCAGCCCATATCAGCTGCTCTGTCCTGGCATTTGCTTGGCCGAGGTGAGCAGAGGTAGATTTGCTCACCCCTGCACTGCCTGAGGTAGGTGTCCTCACGGACACTGCTAACACTTAAAAAAAGCAGCCGCCGCATGAGACCCAGTTATATCATCGTCCTTCCCTCAAGCTGCTGACACAAACGGTTATGTCTGGGAGAGCAGAGGACAAATACATATCATAAGAGTTTCTCCAAACCACAGTTCGCTCTGAAGGCTCTAACAACCCCCTTGATGGCAGCAGCAATGGGAAATCTGACAAAAAAAAGATCGTCTGGGCAAAACCAGCAACAGGCAGTCACAAGCAGAACTGCATTTTCAGAGATATGAGGGGCCCTTGTGTAAGTGATAATCTGAACAGCCCTCCACATGCTTGGTCTGTAGGAAAGCAGAAGTGTTCCATAGGAGCTTTCTTCTATGGTTTTGCTTTTCTTTTTTAAACTTCACATATATTTCGCTTGGAGAATGCCGGAAACCCTAGTTTTAGAGCACAGAGAGCTTTAGAAGAGGAAGTGAAATGCCATGGCAGGGTGAAGCTGCTTCCAAAAACCCCCGACTTGGTTAATAAACAGCAAGAAGTGTAAGTAACAGTTTCCAGCAGGAGAAAAGACAAGGCTGCAATTTCTTAATTTTCACGCAGTTTGCATGTTAAGTGCGCAGGCAGTTCAGCCCTCTAAACCTCTGTGGCAGGCTCCAAGTACCATTTGCTGAGTCTGAACTGATCTCTGTTGTGATCTACTTCCCAACTCCTGCATCTTCCTTGAAGGCTCTCCGTGCATTGCTGAGTGTTAGGAAATGTGGCAATATTTACTCCAAAGAAAATCCAACAAAGTTATGCTGTGACTGATGCTTTTTACATTGACTAGTATAGTCTCACTGTCTCGTGCTTTCCCCCATCTGTTATATCCAAGTGCGTGCTTTGTGTTATATTTAGACCCTGTATTATTTGAGAAAAATACTCTCTTGTTTATAGAGTTTCTAGCATAACAGAATTAGGACCTTAAGGGCAAATTTGCAAAGTACAACTTAGTGCTGTCCAGAAATACAAGTTTGCTTTGCACAAATGAAGTAGATACCAGAGACAGCTCAGCAGCGCCGTTCTCCACCAGGCTGACCCACAGGATTTCTCAAAATACAGGTCAATTGCAAACCGAGCTGATATGTCTGCATCGCATGGCTCTCTGCTGTACGTATGTATCTGAAGTACCATCAGGAAGAAACAAACAGTAGGAGTAATGGTAGCTTACCAGTAACAAAACCTAGTCTACTTAAAATGCCTTTTTAAAAAAAACAAGGTTTGGGGAAAAAAAAGATACTTTTTCAAAAAAAAAAAAAAAGAAAAAAAGAAAAAAAAAAGAAACTTTGCTCCCGTTTCCTAACATGACACATGGATAGTTCTCTGATGGACCAGGTGAGAGATACTAATTCTCAGTGAGCTGTAAAACAAATGCAGGAGGGCACATTACACTCATGTACAAGTCCCTGCCCTTCATAAGCAAGCTCAGCAGCCTCCCTCTGTCAGCAGTGATGCCTACCAGCTGAATTACTGTTGAGAGCCTTGCTCCTGGCACTGGAAAGCCCTTCCTGACTCAGTGTGGCAGCCAGCATTAGACCTTCCAGCCCAGATAGCTGGGCACATGATCCAGAGTCCTTGAGAAACAGGATGTGCACTCAACTACATTGTGTTGAGACACTGTCCTCAGACATTTCAAGTCTTCTGAGATGGAAAACTCAAGTACAGGCTATCATCTCCCTCTCTCCCCTTCCCCCAGCCCAGTGCTTGGTTTGAATTACATCTAATATGAAACACTGAGTAGAATATGTTATTTTGCTGTGAGAAGATTCAAGTACAGATGGACTCAACTTTATTCCATGCATGCTCTGAATCTCTTCATTACCTTTTTCTGGTTCAGACCAGATTGGCATTAATTGTGCATTTGGGAAACATAAGGATCTGCAACCATGCAGCTTGCCAGAGACATTAGAAAGATTCAGTAGTCAGTCTTGGTGTCAGCAAAAGCAGAGTGTAACAGAACAGAGCATTCAGGAACTCCAATTTATTTTACGCTCAGTTGTGAGAGTCAAGCAGCTCTATTTTTATCAGTGACCTAAACATAAGCACTGTATGCTTACCACTGCACAGCAAACTCTTCTTGTCAGAGCCCTGAACAGCAATTTCAATGCGACTCCCTAGGTTGGGACTTGCTTTTAATCCCATTAGTAATAAAGAAAAATCTATTTACCTTGTCAAATGTAAGCCTGGGGTATGGCGAGACATACCCTCTGCAAATAGCTCTGCTGACGGAAGAGGTTACAGCTGCTCACTGTCACCATGCCCCAAGGACGGTGTGCATACTCCCCATCCCAGCGCAGTCAGAAATGAGCCATACTAGCTCATTCCATGTAGGTAGCAGGTCTTTGCTAACCCAGCTTCTTTTGACTGCGGCAGGTTAAGCACCTGGGGCTTGCACCTCTGCTGCAAGCTCCCCGTGGATGGGGAGGCACCACACAGGCATGAAAGCAAGCGCTGGCAGCAAGGAAGAGCTTGCCTGGAGGGGAAGGACCCCACACTTGAATCCAGCTGGACCAAAGGTTTCAGGGAGTTGCCTTGGCACTGTCTGGTCTGGCTGGACACACAGCGACGTGCCCGAGGGGTGAGGCCATGCTGAAGGCAGGCTGCAGCAGGAGCCTGCCAGGGAGCTGGAAGAGGGCTGGGAGAGATGCTGCAGATCCCTGCCTGGAGGAAAGGCTGAAGGGCATACCCCCAAACACACTTGTGCAGAGACTCTCCATGCAAAGAACCAAAATAAACATCTTGAGCATCTTTCTTACCACATCTAAGATGCCTGGCTTTGTGAGGGAGGCAGAGGACACACCACGTTACCTGTAGCGCAGGCTTATCACACATTCAGAGCGTGACTGTGATTCAGCCCTGTTTTTTAAGTTGTTTACATAACCTTGCATGAGCCATCAAAAACAAGCCATGCTTAGGTAATGCTTAACCCTCTGGCCATTAGTTCAGTTAGCACCATAACCCCGGCAATTTAACAATTACCCATCCTTCTAACTTCAGCATAAATCTGTGTGTGCAAACAAATACTAAGCAACATTCCTTCCAAGCAGGAGAAAGTATGCCATGAGATTACACATGGCAAATTCAACTCACCATCTGCCCAGCATTTTCTATGACCAGACATGGTTTTGGACAATCAAGAATACCCAAGATATTACAAAAATTAATGTTCTGCTTCTGTACTTTTTTCTCTGAAAAGCAGCGGAAACAGTCCTGTGATTCAAGGAAGAGAGCTCAGATCCAAGCTGGGCTTTCATTACTCAAGTGGAAGTACGTGGAAGACAAAACCCCTGCATGCGGCAGCAAGCGCGCACAGCCTCCTCTGTCAGCGATCCCCTCCCAGCACGTGAGTTTCCGCTCCAGATCCTCCTTCACCCTTTCCTCAGACTGACCCTCTACATGCCTGTCAGTCTCACAGGACTGAATTCAGTAAATAGCTGCCATGTCCCATGAGAGGGATGCTAAAATGACAGACACATGCTCAAAACAACCTCTTGGCATTATACTCCTAATTACACTGTATGTATTCTCCCTCCCACTTTTGCATGTCGTTTTAGCCTTATGTGGCATGTCATATTCTTTGAAATCAGAGCACAAGACTCAGACTACATAGCATCATACAAAAAGGTTGTACACTGCAGGTGGGAGGTACAGTCACTTTCTTTGAGAAAAAAATCTCACATCAGAAAAAAAAAAATCTCTGTAATAACATGCATAGTAAGAGTCACATCACTGTAATCATGGTTTTGTGAACTAACGATAATTAATTTTATTTTTACCATAAGATTGTTTGCCATATTTTTATGTGGAAGAAGGGCATGGTATTACAAGGAACAATATTTGTGTTGCCTTATGCATTAAATTGCTAGCAATCGCTAGCAGCTCTTCACAGATAAGCATTATTGCATTGCTCCTCCCCCACTTTTCATGGCACTTTTACCCATCCTGCAGTCCTTAGCAATGGCAAGTGAAGTGTCAAAACAGTGGCCTGACCTGGCAGTGGCTTGATCAAAGAGCTGCCCTGAAGAACTTCTGCCCGGTTCTGTCACATCAGCCTCCATCTCTTCTCACTCTATAACCCTTCTGATTCCCAGCCAACACTACTTAGAAAGCTCTCCAGAGCCAGGCTGTGGTCTCCCACAGAGCCCTGCCCTTACGTCACATCCAAACTTTAAATTCACCCAAATACTGGTTTGATTTGTACATTTATTACTGTTTTCCATAAAATGCTAATTGAAAAGAAAGAATATTGCTCAGGCATTGCAAGCAGGTTTTTATGTCCCTTTGCTCTGTCTATCAACTGCTTGGTCAGTAGTTTAAAACAAAGAAAAAGAAACAAACTCAAGGTACTAAGGAACTCAACATATCTGCTGTGATTCATAGAAGCTGGCTTTATTGCTAGAAGAACCCCCTGGGAAAACAAAAACTCCAGTAAAACTTGTGTGGTTTTCATTGTCTTTTAACCAAAATAAATCAAGTGAATGTGCAAAAAATTTTTGCAAAAACAAAAAGGCAACACTTCATAGATCTGAATGTGGGCTCAGGAGACTCTTTAATTCCCCATAGCCTTCACAGACCCAAAACTAATCAGGATCTTCACCTTATGCTACACAATTAAAACCACAATTAATACTTTAGGAAACAAATTGTGTACCTCATATCTTGTATCAGGGAAACCCTCAAAGTAGGCAGAGTAATTCCTGTATCAGACTTCCGTCTTTCTGTTCCAACAGCAACTACAGTAGAGAAAATACATGAATTTAATACAAAATCATAGTAATGGTCTGCAATGCATTTGTTTTACATACAGCTGAAAACAATCTTAAGTGGCTGGTAACTGCCATGTTTCTGTGCATTATCATTAACTCTATCCTGGAAACGTAGAAGTAGACAAAATGAAAAATGCTTAATACATTACCTGTTCCTTCCTTAATCCAGCACTGAACTTGGAGATTTAGCTTCCTTTTTCGTATGTGAAATACATTAACATAAATCTGTATGGCAATGGATTTTATTAGAAATATGTTTCTATGGAAAGCTCACAACTGAGAACACACTAAAATTAAGCTACACTAGCATATTTAATGCTAAGAATGTCACGCATTTCTGTGCTCCGCTACTCTGATCAAACTGCTTTGTGGTGAGACATTTTGCTCTCAGGAATTTGTGCCTGCCAGCCAGATTGCTGTGTGCATTACTCATTGAAGCTCACTAAAAAGCCTTTTCATGAGCAAGACTAGTTTGTCCATAGATATGTCTTTAAGGACTGTTCATACAAGTTCCCATCTACAAGATCTGGAGGATTGGAGAGTCCTTGGAAGATGACCCACTGAAGTTCAACTACAATATCCAGCAGCAGCCACTGGGCAGGGAGATCTCAAGGTAAAACCAACCTTTCTCACAACACAGCAGTAATTTAGTAATTATAAGGGGGCAAGCAAAGCATAAATGGAGCATCTGAACGGGCTAATAGAGGATTATACAACTTCTGAACTATACCATCCACCAGTATAAAGACTTATTGAACATGGAGTTATTCACATTGGGATTTGGTAGACAGATTATGCTCATTCAAAGAAAATTCAGCTGTCTTAGCCGCAGCTCTACACCTTCAGCTTCTTCAGAAAACATCTTTTGCGGAAGCATTGCTTCTCACACCTCTCTCAGTGCTGATTAAAAGGGAACAAAGGTAGTGAACAGACATCAAATGATTTTCCAGACAGGGATAATAAGTATGCTCCTTTGCCTTCAATGATGTCAATCTATTTTGTCCGGACATCAAGGCATCTTCACAATGATTATAAAAGCTGTCAAAATGTAAATGTGATATTAGCAAGAAAGAACACTGACATCTTGCATGGGTGTCACGTGGCTGCACTGTTCCTGCCGGGCCCAAGTTCACTGGCTGTGATGGACCCTTCATGGAGTCAGCTGCCAAGCACTCACCTGGGGACTCTGCACTATGCTCTTGCTTCTCTTCTCTCTCCTGGTACTGAAGTAAATGGGACCACAAAGCAGACTTCCCCTGAAAATTGAATATGCAGTATACAGCTTTAAATGAATCAGGCAAAAGAAAAGAGGCCAATGAACATGGCAAAACAACGGGATGGCATTTCAGCAGGTAAAACTTTCAGTAGTGAAAAATCAATCCTCCTCTCTTGGGCATGAACCCTCAGGAAGAGGAGAGGACCAAACCACTGAAGTAGCAGTGTCCCACCTGCCTTGTTTCTTTGTCGTCTCCCTGGGCTTTCCTTGTAAATGTTGAAAGGAAAGAAACCAAACACTTATTTAACATCATTGCAATTTCCAGAGGTACATCTCAAATAGATAAAAAATAAACCACGCCCTCCAAAAACCAACCACCCCAAACTCTTCAGACCCTCACAAGATATGAACCAGGGGCTCTGAGCTGAAGGAAACCTCCCACTTTATGCTGGAGTGACACCACTGAGTAGCAGCTTAAAAGGCAGAGGTGGCATTCAGTATTTGCTAGAGCACCAAATGCACGAAGTCCCGAGTTTCCAGTTACCAACCTGCTTGACCTGCAGACCATGGCTCCAGATTCTTTCTAGCAGATCACAGAGACTAGCAATCAATGTATTTTCCTCCAGACCTGTTATGTTGGCTTCTCCATGTCCAAGCTCAACTGCTTCATGGCCCATCTTCTCTACCAACATGCGTTTAGTCTAAAAAAACCCAAAACACCGTTTCCAAGAATGTTATCCAACAAGAGACAGAATTTATAGATGAGTTTACTTAAACATGCTTAATCTATAGACCGTTGTTGATGGCTTGACCAGAGAAGCTTCAAATCTCTCTACAGAGATTGCAGATTAAAAATAATAATTTTTAAAAATCAGCATGATTACTCCATACTGTCCTATTTCTACACCCTTTATCTATTGCCCTGTTTCTACGCTGTTGATCTATTACCAAACAGTATCAAAAAATAGAGCACAGAGCTAGATACATTGGAGTCTTACTCAGCATCTGCTTTCCTTCTTACAGCTATTAAACTTTAAACCCCAGGTAATACAGTATACCACCAACTGGAACTGACACAAAGACACCAGGAAGTTATACTTCCATGGCTATAAAAGCTTCTTTAATATTAGAAACTGCCATACTTCACGTGCTCTGCCTAAACAACTTGCACAACAGTCGCATGTGCTGAATGCTTCCCTTTTGACCGAGGGTCCTGAGCCTGCTATGTTTAGGCTACATGTAGATATGAACAATTAAAGGAAATCCTTCCTAAGATGTCTATCACGCTGATTCTCCTTCCTGTCCTTTTTAATCTTTCCACTAACTTTAACTGCATAAACAGGAGTCAAAATATGATCCTTTCTTTTCTAGCAGTTGAAAAATACAACACTAAAGGGATATCCACCCTGCAATCGCCTGGGTATACTGACAGACCAACGCCATTCCAGCTGTGAAGGACTTTCAGGACACCATCTGCAAATGCTATTTACACTCAGTGTAAGCAAGGGTAGAGCACACGGGAGAGGACCTACCTTCATGCGACATTCCTTCAGTAACCCTTCCACAAATTTCCAGTTGGTCTGTGCAATCACAGCTGGAGAGAGGTCTGAGAGTTTGGGCTGCCTTAAATTTTTTCCTAAACTCCTCGCCTCCTGCATGTATTTCTAAAAATTAAACAGAATAATTTCAGGTATTAAAAGTTAGAGGGGCTCTCCTCATCCTAATTCTAGGTGAGCAAATGCTGGTGAAAAGGAACAAGCTAGTGTTAATGTGGGAACAAAATCACCATCTGTCTGATGCTTAGGTGTCAGGCTGTAGAAGTGGAACACTCCCTTCTAACAACAGAAAAAGCAAGATGTTTTCCTGCGTGGTACTGAAACAGTCAATATCAGCTAGTGAACTGTGCTGTTAGCCGCTAGCACAAAGTTAGCCACAGCAAGTGCATAAAAGTGCAACACATTCCTCCATTCAGCAATAAATTCAAAACACCAAGTAAAGTTTCTTTCCATTGTTATTTTATTGTCACTTTAAAAAAATAAAAAAATGAAAAGACATTTGTCTAATTTTTGACCAGACTATACACACATTGAAAAAAAATCCTTTGAAAAAAAAAAGCAAAAGGACAAAGATTTCACCCCTTCCTTTTCATCTGCATAGTTATGAAAAATGAGACTTGATTTTATTGTCAATTAACTTCTTAAGTACAAGTGAAGCTCATTTTAAACAAAACTGACATGAACTGATCATTCATGCTTTTACTGTGGGGTGGTAGTTGAAAAGTATGGACAAAAATTAGCATACTCTTTAAAAAAGGATCCAAGCTATAATAAAAGACTTTTAAACCCTCCTGTTCGACTGCCTTGTTGTTCAGGGGTGGGGTGTTTTTGGTTTGGTTTGGGGTTTCTTTGTTAAGGACAAGTGTCCTCTGCTCCCAGCGTCAGTGACATGGCTACATGCTGAGCAAAGCCAGGAAGTTGGCCACGTTTAGGTGTGCAAACGTGAAGCCCATCAAAAAGTTGTTCAAGCATTATTAATAAAGTTTTTGTTAAAAAGACTAAGAGAATATTGCCAAATAAAAGTCTTGAAACAAAGCGTTCAGCCTGGTGTGGGAATGCTCCACTTCCATAGTGTGCTTTTATCCAATTAATGCTGCCTCTTTGGGTGACAGTATGTGACCGTGACCGCTCTTCCCCTGAAGGAAGCAGATCACATCCCTCCAGCAACTTAGCACTGCTGCTGGCTGGGTTTTCTGGGGAGCTGAAAGGTCTCACTATGGCTGCTGCGTCCTTAGAGCTTTCTGCCTGGGGCAAAAATAATTCATTTCCTGGAATCATAGAATGGTTTGGGTCAGAAGTGACCTTAAAGATCACCTAGTTCCAACCTCTTTGCCATGGACATGGGTACCTTCCACTAGATCAGGAAAAGCAAAAGCAAAATCCTAACACGCTGAAATTAATTGAAATAGCTCACTTATTTTTTATGGGGGAGTACAGTTTTTCTGACAACTGGATTTTTTCAATACAAAATTTGGGCAAGAACCAGTTAACATCAGTCCAACAGGTCAGATGAGAATGGAGTGTTCTGCCATGGAAAGCTGTCTTCAACAAAAGTGCTCAGTTAGGTAATTACACTTTCACCAATACCGTAAGGAATTAAAAATAGTTAAAAACTGCACGTGGGAATAAATAATAAAAATCATATATCACAAATTATGAAAGCGTGTTGTTGTTCAGCAAGCAATCTCACAAGTGAGTTCCATCTATCTCAGTGCAAAAATTAGCAACAAAACCAGTGGAAGAGTAATACAGGGAATATATAATTAGGAATCTAAGATTTCTTTTTAAATGTGAAGGGATAAATAAAATGCAAAGTGTGGTTATATTCTGAAGAGTACAAAACATGGATAACTTTACTTTCTTCATCATATGTCTTGTTACTATAATAAAATAAAAAAATAAAAAAAAATTAACTCTTGTAAATTCAAGAGAAGAATAAGGGTGGGATGAGAGAACCAACTGATTGCTCTTTGCCAGTTCATCAGCATCCACACACCACCACCCTCTTCCACACTGGGATGCAATGATCCAGCAGTCAGAAAGCAATACTTTTTGGATTTGATACCCTAGGCTGAATTGCCCGGCGAGCAACACAGGAAAAAAACAAAGCAAAAATTCTTGTCTTTCAGCCTTGGAGCCATCATGTGTGCCAGGGAGCTGGTGTGGAAGCCTAGAGCTGACTTCCAGCTACTTTTCTGATTATAACCACACATATAACCACAAGCGCTACATGGACGTGCTCATACTCTATGAGAAAGGGAGAGGTTTGAGGCGGAGTGAAGACAGCGGTTCCTCATGCTAACAACATCTCAAAAGCAGTTTTCAACAAGAAAAACTGAAACATACCAGGCAGCATTCAGAGAAGGATTTTTTAGGAGGCCGTGCAGGAGGGGGTGGTCCCTGATCCCACTCCCAGAAGGCCATTGAGTTCTGACGAAGCAAAAGCTCCTCCGATGGCTAAGAGGAGGCAGATGCCCCAATGGCAGAATAGCCAGAAAGAAAGAGACAAAGCAAAAGAAGCATGCATATGATCCACAGCCAAAAAAAGAAGAAAGTAAATACATGACAAAGTATTGAAAAGGCTCTGATGAGATATACACGAGGCAACATTTAAAATACACTTGGGAAGCCATGTTAGCAAAAATAGCAACATATACAAGTGCTGTTTTGCTGTGTTTTCCATGAAACATGATTCAAAGCTGTAGTTCAAGAGTCCACTCATCCGTTCAGGTTCTTTCAGAAGGCAAATGCCAACACTGGCCAACATTATTCAGCAAGATTTACCACAAAACAGCATGAGTGTTTCATTTTTGCTAGTGACATACAAAAGAAACACATGGACATCAATGGAGAAACATGGCAGAAAATATTTAATGAAGGATGAGAAACTGAAAAGACGGGAAAGAAATGCGTGTATGTGACTGACATTTACAAGATGCATGGGAGTTTCCAAGCTTTAGGCATGAAAAGGCCCCGAAGTCTTAACCTTTCAAATAGGCTTACTCATGTCAGGAATCTACGTAAAACAGACCCCCCAAAAAAAATCCTTTAAAAAATGAAAGAGCCCTGCCTAATTCGCCTCTGCAGAGCTGACATTTATTCGAGGACTTGACTTTTCTAGAGACCTTCACTCTGGCCAGCGCTTGGCAGCTGGACCCAGGCGGGCGCCAGGGCTCTGCTCTCTGTATGCAGTATCAGTCAGGGTCTAAATCAGCAAATAAGCCTTTTTCCTGATGACAAAGGGCTGTCTTACTCCAAAATAATAAAAGCATTTTATTTACATTATGTGCTTTGAAGTTGTACAATGCATACAAACATCTGTGATCAGCAGCATCTAAAGGGCTGTGGAGACCCATACAAACCTTACGGTAGCCAAAACCTGCCTGAAGCAGTAGCAGATCAGTTGTTTAAACCTCACCTGGTGGATCACAGGCTCATGCTGCCCACTGACGATGCCACCTACCTCCCTCAAATCGTTGTCCAGCCCGATGTGCTCCGAGTGCTGCCGCAGGCGGTCTTTCCTCCGCTGCGCTGTGGTGCTGCGACTGGCCCAGCGGCTGGGAAGTCAGAGAGAGAGAAGACACATGTGAGTGGAAAAAAAATCAGGAGGGAAAGCCTGGGTCAGGAGCCAGAGGACATCTGATGGGTCAGCAGCTGGAGAAGTGAACCCACAAACTTGGACCCTGCAGTAGATGTGAGTGCAAGCTCGTGCCTGACCTCCCCATGGGAAACCGCCTGGCAGGTGACAGGCCAGTGCGCACCCACGGGACAAAAGCCCTGATGGAAACGTGCCTGCTGCCTGCCAGGGTCTCCAGTGAGAGCTCCTGTGTTACCCAAAATGCAGGTCATGCCGCAACATGGATGCCACCACTAGGTAAATTGTACTTGGTTACCCAGCACCACTGTTGCCTGCTGCATTTGCAGAGGTTTGATAAAAACGGTGTCTGTAGGAGCAAATGAAGTACAATGATGTATTTTGACCAGCAACTTCTTAAGATTTTCCTCTTTTGTGAGAGGCGGTACTTCTTCTTTCTCCACTTTCTATGGTACTGCCAGGAATTATTTCAGAGAAACTTGTCATTGTGATAGTAACTACCATGATATTGGGTGCACCTATGTCTGAAGGCTATAAACAATATTGATGTTCCTGGGATTGATCATGTTGCTATCTTCACCATGTATATATTTTTTTTGCATCAGGTTTCTAAATACCAAGGAAAGCCTATATTTTTCCTACATGTTCATATATGTTTGGCTGCATTTTTAACTCATCTGAAGCTGTTGCCTGAAAGCAGCCAGCTGGTAACCAGGTTTGAAATGAAGCAACCTTAGAGCTCACAAGCATGCAAATTCCTTTATGCCACATACTATAACAAAACACAAACCAAGATAATTCTGTCGCAAGGAATTTCTAGTCTGACTGCAGGGTTTCTAATAATACCATAGCCTTCTGTCAAATCCTTGAAAACCAAAATGTTAAACTGGTGCAGATTAAAAAAATAAGTTAATAAATTATTTATGAAAGAAAGCTGAAATAGCACTGTATAAAGCAACCTATCAAGTATCAAAAATAAGCATCTTAATCCACATGAAGGCTATGTCTTCTGAATGATATTACTTAATTACTGTGGTTGTGTTAATTAAAATTAAAAATACCTTTCACACACAGTAAACAAACAAAAAAAAAGCCTTTAAGTGGATAGCCTTTCAGTTGCTTCATGAAGTCATCTGTTCTGCCTGTCTCCTGCATCAAGAAGTTAAAGAGCAAAACTAAGGTGAGGCAGAACACAAAGCCTGCCCAGGGCAGTGTTCCAGCTCCAGTGCCTGGTGGGATGTATGAATAAGGCTTTACCTATGGAAGGAAGCTGCCTGGAAGAATCTGAAGGAATAACCTAAATCTGGAAGAATTAAAAAAAAAAAAAAGAAAAAGAAAAAAGGAAATAAAAAGAATAAAATGCACCAAGAAAACACCACCTCACACTCCCCATCCTCAGTGCTTGGATCAAAGGGACCCTTCAGAACCTTCTCTTCTCCAGACTGAAGCGTCCATGCTGGGCACCATGCCAGAATGACTGCTCTGAGATGGCTTTTTCTACAGGAGCTGTGATCAGCAGGTAAAGCCCCTGGGGATTTGAGTTCTCTGCTTTTCATTGATCTATACAGAGAGAAACCCAGAGAGGCCCACATCAGAGGCAGAAGTGTGTGCTTGGTAAGCTCCTCCACACAGGCGGGATTGGTGGGGACAGCAGTCTCCAGATCCCAAAGCCATCTACTTCTGTGTGAACGCCAAACAGGAGCATATACAAACAGAACCTGGGATCTGACCTATTTGGGCGAGGAGTTTCAGCTGGTGTAGGCAGATGCGTGCCTGGAGGAGGAAACCCTTGCACAGAGCAGGAGTCAGGTCCTGACATGTCCAGCAAGCTGCTGGGGATGCGTAGGAGGGGAACCTAACCTAAGAGAAGTGCACAGACGTGACCCCTGGTAGCCAAACCCTCCTGTTTCCAGAGAGAAGGACTTTGCATACATAACTATCTCCACCAATTCCTCCAGTGAGTTAACCAAAGACCAAATTTTGGCTAACCACAAAGATAAAAAGGGAAAAAAGTCACAGGACCTGTAGCTTTTATGGTCAAACCAAAGTCCCTTCCTACCTCCCAAATAACGTCAACAAAACAAGTACAAAGGAAGAAATAAACATCTGGGTCTGCATGTAATTATGGTTCAGCACCTCACTATCCCATATGGCAAGAGATTTATTTTTAAAGCAATGTAGCCTCAAGTCTCTGGTAACTAAAAACACCCAGCCCAAACAGGTCTCTGCACAGCAAACGCTGATACCTTCTCAGGGGAATACATCACTGACCTAAGTGTCTTTGCACTTCCTCAGAAGTCTTAAAAATATTCAGCCCATGAGTTTAGTAAGTCACCACTTTTTTTTTTTTTTCCTCCCAGAAGCAACACCCAATGCCTCATTAGATGGCTGGGGTGGGGGTGGGGGGAGGAAATAAAACCTTACATTTTAATAATCTCAGCAAGTAGAAATGTAGTGGAAAAGCCTCCCCCTTGAACAGAGGATAGCAGACATAAAAGTGACTTCAACTACTGGATCTGGAGACCTTCCATTTATTCCAAGTTGGTACCACACTTACATTTCACAAGATAGAATGCCGATAATACATTGGAAAGTTAAGTTATAGATCAAATATTACCCACATCCCATTTTTCTGCTCCAATTTATATGGTATTTTCTGAATTCTAGACAAAGCTTGGATCCCTCCCCACCTGCATTTCTGCAATTACTGGACGATGTAAGAATTGCTAGAAGTATCCTTTGAGGGAACACATCTCACCGAAGGTGAAAGCAGAAAGAAAGCCACAGAATAATCACAAGTAATACGGAATCATTAAAGCATTTTCAGTTAATTCCAGCCTTATGCTGCACCTGGGAGGAGGCACAGGCCATTCTCCAGATTATTTATCAGAATTATTTAAACATTTTCAGCAAACTAATGTAAGGATCATTGGGCATTTATGAACAAAAGACCACTGCTTATTAGCTAGAGCAATTACACACACAGTGAGCTGCACACTCCCTCTTCCCCAACCTCTAAGCTGAGGAAGAGCCGCTGCTGGGGCACTGAGTGAAGTCTATGCATTCGGATGCCACTCTGAATCTCTGGGAGATTTTGTAAAGATCTAACAGCAGATAAGCAGGATTAAGCAGCTGAATCTTTTAAAGCCTTTTCTTTACTGGGCCAGAATTTTCCCAAAATAATGCTTCAGTATTACAATAACTATTCCCTTCCCTCTCATCAGCAGAGATTGCATTTAAATTATTCTTCCTCTCCCTTTGGTGGCTCAAAGTGATTTTACAGGTGGGTAAAAGCCCTCCCCAGAGGCCACACCACCTCCCTTGGGTTGCTGAAATCCCACCTGGGTGCCTCTCCTGGCGCTGACTCTGCTGCTGCCTTATTCACACCTCAGCCCTGGTGCTGCCAAAGCAGCAAGGAAAGCTGTACCGGCACGGGCAAATGCCAGCTTGTTGTCAGCCCTTAGTCTTGGGCTTTTCAGCTAAACCACTACCTCCCGTGTCCCTGTGGAGCAGATGCCAGAGGAGGCTGGTCCCTGCCTTAGGGAGATGAGCCAGCCCCAGCTGGCTGGCACTGGGGAGCGCACACAGCACTGCTGCCCAGCCCAGATGCTGCCCAAGTTCTCCCTGACCCAAAAAACGCCCTCTCCCCTTTATTTTTTGCCTGTAGAGCCATGAGCATGGACTACTGGCATGTTTCATTTACTCCTCACAGTGGAAGCATTGTTACAAGCACCAGGTCCCTGGGCACGAAGCAGCTGCAGCCTGGGTGCCGTGTTGCGGAGAGCCTGGGGACAAGCTGCCTACATGGAGAAGGGAGAAAAGGCTCGTTTCAGTAGTCTGCCCATATCTAACTCCCGTATCCAAAGATGAATGGTCTTCACCGCCAGGGACTGTGAAAAAGCAGTGATATTTCAGAGGAGGGACTACAGAAGACTGTACGCTGTTCTATATAAAGAAAAGAAATGAAGGCACCTCCAAGTAAGACCCTTTTAACACAAAGACAGTGAAGTCAGTATTATTTAATGTCAAATTAGACCCCACAAGTGCAGGAATAGGTTTGAAGAGCTTGCAGGAAATGTAAAGATGACACTTGGAAAAAAGATGGTACTTAACCTGTGATTAATTTAATTAATTAATTTCTGTAATAAAAATGGTAAGGTAGCAGCAAAGCTGAGCTGTCAGAAACCACTCTAGCAAAGCAGCAGCCTCACACCAGGGACTGGCCATGCTGTACTGCAACCATGTGTTCATCTCCCTCCCCCTACCTTCTCCCCTCTTCCCCCACTTTTTAAAGCTCCATGGTGAAATGAAGAAGTGCTGTCTACCCAAACCAGACACAGGTATAACAGGCAGGATATACACTGCAGTACATGCAACATGCTGCTAGGGATCTTCATTCGCAGGAGGATTTAACCAGTATTGACATCATCATGAAATTCACTATCATAATTTACAATCTATTTACAGTGATAACAGAGAGAAGGAAGGAGACAAATGCACTTGTCCATAGGACAGAACCTAAATCTCCTTATACAGGCCATCTCCTGAGGCAGACTACTATTTAGGTCTGCAAATCATGACAATACCCCTTTTACCTATATACTTCCATCAAATGAGTTATCTGACTGTGTTTCCATATTCACAAATTAGCACATAGCTGTCCTACACCCTCCAACAAATCCCCCTAAAGCATGCATGCAGCCTGCACACATTACATACACACAGACTTGTGTATTTGCTTGGGTTCAGATGTAGTTTCCATGGGACTATACAGAGATTCCAAGTCAAATACACATGACACTGAACAAATTAAAAGGAAGGTGGAAACTGAGCTCCACCTGATCAGGGATGGGCCCATGGGGGAGGGGTTCTGCACTGTGAATTGCTCTGCACACACTGATCCATGGTAAGGAGGAGGAAGGCTTGAAGAGAGACTACATCTATTCCGTCCCTGCTGTAGGGCTGAAGAGGAAAGCTTTTAAACTTCTGATGGGCTGGACAAAAACGAGCAAAGTGCCTTGCAGAGAGTGGTCTTGCACTGACAGGCCATCTCATCAGATTACATGAAAAGAAGCAATGTAGAAGGGTGGTACCCACAACCACCATCCTCTGCAAGGAACAGCAGTAGTGATTTGCCAGCATCACCCCTTAAGCCCTGACAAACCCTGGCCTAAGTGGTATTTAATTTGCAAATTCCATTGAGAGCGTGACGCTGTTCAGGGGAGACTAAACAGAA
Source organism: Falco naumanni (assembly GCF_017639655.2). Taxonomy (NCBI): domain Eukaryota; kingdom Metazoa; phylum Chordata; class Aves; order Falconiformes; family Falconidae; genus Falco; species Falco naumanni. Next base: position 25,679,025 of record NC_054058.1, read on the forward strand.
CAGAGGATGCAAGGATCTGACACGCATTTTTCCCTGTAAACTTTAAACCTGCACAGCTATTTTAAAACGATATATTAACTGGAAGAAGTTAATTGCCCTTTTACCATCTTGCACCAGTTGAGCAGAGGATCAATCACTACTCAGGAGACTCAGCCATCAGATTCCAAGAGTCCCCACAGCACATAGTTCCTATTTCAGCAACCATTTTTAAGCACAGATTGTCAGTCATGCTGGAGATTCTTGAAAATGAATGTATTTGAAGATGAGTGGTTTATATTTTCATTGCACCTGTCAGTGGTTTGCTATATTAGGTCATCTAATGTATAGCAACTGCTTGTTTCAGATTTCCATACGTAAAAGGTGAGCTTTTACTACTTGCAAGTTTTAAATAACGTCAGTCTTGTGTGTGGGTTGCTCATTGCTTGTCCCTTTCTCATTCATTTAGATGCACTGCAGAGATGCTACTCTATACTACTTGAAAATGCAATTGTTTGGCTTGATGGGGGAAAAAAAAAAAGCTTCTTTGAAGACATCTGGCCTTAGAACTGTACCCAACAGATAGGGAGGTAGAAAAGGTCCATATAATATGAAGCACTCAGTAGAAGAGACAGATCATTTCCTATACAAAAGATAATTTAGCTAAAACCAGAATGAATTCTATCATCGTATAGAGATACAGCAACCGCTTTTCATTATATGCGTCGTGTTTTCTTGAAAAACATTAACCAATGCTAAATGTTAGTGAATAAGCAAACAGTAGTCCTACTTAAAAATGAGAACCAGAGCACCAGGCAGATAAACCCTGGGCAATCCACAGCCTGAAGGGGGGCAGTGACGGAAGCCACAGGACAGTGCCCGCACAAGCTGGGCCATAAACCGGAGCACAAAAATGAACCGATTTTGTACACTCCTAATGCATCATTTTTACAAATAAATACTGACACAGTGGTAAGGTCAGCAAAACATAGCACAGGAAAAAACACCTGGAGAAAACAAACAAATACTTTTGAAATTTGCCTTATGGGTAAGAGCAACACATCACTTAGCTACAGCCTGAGGTTAGGAGGCCAAGCATAGCTGGATCTGCACTTGAAGACTTGGACTTTGCCCGCCTTTTGGGATTGTGGCAGCTCAGGTAGAGCATAGAGGACAGACAAAAGCATGAAGCTCCCAGGAAGCCAGGATACAGGTGAGAGGGCTCAGAAGAGAGATGTGGCCCGCGCAGGAAAGAGGAAACCGGCTGGCTGGGGAAGGAAGCAAGGAAGAAAGTGGGGCTCAGATACAGAAGACGGGAAAAACAGGGCTAAACAAAGAGAAAGCCAAAAAAAAGGATTATTTAAGCCATTTTGTAAGTGTGCAACAAAGCTAAACCTTCCTTTGAAAACAAACAAAAAAAATTAATAAATAAATATCAGTTAATTTGTTCTTTGTAAGCATTCACTACAAATTGCCAGAACGCAAATATATTCCCATGCTTGGTGTGCAATCGATGTTTTCCTCTGCAATATTTAATCTCATTTATCAAGCTTCTTAGTACAAATTAAGTTACAAGGTAATCAATTAGATTGAAAACACAGCTTGTTTCATTGTTTTAATTTTGCACTGTAAGCATATTCACCCTAATTTAACAATTAGCTAATCAAAAACCATGAAGTGTTTATGTAGCTTGGCTTTTTGTCATTCAAATTCCCCTCCTGGATCATTGCAAATGCATCAGCCAGTGGAGTCTCAGATACAGTTTTAAAAGCCTGGCAGAAAATGCATGCAGGGAAGGAAGAGGGGAACATGTGTAAACCACAGTGCGGTGCTGGGGTTTGAAAAAGGAAGGACTCTGGAAACTGTGGCTCTTTTCCAGAATAATAGACAAACTGCCTAAGGAACTGTTTTCTCCTGGGATGCTTTCTAGGAGGACTTCTGCCGAAGTCACTGCTTTACAAGGTTAGAGCAGCATGGATGAGCTGCTTTTGTACCTAGAGGAAGCTACAGCTGCTCCCTGTAGCTTCAGAAGGTTTTCCCATGATGCAGGGGACATACCGAAGGTGATGAGAGCAGAGGGAGTCCCTCAGGTGTGACATGGCTGCCTGTGATGGAAAAGAGGACAGAACTGGGTGGGTTTGGGTTTTTTTTTGGTTTAGGGCTTTTTGTAATTACCGTTAGCTGGGATGAAGTGCCTTTTTCATTACAGAAAAATTATATTTCTTTTAATTTATAAAAATAGTTTGGATGTAACAGTTCCTATATTTTGCTTAAGTTTAGATCTGCATATTCTGCAGTTAATGTCTTTCCATGTTCTGGTGGTTTTGATCAAAAAGATGATTAGGGAAACTGTATACCTGGGAGCCTGTTCTCCAGTTTTATGGAGGTGGGTGTTTGGAATGGGTTTTTTTTTGGTGTTTGGGTTTTGGGGGTTTTTATTTGCCTGTTTTTAAACTTTTCATTACATTTCAGTAAATTGAAGTTTGGAGTTATTTTCAGTGAAGTTTGTGCTTAGCTGAGCAAGTCGACATTTTCTGACCGCCATGGGAGAACAGGTGAGGACCAGCCCTAATGACACAAAGCATGCACCGGCAGTATGAAGGCTGATAAGAATAGGAGCAAATGTAGGAGGAGTTGCTCTCCCGATGAAGAAATGACCAAGCAGGTGAGAGAAATTCAGCAAGCAGTGTGATGCTGGCTGGGGCCAGAGGAACACAGGTTCACCACGTTGTCCAGTCTTCTAAAGGACATCCTGAGGGGAAGCAGGAGGGGGAAGCAGCAGAGCGACAGAAGCGGGGCACAGCATGCTGCTGGGCATGGCCGCAGGACGATGGGTGAATATTGGGCTTCGCTCGTACTACAGACTTTCGTGTTTTAACACTTACACATGGTAACGTGATCAACATTTGTTTCCAGCTGTGTTTAGGTGGAAGTGATCCAATATGACTGTTCACCCTGCCCCTGTCCCCAGGCCCTGCTCTCCATGGCCAGCAAGCAAGAGCCAGACACTTCCTCTCCCAAACACAATTTCTGCCTGTCTAGGCAACATCGTCTTCTGGGATCACATATGGGATCTAGAACTACAAGGAAAAGTGTTTGTTCTTGGCATTATATTTGTGATTTAGATAGATTATACCTGTCACAGCCCAGTAACTGACAGTGGTATTTTCAGTGCTTTGCCTAGATACAGGAAGGGAATAGCTAGATAACATTATGAGCTCTAGTTGTGTATTTGTTAGTTTATCTGCCCAGAAAGGGAAGCAATAAAGATCTGATTGCTGGCCAGCAAGGACAGTTTTTCATTAAAACAGCTCTGATTTGTTTATTTGCTACTGTCCTGCAACAATTGACTGTAACATTGGAATGATTTTTCTTTTCTTCCTTGTTTTCCCCCACAAATAAACTTCCTTGCAACATTCAGGACAAAGTTTGCTATGTAGAACTGAAGTCTGCAAAAACAATTCTCATCTGCACAGCAATATCCTTTGCATTAACTTTATGAACACACAAAACAGCTACATCTGAAGTGCCTGGGAACGTAGCTAAAATGTTCTCTTCCCCCCTACGCAAAGGCCCAGTCCCATATGCAAGTATAACATATTGCCAAGAAGCACACACTAGGAAAAGCAAATTAATGGAATGCTATACTTCCACTGATTTTTGTGATCAAAAGAATTATGCTGTATTTGCAGAGAGCATGAAAAGGCTATCTGTTTTATACGTGGGTGTAAATTCAGCAGAATTAGACGTCTAAATGAGACAGAAAGGAAGTCCTCTCAGCTGCTCACATAAAAAGCCAGAAAGCAGAAAGATATAAACAGATGGTCTTGAGATTTTCCAATTACAGACCTTTTTGGCAATATACAGCTGGAGGTATTCCAAGCATTTGTCACTTTGACACCGCTTTGTGGTAAGTAATAGGATTCTGGTACTTACAAATTCTGAAACATGCTGCAATTTGAAGACCAAATCCAGCTATTGAAATCAAAATTATCACTCAAGGAGTTAAAAGCCACATTTTAGAATAGGTACCACTCTAACAGAAGCATCTCAAATGGCATAAAGAAAACTATTTTTAATTTGATGCTTATTCATAGATTCACTAAGATTCTGCAATAGAGCCAGAGGATATCAGCAACTTTGAGCAGGCTGGGCATGATCACACTGCTGCTGATGCTAAAACTGAAACCTGTCAGAAGGATAAGAGGCAGACTGCTAAACACAGCATCCCAGAAGATGAAGAAATCCTCCATCCTTCAGGGAAGCATTAACTGTAAACTTTTGTCTTCTGTTTGCAAGAACACTGCAAACCACGGAACTTTGAAATACACGTTCTTCCTTTTGGTTGGGTTTTTTAAATTTCTTTTAAAGAACTGCAATTCTTCAAACATTCAATGCTTAAGGATGTCTTATTTTGTCATTTGCAAGTCTTATTGCTAGTAGGTTATTAAAAAGGGATTAGTTAGCACTGGGATGCACAAAATGTGTATAAATAGAATTGAGTGGGCACCTCATACAGGAGCTGAGAGCAGTGTGTGTGCGTGCACATGTCTAAAATGAGAGCTAGCTTTAGCATTTGGACAATTGGAGCTCTTGGAACTCTCAGATTTATCTGTGTTCCCACATTTTGACCTACCACAGCAGCTAGCAGTGAGGACTTGAGATAATAATTTCATGAAGTAGCAATCACTGATGCACAAACCTTCCATTTTTGAAGGGGAGAACCCCCCCACCCCCAATCCTGTTTTTTGGGGGGAAGAAATTAAAAAGTAACTTACAGCACTTAGTTTATATTATAACTGTATAAAAGCATAGTGTTAGTACTCCAGGTTCTCATTTCACATTAGGTAAATTAACTATGTAATGACATGCTCAATCCTACAGCTATAGGTATTACTACCTTCATATTGAAGTGCACTACAGAACCTTATCAGACTCAGAAGAGAAACCCAGGTACAGAACCACATACTTTCCACCCTCACCAAGCTATTCTTCCAGGTTATTCCAATGTGAAAACTGAAAGAGAGCTATAAAAATGATTGTGTTATATAATAAAAGCTAAGAAAAGAGAGGAACAGAGTAGGCATAACTTCGTTACGCACAATGATGTGGAGATTTCAATACCAAAATTTGTTTCAGAATCTGAATTTTGGCTCAGGTTTCCAGATTATCCTGTTCAGTGCAAAACAGGGAAGAAATTAATTTTAGATTTATTATGGCAATGATACAACTATAAATACATACAAAAAGATGCAATACTCACACTCAATGGAAAACATTACTGAGGAATCTTCCCAAAACCAGTCCTAATGCTTTCTAACATAATGAAAAACATGGCTATAAATTAAAAAATTGCAGCCCATACAAACCAGGAATGGAAAGAGTTGCTAGGGTTTATTAGACTGGTTAGGAGCCATCCAAACTTAGGACTTCTGTCCAATGATGTGAATCTTTACACGAGAAACCTGCCTTCAAATGTAGAAAATAAAACCTGGGCTTACTTGTTATTGGTGGGTCCCGTTGCCAAGACATCCGATTGCAACTTCGGGAAAAATCCTTGTTCGTATTTCCCCTGGCCAATCTTCATATCAAGTAAGTGTGGGTGGATAGCTGTGTGATCAATCTTCATGAGCCGCTGCTCGATGGATTGGGCTGCAAGTTACAGTCACAGGTGATCACCTGCGTTAGCGATACATCTGAAGACATATGCTGTGACAACAGAAGCGGTCATGCTCCTATCCCTGAAAACACTCTAAAAAGTTCAATAGTGACTAGTGACTTTAGATTCAGAAAACTGTCACTTACAGAAGTGAGGAAACATCTGTGCTGTTGTTTTGTTATTTTGCTTTTAGTTTCTTCACCCAACACAACTAGCACTGGCACAAGCACGTTAGCTGTTAAGCAAGCAGGTATTTACAGAAGCCTACGAGATGCATTATGAGTTAACAAGAGCAGTGCAATCTTTCCCTGCAATTCAGTGTTTGGTTTTAACCCTCCTTCAGCAGACTGGAGACCTCTGAGGCCAGCTGCAACTCTGTGGGGTCGGGCACCTCACTTTGCCCCAGGCACATCTCCCTGGGCAGACCCATAGGGGTGATACCCGAGTTTTTGCAAATAGCTGGCACCTATTATAATGGTCCTCCACCTGAAATTAGATATGCCATTACGGGATGACAGGCCTTCAAAAACCATAGCTAACTGTGGCAAGGCCTGAGCAGCACCAGGAAGATGAACAGATGCTTGGAAACAGGGGACGCTATGGCAAGACCGGAGAGGGCTCCCCAGGAATCTCGGCTCCGCTGAGATAATGTGGTTCAGTCATTTGCTACAAGGACCTGAGGATTTCATCTCAGATCTCGAGCAGGATGAAAATAAAATCTGTCACCCTCTCAACATTGAGTCAGATGCACTGTGAGGGGAAGGGGAAAGGAGGTGTATGGGGGAAATCAGCACTTATTAGCAACTTAAATATTCAATTTTTTGAATTAAAAATTCAATCCATTACTGGGCAGGCCCATTCTTTTCAGCATATCACAAGTGAATAAATATGCAAAATGCAGAAACTAAATCCATTTTTCATTTGTCAAGAACAACACAGAACTCATTTCCTGTTTTAGAAAACTGTGATGGGAATGAAACTGTTACAAGATTTACATATACTACCACCAGAAACTAAGCAGCTTTCCCCTCTAAAGAAGCAAATAACTTCACAGGCTTTTATTTTGGAGAAAAGGACCAGGCAGTGTGGGGTCAGAGGGTTTGAAGGGTTCTGAAAATAGAAGGTTAAACAAACAGGTGCTGGATCAGTGCTAGGGTCACATATAGTGTGAATGGGAAATACGAAGTAAAATTGATATTACTATCAGTTTGCTGCTTTTCACAAGATAGAAAATGAGGTTCCGGTGCCACAATATCTACCAAAACTAGACGCTGAATAGACAGCCGACCTGCAAATTAGAATTGGTTTTAGATAGAAAAAGTTAAGCAGACACAGGATTTTTATTTCTGCCATATTTGTATCAAGTAAAACACTCTGAAGGAATTAAACAAAAAAAAGCCATGAGAAATGTGTTTGCCCCAGTTCATTAATATGTGTCCCAACAAATTTAAGAATATAATTTCCCTGTATTGCTTGGAAATGAAACAAATACTTGAACAGTAAGGAACTCAAGTATAATTTGAAAATGCCTCCTGTGACTGTAATGGAAAAAAATCCAAATCTTCAGTACACGGCGTTCATTAACTCTGAGCAACTATTGCTGGAGCTACTAAATATGCCACACAGGATTATGTCCTCAGCATCCCCCGCTGCTCTAACCAAATGACATAAGGCAAAAAAAGGTCTTTTTACGGGAAGCGGGAGGCAAGGCCAGTGGAGCAGACACTAGGGCTCAGCTCCTCAGTGTGGCTGGCGGTGGTCCCACCACCACAGTGCAGGAAAGCTCTCCTGGCAATGGAAGAGGAGCTGCCTGAAATGAGAAATGGTGAGCGAGCCCAGCTCTGTGGTTTGGTTTGTGTTTATTAAAGGCACTAGCCTAGGAGAGCTCGAAGGGAAGGTAAAGGCACCTGCTGGTTTTGGTGTTTAAAAGCATACTGAAGTTTTTGCCTAGGGAAAATAAGGACACTGCTGAGTCCTCCTCAGGTAGCTCTGGGGCTTCCTCACCAGCTGCAGTGCTCAGATGACTGAGGGCCTATATTTCTTTGCGGCTGACATTGTTCTTTTGAATATTTTACTAGCCTGTCCGAACGTACCTGCTTCTTTCAAAGTGCTGCATTTCTGATAGTTGGATGTCCGCAGTGCAGGGGCCCTTACATTATACAGCCTTATTTTCTCAATTCGGGAGTCAAAAACTCGCAGAAAAGGGTCCTTCTCTTCCCACTGGGAGATTATCTTATTGTCTATGAAGGTTGCGAACATCTGTGTTTCGATGAAGTGTGAAAGGAATGGGAGGTAAGGCTCAGGTTGGTCCGAAAGGAAGGAAGCCTGAAATACAGAACAGCTCATTAGTGCCACGTTCCCACCCGACATTGACACAATGAGCCATCCTTTGGCAGAGAACCGACCCAGCAGCCAGCAGGAAGGCTTGGGCAAGGCTTCCCCACCACAAAAACAGCTCTCAGAGAGATGTGAATCTGTCTATGAAGGGGCCTGGTTTGGGGGTCGCGTATTTGGTCCACAACTGTGAGAAATAAGCAGTCGGGAAGGGTTTGTGACAGCTACGGTAAAGGGAAAATGAAGTTACTGTGCTGCCAGCTTTTTCAAAGTAGCCTAGCAGCTACCGCCTGCAGGAACAAGCCCCGTGTAACCCACAGCAGACCACCACCACGTGTGCCCACTTGGGACTTCTGGTCTGCGCATCCCTGCTGGGGACTGGATTGCTTATTAAGGTGTCATACACAAAGGGGTGTACAGTGCTCTTCAGCTAATGCTCTTTTGTGAAATTACTCAGGGCAATTAGTAATGAATTTCCAATTTAAACTGAGTGTGTGCCTAAGTCTCTAACTGAGCTTTGGAAACCCTAACCTTAACAGCCCATTTCATTGTAAAAGTACTAGCAGAGATTGCCTAAATGACCCCTTCCTGTTGAATGCTGCACAGCTCGGTGCCTGAATACAAACATGACCAATAAAAGGGATGGCAGCATTTTTTTTATCTGACTCAGATCAATATTTACTCTGTTTCTGACTCTTCATCCTTCTACCATTCTTGTTAGAGAAGGACTTGTATCTGAAAAAGCTGATGGCTAAGAATGCTATCTACTTTGCAGAGTCACTTGGAAATAATAACTGTGCAAGCATCTCAACATTTCTCATTCCTTTTCTAGCCTACAGTCTCTATTTCCCCATTTATAATTTCAGCTTCCTTTTCATGGGACTCCTCTGCCATAACGATGTGATAGCCTTCTGCAGAATAATACTAGCCATTAACAAAAAGTTCTATTGTGATATTAGGAAACAAGAAAAACCAGATTTATGTTTTGACTTATGTGTGCACCTCTCGTCTCAGCAAACAAAAAAGAAAAGAAAGTAAAAAAAAGTCACTTTCCATTGCTATCCTTCCCCCAAACCCACGGGAGAACCCTCACCAGCTAGGCAGAAGCCAGCCAGCTTGGTTCGTACAAGCCAGGTTGGCTCTGACCACCTTGGTGGATCTGCATCAATTTACTTTGGCAGGTGATCTGACCCTGCCAAATCAAAATGGACAAATCTCTCAGTGAGGCAGACGAAGAACGGTGGATTAAAGAGTACCTAGGCTACATATATGTAATATAGCCATTCTCCCTCCCTCCCAAAAGCACTTTCAGATGGAAAAATGAATAGGCAGCTATCTTTACTTTGTCAAAGTTTTGCATTTGTTCCCTGTTTGTGAGCCATGACTCCATATCGGGGGCAGCCTGAATGACGAAAGCCTCGTAGTCTGCAAACATCTGTGTGAAGCGGTTGGCGAAAACCTCACGGAGCTGCACATTCAGTTTGTAGTCCCTCAGTTCCACCTCCTCACATGGCAACTTCCCATCCTTATCCTTCTCCACGAGGGGAGCCGTGATGGTCATTTTTTCCATTGTCACGCCCGTTCTTTTGGCGAGGGCCTGTAAGCGGGCGATCGTCTCGTTGCCTTTCAGCAGCTCGTACATGTTGAAGGCATTGCTGGGGATGTTCCCATTCTTCTTGTCATTCACCAAGTCACTAAGAACCAGGTTCTTGAGTTTGGTGGCACTGTTGCTGCAGTGCAGGTTGCCCTCTGGTGGGATCCCAAACTGCAGGAGAACCTCAGAGATTTCCTGGATAAACTCCAGCTTGTTGGGGAACTGGGGGAACTCCTCTGGTAGTTCGATGAAATGGTTATCGATGTCTACAAAGCACAAATTTGCCTGAAATACAAAGAAAAAAATCAACATGGACGCTCAGCACTGAATTGGCTCCTCTGCTAAGTAGTCCTATTTTCCTAGGGTGTTTCCAGACAGAAGGGTAAGACTTTACAGGAGACTTTAACTGTGTTGACTAGCCTATGACATTTCAGACTTCAGTAAAGCTGAGGGCAATGATTTAATGAATAAATCAAGCCTCCTGCTCTCTCCTGTTTCCCCAGGACTTGCAAATCCTCAGCTTCCCACTACAAAGATTTGATATCCCCTCCCAGACCAGCCAAGGACACACCAGCAAGCAGGATGTGCAGCACCACTTCTCAGCCCACGTAAGTACTGTTTGTGTGAATTACTGCATTTCAAGGGCATGTTTATTTTACCAGGATCCAACTGCAAGAAGCCTCTGTAGCCATACTATCAAGGAACGAGATGTTCAGTGAGAAAGATGACACTGTTACAAGCAAAACCACAAAAGAGGGTCCCATGCAAGTCCTTTGGGATCATGTCTGAGCATAGCTTGTCCACTGGAGGTTAACCCTACTCCCCCTTACCCCTCGTTTCTGTGGAGGCTTTTAATCTTGGCAATTCCTCTGCCCGAGATTTAAACAGCGTGCTCTTAGACAGCTTTGCTATGAATGGAGATGGATCTCAGCCCATGAGATTAAAGCTAAGTGAAGACATGAATCTAGCAGAGCAGATACTTTTACTAAGAAATAGTCAATGGGAGGGTGGAAGAATCCTACATAAAAATTAATTACACTGCAAATGCACCCTCAGGAATAATAGCAGCATGAAAAACAGTAATCGATCTTTTCTGAACCACGGCTTACATCTGAAATTCACTCTCTGAGTGCACTGTGCTGAATAAAATCTTAAACCAGGTCAGATTCCCAAGGTGCTGAGCCCTGACAGGTTTTACCCTGGCATAAAGCTGCAGAACAGGAGATGCAGAAATCCACAGGGCAGCAGCAGCGCCAGCAGCAGCAGCAGGTCTTTGTTAGCCTGACTTGGCCATCAGCACAACTCCTCTGCCTTCTCCAAGGCACTTTTACTGTTTTCTACTTCTTACCAAACACGACGTTTTTGTCACCAAACCAACTAATCTTCAGAATATGCTAACAGAAAGGACTTTTCCTCCTTTTCTGAGGAGGTTATTTTTCAGCAGAACAATATATTCCACAGCAAACACTGTTATCGGATGTTTCAGGGACGTTTGACATGAATCACCTTTCACATAGATACTTTAAAGGGTATTAGGACTCATTTAGTTAAGCAGAAATGTCCCTTCAGCTCACTTTTTCACAATAAATTTGGACTGTACAAAGAAAAGCATTTCTTCATAAAAACCAATTTGCTTTACTTAACCATACAGCTATTAAAGAGTTGTGCTATGTGTTGGTACGGTTCTTTAGCTCAAGGACTGTCTTCTTATCTATCAATATTTCATTTCAAAGGCTTTTTAATTTCAGCTCTGCATATCATTTACAAAATTTGAAAAATGAGATTGCGATTCAAAAAAACCCTTGGGGAATTGGTCTCACTTCTCTCTTCAAAAACATCTGATGATTAAAGTTAATGCAGAGAGATTAGTAACCTTAAGACAGCATGATGGCCAGTTGTTAGAATTTTTATCTCTAACAAACAAATGGTTTATATTTAGAGCAAGAGCTTGAAAAGCTAGCCCCTGGCCTGAACAATAAAGGAACGCTAAAGCAAGCAGTGCTTCATCACTGCTTGCACATTGAAGGATATTCTGGTTTTAATTGTCTATAGGAATTTGAGATTCAAGATCTTCCTGGTTCAATACCCCTTCTTTCTTTCCCTCACCCACAGTTACTGGACCTGTGCTGTTCATAAATGCTGATATTTTTAACTTGTTTGTTAAACATCATAATGGGAGGGGGGCCAATTTCCACCCTACTATTCCTTTTCCCTCACTGGTGATACTGAATTTGTTATTTCAGTGATGCTGCAAGCCTATTGCATTAAAATCTTAATTTAAGGAAAGTGACAGCTTAATCTGCTAACTAAAAGCATGTGACTAATAATTTTAAAAATCACAGTAATTACACAATATTAGCATGGTTTAACTGAAAAGCGTAGCTAGGTACCAGCTTTGTTTCCACACCAATGCAAATTTCATACAATTAATTTCATGTGATTGGGCCATTGCATTCATGAGGTAAGACCTGATTTGCACTGTTACATGCCACCGAGGCTAAGAATCAGTCACCTCCACCTAACACTTCAAATAGATCTCTTTTAAAAACTGTGTTATCCTTGCCCTGTGTTTACCCTTCCCCTTCCACATACCAACTCCTGCTCCTGCATACTCTCCTCTGCTGCTGCTCCCACCTGCCTTCTGTCAGAGCACCTATTTGCAAGCCTTCGGGACTCTGCCTCCAGGAGAGGTCTCCAGATGGAGCTGAGCACGGTGCTGCCACTGTCACGAGATGTTACAGCCATACAAACAGTTATTCTTAGGGTTCCCACGGATTTTAAGAAGAAAGCCAAGTTAAAAAGCATGGCATGCTCAAGAGACAGGTCCAGCCACCATCTCAAGTGCAGACAGGCTAGCCATAGCCCAAAGACTTTGCAATACAGAGAGTGGTCAGTGGTCAGGTTAAAACGCGAAGCAGTTCTAATCATCTTGGTCAAATTTTGAGGGGAAAAGCTTCCATTTCATTCTCTAACACCAGTGATTTTAAGACCTAGATTAGGACAACATTGCTTTCCCTTTTTTCTCTGTGGAAAGAATTGATAGACCAGGAAAAGTTTTCCCTTCCCATTGCACAGGACAGAAGATCTTCAAAAGACTATCATTGGAGTGAGTCAATATTTTGAAAGTACACATGCGTGTATGCCTCTAAGTGGTTTGCAGGCACAGTATTAACGCAAATCTGGTTCGTTTGAGGCCAGGATGCTGGTCTAGTAATAAGACCTCAACCCAGCAAGGAACACACAGGCTCACCCGAGGGTGAGATGAGGCTGGAGGGATGGGGCACGCTTCTCAGCTGCAGCAGGAGGATGGGGACAGGTGACACCATCTAACAACTGCACCTGAGATCCGGATTCACAGGGACCATCCCCAAATGAAATGTTCTTTAGTTCTGTCAATAGGACTGTGACACTCACAAAAGGTTAACAAAACCTGGTGAAGCATGTGATGCAGGGAAAGCAGAGAAACTTTCAGCATCACAGCAAGAAGCAGGAGAAGCATTTAGAAATCTAGATAATTAGCGGTACTCATTAAAGTCAGAAATGGGCCAAGAAGGGCTTCGGAGACCTCCTCTGCTCTCTCACTCCTCCTGGCAAGCGGTCTTCACAGTGCCACAAAAGCCTCCTAACACCAGGCATGGCACTTTCCAGCAGACATTCACGAAAATATTAGTAACGTGTTCCAGAGTAACAACCCCAAAGGTGGAGACTGACCTCCTGAGGCAGCTCCAGCTTGGAGCGGTCGGTTCCCTCCTTGGACTGCAGCCCCATCAGGTAGGGAACAGGAGCATCCAGAAAATGCAGGAGAGAGGCAGGAAGGATGGGGACATAGACATGCTGCCACTGAAAAGGGAACAGCAGCGTTGTAATCCCCTCTGCCACCGTCATCAGACGCTGATAATCTAGACAAGGAGAAAGAGAGAGAGACACAAAATTATCTTTCTGTGTTTTGCTTTTGAAATCTGGTTGGTAAGGACATCAGTGACAAAACAAGACAGAATCCATGTTTATACAGTAAGATGTTTTTTTGAAAATAAGACAGTATTTAAAAACCTTAAACATTATTTAATTTATCAAAACTCATTACCCTTAGGAAGAAACTGCTGAGCATAAATATTCATATCTTATCTAGGTCTATTTCATTATTAAATTAATTTATTAAAAGGATACCAAAAGTTCTCTCTATAGTGCAGATAATAATAGCATAAAAAGCATGTATTTTTCCAAGGAAAAGGAGAAGAAAGAAGTGAACATCAAGGAAACACTGTGGTTTCTTGCTTGCTCCTGCCTGTCTGCTTCTGCTCCACTTGCTAATACTCCTAAGGTTGAGTGTACTTTTCAAAAGACTCTTCTTGGCCACATTATCAGCAGAAGTTTACACTCCCTAAGTGTTTAAAACCACTGCTTTTAAATAAAATCCAAACAGAAGCCTAACAGAAATCCAGTTCTCAAAAATATTCTGTATAGCTAGCGTATTTATATTGCATTATTTTCCCAAATTTGTATTTAATTCACTAGTTCATTGCTTTGCAATGTTTTTCTTCAAGTAAACAGATCATGCATTATTTTTTAAATTAAAATTTAATTTGATCCAGCTGAGCTGCAAGAATATTTCAGAGTTTGGATAAGAGCAAATTGTTTCTCAAATATGCAGCTGGCACGATGCAATACCACATCCAAGTTATTAATATAAATGAGGAAATCAAAATTTGAGAACACAAGTTTTTTAAAACAAAAAACTAAAAAAAAACCACAAAACACAAGTTGGTATTAAAGAGATGGCCATTCCTACAGTGAATCTCGAACTGCAGACAATCCGTCACAAAACAGGTAAAGACTGCTACTGCTGGGTGATTGCTGCTGGTGAATGTGAAACCAGACGATTGCTTCTACTCCACACTAGAACAGCTTTTGCATTAATAACAATGCCCCCCAAATTTCTAAGAACATGGAAGTACTTAAACCCAAACTCCTTGGGAATCTAAATTTATCATGAAGAAGCAGCACATCTCATTTAACGGTAAAGACAGGAACACCAAAGCACAAGTTCTTAAGTGGCTTTGAACTTGCATGAGGTGCGGAGTCAGTTCGATTCCCATCCTGGGCCCCCACGACTTGTGAAAGCTTCTTTTTGCTGTTTGCAAATGGACTTGCTCCCCCAGCTTCAGTGCACAGTTACATCACCAGTAAGCAGCACGAGTGGCAGCAGGGATGTCTCCTCTATGGCTGTACCCAAACCCAGTTCTCCTCAGTGCCAGGCAAGTCTCACAAGCTTTGGCTTGAGCAACCAAAAGATTTTCACTCTCACCAAGGCCAGACCCAGATCCTTGGTAACACTTGGGTTGTTGCTCATCCCTCCTAGCCCCTCTGCCCCACTCCATGAAATTAAAGATATATGTATGAACGCTCTAGTTATGAGCCAGGTCAGAAGGTTTTTTTCCTTTAACCCCACTGACCGCTTCTGCCTGTGTAGGAATCCAGCCTGGTCCGCCCTGTCTCCTGAACAAGCCAGCCTGATACCCTGGCAGACATCAGTAACAGCAAAAGCACTGTCATCTGACGCTGCTCAGCTATTAAGAGGTCACTGGGAAGATGCACTTGAATAAATATGCAAATTAAAACAACAAATTGCATAACCCGTTCTCCTTCTTGCTAGCAACTCTCTGTGGAAAACCCACCTCGATCTGCAGAAGGTCAGCCAGCAGGGCAAAAATATTTTTCATCTTGTCTTACTAATAGCTACTCACTCAATCTTCAACATGATTTTCATGCATACAAGTCAGTCTCAAGGTTACACCTCAAAACCATTCCCAGCTACAGATCAGCTATTTATGAATCTCTCCCTATGCAACGGTCTATAATTATACACATCCATTGGCTGTCATGTTGAGGAGCACTTATACAAACTCACTTACAATACCTACTAGTGAAGCTTTGGTGTCTGAAAACTTTAAAGGTTAAAAAAACCTCAAAGTACAAAAGGTAGCATGTCTTAGTATGTGTGAGACAATTTCAAAGTCTGTTCTGATCTACACAGCCATGTAAAATAACAGGTCTTCACAGCATAGTTGCAAGTACCTTTTAGGATAAGGGATATTCGACTCTTAAAATCCACGCTGACTTTTTTTGATGCTGATAGTATTTAACATGGTCACTAGTGCAAGTTTTGTAATTAATTTACTATGAGGAAAGCTGTTTTTAAAAATAACCAAATTAATTGTTACCATCTAGCAATGCTTGTTAGCCATTAGCAGAGAGAAAAAACACATATGTAACCAGCAGTTTTCACTGAAGAGAAGGATGTTCCCAGGTTCCTCCAGAAAAATCTGGAAATTGTTCTTTTGATATTTGTATAATGAAGGAAGAAGCTCTGTTACTTACTTTTTATTTACTTTCAAGCCTGTACAAGGTTAGACACCTATTCTGTAAGGCATAAAGTCTTTGATGGAGAGATTTTTTGAAGGAAGCTTATGTGGTTACTGAGGACAGAAACAAGGAATTTCTCCATTTCCCCAAACCAGAGAGAGAAAAACCAGAGGCAGAACACAAAACCAGGACTGAAGGAAAGAACGGAAGGGGATGGAAAAGCCAGGGTTTGTGCAGACTGTGTATGCCTGCAACAAGGGAAACAGCACTTCCAGATTCTATCCCACCATCACTATTGGACTTTGGTAACTACCTCCAACTGCAAGCCAAGTTTTGCTTGTAATATTATGAATGACAGGCCTGGTCAGCATGAGTTTAGGAAAGGCAGATCCTGCTTGAAAAACCTGATCACCTTCTATGATAAGGCAACCTGTCTAGTGAATGAGGGAAAGGCTGTGGATGTTGTCTACCTAGAGCTTAGTAAAGGTTTTGACACTGTGTCCCACAGCATTCTCCTGGAGAAACCTGGATGCTCATGGTTTGGATGGGTGTACTTCATGCTGGGTAAAAACCTGGCTGGGTGGCTGGACCCCAAGAGTGGTGGTGGACAGAGTTAAATTCAGTTGGCAGAGAGCCACAAGCGGTGTTCCCCAGGGCTCAGTATTGGGGCCAGTCCTGTTTGATATCTTTATCGACGATCTGGACACAGAGATCAAGTGCACCCTCAGTAAGTTTGCAGATCACACCAAGTTGGGTGGCAGTGTTGATCTGCTGGGGGGCAGGCAAGCTCTGCAGAGGGATCTGGACAGGCTGGACTGATGGGCCGAGGCCAATTGTATGAGGTTCAACAAGGCTCCGTGCCGGGTCCTGCACCTGGGTCACACCAGCCCCACACAGCGCCACAGGCTGGGGCAGAGAGGCTGGAAAGTGCCTGGTGGGAAAGGACCTGGGGCTGTTGGTCAACAGCCAGCTGAACATGAGCCAGCAGTGTGCCCAGGTGGCCAAGAAGGCCAACAGCATCCTGGCTTGTATCAGAAACAGCGTGGCCAGCAGGACAAGGGAAGGGATTGTCCCCCTGTACTCGGCCCTGGTGAGGCTGCTCCTCAAATCCTGTGTTCAGCATTGGGGCCCTCACATCAAGAAAGACATTGAGGTGCTGGAGTGTGTCCAGAGAAGGGCAATGAAGCTGGTGAAGGGTCTGGAGGCTTATAAGAAGCAGCTGAGGAAACCAGGGTTGTTTAGCCTGGAGAGGAGGCTCCAAGGGGGACCTTATTGCTCTCTACAACTACCTGAAAGGAGGCTGTAGGCAGGTGGGAGTATTGGTCTCTTTTCCCAGATAACAAATGACCGGACAAGAGGAAATGGCCTCAAGTTGCACCAGGGGAGGTTTAGATTGGATATTAGGAAAAAACTCTTCCCTGAAAGGGTAGTCAAGCATTGGGACAGGCTGCCCAGGGAGGTGGTTGAGTCTCCATGCCTGGAAGTGTTTAAAAAACGTGTAGATGTGACATGTAAGGACATGGTTTAGTGGTGGACTTGGCAGTGCTACGTCAATAGTTGGACTTGGTGATCTTAAAGGTCTTTTCCAACCTAAAAGATTCTATGATTCTTTGTGTACAGAGTTAAATCTCTGATTTTACACAGGACATTTTCAAAGAGAAACTGCTCAAGGATGATAATCCGAGGGTAAAGTGGCCCCTACAGCTTCTACTGCAACTGCTTAGCTGAATTTGGCATGGGTCTGTCTCTCAAACATAACCTTCTCCCAAACTGAAGAAGGCAACAAAGTTGAGTTCAAAGGCTCTGGATCCAGCCCTTTTTTCTGGCCAGCATCTGCCAGGGGTCCTTGGCTAAATCCCTGCATCTCACTTGCCTGTGCAGGACAAGTAATCGCAGTGGGGACCCACTCCGCCACAGGTCAGCTGTTCTGCCGCAAGAGCACCATGCTTCAGCCGTGCTTTACAAAAGTCTGGTAATATTCACATGGCTCACAAGATACAATGTAATGTTTAAAATGCAAACCCTGAGAGATTCCTGTATAATTACGAATCACTATTTTGTGCTGGAGAAGGCAAAGGTTTCAGCATTTGAACGTCGGTTCACTATGTTCTTCTGAAAGAGGACAACATTTGACAAATATTTGTCTTGATGCTGATTCTCCATAATACAATAACAAGACAATAACCAAACAGCACAGTGTTACAACAGGTACTCTGCATGCAGAAATATCTCCCCCAAAGAGCTTAAAGTCCAAACAAAGACAGTGACTGAGAAACAAAATAATCCTTCTCCTTTCATTTTAAGGGCCAGGGTATAGAAGCTCTGATGTGTTAAGCAATTCACAAAGCTCAAGAAAAAAAATTACTTTTCCCACTACAAAGGAGTCTGATATCTCAAAATCCTTCCCATGCTGCAGCAAAGTGAAACCAAGATACTTTGAGAAAGGAGAAGGACATCAATGTTATCCCTGCCCAGAACAGCTAAAACCTCCCTCATTCAGGTGCTACCTCCAAAACACGTTCAAATCTTTGGTCATAATCAAACAGAAGAGAATTTCACCTGGGACCTTCTCAGCAAATGCCCAATCACAGGATTATGTTAGTGTAAGGCGTGTGTTAGAGCACACACACACACTCATTCAAAGCAGAACCCATGCTCTTGCTGTGATCGGTGCACTGTTACTCTAGTTTCAACACACCCAGCCGTCCTGGTGAAAGAATAATTTGGCAGCTTTGCAACTCTCTGTTCCAGTAACCTACCAAAAGGTAAGGTAGAAATCCTACCACTGAGCTGGAGTCTCAGCCTGGATCTTCTAAATCCAGTACAATGCTTTAAAAATTAAGACTGTGCTTCCTCTTTCTTTTCTTTGTTATGTCCTGCTTTATATAGGGTTTGAAAGCACTTGGAAGGATTTGAAAAGATGAGTTACCTGGACACGACTTCCTTTCCTCTACTGTTTTTTGAACATGCATAAAGTATAACAGCAGCTTTGCAAAGCCACGTTTTTAAATATGTATCCTGGAAGATGATAATCAGATGATGTTTTCAAAGAGTATCTTATCAAAAGGAACAAAACAATTCTAAACAATAGCTTTAAACAAAGCAAAGCCATCAACAGAGAAAACCAAATAAATAAAAATAATCAATGACCCTTCGTGAATAAGAGCTAATTCTTCAGAGGGAAACACCTGAACCAGCTTTAAAACATTCTTATGACTAATTGTTTTTCCACACGCTACCTCTTCAGCCAAAGTATCATAAGCAACTGCTGTTCAACTGCCACTTTTTGTAACAACATATGGATTAGCTGAGCCAGGTATATTGGAAAAACTGGAAAATAGAAATTAGTATTTTGCTGTCAGCTCTGAGTGTGAGTCAGGAATGGTGCACAACAATTATGAGACCTGTCTAGGGGCTTGGTACCTTCAGATCTGTCATGTTTATATATAGCATACTGCAGATGAAAGAGGGAATCTGAAATTCACATTTGAGACAAAAATTGTTTATGAGAGCAAAGGTTTTCAAATCAGGTCTCAATAGCTCCACAGAAGAAACACATATAAGCGTTGCAGACTTCAAAGCACCCTGGAAGTTTCCATCTCTCATCTGGTTTGTATACCAGCAGTTGCAATGACTGACAAGCCAGACCAGGAGATTTTCAAGAAACGTTCAGATAAAATGCACAAAAATCCTTCAGGAAATGCTTATAGAACTCACCTTGTACCAGTGCTGCCTTCAGGCAACAAGGACAGGGTGGTGACGTGGGGTTGTAAGCAGCAGATCATCCTGAGGGAACAACCCATGGCATCTCAACACCCTTTATCCCCAACAGAAGAGTGGATTTACCAGTGAGTGACAGAGCACGGGTTACAAGTTAGAAGCAGAATGGCAGTTTATGCAAATCTCAAAACAGATTTCTAAAACACGATGATCAAGGCGAGGCAGCATCTAATTGCCTGAATGAAGAATTAGCCTCTCAGACTGGGGGTCAGCTCTGGCCCAAAGGAAACATCCTAAGGCTGATATTCACTGGGGCCAGTTCTTCCCATTTTCCCTTGTTGGCAAATGCTTAATGGAAAAAAATCCCTTCTACTTCAATAAATTTCCATTTATACAATTTATCTGTGTCACAGCCTGCCATCAGTGGTTCAGCATAAATTAGTTTACGATTAAGAGCAACCTTAAGTATTAATTCCCAGGAAAACTTCAATTAGCTCCCATTACCGTCATGCTTAAGCCTCCAGGAGCAGGGTAAAAGCCTGTGACAAAGCTGACAGCGTGGCAGCAGGACAGATGGAAATGCCCCTGATGACACAAGCAGCCCTTTGCTCACCCCTATGGCTGCTGGGGCAGAGCAGCCTCCGCAGTGGGCAGCAGCCCTGCACCAGGGCAGTGAGGTGGCGGGGAGGGCACAGACCCCGGCGGGCAGCAGCTTTGCTCAAGACCGTTTCTGACTGCCATGTTGTTTACCTGACATTTGCCACGATTGGAACGTAAAGGTCTAATTTAACTTTCTTCTCCCTGTTCTTAAAAGGTACACATGTTTTATAATGGAAAATAATAAAATCCAATCAAAATAATTGGAGAGGTGATGGAGGGGGTGTGTGCATGCATGCATAGTGTTAAAAGCAGTTGCCCAATCTTCCTCCACACTGCGAATACAAACAGGAGCGGGGCTGTGGTACAGACTTGTACTAGCTCCTTCTCCTTGTTTCCAGATGTTTTAAAAATTTGACTTTTCAGGCCATACTGACTTCATTTAACAAAACTGAGCAACTTGAAATTAAAAAACGGGTTTGCCTTTTCACCTAAGTTTAAAATAAAAAGAGTGTATTTGATTCTCTGATTATTCTATCCAATTACTTGTCTCATTTCCAGAGGAACACACACTGCGGTTTCCTCTGACTGTGGTGCTGTTGAGGCCCTAAACCCAGGTCTCTTTCGTATATAGACACATTTCGTCACCACACAAATGCCATAGCTTCCCATTGGTTTTGATGAATACTAGCATGGGGGGCAACTATTTAAATAACAAGCAGAACAGAAGTTTTCTATGTAACTATGTGGTGTAAAAATATTTCAAAAGGCAAATACATCATGAATGTATTCATTTTAAAAAATATCCCCCAAAACAGACTTTGCAAGAAAGATCTTTCAGACACTATCTTTTTCTAGGCGATGACTATAGAGATGCATACTCATTTGTATTATAATTTCTAAGATTGAAAAACAAAAATGCAAAGAATATTTCAGTCTTTGAGAAGCAATTATTCAAGGCCTTTGAAAAACAACCTGGTAAATTCTCAAAATTATAATGAGTAGAAACAGCCTAAGCTTTAAGAAGTTTATCTTTGTCTCACCCACACATTCCTTCTCATGTTTAAATCCCTAGAAAGGCAGACGTACAAAACGGATTGCCAAGGTTTCCGCAGAGCCCACAGTTGAATTCATCTCCCTGCAGCAGACATCCTTGGATCCTTGGGAAACTGTAGCAGCTATCACAGAGCAGACACTGCTGGAAGCCCGGACATTCACGATACCCGCACACCTTCGTGGACACATGGGAGAGCTGTGCTCTGACTAAAATAAAGGGCATTTGCAAGAGTATTGCAAAGACTGCACCCTGCAGAATAGCAGGGGAAAAGTATCTAATTGCTCCCCGGGGTTTTCAAAGCCTCAGTGTTAAAATCTGGCCCTATTTAAACTCAAAAGTATTGTCTATATGCAGGAAGATGTAACCTGAAGCCACCGGAGTTCTGCTTCTAGTGCTTTCAGGTACAGTTTTCTGTGTCACCTTTGCAGGCCAAATTCAGCACTTAGAGCAGTCTATCACATTTACACACCAACAGAGATTTTGATTAACTCCCTGGAAGTCCACACTGTCTCCATGACCAGTAAAGGGCTTGTCTTTTCAGCCTTGCCATTTAGGCACAAGCACGGGTCCCTGCCAGTTACCCAGCCGTCCTTGCCTTGTCCCGCGTTCTGCCCTAACGCTGCCGCTGCACTGTTCGCTGCTCCCAAGCTGCAAAGATGTTTCACAGCTTCAGACTGAAATGCTTTGATCATAGTGGCTTTTGCCCCAGAAGGACACAATTATCCACACCAACAGTTCCCCAGCTGTGGTTTCTAAAGTCACAGTGAGAGCTCTGTAGCACCAGGCTGCTTTAAAGTTTAAACTGTAAACTTGAGAGAAATAGAGGATTAAGGAATTTGCCTGCAGTCCAACACACTTGGGAGCGAAGCAGCTTAAAAATGAGCTCAAAAAATGCGCTCATGATTCTTTTATGTCAGTCTCTCCACCCCTCTGCTTGACCACCACCGCTGCAAAGTGAAGTTACGGTCCACTACAAGCCCTGCCTTCCCCCAGGTGACGGGACACCACTCACCCGTAAACACCATGAACAGAGCAACCAGGTACCCAAAGCTGACTGTAGCAGCCATGGTACAAACAGCTACTCACTGGTCCTGTCCCCACCACACAGCTGTGCCAGATACTCTCCCATCATGCTGGGAACACGTCCAGGGCAAGCTGGATCAAGTCACCCAACGCCTTCACCTCCTCATTTAAATGTCTTTGTTCAGGCTGCTGGAAACGTTATGCCTCAGCTACAGGGTTAAAAATAAACTTTTTCATCATCAACTCCTAGTTCATTAGAGAAAAGACACTCTAGAAAAGCCAGTACAGTGTCTATGCCACCTTCCTGCCAGCCCTTTGCTGCTGTTATCACCAGCTAGGTGGAAGTCCACCTGACCACCATCCTTCCTGCAGGCAGCCTGCTGCCTGTGCTTGGCTATAAAGTTAAGAACTAAAGCCATTTGACCAGTTGTTCCCAGTGTTTGCAGTTTTCATTTCCTCTCAGCTCTTTCTTGGCCACAAAAAGTGATCTGCCTTTAGCAGACAGATGTTTAATGAGAAGTTCAAAGTTCTCAGCAGAGAGCCAGCAGGCTCATTGTATCATCAGGGTTGTGCGGCAATTTATATTGTCACTCAACTTTCCAAAATAAGTCTTTATTCTTTAAAAAGAGGAACAAAATTTCTGGCAAGCCTGAATGAAAAGCTTCCTTCCAAGAGGGCTAGGAGAACCACAGAAAAGTCAGCTTACATTTCCCATACATGTTATTAGCAGCCTCTCATGGAAATAGTTTGGTGAACTGAAGCAGGTTTTGTTCCAGTGCTCTCATTTCTTGGGTACTGTAACATTTCTGGGAATTCTGACTTTGGGTGAATAATGTTTTGCTTGAAATTGCACCCTGTGATCACAAGACCATCTTTAAATTCTTGTTGAGTTTGGGAAGGCTGCAGCAAGCCCAGGCCACTGGAAACACAGTCCAGTGAGTCCATCCTCTTAAAAGCAGAAAGGAAAGGAAGGACACATTTGCAAAATCTTCTCGTCTCCATTACTTCGCAACAAGAGGTACGTAAGCCAAAAACTTCTAAACTTTTTGCCTTGACAGAACTTGGGAGCTTTTCTCCCTGACAGATCTCAAAGCTTAGGGAGGAGATTTCCAGTAGTAGCTAGGCTGGTTCTGTCTCAAATAGGAAAAGAGCTGCTTTGCTTTCTTTTAGGAATTGCAAGACTAAATTTAAAAGAAGCTGCAGTGCACAATTAGCCAAGCACTCAGCTATCAGGATGTGCCAAAAATGAGGCTTTGCACTTGACCTCCACTCCACATTCCTCACCTCTGGGAACCAGCATTATGAAGCTATTTACATAATCACAGAATTTCCCTAATACAACTGTATGCTTTTCCCCATGTGCCATCAAGTTGTGTCTACATTAGATAGGAAAGTAAAGGTCATGTCAAGGACATCCCTAGATTCACCAATAATAGAGCGAGAGGGAAAAAATATCTGAATTTTGGAGGGCAGAGACGATTAATTATCACAATCTCATTTTTCTTAAAAAAAACCTCAAACAAACCACATTGAAAACAAACAAGTAAACCCTTAAATTATAGCCAGTAACTGGAAGAAAAACACTTATTTATCTAACTTCTCGTGGCACTAAAAACTGAGTCATAATTACTTAGTGGATATTTTGTATCTGTCTCAAGGACTATTACAGAAGTAATGCATATGCAGGTTGCTCTCCATCTGCACAAAATATTAACAAGATGTAATCTGACAAGCAGATTTTTCCTAATGCTACTAGCTTACGGTAAAAAAAAAAAACCAACAAAACCCAAAAAACCTCAGTTTTCAGCGAGTTCATAAGCAGGGACCAGGGTGGGAATGATGAGCAGGGATGGGAGGCATTTCAGTGGTGTTGCTGCTTAATCTTGAACCTGCTGTCAAGTGGCAAAGGCAGCATGATTCAAACTGAGGAAGAAGGGAGTAAGCACACATACACAGAAGCAGAAGGGAGGAGAAAAGCAGCCTAATCAAAACTAACAGCAGGATTTCTGCTCATACTTCAAACCAAGAGCAGATAAAGCCCTTTATTTTGGGCTCTTGAAAGCAAACCCCCAGAGTCCACGTGGAGAAGTGCTCTGCAAAGAACTAGCAATCCTTTGAATTCAGTTATTTGCAGAAGAAATACCCTCCATCCACCTCCCTGAACATTTTCCCCCATTCTCAGTCATTTATTCATTATTATTACTATTACACACTTACTGACCTTTTCTTTTCTATGACAAACCCAAGCATTCACTTTTGGAGCCTAAAGGTTTGTTACCCATACTCATTTTAGACAACTTCCCATCCTCTCCGCTCCATTTCAAGCTGTTTGTTGCTTGAATCACATCTCTTCAGAAGTCCAGGTATTCAGCACTTTTTCTTCTTTTTGTTAAAAGGTATGTGTACCTCCTGGCTTCATGTTGTTCACCCTCATCTGATGAGACCACCCCACATCACTCCCACTGTTTCCTGAAGGCACATTTTACTAATTCAGGGTCAGCATCACAGAAGCCATTGGGGAACCCAGATAATACGGACAGGCATCCAATGAGATGTAGAGGAACTTGCAAAAAGTCTGGACAACCCTTTGAAAGTCAGCAGGAAACTGAAATTGACTTGTTTGGGCACTCTGGTGCATTGCAACATTTGCAGCGCATGCCTTTTGGTACCCAAATATCACCAGGGCCTGACCCACAGCAACCAATATCATGTAGGAAACATAATAGGGGTGTAAAACTGGGTGTAGGCCCAGTGCTATGCCAAGATTCCCCAAACTCGTAGCAGAGTATTGCACTGTTGCAGGAAGACACAAACAGAAGGGAAAACGTACAGGCCAGATTTTCAAAAGCTCGCTGGCATACTTCAACGTGGACAGCCTTGTGCAGGCAGCTCCTGCCAACGTAGCTAGCGTTTGCCAACTGCAGTCTTAAGTGTCTCAAAAAGAAGTACAGCATACTTGTCAGAAGAGTTCCCAAATCTCTCAAGCAGGACTATGAGGGATGCCCTGTAACTCCACTCAGTTCCAACCCAGCATCAAAACTTCAGCTTCTAAGTGCTAAAAAACTCTCAGTGCTTTAACCAGAACATATAGATCATACAGATGGCAGGAAATTTCAAACTTCAATATGCTGCTGAAATCTCAAAAAGAAAGTATCAAGTGTGTCTTCTGCAAGATGTATTACTTTCTGCTGGCATTTTTGCAGAAGATAGGATTAGTTTCATGCTGTCTTGCAGCATGATCAAGGGCAATGTAAGGATAATAATTAAGTGAATTCTATTGCTAGCTGTCACAAGTGATAAATACAATGCATAATTAAACAAGCAGCACCAAGACTGCCTGAAGGAAACAATTATTTAGTGTTTCCAGTAGGACAGACTCATTTCTCTCACATTTTTTCATTACATCCTCAGATTTCACAAACCTGCTGAAAATCAACAGCTTTACATTAGCTCCTGTGGCTGCAGCTGCCCAGGAACTGCCCACTGGGAACAGACCCAATGTGCATCGTCAGACGAGTGCCCACCTTGTGAGTACAGAAGGATCTGCATCTCCAGAAGAACACAGGTGAAAACTTGGACAAGGTTCTCCAGGCCCAGCAGCTCGAAGACCTCCCGCAGTGGGTAGTCAGAGAGCGGCAGCTCGTTGGGCCCAGGTCTCTGGCAAATGATGGGCTCGTAGACCCCATAAAACTTCAAGGACCTCCCCGGGGGGGGCAGGGGCACCTCATAGAGGATATTGTGGATGTAGCTCTCCAGGGGCAGAGGCGGTGGCTGCTGGGAGGTCACCGCCTTATACAGCTGGATCAGGAACTTCTTGCAGGCTTGCATGAAGGGCAGAGGGGTGATGAGGCATATGCATTTGGAGACGTACAGTGTGTCTCTGCTGATGTCGTAGGAGTTGTACCGCTGGAGCTTGGCGAGGGATGTGGCATCGCCCTCGTCGATGCTGCTGGCCAGCGAGTCCATGCTGCACGAGGAGGAGGCGCAGACGCTGCTGTATTGCTCTGCGTTGTGCATCTGGTAGAGCGTTTGCATGGCTGTGCAGATCTGCTTGCTTGTGACCTCCTCATAGAATGTGAGCACAAACCCGTACGTACGAGAGCCATCTTCTCTGGTGATGATGAACGAATGGAGCTGTGGATCTCTGTTATCTGCCTGTGTCCTGAAAGACAGCCCTTTGGGCATACATAGCTAAAAAAAAGAGAAAAGAAATAGATATAGTTATCTAAGCTACAATTTTATTTTGCTACTTTTGCTGTACAGACACATTCTTTTTTTCCACATCATAACAAGCCATTTATCTTTAAACATAATTCCCCTGAAAAGTAGCCCAAAAGCATACAGCCTAAGACTGACACTGCTTAAAAGAAGAGGTAGACATGACTGAAGAAATGAAAACAGCCTCCAAAATGAGCTATCTATTAAATCATTACAACTCCTTTTCATTACTTTGTGAAATTATCTTCACTACTGAATAGTATGCATCTCATTTACTTAAGCATCATATAAAAACATCCAGTTTTATTGTCATTCACATGTATTGTGCCCATCGTACTCTAAAATCAGAGAGCTAAGGAAGCATCTTATACCACTGATCAAATTACACAGACTTCTTGAAATTCTTTGATCTTCCCTTATTTTCTTAAAAGAAAAAACCCAACTGACTGACAGCTATTACATGTACTTTCTTCCTTAAGTGCTACAAAATAGTTTAGATTGGAAGAAGAGGGCAGGGGGGTCCACGAAGGGAAACAGACAGAAGCTATGAAAGCCTAGTTTTTGATTTACCACTCAGCAAAATCCTTTGCAGTGATTCTACTACACTGTGTGTTTCTCTGAAACATAGCCCTAGCGATAACTCGAGGCATTTTTCCAGGCATTCCTCAGGAATTCTATCATCCATCTAATACAAAATCACAAACATCCAGCAAAACTTGTTTGAATGTACATCAGCATAAAACTCCTCATGTTCTAGCTAAATCAGTATGTTTGTAAATTAAGAACTACAGCTTCCTTTGTACCTTCCATCTGAAGAAATAAAAGGAAAGAAGAGAGGGAGAGCCTTCAAAGTGCTCCTCCTGTTCCAAAACACTATATCAGAAGCTCACTTTCCCAAGGGATATGAACCTACACATGACTGAGTGCATCTCCTAATGTCTTACCTTGACCAGGAGTAAATTCTTCTGATGGTGGAAGAGGACAAGAGAAATAATTCTATATTTTCAGGCAAACCCTACCCTGGACTTCACCAGTGCACTTTGCAGAAATCATTCGCCAGCCTGATAAAGCTGCTACCAGCCCAGCTGGGATTTGGGCAAGTGGTCCAGGCTCACTTCACAACATGCTAGCATGCCCCTAAGTTATCTAGGACAACTCTTAAAGGTGTTGCTCTAAAAGGTAATGTATTGGGAAATAAGAAGCCTGGAGTTGGTAGAAGTATTTAATTCAGTTGATGGGCTTTGCTGATGTAAACCATGAAACTGCAGCTTGAACCATTTTTGAACAACAGCCACGTTTTCATTCAAAAGATTTATAGTGTTTATTGAGGCATCAACAGCAGTGCCACGGTTAAGGCTTCTCTAATAAAGTATATAGTAAAAAAATCCTTGTTTCACTCTTTATTTAAATTTACTCTGCAAAATAAATATGTCTTAACCTCATTTTTTGGCTGGCTTGCTTAATAAAAACTTATTTCAAGAGTGTGGGCTTTCAATGGTTGCTATAGTCTTATCAAATCCAATCAGGCCAAAATTATAGGTTTTAATCTCAACACTATCAAAGATTATATTTTCTTCACTTTACAGAAAAATACCCAGATAAGCAAATTATATGTACTGGTACAATCAAGAACGGATAAGCATCAGGGAAATTCAGACCAGCTGAGAGTTTCAGAAGGCTGTTTTGCATACGTTTCCTCCCAAGTCTTAATTACTACTCCCTCACCCTTTATATACTGAGTATAAACACACAAAGGGACACGCATCTGTTAAGTTTCAGCCACAGTTCCACATATGCAGAGTATTGACATTTTAAAACCCTGGCTGCAACACCCTGGCACAGAGACTGCCACTGTTGTTAGAACTACAAAAGGACACAGGAAAAGGCAGAGAAAGAAGGAAGATGGGAAAGCACCCAGGCAGGGAAAAGCGACCAAGAGTCACTTAAGAAACTAAGATCAAAAGGAAGGGTCTGTGTTCATTTTCCAGCAATACAGAAAGCTTCAGATTTGCAGTTAATGCATGAAAACTTTCATCTTAGTGCCTTAGACATCAATCACTTCCCATCTCGTCTGTGTTTGTCATACACCCCACAGGAGAGTGTTGGGGAAGAGCAGCCTGGGACACGTTACATGTCTGAAAGCTTTGCCTGCTGGTGAAGCTGGCTGGCTAACGGCAAGGCGGCAGTCAGTTCACCTTTATTGTATCTTTATATAAAAGCATACTACCCAACAGTACTGCTCAAATGACAAGATTCTGGTTTCCAGAGCACTTTTTTTTAAACATATCCATCAGCAGAAAAATGTGGAATTAAGCCATACTTGCAATAAGGCTTATAATCAACATGGTTTGTGAAAATAAAGGGAAGCTGCACAAAGACAGACAAAGATGTCAGCTAATCCATACCCCATCTCTAGAACTGATAGGTAGGAGGTATTTTTATCTTTTCCTAAACATGGAGGCAGGACACACACACAGACACACACTCTGTAGTCTCTCCCTCCCTCCTCCCCTCAGCCATCACCAGTTGCAGGTACTTCTGAACCAAAGGTCCCCTCTGGACCACTGCCCATTAGCACTGGTTCATCTCCTCTCCATTAGATCCTCTATTTCACTTTTGAAGCCCCCGGATATTTTTCATGTTCACAACATGCCATGGCAGCAAGCACCATACCCAAAATGCACCATGGGTGAGGGGGTGGCAAGAAAGATGCTTTTGTTTGTACTAAAGCCTGCTCCTTCAAATTACCCTGAGGAACCTTTAATTCTTTCATTTGAGTACAAGATGTGAAATGAACAATGCTACCTTGGACTTCAAAAATACAGGCTAAGATTTATACGCTTCGATGAACCAGAGGGCTAAAATAGGAGGTTTATTTCCTAAAACTTGCACTTTCCTCTCTACTGAGAAATTAATTTTGGTACAACATATTACTTGCAGAATGACCACAGAAGATAGTATGTGACATTAGGCAGGGATAATCACAAAAAGCAGTGTGGGGGGAAGAAATACTTCCCTATTAAAGAGAACTCTGTATTTTGATACATATTTTGAAAAAGAGGGAAAACACAACTTGTAGGCAGCATGATTGCCTGGGACTTCAGGGGGTTATTTTTAAAGTGACAGGATGGTTTCAGAAGGCAATTGAAATTCCTTAGGCATCCAGCAAAGCCAGAGTTCTCACAAGTTAACGTTCAAGGATTTATGCATTTTCTTCTCTGAGGAAAATTGCTTCTGGAAGCTCACATAAAGCAAACACATAGGCAGAACTAATACAGCAAGGCAAGATCAGAAAGGCCAATAATTGCCTCAAGGGATTCTGCGGAGGTGGATATTACTTTAAATGATGTTTCAGATCAAAACAATAAAGAAGTTTTCCAAAAGATGATTTAAAAGACCATTAAATACTGCTGCTGTTAGTAAATGCTTTTTTTTTTTTTCCCTCCAAGACACACTGCAAATGAAAGATGTGTTCTTCAGCTATATGGTTTCAGCTGAATGCAGCTCAGTTCAATTATTTTATTTTAATAGGTCTCCTGCAGTTTTTAGTATTCTATTTTTGTCCTGTATGATCACATTTCATGAATACTAGACATTTTCAGCTGTAATGTAAGAGACATATAATGCAGCAATTCCAGCTATAACCTCTTGCTGCCCTATTCCTGCTGCGCACCCCTCATTGCTTCTCCTCTGAGCACCCCCACTTCAAAGGCAGAGCTAAAAGGCATGAGTAGCCTTGGTAGCAGAGTTATTACCGTCTTAAGTGTGCTGATGAAGCATTGTTCTGAGTCCTCTGTGCCTTCTGTATAAGCAAAGTGATGCAGAGACCTGCCCCAAACGCTGTACCATCTCCATCAGTGCACGTTTGGAAGCAGAGGACAGAAATCCCCGGCTGTCAGCAGGCAGGAGGAGTGGGCAGGCTCACCTCTGCCCTTCTATGCATGTGAATGCCACAGTATCAGCTCTCTGTGCCACCACTACTTCCAGCTCCTGTGTTTTCATTTTAAATATTTGGCACAATGCTAAACAATAAAATTCAATGGAACTTGAGATGAACTACAGATTTCTACATCTTCATGATTGCAGGGAACTTCCAAATGCACTTTTGCATTGCAAAAGCCATTTTATTGTGAGTTTTATGTGTTCCCTGTCACTCCATATCCTGGGTGAAGACCAGGAGATTCTCTTGACTTCATACCTGCACCATACAACAAGGTTGGTTCTGTTTTGAAGTAGCTAGTATGTAGTCCTAACCCTCCTCAAATGCAAAACACATCTAAACCAGACTGGGGGGTAATGGGTTCCCTAATTTTCCAATTTTGAGTTAGACCCAATACACATTTTTGAAAACAGCTGGAAGCAGTAATACTGTATAATGTTACCGTTTCAACATCTGGTTACTTCTAAGTTACACAACAAATAGCATTTTCTGTACTGGGAAGCACAAATACCAGTAATCTGTTGTCTTTGTCAGGACATGTTTTAACAAGTGCTTTGGTGACTTTGGAAACATCCCTGGAACATCGACTCATTAGGAAAATTTCCAGTTGATCATCGGTCTTTCAATTATCACTGCCCCTGCTCCAGAAATTTTCTCCTCCCTCCCCTGTTCACATGGGACAGCCACATAGACACTCACATCAAAATTAGCTGAGAGCAAAGAGATGTACAGAAGATGCACTGGTGCAGAAATGCCATTACAAGTGACTACCAAACAGAAGCTGTGGTTTAGGCAAGTTCCAGCTTCTGCGTAAAGATTCCTCTCTCCCTTGCTATATGCAGCATCAAGAGGTTTTGTATTCAAAAATTCCACATGGCTATTAGTATCTTGAAAATTCCTTGGTTTGCCTCCTTCCTACCTGTTGATATGTATCGTTGGTGACCACACGCTTCTCACCCACTCACTGAGATGGGGCTTAGACTTGTTTCATCACGCATTAGACTTAATTAGAAATAATGAGGGAAATGCAGCATTTTACTTTTGTTGTGCCTGAGAGTATTCTGTATTTGCACAATACTTCTTCCTCTGCAGCTTTTCAACCAGCATGCCTAGTGGGTCTCAGTCCATGCTTTTAGTCCCAGCAGAAGCACCTTGTTCATCACATCACAAGGGCTGGTTGTAAACAACCCAGGAACTACTTCAGAGGTGAAGTCAGGAAACAGCTTGAGAAGAGAGCTTCTCTACGTACCATGTTGACAGCATCCTGGTCAAAGGGGTTCCACTCGATGTTCTGAGGATAATGGGCCAAAACTTTGGACTTGAAGGTTCTTCTTAAGGGACTCTGGTCAAAATTCTCTCCTGCAACAAATGAAGAAATAATGAGCTGTCACAGCAGTGAGGCTTCAGAGGTAGCTGGCCTGAGCAGCTAAATTTCACTTTTTTGTGCGTGTGTGTATGTGTGTGAAATCTCAAGGGCATTTTCACTCCCAACAGACATACTACCTTTTAAAAAAGAAAAAAGATGCCCATTCAGTCTGACGTTACCCTCCTTCCCACAATCTCTTACTACAGTTGCAACACAGCTTCCAGCTTAGCATTTACAGCATGGAAATTTATTGTTAAGAGAAAAATTACTGCTGCAGTATTACATAAAAAGACCCTGCAATCAATTGAATTCCTTACCTTCCCCTATAGCTTGAACATCTAGAGATGGCTTCACTTAGATGCTGAAAAAACACTTGCCCTCAAGTTTGTTAGAAGCTGTCTTACGGTCAATAAAAAGTATGAGCACCTTCCAGCTATCATAAATTATTCAAGGACTCATTATAGATCTTTTTTATTATCACAAGTGCCGTGTGAAGATAAAACATCTATTTTTCCTACATCAAATTTCAAGGACAGACTTCTTCCACACAAAGAATCCAGCAAGTGCAAAGAGGAAGATTGAAATTAGACTTCAAGCAGAAATGCATCCAGTTATCAGCATACAAATAGTGTATTTCACAGCGATATTGTTAATGGAGTTTCCACCACTGGACGCTCTACAGTATGCAACACTAATCAAAAGAAGAAGTTCTTAAAATCTATTAATTATATTACCATCTACTACGCTTTTCTCAGGTATCAGGTTACTAATTTCAGGTTTCTTGCTTTAAAGACTACAGGTGGGTCTTTCCGGTTCTGTTCCTTTCTCACCTGAGAGATGAATGTGATGAAAGCCTTAAGTTCACAATGTGAAATGCTTTTCACCAAACCTTGCTTTGCACCGAAAAGCTCACTTTTGGACTTCTTAGCGTTACCTAGATATTTTTAAAAATATGCTACTGAAACAGAATTGAATTTCTTTTTTTAAATGAAAAAAATATTTCTCTTTATACTTAAAGACAGAACGAACATTTCATTAATGTTTTTAATGAGAGGTTATTTTGGATGAAAAAATACTCGAACGCTTGGCAAGCTCTAGACAACTCACCATTCCTGCAGAGAAGTTAAACTACAGCTCGCTAACCCCACTAACCCCTCTCTGAAGGCAACACGGACTGGGGGAGTATAATTTGTGCTTGCTGAGTTCTGTATGACAACTCGGCCTTCGTGCAGCTACCGGCCTCCGAGTGGTGTTGCAAAATTCACAGTTCGGCCGTTACCCGAAGGTTTCCGAGGCCACAGCCATTTGGCACGTGCCCTTTGCTCCTTGTGAAGTATGGTCTACACAATCATCTGGCTCAGAGTGAATTATCCCAAGGAAATTTCTGTACAACCTGATAGCTGAAAGCAGAGCTTCTCAGTCTTTGCCTGGCAGAGCTCAGGATGTGCAAATAACTGTGGGGAACACAAGATAACGGGGAAAAAACATGCAGTGGCAGTTCACGAGGTAAAAATTACCCAGGTGAACTTTTAAGACGGTTGAAAACCATTTGTTATATGAAACCCTTAAAACATCTTTAACCTAGATGGCAGAACCTGTGCTGTCTCTCAGGGGCTGCAGTGCCAGGGCCATCGCAGTGGCACCTGCACAACAGGGCAGGAGGAGGAAGAGGAGGTGAAGGTCAGGCATTTCTTACACCAGCGCCAACCACCCGCTTGGTCAGGAAGGGGAAGTGGAGGCTTATGCAGGAGCTCCCCTCCATGAGGACATGTGTAGGCAGGTGGAAATTCCTCGAGATGCGTGAGTCAGCTGTGCTGGCTGGTGGAGAATAGCTAACCAGCTCTTCCAACAGCACTTTGCTCTCAAACGCTTTCAGAGAAAGGGTTTGAAATCTTTTCCTTCCCAAGACATCTCTGAGATTTTAAAGATACGGGTATTTTGATACAATGGCTCATTTTTAACACAGGATTTAGACACACTGCAGCACTACTGTGGTTTTTTTTAGCACTATGTCTGTCTCGCTTAACTTTGGTGGGTAACCATGGGGGAGAAAAGCAAATAAGCTTGTACAGGGATATTTTGTGCTTGGGAGGAGAAAACATCTGAGATGATGCAACACTGCAGCCATATTTCCTGGGGCAAGAATAAATGGAAACAGTAAGATGTGAGGAGCTCTGGCAGGGGAATCCACCCTGCTTCTGAAATTGCTCAAGGCAAACCAGCAATCCAGCAAAAGTGTATGCATCACAGAAATAAAGAAAACAAGGTATCTGCTAAACTGGATCAAATTTAAAGACATGTCTGGGTTTGGGTTTAGCTGATCAGCTCATCACATCTACCAAACTGGACCAGACTTGCCACTGGCTGCTGTGGCAGTCCAGAGCACAAGCTCTATGAAGATCCTCTGCATGCTTGGTTTCAAAGCTCAGACTGAAGTATACAAAACCAGAGACCATTACTCTATTACAGAACATGGCAGCAGAATAACCTCTTATTTTTATCCAGAAGTTCTTTGCAGAAGCTTAGAGATAAAGATATAATGTCATCCACAGATTCCTAAAGTTTCACAAAATAAAAATCCCAACAAAGCCAGCAAAAATTATCTCTCCAGGTATGCACTTAAACATACTTGGCAACATTTTTAATTCTTAGTATCATACAGTAATTAATGTGCTTGCATAATCAAGTAAATATGCATGAGGTTATTTCCTAATTAGATCTTTAATCTTTCTCACATCTGACACAGTTTACATTGCAACCGTGAATGAGCAGAAAGGCAGATCTATTCGATGCTAAATGCGTTTGGTTGCTTCTACTGAAAGTTTGAAGAGCACCTGGATGACTTCATTAAGTTTGCTGTCACTAACAGCAAGTGGTTGCAGGAGTCCCAATTTCTTTAAAGGTTTCCTTTTTCCTGACAAAAAAAAAAATGTTACTGTAACCTGATGGATGCTAATAGGCTACTTCGTGCAGTTCAGAGGCACTTATCACCTCTGCAGCTCACCGGCTGAGCCCTTCACAGGTTTATTGGAGACTAGTTTTCCACTCTATATTGTATCAGTGTTGTAAAAACACATTGTGCCTGAAAAATAGCCCCCAGTGATGACAGTCAACAACTAAATTGATTCATCTTCTGGTATTAGCACACAACTGTAAATGGGACTCCAGTAGCAATGTACATTAATCACGTCATTTACTGTTTCTACTGCCTGTGCTCACTTATAGGCACCAAAGACACTGGGGTAGGCTTTGCCCTGTGTGCTGGGCAAGCTCAGGAGAGCCCTGCTTCTAGCCCACCAAAGACATGGCATCTCAGGGAACGTGGCTCTGTGTGCTCAGATGAAATGGGACAGCAAACTGCCCAGCTTTCACCTAAATAACTTCCACATACACCCGGAGGTGGAGGGTTACACACCCTGTAGCTTTACCTGTCTGTTCTGTTGCACAGCCTAAGCTTGTGGTGGAGCAGAGCGGGCGGGTGGTACACGGTGCTAGGTGCTGTCTTGCCTTTAACCTGTTCTCCAGTGTTAGGGCAGCACTGGCAGGCTCTGGAATCATATCACACTGCACAGAGAGATTTGGGAAGGGGTCCTGGAAGGCCTCTCCATGGGAAAATATCCTCCTCTGCTAGTTTGGTGGCTCAATTACTGACTAATCCCATCAGGTAAAGTTGTACTTATCTCCAAGCTAGACCAAAACCTGCATCACTGGGGATATAAAAGCAGGGAAGTCCTTCATTTTTTTGCTGTTCTCGTTATTGAATATACTTCATCTCCTTTTCCCTATAAACGATCCCCCCATTTTGACGGGCAATACTCCGGCAGCATCTGGACCCAGTGGAGAAGAACAAGACATATTTGCCAATAAACTCAGGGTTTCAATCAGCTTTTGGAAAAGACCAATAACTTGCATGCTGCTGCAAATACTCGTGCAGTTTAGACGACAGACACATCTAAAAAAGTTTTGTTTATGAAGCACGAACATTGCTTTGAGAAATCCAGCTTCCCCAAACCAGCAGTAATGATGTCCTAGTAGGCTGACAACATGGATTCATTTTATCCAGAAAAGTAAATGGCACAAATAACTTACCTTTGCAGAGTCTCTGCAGGGTTTGTATTTTACTACTGTGGGGTTTTTTTAAAAAAATAAATTAAAGGTAAAATACACACACAGAAAATACAATTTTCTCAATCAGGGATCATGAGACAAAAGAGAAGAGCCAAGAAACCACACTGGAGTAAATCAACAGGTCATTAGCTTGAAAGGACATCACACCCTCCATACAAAGCTGCCTCCTGTGAAGCCAGGCAGGGAAAGCTTTTAGAGGAGATGCATAATTTAGGAAAGAGACTGTATAAGCATATGACAGAAAGTAGCCTGCGTGTCAGGGTGAAACGTCATCGTTTGGCCAAACTAGCAGGAAACACCCCGACTCAGCAAAATGAGATGAGAGACGTGGACTGTGAGGCCAGCTCCACACGGACAAGCAGCTGGAAAAGAACCACAGGGAGCAAAACCTTCTTGGCAAACGTGAGGGAAGGGATCTGGACCAAAGGATACCTGATATTATCAGCTCTCAGCCTTGGTAGTTCTGAACTGCTGAGTCACATGTGGCAAATAAAATTTATTTAGCTGTTATCCTAGGCAAACAGTGAATTTTCATTAAGTCTACTACGCGCTTTTAAGTGCTTGCTCGCTAACTTCTTGAACAGGAGTAGCAAGGCACATTAAAAATGAAGCAAGTATCAAATGCAAATTGAATCCATATTCTAAAATATTAATGGCCAGATCACAGTACTATGAATACAGACAGAAGCATCGTACTTGATGTGTGGTACCTGTTCATACAAACAGTACATTTCATAGGGTAAGCTGCCTCTCAGAAGCAAATAAAAAAATTGGTTTTGAATTGAATCCCTTTGCTTTCAGGATATTAAAAAAATAATAATTCAAGAACTTCTCGAAAATTGTGGGTAAAATATGCCAGACTCAGGTTTCATTTCAATTGGGTACTACATCCTGTCTAACGGTACTTCTAAATGACTTGTGCTTTCCCTTTAAGGCACTCATTTTTAAAGGGACATTTAGTTTCAAATTAAAAGCAAATGGTGATTTGATGGATGCTTGATCCAGAAAAAACCATGCTAATTTCATTTCAAAATGAAAAGATTTCTCAAAATTATTAAAAGCCTGAACTACGTTTTGGATGAAGGATACAATTACTAGGAAAATGCAGTTACAGTTGCAAAGTAAGGTTGTCAGTCACGATGGCTTTCATATGAGTGACCGTATTTAAAAATCTAGCCATCTTAAGGTTTAAGTAGACCTGTTTTCATTAATTATCACAGCTATAGAGGCTGTGTACCATATAGGCAGAGGCATCCTCCACCCACACCCTCTGGTCCAGGGAATGCGAGCTATCTGTTGCTCCGTCCAAGCTCTGGAACGTAGACAGGAATGCTTGTGACTACAGAAATAAAAATATCTTTTATTCCTTTAGAGGAATGTACTGGGAGCACGACTATGCACAGTACTGCACCTCATGGCAACAACCTCTTTGAAGGCTATTTCTAATTAGAAGTGTTCAGAGCATCCAGTTATGTTCTCTCCCTGCAGCCTGAACTTTGTTAAGCTTACTGGATAATTGGATGACCATGCACGAGAAGCAAGTAATATACAAGGTGTGAGTGAGAAAACAACGTGGGAACAGGAGTAATAGTGCTTGGCTGGGAAGCAACAAAGCGGTTAATTGTCAGGTTCAGGAACCAGTTACTTTTAGTGCAGAAACCGTGCTCTGCTGCTCTTCTTCTGTGCCTTACAGGACACCAAGGTGGCAGTGACAGGCTAGTAGGAGTTCAAGGACATTATCTCAAGGGTGCTATTTCTGACTATGTATTCTCATAATCTTACAACAGAGGAGAGAAATTATATGAAAGGGAGGACTGGGACAAGGCAGACAAAACAGTTTTCATTCCAAAATTCTAAAATCTGCGTTGCCTTTAAGATGGTTGTGACTTTTGGGGTGGCTGGGGAGGGGTCAGGGTCTAACCTACGTCTTGCATGTCAATATGTAAAGGAATTGGTGGATCATATTCAAGCGGGAAGCCATAGCAGGCTATGTACCCTATCAATACATCTAAATGACTTGGCTTTTTTTTTTAATGGGTGTATGTCTGTGTGGACCTCACTAATACTGCTATTTAAATCTAGACTGCAAAAGATGCTTCCTTGAGGTGTCAGAACCTTTAGGTCTCTGCAGCAGAAATTGGTGGAGCTAGACCTTCCATTACCCTTTGTTCACAAATCCACAAAATCAAGCTTAGCTGGATTTCTGGGTAAGTGCCCTCTAACAGGGTCTCATGCAAGATATTGTTCAGTCTGTATCAAGCACACAAAGATCCAGCATATTGTATATCCACCAATATACCCGACACCACTAGTGGCGTTTCGTTGGAGAGGGGAAGCACATCTGCCAAGAGAGCTTCAAGAAATAGAACTTAATTTACTAGATATTGATTTAAATTAGGTAAAAGAGTGGGAAAAGTCCAGGGGGGTTGGTTTTGGTTTTGAACTCTGACCCTTAATTTGATTCAAGGGGAGTTAGAAGACTGAAAATAAAGAGATAGAGAGGGCCTGGTGATTGTTTTGTCCTTAACCCCTCTTTACCTGAGGTTTTGTCTGCAGTATCTGAGTTCTTGCCATGGAGATCTGCTTCTAGCCATTTGTACAAGACTACATAACATAACAAACAGAGATAAAAAAAGCAAGTGTGAACAAAATGAAAAGATATATAAATGCACCAGGGAAGGGAAAAAATGTGAACCAGACATTAAACACTCCCCCTTGCAACCTTTCATTCCCCCACTACTGGCAAAGGGTAAATCCATGTGACAAATAAAACTCTCCACAACTGTATTACTATAAAGGTGTTGAACACAATGACAGATATTGCAGAAATACTTGCCAAAATTAGTAACAAGATTAAATTCTCAGTACTTCAAATAGCATGCTGCTGTACAGCGTCCCTATTATGAAAGACATCTTTGTTCGTATATTGAGCCATTCCAGAGTCTGTGAAACTCAGGGGGGAAAAAACACCAGTTCTTCAACTGGTGTAGAACTAAACCCAGGAAGTTTTATTTAGTATCATACCATTGGCTATATTGTTACACCTTCAATCTGTACTGCATGCCATTTTCAGGACTTACTGAAGTTACCCAATACCTCTATTCATCATTTCTGTCTCATAGTAGGGACCAAAATTTGAATAAGCAAGCTACGTCTAGAACCTGAATGAACAATCTTGTCTTCCTGTAACAGCTACCCCAGTAGATACTTCTAATGGAAGAGCTTCCTGCTAGCATGTCTAACAGGTTTCTTCCAACTGGTTTTCTCATCTACAGAGAAACCAGTATGTTTTCACAGATGCCATGGCATTCCTTCATCAAAAAAGTCCCATTCATACAATACGCAAAGGCATTACACAATCCTCCTCAAGTTAAATCTATTTTTATAAACCTGGAGCATATATTAAAGCTGCAATACCTTTGACCTCTCTGGTCATTCAGTTTCTAGGTGTAAATTCAAAGTATTTCCACCATGACCTCCTACTTGAGCGGTTAATCCAGGCTTCAGTTCAGAGGACCCAGATAATTCTGCAAAGGCTGTATTTTCTGGGAAGGCAGCCCTCTGCAGAGGGCACAGGAGTTCTTTCAATAAAGATTTTTAGATGTGAATTTTTATTTTAGGACAATTTTCTTGTTTCTTTATGAGGCACTTGAAGATAACCCACATTCAAATCTGCAGGATTATGTTTTTCCACTCCAGGTGTCTTAAGCTACTTCATTCTACTTTTGAGCTGTTTGAACTAAAATTTTGCATAAATATTTAAATTAAAGGAAACTAAACAAACAATTGCCAAAGCTGGAGACTCCCCCTGCAAATGGCCCATACCCATGTTGCCTTTACAAAGCTCTCTGCCAGGCTGTCCTCACAGCTCTCCCCAAAAGTCCTTTACAACATCATCAGTCAAAGAGAATTTGGCACCAAGCTTCCGTGGACTTAGTGACCACCTCTGCAATACGAAGAGTGAAAAGGAAAGACGTAACTCATGAAGGGATGCATAACCAGATGGTCCCAGAGGCACCGGGACAGGTTCTGGGTTTGCTACCCATTTCAGTATTTTGACCATTTATCATCGTCAACCATACGGCTAAACAGTCACAGAAGTTATGTAAAATCTCCTGCACAAGAAGTCAAATGACAAAAGATCATTAACAGCAATATTAATACAGAGATACCAACACTTGTACAGCCTAATTCTTTATACAAACGCAAGACAATGGAATATGACTATTGCCGCAAATTAATTACACTTAGAAATGGCTCAATATTTCAAAAATCCTTTTCTAAAGGAAATTTTTTCACCTAAAAGAGTTATTGCACAAGTCTAAATAAAGATGAAAAGGCTCTAACCTGAGTAGTTTAGTTTATCATTATCTTCCTTTGACCTTGATTAAAATACCTAACTATCTGCCTACAGAGTAACATTACAGCACAAACACTGTCAGCTTCTTAAAATAGTCCCAAGTCCCAGCTGCCAACAGACCATCCCACCACACTAGCAAACAAGTATGAGTTACACCATCCCTTTTACATAAAATTGCATCATAATCTTGTCAAATCCAAAAAGTCATGGCTTAAATTATGTCAGTTTGGGTGATTTTTTTTCAGTGGGGTGGGAGGAGTTTAATAAATAGGTACCCAAGGCACGGTATGCAATTACCTTGGAGTCTGTCCCCAGGTGCTGGAACCTATTAACAAGACACAGTGGAGTGGGTGTAAGACTGGACCTATACTTATAAATATAGGGAATTTTTTACACCTCGGACCTTTATTTTCTCTAGAAATCAACACGCGTAGAATTCACTCATTCTGTTGGTGCTGCCACACTGCCTTTCCAAGCACAGACTCCCAAGCCACTGCTAGGCGGTACACAGAAAGCGTGTCCCAGAAATCCTTGGTCTGTCCTGTTTATACAGAGCAAGTGGCATATTTGCTTTTTTATTGCGTTTTTATATTCAGATCTGCTTGAACACTTGACATGGAATGAATGAGCATTTTTACTAATAAAGAAAACAATCTGAGCAATGGTTACAAGTTCATTTAAGTTTCATACATCATTATTCTTAAATTGCCTGCTAGGCTTTTGGTTAGTTACATAGCATAGGAAACTGAAGGGAAGCATAGCTACACAAGCATAGGAAACTGAAGGGTATGAAACCAAACCCATCTCTCAGTTCCCGGAAGAATATTGACAATGTTCAAGCAGAAGCAAAACACCAGCTCAGGTCCTTCAACATAGCAGGATGCCAAAGCCCGTCTGGCGAGGGGATCCCTGGCTTTGGAGCCACAGGCACCTGACTGCCGGCTTGGGCTGAACTGCCAAGGAATTGAGGACATTCTAGATGCCATCACGTCCTCTGCAAAGCTTGGATGGATTCCCGCTCATTGCAACACCCATTTCTCACTCCTCATTTCATGTGTTCACCTCCCTCCATGGACTGAACACAGAATGAGGTATCCAGTCACTCCTTCCGCACAGGACGCATTTGACACTTGTGCTTTAGACTCATTTCAAGAGCAGGATCAAATTCAGAGGTACCTTATTTCATGTTAAAACATGGTGCCGCACTCTCAGACAGGTTTTGGAAATAGGCACTCACAAACAATTTTCAATTCAAATGAATCTTAAAGCAGGTTTTGTCCTCTGCTCCACAGGGACACACGTGGTACAAGAGTCTTGTCTGAAGATCTGCTTTATTACAATTGGTATTCCTGGAGATGAGAAAAGGGGGAGAAAAACCCACAAACCAACCCACAAAGAACCAGAACCTGTCATCCTAAAAATCCCTCTACTGTTACTATTTAGGTTTGTGTACAAGAACGCAGGAAAGAGGGGAATTTTCCAGTAAATTTTGCTTTGGGACTTTTTTAGTACAAGAACAGGCAGCTTTATTCTTATATTACAGTGCATTCAGTTATCTTTTAAACTGAGCCATATTAAGATAAATTTTCTAAACCACTCTGCAGTGCACATAGTATCACGCACCAATATTAGCCTCCCTTGTCTCATCAGGATGGCAAGTTTCAGGTGTTCTGTTACTCAAAGTTAGAAGGTTTCACCAAAGCTGTGTTTATACAACAGGAAAACGTGAATAAATTCACTGATAACACCTTCTGCCACCCTAATTAAGCTTGGCTTGCAAATCAGTACAAGAAAAGAAAGAAGCTTAACTTGGCCTGGACCACTTTCAGCACTAATCAACTTTGACATAAACAGAGCATGAAGATGCTTGAATAGTCGGCTACGCCTGATTTGGGGTTTTGCTTTATAGCAGCTTTCTTTTTACCCATCTCGCACAAGCTTGAGGCCTTGGCTCCCTGGACTTAGCTGGGCAATAGACTTCTCGGGTTCACAGGAACACCTTGCCTTCTCGTCTCCTCAAGAGCTGTCTCTTGCTGTGCTGAGCCACAAAGAGGATCCAAAGGACCCATGGCTGGATTTTCATCAGCACTCTCCAGAAGCACAGGCTGTGGTGACCAGAAGGAAGCTATCCCCAGTTTCTGAAGAAGTTTTTTCTTTTCTTCAAACAGCAAAATCCACAAGCCAGCGGTGGCACTCAAGCTGGCTACTTAGAACTCAGGTGTTCCCTGAGCAGGCACAGCCTCCTCACATCCCCTGAAGGTCCAGCCCACACCTGCCAGGTTTAGACAACTCGTTTTATCAGTGGGTTAAAAGGTGGATTTAGAGAGGGTGCACCCAGACATAGCTTCTCACTGTACTGAGTTACTTTTTTTAGCACACCCTTTAGAAGCAAAGAGTTACAGCAAGGCAATGCTCGCCTGTCAAAGGCTGCAGCTGCTGAGCTTTTGTGAAAACTTAAGTTATAAGTGGGTTTGATGGGAAAAGGGTCTGACAAAGAAAGAACTTTGCTTCTTGTAGTCGGGAAAGCTCTTTCATCAGCATGAAGTATAAACACTCCCTTGTGTAGCACAAACTGATCTCTTTTAGGATTTTTTGAGAAACTGCTGTTTAAATTGCTGCCAATAAATAACTGTCCTTACGCCTTACTCTGAGAGGAAGCCTTCAGTCAGTTTTCAACAGCTGAATCCTTTCAGAAGGAGAGAAAAAAACCAAAAGCTTCCTGCACACTGAAAAGTCATAAGAACCCACAGGCAAGGCCTGAAGTTACCAGAGCTCCCGAATGAGAAGGGTGGTGAGCAGGAATGAAGACGCAGGCAGACAAGGATCTGCTGCCCGCACAGCCATATTGGTCCTCAGAGCTGATACTTCCACTTAAGAGCTGCCTGAGAAACCATTTCAGTTTGGAGATTGCTCCCAGCTGCTTCAGCCCAGCAGTACTACAATAATTGGAGATCAGCATGTTGCTGCAAATGCTTCCACTGTGGGCAAACCTGCCACTGAAGCAACGAGACATCCACACAACATGCTGGATGACACAGTCCTTCCTAGCTTTGAAAAAGCAATGGAGTTTTGTCAACTAAAAGCATCAGAACTTTGTTAAGAGGCAAAAATACCATCAGATTGAAAGAAAGATCAGTTCTTGTAACTATTCCGTTAAAATACCGCTTCTGCCATGAACATCTTTGCAAGAACCTACATGTCTTGGTCAATACCACTGCATTTAGAAATTGTTTGAAGAACAGGCTGCTACCAGTGAGTTTACCCAAGGGATCATTAAGAAGCTGTCAGCGCACAGGAATTGCACATCTAAGCCACATGAAAAATAGCAGTTACGCTTAAGTAAATCTTAAGTAAACCATGACAGCGTTAGGTTTTTTCATTGCAGCAGAGCTATATATATCTCAGACAAAGCATAAACAACCAGATTTAATTTACGCTTTATCACTGCTGACCATTCTGTGGCCAGTTTCCAAGTATACTGAAAATACAGAGAGCTGAAATCAAGACTCAGTCCCCATGCCACAGTAGTGTTACCATTCAAATCCGAAGGCATGGACCAATGCTAATTTCTGGATCCAAACTAGACTCCAGATGGAAAACTCAAAGCACAGCAGTGTTTCTACCATGCCTCTAGGTTTAGTTCCAATCCTTTCTAAAGGGGAGTCCAGAAACAAAATCCTTTGGCTTCCCTTAATGCCTTGGTGAGTATCGTGCCAAAGCATCTCTGTAAAGGTGGACGTCGACTGAGGCGGCCAGAAAAATAATTGTCTCTGTGTTCAGCTCACAAATGCCCCTGCACCTCAGACCCTTTCTTCCCTTGTCCCACTCGCCCCCACAGATGTCTGGAAATGAGGGTGATTCTGCAGGTGTGTTCCTAACCCTCATGCCTCAAAAATGCCACTTCAAGGCATCTATCACCTTTCCTCTCAGGTGAATTTTGGGGTTGCTTGCTTTCCCAACAGCCCAGCCTCAAACCCCAGGATACACCTT
Organism: Falco naumanni; assembly: GCF_017639655.2. Lineage (NCBI taxonomy): Eukaryota > Metazoa > Chordata > Aves > Falconiformes > Falconidae > Falco > Falco naumanni. The sequence goes on from NC_054058.1 coordinate 25,723,350, forward strand.
CCACTGCCATCAACAAGATCTCTTAAAGAACACAGCTAAAGTCCCACAAAATGATCAAAAGGGGTCAGTGCAAAGGGCTCTGTATCTTAGAAGTCTCTCCTTTGTCAAAGCCCAGCAATGAAAATCAGTGTCTTGCCCCCTCTCCTCTCAAATTTCCGCTGCCCCTCCAGTAAAAGTCCCTCTGTAGAGCAGTAGATAGCCATGTGAAAACAGTATATACTTTAGGAGTGTTTTGAGACCGTAAAGGTAAAAAGACCCTGGAGAGCCACAAAAGGGAACAGGGAACATCTCCTGGCCTGAAACAGGGTTGGAAAGAGCCAGTGGGACTCTGAAATGGGAGCTGGAGAGAGTCACATAAAGGAGAGAAAGAAATCCAAGTCCACTTTTATCCAAAGTGCCTATTTTGCCCATTATTTTAGCACCCTGCTAGTAGACATGGAAGCAGCAGAGAACAGAGATCTAAATAACCCTAAAATTACTTGGCATTTGAGCAAGTGTTTCCTTTCTACCACTAATCCACTCATCTTTTAGTGCCTGGATCCCAGGTTGACTGGCATGCTAAAAAAAACATAGGTAGAACACATGTAATTGCTCCTCTAATTTTTAAATAGGCGTGAGTTGTCACTGACTATGGAGAGGCTACTTCAAAACCAAGACAGACAGAGCCACCTCAACCAGACACAAGAGCCCTCCTGGCCATTGCACACAACTGTTATTTCTGCACGAGATACATTGCAGTATTTTACACTTTCCTTTCACGCAAAGGATGATTTTATAGAGTTAAATAGAATGCTTCACGTAATGGAGCCATATCACGCTGTTTTGGAGACCTCAGTAAGTGTTTGAGCATACACGGAGTATTTCATACTGAGCAGATTAAGGCTGGATTAGGCACAGACCACACCGTGGCTGAACTCACTTTAGTACTGTTGTGGTTCAACCCCGGCCGGCAACCCAGCACCACGCAGCTGCTTGCTCACTGCCCCTCACCCAGAGGGATGGGGAAGAAAATCAGAAAGGAAGGTAAAACTCAAAGGTTGAGATAAAAACAATTTAATAGGTAAAGCAAAAGCCACACATGCAAGCAAAGCAAAGCAATGAATTCATTCACCACTTCCCATCGGTGGACAGGTGTTTGGCCAACCCCAGGAAAGCAGGGATCCATCATGCCTAATGATTACTCAGGAAGACAAACGCCATAATGCCAGCTGTCCCCACCTTCCTCCTTCTTCCCCCAGCTTATATACTGAGCATGACATCATATGGTATGGAATATCCCCTTGGCTAGTTCAGGTCAGCCGTCCTGGCTGTGTCCCCTCCCAGTTTCCCCTGCCCCTCCAGCCCTCTTGCTGGCAGGGCCCAAGGAACCGAAAGGTCCTTGACTTGGTATAAACATCATCCAGTGACAACTAAAACCATCAGTGCGTTATCAACATTGTCCTCACACCAAACACAGCACTGCACCAGCTACTAAGAAGAAAACTAACTCTATCCCAGCTGAAACCAGGACAAGTACCTACAGTCTCTGTGACAATACTAAGGTCTGGGACATCTAATAAATGCAGGGAAGTGCATACAAAAGGAAACAGAATTAACAAAACATATGGCTATAGCAACGTGATTCTGAAAAACAACGGTGTCTTGGTGTGACAGTGTAGGACAGCTAAATCTGAGCACCCTGTTACAGAAAACAAGAGCATAATAATAATTTTGCATGGAGAAAGTTGTTATTCCTTCAAATCAAGACAGGAGAGAGTTGTTTATGATGTGTAAGGGTAGGTTTCAATAGTCCCCACTCACTTTCCTTATAAAACATAAGCCTACCAACTAAAGAGCGCTATTGTATGTGAGAGAGAGCACACACACAATGTATTCACAGCCACATGCATGTGCACACCGTCTCTCCCCCAAGGAGAGGGGGCTGGCAGGAACACTCAGTTACAGGTTCAAAGCTGCCTCTGCACCTGGGGCTCCTCCCAGCCTCACAAAATGGCCCAAGCAACAATAGAGACAGTCCTCAAACCTGGACACCAGCTGGCTCATAATTCCTCGCCACACCGAGGAAGCATCAGGAGTTCCTGCATCGCTCCCATGGGATTAGAATTCCCATCTCAAATCAAACAGGATCTACACATGCCAGATTAAAGAGATGCAGGCATTTGCATACCTCTTCAGGGTTTGACAGGTTTCTGGTGATTTATTCTGCCACATGCAAATACACAGAGGGCATCCCTGATGAATACTTCCTCAATGCAAAGGTTAACAGGTCTGTGTGTACTGGATTAAATATTTACATTAAGGAAGCAAGGGGGTTTTTTTTGATACTAGCATAGAAAGCACACACAAGAGGAAAGACCCAAACTATAAATATTTGTGACAACAAATTACGCAGATCTCAGCAGTTACACAGCTGTTAGCAATAAGCTGAGCAGAGGATAGCTGAGCACAAGTACTACTGGATATCTGCTTAAATAAAGCCTGCAGTTTTATTATCAGGCTGAAAAAAATGCCTTCTTGTAAAGGACTGTAAGATGATTCACTAATATTAGATTACCACAGACTATAATGAATATTTCAAGGGCTTCACATGTACACAGCAAATCAGTCCAATGGGGCTGGTCTTCAAGTCGTCACAAGAATAGGCGGTGCACGTTGAGAACAGAATTCTCCTTTGAAATCACAAAGACTATGTATGTACATGAGATTAAAGGAATCTGAGTGCCGCATACATCCTACAGCTGCAAATTCAAGGGTCACAAAAGAATTACAAAACATTCAGGCTTCTAGCTAAGCTTATTTATAAGCCAAAACAACAACATTTCAAAAATACACTCATTTTGCCTCTGAAAAAGGTTGCTTGTTGAAGTAGGACTCCACCCCTGGCTTTGAATTCAGCAAGGTTTATTCTGTTTATACCAATATGACAGCCTGAATGTGACTTATTTTAATACAGAAATATGAAACTGCAACCTGATTCTGTATTTTCTGGCATCAGAGTATCAATTTATAAACAGCCTGCGGAACTCTTTGTTCTGGTGGTGCTTCTGGTTAGCCCCTTCCCAAATTAATCCTTCCCCAAAGAAATACCCTTTTGCCACCTGTCCCAGAGATCCAAACTCTTTGGTATGCCTGTCCAGGTATCTCCCTCACATTTCCCACTTCCTTTCTTATACTGGTGCTTCCCAACACAGCTGGTTTAGGCTGCAGGTTAGCGCTGAGCCCATTTCATTCAGGTCCTTAGCACTGTCCACTTGGCAGTGAGGGTGGAGGATGCAGTGGTAACAATCCCGCAAGGGCACTGTCCCACATCACCTTCCCACCTCTCCATCACTTCATCCGTGCCTAAAGAGCTGATGGATTTTGATACAGCCTGCAGGGGTAGATCTTGAGCAGCTGACTTCATGGCAGCAAAACCTGAGCCCCATTTGGGTACAGCTCCTTCTCCAGTCTGGATCAAAGTGCAGTCAACCCTACCCAAACGATAACACGCAAACTCACATGACTCCTCAATAGTCATCCAGGTGGACTCTCTGACACAGGTTTGCACTTTCTTAGGTAAATGACAGCATTGCTTCATCTCTCTGAACTGTCGGGGCATGTTGAAGAAGCCATGCAATCAACGCTGTCCAATATAAGCTATGTTTCTTAAGCCTTTTTAGTTTCTGCTTTGAAAATGCATTTAATCCCAACATTGTGTCAACTTGTAGAAACAAAAGCACTTATTTCAATATGTGTTCTGTCCTGACAGAAGGTCGGCTTTTCCCTTTCTCTAACCTTTCTTTTACTTAATATTTTGGAAATTGTGCTCTTCTGAGAAAGAATATATCCTATGCAATTGTAGTTCAGTAAGCAAGCTACAGCAGAAGTGCATTCCAATCACAAAATAGCACAAAGCTTTGCAAAGGTCCCCAACAGAAAATCTCTGCAATGGCTTCTAAGAACAATCTACACCTGTAGTAAGCAGAAAAAAGGGGGAAGAAAATTGCCTGAATTCCTCTGCAGCTTTAACCTCAGTGGCTACAACAGAAAAAAAGCTGCAAAGGATTATTTCTTAATGTCAAGCCAGTGTCAGCTCAGCCCCACACAATTCCCAGGTTGTAACTTTGCAGTGAAAGCATTAAATCATCCACACAGCCTTCAGCAAGTCGCAGGCTGCCAGCCCAAGGGGTAGGTGCTGCAGGAAGCCGCAGACACCCAGCAGTGGCACCAATGCTTCAGGGACCACAAGCAGCTCCTGGCTCCTTTTCTCACCTCTCCTTATTCCCAGGCCTGCATCCAAGCTTTTGGCTCACCAGCCTAGGCATTTCCAACAGGGAACCGCATGGGTGAGCTGAGCCAGCTGAAGCATACCCGAGGGAGGGATGGAGGGATGAAAAACAGAGGGGAATGTTCTGTCTGCAACCCCCCAGCTGGATTTGCCTCTCCATCCAGTTCGTCACACCTGTACAAAAGCTGCAGGAGGGTGGGAAACAGTAGGTGAAGGAGAGCAAAAGGAAGGATGACTGCACATGCTGGCACTTCTATCCAGAGCAAGGGAATACATTCAAAGTCCAACAAATAACACAATGCCTCAAAAACTGAAAAAACGGGCTGCACATCTACAAAATGAACTTCTAAGCACCAGCCTGCCCATCTCACAGAGTACAGGAAAAGCTGGGCAATACAACAGTAGTGCACTATGGCAAGAAGCATAAATGTGCATGTGCGTGCATTTTTTTTAACGTATTATACAATTTATACTATTTTAAGCAGAAGAAAAGCTTTTGACCACAGCTTCTTTTCCCAGCATTATTCAGAAAGCAAAACTCCCAAGTCAGATCATGAACTTGGAAATTGCTGCACCTCCAGACATTTCGAGTCAAGCTGTCCCTTTCTTCAAACCCCTGATCTTTGTGAGCTGGACACATATAAAACTTGAAACCCACACACGGTCCTTAAGATGGAGAAAGGAGTTGCACCAGGTCAAATTTTCCTGAAGAGCCCTTCTCCTCGGATGTGAATAATTAATCCCTGACAGCCAGAGCAGCTCTGCACTTCCCACAGGATGCCCTGAGGCAGAAGAGGCAGTAGCGCACTGGAGGTTGCTCCAGCTCCTCCAGTACCTGCTCAGGAGCTGCTGCAGGGTAAACCTGCACTGTGAAGACTGGGGTTTCCAGCTGGGACATCATGCAGACAGGCTCAACAGAATTCCAGCCTTGTTTTAGCTCTAGAACACCAAGGTGCCTTTCTAGTCTATAAGACAGACCTTTTCCTGTCTTAGAAATACCTGTTGTTTCCTTGCCCATCTTCTCACAATTTCAAAAAGGTCACCAAATGCAAAAATACTCTTTTAGCAGACAATCATGACATTTGGAGTTTTGTACGGGGGTGGGGGGTGTGTGTGTGTGTGTGACAAAGAGACAAACAAACCCACACAGAACTAAGGTGGTATTGGTTTAACATTACATGTGCAAGCTCCATAAGAGCATTAGAAATCAAGAAACTGAGATCTGGACAGGAGGGGGTTCCTAAACATAATGATCAAGCAGGAGAGCACAGGTGAACAGGTAGGACCTTGGACCACAGCACTAGCTACGGCAGGGAGCATCAAATCCCTTCCGGGCTTGTCAGGGATGCGGGATCTGTTTGCACAGATTCACAGAGTCTCGGCACACGCTCTCCTGAAATCCGGTTTGTCATCACCAAGGTAGGAATGAAATCGTTCCAGCACCCCTTTAGCTGCCATCTGCGCTACCACAGGGAGGGGGCTCAAACTTGTCAAATACCTTGAATTAAAAAAGCCAACCTCTTGCATCAGAAATGGCTGGAGAGGACAAATTCAGGGTAAGAGCCTGAAGCCACTGGCCATCAGCAGAGCACACTGTGTATGATTAAGCACGAAAAATAGGGCCCCAGAATCCAAGTGGAACAACTGCATTAGGAAAAGTAATTTTTGAAGATCCAGAAACCAACAGAGAGACTCTGAAAAAGCGGTAACTTGTTTAGGAAAAAATATCAGTCTTTAAGGATAGAAAAGGGAGTACCGCTCACAGCAAATCTCCTTTCTGTTACTGGCGCTCCCTCTTTTAAACAGCTGTTTTCAACCACTTCTGTCAGGGAAAGAATGAGACACATCATTAGCATGAACATGGCAGGTAAGATACTGCTATAAGATGACTAGGGAAAGTGAAAAGGAGAAACATGAGAGGAGGTGTGCTCAGCACGGCATGGTCCAGTTTGCCCTGCAGTGTGGGAGGCAAGAGTGCCAAGGGACCAGATCCTGCCCAGCCCTCCCTGCCTGGGGAAGAGCTTCCACACCAGCCAGGTTTCTCTCACTGGCAAAAAAAAAACAAACCAAAAACCAAAACACCACTACATACACACACACACAGACAAAATAAATCAGAGATACCAGAGATGGAGAGGTTCGTGTATATTTTCCACACACACGTGGGGACCAACCATTTCAGTGACTATTCAAGAATGTGCATTGGAGGCTGCCTTGAAAGCCTACCATTTCTGTTAGTGCCTAGCTGGACACCACATTTTCAAGAAAAAACAAATAGGGTGTTTTTTGTTTGGTTGTGGTTTTTTTTTTAATTTTATTCCCACTTAAGAGTAACTCCCAAGCCACTTCACCTTCCTTTAGGATAACCTCACACCCACTAAATGCTCCACATGTCAGACACAGCCCAGGGAGAGCTCAGCGGAGAGGTATTCAGGCTTTCAATGAGCTTTGGTAACTCAGTGCTGTATCTTATCATACACTCATGTCCAAAGCAGCCAGAGTCTCGCCGAGATCCCCGCTGGTGCTAGCCCACATAGGAGTAAGCACAAGACAAGGCTGGGTCCTTTGGCCCCTTCTTCACTAGCGATGAGAGCACTCGGAAAGCTGCTCTGTTCCTGGGTCTCAGTTCCCTTGTTTCAGACAGGTTTGCTGCTAATGATTTTTCCCTAAGAAGGAGGATTTCTTATGCTGCATAGCTTGTAATTAATTGGGGCATCTTAGACCAGAAGGTCTGCTTGCTCCCCCTAAATAAGCTTCCTAAACAATGAAAACATGCTTAACATGTGCCAAGAACACGGTTCAAAAGTTCATTTGGGCTTAGCTTTGTACCAGAAAACAGTTTGATGTGTAAATTTAGGCAGATGCAGATTTACCTAGTCGTTTAGGAGGCCTAAAAGACGTTTAGAGCATGGCTGAGCCTGCTGTGGATAATACAACAGCATCCCATTTCATGTGGTTATACAATGAGGTGTTATAGCTACAGTCAGAGAAGGGATGACTAATGCTGAGCAGATACACAAACAGATGGACGCCTAAGAGTCAGAGAGGAAGCTGGAGAATTTTAGGTGTAGGATCATCCAAAACATGTACCTGTGAAAGCAGGAGGATCACAATTGAGGGGATCAGAATAATCAGGTCAGAAAGGACCTCCAGAGGTCATCCTGTCCATGCCCCCATTCAAAGCAGGGCTGACTTCAAAGCCAAAACATGGTGCTCAGGAGAGAGACAAAAATAATTTTTGAGATGAAAAACTACAAAGACAATTTAACAGCGGGAGGGAGGGGAGAGCAAAGACAGACATCAACATTTCAACATCTCTGGAGAAAAAAAGTATGTTGGGATCTCTCTGATTTAATGCTTTCACTGCAAACCAGGAGGCACTCTTGAACCTGCACCATAAATACCAGGAAAGAAAACAGAGACTGCGAGGCATTAGAGCTGTGAATCATCCCTTGCCAACCCTTGGTCTTGCCTCAGAAATATTTCTACCTCACAGCCTTTATGTTGTTTAGCACTAACACATCTATTACGGTATAACATAGGACTAGCAACAGCACCACTAACGTAATCTTTTGGCTGGAGACCACACACTGAACTTATTCACTCCCCGCCACCTTGCCTCTCCAGGAGAGGAAAGCCCAGCATGCTCAAAGGCATCACTTGCATCTCCTGGCTATTACAGCTCCATGGACACTGCACCTTCTCCTGGCTTTTGTATTTATGGTCACACAGCAAATCATGACAATTTCTCACTGGCAGTCAGCTAGGGACTGCCACAACAAGAAGGCCCAAGAAAAACACTCCGTACAGTTTCGGTGCCTTTCCTAGCACAGCTGCATCTCGGGCAGGACTTAGGCTAATCCCTCCTGAACAGCCTTGTTGCTCTTGCCTCACTACAAGGCAGCCTGCTGCAGCCCTCCTGACATCGGTTTAATGCTGATTAGTCCCGACACAATTCTGGCGCAGGCTTCCTGCCAGGCAAGGGAATGAACAAAATTGGTTTGCACGCAGACCAGACGACAGCTGCAGTCACTCCAGCTCAAATCTGTTGAATAAGGACCCTTTTCTTGTTTACCAAGATGAGGCTAAATTAGCCCAGCATGAGACAGAAGGACAGAGCAAATCCTAAAAGCCAGTGATGCCAACCTGGCTCCGAAGGTGCAAGATGCAACTTGGTCAGGCCCCATCGCCTGGGCTCAAATAAGCCACAGAGAAAGCATAAGCTTTGTGTAAAGGGAACTCTCCAGCCCAGGTAAGAGCTAGAGTTTTAAAAAGAGAGGATTCTGGGGAGGGGAAGATTACAAGCAGAATGCCCTCAGGTTTTTTTCAGAGCCAGAAAGACCATCAGCACATACTTGACTCTGAGCATATTTTTCCCCATCTCTCTTTCCTCCAGCTCTAAGAAGAGAGAAGCCTCCAGCCTTCCTAAGCCCCCGTCCCCCCAGTGCCCTTAAGACAGCAGCAGGCCCTTTCTTTTTTCCTCCTGTTCTGATTTTCTCCTGTGCTGAAATGCTGGAATCAATCTCCATTCACCCAGCTAACTTAAGATGCTCTTATTATGGTACTGGGCAGCACTATAAAGCTTATCAGGCACACAGGAATCTGCAGACAACACCAAAGCAAGACCCAACATTCTAAAGTCATTCTGGTATATATTTAAGGACAAACGGTCTTTAGGTGCAAAACCATTAGGACTGACAAGATACTGTTCAGGCCACATAACGTAACTAAAATTAGGATGCATCAAGACTGAGAGAAGCAGTATAAGTAAAGGGTCATTTACATGACTGCTGCTCTTAGTTTAGAGATGAAGACATAGGGAAAGAAGGAAGAGTTGAGAAAGATTCAATCTGAAAAGAAACAACCAAATTATTTTTTGACAAGGTGCTTACCATCTTCCTCATTCACCTCTTCTCTGGTTTGGCTAAAACTACATTATGCGTAGCTGCGGAAGCTGTCTGAATAGCAAGAGGTTAAGGGTAGCTTTTTGTTTGTTGGTGTAGTCCAAAGAGAAGCTTCCATCATCACTTAAGCACACTCCCCTCCTGGGGGAGCACCTTGGGCTACTATGGCCTGGCTCTCCACATGTAAAAGATACTCACCAACCTCAGAGATGCTTTAAAGAGCACCTACAAAGCCACAGGAGCTTCTAAAAAAAAAGAGATGCCTTCATCAGCATGCTGTCAGTAAGTACCTGTATACCAGTATTAGCTATGATGTTTGTTTTTAAAATGCAGAGGGTATCCTGTTTGGAAGGTTTCCTGCTTGGGAGTGATCTATTGATTTGATCTGAAGCATCACCTCTGTTTGCAGAATGACACACAGATCTTTTGACATGAATTACAGAATCCATCATCTTCCCAGGAGGCAGCAAATGCAGAGGCAACATTTGCACATGAACTATTTCACAAACTTATCAGCAGCAAGGCTGGTATTAATCAGGCTCTTACAAAATGCATTTAATGGAAAAGTAACAGGGCTGAGCTCTCCGGTCTTCGAAAAACTTTAAATCCATATCCAAAAGTGGATACAGCACCATAGGATTTTCCTTCTATATGTATGAAAAGCCTGGTTTTCTGCACTTGCAGGCTTGGCTGCTCACTGATTACAGGTTTATGGATTTGTTAAGTAACTTCTCCTTTGGCCTGAAAATTCCTTAGGCACCTCCAGCTCTGCAGGATGCTCCTTCCCACCAGGCATCCTCCCTCAGCCACCACAGACAAAGCTCCTGCCCACATCAGCTACAATTCAGGCACCGCTTGGCCTGATTTGCACGCATGGCCTGATCCAGCAAGCAAGCTTCAAGTGTTTTACAAGAATAGTATCCTCACAAAAGGCAGCTATATCTTTGTGCTGGTTTTGGCTAGGATAGAGTTAATTTTCTTCATAGTATGGGGCTGTGTTTTAGATTTGTGCTGGAAACAGTGTTGATTATGTAGGGATGTTTTAGCTGCTGCTGAGCAGGGCTGCACAGAGCCAAGGGCTCTTCTGCCTCTCACCCACCCTCCAGCGAGCGGGCTGGGGGGGCCACAGGGAGTTAGGAGGGGACACAGCCGGGACAGCTGACCCCAAGTGACCAAAGGGATATTCCACGCCACATGACATCATGCTCAGCGTATAACATTGGGGAAGAAGGAGGAAGGGGGAGATTTTCAGAGCAATGGCATTAGTCTTCTCACGTAACCATTATGCATGATGGATCCCTGCCTTCCTGGCGGTGGCTGAACACCTCCCTGCCCGTGGGAAGTGGTGAATGAGTTCCTTGCTTTGCTTTGCTTGCGTGTGCAGCTTTTGCCTTACCTATTAAACTGTCTTTATCTCAATCCATGAGTTTTTTTACTTTTACTCTTCTCTTCCCAATCTCACAGGATGGGTCAGTGAGCAGCTGCGTGGTGCTTAGTTGCCGGCTGGGGTTAAACCCCGACAAGCTTCTTTCTAAGGAAGTAGCAATGGTCTGTTTTAACATGCTGTAAGAGGTAGAATGCCGGCCTTTGGGGGGGGGGGGGGGGGGGGGCGCGGTTACTGGAGTGGGGAGAGACTGGGTCTACATTTCCCTCTCCTGTGTCCCAGAAGAGGTGTTATCAACTGAAAATGGCTTTTGAAAGAAAAAAAAAAAGTACAGAAGTGCATCATTCATACATTGGAAGGAGACATGCAAGAAGGATCTCAAACATAACCCAGTGGTCTGATTTTCAGTCAGTGTGTGAACACTCCTGGGGTCTGCTCCCTGTCCAGCTTCACATGCATGGGGATCCTTCTCACTAGCCCTTAAATAAGCGTGAAAGCAGGGATAACAACCAGAGAGCTATGGAGAAGGCTCTGGGTGGTGCCTGCCAAGTGATGCATCCAGCCAACAAAGATCCCAGCAACTAAAGGCATCTAAAGATAGATATTCCTTATTTTAGGTTTATTTCATATGTCACCTCACTCCAAAAGAGCAATATGCCATCTTAATTATAAAGTCCATTTTAAAAAAACCCAAACCCCACCTTTTTTTCCTGTTAACAGGATTTGGATTCTATAGGTTCTTGAACAGCAGAAAGACCAAGGAAAGAAAAATTTCATCTTTTCAGTTCATCTCGTTCAAGACCACCAGAAGGAGGGCTGAGGCAGGTGAAAGGAAATCATGTTTTTAAAGAGCAAAAAGGAAACGCCTCGGTTAACCTTTCTTACAAGTCTATTAGTGGCTACAGGACTTCTGCTTCACATACACTAACCATAAATGAGTCAAACCAGAAAGCTTAATCAGTCTGTTTTCTTACATCCTACTCATGTTTAAAAAGATGTCCCTTGTCTCCATTCAGGTATGGCACCCAAATTCTAGGACTACTGTAGCACCTTGACTAAAAAGATAGCGCTTTTCTCCACTTTATTAAGAACAAATAAAGCACACGCTTGAAGGGCTTCAGCAACCATCTTCGGCAAAAAACAGTATCTTCCAGTTATCTGGGTACCGGCAGAAGAAGGCAGCATGCCACCCTTCATGGGGCACAGTAGGGCTCTCAATATCACAGCAAGGTTCCCAGAGCTACTAGCTGCTACTTCATCATGCCTGCAAGCACCTCCCATCAAAATCCCACCAGAAGAAGGAATCAGACTGAACTCTTTGCTGGCCGTTTTAGACCTAAAACTTGCCCAGCAGGAAAACAGAAGGAATTGATACCTCTCAGTAGTTCGCAGTGTCTAGATGTAGAACAAAGGAATTTTGCATTTAAAGCTGCTTGCGGAACTCGGTGCAGAAGGACCTGGTCTCAGGTCACAATCTAAACCACCTTTCCATCATTGGCCATTCAATAGACAGCTTTTACACACGGGGCAAGGGAAATGAAAAAGCCAGTCTTACTGATGATGCTGAGAAGAATAAAAAAAGAAGCTTTGTTAAAGGACAAAAATGGACACGGAGGGGGAGGGGGAAGTACAAAGTGAACGTTTACATGCCTATATATTGACAAGACAGAAGTGTTACTAATCTTAGATTCAGAATTTATTCATGCAGTTAACAGCTTTTCTGGAGTTTCCCATTTTATCTCTAAGACTTACTGTGTTCACATAAAGATAACCATAGCAAAGACTGAAGAAGATTTTAAGCATCTGAAGAAGAACACCAATAAAACACTAGCTTCTAGAACAATAATTTCACTTCCCAGAAAGCAGCAGACTGGGGAGAAAGACCCGTCTCTTAGCAGTCAGCAACCCTCACTTAAATGGTACAGTCAATACACCAAGGCAGAGTTATTTACACCGGTGCTGGAAATTCACCTCCGCTAAAACATTATTACAGGTCAAGCTTAGCAGAAGTCTCAGATCCAGCCCAGGACAAGCAGTGTGTTTGTTGTTCCATCATCCCTCAGAGAAGAGGCACTCAAATGAGTTTCTATTAATCACTTTGCTACACTATTCCCTATGGCTAAGTTGCACAAGATGCCTTCAAATCGCCCATCACCCCGAGTGACTGACTGCTGTCATTGCTGGTCTCAAGGGAAACTTCATAGCATACAAGGTGCGTGGACCATGGTTACATGCCATATACATTTATAAGGTTCATATGGAGAAAACTAATGATTTGCTATCAGCCCACCAGCACATAAGGCTTAGCCAGGTGCCACAGCACACATCTGACTGGTTCTTGGAGAGATTAGAGAGATACGAGCATCTGCAAAGCAGGTAAGGACAGCTAGCTCTTTAGCTGGCAGAAGGTAGTCTGAGAAATTATAGCTCCAGTTTTTCTTTCACCCCGTTCACCTGTTTTTCTTAACTCTGCAACAGCATTGTCTGCATTTCAATCTTGTGATTTATTTAATTAAAAAAAAAATAAAATCATTCATGTTTACCTCAAGCTGCTTCACAACAGAGAATATTTCAGGCCAAGTGATGGACACAAAATAGTCCCTTTCTTCAGAGTGGCTATCCCAGAAATGATGGCACCAGTGCACTACCACTATGCCAAACCCTCTGCCCTCTGGATATTCTGGAGAAAACAGCGTGGTGCTGAGGACATGGCCACTCCCAGGCCATGCCTGGCAGGACACAGCCACTGGCTCCCTGGCAGCAGCTGGGCAGGGGGTGCAAGCACCCCAACCCCCAGGGAGCTCCAACCCTGGGGCTGGGTAACACCCACAGGTCAGAGCCTACCTGCTGACTCAAAGGGCAGAGTCCACCACCAAAAGCAATTAACTTATCACAAAGCATGATTGAAAAATAGGTATATATTGCTACAGTTTGTTGCTTTGCTGCTTTCCCTCCCGGTACCCCAACAGCTTGTTGTTGTTTCTAACCCCACTGGCCCCAGGTATTCTTGACACTTTACCACTAGGATAAAGCAAGTATGCTCCAGTACACACCATGCTACATAGCACACCTTGAAATTATTCAGAGCAGGAAGCAGACCCTAATTCACAATTTGTAGTCTTGCCACTTTCCATTTAGTCCCTCCCAAACCATCTCTGTTAAATCTCCATATCTCTTTAATTTTTTCTTTGGTTTGACAACTCTTACAAATTGCACATAACCTGAGTCACAAACAGTATTATAAAAGAGAAACAAGGCTTGCATTATGTGATTACAGTCTGATTTTCCTTGCTCCTCCTTTATGATGATCTTCTATCCACCCTTGACAATAATCTAAAAAGCAAGGCAAACTCATGTATCCAGAGAGCAGCTAGAATAAACATTCTTCTGTTTTAATGTGTCGTCAAGTGTTATTTATACAGAAGCCTAATTACCCTGGGCTTTTTGCAGTACAAAAGCTGACTTCAGCCAGCTCTCATGCCACAGGGCTTGAGGATGTTTTCACAAGGACAATGCTTTTAAACAGGAACCAGAACGAGCCCCAAGAGGTCAGTTCCCAAGCAGATAATGTGCCTTCCCACAGCTACCGTTCACCCTGCTCTCCAGTGGAAACTCTGCATTCACCAGCATTAGCGAGATAACAGAAGCAACATCTCAATCTGCTGCCCCAGGGGTTAGCAGAGGAAGGGTCTCTCTGGGAGAGGCAGCTGAAGGCAGACCCCAAAGTGTGCAGGTGCCGCAGGAGCAGCTGGCTGCCTCCTTGGCACCACCCTGGAGAGAAGGAGAGGGGCCTTCCTGCTTCTCACTAACACAGGGAGGGTCAAGAGGGGCAGGGGGCAGTCCCATCGCTCACTGCTGAGCATCTTCTCCCTTGCACCCCCTCCATGGCCGCCCCAGCCCTGCCACACCCTCTCCAACCTCCAGGCAGGAGCAGCCCGGCACCTTGACCTCTCCACATGCCTCCCCAGGGAGCCCAGGGGATGAGCACCCAGAGACTGCAGCGGTGACCTGATATGCTCTTGGGCTAGCAAAAGCAGATGGAGAAAATGGGCAAGCGGGGACACCCCTCTGCTCCAACCCAAAGGTGGGCATAGGGTGGGGAGGAGGGAGGGAGGAGGACGCCGTAGCTCCCATTAGCACTGCCGTGTGTGCTTTCCCCTGGAGATGTGACCTGAGGGAAACACCACAAAATGCCCCAGCTGTGAGGAAAGGCGCGTGCTCGTTCTCAGATGGTAAAAATCAATCATGCACAAGGCAAATCCACAGGAGACCTGGGCTCCATTTGTTCCAGTGCTCAAGGAACTGCTGACTGTTTGCTTTAAATATGTATTATTTCCCCACAATAGCAGTTAACGTACCACTACTCCCACCATCTGATAGGAAGGTGTACGTTGACACGCTGGTTTGTAGTTTGCATGCAAGTCACCTACAGCCAACTCAGGAGTTATCTCTTAGAATTGCACAGAAAGAGCGCTTTGCCATTTAAGTTAAATGATGGAAGGGGGGCGGGTGGGGTGGGGGAATAAATCCACTTGCAAGCAGAACAAAAAGCTGTTTCCAGGGGATGTGTCTCCATCATCTTCTAGCTACTGTATTCCAACAGTATCAGCCACTAATCCTCAGAAAGATACGCTTCCACTTAAAGAGAAAATGTTGCAGACAACATGAAAGAATAAATTGGAAATTGTAAAGTTGCAATAATGATAGCAACTGTTACTAAAAGATTTTCTGTGCCCTTCTGGCTCCTATTTAGCAGGTTTCTGTTCCAGTGTAACCATAGGAACAGTAGTGAAGAGTCTCATTTAAAAGCCTTTACTTCAGCTGGTAGGTTAAGTTATGAGACTGCAGTGGGCTTGAATATTAAAAACATTCAAACAGCTCTAAAAAAAAAAAAAAGCTCCATTTGAATGAGAACTGTATGACTATTGTAGGAGACAGACGCCCGTGTTGTAAACAGACTTGGTGCCCCACCAGTAAATCGGCAAGGGGAAGCCTGACACAAGTCACCCTAGAACAAACAAACCCTACTGATGGAGCTTACTAAAAATCAGGCTCAATAAACAGGTTAAGATGACAAATCTTGAACTGCTTAACACACTGTGCCACCCCAAACTGAAACCATATGTTTCCTGTAGCTGTTATTTTGTTTAACAGACCGCAGCAAGGCAACTGGATGAACAGTGATGGCCCTCGGTAATATGAAAACTTCACTGCAACATTCACCCAAACCAGTAAATGTAATATCACAAATTCTACTTAATCCTCCAAAGTACAAAATGACTCAGTTCTGGCTCATCATCCTTTTTTTTCAAGAAATATGAACAAACATAAGTTAGCTATCTTCAAAGAAATCCTGTCACAGGAACAAAGCTGACCAAATACACAGCCCAAGTAGACTAGGGATGTGAAAGGGAGCACTCAGGGCTTATGCTTTTCTCCTAAGGAACATTAAGATAGCTACTACCCTAAAGCATTTGTTCCTTTTCACACATTAGCAATAAGAGTCATCTGAAAGCATATTTGGAGACATGTTCAATTACTCAGTATCAGCTATTTAAAACACTGTACTACAATAAAAACTAGACCAAAAAAAAGATGGGATGGGAATTTGTTCACGTTGCATTTGTTACAAGGGACAGGCCTGTACATAACAGAAAACCACAATGTCCTTTTTGTATAAATTAGCAAATACAATAACTTCTAAGCAATTACGATGCCCACGATCTAAAGTAAATAATCTTTTGGTACTTATCTGTACAATTTGCTGCCTAAATTCAGAAGGAGCGTTCAAATATCTCAGTTACAAAAATTACAGGATCTCTGCAAGGCCACACATCAGAGATGAAGCAGAATATTAAATGAAGCTTCAGTAACCATCTACATACATCTTAGTGAACAGGATTTGCTGTCCTTAAAGTGGCTGCAATCTTTTGCTTAATTTCTCATCCGTGTCCCTGCTCCATGGGCTCCAGCTGGGGAGGGGGCAGAAAGAGATGAATACTCTGTTCTCCAAGCTGCCTTAGCATTGCTTGTCAAGTATTTAGAAAGGATCAGACACATCCATATTCTTTTTCTTATAACTTTAATCATTACCATTTTGCTGTCCCATTTATGATTTTCTATCATTGCTCAAACGCACTCTCCAGTCTGCCCTACACACATTCACCTTAAACCAACGCTGAGGCTTTTTCCCCACCTGCCACTATCCGCTTTGCCTGTAGTAATCAGATTTTCAGGACTGCTTGGGACCCTATGGGTCCCTGCAAAAGTACAGCTGACATGGCAAGTAACATGGAAAAAAGCCAGTACTTTTATGCTCTGTATAATGTTGGTCACTTCTGCCTCAGAGCTGCCACCAGAGCTTCAGAGTTACGATCCTTGTACCGTTACAGAAACCAAAGGAAACGCAGGCCCATGTCACTTCTGGCTCTTCACATCTAGCCCAAAGCCAGCAGCCTTTATTACCGGACTGCTGTCAGGAGGAGACTACAGGTAGTCTACCAAGAAGGTTTATACTGGCTAGAAAAAGGCACCACAAGCTGTGCTTGTAGTTAATTCTGGGTTTATTTTAAGAGAGAAACCAAAGGTTTCCATTTCCTGCGTCCCTGTTGTTCTAAGCACCTGTGCAGCCGAGTCGATTCACTTTGCTACAAATGCCACAAAATGATCTCAGACATCTCTATTTCAGATTTGCACATTTCTTTTGACTAAAAAGACTCATTAGTATTGCGAAGCCCTGTCCTTGTTTTATTCCACATGGTAAATGATGCCACGTTCAGATCCACAGACAAAATTTTCATGTTAAACATCTGCAAGTTAATTACAATATAAAAGTCTCCACAAGCTCCAGCGCATCGCATGGTAGGCTAGCGATGCCTCAGAGACAGTTTCAGTCTCTTCTGTTAAAAAGACACCTGGAGGATGGGGAGGATATGGGGAAAGGAAGCAAACAGCTTTAAACAGTTCAGGGAAACTGTCTCTGGTTTTACAGGCAAAAAAATTTCTGAATAGTGGAAATTTTTATTTAAAGGAAGAAAGATTTTAATGTGTACTGATTCAAAAAAATGACAATAAAAGACAGGCATTCTCTCTAGCATTTGTGACCCAAACTTCCCAAAGAAAACTGTTAGGACACAGAAGAAAGGAATGGAAGAATGAAATACTAAAATGTAGGATGATGAAAAATATTTAATTACTTGTCTTTGAAAGAAAGTTCCCATAGCTACCTTATGAAAAGGTGGCTTACAAAGAGATAATCACAAGGTTTTCCAAATGTGTAGCCAGCAACTTCCTCTTAGGAGGATACTGCTCATTCTGCCCTCCCTCCCACCGACACGCTACCAAGGCAGTCCAATAACATGCTGCTATTCAACATGACCACATTTATCATTTACACCAAGGCAACTACTGCAGTGAGAGAAGTCTGCACCTGAAGAGCCTCAGGCTCTTCACTGCTTTGGAATAGTCATCCCTGCAATGAGCTAGGGATTTTATTTTATTTTATTATGTATTTGTTATTTTTAAATAAAGGATCAAATTAAGAGAACTAGCAGTTGTACAGAACCACTGAACCATGATTGCTGCAACCAGGAACAAAAGGCCCTCCTAGAGATGTATGCAACAGTGCCCAAGTTCTCTGTATCAGAGACACGGACCACCCAGCTGCAAGTGGGGTGCTGCAAAGCCTTGCCAAGCCAATCGCTACATGTACTACTGTACATGTGCTACTACAATCACTTCAGAGCCTACACGAAGGATTGCACGTTGCTGCAAATAGTGCCATGCTTTTGACAACACCTGAGAGTAAAGGAAAAACATCATGCCTGGCTAAGCCAAGAAGCTTGTAAAATGACCACAGACAAGACCCATAAGGTGACTGTAACCCCACTGTTCCCTGGTGACACCACTCACCTGACTGGGATGAGTTCAATGTTGCCAGGTGAAATAACTGACCAATCCTCAGCTGGATAAAATGCAGGGACAAATCCTGGGAGTGTGGACAGGGACTTCCTCAGTTTCACGTTGAACCTTGTAACTGCATTACAGAATCAAAGTTCCTCTTGTGCTTTGCAGCTTTCATTAGGTCAGAGAGATTTACGGGCCCCATTAAGGAGGAGGTGATGAACAATTGTTTTTTACTTCCTGGGGCAAGCTGTTTCATGGATAGGAACCCAGTGACTTCAATCCATGCAGATCGCTGTAACTGGCACTTCTAATGTCATACTTTACTTTCTGATGCTTCGTCCCTACTGTTCTGAAGAAGGGCAGGGGAAATCCTGTTTGCATGCATATTTCAGGATAATCTTCTCCTGCTTGAACTCATACACTGAACATCAAGTTCTAACATTTTAATGAGGTGTCTAAACCATGCTTGTTGTAATTAAAGTTTAACAAGTTTTTAAAGCAAGATTTTAAGTTCTACATTAATGTTTCACAGTGTACTGCTTTACCTTGTGCCATGCCGTATCAAACAGTTTATGCAACCTGCAGAAGCTTTTTATTCAGCCAGGTACTGAAGTTCTCCAACACACAGCAAAGCAGTGGCCTGTGCTCTGCCCTAGGAGAATGCACTCCTTCACACAGCCCCTTGCAGCTGCTATTGGCCTTGCAATACAACCAAAAGATTTGTCTTTGTAAACCAAAGCTATGGTAGGGCCTTGGAATATGAACTACAGGATGGCATTGAAAAGGTACATCAACTTCATGTTTTATACCATAAGGACATTTAATCTTTTCATCAAGAATGACTAGTCCAGGAGCAGCTACTCAGAAGTCACACAACACCCAGTCCTACCCACGCCAGGTGCTCACACAACTTTCAAAGAGCTTTCTTCCCCCCGCCTCACCTTTTCTTCCACAAGAGATTTGTTGTAGGCAACAGCCATAAATAGTGTGACCTTAAGCTTTCCTGAAATAGACAAAGTTCTTAATATCCCCTTTGCAACGACAGTTTTAGCCATAAGACTTTCTCCTTGCTCAGCTCCGCAGATACCATGCATCGATTCTCATCAGAAGACAAGGTTTTAGTATCACTACTCCTCTTGAGGAACAGCTCAGGGATACTGCCTAGGAAGGAGTGGGGAGAAGGAAATGGTAGGGAAGAGCACACATCCTGAGCACGACTCTGGACGGGAGCACCCCCAGAATCTTCTGTCAGCCTGTACCACTGCCTCCCAGGTGCTCAGAGATGCAGATATGCTGAACCCTCAGCCAACCACAACATAAAAACACAAATTAAAATGGGACCTAGAAGCTTTCTTCTGCTCTTCCTAGGGTTCTGGGGGCTCTCCCAGGAATTTTCTATAGGCAAGTCCAAACAACTACCTGTGGATTTCATTGGCAGACCTGCAGTGACCAAACATGCTGATAAACTTCCGTCTTGCCAGCAAGTTGCCTCCTATGGAGGGCTGAGACTGCTCAGTGAGAAATACTAGCTACATAACAGATTTACTGGATAAAATTAATACATCAAAGACCAAAGTATTGATGGAATCATTTGCAAATGAATTAAATCCATATTGATGAGCATTACTTTTTTTCAACTAGTTTTGTGCTAAATAGCAGGGCAGTTTTGATTAATGCAGTGATTACATTGTGTTTCAATCTGCTTAGTACTTTATTTCTTCATATTCTTGCCTCTGTTTGAAGGACCATGGCTCGTTAAACATGCGTAACCATGCACCGAGAGGCTGCTGTGCCATTTGAGACAGGCTTCCAAAATGGCAGATGCACCAGCTCCCTTCCAGGGCAATGCATACACTGCTGCTGTAGTTTCTTAGACTACTGGTGGGGCCCAGCATCTCCCTGAGCTGGAACAGTTTCCTAACACTGTGTAAAAAAGCAGTAAGCGTATTCTTCAGAAATGCCAAATCTGCCTGCACTAGTAGAGTCTTCAGAAAGTCAATCTGGCAGCCTGAAGGAAGGAATCCAAATAACTACATCCTCCTCTCTCACTTCCAAAAATATCATCACGTCTCAAAAAGCTATGGCTTCCTTCCCCACCCCACCCCAACTAATTAAATGACTTTCCAAAATAAGGTTAGAAGTTGCAATAGAAACGTAATACAGTGATGGGGATAAATCCCATCCATCAAACAAACTGAACAAAGTTATACAGGCATCACCTGGTTATGTGTGAATAACATCACAGTTATTTCACAGGCTGGGGATGCTCATGAATGGAAGAACTCTAGGTACATAGGAGACAGCAGAACAAAAACTCCCTTTGATATCAGCAGAGGATGAAAAGCAGACTGGTCATTGCCCACGCCTGCCCATCACAGCACACTGGACTCAGTAGAAGGATGTGCATGCACACGCACAAGCTCCCTGCTATTTCAGTACGTAAATCAACCTTTCCAAAGGGTAACCATGAAGAAGTGACCCCTTAGGGAGAGTTATTTTATAACATTGTTGATGGATTATATGCTATAGCAACAGCATATACTAGCTATTAGACAAGACAGACAGCATATCTGACCAGGACAGGATTGCCATATGTGTGTTACCCACCGTTACAGGGCAATAGGAAGCACTTGGAATCCTCTTTGGCGATCCAGGCAGGCATTTTTACATGCAGCACAGAACAGCATTTGCAGCTCAAGCTACTTAATCAACACATGGGACCGCCTGAATGAGACAACCTAGTTTTTAATTCAGCCTTACGACTAAATTTAACCCAGTAATGCAACATATGGCAACAACTACAATTAGATGTCTTACATTAAATTGGTACATTTCAAAAAGGAAATGACTTTCCTTTGGACACGTAGCAAGGTAAGGCAGAAGCCAAAGAGAATTGTAAGATCGTTTTCCTACTAGACAGGTTAAGGACTGTGGAGAAAGATGAAGCTTGCAGAGCAGAGGACTCTTCTGAAGGGTATCTACTTCTGTCAGAGCAAGTCCTCTGACACCTCTTCCACCACAGTCACTCTTGCAAAAAAGCTTACAGACCCTCAGGTAATCCCCTCCTTTCTGTTAATGCTCCAATACAAGAGTTGAAGATTGAAGAATAAGAACACTTGTTTTGAAAACTGTTTTTGAAGGAATTTCAGGTATCAGAGAATGGACTTAAGTTTGAAAATTGCCAAAATCTGTTCCATGCTCTCACCCACAAGATTTTTAGCACCATAGTTCAGCTAAGTCTTTTTGTGCAGTTAAGTGCCACCAGACAGGCTAGTCCTGATCAAGTCACACATCTCCCTAAAATTGTTGCAATTCTCTCAACAGCTGCAACTCTCCTCTTCCTCCAGTCACTGCTTTGCTCTCTCAACAGCTGCAACTCTCCTCTCCCTCCAGTCACTGCTTTGCCTGTGCTACTGTAACCCATGGCCACCCCACTGAAACACCTCCATCCTCCCCGGCTGCTCCAACAGCAGGACAACTGTTGCAGACAGTTTCAGAAGCCACCCATCACCTTGCAGAACTATGTGGTACCCACACTGTAGGGATAAGGAGCATGCAGGCCTGACAAGCACCACCTTGGCTAGTGACACATGGCCTGCTAGCTTCAAAAGGGAAGGAAAAAGGACAGCTGTCAGCCATTAAGTCATCTTCTAAGACCACTGAACATTTTTGGTTAATGTGGATGTAACTAACTGAGCTTGTGCTTTCACAGCACAAACTAAGCCTCCTGGATAAGCTTGTGGTAAAATGACGCTGCAACCGAGCCATATCACAAGGAAAATGTAAATGCTGTACCCGTTTAAGAAGTACTGTGATTTGGTCTGTCAGGCGTCTAACATTAGTTCATCTTGTAGTACAAATATACATATAAATGGGGTAATCCCTATACGTCACTTATCTCAACAAATCCTCTTAGAAACATTTATCAGAAGCACTCCTATTTACTTCTTACCTCCTAGATTTTGAAACATGGGGTTTATATTCAGAGTTCCTAAGGAAGTTAAGAACATTATCTTGACTTATCATGAACACACACATAAACACACATACACACCAAAAACCAAACCCCCAAAAGTCTGATTTCTTGTTTCATGTTCCACAACTTTCTGTTAGTGAACTGAAGGACAGAGTGAGGGAACCAGGTGTCAAGATTTCTACTGTTAACATAAGTGAAAAGTTTGAAGAGGTTTAGAGGATCACTCCTCGTGGAATACTAGGACTTGCAGACTAATGAGGCTCTTGAACACACATTAGTATCAGTTGTCACGTACCATAAAAAAAAGCATTGCAATTTCTTCATCTGCAAGGGCCCTGGCACCAAATGAAGTAGGCTTCTCTGCTCAGATCACTGACAGCACAACCCATGCAAAAGATTATTATAGTTATTTAATTCTCAGATCTGGTGCAGAAAAAACACACACAAGAAGCCATTAAGTTGCCACGATTCTTCTTGAAGCTGTACCTGTTGCCCTCAAGGTCATCGGCTCTCATTTAGGACTATCAGAAAACTGCTGAATTCTCATCTAGTGAGGGGCAAAGGGTCACAGAGAATTGTGAGCCTGCAGAAACTCCATTTTCTAACAATATGGGTTATCTGGGGTCCCTTCAGCTGTGCTGGATGAGAGGAACTTGACTTGCACATGCATCTGTACACACACACACACACACACACTGATGCGGAGAAAGAACAGCCGCCACCACCCGCAGCCTCCCAGGCACTTTGCATCTGTGCTTTAAGGATTTTTGACAGTGTTGTAAAACTACTTAACTTTTGGCTTCACCAACTCATCACTCTTCTGTGTGATAATCTTTTTTCCCTTAGAACCTTGAAAAATTATCAGGTCTCTTATTGGTTTTGCCCATTTCTTAGGCTACAAACTTCTTTACAAATTTCTGCAAGTTTGCTTTTCCAAACAGCAGTCTGTATTCCAGTTTTAGTGTGCTTTGTAACCTCAAGTTTTGCATTTGAGCTATTTTAAATGTGGTGTACCACACACACACACACAAACCAGAACAAAACAAACCAAACCTAAAAGATAACTAACCTTAAGTTAGAAAGATACTTGTGTTCATTGCCTCCTATTCTTCATCCCTCCCAAACATTATTCATTGCACTTCAAATCATTTCCTCTGGGTCCAACAGAAGCACACACGTCTCCCTTAATCTAGGGCAGGAATCTCACACCCCCACAGAGGCACACCCATGCCCACAGATAAACTACATCAATCTTCCCCTGATTACATTAAATTCCTCCTTTTCGTCAGCACATTTTACTAATCGGTATTTTGGGTAGCACAAACAGAAAGCTCTCATGCTAGGACTGAGAACACAAACCCAGAAGAGCGCCTGCCTGTTTTCACAAGGAAGTTACATTGTCTTCTGTCTTGGTCTGTTGGTTGTTAGTTACAGAGTCTTCTGGCTTGCTTCTCAGAGGCATCTCAAACATATTCAAATATGATGTTCAATTACTCCTAAACAACTTGAGGTCTCTGCCTTTTTGCCTTCAAAACTTTGAAGAGTTGGCATTCATCCCGAACCAAAGCAACATGCATTTTACATTATTAAAACAACCTTCCTGCTCAGGCTTGAGCCTGTGCCCTCCAATTTCCTTCTCCACCTCAATTTATCTTCCTGCAATTTAAATCACTGTTACAGCAGATGAGGTTTATCAAGTTTATCAAACAAAAACAGCAGCTTCTATATCCACAGCTCCAAATGAACTCAAATGGAAGGCACTCATTTGAACACCACTCCTCCCCTTCGCAATTAAAGTAACAACTAATTTGGTAGGACGTTAGTCCCCTGCCATCCCACAAGACAGGCTGAAACCACTCAGCGTTGCACTGGTTCAGAACCATCCAACTGTACGTCTGAATAACTGCAGCTTTCATAGTCAACGCTTTCATTGCCCTGTACAAATAACACATTTTTTCCAGTAGACTGAAGGAAAGACAGAACATAAAGCTCCTCGGGACTACAGTCAATGCCACGTCAGGATTAAAATTTAGGATGTAGAGTCCTCTACTATACCCTTATTCTTAGAGACACAAATAATGCCTCTGTGTAACGGGATGTGAAAACTCTTGGCTTCTTCTTGCAGCTCCCAAGCAATCTCAGCTTCCTTTCTCCACAAAGGTCTGATCAGACCAGAGGCATTCTCCAGAGCACAGCTTGTGCAAGCGCCTGCCTGGAAGGCACTGAGCGCACACACGCAGACCTCTGCAAGGAAGAAAATCCCCGCAGTGGCAACCCGTGCTACCTGCGGTAAGCAATTCGTTTTTGCATGTCAGACACGTGCCCAAATGTCCCAAACTGACTCAGAAGAAGGAAACAACCCACCATCACGACCAGGTCAAGAAGGCATTTCAGTGCTGACTCTACAGTTCACACAGCATTTGCTCAGCATTTTTCATCACCTCTCTGCAGCTTTGAATGCCGCTGACTAGCAAAGGCAGGGGTTGAAACTGCAATGCCACGGCTTGTTGCAGCTTGGCAAATTCGATTACATACAGCAGAACAGTTCTCCTCTGATGGGGCCAATACTTCTTTGGTTAAACCAGCTAAATCAGCGGCTGTTTCTATAAATGATGTTTCCACCGTTTTTGTCCTCACTCTTGAATATTTTCTCCCCCCTCCCCTTCTTTTTTTTTTTTTCCCCAAAGGTGTAGAAGATTACAAAGACCACACAAAAAGAGAAGATACACAGGATCATATCGCTACCACTAAAGCAAGTTTGACAGTTCCAAGGAGCAGTATATACATATGTTGCCAAAAGCGTGGAGACCACAAAATAGACCCTAAAGAGCATACTGGCTTCTTAAACTCAACACTCATTTAAAATATAGTGATAACACAACCACCTAGAAGTACTTGATGCATCATCAGTGGCTACTGCGTCCCTTGATGAAAATGTTTCTTAAACAAAACCCTTTCAAATTTAATCTGCTCCTCTTAAGCTAACGAAGAGACTTCCGTGAAGCTTGTTGTGTCACCCTGTATTTTAGTGGAAGACAGGCACAAGATTCTCAGCTTTGGTAATTTAAAAGTTAACTGCATGAAAATATTGGGCGTCCTCAAGTATATTTCCAAAGGTCCCATCTGGGTGTTAGGACTCAACACCACGGCACTGTTACACCTAAAAAAAGGCATGAAGTTTTTCTGTTGCCTGAAAGGAATTGGAGGCAGCTGGATGGGCTCATTCCTGAGGCATATACTTGATAGCTAAACCACCACGTCTCCAAAGAAAATCACCAGCATCAACTATCCTAAGATGGCTAGATTACATGGCAGGACCTGACAAGCCCTTTCTTGGCAAAATATTTAAACTCTACAAAATGGCCAGGTAGAGTACCTAGGAGCCTGTATCAGCAGAAGCAGCCTGTGATGACTGCCTACCATGTGTCAGCTCCGATCCCGTGAGAGCTGGGTACACTCTCTTTTAAGTTAACCCCATTGACCAGGAATGCTGCTTCTCTGGACCTCAGGTTTTACCTGGAGTGTTTTCCAGGCTTGTTGTGCCACCCCTTGGACCTTGAAGACCTCAGCTCCTCAGAAGCAAGACAGGGACTTCTGCTCAGCAGAGGTGCTCCACACCAGCTGCAGAACCACCTCTGACAAAAATATTCCTGATGTGTTCAAGGATGGGATCCCCAAGAAATCTGGCTGCTGTCTTCACCTCTCAAGATGAAGCCTGAAGAGTCCCACACTTAAGGAATAAACGCGGAGGCTGGGAAGAGGTGGAAGAACTGAACTAGGAAGCCACACCACTGGCAGATTCCACAGGCAGTCAGGGGCTGCTCTGCAGGAGCCAGGAACAGACTTCAGAGGAACATCTGGCAGAGGAGCAGGATACTACATCCTGCAGCAGAACGCTTGGTAGAGAACCAGGCCACCACATCAAAGGCAGTCATTTTATTAGTTTAATTCCCTAAAAAAAAAAATCTTCCTCTCTTCACAGCTGCCTGTACAGAAGGACATCCCTCCTTGCTCAGGCAGTGCTGGCTCTGGTGCAGAGCGGTGAGGAAAGCCAGGGCAGGGCGTCGGAGCCGCTGTGCTGCTCGCCAGCCGCTGGCTGTGTTCCCACCTGCCCAGCAGCAGGCAGGGCTGGCAGCCCCCTCTCCCCAGCCAGTCCCCGGCACCGTGGCACTCACCAGGGCCAGGAGCCAGTCTGGAGAAAAGGTTAAATCCAGGAACGGCCAAAACAGAGCACTCGGGCAATGAGAGCAAGAGCCCCCCTGCTGCTTCCCAGTGGTCTGCCAGTGGCTGGCAACTGGCAGAAATAAAGAAAAAGCGTTGGTGGGAAACGCTGGTTTGCAGGAGGGCGCTGAGATGCCCAGGACGGCTCCGGAGGCAGGCCCTTCTGGCACAGGACATGGGCTGTTGTCTTTGGGGGTGGGTGGAAGGTGCCAGTTCCTTTTGGCTGTTGCCACAGTCTTAATGTGACATTCATCGGCAGCGTATTAACTCACTTGCCACAACGAGGGGAGCATTGCACTTCCAGCCCCATATTGTGATGCACGTGTGTAGCTGCACAGCTACGGCAGCCACAACAGTCGCTCCCCTTAATAAAAAAGAAAAATGCACCGTAAGGGTGCTGGGAAGGACTGGATCAACCCCTGCCATATTGCATCAGGAGAGCAACTGGCTAAATAAATAGGCAGGACAGGACTGTGAGCCAGGATCTCTTTATCAGTGCTGGCAGTCCTGTTTGTCTCCAGCTGGAAAGAAGAAAACTGCAGAGGCTTTACTCATTATTTCTGCTAAGTCCTGCAGCAGGATCTTTTCCTGCCCTCCAGACCTGGATTGCGCAGCCCTGTGCTACCTCCAGTAGTTATACATAGAAACAATCCATTAACAGACAGGTTAGCACATGGCACATAAATAGATCGTGCTTGTCAGCAAGTCTAAGCCCTACAGGTCGGCTGGCCATTCTATTTAAGAGACTCCACCGTGGAATCACTGCAGGAAAATAGGACTTTCCAGTCTAGATTACAGGGGCACAGTATGATCAACTATTTCTTCTGCTGTTTTTAAGAGAGCACAAGACAAAACTTCAGCACAAGTGAAAAAACGAAATGAAGGCTGAACATTATTTCTTCTCCAATCCTGCTTATTTTCTTATGTATCAGAATAAATGCAAACAACCTGAATGCAGCCAGACGTTGTATTTCAGACAGGCTGATGTAGACACTGGAGGAAAGAATAGAAAACACTTGGGGTGTAAGTACATGTATTCTAAAGAACAAGTATTTTAGAAGACATCAGCCCACCACTAGAGGTATTTGGATGTGGAGCTTGCCCGAGAGAGGGCAAAAGGGGAGTCCTGCTATTAATAATCTGTACTTAAGTTTTGAAATTAAAAGCTCAAATACAAAGGCTCAGCAGTTCTCAAGAAAAAAACACCCAACTTTTTCAGCATGCAAGTTGCATCCTTTCTCCACAAAAACTTGCTTTTAGAAACAGATGGCAGCCTGCAAGACCTACAAATCCTTTGTCTGGAGTGGCAAACTAGGCCCTATTGCCCATCAAAGTCAACTGTCACATTGTGAAGCACTGACCCTAACAAATCCATTATGTTTCTTTCTACCACAATGCTAAACCAGACAAAATGAGTCAGACTTAATAGGAAAGGGTGAGGGATTTAAAACCCCTTTCCCCCCCAGTCCCCACAGAGATAATGATGGGGGGAGAGTCTGCATTGACCCCTCACTTACAAGCCCTGCAAAGGCTGCCGTTAAGGCTGCCCCTTTGGGCTGGGAGGATGGATTTGGGTCTGAAGCATTTATGCGGCACTGTGCAATGGCTTTGAAATCAGCACACCATGTCAGTCAAACTACCCACACAGTCAAGAGCACATATCCCAAGCAGGAAAGAAAGGCCCTTATGCTAACTGAATAATTAGGTCTGATACACTTTGTAGTTTCTCAGCCCTCCCTTCCCAGCTCTGCCAAAGTGCTGTGCAGGTACACAGCACGGAGAGGGGAAAGCTCTTCACAAGTAGCTGCAGGGAAGAGAATATAATGTGTTTTCTCCTGTCAGCTGAATCCAGGCGATGGAAAGAGAAATGTGAAGAAATTAGGAGCTCATACCAAAGACCTGCTGCCTTCAGTCAAGAGAGAAAACAACAGAGAAGCCTGCTGAGGTGGTGATGGACAGGGCAGCGGTGTGGAAAGGATGGAAAAGCCTTTTCCCTGCTATGAGTATTTGGTGCATCTTGACACACAAAAGGAAATACCCATCACTAGTTCTGTCAGCAGACACCTCCCAGCAAGGAATACTTTTGTCAAAGAGACAATCTCTCTCAGTAACAGTGGGTCCAGTTTATGAACTAACCAACCGCTTTCATCTTGCATATTTAAAAATGAGATAAACAAAGAAAGTCAGTGCCCTCAGAGCAACAGATTGGTTGGCTTCTTCACGCTCACAGAAATGGCCTCCCATCCCCCTTCACCAGTTTTTAGCATAAAACGATCTCTCAAGGACATGGCAACAATGACGCTGAAATTCAAAGGGTTGAGATCAAACGCATGAAGCTGACGCTCATTACGGCTAAATTATGTCACCTATCTGAAGGCTCAAGCTTATTATTTAAGACAATACAATAGTCATTAATCACAGCCATTGTGTATCGCTCGAAAGGCATCTAAAAAGCTAAAGAATACAACAGAGATTTATTACACTACACTGACAGATTTAATTACATGGTTTTCTCCTCAGTATCGCACCACTTGTAGTTCACCACCTGTTTGCACCAGAGGACCTGAAATAAACACGCACCAGCCCTTGAGGCTGGGCATGAGAGAGGGGGCTTGTGCTGAGCTTATGCCATGACTATTGTAGCAGAAGACCAGTGGGCAAAGAGAATGGACTGTTTTGGGGGGAGCTGGCAGGCAAATCACTCGCATAGGGCTATTGTTTTTCTTCTGAAGTTTTAAACTTCCAGTTTCTTTTCATAGATATTTACGCGCAGAAAAAGTACACTGTTGAGTTCGTGCACAAGGAGAGACAACTCGCTGTCTTCTTCCTAAAGCTGCGGCACGGAGATTCATGCCCTCACCAACACAACAATGTATTTAAGCAGTATGTCTGTCTGCTGGCAGCATTCTGAGTTTGCATTTTCTTCTATAAATATTTAAAGTAGAAGAACTGTTCATGTTACCCACTTCGCCCGAAGTGTTTTGACAGCCATGTTCACCACATGACAATGATGCTCTATTTAACACTGCAGCTGCAGACAGAAGGATTTGGTTTCAGTTTTATACAATGTTGTGAAACCAATGACCTCCCACAAAATAAACCAGGTAATACATTTTTAAGGAGAATTTAAACGCATTAGCAAAACAATTATCAGTAAGCCACTGCAACAAAGGAAAACAGAAATGTAAGTCGTGAATGCAAGAGTTTGCTTAAATTTAGCTGCAATCCCTTTTTTATTGAACAGATTCAGAAAGAGAAAGTAAAAGATGATCAACCCTACAAAAGCTAAGTAGCCTCTTGAAATGGTTTCTCTGAAGGACAGAATAATTTCCAAACTTTCTGGACCGCAAATTATCGTCAGCCCTCAGAGACTTTTACACACTTTTACCAACCAGTTAATTGAATCCACTCAAAAGAAGATGATGGCTCAGCGGACCGCTTGGCCAGCCCTGGGGGAGGTTTGGCCCCAGCCTCTCTCTAATGTACTAAGGCTCAGCATAGTCTAGCAGCGACTAATCAAGAGTCAGTCCGTCACATCTGAAGATCACATTTTTTAAGTAGAGAAAGTCCAGGGAAACAAGAAGGCTTAAATAACCCAGCTGGTCAAACCCACACACAACAGCTCTGCTACTGTTAGTGATGTGAAGACGCATTTTAAAATGTTCACTTTAACATGGAATCACTTAAGCACTGCTTGGAAAAAAGTATGTATAGGTAACGTAAGAAAGAGAAACAGAGTCAGCAATGTTTATTCTTCCTGATTTCTGCCCCTGCCCTCCAAGTGTAGTCTCAGTTGCCCAGGGGCTCATAAATGCACTCGTCTATGACAAGCTTGCTGAAAGCATGGAGCGATGTCACTTTGGTATGAGCAGATTAATCAAGCGTGGATTGCCAGCCTCCCACTGTACTGCAAGGCAACGCCATCTCCTTCTAGGTTTCAGTGCACAAATTCAGCTGAATATTGCCATTTTCCTCCAAGACAACTCATAAATAGAGTGATTAGCCATCCCTTACAGTGCCTTTTACTGGAGTTACTCAAAATTTAATGCACTTAACGGAGTTTTATGACTCTTTATGCATCATTAGCACTTTAACACATCAGAATATAGTTCTTGGTTCTTAACAATATTATCAGAAAGGTCAGAATAGCCTTTCAAAACAATAAAGCATGAGGATGAGCCAGTTCAGTTTTAAGTGTGAGAAGAAGGAAGATTAAGAAGGAAAAAGAAAGTTGAGAACCCCCTTCCCCAGCATATTCTGCTGCTGTACCTCTCATTCAGTGCATTTGGGGGTGGGGGCAGAGCTTTTCCATAGGCTCATCTCTTGGATGCAACAGCACCAACACAGCCGAGATCCTACATCCTTTCATTGAGTTGGAGGAAGGACCTGGACCCAGCAAACAACCATCCTTGCATTGCTATTTATTGCCAAATGTGGCTTTGCTCCCACCACCTGTTATCACATTGTAAGAGCTGTAGCAGAATTGCTCTCCTAACACAGTTCACTTGAGCCTGAGAAGGAAAGATTACGAAAGGTGGCATTAACACAGCTGTATGGTTTCACAGGTATGGGTGAAGAGCACTAGGATTTACGCAATAGGACACCAGGAGAGAAACCACGGTCCTCTCATCTGTAGCTCCTTTTGCTCGCACAGGCCTGTTAGCTCTGATCTTCCCTTCTTTCCCCCCAGCACCATGAGTTACCCCTTCATTCCCCGACCCAGCAGATGGGCAGGAGGCAATGCACGCTCCGCTAGGATCCCAGCATTGTGCCCAGTTAGCCTGCCCTGATACCTATGTGGAGGGGCCTCTCGTGCTTTATAAAATGCTGTTGCTTTTCCCATAGCCTTTGTAATATTGGAAGGTTAATTAGGATCTCTGCTCTAGCTGCAGGGACTTCACACCAAAAAAATCCCCCTCTTTTCAATTTCACCTCTGGCAAAATTAAATTGACCTATGGGCTCAGAAGTTGGTAGGTAAGGATACAGATTGGTTTTGGGACTTAGTTTTTTGACTTTTTTGAAAAAAAAAGGGAAACAGGTCTAGTGTGATCATGTTACCAATCACACAAGCTGAATTTTGAGTGGGTAACGCTACACTATTAACAACACAGATGGTCTCTCGCTAAGTGCCAGCTTCCCTTTTGAGCTATTCAGCACACCAAGAGCAATGCTGGGACACAGTCACAAGTCATTGCCACCAAGTGCTGACAAAATATTAACCACTAACTGAAACCCAAGACAGATTTTGAATGGCAAATAGTTTTCAGACCTTCACCACTCTTAAATATGACATATCTTGGACACTCCACTGCGATAGTTGCTCTGAGCGATTCATCCTCAGCTCTGGCCAGACCTAAATCCGCGCCTTTTCTCCCCAGCTCCTGAACGAACGCCTGTTCCAGTGCTAGCACAGACCTGCAGGCGAGGAGCGTGAATACATCCAGGCCCCAAGACAAGATGTTTTCTCATTCTTATTCCCGCCAAAAGCACAAGAGCTGAACTAATCGGGGCCCCGAGCCCCTGGGTCACAGCCAGGGCACCCGCGCCGGGGACCTCAGCTCTTTCTCACCTGCTGACAGGGACAAAGCAGGGCTGAGGGGTCCGAGCTCATTAAGGCAGAGTTTTCATGGGAAGTTCAGCCCACATTAAGCTAGAGGGGGGGTTTAGTTGTTTTTCTTAACAGTGTGTTAGACTGAGCAATTTTCAACCGGGCTCTTTCTTTCCCCTCCCAACTCACCACCCTGTGGGCAGCTCCAGGAAGAAAGAAAACAAAGACACAGGCAGAGAAACGACATAAGTTATTAACCAGAACTGCTATTGCGGAAGTTAACATCTCCCATCACCATTCCCCTTTCGCTAAGTATGACAGCAGGCCACAGCTACAGCTGCCTCACCCGATGCAGATGTTCATATTTATACAGAGAAAAAATGATTACCTAATAGCATTCCTTACACCAGGATTCTTTAGCACTTAGTCATTCCTTGATTTGAGACAGAAACACTAGACTACACATCCCTGCTTGAATTAAGAGTCGAACAACATCTGCCATCACACTTGCTGAAGCCAGAAAGAGTCAACACATTTGCAAATGCTAGTAAGACAAACCTATCTTGAATAGCATCATCTTGGGAAAAGGCTCAACCCCTAATTCATCTGTGCTGAATAATTGCTACCCCGACTTCCAGAAAAAAATATTCTCCCTTAATAGATTCATAACAATAGTCATTACAGACAAAGGTTGACAGCCAGAAAAGGGGTGCGTTAGAGACACCTGGTGTCATTCTTCCTGGCCTTGACATTCTTGAAGTGTTTACAAGGCAAAACGTACAGCAGAATACACCCTTCAAAAAAGCTCTGTGACAGAGCATACATCCACCATCAGCCATCCTACAAAGCACCCGGCAGTTTTTAAGCCTTGAGAGTCATGACCAGCCATTTAATCTTTATATGATCACACAAAATTTTAGGGGTTTGGGTGTTTCTGATGTTTTGTTTGGATTTTTGTTGTTGTTGTTGGGGGAAGGGGAGGGGGGGCTGTGTTTTAAATAAAATGTGAGAATTATGCCCCAAATACTCAGTGCTGTGTATTTTTAAATTGTTATACTGGAAGAATAAACAAAGTGAGAAAGCACAACATCTACATTACAAAAAGTCCCATTCCAGAAACTGTGCAACAGTCCCTCATCTCTCCCACACCAGCCAGCATCACAGCTGAAGGTCTATGTTAACAAAGCTGTTGTTTCATTTTAAAGTATAAAATTGTTCTTAAGTTTAAATTCATGTCAGTGTCTTGTGCAGCATAAAACAAACAAGAATACCAAGTGGGAATACTGATGGAAAAACATTATTGTGTGAGTAACCAACTAATCAGCAAATCTTCCCCTCCCTCAACAAAGAGAAGCCAAATATTTACTCAATTGTATATTACATTCTTCGCTCAAATACTTCATAGTTTGAATTTTAAAAAAATAGATGTTGATTATCTTTCATGAGACCAGAGGGCTCAGCAGAAGGTATTTATTTACACCATCGGACTGGATTCATCTCAGCAGCAACCTGGAGAAAAATCAGAAGAGGTGGGCTTCTAAATCAGGGATTTGGACCCTCCAGACAGTCTCCAGGCCAGCAAGAACCTGGGCTCCAGAACCCATCAGACACCTAAAGTCAGCATAAGCAATACCTATTTGGACCATCACGGCAGCATCCTCTCCCAGCAGGCTCCAGCTGCATCCTGAATGTCAGCCAGTCCAAAGCAGACTGCTTGGCCTGTTTGATCAATATTTCATTGATAAATTACCAGTTAAGTGAGCACTTGGTTTCATCGTTTCATTACAAAATGTTCAGCCCTCTTTTTTCAAGCACAGAAGTCTCAAAACACCTTACACCTGGGCAGCCCTGTGTCAGGAGCATTCATGGTGACACTTGTTTTTCCCTTGTAACTATAGCTACTGCTAACAGGTAACACTGCATTTCATCACATGCCAATCAGTTTCTACGTGAAAATAGCTATGCATGGAAATGAGCATAGGTTTATATAGATGCTAAGGGGGAAAATGCAAATTTATACAAATAATTTCAGTCATCCATGAAAAGCAGCAGCCACTGCATACCCATGACAGTTGAGCTTTGCTTTTTTTTTTTTAATCCTGTCATTGTTTACACAGAATGGTGTTTCAGATTAAGCCCCCTTACCCTTCCACATGTTAGTCTTTAACATGACAAGAGAATACCAAGAAGGGGACGGACAGAGGATTCTTCCAGCTTTCATGCTGTGCAACCTATCACTCACACAGCTTCAAAACACTATTTGACTCCATTTGATGTAAAGCTTGGGGGTTTTGATAAAAATTGCTACTACGTCCCAGAATTATTATTGTAGTTTGGTGAATAATATGACTGTGAAGCAAAGCCAAGCTCATGCTCCAAGGCAGAGGGGAAGCTCACTCTTCAAGACCAACATTTAAACATTTACTCTGAACACAAACCAGGAACTGCTGACATTTCTGTATGAAATTGTGAAGGCTGTTCTCCAGTGAGAGAACAAGTTTTCTTTAAAGATCCACCAAAACCATAACCCTCTCACAATACTCTATCTACTAACAGTTAATTTTTATACTATCACTTGAAGCAGGTCACTGAGATCTAGCAAAGTCCTTCAAACCAGCTCTACAGAGTATGTATTGGCAATGGAACACTCTTTCCATTTCACTCTTTAAGCATCTGCTTGGTTGTTTTGTTGTTATTTTTCCAAATTTGGGTTGGTAGCTAGAGGAAGGAGGAAGAAAAAGAATCTCATACCTTAAGCGAGCATGGTTTCACGTTTCCAGCCAGGCACCTTCATCAAGCCTAGGACACCTAATGAGAAAGCTCTCAGCTAAGACGTAGTGATCAGACAGCTGAGTAAAACTATCTTTGACTCCAAGCAAGAAGCATAAATTGAGTTGTTTATATTTTCATACTGGTAATGTAACAGAAGCATCTTCCAGCCA
The DNA here is from genome assembly GCF_017639655.2 of Falco naumanni. Taxonomy (NCBI): domain Eukaryota; kingdom Metazoa; phylum Chordata; class Aves; order Falconiformes; family Falconidae; genus Falco; species Falco naumanni. The sequence goes on from NC_054058.1 coordinate 25,758,498, forward strand.
TGCCAGTACCTGACACCTCAGCAGTCTGTCACACATTAGTCATCTCCCCAGTATGTGTCTTTTATTGTGATGACCCATCAGTGTTCCTTCCCTAATTACTTCTGAAATTATCAATATGGCTAATGTGACCAAAATACCACAGTGAAGGCCTACTGTTTCCTGACCAAATCTGTTTTCCCTCAAAAACTTTTCCTACCATATATTTTTTTCCTATTTTCTGTTCAAGAGGTAGATAATGAAAGAAAGGAAAAAAAAAAGGTATTTACGCTCAAAAACTTTTTGTGGATCCATATATTTTGACTGCTACATACACACAAGAGATGGCTGAAGAAGTTACTTGTAATCTTCTTCCCGTGTAGTCCTACATGATCTCAAACAGCACCAGCCAAACACCATGGTATTAACTGGATCAAAGTGCACATGCTGTTTTGTGTTTTTTCTTTTTCCTTCATTCACATTTCTCGTCGACTCCAACCCTCATTGCAACAGATCAGCAACTGCAGCGGGGAGCAGCGTGCCAACACGTATCCAGTGTCAGCCCATGCAGAGGCTTTGCAGACTGTGTGTTTGCCAGCATGTTTCAGGGACAAGCTGGCATTAAGGACAACTTGATTAGTCCATGACAAGCAGGTGAAAGGCGGCCGGCAAGAGAGCCCTGACACCCTTGTCCTGCTAGTTTGCATGCATCTCAGCCTCTCCTGAAGCAGCTCATTCTGGAGGTATTCCTACGGCAAGCTCCACACTGGCATAGGAGAGCTGTGGGCAGGGTGTCAGGGTGCTGGCACAGCTCCTGCAGCCCTGGGAAATCACTCTGGCGAGGACAGAAAGGCTTCATGGGCAAACAGCTGAGCAGAGAAATCAATATTACAGTCACACACTGCCCTGAGCAATTCTGACATATTTATGGTTTCTGCTCTCCCATTTTTAGAGGAGCAGGTATTGCCTTCCCCGAGATGCTGCCATCCTCCAGCAGCCATAAGGACCATCGTGGAGACAGACATCACCACGGGAGCCTCTCTGCTGGCAACAGGCACCTTCACCTTCAACGTAGGCTCAAAAACACCATCTCTCCTCACGCTCCCTACAAACATATAGCCACGATGGCTTGATCTGGCACTGCCATGCTCTTCTGGATATGTGCACTTTTGCCTTTCAGTGCTCTTCACCCAAGGCTGTGGTGCTGGGGACCCCAGCTCTCCCCAGCTACCACACCACTAAGCTGCCAGGATGGGGCCAGTGGTGACTTCAAGCTGATGTGTAGGAACAAGATTAGGGTTGCATTTAGGTCGTTCTTAGAAAGGACAGAAGCTCAGCCGTTCTGCCTGCCAACACTTTGATTACTACTGCAGTTTACACTATGTGAAGGAAAAAAGCTACCGACTGCAATATTAACAGGCCAGTTATTAGGATTTTCAATGAAAAAAACCCTCATGTACATAGTCACACGTTCTTCTGTGCCACTGCAACAGCCACTGGCAACAAAACAGCCTCCAAGAGTGCAAGAGGGTTTAGTCTTTCTAACTGGAAATTAAAATGGCAGCTTATCTGGCAAAAAAAAGTACAATAAATTCTCTTTGATTTAGCATTAGTGAGTCAGTGTTATTGATAGGAATAATGATGTTTTTCCAGCCCAATCAATATCTTGTTTTCAAAGGAATACAGTGTAACAAAAAAAAAAAAACTTAGATGAAGGCAAATGTATAACAGAATAGTCGCACCAGGGCTGGGGGAGCATTTAAATCCAGTGTCTCTCTGGCATATATGAAGATAAAGAATGAAAACACTATTATTAAATCATAAAAATATGTCACAGCCATTAGCAATTCCACAAATGGTCTGTTATCCAAGTGAGCAAGAGTTACTCCTTATTAAAGGTTATCGTAACTGGAGATGATACCCGTCAATAATATTGACAATTCTTTATAAAAAGCACTGTATCCTTTGCTGCAGAAATCCTCCTACAGGAGCAAAGCCTTTAATGTATAATTCAGAAATCTTTAAAAAAAAAAAATCAAATCTGTGTGGTGTTACAGTGGAATTCTGTTTTTCCCTAGTAGCAAAAAAAAAAAACCAAAAACCCACCCATGTTTTAAACCACTACAGCAACTATCCATGCCACCATCTTTAAAGATTTGGACAGCAGAAACATTATTTCTATTTCAGCATGGAGTCAAGTCAGTCAATCCACAAAAGCAGGGATTATCTCCATACTCACTTTAACTAGAAGGCACCACTTTAGTTGTGCAGACTAAAATCAAAATATTTGTTTTCACATGAACAAAATACTAACCCAGCTCAGACTTTTATCAAACAGGTTTCCTAAATGTACACCTGGTGTTTCCTTGTTCGTTATGACAATTTACAAAACCCAACAGTTACTTCAATAAGCCAACTACTCCATCCAATCCCTTATCCATGAGACTTGCTCATTCCAGCCATGGAGTCAGAAGATTTAGCGCTGCATATGAGCATTGCTTCTTAAGCAGACAAGAGAAATGCTCGAGTCCCATCCCTCCCACAATCCCTATCATGATCAGAAATCCTAAGCAATCTACTACAATGGCTTCTGAGGAGCAAGTTAAACTTTGTTAAGTTGCACATAAACCATGTTCTCCTCTATTTGTACCACTCTCATCCACATCCAGCTTACTTAACCTGGACAATCCCTCCAAGAATGCTTTGTGCAACTCTGGACTGCACTTACAAATGAAAAGCAGAACTCCTGTAGCCCGCTCTTCATTTGTAGCGACTCAGTAAGTCATGAATAGGAACTGCAACTGTTTAGATATTCCTCGGTCAAGGGAAATTTCTCAGCCTATTTCCAGTAAACTAGGAAAAAACCCAATTACTTATTTTCAGCAAAGCCACAAACAGAAGAAGTTGCACTGCTGTAGTAATGGCACCGAGTTTTCTGGCACTGCAGGGTGACTTGGCACGCAGGAAGCGCAATGGAGAGCAGTGCAGGCTGCAGGGAGGCTCTGCAAGGCATGAGCATGCAGGTGCCAAGCACACACAAGGACAAAAAAGTCTTTTATCTTCCTAAAAATAAAAGCCTACTAGATAAGAAGCACAGTTAGCCAGACTGCAACATGCCCCGTTCAGTTTTCAATGTTGTGAACTGAAGTAGCATTTAATTGAGGGGAGAATTAATTACCATTAACTGGGTATTTGTAGGGAAACAGCATGAGGTAGAAGTAGTGTCTATTTTCCCCCGGACACTCAAAATTTCCAGTAAGCATGACCAGTGAGCACTCTCAGCTTTGCTGGTCATAAAAAGAAAAAATTAAGACTTTCTATCTTAGAAGTGATGCAGGCTTTCTACAGCTCTGAACCAGGACAATGTGTTAGTGGATCTTTACATTGTGGCCAAAACTAGACATTGCAAAATATGTTGCTAGACAAGATGCAATAACTACATCATCTCCTCACTATAAGCATAGTCTGGAAGTAACATTTTACAGTTTATATGTGGAAAAAAGCTATAAAACTTTTCATTTCACACAGCAAGAAGGCTACCGCAACTCCACCAATATTCACGTTCCGAGATGCAGAAGGCATCATCCAACACGGTCCTTCAGGCCCTGGTTCCCGTGCTGGCGTACCGCATCCTCTCTCCCTCCGGACCGCTCTGGCAACAGCATCCTCAGTAGAGCACAGACCAGTCCTTCCACTTGGGAACAAACCACTCATCCCTAATTCTCTCTCTACTTTCCTCCAGAGCACTAAATTACTTCCCCAATAGAAGATATTTAATTTTCCTTTTAATCGAATCATATGTATTCTGGATTTTTTATAAACCGTAGTTTGCAACACTCCATAACAAGATACTACAAAATTTAACGTGCTTTCAAAGCGAAATCTAAAAGCCAGGAAAATCTCATGCCTTGCACATACACTTATAAAGTTCATACAGTATGACAAAATATGTAATAGAAACAATTTAATGAAGAATAGGGTCTTTTTGTTTAAGGCAATGTTACATATTTACTATAACGAGTTCATTTAAGCACATGCAATTCCAAAGCCGATAGTCTCAAAATGGCTTTACCTGAAAGAAGTAGGCAAGAAGATAAAAGTGAACTGAAATGTATTTTCCATCAGCCCTGAACATGAAAGAATAGCTCCCTTCATCCTGTGTTAGCGAAGTTCAACAGGGCACAGAAAGTAATACCGAAATTTTCATGCTTTTTAAGATATTTCACATCAAACACTCTGCTTTTCTTTTCTGACCTCTCCAACCATTAAGTACCAAGAAATCTTTAGATAGTTTCCTTTCCTCCTTCAAGTCCCCAGGAAGATTTTTTTTTTCTTCCATCCTTGACTGAGAGTTTTGTGGTAGTGCCTCAGGTGTTTTGACAACATTATAATCCATACACTACTTTGCTGTGTGCCTGGATATGCTACCAAATAGAGCAAAAGGTAAATAGCTTTTTACTTTTCAAAATCAATTCACTTAAAAACCAAAATTAATCCATTTGAAGAACCAGCTGTGGAGTAATTGCGATTTACAAAAAAAAGGAAAATCTGTACCAGAAAACAGCATACAGGCAAAAAAAAAAAATCTAAGCAAAATGAACCATTTGCATGATGGAAAATTCTCATCCACCAAATTGATTTTAAGCACTGCGCATCCACAGGAACAAGAACTTCAAGCAAGTCACTCTTCCCTAAAAGCATGTCAAGGCCTTATACAACAGTAAAACCTTGATTTTATTTAATTTTGTGAATAGACCTAACAACTGTAAATGAGAATTAAAAAGGTAGTTCTTCACTCTGCCTCCAAGAGCATCATAGAAACATTTCACTTCGTGCCTAATGCAGTTGATGAGGGCTTTTTGGTGTGGTTTTCTTTCTTTCCCCCTCTCCCGCCAACCTGCAGAGGGTTCACATGAAAAGAGATTCTGGGCTTCAGCCACCAGGCAAGGAAAGCCTTCACGTGGAGGTGGGTCCCAGACTGTCCCCAGCAAAGGGAGGGTGCAGGTCGGGGAGCTCCAGGTGACGACAGAGCTGACTCACTGGCAGCTACTGTGCACTCTGCCCATACCCCGGTGATGTGAGTCTGTGCCTCAGCTGATCACCAGCACGTCCACCTGGAAAATGAAAATCCCCAGAGGATTTTGTAACTTCTGCTTCTCTGTTCACATGAGAGGCCTCAGGGCAGCAGAAAAGCTCCTCATCTCATCTCCTCTTGTGCTCCTCTGCTTGGCCCTAGCACAGCTCCATTCAGTCCAACCTGGCTTGAGCAAGGTGCTTTGTGTATGCTAGCTCCTAAGGGATTCACTGGTTTGGAGATAAGCAGGTTCTTGATTACTTTTTTGCTAAATGGGGGATGATCTGTGTAGCAGCTTAAGTAACAGCAACTTCTCATTGATGCTGTAACTTACCTCAGTAACTTCTTTAAGCACGATAGCAAGATGGAAAGCTCTCACAGCTGCGTAATTCAATACTGAAAGAATAGCATAATTTCTTTCTACAAAATGTTGTAACAGCATTTTTAGAAAGAAATAGTCTTCATTTGTGGGTTTTCTGTGATACAATAGACTTTCTGTTCCCTCAAGCATCTTTCTCCTCACCTATTCTGGTAATGAATTCAATCCTAGTAGCTTGGTTTATTGAAACCTGTAACAGATTTCTGGATGGAATCTCACTAATGCCTGCCTATGGTGGCATAAATACTCCCCAAGCTTTAACAGAAACATTTTCTCAGCTATATCTAAAGCCGGAGATAATTTTTCCATGCCTGCATTATATTTGTGGCTCACAGCACTCCCTGTTCCTCCCTAATATTTCCAAGTGCTGAGCTCCCAGCTGATAACAGAAAGCTCTTGTCACAGGTCCCTAAAAATATAACATTGCTCAGCGGCAATGTAAGTCCCATCACATTTCTGTTACTCCATTTCTTCCCCTATCATATCCCAACCCTCCTAGGTATTAAGAATGCCTCCCAAATTGGCATTACCAAAAATTTTTGTATGCTCAAACATACTGCTGGACCTTGCGTACTTTAAATCAGTTGCAGACATTTCTAGTTGTTATTTCCTATTGGGGGTGGGGGGAAATGGAAGAAAGAAGCCCCACGTGTGCTTTAAAAACAACTACTTGTGGTAATTTCTCTTTGAAATTACTCACGGTTGCATTATATTTTACAAATGGGCATATCCCAGGTGTGCAAAATGTCTCTCTAACTGAAAAATGAAGAGGGAGACCTCCTTTAGCTTTGAAATCTGCCTAGTGTTGCATGGAGCAGTTCAGCTAAACCTACTGAACGACTGCAAGCAATGAGCCCTGTAGCTGAGCCACCACGCTGCACGAGCCCACCGCGCTCAGGCTGTCCCTTGGGCAGCACTCCCCAGGAACACGCCTCCGCATCTCACTGGGAAACGGAGCAGAAATCAGCAAAAGACAAGCTGGAAAGTCTGGGTACTCATCAGGGAAGGCACAGCCTGCCAGCCAACACTGCTTTAAGAATAGTTTCTTTCAGATAAAAGACTTAAGAGATGACTCGAAGTTCAGGTAGCTGAAACCCCAGTAGGTCATACTGTGCAAATCAAACCCTGTACGCCATCAGCTGGGAGATGGCTTATGAGACAGGAGTTTTTCACTAAAAGCAGCAAAACTGAAAACACACAATTGCATTCACTAGTACACGTGAAAAAGCAAAGAGAGGTTAAAGAACATTCGGTGAATGCTTCAGCTTTGAGACCCCAGGGCTACCTCCAGTGTGTGCTCACTGCAAAGAGAAAGGATTTAGGTCCCCCACGTTAAGATAAAGGTCCTTGGAACACCAGGTGGTGTATCCACCCCTTTTACAGGTGACAAAAATATGAACTTCAACCAGGGTACATTGGTCAGTGACATCAAGCCTCTCTCTTACACAATCAGAAAGCAAGGTGCCTCCCGATGCAACAGCGTCGGAGCCCTCACCAGGATCCCCCCCCCCAGGATCCCCCCCCAGGCAGAGGTGCACACCCTGGCAGCTGCCCTTAACTTCACTCCCATAGGGTTCATTCGCCCGCAGCGTGAATGCATAGGAACAGGCAAACAAACGCACTTAAGTGCTTTCAGACTCCTAAAATGTTTAGTTTCCACGCAATTAAGCCCCGTTACGAAGCTTACAGTGATCCAATTCTGTATGTAAAAACCTGACTTACACGGTTCCTTTTACAGAAACACAAGTAACAATCAGGTAGAAATACTGCCTGCTGCCCACATAATGAGCTCACACCCAGTCACGAACCCTACAAAAATAAACATTTTAGAAAATTATTTAGACCCCATAGTAGCATTTTTTTTTTCTCTGATTCTGTAGCGTTTCGGGGGGCGGAAGGGGAAGGAAGGATGCAGGACGGCTATTTCTGAATAGACGTAATATGTGAATAAAGCAGCATAATTAAGGATGCTGTTCCATTGATTAATTCAGTTTTTCTCAGACATGCTCCCCCCTTCCACTGCAAGCAGGGAAGGAAACGCATCTGCCCCGACAGAAAGCGAGCTGGGTCACCCGGCCCCCTCCCATCCCCTGTCCCTCGGCACCCACCGGCCGCGGGCGGGGGCGGCCTTTCCCCTCCCACCGTTAGGGACCGGAGCCGGCGGCACCGGCCGGGGGGGGGGGGGGGGGGGCAGGGGGCGCATCCCGGTGGACAAACGCCCCCCGCCGCCGGGCGGGCGCTGCCCCCCGCGGGATGCTCCGGCGGGTGCATTCCCCTTCCAAATCGCTCCCTCCCTACAGTTTCTGCCGGCTCAGCGACCCCCTCCTCCCCGCGCCCCTCCTCGGGGGGGGGGGCAGACATTTTGAAGCGGCGGATCCCGAACGCCCGCCGGGCCGCGGGCGAGCCGCAGCGGTGCGGACGCGGGTGCGGGTGAGGCCTCCGCGCCGCTCCCGGTGCCGCCGGCGCCGCTCACCTGCCAGCTCGTCGGGCTCCAGCCCGCTCTCCGCGTCGATGCCGCACAGCACGAAGTAGTGGGCGAAGCGGCAGGGGGCCGCGCCGGGCCCGGGGGCGCCGCTCCCGCTCATCCCGCCGGCGGCGGCTCCCTGCGGCAGCGGCTCTGCGCGGCGGCGGGGGCGCGCCCGCGAGCCGGTCACGGCGCGCCGCCCCCCCATCCCCGGCGGGGGCGCGCAGGCCGCGGCGGGCGGGCGGGCACCGAGCGGCGGCTGAGGCGGGCGGGCAGCGCGCGGCCCCGCTGTCAGCTGAGCAGGGCGGGGGGCGGGGGGCGGAGCCTCGCTGCCGGCCCGCCCCCGCGGGGCATTTAAACCCCCGGCGGCGGCAGCGTCTCCCCCCCATGGGTGGGACGGTCCCGGGCGCTATCGCCGCTTGGGGGGTGCAGGAGGGCCCCGGGCGGCTTTCCCACACGCCGCTTCCGTGGTCCTCGGGGATGTGCGATAAAGCTCCCGCCTCCCGCGGTGTGAGTGCGGGGGGCGCTTTTTTTAAATATAAAAGGAGGCGGCGGGTGCCGCTTCCCACCACGGACGCTGCCGTCCCGCTGGCGGGGGGCGCCGCAGCCGCAGGGGCCGAGCCGCTCGCAGCCGGCCCGGGGAAGCAGCTCCTTCTCCCCCCGGTCCCAGCGGCGGAACGGCGGCCGAACCGCCCGGCGGGGGAGGGGCGGGGGCTGGTGTCCGCTGCCCGTCCTGCGCCGTGGCTGATGTTCATCGTACACGTTAACTTCTCGGGCGGAGAAGGATTTCTTTGCTACGTGCACTCTGTTTCAAACCAAAAATCGAAACTGTCGCTTCGTTCCCAGTGTGTTTAAGATTTACTGGCCGTTCCGTCGCGCCCACGAGGAAATCCGTATTATTTTATCCCCGTTGCTAAAACCCCTCCCGCTATTATTACCCGATGCCAAAGTACTGGCGGATCCGTTCGGGAGTGGCACCTACTTTTGAAGGGACAGAGATAATTGTTTTGAAGTTCTGAGACTTTCTTCTCCAGACTGATGAGATCCCTGCTTACGTTAGATTATTCTGCCACTTGTATATTTTAGGGACGTTGTTTTATTTGCGAGATTCATGTGCACTTTCATCCTTCTGTATTTACCTGTTTACCAGTCTGGGTCCATGCAGCCAGTCATCATTACAATCTCGTCCTTTGCTTACTGTGGACTCCTATGGCCTCTTTCACTTACCTCTCAGCAGCGTGAGCCATATTTTTTCCTTTTTTCCTTCTATGATTTATATTCAACAAGTGCCTTTGATAAAGAAATGCCTGCAAGGGACCTGATACTTCATCCAGCGTGGGTTATTTTATGGAGGTATGTGGAGTAACTGTTCCTTCCTACCTGGAGGCAACCTAGATCAGCATATCTCTCTTCTTCCCTTTGAATTAACGATTTTTATGCCCTTTTACTTCTCAGCTTCCTGTAGTGCTCTACTGGAAGCAGACAAGAGCTAAACCAATTTCCTCACTTCCTAATAACCCCAATACAAAAAAAAAAAAAAAAAAAAAAAAAGTCCTCTATCACAACCACAGATTCTGGTGGTTGCAGCACTTGGTATAACAAGCTGAACCTTACTAGATACACATGAGAATTTGCCAGACCAGTTATATCCTCGACTTTGCACTGAGAGGTTATTTTATTTAGTTTGGTTTGTTTATTAACTTCTATGTATTTGCTTATTCAGCTTTAGGTCAGATGATAAGAGTTTGACAAGTCGGTCTCTGATTCTCATTCGAAACTATCGCTCTTACTGTGGAGAAGTACCATCTCCTTCACTTTTGGAGGTCCAATGGCATGGGTGTCTCCAGGCAGTCCAAGACAGGTTTCACCAGCCTCTCTAAAAGCTGGATGGGTTAGGACTGCTTCTAAGATTAACCAAAAATTGAATATAAATGGTCCTTACCTTTTTTATCTTGGGTAGCTAGTGGTTCTAGATTGCTTTGATTTAGCTGTCTTCTTTACAAGACAGTATTTTTTGCTTGAATGAAGTTTCAGTGCATAGACGCTTCAATCTCAATAAAATCAATAATACATATAGTGTTAAACAAGGGGATAAAGCACAATATATGGGATTGCAGGTCTAAAACCTAGTAAACTCACTCCTCTTCCTAGACCAGCTGAGAGGTTGAGCTCCCGCTCCTGCAAATACAGCTCCCACAGACTTGTTTGGAGTCTCATGGGGATGGTGATTTCTTCATCTAAGATGTCTGATCTTCTGGGAACAAATGGCATCCCAACAAGGACACTCAGCTCTTTTGCAGTGCCAGACCTGGCTGTGCTGAGTGTGTCTGGGCTCTGGTAAGTCGTGTTATGTCCCCAGGCCTGGATTCTCATCTAAGCCCCTCCATCTAAGTAGTTCCAGTCTTTCCTTCCAAGCTGGTCTGGCTTTAGACACTACATGCTTCCTTTGGGTAGCTCTTCTTCACTCATGTTTTTTTTTCCTCCCTCCTGGCTTTCATCCCAAGGAATCAGCACCTTTTAGGAGATTTCAACAGTGAAAGTAGACTTGAAAGTAAGGTCACTAGACATCATCAATTACAATCAAAAATTTCAGAGCTCAGCTGTGGGGTTTCACTTACATCAAGACTCTTTTCTTCCCACCCAGTAGCAATACTTCCTTCTGCTCCAGGAGGTAAACTGGATACCCATTTACAGCTTATTTTTCACTTGTCTTCTTTCACTCTTCAGCTACATTCATATCAGCTCAAAAAAGGATAGGAATGCAACCGAGTCCGTTGCAAGCTGCCTTCTCCTTTTATCTGGGTATAAACAACTGCTCCTAGGAAAAAGCGGCAGAGGCCTTTGCCTGGAGCAAGCCTGCACAGTAGAGCAGAGTTGGCCGAGCTGCGCTGGCTTGCAGCATCCAGGAGCACTTTGTGCCCACCCCATGCTCTGTTGCGCCATGAACTCTTCCCACATCAGGTGTGTGAGCAGATACAGAGTGCAATGGCAGCTCTCTGTATCACATGCCATCACCCAGTGAATTCTATCTTATGTACAACACAGGAAAGCACTGAGGTTTTCCCTCATTGTCCATAATTACCTTTTCCCCATGCTGGGATTTTTTTTTTGCACTGCTTTTTTTCCAGGATCCAGGAATTTTTGTTCTCTCTTCACCATCCAAACCCACCCTGCAATGGTCCCCAGTGCCTCTCTAGAAGTGCTGCCCTGCTTTAGAGACAGACTAAACACTTCTGCTCTACTTTAAACATTGATTGCTTAAATTTCACAGCAGTCACAGGCAGGTTCACAAAGGGGCTGTGGAGCTTCTTGCAAGAGTGAGACGATAGTGAAGACAAGGTCCCAAAGCATCGTGAACTGCTGCACATACTTACTAATCAGCCAAATGCCATGGAAAAGCATTTGTACAGCCGAGGAAGAGGCAGTGACTGACTGATAGGATCATGCCATGAGACACATCTGGGATTATCAGAGGTAACTGGGTGGGATGATGAGTATTTTTTCCTTTCACCAACAAAGAGTGTTAAAGCTCCACAAGGGCCATAGATGGGCTGGATGTCCCCTTTTCCAAGCATATGAAAAGTAATCCTGAGGAAATAAGGCTTGTCCCTGGCACAGCAGAGCACAAAGCAGTATCCGTGCACTAGGAGCTTCTTATGTGTTCCTCCAAGGAACAGGGATAAGGTAGGACTGAGAATTTCAGGCTGGTATGAGCACAAAAACTTACTGGCATAGACCAGATCTACCTGGGACCTTTCAGTATGATCTGTTCTCCTGCGCCAGCAGCTTTGTCCCATCACCAGCTGGATTGCCAGTGATACAACACAGCAAGGGAATTTTTTTGGTTTGGCAGATTTGTTCTTCTTCCTTAGGTACTTGTGTTTTCAGTTGCAGTGAATATTTCTCTCCATATCATGTTGGTGCAGCTTTCCCTCTCCTTAACCTCTCAGTGAGTCTTTGTCTCTCCTAACCTGTTAGTTTAAACTGGGTCAAGTGTTAACATGCGTGTCAGTCTCCCCTGCCCTTAGGATCTGCCATAAAAGATCAGACTACAGGCCCGTCAAACTCTTTGTCCTACTTCTGCAAGAAGCCAGTGCCTGATGCTTCAAAGAGGTGGGAAAATCCTGCTATTTAAAGGTTACATCTCTTCTCCTTGCTGTGACACTGTTGCTTCACTTTTTTGTGAATTTGGCGAATTGGAAATCATGCTGCTGGTGATGGATTGCTCAACTCCTTCACACAGCTACATTCCCTGTAGAAGACCTTTCATGAGCTGCCAAGCCAGATTGATTTTCCATTGAAAGCCTCTCCTGTTTTACTGTAATATCTATAGGGTCATGAGATCCTGTAGGATGGAAGAAAGGGAAAACAACAAAGATTCAATATGAATGTTTGTAGTGCACACATTTTTCTACTTTTGGCTGACTTTCAGTTTAGCAGTTCACAGTGCTGTGAGCCACTTCACGAGAAGCTAAGTGTGAATAGTCAGATGAAAGAAATGGGATAAGGATGGAATAAGGGGGGAGTCTAAGATCAAAATTTAAGTCATTTTGGCACAAAGTGGAGAAGAACATACAGTGGAAGTGGGAAGAAAAACAACAGCAGAAGATTTTATAGCATGGTCCATAAACAAAGTGGCTTTTATTCTCTGAGCTTATACAAGACTACTTAAAGCACTGCAAAAAGCATTGGCTGCCTTGGGGTTTAAAACCAAATAAACCAGATCAGTAGCCATAAGGCATAAAGCAAAGAACATTTCCTCCAGTGCAATTTGTCGTTGCTTAGAAAGCAGATACTGCAGGCACATATTCTAATATTAAATCAAATTATAATACCATTAAAGCAAGTAGCTCATCTTCTGTACTGGCCTCATATCTATAAAGATTAGGCTTGAATAAAAGCACACGACTTTGCTCTGTCACATTGTGTAATTATTATTCATATGGCAGAATTATAGATAACAAAGTGAAAGATGACTACTTTTCCTGCATCTCTGCCATAGGATCTCTAAAGCTTCAACAATTTAAAATTTAAAGATTTAAAATCTCTAATTCCCTATTGTAGCTCATTGCATTTTATGCATTTAATGTACATCCATCATATGCATGCCCTTGCATTGCAGGCACATATAGACACATTCCACTCTTATCTGCTTTTAGAGAGGCTCCTTAAGGGAGAGGTTTCACGAGGCAATTGAAATGATTTAATAGTTAATTACACCTTCTTCCCACCTCCCTCCCAGGACTGGCCCTATGTTCCTGCTGCTTCCATCACACAAAAACTGTAGCCTTGTCTGCCTGCTTGGTGAGTGCATCCAGCTCGCCATCAGAAAGCAGATCCTAAAACACAGGCGAGGATGGAACCACATTGCCCGTCTTCATTCCCATGATTGTCGTGCTGCACACCAGGCTGCACAGCACACAGCTCAGCCCTTTGCTGAGGAGGCACCTCTTCTTCAGGGTTGGCCTCATCACCTGTGTTTCAAACCTCCCCCCATCTTGAATCAGCCTTCTCAGGGGTTCAGATCTCAGAGGGGTAAATGGCAGTGGCATTCCAAGCAGATAGGGCATGTGGACTTTGAACACTGCCTCAGAAACAACTCTCCGGCAAGTCCTGCAGTTGCCATGCCCGCTTTCTGGAGGTTTGTGTCCTTTGACACCCTGCCCTTTCCTCTCCATGCGTTCAGCAGCACAGAAAGGCAAAAATCTGTGGAGATTCCTGCCATTTTACTCCACTTCTGCCTGTGATTTTATACTGAGCTTGCAAGATGCACCTCCTCCTGCCAAGCAACTGATTAAGTGAGGGTGCCCTGCCCCCCCTCCCCAGGTCAGGAGAAGGATCATATGCAACCATTGCCTTTTGTATGATTCAGTGCCAAGACCCTGAGGTCAAAGACCATATTTTGCTCAGAGTGAGGTATGCCTTCTGCTCTTTGGATGTAGGAGACAGACAGACTCCTCCAGCCACTGAGATAAAACCTAATCAGCAAAGTACACTGCTTGGATAAATCACCAGCATGTCACACACTAATGGAGGTGTTGTGCTGGGACCATCAAGCTCAAGCACCCACAAAGAGATTTCCATCCATCTCTGACAGCATCACTCACTCACTGCACGACCTTGATTGCTCATAGCCTGACTTGCAGGAGAACCAGACTCCTGGGTCAGTGCACCCCCTGTGCTTCAACTGCCCTCAGGAAAAGAAAGCAAGTACTGCTTTGCCTCTGCTGAAACATCTGCCAGGCACAAAGCTGTATTGTTCCCAAAGCTGGCCCCAATGGCATGGCACTGGGAGGCAGATGCACCTCTATGCAGGCGGCAGCCCTGACTGACGCTGAGTCTTTCCAGCCCACGCGTCCCAAGGCCATTGTCTGCAGACAGATGCCTTTCACACCAGGCCTGAGATGAGGCAGGTATTTGGTGTGGACAGCAAACCTCTGTTCTTCATTTTGAAATCATTTGTGCTCTCTGCTGAGGGTGTTTGTTTTCCTGCCTCTAAACTCCAGCTTCTCTGTTTTCAGTGCTCCTGGACCCCAGTACCCTATGGTCTGTCCGCTAAGGAAACACCCAAGGAGGTAAAAGAGCCTTGTAACATAATATACCTGCTCATGTAAAGCATGAGGAAAAGGCGGTGGCCTTTTAAAAAAAAAACCAAAACACTAGAGTTTCATAGGTACATGTTGTGCCAAGGAAAAAAGCAAGAGGAGATCCTGGTGAGCTGCTTGGACCACATGCCCACACCAATGTTGTCTGTAGCGGCAGGGGCTCGGGCACAGCTGTGCCAGTGGTCTGTGCTCCCAGTTAGCTGATCTCTGATGCTGGGAAATCTTCCAGAGAAGATGCACTCAAGCTCTCACATTTACCTAAGTAACAACATTGTGTTCAGAACTAGTCACAAATACTGTTTTCCTTTATTTTGATTTCCAAAAATCAGGCAGTCCCGTGTCTGCTGATACCAGTGGGACCACGAACCAATCCTACGTTTTCACATGCACTAGACAAAATGTGTCTGTGAACAGCAGGTAAGCTCTTTGTCAAAATGCCTTTGGGCTCTGTACAAATGTAATTAGAGTCTGATTTCAACTTCCCTGATTTCAATTTCCCAACTTCCCTTTGAAGCCTTATTCACTAAGAAGTGCCAGACACCCTGTATCTACATTACAATGCATCCCAGCACACTTGAAAGCCCAAGGGCATGCTAAAGAAATCCAAATCCACAGAATCCATAGCCAATACACAACACGAGATCAAGGACAGATGAAAAATGTTTCCTGCAATGAATATGCATTGTGAATTGTTTTGTCATTTTGCAAGGACTGCTGCTTTCCTGAGTGCTCAGTTACAATACAGTTTCATATAATTGCAGCAATGTTACATTATGGATCTAAAAGCAGTTCTTGCTAATCAAGGCGCTAAAGGGTCTGTTTCAATTTCCCTACTAGTGTTTTTAACAGAATTCTAAACATTTATGTCCACAGGTTCAGCAATATTTCTCTGCCACTGAAAACAGCACATGGCCTTAGAGTACTTACTGCTCAGGAGACTTACTGCTGACAAAAGCTAGATTGTAGCTTTTCTGCATTGGCTTGCTGTGCTCATGCTTTACTGGGAATCAGCTCTGAGCTCACATTGAACAGGACAGAGATCAAAGTGAATTGCTCCTCCTCAAGGATCACGTTCCTTAGTGACTTTCTTGCAAACCAATAGTCACAATTTATTTAAGCCTGAATCCAGGCTGAGCAATTTCAGCCGTTCCCATCAAGCACATCCTTTGGGGGCAAGAGCATTTGACGCTGTCTGATGTGGCAAAGGGCTAGCTCAGCATGTCCCTCCAGGCTGAAATGCAACTGTTACTGGGAAATTCCAGTAAAAAGTGTTTCCCAGGCTAAACCAGAGCCATTGGCCTCCTGGTGCTCAGTACTACTAGGCAGTAGTGAAGGCAAAAAGCAACAGCCAGCGAGCAGTCTTTGGTGCCAGGCACTGTCGGTGTGTCCGGCTACTCCACCTCTGGTGTCAGCCCACGGGTGGTCACCAAGATCAGGCCCAGTGAGGGGAACCAGGCTGGGACCACAGCCCCTGGATGGCTGTGGGGAAGGGGATGGATTGGTGGGGCCCACGGATGGGCAGGGCAGGGTTGTGTGGAGCTGGAGACCAGCCCTGCCGTGAGCGACATTGCTGAGTCCCAGGGATGCTGAAATAGTCCTGGGCTGTAGGGAGGAGCAGTGCCAGGGGGTGGGCAGGACAAGACCCATTAGCACCCTCAAGGCCCTGATACCCAGCACGTACAGCTGAGATGTGCTGGTTTCAGTCGTGGAAGTGCTTACATGCGTCTTGGAAGATGACAGAGCCTGTCTGCTCTGTTGTCCTTGGGTCATGTATTCAGGTGAGGATTAGCCTGCCTGCAGATGCTCCTGCCCTGGCTCCCCCTGTGCCAGCTCACAGTGCTGCAGCTAAAGAGCTGTGCTGCAGGGTCACAGTGACACTGCTGCTTCCACTCAAGCTGGATGCAGCTGCTTGCACGAAGCCTGACACTTCAGCTGATAAAACCTGAAATGTGAGATCACGCAGCATGAGGTTGGGGGTTTCTCAGCAGCTCCACGTGCAACCTGCCCAGCCCTGCTGGTAACGGGTCCAGCTGGAAGCAAGCCCACTCTCAACGATCCATTTGGGTGTCACTGCACCGTGTCCTCTGCTGTGGTGAAGGAAATTGAAGTGCATTGCCTATGTACCAAGCTTGGAGAAGGTTGAAATGCACAAAGACATAATATATAGGCTACTGTCAGTTTCAGTTGTTCTGTAAGCAAACCCCATATAATCATTCAGGTTGGAGGAAGCATATTGTGTCAGGTCTTGGCAAACAGCTTCCTCTAGAGAGTAAGCACCACCTGTCTGTCCTGTCTGTCTCAGATGTCTATTATTTCTTCTGTTCCCAAGTCCCTGGAAGAGTCCAAATATTTGGTAAACCACCATGTAGAAGGCAAAAGAAAGAATTCAGCTGGTGCCAAGCTCTGAGCACCAGCAGGAAACTAAGAAATTTGGATTACAAAAATCAACCAGCTGCTGCGGACCAATGCAGCTCCTTGAAAACTTGATTTGCTTACATAATCCCTGGCACCAATGGCTGTTAGCATGATCCTTAAAGTCAGATGACCAAACATACTGTGGCTTCAGCCTGTGCTCTGGAGCAAGCTGGAGCAATTGTTCTCCCTGGAGAAAAGAGAAGGACTTAGTCACAGGTTTAAACACCGTAGTGAATCCAGCTTACCTGGCAACAGAGAGCTAAGCCTGGGAAGCATCGCTTGCATTAGGGCCTCAACCAGCAGTCACGTCCACATGCTCCAGACGGCATTGGCTTAGCTCTATTGTTTGACATGGTTTCTGCTTGTCTGCAAAAGGCTACTGTTTAATAAATATACAGAAGTAACGTGACTTGTATATTGTCCTTAGTACATCACGTGTGGAAGGAATGTGGGACAAAGCCATGCAGGGAAAGCTGACAGGGTGGATATTCCTGTCATAGGAAGTCAGGAGGGACTAGATAACATCTTCAGTTCATTCAGGAAAACTCAGGCAGCTACAGGTTGTCTAGAGACCAGACTAGAGGGGTTTGTAGTGCCTAAGCAGCCCCTTTCCCCAGCTGCCCATTTTCACTCAGCTTCCATCATCTTCCTCTCCCTGGGCTTTGTGGGAAAGCACAGCAAAGACCCCCAAAACAACACCACCACCCCACCCCACCTCCCCCAGTTAAATGCTGTGACACCAGGCACAGCCATTGCTCAGCTCTATTTACAGTCCTTCCTTCTTCCTCTTGCAGTTGTGCCCTACCTTGGGCTGGCTACAGAGCTTGCCCAGACCCTGGGGATACCCAAAATATATATAACACTATAACAGACCCCTGGCCACCCAAAACAGGACGCTGGCATCTGGAAAGCTATTACAGATGACCACAGTAGCATCAAAACAGTACAGGAGGTACAACAGGGATAGTTCAGTTTGTGGAATACCAGAGAGAGCTACAGACAAAGCCCACTGCAAACTGCCCACCACCACCTTTATCAGTGTACCGATACAGGTAGTTGCATCACCAGAAGCGGCTGTGCCAACATGGTGACTGCTTCCTCTTAGCTGCTGTCTACGTTGCTGTCTTCTTGTTGTGCAACTAAAGCCACCAGAGCACCTGTTTTTACAAGACACATCTCTGACACATTCATTAGCTATAAACATGTTCATCAAGCTGGACTGCTTTCTGTCTAGTTTTCCCCCACAGTGAGGTTTTATTCACACTAGCTGATTGTCACAAAATCCCAAAACTTAGGAGCCCATGTCTCGTTGCTGTAAGAGATGCATAGGAGCCAAAGTCCCGCTAGTTCAAGGAGGCTTCAGCTGTTCAAATACAATTGAACATTGTTTTGAAATACTTGAAAACATGTTTTTGCATCATAAAAGTAGTTTTAACATCAAAACAAGTATCCATACAACACGGCAAAGAGAAACACAAGCCATCTGACTCCATGTGTCTTTCCAGTCTTCATCCGTGCAACAAAAATGCTCCCACATTTAACAGTCTGTGAACACAAGCAGCTAGCTAAGGCTCAGCATGCTTTAATTGCACTCATCGACAAAAGGCAAAAATCAAGAATGAGCTCAGGGGTAATAGTTTTCAGCTTCTTGGCCTTACCATCAAGGCTCTCACAGGGACTCCTCATATCAGGAAGACTGATTCTGCAGTGGCACAAGGGCCTAATATGTCTTCCACCTCCACTCCCCAAAAAAGCTGAAGATTCCCCTTCTTGTATTCACTGCTAGAAGGTACTTCATGCCTTCATCTCTACCAGCTGCTGCTCCTTCCTGCTCCTAATTTAATGCATCTGGCAAAGTAGCAGGGAAAGGTAATCCTATGAAAAACACATCTAATGTTTTCAGGACATACTGCAGGTAACGTGTGACTTTTTTATGTTATGGTATCTATTCTTCAACTGCAAAATATGTACCATGTTTCTGAAATGAGTAGGTGTGGATTGTAGCTGAAGGCACCACAGAATGATTGAATTGCTTCTCCCTTACCTAGCCAGAGCTCCCACCTTCAATTTTACCTTAGCTACTAGGTACTAGCACCAGCTACATTTTGATAACGACTTGCTTCTGCAGCCTCTGGGCAGCAACAAATTGATCCTGATGTGCAAAATCCCTGACTGCTGATATAGAGTTGTTGGGATGTTTTTTACAAGTCAGCAGCACTCTGAATCCACCCATCTTCCCTTCTGTGAATTTCCACCCAGGTCCTTTCACTACAGCAAACTGCGGCTGCTGGCCTTACAAAAAAGAGATCTGGATACTGGGGCTGGAGCTTCAGCTGTACCACCTGGAAGAAAAGGAGTGAACTGGGGTGATCACTTGGCTGCCAAATGGCAGGCTTGCCTTCCTTTGAGTTTAACCTTTGTATCTGTGAAGATTCATGAGTCATGGGCTCACTAATGCAAAGGTAGCTCCTCTTTGCCTTCCCCTTCCCTCTGTCCTTGTGGAGTTCCATTTCTTTGTTGTTAATTGGCTCAAACAAGATTTCCCCAGAGACATGGGCAGTTGTATCATCAGCCAGTAATCCACTAATTCCCTTGGACACGTGGGAGTCCCTCGTGTGCTATTCTACAGCTGCATTTTGCGAGTGTTGTACTCCTCCGTGATACGCCAAATCGATGTTATGTTGTGATCAAAGACGTCCTTGTCTTCAGAGCAAATTCCAGCACAGTTACGATACTTGGCCGCACAGTATAGCATACATTTGAGCAGCAGAAATTCTCAAGATGTCACCATCTAAAGCAAAAAGCCTTTGGAAATTAAACATTTTGTCTCAGAGGGGACAGGCTTTGGTACTTTGCTGAAGTAATCAGCACAAAGCAGGTCTTGAAAGTCTAACTGGTTCACCCAGACTTTCACAAGAGGAATGGCAGCTGTCATTGGTATCAGAGTTTCTTATGTCATGCTAGGAGTCTATACAATAATAAGTAAGTATTTGTGGTTAAATAAGAAAGAATGGATTTCTGGTTTTCACATCCCAGACAATGTTACCAGGAAGCAAGGACTTCACCTCTCTTTTTTTTCACCTAAGCAATCCCTAAGCTGGGAACAGCCAGGCAACATTTTTTTTAAACTGCCTCAGTGTGATGTTGGTCTGTATTAGGCAGCAGTGACTTCACTCAGGTTTGCATAGCTACCAAGTAATACCATGTAGCAGAAGTTCAGAAAAATTAGACCTGAGAACTTACTTGTTAAAATACTCAAAGAGGCTGAAAATCTAAGTGAAAAATATTTTCTGACAGATTTCTCTGAGAGCCTTCCAGGCATAAAATAGAATGTGCAAGGTAGAGCTGTATCATCACCTGTCAGTGTGATTAAAGCTGTTACCACATCTCACATAGCACCCTGAGCTGATGTTGTTAATGATTTTCCTGTTACATTACCAAGTTTATTCCTAGCATGGTGGTGAGTATCTAGAGGGCACAAAGACCTGTGTCCTGAATTGCACATTTTATGCATGGTTTTGGGTATTATGAGTGTTTTCAATGTCTCCCTCTTTGGAGAGGACCAGAAAGAAGTGCTGAAAGACCCAAGACCTTTAAAACTTCACGGATCCCCTAAGGGCTCCAAGAAATAGTGTCCTTCCTGAGTCTAAACCACAAAGGTTCACACTGTATAATTTGGGGGATCATTTCTAAAAAGACCGAGCGTGAAGTCCTGCTTTACAAGGGTAAAAGGCGTGCAAGTATTCCTACAGCTTAATGTGCCCGTGGGCTTCAGGCTCCTCCGTGTGGAAGGTGGACACCTGCTTCTGCCTGGGTCCTGGCCTCCTCACAGGTGGGAATGCGCCTGTCACCTGCCTACCAATCTAACTGAGATTCAAGATACCTATCGCCCTCTGTCTCTAGAGCTGTCTGCAAAGTCAGTGTATGGTCATGTCTAATACTAGCTTTCTTTGAGTTGGTAGACAGCTGTTGAAGATATTTACTCTTTCTATACAGTGCATCGCCTCCATCCTCCGCCACGGAGGCACCGCTTTCTCTCGGGACACGTCCCCCAGGTTTAAGGAAAAGCTTTACAGGCAGCTTTCACACGCCGGAGAGCGCATTTTAATTGTACTAAGCCAGCGGGTCACTAGATGGCCTCGTAACCTCACAGATTTGGACAGATCGAGGCTTAGGCTGCATGTGTCATTGCCAGATTTATTTTCAAAAAACCTGGCACCCTGAGTGCTGCAAGGCTTAGGATCACCACCTCAGGCACTGCACAAGAGCCTTTTCAAAATGCAGCATGTGAAATCTGGGACACTTTGTCCCATGGGGTAGCTAGAGAAAACCACGTTTGTCACTCTTGTTAGGGGCTGTTTATAGTCCCTAAATCCTGGCAGATGGGACTGGAGATGGGGCAGAGAGCTGGTGGGAGCTGTTGGAGAGTCGCAGGCATCTCTCCAGGCCCCGTTGGCTGAAGCCAGCTAATCAAGGCAGCAAATCCAGCCCCTGCAGGAGGGTCAGCCATGGGGCCGCAGCGTGGAGCACCCAGCAGGGAACCCAGGAACCACCTCCAGCCCTGGCTGGTCTGGCTGCACCCTCAGGAGGGGCTTGGCCCTGGCCCTGGGCCCACCTGGGAGGGAGGCAAGCCCCTGTCTGGGGGGATCCCCCTGTGGGGGACAGTGGCTGGGGAAGCGGGGAGATGCAGGAGGGTTTGGTTCTTTGTCCAGCCACCGGCAAGTTGCAGTCGTGGCCTCGTGAAAATGCACTTTGCAGCCTGGGGGGAACCTCCGCTTGTAGTCAGGTGCCCACAGAGCTGTGCCCTCCCGAGCACCCGCACGGCAGCGCTTCCAAGGGGAGGGGGGCTCACAGAACGGCCGCTCCTTCCCTCCTGCCCGCAGCAGGGAGGGTTTGGAGGGGAGGGAAGCGGTGGCATCCGTAGAGCAGCAGAAATACGAATGGGGCGGGTGCAGCGTGGGGAAGGGGGACATGCGGGGGGAGACAGGTTCGGCTGTCCCGGGGGACAGAGCCGGTGCTGGAGCGCTGCCTGGTCCGTCAGTGCCCGGTACCTTCAGCAGCTAAAGAGACTGGGAGACCTTGGTTAGGCCATACCCCTGTGACAGAGGCCTTGGTCTGGTGCACAAAGGAAAGAGAAACAAATCAGGTTGCCTGCTGTCAAATTAGGATTTGTGCTGTGACTCCTTTTCCCAGGTGGTTTTTTAAATTAATATTTTAAAATACAGAGCTAGTTTACATTGATGCAAGTCTTCTAAACAGTACTTTAAAGGAAGCAGGACGGGAGCCGCCATGACGGGCCCAGGGCGCTGCGGGCCCAGGGCGCTGCGGGCCCAGGGCGCTGCGGGCCCAGGGCGCTGCGGGCCCAGGGCGCTGCGGGCCCAGGGCGCTGCGGGCCCAGGGCGCTGCGGGCCCAGGGCGCTGCGGGCCCAGGGCGCTGCGGGCCCAGGGCGCTGCGGGCCCAGGGCGCTGCGGGCCCAGGGCGCTGCCCCAGCACCCCGCCGGGCCGGGCCGGGCCAGGCCGCACGCTGCGCCGCGCTGCCGCTTTAAGGGCGGGCGGGGAGCCCAGCCCAGCCCAGCCCGGCCTCCGCGCAGCGGGGCGGAGCGCCGCGCAGCGGCGGCGGCGGCCGGCAGCAGGTAGGTGTAGGCCGGGCGCTCCCCGGCCCCGGTCCCGGTCCCGCCCCGGCGGGGGGCGGTGCGGCCGCGGCCGGGCGAGGGGGGGATGGGCAGGGCAGGCAGGCGGCCCGTCCGGCCGCGGCGGCTGGAGCGGCTGGGGACGGCCCCGGTGACCGTGCCCCGCGGGGGTGGCGGCCGCCTTGCAGAGGGGCGGGCAGCCCGGGGTGACGAACCGGGGACGTCGGGATGGCAGCGGCGGCCGCCCCGGGGCGCGGCATCCCCCCACCCCCGACGCTGCCCCGCTGAGGCGGGCAGCCTTCGGCCTCGCCCGGCAGCGTCCCTGCGGCTGTACTGTGGGAGGCACCTGCTGCTTTTTTTTTTTTTTTTTTTTTTAAAGGGTTAAATTACACAGGACTTGCTGGTTGGGGTTGTGAGTTTTTTGGGGGTGTGTGTGTTTTGTTTTTTTGTTGTTGTGGTTTTTGTTTCTGTTTTGTTTTTTAAATGGGTTGTGTGTGGTGTTGTCCCCTTTTCCAAGTTCTACTCGCCCCCTGTTTGTGTTCCCAATGAGACGGGAAGGCCAGCAGTGTCAAACCAAGGGGAGCAATCCTGACACCTTCCTGCACTAAACACTTCTAAGCCCAGTTTGGCATTTTGAGCACAGAGCTCTTGGCAGATATTTCTCTACCGACAATTAATTAAAAAAGAATAACTGTCGTGGTGGGCAGCGCAATATACAGGCTGCCGAATCTCAGCCCTACTAAATTTGTGGCAATTCATGGGGAAAGACCAGCACGCAGCTTATAAGATTTATGTCTCTTGATGGGTTTCAGTTAACTTCATGCTTCCCTTAGGCAGATGAAGGTTATGCAGCTCCACCTTCAAGAAGGCAGGCAGTCATTAACTGCATTCCTTAATTACATGGACTCTGCTGAATGGCATTCTCAAATGTGGGAAAAGGCGGAATGTTCAGTCACATATATTTATCTGTAATAAACCCACAAAGACTTAACTGGACTGCCAGCCTAAACAGCAAAGTGTTATGGGCAGGAAATTCACAGCTTAACGTTTCTGTAAGCAACCAAACTAAAGCCAGTACGTAAAGCAGGGGCCAGCACACAACAAAATGCCACTAAACACATAAGAACTTTCACTAAAGATACAGACAAATAAAGAAAAAACTGAAGTCACAAAATATGAAGTGTAAGACTTTGTTTTACTAGCATATTTTTCCTGTTGTCACTTTGTCTAGCTTTTAAGGACAACCTGGATGGCCAAACTGGCCGCAATTATTCTGCTGTGAAAAATTGGCAGGGGTGGGCTGAAGCTGACTGTCTTCGTGCATCATTCTGCTTTCTCATGAAAACTGCTGCAAAAGAGAGACAACGATTGCAAAACAGAGTGCCATTTCTCTTGTGTCTGTTCACAGTTGCACTCTTGCTGTTGTGGAAGCACAGGCCTTAAATGCTTCTCTGGTTACCAGTTTAGAGGGAGGTTCAAAAGCTGTGCCCTGGAGCAAGCAAGTCCAAGCTATAGAAAAGAAATTAGAGAGCAAGATAAGAAAGGAAAAAAATACATGGAAATATTACGGGAGGGATGGAGGAGAACTGAGCAGGAAGGCAGGATTCAGGCCGCTGCTTGGTAGGTATACTCACAGGATCAGCGTAAGACAGACCCAGGGTCTGCAAGAGATGGGGGTGAGGACAGTATGGTGATAAAGTGCTAAAAGGCTCCTCTCCTCTTCATTTGCCCCTCAGCTGCATGCTGTCGCTCTCCACTCTCCATTCTCCTGATTTTTAAATGAATCCTCCATTCTCCTTTTCTTTGCTGCTCGTGACCTGAAAACTGGCCTCAAGTGGTGTCAGGAGGCCTTGGAGCATGAGTTCATCCAGTCTGAACGTCTTGCCTTTTAAAAGCTTAATTTTTTAAACTGTGTTGGATTCAGTTTCTCTCTTAAGACGGCTTGGAGCGTGTTTATATAGTTTCTTACAGGGAGTAGGCTACAGTGATGGAGGTCTGCTTTCTTCTACAGCTGAGAGCATCCATGTGAAACTATTGCACAGTAAGACTTTTAAAATACAGATGGAAATGCAACAAATTGGCAGTATTCTGATCCGTTCTTGGAGATTTTATTTTTGCTTTTGGAAGCTATCAGCCTGACAAATCTGAGGGAGAAAGAGGAAAGTCTTTTGAGGAAATCCTTTAATTGCTTGCCTTTAAAGAGATGCTTTCATATAAAGGACTCATCACTATTATAAAACTTGTAATTAACGGCATCTTTCAAACAACCTACTGGTAACCTTTGCTATGTCCTTAGGCCCTGCAATGCCAGAGCAGTACTGCAAAATCTTAAGATTCAATGGAAGAACTGGAAACAGCAGTAGATTGCTGTATGTATATGTCTAAGGCAGATGGAGGGAGATGTGAAAAGGTTGTATGTTTAATTTTTAGCTCTATCTGTTGTCCTGTGACACGGGTTGTTTCTCACTGGGTATGTTTACAGCGCTCTTCTGAATGGGTC
Organism: Falco naumanni; assembly: GCF_017639655.2. Classification (NCBI taxonomy): domain Eukaryota; kingdom Metazoa; phylum Chordata; class Aves; order Falconiformes; family Falconidae; genus Falco; species Falco naumanni. The sequence goes on from NC_054058.1 coordinate 25,783,542, forward strand.
TCTTTGAAAGCTTCTTCCTTAAATACCACTTCTTTCAGACTTCAATGGTTCTTTGGGCAGGGGCAAGGCACACAATCGTGGTCACACAACAGCACACAGACCTCCTCTTCCTAAAGCCCTGGTGGGGCACAGCCTTGAAGTCACTGAGGAAACATCACTTAAGTAATGATGTTCTCTTTTTCAGGAATTGCCATCCATCACTATGAAAAACATCATCCTATAAGTTTGTTTCAAGCTTTCTGCCTCATCACCTGCTTCAGATAAGCTGTGCTCTGAGCTCTCCTGGGGAAGGTTTGTCCTCGGGGAAACATGGCCTTCTGCAGCTGGAAGTGGCTTCTCCTCTTGGGCAGGCAGAACACCTTTGCCAAGGCCTGGAGGAGCAGAAGGGGAGGAGGCTCCTCTGTGCGCTCTAAGCGCTGCTGCCATTGGAGTGCCGGCAAGTCTCTGGATCCTGAGGTGAGAGCGTTTTTGGAGGAGAACACGGAGGTCACCAGCAGTGGGCATCTCACGCCAGAGATACGGCTGCGCCTCCTCACCCCTCGCTGCAGGTTTTGGAAGGAAAAACCTGACCTCTGGCCTTATGGGGACCCATTCTGGGCCATTTACTGGCCAGGAGGCCAAGCCCTCTCCAGGTACGCAGCATGCATCACAAAAGCTGATAAATCCAGTTTGCTGCAGGCCAGGATGTCAGACCTGGCTCTGTTTGTAGTGATCCCTAGCAATGGGTATTGGCCTCTGTATGAGAGCATAGTATTCGTACTCCTCTCTGCTTATACAGGAGAGACACAATCTCTGCTGGTTGGCAGTGAAGTGTCAGCACCTGCTGTATATAGAATAACTTATGGCTCTTAAGCTGGAATCTGTTGTCTTCAGTGGTGATGCATGTGTTGACAAAGGGGCTGAATTTGGATCTGTGGAGGGTCTGTGCAGTTGCCATCGAAACCTAGTGAGGTGTTTGATTCTGTCATTTATTGTTGCTCCAAACAGGAGGATTACTATTTTGTTGTAATTTGTGGTTGGTTTGGCTTCTGTGGTTTGTTTTTTTTTTTTTGTGTCTTGGGTTTTTTTTTGTTGTTTTTTTGTAGGGGACAGGAGTGTGGATGTGTGTCTGGTCTATTCAGAAAAGTAGGTTTATGCTGATGCACTTGGGAATGCTGTTATCCTGAATCATGCTCCTCATTTAGGATTTCAGCAGCTGTATTGTCAAGCCTTGTGGCTGTATTTTAGTCACATCAGAAGCCACATTTTGATTTTGGCCACTGTAAAAATGTCTTTAATGTTCCTGATTCCCAGGAACTAGTTAGAGTTCTTCTATTCTGTAAAATCAAAACTCTCACTTTGAACAGCAGAAAAAGTTCATAATTGTTACAGCAAAGAACAAGCTGTCAGATGTTCCTCACATAGATGAAAGGGAAGGATCTGAATTGGGGCTTTACTGTTTTTCTGCAAGAAGCATAAATAGGAAGGTGACAAGGAAAAAGATGTGTCTTGCAGTTAAATTGAGAGTTGATTACCCTGCCGTGTAGATGAACTAGAGTGCTCCTGAACATTGCATAATTAAATTGGATAATCTCTACACTTTGTTACCATATGGTTTACCACTCTATTGACTTATTGTTTGTGCACTCTTTTGATGTACTGGGAATGCTAGAAATTAGCTGCATAATTCAGAAAAGTAAAAAGAAAAAGGGAGCATGAAAATATTCTGCTTCTGTAACTGTGCTCATTGCACAGTTGGCATTTCCACATCAGGAGTCTCCTGTTTCAGGCCATTCCTCTTGGTGTAACCCAAGATACCTTGTTAACTGAGCATGGCAGACAGCCGTCTCCAGCAGCAGCGTAATGCACTGCGTGTGTGCCAGGGGATGCCGCTGGCTCCAGCTGTCCCAAGTCACCACAGTCATCAGTGGTAACTTGAGCACCGTTTAGCTGGAAACCAGGCACTTGCAGCATTAGGCCAGGTCGTGCTCTACACAAGTTACTGCTGGAAAGTCACTGAAAATCCAAGCGTAGTCCCTAGAAAGGGGAAACGGAGCACTTTCTGTGGAGGTACTACTACTGTTCTCCGTCCTGTTGGTGAACTAGAGGCTGTCCTTAGAGGAGCGATGGCTGCAGGGGAGTGCTGCCCAGCAGCTGAGTTGCTGAGCCTCTGCACAAATGTCCTGCACGGGTACCCTCCAAAAAGAGAGCATCTGTACTGCTTCAAAGTACCAAATAATGCTGCAATACTGTGGTAACAGAAAGCTGTGTGCCAGACCTATGGGAGATGGTGATTCTCATTGAAACTGGGCAAGTTTCCCTCACTGGATTCATAACCACCCACTCAAAAGCACCGAGCTGTGCATGCCCGAGCTGTCTGGCAGGATCCCTTGTGGTGACGTGTAGGACAAGAGGCATGGGATGTCAGGCTGTTAAGGAAAAAGTCACACAGACATGGGTACCACTAGGCTTGCTTCAATCACAACTCAGAGTTGGGCCACCACCTCGGTGACTGGCAGAGAACAAAAGGATACAGCACAGCTTACATACACTTACCAAATCATTAGTCACCGTCCAAAGTTTTTAGAAGTTTGCTTTGGTCTTGCCAGTTCTGCAAATCCATCGCTGTCCCAGCTGATTCATCTATTCTGGTTCCAGTCTCTGCCTTTGTTCCAAGGACCTCCTCGGATCATGATCTTCTTTCTGCCTGCTTTAACTCACACAATCCTTCAAGCACACTTAGTCTTTGAACAAGCAGTTCCTATTCATCTATATTAATTTTTCTAAAGACATCTGTGTTTCAGAAAGCACCTATGTACACAAATTGATCATCTATTGTTTCTCTGTTCTCCTATCGATTAGCTTGACTGCGTTTTAAACCAGCCTTGGATTAGGGCTATCCAAGGGATGAGGCCTGGCTCTGCATTTTAGCAGCTTCAGCACTTCAACTTTCTTAATTCAAAATATATTTTCTTTAACACAGGCCCTCCTCCTGTGTCCTGGGTTTCTGATCTAGTTATTTTGTATCTTCAGTTCTGGTTTCAGCCTTCCTGCTGTCACCTCTTAAGGGCTTGAACTGTTCAGTTTGAGAGTAGATTGTCGTCTTTTCTCCCAGTCTGGGCTCCTAGGAATCTGTGTGCAGACGTGCTGGGATATAGCGCCATTGACACTTGACATTCCTGTTAGGTCTCCTTCTGCCATTCCTGTTGGTGCTTCTAGGCCCAGGTATTTCCATCCATCCATTCACCATTTACATCAATCTTAACGTTTCCGTTACAGTTCTCTGCATTGGCACCCACCTGCAAAAGCTGTGCTTACTGGTAGCCCTGCGTGAAGAGTCAGCCATCACCCTCCATGCCAGAAGACAACACAAATGTAGAATCCTTTCCTGTTTCTACTTTCACAGAAGTTATGGCAATCAGTAGTAAATTTGTAGCAAACTGCAGTAGTATGTGTCACTTAGGGCTCTCCCCACCACTTAGGGTCTTCCTTGTTGTAGAAGATGAAATTTCAAGGCAATTCTTAAAAGTTCTGAACCCTCAGTAATGGCTGTATGATTTGTGGTGCTGCTTGCCTTCTGTCAGTTCTCCATTTCCAGCCTAGAGGTTTTTACTTGCTGATTCCTCTTCACAGGTGCCGACAACTGGATGAAGATACTCTTTCTGCTCACTGCTGCTCTATTCTCATTTTCTTGTTGCTACTCAGGAACAATATTAAGCAGACTAGAACTATTTGCATCTGTGTCTGCATGGTTCAGGAAAAGAAAGAGGAGAGATTCCTTTTCTTCCAAGCAGTTGCATTAAGCAGTATTTTAGGGAATGGGTAGGCCTTGCCTTTTGATGGGCGCAGCATTCACTGCGAATACATCTTCACGTTTCTTCAGTCAGATTGCTTTTTATTTCTACAAATCCTTACTTTCCAGTTTCTTGATGCCAAGCATTTTAGTCACCTTGGTAATAATCTACCTTATTAGATAGCTTCTCTCTGACAGGTGAGCTTGATTGAAATGGTGTTGCTTACTTGGCTGGTTTTCTTTTTGTTTGGGGGGTGGGTGAGAGGGGAGAAAGGCTATTGTTCTTGATTTTTATATCAGCAGAGACAAATATGGAGCTGTGTACCAGCTGCACTTGTGGAATAGCGTTTTTAAGATACCATGCTTCATTGCAAGTGTGACAAGAAGTCTTATGCAGTGTAATGCAAAATGCAAAACTGAAAAATTTGCATAATCTTGTTCGTTGCTTTTAATAGGTTTTCTTTCAGGTATATTTTAGATAATCCACGTGTTGTTAAAGGACGATCGGTTCTGGATCTTGGAAGTGGATGTGGAGCAACAGCAATAGCTGCTGTGATGAGTGGTGCATCACAAGTCCTTGCTAATGACATTGACCCAAGTAAGGCCTTTTTTTTTTTTTTTTTTTTCCATCTCTGTGTAAAGATATTTCTTAGTTTTTAAAGCACATTTAATACAAGCTCCCCTCCATATTTGGGAGGAATTCAGGTTTCAGAGTTCTAAGAATGCTAAAAAGATGAATGGATTTTGCCAGTATTAGAAGCTGGGTTACACCATCCTCTCTCACACTGAGTAACTCTCCGTAACTCCTTAGAAGGAACAAACAGCAATGGTTCCGTCAGGTGTTGCCTATGCACCATCACAGCTGGTTTGGGAGAGAACTCACAAGCGCAGGTGGCAAGTTGGCTTCTCCGTAGGACCATAGTGTTCTCCTGCACTTTCCAATGTTATGTTTAAGTTAGGCCTAGATTTTACCTTTCCCACCAGACTTTGTTTTCCCATAATTGACTTGTGAATTCAGTTTATTCATAATTTATTTACTGATTGGTTAGGGAGGAGGTATGCCCATAGATTAAGGCAGTTGGATGTTCTGGTTTGATTCTGTGATTGGTTTCCATTGGTGTCATTCCAGGAATAGTTCACCCCTGCATGATGGTGCAACAAGGATAAAATTCGGCCACTTTATGCCAGATTTTGACCTCTAATGAAAACTGTAGAAGTACCTAGATAGGATAAACAAAAATATTTAATAAGAGATGAAAGATGTGTCAAGGAAATCGGTAAGGGGGCTGAATGGCAGAATCCTAAAATTTAACTTTGACTTTTTTTCTTCAGTTGCAGGAATGGCAATGATCTTGAACTGTGAACTGAATCACCTGAATCCCTTCCCCATCACCATTAAGAACATAATTAATTCAGAGGCCGGCAACTGGGACCTCATTGTTCTAGGGGACATGTTTTATGATGAGCAGCTTGCGGATGGTCTGCACCACTGGCTGAGGAAATGCATCAGGATACAGCGAACTGAAGTGCTGATTGGTGACCCTGGCAGGCATCAGTTTTTAAGCCACAGCATTCGCAGTCAGTTGCACAAAGTTATAGAATATTCACTTCCTGAATACACTAGACAAGAAAACTATGGATTAACATCAAGTGTTGTCTGGAGTTATCAGCCCTCAAATAGCTTAGAAAACTGTTGAAGCTGGCTTTCAAATGGATTTTGTCTCACTTGGTTGGCTTTTTTTTGTAAGTATGTAAAATGAAAATGAGAATTAAATATGGAAGATATCTGTTGATGCCAAGTAGGTTACTGTACTGATTCCAGTCATACTCACTGAGACTTTTGCTCCGTTTGAGGTAAAAACTACATGTAAACTGTATTCAAAGGGGCCTGCACTGAAGTGCAAATCCAAAGACAAGTAGGACTTTGCATGCTTGGTGTTTTTCATGCATATTCATGTCTTCCTCTCTGACAGTATTGTGAAATGTTTTGGACATCCAGCATACTGCTGTGGGGAGAAAGTGGTGGCTGAAAGATTACTGCACTGCTTTTGCACAGTTTTGCAGCTTATTTACAGAGAAAATTGTTGCTGACATTCATAAAACTCTCCACTAGATTATTAGCTCATATTACACTCAAAGTGCCTTGCTCTTTTTCTGGATATCTCTTCTGAATGCCAACGTAACCCATTTGAATCTCCCCTCCCTCTCTATAATAAAAATTTACTCCTTCTGGAAGCTGCTAGAGTGATTATTTAGGACTTGCAACAAAATCTAAAATATGCTTCTTGAACTTAGCCAAAGGAAAACTTTTTAGCAAGTGGAAAGTGACTAAATAGTAATACATACAGGGTAACTATCCCCTAGAGAGTGGGGCTAAATGATACGCATTCCCTAACTTTGCAGGGGTAAGAAAGGCCATCATAGGAAGCTGGTGAGGGATGAAGAAATCTTTCCTTCTGTAATGTTTAGAAAGTATCTAAATAAAAACAGGGAATAAAAGTGAGATACAATTATTTTTTTCTCTTCTCTTGAGGAGATGCCACACAACAAGCTCCAGAATCACTTTCAGTTACATCTGTCAAGGAAGAACCCTCTGCAAGGTAAAAGGGGAAAAAAAAAAACAAACCCCAAACCAAAAAAACCAACACAAGAGAGAGGAAAATTTGATCTGCAGGTACAAGGCTGTAAATGCAGCTATCTGAAGAAGAAACTGACACCTTCAGGCCAGTCTTGCAGGAACTGTCACCTTTAGCAGTTAAGTATTGAACAAGCAGCAATGGGGAACTGAGTAACTGCAGAATGGCACACAATGCACCTACAGCTATCCAAATACCAGTGATGTAGTGGGAGCTTATAAATGTGAAAAAGTATGTGGTATTCACTCAGAAAACCACAGTGTTTATGAAGTAGGAGAGTTAGAGGCACATTCAGATGTACATGATTATAAAATATAATTTAACAAGTTTTCAGAACTATCCAAGCATAAGACTTATAAACTTTAATCTTCAGAACAATATGTGAATATTGTGCAGTGCTCAACAATTTACAACAATATATTCTGTATTGTTTGGATATTGTTAAAGTGGTAAGTGCATATATGATGTTCTTCTTGGACTTCACCCAGTGCTTGTAAATTTTTGTTGAAAATGACCATGACATAACCTGAATCAAAACAATATTCCAGTAGAGTTATGCTAGTAATAAACACGTAAGAGCAGACTCAAGCTCTGATGGTGAAGGATTTAATGTGACATATTAAACTTCCAAACCTAAAAATACAGTGTTAATTCATTACAGTGTTATACAGATTTTTAAGCACAAGGTAAAGCTATACCACCGTTACACATTTAGAAAAGGCTATAGGAGAAGACAGTAAATCCACATGCATGTTTAAGGACACAGTGTAAGCTGCATTTTCCTTCACCATGACAAATCCAAGGTTACATTAGCAAGGGGAAAAATCTCACTTTGCCAGTGAGGTTAGCAGTAGCACTGTCTTGCACCTTTAGCTGCTTTACATTATCTTCATTTATGATTTTCTTTCTGTGTGTAGCACTTGAGATGAGAGTCTGGTGACCATCACCGCACTATGTTATAGTTACATGTCTTACAGTAACAGGCTGAGGGAACTGGGCTTGTTCAGCTTGGAAAAAGAGATGTCCTCAAGGGACCCATGAGCAGCCTGCCCATACCTATGAGGAGGTTGTCAGGATGACAGCCAGGTTCTTCCAGTGAGAAAGGGTGTAAGTTGAAACACAATAGGGTCAAACAGGATAGAAGGAAAACATTTTCCACCATTAATACAGTCAAGCAGTGGAAGAAGTTGCTTCAAAAGCTTGTGAAGGCTCTGTCATCTTCTGTTTTTCAAGACTTGGCTGGATAAAGCCCTGATGAAGCTGGTCTGAGCTCAGAGTTGGCTCTGCTTTGGGTAGGAAGTTAGACTAGAAACCTCCCGAGGCCCCTTCCCCACTTGAGTTAGCTTACAATTCTACCTACTGTTTTTGTGGCACCCTTCCTGAAACCAGGGCTGGCAGCCTGATCCTTATGTTTACTTATTCGACAACTACTGAGCGCGTCATGGCTGCTGCCTAATTAGCTAGATGGATCAATATGAAAAAATAACACAAAACAAACATATCGCCCAATATGTCCAAAAATTCAAAGGAATGATGGGCCCTGATTGATACTAGGGATTCCATAGGGGAAAACATTAAACTGATTTTTAGCCAAAAAAGCCCATAAAACATGGTAGATTAGGTTCTTAGTCCTCTATCTAGTCCAAGGATTCGCTGCAGTTAAAGCCTTCAGATGCTAGTTGCTAATGTAGCAAAATCAGCTTCTCCTGTTTGCAGGAACGGTTTGTACTGGTGCAGCTATACCTGTCGTTATCATAGGAACGCATTCATCACTGGGCTGAGCCATGGTGCTGCATGCAATAAGGACTTAGGGATTTAGGCACTGCAGTTTGAAAATTATGCTTTCAGTTAGACTTGAACAAGTTTTCTAAATGGGCTTGCTCTTCCATAAACCATATCATAACAGAAGAACAGAGATTATTATCAGACATTGTAATATCCTTCATTATTACTGGATGAAACATATATACTATTATCTTCCCTGCAATTCGACCTGAACTTTAAATAGATTAGCAGAAGACTGGTTTATTTCTGCAACACTTAAATAAGTGTGGCTACAACTGTTAAATTATAAACATATTCCTTATAGTTGCCTAAACTCATGGGTTTCTGAAGGTCATCAGACCCATGTAAGACCAGCCTAGCTAAACATAGCGTGCTACCTGCCTGTATGCTAAACTGCTAGCATTTAAAAAAGTTGCATGTAGAAATGCAGTCTCACTATAGGTTACGCTGTTTCAAGAAAGCTAATGAACATACTTATAATTGTAGTGATACCACTGGTCCATCATGTAATAAACTCATTCTACACTTGTAAATTACTTTTGTTCTTTAATACGACTACAATGGAGCAATATATAAATAGTTATTTTCAGCACTGGAAATATAATAAACCACATACAGTGGAACACATATCTGCTGAACTCTACCATCCTGAGATTCATGTATTCAGACATGAAATTTGGTCCTACTCACTCAGAGCTATGCTTACGAGGACCAGTGTTTTGCTCTCTAAAAGGATTTTCATGAAGAAACATAAGCAAAAGCCAGAGCAAATAATTATTTGCCCATACATAAGATTCTTTTATTGGTCATCGCTACTACTCTGAAATTTGATAAGACACCACAATTTCAAAGCAAGTTTATGTTGACACATTCACAGACTGTAGTTTTGTATGTAAGAAAATCCAGCAAGTTTTTGATGGTCAATAAAATCAGAAACCTGCAGCATCAGTAATATCAAAAGATACCTATACTTTTTCTTCCAGACCTAGCAAAAGTACACGGTGAAAGGAGACTGTTACTACTTAAAATGCATTTACATTGTCGTTAATGCCACCTCCGTTCACCAGTTCTGCTTGTTGACTTTTGTCAGATTTAAGTCCCAACTTTACAGACACTTCCTCATAAGTGTTAACACTATGTTTGGTCTTGGTACTTTTAGTTGCAACTACCTTCTCAGACTACAAACTCAGAACCCAGATTTACTTAAACTGGGTTTGTGTACGTAGCTCAGATGCTAAAAGATGCTTAGTAGCCAAATCGGATACTTGAAGGAGGCTGAGCAATTACAGCGTAACATTAATTATTGTTTAACTTTCCTCTTAATTAAGTATGATCAGCGATGCAAAGACACGACAGGCTTTGAGTAGACACAGTGGGGAAGCCCAGGTCAGGACTGGAATGGTGACGGAGACCTCTGGTGGGAACAACGAGGGAAGCAAGCTGGTGGTACAAAAGTCACCAGCTATTTCTCCAGGGTGCTTGCTTTCTGAAAGAGCTCTTCCATCTGTAAACTTTACACTCATACATAAACGATAAAGAAATCAGTAAACGGTCCATGTTACTTGCTTGATTTTGTTTGATATGACTAGCTGCTCTAAAACATCTCGGGAACGATCTGCAAAAAAACAAAGGAATTTCTTGTTATTCATTAAGAATATATACAGGTAGTGTTTGGAAATTAAGTAAACAACAAAATATTTAACTCAATTATATATCTCCATTTATGGTTATCTTTCTACTACAGTATCACACTTCAGATATACCTTTAGTACTCAAAACCACTCTGTTCTTTCTCCAATCACATAAATGTAAAGCATCACCAACCAATCGAACTTAAAAAACCCAAGACAGATAGATCATAACCTCTCCTAAGTCTGGGTTGTTTTTTTTTCAGGCTCCCTAGTTCTATTCCATCCATTCCACTGTTTCTTGAATGGATGCTGTTCCATACTTTTGAAATAGAGTATGAGTTTAAGATGCTAACATATTTTTCTGAAGTCTTTATCATCAACTTTGGATCTTCATCAGCATGTTGAGGGGTAAAAAAAGTAAATAAAAAAAAATCTTCAAACTCCAAAACAACAAAAATTTCCCTCTCTGAAGGTCACCATTTTTTCAAAGCAAAATTCTCACCTCGCTTTGAAAATCTCAGTGTATGAGTATTATTTTATCTGGTAAGTTATTACTTGTTTGAGATTATTTTAAAAGTGTAGCGTTCTTTTCCAGGGAGCAAGAAGATACTATCACGTAGTAATTACTCTTCTTACTGCCCGCATGATTTGACCTACCTGTTATCAATGGACATCCATGGAACAGAAAAATGTGTATCTTCGGACAACAAGTAAGGACTGCTTCCACAGCAACATCAGTCAGATTCACACAGCGCTCCATGTGGATCTCCTGTTATGAAAACAGCAGTAACAAAAGCCTGTCAGAGCACCCATAGTTTTGGAGGCTGAGCTTTCCTTTGCCCAACCATTTCCAGAGATACCCACCCAGAAGAAACTATGACTTACTACTCCTCTGTGCACTGACCTCATATGTGGTCCTGTGCAGACCTGGAAAATACCCTCAGGAAAAATAAGACTGCTTTTCTATGAAGAGTCAAAACTAGAAACACAAATCTGAGTTTTCCCAAAACACGTATTATTCAAGACAATGAGAAAACTCTTCAATGAGATTCTACAGTCTTAGAGTCCCTTCAGTGTTCCTATGACACACATTCTTCTAGCAATTTGTTGTCCAGGAAAACAGAACCCAAACTGAATTCTGGGGTTTCCCCAAAAGGCAGGATTCATGAGCCTCTGCTGAAGTTCCCAATATCTATCTACCTGTCTACATAGTTCCTAAAAGAAGTCTAAGAACGTCTTCCAAGACTAGACTAAACTGGTTTTCTTCATTTCTCCGCAGTCATATGTGGTAGAGAAAGAATAAATTCAGAATAAATTAACAGATTACCAACTTTTTCTTTTCCCCTCTAAACTGCCTTACATATCAATAAATTAACATACAAGAAGAAATCTAGAAAAGAGATGATCAAACCTAATGAAAATAGCATTTGGGAAAACATACTTTGGAGATCCTGGGGTAAAAATAAAACCCCCATAAACCCACTGTTTTATTGTGAAAGAGTGCCTTTCCAAATTATAAACTCCAAGGATCTTCAAAGAACACAGAAATGGAAGGGACCTTTTGTAATAAATTCAACTTTGTACAGCATGATGACATAGAAAAAAAGAACTTTATTCAAAGAACCAAATTATATAAAAGTTGATATATGTATAGTTTTTAGCTCATTTTAATAAGTGAAATGTGGAATCTGAATGCCTCTGAAGTAAGATGTATATAGCTGCCTGCTAGCTACAGTTTGAGAATTTTCAGACCCTACTTTTTTCACCATGTACCTGACATCAGATCACTGTCTATAAATTTGCACTTTGATGATATCAAGCAGAGGTATGAGGATTGTGACACAGACAAGGAAGAGTTACACTGAAGAAGAGATTCTAGCAAATAATTCCATATTGTCTACTAAATTTCTTTTCCTTACTACTTGTAAACCAAGAGACCTAAACTGTTCTAGTTGTTCATACTGACAGAACACAACTTCTGTTTTTAAAACTGCCATTCCACACAAACCAATTAAATTTTGCCTTATTAAAACTGCACAGACTGCGTCCCCTGAATAAAAAAAAAACACACAACCCACCCCAGAAACAAAACGCAAAAGCACTTAAATACATTGCCTTTAAAGTGGATGCAAGTACAGAGCACATGAAAACAAACAAGCAAAATCTGTATCACTATTCAGTCTGTCATGACTGAAATTTCCCATCAGTTCTTCTGAAATCTAAGCCCACTACCTCAATATTACTTTCTTGAACACTTACAGATGAAGCAGGTCTTATGTAAGCTACCTAACTTGTTCCTGATCTAGTGCAGCTTCCACAGGCATCCATGCACACACAAACAAAAGAAAACCTGTGCACCTTCAATGAAATAGCAACCACAGCAATGCAACCAGGAAACACCAAAAGCCACGTTTTGTAAGCTGGAAATTTTTACTAAGAATAAATGGAACTGCATTTCTATGGCTTGAAGAAAAAGAGCTTGCACACAATTCTCTGCAAACTCTGGACAGTAATAATACAGAAAAGAGCAGATAATCCTGACAGAGTAATTATGCCAGCATTGCTGGAAAATAGTTCAAAACCCTCTAGGAACCCTCTAGGGACTTTACAGAACCCTGCCTTACTCAACTACAAACCTAAAACTTATTACAATAAAGTTATGAAAACTTTGTGTTTTAAGACAGATACTGAAGACTTTTGAGAGTTACCTACTCTGAATGACCCAATCCAAACCACAGAGATACACGCTGCTTTACATTTGTAGGCTGGACACAAGAGGTGTCTTATAAAGACTATCTGCATAGTCTCATGGTTGTTTAGAAAATCTGGAAACAATGCTTTGCTACAGCTAAAGGTGTAACCAACTAAAAGACAAAGATATTTTCAAGTAACTTCTAGTGCGTGTATATATATATATAAAATCTCATTGCTATGGTCTGAAAAATAATAATTTAATCTGTACCACAAGACTTATCAAGACAAAAAAGATTGTCCAAAATAGACAAAGTCAGCTGGAAAAAAAGAAAACAAAATCTAATTGTTTGCCCTACAAATACAACAATATCAGATCTATTTTTTCCAGGTTATTAATACTGTCAGTTGATCCAAATTTGGTATTTTGTTTAGTGTTGGCTTTTCTATTAAACACTATAAAACTAGCAGAAGTATGGCTTGTTTCCCATCTTAGTTTCTAGATGCACAGCTTGGATCCAGAAGCAGCCCTTACAAAAGCAAACACACACAGAGAGAAAGTAGAAGATCATTTATGGTAAGAGGTATGGAATGCTTCTTCTCCATCCTTTTAGCACTGTCCCTGTGGCTACAGAATCTTTACAGAAAGACAACTCTGTTTTCATGACTTAAGAGATTTACCTATGTGGAGGTGCTAACTGATGTCTTAAATCCATGAAATTATCCATATTACAAATTCTGCCTCAGTGTTGAACAGAATCAAGTAATAACTCCAAAGAAGTCAAAAGAAAAAGTTAAGCATTCATTTGCATTTATTATACAGCTGTCTAAAGCAATGTCAGTTAAAAGAAGCATACTACATTCAACAGAAGAAAATCCATCTTGAAAAGACTGAGGTTATCAAAAAGCTGGTCTGGGGCATTGCCACAGACAGGAAATACTCAATTCATAACCAAAATTAGGGCCACTAAAGGAAAAATCAGTCAATAAAAACCACCCCTCAGAAGTAGCACAGATAATAATTTAAAAATGCAGGTATTTGCTTTTGTTCATTTTTTTGTTACTAGGTTAAGGCAGTTACCTTTAAATTCTTTGAACACGTTCCACTCACTAGTGCTACAACGCCATCATCTGTTACCTAGAGAAAAAAACCCATGTTATTAATACAATAGGCTAAAGCTCAATTTTTTCAAACACAGCTATTTGTATGTGTGGGGAAAATATTTTAATTTATTCACTCCCTGCAGTCACTGAATAAACTTAGCATTACAGTATTTTCTTCCCAACTAAGCTTGTAGAGAAAATTATCCATGTATGTTTTTTTCAGTCTATTAAACACTGCTACATTTTGCTGCTACGAGATCCAGCCTGCCTTTCTATCCAGATGTTTTCAAGTGTGTAACTGCTATTTCTGCAGCTTCCTTGTCTCATTTAACAGTAGGTATTAGGGTCAGAGCATGGCACTTTTAATTTGTAAGATCTCTACCTAGACCAATTTGTCTCCTATTTTCATGACTGCTGGAAATGTCCCTGAAGGAAGTTTCCTGGGCTAGGGAAATAAAAAAGTAATCATAGCAGTCTTTTATCTGCTGTCTTACTTTTATTTATCCTAAAGCAAACCAGTTACACAAGACAAAAATCCCTCAAACAAGCAGTCTTACAGTAGTCGTCATACACTGCACTAAAATGTTTGTCGAAGTGATTGGCTACAGACAGCCATGAAGCAATAATCACCAGCAAGAGAGAGGAGAGAGACAAGATACAACTTTCCTTAGAAAGGCAAGAAAGGCCAATTCAGTAGTTTGCTTCTGGGAAGCAAATGCATTAAGCTTCCTTGCCACTTCAAAAGTTGGATTGGGTATCAGATGCACGACACAAGTTTTTTCATAGAACTTATACTAGATGGCAGGAATAGCAGTCACCGAATATTCCCAGTAAGGCTCAGACAAACTTGACAACTAGAATCCAGGGACCACAAACTTCATTTCTGTTTAAAGATTTGATTACTCCCATTGCACAGATTGTCTTAATGCCTTCTGGCCTTCTATTGCAAGCCTACTGTACAGAATTGTAATAGAAAGGGTCAGATCAGTGTGAATGGAGAATGAACAGGAACGTCCTAGCATGGAGGCACATAAAGGCCTGTAAGAATGGCAGTTGTTAGTACCTAGCTTAGCAGGTCTTCAAGATGACAGCACATTTAGTTCCTTAAGACACCTAGACCAGGACACAAAGGGCGGTAAATGAGTAAATTCTATTAATTCCTATAGGTGGGACAGAATGGAGAGTAATCACTGTCAGTGCCTAAAGGTATGAAATGGCATATCCAAAACCAGTCCGTGGTCACCAACCTAAGACCAACCAGAGTAAAGTGATAGAGACTTGATAGCTTGTGTCCCTTATCCTCCATGTCATCAAAACAAAGCTGGAACAGACTGTGTGGTTGGTGCCTGAACACTGGAAAGACCATCTCAATGCTACTGTCTTGATGCTTGTAAGCATGTTTATGACAGCATGAGAGCATGAAAACAGTTTTGTATTAAAAGAGAGTCCTCTCACTTTCCTGTACAAGCTTACAGCAACCGCTGCTATATTATTACTACAGTGTTGCAGTATTGTTTCCTATTCTGTTGAATATCCATGTGCATTGCCTGTAATGCCACATCTGCTCATTGTCATCTACGGATACATTCTTATGTTGGGGATAAACCCCCTGCAGTTAGTACCAAGCCACAAACACATCAGCTTCTTGGTAAGACTAGCTGTTACCAAACTCTGTATGCATCTCTAGCAAAGGCTTACGTAGCTCAGTACAAGCAGTTCAGTACCAGCAGTTCAGACAAGAGCAACCCAGCTTTGCTCTGCATGAGAAGTGTCTGAACAGATCAAATAGCTAGCCTGCAACACTCCTGCTTTTGCCAACACATTTTGCAGAGCATAAACTGTCCCACATCTGAAGTACCGAGGCCTGAGCAACAGGCCCTGAGACAAAGTTGACCTCTAGATGAACCCACCAACCAAGCATTATATACCTATAGTATCCAATCATTAACAGAATATGCATGATCATTAGTTAAGTATGTATGATCATTAGCAAAAGATGTAGCTCAGATAAAATATAATCATTAGCAAAGACAGAGTGCATCCTTGCTTGCTTAGAGGCAGGTGGTCGAGGCCTTGAAACCAGACACATGGCCTTGTTTGGAAACCGGTGGTTAAAATCAAGTAGATTAAAGAAACTCGCTTGGTTCCTCCCTGAGCCCTGGCCAGGCTTTGGTGGGATTGGAGAGGAGAGTGAAACCAGATGTTTCTGCATTTGTAATTTGTAATTATGTGAGCTTGTTTATTCAACAGTATGAAACTTGGACCTTCTTGCAGTGGCTTTGGAGACCTCACCTACAAGGGGATGCCCTGCACGGGACTTCCCAATTGCTGGGGCAGGCCTGCCAAATCCTCACTGCAACAGGGGCTCCCCAGTGACTGCAGATCTGGGTGACGGTAGCGTATTAGGGTGATTGGTGATGTACCTTTCTTAGTCACTATAGCTAACCTTACGTAGTAATGATTAGGTGCACTACCTTGCTTATCTGTTTTATCGCTTGAATCAGGGTATTGTGAGCTAATCCTTTTGTATGTGCATATTGCCTTATTTTCTCTATTAATTTAAAACAAACAGTAAATGAAGGTTATTTTCTTTATTGGTGTTCTGTGTGCTATCTATTGACCCCGTCAATTGGCAAAACAACATCCTACACAGAAAACTGTTACAGTCTGGCAAGATTCTTCACACAATTATTTGCCATACATTGAGTCAATGAACATTAAAAGAGAAAAATGTATTGTTTATTGGTGCAGGAATTTGGACTCCTGTGTTTCTACCTGTTAACACTGCTGGGATTTAGAGCACACTAGAAGTAGAGCTGTAAGTACAGGATTTATGTATGAAACCTACCTCCTTAGAATGGTAATATAAGCATTCTGATAAGTAAACATAAACAGATTTCCTAAGTGGTCCTGGGCCAGTATAGCAGAGCTCTTCAGGTCAAGCTTCCACTCACATTCTGTGTGCATACAGGGGACACAGAGCTACAGATCCTTCTTGGTTCAATCCTTCTCTTGCCTCACCTGCCCCATTTCTTCTTATTCTGTACCACTTCTATACCTCCTGCTTATTGTACTTCATCTCTGCAGTCACTGGATGAACCTATTTTTAAAATTACTACATCAGCCTTGAGGCATTTGGGTCCCTTTGTAGTCTATCTCACATATGCTTCCTTGTTTCTGCAAGTGAGCTGCGCTCTTCTGCCTGTTCACTTACTTCCAGTGTTCTCACTATTCTACTCTTTCACACAGCTTTGCCAGTTCCACTTAATATTTTTACTACATATTCTGGCTCTCAAACACAAGAATATGGTTAGGCCTTCCAATCTGTACAGGCACGAGCCATCCTTAGCTTCTATGCTTCATCTTAAACTTATTTCATTTATATCTAGTTTCCCTTTATTTTTAGGCAAATTAAATTCAGAATTCTAGTGTATTACCACCATACAATTATCAGAAAGGAATAAAAAAAAAAAAAGTAGAAACGTTTAGTTACTGAAGAAGTTTTAATCCCATTTAAAACATATACAGGAAAACATAGCTATTTCCTATGAAGAAAGAGAGAGGCAAAAGGAACAAAAAAGTAATGAAGTTTGAAGCAATAAGAGTTAAATGATAATAATAAAAATTACCAAGAAAAAGATTAAAGTTACTTTTGATGCCCTACTTCTGGAAAAACTGAAAGAAAATAGCATTTAAAATAAGAACCTGCTACATGTTTTCCAGATCTGACACTTCTCTATGAATGCTCTGTGCTTGACTCATTCAACATAATCACTCACCATCACAGACAACTGCAGGCTACACCGACTGCAAAAAATCCTTTCCCTCACTTCATTATCTTACTGTAATTATGAAGTATGTTACAGTATTGCTGTTGCAGCTGATCTCCCCCTTCTCATGCTAAATACTAACTGTTGTTAAATCCTACCTGCCCTTTCTGACATTTTAAATGTCATTCTTTCCGTGATGCCTCCACAACTTAACTCTGACAAGCCATTCAGAAAGCACAGTCACTCTTCAACTAGAACTAATTATGGAGTGTTTACTTCTGCTAGGGGCTCATATTGTTTGACATCCTATATTATTATTACTCAGGTCAGTTTGTCCTAACTGAAAGCAGACAATAATCTGTCCAAGATTCTACTTACTTTAAAGTAAATATTTTGGACTTTACAACTTGAAATAAATGATTGCTCTAAATAAAGACACCAAAAAGAAAATCTCCAGTATTAGGTACATTCTAGTAACAGTTTATCTTTGGCCTACAACATATACTGTAATACCAAGATATGTGTTCTTCTGGTTACCAAGATACAAAATATTATCTTTCCTTTTCCTTGAGAGGAAGACCTTGGAAATGAACTGTGGTTCTAAATCTTGTCAAGAGTAGAGCTAAAAAGATCCCCTCTCAATCACGACAAATTTAAAAAATAAACAAACAAAAGTCAATTAGCCAATTGCTAACAGAGTTACCTGAGTAGATGAAAAGTCCACACTGTGAAGAAATTTGCAGTTTTCTCCTAGTGCCTGCAGAGATGCATCCATGATGCCTGAACAGCTGCCCAAGTTCACTATTTGTAGGAACTTGCAGTTGAGTGCAAGAGCAAGTACTCCACTGTCAGTTATATCACAGCACCTTTTAAAAGACGCTTCACGCAAGTAAGGACAGGATAAGGCCAATGCTATGACACCTGTCAAAAAAACCAGAGCAATTTAAAGAACTATTCGTTTTTTAACATAACCACCATGCTGAATCCAATATGCTGTCATTGACTGTTCAACTTCCATCTCATGCCATGTCACCAAGACTCTGTACAAGGAAATAATTTTGTGGTTGGTTTCTTTCAATTCAAGGATGACAAAAAGAAAATTACAATGAACAGTGCTAGAGTTGGTAAGGATTTCTGAATGCTGAATCCCCTTCTATACTGCAGAGGGGTATTATATACAAAAGGTACCACCTCAGTGAGTGCATGAAAAAAAACGTCAGTGGCTTGAAAGCAGACTAATGATAGCACTAGGACCCACTGATGGTGCTGTGAATATCAGGCAAAATGCAAGGTAAGAGGTCATGTTCAAGGTCAATTCAAGAAATCAAAACAATAGCTCAGAAGTAGGACAGGAACCAGGGACACCTATGCTCAGGCCAGCACTGAAGGTCCATGGGTAGCTGGTATAGGTGAGCGTGGGCAGGTGAGACCAGGTACGGCCATTAGGGTCTGTTGGTGCCCTCAGAACCCTGACAGTTAGTAATAACCAGAATATTTGCCCAGAAATGTTAGATAGTAGTCAATAAAATAAAAGCACATGAACTACAAATGCAATTCACGAAAGGAATTTATTTCAAGGATAACGGAAACATGATGATTATAGTGGTACAGAAAATAACATCACTTCTGGATAGATACAACAAGCTGAATGTCATTGAGGTACATTACTATGCAAGAACTTCAAAGAAACATGGATAAAAAACACATACTTGCTTGCGTCAGAACCACTTTGCAAAGAATGATAAAACGAACAGTAGCGGCAGTTGAATTTGACAGAGAGGTACTACTGGATGCTGTTTATTAAAAGACACTCAACATTCCACATGCAGCCTACAGAGTAAATGTTGGCTCAGATATTTCTGCATATGGTAGCCAGCAGGTTTCTTAAAAAAAAAAAACAACCAACCAAAACACCCACCCAAAAACCCAACAAAAAACCAAAACACTACCAACCCCCTCCCCTCCCAAAAAAACAACCAAAAAAACCCCACCAGTTACTGAATCAGTAAAAGGTAACAACGCTTTAAAATGGGGTGGGTTTGTATCTTCTTTTCTGTATGTAATTGTGATCAGTAGTAAAGAACTGTTCCAGCTTAAATTAAATACTCCATAACTGATTCTCAGTTCAAAAATGGCTATTTATATGTAGGAAAGTTAGTAAAGTTGCATGGACTAGGAACCTGCCCATGAAGACCTGGACTTCCCAGTTTTAGTTGCAAGGTAGTTGGGAATCTCTGTCTAAATAGATGAAAAGTACACAATGAGCTCTAGACTTAGCTAGTACCTTAGAATCGTACTAGGAATCAGTGGACAGATGAAAGCATGGAGGGAAGACTATCGCAAACTGTATCTTCGGGGTCAAAAAGTATAACAATGAGGTGACATTGAAAATAAGTAAAATAAATTTTTAAAAGTTTAACCAATTACTTAAGTAAAAAGGTAAATGTCTCACTACACAGTGGTAAGAAAATACAAACCAAGAGTGATCTAAAGTCAATATACATTAGGTCAATACTAAATTAATGTTTTGCCTCAATTTTCAATTAGGATGAGTTAATGATGAAACAAAGGAGTAAGTGTAATCAAAGGACAAAAAAAAAACCTTGTAGGAAATAAAACTCAGCAAGCTTAATTCTTTTAAACTAACAGCTCCTGATACAACTTGAAACTGGATGTTAAAAGTAACACATGAAATCCTAAAGTCCTAAAGCAAGTCAAGTCTTTTAAGTCAGAGAAGATGCTACAAGCTTATTAAATAAACAAACATATTTAATTAAAAATGGGGGAAAATGTAATTTAGGAAATCACAAGCCTGAAACTTTAACCAGTATTACTGGTAAGGCTCTGAAACAAATTTTGAGGAAGGAATAATTAAGATGAAGTGGAAAATATGATCAAATGTAGCATAGGTTTGCCAGAAACCTAGATAAGAGTAACCTGATAGCTCTCTTTCATAAGATAATCAGTGCTCTAGGCCTGTAAATTACACCACTGAAGTGACTTTTAATTAGTATTGGTGTAGCATTGGGGACTTCTTAAAACAATATTTACCCCAGATATTTTTTGCAATTTACTCCAATCTGACAAGAAAAATAAAACAGAAATAAGATCCCAGTTATCTGTGCACAGATAACGTACCTTCTGAAGTGATTCCCAATCTGTTTTCTTTGCAAGAATTTAAGTTGATTCTTTTCAGTTGCTTGCACTTATAAAGCTGCAATAATGCATTATCTGAAATATCACAGTCTCGGAGGTCTAAAGACTCTACAGCAGGGTGCAACACCTGTAACAAAAACCTACCATTTCAGTCAAACTCTGCTGTATTATAAAACATGCATTTTTTTTCTAAAATACTTGTAACGTTAGATATCACATAGATATCAAATAAGTATTTGAAAAAAACATTCACTAGATGTGGTTATCAGTCCTAGGAACTAGAAACTCTGAAGAAAATATGGTATATTTGCTGCAACAGCTAATCTACAGCATGAACATTCAGTTTCTGTGATCACATCTAGGGTAGGAGCACATGAACACTATTATTTAAACAGTGGAAATACTGATGGATAATACAGTTGCTAACACTAGTGCTTCTGCCAGCACAGATAAGTTTAGCACAGATAATACTCTCAAACTTACCAGCACAACTTTGATGGCAGAAATCTGAGCATAAAAAAAATTACTGTGATCAACACTTCAATCCACTGAACAGATAAGGGTAATATTTGAAAGATATTTTGCCCCAGGGTATTTTTCTCACCTGCACACACTCTTTTTTTCTCATAAACAAGCGAACTCATTATCATACACGAGGAGTTACCAAATCCTCATTAAATAGGCTCTTTCACTCCCACAAGACCATAGGTTGGAGTTTTTGTGAAATCTTCCCCAAGAGAACATTTATGAAATTTAGACCCAAAGCAATGGAAGTCTTCAGATTCTAATAACAATAGCCATATAGCTTACCTCAAATTAAGTTTTCAAGGATTCTCACTACTTTAAAAAAAATACTGCTTATAGCCCTCTTGAGCAAACAATCTATACCTTTGCTGAGCTGTCCTTCAGACCAACAGGCAAACATTAGATCAGGTTTTCACATTACCTTATATTATTCCCTTCAGCTTGTAATTTCCTTCCTTAACTCACAAGGATAAAAGCATATGGTAAATTTCCACACACAAGCAAAGATAACAGCATAGATGACAGGCCTGTTACAGGCCTATTCTTTTCTCAGGTTCACCATTCTAACAGTTACAATAACAATATTACAAGGAATACTGTTTTTCTGTTCGGCAAATATGTTAAGGTGCTAAAATCCTTACTGACAAATAAAGGCAAATAAGCCTTCTGTAAAAAAAGCAAATGCTTCTAGTGGATTGTAACTGCAACCTTTCTGCAAAATGAGTGGCAGACCTCAGACAGCTTTGACAGCTTTTCCTCCCCAAACACTAAAAGCCTCAGTCTTTTTATGCCACAAAACCACCAACATATCCCATAATACATTTATGAGTAGTTTTCACAAGATAACATGCAGCTCTTATTTCACTCATATTTCTGAATTCATATCTAAGGAACTAGAACAGCCAAACCCTGAGATGGCCAAAGTGATCACCAACATTTACTCAAGATTATTTCCCTGACTGTAGGCTTTCTTTCAAAATTCCAAACTGCCTAGGACACAAAAAGTGAGCAAACTGCTGGTTTTGAAGCCACATGAGAAACCTTATGAAAGAAAGAACAATTAGATGTAAGGAAGTCTAGATGAGAAGCAATAATACTATCAGAATGTTGCCTATTTGCAGTAGCTAGATCAAGTGTCCCTAGCTCATGGTTCTTCACACAGTCAGGTATTACTTGGAGATTTGCTTTCTATTATTATTCACAGACTCATAATCACTGAATGCATATACTAAAATATAATCTGTCTCAAAGAAGATGGAATTTTAGATAAAGTAAGGATTGTTTGGATGCGGAGTACAGGAGATTAAAGTATGGATTTATATCCTGTGGACACAAGCTGAATGGCTTTACAGAGCTTTTGGTAAAAGTGAGGTAGAAAACAGGAGCTGAGCATGCATGTCATGGAACACAGCTCCAAGCAAAGTGCAGAGTAAGGGGGGGGGGGGGCGGGGGGGAAGTATGATAACACAAATCTGGGCATGAACAGGGAAGTAAGAGATTAAATAGAAGTTTATACCGAAGTGCAGATTAACAGAATTTAAACTGGAAGAAATTTAAGCAAAACGCTTAAACACCACCAAAGAAAGCACACGCATAAAAGCGAATGAGATAGCATAGCCTGGAAAATTCTAAGAGAATAGATCTAGGCACAAGATTGTGGGGACTATGAAAGAAAAGGGCAGAATGGAAACAACAGCAAAGAAAAAAAAATTCCTTATCCATATAGAAGACTAATTTAGATGTCATAAATGTGTCAAATGTAGAATAGCTTGGTTATACATGATGTGAGCTAAGAATAGTAAGAGGAGCTAAACAACGTAAGCCATTTTTGCTATGCCAAGCAACAAGAATATCTGCAAAATGAAAGAACAGGAAAACTGAAAAGCAAAATGGTATGGAGAAGCAGCATGAATTCGGAATCCAAAAGGTGGCTAGCATTTTTTTTACAAATCCAAGTGAGATAAACCTGGAAACTGTTAGTGAGGAAAACTAAGGTATAATATGCCCAAGCAAAGTGATGACAGCTAAAGATAGAATTGCAGGAAATTACAGGAACAGAGAAAGGAAAAACACATGACAAAAAGAACCAGACCAGAATATCCCAGTGTCAGATGGAAAACAGGCTCCAAGAGAAGGCACTCATCAACTGCTGAATGAAGACAATGACAGATCAGATTTTACAGAGACACAGGAGAAGACTGTAACTTAAACTAGAGAGTTTATTTACAGACTAAAGATACCCTGATAGCTTTTGTGCATTTATACACACACAATCATATGGTTTTAATTATACACATTTCTTAGGGTTCTTGGAAAGGATGACTTACTGAAAAGATAGCCTAAACCCAATTTTGTCAACTTAAATTTTCCAAAATAAGTGAACAAGACTGATTTTTGCTCAAAGAATTGTTTTGAACAATCAAAACGTGGTGCACACTAAAGATAATTTTTTTTTTCGTAAGTTTTCCACAGTACTTCTGATTTTGCGTCTAGTCTTGGCTTCACTATTCTCGCTCTGAGAAACTGATACTATTTGCCTCTTTTGAGTTACAGGTCAAAGCAGGAACGAACAGGGAGTCATTCATTTTCTGTTTCCCCAAGGTCAACCTTTAGCCTTCCTCAATTCTCATGCCTCCCTTTGAGGCAAAACAAGATAACAGTAGATAGATACCAAAACAGATGTGCCCCTGAATTTGCAGCTAAAGAAAAATCATTAACTAGTTTCATTTTGAAACACTGACACATATAAGCGAGCAAGAGAAATCAGAGAATTTGAACTATCAGTTTCTAGCCCTAGCATCATCATATTGCGAAGAGTCAAGATTTAAATAAATTATAAGGAGATTATGTGCACACAGAAATGTACAAGTCCCTGAAATCTTTTCATTACTATATTATGCACTAATTTCTTGAAACATACTGCCTTCAGGAACAGAGACTGGTTAGCAATAGTCCAGTTTCCTGATACTGAAGAGGGATAATAGATGCCAGCTGATTACACAGAAGTCAATTATCACTGAAGGGACAACATTTTAAATTTACTACAAACATAATCCTATTACTACTAATATAGGACTATTAACATTATGAAATTTAAGGAAAACAAACATGAACAGAGTAAGTGGGCCTGAATTTACCTGTTGTCTCATGTAAACAGTTTATTTCATCCTTGTGTACTATCACAGACAGTAAAGTTTTGAATGGGTTCTTACCTCACCAATATTTGAATCGGTTATTTGCCCTTGCCTACTCATTAATTTAATCAGTTTATCCTTTATGTTGGGTGGCATTGACTTAATATCTGCAGCATATCTGGAAAGGTTCCTTGTCAAACACTGAAGGCACCTGAAATAAAAGAAATTTACAGTACAGTCAAAAAAGGGCATTACATAATAGAACTAGAACAATCAAGCCGTAAGATGTCATCTTCTGCATCCAGCTATGCTGTCTTCAAACCTTATCAGTTCCAGCTGTTTCATGCTACCACCAATTCAGTTGTTGCCCTTTGGAGTCAATCAGCTGATCCTTCTGTGCAACTGTTTCCCAATCAACTGTAGGCAAAAATTAGCTTCATTCACTGCAGCCACCAACCCAGCTCACAAAATGAATTTACTGGTAGCACATTCACAGCGTTAAAAAAAATATAAATCTTTTCACCACTTCAACCTCCACTTGGTAGGCAGTAAAAGCTTTAGTTGGGACAGCTGGTTCCAGAGATGGGACATCTCTTTCACCTCGGTTGAAAACGTTAAGGAGATATTTTCAGATGTAGTATTTTTTTCACTGCCTAGTTTGTAGTGCTAATTTTTAACATTAATTGTGCTGTGTAACCCTGTGCTCAACCCTTTTAACTAGAAACTATCTTTTTAACTAAATCTGATCACAGAGAATTGTCACTGGACATAGAAATCTTTCTGTCTTAGTAGGCTCCTGGAAATCTCAAATAAAAAAACTCACGGTCCTACAAAGTAGATTAGGCAAATAAAAGAACAAGTGGACACATGGAAAACGTAATACATAGGGGAAAGTGAACCTACTTGGATTTTTACAAGGTATTAAAAAACCCTTGTCAGCAATGGTTCTTCAAGAAATTAAGCTGCCCTGGGATGAGAAGAAAGGTTCTCACACAGGTGGCTGAAATCCTGTGACAATCAGAGATAGGTTTGACTCAGTAAGCACAGCCATTCTTTTTTTACTAGCAGTATTTTAGGCCTCCTTCCTTCCAAATGTTTATTCGTAAAAATGATTTATCAAACTGAAGAAAACAACATGATTATCACACACACCAGGCTAGAGATTTTGAATGAAATTAATGCCAACATGTACTGCATTTTCTATACATCACAAAACACTCTGTCCTTTAGGCACCTTTTTTGTATTTGGGTCAAAATTGCTTCCTTGTTCCAAGCAACCTGTTCCCTTGGCCAGATATTGAAACTTGACTTACACAAAGTCTCCATCATAAGACACTGCTGCATGAGAAATTGCAAACAAATCTCACAGACACACAAGGCTTAAGTATTTATCTGAAAAGGAAGGGCTAAGTAGAAATAAATATTCATAAGCTAATAAAATCAGGGAATGCTGGGTGATGCTTTAAGACAGGATTTGAAATCCTAGAATTTTATCTGTGTGAATGTGTTATAAATTGAGACCACAACGGATCATAATCCAATTAAAATTTTATTAATTATAGCAAGTAGAATATGAGCAAAAACAGCGCTGGACGGCAGGGGAGTCTGCGCTCCGCCAACTGCCGTCCTGAGCAGTTCAAACAGTCCCTTTTTATACATCTTTACTTCCGTGTTCATGAAGTAGTGGAGGTGCTCTGCGCATGCTTCAGTTGTTGTTAGGGGGTCGTTTTCTGCCTCCTGGTGGTTGTTGAGGCCGAAGTAAGAAGTCTTCCTCCTTTGTCCCATAGTTGACCCCTCACTCATCTGTCCTTATATGGGGTTGTTTGCCCTGTTTCTGTCGGTTCCTGGACATCTGGTGGTTATCTTATCTTGCACAAGCGGTATCTGGTGGCTGTTTTAGTTTGCATAAGCGATTTCATATCTTTTGCTGTCTGACCTTTACATTGGGCTTAACATAAATCTTAATAAACAATACCCTAGTCCATAGTTTCTCACAAATGCAAGAAAAAGGGATCATTTCAGTCAGAATACATTAAAAGACTCCAGATGGAACACAGCTTTTTGGGAGAAAACATTAAGAACTTTACTTAAGCAAAATAAACCAAATACATCAGTATTCATATAAGTGGATCAGAACCCAGGTAGAACATTTGAAATAATGCTTTCCGAGGTCAAATATACAGAAGAGTATTCGCTTATGCTATACCGAGTACTGTAGAGGGACACTAATCATGCAATCCTATTTTTTTAAGATTCCTAAGGCACTTTAATGTATCATAGGATACACAAAATGTGAATTCCCAACCTCTGCAACTTTAAATTACAATCACAGGCTTACGGAAACACTGGAGGCAACTCTGGGAAAAGTTTATGAATATCTTTTAAGTGTACTGAGCGTACTGCCCTTCAGAGCAATCACCACACTCTCATATGTTACAAGATAAACTGCTAGTCTTTAAGGAAGGAACTCTCTGAAGGGAGATTTTATTATCAAACAACCAAGTTCCTAGGTAAATGAGGAACATTAACTACAGCGAAGCTAACCAACATCCTGAGATAATTGAAAAGGTAACACTTTGTTGTCTAGGAAATACCAAGTGTTTAAAAAGCATTACACTACAGCAAAACTGAAATGGAGGGAGTTGAAATGGGGGAAGAGAGGTAACTCCTCACTGTTCCCTCTTGCTTAGAAACCTAATGTGTCCATGTAAGTGATGGACTGCTTTGATTTGGGAGTTTACTACCTACCGATCATAGATGCTCGAATTAGATTCCCTAGGCCAACTTTCCTTTTTAAATCCTATCCAAAATGTTGAAGGAAAACATTAGGTTCCTACAAAATATTTTGCTTTTGTAGAATCAACATTTTTCCATAAACTTGCCCTACTAGTAAACTCACAGCAGCTACTGTTACTGCCCAGTAACATTCTCTATTGTAGTTGGCATCTACACCTTCACATGATCTAGATACACACAGCAATAACCACAAATGGTAAGTCTAGACTAGAATGCATTCACCTGGCAAACAAATTCAGTCCCAGTCTAAATTACATGAATCCTATTTTTCATGGACAGGAAAAACCAAGATGCACTTTACTCTTGTAATGACCTGATTAAAAAAAAAAAAAAAAATCCTTCTTGCAAACCCCCCAACTGCTTTTTCCCTGCTCCACCTTATCAAACTTGTTACACCAGCTGCTTATAGTTCAGAGCTGTTTACAAAGTATCAATGGCATACTCATTTGTTCCAAGTGTATCGAGATGTGCAGAATAGAAAAGGCCTATGATCTTTAACCGTAAGCTTTATGACAGAGTTAGGGCCTTATGACAGGACAAACGTGTGTATTTCCAACACACAAAGAGAAATTAGATCTTTAGACTACTTGTTACAATACTTACTCATAAATTACATCAAAGTGTAGCTTATACTAAGTTATGTCACGTGAAATAGAATAGCAGAACAGATGCTAGACATGGGACACGTCAGAAGAAGAATGAACCAAAAGAACAGATACTAAAATAGGTGTAAAAGCAAATAAAAAAATATTTTCCTTCCTGCATTCTTCAGGGTTGGATAATTTATGTTCATAGTAAGACCGTAAAAGGAAGCTGTTTTGAAACTGATGCTTTACTTCTGTCCTCAGTTTTCATTCATCGAGATGGTACCCTGCACATCTGCAAATGTTCCGATGCCTTTGCAAGACCTTAGTTTTTCAAGACGCTAACAAGTTAGGTAACGCATCAGTCTGCAGTAAGTTGGTTCCCTGTTAATGCTATCTGTTTCACAGGAACTATCTACTAATGACACATGGAACAATCAAATCTAAGCAATACCTAAGTACATACTCTTGTGACGACTGACATGTGCAGCACGCTTCTTTATCACGCAGTGACAATCTTAATTAAAACACCTTTAAATTTGATGTTTCGTTTCTGTTGCTCTAAGACTCTCATTTTTGATGGTAAAAAACTCTCTTGGTTCCGAGCTCATGTCTGGCCATGAACAAGTCAACTTAAAAACACCTGCCAGGGCTCTGAGGGATCTGTAACAGCACCCTCCTAGAAGTATGACAGCTACAGCTGCCTCCTCTGCCTTTCCAGCACATGCTGCTGCTGCCAAGCATCCACTCTATTTGGCAGGCCCTGCAACTTTTACACTGTCAGTTTGCAACCAAGCGTAATTATGTAAACCAACAACAAATTTGGTGTACCTCAATATGCTGGCCTTAAAACTGCATCAGCTAGGAGTGTGTGTGGAAGTTGGTCATTTTTCATCTTGGAAACAATAACCTCAGGAAACAGAAGCTAATATAAGCTATAACTTTCGAAAGAAAAAAAAAGAAAAAAAGGATGTTTCTAAGTATTTCCAATATGATGCTCTTGTGCATGTGACCTCTGGTGTGCTAATTTCTCTTTTAGGGTAGGGGGCAAAGGCCAACAGGTGGCAAACACCACCAAGCAGGAGAAACACCTTAATAAATGCACTTTCTGTTAGGTTTGGAGGCCGTAAAAATAATGACTTCATTAAAAGGACTATGCCACACTAACAATTTGTTTCAGTTTTTAGTTTCTGTTGTAAGTTCTGTTAGTTAAACAATAAGCCTAAGGGGTAACATAAGTAAAAAGCTTAAAGTGCAGTCTGGATTAAATAGATGGCCATCACCTGATTGGCATAAGACAAGAAACAACACAGTAAGATCACACACAACTGTTAAAAAGTTGTGTAATTATTCATTTCAAGTCTTACTCTTATAACAATTATATTGTTACACTAATATAGAAAGCAGCTGCAGCAGTACTAATAAAGTAGTATAAAAGAGATTAGTAACCAATCAGAAGTAGAAACTGTTCATGGTATCAAGCGCTACAGTACATGTAAAGAGAAATTACTAGATCTAGGATCTAAGGGTAATCACGAGATAAGCACGTAGTGTAATACAGATCTTAAAAATAATTTTACCAGATCAATCATGCACCAAAAAAAGTATGGGTACCATTCTAGCTTTGCAAAACCACAAGTGTTATTAGCAAGACAAAACCCTTTTAAGTAATTTCTAT
Source organism: Falco naumanni (assembly GCF_017639655.2). Classification (NCBI taxonomy): domain Eukaryota; kingdom Metazoa; phylum Chordata; class Aves; order Falconiformes; family Falconidae; genus Falco; species Falco naumanni. Next base: position 25,812,804 of record NC_054058.1, read on the forward strand.
TAGCAGTCCAGCTGTCATTACACACCACTCTAATCAAATGTAAGGTCCAAATACAAGCTGAAAAGGCAATTTCCACACCCACCTTGTCTCCCCAACCACTTTTTACTGCACTTTCCTCATGCTGGCTCTGAAATTCACAGCTGTAGTATAAGCTGTTTGGCATTTGATCCGAATGAAAATTCCTTTGACAAAAACTGTGAGGTCACAGAAATAACACTGCCAGAACAAGTGGCTGAGGTCAGGGTGCAGCAGCAGCGTAGACTTAAGCCTAATTAGATTTAGCATATAGCCACAACTCTGGAGTCCCTATATAGAACTTTTTTGGAACAGAACCTTGCCTGGCACCAGAATACCAACAAATAACAAATTAAACCCATACCAATTAAAAACTCTAGAGAGGTCAAAATATTATGGGTCTACAATCTGAAGTGTAACATAGATTTCTAAGAATGGAAAGAAACAAGATTTCTATATGGAAGCACATTTAAAAAAACACTAAAATTTGCACAGTAGTAATGACACCTGTAGCAGGTCATTGCAGAAGACACTGTAATGTGAAGACAGTGATTTCAAGCAGAATCCACGCAGAGTTTAACCTCAGGCCTCGCTTGCAGAGACCTGTACAACAGCATGAGTGACTACTACACAACCTGAGCACACACCATGATGACCTTCAAGTCATTCCTCTGGACATGTGTAAAGATGCACTTCCTCTGGACATGTGTACGCCTTCACTGAACCTCAGCGACCGCTGGAGAAACTTGGCTGACAGACTAACAAAGAAGCCTATACATGGCTCCAACTCGGTATACATACAAGTAGACTACACTATCCACATTATTTGTCTTGAGATTAAATAGCATGTCTACATGTAACATTCCTTTACTTGACTGCAGAAATGAAGAACAGGTGTTCACTTCTAAAAAGAAAAACCCTTATCAAAGCTCTAAAGACAACAGCAAGCGTGAACCTCGCCATGGATGGGATCTGTGCAACACACCGATCAATGTGAGAGGGCTTGTCTCATGCTGCAATAGCTGGGGTCCTTGGCATCTGAAAGGACATGAGATTGCTATTGCATTTTCTACCTCTACTGTCCGTTGCGCAATACATCAGTTGGCTAGCCTTGAGAATTGACACCTTCCCTAATGAGATGCCAAATGAACCAGCAGCTCCTCAGTGCAAACCAGCACCCTACCTTTGGCTAGGATGAACTTTCTGAGCCTTTTGGGGAGCTATGTATGCACCTATCATGTGACTGTGCCCTCTTCTGTGATGGATGCCTACTGAGTCATGTGAACGGTCAAGCGGTCCTTTGTCATCCAAGAGCACACACTTCAGTTACATGCCAAATACATATTTATCACATGATACCTACATTTTGGCCACTGAGTAAATTAACTTTTCTGGTAATTCATCCTGAAGGAGGCAGATTGCCACCACATACCCATAGTATGTAAACCCAGCTGTATCTAAAAACTTAAATACAAATTTAAGATTATTTTTTTTTAATCTTGAAGGTACTTAGTGGCTAATGCAGCCATGCTTGAATAGGGACTTGCAAATCTCAACGGAATACTAAGTTCAAATTTGCAGAAAATACTCCAACACCTGGAAATCAGCGGGAGCTATGCCAAACCTTCCAGTTACATTTAACTGTCTCTTGACACAGAATTTTAAATTTAGCTTGAGAAAAAAGCTTATTAAGATTAGTCGCGCTGTTTTCAAAAAGCTGGTTGATATTCTCAGACTACATTACTCATCTGCAGTTTAACCAATTAATCATTTGAATTACAAATGTTTTCACTGCTAATTCTGCTTTATAGGAAACTATAAAACACTGGCTACACCAGGGCAACTATAGTCTTATCTTCAGTGCTTTAAAATAAGAATAAAATTTTTAACTATTGTTTGATAGCCATTTTTCCTTTACCTGTCCAGCTTAATATTTCATTCCTATGCTGTCTCTAAGTCCCTCCTGAACACAAAGGAATTTGATATAATGAAAAAGTAAAGAGCAAAACACCATTAGTAGATTCACTGGGGCCAGGAATCCCCAGCCATCCCTCCACACCCAGATCTTTCAGGGATCGTCCTGTTATCTCCCTGCCAAACCCCGTTACTAATGTCAAGCCCTGCCACCCGCCCTGTAACTCCTCCCGAATTGTCACCTCTGCCAAACAGCGTCAGCGAGCCTGTCACCACTACCAAACCCTGTCACCTGCCCTGCCACCCCGCCCAAGGCCTGACAAACCCTGTCCCCCTGGGCAAACCCCTCCTCCGTGCTCCCCCGCAGGCGGGCCCCGCGGGCTGCCCCCCGGCGGCGCTGCGCTCACTCGAGGCCGCGGCCCCGCTGAGGGCTGGTTCTGGCCCGGCCGCCGGCCCTGAGCCCGCGGGCCTTCCCGGGAGAAAAGGCGGCGGCCGGCACAGGGAGGGGGGTGTGGGGGCGGCACTCACAGGTCCAGGAGCAGCTGGACTTCCTCGCCAGCGCCGTCCCAACCGCCGCTCAGGCGGCTCATGGCGGCGGCGAGGGCCGAGCAGCGCGGCGCCAGGCAGGCCGAACGGCTCCGGGGGACGGTGCCGAAATGGCGGCGGCTCCCTGCGGCTGGCGGGCATGACGGGAGGTGTAGTCCCGCTCCGGCCCGCCCGGGGACCGCCTGCGGGCTTGTGGCGGCAAGGGGCAGCGGCGCCTCGTGAAGCGAGCAGAAATGCCGTGGGGCACCCCACGCCTCGCACAAAGCGGTGGTCTCTCCCCGCTTCCACTGCTTCGTGTTTAGGACAGAGTCTCTCCCCAAGCCCGGACGACGTACAGAGGAGCCTGGGGAGACTGAGGTGATGTACAGAATTAAACTCCATAACTCGAAAGTTATAAAGTAGGTGTGTTTATTGCGTGCAGATGCACGGGGGATCGCTCCACCACAAGCATGCATGCCCGAAGTGACGAACCATCCCACATTTATACAATAAACCAAATGAATATTCAGTTAACACCTATACATATTCATTACCTAAACCCACTTACTCTCGCTTCGTATGTTACTTAGCTTATCAGTCCTCTGCCTGGAATGTGGTGGTCTTGCAGGTGATTCATGTCCTTGTGACCATCTGATCTCCAGCAAGAAGACTTAGACTCCCTCTAGATAACATTGGAATGTCTCTCATCCTTTTCTCATCCTTTTTTAAATAGCCCCTTTGTTAGAGGAAGAAGGGTAGGTGTCTCCTCAAAGCTGTGTGGCTATGTGACCAGACACCACACCCATGACCAGTCACCATACCCACATTCCTTGAGCAGACATATACAATCACCATCGATGTCCATTGTCCCCATTTCACACTATTTCTCCATATCAGAGGGACTTCAGGCAAGGGGCATGGTGGTTTTAACCACCGTTTCCCTCGTTGCTGCTACTGGTGGAGTTACACCACAGCACCGATTTTCCGAACCTCTGCTAATCTGCAGAGACGAGAGCCTGCTGTCTGCCAGAAGTTTCTACCAGCAATTTTCTTCACACCCCCACCCCCTCACCCCCCCTTTTCTACCTGGATAATGTGATATAGAGACCAACATTGTCCTTAGGAGCTAACGTTATTAGGGTATGATTGCTGTGCCCTTACCTTCAGACCCAAGTCCCACCACCTAATCCTACTAAACAGAACAGCATAAGGAAACGTGTTCTCACAAAAGGATCTGAAGAATCTTATCTAAGAGAAACACAGGCTGCTGCTGATGCCTGGTAACTTTATTGAAGTTGGTGACTGAAACATCTGTGTGATAAACGACTGAGTCCCAAATAGGATTGCAATCAAAGTTTGCAATTTATTAAACGAATAGAGGCAAGCAAACAGCCCTGGGTGCGCCGGGAGTCTCTGCTCCACCAAGACACACACTGTACAAAACTTACTTTTGGTTTATATTTCCTAAACTAATACTCAGCTATTTCTAAGAAAGGGTTGGTTTATGTAAATTAATTTTTGGAATAGGCGTGTACTCCGTGGCGCATGCTTTTTCCATCTCCGAGGGTCTTCTTGACTCCTATCTGGTGGTTGGTGGATGAAGTCAGCAGTCTTCCTCGGCTCACCGTTAGGATGACCCTAGATTTTACGCATGCGCCCTATTTAGCAGCCAAACCAGCTTTAGCCAGCATATCAGGGTGTGTAACCAGATGTTCTTTGTAAGATACAGGAACTGGGTGTGTAACCAGATGTCCTTTGCAAGATACAGGAACTGTACACATTGATCACTCCATTTTTCTTAGGTGTGTGGTTATACAATGGTATGTAAGACAGAAGGTTACATTTCATCATGCGGCCCTAGCATTGTTCCATATTGACACAAATCAGATGAACAGACTTCACAATTGCTGTGCCCTTACCTTCAGACCCAAGACCCATCACCTACTCTTACTAAAAAGAACAGCATAAGGAAACTTATGTTCTCACAAAAGGATCTGAAGAATCTTATCTAAGAGAAACACAGGCTGCTGCTGCTGCCTTGTAACTTTACTGAAGTTGATGACTGAAACATCTGGATTAATAGATAAACAGGATGGTGATAAGTGATGGTGCTGTAAGACCTACAAAATACACTTTTTTATGATTGGATAACTCAAAATAGGCATTGGTAGGTTAATTAGATGATTCATATCATACCCTTGACATGCGGAAAACAGACTTCACAATTGGTAGATTGTAAAGTAGGTTGTAGAAGAATGAAGGCAGTGGGTTGATTGGCATTGATGGCATGCAGCTGTGGCCTTGCTTCAGAGGCAGTGGATTGATTGACATGGATGATGTGCAGGTGTAGCTCGTTCCACTAAGTGGTTAAATAGCCCTGAGGACTGGGGGGCTTCACCACAATTTTACAGCAGTCTTTGAAATAAAACAAATCCATCAGTCTCTTATTTGCACAATACTGAATGTTCTAGAGGGTACGCTGAGGTCTGCTGGAAGCATTATACTTTTACGCATTCCTGTGGGAACAAGCTGTTATGCAGAGTACATCCAGGTTGCACTGTTAATGGAAGCACATTCTAATATTATGTCATATGCTCAAATTTAGCAGTCACTCATCCTAACATACGTATCTCTACAAATAAAATCTACAGTTAAACTCTGCTGAAGTTCTGCTTGAAATAATTTTCTCTTCTTCTTAATGCCTTCTGTAGTGGCCCATACAGTATCCTTTTTAACCAGGTCCCAGCCCCATTCAGGAGTTGGCCCACATTTTCTCTTGTAAGTGCTTTTTGTTGCCCACCTCATCCTGCACCAGATCAACTCCAGATGCATTTGGCTTTCCTAAGCCCCTTTCTTGCACTCTTCGACAGTGGCTCTGTTCCTTCAGGGTCACCTCTCCTTGCTTCCACCTGTTGCATGCTTACTTTTCATGCTTGAGTTCAATCAGGATCTCCTTGTTCATCCATGCAGGCCCTTCTGCCACCTTTGCAGGTTTACTTGCATACTGGTGTGCACCATTCTTGAGCTTGTAGGAAGTGATTCCTTAGGGAGGAAAAAACTGCAAGCACCAGCTCCTCTGGACCTCTCTTGTCTTTGGGATCATATCCAATGGATTCATCCAGGTAGATCCCTGAACAGGCTATAGACTAGTCTCTTGAATTTCAGGACCATGAATCATAGAATCATTTAGGTTGGAAAAGACCTTTAAGACCACCAAGTCCAACTGTTGACCTAGCACTGCCAAGTCCACCACTAAACCATGTCCTTACATGTCACATCTACACGTTTTTTTAAACGCTTCCAGGCATGGTGATTTCAACACCTCCCTGGGCAGCCTGTTCTAATGGTTATCCACATTTTCAGTGAAGAATTTTTTCCTAATATCCAATCTAAACCTCCCTTGGTGCAACTTGAGGCCATTTCCTCTTGTCCGGTCATTTGTTATCTGGGAAAAGAGACCAATACTCCCACCTGCCTACAGCCTCCTTTCAGGTAGTTGTAGAGAGCAATAAGGTCCCCCTTGAGCCTCCTCTCCAGGCTAAACAACCCTGGTTTCCTCAGCTGCTTCTCATAACACTTGTGCTCCAGACCCTTCACCAGCTTCATTGCCCTTCTCTGGACACACTCCAGCACCTCAATGTCTTTCTTGATGTGAGGGCCCCAATGCTGAACACAGGATTTGAGGAGCAGCCTCACCAGGGCTGAGTACAGGGGGACAATCCCTTCCCTTGTCCTGCTGGCCACACTGTTTCTGATACAAGCCAGGATGCCGTTGGCCTTCTTGGCCACCTGGGCACACTGCTGGCTCATGTTCAGCTGGCTGTTGACCAACAGCCCCAGGTCCTTTCCCACCAGGCAGCTTTCCAGCCTCTCTGCCCCAGCCTGTGGCGCTGTGTGGGGCTGGTGTGACCCAAGTGCAGGACCCGGCACTGAGCCTTGTTGAACCTCATACAATTGGCCTCGGCCCATCGGTCCAGCCTGTCCAGATCCCTCTGCAGAGCTTGCCTGCCCCCCAGCAGATCAACACTGCCACCCAACTTGGTGTGATCTGCAAACTTACTGAGGGTGCACTTGATCTCTGTGTCCAGATCATTGATAAAGATATCAAACAGGACTGGCCCCAATACTGAGCCCAGGAGAACTCCACTTCTGACTGGCCGCCAACTGAATTTAACTCCATTCACTACTGTGATAAACGCAGTCATGATTCATGTCAAAAATAATTGTTGTACCCTGTGTAAATCTGGGACCTGTATCACAGTTGTGGTGAGTGGGCGCGTGCGGTTCTCCTTTAAGACAATGTGATGGCTTCCCCTTCCCCTGAGGCAATCGCTGCCTGGAAAAGCCCGCCAAGGGAGATAAGGAAAGCAAAACCACGCCAGGGAAGGCCTGCCGAAGGAGACAAAGACCTTGAGATTTGAAAAAGCGCGCCAAAGGAGAGCCAATAGGAGGAGAAGGCGAACCCTAACGGCCCCATGGGGAAAGAGCGGGACGAACATCTGGCAAGAAGGGATTGGTCAAGATCCGGGCATAAAAGACGCTGCTTTTAGGACTCAGGTGTGTGTGTGGTGGAACTAATTGAGTTTTCTGCGCTCCCAGCGCTGTTTTTGCTTATTGTTTCTCAAACTAAATTGATTGAACCCAAAATAAAATTGTTTTAATTGTTATCGTTTATAACACTCTCTGGGCCCAACCACCCAGCCAGCTTTTTACCCAGCATAGAGTACACCCGTCTAAACCATGAGCAGCCAGTTTTTCCCAGGAGAATGCTGTGGGACACAGTGTCAAAGCCTTTACTAAGCTTTAAGTAGACAACATCCACAGCCTTGCCCTCATTCACTAGACAGTTGTCTTGTCATCGAAGGAGATCAGGTTTTTCAAGCAGGACCTGCCTTTCCTAAACCCATGCTGACTGGGCCTGATCCCCCAGGTGTCCTGCACGTTCCACGTGATGGTGCTTGGGATGATCTACTCCCTAACCTTCCCTGGCACCGAGGTCAGGCTGACAGGCCTGTAGTTTTCCAGATTCTCCTCCTTCCTGCCCTTCTTGTAGATGGGTATCATATTGGCTAACCTCCAGTCTTCTGAAACGTCCCCAGTTAGCCATGACTGTTGATAAATGATGGAGAGTGACTTGGTCAGCTCTTTCTCCAGCTCCTTCAGTGCCCTTGGGTGGATCCCATCCAGTCCCATAGACCTGTGTGTGTCTAAGTGGAGCAGCAGGTCACTCACCAGAATGTTAGTAGGGGGCTTTCTTTGCTTGAGGGAGGATCTTCTAGTTAGGATAGTTCATACACAGTTCAAGTAATTTTCTGTTCGGTCTTATTAGCTATTTGGTTCTCCTTGAGCTTATCTTGTTATTTCTTAGCTTGAGGCATTTACGGTGTCCATTCTCTCTTCCAAAGCTGTGTCTTGTTAGCTATTTGTAGGAGTTGATTAACATCCTGTTTTTCAAATTCTTTCTTGTTTTCTTTTAAGTAAATAATCCTTGTATCAACATCAAATGGATTCATCCAAGTAGATCCCCAAACAAACTAAAGTCTGGCCTCTTGAAGCCCAGGACCATAACCCAGGTTTTACCTTCTTCCCTCCTTTCATGATCCTGAACTCCATTTCAAGGGTACCTCAACCTTCACATCTCTGATTAGGTCTCCAGCTTGCTTGTAAGGATCACTGTCAGCAGAGCATCTCCTCTCATCAGCTCCTGAGTAGTCTGCTGTGTTAAGAAGTCGTCAAAGCACTGTGGGATAACAATGAACAATTGGCAAGGAGGAATATAAACATGCTCAAATGACATGCAGCTAAGGTGTAGAAAATCACATATATCATACTAATTTTGTTTATCCTTGTGTGCCTGACAAGCAGAACGTCTGTGTTTAGATAATATAAGCCTATGATAGGTTTAGAAGTGCACTATCAGACATGCTTGAAATTCTTGCCCAGCTACAGAGAAGATCAAAGCACAGGGGTAATCTATGCCTGTGTGAATCCTTGATACACAGGTGAAAACAGCAGGTCATCGACCTGCCAGCATGGACCAAGCTCAGTTTGTGTGCCTCTGCCTGGCTGCTGCTTCAGGCATCCCCTGGTTGGCAAAGTAACAAAAATAAGTTTACTCCTTGCATTTCATCTGTGGTTTTGTGGTTGTTCCTGTGTTCTGCCTCTGCTGACTCACACATATGGTGTAGTCAACAGGATTCAAGAACAGCTACGCCACAGCCAACAAAAAAGTCAGAGAGTCCCTGCATTCTGGGGTGGCCAGGTATTGAGCACTGGACCACCGTGGCCACTTTGGCTACATTAGCTCTGCCAGAAGCATGTGTTGAAATTTGTATGAACTATCCTAAGTAGCATACCAGTATTCTGGTGGATAGTGGAGCTGAAGTTACTGCATTACATAGTAATATTAATAATAAAGAAGCCACATCACAGATCCTGTGGATTTAGGGGGAAATCCAATCTCTGCTCTCTGAGCTAAGACTACATTAACGATAGGAAATGCCATTCCATTCACCATGACAGTGTGAATTTCCCAGATTAAAGAATATATTTTGGGTATTGATGTGTTGTCAGGACAAACAGTTGAAACTTTAAATGGTTGCTTCTGCTTTGGGACTTTGCAAGTGGAATTCACTATTCAATTTAAAACCATCTTGTATGGATTCTTGAAGTGGGATCCTTGCTTGCCAAGGTGGTAACTGTAAAACAATATCGTATTCCAGGGGGAGGAGGAAATTACTCAAACCATTCAGGCACTTCAAAAAGTGGGAATCATTAAGGAAACCATGACTGCTTTTGATAATCCTTTTTGGCCTGTTCAAAAACTGGCTGGCACTTTGAGAATGACTGTAGATTATAAAGAACTGAATAAAGTTACCCCTCCACTTGCAGTTACAGAACCAGCTGTAGTTACTCTCACATTAAAAATTAGCAAAAATTTACAACCCTGGAAGGTGGTGATAGATGTTGCTAACGCTTTCTTTTCGATAGCCATTGCTTCAGAAACCAAACCCAGTTTACCTTTACCTGGCAACAAAAGCAATATACTTCCCAAGTATTGCCTCAGGGATACACAGTCCGTCCATTTGCCACGAAATGATGTAGCATTACGGTCAGGTACCATTACTGGTTACCATTATACTGATCATCTATTGATTGTGGCAAAGCTACAAGAAGAAATTGAAGCAGCTGCCAAATCACTTAAAGTGCATATACAGGACCAAGGCTATTAATCCAAAGACAATTCATGGCCCTAGTGCTACTGTACAATTCTTGGGAACAGTTTGGCATGGACAGACTGGAGAAATACCAAATAAGGAACAGCAAACAGTCCAGTGATTTCCTGTACCAACCACAGTAAAACAGCTACAGACCTTACTGGAGAACTTTTATCCCACATCTGGTAGTATTAATGTGCCCTCTGCAGAAATTAACTAGGAAGAAGGTTGTTTGGCAGTGGACCAAGCAACAACAAAAAGCATTTTTGCAGGTATCAAAGGCTTTGATTGAGCGTGTGCAATTATACACTCCTAGACAAGAATGTCCCTTTGAATTAGAAGTAGCTATTCTCGATGATACAGTCTCATAGGAATCATGGCAGATGACTGGGCTGAAAAAATTGGGAAGAATCTGTAGGATTTTGGTCTAAGGCATTACGAGGCTCCGCTATATATTATATCCTGATGGAAAAACAAATTTTAGCTGTAGTTTGGACACTGTAAGAACCTGAAAGAATCACTGGCCCAGACAGTGTGACTGTATACACCCTCATGCCTATTCATGGGTGGGTTACTGATGATTGTGTTAGGGCCAATACAGGGGTAGCTCAGGCAGCCACACACTGGAAATGGAAACATTTACAGCAATGATTTCTACCAGGGAGACCACATGTAACCACTCCACATGCTAATTTTCTAGGATCTGTATTACTGTCCTGTAGGCAGGTTCATTACCTGGTGCTCAGCACCAATCCACACGCCAAGTTGAGGTATTTTTATTCCTTTATTCTGTTTTGTGCTAAGTAGGGAGCTAGGTGATCACCCACAACTGCCTAGCTCTCCAGTTGTCAACACTTTATGATATTTATACAGTTCAGCAAACAAGGACATCAGCCTTCATTGGTTACAAGTTACATAACTTTCAATACTTTGTTTCCTATTTGTTAAGCAATTCTCTCACTTCTTACATTAATTAGTCTGCAAGCTCAGTCTCAGCTTCTTTTTGAGTCTGAGGGATCTCTTGAGTCGGTGGTCAGTGAGTTGGTGGTTGCAATCTCCCCATCAGAATTACCTTTCCCCTAGTTAGTGTTTCTTGTGGTAAACTTCCAGTCATCTCATTCATCTTGTAGTGGTAATTTCCTCATTTAAATGAAGAACTTGCTGGTACTTAACAAAGTGTTTAGCAGGGCATTCAAAAATGTTTATAACTTGAAATAGCCAGTAACAATTCATTTGTTCTAATTGTCAAACTACTAACAAAACATTAAAATTTATTAATAATTTGATATCAATATAATTTAATTATATGCCCACACTAGGGGATACTCTTCCCCTTGGAGGTATCCCTACATCTATGGAGGAATCCTGCCCTTATGACAGGTTAGTAGAAGAGCACAAAAAAGATACCTGGTTGATGGATGTAAGTACATGCCGAAGCTATAAATGCACATATAGCTTGTGGCTGTTGATTAGCTCATACTGCACACAAGGGACATTGCTCACAATTAAACACCTCTGCCATTACATATTTATAAAGCATGTGCACATATTTGTACTATTTGTGTGCAGCAGGTCCGTGGTGGAGCAGAGATTTACCTGCAGCCTGTGGAGGACCCCACACCAGGGCAGGTGGATGCACCTGAAGGAGGCTGTGACCCAGTAGACAGTCCATGCTGGAGCAGGTTCCTGGCAGGACCTATGACCTCATGGAAAGAGAAGCCCATGAGGAGCATGGTTTGCTGGCAGGACTTGTGACCCCATGGGGGTACCCATGCTGGAGCAGTCTGCTCCTGAAGAACTGTACTCCATGGAAGGGACCCACACTGGAGCAGTTTGTGAAGAAGTAAAGCCTGTGAGAAGGACTCACTTTGGAAAAGTTTGTGGAGGAGTGATTCCCATGGGAGGGAAACCATACTGGAGCAGGGGAAGAGGATGAGGAGTCCTTCCCCTGAGGAAGAAGGAGCAGCAGAAACAATATGTGATGAACTGACCACAGCCCCCATTCCCAATCCCCCTGTGCTGCTGCAGGGGTCAGAGATAGAGAATTTGTGAGTGAAGCTGAGGAAGAATAAAGAGGGGGGAGGGAAGGTGATTTTAAAATTTAGTTTTTATTTTCTCATTATCCTTCTCCGACTCAATTGGTAATAACTTTATTTTCCCCAAGTTGAGTCTGGTTTGCCTGTGATGGTAATTCAAGAGTGTGGGAATATCTCCTTGTTGGGGGCGAAGAATTAGAGAAAATTGGATCCTAACAGAAGCATAGTATTACAGAAAACTTTTTAGGGCAAAATACAGCTGTCACCTTCAGAATGATTGCATGCACAGAATCTACATCACCACGGTTCCTTAAGCAACACATCCTGCCAGCTCAGCACATGCTGACAGGAGTGCAGGAGTGACAGATAGTGGAGTGGAGTCGAGACCCCGTGGCCATTCTCTGTTGTGCTCCCTGCAGGAATGGGAACTCGATGGCACCACACAGCTGATAAGCTGCACACCGGTTGTCACATGAAGAATCCATGAGGTGTCTGTGGCTGTTTGATGGCACAATGAAACCAAGCATTATGGTGAAATTACTTTCCTCAGATGAAATAATATAGTTGTAATACTAACACACACCTCCATCTCAAAGTTACCTACCTCCAAGGTACTACTGCACCTCACTGAGCACATCATACCAGTTAGTAACAACAATATGTATAACTAGAGTCACTCAAGCTCCACCTAAATGCGAAAGAAATGGACTAGTCCAGGACTGAAATAAGTCCAGGGCAGGGGGAATTGCTGTCTAAACTCCTGGGTTACCCAACTCTGATTCAGTGTTCACAAAGTTAGGTCAAGCTGACTCGCTCTCTGAAGTTGTTCTGAATGAAGGGACTGCTAATCAAGGTAGTCAGCCTTGGGGAGCATGAGAAACACAGAACAGATAGTGAAAAGAAAACCATTATCTAAGTTATCTAAGAGGAAACAGGATGATAAGGTGTTGCAATCTACTGACATCAACAGAAAATTAGTTGAAAATAGGACAAAGAGAATAGTGGTAGTGGGAGATCACAACCTCCAAGTCAAATAGCCCTCCTGAAAGAGGGCAAAACCCGCTTGAGGAGCATGCGTAGTTAGCAGAGAACTTCAGTAGCACTATCTGAGGATGCGTACTAATTTGCATTAGAAGTGAGAAACTTGTAACCAGTCCCGTGAATGATGAATGAATATGCAATGTACTACGAAGTATAAAAAGTGGACGGGTGAGGGGAGAAGTTAGTGGAAGATTCCATTGAAACTTCTAGGATCAGTCGACAGGCTGAACCTGTCTTCTCCCCCATAGGGACGCCTGTTGGGTAAGAACTTTGACTTATGCATGCTAAATAAATAATTAATTCTAGCTGTCATTAGTAATCAAAATTTTGGTTGTATGTAGTTTGGTTGTGTATCATTTCAAGCTTGTTTTTGCAGGCAGTCCCTATCACCGGCCATCACAGATCTTGTCATGATTTTATGTTAATAGAGTGTGTTATTCCATAAATTGTTAGTGTGTGTCCTTTGTGGGCGCTAGCAGTTGCTGGCAGTGAGTAACACATTCAGATAAAGTGGGAAGACCTGCTGAGGGGTCCCCCTGATATTGTTGGCGTGTTTCCCTGAACAGGGCAGTCCAATTGCTCTCTGATCCAGTGGGACTGTTCAGTGAAAGGTCCCTGAAAAGGGACAAGGACAGACTGGTTGGGCACAAGAGTCTCTGCTTTCCTGCGGCGCTAATAGACAGATCAAACACCTGGGGTTGAGAGGATTACACCCCTGCCACCCCTACCCTCCCTTTTTCATGTGACATATATGAAAAACAATTTGTGGCGTTAGGAGTTCTGACTCATACCCCTGGGGACTGGAAAAGGCTGGTGACATAATTCCCTAAGCAATTAGATGAAGTAAGCAAGGGATGGCCAGCATGCCTCAGAGCAGTGATGGCAACGGTCTTATTACAGAAGTTTGAAAATCGACTTTGGGACAGCCTATTACAGATTTTGTGCCTCATGCTGTTCTGACAGTACTGGAGCAGAAGGACCATCACTTGCCTCCAAACAGATTGATTCAATATCAGGCATCCTTGATTGAACAAGATGATGTCACTTTGAAAGTGACTTTCATCCTGATTCCTGCAACCCCATTAATGAATATAATGAATTGGAACATAACTGTCTACATGTCATAGGACAAGTGTACTTCAGCTGACCAGGTCTGAAAGAGATACCCTTAGAGAATCCAGACTGGGAATTATACACTGATGGAAGCAGCTTTATGGACAATGGGCAGTGAAAAGTGGTATATGCTGTGGTAACTTTGAAAGAAGTAGATATTAAGTCATTACCTGTCAATATATCAGCTCAGAAAGCTGAAATTAATACATTGACTCAAGCCCTAGAACTGTCTGAAGATAAACAAGTAAATATTTTTATGGATTCAAAATATGCATTTGGGGTAGTACATGTTCATGGGGCCGTTTGGAAAGAATGAGGCCTTTTGTCCTCACAAGGAACTGCAATCAAACATGGGAAAGAAATTTTAAGACTCTTACATGCAGGTCAAAAACCAAAAGAAGCATCTGTGACTCACTGTGGGGCTCACCAGAAGGGAAAAACAAATGTAACTCAGGGTAATCAAAGAGCAGATGATGGTGCAAAATGAATTACTCTATCAAATTAATTTATGGGAGCTCTGATTCCTATGGAGAAATTAGCAGTAAAAGAGCCTTCAAATTACAGTGAAAGGGATGATCAGTTGGCAAAACTTCTGAATTGTACCAAATCTGAAAATGGATAGTGGACAATGGACATTGGACAGATCATAGTTACTGATCCATTAATGAGGGAATTAATAAAGAAAACTTACCAGAAAACTCATATGGGAGCTGAAGCAATAGTGGCAAGCATAAGAAACATCTTGCTAATATTATCGTAAAACAAGGCCTGATTTGTTGCAGAAATAATCCAAAAATACAAAAAAGACCCCCTCCAGGCAAGTTAAGAGGGGACATACTCCAGGGGAATACTGGCAAATAGATTTCTTCTAGTTACCAAGATGTAAGTACAAATATCTGCTGGTGCTTGTAGATACTTTTTCTGGATGGGTAAAAGCTTTCCCATGACGAACCAACAACGCAAGAGAAGTAATCAGAGTGTTATTGAAAGAAATTATTCCTAGGTTTGAAATACCTGAAGCGATAACATCAGATAATAGGCCTCATTTTATTGCTAAGGTAGTGCAGGAAATAGCCAGGTTTTTGCAGTTTGATTGGGACTTGCATACGCCTTGGAGGCCACAATCTAGTGGGAACGTAGAATCAGACTCTGAGAAGACAAATCTAAAAATTAGGCCAGGAAACTCAAATTAAATAGATAGCTGCCTTATCCATAGCTTTATTATGAATCTTAATTACAACCAGGCTTCAAGAAGAAATTAGTCCTTTTGAAATTTTATATGGCAAACCATACACAGTAAGTAGCTTTACAGGGAAAGGTGATCAGATGCATGTAAGCCAGGGGTCCTCAAACTTTTTAACCAGGGGGCCGGCGCACGGATGCAGTGGCAGGCAGTCATCTGCGGCTGCTTGGTTCCCCCCCCCCGCCAACCCCCAGCAGGGGGGGGCAGGGGGGTTCTGTAAATACCAGGGGCCAGACTAAGGACCCTGGGGGGCTGTATCTGGCCCGTGGGCCGTAGTTTGAAGACCCCTGATGTAAGCAGAAATCAGATACTTACTGAATACCTGTTATTGGTGGGGCATACTCTATCTTCACTTCATAGGTACCTGAACGAAAGAGCACCTATACCTCTGGACACCCCCATACCTACCTTCCAGTCAGGAGAACTAATTTATATCAGAACTTGGAAAGACGAACCTCTGAAAAAATGCTGGAAAGGACTGTCTTTGGTATTATTAATCACACCCACAGTGGTCAAGGTAAAGGGAACAGACAGTTGGATTCACTATACTATAATGAAGAGTACCTCTCTGGAAGAGTGGAAGTCAAGAGAGACCGGACATTTAAAACTGAAATTAACATGGAATCAAGGAACTGCACCTGGTGTTGCTGACAGATCTCTCAAATGAACGTTCTAAGACTTGTTTTGAAGTTTTGAAAGCAGGCATTCTTTATTACAGTGCTGGGAGCATGGGGGATATTTCCACCTAATGTACTCATCTTTTCTTCGAATACATGTCCCTTATATTCCGTGCAAGCATAAACGTGTGTTACATTTCCCTGAAATCCCATACATATTTGATAATTTCTCAGAATACATTTACATTAGTCCCTCCTCCTTTTGCACATGCATAGTTTCCTCTGAATTGAGTCGAAGGGCTGCTTTTGTAACCACCAACCCAAATTCACTTCTAAATGATTCATGACCCGGTCATCTTAGTCCTTTTACGATGTTTTGTTGGCAAAACTTGCAGGTCTCCATGAGATTCAATCAGATCTTTTCTTTCATCCTAAAAGTTCCTTTCAAGATTCAATTAGTTGTACTCTTTCATCCTAGTTGTTCCTTTCAAATCAGATCATAAATCTTATCTATACAATATAAGATATTCTTGAATACAATCTAATAATTATACTAAAGTTATACATTAAACTTCTGGCATCACTGGAAGAACTGGGGATCAGTAGTTCATTTAGATTGTATATACCTCTTCAAGACTTGAAGAAACATGGAAATTGTTAACATCTTGGTTCCCTAATTTAACCACATGGTTAAAAAGGTTGTTAAGCATATTAATAATTGGATTGTCAGTGGTTGTATGTATTTATGTATTGATTCAATGTACTTTTAGATGTTGTTCACTGTTGATAATGTGATCAGGAAGGTAAGGTGAAACTTCCCTAAAGAAAAGTGTTCTTGAATAGTCTCAAAGGGGAGAATTGTAGTTGACAGGCTCACAGATACATGTTTAATAGAAGGCTAGTCTGTTATTGAAATTGAAATTTAGATGAAGTATGTAAATATAATGAAAAACAAGAGAGAAATTTGAAAAAGAGGGTATGTTACAAACAGTTAACAAAGCATGGCCTTGGGAGAAAGAATAGACACCATAAATTCCTCAAGCTAAGAAACAGCAAGATAAGCTCAAATAGAACCAAACGGTTCATGGGACCAAACAGAAAATTACCTGAACTATGTGTGAACTATCCTAACTAGCATACTAAAAGATCCCCCCTCCAGCAAGTGAAGTGCCCTACCTACAAAGCCCCCTCCTCATCAACATGCCAGTGAAAAGAAAGAATATTGTACCTTTAAATGGAGACAAGACTTGTAAGAACCAATGAGAACTAAGTGTGTCTAAATATAATTGTAAAAAATTGTTGAAAGTGTATAAAATGTTTTATAAAATGTGTTAAGAAGTGTGCTAGCTTTGTGATTTAACCACCTAATACAAAAATTTGTATTAGGTCTTGTGCAAAAACTGAAATAAATTATATTTCAGCTCAGTTGTGAGAATGGTTCTTTGCACACCAGGTAATGAACTCCATTTGTGAGACAACAGTTCTTCTATGCAATCTGTCAGTGTAAACAATTCCATTTCCCCTGTACTTCATATTTTGGGAGAGATACCATCTGGAAGAATTTAAATTCTTACCA
Source organism: Falco naumanni (assembly GCF_017639655.2). Lineage (NCBI taxonomy): Eukaryota > Metazoa > Chordata > Aves > Falconiformes > Falconidae > Falco > Falco naumanni. Next base: position 25,830,101 of record NC_054058.1, read on the forward strand.
TGTTTTGTACTGGAGGTGTTGTAATACAATCATAGGGGGTTTGATTATGAATATTCCAGCTGTCCAACAAAAACCCTGCTTTAGTAAAATGTGAACTCCAATGTGGTAAAGTTTTAGTACTGGTTGGCTTTATTTAATTGTTCTTTTGACAACCTATTCATTCTTCCAGTCAAGCCATTAGCTTGGGGATGGTAGGTAATGTGGAATATCCAATCTATCCCTAGCCTTTGACCTCAGTCTTGGAGATTCTGTCCACTAAAGTGTGTTCCTTGCTTACTGCGGTGGGTTCGCCCTGGCTGGATGTTGAGTGCCCACCAAAGCCACTTTATCACTCCCCCTCCGATGCAGGAGCGGGCTGGAAACTAGGACCATGCATGGCAATCAGTTAGCTGAGGGGAATGTGCTCAAGCTTGTCTAGACAACAAGTAACATGATGAGTCATGCTGAGAGAGCATAGGGGAGTGGGGGACGGATGGCACCAAGGATGGCACCAAGGAAAGATAACACCTTGCTTTTGATTGATGGTAGTTAACCACCAATCGGGGATTGCCTAGTATGCAATGCTTAGCTCAAAAGAACCAATCTGTTTAAAACGTGCAGCTTCTGAAAGTATATATACCCGTGTTTCTATACAATAAATTGACATTTGCTTGCATCAAACAGCGTCCCGTCTCTCCATCGCAGCAAATTGGTGACCCTGACGTGATCCGTTTAAGGATCTGACGTGATGGGTTTATGAACCGCCAGGCTGAGCGGCAGGCTGCGAGTCCCACAGAACGTTGAATGAGCTGCTGAAAGGAAGCAGGAATTGAAAAAAAAAGTCCCTCTGGAATTGAGAGGTGAGCTGTGGGAAACTTGGGAATCAGGTGTCTTCCCCTATGAGAGACGTATATGGACTCATGAAGGGTCTTCTAGTCAGATCGGAGAGTCTGTGCCTCAGTCTCCTCAAATGGTGACCTCTATGGTGGTGTTCCGAAGCCTTGGAAGGATACGGACAGAAAAAAGACAGCTCATGGAAGAGGGCTGTGTTCCAGAGGAGAGGTCTTGTCTGAGCAATTGTCTTGCTGGCTGGACCAGGCGGACAACCTGCATCAAGACAGGTGAGCAGCCAAGAAACTTTAGAGACTTTGAAGCTGTAAATTCCACCAACAGCGCGACTCTTCTCAACACACCGTCAACGATGGCGATTCTGTCCACACCTCCTCTGCCCCCAAAGCTTCTGTCACTGATTGCAGCGACCCTCACAACACAGGACCAAACACGGGAACAGGACAACTCGGACAATGATTCCACTGACACTGATAAACCTTTTGATCCAGGTCCTATAGATCTGGAAAAGGAGCCAGACCTTTCCCCCACCCCCACCCCAGTCTCTCCCGATGCATTGATTGTATTTTTGGGGAGGGTGAAACGGGGTCTGAGGGATTGGTGGCAGGAATGCAAGTGGGAAAAGCTTAAGTGAGGGGTTTTGGGAGTCGCTAGTGTTTAATAGGTGTCTGCATATGAATGATTTTTGCCCTGAGCCTGGTGGTGCATACAGCTGTGGTTTGTGTCCGGGCTCAGAGATGTAAATACGGGCTTCTCTATTATGGTAAAGTATCTCTGGTTGCATAAAAAAAAGAGGGAATGAAGGGAATGACCCCAGAGGTATGTTCAGGAAAAGCATGAAAGAGTTAGATCACCTTGTTTGGTAGGCAGTTAAGAATGTGAGTCAAAATTGCCACTGCTTTCCTTGTTGGTTCAAGGACATGGCTGTGAGGATTTTGATGGTATGTGCTGCGCGGATTTTAGGTGCCCGACTGCAGCAACATGTTATCAAAATCTGAGAAAATGTCAGCCTTTTTGGCATCCATTCACTCAATTGGCAGTATTGCTTGTTTGCTATTACCTTGGTTGCTGTCAAGTTTGCAAGGGCCCTGCAGAACATGGCAAACCTGGTACTAGCTGTTAAAAAAAAAAAAAGGGGGAAATTGTAAAATTGTACAGAACAGAGACAGTGGGTTGTTTTGACATTGATAATATGTCTTAGTTGCTTTTTTATTTGTTCTATTACTTAAACCTTGTTTTTACTTGTTCGGTTTCAAAGGTTCTATGTGTGCAACAGGAAGGGGGAGATGCAGGAGTGGGCTGGAAATTAGGACCATGCGTGACAATCAGTTAGCTGAGGGGAATGTGCTCGAGCTTGTCTAGACAACAATTAACATGATGAGTCATGCTGAGAGAGCATAGGGGAGGGGGGGGGGGATGGCGCCAAGGATGGCGCCAAGGAGAGGTAACACCTTGCTGTTAATTGATGGTAGTTAACCACCAATCGGGGATTGCCTAGTATGCAATGCTTAGCTCAAAAGAACCAATCTGTTTAAAACGTGCAGCTTCTGAAAGTGTATATAAACTCGTGCTTCTGTACAATAGGTTAAATTTGCTTGCATCAAACAGCGTCCCGTCTCTCATCGTGGCACACCTGGCCATTCCTAAAAATCATACTCTTTCTTTGAGTTCAGAGGGGTTATGCGGCATATCACTTCTTTTCATTCTGTTCCGAACCTTCTCTTGCCATATGAAATCTCAAACCCCAGATATTCTACAGTTATCTGAGTAATTTGTGCTTTCTTCTGTGATACTGGGTACCCAGCAAGTCCCAAGAAAATGTCTGCCTGATATTCCTGTTTTGTCGTGGCTCCCAGTAGACTATAATTTACATATTGAAGCAAGGTAATCAAAGAATTTTTAACTTGCCAATCTTTCCGTTCTTTGGCCAATACACTACCAAACAAAACACGGCTATTCTTGAATCTCTGGGGTAACACTGTCTACCAGAGTTGAACTTTTTATCCCATCACTAAGTTTTCTCATTCTAACACAAAAAGCTTCTAACTCTCCTCCTCCAGGGTTATGCAAAAAGAAGGTACCCTTCAAATCCAATGCTGTACGAGAAACATCTTTATTAGGTAAAGATGGTAACAAAAGTATAACGGTTCAGAACCACAGGATGTATATCTACTGTGATTTGATTGATTTCCCTCAAATCTTGCACCAATCAGTATTCTTGAGTCTGGGGTTTCTTAACTGGTAAGACTGGGCTATTATATTCAGATTGACACTCCTTCAATAGTCCATATTGAATAAAATAATTTATTAGCGGTTCCAAACCCAAACAAGCTTTTACCTTAATAAGATATTGCTTTTTTCTTACCAGTTGCACTCCAGGTTTTAATTCAGCCTTTACTGGTACTGCGCTCTTTGATCTTCCAGGTCTGTTGGTTGCCCATACGGTAGCTATTAAAGCATACAAGATTTCCTCAGGGATGTTTGCATTTCTCCATTGTTTGTCCATTAATAAACAGATTTGAGCTTTCCAAGCTGTTTCCTTAGTCAGGTGTAGCTGTATTTTCTTATCAGATAACTTTATCTGCTCTCTTAATTTACACAACAGATCTCACCCTAAGAGGGATAAGGGACATTCTGCCATATAAAGGAATTTGTGAGTTACAGTTTTACTTCAAATTTTGCATTCCGTTGGTTTTAAAAATGGTTTTAGAGCTCACTTTCCTGCATATTGGCATAGAGCTATTACTTAAAGGACACTTACAACTAATTATAACTGAATACGTCATTCCTGTATCCATCAAGAAATCAATAATTTCATTTCCCAGCTGAACTGAAACTAGGTGATTGGCTGGGGAAATTTTAATATTGCCCCTCAATTCCCTTCAGTCTGAATCTGAAGCCCCCAGCATAATCAGATCAGCTTCAGGGGTCTTCTTTCCTTGGGGAACTCATTTTGGGCACTCATTTTTCCAATGTCCCTCACCTTTACATCAGGAACATTAATTTGGCTTTATGGAACTTTCTAAAACCGATCCAGAATTCCAGCCCTGGCCTCTACCTCAACCCTGGATACTTTCTCAATAACATCCTTGACCTCTCACCCCACCTCTCATTTAATTCTCAGCAATCATGGGCAGCTAACAAATTAGCCTGTATTTTGTGATCATTTAATCTTTCTTTTTGTCTTTCTTTTTTCTCTACTCCATCTTATTATATACTTCATAGGCTATTTCTATCAATTGAGAGATAGGAATTCCTCCTACCTCTCCTATTTTCTCTAACTTTTTTTCTATATCTGAAGCTGGTTGTCCAATAAGAAATATATTAAATATTCTCCTAATAGTTTCATCTCCAGGATCTAAATCAGCCCATTTTCTAGCTGCCTCACACAATCTCTTATAAAATGCTGAGAGATTCTCATAATTTCCTTGTCTAATTTCATGTAACTTTGACACGTTCTTCCATTTCACGACCCCATGCTATATACCATATAAAAGCAACTGCTGGTACTGTTTAACCATTCCCCTCCCAGTACCAGAACTTGGGTCCCATTTTGGATCAGTTTTAGGCATAAATCTAGCAGTAACATCATTAGCATTTTGCCTCTGATTCTCTTGTTCAGCTTTTTCCAAACCGAATTGCTTTTCTTCTGGAGTAAAAAGAGTGTTTAACAGTGTTTGCATGTCACTCCAGATAGGATTATGATTCAGCACAAATGACTTCTCTAACTGATACATTTTATCTGGATTATTTCTATACCATCCCACTGATGGTTTCCAATTTAATAAGTCTTAGCTGGTTAACAGTACATGCACAAACACTAACACAAACCTTCAACTCCCACTCCCTGCCGGAGTGGTGCCTGTATCGCTGGGTGTTGAGCTGGAGTTCTCCCTGAAATGAGAGGGAAATTTCTCTCTTCTGTTTGAGGAGATCGTTCACCAGAATTGCTACTAGCCTTTTGTCTTCTGATCCGTGGTACCAACAATTGTACATCTGTCGAGGTTCCTTGTTTCCCTTAATATATCCCTTCCCAAATTCACAAGCTGAACAACACCTCTGAGTCTTCTTAAGTCCGCTTTCAGCCAATGCATACATACCGTTCAGATCATTGTCTAACGATTTACATTTCTTTCTCATTTCATGAGTGTCACACAAGGTGAAGTACTGAGGACCTCAAGACAGGCCCTGAATAAAGTTGACCTTTAGATAAATTCAACAACCTAAGCATCTGTCTAAGCATATATGGTGTCAGCTTTGCTATTTTGGTATATTAAGCTTATGATTGCCATTTCAAAAAAACAATAATCAGCAAGAAAAAGAAGTAATCTAAGCAGAAATGGTCTATCTTCATCTGGAAGCATGGCACAAGACCCTCCAGACGCTTCCATACTTGAAATTATCTTGTCTTAGAAACACCCCAGATGGTTTGACCAGACATTTTTTAAAATTTGTAATAGTTAAAAATACCTCTTTTGGGCTCCTCCCTGAGCCCTGGCCAGGCTTGGGATTGAATCCAACACGGGGGAAGTTACTGCAGATGTTCCTGCCTTCGAAATTATGAAAGGTGCTTGTTCAACTGTATAAAAGCAGGACCCTCTTGCCGTGACTTTGGAGACCTTACTGATATAATCGATAACAATTAAAACAATTTTATTTTGGGTTCAATCAATTTAGTTTGAGAAACAATAAGCAAAAACAGCGCTGGGAGCACAGAGAACTCAGTTAGTTCCACCACACGCACACCTGAGTCCTAAAAGCAGCGTCTTTTATGCCCGGATCTTGACCAATCCCTTCTCGCCAGATGTTCGTCCCGCTCTTTCCCCATGGGGCCGTTAGGGTTCGCCTTCTCCTCCTATTGGCTCTCCTTTGGCGCGCTTTTCCAAATCTCAAGGTCTTTTCTCCTTCGGCAGGCCTTCCCTGGCGTGGTTTTGCTTTCCTTATCTCCCTTGGCGGGCTTTTCCAGGCAGCGATTGCCTCAGGGGAAGGGGAAGCCATCACATTGTCTTAAAGGAGAACCACACGCGCCCACTCACCCCAACTGCTACACAGGTACAGGGTACAACAATTACACTTATCACAGTACACTCTATTTTTTACATGAATCATGACTGCGTTTATCACATTACCTACAAGGGGATGTCCTGCACAGGACTTCCCAATTGCTGGGACAGGCCTGCCAAATCCTCACTGCATCAGGGGCTCCCCCGCGACTGCAGATCTGGATGACGGTAGTATTAGGGTGATTGGTGATGTATCTTTCTTAATCACTACATCTAACCTTACATAGTAATGATTAGGTGCATTAGCTTACCTATTTTGTTGCCTGAATCACCGTAAGCTAATCCTTTTGTATGTGTATACTGCCTTATTTTCTGTATTAAGTTGAAACAAACAACAAATTAAGGTTATTTTCTTTATTGGTGTCTGTGTGCTATCTATTGACCCGGTCAACTGGCCAAACACAAGGCAAAGAACAAATCAACATATGGTACTTCATGCCATTTACCCACTCTTTTACAGAAAAGCATTAACTGCAATATAATATTATAATTCAAATTCCCATTTTGCAGTCATTTCTTAACGTCATCCACCTTATACTTTAGCCACCACTGATTTCAGTATCTGCATAATTTTCTCTTAGTTAAGGGATCCCCACCAAAGTAGTTACAATTTTTCAGGATGCATCCTAAAGGAGCACAAAGAGGTATCTTGGTGAGGGAACCAGAACCCATATTATTTCCTAGGAAATTTTTTCTTTAATCAAGACTTCAGCAAATAGAAGTTAATATAGTTTCCCTTCTCAAGCATCTATATACAAAAGTCAAAATAAGCTGCTGGTGTGATCCCCGAGTTAGAGAGATTTATGCAGAGTAGAATGAAACCCAGACCAGAAAGAGATCAGAACAGATTTTCCACTCACTGAGGCTCCCTTGCAGTTCCTTAGCTGATACCTCATTATGCTTGTGTTGCACCATTGTGTCGCTTACTGCCTGACTGCAGGAGGGAAATGTGGTGGAGTCCTCGATCAAACTGGTCGGTGCATGTTGGAGTCCACTTCCGTCACCACTCCTCATCAGGATGTCAAGATGATCAGGGCAAGGCTTGTCCCATACGGATCACCAGAAACTGCTGTCTCACAGACAGTGTTCATTACCCAGTGTGCAAAGAGCCTGTCCCACACACAGACATTTATTGCTCATTTATTGCAAGTCTGCGCAGAGGTGGGTGTTAGGTGGTTACATCCACAGAGCTAGCACAGCGCTTAACACTTAGTCATTTTATACACTTTCAGCAGTTGTTCACAATTACATTTAGTCACCCTTAATTCTCATTTGTTCTTACAAGCCTCATCTGCATTTAAAGGTACAGCATTCTTTCTTTTCACTGTGCCACTGTTCTGTGAGAGGGTGCTTCCTTTGCTCCAGGGACAATCTTTTACTATGTGCTTTAGGATAGTTCACACACAGTTAAGGTAACTTTCTGTTTGGTCCCATTAACCATTTGGTTCTCGTTGAGCTTATCTTGTTATTTCTTAGCTTGAGGTATTTATGGTGTCTATTCTTTCTTGAAGGCCAGGTCTTGTTATCTATTTGTAAGTGTTGATTAACATCCTCTGTTTTTCAAATTCTTTTGACCTCTTGTTTTTCATTATAGTTATCTACATATTTTGTCTAAATTTCAAGTTAAATAACAGACTGGCCTTCTGTTAATCAAGTATCTGCAAGACAGTCGACTACAGTAGTATAGCTTAATCTTGGCCAAGAGTTGAGTACAATATAAAGAGAGGCTGAAAGTGGTAAGTTGTGACAAACGGGACCATGGAGCAAGAACCGAGCAGGACCTGGGTTGACAACTGGCAGGAGAACATGTTAGTAGGAACAGAAGGTGTAATAGTGTATAATGGGAACCATATCAGAAGACATTGTAATGAGGAGTTAGTGATCCTGATGTACACGCAACTATGACTGGCCTTCCCTACTGGTGCCTATACGTAGCACTGAATGTCCTGCTCCACTTAAGCGAGCACTGAATGACCCAACCTGCTTTGGGCAGCGGCCCCAGTCCATGTCCTGTTATGCTATCTCACAGACATTACAAAGGCATGTACAGGTGGTCCTGTTTGATGTTTTGACATATATGACCTGTCCTTCATGGACACTTCTCATTCTTTGGGCAACAGATTAATGGTTGTATTGTGAGGAAAAAGTTTGAACAGTAATGGAGTCTGAGAACACAAAAGCAGTGCAAGTGGTGAGGTACTCTGAACCTCATCACAGTTGGGAATTCTGCACAGTGTGACATGGCCACCTTGAAAAGGCCTCAAATACTGATGATGCAAGAGAATATAGTGAGCAGAATAAAGTTCTGCTGCAGGCAGGAGATGCATAGGTAACAGGAACCATCAACACGCAAGCAGGAGCCTCACTGTCTGAGAGAAGGTCGGGAACTCAGCATTTCAAGAAGGGGCAGTTACTACAGATGTAGATGAACTCCACAAGAATGTAAATAAGAAGCCTTCTGATAAGGATGAGCTAACTGCTAAAAGAAAGCAAACTACTGAAGTGATAAGACTCGAGGATATTAGGGTAAAATAACTGTGGTAGTGGGAGATCTGATCTCCTACGCACATGGCCCCTCCTGAAAAGGGTGGATCCCCTGCTCGGGGAGCATGCATAGTGAATTTAAAATCAACTGTAGCTGAAAACTGAAATGAGAAAGCAACTAACCAGTAATTAGTAGGTGTAGACTTTGGATGGAACTAACCAACTTCACTGTATAAATATGTGTTGTGAGTAAAATTAGGTGTGCAAGTTAGGAGGAGCAATCCCCCTTGCACCCGGTGCCGCAATAAATATACCTGATTTATAACTCTCCTTGAGTTGTAGAGTTCGATTCTGCATGTCACTGACACACCTTTGGCTTCCCAGCGTGAGAAAGGATGTACAATTGACCCAGTACTCTTAGTTTCTAGTTATTCAATAAATAGCATTTAGCCACATATACTTGTGAGCTGCCTTTTTTATTGAGATCTGGAAAAAACCTCTTGCCTACTCTGGTGTAAACCAGCATCGTCCAGTGGAGGAGTGAATATACAAACATATATGGTGTGATCCTTCAACAGCCTCCTTATTCAATCACATAGTTGCTGTAAACTATTTAAAGTATAGCAACATATAATTATGGTAAAAAGATCTCAAGTTCTCCTAACCTGTTAAGGTGTGCAGGAGCCCCAGTGTTGTCATGTTTCTGGCAAAGTGGCTCCCAGGGTGCCCTGTCTGGCATGTTGAAGTGCTCTGGAGGACAATATTTGCTTCCATAGCAGCTGGTCTCAAGATACTGGGGTCTTCAATGCTGATCTGCTGCTGCTGCTCTGACTCCATAGCTTGTGAATTGACTTTTCATCCCCTTTAGTTTCTGTGACCTGCAATCTTTTTACCTTCTAATTTTACTCTCACATTCCCTGTTGAATTGCAGTCTATGAGACTGATCCAGAGGTGGCCAGTCACTTTTTATCCACTACTGTCTTCCTCACACAGCTGACTGAACTTTTATGCTGTTTACAATGTAGCTTGCCAAATGCTGAATACATTTTTGCTAAATCAGCACTTCATTTACGCTAAGTCAGCAACATAGATATTTTCTTAACACAAAAATTCTCTGTATATCTGTGCTGGCTTGACAATTTGCTTGCTGTACCATCTCAGTGCAATGGTGCCCATAACCATGAGCCTGTGACCTCCTGCTGCCTTTGAGTTTCTCTGACAGAACAATACTTGAAACTGCTGGAAAGGTGTATTGCAATATTGTCACGAACTGACCCAACTGGCAGCCTATGCTGACATCTGGGCACAACCCTCCCCCCAGCAGTAGAGACCCTTAGTGGGATATGACACCGAGTACAGGCAGAGGGTGTATCCTGGTTTTGGCTGGGATAATTTTCTTCCCAGTAGCCGGTACAGTGCTGTGTTTTGGGTTTAGGATGAGAATAATGTTGCTAACACACTGTTTTAGTTGTTGCTGAGCAGTACTTACACTAAATTAAGGACTTTTCAGCTTCTCACGCTGCCCTGCCAATGAAGAGGCTGGTGGTGCACAAGAAGCTGGGAGGTGACACAGCCAGGACAGCCAAAGGGACATTCTACAGCATCTGACATCATACTGAACAATAAAACTGATGGAACTGGGCATGATGGTGGCAGCTCACTGCTCAAGCCCTGGCTGGTCATCAGTCAACGGGTGGTGAGCAATTGTATTGTGCATCACTTGTTTTGTATGCTCTTTTATCATTATCATTATTATTTTCCCTTCCTTTTCTGTCTTATTAAACTGTCTTTATCTCAACCCACAAGTTTTACCTTTTTTTGTGATCTTCTCTCCCATCCACTGCGGGGGAGTGAGCGAACGGCTGTGTGGTGCTTAGCTGCCTGCTGGGATAAACTACAAAAGGGCTCATGGTGGAACTCCTACCTGCTGGAGTCACGCTGCTGCCCAAGAGCCTGACACTGAGCCAGGTCAGACAGAGTGAGTGGCTGGTTCCCCTGGGCTCAGCCGCACCGTCTGGTGGGAGTAGTAGATTGGGCTGGTCTCATGTGATGGGATGCATCTTTGTGTTTGTGTGTATGAGCGTGAGAAACTTTCCTTCACACAGCCTGGTCTGTTGAATTAATTGAGCTGGTCAGTCATGTTGTTTGCTGTTCCTTTCCTCCTTCTGAGAACTAGCAACTCAGTATTTTGTTTGACAGAACTATCAGCAGTTGCCAGACCTCCCTGCTCCACTATTCAGAGATCAAATTTATTTGATTAAAATCTTGTTTCCAAAATCACGGTGACATTTCATCTTTTAAGACAGAGGTCAGCTTTCGGAAGACTTCCTTAGGTAAAACTGAAGAGATCAGAACTGCAGCTGTAAGAACCTTTTCACCCACTGTGAAGCTATACAATAGTCCCAGTGTATTGTAAGCCAGTGTTACATTTGTATTGCAACAAGGCCTCAAGAGCTGGATACTAGATCCTAAACAAACATTCATGGTTTCTTTTCTTTAATGATAGCAAGATAATACGTGCAAGCAAAGCACTAAAGAATGCCAGAGTGATTGATTCTGCATACCTGGTTCTGAAACAATGGCACCCATACAACTGGTTCATTTTGTTGCAACCTTGTACACAATCGTGCTGTTTCCATCGGTTGTTATACAATTATTCTTGTTCAAAAGTTATGTGACTCTTGTGCAGTAGTTGGCTGATTTTCCAACGGGCAGTTCTTTTTTTCTCCTAGATATCCTTCAGGATGCGCTTTTCTGATAACATACATAGTGTTCTCTAGATGTGGCAGCTTGACAACCTTTGCACATGCTACTTATGCATAGCATACGTTCTTGTCCTAGGGTCAGTGAATAGGTTGTGCAGACATTTTTGTCCAAGGTTCATTGAAAATTTTTTCTACAAAACGATGGTTCATTAAGAGAATATAAGAGAAAACAAACACAATGTTTTTGCACTATACTTGTTATTACTATATGTTTAATTATGGTGTGTTACTGTCACATTGTTCTATCAGGTTTACTTAAATGTATTAAATTCCCTTCAGGTTATGACACCAGATGGACCTATGCTGAAGTGAGTAATCATAAATCTTACTTCACTTGCACTTCTGTAAGAGACTGTGTCAGTGAAAAACTACCATCGCCACAGCAGATGTTTGTCTCAACATTGCTATGGCAGGAAGCCAACATCATCATGACAGCAAATGTTTATCTCAACATTGTTAAGGCAGGAAAACCACTGACTGACACCACGGAGCAACGAGGGGAGCTATTTCTGAGAAACTTAGCCAAACCCCTGTGCATCAGCCCAGACCTGGGGTCAGGGAGATCAAGAGGCTGGGAGACCCCTGAGGATCACCTGACGGCATTGAGCACTCACACCACCGCCGGGTGGAAGGTGTGGTTAAGCACAACAGCTCATGACAACCCTATAGAAGAACGGAACCAACCAACATTGGACAGAACATTCCCCCACTGGACTTGGAAATGAATCGGACTGTCAGGATGCCACAGCTCCGGGGTGGTAGCTATTGCTGTGAACTCTTTCATTCTTTCATTCTTTCTTTGCTTCCTTTCTCTCTATCTTTCTCTCCTTTGCATTTGCAAGCCTGTTGTTGGGCAAATAAAGTTCCTTGGCACTTGACTCCATTTTGAGTCTTAATTTGGTTCCTGAGAATACGAGCAGAACCTCACTCAGGTCTTGGACCAGCATGCAGCACCTTCAGACCTCTGTTTAGTACTTAAGCATCCAGGAGGTCACTGAACTGTAAAAAAAGAGGTTGGCAGATGAGTTTAAATATCAGTAAAATAATTTTATAGTTTCTAGTGTGTCTTGTTTGATAGCATTTTATTTTTTTTCACTTAGTGACACAGTATTATGGCTCAATTCTCCAGGTACAAGAGATGATGGGATTCTCTCAGTAAGGATTTTATTTTCAATGATTTTGAACATACATGCTGTGTTGAAGAAGATGCCAGAATACTATCATATTTCCAAAAATATGCCTTCTACATGAACAACTCTAGCAGAGTCATGTGTACCTTAGTAAGCAATTGAAAATTCTCTTTATTTTTCCCTTCTCAAAACAAATGGTGCTGTGTACAAAGGAACTGCTTCATCTTTCTTGTCTAAGACCTAAGAAGATTCAGAATAGGAAGGGAGACTGCCTTAACTGCAAAAAATGCCTGGTTTGGTTTAGACATGTTTAGGGGTAGTGATAGATGAATGGCATCTTTCAGAGCTGCAATTTTAACTTGATAAAATTTTGACAGCCTCCCACAACTATCGTCACCCACAATTCATTGTTTCATATGAGAAAAGGATTTACCATAGTGCCTATGGTGTTGTGCATGTACCTGTGAACACCAGTGCTGCAGTTCATTAGGTGCTGGGGGGTGCTTACTAAAGCAAGAACTGAACGTACCGTCTGCAAGTTGCTGGGAGCCTTCCCATTCTACATGAAGAGTCCCTTAGTAAATATCCCATGACTCCTTTCCCCCTGTCTTATGGCCAACTTTTTAAGATGTGACACTGCTGTAACACTATGGAAGCACCAGCTGAGCCTCTGTTTCCCAATATTTGTTAAGAACATACATTTCCTTTAGTTTTCTCATCCCACCTTGAAATGCCTGCTTTCTGTCAATCCTGCCAATGCAAAGGAGGAGCGGGAAGGGAACAGCTATGGTTTCTGGTACAGTGGTTCTTCTGTGTTACACTGGAGATATTTAGCCAGGGGATCCAACTAGCAGAGCAGGACTACAAAGGCGAGAAGGATAGCAGGATTGCAGTGATGACCTCGATTCTTAAAAACAGCTACAGCTACAGTCTTATTTCTTTCTTCTGAGTCTGATAAGCAAATGAGGGGTCTTGAGAGGTGAGCTGTAGCCACTGCAGCACAGCTGCAGAGCTTCAGAATGACAGACACCTGTGTGGGAGACTGCAGTTTTCAAACATAGTTAATGCATCACGTATACAGGGTGCCTTGAGTACTCCATTGTAAAGGATGTAATCTTTTCCTGTCTCAGAATAGGATACACAGATAAGCACATCTGGCTAAATAACCTTGTAGCAAAGAAGATGTATTTAGATATTTGACAAAATACAAATTGACAAAGTAATTGTCAATTGATTAGTTATTTATAACTGGCAGACTTTTATTACACCACAGATTACATTTTATTAATCTATCATACTCAGCTTGAATCCTTCAGAATGGCTTCAATTTTTTTTATACTACAGATCTTGTGACTGTTCACTATCTACGTATTACAGTTTTTTTCTTAAATAGTGCCTTTAGCCCATAGCACGTATTAAGGAATTTCTAATTTCCCATGCAAGTTCAGATTTTTCTTGGACAATGCTATACAAACCCACCCTGAGTTCTTCAGAGTGATGCAGCCATTTTAACATTTTCAATTATGTGTTTTGAGGCCAAGCAGAGTGGTCTGTCTCACTGCATAATTTCATTTTGAAAATAACATTCATGATGCTTCCATGGATAGTTCATCGCAGTTCTTGTTAATGCAAATTGCATGGCTGCAGCTGTGTTGGCCTGATGAATCGATAAGGCAGTCCTCACCATCCTTAGAACATCATTGTAAGACAGTGCTTGAAAAACTACTTGGAGCAGGCAGGTTAGTTTTATTTTTGTAATATAAAATATAAGCAGGTTGCCCTATGCCTGATTACTTCCTATAAGCCTACAATTTCTCTCTTAGTATCAGTGTCCTAGTATGATCTGTTATCACTTCTATTATCTTAGCCAATGTAGCAAAACTACATTGGTTCTGAGTTACACAACACCCGCTGAATCCACACTAATGACTTGTGCTTTGAGAAAGGTGTCACTCAGCCAGGAAGCGATTTCAAAAAGAAAGAACTATAATAAGGACTTTTCCCCTCAGAAAAAGAAAAATGTTGATTATAGTTTCATGTAATTTCCAGGAAAAGTCACGGGATATGAAAAGTGAAACTAGGCAACCTAAAAATGTCAAGTTATTTCCAAAAGTACCTGCTTCTTTATTATTGCAATATACAATGATACAGAATTACTTTGCTCAAGTAATACGTATCTACCACTAAGACAATGACAGCTCATAGGGATTTTGAAGGAGATTCCATCTTACATATACCTAGAGAAGTTAAACATACATACAGATTTATTGCTTTGACTTCTTAGCATAGAGATTTGTAGTAAAAGTATTAAGATGTGTTGGGGGACTGTCGATCTCAGCTGTAGCTGTACTTAGCCTAGCAATGGAGCTCCTTGGTCTAACCTGCAACCTATGGCCTGGCTTAACCATGAACCTGTATCATTGCCACCGTGCTGTTTTGTGCTCTGGACCCTTGGTTGGACTTGGCTGCCATCTCCATGTCTGGCCTGCTTTCCTTGCTCTGCTGCTGTGAGCCTGGGCCCTGGCTGGTGAGGGCTATGAACTCCCAGCTGGATGGACGCCCCTTAGCTCCTGGGAGCCTGTCTCCTAGGGAGCAGCCTTGCTCCTACTGCTTCCTGGTATACACCTTGGCAGCAGGACAGCAGCGAGCTTACAGCATGCCGCATTGTAGCCTTTCTCTTCCTTTTAGACCAAGGTAAAGACAAGCTATAGCCCTGATGATGTTCCTATTTTTATCAGGATAGACCTGACAAAATAGGAAAACAACGCAGATAGGCAGCAATTTTACAGAAGGCCTGAGGATGCTGAAGGGACAATTGTTACAGGGCAATTAATTGTTCTTGCTAGAATTACTGCTGACTCCTACGGGATCTGTCCAGAAAATAACTAGAACTTCTGTCATAGTCCATGAAGAGGAGCCCAAGAGGTTCAGAGAAGATTCAGTAGCTGTTGTGTGTTCTCTAGGTGACATGCAAGTGATCCTGGTGAGTCCACTCTGATACGTGGATCTTTGATGCTTGAAGTATGAAAGAATGAGTAGACGTGAAATAACTTCTAAAGTAAAAGCACCTTCCTTTTCCATAATGTCTCATGGTGAATTTAGTTATAGATATTTGCTGTAGTAATAGCTTACAACAGTGAGATAATGTATCTGATAAATCATCTCAGTTCATGGACGCTTCCATAAGTTAAGAATAAGGCAGCAACGTGTACTGTAATTAACCATGCCATTAATACTTGAACATCTACTGCTGGGTGACCTGTTAGACTGGCTTGCACAGACTCCCAGTTACTAATAGTTGAAGGGCATGGCCTATGCTTTCTTTCCAATGCCAGGCTTCTTTGCCCAACAGTCACTAACCATTCCTGCTTTTGTCCATTAGCCTGTATGAACTGTAAGATCCTCTTTCCATGCTACAAAGCACACTACTTCACTTAGGACACAGTATTTCATGTTGTTAGCCAGTGTAGTTTCTGTCTGATCTGTGGACTGTGCTGTCACTTGAAACTGGACTTGATGCATGCCAGTAAGAAAGCAGACCTTGCGTCCTGCTTTTGTCCCTTCAAAGGATGGTTGTGATTTAAAGAATCAGTCACCGATATTCAAGTGAGCGGAGGTTATCTTTATTCGGCAGTGCTGGGTGCATGTGGGATCGCTCCACCAAAGTCATGCACAGGGAGAGGATTTTTCAGTCCCCGCTTTATACAAGCAACTCATACCGATTCATTAACTTTCCAGGAACTCATTTACATATCTCGCTAAACTAGTGGCCATGATTTAAGTCCTTTTCTTTGCCACATTGTATAAACAACAGGAACTTAGGACCAGATAGCCTTTTAAAAGATGACAAATCCAAGGACTTAGCAATTAGTACATCTGTCATGTTAGCAATAAGGGTCCTTGGACGTTTCCCAACTTTCAGATAAACATAAGTACATCATCCTTTAGATAAGTGGCACATCATTCATCATTCAGTTGTAAGACATCAGTTACACTGCTCTTCTGATCTGGGTGATGCTGGGCCCAATCACAGATAATGTTCTGGTAAGAACATTTGTACAGTCTCGCTTTCAGAGCCGGAGCTGAGGTGGTATTTGTGTACAAGCCCACAAGCAATGCTGGGGTGCAGTGCATTCTACAGCGGGTGAAGTAAAAAAATGTTTGCTGTTCTTTGTCTCCAGCAGTTTCTGAAATGATCTTATATAAAGAGATAAAGTAGGCAGAACTATGTCAGTGAGTATGAGAACCTCATTAGTTCATACGAGGAGGAGATGAGGAGAAGGAAGAGTGTAGTGATATGGAATTTGAGGTGGAAGATAAGTGTTGAAGGAAGGCTGTGTTCTGTGTATTTATCTTTGATTAGTGTTGGAGTTGATTTGAATGAGTACTTACTGGGGAGTCTGTCTACTCTCTGTTAGCACGTTATTGGTTATCTGCATCACAAAAAAATGCTCAGCTACGAATTGTGAACAGAATAAGCCTTTAAGAGGTTAATAAGCATTGGTAAATGGCAGGAGGCTCCTGGAAGGTGAAAAGACAGTGCAGAACGATGTGTTTGCTAAAATGGTGGCTTTGCACAAGACTGGCAAGATCTAGGTTGGAGGCAGCTTTGGATACCTGAAGGTGGAAGCTCAGTTAGGAAGGATGAGTATGAGCAGTTTACTAACGAGCAAGTATCTGGTATGTTTTACCAGAGGCCTAAGGCTTTGAGGGAAGGGCTTGCAGTTTGACAAGCTGCTCCATGGGACTGGCAAGCAAATGTCACTTAAAAGACTCACTCAATATACTGGCAAGAATTTGCAATCAGATTGTGTAAATAACATTTGTGAAAATTCTGATTATTTAGTATTGTGAATTTTAAGCAATGTGTGTCTGTAAGCTCCCATTAGACTAAGGGCACAATCCATGCGTGTTTTGCAAATTTACTTAATTAAAGCAGCTTTATGTAGCAGGATTTATGCCAGCATCATTGACTAGTACATAGCAGACAACAGGAAACCAAGCACAAGTGAGTTTCTTAACCCTGGATTGCTCACACTGTTAACAGTTCAGGTATGAGGTGATATTGTATGAATTCACTGTAGGATAGAATAGTGACATCCTCAATGTGTATTCTGTTTGTCAGCATCTTGTAATGCTATCCTGTTATCCGTCGACCTTTTGTTGAAACCTAAGCTAACATCCTGTTATCTGTTGTCCTTCTGTTATGTTCAAACTTAAGCTAAAACACCCTAGTGGGGGGAAAGACAGATAAAGGGAGAATTGGTTGAAGCTGGTTCTGCAGGTTTGGAAAACAGCCAGCTCAGCCAGCTCAGCATTTTCTGGCAAAAGGTGAAAAGTACACCTTGAGGAAGACCTAAGGCCTTCCTCCCAAAGACCACCGCCCACGTCCCGAGGATCCCTGCCCACAATTCTTTGAAGAATTTGCACAAGCACAAAAGACTGATAGGCTAATTAACATATGAAGTGAGAGTAGGTGGGTTTAGGTAATGACTATGTATAGGCGTTAATTGAATAGTCATTGTTTTATGGTATAAATATGAGATAGTTACTTTAGACATGCATGTTAGGCGGAAGGATCCCCCGTGCATCCAGCGCTGCCAATAAAGGATACTCAGTCACTAAGAAACTCTGACTTCATTCTTTAAATCAGAGGTTAGGGCAAGAATAGGAGCCAGAGAGCTGAGGCTGGCCTGGAGGAGGTGCTGGGATGACACCAGCAGCACAGTAGAGAAATGTGTCACTGAGATGGATCTTGGGCAGCACTCAGGCAGGGTGAGTGAAGGCTTTGCTGGGACAGAAGCTGGTCAGCCATCCTAGGGATGCGAGTGGTGTCACTCTGGCAAAATATTGCAGAGAAGGTGAATTTGAGGCTCCTGGAGTAGCTTTTCTCATTTCCTTTTCACTTATTTTCCCAGTGTTACTTGGGAGGTGTGCTGCACTTGGGCTCCTTTCTGCAGTTTTGTGTGCACCCCAATAATCCTGCACATGCACAGTATTTTGCATAATCTCCTTATAATGGTCCAGTCAACATTTATCACCCTTGAACATTTCATTTAACAGTTATTTTCCAGCCATTCTTGTTTTCTGTTATTTTACAGGTGTTTGACATCTCTTGCTGTAGCCCTCACTTAAAACACTCTGTCTCTTAAACACCTTAAGTTCATTCACAAAAAATCCTTTGAAGTGCTCAGCTGCTTTGTCTAGCAAACTACCTTAATTTCTGTGAGCGATGCTCATTAACAAGCCCAGTGATTGTTTTGTGTCTAGCAAAAGACAGTATCTCTGAAAAGGTGGTATGTAAGGTGACAACTTACTATCTCAGGATGGTGTGCATTGTAGATGTTTAAATTTTATTTGAACCTGTCTGTTGGGGTTTGATCTGTACAACCATGTGTATCTTGTGAAATATAAGAAGGGGTAGGAAATAAGGCTTTACCACTGACAATAACAATGTAATTGCTTGTAATGTAAAAGGAGAACACATTGGAAGCAAAATGGCATAAATGGGACAGGGGTTAGAAAGGGTGAGATGGAAAGATTAATACTTATGAACATTAGGATATTTGTGGCCTCCAGTGAGCGCTTGGAGCTGGTTGACATATAACTCCTTCCCTCTGCGTGGTGATGGAAATGCTGGGGCTGCAGTGCCTATCACCACGGAAGAGCCAGAGGGGCAGCTCTTCTCCCTGGCTGCGGGAAGTGGCTCGGGTCATGGGCCCAGCTGATGGACATAAGCTCCCAGTGCTGAGCAATAAACAACGTTTTGTGCACTAAACTGTGGTCTAGACATGCCTAGGTGCTTCCTAATTTTTCCAGTGGAGTCAAAATATAGAAGTGCTCAGGGCTGCTTTATGAAGCAGGCAAACTTAAGCTGAACAAGATGCCCCTGCTGCCCAGGTGTTTGTGAATGACAAGAGGTGTCTGAGGCAAATGCAGATTTTTCTGAGTGGTTCTCAGGTCTCAAACACAAGCAAGGGAATGCATTGCATGCAACACTGTATGCAAAATAAATAACTCCTGGAAAGGACATAAGCTATAGCTAGAAACTATGCAAGCAAAAGTTAAAGGTAATTGAATAGTCTGCATGCTACAAAGGCTCTCAGATGAGTTAAAAACTTGAAGGGCACACCATATAGATATGTGAAGGAAATGGAGAATAACTGGAGCAATGCAGGTCTTCTAAGAGAGATAATTGTAGAGCCACATGGAAAAGCATGTCTAAAAACAACTTGAGGCCCTGACATTGATTGCAGCTGAGTTATTTTGATCAAAGTCTTTGTAATAAATCATTTATTTATTCTGCTCTTTGTGCTTAATTTGGAAACTGTCAAAGATTACAAAGCTTGAATATTTCTGCAAATAAAGTTCTGTTCTTTAATTGAACATAAAAATAACATAAACCAAACTTTTACTAAACAGCCTAGAGATTACAAGTGACTGCTGGAAAATTCTGTTGGCTGCCCCACAGGGATACTGGATGTGCATGTGAAGGAGAGAAACATGCTTTTCAGCTTCACTGCTTCTCTGAGGATGGCACTCATCAGGAGCTGCTGCGCTTGTCTCCATTCCCCTGACCTCTGCTTTGCCACAAAAGCATTTCTTTAGTTTAAGCTTAACTCTTTGAGACTGCCAGCCTGGCTATCATGTTGATTTAAAGAACAAAGTCAAAATTTCTTAGTGACTGAGTATCCTTTATTGGCAGCGCTGGATGCACGGGGGATCCTTCCGCCTAACGTGCATATCTAAAGTAACTATCTCATATTTATACCATAAAACAATGACTATTCAATTAACGCCTACACATAGCCATTACCTAATCCTGCCTACTCTCACTTCATATGTTAATTAGCTTATCAGTCCTTTGTGCTTGTGCATATTCCTCCAAGAATTGTGGGCAGGGGTCTTTGGGACATGGGCAGTGGTCTCTGGGAGGAAGGCCATAGGTCTTCCTCACGGTGTACTTTTCACCTTTTGTCTGGTATGTGATGATCTTGCCAGTTTGCAGTGTTCTTACCGGTCTGAGCTAATTTATGTCCTTGTCAACCATCTGTTTCTTCCGCTTGTTTCTTTTAATTGCTCCCTCTAGATAACTTATAAGCAGGCCCCTTGTTAGGGAAAGTTAAAGAAAGAGAAACAGACTCCTTCTCTGATCAGTTATTTCATTAATTATTTCTTTCAGACTATGGTTACATGACCTAATTACTATACCTACATTTTTGAGTAAATATAAGTTCTTAGCCTTGGTACAGGGTTGTACAGAGGATTTCATAGCAGCTTTTGTTGTGCAGCTATTAATTGCATTAGAATATATTTCTTATATTCATTATACTTTAACCACAAGGCTTATTCTATCCTAAAGTGAATTCATTCAGTATCATTCCCCCCTTTTCTAGGTACATGCAAATTCCTTTGCATCGTATGTATCTACTTGCATTCAAACACCAAAGCATGCATCTACATAATATACATACAAATATTCCATATATTATAAAAACGATTGTTACAACAAAAATCTGTTTCAGCCATTGAAAGTTAGGTAACCAAGAAGTCAACTTGTTCCACATTTCCTCAAATCCCCAAGAAAGATCATCTTTTGTAATTTTGTGTAATTCTTTGGTCTGTTTCCAAAATTATTCTAATCAGTGGAAACTCTTCCACTCTGATCTATGTATATACAACAACTGGTATTAATAATTGTAAATACTCCTCCTTGAGCAGCCAATAATAAATTCAAAGCCGTTCTGTTTTGTAATACCACTTGTGACACGCTAGATATTTCTATTTGCTGTGTCTTTATAGCATCGATTGTTTTGTTTTCCAAGTTTTCTATCATTGCTGATATACTGACTATAGGGGTTTTTTTTCAGTTCACTTACTCCTAACCATGGGATACACCATCAGGCAAAGCTATGAAAAGCACTTGGCTTTTCTATTAAAGGATTTTTGATTTCTCATCTAATTCTCCGGATATGATTTCTCAGGTATCCTTTTGACAAAGAATCATGTAACGTCATGTTAGGAACTTCTTCTCCTAAGGTACATGTTCCCACCCAGTTTTTTGGTAATATCTTTTGGGCTGTATCATTACACAGCCAGTACCATCCTCTTCCTTCCGGCACTGGCCAAGCTGTGGAGTTAACAGAAATCGAGGTATTTAATATATTTACATTTTTATTTAAATAAATAAATAATTAAATAAATTTAAATATTTAAAGTTATATTACAAGAAGTTTGATTTCTTACATAGGTCACAGGGTTACAGTCCATGTTTCCCAATCCTTTGGGTGGGTTACATCTCTGAACACACATATAGTATGACTCTTGCACCTTAGGACTATTTATCTCTAATTTCAAAATTTCATCATTTTCAATACTCCAAGAAGTATTTTCCCACAGTCTTTCCCAAGGTTTATTCCTAGGTAATGGAATTCCAATCAATGATATACCCTTTCCTCCATATTCAGGCATATGTGTACATATCCAACAATCAGTTTTATTCAGAGCCTGAGATATGCCTCATACCAGGGATAAATGTACATTCTTATTCCACAGAGTTAAGTACAAATTTGGCAAACATCCGACTATAATTATGACCTGAAGAATCGTAGTCCTGTGGGTCCTGCTGGGGTGACGGCCCATGATTTCTCAGGAGTTTTCTTTATTCTTGAATAGTGGATCCAAGCGGCTTGTTCTTTTCTGTTCATCTTCGTCACTTCGTGAAGAGAAATACTGTATTCACGAGTGAAGAAGTCTGTTTTCATGTTACATGAGACTTTGCTGGACTGTTATTCTGTTATTCAATTTCTAGTTCATGTTTGTTAATAAATTGTTATTTGTTGTATACTGATTGTCAAATGGTTCATTGAAGTTATTTTGCATCAAACACACTGTTTTCAAAATAAATCCAAAGGGTTGGGTAATACATATAATAATAACCTACAAAAACAAAACATAAAATAACAGTTATAGCTATATGTTTCACTTCAGTAATAAGGATCAATATTATTTAAGTGAACTATAAACACTATATTTTCTTAACACATTCCCCTTTTTTTTCTTTTTTTTTTTTTTTTTTTTACATGCATCACTATCATGGCTAGACTATAGGGATTTCGCATGCGTGGTCTTTCCAGATTTTTCCAACACATTCTGTGGGGCTTTAAAATTGCGCATGTGCATGTTCAAAGGCATACACGGATCATTTGTGTGGTAAAAGATGGCTGCTGAGTGTCCAGATGAAGTCCCGGACCCATTTCCCGAGCTTACCACTCTGGTAAGTCTGTTAAGGGTAACATTTATGGCACTATGGTCAAACGACAGGTCCTTGCTTTCAATGTAATGTTTTCTCACCACCAGACCGCCGTGCCACCTGCCAGGGAGGAAGGGTCTAGAGTGCACACTTCCCCCTCTGAACATTCTGTAAGGTGAATGTTCTCAAAACGTTTAACCTATATGGTTCGTTAGAAAGGGGATCAATTTTTTTTTTCTTCCTGTTGTTTAGGCAGAGGGTGCGTTTTTCTGTTGTCTCACGTCAAGAACTTATGGCGGAGGTGGAAAAGTATAAAAGGCTTTACCATATCCTTGTCTATGTGTTCCTGGCGGTTGTTTTTGCTGCTATTCTATTTTTATTCTTACTCAGCCTACATTGTTATCTGAATTGTTAAGAGTCAATTGTTCCCAAATTCTTGTTGGCTGTTATTGTGTGTACATTTCGGCATACTACTCAAATTTGTTTAATGCCATCGGGTGAAACCATAATAGCAAATTGCATGTTAGTTATAACGTGTTGAATTAATCTTATAAAACATGGAACAGCACATGGCAAAAACAATAAGGTAGCTAATACACATAACAAATAAAATAGGATTCGTTTTACCCAGGGGCTCCTGAGAAGCCAGGAAAACAAGTCAATATTCGTCTTTCCAAGTTCAGACAGGAACATGGGCTAACTTCCCTATCTCTGATGTGATTTGTTTAACTACCTCACCATTGTCATCAATTTTCAAAAAACAATTGGAAACATTTAATTTACCGCAAACACTTCCTTCTTTGGCTAGCAGGTAATCGAGAATCATCCTGTGTTAATAAATTGCATTTCATATTTGAGTTGCTTGGTCTGTTAGTAATAATTTCCAAGACAGCCCGTAGACGAATGATACAATTCAGATTGTAGATAGGTTCTTGAGCACCGCTAATGAGTTTATTAGGATTCCAAGTCACAGGTCCATAATACTGTATGATACATTGGGGTGTCCATTCATTTAATAAATATCGGTGCCCCCCTTTTCTTGGGAGTCTGGAAAAATCAACTTGCCACTGTTGCTAATTTTCAAACACATTTCACATTGCTGAAGTCACCTGTTTTATTACAGTATACAAGTTTCGCCCTGTCATTTTCTGATTTAGACTTTTATATAAATTATCAGCTCCCCAATGCGTCTTATACTTACAGTTTGGATTTTACCATCTGGTATTAAGGACAATTCCTCCTTTCCTACCTCCTCTGCTACTCGTATGGCCTCATGGTCGGCCAGGCGGTTTCCAATTTCCAAATCAGTGCCTCAATGGGCCATCTTATGTTCTTCCTTCCTGGATGACCCTCTTGTAACAGCAGGGGCCATTCCCCACATCAAGGTCTGGCATGGCATATGTTCCCACCTCTTAACACCTACTGGGTTGCAGCCAGCAGCAGAGCTCAAGATTCTTCTTGGTGGCAAAAACGGAGGCCAACCCAGTCTTGCCCTTGATTGTGGTAGGAGGTACCTGACCAACCTTATTCCTTGTACTTCATTGACAATGCAGAGTTTCATCTGCACATCCCATAACAAGTCACTGTCATGGTAAACCACACAGATTTACATTGGTAGAACTGAGAGAGAGGGGGGGGTTAAGAGATAGGGTAAAGTTTAACGATTATGATAGTCTGCTTAGCTGTTTAGGGTAAAATTTAACGATTATGATAGTCTGCTTAGCCGTTTAGGGTAAGGTTTAACGATTATAATAGTCTGCTTAGCTGTTTGCCAAATCTTACATGGTTTGCTTGGGTGCTGTGATAAGGTATACGGGAGTAGAGAGCCTTATGACCATATAAGTCAAAAGAACAATTACAACCTTGCAAGAACAAGCCAAAGCCGGTTCTGCGGTTTGGACAAAAACCAGGACGTTACTGAGCCTGCGCCAGATGTGGGGGCAACTAGTGGTCACGAGGAAGACTCGCCTGCCTTCATTCTCAGGACCCCTGACGACCACCACCAGGAGACACTGCGCAAACTCAGTCGAGAAAAAATATGGAAATGGCTCGCAGAACTAATTTTAATACGAAGAGGGGATAGGTAATGCATATGTATAGGCGTATTGCAACACATTATGAATATGTAATGAGTTACCTTATAAAAACAGAGCAAGTTTTCGTGTCAGGCGTGCACGGTTTTGGCGGGACTACCGCCCGTGCTGCCCAGCGCTGAATAAACATACCTACTTTACAATCTCACAGATTGTGGAGTCTGCTTTCCGCATGTCAGAACTATTACAGAGTATATTTTATTTCAGTTTTTCTGCCAATATTCCCCACAGCCTTGCTGACCAAGGGATATTGTTTTACCTGAACTAGGCAGGCCTTCCCCTTATCATTTTTACTGTAACAGGTTAAAGATTCCTTTTACTTCAGGGAGGTCCTCTTTTCCACTTAAAGATTTTGGTGAATTTGGCATTCTTATTTGTTTTCTTAGTTTGTACTTTAAAGGTTTCAGGATGTTTTCCTGGTGGCCAGCAGCTCCCACAACTGCAATAAATTCTTTTCACTAAAGTTTAACACCAAATAAGTTGGTTTTGTATTCACTAAAAATTCCATCTCATTTTTCCTAGTCCCTAGTTCACCCAAACCCCTTGTTGGTTCTTTAGCTTAGGGCAATCTCGCTTCCAGTGTCCACTTCCCTACAATATGCGCATTCACTACTGCCTGATATTCATCCTCTGTCTCTGCTTCATCTCCTCTACCAGTTTAGCACGACCCAGCTCTTCTTCTCTTACCTTTTCTCTTACCTTCTGTACACGTCCCCTATTCCTTCTATCAACTTTTCTACATCACGATTGCCTTAGTAAAAATCAACTCGAACCTTTATCCAGTCCTATTCACAACCAACTTTCAAACATCTAAATTTCCCCATCAAAGATGCACCTTTATTCTCCTCAGACCCATTGCCTGCCCTAAAGGGGCCGTTACCGGTCCTGTTGTGCTGCAAATGCTGCAGCAATTGGGGTGACATTGTCAGCTCCTTCTGCTCAATTGTCAGCAACAGCAACCCCCTCCTCCTCACCATCAGAAGGATTCGGGGCAGGAGATGCTCTCCCTGCTCTGCAGGTTACACAGGCCTGCCTCTGCAACAGCACTTCTGTTCTAACTCTTTCTTACCCTGAATGTAAATCTGCTACTTGTTGCTTTAAGTCTGTTCTTACATATCAGCCTTTGCAGGCAAACAGCAAACACCCTGCCGTGCATCCAGCATGACTCAGCCGCACCTTCGAGGGGGTACGGGGGTTTGTACAAACTCACCCCAATACTTTAACACTTTCACAGGGTCTTTGATTCTCCACCCACCCCCCGCTTTAGATCTTACATACATTAGTACAAGTTTTTATCTTACAACGTGTTTCATTCTGGTTGCTCCACAGAAGGAACCACAACCTGAGCTCTCATTATTTATTTATTTTTTTACACAAAAATTTCAACAAGAACATCTTTCTAGTGTAGATCTCAGGTGTTTTTTTTTTTGTTTGTTTGGGTTTTTTTTGTTTGTTTGTTTTGTTTGTTTGTTTGTTTTTCCCTATCCTTTTCTAGAGCCATAATCAAAGATCAGATGGTCTTAATCCCACACTCCTTCTGTCACACAAACATATCAGCACACATTACTTCATCCCATTTTCCTCTCACCTCAAAAATAACATTAACTGTAATAAAACATTATAATTCAGTGTCCCATTTAAGGGCCATGTCTCTCTGTCCCCCAGTTTATACAGGGCCCACCACCGATTGCAGTACTTAACCAAAGTTCTCTTATTCATGCTTCCCCCAGGCTGCCCCCCCATTTCCTTCCAGTGACTTAAAACACATCCCAACGGACTCTTTCTTACTATTCCACCACTTTGTTATCTCAATCGCTATGCCAGCCACAGACGACTCTCATTTCACTTACAGCAGACCACTCTAATCTCACTTACAGCTCTCTCTCTTATCCCAAGGCATCCAAACCTTACAGTTAGGGCATTCAATTTCTTGTCCCCACCATACATACAATAACTCTTTACACCATATACACTCTATAACATATAGAGGTTCACATTCACCCCTCGGATGTTCAAGACAATAACCACACAGCAACATTTACAATATACTTAATACAAAAATGTTCTCACATTTCCAGCATAAATGAGTATAACAATTATTAATAACCTTATAATTATTAATTAAAAGGCCACTTTTCTCCACATTCCAGCTTATAAAGCTGCCACCATTGATTACAATATTTTATCAATGTTTTCTTATTCACTTTCCCACCAGCAGTTCCTCCAGTATCCTTCAAATGACTTAAAACACATCCTAAAGGACTTTTCCTTAAAGTCCCACCACTTTGTTTTCCTCCCATTTTCCACTTCACACTAACAGAATATACTTAACACTTACAAAATGCAACATGCAGGTACCTTTCTACAGCAGCATCAAAAAACCACCATTATTACCAAGAATATAGCCAAAATCACGATAACGATAATCAGAGTCAAATTCCCACACCCAGTAAGTCAGAAAACCGTAATAGGCAAGACCGTACCAAACGAGCCCTATAGGCGAACTTGCCAGGCTCCAAACGGCAATTGAATGCCAACCAAAGGGCAATTGAATGCCAACAAAACCAAATGTATACTTAAGATGCTAGCCACAAAAGTATGTACCACCCTGCAGAAGTTTAACTTTTGACTTACGGGCAGTTCCAAATGACCTGTCTACCAAACAAACCAACCAAAATAAAGAATACCATCACTTACAGCAATGGGGTCCTTGTCTGCCACCCCAGTGATCCGTTGAGTCAAGGAGTCCCTCCGGGAAATCCCGGGGGTACCCTAGGGAGTCCTATCCCCAGCGGGTCCTGCAGCCCGGCAGAGAGGTGTCCCATCTGGGTGGCCAGATTGATTTAAAGAACGAAGTCAAAATTTCTTAGTGACTGAGTATCCCTTATTGGCAGTGCTGGATGCACGGGGGATCCTTCCACCTAACGTGCATGTCTAAAGTAACTATCTTATATTTATACCATAAAACAATGACTATTCAATTAACGCCTATACATAGTCATTACCTAATCCCGCCTACTCTCACTTCATATGTTAATTAGCTTATCAGTCCTTTGCGCTTGCGCATATTCCTCCAAGAATTGTGGGCAGGGGTCTTTGGGACATGGGCAGTGGTCTCTGGGAGGAAGGCCATAGGTCTTCCTCACGGTGTACTTTTCACCTTTTGTCTGGTATGTGATGATCTTGCCAGTTTGCAGTGTTCTTACCGGTCTGAGCTAATTTATGTCCTTGTCAACCATCTGTTTCTTCCGCTTGTTTCTTTTAATTGCTCCCTCTAGATAACTTATAAGCAGGCCCCTTGTTAGAGAAAGTTAAAGAAAGAGAAACAGACTCCTTCTCTGATCAGTTATTTCATTAATTATTTCTTTCAGACTATGGTTACATGACCTAATTACTATACCTACATTTTTGAGTAAATATAAGTTCTTAGCCTTGGTACAGGGTTGTACAGAGGATTTCATAGCAGCTTTTGTTGTGCAACTATTAATTGCATTAGACTATATTTCTTATATTCATTATACTTTAACCACAAGGCTTATTCTATCCTAAAGTGAATTCATTCAGTATCAATGTCCTTGTTGCCTCCTTCAAAATCTGGTTAGCCCACATGTGTTATGTAGTTGAGGAACTGTGTAAGAATCAATTGTACCTCCAGATTGATTTGTATTTAAGAAGTTGGTACCAAACTTGTAACGCTTGCTGTTGAGGAAATAACAGGAAAGATGGATGATCCTGCCTATTCATGCCATACCAAAATATGTATTCTGTGCCAAATGCTAATGCAAACATTTTTAAGCATTTACTAGTTTCTGGAATATTCTTTTTAAAGCAAAAGAAAAGCTGGCAGAAACAGCTTCCATGGGATGTTTCCTTAATGGTTGCTCCAGGAAAAGCCATTGGGACATGTTTGTCAATAATCACTGTAGGATCTAACAGTAGAGTGTGACATGGGAAGAAATCACAGGTGCTGGAGATTTCAGAATTAAGGTCAGGAGATATGCTTTTGTCTGCTTAGACACATGAGATCTGTAAGAACTAGTCTAGTCTATTTTAGCTTAAATCAGGAGAAACGTCATGTTAACTACATAGTTACACAGTTGTGAAACTGTTGAGAAGAATTTTTCAAGTATATTCATCTTTGGTGTGTGGGGAACATAAACAAATGAAAAATTTAAGAACTAAATGTAGCTTACCAGAAAACAAGCACAAAGCACAGAATGGAAAAGGGTTACTTGTACTTTAGAGCAGATTCAACCAAACTCATTTTAGAAGTCTGGTCTTATGACTTGGAACCAGCCACAGATTTCCTCACACTTTGCTTTATCTGATGCCTAGTTTTGTCTTGTGCAAAGCCACATTACCCGTTACAATGCTTTGTGTCTAAAAATTAGCAGAAATACTGAGTTACTTGTATTGTTACAAGAGTATAAATATAGTATACTTGGATATTCTTGGATTTACCCTGCAACGGTGGGTTAATGTGATGGATACACTTGACTCCTAACCATACTTTGGTTCAGGCTGGCCAAGTGGCAACAGGCCTCATGTCCTTTGGGTGAACTTGTGAGCTGGAAAGCCCCTGGCACATGTACAAGGGAGTGAAGATGTTTTGAAAAATATTTCAAAAGGTGGTTTCAAAACCCAAAGGTATGAGATAGCCAAAAGTACAGAACAAGATACCAGAGCTAAAACAAGACATCTGTCTTGTCTATACAGTTGAGTAGCAGCCAACTACTTCACTCTACGAACATGGACAGCCTGTGGAAAGATCTGAGCTCTCCTTGCTGAAACAGCAGGCTGCATGACAGTGATCACCTCTTGAGTTGGGATGCCTCTCAAGGTTACTCCTCAAGGTTGAGAGATCCCTTACCTGTGACAGATCCTCATAAAGTGACTGACAGAATGCTGAATTAATACTATGAAGCATTACTAATCTATGTAGCTACTCAGGTATTATAACCATTGCATGGAAAATACCATTAGATATGAACTATTGACCAAATCTCAAGCTAAGATTGGATCCAGCTGCACCTAGGCTCCGAAGAGGAGTGTAGGAAGCAATGGAGTCCACTCTGAACCTCATGACTCAGTGGGAGAGTCCTCTTTACTCTTCATGCCTCTGGTCCCTGTATAAGCCATTCTAACTCTTTTTTGTGTGTGTATGTCCATGCAGTAATTAATAAGGTGAACTTTGCCATTGAACTTTGAATTCCATCAAACTTTGTTAAATAATTGCTTCACCTCAATAAATCTTATCACTGCTTCTCTCTAAGTGAGTTACATCCTTCTTCCATGACAGAATCTTCAAATGTTTAACTTAATCTTGGAAAGTGGACTTAATTTGCTAACCAGTCTGTTTCTAAATGGATGTACATGACACACTGTGAGCACAATAAAAGTAGTAAGTGAAGTTAGACATTCTTTTCACCCATTGAAATAAAATTATTCTCCTTTGCTGAAAAAGGTTTTGCAAGATTAATCAATAGAACTGTAATCACTGAGTTGCAGAGCAGATATAATTTTAATTAGTCCTTTTCTTCTAAGTGTCTTAATTGATTTTTAACAGTTACTACATAGAGTAATGGCTAAAAATGGGGAGTTGCTTTTCAATTGTGTTCTGTAGGGCCTGGGTCACCTTGAATCAAACAACTGACACCTGGTAATGTGGGGAAGATCAGTTTTATTGATCATGTATGAATCTTATCATATAAGCAAACTGAAGTGATTTAGTGCCAAGAGCCCATCTCCTGATACACTGAGTTCACTGTAAGATCAGGGATGGATTCTTCTGGGCTCAGCCTCTTTCTCTGGCGGAGGACTTTATTTGACCACACTGTTTATGTGCTAGAATGAAAGGTTGTACAACAAGCATCCCTATTGTTTTTCAGTGCAGCTCAAAGCAAGTATTAATAAAAATACACAGCTTAAAAATTACCTTCTTTCACCGACCCACCCCCCATTTCTGGATGCAGTACCCAGAAATGTGTCTGCTGCTTTTGTTTTCTCATTCAATATTGCTGGCCAGCATCACATGTGCCCCAAGAACTCTGTGCTTTTGCTCGACCAGAAATTTTGCAGAATACACAGACAGACAAGGTCTATATACTTCATGTCTGTTCTCCCTGGCTTGCTCCTTGTTTGCTAACATCTAAAATTACATTTTAGAAAGGGAACTATGGTGTGCAGCAGTGCACTGGAATCTGCAATTTTCCAGTTGATGTGAGCATGAGGTAAATATGTATATCAGCAGAACAGGTATCACCAGCTGGAACAGAATGAAAATGTAACTAGTCCAAACGCATTTGCTAGCTATGTAATGGCAAAGTCTTTCTCTTTATGCTGAATATCAGAAAGTAGTCAGCTCTGGGTTTCTGATGCCTTCTGCTGATACAGATTAAACTGTTATAACTGACAAGTCATAGCACCAGGAGTCATTTCTACTAACAGATGGTACCTGCTATACAGAAATAAAGTAAAGAGTAAATGAAAATATTACCTTTTTTATGTCAGTAGGGCTGATTGAATATAGATGGATGTGATGTATGGGCTGATTGTCCTTCCATCATTCAAAAACAAGAACTCACACGGACTGAGTATAAACTTGCAGAATACCTTTTACCATTTCCTTCTGGCTTTTAATTGTGGATGTGTTGCCATATGTTCATAAGACAGAAATACTAACTGAAACTCAGCATGGGGATACTGAGAAGTCCCCCAAAACCTGCTCCAGTCAGGAATCTTCCATGTTCAGAGCTCTGGTGATATTGTTACTGACATATTGGTCAAAGAAACTTTCTAAGACTTGTTTTGAAGTTTAGAAAGCAGGAATTCTTTATTACGGCACTGGGAGCGTGGGGGATATCTCCTCCTAACATGCTCACCTTGTCTTCTAATACATGTCCCCTGTACTCTGTATAATCATATATATGGATTAAATTTCACCAAAATCCCATACATATTCGATTATCTTCCCAGAATTCACTTACATTAGTCCCTTCTTCTTTCGCACATATGTAGTTTCTTCTGAATTGAGTCGAAGGGCTGCTTTTGCAACCACAAACCCAAATTCACTTCTAAATATCTGATGACCCAGTCATCTTAGTCCTCTTTATGATGTTTTCTTGGGAAAACCTGCTAGGTTTCCATGAGATTAAATCAGTTCTTTTCTTTCATCCTAGATATTCCTTTCAAGTTAGATCATAAATCTTGCCCATACAGTACCAGGTCTGCTTGATCACAGCCTTAATAATTATACTAATTTAAGGACTTCTCAATTACAATCTAATAATTATACTAAGGTTATACATTAAACCTAAGTTTATACATATACTAAGGTTATACATTAAACTTCTGGTATCACTGGTATCGAAACTTCACCTACGACCAATTTTCCTACCATGATCTCATCATGGGTGTGTTACATATCTGCTATTAGTTAGAATTAATTAACCACACTTGATTAGGAATATAGAGTTATAAGAAATATTTTAGTGGAATTTGTGTTTGCATAGCAACTGACAGCTACTATGAAATCCTTTGTACAGCCCCATACCAAGGGTCAGAATCACCTAGTAGGAACGTTTAGAACTTAGATAACAGTTTCATGATAGAATGCATGATTGGATACAGTGTTTACGTGTAGCCTAGGAGAATGCATTGAGATGTCAGAATGTAGAACTAATGGGAACTGGGGAGAGTCGAATGAAGCAACTCGTAGTTACCTGCCAAGAAACAGTGAATGTAGGTAAAAGGTAATTCCGGCAGGGGGCATCGCGACCACCGACCCATGTACCACCTACCCGAATAATACCCCGGACCCATTTCTAGACCTTTCTAACCTTTACTGCACAGAATCGGATTTTGATTTTCGAGAATTAATGATTTTTGGGAAACACTATGTTTATGCATAAATACTTAATGAATATGTATGAGTAAGTTCTATATAAGGTGTATGATTTTGAAACTTGGTGTGCGTTGATCGTGAGAGGACTCACTCGTGCACCCGGCCGTTAATAAAGAAGTGTCTGCTTATCTGCATCACACTGGTGTTGATAAGTTCTTTATTCTGAGATTTCGGTAACAGGTGTACATACAGAAACCTAGCACTGGTCATGTAATAACTGTATATTTGAATAAAAAATTAGCATATAGGTAGCAGGACACTAACAATTACAAGAGAAGGGGATCTTCCTAACAGAGTGACAGAAATGTCCATCAAAATGCTTCCTCTCCTACTAAGAATAGGAGCACTTGGTCAATGTCTTTTTCAGTTTGGGGGAATCAGTGAATCAGCGTATTAAGCACCAATATAACGCACTGATTACAGCAGTTTGCTGTAATTTGAGGCACTTACCAGGCACATCTCCTTTATCCTCCAACTTCAGATTGTCTTCTGTCAGAGAGCAGATCTTCGGGTGCATTAACTGGTATGTTAATAAATTCATTACCTAAACGGAGGTACTCTTCTTTGAGAAAGTTTATCTTATGAATAAAAAGGAAACATCACCTGCCTTTTGGGATGTGTTTTTTAAAGACTTTTTTCCCAAATCTGGGTTCTTCACCCAGTGTGCAAGAGCCAGTCCACACACTGAGTGGAGATACTTGTTTATAGCATGCCTGTGCAGAGATGGGTGCTCAGTGGTAAATCCACAGAGCTAACACACCTCTTAACACATCAGAAAACATTTTATATGCTTTCAACAATTGTTTACAATTATGTTTACAATTGTAATTGTCTCATTGGTTCTTACAAGCCTTCAGGCCTTGTCTCCATTTAAAGGTACAGTATTCCTTCTTTTCACTATGAATGTTCTATGGGGCTTTGTAACCAGGGAGCTTCCTTTGCTCGAGGGTGGATCTTTTAATATGCCAATTAGGATAGTTCACACATAGTTCAGGTAATTTTCTGTTTGGTCTCCATAAATAATTCTTGTGTCTCTCGTGTCATAAGCAAGAAAAAAAAAAAGGTAAGGAAATCACGTCCTTTATGTATTTATTCAGAGTATGCAATAAGTATTACCAAGTATTTAGGTGTGGAAATATTAAGAAAACACTGCAGTGTGGACTGGCTCTTGCGCACCAGGTGAAGAACACAGATTTGGGATAACAAAATGCCCCATCTATCAGCCTCTGAAAAGAATGGCAACAAAAGCGGTTGGATGGAGCATCAATGCTGTGACAGAAGTCACAGATATCTCTCACTGACAAAATACAAGAATTTTCACCACTGTATTGCTTCAGCCTCCAAACACTTTCCTCTTATTTTGCATTCTAGAAATATTTATATGCTTTCTTATTTTGTCATTGCAAACCTGACTATGAAAACATATATATTTAGTTTGTTGCCTGCAGTCGTCCTCCCTTGGCAGGCACTGCAAATCATTATTCAGGTCACAGCCCTGTATGATAGGAGTTAAGATGCAGTGCAAGTCTGAGAGCAGGTCAGTTCCATTAGCAGGATATGTCTTTCATACAGATAAGCACAAACAGAAAGCACTGAGGATAATTTTTGGGGCAGATTACCATAAATACAGCAAAGGATAACACATTGAAAGATATTTCAGGTAATACAAAACTGAGCTAAGATGGAGTGATCTAAAGAGCAAATCAAAAGTATAGATGTGAGCATTTAGAACTCTTATGAACATTTTACAGACCTGATAGACTCCTATTCCTTTTCCATCCACAATAGAAATCAACATGGTATATTTTTGAAATGTCACTCTGGCACTGGCACACAGATATGGTACAGCACAGCAGTATGGTTTTGGAGCCTATTTCAATCTCTTAATAAAGGCTTAAAAATTTGATGTTGAGATATTGATATCTTGAATGCCATGGGAACTAATGGA
This sequence comes from Falco naumanni, assembly GCF_017639655.2. Taxonomy (NCBI): domain Eukaryota; kingdom Metazoa; phylum Chordata; class Aves; order Falconiformes; family Falconidae; genus Falco; species Falco naumanni. The sequence goes on from NC_054058.1 coordinate 25,864,567, forward strand.
GTCTCTGATAAGATATCACCTTGCAATGGGATTTCAGTGAAAAAGGTCAGAGAGGGACAATTAGGTGATTAATCTCTGACAAGGCTGATTATCAAATTATTACAAATACTTAAGAAACATAAGTCATAGAGAAGTGGTATGGCTGCTCTAATATTAATGTTTTGTGCAATATGTTAAAGATGACCTATATTCCAAAAAAAAGAAGGAAGAGTCTTTGTGCTCTTTTATTGTTTGTTTGTCCAGTATAAAGAATTTCAGAACCTTCACTAATTTGTTTTAGTTTTTTTTACCTTAATCTTACCTTAAAGTTGCAAGATAATGATGGAGAAAGCACAGCGATGACACAAGAAATATAGTAAAACTAACACTGAGGGGGGAAATGTAAAACTTAATTTGTGGGAATAGTGGTTGTCTCATCAGGATGGAAAAGGGCTCCTCTGAAGTCAATTAAATTGAAAACAATTTAAAGATTGGATTGACCTCAAGAGGCTTTGGTCACAGGTAAAATCGCTGAGGAAGAACAGCTGTAAACTGGGGTGTAACTCTGGTCAGAAAAGATGGATGTTGTGGTGATGGTGGCTCCCCTGGGATCTGTGAAGGACTGGTGGCTTGTTCCACTGCAGGCTGAGATATGCATGAGCAAGGTATGATGCCCCTTATTGCCCCAAAGGAGGGATAAGAAATGCCGCACTGCTGCAGTTGTTGTGGGAAGGATGTCAGCAGCTGTTCCTTCCAACAATAACAGGACAACACTTACATATGTAGCAATACTGATCAGGATCCAGAGTTCTGCACAGCCAGTTCTGAAGAAGACAGGAATCCAAGTGATGTTGCTTGCAGTCTCATACCCACAGTGAGGAGACATTTCTACCTCTGCTATGAGAGTGACCATTTGATTTTTCACTGGGAGGTTGGCTTTTCTTTAACTTGGTGTCCTGTTTATCTGTACATTAAGGTAGCTAACAGTCTTCATACATGCTTACTAATCAAGATAAATTTGTTTACTTCAGATGCAGACTAAGAACCTTTCAGATATTGCATCAGTTCCTTGTTACATTCTTCCACTTGTATGCATTTGCAGTTTAAAATTCTCAAATTTCTCAGGCTTCCTGTATGTTCCTATTACACAACAATGGAAAACTCCTCTCTACTTATGCACATATACAAGTGTGTATGGTTTAAAATGCATTTGAAACTATTTATTATTGACATCTTTTTTGCAGCAATATAATTGGCATATGTTTACATTTAATCCTTTTGGGGTTTTCTTTTCATAAATTTTGAACCTTTTACAAAAGGATGTTCAACAGCATGGCAAATTAGATCCCATTTGAAGTAAGCCTCCTGAACTGGAAGGAATGAGGAGGTGAAGAGCCTCAAGACCACCATATTTTACTGTTGCTGTTGCATTGACTTCCTTGCTAGTGTAGACAAATCCTGAATCAACACCACTTAATCTCTTTTAGATCCTTTCAGCTTGTTTTTAAAGCTTTCCAAAAGAAAAAAAAAGCATATTTCGATGCAATTTGAAGTTATTATAGATCTATTAATAGAAGTTTATTGCTTTGAGTACGGAGCTTTTACTGTCAATTCATGTGATTTTCATAATGACTCTTCATTAAATAATGTAAAATAACAAATTTTAAGTCTCACTAGGGCATTGCTCAGAAGCACATGTACTGTGCGTAGGAGATGTGCGTGCGTACTGTGCACTGCCAGGAAACAGGCCCTGTAGGAGCTGTGTGCGTACATTTATACAGTGCACAGGCCTCACAATAGGTGAGAATGGAGGCAGGTGTGCTAGAAGGATGACTCTGCCTGCATGAGTAGGGTGTGATGTTGATACGTGGATCAGCATGTATTTCTGGTGTGAGGTGCCAGACACTTTGAAATGCAGTGGAAGGTAACATACAACACCTTTCATCAATGTATAAAGGAAAAGCAAACAAAGCACATAGTTGGTGTTGTTCTTGCTAGAGGTGCACAAGTGTTGCTAACTTCTTGAGACAAATGCATTGGTGCCTTGAAGCTGGCCAAGTGTTTGCCAGCAGATATAGCCTCCAGCTGACCCTTTTGTCAAGGGTCAAAGACCAACTGAAGACAAGAAAAGCTGCTTCCCAAACAAACCCAACAGTCAGGAAGCTGTGGAGCAGGTTTATTCAGCGCTGGGCACAAGGGGGACAGTTCCTCCTAGCTCACACACTCTTGTTGCAGATCGTCTTAAAGTTTTACTGAATCTTTCTATATTTTGTATTTGTTTGTGAAACAGTTAACTATAGGGATGTCTTGATTTTAATAATCCAGCCTTAATGTTAGCGTTATGTTAACACTTATTAACCAGTGATGTATGAGTTGCCGTGCTGCTTGTTATCTGAGACTGTGTTACTTGAAGCCCCTATTCCATAGACCATAGTAACCTTAGTCCTTGCTCTCTAGACCATAACCAGAACACCTGGTTCTATTGTGTCTAGGATGAGTTATGGGACAACTTGGCAAAGCAGATATCTAGCTGTCCAACTTGGCAACAAAACTTACTTTTAAGGTGTCCCAAAGTGAATTACCTTCATTATAACACTAAAAAACACACCCACAGGTCAAGAAGACCCTTGCCCAGGTGAAGACCCTTCCTTTGCGCAAGCATAGTAACAGAAGAGGATGACACAGCAGGTATATAAATTTATGCAAATTACTAACCAATCATTGTAACTGGGAGTGTACGACCTTGTGATTTTTGTGTATAAATGTAATGGTGAAATCTGCATAGATGTGCTTGGTTTGTGGAGATTCCACCGAGCGCCCGGCACTGCAATAAAGGAGTGTCTGCTTCTTAATACTACATTGGTCTTAAGAGGTTTTATTCCTGATTTCGATGACACTCTGGCTATCAAGTTGCTTCTTTATATACATACAGTTGCATTAATATACAATACATTGCCTAGAACAGGTGGTGCTTATGCAAACTATTTCCATCTTGCATAACAGTCTCTTGCTCACGTGCAATCTCTTTTGGATGGTCATCCTCAGCCTCCTGGTGGTCGATAGGGATGAAGGCTGTACATCTTCCTCATCTTGAACTTTTCACTTCTGCTTCCTTGTGTATGCCCTCTATTCATTTTCACTGTTGCTAAACCACAAAACTTGTTAAGGCTGGTGCACATCCTGATAGCTGCTTTACACCTCAACAGCTGCTTTTGGGCTCTTATTGGCTCTTAAGTTATCTATTTGCTCACAGTTACAGAACTTATAAGGTTTTTACTTCAACGAGCTTCTACTTTCCTTGTTATCAATTCACTGCCAAAAGTTTTTACTTTCCTTGTTATCGCAGCTTTGGAGTTTCCTGGCAGTGATCCAATGGTGCTGAGATCCCTGAGAGCAGCGCTACTCCTTGAATTCTGGTGCAGGACACCCACCATTATTAAAAAGAAGCGAAAAAGAATGAGTGGTGATTTTTCTCATGCTTACTTTTATTTTTAGTATTTGAGAGTCCTTTGCAAGGCATTTCATTCAACACAGCTGTTCCAGGATGTAATGTTCTACAAAGTTGCCTTGTCCCATGTAGCAATTACTTTAGTTAATCTTCCATGATAGTTCTTTGCATGGGACATCCTGAGTTGAAAGAAGGTGTGCATTCTGTTTATTCAAGAATATATGCAGACTGTTAAACAAAACCGAATGTCCATATAGCATTTGTTAGTTAGCTTATATATTCTTGATACATGGCTGGTTGATGGAATTGAACGTGGTGGTGGTGGCTTGACTATGTAATTCAGGTTACAAGCACTTTATGTCCTGCTAAGTGCTTCGTAAAGCACCGGCAAATCCTTTTGTTCAGAAAAAGGAAATTCACAAAGGAAGCAGCTCCACGGGATGGATGGGCTGATAAGAAGCTCATAGCGGGCAATGACCTTAGAAAAACTAGAGGAAAGGTGACCCCGGTGGTCGCGACCACCAACACGTTGACTATCGACTCCTGAAACCCCCGGCGGACCTAAAAGAAGTTGAGACTGAGCAAGTGGGCTAATTAACATGAGAAGGGAGAGAATTTGCGAAGTTTCAGAAGTCGAAGAGCTAGGCATTTGCGGGCACCTAGAGCTCGACTTTGCAGGAACCAGAATAAAGAAATGGAGAATTCCTCGCCGCGGTGTACGAACTGGCCCTGTGCACCAGGTAACGAGCCTGCTTAGGGGACAACAGATCTACATGAGTGGGTGTGTTGTCTTCAGCGCTTGTCAAGTGGAGGATCCTAACAGCAAATGCTGTAGTAGACTTACATGTGTGCACATGCATAATGCGGTGGCGTTTTAAGGGAGCTGTATTCAACAAAGCAAGAGCAGTGTAGCTTATTCACTACCAAGCTAGTACTAATGAGATTAGAATATTCATTGCATTGGAAAATAGGAAAAAACATGGGTATTACAGGTCACATGACCATATAACTTTCTCCCGTGAACTAATTTCTGCACTCAGTCCATGCTGTTACTTGTTAAACACTGTAACAAATTTCCATAGATAGTTTTCATGAATACTGGTACAGAGTGAGAAGGTAGGCTCAGCACCTAAAGGAACTCCTGAACTCCTAGCATAAGTTACAAGGTCTTCAGCATGGCAATAGCTGTTTTGCTAGTTTCCCCTGTTTTGCAATGTATTAAGCTAGAACTACAGTGCAAAGTTGTAATGAGATTTCTAAAATTTAGGCAAGGTTGGACCTCCCTATCCTCAAGGAAGGAAATGCTGACGGACAGACTTGAACTCTACAGCTCGAGGAGACTTATAAAGCAGGTACGTTTATTGCGGCACCGGGTGCAAGGAGGATCACTCCTCCTAACTTGCACCCCATTTCAACAAGCAGTCTGATATTTATTATACAAAGTCACACATATACATAAGGTTTCCAAACACTCAGAATCTCCTCCCTCTGGTGCCTATTCAAGATGTACTTTTCACCTTCTTGGGCACTTACCTGAAGTTCCTGTTTATCTTTGCATACATAAAACATCTGCTAGCTAACAATGAGCCTTATTGTCCACTCTAAACATGTCAAGCTAATACATGCCCACTGGGCTGGTTTTAATCTATATCAGCGTGATCCCTAAGCAGGGGGGATCCACCCTCTTCAGGATGGGCGCCATTTGAGTAGGAGGTCGCTGATCTCCTACTACCACAATTACTTTACCTTGGTTTATTTTCTTTTAGTAGTTAGCACGTTCTGGTCAGAAGGCTCCTTATTTATGTTCTTGTTGAGCTCATCTACATCGGTAGTAACTGTCCCTTCTCTAAGTGCTAAGCTCCCACCCTTCGCTCTTTCTCAGATGTCAATGTTTCTGTTATCTATGCAGCTTCTGTCTGCAGCAGAGTTTTAGGTTTTTCACGATATCAATGTCCCTTTCCTGTACATGTGTGGACTTCATTCTCTGCTTGTGTCTTACCCTGAGCAAGCTCCTTGTGACACTCCTCCAATGCCACCGTGTTATAGTTGAATTTAAATAAATCAAGTCCGAAATGGATTTACTAAATATTTATTAAGGTAGAAAAGCAAAAGCAGCTCTGGGCGGCTGGGGAGTCGCAGCTCCACCAAGGGCTCACAAACTCAAGCAAGCTGAGCAGCTCTTTTTATCTTCACGGAGGTTGCTTCTGACATCTTCAGTATGCCTCTCTGCTTCTTCTGTTATTGTGGTTTCTTGTCAAACAGGACGTTCCCATGTTTGGTGTAGCAAGATAACATTGTGGACATGTCTCTTTTTGCTAAACAGGAAGTTCTCAAGACCACCACAATGGGTTCATTCCTCTTGCTTAACTTGTTTGATCAGCAAATTACCCTTAGTTACTTATTACAACCGTGATCTCACCTGTCAGGGCTATGAACAACAAAGACTCTCCAGAGCTTTGGTCACTTGCATACACAAATGACTCAGTAGATCCTGCAAGCTCACATGGAGCATCTTGAGTCCCAACTCTTCACCTCTGTCAACACACATCTCTCAGTGGTTAGCCTTTGAATTAACTTGCAGAGAGTTCAGCACCTCCAGCTGGCCCAGCACACAGCAGCGGGCTGTGCTTCCACCCTGCCTTGCTTCTCATGCATTTCTGTGTGTTCCTTCCTTCTGGTCTTCCTGGCCTTGATGTAGCATGGAGCTTTAGCCACCACCAGGAACACCTTGGCCAGTTGAAAGGTGAAGATCACTCTCTGTCAAATTCACCATGGGCTCATGGTTCTTGTCACCTCTGAATTTTCCAGTTCTAGGAAAACTGGGAAGATGTGGCTAATGGTTAGAAAAGGCAAGTAAGAGATCTTGGGAGGCAAAACCCACAGGACTATACAGGTTGTTTGTGAAAAACAGGCCTTGAGGGAAGTGCTAATAAACGGTTTTACCCAGGATGATTGCAGGAAATTACATTGTTCTTCTGTCAGAATAGATACATTTGAAAACATATTCTCTGTTTTCTGTTTTGTGGCTGGAATTTTGTGTTTGGGTTGGGTTGGGTTTTTTTCCTGACTAACACTCCATTCAGTTTCTGGGAACCTGATCACCAGACATTTATTATCTAGCTTACAAAGTGAGCTGCAAATGGCTGCCAAATTCAAATGTTCCTTCTCCTTCCCATCCTCTGAGCATATTTATCTGGCCTTTACTAGGTAAGTTCATCAGACAGAACTGTGAAGCTTAAGCAAAAGTAAATCTTCCAAAAATCTGCTTGCTGGCCTTTATAGTCCCTTTCTTCCGAACATCCTCCATCTAGACAGAAGTCTGGCCATCCAGATTTTTCCTTCAGAAATAGTAAACACAAATGAGCTTTGCTGATGAAAATTCAACAAACGTGTTAAAAAGTTTGTTTGCTTTTTCCTAACAAGACATTTGTGCATTGTTGTGTGCTACTGCATTTCTGTGATGCACAGAAGCAATACAGATCGTTTGTCTTTAGAGCGGGGGAAAAGATAAGGGTGGCTGGAGAGTGGAAGTTCAGGGGGAAGATTGATCAATGACAGCTCCAGAGGTGAGTGAGCCCACACAATTTTGTCAGTCAGAAACCTGAAAATAATTGAGTGGGATCAACTCATGACATGATGTAGGGTCATATCATCTAAAAAACCAGGCTAACCCCATATCATGGGAAAACAGAGGCAGAATCCCAGGCAGAGATAGTTACCGAAGTTTATGAAGGGCTGTTTGGGTAGGTAATCACAGCTTTCCAGAGATGTGCTTGTTTACCTGTCTTCTACATGGGAAGGCCCCTCAGACTTTAGGCAGCAAAAAGAGACTCAGTGCTTTTATATGACAGTCCCTTGACCTCTGTAGGGATCTGAAAGACAAAAGCATGTTGGTGCTATGTCCATCTGTCCTTGGAGGAGGCGTACCTTGAGATGCTTCTCATTTGTGCTGCTTGTCTGTGAGGCTTTCATGCTACAGACATATCTGGGTCAGTCTCACTTCTTGGAGTAGGACCATGTCTCCCACTTGGCCTGAAAAGAGCTGCCAGTGTCTTCTGCCTTGTGAACGTAGGCTGAAGCATTTGCAGTAGACCGAACTAACGCAGCTCTCAATGTAACCTTTTATACACTCCTAATGTAAAATGCAATAGAAGTTGCACTTTTAGCGAAATTTCCAGTCACCCTTTTCTGAACCTAGTCTGCATACCAGAGAGGAGAGAGAACCAGGATCTCCTTTTGGGACCACCTGGTCACAGTGGATAACAGGCTGTATGAGCCTGGCATGTGCCTTCCTGGAGATTATTGCCTCTTCCAGAAAGTGCTTAAAGCACCTGGGAGATGGAGGTACTTGAGCCTCTCATTTGAGTAACCCAAGTAGAAGTGAAGATTTTGGTAATGGTTGAAAAACTATTGAGGACTGATGTCCACAGCTGTTTATGGTGGCAGCAGGAAAATATACCACTACTACTTCCTTTCTCTAGAGACAGAAACTGTTTTACTGGCTTGCAGTGAATTCTTCCTTGGATTTCCCATGGAGAACAGCAAGCAGGGCCTGAACATGTTTCTCTGCAGGAGGGGAGACATCAGTATATATTCAGTCCAGAGTGTTCAAGACAAGGCAAAAGTATAATCTACCTGAAACAGGTAACCCAGGCCAATGTAGCTCCAGCAAACCAACCATGCAACACAGCAGAGTCGAAAAGGCAGACAGTCAAACATCTGAGAGAATTTGATGGAGCTGTCTTTTTTCTTTTTTTCAAAATTAAATATAAATTGCTGAACTCGTTACCACTTATCTAAGGGCATGAACCTGTATAAATTGACAGATTTTACTCTTGAAGATACCACAGTTTTTCCATGTTTTGAAAGTTCAGCCTTGAGAAAGGAAGTCATACTCATTTGCCTTTCACTCAGTGCTTACGTTGCTGTAAGAACATGTAGTGCATTTTGAGGTTAGATTCTTCATTTTGTTATAGAACACGACTGTACACCTGCCAGTAATTTTGCTTATTAGTTAAGTGAGATAGTAAAGGACTGTGAGAATACTGTCTATATATATGTGTATTTTAACATATGTGCCAAGCATTCTGGCAATGTATGACATTTGGTTAATGGGATGCAAAAGCTTTAGGAGAATAGCTAGATAGGTAAAGATAGTTTAGCATGGAATAATTGGCTATTAATTAATATAATATAAAAAAATAATTATTAATTAATGTATGTTTAAATTATTGGGCTGCTTCTCCTTTACAACTGATCTGACTGAATGCTCTTTGCATGAGAAAAATGTCCTGGCACTGATTTGTACTCTTTCCATGGCAGTGCCTCCCTAATTATCTTCAATGATACTATGTATCCAGGAAAACATTGGAATTTTACTCGTTTGTTCCCATGAGATACAAAGAAATTACAGCTTCACTGTGTGGCCTTGCCTCCCCACCTTGGTTTTCTTTTATCAAGGCAGGATGGTTTACACAGTGCTTTGAGATAACTCATTTAAGGATGAAATGTGTTAGCTGGCCTTTAATGAGCTGCTTATATTCTGGGAAAAGAAGAGCTATTCACTCATTAGAAAACACAGCCAACACAACGGCTATCTCTAGCATTCTAGGAGACACAAGATCAGTAAAAGAGGCCACCTCTGACAGAGCGGTCCCACCAAATCCTCTGAGCACTGTCTTTCCCCAGAAAATCATGAACTGTTACGTGTAGGGCTTTTGCATGCGACTTAGAGCCACAGGCATGCTCAGGGAATGCACAAATGAAATTGATTTGGGGAAATTAGTTCAAATGGTGCCTACATTTTTGGGATCTCGAAGGTCCCGGGTAGCAAGCACACAGACTTAATGTCCAAATTCCCAGTGAGACACACAAATCATGACAGTCAAATTCAGTATTATTTGACCTAATATAAAATACAGGAACATGAATGTATAAGCATACAGTTTGCTAGAAGGCTCCTTAAAAATATTTGCTGGTAAAACAGGATTTCTGCTCTGAACAAAGCAGCATATATTTAGTCACTTCTTTGTCAATTTAGAAACTCTCAATTCCATCAAATAGAGGCAACATCCTTAGGAATTCCTTTGACAAAGCGCCCCCCCCCCCCCCCAAACAGGGAGGTTATCCAATTCCAATCTAAAGAAATTTAGAGCAAAGGACAAGTGACTAAAGACTGAAGTCCTGAAGTCTCTGAGCATTCAGCAAACAAAGAAAGTGAGAATGAGAATAAGCCAGCTTCACTTTCGCATCTGAGTAAAGTGAAGATAATTTATATCTGTTTTTAAGTGAGTGGGTTCAAGACCCCTTGTGCGGGATGTGGACATGCTTGCTCTGCCTCCAGCCTTCTGTTCTTCTGTTCTCTGTCTCTCCATCTGTTGCTTTCTTGCTCTGTGGAGGCACGTTTCGTGAGAAACTTACATTGATTCTTATGGAGCCTTTTCAGGTTGACATGTATTAACAGAAAGGGACCCTTAACTCGGAAGCGGTGTTTGGGGCAGCACTGGCACAAAACCAGGGGTGCTGTGAGTCCTGGAGCTGAGTCAGGGAGTGGGAGATGGCTGCTTCTCCTAGGAACAAGAGAGACACACCAGACAGCCATTACCTTGGGCAGGACACCCAGGGCAGGGACATGAGCAGCCAGCAGCTCTTCCTAGTTCACTCCAGGCACTTGTCCCTTGAAGGAGACTGGGGTACCATGCCTGGAAGGGGAAACTGCACCATGATGCATCCCCAGCCCATGCCCATCACAGGTGCTGGGATCCCCGAGTTGCCACAGCAGAGGGTCCAATAGACTTGAGCCTAACAGCCCATCCAGCCCCTTTTCTTCATTGCCAAAGACTCCTATCTACTCACCCTCGGGCACAGCTGGGCAACCCTTCCCACGGGCACAGCTGGGCAACCCTTCCTGCTTAACCCTTGTTGCTTTGGATCTAACTTTCTGTGAGTCAGCGGACTGCCCAGGGGCGAGCTGGAGCTCTGCATTACACAGCAATTGCTTTCATCCAGGGGTTTTGCAGGAGTGTTCATTTTCCCTCCAACAAGGTGCCTCTGCAGAATAGTGTTGTCAGGATTTTAAAAATTCCTCAGTTCTTTATTTATTGATAACTGCATAGGCCAGGTATAGAATTGACCTGGTGTATTTAGAGTCACTTTTTATTCTGCATTACATGGCTTGGCCCTAGTGAGATGCTTGTACTACTGTAAAGGGGTAGAAAGACACACAGCCAGTACGATCTGCAGAAATACATGCTTATGCAGAGTATTCTCATGTTTTTTTCACTCATGTAACTAATAAGCAAAACTGCTGGCAGTAGAGAACATGACTTCACAACACTACCAAATGAAGAACCTAGCCCATATTCTTATGTATTCTTATAGCAAAATAAACCTAAAATATAAGGTGATGATGAGCTGTTAGATTGGCTTAAGCCCTATCATGTGTCTTTACCTTCTGGCTGTGGCGTCACAAGCAAACAAGCTGAAGGGATAGGAGCAGGTCTCACCCCTCTAGACCTCACCCTACCTCCTGTCTAAGTGCTACCAACCTCACCCTTGCACTGCTGTTGCAGCACTATCAAAACTCACCAGCTGCAACAAGGCTTTTACCATCCCATACCAGGTTAACTTCAAGGAGTAGTTCCCACACCTTGCTGCGGCACAGCCACCGATCCCCTACAAGGTCTCCAAAAGTTCATCTACTGTCTGTGCTGTTTCTTCATCCTCTTCAGGTCAGTCCACCCTGCTGCTTCTCTCTGCTGCATCCATCCTCTTCCTTCTCCATGCTCCTCTTCCAGCCAGCCTCTCCTCATCTAGGCCCTCTTCTTCTCCCAGGGCCTCTCCTTGTCTCTCCTACATCCAGGACATGTACTCTTGCCTCCCTCTGATTCTTCTGGGTCTTTCTTCATCTAGTGCTCCTCTTCCATACCCCTTAGAGCTATTTAACTACTAAGCAGAAACTGGCCACAGCTACACATTATCCATGTCAGCCAACCTACTGCCCCTGAAGCCAGCCCACAGCTGTATATTACCAATGTTAATTAACCTGCCTTCATTCCTCTATAATTCCTCTACACTCTGCTGCTTCTGGTTTCAGTGGGAGATGATGAAAACAGCTAGCTAACTTACGTTTGGTATGTTATTTTTGTTGGTGTAAATATTCCCTTCTGTATTAAACCAACTTCCCACAGTGGATTTTGAAGTGGAAACTACAATGTGCATGGGGACAATCAATACACAGGGCCTCTGATGGTACAGAGCTGAGACACAGCTGAAATCCTCAAGGGGATAGGACTAACTGCAAAAGAAATGTGCCCCACAAGAAAGACATATTCCTACAGTGTCTAGAAAATTGGAGTTAATGATGATGTTCAAAGGAGAGTGAATTCAGAATTTATCCTGCTTCTTAGAAATGAATAGATTTGTGAGAATGAAGGTACTTTCCTGGGAAAAATATTGTGGAAGTAGTGGAAGTAAGACCCTCTGGATTTGTTTTTGATTTAAATAGAGTCAGGTTTAAATTCAACTGGGCGGCTGAGCCAGCAGGTCTACAGAAGCAGTTGTTTCCAGCTGTTGACAAACAGCTGTGAGAGGAAGTTTTTCAGCTTGGACATCCAAGGTCCATCATGCTTTAGTTGTGTGCTACATCAGTTAGGTTTGTAATAATGAGGCTGTATTCCAACGGGCCACAGATGGTAACAACCACCTTCTACAGCTTCAGCCACGGCCAGGAAAATTACATGCAAAAGCCAGTCTATGCTGGAAATTTTATAGTATAAATCTAGTATAGCTATAGAGATATTTATTGATTGAGTAACCAATGATAAAGGGTCACGTGAATTGTATGCTTTATGATGATATTATATACAAGTGTTTACAGTGACTCTCAAAAGCCATTAATTAAATGGAAACTCCTGTATTGCTTAGTGCCTGGGGCAACAGTCGTTTAACTTTATCTGATCTCATGCTTGGAGGAGAGAGGAGTCACTGTGGATTCCAGGAGGTCCCTTTCAGACCATAATTAATATATGTTCATGTGACTCCAGAGCAAGGCATCTCTCATGCAAACATCTTCCCTGGCAAGAGACTGAAAACACCCCGCCACATCCTTCCCACATGCCTCCACTTGCTGATCTGCTCAGAACTTTGTGCCTAAATAATTTATAACTGCTGTAATTTGTTCAAGTTATGTGGTTAAAGTAGGTGTTTTGTGGTTAAGTTTGCCTGTGGCAAACACCATAGGTTTAGTCAAATGATATAAAAGAACTCATCATAAATGTGCTATATGACATAACATATATGCATGTAAAGCATCATTTTAAAACCCCAGAGAAATGCAGGAAATTTGCAGAAGCAACAGTACTCCCTATACAAAATCAGGAAGCTAGTTGTACTGGCCATAAAGCACTCTGTATTGCAGCCAGGCTTTAATCCAACAATCCTGAAAATCCTTCAAACAAGCATTAAATACCTATGCTCAGAAAAAAATTACAATACTTCAAGGCACCAAGGCTTGATTAGTCAGATACGCCACAGCCTTAATGAACCAAAGCAGAATAGAGATTCACCTTCAGCACCACAAGAATCACGGTCATCACCATGACGTTTGTATCACTTACGCAGAGTTCCTGCAAACTACAGCAAGGGGAAATAACCATTTATTTGTCTTTGTCAATATCATTAACGAGCTTCATTGAAATTCTCTCCTATAAAAGGATAGCATAGAGGTTTATGCACTTCTGTATCTGACAAAATACATGATTTCCAGAGGAGGCACTTTCAGTGTTGTAAAACTCAATCATACTTCACAGAAGAATGAGTTCAAGTGATTTATACATAAGAGGTTATAAGACACAATTTCATGGTACCAGATAATCCCCAAGTTGATAGGAATGCAGAGAAATTAAATCAAACCATTACAAAACCCAAGGAAAATGGTAACTGCAGCATCTAAATTACCACAGATCCCAAAGGCTGAGCCTTTACAAATGCTTCGGCCACACTTAGTCTGTTTGAATCAATGACAACGCAACAAAGTGACAAATCAATGACAATGACAAGTGGCAAAGGTACTCTTCAGAGCTGGGGTACTCCACACAACCACAGACTCTTCTCTCAGGAGACCAATTTGCAAATAAACTAGGTTGCAAGCTGACCCATGTAAGACAGCATGCTGTTTAGCATTTAAGTAAAAATCACGTATGTTAAAGAGGGTTTGTGTGCAGCAAAGGGGCAGGTCTGTAAGTTACCACTGAACCTAGCCGTGCACAGGCAAGGCATTTCCAGCCTAGCTGTGGTAATATTTCCCACCAGAAAATTTCCACCAGATTATGTGACTGGGACTCCTCTATGTGAAAATAATGGAAACCCATGAGAGGAGCTAAACAAATGGTGACTGGGACTGTTGCAGCTGATAGTCACTGGCTTGGTTTTGTTCTTGTTTTGTCACAAAACATTCTGTAAGCTTTGAAGTTCTCTGCAATGCTGTGCATGACACACATGTTCCTCAGAGGGGTAAGCCAAGAAAACTGTGGGCCTACTTCCAGGACATTTGATAAGCTTCAACTCTTAAGACACTACCTGATCCTAGGTTGATAGGTCCACAACTTACTGAATATGCCTTAGCAAGCCTTATGACATTATATTAGCCTATACTGAAAGCATTCTTACTGAAAAAATGCAGAACTGGAAAGCATAACAGACAAAACACATCAGAAGCAAAGAGCTTTCCTACAGTCCAGCTGGAACTTGTCTGACAACAGAACAGACAAATTGAACTGGCCATTTAACATGCAAGTTATGTTAGTGATTGATAACATACAAAAAGAAAGCATCTTGAAATCCTAATCTGCAAATGAAATCCAAACTTTTATTTGGAACTGATGCAGACATTTGCGTCATAAATACTCAGTTTGTTCTGAATGAAGTGAGAGTGGCAATATGCTTGAGCAAGTAGAAATATGACAAGAAACAGCAGAACAAGGACTAAAATAATGGCATATATTGTTACCTAAGGTCAGCAGTTCGCCTGGATCACAGCACAATCTATGCATGGTTTAATTCTATAACCAGGTAGCAAGAAAATGAAACCAAAAGATAAGATAACAGGACGATAAAGGAACTGGCTGGGAGCCAGAAGATAATTAGATAGGGAAAACAAAAGCAGAGCATTGACTCAGCTGTGTTGCCCAAGATTCACTTGGAGTGAAACTAGAACAGAGGCAAAAGATCACAGTAACTGTTGACTCTTAAGGCTCTAAGGTCCATCCAAAAGCAGTTTGTTCTCAGCAATGAAGAGGATCTTAGGACATGTAGAGAGGATTCAGTACTGGCATGTCTTGTCCTTCATGTCATGCACAAGTCACGCTGGCCAGATTACTTGGACACAGACATACTGTTGGTGAAATTAAACAGGTTCAGCTGATTTACAAAGTTTAAGAAAAATCACTTTCCCCATCTGTATGGTCTTGTAGTGAGATTTGTTTCATTAATAGCCACATTAGTTGGCAGAGAATCCAAGCTGGGAAAGCAAGAGGAAATCTTTCCACCATTGCCTCTTCATTGTGAAAGGAAGTGGTTGGAACCATTCTTTGGAAAAGAAAAGAGGTAGGACACAGAAACACAGAAACTGATTATTTAGATAGAGCAACAAAAGCCAATTTCTAAGTAGCAGTTGGGTCTACTGGTGCAGAGATTTGTAATAGAAGCATTAAGGTTGGTAAATACATATATGTGTCTGAAAGCACCAGCAGGAAAGTAACAGAAGGGTTAAAAGAATGGTGAGTGCTGGTAGCATAGACACCAGATTGTTATCAAGATCCCAGAATGTCAGTGGGCATACTGGGAAAATGAAGGATAGAACTGAAGATGTGAAGAGAGAACGACAGGAAGATAAAGAACAGGGTTTGATCCATAAAATATCTGGAGAGGGAGACACAAATTCTAAATCAGCAAAGTTAGCCCAGGAAGGTTGGGCAGGATGAAAAGACAAAAGATTACAATCTCTGTCAACTCTAGAAGTACCTTGAAGAGTGAAAGGGACATTCAAAAACTAGTTCATTTTCCCCAGTCAAGAGACATATGATGACAACTCTCCAGCTGGTATCCCTCATCTTCCTTGTCATACACAAGTAATCTTGGCCAGACCACAGACTCTCTTAGTAGTCTGGCCAAGGTGACTGGAATAGGACAGGTACTCTTAGTGCTTATGAGTTTGATGGTATAAGAGCATGAGTGTGAGTGAAATCAGTACTGTTTAAAACAAACAGCACCTTCCCTTTCTAATTTTGCTACATTAGCAGCAACACAGACTGAAGGGTGGCTTATTGGATAAGGAAAATGATATGTCTGGGCAGGCCAAATATAGGTGTTTTTAGAAATAAAGAAAACATGTTATGTGGTGGAGCACCCATCCATTCTCCTAGAGATAATTCAAGAGCAGGGGCCTAGTCATTGCACTGATAAAATGAGACCAAACTGTGCAGCCCTACCTGACAATGAGGAAAGTTTTGATGGATACCATAACTTATACAAAAAAAAGTGAAAAGAAGTAAATAGCATCTGCTTTATGCCATCCAAAAGGGTATTTCCTCTCAGAGGATAAGACCATGTACTTACTCTTGGAGATGGAATAGTCAACTAGTGTAAGAGTTGTCAGTGAAAAACCACCACCACCACAGCAGATGTGTCTCAAGCATTGCTATGGCAGGAAACGGACACCATGGAGTAATGGGGGTGCTAATTCTGAGAAACTTAGCCAAACCTCTGTGCATCAGCCCAGACCTGGGGTCAGGGAGATCGAGAGGCTGGGAGACCCCTGAGGATCACCTGACGGCATTGAGCACTCACACCACCGCCGGGTGGAAGGTGTGGTTAAGCACAACAGCTCATGACAACCCTATAGAAGAACGGAACCAACCAACATTGGACAGAACGTTCCCCCACTGGACTTGGAAATGAATCGGACTGTCAGGATGCCACAGCTCCGGGGTGGTAGCTATTGCTGTGAACTGTTTCATTCTTTCATTCTTTCTTTGCTTCCTTTCTCTCTATCTTTCTCTCCTTTGCACTTGCAAACCTGTTGTTGGGCAAATAAAGTTCCTTGGCACTTGACTCCATTTTGAGTCTTAATTCTGTTCCTGAAAATATGAGCAGAACCTCGCTCTGGTCTTTGACTGGTGTGCAACGTTTTAATTGGTGTCATGGACAGGATTCTTAGTGAAACAGAAAGTGCCCGGTGCTTTATGAGAGACTCTTGTTTGTGTGTGTGCGTTTGAGATGTACCTTGGTACAAAGTGAGTGCATAGTCCAGATCCACAGTTCTCTTTGTCCATGAGGAAAACAGTCGGAGAAGGACGAAATGATAGAATTGAACGATTCTCTATAGAAGTTTAAAGGTGTGACCTCCTGAGAGTGGGGTGGGGTGTGTATGTAGGATTAGTGGTAGAGAACTTACGGTGAGGCCCTCTCAGGATGAAATAACCCCTCTTTGGTGAAATGTGTGCCCACACATCTGCAGAAGTTCGTGTTGTTTCCCCCACTGAATTATGGGGTGGGGATTTATAGAAACTGGATGACTTCTTGGGAACTTATCATGCTTGCCTGGATCACCAAGGGCGAGAATGGACAAAAAATCATTGGTTCCAACCACAGAGTATAGTGGATAGGATCATGATATTGCAGAAAGAGACTAAAGTTAGGCCTGGGAAGGGAAAATCCGTAATTTCTGCAGTTTTGGGAGCGAGTTTGACAGCGGCCATGGAAGATAGGAGGCAAAGACTGTGTCAAGATGATGCCACGGTAGACTCCTTGAAAATGGCAGTTCAAATGCTGTGAGAGCAGTTAGAAGAGACCAAACAGCTGTTAGAGGAGGAAAGAAACCAGAACGCTTTACTAAAGGAAACATTAAGAAAAGAATTGTGGAAAGCAAGTGACTCATTTTGGGAGGTGGAGTCAAAGTTAACAGAGAGAGGGATTAGGCAAATATATCCCCAGGGAGATTTACAAAGGTCAAAAGAGGCAGCAGAAAACCCTCCTCACATGTATCTCCTAGTCAAGGCTGAGTATGAGAGGCAGATGACATACTTGTCCCCAAGTTGTTACTAAAGAGGCTCTGTTTACAGTGACTCAATTAGCAAAATTAAGGAAGGATTTTGCAAGCACTCCAAAGGAATCTGAAATGGAATGTGTTTGGAAAGTGTGCTTGCCAGGAGGGGATGGGATTTTGTTGTCGGAGGAGAAAGCAGAAGGATACTGGGGTCCAGGTGTGTTTTTAACTATCGGCAACCATTGGCCCCATGGTCATTGATGCATAGAGCAGCATATTGGGATGAGGGATCGAACCTTTTGGAGAGGAGAGACCCCCTAGCTCTAACAGGTATGGTGGATCAACTGGTAGTGATTTAAAGAATCAGTCACCGATATTCGAGTGAGCGGAGGTTATCTTTATTCGGCAGCGCTGGGTGCATGTGGGATCGCTCCACCAAAGTCATGCACACCGAGGGGACTTTCAGTCTCTCCTTTATACAAGCAACTCATACCTATTCATTAACTTTCCAGGAAATCATTTACATAGTCATTACAATTCTGAGAATTCATTTACATATCTCGCACTTGTGCAATGTCCTTGAGGAGCTGTCTCTGCGCAGACTCTATTCCTTAGCGGCCATGTTTAAAGCCTCCATCTTCGCCACGTTGCATGTACAACAGGAATCTAAGACCAGATGTCCTTTCTAAAGACAACCAACCCAAGGACTTAGCAGTCTGTACATCCATCATGTGGCAATAAGGGTCCTTGGACATTTCCCAACTTTTAGCTAAACATAGGTGCGTCATCCTTTAGATAAGTGGTACAGCATTCAGGTAAGACTGCACTTACAGACTGTCCAGCAAATGTTCTTCAACCCCTCATCTGACAGTTGTTGCTCCAAAAACTCTGGAGAAATGATGTTTAATGAAGAGATCTAACCCTGTACCTTGGAGGAAACATTAAGCACTGCATGCACACTGCACGCACCAGTTAACCGAAGACAGTGTACAAAAGTAGTAGAAAGTGTACAAAAGGCAGGTTGTTTGCAGATGATGTATGATAGAAGGCTCGAATGTCACCAGGGCTTTCGCTTTCCAGTGATGATGCCTGTGGACCCAGAACAGATGACTCCTCTCATTCAAAGACTTCCTGATTCTCTAAAATCCATTGGGATCCAGCTACAGGGGAAGATACAAAATATCTCCATAACAGACAGAGTTACGTGGTGGGAAGTTGCCCAAGAGCTAATTAACTTTGGGAGAAAATATAGTCCTGTTGGTGGATCCTAGCAAAGACCCTAAATCAGAGTTGTATGAGCTGCAGGAAAAGCTGAGGGATGATCAGCTCTGGTTCAGAGAAGTCAGGATTCAAAATTGGTCTGATTTACTGATCCTGGGAGAGGGAGGCCCCTAAGCCAACAGGAATGGTGGCAACTGGGGCTCCGGTGAGGTATTCCCTGGGATCTAATGGATAGGTTCCTGGCCCAGAAATTGGAGAAACTTGTATAGAGATGGTCAGGGCAAAAAGTCAATTTTGAGCCAACCCCTAGTGGCCCAGGCATCATCAATAGGGATCAGGGAAAAAGCCAATGAAATAAAGAGGGTGATCAGAAACTAGACCCTCCAGCCCCCAAAGGTGAGGGGGGAATGAGGGCTGGATGTTTATAAGGCAACTCACCTTAAATCTGAGAGAGGATTTAATGATTACAGTGGCTGTAGGGCCACAGAGAAAACCAGTAGCCTTTTTAATTGACACAGGGGGTACAAATCACTGCTCTGATGCAGAGTGAGGCACAGCAATGTGGAATTTTGACTTCGTCTAAAAGCCTAATTGTCTTAAATGCTTTGGGGAAACCGCAGTCGGTACCTATGGCCTTGGTAACATTATGGTTGCCCGGGCAGGAAGACCCAGTGAACACCAAGGTTGCAGTAGGCCCTTTCCCAACAAATCTTTTGGGCACAGACATATTGAAGGGCAGACAGTGGTATGATACCCAGGGGAACTCGTAGTCTTTTAGCGTTCCTCAGATCACAGAATTAGCTGAAATGTCCTGGACAGAAGTATGCCTATTGCAAGCGGCACCTACCCTCCCCCCTTCCAAGATGACTAATGTGAAACCCTACCCCTTGCCATTAGGGGCCTGGGAAGGGATATGTCCCGTGACTAAGGATCTTAAGCAAGGAGGCTTTTTAACATTCACCCACTCCCTGTACAATTCCCCATTGTGTAAACCAGTGCGTAAACCAAACGGGAAGTGGAGACTGACTGTAGATGCTAACACCAGTCCCTTGACGGCAGCAGTGCCCAATATAGTGGAGCTATTCTCACTCACTCAGGGACAGGCTCATCTGATGATGGCCACCATTGATGTGAAAGATATATTTTTCATGGTTCCCCTGCAAGAAGAGGACTGTGATCATTTTGCTTTCACATGGGAGGGCCAACAGTACACCTCTACTCACCTCTCCCAGGGTTATAAACATTCTCCCACCTTAGCACATCATGTGTTGGCACAAGAACTAGCCCAAATTCTCCCAGAACTGGGAGTTAGAGTTTATCAATATATCAATGATGTTTTGATAGGAGGGGATCAAATTATTCCAGTACAGGTGACACAGGGGAAGATTATACAGCACTTAGAGTCTCTGGGACTCCAGATACCAGAGCAAAAGATACAAACTGCTGCAAAAGAAGTGACATTTTTAGGGATGTGGTGGAAAGAAGGGTCAGCCTGTATTCCTCAGGACACCCTCTCAAAACTAGATCAGGTAAAAATTCCAGAAAATAAAAAGGAGCTGCAGAATGCCTTAGGTTTATCAGTCTTTTGAAGAAAACACATCCCAGACTTTGCAATAATTTCACGACCCTTATATGACCTGCTTCAAAAAGGAGCAGCTTGGGAATGGGCTCCAGCTCACGATGAAACATTACAGCTTTTGGTGTTCGAAGCAAACGCCCACCAGGCTTTGGGTCCTATTCACCCCACTGACCCTGTCCAGGTTGAATGGGGGTTTGCATGCCCGGGATTGTCAATTCATTTTTGGCAAAAGGGACCAGAAGGTCCCACCAGACTGGATTTTACTCCAGGAGCTTTAAGGATGTCGAGAAACAGTACTTCATTTGGGAAAAAGGGTGGTTTGTAGTGAGTGTGGCTCTCAGAGAAGCAGAGCAGACCATAAGCCAACAACCTATAATTTTAAGGGGACCTTTTAAGGTAATTAAACCTGTGTTAGCAGGAACTCCCCCACCCTGACGGGGTGGCCCAAAGAAATACTGTGAGAAAATGGTATGCTAAGATCAAACATTATTGTAGTGTTTTTACTGTCACTGAACAGTTAAACGCCCAAGAGGAAGTAACAAACCTTCTGGAGGAGGATAGCCCTCCTCCTTCTGTGGTAAAATCACTCTGGCGTTTCAGAACGTGTGGTTTGTGGTTGCCTCTGTTAAGAGAGAGGGCAAACAATGGAAATACCGAGCTGTGGTTATTAATGTAGATGTTAACAGGGAAATCTTTACCGAAGGTGAGGGCAGAGCCCAAGCAGGAGAGTTAGTGGCAGTATGGAGTGTGTTTAATAGCAAGGAAGGGGCAAAGACTCCAACGTATGTTTACACGGACTTGTTTGCAGCGTTGAAAGGATGCACGGAATGGTTCCCTTTTTGAGAACAGAACAACTGGGAAGTAAACCGAGTACCGGCGTGGCAAAAGCAGAAGTGGCAAGAAATCTTAGATATTGCCAAACATGGGGATTTTTCAGTAGCATGGGTGCCCTCCCACCGGGAAGGGGGTACTCTGGCAGGTGGTTGGAATAATAGGGCAGAGGAGCTTGCCAGAATTGCTCCTTTGCAGGAGGAAAACCAAACAGAGGAAAACTGGGACAGGCTTTTGGAATGGCTACACATCAAGCGTGGCCATACAGGGTCTAATGATTTATACGAAGAGGCACATGCCAGAGGTTGGCCTGTCTCTCAGGAATCTTGAAAAACCTGCATTTCAGCTTGTGAATGATGCAGACTGGAACGACACCACATGGAAGGATCCCCCCTTCGTTTAAGAGAGAAAAAGGCTCTCTGGGAAACTTGGTAAATGGATTATGTTGGGCCTTTGAAAATCGGAAGGGAAACAGTATGTATTAGGAGGCATGGAAGTGATTTCTGGCCTAGTTCAAGCCAAAACATTTCCATGAGTGACTGGGGAAAATACAGTGCGAGCCCTGAAAATTTGGTTTAGTTCCCTCCCCAAACCTGATTCCATTCAATCAGACAATGGCAGCCATTTTACCACTGCCAGAGTGCAGAAGTGAGTGAGGGAAAAGGGAATCAATCAGTTATTCCACACCCCATATTATCCCCAAGCTAAAGGGATAGTAGAACAAACTAATGGACTCAACACGATTTCTGAAACCTCACAAGCCACACTGGGTGGAACACCTTTGGGATGCATTTACCAGAGTCAACAACGGCTGGGGAATAAATGGATGTCCCCAACTGAATGCTTTTTGTCCTAAACCCCTGACTTTGGCCCAGAAGACCCAGACTCTTGAGGCTCCTGGAGAACTAGCTTTTTCTCCTGGACAGCCTGTATCAGTAGAAATGCCAGCCATTGGAACTGTTCCTCACGCTCACTGAACCTCTCAATAAATATGCTTGGAAAGCCAAAGATGCTCATGGAAAAGAACATAAAATCAACACCAGGTGGATTACTCCATCCTTCTAATAACAATTTGCTTCTGGTTCGTTTGAATGAACCGAGTCTGTTTTTCTTTCTTTTCCAGTTGAGGACTCTGGAACTTGCCTGTGAAAAAAAACATATGAAGCTGCTGATTTTCTGTGTGGTTTTGTCAGCGTTTGCTTTAATATTTTTAGGATGTTTGGCATATCATCGCAGACATTGTTTTGGTTGACCATTGTCACCCCGTTTAATATCCAGGGAAACTCCTGTGCCCCCCCTGGCTCTCAGAGGGTGGCAAAATGAATTTATGGCTTTAGGCCAGCAGATGGCCAACATTTTTAACTTGACTAATTGTTGGATATGTGGGAGCCCTTTAGGATTTAAGATTGGCCATGGACATCAAAACCACTATCCCCACAATGGCTCATGAATAATCTGAGTGGCATAACTATTGGTAATAACTCGTTCTATTGGAATGAGGAGATCAGCCCATGGGAAATCCAAGTTCCAGAAAAAGGAGAATATTGTCTTAATCAGAACAACAGTAATAGAGTTTTTGTGGGTCACAGTGTGTGTAATTGGACATTTAAATATGGAAATCATTGTATTATTCCAGGCTGTCAACTCATTAATTGTTCAACTTATAACCACTCTCTTCATGTCAAGGGCGACATGTTATGGTGTTTGTATAGCAACACCACTGATGAAAAGCTTATCCCTCGCAGGCTAAGTTGGGCATGGGTCAATGAAACTGGACATAGAAAACAATTTAATAACTTTTGGTCTAGTATTGATCTCACTGGAGCTAAGGTATTGAGAGAATCTAACCCTTTAACTTGTGCCATCAGTGGCATAACCAACCAAACAATAACCATTAAGTGTAACTACAGTAATCTGGTAGAAGCGTGGAAATGTGATCTTTGGATTAAAGGGAAAAAGGCGAATAATCAAATTAAGCACCCTTTGGGTTTAAAAAATACCACCTATTTTGAAACTCCTTGTAATTCCAATTTAAGACACAAAGGGAATGGACTGTTTGTAAATGGAACTTGGGCCTTAAAAGGTCATTATTGGATTTGTGGTCATCATGCTTATTGAAAACTACCAAATAATTGGAGTGGAATGTGTTATGTAGGTTATATACACCCCTTCTATTTCTTGTTACCAGAGGGAAATGGAGACAGTTTGGGAGTTAGGATATATGATTACCTTAATTGATATCGGTAGTCCATTGATACCTCTGTAACAGGTGGAAGTGATCAAACCTGGGGCAAAGAGGAGTGGACCCCTCAACATGTCATACAACGTTATGGACTTGCCACCTGGAATGAATGGTTTAATGGTGCTCGAGAACCTATCTATAATCTAAATTGAGTTATTTGATTGCAAGCTGTACTAGAGATCATTACTAACAAGACAGGCCATGCCCTTGGCCTATCAGTGGATCAGGCCACACAAACAACAAGATTGCAACATCGCATGGTTTTCAATTACCTGCTAGCCAAAAAAGGAGGTGTTTGTGGTAAACTAAATGATTCTAATCGCTGCTTAAAAATTGATGATACCGGCAAAATTGTTAAACATATTGCCGTAGGAATATGAAAGGTGGCCCATGTTCCTGCCCAGACATAGAAAGGCTGGGGTATTGATATGTTTTCTTGGCTCCCTGGTGGTCCATGGATTAAGCAAATCCTATTTTATTTGTTATGTGGTCTTGCCATGCTGATGTTTTTACCATATATCATTCCATGCTTTATACAATTGATTTGACATGTGGCTAAGATGCAATTTATAACTACTGTCTCACCTGGCAGTGTTAAACAAATTCATGCCGTGCACCAAACTATACCATCAGCAGTACAGATTATATAGTGTTACTGCTTATTTTCCTTCACCTAAATCTGGGACAGAAGTTTCTAGGCCCAGATGGTATATACACTTTTAGCTAAGGGGGCGTGGAAACTGATTTTCCTGTTGCATATCCCAACCCTGACTCTGGCAGACCAGGGCAGCAGACCGCATGGACCACGACAGCCACAATCACTCAGCTTCATGTCATCAAAGTCACAGGAAATAATGGATCAGATGTATGTGCTTGTGCCAATTTATTGTGTAGCCTTGTGTTAACTATTGCTTTATTTGTTCTTGTAGTATGTGTTACTTGCCCTTGCAAATGCTCACCTTGTAATTGCCCCGGTAAAACTTTTTCTTCTTCTGAACCCCCAGAACCATAAAATCAGGTTATAACATGTTTTGGTTTTGTTAAGTTAGTTATATATAGTTATTAGCCAAAGTTAATTAGACGTTGTTAACTATTGTGACATGCACTCTGTCTTTCCCTTCCTCCTTTCTCTACCTCTATTGTTCATGCCATGAAGAACAATCTCTAAAATAGAAATGTTGATACATGGGCAGATGTAAGAGACTGCGCTGGTGACCACCACCACAGCAGATGTTTGTCTCAGCATTGCTATAGCAGGAAATGGTCATCACAGAGTAAGGCGAGCTAATTCTGAGAAACTTAATCAAACCCCTGTGCATCAGCCCAGACCCAGGGTCAGGGAAATTGAGGGGCCTGGAGACCCTTGAGCTTGGAGACTTGACGGCAATGGGCATACACACCACCGCTGAGTGGAAGGTGTGGCTAAGCAGAACTTCTCGTGACAACCCTATAGAAGAACGGAACCAACCAACATCAGACAGAACGTTCCCCTACTGGACTTGGAAATAAATTGGACTGTCAGATGCCACAGCTCCGGGGTGGTAGCTATTGCTATGAAATCTTTCATTCTTTCTCTGCTTCCTTTCTCTATTTATCTTTCTCTCTCTCCTTTGCACTTGCAAACCTGTTGTTGGGCAAATAAAGTTCCTTGGCACTTGACTCCATTTTGAGTCTTAATTCTGTTCCCGAGAATATGAGCAGAACCTCACCCCAGTCTTGGACCAGCATGCAACAAATAAGAAATACAAGAATGTAATAATTAGACTATGCAGGTATCAAACCAGGGAATACAAGATAAAGTTATATACCTGCAGGTACATTTAACTTCTACTGCACAGGAGATAAAGTTGCAAAAGTATCAGAAGCAGGTGGCAAGTCTGTAAGTTTTGATTTAAATGGCTGACTGTAGAAACCCAAGGTGATGGTACTACAACAGATAAAGCACAATGAATTTTTGCTATGTTAATTACATATTGTGTCCGAGTAAAGCAAAACATAAGCTATAAGGAAGCTTATATCTTCTATCAGTTTCACCCAAACCAAATGAGTCCTTAGTCAGGCACTGGTCTTTCTGTAGGGAAGGGCGGTTTCACGATAAATGGTTCTCTTTCTTTTCTTTCTTCAGGAATTACCTTCTTTTATGTTAGTGTGTTACCACTCATGCATTAACTCCTTTTTCCTACCTCACTGCTACCTTCTCTGTCAAGACAGCGACATCCTACTTTCATATTGAAGTTTTCATGGCAATGGCAGTTTCTTTTAAAAAGCTAATGATTATTTTGTATCAGGAGGCATTGGTTCCTTTTGGTTCCCAACAAGAAAGACACAAACATGCTCAAGAAAAATAGTTATTTTTTTAATGTCCCAGAAAAGGTGATAACAAGTTATAAAATCTTACATTCCTTCTGCTGCTGGGAACCCTGAGATAGCACAGCATCAAATGAACCTCTGGTGATAGCACGGCATGATGCACAGATCTCACCCATAGTGAGGTTGGTCAGATCTGTGCTCACCTGCACTCTTATAGAGCTTTGCTCACAGTACAGATTCATCAGCCCCAATAGCAATCAGGTTTGGGACATGGACTTAGCTTTGAAAAGTCCCTTGGCAATACACATAATATCCTTATTGCATTAATAAATCCACACTTGCTAGGATCAGTATATACAATTGGTGATTAAAGACTCACAGTGTTTCAAGTGGACAGAACAATATACTACACATGTGCTTATGTTTAAACACATTGATTAATTACACAATGATTAAATACACATCTGTGTCAGGGTTAAGCAAGGGTCACGTGGTATTCATGACACAGGGGCAAACACCTGGCTTAGATATTATGTGGATCACTAACTCCTCTCACAATAGTCTTACAGGCTGCCCACTGCAATGACATATGTAGAGATCCTATACATCAGCAAAAGGTTCTCTACAGCTTTAACTGTAAGCTTAAAAACTTTATGGGGCACTTGCGAGGGCATCTGTCATAATAGATATAGGCCTATGCAGGCAAAGGTAAAGTTTTAGCAGAGTTACAGCTACAGAAGATACAAAGCAAGAAACATGAATGGAACTAGGAGGGTGTTAAAACCGATCAAACAGAGCAAATTCAAAAACAACTGAAGTAAAGCCTGGTTAGTGCAGATGGATGTCAGATGATTGGAAATACAATTGTTACATCAGGAATGTCAAACAGTAAACCCCAAACAAAACAAACCTAAAAACATTGCTTGAAAAGCAATCTCCCTGTAGGAGATTGCTAAGAATGGTACTGGGAGAACTGCACCACCGATTTGCACCTGCATACTCCTAAATATACAGAAACATCACATCTGCTAACACAGTTGCTAAAGAAGGAAACAGAGTGAGAATGAAGTCCAAGGCAGAAGGAGGCTGCAAGACAATAAAATTGGCAACTTTTCAAGATGCAAGGCTCAAAATGCCAGATTCAACACAACCTTCTTAGCTACCACGCCAACAACAGGCAATGTCTTGCCATGAAAAACATCAGGAAGGCAAGCTGGTACCAGCTACAAATCCAAAAAAACAATCAGCGCCGAATCAGATGATACAGTCCACGTTTGGACAAAGCAAATATCCCAGGTACACATGGTCAGAGATTCTAAAATCCCCTTTAAGGCATATCTTATCAGGATCATTGGCAGGAAATAGAGTTTCTTAGACTTGTGTTGCCTGAAACAGCAGATACTCCAGGAACCTCATCTCTTGGCCCATTGTTGCAACCATGTTAGAGCAGGCTTTGAGTGGAAGTAATCAGAGGCCACGCAAACATCAGAGATATATTTGCCCTTAACAAGATAAAACTGAAATACGTAACAACTGCAGAATGGCAGTGATTGATTCTGCACAGTTGAATCCGAGGCAATGATGCCCACACCATTTGCAGTTACTATCATATTGCAGTTATAACCATTAGCCTGCTAGTGGTGTGTGGGGTTTGTTGTCATTGTTGCAGTCTTAGGTGCACATCTAAAGATCATTCCAATTCTGATTATGTTGCATACATCCTCAACTGTTTCTGCACATGGTCAACTGACATGTGTCTTATGCAATGTTTGAATGACAGTTTTTCTTCAATATTGGGCTGCAACACGTACCATTTGTGTGGGCTGAAGAAATGCACTTTACTAGCACTGTAGAGGAATTGTAGAGGAATGAAGGCAGGTTAATTAACATTGAGAATATACAGCTGTGGGCTTGCTGCAAGGCAGTGGGTTGATGGACGTGGATGATGTGCAGCTGTAGCTCGTTCCCACTAAGCAGTTAAATAGCCCTGAGGATTGGGGCGGGGGGGGGGGGGGGAGGGAGGGAGGGAGGGAGAGAGAGAGAGAGAGAGAGAGAGAGAGAGAGAGAGAGAGAGAGAGAGAGAGAGAGGGGAGAGGGGAGAGGTGGCTGCATGGAGGATAGTGCTGTGATATGGCACCAACAATTCACTGTTTGAGGGAGGGAGGGAGAGAGAGAGAGAGAGAGAGAGAGAGAGAGAGAGAGAGAGAGGGGAGAGGTGGCTGCATGGAGGATAGTGCTGTGATATGGCACCAACAATTCACTGTTTGAATAACTGAAGTCTTAACAGTAAAGTGTTGTTATCAGTCTGATGATGATGGTACCAACATTAACAGCCTGATTCATATAACTATTATAGAAAGAGCCGTATTAATTAGCAGTTTTAACAGCTCTACAGAAACTTCCTAGTACACACACACACACACACACACCCGTTCTCTGGTGTCAAGACTTGTCATTCCACTGTCCCTGTTCTCTGGTGTTAAGGTGCTTGATTCCACTGCCCGGCTGGCCCCAAAGGCTGACAGTGATAACTCTTACTTGGAAAAGAGAATTACTGATTTGTTGACATCTTGTGTTCTTCAGTGGGAGGAATTAGATGTTGCGGGTGCGGACTTCTTCCTTACTCTAGGGTTTGTGCTTAAATTTATTTTTATATATTTTGGAACATGCAGCATATCTTCCCTTCTTTATTTCTTCATAATTCCTTACTATAAAAAAATTTGCTGTCTGTGGTGCAGTTTATGTTGGATGCCTACTCTTTGTTCTCTATGTTATCCTGAAAACCGGTTTTATCCAGCTCCCAATGCTGCATTCCTTTAGTGACCAGTAATTGACCACTGGTGATTTGTTTATAAACCTGGGGCCTCTGGTATCATCTGGTGCCTGTACTTTCAAGGCCTCTGCTATCATCCTGCACTTGTACTCCTTTACACTTCTAGCTCATAGACAGTGCCCTCTACACAGAAGTACATCAAAACTACTATAACAATATAGCATACCATTGCACAAAGGTAACAAATTAAAACAAGTTAGGTAATATTATAGGTAATCTAATTGTTAGGCAACTGCTGTTACAGCTTGTAAGAGACTGCGTCGGTGAGACCCACCATCACCACAGCAGATATGTTGGCTCAACATTGCTATGGCAGGAAACTCATGCCATCCCACAGTGAATGATCTATACGTTGTTAAGGCAGGAAGATAACACCACTGCCACTGCAGAGATTTATCTATGCATTGTTAAAGGAGGAAACCAACTGATGCCATGGAGCAACGGGGGAGGCTGATCCTGCAAAACTTAACCAAACCCCTGTGCACGTGCCCAGACTTGGGGTCAGGGGGATCAAGGTGCCTGGAGGCCCCTGAGGAATGTTGGGCACGTACATCATTGCCAGGTGGAAGGTGTGGTTAAGCAGAACAGCTTGTAACAACTCTATAAAAAAATGGAACCAACTAACATCGGACGGAACATTCTGCCACTGGACTTGGAAATGAATCAGACTGTTGGGATGCCGCAGCTCCAGGGTGGTAGCTATTGATGCAAACTCTTTCCTTCTTTCTTTCCTTCCTTCCTTCCTTCCTTCCTTCCTTTATGTCTTGCTCTCTCTCCCATTGCATTCACAGATTTATTGTTGGGCAAATAAAGTTCCTCGGCTCTTGACTCCATTTTGAGTCTTAATTCTGTTCCCGAGAATATGAGCAGAACCTCACCCCAGTCTTGGACCAGCATGCAACAAATAAGAAATACAAGAATGTAATAATTAGACTATGCAGGTATCAAACCAGGGAATACAAGATAAAGTTATATACCTGCAGGTACATTTAACTTCTACTGCACAGGAGATAAAGTTGCAAAAGTATCAGAAGCAGGTGGCAAGTCTGTAAGTTTTGATTTAAATGGCTGACTGTAGAAACCCAAGGTGATGGTACTACAACAGATAAAGCACAATGAATTTTTGCTATGTTAATTACATATTGTGTCCGAGTAAAGCAAAACATAAGCTATAAGGAAGCTTATATCTTCTATCAGTTTCACCCAAACCAAATGAGTCCTTAGTCAGGCACTGGTCTTTCTGTAGGGAAGGGCGGTTTCACGATAAATGGTTCTCTTTCTTTTCTTTCTTCAGGAATTACCTTCTTTTATGTTAGTGTGTTACCACTCATGCATTAACTCCTTTTTCCTACCTCACTGCTACCTTCTCTGTCAAGACAGCGACATCCTACTTTCATATTGAAGTTTTCATGGCAATGGCAGTTTCTTTTAAAAAGCTAATGATTATTTTGTATCAGGAGGCATTGGTTCCTTTTGGTTCCCAACAAGAAAGACACAAACATGCTCAAGAAAAATAGTTATTTTTTTAATGTCCCAGAAAAGGTGATAACAAGTTATAAAATCTTACATTCCTTCTGCTGCTGGGAACCCTGAGATAGCACAGCATCAAATGAACCTCTGGTGATAGCACGGCATGATGCACAGATCTCACCCATAGTGAGGTTGGTCAGATCTGTGCTCACCTGCACTCTTATAGAGCTTTGCTCACAGTACAGATTCATCAGCCCCAATAGCAATCAGGTTTGGGACATGGACTTAGCTTTGAAAAGTCCCTTGGCAATACACATAATATCCTTATTGCATTAATAAATCCACACTTGCTAGGATCAGTATATACAATTGGTGATTAAAGACTCACAGTGTTTCAAGTGGACAGAACAATATACTACACACGTGCTTATGTTTAAACACATTGATTAATTACACAATGATTAAATACACATCTGTGTCAGGGTTAAGCAAGGGTCACGTGGTATTCATGACACAGGGGCAAACACCTGGCTTAGATATTATGTGGATCACTAACTCCTCTCACAATAGTCTTACAGGCTGCCCACTGCAATGACATATGTAGAGATCCTATACATCAGCAAAAGGTTCTCTACAGCTTTAACTGTAAGCTTAAAAACTTTATGGGGCACTTGCGAGGGCATCTGTCATAATAGATATAGGCCTATGCAGGCAAAGGTAAAGTTTTAGCAGAGTTACAGCTACAGAAGATACAAAGCAAGAAACATGAATGGAACTAGGAGGGTGTTAAAACCGATCAAACAGAGCAAATTCAAAAACAACTGAAGTAAAGCCTGGTTAGTGCAGATGGATGTCAGATGATTGGAAATACAATTGTTACATCAGGAATGTCAAACAGTAAACCCCAAACAAAACAAACCTAAAAACATTGCTTGAAAAGCAATCTCCCTGTAGGAGATTGCTAAGAATGGTACTGGGAGAACTGCACCACCGATTTGCACCTGCATACTCCTAAATATACAGAAACATCACATCTGCTAACACAGTTGCTAAAGAAGGAAACAGAGTGAGAATGAAGTCCAAGGCAGAAGGAGGCTGCAAGACAATAAAATTGGCAACTTTTCAAGATGCAAGGCTCAAAATGCCAGATTCAACACAACCTTCTTAGCTACCACGCCAACAACAGGCAATGTCTTGCCATGAAAAACATCAGGAAGGCAAGCTGGTACCAGCTACAAATCCAAAAAAACAATCAGCGCCGAATCAGATGATACAGTCCATGTTTGGACAAAGCAAATATCCCAGGTACACATGGTCAGAGATTCTAAAATCCCCTTTAAGGCATATCTTATCAGGATCATTGGCAGGAAATAGAGTTTCTTAGACTTGTGTTGCCTGAAACAGCAGATACTCCAGGAACCTCATCTCTTGGCCCATTGTTGCAACCATGTTAGAGCAGGCTTTGAGTGGAAGTAATCAGAGGCCACGCAAACATCAGAGATATATTTGCCCTTAACAAGATAAAACTGAAATACGTAACAACTGCAGAATGGCAGTGATTGATTCTGCACAGTTGAATCCGAGGCAATGATGCCCACACCATTTGCAGTTACTATCATATTGCAGTTATAACCATTAGCCTGCTAGTGGTGTGTGGGGTTTGTTGTCATTGTTGCAGTCTTAGGTGCACATCTAAAGATCATTCCAATTCTGATTATGTTGCATACATCCTCAACTGTTTCTGCACATGGTCAACTGACATGTGTCTTATGCAATGTTTGAATGACAGT
Source organism: Falco naumanni (assembly GCF_017639655.2). Classification (NCBI taxonomy): domain Eukaryota; kingdom Metazoa; phylum Chordata; class Aves; order Falconiformes; family Falconidae; genus Falco; species Falco naumanni. The sequence continues at coordinate 25,896,314 of NC_054058.1, forward strand.
TTTTCTTCAATATTGGGCTGCAACACGTACCATTTGTGTGGGCTGAAGAAATGCACTTTACTAGCACTGTAGAGGAATTGTAGAGGAATGAAGGCAGGTTAATTAACATTGAGAATATACAGCTGTGGGCTTGCTGCAAGGCAGTGGGTTGATGGACGTGGATGATGTGCAGCTGTAGCTCGTTCCCACTAAGCAGTTAAATAGCCCTGAGGATTGGGGCGGGGGGGGGGGGGGGAGGGAGGGAGGGAGGGAGAGAGAGAGAGAGAGAGAGAGAGAGAGAGAGAGAGAGAGAGAGGGGAGAGGTGGCTGCATGGAGGATAGTGCTGTGATATGGCACCAACAATTCACTGTTTGAATAACTGAAGTCTTAACAGTAAAGTGTTGTTATCAGTCTGATGATGATGGTACCAACATTAACAGCCTGATTCATATAACTATTATAGAAAGAGCCGTATTAATTAGCAGTTTTAACAGCTCTACAGAAACTTCCTAGTACACACACACACACACACACACCCGTTCTCTGGTGTCAAGACTTGTCATTCCACTGTCCCTGTTCTCTGGTGTTAAGGTGCTTGATTCCACTGCCCGGCTGGCCCCAAAGGCTGACAGTGATAACTCTTACTTGGAAAAGAGAATTACTGATTTGTTGACATCTTGTGTTCTTCAGTGGGAGGAATTAGATGTTGCGGGTGCGGACTTCTTCCTTACTCTAGGGTTTGTGCTTAAATTTATTTTTATATATTTTGGAACATGCAGCATATCTTCCCTTCTTTATTTCTTCATAATTCCTTACTATAAAAAAATTTGCTGTCTGTGGTGCAGTTTATGTTGGATGCCTACTCTTTGTTCTCTATGTTATCCTGAAAACCGGTTTTATCCAGCTCCCAATGCTGCATTCCTTTAGTGACCAGTAATTGACCACTGGTGATTTGTTTATAAACCTGGGGCCTCTGGTATCATCTGGTGCCTGTACTTTCAAGGCCTCTGCTATCATCCTGCACTTGTACTCCTTTACACTTCTAGCTCATAGACAGTGCCCTCTACACAGAAGTACATCAAAACTACTATAACAATATAGCATACCATTGCACAAAGGTAACAAATTAAAACAAGTTAGGTAATATTATAGGTAATCTAATTGTTAGGCAACTGCTGTTACAGCTTGTAAGAGACTGCGTCGGTGAGACCCACCATCACCACAGCAGATATGTTGGCTCAACATTGCTATGGCAGGAAACTCATGCCATCCCACAGTGAATGATCTATACGTTGTTAAGGCAGGAAGATAACACCACTGCCACTGCAGAGATTTATCTATGCATTGTTAAAGGAGGAAACCAACTGATGCCATGGAGCAACGGGGGAGGCTGATCCTGCAAAACTTAACCAAACCCCTGTGCACGTGCCCAGACTTGGGGTCAGGGGGATCAAGGTGCCTGGAGGCCCCTGAGGAATGTTGGGCACGTACATCATTGCCAGGTGGAAGGTGTGGTTAAGCAGAACAGCTTGTAACAACTCTATAAAAAAATGGAACCAACTAACATCGGACGGAACATTCTGCCACTGGACTTGGAAATGAATCAGACTGTTGGGATGCCGCAGCTCCAGGGTGGTAGCTATTGATGCAAACTCTTTCCTTCTTTCTTTCCTTCCTTCCTTCCTTCCTTCCTTCCTTTATGTCTTGCTCTCTCTCCCATTGCATTCACAGATTTATTGTTGGGCAAATAAAGTTCCTCGGCTCTTGACTCCATTTTGAGTCTTAATTCTGTTCCTGAGAATACAAACAGAACCACACTCCGGTCTCAGACAGGCATGTGACACAGCTAAACATGCTAAGGCAAACCCCCAGGCGGGCCAAAACAAGCCCAGATGACTGATCCCAGCCTTCAAGCTATACAAAACTAAACCACAGCCTCCAGCCTCTGAACCAGCAGTGGCAACGGCTACTTTACCTGGGCTACAAGGCTACACTGTCAAGATATAGTTTCCTAACAGCACTTGCATTTGTGACTCCATGAGTTTTAAATCCATCAAGATATGATTCCTTGGTAGCATAGTTCATGTTTTCCATGGTGTAGTTTAACATAATTTAACATATAGTATCTTGTATAGTGTCTTGATAGTATTCTCTGGGTGTAGAGTCCTAACAGTCTCAGCACATTCCAATACGGTCCTCTTCTAGGGTTAATAACTAGATACTTCGTTATTCTAGCAACCTTCAGAATTCACTTTATACATTAATGATAAAATAATACAGGCATACAATGCTTCTTTCAACTGCTTGTCCTTAATATCTATGGCCTATTACTGGTAGGAATTAAATCTGATTCTTTTCAGGTTATGATACAATGCCTAACTACTGTAAGAGAACATCCTATGGGTAGAGGGGTTTGAAGCATGAATGCGTAATTTCACCATAAGCAAAATCTGGTTCACTGTTGCAAGTTCAAAGTTAAGTGGAAGGTGGTGCATTGGGTGTGCAGCCCTGAAGATCTGTGAGGACAAACTTCTGGGCAGGTGATCCCACACGTGATGTAGGCTTACAAGTGATTTTAGAGATCATGAGGTGATAAAAGGATGGGTGGTTTGAGATTCAGATCATTGTGTGCAGGTAATACAATTCTGGATATATGCTTGAGCCAAAAGGTGGTAGAAGTCAGGATACTGGAAGATCATTTCAAATAAGGATCCATGTAAAGTGACTGATAAATGGATGAATCAGTCTGGGAAACATTTGTGGATCAGGTGTGAAAGCTCATCAGAGGAACAGGATTAGAAAACTGAACAAAAGAATGGTGGGTAGGCCTGTTAGAGAAATTGCCAGCATAAGGCATGTGACAAATCTGTAACAGCAAATATTAGTACTCAACAGAAACATGATGTCATGGTTTAACCCCAGCCAGCAACTAAACACCACACAGCTGCTGGCTTACTGCCCCCTGCATTGGGATAGGGGACAGAATTGGAAGGACAGAAGTGAGAAAGCTCATGGGTTGAGATAAAGACAGTTTAATAGGTAAAGAAAAAGCTGTGCACACAAGAAGAGCAAAACAAGAAAACTATTGACCACTTCCCATCAGCAGGCCGTCAGTTCAGCCATCTTCAGTAAGCAGGGCTCCATCATGCATAATAGTTACCTGGGAAGACAAACTCCATTACTCCGAATGCCGCCCTCCCCCTTCCTTCTTCTTCCCAGCTTTATATGCTGAGCATGACGTTATGTGGTGTGGAATATCCCTTTGGTCAGTTGTGGTCAGCCGTCCTGGCTGTGTCTCCCGCCAACTTCTTGTGCACCCCCAGCCCACTTGCTGGCAGAGTGGGGTGAGAAGCAGAAAAGGGCTTGGCTCTGTGCGAGCACTGCTCAGTAATAATGAAAACATCCCTGTATTATCAACACAGTTTTCAGCACAAATCAAAACCACAGCCCCATACCCACTACGATGAAGAAAATCAACTCTATCCCAGCCAAAACCAGCTCACACAAAGATCAAGAAAACAGGAAAGGGAAAAGAAGACAGAGGAATAAATAAACATATAATTATGACATGATAAGTGGAAACATACCCCACATGTGCATGACCCCACAAGTCACTGACTCAGCTGGAGGTCTTTGCTTCAAGGGTTAGCGATCACATCTAACCTCCAAGGTCTGAGGATAAAGCAAAGGTTGCAAGTGCTGGATGACCTTCAGTCATCCTGACTGCACAAGTGGTGCATTAAAACTAAACCATTACAAAGGCATTATGGAAGATAGCGAGTAAGAGCAAGAAGGACTGAAATTGCCTGTTATTCCTGATCTTGACAGTTTTAAGAAGCTCCGGTTGATTAGCCTCTCCGATTTATTTCTTCCAAATCCTTTTTTTGGAATGCAGATGTCATTCATTATGCCCCTAGTGTCACTCTGAAACTCCTTCAGAGGGAGGTATTTTAACCTAGATAACTGAATGCAAAAGGAACGGTCAGGGATAGAAGCGAAAATAAAGTACAAGATTTAAAGATCAGGAATGATAGAAGTGAAGGTGCCCCTTTGAATATATGCAGAGGCTGGGGACACAGTTTTGTACTTCAGAAAGCTGATGACAGAACACAATTAACAGGATAAAGGTGACGGTCCATCTGTGACTATAAATAGGATGGGTCTTCTGTCATATCAAATCAAGGAAATGCCACAATGAAAAATGAGCATGTGCATCATGTTAAAGGAAAAATTCACACAGACGTGGGCACCACTAGGCTTGCTTTAATCACAACTCAGTTGGGCCAACACCTCAGTGACCGGCAGAGAACAAAAGGTTGCAGTACAACTTACATACACTTATTAAATCATTAGTCAATGTCCAAGTTCTTAGAAGTTTCCTTTGGTCTTTTCAGTTCTGAGAATCCATTACCTGACTCTGTCCCAGTTCATTCATCTATCCTGGTTCCAGTCTCTGCCTCGGTTTCAAGGCCCTCTTTGATTCATGATCTTCTTTCCGCTTGCTTTAACTTACACAATCCTTCAAGCACTTATTCTTTGAACAAGCAGTTCCTGTTCACATATACTAATGTTTCTAAAGACACCTGTGTTTCTGAGAGCACCTGTGTATACAAATTGATCATCTATTGTTTCTCTATTCTTCTACTGATTATCTACTTGGATTAGGGCTATCCAAGGGACGAGGCCTGGTTCTGCCATTTAGCAGCTTCAGCACTTTAAATTTCTTCATTCAAAATATATTTTTTTATCACATCACATCACAGTTCAAACATATGGACTACTAAGACTATTCTGCTGTTTTACACACCTTGGATAGCTATGTTAGTCATTGTAAGGCAAGGACTTGGAAGATTGGTGAGGAGTCGAGGACATGGCTTGGTTTGCTTGATCTAGCCTTAAGTTCATGAAGCAAACATCCTGCCCCTTATGAATTATCAGTTCACCGTGACAAGAGCTTCTAATTACTGCAACTTTGAATTTTGGTGTTCAGCCATGTGAGAGTGATAATACATAATCTACTGTCAAAAAGAAAAGAGTATATACGTGGAGGCAGGGACACCCCTGAGCTGAGCCTCAGCTGGATGCCTGCCCTGACTGTTTTTCTCATGGGCAGCAGGGCAGGGCTGGCAGCCAGGGCCACCCCGCCACCCCAGATGAGGAGCAGGGCAGCCAGGGGCAGCCCCAGCCCTTGGCATTGGGCATTGCTGGGATATCAGTCTGTGGATGGGGGTCAGGGTCAAGCCCAGTGAGGGGGACCAGCATCAGACACAGCCCCAGGATGGCTGGGCAGTGCCCTGGAGATGCGAGATTAACAACACAGACTCCTGAATACTTATCAGGATACCCTTTATTAGTCCAAACCCCACGCTTATATATCCTAATTCACTGTTCGTGCACACCATACTAAATATCATTGGTCAATCAATACTATTCATGAGCTTCTTGGCTACATTTCATTGGTTAGTTGCTAAGCTATAAACATACTAAACTTCTTGCTTAAGATCCTGTTTTTAAGCCAAAGTTCCTGTTTCTCTTCTGGGCGTTCAGCCAACCTTATCTTACTTCCTTCCTCTTCACCCTTCAAGGTCCTTCAAAGGCATTGTAGCCTCCAGCACTCACCATAAAGCTCTTTGCAAGACTGGGCCAGGATATTGACCTGTGCCTTGGTGCAGCTCAGTGGTGCCCATTGCTGGGCAGGGCAGGGCTGTGGGGAAGCTGGAGACCGGCACTGCTGTGGTGTCACTGGGGCAGGGACTGGCAGCCCTAGGAGGGCTCTGAAATGGGGTCCTGGGCCATGGTAATAAGAAAAGATGGATCCAGTTTGGCAGCATCCCCATTGCAAGGAAAACCCTGTTTCTTTCAGTGAAAATAGGTTTTCCACCTATTATTGGTGATGATCATGGAAGTAATGAGTGCATCTGCCCTCACTCCAAGAGTTATGGGAAGTCAGTGCAATGGGTCAGTAATATTGTTTCTGTTTCAAGATGCTGAGAACAACATTGTTACTGAGGGAGGTTTTTGATAGGCAGAAAATAAGCTGTGTGGACTAACTGCATGGTAGTAACCTGACCTGAAGGGTTTATTCAGACTCATTCATGTTAACAATCACTAAAACAGAGTAGTTATTATGGAATCTGAACATTGAGATGCACTGAAACACAAGGACAAAACATGCCACAGACTGAAATTAAGGTGTGAGGCTCTAGGACAAAGTGGAAACTGAAACCAGGAAGTGTTTAGTCCACAGTACCTCAATTTTTGAGTATCACCACCTGTTGCAGCACAAACAAGCTAGTAGGCTGCAACAAGGCTTTTACCATCAGTCAGATTCTATTGTCCATGGTGTTTCTTCATCCTCTTCAGGCCAATCCTTCTTGCCTCTACTGCATCCAGATTCTCCTTTCTCCAGGCTCCTCCTCATACTGTCCTTAGAGCTATTTAACTGCTTAGCAGGAACCAACCACAGCTGCACCTTATCCACATCAGCCAACCCACCGCCCCTGAAGCCAGCCCACAGCTGTATATTATCAATGCTAATTAACCTGCCTTCATTCCTCTACAACCATTGATAAGCACTTACAGTCCTAGTGCTAAAAGATCCTATCCTTTGTTCTTTATCTCCTCATATACCTAATTACCCATTTTCTCTTTCCTCCAGCCTACCTTTTCATTATCCCTACACATACTGGCTTGTCCCTACCCAGATGACTCCCAAAATAAACAACGCTACCCATATTACTTATTCCTCATTGACATCAATTCTGTTACTTCTGCTTCTTAACCTAGTGTTTCCAACACTGTTACCTAGACAATTTTGGCCTGATGCAGTGTAACTGGTTGTGGGGGGTGCATCTTGCCCCCTTCCCTGGGCCACTCTACGATCTCAGGAATCCCTGTTAGGCCTTGGTCTCTGTGTAATTAGTGTGGATGGTTAAGCATCCCTTGACCACACCAGCAATTCTTGCATGGCTGAGGTGGGAAAACAGCATTGACCATACCACAACCGTTCGTTATCTGAATCATAACATCCCCTGACAGCCTTGGAACATTCCTTATCTGAATTGTAACCTGAGTGGTATGGTATCACCATTGCTGGAATTTTGAAAATTCCAGTAATTACTGACTTGGATTGTGGCCAGAATGGTAATTTACTGTTGACTAAAGCAAACCATCTCTGACCTTATGAACAGCAGACCTAAGTGAGGCCCTTTTGAGCTCTCCTGGACCTCAGTGTGCTGCAAACAGCACCTCCCTCTGAGTGAGATGCTTCTCTGAGTTCACAAACTCCCAAGTCTGCAGTTAGAAGGACCATCACCAAAAGCTGATGACAGAGCCTGGGCTGGTACCCCAACTCCTTGAGGCTCAACCCTTTGCCCATAGAGAAATGCAAAGGTATTCTGTGTGAATATTTCACTGGACTCGAGGGGAACTTTTAACAGGTATACCTTTGTACATTTATATATGTTCATCTCTATACATCTACTCCTTTGTGTCTGTGTGTGTGTGTGTGATCTGATTTTGGTACCTCATAACAAGTACAGAACGTTACCATCTTGGATCAATAATAAAGTTACTTTTGTGATTGTAGTAAATCATATTGATCCACCTTGTAAATGATAATTTAGTCAATGATTAAGTGCTGCTAAAATCTTGTGATCAACCCTAAACTGGGGATAAACCTTAGACATCCTTTAGATATAAACCATTGTTCAGGTCTGAGACTGAGATCAGATCTAGCTGCACCTAAGCTGTATCAAGAGTTTAGAAAGCAAGGGGGCCCACTCTGAATCTCATGACTCAATGGGAGGGTCTCCCTTACCCTTTTATGTCTTTAGTCTTTGTGTAAATAATTCCAGCTTCATTTTAATTTTACTCTTTGTGTGATTTATCTATGTAATAAGTAAGAGGGTGGGCCTTGCCATCAAACTTTGTGAAGTCACACTCCCACAAATTCATATTAAAACTATTTTGCTAATACCTTTGATGGTGATTCTTTAAGTGACCTAAACCACTTGCAACAGTGATATAACTGCTGGACTGTATCAGCCTTCAAGTAAAGCAGGCTTTACTACCTTCCAACACTCAATTCATCGTGGTTTTGTTTCATTTACGTTATATGCTTTCCAAAGAGAATGATTTCACTTTATCCTTGACTCTCTTTCTTTTGCAGAATGTTTTCCTGTCCATAGTTCAGCCATGGCAGCCATCAAGGTTCACTACACCCAGTTCCTGTTTGCATCATCCTACTGGTCACATCTCATTACAGGCAGCTCCTGTTTGCGTAGTATACTCAGCTCTTGCCCCAGGAGAGGCCAGGCCTGACAGTGAGGGAGGTGCAGGGATACCACACAAACAGCACTAGGATGGGAGGCATGCTCTGGTAGCTTGGAATCTGGAGAAGGCAAAGGTCAAGGATCCCCAAAAGATTAAGCACCGAGTGGCAAAGAAACCATAAAGCCTTGGGCAACAGGGAAACTAATACCCAATAAGCACCTCAAGCCCATCTGCTGCATCAGACGCCTGATCTCTCTGGTTGTAATGTGAAGTGGGGAGGCGGGGGGTGGGGGTGGGGGGTGAGAGCTGGGGGAAGGGAGGAGAGAGAGAGATATGGAGATTTTCAGGTCACAGAATCATAGAATATCTCAAGTTGGAAGGGACCCATAAGGATCATTGAGTCCAACTCACAGAACTCACAGAACTTTCTAAAACTAAACCATATGGCTAAGAGCATCACTCAGATGTTCCTTGAACTCTGACAGGCTTGGTGCTGTGACCACTTCCCTGAGGACCCTGTTCAAGTGCCCAACCACCCTCTCAGTGAAGAACCTTTTCCTAATGTCCAACCTGAACTTCCCCTGACACAGCTTTATTCATTTCCTTGTGTACTACTATTGCTGGTCACCACAGAGAGGGGATCGGCATTTCCCCCTCCGCTGCCCTCCTTGAGGAAGTTGTAGGTTGCAAGGAGATCACTGCTCAGCCTTCTCTTCTCCAGGCTGAACAAAACAAGTGACCTCAACTGTTCCTTGTAAGTCTTGCCCTTGAAGCCTTTCACCATCTTGGTTGCTCTCCTCTGGACATCCTCTAATAGTTTGATGTCCTTCTTATATTGAGGAGCCCAAAACTGCACACAGTACTTGAGGTGGGGCTGCACCAGTGCAGTGTAGAGTGTGAAGATCACCTCCCTCAACTGGTTAGCTACGCTGTGCTTGATGCACCCCTGGACAGTTGGCCCTTCTGGCTGCTGGGGCACACTTGACTCATATTCAGCTTTCCATCAGCCCAGACCCCCAGATCTCTTTCCACAGTGTCACCGAAATTGGGAATAAGAAAACTCCTTAACACCAACGTAGCATTAAGAAGCAGGCATTCCTTTACTGCTGCACTGGATGCACGGGGGATCGCACCACCTGATGTGCATGCTGTATGTTTCATTCCGGCAAAGTTATGTAGTCCACATACGTTTATGCATTACATTTCTCAGAAAAACCATACATATTCATTCAACAGAGAGTACTACGTTGATTAAATGTCACGCATGATCCTTACAAGTGTTTTAGAGTCTTCTAAGGGGTCTCAAACAATAGTCAACCTTATAGTTACAGCTGACCAATCACTGAACCTTGATTTCCTTCCCTTACATGGAGAGTCCAAGTTTGTTTCATTAGTTACCTATACAACAGTCTCCTCAGCTACTGTACAGTCTCCTCAGTGACTCTAAGTTTTAGACAATTCTTTCCCTCTCGGCATAAAATTACACAACTAAGGTTGGTTAACAGTCTCTCCATAGTGATTATTCTGAAACAATATAGTTACGAAGCTAAAATAAACTATACCACATGGTAACAACAGGGCTGCTTTCCAGCCTCTCATCCCCCAGTTTGTACATATAACCAGGATTACCCTGTCCCAGGTGGAGAATCCGGCATTTGCTCTTGTTGCATTTCATACGGTTGGTGATTGCCTGAGCTCTCCAGTCTGTCCATATCTCTCTGTAAGGCCTCTCTAACCTTGAGGGAGTCTACAGCTTCTCCTAATTTAGTATCAGCAGCATAACTTTGACTCGTGCATCCAGACCATTTATAAAAACATTGAAGAGTACTGGACCTAAAATTGAGCCCTGGGGGACCCCATTGGTGACTGGCTGTCAGCCTGATGTAACCCCACTTACTATAACTCTTTGAGCACGAACCACCAGCCAATTGCTCACCTGATGTATTAAGGACTTGTCTGGCTGTGTGCTGGACTCTGTCCAGAAGGACATCATGAGACAGTAGGGCCTTCAGTTCTCTCTTGCTGGTGCCGCCTCAGTCTCTGAGTAGCTTTTTAATGTTTTGGCTTTTTTTAGTTTCTGTGGCCCCTTGCACTTCCTGATATCCTTTAGATTAATTGCTAATTGTCCCTGGTATATCACAATTTGTACAATCATCCCAGAGATAATCAGAGAAAATTGGTCACTGCACTGTTATCCTGCAGCTTTCTTAAGCACAGCATTCTTACATAGGTTATCCTGTTGCCTTCTAGACATCAGATCAGAAATCTAAATGTGCTAAACCAGCAAGCTGGTCTTTTTCTCATCACAAGAAATGCTAAATGTGTTTGTGCTGTGCTGGGAGTGTGGTTACTGTCCTGTCGTGGCACATGGTCTCATTTCCCCTATTGTGGGTTTGTTGTCTCTGGCTATTCTTAGATTTCCTCTTACATGTGGGATGATAGAAATTTGTAAGAGAAATTCTGAAGTTGTTTTGAATAAAATAGGGATGATGCATTGTCACTTAAGGTTGGCAGTTCACCTGGATCACAGCACAAGCCACACATGTTTTCATTCAATAGCCAGAGAGCAAGAAAATGAAGTCATGTGACTGATATCCCCTGCTTCTGACATCTGGTACAGGATTGCACCAGGACATGGTGACAACTGTTACAGAACAATGAAACAAGCGTATGTGAGATATTCTGGATGGCAAAACCCGTGATCTTCCTGTGGTCAGGGATGCTTCCTGTGAGTGCTCACTCTACTCTTGCTTAGATTTTGTCTAACACACAGATCGTGCTAAGGCCTGATGTATGCTAGGAGCAGCATCATTAGGTCAAAGCCAGAGCAACATCAGGTAGACAGGATGGACTGGACAGGAAGAGATAAGAGATAAAGACCCTTATTCAGCCATTGCCACCCACAGCTTGCTGTCTCCTTCAGCCAGAATTCTTGCCTATTGTTTTTCTGGCAAGCTCTTCAGAATCTACTAGTTTATGGAAATGGTAAAGACCATACTCCCAAATTGAGAGATATATATAGATCAGCTTATCCAAAAGGTTTTTGAAGTGGATCCAACAGCACCTGGACTGCTAAGACCTTTGCGTTCCCCAGTGTGATACAGGCACAGAGAATGCTAACCATCAGCTAGAGTATTGGCCTCCTTGTTCTTCTTCCTTTGAGGGTTGATACAGATTAAAATCAGCCCAGTGGGCAAGTATTAGCTTGATACGTTTAGAGTGGGCAATCAGGAAGGGCTAATCTTTAGCTAGCAGATGTTTTACACTTGAATGAAAGCTAGATAATAGATGATGTGTATGTAGATAGAACAATGAACTTTAGCAGATAACACAAACTAAACAGTGAAGGCCTGCTAATGTATGCAAAGATAAGCAAGAATTTTAGGTAATCACCGAAGAAGAAACCCATTTCAAAGCATTCTGTACCAAAGGTGAAACTATATCTTGAAGAAGACTGCGAGCCTTCCTCCCAGAGACCCCATTCCACGACCAGCAGGTGTCAGTGCGCAGGCGCCAGAGGGAGGAGATTTATGATCATAAATTCTCGGAAATCTTATGTATATGCATGTCTTTGTATAATAAATACCCGGCTGCTTGTCGAAACGGTGTGCAAGTTAGGAAAAGTGATCCCCCTTGCACCCAGTGCTACAATAACCTTTCAAGGGTTGTGAAGTTTGTTTCTGGAAGTCAGGGTGAGTGGGTAACTCAACTCACACTTTTAAAAGTAAGTCTAGATTATTGTATTGTTTACTGATTATTAAGAATTTGACCTGATCTGTAGAGGGTGTCCAGGTGATAAAAAATCTAGTTAACTGAAATTTTAGGTAATAGGAAAGTTATGCCAATTGCCAGAAATTCTGTGTAACCACCTATGCTGTTGCTAAAATCTTCATGTAACAATAAAGCTCTAATCTAACTACAAACCTGTGGGCAGTTCTCATTCTACAAGAGTCCTTAAAAGAACCTACCTGTCACCATGAAGTGGGGCACAACTGGCCTGGAGACAGAAAGTAACTAGAAAGGGAAAACAAAAGCACAACAATAACTAAGCAACGTTTTTGAAGACTCACATGGAGGCAAAAGATCACAATAACTATTTGCTCTGAAAGGTTATATATATAAGGTCTATCCAAAAGCAGTTTGTTCTGAGCAATGAAGAGAAACTTAGGAGGTACAGAGACGATTCATCAGCTGCCATGTCCTCTGTCACATACCAGTCCTATGTGCCACCCCAACCTGGTTGAAGAAATGCATTCTGATACTTGTGAGTGAGCAGAGTTGACTCATTTGTAAAGCTTAGTAAAAATGACTTTCCCTGACTATATAGTTATATAATGAGCTTTGTTTGCCTAACTGCTACTCAGGATACATAATTTATAAGATTTATACAGTTGACGTACGGAATTAGACTCTATAACTCGAAAGTTATAAAGTAGGTATGTTTATTGCGCGCAGATGCACGGGGGATCGCTCCACCACAAGCATGCATGCCCGAAGTGACGAACCATCTCATATTTATACAATAAAATAAATGAATATTCAATTAACATATTCGTTACCTAAACCCGCTTACTCTCGCTTCGTATGTTAATTAGCTTATCAGTCCTTTGCCTGGAATGTGGTGGTCTTGCAGGTTTGTAGGTGATTCGTGTCCTTGTGACCATCTGATCTTCTCCAGCAAGAAGACTTAGCACTCCCTCCCTCTAGATAACATTGGAATGTCTCTCATCCTTTTCTCATCCTTTTTTAAATAGCCCCTTTGTTAGAGGAAGAAGGGTAGGTGTCTCCTCAAAGCTGTGTGGCTATGTGACCAGACACCACACCCATGACCAGTCACCATACCCACATTCCTTGAGCAGACATATACAATCACCATCGATGTCCATTGTCCCCATTTCACACTATTTCTCCATATCACAGTGTAGGCTTGTTACTTGTATCAAACTGAAACTTAGACCTTTTAAACAAATCATATCCTTCTGGTAATTCTGTGATGTGAAACTGAAGTACTTATGTGTATGAACCGGGAGTTCATGCATTGCTTGCCAGTTCGGTAACAATTGCCTGACGGTTGAAATACAGTGTGAGTGCAGTGAGACAGGGGCCTGTTTTGCAAACATATTAGGCGCTGATGCTTCTGTTTCTGTAAATAAGCTTATAAGCAGGGGTGGTACTTATAAAATAAGAGTAAAGCAGCGATGAGAACAGCTACTGCCATGTACGAGGCCACGTAGGAGGTGAGCAGGGTCCAGGTGAGGGGAGGACCAGCGCCTAAGTACCAGAGGCCTGCCCGGAGGTCCACCCTACATGGGCCCTAGAGGTAGGAACCTCTGCCTTCGGTATGCATCGCATGTGACAACTATTATCAAATAACCAAAAGGTATAATTTACCTGTAATTTCAAAGATCGTTGGACAAGTACAGGGAGGTGTCAACCCCTACGTGCTCCCGGCACCAGCAAAGGTGTGCTTTACTTGACAGTTGCAGACCGTGAGGTGATTTCTTTGAATCAAGTATTTCCATCAAATATTAAAAAGTTTATTTTCATCTAGCTAGTTTTTACCACAGAGCCTCTATACATATCAGTCCCCATTTCGCCTAATTGCAAGCTCCCCTTGAAGTCCCAGCTGGTCCTCAAGTCACGGCGGGGGATGAAAGAAGCACTGTATTTTTCTTAGAAATCATGATGTGCCTGAAGCTGGAGTTCTCCAGGGACTGAGAGGGCAGGCAGGGAGGCAGGCAGGGAGGAGGGAGGCAGGCAGGGAGGGGGGAGGGGCTCCGGCTGCAGAGGCTGGAGAAGTCGGGAGCCAAACCCGACCGCGCCGCACAGCTCCTGCCAGTTGCGCGGCGCGACCACGAGGAAACCTCCGCTCCCGCCGATCGACCTCGCCCCGCGTGGCGCACCGGCCGGCCGCACCGCTGCCTTCCCACCGCTCCCCGGCCGGGCAGCTGCAGCGCGCCCGCCGCAGGCCGCAGGCCTCGGGGCCCCTCACCGCCGCCCGGGGTCGGACAGAGCGGCGGGGTCGGCGCTGGCGTCCCGCCCCGGGACGGGCCTTGGCGTTCGCCTCGCCGTGCCGGCCGCCGACGGCCTCCTTCCGCCTCTCATCGGAGTCTACGGGGCCGCTGGCTTCGCCTCTGCGCGCCGAGAGACTCGCCGGGCGGCCGCGCCGGGTTCGGTGAGTACCGGCGGCGGCGGCGCGGAGGGAGGGGAGCGGAAGGGAAGGGAGCGGGGCGGCCGTGCCTGCCGGCGGCTGGTGACAGCCGCTCCCTTGGCCGCCGGGCGGGCACGGAGGGAGCTGGAGGGCCGCTAGCAAGGGCCGCGTCGCTCCTCCGGCGGGGCCGGGGGCCGGTGGCGGAGCCGTTTCCTCAGGCTGGCCCACTGAGGCCGTTCCCAGCTCCTCCCCGGGGCGGCGGGGGAGGCCTTGGCAGAGCCGCCCGGGGCCGCCGCAAGGCGAGTGTCCCGCGGGACCGCACGGTCTGCCGGGGCGGCTGGGGGTCCGCTCCTGACGGGCAGGGACGGGGGCGGCCGGCGGGGAGCGGGCTGGGCGCCGCGGGGCACGGACGGTAGTTTGCGTCTCGTCCCGCAGAACCGGCGGTCGGGGGCCGGCGGGGCAGGCGCGCCTGGGGCCGGGCTGTGTGCCTCCGAAACATCCCCCGCCCCCCCCCGCCTTCAGCAGAAGTTGATACACTGTCTTCCCCATCGGGTGTGCCCATCCAGGGAGATAGGACTGAAACATTTTTTTTTTTTTTTTTTTTTGGAAAGAGTAACTTCATTCAGGGCTGTGAGCTAACAGTGTTTCGGGTCCCCTGTGTTTAAGCTCTGTGGTGGAAGCCCAGGGCTTGCCTGTGATTTTGGCTTGAGCCTTTCAGGTGGGTATCGCAAGGCAGGTGGTGAGGAGCCGGTGCTCGGCCTTGTGTAAGAGGGACACCTGCAGTCTCATATTGTGGTTGAACTGACAAACCTGTTTATATAACTAAAAAAAAAAAATTGTTTTAAAGAGCTATATGTCGCTCTTACTGCTTTGGGTTGAATTGTGTAGTTGAAAGAATTATGTAGCTTATTCCATCTGCAAAGGCAGATGGAAATGTGAAAAAAGAGGCAAGTACCCCATTGATACTTCTTTATCTACTTTCTTCATGTGCTCGGGGAAATATGCTTCATATGCTCTTGGTATTCGTTGAAAACTAGAGGCATCAGGTAGAACATGAGGTTTTCCCCCTGAAGTGCTGGATATACTTCAGAAGCCCATAGGAATGCTGGAAGTTGTTTTCCTAGAAGTTGTTGCGAGGTTGACTCAACTCTTTCTAGGAGCTCTGTGGTAATGTTGGGCCTTTCCCCGCTCTTAACTAGCCTCCTGGGAGGACTTAAAATTAGAACAAAACAAACCCAGCGCATCGTGACTCCTGGTAAATGTTTTCTAGCTCTTGCATCTGAGAATGCTGAGAGTGAAACTTGTAACGCCAAAAGCTGGGCTCTTATCACCCGGTTTCCTTGAACTAACCAGCCAGTGTCCCAAAACGCTTAGATAGGCGTTCCAGGCAGAGACAGCAGACTTGTTAATGATCACTTTTATATTACTGTCCACAAAATTAAATCCTTTACTCTTGATAGCTGTGCCAGTATAAAAGTTCCCCCAAGCCTTTCAAAGCAAAGCCTTTGCCATTGTGCTGAGGCAGTTCTGAAAATGTTTATTAGGAAATGGTTGGTGCTTTGCAGTTAAAAGGATGGAGCCCTCTTTGTAGTTCAAGCTTAAACGATATTTTTTCTCCAGGAAATACTATATTGTCTGATGTTTTGGCAGAGAAAAACCACAAACATTACAGCATGCTTCGTATCAAGTCTGTTACAGGGTGTTTCGGTTTCGTGCTTAATAGTAGCTGAGCTGAAACTTCCTCCAGCTCACTGTTCTGCCAAGTTTTTAGAACTTTTTGTCATTGTGGTTCTGTTTTATACTTAGAGCACAGATGCTTTTTCGATCCTCCCCCCTCCTACTGCTCTTCAACAAAAATAATTGTAGACCAGTAAAATACTTAGATCTACAGGAGGCTGTCCTTTAAACAATGGCTTTTAACAAGTAAGCAAGTTATTATGGCTTTATGTGTTTTCTGCAGGCAAACCTGTTCTGGTAGTAGAATATTTTTGCATCTGTTTCTAAAAATTACACAAAACAGTGTTTCCCAGTTCTTTTGTTTGCTTTTTTTTTGGTGAGAAATAATGATCAGAAGGGGCCTGTTGTGTTTGCTTAGTCACTTCTGATGGAGTAGAGGTGTGATGGTTCACCTGGTCAAGTGAGGGTGTGTGCTCCTCTGGCAACCAGCAGTTCTTGCCAGGCCTTTTGCTCATAATGGACCAGCTGAGCTACTTAGCTACAACCTCCTGAGCCATCACCTGGGTCTGTTGATTTTTGTCTGTGGCTTGCAAACAGGGAAGTGTTTTCTTAAATTCTGTATGTGCAGAGCTTGCTCGATTTTGTTTGCTGTGACCATAAGCAATGTATTAGTGGGCTGGAGATTTGTGACTTTGTCACAGTGTTTGTGGTCTCTCCTGGTCCTAATCAAAGCAATAATAAACCTGTTAGTTTGATGTTGAACCTTTCTTCTCCTTGATTAATAGTCAACAAGAGGGCACAGGAGGGAGATTGATACTCCCCACCCCCTAATTTAAAAGCATTGAGGAGGGAAGGCTGGAGACAGCAAACAAAGGGAGCAAAAGTCTAAGAAGGTGCTGTTCTGCTATCTTAATTCCTAGAGTACTTCATGCTTTGCGAAGCCTGACTATGAAAACTTGTGAGAAACAGTAGAGCCTGCTGATGATTCTTAAGAAGAGGAAAGAAAAATTAAAAAAATTAAAAGACAAGGAAAAATTATGAAAACAGCATTGTGGTTAGCATTAGGTGATTGCTGTTCTTAGCCTTCATGAATTGATACTGGTCACTAACAAAAGGAAGCTGTTCACAGCAAATTGGACTTCCGAGCCTGCCAGGAAACCTGATTTATTATGAGTAATCAGGAATGCAGGAGGCTGTCCAGTGATATTGTTGGTACAGGCCATTGTTACTTTGGTAAAAGTTGCACTTGCAGCTTAATGACTATTGTCCATTCCAGGAGCACTTGCAACTTAATGACTATTGTCCATTCCAGGAGCAAAGGCCAGTAAGGAGCTCCTGCTGTTCCACAGGGTGCCACAGATCTGGCTGATGGGACACACAAAGAAGATTGCTGAGGTAAGTAATCTTACTTTCTTTTTTTTTAAAAAATAAAAAATATGAAAGCTATTTTATTACCTATAGTCTGGCTCATCCTGAAGCACCACAAGTAGCATCAGTGCTCCTGAAGATGTAGAAATGGGGAAGAAAATGAGTTTGGGGGAAATGTGAACTTCTTAACCTGTCTTTGCTACTCAAAGTATTTCTAAGCTATACTTAACCAGTATTACATATTACAGCCTCAGTTTTTTGAGGGACTCTAGTGCTTTCCCATTGCTGACAGGGAATGGATCTTTGCTTTTTCACACATTTGATTGCTAGACACCACTAAGATCTTTTTGACTATTATTTGTGTTTCTGATAAATACGAGAGTTTTAAGTTTTCAACAGTTTTGAAAATGCAAAGGACAGTAAAAGTATAAACCAAAAAAGCCTTAAGATTTTAAACTTGGAGGAGCTGAAAGGAAGATAATGTAATGAGTGGAATAATATAACTTACAGTGTACAGGAAACTTCACAATTCAGCAGAGAAGAGAGGCGTTATCGCAGCTATAGTTTTTTTTTTTTAACTCCTGTGATCTTGAAGCTAGTAATATGCCTTATTGCCAGTATAAATGGTCTCCATAAAATGCAAGTATGCCAAAGAGCTCTTCTAGTATGTGTTTGTGAAAGATTACTGTTACTCTCCATGACTGAAATTAAGTTGAAACATCTTAATTTGCACTTCAGCTTGTATTCCATACATAGATTGCAAACTTTTCTTCTGTTAGTAGTCATTAGGTGTTGAATGATTAGAGAGCAGTACTTTTTTAAAAGGACATAACTACAACTACTGGAGATGTAAGACAGTTCTTTGTGCCTTAAAACTTGGAAATTCTTCAGAGATTGAAGCATGTTTCATGGTTTCTTTGCATTTCACTGCTGTTTCCGTGAAGTGTGATAAGTAGAAATCTGCAGCTGTAGCATAGGGGTGTAAGTGTATTCTAAGAAATGGCATTCCAGCCAAGAAAAAAGCAACTTTGGACTCTGCTTCATTGTTAGTTGACCTCTTCCATCACAGTAACGCTCACAACTGGAAAAGCATGAGCTATAGTTGTATACTTACAGGTATATATTTTATATACATGAACTATACTACAGAGGCAAGGATTTTTCCATATAGAGGAGTCTGCTAGTTTATCTGTAGGCTTCTGAATAGAATATTAGGAGAATATTTGTGTGATGAATTCATCACAGGTTACTAATGTCTTTTCCCTGCAAATCTGCTTTTGTGTTAAAAATTACTTTCTCTTGCTTATGGATATTGGTCAAAAGTGAACATATTTTTTTTTTCCTGAGGAGTATAAGCAGTAAATACTTTGTTGATACCATCAAACCATCAGATACAATCTTGCAAATTTCGTTTTGGTCTGAACAGTGACATCTCTTTTGCTGATGTTGGTATGTTGCTTGGTATTGTGGAAAACTAGAATTTTAAAACTCCTTGTGAAGCATGGCTCTTCCAAATAGGTAGAGTTCTTACAGAAAAATCTGGATTTGATTTAAGCAGCATCTAAACTGAGCTCAAAGAGATTATTCTGAAAGATAAAAGTGAATTTTCTGTATCTAGCGCTCCTGATGGTTGTTATGTGGCATAGTGTTTATTTGTATTATCTCATCCTGATGGAAGAATGGCCCCTTTACTGCTGCCCTTCTGGCTGTGACTGCAATTCCCGTGACTTTTATGGCAGTGCTGCCTGGTGCGATTGTATAGCTATAAGACTGATCAGGTCCATTGCCAGTATGATGGAGTAATTTGTCCTTGTTTTTTATTATTTTTGTCCTATCTCTGAATAAGTTTTAAAATTTAATTATATGATTGTGATTTCTCAGCTGCAGAATTTCCAAGTTTTAAAGGTGCATTCAGAGACAGAAGCACATTTTGTGGTTTCTCTGCATTTTGCTGCTGTTTTCATGAAGTGTGATGAGAAGTAGAAACCTGCAGCTGTAGCCCTGCCTCAAATAGCCCCATTGAGACATAATTTCAGATTTGTAACATAAATATTGAAACTGCCACAACTCATGTATCAATGGAAATACATGAGAAAGCAGCAGAAGAAATAGCGGACCAAGAGTTAAAAGAATTACCTGCATTGGCAGTGCAGGGCTACTTTTTCCAGGACACTGTTTCCAGCAATAAAATTGAGGAATGTGTGGAATGTAATGGTACATGGAAGGTGAGAGCATCTGCTGCTTTAAGGTTATCTGCTCAAGGACTGACCTCTTCAGTGCAAAAGGAGACAGTAAGGGGGAAGGAATAAACCAAATGTTCAGGGATGCAAACCTGATGGGCAGAGTACTGGGCATAACAAGAAGCAAACCTCCTCAGCTGTGCTAATTGATAAGAATATGTGGGATATGAGTGTTTATTTTGGCAATGTTATCTGGTCATGGACCTTGTCCAATTGGATTTAGGGAAAAGAAGGAAGCAGTGAAGAAGGCTTAGAGAGACAAACCTGATTGACAAGGTTTGTTTCTTCTGTTTCCTTCACACTTGCCTGTTTCTTCTAATTGATGGACCACTGAGAAACTGCAGACAAACCTAGACTTCTAAACTAGTGAGAATGCAAACCTGGGAGTCACAGGTATGGGTGGGAGGAAGAGGATGGTGGAACTACACAGAGAGGGAACAGACAGAAGAGAGTATGAAAGGGGCTAGTTGTGTCTAAACTGTGACTGGCCAGGAGGTCTGTTGCTGTGATGGAGAGACGGGACGCAGCTTGATGCAAGCAAATGTCAATTTATTGTACAGAAGCACGAGTTTATATATATTTTCAGAAGCTGTGCGTTTTAAACAGATTGGTTCTTTTGAGCTAAGCATTGCATACTAGGCAATCCCCGATTGGTGGTTAACTACCATCAATTAACAGCAAGGTGTTACCTCTCCTTGGCGCCATCCTTGGCGCCATCCCCCCCACTCCCCTATGCTCTCTCAGCATGACTCATCATGTTAATGTGTCTATTCACACTCCTTGTCCTCCCAGGGTTTGTGACCTGCAAGCTCGAGCACATTCCCCTCAGCTAACTGATTGCTACGCATGGTCCTAATTTCCAGCCCGCTCCTGCAGTCTGTCTGACTGAGCCCTGTGCCTGTTTCCTGCAGCCAGTCTGTCGTCTTCAGTCCTTTCTTAACTATCTGTCTGCATAGTCTTACTCTGTCCTTGTGTGTATGTGCTGCAAGGACTAGGTGCCAGCTAGTGAGGTGACCAATGTGAGCTGGTAACTGTGCCAGCAAGTGGAGTCAGACTGGAGGTGTAGTCATCCCTGGGCCATCGTGCCAGCAACTGGAGCAGGAGGGTGTCTGTGCCAGTAGCTGGAAAGACCATAGCTCCAGGGAGCATCTCCACAGGTTCCACAGACTTTGTCTGGAGTGCCAGCTACTGGGGGGGACACATGAGTGGATTTGGTGCGAGCAACTGGGGTCACAGTGGGGTGTAGACACCTGTAGCCCGTGGTGCTAGCAATTGGAGTAAGTGGGGGCTTCATTGCAGGGTGAGTGGAGTGAGAAGGCGGGACTGTGGGTCACAGCCTGCATGCCCGATGCTGCCTGCTGGTGGGGGTGCATGGGACATATCTTCCCCAATTGGGTTTGTGGCATTTGCTTGTATAATTTGCTAGCGGATTTCAAATGGACTGATTGGTGGGTAGGAGGGCCTAGGTCCAGGCAGGGGCATCAGATGGGCAGAGGGCCCATGCTGGTGTTTAGGGAGATCTGTGAGTGTGGAGTGCTTATGAAACAAGTGTGTAAGTGCACATGTCTGTTTGCTAGTGAGCATCAAGCTGGACCAGCCTGCAACTATGAGATCCTGTGAAGTGGGCAAGAGGACCTGAGCTCTGTGCGGGGGTATAGAATGGGCAGAGGGGCTGTACTGAATTAAGAGATCTGTGGATGTGTGTGCCTGTGAGTGTAGAGGGTGGGGATGTGTGGATTTTAGGGATATTCAATCCTGATCAGCCAAAGAGGAGGAAAGAGACTTGTCTGTCTATACTTCTGTTTTATGTGAGTCGTACATGTAGATGCTGTTGAAGGCAGCACCTGGTCTGTGGCTGTTTGTGTCAGTGTCCTACGTGGGTCTCTGGCTTGCATGCCCAGCTTTGCTACTTGTTGAACCTGCAAACAGGAAAACAGCAGCAGCTGTGTTAAAGGGCCTACAATGGAGACATCTGGGTCTCCAGACTGGGCTCCAGGAGCCTCTGGGCAAGAGGAACCATCAAGCCACAGAGTTTCTGGAGGTGGTCACTTAAGGCATCCCTTAACAAGTACTGGGGCTATGCTAATGAGATAATTTTGAAGAGGATAATTTTGATCATTTTTGTTTTAATGACTGTCATTTGAACCAAAAAATCTTCGTCCTGTTACTTTATCTGTTCTGAAATGGTCCTGTTTGTTCTGAGTGCTCTTCCTGCTGTGGTAGATTTGGGCCCTGAGGACGCAGAGAATGAAGTGTGATCACTTACAAAAAATAATCCCCAAACAAGCAAAAAAACCCCACTAACAAACTGCCTCAGAAATACTGCTGGATCATACTGAATAAAATCACATGAAATGTCCTGGCAGTTCAAAGAGACAATGCTAAGAACACAGGAAGGCTGGGAGAAGAGCCGGATTCAACATGAAGTTCATGGATGTAAAACTAAAATAGGCCCATCCAATAATCACTTTGTAATGCATATCTGTAGCAGCAGATGGCATTAGGACAACAAAGGTAATAGGTGAAAGTGGAAAATACACTGTTGGAAGTAGTGGAATGGGAATCTGCAGAGAGAAGCGACTAGTCTCTAGATCAGGGGTATTCAAACTATGGCCAGTGGGCTGGATACGGCCCCCCAGGGTCCTCAATCCGGCCCCTGGTATTTACAGACACCCTCACCCCCCCCAGCTGGGGGTTGGGGGGAAACCAAGCAGCCGCAGATGGCTGCCTGCCACTGCATCCACGCGCCGGCCTCCTGGTTAAAAAGTTTGAGGACTCCTGCTCTAGATGCTTAAAGTTACTCTAACAACCCTGTGATTGACTGTCAATCTGAGATATAAGTAATTTCTGACAGATTTTCTCTTACATAACTGCTGAGAATCCTTGTGGCAAGAAAACTTTTGTCTGCTTGTTCTGTGATATCTAAAATACAGTTATAAACTGAGGAAAACGAGAATTCATGGTGTATATGTACTCTTTGGGCATGTTTGGTTGATTTAGGCCATCTTGTACCACAGGTGCAGGTCTGCCAAGCTTCTCTAATCTTT
The DNA here is from genome assembly GCF_017639655.2 of Falco naumanni. Lineage (NCBI taxonomy): Eukaryota > Metazoa > Chordata > Aves > Falconiformes > Falconidae > Falco > Falco naumanni. The sequence goes on from NC_054058.1 coordinate 25,919,051, forward strand.
CTATGATGTCAGACATGCTGAATTAATTTTAAATGCTTTTGGTTAATTGAGACTGACTGCTAGAAGTGCAGAAGCAGAAACAGGGGACAAAGGTGTGCTGGCCTGCAGATGAACTTTTGTCCTTTCAGTTCTTGGAAGTTTGTATTTGCTGAACTCCATGTCCTGGAGAGATGGGAAACAACAGAGATCGGAGTGACTGGCATTGAAACAGAGTTTTGGTCCAATTAAAGGAAGCTTTTAATAATGAATAAGAATATTTTATAACTATTATGAGTGCCTCAGTTACACTTGTTGCAGAAGAGGTTTACATCGCTTAAAGAACCACCATCTAAGTAGCAGCAAAAATGGGTTTGTTGAAGTAAGATGTTGTAAAGGTGAGGCACAAGGAAGTCCAATGGCAAGGTTCAATCTATTACTTACTGTACGGAGGGTATAATAATAATTCAAAAATACCAGTACAGAATCTTAGTGCCCTATGATACAAGGTTATGCAAAACATTGGTCACATACCAAAGAAGTTGGTAAGGGGTTTCTCAGCCTTGAGGAGTAACCTTAAGAAGAGGCTGCCCAAACTCAAGGGGAGATCACTGCTGTGCAGCCAGCTGTTTAGCAGGGAGAGCTCAAAAAGGTTTTCAATCTGTCATATTTATGGGATAAAACGTTTGGCTCATAGTCAAATTACATGTGATGGAGAGGGTAGGCATGAGATTATTTGTACCCACAACTTCATTTGTTCCTTGACAAATTAGTCTTGGAAGAACCACCTGCTATTCATGTGTTAATCGTATGATCAGTGTTCCCATTTCTCAGCTCATGCATCAAAGCTCACCGTGTCATCCTGCTCCTGTGTGGGTTTTCAAAGAACAGGTTGAAACTAGAGAAGTTCTTGACGTGGTCATGACCTAGGCTTTTGCTTCCTTGGGAGCCTGAACCAAACTATTTGCTAGTTTGGTCCAGGAGTCAAGTGCATCCATCACACTCCACCCTGTGACTACAGTCAATCAAACTTTATTGACTCAGAGTGGTGGTATGGTTACTTCTTGCCTCTGCACCATAAATACGCAGTGTATTGAAGATCAGTGGTAAGGCTACAGTTGAGTTGCTTAATGATGATTATATACCATCACACATACAGAATCGGTTGATTACATATGTTTTACATGTTAGATTAACAGGATTTGTTTCCTTATTCACCCAGCTTTGATAGACAGAATGATTATAAGCAATAAACACAAGTCAAAACTAATAAAACTGCAACTGGATGTAACATCAAATTCAAAGCTTTAGTTGCTGTTGATCATTCAAGATCATAAATACACACAGCTGTTGCCGACATAGACAAGTACTGTCTCAGCTTGTTTGTCAGAGTGTGCTGAAAAATGTCATACTCCCTCAGGGAAATTCCTTTCACGTGAGCCCTACCCTACATCAGGGATGCAAGCTTCAATATCTATCTATTGTCGTCCTTTATTTCTCTGCCAGGCCTTTTGTTGATCCATAGGATGGATCACAGATCCATCTTGGTGTAAAACCATAGAGATTAGGGTAGATTTGTTTAGTAGTAACATCTCCTATAGTCAATACACAGGCAACAGCTAAGTTTGCATTTGCATTGTATGGAAGTTTACTGAGAGCTGCTGGGCTTGCAGGTGTCATTTGGTGTCAGTGGCGTTATTCTGGACAACTTCTATGCATTTGAGCAGGTGGGATTCTGCTGTCACCTTGTCTTAAAATTCTGGCTACTGCACCTGAAGTGCTTGGTAGGGCTTGAAGGCAGCTCTGAGCTGAGGAAAACCCCAGAAGATTAAGTAATAACGTGCAGTCACTGTGTTTTGGACATTCCCATAAAGGTAAAGTGTTTGTGGTTTGTGGTCAACCACTGTCCTAGTCCCAATTTAAGTAATAACTATAAGGGAAAGTGAAGATTTTCTAGTGAGGGGGTCATTGTGTTTAGTTTATTGGTTAAGGCTTCTGCACCCGTACTGTTGAGCACTCCAAATAGTCTGTAAGGCTTCCGTATGTTCTGCTGAGGTAGCTTACAGCTGTGGAGCCAGGCTAGCTATCCTTCCCCTTCCGAAGCGGTAGACAAGAAGGGGGTGCATAATGAGTCTAGACACATTGGTTAGCAGTGTTAACTCTGCCTGTTTAAGGACCAGTTAGGATCCAAAAGTAGCTGTTGCACATGATTTTTTTCTAAATCACCTAAGTACCTGTTTGTCCAGAGGAGGGCCACGAAGAGTTCAGGGGGCTGGAACACGTCCCCTTTGAGGATGTGTTGAGAGAATTTGGGTGGTTTAGCCTAGAGAAGAGAAGGAGACCTCGTAACAGCCTTCTAGTGTTTAAAGGGAGCCAACAGGAAAGACAGGGAGGGACCCTGTCTTGGGAAATGTAGTGATAGGATGAGGGATAGCAATTTTAAACTGAAAGAAGGTAGATTTAGATTAGATATTAGGAAGAAATTATTTACTGTGCAGGTGGTGAGACACTGGAACAGGGTGCCTAGAGGAGTTGTGGATGCCCCGTTGCTGGAAGTGTTCATGGTCAGAATGGATGGGGCACTGAGCCACCTGGTCTAGGAAAAGGTGTCCCTGACTGTGGATAACTGGCTAGCTGAAAAAAAGTCTCATAGACATAGTCCAGCTGGCTGGACAAAAATGCACATCGCTCTCAGCTTATGTGAAGTAAAGCAAAATACACTGTCTTTGGCTGTCCTTGTTAACACAATAACAGGAAGATTTCGGTGGGAAAAGAATGTTGCAGGTGGGAACAGATAACTACAGAAGAGAAACAGGGGTGGACTTGGTATTTAGGCAACTAACCAATAATGAGCTTAACTTTTGTAATATGTATGAGCTAATTATAACAAGGCATAAAAGGTGACTGTAAGAGACAATAAAGGAAGTCTGCTGATCACTCATATTGAGTGACTGTGTCTTCCCTCCGTCGCAACACCTGACCATGGCAGGGGGGTTGGAACTAGACAATTTTTAAGGTCCCTTCAACCCAAACATTTGATTCTAATCAATGCTTTGGTAACAATGGGAGATTGAGTTGAGAGTTAGTGAGGAAGAGCAGTTGGAGGCTTGGCTGCGATGAACTTGGGAAGGGGAGTATCAAGTGGGACTCAGACAAGAGAATACTATTAAACTTAACCTAAAGGCAGACAATGTCAACAGGGTGAGAAGATATAAGGGACATGTGACAGAAGGGTTGGTACAGGTGCATGTGTCCTGATTTTTGTGGGTAAAGCCTGTGGGTTTTATCTTTTTGCAGTTCTCTGTGGAAAGCGGGAAGTGAGCAAGCAGGAGTGGTTAAACCATGACAGTCCTTTTTGGTGCCCAGTGTGGGACAAAGAAGAGTTGAGATAATGACAGATCTGACCAGAGCTTGTTAAACCCAATTTTTTTTATAAGCATTCATTGTATTAGTTTAATAATGATGTTCATAATATTGATTTATTTGTGCTGAGTTGTTGCGCTTGTTCTTACGTTATGTTATGTATGTGTTCTCTGTTGTGGTGTTTGTCACCTCGGGGGGCTGGGCTAAGGTTATTTTGTAATACTGGCTTATAATATGATAGAATTGCTGGTTGTGAAACTAGTATTTGTACTCAGCCCTGCAGTCACATCTGCCAGGAGCCATCTATTGGAAACTATTAATAATTACACCTTTTACCTTGTCTCCTCAGAGAGCCAGCCTCTGGAGGAGACATCTTCCCCTTCTCCTCCAGGCTAATTATGGTAGCATCTGAGAATTTTCAACAACTTGAATATCCTTGGGATGTTGAAACCAGTGTGGTCCTATTGCTAGAAACCATGAATCTAGTTCTGGTCGTCTTTAGGGTTAAGCTATTTGTGGCTACTCCAATGCCAGTGACAGGTACTGCAGCTACTCCAGCCTCAGTGGTGAGTGATGCAATTGATACAGAGGACCAGCCTGTGCTGGTATCAAACACTTCTATACACAACAAGAAATGGGTTTGAAAGACAGCTCATTTAGTAAAGGAGGATGAAATAGAGCTACCACAAGAACAGGAGGAGGAGGCAAAACAAGAGGTAACGACTTGATCCCTGTCCCTGTGGGATACGCAAAAAGATTTCGGCTGTCGTCCAGCTGAGCGCATTATCACATAACTGCTCCAGTGCTGGAATAATGGGGCTGATAGTTTGGAATTAGAGTAGGAAAGCCAAGCAACTGGGATCACTTACTAGGAAAGAGGGTATTGACAAGGCAATTGGAAGAGGGACACAAGTCCTGAGCCTCTGGAGGCGACTCCTGTCAAGTGTGTAGGAAAGGTATCCCTTCAAGGAAGACACTATATGTTGCCCAGGCAAGTGGACTGCAACAGATGAGAGGTATCCAGTACCTGAGGGAATTAGCTGGCTAGAGATGATTTATTGAGACCTGAACAACACACAGTCCCCCACAGATTCAGATGAAGTCTGATGGACTTGACCCGTGTGGTGGAAATGTCTACAGAGTGCACCATCGTTGTATGCCAGTTCCTTGGCAGTAATGAGCTGGAGAGATGAAGTGGTGCCAGCAGTGGATGAAGTGGATTGCCAGCTCTGGGAATATGAAGAAAATCTCTCTTCCTCACTCAAGCTGTGGAGAAACTGGTTGAGCAATTTGATGAGGATAGATCCTACTCCCCATGTGTACCGACCCGCATCTCGGCTATTAACAGCAAGCGTCCGTATGCTCAAGAGGAAGGATATAGAAGGTACACACCACAGGATACCCTGTGGTTTTACCTACAGGACCACAGAGAGGACTTAAGGAAGTGGGATGGAAAAGCTGCCTTGACCTTAGAGGCATGGGTATGTGAATTCAAAGGAAAAACAATCACAAATGGGGATTCTTCCAGGAAAATTGCTACTCCAATTTCCAGTGGGTATTTCCCCAGACAGAGTGAAAGGGCTGGTCTTACTCCTGAACCTATGGAAAGCAATTCTAATCTGTTCTTACAAGAAGTGGAGGATCCTATGACTAGGGCTAGAGAGGCTCTTCCTCCAGCTAGGTGGAGGAGAGAGAAACTGGGTTTTGGACTGTGTGGGTCTGTTGGTCTGGCATGTTAGGATTATAAGGCTCTAGTAGACAATAATGCACAGTGTACCCTAATGCCATCAAGCTATAAAGGGGCAGAACCCATTTATATTTCTGGAGTGACAGGGGGATCCCAACATCTAACTGTATTGGAGGCTGCAGTAAGCCTAATTTACGGGTATGAGTGGCGAAAGCACCCCGTGGTGACTGGCCTAGAAGCTCTGTGCATCCTTGGCATAGACTATCTCAGGAGAGGGTATTTCAAGGACCAAAAGGGGTACCAGTGGGCTTTTGGTACAGCTGCCGTGGAGGTGGAGGAAATTAAACAGCTGCCTACCTTGCCCAGTCTCTTGGAGGACCCTTCTGTTGTAGGTTTGTTGTGCGTTGAAGAATAACAGATGCCAATCACTACCACAACAGTGCACTCGTGGCAATGTCACACCAATTGAGACTCTTTGATTCCCATCCCTAAGTTGATCTGTCAACTGGAGAGTCAAGGAGTGATCAGCAGGATTCATTCATCCTTTAATAGACCTATATGGCTAGTATGAAAGTTGAATGGAGACTTAACAGTAGACTATCATGGCCTGAATAAAGTCGTGCTGCCACACTGACTAGGCTATGACTTTGATATGAACTGGAGTTAAAGACAGCCAAGTGGTATGCCACAATTGATATCACTAATGCATTTTTCTCAATCCCTTTGACAGCAAAGTACAGGTTGCTTTTACTTGGACGGTCATCCAGTACACCTGGAATTGACTGCTGGGGGAGTGAAAACACAGCCCTGTCATCTGCTATGGACTGATCTGTACTGCGCTGGGGCAGAGTGAAGCTCCAGAACACCTGCAATACATTGATGATACCATCATGTGGGGCAATACAGGAGAAGTTTTTGAGAAAGGAAAAAAATGTCCGAATCCTTCTGAAAGCTGGGTTTGCCATAAAACAAGGTAAGGTCAAGGGACCTGCACAGGAGATCCAATTAAGAATAGAATGGCAAGATGGATATTGTCAAATCGCAATGGATGTGATCAATAAAATAACAACCATGTCTCCACCAACTGGTAAGGAAGAAACAAGCTTTCTTAGGTGTTGTAGAATGCACATTCCAAATTACTGTCTGATTGTAAGCCCTTTTTATCAAGTGACCTGGAAGAAGAATGATTTCAAATGGGACCCTGAGCAGCGACAAGCATTTGAACAAATTAAACAGGAACCAATTCAAGCAGTAGCCCATGGGCCAGTCTGAGCAAGGCAAGATGTAATGTGCTTTCCACTGCAGCCAGGGAGAATGGCCCTGCCTGGAGCCTCTGGCAGAAAACATTGAGGGAGACTCAAGGTCAGCCCTGAGGCTTTTGGAGTTGGGGATACAGAGGATGTGAGACCCGCTATATGCCAACTGAAAGAGATACTGACAGCTTATGAAGGGGTTTGAGCTGCTTTGGAAGTGATTGGTACTGAAGTGCAGTTTCTTCTGGCACCCTGGCTGCTGGTGCTGGCCTGGATGTTCGAAGGGAGGGTCTGATCTACACTGTGCAACTGATGCTACATAGAGTAAGCGGGTTGCACTGATCACACATCCAGCTTGAATAGGAAACTGCAGTTGTCCAGGAATCTTGGAAGTGCTCATGGACTGGCCAGAAGGCAAAGAACTCAGAATGTCACCGGAGGAGGAGGTGATATGCTGAAAAGGCACCACTGTATAATAAACTACCAGAAAGTGAGAAGCAATATGCCCTGTTTTCTGATGGGTCCTGCCATATTGTAGGAAAGCATTGAAGGTGGAAGGTGGCTGTACAGAGTCCCCTACAACAAGTTTCAGAAACTGCTGAAGAAGGTGAATCATGTCAGTTTGCAGAGGTGAAAGTCATCCAGCTGGCTTTAGACACTGCTGAATGAGAAAAATGGTCAATACTTTTATCTCTATACCAACTTACAGATGGTGGCAAATGCCCTGTGGGGGTGGTTGTGGCAACTGGCAGCCCAGAGGTAAACCCATCTGGGCTGCTGTACAGTGGCAAGATACTGCTACCTGGTTGTGAAGATAAGTCATGTAGATGCTCATGTACAGAGTTGGGCTACTGAAGAACATCAAAACAACTGTCGGGTGGATCAGGCTGCTAAGGTTGGAGTGGCTCAGGTAGATCTGGACTGGGACCATAAAGGTGAATTACTCATAGGGTGCTGGGCCCATGACACTTCAGGCCATCAAGGGAGAGGTGCGGCATATAGATGGGCTTGTGATTGAGGGATGGAATTAGCAATGGATGCTATCACACAGGGTATCTGTGAATGTAAAGCAAGTGCTGCAGTTAAGCAGGCCAAGCAGTTAAAGCCTTTTTGGTACGGAGGATGATAGCTGAAGTATAAACATGGGGAGGCCTGGCAGACTGATTATATCGCACTCCCACAAGCCTGCCAAGGCAAGTGCTATGTGCTTGCAGTGGTGGAAGCAACCGCTGGATGGCTGGAAACAGACAGTGTCCCATGCCACTGTCCACAACATGGGCCTTGAAAAGGCAAATCTTACTTGGATGCTGCACCCCAGAAAGAATAGACATGGATAATGGGGCTCATTTGCAAAACAACCTTATAGATACCTGGGCTAAAGAACATGGTACTGAATGCCCCTATCACGTACCAGCCTCCAGGAAAACTGAATGATGCTATGGACCGTTAAAGGCTACACTGAGGGCAGTGGGTGGTAGGACCTTCAGACACGGGGCATTAGCAAAAGCCACCTGGTTAGTCAGCATTTGAGGATCTGCCAATTGGGCTGGCCCTGCTTAATCAAAACTTTTACATACTATAGAAAGGGATAAAGTTCCTGTAGTGCATATAAAAAATACGCTAGGGGAAACGGCCTGGGTTATTCCTGCCTCAGGCAAAGGCAAACCCATTTGTGGGATTGCTTTTGCTCAAGGGCCTGGATGTACCTGGTGGGTAATGTGGGAGGATGGGGAATTATGATGTGTGCCTTGAGGGGATTTGATTTTGAGTGAGAAGAGCCAATGAATTAAATTGTATGATGTTAACTGCTTTATAACACGGTATATCATAATTTCTATGGTGCTATATGCCATATCAAGAATATTACAGTAAAAATCACTCAGATTAATGAAGCATGAACTTCAGTGAAACCAGAGCAGCACAGCAGTGATATAATTGGAATTGACTTCAGCATGCAACAGTCCAACATCATGCACCATCTTTCCTGCTCTGAAAGATTTAGGATGGATGGAGCCTGAAGTTAGGGACTAAATTAACTCAATGGACTTTTGTAGGGATTGCCCCATAGACTAAGGGGATTATACATGTGTATATATATCAATAGACAGGGAAGGTGGTGGGGGTTAACTGGGATGTACTGGAAAGTGTGAGGCCTGGGCATGGCAAATGGTATAGAATAAGGGGTGGATGCTGTCCTGGTTTAGGCTGGGATAGAGTTATTTTTCTTCCTAGTAGCTGGTACAGTGCTGTGCTTTGGATTTAGTATGAGAATAATGTTGATACCACACTGCAGAGCAGTGGTCCTCAAACTACGCCCCCCCAGGGTCCTCAGTCTGGCCCCCGGTATTTACAGAACTGTGCCCGTGCCCCCGCCCCCCAGCCAGGGGGTGGGGAGGGGGAACCAAGCAGCCACAGATGACTGCCTGCCACTTCATTTGCATGCAGGCCCCCTGGTTAAAAAGTTTGAGGACCCCTGCTGCAGAAGAATGCAGCAGTGGGTTGATTAGCATTGATAATATGCAGCTGTGGCCTTGCTTTGGAGGCAGTGGGTTGATGGACGTGGATGATGTGCAGGTGTAGCTCGTTCCTGCGAAATGGTTAAAATAGCCCTGAGGATGGTGGGAGAGGTGGCTGGATGGAGGAGGAGCAGTAGCAGTGTGGTCTGGCCTCTGGAGGGAGGAGAAACAGCATGGACAGTAGAATCTGACTGATGGTAAAGGCCTTGGTGCAGCCTGATAGCTTGCTTGTGCTGTGACACAGCACTGACATTTTAGTTGTTGCTAAGTAGTGCTTACTGCTTACCCTAAGTCAAGGACTTTTCAGTTTCCCATGCTTTGCCAGTGAACCAGTGCACAAGAAGCTGGGAGGTAGCATGGCCAGAACAACTGATCTGAACTAACCAAAGGGGTATTTCCTACCATTTGTGCTTAGTATATACACTGTGGGGAGTCGGCTGGGGCGGGGATCACTGCTCAGGGACTGGCTGGGCATCAGTCGGTGGGTGGTGAGCAATTGTATTATGCATGGCTTGTTTTTCATGGGTTTTATTCCTCTCGCTCTTGTTTTTGTTATCTCCCTTTTCATTACTGTTATTATTTAACTTACTAAATCAGTCTTATCTCAACCCATGGGTTTTACCTTTTTCAGATTCTCCTCCCCATCCTGCTGTGGTGGTAGGGGCAGAAGTGAGTCAGCAGCTGCATGGTACTTACTTGCTGGTTGGGTTAAACCATGACAACACCAGTTCTTGTGACACTTTGTGCCATGTCTGAGGGAAGATGTATTTCATAGTGTGCTGCAGCCCTGACTAAAGCTTTAGCAGCAGGATGACCCCAACACTTGTGCAACCAGAGAGCTACCATGGTGGTTCTGTGGTTCAGGTTGGAGGCTTGGGTTGAAGATTCTGCAGTTTCATCTGTTACTGTTGAACTGTGACTGGCTTTATCGTAGGTGTCAGTGTTTGCTACCACTGCTACCCTTCTCATCACAGCAGTGACACCTGCTTGGGCATTTCATATGACCTTGGCTATGGGACAAACAGAGTAGGAACGTGGCTGACAGCCAAAGCATGAGTGGGTGTAGTCCTGTATTTCTTCAGATGTGTGACTTGACCTGCTAAGAGGCCTGGGGAATAAAAAATTGTCTGGTTGGACTGTCCTGCCTTTATTGAGTCATGGAAGCACGATCTGGATTTGGTGCCCAGGCGTTGCATCCAACTTCTCCCTTCTGTGCTGCTTCTTTTTTTTGGTGTGATCAAAACCACTGTATAATACAATACTAACCCCTCATTTCCACCCCTTCATTATGTGATTCAGTGGGGAAAAGCATTCTTGTTGTGTCCTGTTTGTGCAATGCCAGGACTGATATCTGTGCCACACGTGCCCCCTGAGGGTATTGAGTGCAGAGAGGAGTTTGTTGTGGAGTCTCTTTATATTGTCCCTTTTAAATGGAAATACTCTGTTCTTTTTAGAAATTGTGAAATCTCAAATGACTGAAACGGAAAAAGCAGAGGTCTGGAAGGAGAGTTTGTAGGGCTAAAACTGGGTGTTGCCCTGAGAATTGGGTTCTCTCCTGGTTGTGCTACAGAGTTCTGGTGGGAAGATGGGAAAGTGATGCAACTAAAGGCATTGCAGATGTTAATAGTCTTGTATGTTTTGTGCAGAGCTCCAACTTGGCCCTGGGCAGTCCGCTGACTCACAGAAAGTTAGATCCAAAGCAACAAGGGTAAAGCAGGAAGGGTTGCCCAGCTGTGCCCGAGGGTGAGTAGGTAGGAGTCTTTGGCAATGAAGAAAAGGGGCTGGATGGGCTGTTAGGCTCAAGTCTATTGGACCCTCTGCTGTGGCAACTCGGGGATCCCAGCACGTGTGATGGGCATGGGCTGGGGATGCATCATGGTGCAGTTTCCCCTTCCAGGCATGGTACCCCAGTCTCCTTCAAGGGACAAGTGCCTGGAGTGAACTAGGAAGAGCTGCTGGCTGCTCATGTCCCTGCCCTGGGTGTCCTGCCCAAGGTAATGGCTGTCTGGTGTGTCTCTCTTGTTCCTAGGAGAAGCAGCCATCTCCCACTCCCTGACTCAGCTCCAGGACTCACAGCACCCCTGGTTTTGTGCCAGTGCTGCCCCAAACACCGCTTCCGAGTTAAGGGTCCCTTTCTGTTAATACATGTCAACCTGAAAAGGCTCCATAAGAATCAATGTAAATAAATAGTAGAAGGAAGGAAGGGGAGCCGGCAGGTCTACATCGCACACCAGGGACCCTGACTCCACTTGCCACAAACTTAAGGACAGGTATAAATTCTCCTCACTTTACTCATGTGAAAAAGGAAAGCTGGCTTACTCTTGTTCTCTCTCACTTCCTTTCTCTCTTCACTGCAAGCTCAGACACTTCTGTCATTAGTCGCTCCTTGTTGCTCTAAATTTCTTTAGATTGGAATTGGATCATCGCCCAGGTTCTGGGAGACCCATTTGTCAAAGGAACCTCTGTGGATATAGCCTCTATTTGATGTTGTTAGTAGTTACTGACTCTCAGATTCAATGGGCTGATTGAAGATATGATTCTTCAGTAGTATGATTCCTGATGTATTGCCAACTATCTTTAAGGAGCTCTGTAACAAACTGTTTATGCTTGTACATTCACGTTCCTGTATTTTATTTTCTGATAAATAAGACCCTGAGTTTTGCTGTCATGATTTGTGTGTCTCACTGGGAATTTGGACATTAAGCCTGTATGCTTGCTACCTGGGACCTTGGAGATCCCAAACATAGGCACCAGTGAGGAGATGATCCCGACCAAGTAGTGCCCTGGGCTTGTGTGGCAACAGCTAAATGACACCACTAAGCAGTGACTGCAGAAAGCACTGAGGAGAGTGATGTATGAACTGCTGCCTGGGAGCCCTGATGGGAGCACTCCTGAGGAGTGGCTGGCCCATGCCTTGGTGATCCTCCCTGTTACTTGGGATGCCAGGTGAGGGCACTTTCCTGGGAACTGAGTGATGCCTATTAGGCAGATCATAAGGAATTTGGAATAGAAACAGGATAGTCCTCACTTGCAGGGTGGTGTAATTGTTACCTATTTAACAAGTGCCTTATCCCAATAAACCTCACTCTGTGCCTTGAAACTATTCCTTCAAGGGGTTCATAGCAGCAGAGGCTCTGACTACAACAGCACAATTTGAACTAATTTCTCCACACCAGTTTATTTTTGCACTCTTTGAGTGTATGAATGGCTCTTAGTCACATGCACGAGCCCTACATGTAGGGGTGTATATATGCTAGTGAGAGATCGCTTTTTAATGCAGTTGTACTGGGCGTTCAGGCTAACAGTTTACATGAGTAAACTCAAAGTTAAGTTGAAGATCCTCTCAGTTAAGATGTTCATTCTTAGTTTGTGTTCCTATGTTTTTACATGTATATATAAATAAACCTTTATGTCGAGTTTGATTTAAGAAAAAAGAAGTGGGAGCTCAAAATGCAGTTTTAACTTAAGTTCCCACATATAAGTGAAATGCATAGCATCAGTATCAGCAAAGCATGTTGGCTTGAATGTGATGCCAATGTGCAGTTACCTCTGGGCTCAAGCCAGATCTTATTTGGCCAGCTAAAAATACAGAGCAAGATTAGGTCAGTCTGTACTTGGCCAAAGAGACAAGACTTAACACCTAAATGGAAATAATTGGTATGTTTATTAATTAACCCTTACATACAAGTCATCACCTTGCAAACCTGAGGCAAACTACTTTTATTCACATTGCTTTCTATACCATGCATTACTTCCTGACTGTTTATATCCCTGATTAATTTATGTATACTTGTGTGCTGTGGGGGTATTGTAGGACAGCCTCTGTGCTGTCTGCATTCTCCACCTGATTATCCCAGGCCAGCCATGGCACTGGAGCACAAAGATCAATTTGTAGCAGTTGATACCTTTTAATACCTTCAGCATGCTGAATTTCATCATGTTGTGATGGGACTAGCTGATTGATTAGTGTGGAAGTGGATATGCCAGGAAAAAAGATGAGCCTGTGATTCAAGAATCTGTTACCTGAAACTAATAAAACAGTAGTTCTAAATAAGGCATATTGGCTGTGAGCTTTACATGCTCTTTGCAGCCCTGTACTGGGTGTGGCTGGGATGGAGTTAGTTTTCTTCACAGCAGCTGTATGGTGCTGAATTTTGGATCTATGGCTAAAACAGTGCTGGTAACTCACCAGTGTTTTGGTGACTACTGAGCAGTGCGTGCACAGCACTGTTATCCCAAATCAGGGTTCTTCAAGCTGATCCACGCGCAGAGTCAAGATACTAGTTAATTACATGTCTGCGCAGAGATGGGTACTCAGTGGTGTGCTAGCTTTGTTTACTTACCTCTTAAAGCATATAAATTGTCTTACCATGTGTTGAACAATTGTTTACAATTGCATTTAGTCACACTGTTGTAAAAATGAACTAGAGTCAGTTTGCAGTTTGAACGGTTAATTTATTGAGGTTAGCAAGCAAAGCAGTGCTGGGTGGCCGGGGAGTCAGCGCTCCACCAACGGCTCACAATTTGCAGGTTTGCAGCATTCCTTTTTATAGGTTCTTCTTTTGATTTTCGAGAAATCCCCTCCTTACTCCCTTTCCTGGGTTTTGCATAAGCTTCAGTATATTGCGCATGCTTTTGTCTGTTACTAGGGGTCATTTGTCCTCCTTTGGTGATCTTGGGATGCAGAGCATATATGTGGCTGATTCTTGTACAATCGCATATCCTGTTTGATTTCTTTGTCCTTATTTGGCATACCTGCAAAACCCACTGTACACACTTTTGTGAACAGCTTTGCAATCTTTACAACTGCAATTTTCCACTTGATTGTGCAAACATGAATTACAACTGCGCTTTCCTTCATTCCAGTACAGACAACCATTACAACACTTAATTCTCATTGGTTCTTACAAGACCCCTCTCCCATTTAAAGGTGCATGTTCTGGGGGGGGGCCCGCTTTGTTAGTAGGGGGCTTGCTTTGCTCGAGGGGGGGTCTTCTAGTATGCTAGTTAGGATAGTTCGAGTATAGGTCAAGTAATTTTCTGTTTGGTCTCATTAACCATTTTGTTCTCCTTGAGCTGATCTTATTATTTCTTTGTGGGAGAGGAGGATAGAGAATGTCTGATCATTACTGATGGGAGATAAGAGAGATCTATGAGAGGACAGAGAATGTCTGAAGAGAGATGTATGAGAGGAGGATGGAGAATGTCTGATCTGACAGGAGGTAGAGAACAGCTGGGTATTATGAAGGAAAGTAAGAAAGATAAACATGGTTATCTAGCCAAAAAGTGTTTGCATGCTTGTAATAATATATAGCTATGTGACTGCATAAACAGTTTCTGCCCTGAGCCTGGTGGTACCTGCAGCTGGAATTTATATCCAGACTGAGATATTAATATGACCTCTGCACAATAGTGTCTCTGGTTGAACCACAACCGGAGTCTATGCCTTCATACGCCACGTCTCTTAGCTTGACTTATTTATGGTGTCTATGCCTTCCCTCAAGGCCATATCTTATTAACTATTTATAAGGGTTGATTAACATTCTTGTTTTTTTTTCAATTTTTTTTATTATAAATATTTACATATTTATTAAAAATTATTGTATCAAAATCTTCCTTTGAGACTGTATAAAGGAAGAATTTATCTTTTCCCCTTATATTAGTCTCGCCTTTTCATTAGTTGGTCCACCCAAGATCAAACAACGTCCCTCATGTGAGTACATATGTATTAATTCAATGTACAAGCATTAGAACTCCTACAGTCACAATGCGTATCACCACCTTTATCGGTAAACCTAAATCTGATACCCAAGAGGTCAGCCATTTCCATGTTTCAGCAAAGACAATAGAAGTGTCATCCTTTTGCATCTCATGTAAAATTTTAGTTTGTTTCCAAATATTGTTGATCTTCTACTGCTCTGAAACACCACCACACACACCCCTTAGATGCTAATAGCATGTCAAATAAAGCCATTCTATTCTGAATAGTAATTTCTGCTAATTTTGATACTTCCTCCTATGAAGTGGACGCTGCATCCCAGGTCTCATTTCCTATTTTGTCTACTGTTGCTGATACATTTATTATAGCTTTTTTGAGCTCACTTACTCCTAACCGTGCTGTAGGTCTTTCAGTCAAAGGATTACTTACTTCTCTTGTGTCTCTTCATATACGATCATACCCATAATCCTGGTGCCAATTCTTCGACTGTAGTTAAATTGGGTAATATGGCTCCTAAAGTACAAACTCCTGACCAATGTACAGGTAAGGCCTTTCTTGCTTTTGTGCCGCTGATCCAATACCAGTCTGTTCCTTCTGTGACTGGCCAAAATCAGACTTGGGTTTTAAGAACTGGTGTCAAAACATCAATTGTTTTATTGTTATATTTTGGTTATTTCCAAATGAAAGTTGGATAACCTATTTTGCTATCTAATTTACTTATTCCTTTTGGGGCATTGGATCTTGGGATACCCCAAGTGCAATAATTTGCTGGGAGATTGGGGTAGTTACTTCCTATTCCTTGTCTTCTATTCCTCGGCTTATATTGAAAGACTTATTTGTCCACAATTCTCCCCAAGAGACGTTAGCAGTGGTGGGAATCCCAGTTAGAGGTATTCAGTTTTCTGAGGTTTCTGGGAGGTGTGTACAGACCCAACAATTGTTTTTGCTCACTATTTGTATCATTTTCTGTCCTCCCGAGGATCCTTTCGTGGCTGCTTCTTAGGATTCCTGCATTGTCCTATCACTAGCTAAGCAAAGGACAGCAATTTATAGTATTTTTTTGTTACAAGGAAGTTAGTGTTTCTCTAGATGTGCTCTATCACTACTAGCTCTTATTATTAGTATGCAATAATGCAAAATGAACTAGATTATACTTAAGAATTAAAGATATGATTTTTCAAAATCCCTTGTACGCTTCATCAAAGTTAGAAATTTTTAATTTACAGTCCCCAGTTTACTTAGTGATCCACCGTTTCATCACTCTGTAATATATTCAGGAGTCTGTTCCTAATTTCAGTGCTATGTCAGTAGGCAGACCAAACAATATATGGTCCTTTCCGCTTCTCTTTTAGGGATTTGTCTTTCGAACTTTGAGGCAAACCAAATCTCCTAGTCAAAACTGATGCACTGGGGAGTTCAAAGTTACGTAAAGGAGCTCTTTGGTTCACATATCTTAATGACCTGTCTCCTCTGATTGGTACAGCAAGGGAAAGCTGCTGTCCATCCTGAAAAGGTGTCTACTAAAACAAGCAAATACGTATTTACTGATTGCAGCTTGGTGACTTAGGAAAATCTATTTGCTAGTGTTCCCCAGGAGTAAATTCCTGTGTTGGTGAGAAGGCATTCCCATGAGTTTACATGCATACAGCTGAAGTGTGGCACCCTGCTTGTTGCAGTCCGCACTGTCAGTCCTTTAGCTGGATACAGGCTAGGCTTCTTTCACAGTGCAATAGAATCATTTAGGTTGGAAAAGACCTTTGCGATATCAGGTCCAACCATTAACCCGGCACTGCCAAGTCTATCGCTAAACCATGTGACTAGACACATCTATCTGATGGAGAGGGTGCTCTGTCTGGCGCAGGTAGAGGTGATGTTGGCAGGGTAACTCAAGGCACTGGTACACGGGTCTTGACTACTGCTGTTTACTCGAGAGTGTTTTCCTCTTAAGTATTTCATGCTTCTTTTATACTCCTATTGAATCCTTTTTTGTTTCAAAACTGTCTTTGATCTTCTCCAGTTACTATTTAATCCAGATGATGATTGTATTCTGCCGTGATGAGAGATGGGACGCTGTTTGATGCAAACAAATGTCGATTTATTGTACACAAGCACGAGTTTATATATATTTTCAGAAGCTGCACGCTTTTAAACAGATTGGTTCTTTAAGCTAAGCATTGCATACTAGGCAATCCCTGATTGGTGGTTAACTACAAACAAAGGACACTTTTTAAGTGTTTACAGTCATCAATTAACAGCGAGGTGTTACCTCTCCTTGGCACCAAGGGGCCACCCCCACTCCCCTTTCCTCTCTTATGACTCATCATGTTAACTGTTGTGTCTATTCACACTCCTTGTCCTCCCAAGCACATTCCCATCAGCTAACTGATTGCCATGCATGGTCCTAATTTCCAGGTCCCCTCTTGCAGTATTCCTCTTCAACACCATCAGTTGGTGGTTGATGAGCATCTTTGCTTTTGACTTGATAATTTTGAGCAGATGCCCTCCCAATAAACCAGTCTTTAGCATTCAGACACACCAGGTATTAAAAAGTAATAGTTACTTTTACTTTACCAGGTATTGTTATCCACCCCATTTGTCAGAGGTTGACTATAGCAGCAACCCCAGAATAAGTTCTCCCAGCCTGTTACAGTCCACAAGATCCGTGTATTGGCACTTAACAGACCATGCTTATGCCACGGGGGCTTGAGCAACACCTACCTGTCTTTGTGTTGACATAGCCTGGCGATGGATGCTTACCTCCATAACAATTTTTCAGGTGGTGGGGCTCTTCAGTGTTTTGATCCTCTGCTGCTGGTCTTAGCCCACAGTTGGTGAGCTGTCTTTTTATACCCTTTAATTTCAGCAACCAACCTGCTGCTTTCTGCATTTTCTGACTCTCTATTTGAACTGATTGTCCATGTTCCCTGGTGAATCACAGAAACCAATTGACAGGTCAGCAGTTTACCTGATGATCATCATGCAGGTATCTTAGCTGTTGTCTTGTTGCATTTACCATTTAGCTGAAACGCTAAATACATTAATGCTAAATACATTAATGCTACCAAGCTGTTTTCTGCAGAAATGGTGTTTGCTCGGGGCTGGCCATTCAGTTACTGTCCAGTCTTGGCACAGTAGTTTCCACACCATGGTTCTGTGGCGTCTTGCTGCATTTGTGTTAACTTTTTCTTCCAGCAATGTGTAGGACAAGGGGTGTGACCTTGTGAGTCCACTCCATGTCCACTATCTTTTTGACTGGTGATAGTGAACTGGTTTTGGGTGTGCTTTCTATACTCTACGTGTCAACTGTTACTGTGATCTTGGTTGGTCCCTCATGAGTCTGACACATTGCTGAGTCTCATACTCTCCCTGTGTTTTCCCTGTTAGGTGTTTTCTGGCTCCAGTGTGCACATGTACAGACTTTAGTGTTAAGTTACAGTGTTCAGTGAATGAAGTATTAAATCTTTGCTGGAATGTCTTAGCCAATCCAATAGATCAACTGTAGAGGAATTATAGAGGAATGCAGCTGGGTTAATTAACATTGGTAATATACAGCTGTGGGCTTGCTTCAAGAGCGGTGGGTTGGCTGATGTGGATAATGTGCAGCTGTGGCTGGTTCCTGCTAAGTAGTTAAATAGCTCTAAGGGGGATGGAAGAGGAGTTCTGGATGAAGAGAGACCTGGAAGAAGCAGAGGGAGGAGAGAGCATGCCTGGGACATAGGAGAAACAAGGAGAGGCCCTGGGAGAAGCAGAGAGAAGAACGGGGCCCAGATGAGGAGAGGCTGCTGGAAGAGGCCAGACACAGCAGAGAGAAGCAGCAGGGTGGACTGGCCTGAAGAGGATGAAGAAACAGCACAGACAGTAGATGAACCTTTGAAACCTTGTGGGGGATCAGTGGCTGTGCCGGGGCAAGGTGTGGGAGCTACTTCTTGAAGTTAACCTGGTATGGGATGGTAAAAGCCTTGTTGCAGCTGGTGAGTTTTGATAGTGCTGCGACAATCAACTGCCTGTAACAATTTATTCTGTGTTTTAGGCTTCATTTGTTTTCTTCTCTATGTGTTTTCTTAGAGGAGGGCCTCTCAGAAGTAATTAGTAACAAACATTGGCAATAAAAATTGAGGTCTTTCCTATCAGAAATTAATTTAGATGTTTTGTGTAGATTAAGGGTATTAGAAAACAGAAGGAAATGTAACCTTCCACTGTTTGGATGTATTGTTCCTTTTCCCCTTTATAGAAACCTGTAGCAGTTAAACTTGCTGGGCTTTATATTATATAAAGTATTGAGGCCTGAGCAACAGGCCCTGAGACAAAGTTGACCTCCAGATGAACCTACCAACCAAATATTTTTATATATATTTAGTATTCGATCATTAATGGAATATGCATGATTGTTAGTGAAATATGTATGATCATTAGCAAAAGATGTAGCTCAGATAAAATATAATCATTAGCAAAGACAGAGTGCATCCTTCCTTGCTTAGAGGCAGGTGGTCGAGGCCTTGAAACCAGACACATGGCCTTGTTTGGAAACTGGTGGTTAAAATCAAGTAGATTAAAGAAACTCGCTTGGTTCCTCCCTGAAGCCCTGGCCAGGCTTTGGTGGGATTGGAGAGGAGAGTGAAACCAGATGTTTCTGCATTTGTAATTTGTAATTATGTGAGCTTGTTTATTCAACAGTATGAAACTTGGACCTTCTTGCAGTGGCTTTGGAGACCTCACCTACAAGGGGATGCCCTGCACGGGACTTCCCAATTGCTGGGACAGGCCTGCCAAATCCTCACTGCAACAGGGGCTCCCCAGTGACTGCAGATCTGGGCGATGGTAGCGTATTAGGGTGATTGGTGATGTACCTTTCTTAGTCACTATAGCTAACCTTACGTAGTAATGATTAGGTGCATCACCTTGTCTCGTTTTATTCTTATAGTCTGCTGTATATAGTAGTAATTAGATGCCTTGCCTTGTCTTATTCTTGCTATATTATTTCACTTACTATTCTATTGCTTTAAATGTAAGTAAAGATAATCTCACTTCTTTAACTTGGTGTCTGTGTCTTTTCTGCTGACCCTGTCTATTGGCAAAACAATAGATGACCCAAATTCCCCTGAAACCTTTCTGTGAGGTGAACGTGAGGTGTCTCTGCAGAGTGATTCAGAGTCACTACATAAGACAGAGGCCAGAGCCACACCTAAAACTATTTGTCAGAGAAGTCTACGTGTAGCTGTTTTAGTTGAATGATAGATTTGTTGAAGAGCTGTGCTGTTACTTCCTGCTTTCAGTGGGGATGTCCCTCCATTCCCTTTCTATGCATTGTCAATCAAAAGTTGGCAGTGGCCTGTGTGGTAGTTGCTGGTGGTTTCTGAGGCTTGTGGTCAAGGTGAGGAAGTAGCCGGTGAAGGAGTGGAGCAATTGTATGTGAGGAATAGTCTTTGTCTTTCAGAGTTTTGTACTGATAATGAACCTCTCAAATGGTCTTCCCAAGACAAGTGCTTTCTGCCAAATGCCACTTTTTAAAGTAGCATGTTTTGTTGTATTGGTTATAAAAATTTTAAGATTGTCATCAGTCACAAACTTAATTTTCTTAATCCAGCTAATAATGATGATGAACTGTGGTTGTACTGATTTTTATGGTCTTGACAGTGACAAGACTTGGGTTTTACTCTTGGTGAAGTTGTGTGTTGCACATAGTCAATATTTTTCCTCTGTTCAGCAAGAATTTTACAGTTACTACTAGTTGGCATCTTAATCTTGTTTATATACCTCGATCATTTTTCTGGAATGTATAAATGTCTTAAATTTCTTCAGCAGTAATCTAATTCAAGGACATGGTTGTTTTATCCTCTGATTATTTTTCAGGAAATACCCAGTGTATCATCAGCAGTCTGAAATCTTTAGCTTGGATGCAAAAGCCTGTTTTCTCATTCCTGCATCACTGTAAGTATTGCCTTAATAATGTTATTGATGTTTTTTACGAATTTAACACGCGACCTTGTTTTCCTGTTTTCTTATTGGTGTCTTTGAGAGTGGAACAAGTAAAAGAGAGTGAAGGAAGATAGAGCTATCTTTGAATCTTGATGTAAGACCTGGAAAATTATAAAGCTTGTGTCTCTTATAGGCCAGATCTGAGTGATGCTTCTAATTTTTACGTTTGAAGTCAGGAGAGTCTTAAAATCTAAAAGAGCCCATGAAAGAGAAAATTAGGATCCTTGAGTGATCTGGGAGAAATTACCTGAAACATTTTGTTGGGAAATTGTCTTTACACCCTGCATAAAGTGAGGTGTTTGCTCTGTGCTAGGTGGGTTTGACCATACTGAGAGGAACTTACTGACATGCAGGCAGCATTCATGCTTGTAGGTTGTCATGTTTGTTTGTGCCTTTCTGTTCTTGAAGACTGAAATAATATTTGTTTTGAAGATGTTGTCTTTTAACAAGCTCCCAGAGGTTGTTCAGAAGTAACATGCTCACCCAGTTGGGCTTTTGGTAATCAATGTAAATTCAGGAATATAACATATGAAGAGTTAGAGATTTGTGACTTCACCTCCTGGAGGTGTATTTATTGCAATAGTAGAGGTGATGATATAATCTCTATGCTTCATACCTTCTGCTGGCTGAGTAAGTTAACGCTACCAATCAGAATTAGGGGTGCTTTACTTGTAGCTACATGTGCTGTTCACTACAGTCACAGAGTCATCTTCCTCAAATATTAGTAACCGCTCACAGTGTTGCGGAAGGGCAAATGACATGTAAAATAAAAACAAGCGGGCCACATTATTATGAGAGATCTTCACTGAACCCAAATTAATTTTTTCTTTTGTTTTCTTTGAAGGTGTAATTGAAGTTGAATCTTCTTGTCTGAAAACTGAGTGATCTGTGTTTTATATCTATATATATAAATACGTGCTGCTTATGCTCAGCTCTTGAGCATTGCTAATTGTATCATGTTATGCAAAATACATTGGGTTTTTTCCGTTGGTTTTGGGTGAGAAGGTAAATACAGCAATCTATGGTTAAATTAAAAAGTTGAATGATAATAGAATTAACAGAATAATGTGAGAATTTTGTTAGTCATCAGACAGTCAATAGAATTGTTAGTTGCTACTCTGTCATTTTTTACCTTAACTGTGTTCTGGCAAATAATTTATGCAACTTGACAACTTTGATGTCCATGGGATGTGCCAATGGAGTTGCCCTTCTGCTTAGCAATTCAAGTTCAATGGTTTTGTTCATATTGCATTCTAAATCACTCCTTGGTAAGTGAAATAGGTTTTGATCGAAAGATCAAAGTTTGAATGTTGTTTTTTTTCCTTAGCATTTTAGTTTTTGGCTGAAGAAAAAGAAATTAAGAAAAGATGGACTGGAATGCAAGATCACTCCAGAATGCTGATGCAAAGAAGAACCTGCAAAATGAAGAAGCATGTCACAATCAGTTGCTTTGTAATGCACATGATTTTCCTCAGACAAACATCTGTTCCTCTAAAAATGCATGCACTTGTGCTGGAAATAACCAAATGGTGTATCTGCCAACTAGCAATGTTGCCTTCCCTTTTGTAAATTCTGAAGGACTCAAAACTTCAGATCAGGCCTTACCAGAAGCATCTGTAGCTGGTAATGATTTATTTATTTCTAAATACTCAGTTAATCGACATCTACCACCCTACTTACCAATAGCTCCAAAACCTCCCAATCATACACCACGTTTGCAGGCAGAGATGACTCGGGCTTCTTGGCCAAACTCTGACGCCTACTTTTGTCCCCTTAGACAGTTACCTCCCCTGTCTTCTCAAATAAACACTGGAAATAACGTGAGGAATGTACTCCGGGAACCTCAGTATGTCACCACAAACAGTTACACTGTGCAGCCGCAAATACTGCAGCATAATTCTGTGAGAACTACAACATTATATCAAAGTAACATTCATTCCCAGAATAATTCTGTGTCCCTTGGTACATCTGGGCACCATGTCCAAAGCCATATGTATCATCCCAACACTCAGTTTAAAGTTGTACAATCGCTGAATCAAGATACTGAAGCAAATGTCCAGCTGCTACAACAATATCGACCAAGTCAGTTGGGATCAGAAACTCCTAGAGGATGTTGTGCACCATCTTTGTTGCCTGCCAACTGTGATTCAAGAGCTGCAGCACAATCTTCAATAGGTGTTCCACATGCTGTTCAAAATGTGCCTAATGGATACGCCTTTAGCCAACAGAGGCACCCATCAGATCCAAAAAATGCTTCTGGTTTTAACAGTTTTCAGCAATGCTATCAGAAACAGCAATCTGGGTCAGTCAGTCAATCAGTTAGGAATGTCTGTAATTCAAGTGGAAATGTGACAGCAAATCGGCCCTTTAATGAAATGCCTGTGCCACCCACTGGCATTTCCAAAGAACTGTATGAGATTGTACAAGAAATGGAAACTCTTTCTTCAGTGACTGCTTCAAAGCAACTTAGTGATCCTGTTTCAGTTCAGGAAGGCCAGACTAGTAGTTTAACGAATAGGCCTGTTAATTCTCAGATTTGTTCAGCAGCAGCAGTAGATGGAAAAACAATTACAAAGGACAGATTAGTTTGGGAAGCTCAAAGGCTGCACACTATTAAAAAAAAATGTGTCCTGCTTGAAAGGATGCATCATTACAGAAGGAAACTCTTATCAGCTTCAGAACGTGACAAAGGTACTCCCCAGCTTCCTCCAAGTTATCAGGCTACTGTTGCCAATTGTCTTCCGTGGATGCCCAATGGAACTCTATCACCTTCCCCATCTGAAACAGCGAAGACTGAGTGTCCAATACTTAACTCTTCACCTGAAGAAAAAAATGACAAAAAAGCTGATGCTGATAACAGAGGATTAGAGGTGACTCAAAGTGACTCTCAGGTGGAGCAAGGAAGCCTTTCAAGCCCTGCTCCTATTCCCTCTCAGAGCAAACTCCCAACTCAATTAAATAATCTTGAGAGCACTCCCATATCAGAACAAAAGGATTCACATGCCTTGGCCTCATCTCAAAACTCTGTGACATCCTTGAACAATGCTTCATGTTTTAGTCAAGTGGATAGCTCTGTCAAAACGGCATCAAAGAATGTGCCAGCTAACCCCAAGAACTCGTCATTTCTTCAGTTTGTATTGAGCAGCACAAATGTATTGAAAGAGAAGACAGCTGGTGCTACTGCTGATAAAATACTGACAAGTCTCTTGTGCAGTGAGAAACCACTGGTAGGTGTATCTGTCTCGGGTGGAAACTTACTAAAAGACACTAGTGAGAAGAATGTAGAAAGTGCGAAAGGTGAGCAGCCATTTATTGTTGACACAAACTCTTCTGTGTCAGAAACAACTGAATCTGGTGAAGTTAAATTCCAGAGTGATGTGGCTCAGAAAAAAACACCATTTCCTGAAAATAAATCTGTTAAACAGAACAATTATCATTACTCTGTGGAAGAGCTAACTGCATGCCTGGACTTGTGGAAAAAACATTCGTCAGAATCTGTAAGTGTGCAAAATAGTCAGGTAAATGAAAGTCCCACAGAAAATCAGATTTCACTGCACATCCAAAATACAAAAAATAGAGAACAAAATAATGTTCTTGTTAGTACAGGTGAAGCAATTTTGCCTGTAACAACTGCTTCTGTAGGACAAAAAGTTGATACTTTAAGTTGCAATTTCATAAAAAGCGTTGAACTCCAAGTTGCAGTTGTCTCTCCTTTAGTACTTTCCAAACAGAGAACACAGAGTGAGCAGGCAGACAAAGGTCCAACATCTGCAGGTAAAACTTCTCCAGTGATTGATTCAGGAAGCATATGTAGCTTGCAAGAAGAGGGGAAAAGTGGTTTAAGTGTGGTAAATACCAGTAAAGGAACAATAGATACTGCTAGGTCATCACCCAGTGATTGTGTTCTGGTACAGAAGGTGGACCCGCATTTGCAACAGCCAAAATTAGCTGATGGAAACATAGCAAAAACCAGCGTGAATGCAAAAGGTTCATATGGTGAAAACCAAAGGGAAGCTAGTCAATCAGCACAAGATGCCAGAGGAAATCTGCAGCCTGAATTACAAAACAAGCCACCTCTTCCTGAATTGGGCATAAATTTTTCTAGTCAAATTGTTCAGGAAGGTATAAAAGACCATAAAGACAAGCAAGCTGTGTTAGAGACAGGAGATGAATCCACAGCAGTGTTGGGAGAACAGATGTTTTGTATTTCTGGTGTATGTTCTCTTGTTGAAGGTGATAAATTTTATAACCCACAAATAGCAAGTATCTTCAAGTCAGTCCCTGAGACAAATGCACCAAATGGTACCTCATCAGAAGGAAAAGCAACTGACCCAAGACAAAAGGAACGACAGCTGGACTTACGTAAAAATAAGCTGAGCAATAATGCTCCCCAGAAAGAGATTTTGCTGCAAAAGATGTTGAATGAATCGTCAAGCTGCATGAGGAAAGCGGGTAAGATTTTGGATGGTATCACAACTAGTAATTTGGAGAAAGGAAGCAGTGGCAGTCCTCTTAAAACAGTTTCTACCTCAGAACAAAAAAAGTCATTCAATGCATCTTTGAAGCGTCCTAAAAATTACTTGGAAATGCTTGCTGGCATAAACCAGGAGCTAGCTCAACGTACACCAGATGTCTCAATCAGTGTAACTGCTGAAAGAAATGTGTTTGCTGTTCAAAGGGGCAACAGTAAACAAAATAACATATCCAGTAAAACTAGCACAGAAAAAGACATGAACCTTTTTGGAGCAGAACCCATTAAATGTCTAAATGATCAGTTGTCCGAACTAGTGAAAGAGTTTCCGTATGGCATTGAAGGTGCTAATAGGCTGACAAAAGAACCAGTACAAAATGTTTCTGTGGCTGAGCGGATGGAGAGTCAGCTTCAGAAAGAGACTCAGATCTGTGACAAGAATCCTCCTTCGAAGGATCCAGTAGATCAGATAAAAATTGTAGCATTAAGCGCTGATCAAATGCAAGAACTGTTTCCTGAACATGACCAGAGTTCCTCTAGTGACAGCAAGACAGTAGTGAGTCAACAGTCAGAAAAGGCTTCAGCTGAGGAGAACCTTGAAGGTAGTATTCAGCCTCATCAGAGTCTATGTGAGAAGAAAGAAACCCCACAAAAAACCTCCAACCCCAGGAGAAAAAAAATTGAAAATTGTTCTTTAATGGGTTTGCTATCTGTAACACAGACAATGCCCTGGAGTCCCAGTAAATTGGGAATGTCTGGTTCAGAGAAAAATGCTGATCAGCTTTCAAAAGCTGAAAATACTAGCTCTCTACAGAGACAAGAAGACAACAGTAAATCTGATGCTGAAATGAAGAACAGCTGTACAGTGGAAAACCTGCCGATTTCTGAAAAAATCCCAAGTACTGATAGCAAACATAAAAAAGATACTTGCAAATACACCTCTATAATGAACAGAAAAGCTGAGCTAAAGGTGAATGATGAATACAAATCACTTGCAACAGAACAGGAAAAAATTGGACCACTTAATTCCTCTGAGAACCAGGATGTTGATAAAGCTAAAAGGAGTAGCTGGAAGGAAGAGCTGCAAATTGACGGAGTGTTCCCATTGTTAGGCAAAGAACTTGATTCTGACAAAAAAGATCATCAGACAGCCTTGGAAGAGTTGTCAGAGAAAGCTGGCCATCCAGATGCAGACAACATAACAAAGTCATCTGAAAAGCAAGAGACAGTTTTCAAAATGGAGTCCCTTTCAAAAGATAAAACCAAACCAGGTTTGGCAGTGAAATCCCAAACTGATATTCACAGATGTACAGAGTCAGTAACTGTTGAAATTAAGCACGCTGAAGTCATTCAAGGACAAAAAATTAAAATCTGTCAAGAGATCTCATCTGAAGAACAGAACTGTAGGAAAGAAAAGGAGATATTTGGGCAAGATGTAGGAATTAACATCAAAGAGAAAGCCAAATTGTCAGCAGAAATAAAACATAAAAAGCTGAATGGTCATCGTGCTGATGCTATGAAGTTCCCATATTTTGGCACTATAGACTTTAAGTCAAGAAACCCCAAATATTCTCCGCATAAATCTATGAAAGTTTATCCTTCACAGGAGCAGCCATACAAACGGAAGAGGAAAGAAAATGTGACTGGGAGGAGAGACCCTAAGAAAACAAAAGTGGAAGAGGAAAAACTGAAAGAATCTGAAGCAAAGAATTTCAAGCAGCTTTCACGTAATTGCACGGTAAATACTGACAAAGCTAAAAGACTCAAAGCAGAAAATGGCTGGAAATCAAAGAGTTCATTAGCAGATCTCTCTGCGCTTAAACTACAGAGAAAAAGGGCTCGATCTACTACTGTCTCTAAAAACTACTTTTCTAACAAAGAGAGATGTCATGATGGTCAAAACGGAGACAAATGCTCTGAGAAAACATTTCCTGATAAAAATTTGCTATATTTAAATAGAAGAAATAACAGATTAAAATTGCATCTTCAAAAGGAACCAAAAAAACACTATTTGAACAGAGTGGCATTTAAACGTATGGCACAGGAATGCATATATCTGACAAAATTGGAGACGTCACCTGTTAGACCTGTCCGGCATATAAAGCCCAAAGTGTCACAAAAAGATGCAAAAAGAGGTGCTTCTGTCTCAGAAGTTGAGAAATCATGCAAAATAGAAGTACTTGAATTTAAGTTGTGTCCAGAGATACTGTTCAGAGAACCAAGCACTGATGAAGAAAGCTTAGCCACAAAGCATTCCTTGGAAAGAGAGAAGGCCATTGTGGCAGGTATGATGCTATCTTGATTATTAATTTGTATAGTAAATTGATTTGCAAGTAAAAAGTATTTTTTATGTATATATACTGCTTTTAAATTCATGGTACACAGAACTACAGAGTGAAAATGCGGGACTCGAAAAGCTGAAAGTTGCAATAGCTTAGCTAGCTTTCTGACAGACTGTAGCTGTGTGTTAAGCTGAAAAAGAATGAGTCTTTTTCCTTCAATTTAATGTTTTATTCCTTTTCCTTAAGTTTTACAGAATACAGAGTAGTTCAGAGCATGTCAGTTTCAAGTAAAGTTGAGAAGGCTTAACCTGCTTGCACAAGGGTAGCTTGGCTTGTTCATAGAAAGCAGATTCCCTTGGTGTAGTTACCAAAGGTGATCTGATCTGTGTTCAGCTTTCACCTGGTTGTAAATAAATCTGGCTGAGTAGATGGGGGAGGGGAAGATCTTTTGGAGCACTGAGATGGAGAGAGGGCTTGGGCCAGACGTATCCTGCACGCTGTTTCTGTAACCTTTGCTGTGTATGCTTTAAGCTGCCTTCTTTGCTCCTCTTCTTCCCTATCCTGAATCTTTCAACATTTAATATGGTGCATTGTGAAGCATATTTGTGTCAAATGTAGCATTTTGATTTTAGATAAAGCCAAATCTTAAGTTGTATGTATCAACACTTGTAGTCACTTTCACACCCAAATTTCCTTTTGCATGTGCTGGTCTATCTGCTAAAATTTGAGGCTGAATAGAGACCAAAACTTGTGATATACCAACCCCAAAACATTTTTTTAATTTTCTCTTTAGGTGTCAAAAGTAAAAAAGAAGATTGGTTAAAATGTAATCCGGTGAAGCAAAAAAAGCTGGAAGAGATCTTTACAGGTGAAATGACTCATTATTTATTTTGAAATATAAGTTAAATACTCTTTGCTTGATTTCAAATAGCTTGATTTACAGTAGCAAATCTTAATTAAGAATTTTAACTTACTCTTTACTAGCTCTGCTGCTGAAATGGAAGCTGTAGAGTGGACATATGAGTTTCAAAGATTTGTGGAGATTTTTATTGCTGTAAGAATTTGTTGTTGGAAACTATTGGAATTTTCCTGCCTACATGTGTGCATTTGAATCAGAAGTAGCACTGGTGACAAGATGCAAGTACAATTTTAAACTGTAGGTAAAAACCAAGCTAACCCTTTCCCACTTTAAAATGTAGGAAGTAATGTAACAAAATCTAGTGTGAGCCGATAAACCAAAAATTGTTGTTTTAATTTTATTTGGCTTTCACAGCAAGTTGACGCTGTCTGTGCATACACCCATGTTCACAGGTACTGGGACCTTTGTGTCCCAAGAGTATGGACAGGATTAGTTGTATGACACACAGAGGGAAAGTGGTGCCACTATTACATCTTTCTTGTTTCTCTTGATTGGCAAATTACTTTTTAGATGGTCTTTTGTACCCTTTAGGAGTTTGAACAGTGACATCTTTAATCTCAAGATCTTGGTTGTTTCATCCTTTGTAAATCCTGAGTGAGGTTGCTCCCCACTGTCTTTGTTTCTTTGCTTTAGTTACCTTTCTAGCTATAATCCTGTTTTCCTACTGGTCTAACAGGGAGCAAAATGATGCATTCAGCATGCTGTAACCTTGTTAGACTTATCAGAGTGCAAATCCTCTGCTGACAAGTTATCTGTGTTGTGGTCTTGATGCAGGCAATGCATTTTGCAGTTTTTACATCTTTTATTGCTGTCGCATGTGTCCTTGGCTATTGGTGCCTGTCATTAATTCTTTTAGCCCTTTGTCTTGTTTCTCTCTTGCTTTTACAAATGCACATCTTCATTCATACCTTTCTTAGTATTCTTTAGAAATCTCTCTTACAAAGACACCCAAACAACCACTTGGTGCTTAAGGATGCTTGGAGATTGATTTAAATCTGAGGTGCCTGGTGCTTTAGGAAGGATGTTTGTGGCATTCTTTTTACAATGGATGGCCTTAAGTACCACATACATTAGGAGCAGTCATTTGATACTCTTCCACTTTTGGTTTAACCTCCCTCTTTGTCTGTCTTTCAGCTGAGGACAGTATTCCACTTGATACAGCTATACAGATCCTGGATGGCGGTGGTGAGGCTCCTCACACTCCAAACAAAGACTCAAAAGAGATGTTTCAGGCCTACAGGAAGATGTATCTGGAAAAAAAGATGCAAAAGCCATGATAGCACTCCTGTGTCGTAGGTCTTATTCAATATAACTGGGAAAAACATGCCAACACTAAATGCTTTTTCCTGTTTACTTCATATTTCTGAATAATAGTAAAACAAAAAAAAAAATATTTTTTTGGTTGTTTGCAATTTCCCCCCCATTGCCTCATATTTGTGAATGATTGAGTTCTTATTTTGTGTTTGTTGCACAAATATGCTGAAAATGCCATTGTCAAATATATTGTTTCTTTTGGGCATATTTGAATCTCTTTTAAAAGATGCAGGAGTTAGTTGAACCTTGACAAAAACCCTTGTAAGAAACTATGGACTAGGGTATTGTTTATTAAGATTTATGTTAAGCCCAATGTAAAGGTTAGGCAACAAAAGATATGAAATTGCTTATGCAAACAGCCACCAGACACCGCTTGTGTAAGATAGGATAACCACAATCGCTTACACAAACTAAACCAGATACCGCTTGTGCAAGATAAGATAACCACCAGATGTCCAGGAACCGACAGAAACAGGGCAAACAACCCCATATAAGGACATATGAGTGAGGGGTCAACTATGGGACAAAGGAGGAAGACTTCTTACTTCGGCCTCAACGACCACCAGGAGGCAGAAAACGACCCCCTAACAACAACTGAAGCATGCGCAGAGCACCTCCACTACTTCATGAACACGGAAGTAAAGATGTATAAAAAGGGACTGTTTGAACGGCTCAGGACAGCAGTTGGTGGAGCGCAGACTCCCCTGCCGTCCAGCGCTGGTTTTGCTCATATTCTACTTGCTATAATAAAATTTTAATTGGATTATGATCCGTTGTGGTCTCAATTTATAACACCCTCAAACTCACTTAAATTGTCATATTCTTTGTTTTCAGATTCTAGAAAATTTCTGCTTTCCATTGCTGGCAGTGGAAAAATATTGCTACTGGAAAGGGATTGCAGTGGATTCCCAAGCACTACACCTTTATTTTCTATTTATGTTAGTCTGGTTGTGGTGCTTCTAAAAAGGCTTTCTGTTATTGTAGAAACTTTTTTTTTAAAAATGTAAACTGGGAATACAAATATAAAATCCTCAAAAAAACCATACAGGTCAGGGGATTCCACAAAGTATTTGTGCTGCTATGTAGTTTTCTTACTTTTATCTTTGTGGAACTTGTACAAATTGAACTCTCAGTCTTCATCTGAACACAATGCTGTAAACCAATAGTTGACTAAGACTTCTCTTGTTTTTCTCTACTCTTTTTTCACACTTAGAAGAAAAGTGCTGTTGAAGCGCAGGGAGTTTGAATTCACTCCTGTCTGGACTATGTTGCTCGCTTTAACCAGACTGTAATTAATGTCTTTGTAAAATGTTCACTGTGACATAAGAGTTTTCTTCGTTGCTGGATATATTTTGTTTAAGTGCCTTTTCATTATTGTTCAGAGTTTTGAATGGAATCATATTTTTTCAGAAATTTGGTACTTGGATTCTTTCTATCTGTTTAAACCTTTATACTGAAAGTAAGAACTCAGTAGATATTTCACTGTATGATTTTTATACTTGAAATAAACTTTTGAAGGCTATGCCTTGTCTTTTTTTTTTTAGTTTAAAAGTATAAAGTTGTGTTTATTGCAGTTAATTAAAATAGTCATTTGAAATATTCCTGTAGATGCAAACCAGCTTTAAAATAAGTGCCAGATCTTTCTTAAGAGGTTTCATAGTTGCAAGTGAGGACTGGACTTGAGTCCAAGCTTTCTCTAGTGAACTCCTTAACAGCACATACTTACACTTCAGAAAACATCACGAATGTTTTTCTCTTCAGCATCTTGCCCCCTCCCACCCAGCTCTGACTTGGAAATTGATTGTCATGAGTACTTAAAAAGCCTTCAGTACTGCTCCATTTCTCAAGATCTGTGCTTGTAGGCATTTTGGCTATAATTACCCAGGGGAATGTAATGTTATAATTTCCTAGCTCTATCTGTATGCTGAATGAAAAATTGGCTTTTGGGGATGAAGTCCTCCCCTTACATCATGTGTATGTTTCTTCTCTCAAACTAGGGAACTGTTCAGGAGGTTAACTCCCTTTCTGTCTGGCACAGCTATCCTAATAACTTTTCTTGCTGCATGCCCAGCTATTAGTCTGGGGGGAACATTGCCACTGGAGGATTTTGTAATAATGTTGGCAACTCTGAGAAGGCTTTTGTTTGCATTTTCTTGAGAGTTTAGCGGCTGTATTAACTGCCTGTATTAAGGAAGATTCATTGTAGCCTTAAGTGTACTCAGTACAAACACGACATAGTTCTGCCAAGTATTTGTTTTGGGTTTTGTTCTGCATAATGATACATGAGCCTGACTTAAATGCTTGAGTGAATTCTTTTCAATGGGAAATTATTCAATCCATCGACCCATGACGATTATATTCTAAATACTTGGAGAAGTTTGCTCACTGGCCCAGTGCACACAATAAGTGAGAATGCTAGTTTTGAGTCTCAGTGGCTGCATCTTCTTTCTTTTCTACCAAGGACTGAATCTTGGCTCTGTGACCGTGTTTACACAATGACTTGTGCCTGCACTGCTTGGTGCGGCTGGGATCTTTGGGGTAGAGTGGCCACATCCTGTCTGCTCGGTTCACGTGTTGGGTCGCTAGCTATTCCGTAAGCCTTTGCACTTAAAGTACTTCGCACTTTATGGCATGCCTGTAGCCTGTGCTATGCTTGCTGTGTAATTCCAGCATGCACCTGCAGACTTAGAGAACTGTACCAGATGCTCTAACTCTGTTGCCATTTCTCCTGCTTGTTATTGAATAGTGAATGCTGTACCACTTATCTAACTCAATCCCTGTCCTGCCTGCCTTGGTTGGGTGCTGTAGGGATGAGGCTTTGCCTGGTGAGGCCCCCCTAGCCTTGCCAGTCATTACCTCCCTTGGCTTCTTGCTTCTGTTTCAGTTTTACGTTGCTATGGCACTAGTAAGTCAAGTGCATGGGAAAGGGTGTTGGGACTGTAAAACAGCCTGCATCATCATGCACCTCAAGCCTTCCCATGTCCTCTGGGGGACTATCCTCTTTCCTCCAATTATAAGTGCTAGTAAAAAAGTCATAAATAGCATTCTCCTTAAAAATAAAATTAAAGTCCCTCTGCCATAGCAACACTTGTTCAACAGACTACAAGCTGAAAGCTGGAAATAATAATCATCTTTGTAACAAAGTAATCTTGCAGTAAGTCACCACAGAAGATGGTCTTCAGACCAAAATGGGGAGATACAGCTAATAAGGAGTAAAACAATACTCTGCATGTTAATTGGCTCATAGTGCCTTTCCCTTACGTCCCATTAGATATTTTTCAGAAAGAAATCAGCCGCGACTGTACTCTCACCCAGTAACTTTGGACTCTTGATCAATATCAAGCAAAATCTGTAGAAGTGTAGTGGGTTTGCATGGCAAGGTTTTGGTAGTAGGGGAGCTTCTGTGGGAAGCTGCTAGAAGCTTCCTCTGTGTCTGGTGGAGCCAATGCCAACCAGCTCCAAGATGTACTCAGCACTGGCTAAGGCTGAGCCCATGAATGATGGTGGTGGTAGCGCCTCTGGGATAACATATTTAATAAGGCCGGGGGGAAAAAAGTCTTCAGAGCAAATTGCAGCAAAAGAGAGAAGTGAGAATATGCAAGAGCAACTCTGCAGACACGCAGGTCAGTGAAGAAGGAGGGGGAGGAGGTGCTTCAGGTGCTGGAGCAGAGATTCCCTTGCAGCCTGTGGTGAGGACCTGTGGCGAGGCAGGCTGTGACCATGGTGGAGCAGATATCCACCTGCAGCCCATGGAGGAGCCCACACTGGAGCAGGTGAGTGCCCAAAGGAGGCTGCGACCTGTGAGAAGCCCATAGTGAAACAGGTTTGCTGGCAGGACCTGTGACCTTGTGAAGGACCCACACTGGAGCAGTTTTGTGAAAAGCTGCAGCCCATGGGAAAGACATGTTGGAGAAGTTAATGGAGAACTGTCTTCTGTGGGAGGGACCCCATACTGGAGCAGGGGAAGAGTGTGAGGAGGAAGGAGTGACAGAGGCAACATGTGATGAACTGACCGTAAGCCCCATTCCAGGTCCCCTGTGACACCTGGGGGGAGGAGGTAGAGAAATTGGGAGTGAAGTTAAGCCCAGGAAGAAGGGAGAGGGGTGAAGGTGGTTTAAATTTTTTATTTTAGTTCTCATTATCCTACTCTGATTTGATTGGTAGTAAATTCCCTAAGTGAATCTGTTTTGCCTGTGACGATAATTGCTTGAGTGATGTCCCTGTCCTTATCTTGACCCACGAGCCTTTTGTTTTATTTTCTCTCCCCTGTGGGCTTAAGGAGGGGGAGTGATAGAGTGGCTTTGGGGGGCACCGGGCATCCAGCCAGGGTCACACCACCACGAGAAGGTAACACTGATTGCTGTGATGGAGAGACGGGACGCAGCTTGATGCAAACAAATGTCGATTTATTGTACACAATCACGAGTTTATATACGTTTTCAGAAGCTGCGCGCTTTAAACAGATTGGTTCTTTAAGCTAAGCATGGCATACTAGGCAATCCCCGATTGGTTAACAACAAACAAAGGACACTTTAAGTAAGTTTCTACAGTCAGCAATTAGCACAAACTTTGTTACTTCTCCTTTGGCACCATCTGTTCCTCATCTCCTTATCTCTTCTTGGCATGACTCATCCTGTTGGTTGTTATCTGTTCACATTCCTTGTCCTCCCAAGGTTTATAGCCGACAAGTTCCAACATGTCCCCATTTGGACTGTACTCTGGAGACTGGCTCCTCAGGCCTTGTCCCACAGCTGATGGCTGGTTCGAGATGGAGAAAAATGATGAGTCCTTCCTTCCCCCAACACTGTGGCAAAGGCAAGAAGTCAGCCCTCGGGTTAGCCCACAGGTTGGTATATGTGGTTTCCAGCTAGCCACAAGAGATGCTGGCTTATACCTTACTAGGGAACAATATGGAATGAAGTTAGGGTGCTGTATTTGGGCCAAAACAACAAAGTCTCTTGCTCTTTAGAATTTCAGATACTGTCCTGAACTTCAGGCACTGCAGAAACAAGATGCAGTGTTACCAGAAGCAATAGAAGAAGCCTAGGCAAGGAGAATTTATTGCAGGATTCAACTTTCAACTGAACCAAAATTAAGTTTGGTGCTTGTTCATGCTCAAAGACATAAGGAAATAGAAAGAACGGTAGCAATACAAACCTGAAAGATGTTGTTAGGTCCATAGTGTTGTCTCCGGAGGACCTTGAGGAACAGCCAAAACAATATAGATTTGAAATATCAGACTGCAAATACAATGGATACATATGAAGACTAAGATAAATACCTGTGTGTGCAATCATTCTGCAAGTAACAAGAAAAAAGAATGCTCTTCTTAGACCCCAGCAGGAGATAGATTGTGGCCCACCATGGAAATCTGTCTTCCAGGACATTTAATTAGAACCAAAATGAAAGTAAAAAATATTTGATGGGCATAGCAGACATATTCTGTAGGTGGATGGAGGTTTTCCTAATACAAACTAGTAGGACTGCAACAACAGCTTGTCAGCTGGTAGAATTGGCATTTTCCTTTAAATAGGAAAATCCTAACTGGATCTGGCAGTATGCTTTACAGGAAATTTCTGCAAAACTGTCCATAAATATAATGTGTAAGAGATTAATGTTCCTTGCTGCACACAGTTCTTAGTGCAGGAGGAAGAGACAAATGGAATCATCATACCAATATTAAGAATCCCTGTGTCAGTAAATCAGCAAAGATCATCTGCTTCCAAATAGGAGTAAATATCAACACAGTAAGAAAAAGACGATAACAAGACAGCAAAAATCATATAGTTAGAAAAAACACCCAGGTCTTTTTCTGTTCATTATCACAACTGGCTTGCCAAGGCATATTGACAAAGGGGAAAATTGTCTGATCTTATCAACATGGAATAAATTGTTCAGTGGCAGTTATCCTTGAGATATGTCAGGGGTTGTTATACATTTGTAATTTGTCAAGCTCCATAAACAAATGTCCTTTAATGAAATTTGCAGTTTGGGATGCCATATTCAGCAGGTTGCTGTTATTTTAAACTGCTCTATACAGTTTCAGTCTCCAGTGTATTAACTTCATAGTAATTTTGCCAATATTAGAATATCTTTGATAAATTGCCGTGACTGATAAATTGGCCGCTCTCCATTCAGACAGCTGCTCAGAGGAAAATACCTGTAAGGAGCAGCATGATGACTACAAGGGGGACCTACAGGAAACAGCATAAAAAGCCTGAAGACCATCTGCTCCATAGAAGAAGCACTCTGGATACATGCACAGAAGTTGCATGTTAACATCAAACCTCTTGTTATGGTCATGCTGGCTTGGCACGGACCTGCACAGCAACAGACCAAACACGACCATCTCTGGTGCTCTCTGCTTCACCTATGGGCATCTCCAGCAGCTGCAGTATAGACGGGTAGCTCGGCAGAAGACCCAGCAAGAAAAGCTTTCTGTTGGGAAACCTGATGTTACTTCTCAGCATTTCTGTTCTGCATCTCATGCAGCTAACTGTGGTGAACCTGTTCTGATGTACAAGTACATCCAAAGCAAATTTCTTCTCTGATAAGACCTTAAACAGCTACAGACAAGACTTAAACATGTGTTAAGTCCCTAAACCTTGGATTTAAAAATATTATGACAAAAAGATAGTCTTTATAGAAAGAGTATGGGAAAGAGAGCTCAAATATAGCACAAAATTACAACATGCTTTAATATCTGGAAATGACTATATATAAAAATAAGGTTAGTTCTAAGGGTTTAATGGCTCTGTAAACTTTGCTGATTTTGTGGTATTAATGTTGAAAGACATCTTTATACTCTGCTATAACAATATATATTCTGGGTAGCTCACTACTGTCTCTCACCTAGACATGTTTTGATGTAATGAGGAACATGAAAGAGATGTTTAGTAATGACTGCAACCCGAGGATACTTGTACTACGAGTAATATACTTGTAATACTAGCCCCAGAATGCTTTTGACTTGTATTTATTTGGCACTGAGATGACAGGTTTCCATACACAGTGTAAAGAAGGGCTCTCAAGGAAAAAAAAAAACAACCAAAAACCAAAGAAGATAAGTCTTATTACTGTCCAGTGGGGATGCACTCTGCTGGATTAGTGCAAGTGGCTTTCAGCTTTTCTGTATTCCTGGGATGTTTTGTTGCAAGGGATATAAGAAACTGCAGAGAGATGTTCTGCAGTATTTTGACGAGAACCTTGCTTACTCAGTGGTCTGTGTTTTGGGAACGGAGAAGGGCCAAATGCATAGTCAATGGTGACTGGATGTATGGACGCTATAGCTGCAAGTGCTGTCTCCTACATGGAGCTGGTCAGAGGTCTTCCTGGGATTTCAGCAGAAGAAATCCCTGCTGTCTTTCTGTAGCCCTGTCTTCTTTGTCACTCTTTCTTGGTTGCTACACACATTCGTGATTAATTCTGATGTGGATACAATTTATAGAAAGCACAAAGTGGATTAAAACTGTGCCATTTTGCTTCTTGAAGCTTCTCTTTTGAAAGATCTGACTTTTGAAAGGTGACTGAGAGGTCAACTTCTTGATGAATAAACTTGAAATTAGCAAATAGGTATGTGTTTGCAGAGCTCCTTGGTTTAGTCAGGCTGAGATGTCCCTTTGGTTCTGACTCTAGGCAATGCCTTAATGAGAGAGTCTGGGAAGAAACCTGGAGGGTAAAACATTTTAACAGCATGCTAGTGGTTTCTTATTTGATTAATAAAACGGACTGATTTTTTTCCCCTGATAATAGGTATATAATTTTGTATTGGATGTTAGTGGCAAGGTTTGGGCAGTGGGGATGCTGCAGGGGGTGCCTCTGTGGAAGGAGGCCAGGAGATGCCCTGGCTCCAGCTGGGTCCACAATGCATCCATCTCAGAACACAGCTGAGACCATGACCCAAACTGGTGGTTCCTCTAGAATAACATATTTAAGAGAGGGTAGAGGACACCAAAGAGAGAATGAGAAACAAAAGAATGAGAAACAGTAGAAGGAGCACCAAAGTTAGAGGAGGAGGTGCTCCATGGTAGAGCAGATATTCCCTAAGTAACTGCTGCCCATGGAGGACCCAGACTAGAGAAAATACTTCCTCAGAGGGTCTGTGGCCCATGGATGAGCCTATGACAAAGCAGGAACACCCTCAAAGAGACTGCAGGTCATGGAGGACCTATGCTGGAGCATAGGAAAGAGCAGCAGAGAAACTTCAATGGTTTGATCCCAACTCCCTGCACTGCCTGTTGCCTCAATGCAGGGACTGAATGTGGTCTGCAGTGGTAACAAGGCAGGAGGAGAAGTGCCTGGAGTGATGGAGTGAAGCTAGGCCTGGGAATGGGGGAGGAAAAGTGTTTTCCCTGTGTATAAACGTTCATTTCTTTTTTTTTTTGAAAGAAAAATCCAAATCAGTACTCAAATATTTATATTAATTGGCAATGAATTAAGTTAAATTCCCTAAGACAAGTCTGTTTTGCCCATGACAGTAATTGGGAAGTGATCCTGCTGTCTCTATCTGAACCTGAGTTTTCCATTTCTTTTTTTGCTATTTCCTTCCCATCCTACTGAAGGATGAATGAGCAGGCTGTGATCCACCGCAGATTTAAAGGAGAAAATCACTATGCCTTGAGGAAGCCGTGAACTTCTCTGTGACAGTAGTGCACAAGGAGGTGAAGAACATAAAATCCACTCCTTACCCATGGCCAGGATGTTATATTACCATGTAGTCCATGTCCTCTAGTCCTAGGCATGCTCTAGCTCCCAGGATGCCCAGGAGCTGTGACACCTTTGCTCAGTGCGTAATGCTACCCATAACCATAGCAAAAGGGCTGTTTATTCCCCAAAAGGGAAATGACAGCAGAAGCACAGGCATGAAAAATCATCATCACGTGATCGTATCTGTTCAAGGGTTGTTAAACTCGTTTCACAAGCAGAGCTCCGAAAGCCCCCGTAAGGCCTGCTGGGGTTCCCACACTGTGAGCTTGTGTTTTCACACCCCTGAGGGTTTAGCAGTAGAGAAACCTCTGCCAGGGGAGGGGATGGCAGCTTCTATTCCCACAGTTGACTGTCCATTTTTCCAGCAAGCAAAGAGCCCAAAAGAAAAATATCAGGTCTTGGTTTCTTCTCAAGGCTGTGTTCACCATTCTCAGTTTTCTTTTAAGCGATTCCATTCTGCTATCCCTGTGTGAAAAGGTTTTAAGTTTCTTTCTTTTGTTAGCATGCCTAAAATAAAGAGGCTTCCTTTTTGTTTCGTTTTTGTGGTACAAGCAACTGTGAAAGGTAATGCTTTACAGTAGACACTTGGAATCTACTATTATGGTTTTTACTAATGTATAGAGGCAACACTTAGACCAAATCGTACCAGTTGGAAATAGCCCAGTGGGACAGAGCTCAGAAATGAGACACATCAGAATTAAGGAATGGAATAAGACTTTCCCCCCCAAATGAGTTTAAAAACAAGTAACAAAGTATATCCACTTGCCTTAGTTGGGAGACTTGTTCTATGTATTTGTCATAAGATTATAGAAGGAGAATTCGGCTCTGAAATAAGTGTTCTCCTGTCATGACTTCTATTACTCCAGTGGTCCTTTCAATAGGGACAGGTTTCCATTAAGAGCTTGGTGACAGGGCATGTTTTCTGTCATCTCCAGGAGAGTGGCCACCTGCTAGCAAGATCTAACGACTTAATTTCCAGTTGTTTGTAGCTTCAAAGTCGTATCTAGTACGTACACCGATTTCTGGATTCTTTATGTCCTTTGTGCATCATATCCCTCTTAATTTATCATCATTAATTTATCATCATTAAAGCCGATCTAAATTCTTGAAAATTAATTGCTGAAGAAGCCAGCTTTCTCTAGAGCAGTTTGCCTGAATTCTGCACCCCCAGCTTTTGTCTAGGAGACAGCTATGAACGTGGCAATGGGTGTCTTTGTCCCAGCTACATCATTCTGTAGCCTGTGGAAGAGACTTTTTTTTTCTTTTTTTTTTGGCAGAAGGTCATTAAAATGGTTGTTAAACTGGAGATTTTTATTAAAAATAACCTCATGTTATATTATGTACTCATGCAAGAGGTTTTTGGTAGAGTCTGATGTGAATGCAGAAGCACACATACAGAGAAGAAAAACTGGTCTATAAGCTTGTGGTTTGTAAACTGTTAAATAATGTTTAAAGTCTCTCCCCCCCTTTCTGTTGCATGTCAGTGGCCTCATATTCTTTCTTTACAACTTCTGACAAGTCATTTTCCCTTCTCTCTCAGTTTTTGTAAGAGAAAAGCTGGAAGCAGTGGGGAGTCATAGACCCTTGCTACAGAAAAGGGACCGTTGAGCTGAGACAGCCCAGTGACAAAACTGCCAAACCAGCACAAACATATTTAGCATTTCTTCAAATGGGGCAGAGACTGGCCAAATCACTGATTTAGTATAACTGTAAAGCAGTAATAAAATTGCTGACATAGCATTAATATATTTAGCTAATTAACTCCTTTCTGGTAGACCATAAGGTCGATGTTGCAAAATGACTGTGGTTAAACCAGCTGCAGAGCAAGAGTGAAGTGACTGGTTATCTCTGGGCGAGCCTGGGGAACTGACTCCTCATGAGGGATGCTGCAGGATGCTGGTGGAGTGAAGGGTTGCCCCTGGGACAGATTCAGAGCTGACTCTCCAGGAGTGATGAGCAATCTGGCTGCATAAATAAGGAGGTACAGAAAGTCACAGGTCACTGAAAGTGAGAGGGTAAAATGTAGAACCAAAGACCGAGAGGTCTCAGCAGAATAGGATCAACACTGTAAATCCCACTGTCTGGGAATCCACAGCTATGAAGACAAACGTCTTCTCCAGGCCACCTTAACGCATGAGGTGGGACACCTGTCATGAGCGCGGAACCTATGGGCCAACAGCTGCCCCTTGCAGACCTTCTTGAGCTGGGACAACTCCGATTTTGGGAGTGCTTGTCATCCTAATAACACCATTTTTCTAATATTTCTCATACCTGCATACTGCTAAGTTTGTTGTATTTACATACTTTTTAGGTTTAGGCAAACATAACTGGCATAATTGTATGTCATAATTTCCTTACCCTTGTAGTACTTGAGTTTATTGGGGAATTTCTCAGAGTAGGAGACTGCAAACAGTGTGGGGTTGGAGCCTGGGAAGGCAGATACCATGTGAAGAGGCAGACACTTAGTGTGTTCAGCCTGCAGATCTGTCTTTCAAGACTGGAGGTGTATCAAAGGGCACCTGCACCGCTTGCAGTAAATGTATAAGGAGAATTTATTCTGTCTTTCATAGACAATAAACTTATTCCTACTTTACTGTAAGGAAGGAAAAGAGGATACTTCCCTAAAAGAAAGCAAAAGACGTTCTGCAGTCACTAGCTGGCAGTGGGGAACTAGCCTGCCTGGGAACGATGAAGCAGATCAAGGTCTTAAAGGATGGGTTAGGATGGTTTGGTACCACACTCTGGGTGATGCTCTGTTTATGCTGGATGGCACGGCCTGTTCTGTTCTGCTGATGGTACTAAAGTAAGAGATAGGAGGAATGTACTCTGAGCAATATAGCAGTCATAAATAAAGATAAGGTGGGCATTTGAAGGAGATAAGAAGGCCATGAGTCAAGAAGTTTTGCAAGCTCCAGAAACTAGGTTGTTGAACAAAGTTAAGAGTTCAAGCCAGGAAGAAGATGAAGCGACCCCCAAAAGTAAGGCCAAAGAATGGAACGAACACCCAAAAGGCTCCCCAAAGGCTATTCTAGAAGACTTTGCCTCAAGCTCTGCCCAAACCCCACCTATTATGAATATGATGATTAGATGTCGAAATTAAATGAGTATGTATGTAAAGATGTGGTAACCTCTCAGGAAAACTGTATAAATTACCTGACTTTCACCAAAAACTTTGGAGCTAGTTTGTCCGGTGTGAGCCAGCTAGCCCCCCAACATTGCACGAAATAAATACCTTTGCTGCTTAAAGACAAAATTTGTCTCTGAGCAGTTACTCTGTGCTGTTTTGGCATCAACTACAGTAAACCAAAGGAATAGGGATTAT
Source organism: Falco naumanni (assembly GCF_017639655.2). Taxonomy (NCBI): domain Eukaryota; kingdom Metazoa; phylum Chordata; class Aves; order Falconiformes; family Falconidae; genus Falco; species Falco naumanni. The sequence goes on from NC_054058.1 coordinate 25,960,555, forward strand.
TGTACAAAGGGATTAAAATGAAGAGAATAAAATTATTGTAAAAAGAGGATTCAGGAAGGAGCAATCCTAAGAGAACTGGATGAGAAAAGGCAGAAACTGTACAAGAAAAAAAAATGTTTAAGCTGTGGTATATCCAGTGAAATTAGTGTGTTATTAAACTGAGCTCTGGATATAATTACTAAATCCACTAGGTGACAGTGTGGGGACTGCATTCAGCCCGGCAGCAACATCTGTCTTCTTTACAGGCCTGTTGGCACTGTCACTGCTCTCTGCTATAAAATCAAAGTTTGCAACGTGCCCCTGCCTGTACCCAGGGGATTTGCAATGTGTCCATGGAGAGAAGCTGGTCTTGGTTGGTACCAACAATAAAAGTAACACTGGCGTGAAATAATTGACTGTCACTTCTCCATCACTGGCGGTTTTTTCCTAAGCCTAGAGGTCCAGAGTCTTGGATTATATTGGGAAGTGATGATGGAAAGTGAGATAAAGGATGAAGGGGTAGCCACCATCTCTCTGCCGTGCCTTGCAGCCTTGCTGCCAGTCATGCAGGGGGGCAGTCTCTTTAGTAGGGCCTGTTGCAATAGGACAAGGGGTAATGGTTTTGAACTAAAAGAGGGTAGATTCACACTAGATATAAGGAAGAAATTTTTTATGATGAATTTTTTATTATCATTTTTTATGAAGTGAAACACTGCAATATGTTGCCCAGAGAGGTAGTAGTTGCCCCATCCCTGGCAACATTCAAGGTCAGGGTGGATGGGGCTCTGAGCAACCTGATCTAGTTGAAGATGTCCCTGCTCATTGCAGGGGGAGCTTGCACTAGACAACCTTTAAAAGGTCCTTTTCAATCCAAACTATTCTATGGTTCTATACTTCTGTTTGCATACCATGAGCTCTCCCCATTGCTGCCTCGGTGCATTTCTACAGTGTGTGGTGCCTGGCCCATCTGTTCCCCAGGGACCATCGACTGATACAGCAAAAAAAAACCCACAAACAAACCCCAAAACATAACAAAACTGGAAGAGACTAGAAGGCAGTGAGTTGGCAAGGATTAGATGCACAGTTCGGTTTTGGCTTCTGTGGCTTTTCCAGTTTCGCATGAGGTAATGGGCAAAGCAAGGTAAGAACACCTGGGGAACACAGCAGGTTTCCTTTCATAGCACTGGTTTCTCCACACAGCCTCTTTCAACCTGGGATATGGTGTGACCCAGTGTACAGATATTATCATTGTAGCTGCAGTGTGAAGGACCACTAGAAATTATGACTATTTAATGACCAACCAGGATTTACACTACAAGAAAAAGAAAATTGAAGCAAAGTCAGTATATTGATAAAAACCAGTACAAACTATGTTAATGTAAATAAAGTGCTATGCATATATAATGTAATTTTTATGACAACACTGTCTGTTTTGAAAATGTGCCATCAGTATAGAGGCAAGATATAAGTTGAGTGTGCAGCTGCTGTGATTAGCCTTGCTTTAAGGTGATAGATATGATCTTTATTGCTTAGTCCTCTCAAAAGCCCTTCATTTTGTAGGACACCACACATTTTCACCCCATTATTGTCAGTGTTTCACACCAGTTCCGTGGGTTGCTCTCCATCCCTTTCCTGAAACGTTAATGACTTTTAGTCATGCTCCTGCAGTCCAGCCCAGGCAGGTTACAGTGATGTCATCTCATGGTGGCCTCCCTGGGGCAGGAGTGCTGTGGAGGGTACAAACCATCTGATTGCTGGACGTGGGACTAAGGTGACTGCCCACTTCCTTCTGCTCCATCTCTCCTCTACTAAAAAATGCCTTAGTTCAAGGGACATGAAATATTAATCTGTTGTGCTATTTATTGTAGTGCAGCTTACCATGCACTGGAATCCCAAAGCACCCTGAATTTTTTCTTAGCCTGATACAGTCACCTTGTCACTGACACTTGGTGGTTGTCCTGGTGATTTTGTAATACCCAGGGTTTTAGGACTTTTGATTCATGCACTGTAGAAACTTGTCCTTATATGGGATAACATGAAATTCCAGGAGTGAGAACAGATGGATTTTCTTTTGCTCTGCTTTTTCTTTCCATCTAGGGGAAGATTTGTCAGTCCAATTTTCCTTACCACCCTTTCTGTAACTAGCAAGAGGAAAAGAAATACTGTGAGTGATCTCACTTAATAACCACCGATCCATGAGTCTTTCATGGCCTTTGGATCAGGCGGCTGTGCTGAGAAAGATTTAAAATCAGGATGTCTGTGAATCTTCCTTTTCTTCTAAATTAACCATAGATTACAATTTCATAAACAATTATTTCAGTCTCTTTACTTCTTAGACCCGGTATTATTTATCATTAAAGACTGTTTTGAACATAAAACTATTAGGATGCCCTTTGTTACAGTGGCTTACTGCAACTCTCCTTCTAATCAATTTTTTGCTTTGTGATTTGCTGGCTGAGTTTGGGCTCTTGCTTTAAATCACACAATTGATTCAGTGTTCAAAGTCAGTTTATCAGACCGTATCTTCACGAAATTGCCTGCCAGCCGAGCAGCCTAGGCAATGAAAAATTGGGATGGAGAACAAAGTAGCCTTGTTATTTTTTTAAATGGTCAAACGTTTGGGGTCTGCTTCTGCAACCCTTAAACTGTGGAAGGGAGGAGAGCTTCTGATGCCTGCCTGAAAAAGCCAAAAGCATGCAATCCTCTGGAGTGACACTGCTTCCCTCTGGAAGGGACTGCGGCAGCTTTCCTCATGGGTTCATCACATGGCAGGCTTCCTGATCTTATTTTTCCAGTGAGATGTCTGCAAACGCCTACACTGTAAATTAATTTGGTCAGCAGAGTGTACAGGGACTGTGGAAGACCCCAGGAAAGCCATTGCTTGTGCTGTGAACGATGGGTGGTGAGTTGCCATGCCTGTCTTGGAAAACTATGTAGCAGTAAAAGACACTTTACAAGACATTTTAGTTGAAACGATGATGAGAGACATCATCTGAGAGGATGAGGTTATGAGAGACACTTAAGGAAAAAGATCTGTCTTCCCTTAGCTAGCCTGGTCTCAGCCGTGGTGAAGCAGACACCAAGGGGCACTAGGAGGGGACATTTAGCTCTGTGTGGGCTCAGAGCTGGGCATGGTGTGTGTACAGGGGACATCTACAGTCCTAGAGTCAAGATTAAAAGCTTGCCTGCCTCTGGATGAGGCAGTCTAGGGTCTCATCAGCTGGATGATCAAATTCATCTGCTTTTATTGTTCTGTGCATCAGTCACAGCAGCTCAGCAGGGCCAAGGCCTGGTTTCATGTTGACCTCAGGGATTTGTAAGCAGGAACAGAATTTGACCCTTTGACAAAAGCAAATGCATGCTGTAAAACCTCTTGGTACTTCTGGAGTATTATGGTAAATGCTTCCTGAATGTGCACGTGCTTAATTTCGGGTACTTGGACCTTGCAAGATAAGCCTTACGGTACTGTGGTGTGGTGTAAACTTACAAGTACTTGGCAGCACAGTGCTGCCAAAAGAATTTGCCAGCAGAACAGAGTTAAGTAAGTATCCAGAAAATCCTGGGTTTCGAAGAAATATCTCATTTTACATAGTCTTCTCAGAGAAAATTTTTTCGTGTTAAATATGCATCAGATCTTTATACATTTTTTAGTCACTTCTTATTGATTTTCTTTTTGGTCTTTTAGAAATATATTTAGGTTTGTTTAATAAAACTGGGTGTACTTCAGTCCCTTGGTCCTGAAATAAAAGCCACTGCATTGCTTTTTATGAAAATAACTTTATTTGTGAGCCACAGTAGAGAGAACAATGACGCAAACTGCAGTAAGAAAAGCGGCACTTAACACAGGGGAGGAGTCCCGTAAGAGTGAGTTGCTCTAATGAAGAGGAGACAGATAGCTACCAGGATCTCAGGAAAAGTATTTTACTCATCAGTGGAGGCTCCAAGGCAAATGTGCAGGCAGAGATGTTGGCAATCCCCTCGTTCAACTCACATGGTAGGCTTCGAGACTGTAAGAGGTAATTTCTAGAGCTGGGTGAAAATGAGATCAAGAATACTGCAGCATTAGTTTTGACCTAAATTGGAATGCAAATAGGAAATGTTTTCCCCTCAAGATTTTCTACTAGAAATGGTAAAAATTTGCATCAAAACAAAGCAGTCTGACATTCCTGAAAGGGAAAGACATCTTTCTGTAACTTCTTATGAAACTACAGTAACACAAATTAAATTCTAGTTTTAGATAAGCTAGTGTAACCCCACTTAAAGTCAATTTGTTGTGACTGATAACAGAACTTGTCTCTACAACAAATGAACATTACTGGACTGTATAATAACTATATGAATAATTTCAGAGCCAAGTCATATTATCTGAAAAACAGGTTTTTATTTTAAAAATGCTTTGCTTAGCATCATTTGTTACATACAGCTTTTCCAATATTGTGCATTGCATCTTGGATGCTACCTTTGAGCAACCTGATGCTCACTATAACACAGAATTTCCCTGTCAGACACATTTTCCATAGCACTATCAGAGTCCTGTGGCTCACACAATGCAGCATCCATGTTGTTTAAATAAAGAGCACACTGAATTATGTTAGGGAAACCAAGATATTAAGAAAGAATGGATACTGGTACTCTAATTTGTATCATACAACACACTGCAATCAACAGTTGCAGTTTATTGTAGAAGTGCTTCAGAATGAAACATTTTGGGTCACTTGGAAGAATACTGAACTTCACTTCAACTTAAGTATTTTCCACACTGAGTTCAACAAAGATAGTATTTCATCTCAATACTTCTGATAATAAACTGAATTTTTTCCTAGTGGAAAATTTTAAGTCTGCAAAAGTTGCTTTTACATCAGGAAATGAGCTAACTGTTCAATGCCCAAAAGACTTTGCAATCGACTGTTCCTGTTGGCTGTAAAGGGCCCATACTGCAGAAAATATGACCTGTTGTCTTTGATCTTATGTGATTTCATCAGAAGGAAGGAAACTTATGATCAAGACTACTCTGAACTGTAATTAAACTTTGTCATCCTGTTGACCCAGTTGTCAAAAGCTACTTCCCAGTGTGAACTGGAAAAATCAAAGTCGAGTTGATATGACACAAGTGATGCAGCTGGGTTCAGAAAGTAGCATGTAGTAACTATGCTAATCTAACGAGCTAAAAAAACCCCCATCAGAAATAGATTACTTACCAGTTTGATAGTGCTTGATGGAAAAAGGTATACCAGCAAAACCAGAAAGAGTCACAATGAATTACTTTTAATTAGAACCTTAGACCTTTGGGTGTTAATATTTCTTGAAGGGTAAATAAACAAAGAGCTAGTTAATCAGAATAATTTTGGCTCCTATCTGAGGGACCTATGCAATTAATTTAAGCTTGTAACAAGCCTTGCATTACCTGGCAAAGCATGGAAGTCTTTGAGGAAAGTCATCTGGTAGCAGAAGAAAGGGAATTTTTAAAAAGGAGTTCTTTGATGATCCATTTCTGAGAGAGTAAGAAGGCGGAGATCTGTCCTGGAATCAGGCAGAGCAAAGCAGAAGGTGACTGCCTGGAAGGGCAAGGACTAGAGGGGTGGAATGTTGAAAAAAGCTGAGGAAAGAAACTGCATGCAGGTCTTGCTGGTTTCCCTTAGCTTTGTATAATTTCTTGATCAGTCTCTAGAGTAAAGCTTGTGTTTAGGTATTCCTGTGAAGGTCTGTGAGTATCTGTGAGGATGTACCCTTCATCCTTTATCTCACTTTCCATCATCACTTCCCAATGTAATCCAAGTGGTCTATCACATCATCCATGAACAGGGAAACCAGACACAGCCTGTGGTACTCTCAGGCTGTGCAGAAGCTGCAGGTAAGATATGAACGAGCCTGTTCTTGTTTTCTAGGTTAGGTAGCTGAACTACATCGAGTTGTTTGCTACAGAGCATTTATCTGGCATAGGAACTAAGAGCCCTGGATGTGAAGGACACAGTGCTGAGGAACAGGCAGACCTATTTGCACAAGATAAAGGAAAATCAAAGTTTGGGGTCAGCATTGTAGCTTCTGCAGATGAAGCTTATCCAGGGCTTTACCACTTGGATTAAAGTTTATTCATTCTGGTAAGAAACTCTGGCAGTACATGATAAATGGAAGAAGAGACAGGAGATGGCAAAGAATTATTAAAATCTGCAAATCATTATATGGGTCCCTGTTTTGGATTTAAAAGTGTTAATATAAATTAATTATGAACTTGCAATCAAAGTGAAAAGATAAAATATTTATGGCAGGGGTGCAAAGCGGTATAATCTAAAAATAAAGTATTTTGGTCTGAATAAGAGTTAAAATGGGGACAAAAACTTCCAGTGATCTACCTCCAGCTTCCATGTTTTGATGATCATTTAACTGAGTTTGTTCTCCAGTGCTGCAGAATATTATGAGATCAAAAAGGCTGAGCTGTATGGAAATTTCTGTTGGAAAATAGAACCTGATTCTGCTGCATTTCTGACACCAGTGAGATGTGATAATGCAAATCACAGAAGCATAGAAAGATGCCGCTGAAGAGAACTATTTGAGGAGAACTTCTTCCTTTCCCAACATGTCTTTCAAATATACATACCCCATTTCTCTCTGGGCACTGACACCAGGGATTTAAGTCTATGGGGAAATTTTATTAGGATTCCTCCTAAAAAATGTATTAATGACCCCTGTCCCAAGGAAATATGCTGATACATTTCAGTTGAAACATGCTGAAAGAAACACAAATAAAATATCTACCACCTACTCCTAAGTTTTAGCCTCTGAAAAGATTTAAAGTGTTACAGGTATTGTTATCGATTTGTTAATAAGTTAAGATTGATTGACTTTATTTGATTGATTAATTGATTTTATAAAATCGTTTAATAAAATTAAAATATAGAAGGATAAGAAAAAAAAATTATAAGTAACTTATAGCTACACAGTAAAAGTTGTTACGAGATCTTCTGTACGTCCTGTACCAAGGCTAGAAGAAGGGGCTGGAACTATTGTTAAAACATAGGTAATAACTTTAGGGTTTGAAAGGTTTCTTTGTATTTAACCAGTCTTATGTATGTAGAGATGTATTGAAATGTCAGAATATGAGATTAATGGGAACTGGGGAGAGTGGACTGGAACAGCTTGTAGGTGCCTGCCAAGAAATCGTGAACTTTAGTAAAAGGTAATTCCGGCAGGGGGAGATCACGACCACCAACCCAAATACCACCCACCCAAATCGTACCCCAGACCCATTTCTAGACCTTCCTAAGCTCTACTGCGCAGAATCGGATATAGGAGGAGAATATGTTAATGATTTACGGGAAATATCATGGTTATGCATGAATACTTAATGAATATGTATGAATAAGTTCTATATATGGAATCTGATTTTGAGACCTGGCGTGCGTTGATCGTGAGAGGACTCGCTCACGCACCCGGCCGTTAATAAAGAAGTGTCTGCTTATCTACATCACATTGGTGTTGATAAGTTCTTCATTCCGAGATTTCGGTAACAGTATCAAATGGAACAAAACTTTCCTCTGTATCTAGGCCAATTAAGAGGATGTTGCACTGTATCAATATACTACTTGGATCTTCATACATGGTAACGTGATTTAAGTTTCAGTGACATGCGTAATAACACACATGATAGATAAACACGCTCTTTAAAGTACAACTTTCTAAAGTTGCAAGGCTCAATGGGGATTTAAAGAATCGCTAGTATGTACCTGAATAATCTGAAATAATTTTTAGATAGAAATAACTAATCCTAGGTGTCCTGTGAATGGCAATAGACATTAAAATCTTTCCTAGCCATATATTATTTGAAGAATATTTTCTCTAAATCAGTTATAGAGACACTGAGGTAAAACAGTTTATTATTTGAGCTGAGGCAATAGATCTCTCTTCTAGTAACACTAATTTCTTACAGGCCTATGTGTCAAGATGGTGCTAGTAATTATCATTCCTTATTGTAATGAAAATCATATCTCCTGTTGATCGATTTCCTAGTACATCTTTGGCATTGGCTGGGATGTGAGCTGGGGGATAAATTAAATACTGATTCATAAAGTAGTACTTTGGTTTAAGTCTTTCTTAAATTCCTTGGCATTACCTTTACAAACAACGTGAAGAAAATGACTGGGTGTACACGGAAGCTCCAGATTTAATTCACCTTATCATTTCTGCGCATTTCCTCAGTTCATATGATTTATCTATCAAATTCTGAGTTCGGTCAGTTTTGGAAAAAAAAATAACCTAGTTTTTCCTCTTACACCTAGTTAGGGAGAGAAATGAGAGATCTGATATTGTCATCACTTTGCCACATTGACACTGCACAAAATGTAATCCTCCACATGAAATCCTAGTCTTGCTGCAAAGAATGGAAAAGCTTATGATTTCACAGAGTGCTGATTTCTGCCTCACAGAAGAGATTGACTTCCTTGTGTTTTCTTTTATTTCTCATGTGTACAGATTTCTATTGTTCTTATGTCTTCACTCCTCCAACTTCAAGATTTTGAACTTTTTAAATTATTCAAGATATGTAAATTTTCATTGAGGGAAAGGTAGTACCCTATGTATATACCCTACCTGGTATATACATCTCTACTATAGCCAGTGGCAGTTAGTAAAGAAAAAGCCATAAAACCAGGGAGATCTTAGATTCATGTTTATTCCAAGATACTCCTCCAGTTTGCAGCAATTTGTGATTTAGAAACTTTCTGATCTACAAATTGTATCTACATAATCTTGTCCAGCTGCTCTTGACAGATCTTTCTTCTATGAACCCATCTTTTGACATTTATTTATACTTCAGGCATCAAAACAAAACAAGATGTTATGTCCTGCAATGCAATTAGGCACTGCATGTGAAAGTACCTTATTTCATTTGTCTTTGACCTGCTGCCTGATGATTTCATTTAGTGCCCCGTAGTTCTTGTCTCATGAAAAACAATGACTAATCATTCCCTCGCCACCTGCTCCACGTGATTCGTTTTTCTAGACCTCTATCATGTCCTCAGTAATCTCTTTCCCAAGCTGAGGAAACCAAACCTCTTCACTTTCTTCTACAGTGGAAATTGTTTCCTATTTCTGACCAATCTGAACCTCCTTGTCTGTATACTTTCTAGTTGTAAAACCTCATTTTTGAAGAGACCAGAGCTTTACACAAGATTGGGTACACCATAGCTTTATGGAGTACCAAATGATAGTTTCTATTCCCTTCCTGGTTTTTTTGATGGTTGGAGAGTAGGAAGCTTCATCTTCCAAAGAACTATCTGTAGCGATGCAGAATACTTCTTTTGGTGAGAAAAGATGACATGAGAACTTGCTATTGGGAACATAAGATTAGGGTCACCCTTTACCATGCTTTGCATTCAGCAGTGCTGCATTTCTTCTGGCACTTTGTTAGCCACACAGTACTGGGAGATCTTTCTGTAACTCCTGGCTAGCAAGGTCAGTTCTGTCACTCTGAAGCACTAGCCCTTCTGCAAAAAAAATCCCAACCCCCAAAATGATAGAGGTTTTTATGCCACATCTCACAGAAGGTTTCTTTCGTGTGTTTGCTTCCAGTTGTAAAGCAGCCTGGAGTAAAAGAAACAAAAATTAAAAAAAAGAATTTTTTTTCAACTTACTTTGCTGCTCAAACTGTCAGGCAAACCATTTCCTTCAATTATAAACCGAAGGCAGAAGCTACAGATAGATTCCCTGACTCTGGAGCCTCCATGAGAAAAATTTTTAAGAACTGACTAGACAGACAGCTGTCAGGAATGGCTGAGTAACTGCTGTCATGGGGAGGAGATGCATGAGAGGTCTGTCTGAGATCTCCTCTGATGCTGCGACTAGAATAGCCTTAGACGTGTGTTTAATACATTCACAATGTCACAATGAGTCCTTGCTGGCTTTGGCACATTTCATTATGCTGAGTGAAAAATAATTGGTCTCATCGGTATATACTTCTTTTCCATGTATTTTTAAGGATGGGGATGCATCACATGTATATTTTAGCAGTGTTCTGTCAGTACACAGCAGCTGAACCCAGCAATGATGACAGTGTTATTTAGATTAGAGTTTACATATAGAAATGCTGTGAATTTTCACCATATTAATGGGTTTGCAAAAGACGGGCTTCTTGTTTTTTATTTTATGCACTATAAATATGAAACTAAATGATGTGAAGAAGTGTGGCTTTTGTAGGACAACTTAGTATTTTCAATGGTATGGCAACAGGTGAAGCCTGGGGAAATCAGGGAGTATAAAGGGGAATGGAGAGAGGACAAAAAGAAAAGGAATATACAGAACAGAGTGCTACACAGTGTCAAAGGGGGATTTAAGGAAAGCAAAGCTGCTTAAGGAGCAAACAAGCAGATTTTTTTCTCTCCCAAGGAACCAAATGAAGTTGCTTGGGAACTATTGACATACAAACCCATGAGGAAGAACAGAGAGTAGAAATGTAAAGCACTGATGCCTATGGCAAATAATACTTGCAGTAGGCAAGAGCTGTCCCTGCCCACTGCTACCCGTTGTTCAGAAATGTCTGCAAATGATGCAGTGGGAAGTGCAGAAACACATCTGGAATTTACCACAAAATCCCACCTTCATCATCTAAAAGACCAAACACTCACGCTGGGCATTGTATGTTTCTGCTGTCCCTGTGTGTCAGCCACGGAGCTGCTGTAGTGGTTGAGAGGATGAGACGTCCTATGGGCTGCAGAACAGGTAAATGTGGCCTTTACATGTGTCGGAAGGTCTGCAACATTCAGCATGAAGTATTGTTTAGAGAAGTACTGATTTATTTCAGACATCATTCCTAACTCAAGGAATTGACACCATTAATACAGGGCCATCCGGTGCAGACATCAGATCTCTGTGATGTGGAGAAAATGAAACAAAAGGCAGCAGAGACCTTTATCTTTAAAGGCTTTTTTAAAATTCACACTGACAGTCAGTAGCTCACACTCCAAAGATTTAAGTATTTAGTTGTGTAGAGGTTAACTGCAGTCAGAGGAAGCAGTTTAGCCATGCTAGAGTAAACCTGAATTGAGACAGACTGTCGGGTTTAGGTGAGAGGGTTTTCGGGGAACGGTGCCTCAGGCAGTGCCTGTTCCCGGATTCCCAGCATCCTGATCCTCCCTGCTCCCTGAGCCAGCCTGGCACCTTGTGATGCTGTGCACTGAATGGGGTCAGGGAAGTGATCCACTGGGAAATTTTGTTCACCTGTAATATTTTTTGCTTTTCTCTTTAAGCAAATTGCTCATTAAAAAGAAAATCGGGAGTCTCAGAGCAGCTAATGTAACCTCTACCTACATTTGTTGCATCCAGTCATTACAACCACAGCTGATTAACAGCAATAGTTTAAAACAAACTTTGCTTAACAGTGAGGTTTCTTTTCCCCTTAGGCTGCCAACAGCTTTCCCGTATATAATCTCATTTTCCAACATCAAGTCTCATCTACCAGGCTGGCTATGATAGCCCTTTCATTTCATTATTTTTTAGTGCTTAGTCACCCAAGTACGTCTTCTCTTGATATTTTTATTCAAACAGTAGAATCTGGAGTGCACGAAGCCCCAGAGTGAAGAGAGAGCCACACACTGGAGCAGGCGGCTGGCTTGTCAGCTCAGGCAGCTCCTTTCCTGACACCTATTTCCCGTGAGCATGGGAGCAGCAATGTACCGCTGGCTGTGTTTCCTGAAGGGCCGGGAAGGGAGGACCCATTTCACTCTCCAGTCATATCCCCAGACACTGCTGACAAGGATCAGATGGCAGGTTGCCATCCCTGAGGGCTGCGCGGGGTGGACAAACCCCTGCCACCCTCCGTTCTGCCTCTGGTCTGCCGAGAACTCCCTTCTCAGCCAGTCTCACAAGTCTTACACATTTCCCATATGTCTTCTCATTTTCTTTTTATTTTCTTCTTACTGTCATATTGCCAAAGTCATCCTTCCACCCCCCTTTCTCTTTTTCTGTATTTTTCTAGTTCCCGTCTGTCACAGGTGGAAAAGAAAAACCAAACAATGAGATACTGCCAAGCTCAACGTATGCAGTTCACCAAGCACAGGACAGGCTGTGTGAGGAGAAGCTACACACATGGGCACACACATGCACACGCAGAATTAACTGAGACCTTCACCATGCACAGTGAATTGGCACAGTCAAGCTCAGGGGAATGTGACACTTGCTCTCTCCAACCTGCCTCCGTGTTGGGCTCTGGGAAGCAGCTCAGCACCAACATATGATGGTTCCACCTTAAGTGATCTGCTTCCATGAGGTGTTGGACATCTTCAAAGCAATGACTCCCCCCAGTCTCTATTACTCTCTAAAGCTGGGGGACTTAACAGCCAGATGTCAACACAGGTCATCAGCCAAATCTGTCAACAATACCACTTTCCCAGCCGTTTCAGATATTGCTCTTCAGTCACTTGTTGATTCACAGCCTGTCCCAAGGCTCATCACACTCAGGCATTTGCATTATCCTATCAGCCATAGATCATTACACTCAGTAACACAACCCTTGATCAAGGTAATGATCATAATGGCTCTGTAATACCATTATTTATAAACAAGTATATAAATAAATGTGTGCCTGTGGGTGTTTAAGCCTTGTTTTGTGTTTACTTAACATCAAATCGCACCTGTTTGCTGTAAAAGACAATGATAAAGTATATCCTGCTTGCCTTTTCCTTTGGATAACCTTGAAGTGTGTGCATAAACGTGCATCTGTTCCAGCTTTCCATGGGTTGGACTCAAAGAATGCCAGCTAACGGCCATAGAGGTCATCCAAGAGACATGTCTCCCCTGACCATTCCTATCAGGAATCGCTTGTTCAAAACAAGTCCCACATCCTAATTCATTTTCAAAACATGTTTCTACTCTGACAGATCCCTTGCAGAGAGAATCTGTGACCAGTTTGCAAATCAACCTTCCCTTCTGCATTTAACATCAGTGAATTGCCAAATCCCTTAAAATGTAGCAACTGCCATTTTCCGACAATATTAAAGAGAAGGAATCTCTTAAAGAAAAGTAGGGAGGAGAAAGGGGTTAGTATTTGATTTTCTCCTTGTCTCTGGGCATTTGTATTGTCTTCTCCATGGTGGTGATTTTTCTGATTGAAAGCTGTTTCCTGTTTATTCAGTTGACTGTCAACAACAGCTTTGAGTGATCAGCAGCAGACATCAGGGCAGCTGGAAGTCAGGCAGAAGCAGGAGGACAATCAGGTGCCCAAATTTATTTTCCCATAGTTGTACTGAATGCTCCAAAGCACTTTCCTTCTTTCAGATAAGTTTGTCTCTGTGTTTGCAGAGATTGTTCCATTTATATCATATAGACAAATGTGACAATAATAGCTGCCTGAGTTTTCAGACAGCCTGAAAATTGGGAAGATTCATGAACTTACTAATCTTAAAAGGAATAATAAATGGTAATCATCAGGCATCAATGTTAAATAATATAAAGATGTATTACCTCTTTGCTTATCAAAGCAGGCAAGAATGAGAGGTGTGATCAGAGATGATGTCAACAGCAGAACTGAGATGTTCTGCAGGACTGTACAATCTGGTACCACAGCTATAGTATGATCTTTACATGGACTTTGCTTGTAACTAGATTTTCAGAAGATATTATCACTTGTGTATTCTACATAGGACATCATGGAGCAGTTATTTCATATGTTGTCCTAGATAGCTGAGTTGTTTCAGCTTTTCACAAGGCTATTTTGGGACTTACCGAGAGCTGAGCAGAAGACGTACAGCTCCCCTTCTTTTCAGGTCCCCTTCCATGAGCAGAACTATTCTTTCTTCTATCTTCTTCTGTACTACCCACATTCACATTTGCCGTTCACAGGCTGTCTCTGAAGCTTTTCCATGTAGTATCTCCAGGAGCTCATGGGGGAAGCAGTAGCAGATGGGTTCCTTGCATCAAAGGAATTGCCATCTGTCATTTCTTTTCCCAATTTTGTACAATGCTGGCAACCATTTGATTGTTTCTTCTGTTCTCCCTTGATCCTCTGCTGCCCAGTTGGGCAAACAAAGGTAGGCAAATAGCAGCATCCCTCTTGCCTTGTTGCCTGGTTATACCAGCAACTCCTTCTAAGCAACAGTAACATTCAGCACCCAAAGGTGTTTATACCCACACTTCACAGACTTACCATGCCAAGGTCCATCTGCTACACTTTCAGAATCTCCTAATCATCCAAGAAGGAATGAAAAAAGCCTCAGGAGACAACCTCACAGTAACTTCCAATTAACTTTATCCCCCTTCCAAACATATCAGGAAAGGCTCTGGCACTGTGGGATTGGTTTACTCTACTCTTAGACAGTATATAGCTAGATACATTCATATAGCTGTTGTTAAAATACAACGTGATACCTTCCTGCATATCATCATTGACAAGACTTTCTTTTGAAAGAAAAATGCTTCATCCCAAAATCTTAGTGTGTTTCCCACCAGGAGACCTCTAGGAATTCGGTCATATTTTCTGGTCTGTAAGGTCAGGGTTGGCAACTACTAATCTGCAGGTGTAGTTACAGTCCATCTCTCCTGGTCCTCAAAGGTTCATTCAGCAATTGGGTTTTTTTGTTTTGCTTTGCTTTTTAAAATAAAGGTCTTGCTTGTGAGCAAAAGCTGGAACCAGATACCAGCGAATTTTGACCTGGCTCAGAAAGAATAAGGCAAATAAAAATAGCCCCAAATATTGTGGGAAAACAAACCGCAAAGAAAATATCCTTAGGATTCTTTATGGGTTTCAATTTTTTTTTAAGGATCAGATTTGACAATACAGATTTCACATGAAATAATTTTATGCAGTTCTTTTTTCAGGTGTTCCAATCCTTGTCTGTGTGTTAAATAATGTGATTATTATAAGAAGCATTTATAGTACAAATGCAATTATTGAAAAAAACTTCTAGAGAGATCTTAAAGTAGTTAAGCTTGTGATACCCTGTTTTATGATAAACCAACCATTTCATCCAAGACACACAAAGCATGAGTGGGAAATGTCATACTGAAGTCAATCTGCAGTTGAAGATCTTAATCTCCTAATTGTGCTTTGACTTTTCTCTTACCTGAGGAAAATAATTGCAGCTTTGATCTACATGCTTTCTTTGTAAGCCTTTATTTTAGCATTTTAAATACACACCCCCTGTATTAGGTATTTTGGCAAAAGTCTAATGAAACCCAGTTTTATAGGATAGTGTCATAAATCTGGCACCTTTCCCAAATACTACACTCACTTAATAGAAACACAATGCAATTTTCTTTGTGTTGTATGTTCTGCATTCATTGTAATGTGTGTTTTGCAGCTGTATTTGAGAGAAGGCCATAACCAATTATTCCTGAGTGCTGAAATATTAGCTTTTAGCTCTTTTTTTAAAAAGCTAAATCGTACGTAATTTTTAGTGTCTGAATTGTATTTTACTAATATTATCAACACAGCATTATAATTAGATTCCACACAAAAATTTCAGTTTCTCTCTCAGCCATCATCTGTAAATGTTTTTAGTCATTGATGCATGATACAGAATGCAAGGCAAATGCTAACTTTAGCAGAAATAAGTGCTCTTTGAAGCTATGTGTAATAGGTGCACTGCAGATACCAGGCTTGCAGTTTCAAGACAAGGCACATTGTTAAATACAAATTTGTTCCTCTCCTACACTAACCACTTCTGAGGAGAACAATCAGTATAAATGGGGCCATAAGCTGCAGTTTGTTTATTTCAGTCAGCTCCTATTTCAAACAGTGGATCTACCTATTAATCTGATTTTGCCAGCTGATTTGGCACATACTGTGATGGTAGGAGGAAGCCCAGGAACTGGGTAGCTCTGCACTCACTCCAAAGATGGGACTTGACATAATAAAAGGAAGGAGAAGAATGGAGGAATAATGTATAGCTTCACTGCACTTCCCAGAAAGACACTAAAGGTGATTGAGCAAATGATTTGCGAGAGTCTGGGAAAAAAAATAATAATCAGGTTTAAGAAGTAGAATTGCCAAGAAAAAAGGGATTGGACCTGCCCCTTTCTGCTTGAAGGGGAGCAGCTGGCTGGGTGGGTAAGTGGCAGTGGGAGGTTTGGGTCACCTCTGCCAGAGCAAAAAGCTGCTGTTGAGTGGAGGGACCGGGTGCTCCAGGCAGTAAAGCCCCTGGTTAATCTCTGCAGGTACATTCTCATCTTGGGGGGTCATTACTGACGGCTTGATGGCAGCGTGACAACTTTGTGCTGGGGTGCTGGGGAGCAGTAGATGGGCTGTCTGGCAGCCATGGGGAGGACCCCCATGCATGCAGGGCACCAACCTGGTGCTGAGCTGGTGGGGACCATGGGAGGGAGGTGGCCATTCCCAAGCAGGGAGAGCTAGGGGCTGTGGCCAGCAGGCAGGCTCTGAGGAGTTTGAATTCATGCAGGTTTTGGCATATTTCTGCTTAAAAAACCCTCAGCTGTTGTGAAGGCAAAAACCCAACATGCTGTTATTATGCTGGATTTGTGTTAAATATGGCAAAGTCAACTATGTGTGGTGAAGAAACTGCCTGATCTGATTCTGCTCTTTGGGAATGAAAAAAGTTTGGACAAAGAGCAGCCGATCACACTTTGGTATGACTTTGTTGATGCCTCTGTAAAGAAATGATTGTGGGCCTTTTGGAAGAGGATGTTCAAAATGATCTTGAGCAGGGTCAAGGTGCAAAGTGCAGCCAGGAAGCAGTGGAGACTGTCCCATCGCTCTGCCGAAGCTCAGAGAGGGGAAGTGGAGCTGAACTTGTCACTGCTGGAAGGTTCCAGTCTCCTAAAAACAAGCTGCCTTGCTTCTCCACATCACCGGGCTCTCAGTAGGCACAGCACTGGGGGCCCGGCTTTCCAAGGCTCTGGCAAAAGTAAGAAGGTGTTTCAGGATATAGTTATGTGGTCCTCGTATCTCATAACAATCTGCTGCCCTAGATGGCTGGCTACTTTGCAGTTTGCCTGAGCCCCAGTTGTAGTGGTTTTCTGGGCAAGGACGTTTTTACTGTTCATCTGAAATAAACCATGTTCTCCCTTCTCCTCCCAGTTTTAAATCTGTCTGATAAAGAACATTTTGCACCATGACACTAATTTATCTAGGCTAAATTGCTGAGAAGCTGTTTGGACAAAGTATTCTAGGTGGACAAATCTTCCTTGTGTCACAGAAAAGTGCCTAGTAGTTTAAATAGGTGTAATAATACTTTCTGTGCTTTTTTCAACCTTTTTTTTTTTTTTTTTTTCTGTACTATGTCTCTGTATAGAGTGGCAGAGCTGTGTCTTGGGTCTTGAGCCCGGGGGCAATGCTGTCAGTTAAAACTCAGCTGATGTCTGTGAACCTGAATCAAAACTCATGTGCAACACTCACCAAAAGCAGCACCCTTTCAGTCTGAGGTGGTATTATTCACTTTAAAGAATAATAATTCACATTCTTTGCATAGTCTGTATTTTTTCTGTACTGTAGGTATCAGTTTGCTACTTAGTTTTAGTTGACTATGTTTTCTAAATGTCCTTAAAATTTATTTTTGGTAGTTTTCTTGTAAAACTAGTTTTTGATTCTCTAACCCCTGCTCATTACACACAAAACATTCTGCCAACAGTTTTTGTACAGTCCTTTTTTTTGTGATTTCCTTGTTGAAGTGTTCTGTTTTATCCCATTCTTCCTTTAGGCTTCGGTATGCTCTACATTAGTGGGTTTCGACCTTTTCAGGTTTTTGGGGTCCAAAATTATTCTGGTGGGGATACAGGATCCTATATACCAATTTTAAGTCCACCTGATAATAGGCTTTTTTAAAAAATACTGATTTATTTACCTTTGCAGACCCTTTAAAGATTGCTCACAGAGGACTCACATGAGGACACTGCTGTTTGAAAACCTTTCTTCTGAATATTGACACTCATGTTAATCACCATAACATCATTACTTTTCATTATATGCATTATTGCTTATTAGCTCCTGTGTTTAGTTTCCCTTAATATTCTCTATAAACTAATTTTCTTAAAACCTATTACTATTTCTATTGCACTAGGATCTTGAAATATCTTTATAAATTTCATTTTCTCCTCAGTGACTCCCTTTTATCTCTTGGCTGGTCATTCATTACAAATGTGGTGCTTATATTCAGTACTTAAGAAGACCTGGCAATATAACAGCTACTTGTTTATTTCCAAACCAGACCCAGCACAGTTGCCATACTGCCTTCCCTCAGTGCTTTTCTCCTCTTTTCACTTTCAGGAAATCCATCCCATTCTTACTAACAGTGACAGATTGGTCCTCATAACTTTTTTTTTTTCCTTTAGCCACTCTAGCAAGTCTGCCAAACACCACTAATTAGCAGTTGTTAGATATGGGCTCCAGTCCTCAGAGATGTTCCATACACATGTTTCAAAGCGCTTTCTGCGTATGCTGTAGGTGCAGAGATTCAGCCTTCTGCAATATGGTAGAGGGTGGCTTTCACAGCAGCGCTTCTACCAAGATGTAGAACCAGTAGTTCATTTCATATAGCTCACTTAATGCTTCTTTGATCTGCAATTTGGATAATAATCTCTTGAGCAAGATCTGAACTGTAGCATTTTGCCTGTCCTTGAATATCTGAATGTCTCAAAAAATGTGTAAACAGAACAGCACTTTTTGGTACTGGGCCCTACTATCCTTAGTTTAAGATTCCTAGTAGTATCCCATGCCAGGAATTCGAAGGGCAATTTCTGCCCGTGAAACGGATGCAATCAGAAGGAGGCTTGTTTTATGAGGGTATGTTGAATGTCACTAAATGACTACAGACTGGTTTGAAATATTCATGTGAAAGGGGTGCATGAGGGCAAAATAAAGGAGAAATAACAGTTCAGAGTGATATGCCAACCTTTAATAAGATCAGGGCATGTTTTTTGAGCTGGGGGAGGCAGGAAATACGAGTTTTGCAGCAGGACTTAAACCAATATGAGGTGATGCATGCCTGAGTGGTGAGATTATTTTTAAATGCCCATATCATTGTTCATAGCTGTCTGCACTGATAAGTAGGCTCCAAAAGGTACCACATCTGCGACTGAGACCAGCACTTTGCTGGCACCACTGTATGGTCACTTGAATCCATACATTGTTATGTAAGCAAGAAATCTCCATCAAATGAGGTCCCGTTACTTCAGTTATCAGATCCTCAGTAGAGAATGACCACCTTTGGGTCATACTGCAACACTTCCTTCTTTAATGATGTCTTTTCCTATAACTAAGATGCTATTTATGGGGCTATCCATCTTTTCTTGTCTCCAGAGTCAGGAATGAGGTGAATCAGAGCTCCTTATATTGGGGAAAAGAGCTTGAGTATATTTCAGATCCACCAGTGACCTGAGTAGTCCATTATAAATATAGATGGAGGAGTCTCAACAGTAGAATATAGATGCTAGTTTAAAGGCCTAAGAAAAGGCATGGATGTGAAAGGCGGGATTCATTTAATTAAATTTATATATATGTCTGAATGCATATTATCTATGCTGGCCATGCCAGGTCCTCTGTAGTCAGTGGAGAGAAACTGACAACTGGGGACTTTTAAAAGAAGATTTTTAAAGAAGCAGACTTCTACAACAAAGACAAATATCACCAAAGGAGCAAGATTTGATAATGGATATGTTTAGTAGGCAAGGCGCCAGAATAAATTGGTGCTAAGTATAGCAACTCACGGGCATGCTGGGTGTTTTCAATTTAGAGTTGCTGCAGGACCTCCAGTTTACATATGCTTCCCTACAGTCACTGTGAACTTCTGCACAGTGCACAATAGCTGGACTTCATTCTTGTGAGGTATTGCAGAAAAATTGACACATTTTAACAGGCACACTCTGGGGTGCAGATGTTCAGCCATGTGGTGAGGCTGCCCTTGGGTTGTGAGATTGCCAACTGAATGATGTTAAATGGAGTGACATGAAGGCTAGATTAGCTATGGGCATCTGGTTGCTTCAACCTGATTCCACACTGTTCTTGACCCAACCGCTCATTTTCAGTGCTGGTTTTAAGCTGGTTTTTTTGATCCGTTCCTGAATGCGTGTTCACCAAAGGCTTGCTTGCACAGTGGCCTAGATTGAAAGCTGAGGAAGACAGCTAAACTAGAACTTCTAAAAAACTTGAGACAATATTTTGCTCCTGCTTTGGGTTTGTTTTGGGTTTTTCTTTTCCCTCTTCTAATTTATGGAACCTTCCATCTTCTTTTAAGAAAAGGAGGTTGAGGTTAGGCATACAGTTGGGGTACTGGTGTTTTCCTCTCTGTTTTGACACTCAGTCATTGACGAGAGCCACTCACTCCCCTTCTCTATTAATATTCATACTTGTTTCTTTCCTATTACAATTCATGCTTGTTTCTACAGTAGAATCTATTAAAATGTGCATTTCTGGAAGCTGCTTTCAAGCTACAAAATTGACAGAACCTCTATTACTTTCCTTGCTTCTGCCATTTATGTTCTAGGCAATAAGAAGTGTTTACGCAGGCTAGATTACAATGTGTTAGTTATGAATGCATGCATATGTATTTATAAAGTAAGTCTATGTTACATGCTGTATGCGTATATTGTATAACTAGTGTCAGTGCTTCCATTTGCAGATCTCAAAGCACTTTGCTGAGGAATCTAAACATTTTTACCTCATTTTTAGACAAGGGAAGTGCAGGCAGAAAGGGATGTGGCTTGTTTTAAACCACATTGTTAATGTGGTCAGCAAGAAAGGGAATCTGTCTTTGATTTTCAATACAGTGCTGCACTGGTGGGCAGCAATATTCATCTTGTACACGTAACTTTTTTTTTTAAAAAAAAGCCTTCCTTTTCATGGAAATTTTAACTCAATTGTTAAATTTTAAAGACTTTATGTTGCTGTTATTTTAGAAAGAAAAAAAAAGAGATGTTTGTAGAGTGTGAAAACCCAGTCCTGCTAGTATCTAGAGCCAAACTTGGTTGATATCAATGGGATCAGGTCTCTGTTTGCAGGCCAGAGTTTGAAGAAATGGTAAACTTGGGCTGACTCCTAGCACCAAACAAAAAAGGCTGTGCCATGGGACATTAGGCCATTGATCCAGGATGAACTCACTCTTCCAGTTCAAATATGTAAAATGCCCCTAATCCGGTGTGCTAACTTTTTACTGGCTGCTTTGTATGAGATCAGTTACTGTCTGTCTGCACCACTCTAATTTTATGCTGGACAAGTAGCATCTGTCTTTCTGCAGCCAGCATAAAGCCAGTATAAAACTGACATAATCTATGCATCAGGCCCCCCAGTTAATTTGGCAGAAAAACAATGGTGTGGCCGCCTCCGATCTGCATCAGTTCTGCCCTGCTGTCTAACCAGCAGCGCAGGTCTTGCGCTAGCGGTCATGCAAGTGCGGCCTTAGCTCGATGCCCCAATCCCGCCGCTGTTTCACATCCAGGTTTCCTTGCCCATTCCCATGTGCGTTCATCGGGGACAGGGCAGGGAGCAGGGAGCTCTTCCTTCCCAGCTTCCCGAAAAGGCAGGGTACCACTCGAGGCTGCGCAGCTGCTCCCGCGGTGTGCTGGGCTGCATCTCCCCGCTTCCAGCAGCGCCGCCGCTAACGCACCCATCGCTGCAACGCGCTGCGAAAAGCCGAGAGGCGCCGAAACGGCAGGGCGGCGGGAGCCCCGGGGCGGCGGAGCGCGGAGAGGGGGCCCGGCGGCGCCAGGAGCGGCCCCGCACACGCGGCCCTGCACACGCACACGCGGCCCTGCACACGCACACGCAGCTCCGCACACGCACACGCGGCCCCGGCACACGCAGCCCCGCGGCGGCCAGCACAGGGTGGCGGCCCGGCCAGCGGCGCTGCGGACTCCGGCTGCCCCCGCCTCGGCTGCCTCTGCCCGTGTCCCCGCGCCTCGGAGCCGCGTCCCCGGTTCCCCGGCGGGGAACGCCGGCCCTGGCGACGCTGTCCTCGTGAAGCGCGCAGGGGAGGGACCGGGCGGGGGGGGCGGCGGTGCCGGCTCCCCGGGAGGAGGCGGGCGCCAGCAGCAGCATCTCCCCGGCAGCCGCCGCACGAAGGCGCCTCCCGGCCGCTCCACCCGCCGCCCCGGCCCCCAGCGCGCCGCCGCCTCCCCGGGCAGCGGGGGCTCGGCCCGCCCGGCCCAGGCGCCCCCGCCGCCCGCAGCCGGGGCCGCCGCAGGGCCGGGAGAGGCGAGCGCGGCCTCCCCGCCTCTCGGGCGGCCGCGGGGGACGGGGGGGGCGGCCCGCGGGTGCGGCGGAGCGGCGCGGCCCCGCGCTCGGCGGCGGCTGCCGCAGGCGGCCCCGGTCGCCATCCCCGTCGCCACCGCAGGCCGCCGGCGGCGGTGCCGGTGCCGGTGCCGCCCCTCGGCCGCGCCCGCCCCCTGGCTGCCTCGGCGGCGCGGCGGCGCGGCGGCGCGGCAGTGCCGGCGGGGCTATGGCTGCGGAGGAGGTGCTGCAGGGCGCGGACCATTACAAGAGCGAGATCGAGCGGCTGACCCGGGAGCTCTCCGAGACGACCCACGAGAAGATCCAGGCGGCGGAGTATGGGCTGGTGGTGCTGGAGGAGAAGCTCACCCTCAAGCAGCAGTACGACGAGCTGGAGGCGGAGTATGACGGCCTCAAGCAGGAGCTGGAGCAGCTGAAGGAGGTGAGCGATCCCAGGCTTTTGTCTCTCCCCGCTGCCCCGGGGCGCGCAGCCCCGCCGGGTGCGGGGGGGTGCGAGGACACTCCACGCGTGTCCCTGCCCGGAGCCCCGGGCCACCCCCTGCAGGTGAGCGAGCAAAGATGCCCGGGCCCGGGGGCGGCTGCGGGGATTCGTGGGGTGGGGAGGAGGGGTTTCCCGGGGCCGGAGGATCAGCCGGGACCGCGGAGCTTAAGGACGGATTACACGAGATTGCAACCCCCCTGCCCTGGGAAATTTCCCTGGAGCCGGGGCCGCGCTCCAGCCCCCGCCACCGGCGGCCACAACTTCTGGCAAGGGGCATTTGCAGCAGCGGAGGGTGCCGCCGGCCGCACCTGCATCGGCCACGGCTTTTTTAGGAAGAGGAGATGAAACAGCCCGTGGGATGATTGCTGAGCAAACCCAGTGTGTGAGGACTCGGGATCTGTGTAAACACTTGTCTGCAGTGCGCGAGGAGGGAGACGGTTCCTTTCGAAGTTATTTATAGACCCGCTTTATTCTGCCAGTGGGGGGAATCGCTGTCACTAAGGGGGGGTGAAGCAGCTATTCAGTAGTCTCGAGGTCACCCCCCATCAGTGGAAATTAAACTTCTGCGTCATGCTGAAAGGATGAAATATTTGAGTGGAGAGGTGGTTTTGCTTTATCTTTCAAATGTGGTTTTGTAACATCCAAAAAGTATAAAGTGGGCGAGGGCAGCAGCTCACCTTTCAGCTTTGCTTAAACGTGACTCTGAAAAATTGTCGCTTTTCTCATGGTCATCGTCAGGGGAAGGAACTTGAGAGCCATACAGTGCACAGGCACGGCAGCTGCCGAGGGGGGGGGGGGACGGGGGGGGGGGGGGCGTACACACGTCTGCAGCACGCATCTCTAGGTTTTGGGGGGGGTTATGCTACCTTAGAATGGAACTGCTTACATATTTTGTAAAGAGAAGAGGAGATGTCACACGGGTAGGCTTCCAAATTTGAAAGGTATCCTTTCGTTCTACAAAAATATATTGCTGTATAAAAGGAACAGAAATTCTGGTCAATTAGAAATTATGAACATAGTCTATACTGAGGGAACCACTTAACAAACTTAGATTATATATGTACATATTCTTTTGAATACTAACTGATGCACTTTTAGAAGTATTTTTAATAAAATAAAGGTTTCGTTTTACTTGCAGGTAAATGAGTTATGCTACAGACTTGGTTCAGTGTCCAGAAGAGTTGAAAAAATGATATTTTCAATAAGAATAAAACTGTTTTTCAGAAAAACCTATTCACCTTCTTAAACTTGATCTCTGGCTCCCTACCTCCCCCCCCCCCCCCCCCCCCCCCCCCCACCCCACCCCCGAACCTATGCAGTAGGCTCAAGACTTTGAAACCAGTAACCACAGGTTGAGAGAGAAAGATCCCTTGATACGTAACTTACAGTGGTGTGAAGGCAGGGCAGTTCGAAAGGACCTGGCAGTAATAGAGGAACAGAATTAAGGGGGAAAAGTGCAATGCAGTTTTGGGGTGGGGGAGTGTGTGGGGTGCAATGGTGATTAGCAGAGCTGCAGCTAGCCATTAGCCCATCATAATAACGTAGAAAAGAAGACCGATCAGAAAGCAGGACGACACATGGGTGCACGTGGCCACAGGTAGAAGGGGTAGTGCAAGGAATTCCGTTGAAATTAGTAACAAGAGGGATTAGTCAACATGGTTAGCAGAAATCAAAGATGGGCACAAATTTTCTTCCATGTTCACCTCCTCTTGCAGTCAATGGGATTGCATGCTCGGCAGCCCAGAATGTCTCCCGTGGGGTGGTGCCTTCATGCTGTGCCAACCACAGCATGGAACTGAAGATATCCACAGAGAGAGGAAGAGGAGCAATCCTGTAACTTGCCTGATGCCAGGCAAGAGTGGAGCTTCTCCAGTCCAGGCCCAGAGCTCTCAGTTCCAGAGCTCTCCTTAGCTGCAGGTAGGGCATTTCTGTCCCCCACCTAGGCTGCAAGAGGTTTTTTTTCTTGCTTCTAACCTTCATAGGAGAAGCCACACAGATTCTTCTTGCACATGCAGCCCTGCAAAAGAGAATTTGCTCATATCCCTTCCTGATGCTGTAATCTGTTTTCTAGCTTCTCTGTTACCACCTCCATTATGACGTTTCTCTGAGCGCAGATCACACTCATAACCGAGACATAAGCAAATGGTGCCTCTGATGACACTAGTGAGGCAGAATTAGCTGGTTTGGGCAAATTGTCTTGTGGAGACTTGGGGGGCATAGATTTCGGGGCTGTAGGGTTCCATCTGAATGCTCTCAAAGTGACGGAAGAAGTCTGAAGGTGGCTTTTTTACTAAGGCTCAGTCCAAGATGTGCGGAGGAGGGTCTTTGCGTACCTTCCCCAGCAGGTCCTATAGAGGGTGGGCTGGACAGCAGCCCGGGTCTGCATGGCAGGACATCAAAGCATCATGACTGACTAGCGGGAGCTCGGAAGACACCCACTACCTCAGCGAGAATCTGTGCTTCTGCTTTTGCCTCCCTACATCTGTAGCCTCTCTGAAGTCACACTGGGGCATAGAAATGAGGCCTCAGGTTTGTGCTGAAACAAGTAGTTTATCCATTCATGAGGAATAGTAGGTGCAAGAGTGTGGGCAGGATTATGTTTAGGACTGTTACCTCTCCTTCTATGGACCTTCTCTGAACAGATTCAGTTACTGCAGTCAAATTTTATTGAGGCAAGTCTTCATTTTTTTAACTGTTTCATTATTAAATTATTGTGTTCTGCTGTTTGGAGCTAAGCAAACAGAGCTGCCCATCTTCAACTACCAAGTCATGTCTTAGCAGTCTAGGATCTGAAGTCTTCTCCTGTGCTTCTTGGCAATTCAAAACTTCAGTGAACTTCAGCGGAGCTTTTTCCATATAGATTGCAATATAGAGCCTCAGCTATATGATTATTTCCTTTCTTGGAGAGTGAGATGGGAGAGTAAGGCCATTATAGGATGTTGAAGTAAAAGCAACTTGCAATACATTACATTAAATATTAATACTTGTACACAGGATATATGCTATCCACCATGCAATGTGAATTGTTTTAGTAACCTCTGATGTTTCTTGTGCTGTATTCATAGGTCTCTGTTTTAGCCTAAGACTTCGATGTTTTGGGCCATGAGATTGACGTACATGACAAAAACTTTGAGGTTTTAATCAGTGACCTCATAAAGGCTTCTTCTTCCAAATTAAAGCAGTTAATACACATATAATACACATATGTCCAGAAAAAAACTTGAGACGTCTATCAGCTACCGACCTTATGTTTTCAAAAATGAAATGAATGGCAGGAATGTGAAAAGGTATACTGTGTTCTGTTGACTTTAACAGCTTCCAGTGTTATGAAACAGGGTACTTGTGGTCCTAGGCAAGATTGTAGTGTTAAACAAAACATTATTATTTTTAAAGCTTTATTAATTTTCATAGCTTTTTTTTTTCTTTTTTCCAGTCTGTAAATGATATTTCTGTGCCTCACAATTACATCTCACAGGTGGAATTTTGGGCCTTTGCTAAAAACACAATAGTTTTAGGGCCTCTGTTCAGAAAGTTACTTTAGCAGACGTACCTTTTAACCTGCAGTCCATAAGAATGCAGAGAATAAGACTCGTTGCTAGCAGTCACGGGACTGAAGGCAGCCTGTTTTTACTGTCTAGCTGAGTTGGGAGTTTCATTACCAGCATATTTTTTGGAGAACATTTTCTAGTGGTTTTAATCTGTGCTCTTACATGTTCACATTGCATTTGCTGTAAGGATAATGTTTGTTGTTAGTTTTCATTCTTTTAATGAAGTGTAAAATGGCTTCATAAATATCTTCTTGCCTAGGCTATCTGCTGTAGCTGTCCCTGCTTGAGCAGGGGGGATGGATGAGATGATGTCAAGAGGTCCCTTCCAACCTCAGCTGTTCTGTGACTCTGTGATTAGTTACTGTGCACTCGCAGCCTGTAATGTTTTTAAAGGGGAGAAATATCAGTTACATCCAGTCAAGATAAAATGGGGATGGAAGGCAGCTTTGGTATCCAACTCTGCAAGATATTTGGGCTTGGTAAATCCTAAACAGAGATTTCTCTTTGGGAATCAAAGAATGACCATAGCAGCTGAGCAGACCCCCAGGTTCCTCTCCTTGACTCCCTCTCTGACTAACTCAGGCAATATCTCACTTGGCTTCTTGGCTTTTATGTATTTCATTCTACAGAGACAAACTCTTCCACTGGATTACACATAGCACTGGCTATTTGATTTCCAGGTTTGTTTGGTGCAGTTTGGTATTTTCTTTACTTTAAACCCTTGGTAAATTATTTGAAACCAGGCTATGGGTAAGCAGCCCCATCCACGGCAGGTCAAAATTTCTTGTTTTCTTTACCTCACAGAGATGTTGTAACAATGATTATGAAGTACTTAGTTTACTGATAGGGCTTCCACAAACACTTCTGGGTCTGTGACTGAAAAGGGTTTTTGAGGACTAGAGCCAAAGGTCTCTGGTACCTTCCTTTCTGTTCTGCTCTCCCCTGCACTGCTTTAATGCAAGCGACTCAGGCTCCATCTCTCCTCTCTTCTGACATGACGCTGCCCCTCCAGCTCCCCCACTGTCCTCTGAAGCCTCTCCTGCCTGCTGCTGGAGTCACCTCTGCCTCTTCCATCTTTGAAGTGTGCAGCTGGTGGGACTTCTTTGGATCCAGAAAGGGCAGAAGAGGGGGAGGGTTCTTATCCCAAATATGACCCTGTTACATGGGGATTGTTCTACATGCCTGTCTGCGTCACTGGATGCTTAGGAAAGTGTGAAGCAACTCATAAATCCCAATGAGGTATTCTCCCCAAAGATGAACGTGACCAAGATATATGACTTGGGAGCTGTGAACTGGTGCCATCTCAGTATATCTTTACACCTCCATCCGGTGCCAGCGTCTGTGGGCTTGTGCTGGGCGAGGCTGAACATTTTCAGCATTTCATCCTCATCTCAACACTTTGTTCTTGGTGTCTGTTCATGTTCTGTCACTCAGAAAGGCTGTGCTGCCAAGGAACCGGCTCAGAGATGGGGACAGGGCAAGGGTGAGCGAGCTGCAGACCTGGAGGGACGGTACTCAGATACTCTCTACAGTGTGGTCTCCTTCACAATGCAGCCAACACTACCTCTGTCTCTAAGGCATACACTGCTAATGGAAAAGCAGTTCATTCTGGGAGGTGCACTTATAAACAGTGCCTTTGTGAGATCCAGCAGCCACTTGCAAAGCTTTCGTTCAGTTATTACAGGCTGGGGACTGACTGGCTGGGGATCTAGTCTATAGCAAAGGGTTTGGGGATCCTGGAGGACAGCAAGCTGGACATGGGCCAGCAGTGTACCCTGACATTGAAAAAGCTGACAGCATCCTGGCCTGCTATTAGTGGAAACATAGCCAGTAAGCAAAGTGATTAATCGCTTTTAAACTGGCACTTGTTAGACCCCACCTAGAAAACAGCATCCAGTTTTGGCCTTCCCTAATACAAGAAAGACACTGATAAACTGGGTTCAGTGGAGGACCATCAAGAAGATGAAGAACTGAAGCACTTGTCCTGTGAGGAGAGGCTGGGGGGGCTGAGCTCGTTCAGGTTGGAAAAGAGAAGGCTGTGGGGGACCCAGCAGCAGTTGCCCATACCTGCAGGGAGGTTATTGAGAAGACAGAGACAGGCTCTTCACAGCAGTGGATGGTGGGAAGAGAGGAGGCAGAAGAAGTGACAGAAACCGAAACTAGAGAGGCTCAGACTGGATTTAAGGTAGAACTGTTTCTCCTTGAGCACAGGCAGTGCCACAGGTTGCCCAGAGAGGTTGTGCAGTCTCCTTCCGGGGGGGTTTCAAGCCCCAGCTGGATACAGCCCTAAGGAACCCTGTCTGAACTCGGAGCTGACCCTGCTGTGAGCTGGAAGTTGGACTGGAGAAGAAAGGAGGCAGACAGCAAGGGACCTTGGACGATGCAAGGTAGGGGGTAGAATGCAGGATAAGATGCCCACTGTGCCCAGTTGAATTCCAGTAGCAGCTTGCTGTGAGCAACCCAATATGTAACAGCATGCTGCCTGGAAACAGTGACCATTAGCAGAGCCATAGCCTCACTTCATGCTTGAATTTCATTTTCTCTTGCCTGTCATTAAGCCTGCGTTGGCCTGGGGTTACTAAGGGTGCAGTTTGATGTGCTCATCTCGCAGCAAGACAACCCTACATCTCCCTTTGTCATTCGTGCTGATGTTCTGGCTTTCAACTGTTTATACTGTCACACCAGGGTAGAAAACTGACCTCAGTTAAAAATAACCGAGGAGGGGGTGTATGCTGTCTGTAACCCAGATTGGTTGCATGATCTGGTTCACAATACTTTCCTGTAAACTGTTTTACCTGTATTGCCAGAAAGTCAGCACGAGGATAGAAATGAATGCTGAGGAAAGGGGGACGGTAAACAAAAAAACATATTTTTTTTTAAAATCTGCTTAAACAGGTACTGATGTTACAGGAGATGCTGATCAAATTATGGCAGGATCGCTTCCTCTAAGAGGAAATGAATCCTCTGCACTATCCTACAGAAAGCATAAGCAGCTGAAATCATCTTAAGGGAAATTAGGGCTACTGTTTGAGCTTTGGCAGCATGCAAAGAAAAATGTAGATGAACTTTTTTTTCCCCCCCAGAGACCTGTATTGCCAGTTGCTCTCAGTAATTGTGTTGCATCCTTATGAGCCAGTACATGTGATTTTAGTCCTCCTACACTAGCCAATCCTTAAACAATGATAGTCAGCTTTAAACACCGGGGGCTCACATACGTGTAAAATAAATCTAAATAGAGTTCAATTTGTTGTCTCCCAATAGTTAAATTATTTTCTTAATTTCACTCTTTCATCTAAAAAAATCTAAGAAATTCCTCTCTAATCTGAGGGATTCTGATTGAATCAGTCAGTCATCTGGGTTGAACTCCTCAGAGATAACTGGAAGTTGCAATTAGATTTTGTGTCATGAAGAAGTTAATTTTCCATAGATTTTCTAGACAATGGTGGATTAGTACCAAATCTGAAGTGACTGACCGAGGTGTTAATGGGTGAGCCAGACATTATTATTGTGAACTACTTCCTGTCCAAGGCTCAAAAATGTAACATTAGGGCTCACTGAGGAGATTTCAATATAAAGGTCCACATCTGTTTGTAATTAGGCCTTTTGTAATGGATTTAAAAAAAAAATGCTGCCATCTTTCCATCTTCCTTTAGGTGAAATATTTTTCCTTCCATTCTGCATTGCACTGTGGATTTTCTTTCTAAGTGGTATGCATGCAGTCTGTACGCACATCAGTCAGATTGAACACTTGGCTTTATTGAAAGTGCAACTAGGGACAAAACACTGGTGGAGAAATAAGGTTTGGCATAAACCAGTAATTTGTGAACATTTATCATGGTAAAACGAGGAGCATTCTCAAAGTCAGAGCAGATTTGCAGCTGAGTGACTTTTATATACCTTATGCAGTTGGCAGTTGGAGGAAAATACATGAAAGATCATATTTTTCTGGATGCATTGAGGGCTTCTAGAAGAAGAGCTTTCTTCTTGGAACAACCTCTCAGTTTTCCAAATGAGCTCAAATACATTTGTTCTTCAGCACCTCATTTTCACTCATGTTTTTGCATTGTTCAGCATATGGACAATGGGAATAAAATCTTCTTCCTGTATCCCTCATGGCTCTGAAACATTGTAGGGCTTTGGCTGCACAGTTGCCTTTGCTATAGATTTCTCTTCCATATTTGTCTGATACCTGAGGGGATAATGTTTAATTCAATACAGTTCTGTACTGTCCATTTTTTTATTTGGGATGATTTAAATTTATAATGGCAGAGACTGAAATGCATGCATTCATTTCTGCTGAACTGTCTTACATTGGTGGTGTGACTTTCATAGCCCTGTTCCTTCCCCTTTTCCTTGTGAACTCAACAACACTATTTTATGGGGAAGGAGAGAGGGTATCTTCTGGATGTAGAGGAATTGATATGGCATGTAGAGACATGAATGTGCCCTTTGTCCCTTTATCCACTTGCACACTAGCAGCAGATGATTGTGGGGAGAAACCTGCAATTTTTTATACTGCACTGTGAAAGCAGTCCATGATTTCTACCAGCTACAGATGGAAGTAGTTAGGGCTAGTCAGAAGGTGAAAAATGTGTCTCAGCAAGGGCAGGTGCCTAAAGCTGAAGCAAGCAGGTAGAAATTAAGCTAGATTGCAGACTAGTGTTTTAACAGCGACTCTACTTCTCTGCAGAGGGTAGTATTAAAAATAATTTTGGGATTATAATATTTGTGTTTCTGAATTTCTTTTACTATCAAAGCTTAATTAACTTAATAATTAAGAGACAAAGCAGGCCACTGTCCTAAATCTATGATTTTGGAACAGACCTATGAAAACTATTAACACCAAAAGGCTTTCACTAAGAGTGAAATTGGTCCACTGCTGTTTTCTGCATCTCTCATGAGGCTCATCCCTCTCTGTCTGTAGCCGATCATTTTCTGCCTTTCATTCTTGTACAGCATTTGTCTCCTGTCCATGGTGGTGTGTGTACTTTCTAATCTTCTTTTTTTCAGTCTTTGCCCTACATCTTAATTAGTGTTGATTTGCTGCTCTGTAAGACATGGAGATGAATTGTTTATGTTAAAGACCCTTTTCATCATTGTGTGAATGTAAGAAATCTGGCCGTTTGTGGCAGCCTAGACCTTCCATACCATGTTCAGGTATTGTGATGACTTGAAGGAATCCCGGAAATACTTAGAAATGTTGTTTTAACATGGGCTGAAAATGCAACAGCAGAGGATTTATCAGCTCTGCTTTGTAGCACCCTCACCATTAAAATCATCCTTGGAAAGATCACTTTTAAGGCAGCTTTAAAATTGCATTGGCTGCATGTGTGCACAGGAAGGAGATACCTTTTCACTTTTTTCACCCTTTTTGTGTTTTGCAAAAATCAACCCTTTTTTTTTTTTTTTTTTTTAAAAAATATTGTCTGGTTTCTGGGGTTGTTTGTTTATGTAACCCCAGACAGGAAAATCGATGCCCAATGAGGTTACATTAATGCACTTAGTCCTTGGGATCAGCACTGGGAGTGAGACCCATTACCCACACAGTGCTGCCATACCCTCTCCATCGCTCCTGCTCCCCTGAATCATGCCTAATTTGCCTCTGTGCTGTACAGCTGTGTTAAATCCATCTACACAGCAAGCAGTTTTCCAGTGCTAGCACTAATATATACAATACTGTGGTTAACCAAGAAGCATAAAAGGCATCCTCAGTCACCTGAGTTAGTCATCTTGCACTTCAATCACTTCTGGGGACATTTCAAATAAATTGTATAAACTTCATTTTTCCTTCCTGTTGTTCTTCATCTGAGTTTGTTCATTTTTAATTTTGTGACCTCTCACAGCTCACAGGTGACATGCAGTTAGCAGGGGCAATGCCAAGAATTCAGTATACCCCTCTGGGAAGTTTATCCACACCAAACAGCTTTCCTTGGTTCCCCTAGTCCTCTGGATGGATTCAAATGTGAGTGTACTGAGAATGAACTGTGAAGGGCTGTTTGTCATCACTGACTAATCCATGGCGGGAAGCTGGAAGTTGTTAACAGTTGCAGTTATAACTTCTGTTTTGGATACTTAAGAGAAGGAGAACCAGCTCCTAGTAGTTGTAAAGCTGAGACAGGAAGATGGACAAGGACCAGCAAGCCTGTAAGTATAAATATAGGAATTTGGGTCAGGCAAAGGGAACAGGTGGCTTGGTGAAATAATTCATTTATAAAAGCTTGGCTGTTGGCCAAACATGAACACAGCATGATCTGGATTTAATCTTGCTCAGGACTGGAGTCTTGACTACTCACATCTGCAAGGCAAGATGCAGGATGCCAAACGGCACTGAATCCTGGCCAGCAAGACAGAGTTCTCAAACTTTTGACGTTTGAGTTTTAAGAGAGCTAGAGCATTTGGTAGGGGGGCTACATGGGGAGTTCACAATTGGGTTAAACTGTCTGTGTAGGCATAGGCTCTGATTCTCAATTTGACAGCTAATCCAGGATACTTAACAACTATTGTCCGACTTGAATCTATGATTCCTCTTATTCAAAATGTGCTCTCAATAGCTTGTCGTTTGTATAATTCATAGTATTAATAAAGGCAAGTTGCATTTTTTAGGTGGATGGGAGAAGTTTTTCGAATATCCTGAATACCCCACAGAGTTTTTACAAAGCATTAAAAGGTTGTGCTGTTCTGGATAGTTCCAGGTGTCTGCACAGCAGTGGCAAACATGCAGAATTCGTCCAAGTTTAGTTGAGGAGAACAGCTGCATTCAGTCCTTTCTTTCTTTGACAACTGCATGTGATTCCCACCTACAAACAGTTAGGAAAGGTTTTATTTAAGCATCTCATGTGAAGAATGCTATCTCTAACAATATACCCTATATTCAGGGTTGGGCCTCAGGGTCATTTATAGCAGGTATGACTTGAAGACTAACGCTGAAGTCCTGGCTACTTGGGTAAATCAAAGATAAAACGGGGCAATGATTTAATTGCCAAGTCTGTGCCCACCGCCTGCTGGCAAAGAGCACTGTCATCAAGAAATGTGTTATAAACTGAGAGTTCAGGTTTCTTCCCACCAAAGAAGGGAGAACTAGCATATCTATAATTACTGGCTCTCAAACAAGTAATCTTATTCTTGCAGCTTAGTAAATTGTCATAACTCTGCTGAGCTTCAGTAACTGATCTTGTGCATGCACTTGGCTAGCCCCAAATGTGTAAGGGCAAGGCAAAAAAACCCCAAACAAACCCCAGCAGAAACCTGAAGGAAAAAGTTGTCAGCTGACAGGTATCTTCCATCTGCAGTAAGCTAAAAATGTGCACTAGATCAATTACTAATCCATAGTAACTCAGACATAAAGCTGGCTCCCTGGTAACAAATTTTTAAGTAAAATGTAAGGATATGGTAACAAGGACTCCTCTGTGAAATAAAGTGTATGATATATAACTATATCTAAGAGAACCAGTAGTCAGACGGAATATAATTGTGTATACCAATATGGGAGATGGAGGCATTGTGATGTCTGTTAGGAGTGCATTACTCTGGGCATCAGGTAATTCCATTTCTTGGGCCTTAGGTAAGTTGGGGGTTTTTCTGCCACTTAAGGACTAATGGTTGCCATCTGATAATAAGAAAACTTTCACTTAAGATGCTGTAAGCTTAGCTGTGTAAAAATAGTAGCAGATCTGGAACAACACAGTTGAGTGATAACATTTTTTTCCAAATGTGCTGAATTTGAAGTTACAGCGATGCTATAAATTCTTAGATGCTTACTATTCCTAAAATAAAATCCATATTAAAGTGATAGAACTGAATGATACAATTTAGATACCTGGTAATTTACACCCTAAAGTCTGTATTTTAGTTATCATGGAAAACATTTGGTTTGCTTTATTAAGCAGGCTGAGCAGCCTTGTATTGAAACCGATATGACTTCTTTTTGCCCATATACTTTGAAATTACAGATCGCACTTGTCTGGGGGACTATATGTGCGTTTTGAGATGCACATTTAGGATCCTGGCTTTAAACATTTTTGCTGTAGTTTATTTAATGCTGCTTCATGACTTGTGATGTCAAGTATTTTCTGTTTTCTTGCTTGTGGAGAGTTATTTATTCCAGAACAGAAAATGCAGTGATGTCTTGAGTACAGCTTTAGCACTTGGTGTTAGAAAAGTATTTTACTCACTGTTCCTTGGGCTGACATTAGAGACACTCGGTCATGCCTGTTTTATAGCTGTTGAATTTGCTTTTGTAGCAGATTAGACTGATGAAAGATCTAAAATGAGCATATAGGCCTTGTTTGGGTATAAATAACCCTTTCCCTGGGTATAACAGGAAGAACTGCAGTTGAAGACCGTGCTGTACCATTTTTATTCTGTTAAGATCTCTTATTTGCAAGGTTCTTCTTGAAATGTGCCCCCTGGTTTCTTTACCAGTGAACTGGAGTTAGGCACCCACAGGTGAAGCTGGACTGGGTACTGATTTTCTTGCTGCCAAGGATCTGCTTGTTAATTATTCCACTCTGAAGAAGTGGGTTTGGAAAAGGGGATCCTGAATTCTGCCCCAAAACCTTGTGGCAGACTCTTCTCCTGCCAGGTTCCCCAGCTCAACTGTTCCCTTAGGAAAGCTCTCTGGTTAAGAGTGAAATGCCTCTATTTCCAGTCTTTTATCACTTACATTTTTAGCAGAAAGTAATCTACTGCTTGGAAAGGACTCCAAAATCTGATAAGCAACAATTTTAGGAGCTTGCAGTCCAACGCTTTGTGCTGTCTGTGGAGAAAGGAATTGCAGCTTTGCAAGTGACAGTATTATGAATAGTCAAGCACTTACCAAAGCATTGGCACTGGATGGATGTGGGGGAAAAGCCAGAGGGAGTGACTCAGCATGACCTTGGCTGCAGCCGGAGGGATGGGTCTCAGCCTGGGAGGGATCCAGCCTCAATGGCCATTGACATTGGTTGGGGTCTTCATCGGGAAGAGCCTCTGGTGAAATAAAATTCACTTGAGTAACCACCACTGGTATGTGTATGACAGGTGTCACATGTACATAGTAGTAATGAAGGCATCAGCATACACAAGATTGTAGTTATTAAAAGCTAATTTTATTAGGAAACAGGTCTACTTCTTTGTTTTCCTGTGAAAGAACAGACCGCACTCCATTAAAGTGAAAACATCCTGACAAATCAAAATACTGCTTATTTCATGAGCTGTTGTTTTGCCTACTAAGTCTCAGCAGGGTGGGATAAATTGTTATTTGTTGCATGACAGCAGTACCTGGAGATTCTGCGATGCCTGGCATAATGAGTTTCAGGCATATAAATAAAAGGTTAGAGAGTTTACAGTGGAAATAGACAACCTAGTCAGGGATTTGCTATTAAGGAATAATAAAGGGCATTTACAGATGAGTAATGGAGGCCCAGAAGCTGTGGAGGGATACCATGTTCAGCCATAATTTCATAGGAAATCTGTGGGTAAATCACAAAGAAAACACAGATTTTTCTCAGATCTAATCCAGTCATTTATCTTCCAAAGATCCTTCCATTTTAAAAAGCTGGTCAACCAGAAAACCAAAGCAGTGAACTGCCCGTGCTCTCTGACCAGTGTGTGCACTGGCAGTACCTCGCGCTGGTGCCAGTGTGACCAGTAAGGCCATTTAGAAAAGGTGTTGCTGGTAGTTTTGCTACTGTTACACGGTCAAAACCTAAGGAAAAATGAGAATGAAAAAGTTACGGAAACCTCTATTGTTTCTTAATTCATTATTTGGCAGCATTTCAGTGGTGAAACCCTTGTCTTTAGAGGCCATCGGTAGCTCTTCACCTCCATCCTGCCCCCTGTGGACCCCCCCCCCACACACACACACTTCCCCTTACTTTTTGTGGTCCTTCTCCCACATACTCTGGTGATCCCGGAGCACATGGGAACTACTCGGGATCCCAGAGTACATCGCCACCTCTCACCCCCAGCTGCCCTTTTTGCTCTGCTCTCTCCCCCTCTGGAAGCTGACCGCTCCTGGCTGCCATCCCAGTATTTGTAGCAGTCTTCCCAGTCCTTCCCACTTAGCCCTTTCCAAACCATGACTCTTTGATGTGACTGAGATTTTCACATCAGCATTTACTAATCCCTGAACAGCTGGTTGAAACGCTTCATTTTTCTTTGGTCTTTCCCCACATCTAGTTGTTCATTGCGGGGGGAGGCCGAATTCCAGCCGCCTCTCCTGCGAGGAATGCATCTCGCCTCTCCTCGCCTGTCCCTGGGTAGCCTGGCCCCACAAAGCACCCCTTGTTCCTATTGCTGCATGGGGAGCAGTTAAACGACACACTTCACTGTGCTGGGCTCCGGCGTGTGGGATGCCCTTCATGACGAGAGTATGTGGGAAATCTTCGTTGAAACCTGAGGCATGACTTTTGCAGTTCTTTGGCTGGCCAAAATCTCACAGGGTGCGTTGAGCACCACATCAGGCTCCTTGCGGAGCTGGCAGCGGTTAACGTGGAGCTTGGACGGGGAGTTTGTAGAAAGCGGGTTCTGTGGGGCAGGGGCTGCCGTTACCCGCCTGTTTGTACTGAATGAACACAGTGAGCCTCTATTCTTGGCCGGGACAATTAGGTTCTATGGCAATACGAGTAATTACTGATAATAATGGGGCCTCCTCTGTGGATGGGCTGTTAGAAATAATTTCCTTCTGCCAGTTGCTTCTCTAGAATGTGGTTTTGAACTTTGAGATCCCGAAAGAGATAATCGAAACACAAGCAACTGTCACAAACCTTTAGCTTTGTTTGCATAGGCAGTGATGGAAATTCCCAAAACTAAATTGTCAGATGGCTCGCTGGTTTGTGCATCTTCTTGCAGCAAGCTCTTATGCAATGGAACCTTGTTTGATTAAAGACCCTTTTCACTAAGGGTGGGTTTCAACAGTTGGTATTTTTAATAAGGGGGAAAGAAGCAAAATCATGCAAAGCAAACCACTGATTCCTGTTTTTGTGTATTCGATTCACTTACGGAGCACGCAGAATTAGCCGTGCTGTGCGCTGCCAATACACTGCCATCACAATGATCCAACCGCTGCAACTGCAAGAGGTAAGCTCTTGTTTCCAGGTGGTTTATGAGATGATGGTGGTTCTGAATCCTGCCTTCACCCACACTACAGCTTCGGCCCAAAGGCATGATAAAGCATTTAGTTCCTTTGGCATGTCACAGCCCTTCAAGAGCCGTTCTTAATCCCCTTTGCAGGAGGGGCGGCACCTGGCCTACAGGTGGCCATTTAGAGAGCCTAGTGAGCCGTGGTAGAAAAATGTAAGGAATGATGTAACACAGGTCCTCCTGTCCACAGGGTTCATCGAGGTCTGCAGGCTCCGTCTGTCCATCTTCCCCACATGTAAGGGAAGCTGAACTGTAGAGGCTTTCAGAGACCTCTTCCACAACTTTTTTTGTAGCCTTTGTCAGAACTCTGCCAAAAAAGGCATTAATGACTTTGAAACTTAAAGTTAGGTATCCAAAGGTACTTTTTTCCTCCACATTTTTTATGACTAATAAAAACCTTATTCCTTCAGTGAATGCAAACATGACTTTTTCAGGAAGCTGACAGCGGGTGACGTGATGGTGATGATCAGTATGACTGAGAATGTCACATTGTAGTTCAGGGGTTTAGAGTACTGGGCTCCCAGTAAGATATGCAAGGATGCTAATTGTCCTTGGTAGATTGTGCTAGTGAGGAGGATAGTAATTTCTGAATTATTTTTTTTCAATCCCTGATCTGTTTCTACTCTGGTAACCATAGTAATTAAGCTACAGTTTTGTGGTTTTAACCTATCCATGACCAAAACCTCTTCTGGTACCAGCTTGGTATAAAGATCAAGTTGTGGGCTGGAGCCAAAGGCACTGGTACTAGTACAGAATGCAGTTTTAATCTGTACTCATAAGGTATGCAGAGCCAGGTTCAGCAAGTATTTTTTCATTATTTTTTTTTTAAATAAAAATATTGGGCTCCATGACAACACTGTGAATTATGATCTGAATTCTCTGCTGCTGCATGATGAAATCAACAGAATTATGCTAGAGAAGAATTTGGTCCTTCATAGCATTAAGTCACACAACTCTAACAGTGACTGTCATGATGATGTTTCCAGAACTATAAAGTGTTTTGGTGGGAGGACTTGGCAGCATGCTGGAGGTACTGGTGACTCAGTGGGCAGTGCTCTGCCTTTTGAGTCAGAAATGAACTGCTGCTCCAGCAATGCAGTTTGCAGTTTGGTTTTTGTGTTGTTCTTATGAGATGTAAACTCATTTGTTTTCATAAAATTATTTAATATTAGTTTTTCAAAAGGAAAATTGGTATTCTTGCTGCTTTTTTGTTAATTTAGTATTGAGATAGCTACCCCTCACTTTTTACAGAGCTGGTAGGAGAGATTAAGCACCTTTGCAGTCTATATCCTTCAGTCAAATTTGGTCATAATTAGCCAACAGATTCCAAGTTATTAGGAAAGGTGAGACTTTGAGAGCCCATAGGAAACAGGCTAAGACTTGCTGCTTGTTGTTTG
The DNA here is from genome assembly GCF_017639655.2 of Falco naumanni. Taxonomy (NCBI): domain Eukaryota; kingdom Metazoa; phylum Chordata; class Aves; order Falconiformes; family Falconidae; genus Falco; species Falco naumanni. The sequence goes on from NC_054058.1 coordinate 25,999,243, forward strand.
TCCTGGATAGATAGGTCTAAGTTTGTGTGATAGGTCTAACTTTGGTCACCTTCCATGCTGAAAGGCATCCCAGTGAGGGTTAAAGCCAAATTCCTTTCTCATTTTCAGGTTCGGCATCTACTTGCAGAAAGGATATTTTCTTCTGTGATAGCTGTGGGAAGGCAAAGGGCAGCTGCACAAGTGTCAGCTTTTACAAACCAGGCAGCTTCTTACACTGGAACAGATAAGAGCAGAATTTGGCCCTCATGGCTAACCTAGAAAGTTGTACCTTTTGCAAATGTTAGCTGATCTAATATATTTTAGAACTCCCTCCAAGTGAACAAATGGTCTGCCCGCCAAATTCCTGACTTGGACATAAGAAGGAAAGGTAGGCACAGCAGTCCTCAAGTTAATCACCTGTTAGTATGTCGCGGTACATAGTTCAGAATCTGTTCAACATAACTTGAGCTAAGGGACCACCAGAAACATTGTCTAGCTAGTCTTTTTCTTGAATACTTATATTAAGAGTTATTATGAAAATGCTAAAGAAGTCTAATTTTAAGCTATGCAAGCTGGGGTTGGGGAGCTAAGGAGCTTCTATGCTACATAGTTCATGCAAGACTATTTTACAGGCTATGTCTGAAACCCACCAACTGTAGAAGCAAATGAAATAAATTGTGCACTTCAGAGATCCACTTTACTTCCCAAAGTATCAAATAGATAAGGTTCCTTTAAAAGTCTTAGAGAAGCAAGGCCTTTTAAAGCAACATTAAGCTAGCGAAGAAATATATGGTGTTGGGCAAAAGAGCTCCAGGTGGCCATACTTGAGCAGGGGGTTGGACCAGGTGACCTCCAAAGCTCCCTTCCAACCTCAACCACGCTGTGAGTCTGTGTGTCTAAGTAAAGGAGTTTTTAAAGCTGGCTTCAAAACTCCAGGTGTACATGTGAAATTCATGGAGGATCTTTGCTTCTGCATTTGAATTCCCCCATCACTTTCCCAAAGGTGAATTAAAGCAAGAGATCAGATTTATAAAAGGAGCATGTCACCGAAGAAGGCTGCACATTTGATTGTCCCCAGCAGAATTAGCTTGAAAAAAACATGGAAGAGCTCCTGACCTAGCTGGAACTGGGATGCAGGTGTTAGATGAGTACAGCACACTAATTTGGTTTTGTTTGTATGATCACATTGCTAAAGATTTGTCTAACCAGATCTTGGATGAAGTGATCTGGGCTTGTTATTTTTCCGCTTAACTTTATCCAGTAATAAGTGTAGTCTAAATATGAAACTTCTATGTATGCAGGCTTCTAATCCCACAGGAACAGATGTCATTAAGAGGGTAGATAGATGCTCATGAAACAGCAGGACACCTGCAATGTACACCTTCTCTGCTGAGCTGCACCGGGTTGCATCTGCCATGTCTGTAAACCAAGATCTTCTGTGGGATCTGACCTAGGACTGCCAGGAGCAAAGGGAGAGAAAATGGAGAATACTGGTTCTCTGTCCCCCAAAAGCAAACAACAACAACTGAACAGCAACTGCCCTGTCCTCTCAATTTATGTAGGTATATAAAGGTCAGCAAGAACTGGAAAGAGATGGCATCTCAAGCAAAAGTAAAAATCTTACTGTTTGCAGCAATCACTGCTATATTTCTGATCACAATAATTTTGGTAATAACGTTAAACTTCCATCTGTGACTAGCTGAAATGAAACAGTTTCTAAATTAAGCTTAAAATAATTTAAAATAAATTGCAGTATTTCCTTTCAGTTCCATTGGAAGCCTTTTTATATTTCCCAGGCTGTCTCAATTTTGTCTACATATCTGTCATTCAGAATAGGCAAGTTTTACCTTCTTTGTAACAGAGGTACAAAGTAGTTTGAGAAAGCATGGGGGGAAAATGTTTGCAGTAACTGTTCATTTCAAATTAAAATATGATGTGCATCTTCTGCAACAGTTTTTTTCTTTGTTTTGTCCATAATTTCCTGATTTTGGCCGTAATCACATACAGTATTTCTGAAATATTTCTCCTGTCTGTAAATACTTCTAGTGACTTGTGAAATTACAGTGAACTGCATTGCAAGACGTTATATTTTATGATAGCCTTTGTAAGATGTGCTAGTGCTCTGTAATGTAACAGAGGACAAGAAAGCAGCAGAAAAATGGTTCTAACTTAGAGCTGGTAAATTCAGCTGCCTCTGTCGGAAAGCTGTGTTGTTTCATTGCTGAAGTTCTCACCCCAAAATAATTTATTCAGTTATTGCAGGCTTTGTAATATTGACATTTTAGTAGGGCATTTCTATGTAAATATTTAATTTCTGCGTAGTGCTGTATACCTGTAGTAATTACCCTGGTTTAAAGAAGTCTTGTTCATAATTTATGAATGACACAGACATTCCCACAAGTTCTGAGTGTTGAAGTCTTTTATTATAGGTATACACAGACAGTCATGAAGAAGCTAATTTTAAATTCATACAGATTCAGTATTGCATAAAGTGACAGTTTTTACTCCCAAAGATGCAATGAGATGTTTGGGACAATATGTCTACATAAGTACATGGTGTCTGGTGGTGGCTACTGCTGCATCGCTGAATGCCTTACTGGAGGTAAAGTCATCCGTGTGCTGTTAGGGCTGGGTCCCCCATCCTCTGGATTAAGCAATATCTAAAGAGCCATTGCATTTCGATGACATTTTTTCTAGAGAGAGCACCTCAGTGTAAGAGACTGGTTTGATGCATTTAAAGAAAACCAGGCTGACCTGGTTTTCTGCATGATTGGGGTTTACAGGAATGAATTTGCAGCAGTCCAAAGAAAGCAGGTATTCTCACTCTTCCTGAAATCCCACCAGGAGCGCACAGGGATAATTGAGCCTGCAGTCATACATATTCCTCCTGCTGTTGTTTCACCAGAATAAGGGATAACTGCCTTTACCTATTGATCTTCCTTTTCTCATTCCTCAGTGCCTGCTACTGGTTGCCTGATTGCTCCCTCATGCAGTTCTGGAAGAAGCATGTGAAAAGGATGGTCTACAGCCCTTAACCACTGAGATTTAGTGATAGATAGAGATTTAGTGCAAGACAGAAATGTAAGGGATTTCTTTTTTTTGTGGGCTTGGCATAGCAATAGCATCAGGTGAGAAATAAAATAGGTCATAAAGGAGAAGGGAAAGGAGGTAAGTCTCAAGGGGTAGGGATGTCCCATGGTTACAACAGAGAAGCCATGTGGAACCTGATTAAAAAGCTATAGATTGATCCTAAACAATACTCAAGGAACTATTCCCCTGCCTTAGTTTTTGCAGCAGCGTTGGTAACTATTTTTATCTGTATGTTTCCAGTGCTGTGCAAAATGCAGCTTGTTTTGAAGGCTTTAGGCAGTCTCTCTGGTTCAGCTGTGTGTCCCAAGGCAGGGCCAGCTCAATACAGGCCAGCTGACAGCACAGGAGCTGTGATTAAAAGGTATGCTGTGGCTCAGGGTCTGCTGTGTTTGTTTTGGAGGTTTTTGATGCTTCAGGGAGGTCAAACAAATAAATAAACAATCCTGCCATGTCTGCAGTAAAGAAATGAGATAGACTAACTCCCAGCTGCCTGCTCTGCTCCTGTGCTGGACTTTAACCTCCCCATGCTGAAGGGATGCTGCAGTCACAGGGAGCAGTGCTCTGGAGCATTCATTCCTATTACAGATGAAAATAGGTTACTACTATTTACTAATGCTGTGGGTGGTAAATTTTGCTGTCTCTTGGAGTTAAAGTTGTTGGGGCTGTCTGCTTTTTAGTGCTGGGCTTCTGAGGCTTCTAAGAAGGTTATACTGCTTTATTAGTACTGAAATTATTAAGACCTATTTTCTTTTAAGAGACATGGGGATACCTAAGGAGAGTGCTGGGCTTGGTTTTGGCTTGAAGCTGGGTAAGTGCCAGGGCAGTAGGAATTAACTGGGTGGGATGTCTGTGGGGTGGTCTGGGGAGTCATTTTAGGGCTGTGGCTTGTGCATATTGTGGGAGACAAAATGTGCGGTTTTATCAGTATGTATTTATCTGGCTTTGTACCCCTCCCCATGTGGTCAGAAATGCTCTGCACGCAGGCTGCGGGAGCTGCCTAGCAGTGAGCAGCACCTCTCTTCCCTGTGTGTCTTTGCCTTGGCTGTGTGAAATGTGCTGCTTCTGCTGAGACATCCTGAAAGATATCAGCATTGTCTCATCCATATTCGGGTAAATAAGGTCTTAAATACTGCTCTTTCTTCAGTTCTACGATTCTAGTAGCTCACCTATGGAGATAAAACTGAGGTGGTAACTGGGCTTCTGGATTCCTTTTTTTCTGAGGGCATGTGAGAAGTGGTGAGTTCAGTGTGAATTTCAGATCTATTGGCAAGTAGTTGGGAGTGATATTCAGAAAAGTCCGATTTTTTTCTTTTAAACTGGTAGCTCTACCATAAAATTTTAAGCACAGAACCCTAAAACGTCAGGGTTCGGTTCTTCTGAGGGGAAGAGAGGCGGCAGGGGAAGCGAGGGAGACTTGGTAACTCAGATGGAAACACGCCTTTGTTTTGGTGGCAGTCTTGGTTGATCCCCTGGGCTAACCAAGTGTCAGACGTGGTAGAGCTGAAAGACCGACTTCCCTGCTTGTTAGCTGATAATTTCGTGACATTTCTGTGTTAGGCAGTGTATTAATTTGAACATTTGTAGCCATTCAACAGGAGTTAATGTATGACACTAAATATTTTGAGGGATCAGTGTTTCCTTTTCACTTGCCCTTCTGTATTTTTCTGGCTTAATCTTACAGATGAGGCTTCTGTAATCCTTCAGGTGCTGGATGCGTTGGGCAAAGGGACTTGGGTTTAACATTTAGTGTTATGTACTACCTCTCTTTGGCTGTACAAGAAGTTGGGTGCAGCTTTTCTTTCATCATGGATGGTCTTCAAAGAGATTTCAAATGATACCTCAGGATGAAGTGTCTGTTACAGCTGCAAAGTAGCCTCATTTCTAGGCTTCAACTTCTTATATTATGTGTAGCATGATTACATTTGTTCATGCCTACCTGTATATATTAAATAGGTAAGGCTTGCCTTGAGGGCACCAAGACTGTTAGGTTCAGGATGGTTTCTGCAGAAGAAAGTGGGTGAATGCTTAAAGATACTTAAGAGTTAGTGCCCAACTGCAAATCTCTGTACTAGTTGCTCTGATGAAATGGAAAATATGCTGAAAAAACTTTTCTACAGCCATATCAACACCTATTAAAAATTAATTGTTAATAAGACAGGGTATTCTTCATATAAATGATACCATCAGGTTACAGCTTTGTCTCATTTTCCACTAACTAAACCTGTGTGTTAGACGAGTCCTGTCCTTGCTACTTGCCTGCATGCATGATACTGTTAATAGAAACCTAAAATGCAATTGTTCTTCCAAATTATTGTTTAGAATAAAATGTCAGTGGGCACTATGAAGACCAGTAATATTGGAGGTATGAATTAAATGCAGTTCCATCCTGGTTTCATTTCTATAGTAGCAGGTTCTGCTAAACGCTAGTTAGAAGATAATTTTTTTTAAATCTCAGGCTTGTTAGTATTTCAGCACTGTTTACTGCATTGTCTAATTTTTTTTTTTCTCCTTCTCAAAAGGTGAGAGGAGAGTTCATCTGCTCAATGTCAACTTGTTCTTTGACAATACAAAATACATTTGTTGCTTGACAGGACTTGAAGAAAAAGGATGGATTGTGTGTGTGTGACTGTGGGGGTGTGTTTTCTTCTCTTTCTTTGTGTGCTTTTTTCTTCAGTTGTAGTGGGATCTCAGAGCTCAGGGACTAGAATTAAAGGAGCCCTCCCTGCATGGGTGCAGAAATGTGTCCTCTAAACCAGACATGCTATGACTGTTAACAGAACTGGGATTAACAGAGAACAGTAATTTTCAGGTTTTAGACCTTGCTTCACTTAACTTCCTCTCACTAAAAACAGACATCTAGCGTACGCTTTTTCAAACTTGTAGTGCCCTGTATCTGTCCTTTAAAACTATCTCTAATGATCACATAAGACATGCTTCTCACTTAGTGTTAAATTACAGATAATTGCTTATGCATGTGTGTTACCTGCCTCCCCCCCACCCCGCTGTGTCACTTTGGTCTCTTAATTTCTTGCTCTTTAGTAGCTCTGTTCTTTTTTCCAGTTACTAGGCTTCTCTATCTCAAGCGTTTGGAGTAAGTTTCTGGGAAACTGCATCATGCACAGCTGTCTAGACTTTCCAAAATATTTGTTTGGCTTGTATTCAGAGACTCCTTTAGTAGCAAATAATTTAGTGGGATTATTTTAGAAGAGAAAACATTTATTCTTTAGCTATTTTTTACATATGTAAAGGCATATTTTAAAATCTGCATTTAGCTTCATGAGTTCTTACAGAAACTAGTTCTCTGAGGCAAGAAACATGAAGGGGAGGGGGTCACATGGCTTGTTGGATTTTTATTTTTTTTTGGGGGGGGTAGTTTAAAAAAAAAAGTCTTATCTAGCAGTTAAGCTGGAGATCTGTGCTGCAGTGATAGCCCATCAGAAAATGAGCTGTCATCTTGCAATGTTACCATAGGTTACTGCTGTGAATTTTCTTAGGAAGGAAGCACTTTGGTTCAGTATCAAGGAAGCACATTGTAAATATTTAAATCTGTCATTGAAAAAGGAATTCGCATTGCGTGATGGTGAAGTATTATTTCTGCTTTGAAAAGTAATGCCTTCTAAGATGATCTTAAAGGTCTTCTCCAACCTAAACGATTCTATGAATTCACCATGCACGTTTGGGAGAGATATTCTGTACACCTCTGTGAGGAATCTCATTGTCTTCCCTTCAGTTCTCTTCACGGAGCATTTCTTTGGAGTAACGCTGGTGCTGTTTGAATAGTCTAATGCATCAGCAGCCAGTTCTGACAAATACTGTTTGGTTGTTTCCCTCTGCCCGCCAGTGCCCCTGTGTACCTCCCTGCCAGCTTTTGTTATAAACACTGAGCCCCCTAGAGCAGAGGTCTGCCTTTCTACTCCAAAGACCACCCAGCCTGTTGGATCCCAGTCACTGACTAAAAGGCTAGTAGGTGCACCTGCCATACAAGTCATTCACAATAGGGGCAAAAGTTCTAGAGTCCCTGAAGTCAAAGGCAAACCTTCCCTTGACTTTAAGCCAGGCTGAGATTTCATTCCCAGTGCCTGAGTAACCAATTTGTGCTTTTGTCTTTAATAGTGTTACTTGCTGTCATGAAAGTCTGGATTCATCTTGCTGACCTTCTGCCACTGAACGTTAAGCACGTAGCCTTTGGGCCTCCCTTCTTGGGAGGGAGAGGGGTGGACAGACATTCAGGCTGCAAGAGTTACTTCTGGAAGTGTCTCCACTGTGAGGAGCTAGTGGCTTGTTTAAGGTGCACAACAAATTTTACATGACTTGATGTTGGGGAAGATAAATCCCATCCAAAGTGCTTACAGCTACAGCATTCAGATTTGCTCTTGCCTGGACGTGCAAATTCATAGAGTTGAAGAGCAAAAAAGTGCTTATGGTTTGCACAGTCTGACCTCGGCAGTAAGAGCTGGAGTATAACTCTCCTAGTAGTTCTGTGCTGAACCCTATGGTTTACATTTGTAGTGTGGGCATCTGAAAAGGCATCCAGTCTGGATGCAAAGACATTAAAAGGCAGACTGTACTGTTTCCTTGGCAATTAGTTTTAGTAGGTAATGCAGTGATTGAAAAAAAATACAATTGTACCTAATCTCAGTTCTCAATGTGTTTGGTTTTAAATTCTAGCTGGAAGTTCCTTTTTATGCTTTTCTCTGCTTGAATGAAAAGCCCCAAGGACATTGCAATCTCTGCCTGAGGTGGTTTTTTTATAATTTTTTTTTTTTTTTAGAATTCATAGTCAAGTCACCCAGCCATCGCCTTTCATCTGCTAAACAAAGTGAGCTACTTAACCTCAATACCAAGGTTTTGTATAACCTTGAAACAGTATTGTAATTCTCTACATAATCTCTAATTTTCAATGTCCTTTAAAAGAAATGAGCTATTGGAACTCTCAGCCCTGCATCTGTGTATTTGATACCTTACTTGGGGAGAAAAATTGTGTTCTTACTTCCTAGTCCCTTTCTATACATGATGATTGCATTTGCTCTTTTCTGACCTAGAATCATATTGAGATTTTGCTGAATTGTTCATCCTCTACTATGTCTCATTTCTCCTCAGAGCTTTTGTAGCTGCCAACATTGTTCATAAAAAATACTGAGCAGTGCCAAACCTGGACTTTGTTAATTAGAAACGGCCTCTGCAGTCTCTACTTTTCAATAGGAAGTGGTGGTGGAAGCTTAATGGAAAAGCATATTTGACGCTGTGTTTTCTCTTGTATACCATATCATCTGCCTGTAGTTATGCAATTTTGTCTGGATAATATTGCAAAATTAAAGAAATACAAATATTCTGATAGCTAATTTCTAGGATTTAAAAATTGCTTTTCAAAAGCATGAAGTATGAAAAAGTTAACTGCATCATATCTTTGAGATATAATGTGATAAGTTTGGTTGTAAAACCTTTCAAATGGCATTATGAAAAATACTGATTCATTCCTTCAATTCCTTATTGCATAGCTGCAGATAATGATTCCCTCCCAGCACCACCACCCTGCCCAGAGTTTAGCAAAAATGTTGTATGTTATATAGAATTCTAAGATTGAAGAATTTATTTTATAAAGGTACATAATAAATTTAAACAAAACAAACCCCACCAAAACAAAACCCAAACCAGCAGTATATTTATCTTCACAATCTTCAAAATTATCTTCACAATCAAAAAGCACTGGAAGTACAGTACTCCAAGTTGCTTAGCTAAGGCAGAAACAGCTTTTTGAGTACCAATGTACGTCTTCAACCTCATCTTAAAGCAGAGTTGGTTGTGGTATGGGTAAGTCCATGTGTTCACGGAAAGTATTTGGATGTCAATCCAAACATTGAGCAGGAGTTAACTAGGGCTGTTTGGAAAGAAGAATTCCATTTGGTCAATACTGTAGCTTAAATTGGAACAAATCTGATCTTTGAGCAATTAAGTTTATTGGAGGGTAGGGAGAGAGAGAAGAGGTGTCAAATGAGGGAATACCATAATGGTTATGTCACTCCCAGGTGATCTGAAGGGTCTGGAGTCAGGTACTTCAGAATTAACCAAAGTGCCAGCCTGAACAGAGTTCTCCACAAGCTATGTGAGTGGCTTGGCTGGGTGACTACTTCAGCCTCTGCTAGCATCTCTTGGGTGGGAATCATTCCTTTCTGAGGAGAAGAGGAGATGGGGTGAAGATCAAAAATGCTTCTGACAGCTCTTTTAACAAGCCAGTTTGTTCACAACAGAAGTCTATGGGTGCTCTTAAGGCGCAAAACAATTTCTTATTGGAACTGTATCTGTTTCAAATCAAGTCTGCCAAAGCTGGAAGTAATTGAATGCGCAATTTCTTAAGTAGCCATTTTCTCTTGTTCTGAGAAGAAATGAACAGGAACGAGACTTGCACTTGCGTTATATTTGCACTGAACTCCTTCAGCATGAGGCCTCAGCATGTGGCTGTTGGGGCCTTAGGGAGGCGCAGCACAGCCTTTGCTCTTCCTTAAGGACCTCAATCTGACCGACCTGGGCTACTTCAAGTTAACAGTTAGGGTAGCTAGGGTGATCCGCGGGATGATAGCAGGTTCTGAGTGGAAGGCACCTGTGAATGTTACTGCCATGTAATAACATTCTGTTACACCTTCACAAAGGCTGTCCTAGTGCAAAACCTCAGGGCCTTTTCTACTGTTTGATATTGGTTGGTGAAACCAAAAAAATGTGGTAGTGAACAGGTGGTGGAAATACACCCTTTTGCTAGTGAAGACAGTGGCCTGGGAGTGGCACCTCACGTGGCAGCAGATGCTTGTGAAGCCCCTCTTGCCAGCTGATGGGGGTCCAGCATGGCATTGGCTCCCAGAAGTGTAACGTTTTTTGGGTGGTATGAGTTGGCTGCCAAGTGATGTGATCAGAACTTGCTTCCCAACAGCTAGAAGTGTTTGACAGGACACTGGAGAGGGTGATGTAGCTTCTCAGCCCACCGTGTTAGCTCAGTGCTCATGGGACCAGCATGCCCAGTCATGCAGCTTCTCTGAAGCTGGACACATTACTGCTCTAATGTTGGATCGTCACCTCATGAAGGAGGTGCCATTGCTGTCTGACCTTCGCCTGACATGTACAAGCAGAATGTCAGCACCACGATGGGGCTATCTTGCTGCTTTCTGTGTAGAGACTATATAATGGAGTTATGGGTTGCATGAGTAGGAGGTCACCAGTCGCCTCTGCGGGTTAGGACATGTCCTTATTTCACACCTACCGCTTTCTGCTTGGGAAGGTCTATGTTATCATCACTGTCTACTATTTGTGTTACTATGGCCCATGTGATTGTTGGCATTGGAGTAGCACCTCACTGATCTAACACAGTGCAGACACAGAACCAGGAGATGACTTCTGTCCTGAAACCTTGCAGCTCTTCAGGGTATGGATTAATGGTGAAAACTGTTGATGTAACTGGATTTGGGTTTTTTTGTATGAAAACATTTAAATTTTGTTGAAAAACTTTCTGCCATATCAGAGAAACTGTAAGATGAGAAAAATATCATTTAAAAGATAAAACTGCTTTTTATTTGGAAAGAAATACAAATATGCATTTGACTTCAGCAACAGGATAAATATATTTTTGTACAGGTGAGTGCACAGATGTTAGGTGTGGAATTTTGTTGAAAAAATGCTCTCATTTATTCAAACAGATATTTTAGTGAAAATATTACTACTTCTTCCTCAGTGCCATCGTTTAGTTCTAGTCATACCATTTGAACCCAAGAAGTGAATGGAGGGCTGCAGGAGGATTGCATTTCCTTACAAGTGATCAGAAATAAGTTGTTGGTGTGTTGTTGTTTTTTTTATTTCTTATCACGGGAACTTTATCAAAGTGTCTGTCCTATTTGAAGAAAGTTTGTATGGACAGGGGTGTGGTGAATTTAAGGTATCTACTTTGATATATATCAGAGAGGAAGAGAAAACTTTTTTCAAAAATGAAAAGAGCTGTGCAATCCGATGCAGCAGGAAGAAAGATGGGAGGAATCTTCCGTAAGTTTAGAAGAGAGTTTTTCTAGGGTAAAAGACTTGTGGCCATCACTAGCCAAAGTGTAAGTGTACTTAGGGAAATGGACAACAAACTTTCTTGGGCTTCAGGGAATTCCCATTTGGATATACTGAAGGCAAAACAACTCCAAGACTTTCTGCCAAGAGATTGCACAGGAGGAATGAAATAATCATGCAGCTGGGGTCCACCATTTGGCTCAAGGGAATTTACCTGTAAGGGGCTTGGGGTGGAACAGTTAATTGGAAAGTGCTGAGAGTCTTCTGGGAAGATCTTTTGTAAGTTACTCTTTGTGCAGGAGCAATTGCTGCCCTGCCCGAGTTGCAGAACAGGGCAGAAGCAGAAATAAATCCCTATAGTTTATGAACCTATGAGTGTAATTTATACCTTTGAATGCTATCAGCTATATACTACATGGCATCGGGTAGGAGTCTGGCTGGAAGCTGGCTAACCGTTGCCACATTGAACCTTGCATTTGTGAGGGAATTTGCTAAATGTAACGGACCATGGTATCCTACTCATCTAGTGGGAATTATAATCCACTAAATGCAAGTGCTGGTGGTATGTATGGGTATTGCTACCACTGTGCATCACTTGGTGAATGGCAAGACGCACACCTCCCTGCAACCCAGGTTGCCTTTATTGAGCATGTTTGACTAGGCTCTGGTGTTGTGAACATCAACATCGCTGTTAGAACAGCGCATTCACTTTTTTTTTGATGCTTTGTTTTTTTGACTCTGGCACTTTGCAGCTGATGTTACTGGTTTATATGCAGGTGCAATTTAGCTTGTGAGTGTAAAGATAGCTGCCTAATTTGTGCACATACAGCACGGAAACCCTAGTATGTTTTGACCTCTCTAGTTAATGAACTTTGCAATCGGGCCATAGTTTAAATCTCATAAATGTGATGACTTGTGGGTATTTTGTTTGGTGGTTTGGTTTAAAATCTAGCATTCAAATCTGTCACTGAATTAAACATGAAACATTAACTATGATGCCTCTTTGTATAGCCTGTTGATGGTTATTTCTCTTAAAACAAGATAAAATATTGCAATTATTTTGCTTTAGAAAGTATGTAAACAGTTTAATTTGAAACTAACTAGTTATTAGTTTCTGGCATCACACGCTGCTGATCTGTTAGAAATGTAAGTGCTGCTGTTTCTCTGCATTTTGGTTCCTTAGTGAAGTCCTGGAGGTTAAGGGTAGGTGACCCCAGGGCACACCTTTCCACACCAGTAATTCTGCATGTCATCACTGTTTTTGAAATATTTTTTTACAAGTAACTGCTGCATGCATTTAATTATATCTTAAGACAATGTTAATGTTGAATTGGAAAAATACTCCTTTCATGTGTGTGCATTTTTGTGAAGCAGTTTGATGTATAACAAAGCTTCAAAGGGTTTCACTGGCAACACAGACAGGAGACACTGATATGGTCTTAACTTCTGCTGTGAAAAACAGGAGCGGAACTGATTTCATAAATTGAGATTATCTCAAATGCAAGGAGCAGATTTCCTCTTCTAGTCTAGCTCAGCTGTAGCAAGAGGGCTTGTCACCTTGGCTGGTTCAAAAGTTGAGAATATTCTGATGCAGTTTTGATTTTTAGGGGATGTAATTTTTCCCCAGTACTAACAAGACTCTTTCTGTAGTGCTCTTAAAATGGCATGGTAATTTCAATGATTAATAGCATTGCACAGTATATTACAGTGATAATATTCACACTGTCTAGTGGTTCCCCCCACCCCCCTCTGCAGTTGCAGTGTTTTTGTTTGGAATTCATTTTTTATTCAGGTGATACTTTCTTGCTAACAGTTCAACTTTGCTGAACAGAATTTTTTTCTTGCAAAAAAATTTCAGAAAAAATGCTGATTCTAAATGCAGGAGTAATCTGGATCTGATCTGCATACACACTTACAATGTTTTGCCTATATCATGAAGTGATTGACTGCACAGGTAAGATGCACATCATCTCAAACTCCTGCGGAACATATGTTTGGGTTTTTTTTAGTTAAAAAAGAAAACACAAAAGCAAACCCCAAAGCCTATGTTCTCAGCAGTTGAGTAAACTTAGGACATCTAGCCTCCATGGTCCGGAAGACCAGCTGAGAGCAAGGAACAGTAGCTACCCAGAAAAAACTATGAACTCGAAGACCTGTTCTAGAGATGCTGAGGTGGAGGGAGCTTGTATGAGCTTTTTGTCATGTTTGCCTCTCTTGGGCACAAACTGTTTCTCCTGTGACCAAGTAGGTGCAAATCAGACTGTTACCTTGAAGACAGAATGCTGCTCAATGCCGTGGCTGTTACTGAGAGACCCAGCTGTGCAAGGTGCAGTGTCTCTTCTGAATTTGGCTTGTTTTGGCCACAGTGACAGCTCACCTGTGGCATGGTCCCTATGATGCTTCTGGAAAGTGTCACTATCACTTGTGTGGCCTGCATTTTTCCTTCTTAGAAGTGTTATCTGTAAAGGCATGTTCTTATTTTCAAAGGTATTGGCAGCCTCCTCTCTGGGGCAGCTTAAGCTTCCTACTCAGGAGAACAAAAAGTGGCAGAAAATGTGTATTCTGAGTAGGCTGGAGACTCGGTGGGTAAGATCCTGCCAGTCCATCCCCTCTACCTTGCCCTGCTGGCCAGCTCTCTGGGTTGCTACTCATGGGCTGTGCTAAGTTAAGGTCTGACTTGAATGGAGGATGAAGAAGTCAAAGAAGTTTGCTTTAATTTGCCTTCTTTCTAGGGTCTTGTTCCCAATAATGGTTAGTAGGTAGAGCAGCCAGGGCCTGGTGGGTCTTGAAGGGTGCGAATCAAACAGCCCCGGCTGTGCTGAAATGGTTGGCTAACCAAGACCAAAGGGGAAGCGGGCACCTGAAGTCATAGCTGCAGACATTCTTGTGGTAGAGAAATGTTCTTCTGCAGGTGAATAAAAGATGTGCTGCTTTATGTTTTGCAAGCATAGTTACTGTTAATATTGTCATGAATATTTTAGTTTATTTTCTCAGAAACGTCAATCCTGCAGCCAGGTTTATAACAGCTTGTTTATGACTTGGGAAGAGCGGTTGACTTAATCTTTACACCTGAATTTCTAGATAATTAGTGCAGCTCAAGGCAAAGGATTTCTGAAGTGTACTGCTTCTGTAAGCAATAATTAATTCCTTTCCAGCTGTTCGTGGATAGTTTTTTATTCTGTATGATGTGCAGTCATTAATTTTTCTGCGTTTACTGTCCCATCAGTTTAAAGATTAACGTCAGGGAGGGGCAGGTGACAATGAAAAATATTTTTTTTTATTACTCCACAAAGCAAATCTAATAATTTTTTTCTTGTATGGAAACATTTTGCCTATTAAAGGATCCAATGTGTCATTAAGCATGGAACTTGATTATTTGCCAGGTTAGCACCGTCATGGCTGATGTTACTAGTACTTGTTAAGCAAAAGTATCATGAACTTATTCTTGCTACCTTACTGTGACAAAATGCATTCAGTAGCATTGCCAAAATGTCCATGCAGAACTGCAAACTGTTGTAGTAAGCTCTGTTGGGAGTAATTATCTGCTTAAAGGTAGGCTTTTATTTAAATTGGTGATGAATATATTTGAGGTAGAATATAAACAGCTATGGAAATAAAGTATTGAAGCAACTGCATGCAAAAGTGTATACTAGAAATTATTAAAAAGCTTGCAGAACAAATGGAGACTTTCCTACTGTGCAGTAATGAATTGCAAAAGCCGTCATGCATAAGTGTGGTGACAGGATCTGTATTAGCAGGTTTATACATAACTCCAGACCTTCATTCTACAGGCTTTGGTCAAAACCAAGCTTTTTAGCCCATGAGGACTGCGCTGTTGTCCTTGTTTAGGTGAGAGTCTTTGTCAATAATAGAAAAGACTGCTCTGTGAGGCTGGGCAGTGACTTTTTGAGCAGCGGTGTGTATCAAATGGAAGATAACGTGACTGAATGATGAATGCTTTAACTAGTGTTAAAGGAAAAATTCACACAGACATGGGTACCACTAGGCTTGCTTCAATCACAACTCAGAGTTGGGCCACCACCTCAGCGACTGGCAGAGAACAAAGGGATACAGCACAGCTTACATACACTTACCAAATCATTAGTCACTGTCCAAAGTTTTTAGAAGTTTGCTTTGGTCTTGCCAGTTCTGCAAATCCATCGCTGTCCCAGCTGATTCATCTATTCTGGTTCCAGTCTCTGCCTTTGTTCCAAGGACCTCCTCGGATCATGATCTTCTTTCTAGCTGCTTTAACTCACACAATCCTTCAAGCACACTTAGTCGTTGAACAAGCAGTTCCTATTTACAATACTATTTTTTTTCTAGAAACACCTGCATTTCTGAGAGCACCTGTGTACACAAATTGATCATCTATTGTTTCTCTGTTCTCCTATTGATTGGATTGACTGTGTTTTAAACGAGCCTTGGATCATGGCTATCCAAGGGATGAGGCCTGGCTCTGCCATTTAGCAGCTTCAGCACTTCAGATGGCTTAATTCAAAATGTATTTTCTTTAACAGCTAGTTTATAGGTTTTTTTCCTTAAACAGGGCAGATCATAAAGATGCCATTTTTTTTTTTGTTTGGTGATATTGTATCATTCCCGTGCTGGAAGTCCTCGTGCGTCTGTGCAGGGGAGGTGGCTTGTAGGGTGTACATCTCCAGCCACACACTGGCTTAATGGGTCATGGTGGGAGTCAGAGTCCTTCAGATTGGTTGTGGGAAAGGCAGAATCTGTAACAGCAGTTCTTTGAAATGTAACTTCTCCTTCCACCAAGATGTAAGAGAGATGAGGAAAACAGTATGTGGAACTATAACCCTTGCCAGTTAAATACCATCTCTCATTGTTGTTGTTCTACCTTGAGCACCTTTAAGAATGTGGATGCTTGCTTTCTCCAGCTAAGGTGAACAGGACTTCTCTTTGATTGGACTGTGCAATTCTAGTTAACTGGTGAGGGGATAATGCCATGGCTGCAGAAATCCCTCTCCTGAGAGGTGGGACATGACACCCTCAGTGGCCCTGGCCCTGGCTGAGGGATTTGATCTCTTTTGCTGCACTTATAACACAGGAGCTGGGTAAACTCTCTGGTTCTGCCCAGATTTTGTTCACCTGGGGAGACCCTGATAGCTCTGTTGGTTGTACTTCTGCGTTGGAGAGGAGGTGGTTCTCCTCCCTCCAAGCAGTGATGCACACCTCACGGTGCTTACCCCAAACCCACACCCAGGTATGATGCAATATTTGCCACTGAGGTTCTGTGTTGCTTTTCTGCTGGTGACGCTTCTCAGTTTAGGGGTCCCACTTCCCTCATGCTGCTCTAAAAGGCTGCTGCTTCTTCTGCCAGCAGGTCAGTTCATCTGTTTGCACGGCTGTGCTTTCAGGAGGATCACAAAGATCTGATTTCACAGATGCTTCTCAGGAAGGTACTTTCTCTGAGCAGGGTTAAGCTACAGGTCTCTGAACAGCCAAAGCAGTGCTGGTAGTGGGGAAGAGACGGGCCAGAGGGGCACAGCTGTACGCTCCTCTCCACCTTCCCATTTGCTCCCTGAGATTGTTGCTCTTTCCCACTTCAGCAGGAGGAACCCTGCCTGCCTGGGTGGATTCCACACTTGCTCCATCTCTTCTGTGGAAGCGTACCTGTTTCTGTCTGTGACTGTGCAAATGATGCTGGAGGGATAAATCGGAAAGAAAGCCTGAATTCATGAGAGATGAGAACAAATCCACTTACATCTCTTTTAATGAAGCTGTAGATGGTTGTGCCGATGCCTGAGCTAGTGGCTTTCTGTATCCACATGGGGCTACAGAAATGGAGGAAAGTAAAGCAATCATGGCAGTGTACCCCATCTATAGGTCTTCTATTTCTGTATTTCCTGGATCATTACCTAGCCCTGCCTGAATCTCTTTGCTCATCATCCAAACAGCTGATTTCCTGAAAATGGTTTCTGTTCGATTTCGGCCGCCTCCAGCTTTCTTGCTTGGATGTTTCTGGAGAGGAGCCCTACCCTCAGCAAGCACTTAAGGATTAACCAAAGTGGTGGTGGCTTCCTGCCGGAATCGGAGCTCTGAGCAGTGACTCCTTGTTTCCCACACCTTCTGCAAGGTTTTGCTTACTTTTGCCAGGCAAAGGGCCAGCTCCATAATGGTGCAAACCAGATACAAGTCTGTAGTCTGAGCTAATGGTGTTGCTCTAGTCCTGTTAAGCCGGTTGAGAGTGGTTGCAAAATTTCATGCAGAAATAAGGCAGCTTTTGTCTCATAGCAACAGCGTGTTCCATGAAGCATGTGCCTGCTGTTTCTTTTACAGACTGGCTTTATGGAAAGCAGGAGAATCCCGCGATAACCTCCTTGTTTCTAGCATTGACGCTAGTACTCGTGTATCCAGTCACTTAAGCTATTTAGGAACAATCTGGTGAGTGAACTGTTTAAAGGACGTTGATTAATGTATGCAAACCACGTTGTCCAGCTGAAATTTGTTTACCACACTAAAATGTCAATATTATATGCTATTATCTTGAAGTTTTAGTGTTTCCATCTTCAGACAACAGAGCATTGTTAGAATATCAACGAGGAGGCAGAGGACTTCTGAAGCTCATAACAATTCCTTATGTAAAGCTGTGTGTAAGATTCACTTTTTACCTGTTATTTTGGGAAATAAGGAATGGGGGTTTGTGCGTGTTTCTCAATAGACATGATTTTCTCTTCACTATTTCGAGTGCCTTTATCAATATAAGCAGGCATAAAAAAACCCTCTGGAACTTGAAATTATTTCTTGTGTAGTAGATGCTAGGATGTGACTTACGATCTACAGGTGGGAAAAGAATCTGTTTAAAATTATGGATAGCACTTAAAGTATTCAGGGTCTAAAGTGGTGTGTGGGTTTTTTATTTGTTATTTTTAAATCCAGTCTTTACCCTGATTTTAGTGACAAAATGCTACTCTGCTGCTTAAGCCTAAGCCATGAAGATACAGTGAGGAAACCAGCTGGCCAAATACTTGTTTGTGGCAATAGAGTAGGTACTTGTAGCTATCTGAAGAGCTCAGTTATTTGAGGGTCAGCCCCTGTTTGACCTGTCAACACTTTAAAACTCTGGCCAGAGGTAACTGGCCTGTTGAATGTTTGGTCACAAAGGACGATAGTAAAATCCCAGTATGCACCAAAGCAGTCACTGCAGTTGTAATAAACTTGTCTGTCTTTGGAGGCAGGACAGCATCTCCATTGGGGTCAACTGACTGCCAGATCCCAGGAGGAGAGGTGAGGGCTGGGGACAGAGTCCCTGCAAGCCCAGAGAAGGGTGGCTGTGAGCAAAGGCTGCGTGTGCTGCTTTGTAGCCCAGGTCTATGCGTTAATATGCATGGCAAGAAGCTCACCTGGAGAGGCAGAGGCTTTTACTTTCTACTTTTCACCTAGGTGCGGAAAAAAAAAACCCAAAACAACCAAAACCCAAATTGTAAAGAAGTATTTGTGTAGGATGGGTGGCGGGTGCTTGCTGCTCATTACCAAATAGTAGATGCCAAGAGACAAATGTGCCAAGCACTTACGAAACAGACGCACAGGGAGACAAAAGGAACAGTGAGCACCTTTAACTGATGTGAAATAATATTTTTGGTAGCTTGGTAAGCTTGGGAGGATTGAATGGGAAGGGGTGGGTAGACAGGAAGCATCTTGAATTAGTTGAGGTTTTCAGTCCAGTGGCTTTGGCCATTCCACAGTGCTGGATAATTTTCCAAGAGCATCCATTATAATAAAGTATTCCTTACTGTGTGGTATTTCAGGAGACTTAAACAATAGCTTGTTTAATGGCTCATCATCACTGCTAACTTATATTCTGTACAAAAGCCTGTCATACTAGATATTTTGAATCCCAGTGTCACCTTCTAACATGCTTTATTGTATATCTGATCTGAAAGACAGATAATTATTTGTGCCCATAGTTATTATCTCCTGGCCTGATCTGGAAACGAGAATCAAAGTTTATTGGAAGTAACACCTGATTGCTGCAGGAACTTTGTGATAAAGATTTTTGAAACAGAAAACCAGACTTCAATATCACATGCTGAAGGATGCAATGGGAAATATCCTTGCTTACAAGCATGTGATAAATCATGGGCAGAGAGCAAGTTGTAGTCCATTTTCGGTTTTTTGCAGAGGTGATAAGAGATCTTTAAATAGATCTTTAAATTCCAGTAGTTTACGTATCTGCCACAAATAAAGTAACTTATGAAACTGAGAATTTACCAGTAAGATCATTTCCAGGCTTTTCAAGCTGTATCACAGCAATCTGACTTCAGAAAAAAATGAGTTCAGGTCAGCACTGGAAGCAACGTATAAAGACAAATTTGATCGGTTTGATTAAAAAAAAAAAAAAAAAGTAGTAAAGCCCACTTCTGGTAGTGTGCCTGCAACTTCATGTGTGGAAAAGTGTAGGTGCAACTGTAGTATGGTTGTTTCACAGGTGCAGACCATGCTCTGGTTAAGCAGAAGCCCCTTGGAAAACGTGGTGCAACCGTTTCATAGCCTCTGTGTGTAATGCATCATGTTAAATATATTTGTGACCATCTGTATGGCAGTGATAAATGGCTTATTGGATCAGGGTCTCAGATAAATCAATAAGGAAACTTCTTTTTCAGTATGCATGTATCTGCTAGATACCTCTAGATGTACCTAGAGGGATATTGAATATTGGAGATGAAGGAAAGAACTCTCTAACAACTGGCAAACTGCTGTTTTTATCAGATAAGCAGACAAGAGTCTTGGAGGAATTAAAATAAAAATTTAATTCTAAGCAATTTAGATGTAAAGTAGATAAGTAATCACTTCAAATAACATTTATCAAAGAGTAAGACCTCTTGCATCTTTCTAAAAGCAGAAGTTTAGTGTAGCTAGAGGAGACTGGAAAGCTGCTCATCCAAGCAGTTACCTGTGTCAGCACCTTTTTTGCACTTGGTAATATGGATAATTCAGTTCCTTAGTAATGTCAGTAAGAATTGTTTTCAAAGCTTCCTTTACATTAGTTTTCTAGTCTTTATATTTAGACTTTCCCTGAACCTCAAAATTGCATATGTAATGCTGAAATCCTTTGTTAGTGACAGCACCATTGCAGTCCAGGAGTTGTGGAGGAAGAAGTGCAGTGGTAGCTCCTGTGCTTATTCCCTGAAGTGCTGATGCTGGTGGAGGGGATGTGGCTTCTCATAGCAGCTCAGCTTTTGCTGTACATTGCTACTCTGAATTGCTTATCGAAGATGTGTTGCTGTATATTTTTAAGGTGGCTTTATGTTCACAGTGATGGAATGCCGCTGTAATTCTTGTGAAAGATTCAGTGTAGGGTGTTGTGGGGGATTTGGGAGTATCAGCTGCCAGGCATAAATAGGGATATTTAATCTTTCATGTTTGTGCTTTCCAGCTTCACTGAAACAGTGAGGAATCTTTCTTGAGTATAATCATCTGTGTAAAACACTGTCAGTAAAGTTCTGTGTCTTGGTGCAGGGAAGGGGGTGGCAGTGGGGTGGGGGAAAGGGCTTTGTATTAAGGGATTGGAATCTTGTTCAGGTTTGAGTCCCTGAATCATTGCTTAAGGGAACAAACATGGTGGTAATAAATCTTTCCATGGTCCCAAGCCAGATAAGCTACGTATTTACCTTGTGGTCTTCCAGCCACATCTTCCAGTCCCATCTCTACAGGGGCAGCCCCACTCTGGCAGTGATGTGGTAGAGAGGAAACTGGGTGTAATGAGTGCCTCTCCTTGTAGTGTGTCCCACCACACTGAACATATCTTCCCAGGCCTTTTGAAATAGGAGGAAATATTAAACTATGAGGAATATATTAAAACCAGGTTCTGTTATTTGAAGAGGGCTACCCACTGACTCGCTTGTAGGGTATTGGGGTGATGGTGGGCGTCACAAGGTGTTTGGACAGGTTCCTAGGAAGGGTAGGAGAGGACCCAGTGATCCAGGTCTCTTGCCTGTATCCTTGACACAGTGAATCCAGAAGTTCTGGAAACAAAACGGGCAGTAACTCCTCTGCTGTGCTCTCTGCAAGTCCTCTTTTGCCCCTCAGCAGTAATTAGGTAGGAAATAAAGGGAAGAGTGGAACTGAAGGGAGTGCTGCTTAAATATGCACAGAGGGAAATAAACCCAAAACATGGTATACATATTTCTGCACTGATACTGTAAATATAAGTAGTAAAACGTGGAAGCAAATGCTTGTCTTTATTATGTCAATATCCACTTATTCATCTTAAACGTGGTAGGAGGATGACAGCTGCTGAGATAATGCAGTGTCAATGTACGGCGAAAGACAGGGTAGGCTGAGCTGACGGAGAAACTGTGCTGGATGCTAAAGCTTAAAGTCAAGTCAGATCAGCCGCCTGCCATAAGTACCATAAAATACCAGTGAGTTTAGGCATAGAAAAGAAAAATGGGGCAGTAGGACTGTATTATTGCCATCAGTGTGGCTACACCAACAGTGCTACTGGGGAAGATGGGAGAGAGCTTAGAGGGATGAAGCGCCGCAGCATTCTTGTGCCTCATCCCATGTGTCTTTAATGTCTGTCTCAGTTGCGATGGGATATTGGAACTAAATCATAGACACTGTAAGATTGGTGGGCCAGCTAGTGAGGGGATTCATAAGGGGACAGGCAGCATCTGGTTCCTGAGCATGCAGAGCAGTTTCAAAACATCACTGTAGAAAAGCTGCTCTGTGGTAGTAATTACAGCTTGTGTAAATTCAGCATCTCTGCAGGGGTAACAAAAGCCAGAAGACTCCTTCCCAGAAGCTGAAGACAACACTGCTGAGGGAGCAGAAACAGAGTGGATTTGTTTGGGTTGGTGTTGTGGTTTTGGGGTTAGGTTTTTTGTTGTGTTTTTTTCAAACAAACACTGAAAGTCATAGTGAAGGGTCAAACCTTTGTGGTGGTTTAAAGACCTTGTACTGGAGACTAAAGAAAAGAGTATATTCTGTTAGGAAATAAAGGAAAAGTCAAACCAATGTGGTTACAAAAAAAAAAGAGAATATTGCAACAAACCCAAACACCCAACAAAACTAACCCCAGAGATTACTTTGAAAAGTGAAAGTTGGATCCAAATGGGGGATGTAAGAAGCAACAGAAACCTGGCAGGTCAGATTGTAAACATGTAGTAAATAGACAGTATTTTCTTTGCAAATACATTGGAAATAGAAATACTGTCACTGATTTCCCTGAGCCTACCCTCACCCAACCAGGGCTAACAGACCACCATGGTAGAGGGGTGTGTTGTTTTTTTTTTTAAAAAAAAGCATTCAGAGAACATAGTCACATCAGTAAAATAAAATTATTTTTTACTTTTGCCTTCACGGTGGAGAATGTTGGAGATTTACATGCCACAATCCTCCTTTATATGGGAGAGGGGGTACTGAAGGATTTGTCTTTGTGTCTGTAGAAGTGACTGGAGGAACAAATAAGTAAAATAGATAATAACAAGTCATCACTATGATGTGGTATGCATCAAAGAACAGAAGAGCTACCTGTGATAAGTAACTACTCACTTTAATACGGTTCTGCACCAGAAAACTGAAAGGATGATAAAAGGCAGGAGGGATGCAGAATTTCCAGGGAAGACCAAAATGCCCATTGTCTGTGTTGGGGAGATGAATTGAGGTTACTTTTAATATTAGTTCAATAATTAACCTTTGGATAAACGTGATCTGTAGCAGAATAGTCAGTATAGCTTTTCCAACGACAAGTTTTGCCTTATTTATTTGCATCCTTTGAAGCACATGATGAATATGTGAACAAAGATAACTTCCAGGTGACGTGGTATACTGGGATTTTGTGTAGGTAGTTGACAAAATCCCCCACCATTCTTTATTTAAACCCAATAAATAAGAAACTTCAGCTCTGCAATGGGCCAGGAAGTTAAGTCTTCATATGAATTAATAATGGATGAAAAACTGCAAAGTGCAGATGTCAGTAAAGTATCACACTGAAGATAAAGCACCAGTAAACTATTGCAGAGGTCTCTGCTGGAGCCTGTTTGATATATTGATGAATAACTTGGAAAAGATAGTGAACAGTGGAGTGACCAAGTTGCTGATGATATTTAAGTATTCAGAGTGGTCAAACTGAGACCTAACTGAAAACTAGCAGGCAGGCTTTATGGGTTTGAGCAACTGGGCAATGGAAGGGCAAATGAAAATCAATGTATTGATTTGAGGTGCCAGTTTCCCTTCCGAAGTGATGTCTTAAGGTTATAAAAGACATTCTTATGAAAACAGACTCTCCGTAGTGGTCACCTCACCACTCCCTACCCTCCACCCCCAAAGAAATATAAATTGAGAAGAATTATTAGAATTATTAGGGAAGGAATGGAGAACCAGCAGAAATCTTCACAGTAGGGCAGTGGTGCACCCATGTCTTGGCTACCGTGTGCAGTTCTGGCCTCCCTTTCCTGTGGTCTGCCAGTTCTAAAATGATACAACCTAACTGGAGTAGATATGGACAAGAGCAACAAGGGTGACTAAAGGCACAGAATAATTCCTGAAAGCAGAATGTTGAACTAAGATATGAATCTTCAGCCTGTAAAAGTGCTACAGTGCAGGGATGTGGTGGAGATCTATGTGTTTGTGACTGATGGGGGGAGACTCCTAGGGAATGACTGTTCTACACAATGTATTTAGGCTGCAAAGCTTGTCATGTGGCACTTTGCATCATTTCACAAAATGATAGAACATGTTTCAGGAATATCTATTGAAGGCTGTTAAATAAGGAGGTGGTATTTCTGTCTCGGGAAGTCCCAGATGTTCGAAGCAGCATGTTTTCTGAGGATATCTTGGTGTATGCTTTGCCTCCTTGTGAGCAGTTTCCCTAGGGTGCTGCTAGAGCTGACTGTTGGAGAGCGTATGTGGGCTTTTGCCTGGTTTGTACAGCCTTTTATACCTCACTGAAAATAGAAAAGAAGTGTATGTATGGGCAAATACCTGTAAATTGCACTGCTATTCTGTAGACCTTGTTTTTTAATAGCATTTGCCAATAAATCCTCTCTTCAGTCTTTTAGGTTTCTGGGGCTGTTTTTTGAGCTGCTGCCTTGAAAGCAGCAGACAAGAGCTCCGCTTTGCTGTAGGGAGAGCACGTAGGACTCTAGATCATGCCTGTTGACCTAGAGCAAGCTCACTGAAGAGTAGACGGGATCACTGGTGACTGAAAAGTGAATTAAACGCTACTTTGTTTGGGATATATTGGAGTTGTGTAATGGGTTGGCTTTTCTGGGTCCCTGGTCTGGCGGTCAGCACAGTTGCATGGATCCTGGTGCTGATGGGAGTGTGAAGGTGGGAGTGGATGGTCAGGACGGGGACCAGGGAAGGCTACTCATGGAAGCAGACTGTGCTTGGCACAGACTGTCGAGCTGTGCACCTTTGCCTGCTCATGGAAGGCATGCCTACTCTTTGTGTGAAAGTTGCATTTGTTCAATCAGAATTGCTTTGCTTTTTGGAAACTGGTATAAAATCACAGGTAGAGTTTCATAAACCTGTGTGATCCTGTTAGCTAACAGAGTAGCTTGCATTAGCAAGTAATATCTTTAAGTTAAAATGTTGCTAGCCGTAACTAAATTACAACTAATGGCAGGAGGTTTTGCAGCTTTACAATAGGATTTTTTTTTTTTTAAAAAGTAATTTGTAAGTTAGGCAGTAGATTCTTTGTGTTTGTATTGCCACAGGGCTTAGAAGCCTCAGGAAGGCTGCTTTAGAAATCTTTTACATTCTTTCATTGAGAATGTGAACTAGCAACCATTTAAAGAGCTGGACTCTTTAAATTATTTCTGTTTTGGGGTGCTTTCAGGGCAGAACAGAAGAATAAGGCTGGCACCAGGAAATACAGGAAGAGACAGGACATTTCATACAAAATAGGTCAACATTCCCCACTGCCCAGGGTAAGCTTTCTGCTCCCCAGCATTCGTATCGGCTGCAGATGGGACGGGGACTGCAAACTGTGCATTGCCCTCTTGGCCGAAGCAGGGAAGTGACTGAGAAGCAGAGAGGCTCATCTGATGCGTAGCGGATGACCGAAGTTTGCTGGTTATCTTAAAGAAAAGTTGCATGATCTGCTGAACCTCACAGCAGTTAGAGAAAGTCCACGCTGAGCTAATACATGCTCAGCAGAGTGAGAAGTAGCTTTAAATAATGTAAATATTGCCAGCAGCTGACTAGGAATGGTGATCTATGAAGCAGTGGTTTTTTTTTTAATGAAGTGTTTTCCAGTACAGCCTTGAAAAGCCTATTTTCCCTCAAATGTGGGGTAGACTTCTGTTCCTGTTGGTGGATCTTCCTCTTTCTTTTCTGACCTGTATCAATGCCTTTGAAGTCTTCTGCTCTCATATAGCACGTGGGAGTTGGTGTTTGCGGTCCATAATGATTCAGGGTACTTGAAACTGGCCTGTACAGGGTATGTGTGTGCAAAATGGGTAACTTAAAATCCTATTTTTGAGTAAACCTCGTCATCATAGTACCTTTTTTAGAGGAGAAGAATTCAAAAGAATAGATATTTCTTAAAAAATAAAAATTTTTTTGAACTATTGTGTAAAAATGCTGACAACATTTACTTAAAGGTGATATCTAATAATGAAGACATACAGAGCAAAATATTAATTGTCCAGATTTAAAAGTCATTATAGTAATGTATAATATTAATTTTCTTAGTAGCTAATGCTTAACATATAATCAGCTTTGCAGCATTTTTTTTCACTAATTCTGGTCTAATTTTGTGTATATTTAATTGAGCTAGCATGGCTAATTCAATTTCTTGTATCAAGTCTACCCATGGGTAAAGGTCTATGAAGCTATTTACATTGTTGAGCTGGAATGTGAAGGAGACCCTTCTCTCTCGATAAACTGATCGGTTCCTTTAATGCCACAAGGTGCCCTGAAACCCATTACTTGTGCCGCAAAATACGTCTTGATTGAATTACGCTTACATTTCTGCCTGTGCAAGCTCTTTTGTTCCTTTTCAACTGTCCTACAAAACTACTAGAAATGTTTTCAGGTTTTGCTTGTTGTTTCCCCTTCAGTTTGTGATTTATTTTATTTTTATTTTATTTTTTCCCTTGTGGTTGAATGCGAGAGCAGGGGGTGAAAAAAACTGAAGGACTGTGTGGTAGGGACTACCCAATTCATGCATGCAGAGCTCCTTCACGTGCTGGACAGACATCCCCTTCATCAGTACTGTGTGCGACCACCCTTTGCTGACGCTTGTAGCTTAATCTATTACCATGGTGCAGTAACTTGAAGGGATGCTGCTGTCAGAGGCAGGACCCTGCATGCCTGTTAGGAGCTGAAGCAGCTAGAGAAGCTGTCCACGTAGCCTGGCTGTTAGCACTGAGATCCTTGCCCCTGGGACTATATTCTCTGGGCTTTAGAGAATAGGTTTCCTGCCTGCTTGCTTAGCTTCTGTAGCATCGTTACTGTTCATGGAGAGGATGGGAGGGACTCATTTATTTTTCCTGTGTAATGTAAGCTTGAAAGGTGCCAGGAAGGTTGGAAACAATGAAAGCTCTGAGGAATTAAGAGTAAGAGTGAAGACTGATACTGCACTAGATGGATTTTTTTTAATGACATTTAAAATTCCTTTACCATGGAAGCACTATGACTCAGCTTCATAAATCATGAAAAAGAGAAACTGCTTAGAGAATATTCTTGAATAAAGGTTTTAGTTTTATAAGTGAATTCATTTCCCTGTAGGTGTTCTCGTTCTGTGATGAGCCAGACAAACTTTTGCACAAAATATTTCAATTACTCTTTTCTTCCTGTGCTCCCTTCAGTGAAGAAGGAACGGGCTCTTTGAAACACCTGAGTTGTGATACAAAACTGAATGACCTAACTGAAAAGAAGAGGCAGAGTGCATCTGAGGATTCCCTGGTAGTATCTCCTACACAGGCATGAAAAAAAACCCAAACAACCCAACCCTACTCAAAGCAATAAAACATTTTAAGATCACCTTAGATTTAAGTACTTGGGAACAGAGATGGTACTTTGCAAATTTTAGTGTGTGCTTCAGACATGGTGGTTTTTTTTTCTGAGAAAAATAATTGCACGTAAAGTAAAGAGTAAAACAGTTCATTAAAATAAGTTCTTGGTTTTTTTTTTCTAAACATCACAAAAAATTCTGTGTTTATCATATAAAGGCTTGCAGGTCTTGTGCTTGGAGCATAAACTTCTTTGTATGAGTCTTCCCTATAGCATCTTCCATTCAGTGATCATGTAGCTATTTGGATAGCATTTAAACAGCAAAGTAGATGGTTTTATCTGTTTCCTAAAGTGAGATATTTATAAATATAATATAAAAATAAGATATTGCTTTTACTGTAGAAATTCCTGGGATCAGTGAAGATCTGATGTCCACAAGACCTGCTTCGCTTGAGAGCATTTCCCATCTTAAAATAAAAAAAGAAAGAAAATATCCAACAAACAACCCCCCCAAACTTCCCTGTGATAACACAACATTCATGTCTTATATATGTTAAAGCTTGACTGCACTTGACTATTAATCTTAAATTATTTTTCTGCATGAATATTTCTGATTAAAATAGGATGGCTTATGAATGGTATAGTTTTTTAATGTACATATAATTTCCAGTAGCAGTACACTTGCATAGTTAACTTCCTTCAGAGGTGAAATGTATTTAATCTGCTACAGCCTTCATTTTGGCCATCTGGCAGAGGTGTGTGCACTGACAAATAAGGATTACTTTTTTTTTTTTTTTTTTTCTCTCCAGGCTTTTACCTGTTTGCAGCTGGATACAGTGCAAACAAAATGAAGCAATCCCTAGTTGTAATGAGGCATCATCCAAAAATAGAACATTCTGATCCAGAGAACAAGGCCAGTCACTATTTCAGAAAAGGTACAGATCTGGCAGGAAGGCTTTATCTGAAAGAAAGTTGTGTAGTTTCTATATAAACTTCCCAGCTTTGTGAACCTGACAGATGGGGGTGTCATTTGTCAGGATTATGACTCATCTCGTATATTCTAACTATAGTTATAACACTTTGAGAAGCATTTCATAACTTATTCACTGCCAGGAGTTTTTGCAGCTGTCTGCAGGATGAAGATTTTTCTCAAGCACTTCAAAAGTGGGGCAACTACTTTAAGTGGGAACCTGCTGGGGGTCAGCTCTGTATTTGGAGAAAAGGGGTAGATGGACCAAAGGTGTATTGTTATAGCTTTTCTCATCATGATAGCGTTCCAAACCTGCTGAGGTCTCTGCTGTTTGCAGGGGAAGTCAACGAGAGGGGTAGCATGTATCAAACATGGGGGAAGAAGAGGGGAATAGCCTCAAGTACATCATACTGACGTGTATGAGATTATTCACCATGCTTTCTGCTTAATGAGCTCATCTGCCTGCAGTTACAGTATCAAAGGCAAAAATTTTGAATAACCATGAATGTTGCAGTTTTCAAAACTGGACAAAAGGCAGTTCTTCAGACACCTGGCAGGGTTGCACAAAAGAAAAAAAAACAACCCAAAAAAATGCTTGTTCTCTTCCTTATCAAAAACATGACTGTATTAATCATGATGGTATAAAAAGCTGTGAGATAACAGATGAGAGCTGGCTGTCAATTCAAGGGAGGGAAGAAACAGGACCAGAGTTTTAACCTGTCATACAGGGGATGGGGAAGAATAGAGAGCAAGAAGAGGTGTGGAGTTCAGTGAAGGAGTCTAATAGCAAGCCCTTTTGCTACCAGGATTTCCCCGATCACCCCAGTCAGTTCTGAGTTTCCTGTGTCTGCAGCTTGGTAACAGAAGAGTTGTATTATTTCTGAAATCAGTGTGAACTGATGAATGTTCAGCCTGTAATTTAAAGCAGGCAATCTTGATGCTTAAATACGGTGGGCATACTGTTAGGCATTTTGTGTGTGTGAAGTTGTATTTGACTCGCATGACGAGAAGAGATGGGGGAAAAGGAACAAAACCTCTGACCACCCAAGCTTTTCAAATGAGCACTGAGCTGTTGGTTTAGTGCTGTAGCACCTTGTCCTGTGACTCCTGCAGCTCTGCCAGCCTTACCTGCTTGCTTAGGACATGCCTACTACATTGGGGTGTTGTTGTCTTAGATGATGTAAGACACAACGACTGGAATTAGGCATGACCTGTTTTCCTCTTAGTGCTAATAATGGTAGTGACTGCCTTCGAATAGGGAGATTTTAAATGCTTTTTTTGTTTGAAAAAACTCAAACCCCTTCATAATGATATTGACTGTTGTACCACATGACCCTGAGCATAGTTTGCTGTATAACAAAGAGGTATTTTGCTTCCAGATGATAGCATGGAGGAACATTAGCAGAATCAATATCGCATTAAAGTTTCAGGCTCTATTAGGTTGATATGACAGATAATTTTCTCTGAGTGCTGACATCATGCTTGTTTATGTCCATTCCTGGATCTTCACAAGGTAGCAATAGAGCTGACTCAGCCCTACTGAGAACTTCGGTTTCTCAGGAGATCCTCCCACAGCGCTGCCTCTACTGGTGCGGTCCCCTTGTTGTCTTCACAGAGAATGCAGCGAGTGCTGCAGGCATCGGGATGTCCTAGCACTGCAGTCTGTCCTGGGCTTGGTGCTGGCTGGGATGCTCAAGGCAGTCCTTGCAGGCCTTGCCAGATGACAGAGTTATCCAAAAGGGGAAGGTAGGTTGGAAGTGGTCTGTAGAAAGCCACCAAAAGAAGGGTGATGTTCGGGAGGTCAACAGGAGAGTGCATTTCTTCACTGTTGTTTCTGAAATTATTTGTATGATAAGGTGCGGTGCAGTAGCAGGGTACCGGAGTGGGACTAAAGAGCCTCAGCTTTGCTCCTAAGTTATGTCTCTGGCTTACTTTGTGGCCTTGAGCAGTTTGATCTCAAAGTTCCCCATAGGTAAATCAAGAAAATAATGCTTATTTATCTTTTTATAGTACTTTGAGATGCCCAACGGGAAGGTGGTAAGTATTGTTATTCATAACTTCCTTCTTTTTCCCACTTATCTTATTAATTTTTGTACATTAAAATTAAATATTTACATCTCTTAATCTAGAAAGATTAATACCTTACTCAAAGGTGATGTTGTTTCATGCTTGCTAAATTATTGCTTTAATGGCAATTATGCCAGCGTGCTGCTGGAGAGGCTACATCGATGGGAAATGACAAAATCGTTTGAATTTCAAAGTCACAATGTCCGCTGCTTTATGTGCAGTGACTAGTAGGAACAGACTTCCCTGACTGAGTATTCAGCTGTGTTTCTAGGAAGCTGTTGATCTCCATTAACACAGTTCCTTCAAAGCCCAGGAGTAAAAATTTGCAATGTCATTTACGCAGTTAGAGTTTTCATAATTACATTAGCAGGTCTTGTCAAGCTTTATCAAGTAGAGGAGGTAAGGTGCCAGTTTGTAAAAGCAGCTGCATAACTCATTCATCTGCAGATAAGATCAGCGATTTAAGTTTCTAACTATAGATTTAGATGCTTTATACTCTTGCTATTTAATTTTGGATATGTAATTGGAAAACTTCACTTCAAAATGTGATTTTGAAATGTCTAATCAGCTATTCCTTCTTCAATTTGATTCTCCATCAATGCAGAATTCCATATTCCCCTTGCTAATAAAGTAAATAAATCGATACAAATGACTTGCAGTCGTAAAGTCTGAGTTAGAAGCTTATGCAACACCATGAAGTCCACAAATGCATCATTTTAATGCCTCAGCTCTGGTTTCTGAAGCAGTGAGTTGGCAGGGGAGGGAATAAGGCTGGTGGGAAAGTCAAGAAGGTAAAATTTCCCTTCTGGAATGGTCCATTTTGACCTCTTTCCTGCTGTTCTGCTTGGAACATGCTCTCTAGGCTTCCCACTGCTCCCATCCTCCTCCGCTGGGAAGTGTGTGAGCCCAGGCTCCCGGGTCTGGTGGCTGTACCCACGCGGACTTCCCAGCACTCTGCGCTTCAGGCCTCTGCTCCCGCTGGCCGTGTCCTGAGACACTGGCGTTACTGGGAAGTGGGATCAGTGTCCATGTTTCTCTTCTCTTCTCTTCTTTTGGGCTTTTCCATCACTTTCTACTTCTGATATCCTCGGTGTTTTTCCTTTTGGAAAAGGATTGCTGCTTTACAGGGAAATGGATTCAGCGGTCAGGAGTAAGCAGGTGACCGGTCACCATTATATACTATAAAATATGTATGAAGTATATGTAAGTATGTACATTTTATAAGTTATAATATACAATATTTATAAAATTATATATTATGTAAAATATGCATATTGAGTGAATGTACACATATATATGTATATGCACACACTATTTATATGTATGTAAGTAAATAAAAGGTTTAAATCCTGTACAGAAGAGGTTTAAAAACTGCTCAGATGAAGACATGTTCTGAATCTGATATAACTTGTCACGTTATTACCGATGTGTTTATTTTTTGTTGGAGCCTGGAGGCTCTACACAAAATCATGGCACTGTATAAAATACCTAGTAATCTCTTCAAGACAGAAACTGAATAAACAAGGTGAACTGAAGGTAGAGGACAAACAGGCATGGACGAGATCCCTGGACTCTGCTGGCCTTCTGCTTTTACCTACACATTTGTGTAAGTAAGAGCATTAGCTTCCCAAAATCAGGGTATAACATAAGTTATTATGAAATAACAGGTGATGTTGTGAGCTAATGTTTGATGATCTCTAGTTGATTTCTTTGTTTAGGTTTTAAAATTGTTTGCTAAAATCTTTGTTGTAATGAAAACGATCAGGTTTTGGGTTTTTTAATTCAAATTGCCTGTCAGTAAAGGAAAACCTAACGTTGCCGTTTTGGATAGCAGTATCTTTATTGATACTTTTGGCTTTAAAAATTAAATCAATGGTAATTATACAGTGCTCTAGGGAACTTATAGCTGGTAGAGACTTAAAACCTCCCGAAGAAGTTGCACACCTGTGTAAGGAGGTGGTGCAGCGCTGGAGCCCCGCAGCGGCTGTGGCAGTACACATTTGGTCTGCTAATTGCTTATGGTCTGATGGCTTTCAATTTATGTCTGGTTCAGATCAGCAGCAGAGCTGGGAAGGAAAATGAATTTTCAGTCTCATTCACTTAGGCACCTTCAGCTTGATGAATACTAGAAATAGTTGGGAGCTCAGTTTGTCTCAAGGTGCTGTGATTCGAAAAATTATTTGATAGACTTGTCTGAAGGCTATTTCTCATTGCATTCAGTGTGATGTGTGCCTAGCGTAGCTCGTGCTGTGGCTGCTAAACTGCAGCAGCCCTGCTCAGTCTGTCTGCCGATGAGCTGTTGCCTCTTCTGATTTAAATTACAGATTTTGTTTCCTAAACTGGATGCTCCCTGACTTCCTCGGGCATGGCACTACTTTTGAAGGAGTTGGTAAGGGATGCTCATGTTTGACTGCCCTTTGAGTTTCTTCGGCAGTTCAACCCAGTTCACAGCATAGACAGCCATTTCCATGGCCTTCTGTACCCTCCCACAAGAACCAAACCAAAAAACCAGATGAGAAACAAATGCCAATTTACCAAACACTGATCAAGAAGAGGAAAGCAAATGTGATGCAAAAGGGAACCACTCAACACCTCCCACTAGCAGACCAATGATGATCAGTGGTTACTTTGGGCAGACTGTCCTCCAGTTTTATCACAGAGCCAGATGTTATGGGGTCTGGGATATCCCTTTGGCCCGTTGGGATCAGCTGTCCTAGCTGTGTCCCCTCCCAGCCCCTTGCCCACCTCTCTTGCTGTGGAGGGGCAGAACTGGGAACAGGAGGAGGCCTTGGCACAGTGCAAGCGCTGCTCAGCAATCGCTAAAAGTCATCAGCGCTGGTTTAGCCACAAAACCCAGTACTATGTGGGCTGCTGTGAAGAAAGTTAACTCCATCCCAGCTGCACCCAGTATACTATGATACAATTAATTTGAAGATACAAATTGCATCATCGTTAAGCTACTATTTAATTGAGGGTGATTTTTAACATTATCAAACTTCTATTGAATTTATTGTAACTGTGGGCAGTAGGTAGAAAACAAATACTTGGTTTCTTTTCTGTTGCTTTCTGAAAAGGGCAGTGGGGTCAGATGAAATCTAAGGAATAAAAAGAAGAAACAGTTCCTTGCAGTAGAGGCAAGCTTTGTACTTTTCTTTTGCCCAGCATGCAACTTCCATAGCTGGAATATTTTTTTGTTTGTGCTATCTTAGGTACAGGCAAACTGTTCATTGATAGAGCTGAAATGTCCATATGCAGCATATCAGACTAATTTGGTTCATGTAGCTTTGTAAATGACGCTTATGTAGAAATGTTCAGGTGAAGAAGCCCTGCAACACACCTTCTTTAACACCATATTAATTCACTGGGATGAGTTTGCCACATATACGTGCATATAAAAGGAAACTCTTTTTCTTGAGGTACACTCTATTCATGGTAACACCTAATATATTGTGTTTCAGTGACAGCTTTAGTGGGACTCTGCACTCTTCAGTTCTCTGACTGTGGATATTATAGCTCTCTGCATGCTTTAACCAAGAAATTACAGTGCTTGGTCTGGTCTTGTTCTGCTTCATCGGTTAGACATTGAATAACGATTATTTTGGAGTTTATTGATGCAGAGGATATAGTGATGTGTTCAGCAGCTGGATAAGCATCTAGTTGGAGAATTGAAGATAATGTTTCCTGGAAGATGCTAATATTTTTTTCTCCTTTTTGTTGTCCTTGGTTCCCTTGCAATAGAAAAGGGAGTTTGCGTAAGATTTCAAAAACATAACGATAGCTTAGAATTTCTAAAGTGAGATTGGAGGGTGAAGTTACTGACTTCCAGATTTTACCTTGCTTTCAATTTGCCTTGCTATGGATGGTCTTCAATGCAGCAAGACCTGTGTCAAAGGAAACATACCACACTATCTGCTCCTCTGTTATTTATGCACTTTTCCCCCCTCTGTTCAGTCACATGTTTTTAGGCTGCGCTAAGGTGAATGGGTGATTTTATTGGGGGTGGGGTGCGGGAATTGTGTGTGTTTTCTTTAAGTCCTTTAAAAGCAGGCTGTTACCTGAGGAAGCAAGAGGGGGTAGTTGAAGGGAAGGAGAACATATATTTAGCTCTCCTCCCCTGTCTAATCAGGGGTGCAGGGCAGGCTGACACTCCGATGTGAGGACCCATTTTCCACACTTGTTTCTGCTTCACGTTCCCCTGTTTTATTCCCCTTATGTGGACTCCAATGCAGGCGTCACGGGACTCCATTTCTCCTTTGGAAGAGCAGGGGGGGATATAATGTGTGTTATGGGCACTGTACAGGTCTCAAGAACAGTTGCAGGGGGAAGGGC
The DNA here is from genome assembly GCF_017639655.2 of Falco naumanni. NCBI lineage: Eukaryota > Metazoa > Chordata > Aves > Falconiformes > Falconidae > Falco > Falco naumanni. The sequence continues at coordinate 26,033,639 of NC_054058.1, forward strand.
CAATATAAATTTGGGGGAGAAGTGTCCCTTTGTGGCTTGCCCTACAGTTTGGCTGAGTCAGGGAATCTATAACTGAGTCGTCTAGCTTTTAGCAGACTTGCTACCACTTTCTCTGTCCAAATAGCACAGAACAGAAATTCTGTAGGAAATACAACACTGATCTAATAATTCTATTGCTGGTTTTCTTTTATCAGCAAAAAAGTAACATGCTGGAGGATGAGGAGAAGCAAATGGCAGAACTACTGGAGATCTGGGCTTACTATTCCAATATGTATTGGGAAGGTGAACTATGAATGTCTGCATTCTTCTAGATGGTACTGCAAATCATACAAGAAGAATTGGTCAGCTTTTTTTGGTACTATGTCTGTAACTGGCTCAATGTAATGAAGAAAGAGATCCCTTGAAACAGGGGCTGGTCCTGCATCTACTAAAGCAAATGGTGAATGAATCTCATAAACAATCTTATTTACACCTTCTTAACTTTTTTCATCTTCTTGACTTTTATTGGCAATTGATTTTGATAAGTGTATGCAAGAAGCAAGTCATGATGAAATCAGTACCTTGACATATCAGAAACTGTTTATGATACATCCAGGTGTCTTAACTATTTTGAGCCCTGTAGGAAGATGGGAAGGTATAATCACACAGTTAGTGGGTGAGGTAGAATGAGAAATTTGACTAAGTATCTGTGTAAGTCTTGTTGGTGAGATATAACTACTTGTTTCTCTGCCATCTGTGGTATAATTACTGTGCTTTACCATGTAGTTGTGTAAGGTCCACTTGTTGTTTCAGCTTCATGAAGATACTCCATTGCTACTTCAAATCTGATATCCTCAGTTAAACATGAGGAGCTGTTCTTCCTGCAATTACAACCTTTAAAATGTTTATCTTTGTTTTCCTTTTCTTTCCTCTGTGGTCAAGTTCATTGTCATCATTCTTGGCAATTAACTGTTTAATTAGTAAGCTCAATGCATGCCCTTAACTCCCTTCTAAGCAGCAGCAGTCCTTGATTTAAAGCTGCAATGGTAAATAACAAAACTCAGTTGGAAATTATTCCTTCTACATGAAGATATATGGTAGAATTGCTTGGATTTATATCAAGTTTGGAAGGGTCTAATCTTTTGGGACATCCAATAACAATGGTGTCCTATGCTTTTAAGTAAGTTTGAGAAGGTCAAGTAAGGAAACATTTTTTTAAAAAAACACACATACTGTCTGCGTTCCTCTCTCTACTGTAAGGCTATGGGAATGTGAGGCTGGACTTGAGTAACTCAGCACCCTCCCATCCCTCACTGGCTGTACCTGCCCAGACAGCTTCAGATGATGTGACTGGGGAAAAGCCAGCCTTACTGTCTTTAGTGGTTTCACAGTTATTTTAGGCTTAAAATGCAAATTTGACTTCTTTTATTTTTTCTTAGGTATGTGGCAATGTTTTTGTGCTGAAAAGATGATTAAACCAGTCTTTGATCTCAAACATTGTTAAAACAGATGGAAATTATTCTCTCAAGGGAAGCTGGAAAATACAGAATATAGCTGTAGATTGAATACAGATTTTGCAGGTGGTTATTCTTTAAACATAATAAATTCCACTAGAGAGATGAGTTTTCAGCATATTCTGAATATATATATATATATATATTTTAAATCAATCAGAACTCCATTTTGGACTCACTTGCTGGCTAGGGCTAGCAGGCAGGGATGTTTGCAAGTGGGGACAACACTGTCAAGATCCTCTTAAGTCAATCAGGGGGTTCCTGCTGGCATCCACAATCTCTTGATTAGGGTATATGCAAGTGGTGGTGATACATGATACATGCTGCAGATTTAAGTGAAATGAGCGTGTCCAGTGGCTTCAGTGGTATTTTGGAGTATACCTTATTCTGTATGTCTGAGATTTGGTTTTCAGTGTGTATATGTGTACACAGATACTGTTGCATGTCTGAATACCATCTAAACTGTACAATTTGTGACTGGTTAAAAATATTTTTAACCTGAATAGGCAAGTTCCACAGCTCAGCCTCCATTTCAAATTTTAGTAGTGTTTTCCCAATGGTTAAAAGAAAGAGGAAACATTTTCACCACCTTGAAGGGGAAAAAATGAATCTCTTAATCTAAAGAGAAACAAACAGATAATCATTAAAATCCCACTGTCAGGCTGAAGCAGACTGGAGCGAGCACAAAGAGCTGGTTTTCATCTCTTCTGCCTTTTTAAATCAAAATTACTTTTGCCTGAGTTCTGTCGCGGATACTTGTATAAAGGAAAGGACAAAGTGTCAGGGCTGAGACTACTGTGGGGAGCAATAGCTGAAACAGCAGAAGTACTTGAGGTGTCCTTGCGACAAGAGAAGTCCTGAGGACTGGTAAGCTTGCCGGGCAAGGTTCAAACCCAGGCACAAGCTAAATACAGATTTGCCAACAGCGTAAACAAGAAATATTGGCAGCTTCAGGAAGGGTAAAGGTGAGGAAAGCCCTGAGTAGCGTATGACTATAAGGACCCAAGGGATGCTTATGTCCTTCTATCCAGGGATGCTTGGAGCAGCAAAGCTAGTGTTACCCAGGACTGCCACCTCGGATCTAGTGTCTTGAAAACATGCCACGCCTGAATTACCTTGTCAGAAGCCATCACTGTAGAGTCTTAGGAACTCAAATTGGATTGGCATTTTGTCTTTAGTGATATTGCAAAGTTGCATTCATTATGAAGGTGAGGTTGTCTGGTATTTGGGTGTAGAAAATGGTGCAGAGGACTGTTGCTCAAGAAATAAAACCAAAACCCTCCTAAATAATGAAATGGCAGAATTTTAGGCTGGGCTTCGAGATGATGATAGTGTTTGTAACTAATTAACCTTGTTATGTGAGGGATCAGCAAAGAGCCAGGTGGAAGCCTGCCCATGTCATTGAGCAGTCCTTGGCAGGGCATTTTGACTTTCCTTAGTCTGATTTTTATAAGCTGTTGAGAAAAGGAGTGCCAGTACAGTAAGAATTTGGGAGAAGTGACTTAAAAAAACCCACCCTCTAAGTGCCAAGTCTCTCATCTGCTTTATTAGTATGTCATTTGCTATGTTTACTGAAAACTCCAGTCATGCTGGGAGTTATCCATCCAATATGATTCATGTGCTCTGACTATTTCTCCTAAACAGAGCTGATAAAATCAGATTTATTGCAATATGGAAAAATCATGCAGCTTACACTAAAACCCTTACTTTGGAAGAATGCCGCAGTTGAGGTATACACTGGAAATACCAGTTCTAAGAAGACCTTAAGGATGAAAAGGAAATACAACTTTCATTCTCTGGGAGGAAAACAAAGTCATCAGAGTTGCAGCTAGTATAATTTCATGCATTTCTGTCAGATAAATTAACAGACATAAAATGTAAGAGAAAGGGCTTTATCTTCAACAAACAGACTGGAAAGGCATTAATATCACAGTGGAAAAGGTCATTTTAAGAAAGCACCAGGCTAGGAGTACCTTCAGATATATTCCATTGCCCTGAGCCCCTGAAGCATGTGGCAGAAGAGGGGAGAAAAGAATATGCAGCTCCTCATCCATAAACTGAAATAGCAACTCAGGAAGGATTTTTGTACAAGAAAGCCCTAGCATTGTTTTATTTCTTCATCTACATTACTCCAAGTTTAAGTGTTCAAGGATAGTGTTTCAACTTCAAGACAGAGGTGGCAGCCCAATATGTAAGGCAGAAGTTATTCAAGACAATGTGTGCAATTAACCCATCAGCGTTGTAATTAGAGAAGTGAATCCCCTGTTGATCAGCCCTTCCACCAGCCGCTGCAGATCTGTCCCTTGGACAGAGGCTGCAGGGTTTCTTGTGTGCTCAGTCTTGTGCTAGTTCAGGCTAACCCAAGGCTCTTCACATGTTCTATATAACCTTTACTGCACTGCTTCCCTCGTTTGATGTCTGTGGGCTTGTTGGACGTGTGTGTTATATATATATATATATACACATATATAACTGAGCAACAACTGTAGCAATCTAACCATCAAAACCTAGGCAACGGAAAAGGGTCATTATTCAGTGCCTTATCTCCTCATCTTCCAGACAAAAGCACTGCCTAGGAGTTCCTTATCTTGTGTCTCTGTACTTTTCCTGACGGGCTTCTTAAGTCTTCCACTTCTGCCCTTAAATAACTTTAAGTAGAGTTTATGCCTACATCTGGTAACAGGGTTGTGTGTGCTCTAATCAAAACCTTTTCATGGGAATTTTTTCCATCCTTATTTTCGTGTAGTGCTCAGACTTGTCACAGAAAAAAGCTGACAGGCAGAGGACACTTTGCTGCTTTTCTTTATAGGTGTAATTAAGTTCTGTCATTATGAAGTAACTGTGATAAAAAGGAACCTCTGTTCCTTGTGATCAACAGGGGCCATACTGAGTATAGATCATGCATGGTATTTCCACGAGCAGAATGAAGTATTTTCTTTTTTTTATTTTATTGTCTCATGTTACTACGTCTTACTATATAAGTTTCTTTTGCTTTTCAAACGGACTGTTAATACAGATGCAGATCAAGTACAGAAGATTTTTAGTTCCATAAAAATGCATAAAATATTAATATAAAAATTAGCCTTCTTCACTTTGAAGTTAACTTCTGCCCCCCTCCCACCTTCCAAAAAAACCCCCAACTTCTGTTTTGTTCCTACCAGGAAAAGGAATGATCTCGGCTGCTTGCATGTTGCCTCAAGAAAGCCATCCTGCAGTATTTAGTTGTGGTCAGTCTTGGGGCCAGCCCAGTGCCTTTGCTGGAGCTGACTGACTGTAACCTTAGGTCAGAATGCAAAAAGTCGGTTAAAAATAATCTTAGTATAGACTTCTATTCCCTTCCACAAGCCATAGCAGGAATGCTACATGAATATTAGATTTGTTAATAACAGCTGAATAAAACATTTAAAATAGATTCATCTGATTTTGGTGAATTGGAATGGTGAAGCGTACGAGAATATTTGAAATATAATAAGATGCTCTTGCAGAGCATGTTACTTCTAAATGGGTGGAACTACATGCGTAGGCAGCAACTGCAACTCTCCTGTTACTTGCTCTAGGCTACTGAATTAAAGATGCAAAGTAATCTGCACATGCCTCCTGGAAATACTAAGGGACAATGATTCATTAAGTGGTTTCTGAAGAGAAAGCTTTTCGGATCAGGCCACATTAATTCTGTCCTGAAGGAATTAGCAGGAGTTTGCTTTCACTTGTGTATTTTGTTGCATTTTTAACAAAGGAAGGAGAAGGGGAAATGTAGACATGTGCCAAAAGTATGTAAGCTGAGAGATACATCCTGCCAGCTGACCAAAGGCTTTCTCTGATTCTGCTGAATATGTATTAGTAAAATCTATGCAAATATTTCTCACGCAATTCTATCTTGTAGCCTCAAGTTCTGCAATTTAGCTCTTAACACCAGAGAAACTGCAGTGGAATAAATCAACTTGGGGGGAAAAAAAGCTCTCATCACAGGTAGGTGTGGGATAACTGAGAGGTACAGCAGAAAGAATCCTTGGACTGTGATCTCCAGGCAGTGGCTGTCCTTCCCCTCCTCTCTGCACTTTTAATACCCTTATTGATTTACAGAGCTATTACATTTTCCACATTGCTTACTTTGAATCTGCTGTAGTTTGGCCTGTATGAGTGGTAAATAGATGATTGTACCAAAATGAGGAGCTCCTGTATCTTATTACAGGAGAAGTGAAATTGTCGCTTGGGGTATATACAGGAAATGGGAAGCTTCACTGAGATAAACAAGCTTGGATTACATTAGAAATACAAAATATTCGTAGCCATGTTGACGCAACTTTTATTCTAGGGATTTATTCTGGATCTGCTCAGTAACGACTTAATACACATATCAAGTGTTTTTCTTTTTAAAGACAGTATGGTTGGAATTGTTTCTGTCAAATACAGTGCTTCCAAGTAATTCTTTGCTTTATTAATCTACCTTATGAAAGTATCTTTATTTGGTTTGTTTTCCTTGGAAGAAGCCAAAGAGGAAATCCTAAGCTCTTCTCTTAGCTATTGAGAGCAAATTATAGATGTCAAAGTAACCTTTTGTGTGTCTGAAGAGGAAAGCTGTACTAGATCTTGGTTAAAAAACAACTCTCTTCAGGAAAAAAAGATGCTCTAGAAGTTTATTTTCCTGGGTCAACAGTAAAAGATAGAAGGATGATGACAGCCAGGGATCATGTATCGCAGACCGAAGCAATACCTAGTTGTGAGTACGCTGTGGGGGAAAGCGTGGGGACCCACCATGCTCTGCCAGCCCCCAGCCCTGATTTGGGGTGCTTTTGCCAGCAGGGCTGTAACCAGCCTGCCTAACGTGTCTGAATGCAACCTCTCAGGCAAGAGGGATGCTCTGTTGTGGGTGTCTCTCTATTCACTCTTAATTCCATCTTGCTTATCTACTCTTAGGTAGTTTGTGGAAGAGGACTGCATGAGGATAGCTTTTCAGGACTGCTTGGAAGAATGAGGACTTGAAATAGTACTTGGCTTTGGCTATGATGGCACAGTAGGACAGACTGTGTAGAAAACTGAGTGATTGTTTTGTTTTGCTCAGGATTATATGTTTCCTAAACTTGCTGCTGAAGCAAAACGAGTTGATTTGTTTTGAATTTTTGTGTTTACATACTTTAAGTTTTTTTTTCAATTGAGCTGGACCATTATGCAGATGGAATATAAAACTCAATTAGCCAAAAAAAGATACTGTAATCTTATAAGATCATCTAGTATTTCACTGATGTTATTAAGCTTAATTCTAACGAGCATTGCAGATGCAGAACCACAAAAACCTGCTGAGGTTATCTGGCACATGTGCACTGTGAATATGTTGCTGTGTGATGCCAGTGATTCAGCATATCTTTAAAGGGGTGAGTTTGGTAGAAAAGTATGGAAAAATCAGCCTTGGTAAGGGATATGTGGCTGGCTGGGATAGATTCCAGTGTTTGTGAGAAATAAATTTGTGGAGCAGGGGTAGACTTGTGATTCAGATTCCCATTTCAATGGGCACAGCTGCCCACTTGGAAGAGTATTTATTCTCCCTGCTTTATTAGTAGCATGGAGTTTTGTTAAAAAGCTGGTGTGCATTAATCTTTCTGTATTAAACTGAACACTAAGCCTCATTGGGGGAAACAGACCAAGAACCCATTTGTTCTGTGAAATATTCATTATGGTATATTACTGTCTCTAAAAGGTAGTTGAAGATTGACTGTTTTCAAAGAAGTTAAACAGTTATCTGATCCTTCCAAAATACTATCAAGGGGAGACTAAATATAATAAAAGTATGCAGAATTGCATTACATAACCTCATGTTTAATGACTTTGGAGAGGTCATTTATAGATGATACTTATTGTATTACTTATATCACATATTAAAGTTTATGAAAGTTTCCCTGAAAATTTAATAAATGAGAAATCTTCAATTTTAGGATTGTGAAATACACCCAGGATAATATATTGGTTGGTATATCTCACTGGTCATTCTTTCAGGTAATAGCGAATCTTTCTGTGAATAGCCCAGACCTTATTCAGCCTGAAATAATTACCTGAGTAGCTGCAAGGAGAAAATCAGTTCTGTTCTTATCCAGTGAAACAACGCCTTTATTAGTGCCATAGAAACCTGGAGGCCTATTTACATGCTAAGGTTATCACGTGCTTAAGTGCTTTGCCGGATTGACATCTCTTTTGCATCTTTGAGACCTCTTTTGCATCTTTATTGAAAATCCACTTAAAAAATTACTAGATCAATCTGGTTGCCATTCAGTCTCCTAAAACAGGGTTTGCAGCGCTGCTGTTCTTCCTTTACTAATGTTGAGACTCTTTTGCACTGCTTTTACTCTTTTTCGTGACTCGAAGTGAACCCACCTCAGATTTTCATGCCTTTTAGTGTGAAATGTCTCCCTTACTGTCATCAATATATTTGTCCCTTAAATGTATCAGCACAAGGAGCTTGGTAACTAGTTTTTGGATGTTTACATTCATCTTCTGTGCTGAATAAAGAGTAAATCACCAGAACTTCATATGACCATTAAGTCTGTGTTTCTTTTAAGTTAGGAGAGCAAATCTGCATCTTAAAACAACTGCAGAGATGTCTCAATCTTTCATTTGAGTGTGTTGGGGCTGAAACTTCAAAAATCCAGTTTAGTCCTTGAGTATGAGATGCTTCAGTCATTCTCCAGGTCCAGATTAAGATAATAATCATGTTTCACAGAAACATTAGGTGTATTTGGAAAAAACCCCACAACAAACCAACCAAAAAACAAGGGGTGGGTGGGAGATGAAAAGGAAGATGCTGGTTTTCTAACAGGCAAAGAAGTGTCCTGAAGAAGTAAGATTATCATCTACGTACTTATTCCTATGTCTTGAGCCATTAGGGACTTGAGCAGCTGTTTCATTGTGGAAATTTAAAGCATAAGCAGAGTTACCAGTCAAGATTTATGAAAGTGTGTATGACCTAGCCTGTGATTAATGTAGGCCTAAGCCGCGGGATGAGTCCAACTCCCCCTAAAGGCTTTGATCAATGTATTTATATAAGTGAGTATAATAATTGCTACATCTGACTTGCTTTTGAAATGAGGTGTCTGTATCCATGAAAAATTTTATCTGCATATCATGTCTATACAGTGGGGAGGAGTAGCTATTTCTGTAGTAGAAAAGGAACATCTTTAATGGAAAATTATCTGATGGGTGGGTGGGTTTTGTTTGTGTTTGTAGTCGGTTGGTGGGGTTTTTTTGGGTGGTGGTGGTATTCCCCCCTGCCAGTAGACCGCACCTTTGGAAAAGTATTAATCATACTTTAAATAGTGTCACCTGATCTTAAAAACTGTTCATAGTCAAACTTACTTTGTGACCTAAAGGAAAACAGCAAGGTAAAATCTGGGGAGCCCAGTAACTTTTAAAGAAATTGCATATTAATGTTTCATGTAATCCAGCTGCTTAAATGAGAGCTTGTGAGTGGTGTTCAGTGCATGATCTAGTGATGCTTTGCAGCTTTGAAATTACTTCTCTTAAGGACTGAATGAGTAACTAACCTAAATGTAGACTTAATGTCAGTAGATTTAAATTCACTTTACAGCAAAGTTCTTTGAGGGATCTGGAATAAGATGAAGGCAGAACATCACTTACCTAGATTGATTCTCAGAAATCTCCAAGCCCTATGGATAAATCTTCTATTCCAAGACAGTGATATATAGGGGTTATAAAAACGGTTTTGAATAAGCAATGAAGATATTTCGAACATGAGCAGATGTTCTATTTTCTTGTCTTATATGAAGTTCATTTGAATATGAAATCCATTTTTTTGCCAGGAATATTTTCTCATATAGGAACAACAACTGCCTGGCTTAATTCTCACCTTCTGTCTTACCTTTCTGCAACTAGCTGGAAAAGATTTGTTTGAAACGCCATTAGAAATTCTCTTTTCTTTCTTTGCCATTACTTTCAACTGCTCTGTAGCACCAATTACTTCAGATGGGCAGATGTAAGTATGCCTTTTGTAAAAAATACAAAAGATGCCTTTTGTAAAGGTAGGCATCTTGCAGACCATATACCATGCAGTCCTTACCCTGAACCCTGTAAGAGTGTGGGTTTTAGACAGCAAAAATTGTACGCTTTGCTGAATCATTCACTCAAACTACCCAAGAACCTGGAAACATCTGTGAGTATGAAGGGGAACAATATACCAAGCAAAGCTGAAAGTAAGTTATATCCCTGTTTTCTTTAGCAGGATTAATGAAAGTGTCTTCAGGTGTACCCATCTGCAGTGACTGGTGGTTGTACCTTGCCAGAACTGACTCGTTAGCTGAGTTTTTCAGGGCAACCTGCTTTGCTTAATAAGGTCCAAATAGAGCAAAAGCTTTCACGAGTTCCCTAGAGACTGAACAAAGGTCTGGATTTTGTTCATATTGCTTTCCTTGAGGTTGTCTTTTGGTGAAAACCGAATCATTTGTACATCAGCCTTTCTGAATCCACATCAGGTCTCTGGGAGACTTTTCTATGATCATGTAATGATTTAAGATGGTGACTGCAGCAGCATGGTGAAAACAGCTGTTTTCATAAGCAATCTCTCTTTGCACCATGTTACGTGCCCTTAGCTCTTAAGTACATGGATGATGGACATGCTTTTGAACTTCATTGAAGGTGACTTCTTTTCCCACATCAGTTGGAAGAGGCTGTCCATGGGGAACTATAGGTACATCTGCACAAGAAAGTGGCATGTAGAAAGATTCACATTGACTGAAAGACTGCCATGGATCCTGGAAGCAGCGTAGTACACTGAGTGGCACTCCACCAGGCAGCTTATTCATAGTGAGCTCTTGATTGCGACTGACCCAAGCTGTGCACCATGCCAGCACGATCACACTGATGCTAGTGCATGAGCTAGCTCGTTCATGACTGGCTGGGTGCACCTGTATGGTGCTGGACAGGGTTTGATTTCTGACTCTGTTATGTGCTGTCAGACTGATGTTCCTGTTGACCCCATCCTGCTGGCCGTGGCTGAGGCAAGTGCATTCTGCCTCTTTGAGCTATAAGAAAGGCTTTTGTGCCAGTCATGACATGCCTTCTGAGGATCTGTCTTTGGGATAATACAAAAAATAAAACCCCCAAACCCACAAACAAACAAAAACCACAAACCAGAAAAACAAACATTTTTGACCAGACTTCTTAGCAGACTCTATACTTTGATCACATCCATGTCATGTGCAAGGTTTTTATTTGTGGGTGGCACTTCATGCAGCTTGGAGGATGTTCTTGGTGGCTGTAGCTTTTCCCAGTGTGATAGGTAAATCTTTCCTCGGACCATGGGCCTCCTGCAGCCACCTGAGGAGGCATCTTATTAAGCTGCTTTCAGTTCAGTGACTTGTTCTTTCTATAAACACTGATTTTTCTCGCTTGAGACCTGAGCAGCTGAGCTAGCACCCTCTCATCTATTTATGTGCTACTTAATTCATCTGTGGTCAAGGCATCAGCTGGGAAGCTGGGGGCTAACAGATAGCACAGGCTGGCTTTCCTCCCCGGTAGCAGGGCTAACCACACAAAGACATGTAAAGTAGTTACTTGTAGCCTGTTTGATTTAGGACAATCGGTTTAATTTCTTAAGCTGTGCAGAGCTCCTTTTATTGAACAATCTGATTCACTGAAGTATAAGGTTATCTTTGCCAGCTTATTTCTATAGCATTTATTGGTAAATAAAATAATTTTCTTTCTGACTTGACTTCTTTCCTGCAGATTAGCAGAAAGAGCATTCAGTTAGATTCGCTGTTGATGGCAGCTACAATTCACAGCTGCTTTTTTTTTTTTTTTTTTAAATTTTGTTTCCCTGGAGCTGGTCTGTGTTGCTGAACAGCAGGCTGGTAATTCCCTGCTGAATTTCCGGGACTGCTGAATGAATAAATTGTGTGTGGGAGTGAGTGGGAGGGGAAACACTTCATCTCTGTGGTAGCTTTTCTTTTTTCTTTAATAAAAAATGTATTCTTTAAAATAGTGAAGCAAATCAACTATAGAAGCGAGCAGCACCAACTATAAAATTAGCCTGAAATGTACAGGGTACAACTTCTGAATGTGGTTGTTCTGTAGATAAGCCGTATGATTAATTTTTTTTTTTTTTCAAAATAAAATAAATCCATCCTTAGTATATACATGGAAAATAATCTTTAATATTTTGTTGGGCTACTTTGTATCACAGACTGTTAAACTGGACAAAAGCCAAGCAGAGAGGGGGTTTCTTGTAAGCAGTCCTTCCCCCATCTTCCTCCCCCAGCTCAATAGTATACAAGATCTAATTGCCCAAATGTGTTTGCATCCCCATTGCAGTAAATTTTCCTCTACTTTATAATTACCCCATATACATACATATCAAAATATATTAGTATTTAGATATATTGAAAAGCATTCTTTACCATTGTCATAAAGCAACTTCTTATGCTGTTACAAAAAAAAAAATAATCCCCAGACTCTGCAGAATTTGATGCTGTCAGTTTGATGCTATGAAAATACAGGCTGTGCAGGCATGAAAACTCCATGGAATAGTAGGACAGACTTTCTGAAGCAATACATAGAAAAAGATAGGTGATGGAAAACAGCTTGTTCAGTCAGGAAAGATGAATTCAGTCCTATACCTTTATAGAAGATATTGTCAATAAAACCAAAGGGTACCTGCAAAAGGAAATTAGATGTTTTCCAGCTGATAGAGTAAGTGGAGTAATTAGGTGTAAAGGTACACTTATCACAAAGCAGCTTGGAAATATAATTGATGGGTCTCTAATTGGCTCCTAGAAAGGAAAGAAGAAGGGACAGTAAATAGAAAGCATTTCTGAAAGATTTTTCTGGCAGATATTTTTTTTTTAAATTTTCTTATTTTTAGTATCAGAAGGACAGACTGCAGGCTTAGTTGCCCACCATGCTGACACTGTGGGCATATGTTCTTTCTGTGTGACAATTTTTCAGTTGACCCAGATATCAAATGAAGTTTTAATGTAAGGGAATGTTCATCTTTGTAGGAGCTTTTCAATTTACAGTGTGTGCTGTGAGATTCCAGGTGTAGGTTTGAGCTACATATAAAGTCCATGACATGCAGGGAGTTAGTGGCATTTCATAATTGAAAGCTGCAAATTAGTCAGCAGTTGTTAGAAATGCACTTAGAATAACTGAGTGGTTTTCTGTTTATTTTTCTCCTTGTATGTTTTCAGAAATGTGATTCTTCAGTTACTTTCAGTAGGCTGAAATGGAAGTCAAAACCTTACCAGCATTGAAACCGAATTTCCTTTTAGCTGTCTCTGACAGTATCCCAGGTACTTATAAGAAGCTGTCTAGCTCCCCATCTTCCTGAAGAGGTGAGAATGCTTTTGTGGGTGAAGGAATGTGGCTTTAAATGTTTGAGCTTCTCTCCTTATTCCACTTCAAAAATTATGAGAAATTTATGCTAAAGAGGGTTCTGACGTACTCTGCATTGGTTGAACTTATTTAACAGAAGCAGTTCAGGATGTTTTCTTACAGATGCAGTTTTTGAATGGACAGCAGCTTTGTTCAATAAAATTGATCAGGGTGTTAAGATGCACAAATATGCTGCTGTCTTTGTCATGTTGGTAGATTAATTGCTATTGCAGTGTAACAGTCTGGGGATCCTGGGTAAGCAATTTGCTCCTCTCACAAAATGGATGTTAGGTACACTCTTAGTGGGAAAATGGGGAATGAAAATGCAAAAATGCCTTTATAAATTCAGTGAAACTTTTCTTAAGTCAAAGCTTATTTGAGGTTCTTACAGCACCATGTATCCTGTGTATCCCAAAATTGAGTTTAGTCTTGCCCAGAGTAGCTGTCACGCCAGTGGGTAGGTTAAGGACCTGGGAAGATTTCTGTCTTACAATACTGAAGTTCTTTATTTCTTCTCTCCTATCCCATCTCCCATAGCATTTCCCACTTCCTTGTCCTCCCTGCTGCCTGATATTACAACCAATACAACTGGATCATTTCCATGGGACCAGGAGATCTGGGTTCCCTTGCCATGAACACACAAGCTGGGAAGGAATTTGGGCCACTGTTGTTGATCCTTGGCTATGAAAAGATAGAAACCAATTGTCAAAATGTTTATGCTTAGACAAGTAGCCTGTTTTTAAAAGAAATTATTTATTTAAAATCCTAGTGAAGAAAGCAAGGGAAGTCTATAGTGGCAGCTCTAAAACTCTGTCCTGTTAATGGATTCGGGCTTTTGGCATTAACCTTCTTTTTGCCTTAGTTTCTGCTTCTGTAAATGTGCTTTGTGTGTGCATGTGTGTATATATATAAATATATATGTTGCAGTAGAATTATCTGGTTATTAAACTAGTGAGATTTGTATAGGCTCTAATTTTTTTGACTACTGAAAATATAGCAAAGGCTTGTGATATAGTATTCAAGTATAATTTTTTTTTTTTTCCTCCATTCTGCTTTCCTCGTGGCTGCTCCTACTGAGTGAACCACTTGAAATGAAAATAAAGCAAGCTAATACTGGAGAAACTTAGTGGAAAAAAGTCAGTATGTTACTTTACAGAATAATGCCCAAAGGTCAGTGATGAAAGCTCCACTAAGTGGAGAACTGCCATAAAAAAAAATCAATAGCAAAAAAGCCTACATGGAGCATGTAGCTTCTTGTACATGTGTTTAACTATATTTTAGGGAAGCTGATTGGGTCTTCCTTATAAGATTTCTGCATTAAAGACCTAATAATAGTTATGTGAAAGCAGGTGGGACCACAATGCAAAAGCAGAAATAGCATCAGGGTTTTTTTGACCCATTTCAAGCTCATGTTTGTTTTGGATCTCTATTTTGGCACCAGTCACTGGTTGTGCTTGAATGAATACTTATACAAGTTATGTAGGAATTTTTGGGAAGCCTTGTAACTTCAACGCTGTCCTTCACAATAAACCTCAGCTTGAATGTCACCTATGATGGCTTTTAGCGCACCGTCATCTGCTGATCTTTCAGTGGCCTCTGTAAAGTACTTTCAGATTGCACTAATGCCTGCTCCTTATTACAGGTAGTGTCTTATCTTAAAACGCTTCTAGTAATGCCCTGTTATTAACGTAAGGGTTTCTTTCTGGTTCAGCAGAAATACTAAGGCAAGCAGCCAGGCCATCACTCACTGTCAGTGTTTTAACAGCTCAAAATCTAATTAGTTTATCTCAAAACTGTTCTCTATAGTAGGGATTTGCCAATTTAAATTCGGCGTACAGAAAAGCACTAACCCTTGTGGTTTAAGTAATAGTCACAGTTGACATCCACAGTACTTTGGGTGAAAAATATGGATGTCTTCTGCAAATCAGGAGGCTATTTCAGCAGCATTAAAATTGGTTGTGTAATTTTACTGTTATGATTTTGTTTACTTGGACCACAATTGTTTCAAGAGAGAATTGGGGTAGCATTTCTGTCCTTCCTGCTACGTGATTTATCTTAAAATGTTTATATGGATTTTCTGAAGCATTCTGACAGGTCAGTAAAAATACAAAATTGCAGCATCAACTGATGATTTGTATACACGCAAACTACTTTATGATGTAATTTATTTTTTTATAATCAGAGAGAAAGGCAATGTAGTTTCTGCCTTTTTTTTTAAGCTAAATGTTTTCGGCCATCTTGCGTATAAAGAGCGTATACCTGTTCTTTTAAAGTGTAAACATTCGTAATTTCCTGCCATTGCTGTTAATGATGCTTATAGCATATGTCTATTTTAAAACAGAATGAAAACTTTTGTTTTGGGACTGCCCTCAACAGAAGTTCCATAGAACATTAAAGCAACTAGGTTGAAGACAGTAACACTGTCAAATCGAATTTGGTAATTTGAACAACAAAAACAAAGTATGATAAATAGTATCTCCTATTCTGAGAAATAAGAAAGTACTTACACAGCCTTGGATTGCCAGGATGAGTGTATGGAAGGAAGGGATTTTGATTCTTTCTCTTTATTGGATCCTAGATTCTTTACTCTGCAAACTGAAAGGTTAATATATTTTTCTCATTTAAAAATATGAAAAGTCCTAGATCTAGAGAAGGCTTTCTGCTAAACTTTTGGGGAGAAATACTAACTAGAATCTATCTTTCCAGAAAGCTTTCAAAATAACAACAGTAATAAATTACCTATGAGTGCCCAGTTTGAAACTAGGTTACAAGGGACTTGGTATTTAGAAAGCACTGACCTCCTGCCTTCTAAGATTCAAAGGCTTTTTGAGATTTATAGACATAGATACTCAATACTCTTTGAGAAATATTGGCTAGTGTCTTCACTTTGATATTGGAAAACATTATGAAAATGATGAGGTGATGTTTAAAGCCACGATCATTGTGATATCTACTTGGTGTATAAAATGAACAGTGATCTATCTCCACCATCCTCCTGACCAGATGAATAGAAGATTCCTGTCAGTATGTTATTACTTATTCATAGTGAAGTGGTATCTGTAAGTTCTAGCTATCTAGGAGGAAAAATAATCTTTATTAGTTATGAATAATTAACTTAGCCAAGTAGTGGAGAGGTCGACTGATCATACAGAGGGGTAATGTGAAAAGAGTGTGGTTACATAGAAAGTTTTCCTGAGTTTACGATATAGTTCCTTTTTTGCCTAACTAGTGACTCCTGTCTATTTTTTAATTTTCTTCTGTGAAACCCATTGATGATATCTAATTTATACTCAAGAAGTATTCTTTGCTTATGCGTTGTTAGTGTCTCAGTTAAAAGACAGGCTTTTGAGGACACTGACAGCATCAGTATAATTACAGTATTAAAACACTGCTTTTAGTTAACTGGAGTCAGTTCAGTAGTTACCAGTGTAAGGTCTTCAGTGTTAAATTTGTGAAAATAGAAAGGATAATGAGCCACTTTAAGATATGTTTTAAGAAGGCCAAGACTACTAAAAGAAGAATAAATCTGAAGGTCAGAAGAGACTGTTACATTAACTATCTTAATTTGCTATTAACTACAGGCTATGAAATTTCATAGTAATTTTTCTGTTGAGCCCAAGAACCTATGTTTGACTAATGCAGTGATTGCATCCACTTTACCACCAGTGTTCAAAGGCCAGGTGAACAGACTGACCAGACAAATATAGTCCCAGTAGTAGAAATGAATGTCCCTTTCAGGGGTAACAGGACAGTACGTGCATACGTAGCAATACGGACCGGGCTATCAGAGTGCCGACCACATATGCAGTTCTTATGAAAAGGGGAGATCAAATGGTGGTTTGGTCTTGTATGGGCAGTCTAGAAACAGCTCTCCTTCTTCTGTCAGGGGTCAAGGTGTGATGTCTTGGTTTCTTTTTCTGGGTTTTCAGCCACCTCTGAATATTACTAACTGGGTGGGTATTGCTTAGTTATCTGTGTGAGTATAATTGTAGCATGCTAGGTGGACAAAGAGCAGGTGCACAGGAAAGCCTGCAGCATGTTAATAAGACAGTACTGCTTCCCTTGGCACATCAAAGGGAATTTATAGCAGTGCTATTCTACTAAATTTGCTAAATGTACTGCTGAACACAGTTTTGTCTTTCCAGCTTCTGTCCTGCTTTAGCTGCAATTGGAGCTGTTTGTGGAGCTGAAAGGTTTAGAGCTCGTTCTGTTGGGTTTGGTGCTATTTTGTGTATTTTAGGATTCGGTGTACTGCCTGCTGCAGCACTGACCAGCCTGGAGAGCTGTGCGTAACGCAGGGCCGCCTGCTGATCTAAACTATCCCTAATAAACTGCAATCCATCTCAGCTTCTGCGAGATACCTGTACCGGCACTGTGGGTTTGGGGCTGGACCAGTAATAAGTACTTCACTTGGACATTCCCACATTTGTTTTTCTTTTGGGCTGGGCACTACTATTGCCCAGTATGGGTGAACTATAGAAATCCAGTTCTCACTAACCTCATTCAAAGGCATGTCTTACTAAATCAGCACTGAATTATTCTCCTTTAAAAATAAGCTGCCTAGTATGGCTTGCTGTGCTTCTTTGAGTCAGACTTCACTTGAGCACGGAGCGGTCCTTTCCCTTGCTAGTTACCTTTTCTTTTCTTGCCCTTAGCAGCTGTGACATCAGGCCCTTCAGATGCACTTATGATCTGCTTATGAACTGCATCTCCTGTTTACATAGTCCCTCTGATTCCCTTTGGTTCTCAAGCCTGTTAAATACTGTTACTCTAGTCCTGGAGCCAGTTAACATACAGGGGTGGTTCTGGTTGGGATTTATTTATAGTTTTCCTGCCCTCCCAAAATAACAATCACTGCTACCCTCATCTGATCATAAAGGTTTTCTTGCTGTAACTGTAGTCTTCAGTACTTCATGTCCTTCATAGTTTTCCCTGAGCCCCTTCACTAAAGCAGTAGTTTCTTATCTCAGCAGTGTCTTCTCCCCACCCCTCTAATTACTCCCTGATGTTACCCAGTGTTTCTGTTTCTTGTATCCTTTAAAGGCATGGTCAGTCTTTTAATGCAAGTTATAAGATATCTACATCTTTTTTATTTCTGATTCCTCTTCATCCATGAATTTTGCTTGACACTTCAGGCCCTCACTGTAATAAAGTACCACTTAAATAGTCTCTTCTTCATCCTCATTAAAAAAGCATGCAGAAGTTTATCTTGCAGTCTTTCTGTAAAATGTTTTGATCTCTCAGGAGTTATCTGCAAGGTCACCCAAGCTAGCAGCTATCTGGTGGGGCAATAATCACCTCTGAGAGGTGACTTCATCCTTCATATACTGTTACTTTGAAGCTATCTTCATTATAATTGTGTTCCCTTTTGCTCTTGAGCACAAATGCAGCTGCAGCTCCCAGTAGCTGCTGCTTTGTTAAGAACAGTAAGAACATGAGACATCTGAGGGATATATAGCATTAAGGCAGTCTTGATAATATAGCAAAGCCTTTAAAGCACTGAAAGAATACTCCATCTTATTAGCTCATTTTTAGTTATTGGGTTATCTTGCACTTCTGAATTGAGCACAACCCTGTCATCTACTTTTCTGGTTGCTTGAACAATTTCGTTTTGATCTATATTTTACTATTCCATTGCAAATCAGTCACATCTCCCTGCTTAAACACCTAATATAATTTGGTACGGTTCTAACTTGATTGGCATCTAATTTCATTTCAGTAATAATTTGCTTATTCCTGCTTTGCTTTGATCCCTGGCTCTCTGTGTTTAATAATGTGCTCTTTCAAAATTTTTGCATTTGGTTTATTTCTTTTCTAATAGAATGCAGGGAGAGCATGTACTATGTTCTGTAGAACACTCAAAGCCCTGCAAAAAGTGAGTTGCACTAGATGTTTTTGCTCCAGTTGTTTGAATTTCCCCCAACTCTTGTGGCTGTTGCTGTACCTGTTTTCCCTGCTAACTTTCTGAATGAAGCTGGCATTTGCTCATCACCTAGTATGTGATCAGCAGTGTTCTGATCTTCCTTCACCTCCAGCACAATTTGAATGGCAGCCTGCACTTCATTTAATTTTTTTCTATTTCTTTCTTGTGTCCCCTCTTTAAAAAAGATGGCTACCCCTTTTTCTGCTGAAGCCGCCTTTTCCTGGACATCTCTTAACTCTTGTCAAGGTTCTTCACAACCTTTCTGCTATTGCACTGCATTTCTTGTCTTTGTATTCCTCTATCTACTGTTGCAACTTCTAGCTCCTGCTCTAGGGCTTCAGGATTTTTGGTTTTAATACTATTTTCAGTCTTTTTAATATTATTTTTCAGTTCCTATTTTTGGCTATTTTTAGCATATACCACAGTGTCCAAAGGCTCTAATGCTGTTCAGGTGCTCCTAACTCAGTTCCCTACTTCATATTTACTTTTATGCTCTCAAGGGAAAAAAAAAAAAAAAAAGTTCTGCATTTCCTAACTACCATTAAAAATATATCTTCTGTCTGTGGATTAGGACCTCCAGAGAGCCCTGTGCTTCTAAGAATTTATTTTGCTCTGGTTTTGAGATGACAACGGATGGAGATCCTTTCAATCCATTGTTTCTGGGTATTTCCTGAGTTACTGGTAAGATCAAGAGCCCTTGTGTAATTCTGTGGCTCTCAATCATGTAGACTGAGACATTTGAAACTACCTTACAGCAAAGCACTGAAAGCAAAACAACTTCCTTTCCATTAGCTGCTTAGGCTCTTGATGCTGCTGTGGACTGATAGTGAGATGGTGTCTTTTCTCCTCCCCCCAGGCTTTTGGTAATCCTTAATTTCTTTAGACTGTCCACATTCTCCATCAGTTGTTTCATCCAAGATTTACAACTAGTCTTCAGAAGGAGGTGACCAGACCAGCCATGCATAAACAGCAAACTTAAGATCAAATATTTGAAATGCATTTTCCTTTTAATGGTGATAGGACAATACTTCATCAAACCACAGAATACCAGGTTGGACATCAAAGATCTTCTGGTCCAACCTTTCTTGGCAAAAGCACAGTCTAGACAAGATGTCCCAGTGCCCCGTCCAGCCAGATATTGAGTGTCCAGTGCTGGGAAATCCACCACTTCCATGGAGAGATTATTCCAATGGCTGAATGGTCTCATTCTGAAAAATTTTCCTCTTGTGTCCCATCAGAATCTTTGTAGGAGTAACTTGTACCCGTTATCCCTGTCTTTTCCATGTGACTCCTTGTAAAAATGGAGTCTCCATCTTCTCTGTAGCCGCCCTTTAAATACTGGAACATGGTGGTAAGGTGTCCCCTAAGCCTTCTTTTCTCAAGGCTAAGCAAACCCAGTTTATGTACTTCCATGTATACTGATAAGATCAGGAACAATTCTGTGGACTCCGTGGAAAAGAGCAATGAAGTGCTGCTTCTTGCAGTCTCTTATGAGCAGTCTAAATGTGCCATCAGGCTGGATGAGTTGTTTTGTTTTGTTTCTTAGAGATGCCTATTTTCATCGGCTTGTTTATTTGTAGACCACCCATCACAGTGCAGGAACTTAGTGTGGCAAAACTTAATGAGACACCTCATCTGAAGATAAAGGTGATCTTTATTTCACAAAATTAACTTAATTGTTGGAATGATTAACTTTATTTGGTTAAAAGACCATAGAAGACAAGGAAATCCAGCTATTAACAAAGTCCTCATGGTGTCTGTTGGGTTCTTCATGATTGATGTAAGCAAACAGGTTTATAGTCAGGTAATTTTATTCATTTACTTATTATGTTATATTCCTTTGCTCTTTGGAGTTCTCAAATTTCTCAGGTTCCCTTGAAAATGCATGCTACATGGCAATATTAAAAGTGTGTGTGTATATATATAGACAGATTTTTCCTAATAACTTGTTATTAACTTCTGTCTAAATACTGCTATGCTACCGGTATTTTTGTCCTTTTCAAGTTATAATACAGTGACTTCTATTTTAACATTGAAGAAACTGCTGTTCTTGCTAGTGATTTCTTCTCTTGCTATCACTTCTTAAATTATTCATGGTGTTTCTCATTTGGACTTGTCCATCTTAAATATCTTTCCCTTTTGATTAAATAGTTCTTGTTTCATGGTATTTTCTACCCTTGAAATAAATGAGGCAAACGACATCTTTTTGTTAGGCAGAGTAGATGAGTCTCCTTGCAATTGAAATGGATTGGAAGTGGTTTAGAAGTAGTTGCTTTTATCAAAGCAGAAATGTGTTCCCCTTTGGTTCTTTGTTTTTCCTGTCATTCCCTCTTTAACATAGTGGTAGTAACAATGCAGTTGAAAAGAGGCCACAGGAAGCAGGTCTGGGTTTCCTCCAGAGGTGTGATGGACAAAGGAGGTGGCCAGTGACAGGACCTGAGTGATGTCCTCAGTCCCTTGGAAGAGGCTTGGCCAGATCCCTGCTGAAACAAGCTGGTAGCTCATGTGCAGTGCTGCTTCTGCTTAGAGATACCAGGTGGGTAACGTGTTTCCAGGTACGTACCACTTCAACAGCAAGAGTTCAGTGTTCCTAAAATCAGGATGCCTGTGGTAGGTGACCCCTCTACAAGGTAGCTAATAAATGAGTCTTCGATGAAAAGTTTTTCATTAGACATGCGCTTCTTCATGCCGCCATTGAATAGTGGGCCATATATGATTTATTTAAAGAACTGTGTGCTCATGTTTGTCTGAGGAGACCCTTATTGTTGACTTGAGGACGCACTAAATCCTTGAATGGGTGAAATAGGGAGTGTGCTAGTTGTCCAGGCATGAGATATGTTCATGTTGTTAACTTGAAGATATACTAGGTCCTTGAATGGGAGTGTGCTAATTGTCCAGGCACAAGATATGTTAATATTTTAACTCGAAGATACACTAAATCCTTGAACGGGAGTGTGCTAGTTGTCCAGGCACAAGATATGTTAATGTTAACTTGAAGGTATACTAGGTCCTTGAATGGGAATGTGCTAATTGTCCAGGTGTGAGATATGTTAATGAGTTCCCGGAAAGTTAATGAATAGACACGAGTGGCTTGTATAAAGAGGGGGCTGAAAGGTTCCCTCGGGGTGCATGACTTTGGTAGAGTGATCCCCCATGCTAACCTCCGATCCCCCGTGCTAACCTCCGCTCACTCAAATATTGGTGACTTGATTCTTTAAACCACCATTTAAAAGATTTTTATGTTGGAAATGTCTCCAGCTGCACAAGTTGCGAGTAAGAACCGTCCAGTTTTTAGTGGTTGTTAAAACAATCTGGTCTAATTTCCTGGGTAATGCAAGACAGAAACCCTCGCTCTATGCTGAGCACATAATCTCAGTCTGAATAGTAGCACATCTTACGATGGTATCACAAGATGAAATCTGGCTGCTTTTTCTGTGCTTACTTTCAGTGCTTTTTGTCCTGAGAAGCCTAGGCCATCAGGGCTTTCAATAAGTGGCTTCATTCTTCTACAGAAAATACTTTGTCATCTTACCCCAACCTTGACAAAACCCCAGACTTTCTTCTACAGCTTTTAACTTCAGTGAAATACCAAAGTCTCTGCTTTTATTTCCAAACATACCTATTCTTTGTCACCAAGGGTTGCTGTGTGCTGTCATTCTAATATTATTTGTATTCTGTGCTGTATTGCCAGGGTCAGCAATGAAGCATGGTTATCTTGGGATCTAATGAAATAGTTTCCTGCCTCCTGTAATTCTCCCAGTGGCTCAGACATTTAACCTTTTGACCCATTGGGACTAGCCTCCTGATAAATATACTGCTATGACAGCAGAGCTGTCTCAATTCTTTGCTGTATTTCCAAGAAGTCAAATATTTTAAACATTTTAACATTTTTTACTTCTTCCATGTGATGTCTTTTCTCAACACAGCTCAATAAACCTGGTATGTGTTGAGTCTTACATAATATCCGCGTGAATTTCAAAGTGATAAATTAAAACGTGCTGGGTAATGTTTGGAAGAAATTTTAAAGACAATAATTCAAATATTTTCTCTTATACTACATTATTTATGGTTTTTTTCTTTACCTTTATTACTTCTGTCGTTGGCAGCTGTATTTAATCAGGACAATATAAGCAGCGGACCTTAGGCTAGGTATGACTGTGATGAGGTTCCTGTTACTTGGTTCCTCTCACTTTATTACTGTTCCTGTGATCTCTCTGGGCACAGTTCCAGCACGTGCCTGTGTTTCTCAGCTGCAGGATGCTGTGCCACACATGGCTGGCCCAGCTGAGCTGCAGTGCTGCCCCTGCTGAACAGACCTTCATAAAATTGCTCAGAGCGTGTTAGCAAAAATGGATTGAGTAACCCTGAAAAAAAACCTGTGAGCTGCTATTTCCAAAGCAGCCTAAGGGTTTTGGACAGCATTTTAAATAAAAAAAATCCATCTCCATTTCCTGGAGTGTTCTGAAATCATCACCACTGGTGTGCAATTAGGTGTCTGTGCACATGAATACACAATACAGTGTCTTGGTGTTATTTGTGTAATAAACAGCAGAGTCACAATGAGGTAAGCTGATCTTTTTTTTTTTTTTTTTTACTTTGAACTCTCTCCTAATCGATTTCTTTTAAAAGATACAGCATTATAATTCTGTGGGTTCTGTGTATTGCCAGCCTTTTCTAATTTGCATTGGGGAAGAGATGTATAGTAGCACAATACTAAAACTTACTAAAAATACTTAATTCCGTTCTCCTTTCCCTGATTTTTCCTTCCAAGCCATGCTTTATGAAATCTTGTCACACTTCCCAGTGATGTGTTAGCAGTTTTTGCAAGTTTGCAGTTCATCCTGTAAAGGGAAACCAATGCCTGAGAAACTCTTGGAGGTGCCTCGGATTCACAGACTCAGACAGCCTTTTGTGCAAAAGGGACTCCTGCCACGCAAGGCCAGCTCAGAAACCAGTGCTGTGGGACAACGCGGTATGGAGATGACTGATGAGCTTTCTACAGGGGTAGCCTGGGTTGGCTTGACCAGTGTTGGGTTGGGTGAAGAAAATCTTGCTGGCTTTTGCAGACCTTTTTGGCTTTACTGTGCCATCTGGGGGCATCACTCAACTTGGGTGCAAGACCATGTTTCCTGGAGCTTTGGAACCCGGCCGTTGTTTAACTAGCAAGCCTGTGGGAAACCTGAAGTGCTGAGAAATGTAATGAAGAGTAGTCTGGCTGGAACTGCAGTGGTCAGGCCAGGTCTGGCAGGGCTCGTTCATTCTGGTTCACTACTGCCCACATCCTGTCCTGGCTGATGGTCCTGAGCCCTGTGGGAATTGTCTTCTCTGCCTTCCTAGGGACCCTGGTTAATGGGGCACTGCACAGCTGCATAGAGGGTGTCAGTGTTGCTATACACACAACTGTACTTAAAAGATTTTCAAAAGTATGTTGAGAAGCACACGTCCTTCCAGTTTCCTAGAGTCATTTGGGTGAGGTGGCTTTTGTTTGTTCTGTGATGTCCCTCTTTAGGTACGCAGAGACTTGAAAGTGGTGAAGTCTGGCTTAAACATCATCTGCATAGACTTTATATGGGGTCACCGCTGCCTTTAAAAGGCTGGCTTGCAGATTCCCAACAGTAAAGGTAGCTATAACTATGTTTTGGCACAAAGGAATATCTATGAATTCACTGCGAAAGAAATATGTTGTTTGATGACACTATCTTTTTCACTTTGTGTATCTCTTTCTGTCGGTGTGTTTCCTACAAATGCACTCCTAGATGTGCTGCAGGTCAGAGGTCTGGTGGGTATGCAGGCTCTGAAAAAAAAAAAAAAAAAAGAAACCGTCAACCCTCTCAGGAGTTGCCTTCAAGTGGGACTCAGTGGGGATCTCTCTGTCCCCTTCTAATGTTTAAATACTTTAATTAACTGATGTATCTTCCTGATGTGGATTTGTCTGATGCTCTCCAAAGGTTCCTTGTCTGTAAAGCAATGAATGGAAAGCCAGCATCCCTATAGGCAGCTTCATCGTATCTGTCAGATATCATGTTGTGATAGTATTTTTTTTTTAACCTAATGAATAATCAAATGTAGATTAGGAATGCTCTTCTAGCAATGGAAATGTTTCATAGCACAGAGTATGAGAGGGTGACAATAAATGGAAACTGCTTATGACAACTTGTTTTGCACTGAGGAGGTCCTGGTTCCTTTGGGATCTTGGTAAGAAAGGCACCCAATGCTTGAAGCTGGTTAATTAAGGTATTCAGTAAAGGATGGAAATTATAGAGAGAGTGATAGCAATCTTGCATCCCTCTGGATGCTGGGACCTCACCTGCTGTGGCATTGGATGAGCCTTGGGTGGCCCACAGCACACATCATCGTTTCCATCCATGGTGAGTGTCACCAGCCTTTTCTGTCCACCTGGTACTCCTGTAGGGTCTTGATCACAATACTTGTTTGTCAATCGCTGATAGCCGTCAAGTCTGGAAGACAGATGTTTGAAAAGTCCCCTGGCTAATATACTATGCTGTCTTATAGCAATAAAATTATAGTTATTGTACAGGTGCACATAATATTTCAAGGACACGACAATGCTCTATACATATACTTAGAAATGAGTATATGTTGTGTATATATAAACATTGATTATCTATGCATTGATCATGTGTACACAGATTAATTATACTATTATGTACAGCAGTCACGTGGTATCTGTGATATGGAAGCATGTGCTGGAGAAGTAGTTGTGGCTACTCTGTCAGGGCTGGTTGGTATCACAGGCTCCCCAGAGCACACCTGCACGTGTGAGAAGGGAGCAAGGGTGTTGGTCACAGACTCTTTGTACCACAGTCTTCCAGCTGCACCACTAGGACATTGAAGGATGAATAGAAGCTTGGGTTTTGCAATGTACGCCTTTAGGAAAATTCCAGCTGTTTTAGATTCATTTTCCCAGTGATGCCGGTGTAGCTCCGGTAATATGAAGAGATATTGTAATGAGTTGTTAATGTTGGAGAGGTATACTTTAAAAAACAAACAAACAAAAACCCATCTCCAAAGCGAGGCAAATTCTTAGCGCTTCTGGAGACCTTATGGAAGGGGTAGGTAATACTCATTTTACAGAGTCACTAAGATACCTGACATCTACCCATCTGCACTCATTCTGTTATAGATCTCATTCCCTCATGCTCTCATATGCACATACTTTCAGGAACTGAGACATGTATGTATGCACAAGTAGTTGTGTCAGGACCATTTGTGTGACGTGGGACAGGGGTTATCAGATGCTCATCATCTGTTTTGAGTTTTATTGACTGGCAATGACAAACTGGTTTTTGATTGTATGCATTAGCAGTGGGTGATGGTTTTGATATTGTGCCTCATGTTTTGTTTCATTCTTCCACAAAAATCCTGAATTTCACAGTTCTCTTTTTCCTTATGGATATATTATGGCTCCAGTCCTGTTGTTCATTATCTTGACATCTTAGGTTTAGGTCAATGTGATCAGCCTTTTCTTTTTACATGAAATGTAAAAGTTGTAGGCAGGTGCGTGTGGGTCTCTTCTCCTAGATAACAAGCAACAGGACAAGAGGAAACAGCCTGAAGTTACACCAGGTAGGTGGTGGAATCACCATCCCTGGCAGTGTTTTGGTTTTTTTTTTAAAAAAAAAAAGGGAAAAAAAGGGGGGGCATAGATGCAGTACTTAGGGACATGGTTTAGCAGTGGATTTGGCAGTTCTGGGTTAACGTCAGACTTGCTATCAAAGGTCTTTTCCAACCAAAACGGTTGTATGATTCTATGGTATGTGGCACTCTGTAGCAAGTAACTGCTAACTTTCCCTTTAACCCCTATTCTGCTTTTTCTTATGGTGTCCACGTGAGCACACACAAACACGTATCTTCTTTTGTACTTCATTCATACCGATTTTAACTTTTGTTTTAAATCTCTTCAGAAGAGTAGGAAATCATTCATCTTAATCGTTTGTGGAAGGCATTGATATTTGCATTCTGACGTTTCAACTGTGCAAATGGCCATCTGACTCATTGGAATACATTCCTTTACAGTTTGCTAAGTATCAAGTTCAGAGACGTGTGAAAGCTTCCTTTCTGGAAAAGAAAAGGAAAGCTCTGCCATCCGGTGCTGTGACAGATTTAGCTTGCTAGCTAAGCACTCCATCGCTGGCTGCTGACTGGGGTGTTCTCCTGTCTGTGTCGCTGACCCTCTGCTCTGTGGCAGCACAGGCATCGCTCCCGTGGGCAGGTGTCAAGGGAGAAAAGAAGACTTTCCGTTCCATGAAAACTGCTGTTGTGAGAAGGAAAACTCCAAAGGGAAGATTTTGATGATGATGGTGAAGTAGTTTGAAAGCATCTGTGAAAACAGGACCACTTCTGAAAGAGCTGATATTGACAGGTTTTGCTGATTTTCAAGTTAGTTGTTTTTTGCAATTTTTTTGCAATGCAAACTCTTTGCAATTTGCTTGCATTTCCACATGAGCAAATATAGTGAATCAGGAGCCAAAATACAGTATGTTGTCCAGAAATAAATACCCAGGGGTAAAATCTGGGCTTCACTGAAGCCAATGAAAACTCTGGTTATTTTCTCAGTAGAACTAGATAAGTCATGGATGTTTAATTTGCATATGCTTATGCAATTATTTTACAGTCTGGAAGATGGGTCACCCTGAGACAAAGCTGCTGACAAAGCAAAAGCATATTATCCTCTTAAACTTGTTATTCTTTGCTTACTGGGAAACAACTTCAAAAATAGGAGTTTTCATAATCAGGCAAGTGTTATGTATTTAACACCGTCAGAGAACAAGGCTGAGAACTACTTAAGATTCTTATTGAGGCAAGACGGGCCCATCCTATAAACATGCCCGCAACCCTGGCTGTTGCTTGTGGATTCCTGATCTCATTGGTTTGCATGTGGCTTTCAAATCCCATCCTCGCTGCAGTTGCCTTCCTCTTCTGTTTTCATGCGGTAGAAGGCAAGCAGTGCTAGGGACAGCTGAGTCCTTAGGGAAGAGCACTGGAAGAGCTGTGCCTGAACAAATGGCTCAGATTGCAAATTTCTTGCTTATAAAGTTAAATCTTGTTT
The DNA here is from genome assembly GCF_017639655.2 of Falco naumanni. Lineage (NCBI taxonomy): Eukaryota > Metazoa > Chordata > Aves > Falconiformes > Falconidae > Falco > Falco naumanni. Next base: position 26,061,498 of record NC_054058.1, read on the forward strand.
GCACTGTTGCTTTTTGCTTATGTTGGGGTGACATGTGGGACCCTGATCAATCTGGAGCCCTGCTCAGCACGGGGCATGGTCTGCCACCTTCCATTTATCATCAGGTTGGCTTAAGACAGACGTGTTTGGTGTGAATTCAGTAGTACTTGGGAGTGCCAGGCCTTCTACCTTTTCACACATCCTCATATGTCAGACAAGTCCCCCTTCTCATCAGCTGATCTGCTGGTCAGCAGCATACACCAAACTCCTTTTGTCACTGTCTTTGGTTGAATAAATGAGCAGGTTTTTTTGTTGGGTGTTTTGGGCATTTTTTTTCTTAGCCTGTACAAAATAAATTAAAGCTCCCTAAGGATTACAGTGGGGACAATTTATGGCAATCCCATTCTTCAAGTCTTACTTTTTTTTGTGTTAAGTAGGCAAGCTGTTGTTGCTGTAACGTGATTATCACTACCACCATATGCCTTAAAATCTCACTTGCTCTGGAGGCATGAGATTATCTAACACTTGCAGTAAGCATCCAGCTGCAATAGCATTGTATGAAACAGCAGTGTATGCTGCATTGATCAATGCTAATGGAAGCATAAAGTTCCCCATGGTAAATCTGTGGCTGGAAGCACTCTAATTAAACCTTCCTTTGAAAATAAATGAGAGGTCTGTAATTTTGGCCTCTTCTTCTGAAGGGCATGCTTTTATTTAGAGATTTTTCCAACTTAAATTTTTAGAAAGCTTTATAAATGCCCAGAGCAGCAGAAGTCTCTGAATCGTCTTTCTTTTTCCTTTTAAACCATTGGTTTACAAATTATTTTTCTAAAAGCTAATCTGTGCCCCACCTGCCTCCCCAAAACTTAAATACTTCAGCTCTAGGGACTGGAATGCAGAGCTCTTTCCTTGCACTCTGTTTGTCCAAGCTACTCATGCTAAGCCCAACCCTGGATGCCACGTGCCACGGTGACGTTGTCATGTGTGGTCACAAGGAGGGAGTCTGTTCTTATTAACCACCTAGGCAGTAGGCAGAACTGCTGTGCTGACAATTCACATAAAGAACTGCAGAGAATAGAAATATAAGTGATGACAGACAAATTAAGACTGTAAACCTAATAAGCATGACTACTTTAGCAGGGTATACAAGGAACATGTATTCTGTAAGTATAGTTGTTCGTGGATTTTAGCAGTTTAGATCTTTTACTGCCCTGGCTGCGACAAACCTGAGTTACCTCTTGTCTAGTTACAATGACTTTGGCTCAGACTGAGCCCCTTGGGGACTGATTTTTATGACTTGAAATCAGCTCTCCTGGTGTTGACATTTCCTGTGTCTATGTGCCATTTAAATAATCAGATTTGTTTATTACGGTAAAACCATAATGATCTTGCTTTTGGTTGTCTTCAGTTTTAGACTGGTGTTGAAGATACCTAAGAAAATGGCCAACCATGAATCATAGCTCTTTCAACTGCTCGGTCCATGAGAAGTGTGGTTTGGTTTGGAAGGTGTTCCTGAAGATGACCTTGTCTATCCCCTGCTTAAAGCTCAGTCAGGTGTTGCTCAGGGTCTTGTTTCAGATGAGTTTTGAAAGTCTCCAAGGATGGAGAACACGCAGCCGCTCTGGGCACTTCTTTTGGTGCTGTGCTACTATCGGCATGAATTCCCCTTTGTCTTGTGGGACTTTCCTCTGTTTCAGGTTGTGACTCTCGCCTCCTGCCCTTTCTCTGTGCGCCTCTGAGAAGGCTTGGGCTCTGTCTTTTCTATCCCTCTCCAGACAACAGAAAAATGCGAGTAGGTCTCCCTTTCCTTAACCTTTCCCACTTGTGCTGAACAAACCCAGTTCCTTCAGCCTCTCCTTGTATGCCATGTGCTCCAGATCCCCAAACATCTTAGCCTTTGACCTACCTTAATCCAGGTAGTAAAGCATGTACTTCAGCATGAGAAGCCTCAGGCTCTAAGCATCAGTGAACGTTGGGATTAATCCAAAAGTCAGTTCTCGCTCCAGCTGAGGTCAGTTGTAGACATATAGAGGTTTCTTCTCTAGGAAACCTTTCAGGCACCCCCAGCAATGAAATTCTCTTTGCCTTCCTGACCACTGCTGCTCCTGGGCTGCTTGTTTTGCAGGGCTATTGACAATGAGCCTTAAATAGGGCCCGTTGCCATGCCTGTAGAGTTAGGTCCGCTCCTATTCCTATGTGTTGCTTTGCATTTAACAGCGTGCTTTTAACTTGCTAGTTGATCACTCAGGAGTGCCAGAGCCTTCTGCAGCTCTTTGGTCAGCTTTGGCTCTTACTTCCCTGAGCAGCCTGCTGCTGGATGGCCCTGTAGCATGAACCACTGTGTGTGCTGGGAGTAGATCTCCTGGAAAGCCCATCTGAATGCAGTTAGCTCTGCCGGGTGGTATGCTTGGGTCATTACCAGCAGGATAATAAAGAACTAGTCACAGCCAGTTCAGTATTTTCCAAATGGAGCTGTTATGCTCAGTCTGTTGAGGAGAGGGGAAAGGCACCAAAAGAGGTGCTGCTTTTTGAGAGACAAATAAACCCCCTCTCTATGCCAGTTTCATTTACAAAAACTATAGAAACCTGTCTCTTAAGAGGTTCATGAAAAGGTTCAGAGAGGATTGAAATTTGTTGGGAAAAGTAGCATTTATGAGGATTGGGGTGTTGGTGTTTTGCCTCTGAGCATGCTGACAGTAGCGGGTTCTCTTCTTCCCCTGCATTTGGGGACCCCATCTAGCTGTGACTCATTGAGGCAGACAAGCCATAAGGGCGTATTTTGAAAAAGCTTGAGAAACACAAAGAAGGGTAGAGCAAGTCTTTGTGCTTGTCTCTAAATATCCGTTCAAGGATAAGATACTGCTGCTTTAATTATCTGAGACTTTCCCGTGGATCCAAATAATACCTCAAAGGAGATAGTTTTTTTTTTTCCTTCTCTGAAAATGTGAAGAGCAGAAATGCCCTAAACTTTAGCTTTTAGTTCTTTTGTTTGTATGACAAAGTATTCTGAGCAGAACAACTTCTGCCCAAGGGTGACATTTTACAGCGCTTTGAAGACAAGATTGTACCTGTAGTATTTGTTTTCTCATTCAAGAAGAGGAGTTTCCTGTTCTTAGAGAAGAAAATCTTTCATTTTGCTGCTTGGCAAAGACACTGCCACTTACCATGGAATACATAGGTTTAGATCCCTCCTTTTTTTAATGGAATGAAAATAGTACAAAGCATTAAAAGTTTATCTAAATAAAATAGAGATGTTCTGTTGCTTCCATGATATACGTAAATACATCTAAGTTGTTTGCAGCAGAGGAATACTATTTCCTTCTAAATTGGAGACCAAACGTCAAAATCTCTCCTAAAGTGAGGCACAGCTAGTTTAAAGCTTTCGGGTGATTCAGTAAGCGGGTAACCTACAGGTGTATAAGTAGCTTTGTTCTTCAGGGATGGTGTGGGAAAATAACAATATTTTTTTTGAAGTTGTATGAACGTACTTGAAAGTTGGCACAAACTTAATATTATGACAATAAAATTACAGTTTTCCATTCATTTTTTTAATCTGTATCGAGACACACTCCTTGCCTCTGCAGCAGACACTGATACAAGATTTCTCTGCTGTTTTTTTTACTTTAAGGTGCAAAGAGCATTATCTTCTAAGGAGCAGCTTTTCCTTTCCTTGCTCCATCCAACTTCACTGATTGGCGTGCATCTGTATCTAGGACATGGTTGTGTCCCTACTCCTTATTTCCTCCCTTCTCTTCTAGAAGAGGCATTCTGGGCATGCAGCCTCTGCTTCCTTATATGCTGCTCTGGGATAGTCCTAATTTGCTGTGATAAGATTCTTTGCTTCCTTACCTTTGTTGTGCTTTTGCAGCTGCAAATAATCTTTCCCTACGCAATACTGATTTAAACTTGAAGCAAAAGTAGTAGCAGCAATATAAAAGGCAGTTGGTGTACTTCATGGGTTGTTTGCATTGTTCAACATGACTTTGCTTAGACCACTCCTAAAATGTGCTATAATCGTGGTCTTGCTATGGAATGTGAGTTTATATACGGGGAGCTAATCTGAAATTAGAATAGAAATATCTGAAAATAGGAAAAAAAAAAAATAGAATGCCCTGGCAAGCTAACAACTTTTAAAGAACTGGATTTTTGGCACACATTATTTGCAGCTTTATTCAAGCAGGCACAGGAGAAGGAATTGAAGTTCTCTCTGCCATTTCATAGTTAGACAAACAGAAAAAAGAATCAGTCAGAAAAGTGGAAAAAAAAAAAGGAAAAAAGAATAAACTATCATGTTTCAGTTAAACATGGGATTTTGCTGTTTACTGCAAAGGTAACACAGCCTTCAAGGAAGACATGTTCCATCTTGTACTTAGGCATATTTTGATTAAAAAAAAAAATAAATCAATCCTTGACAGCCTTCCATTTTTGTTCCACTAGTGCTTCTTTTGGCTTTAATTAGAATTTTGTAATAGCTGGAGGTTGGCCTGACAATAGTGCAAACTCATACAAGCACCAATATAGACATCAACGCAAATTTTTTAAGCCACCTTATGTTTCATTAATAATGTGTGAATTATTTTGTTTATAGAAATAATTTAATTATTGGCCATATTAATTTTGAACAAAGCTGCTTTAAAATTACCAGCACGAGCCTAATTAGTTGTGTTGTAGATAAGTGGTGCTCTTTGTTACAGGCTTCCCCTTTCTAGTGTTTTCTGTGCCTGGAGGGAATGCTCAGGATGGGGAATTTAAATCCTCATCTAGAGTGCTGTTAAAGGCAATTAAATGGAAATTCTTGTTCGCTCTCCCTTTCACTGGATTGCTGATGAACAATGGAGGTTATTATAGAACGTTCATTTTCATAGTTGTGCTTTCTTCTTTTGCTCTTTAAATATTTCCTAACTATCACATTTAGGAATATTTTTGTTCCTTAATTATAAAAAAGCAGCATGGTTGCCTAAGGCCTGATGCCGTGGCATATTGATTGAAATCAGCACAGCATGCACTGGGACTGCAGAAGCACGGCAGTGCCTGTAGCTGAGTTGAATGTAAATGCTTGTTTCCCCCAATACTTTCTGAAGGTTTTGCTGATTAGCATCTGATATATGAATTTCAACAGACCTGTAGACACTGTAGAGATCTTCTGAGAACAAACAGAAGATGTCCACACTGTGCACACCTTTATCCAAAGCTTCCCTGGGGAAAATACTGAATTGTTGACATTTGTTCAACTGTTCTGCATCTATAAACAGCTGTGGTATTACTTATGTTTTCCATGTATCTGATCTCCTCAGTATTTCTGGCATGGATAAAACCTCCAGCATGCTGGCTTGTAAGGTTTTTTTGCAAGTTAAATCCTTCATGCAGATATTAACTTACATGACGACCATTGTAGCAGCATTTACATTATTATTTAATTGAGTTGATTAAGCTGATATTTGGAAATAAAGTTAAATGCTTTTTGCCTTTGGAGGTAATAAAATAGCTTCTTCAGGTAAGACTTATGGATTTATCATAGTTGCCTACCTGTACTGTGCTCATGACTATAGTGTATTGTGTCTCAGATCATGAATGGGTGTATCATTAACAGTCCTTTCCACTGTGTAGCAGTTACTGTCCTCTATGTTTTTCAAATGTGAAGTTGAGGAACAATTTCTTTAAGGCCATATCAAGTGTTGGTAGCAAAGCATGAATTGAAAACAACTGTTCTTTAAAGTTCAACTTCCATCATTTAAGAAAAAAAAAGGAAACCCCAGTTTGTCAGCTTGCTTCAAACAGCGTTCAAAACATTAAAGAGTTTTTTTTCTCCAGGATGGGGCATATGAAGTAAAACGCATGTTGTTACATTAAAAAAAGAAAAAAAACCCAAAGACACACAAACACAAAATCCTATTCATGTTGTGTGGCATGGGGCATAAAACTGATCATCTTGAGTCTGGAAATTATGAAATGACCAGTGTTTAGACAGTTGCTTGGGTACAACAGAATTTTGATCCGTTATCTCATATACCTTTTGACTGGGGAACTGGTTAAGTCTAGGAACCTTGTTTGCTGTCTGAGCTGAAAAAGGAATTGGTGGTGGGACTGAGCATCTTTTATCATTTGCCTCTCTGTAGGAGAGTTCAGCATCCTGCTTTCACAAACACAGGAGGACTCAGACAAATGGGACACTTCTGTAGCTGTAAAACCACAAGCTGTTTTCAGCTACCCTGTCAACCCAGAAGTTCATGGTCTTGTTTTCTTGCTGGTGTGCCCATGCTGATTCAGGCTGTGTTCTTAATCTGGTTTTGAGTTTTCAGTCTGCTTCCCTGTATGGACTGTCCTTCTTGCATGCACCATCCACATGTTACCTATTAATTTTTTTTTTCTGTCATCATTAAGCATGCATCTGTCTGTATTTTGGTTGCAATGTACCTATTATTCACATTTGAAGACTTCAATCACTTCAGTACTGGGTTCCAAAAGGAAATCTATTGACGTCTCTCTGCTGTCTTTAATGAGCATCAGGAGATCATGTCAACTACATAAAGATTTAGTCTAAATTATAAATTAATTTTAGAGGCATAAAACTTTCCCACTTTGTAAGAAAACAGATATAATTGGACCCTACCAGTCACTTCTGCAAGGGTGTTTTGTTTGCTGTTGCACTGCAACGCTGCCAGGAAACACCGGTTGAGTTTAGGCTTGGTGCTACCTCCTGTGTGCTTCAAGAATAAAACACAGTCTTTGTCCAAGACCCTGGACAATCTGTGTGCTCCAAGTGTGAGGGAGCAGGGAATGGCAAACAGCCAAGTGATGAGAACCAAACCCTGCATCTGTAAGGAAGGCCATGGAGAGAGAGACTCGGAGTTAGGCTGAATGCTGGCTTGGATTTACTAGCAAAGAAAATGCTATGTGCAGGTTGATTTCAAAAGCATTCAGGTAAGCAGGGTGTGAAAGACTGGAGGCAAGTTAAGCAAACAATGTGTCTAATTGGAGCCACATCACATCGTAGGGGAAGGGGAGAGTTTTGTACCAGCTGGTGTTGAGGGAAGGGCTAGGGCCCGCCCAGCTGCTCAGGCTTGCCTACAGGGATTTCGTCACAGACCTGTGCCTGCCACTGATTCCTCCTTAGCAGAAAAATGTCAGAGAATCCTGAGCCTTGGTTAATGAATCGTGAAAGGGGGGGGGGGGGGGGGGGGGGAATTAAAGTAGTAAGCTTTAAAAAAAACAAACCCCCACCTCTTATCTGAGAGAGACAGATCTGCAAGTGGCTGAGGGAATACTTGGTGATCGGTGGGCATTCAAGCTATGCCACAAAATAAAATCTGTCCCTGGCATTAACTCCAGTTATGCACCTCTAGCACAGATTTCTGTCTCTGGTGCCATACTGACAATTGCCTGGGAAATATACTACCCTCTTGGATAATCCCAAACTGGTTTCCCTGATTTTGTAGGTATGTGGAGGTAACTAATACATAATACATTTTGCTTTGCAGCAAGTTAGCAGCTGCAATAGATAATAATTTCAACAGGTTCAGTGCTGTTGCATTATGCATCAGAAAAACTACATTAAGTGTCAAAGCCATAAAGGTAGGCTGCCTGCTCATCCTGATAGCAGTCAGGTAATTTTTTATTGCCTATTAATCATCACAGACTAGAAGACTGGATTTCTATGTTAATGCTGGAGAATTCCTGCCCCAGGAGGTGGGTAGTAACAATAAGACTCAAACATAGAAATAGTATCCTTCATCACCTACTTATGTTTTCAGTTGTTCTTTTGCATATGTGCCGCTTTCTACACCTAAATCAGACATTTAGCTTCTCTTTTTCCCTTTTTTCTTTTAAGTGCTAAATACAATTTTAATTTTACAGACATCATTTCATGTTACTTGCACATTAGCTTGCTATTGCTGTTTATATATATTTGTCATATAAATATTCTTGCATATGTTGCTTGGAACAGTCATGTTTATCTATTGCTTTTTTACAAATCTGTGCCTCTTGTATTAACTGCATTATTTCTTTCATACTGGTTTGCTTCTGACACTGGAATTTCTATCTGGGGTTCTTTGAGTGGCAAATGGCCTTTTCCTCAAAAGTTATGCCTTTCTCCATAATCAGACTGACCTTGTGTGCCCACTGTTGCCATCCTTTATCATGTGCTCAAACAGGTACTCATCATTATTTTATCATTCTCAAAGTCTGAATTCTAAGACACACTTAAAATGTCTTGGTACTGTTATACAATTCTCAGGTCTTAGAATATATACAACATATAATGGCATCTTGTTGCTCAGCCTTTATGACAAATTTACAAAAGAAGAATCTCCTAACTCAGTCAAGAGCATCCTTTCAAGCAAAGTCTTGAGAGAAGTGATGGGACTAGGATACAGTGAAATTCAGACTGGTCGCGGTTAGGACAGTCTTTGTCAAAACAGTAAATGTATCTCAGTCTTTGTAGATGATGCAAGATATTGTGCATAGCCTAGGAGGGGTTTTTTCAAGGCAGTAGAAGCCATAAAGGGCTATATAGCCCCCTCTGAGTCCCAACTTGAATTGGGAAGATGATGTGCTTTGTCAGAAAAGTTCTTCAGTGTGATTGCTGAAACTAAGAGCTGCCAAGGGACCAGCAGTGATTTCTAGGTTTTTATAATGAGTAGCCATACCAAGCAAGGCAGCACCATACTGAAAAGAAATGTGGTAACTAATACATCTGCAAGACATGCTACGGCACCCATCCAAAATACTATCATAGAAGTAACACAAGTGAATGAATTGGCTGCTGTTCTTGCAGTTACAGCCACAGTGCTTTGCTTCTGCAGTTACTTCTTCATGGCTAGGTCGGAGAACTCCATAGCATGTGTTGAGGTTCTTGTCCTAATCCAGTTGAAAAGATGGAATAGCATGGGAGGGAGAAGCCTAGCTCTGCTTTTGCCATCCTGGCATCGCCTGTGGTTTGGGGAGAAGCTGGTTTGGTACTAATACAGGTGACAGTACTTCTAAGCAGCAACAGCATCTGTCCAGGAGCCAAACTATGTATCTCCAGTATAAATATCTGACCACAATATCAGTACCCTCTTCAATGGTGAACACAGAACATCTGCTCTGCATTTGCATTGTACTTCTTCCTCTCCCTTGATGTCACACAGTGTCAAAGGAAAGCTATTTGCCCCATCAGACTTCCACAGCAGGCTGGTATTTTCCCATCTACAATACCATAAGATATGTTCAGCAAACCAGTTTGTATCCAACATTTGACCCAAATGCAAGTCAACTTTCTTTGGTTTGTGATCCAGGTTGCCACCTTCTCATGTTTTGAGCTTCATCTGCTTTTTCCTTGCATACCCAATGCCAACTGCATCCAGTTCTCACATGGGAATGCCTCTGTGCCAAATGCTCCTCCAGTTTGTATCTCATCCGCTACTGGCTTTCACTATTAAGGATTTCTCAGCTCCTGGGGACCTTTTGACTCTTTACTGTCCAACACGTTCAGGAGGTGATTGTGAAGGTTGAAGTGGGCAGTTCCAGCTCTCCCAGGCTGCAGCCCATTCATGCTGTTGGCATGTGGTGTTTGTGTGAAGCAGTGGTGTGAGGCATATTGTCACGTCCAGGCCTGGAATCCAGTAAAGGCTGGAAGATAATGGTTTCACCTGTTACAGTTAGTTGACCTGGAAAGTTTTTCAGGGTCTAACTTTTGCTACTCTAGGGATTGCTTCAGTGAAATCAGTGAGCACAGTTAATGGAAAAAATTATATATCATAGCAAGGTTATAAGGTTTTATAAATAAGTAAACATATTAAGCAAATTATTAAAACATAATATCAAAATAGAACAAATATTTGGCTACCAGCTGAAAAATATTAATATATAGCTTAATTTAAAAGTGATTCATCTCATAGAAGGCCTTAAGTGAGAGTGTCTTGAAGGTTTAAGCTTTTTGGTGTTCTATACAGACCATGAAATATAGGACTTTTGGGCTTGCTTTTTAATTAAAAGATTTCTTGTGTTCCTCTCCTTATTTCATGGATCTGCATAATTTCCAGCAATATAGAAAGAGAACTATGCTTCCTTTCTTTTCTTCCTTTGATTTTTAATGTATTGATAGTAGTTTAAGAAAGAAATTGAATAAGGTTTGAATTGAATGCAATAACGTTCAAATTTGGTTTCATAGGAAAAAACGTTTAAATTTTCTCTGACGTTTTCTGTAGTTATAGTTACAGGGAAATGTTAAGTATACAGTAACTTTCTGTTGTACTATGCACCCTCCCCAAATTTTATATTCATGGCTGTTCTCAAACATCATGCATGCCAAAATGCACCTTCAAAATATGTGTGAGAAAAATACATTATGCACCTGGAAGGGCACTGACACTGTGTGCAGGTATTTACCCGTAGCGCTTGAACTATTGCTCTCTAGCAGAGAGCGCTCCAGCTCCCATGTCTTCATGAGCTTCTTCGGCCCTGTCAGTCTGACCTGCTGTTCCATTGTGTTCTGATTTCCCTCCCCCCAGATATGCAGTGTTTACATTTGTCTTGTAGGGTCTTTAATAGACGGGCGCTTTTTGCTCAGTCTCAATTTAGGAAGAGTGAGCCATTGGATATAAGTATGGAGAGTAAAATAGTATTTATTAGCAGTGTTCCTGAAACAGTTGTCTTAGATTGACAGATATAGTGACTGAATCGGTGCTTAACAGTTTCATTACATTGAATTTCTTGTTATTTGGAAAATCCTATTTGGCAAGCTGCTGATGCTTGCTATTTCAGTAACTTGAGGTCTTTTAAGAAGACAGCTGGGTTAATACATTATTGAATATTTTTAGAATCCTTTAATGCTGAGTTCACAGGATTCTCTAAGTGAAGTAGACTTAAAAGCTAAAAAGTTTTTGAACAGGGTTTTGCTTTGAAGTTTCTAAGGGACTGCTTCAGTTCTAATGCCAGAAAAACTTCGAATGTGTTCTGAAAGGCTATAAATAGTGGCAGTAAAACAATGGATTTCGTTTGGCAAGTAGCTCTTACCGATGAGAAGGCAAAGTAGGCCTCTGCTTACAGTGGGTACAAATGTATACTCTGCTTTGGTTTCACAGAACTGCGCAGAGATTAGGCTTTTGAGGAGGATAACCCACTGAAAGAACATATATTACCACAACTTATATCTTTCTCTCCTATGTTGGGGGGAAAAAAATTAAAAATCATGGTCTCTCAAACACTTTCTTTGAATTGAGATATATGAGAGAGCTTTTGCCTGTGTTAGGCTAAATATTCTTAACAGTAAAGGCCTTCTTTTGGCTTTTTTCCAGAATTAGAACATGTCATTTTCAACCGAATGTCTGGTTTTAAAGGGAATAATAATAATAATACTAAAAAAAAACCACCAAAAAAGCAAAACAAGCTTTGCTTTTATCTTACTTTGTATATTTTATTACTCTTCTTATTTATGTGTTATTTTGTGTTACTATTTTTAGGTAATTAAATTATTGCAGGCTTTTCTCTGTCTTTTACAGCTAAATGATACCTCCTTTACTTCTACTGTCATGCCTTGTACTTTGCTTTCTTCCAGGTTGCTTCACAGCTGTCCAAAATAACACCAGAAATTGCCACTGAGAAATACTGCCTTACTAAACTGACCACTCCAAGCTAGTAACAAGAGGAAGAGAATCACTGGAAATTTGCCTATATATTTAGAAACTTATTGAATTACATAAATACTGTTTCTTTTCAGCAGAAGCAGAAAACACTGAGTACAAACGAAATGAAGGGGCTGTCATACTCTGTTTAGCTTACTAGCACTGTAGGTGGTCACTGCTTGTACTCGGCTCATTTATCTTTTTCTCAAGTTATGGGAGCTTTTTTCCATACCATAACATCAGCTCCTGTAATAAAAGATTGTTGCAAATAGAAGGCAATTTGGAATGATTTGTCAGCTATTTATGCTCTTTAAAACAAAACAAACCACACGTTTATTTTGTAGAACTAAAGAAGAAAGGAATTGACGATTTATCAACCGGCCTCCTGCAGGAGAGTTAAATACTGGTGCTAATTAATGGCTAGTTAGCAGAACACCATCTTGATCTCAGTGGAGGTCGCCTGGATAGGGGCCATAAATCCATACTGCAAATGAGAGCAGCTTCAAGATGCTTCATTTCAGCTAAATGAGATGGTGGCCCTCAGCTGTTAAGGCAGTATTTATTGGGTCAAAATTTGGGACTCGCAGATCTATTTCATTCCCGCTGGCTATGCAGCTGCTCATTATTGTTGATAATTTTTCTAGGGCTTCAGTAGTTTTATACTGTGCACTGTTTTCCTCTTGCAGGCATTTGGACAATCCTTCTCGATTCACCGCAAAGTGGCTGAAGATGGTGAAACACGTGAAGAGACCCTCCTGCAGGAATCTGCATCAAAAGAAGCTTATTACCTTGGGAAGATTTTGGAGATGCAGAATGAGCTGAAGCAGAGCCGAGCGGTGGTCACCAATGTTCAGGCAGAGAATGAGAGACTCACGGCTATTGTTCAAGACTTGAAAGAGGTAAATGGGGGTGTGCAGGGAGCAAAGGGCTGAATTTTCTTGGAGTATCATGGATGGCATGGTTCTGAGTCATGAAAATACTACAAGAAGTAAAAATGCTCACCTACTAGTCTGTGATCATCCGAGAATCCACCTGGCCTGAAAGGGCTGCAATTTAGAAAGGAAAAAAATATAACTTTAAAGATTATTGTTGAACAACAATAAACCCCCCTACAAATATAATAAGACCTAATTCAGGAAGCTATAATTTCTGAAGCACTCAGCATTTTGCATTGTATTTTATAACACCTATGTATAAGTGGATTTTACATAAGCACATTTTCTGCACACTTCAGATATTCATGCAACTCTTCTCTTTCTTAACATTCACATGATTTCTCAGGTATTCTGGATTAGCAAGAATTAGATGAAGCTTTCACCAGTTTTCTTCTACTCTAAAGCAAAATTCATATGCATGCTCGTATTTAGAAAATGGGCAATAGTAAAGAAGCCAAATGTAGTTGCTGGAAATACGGGACACAGTGGTTATTGATTAATTTAAATGGAGAATTTAGTAATATTTAAGAACTTGTCTTTTTTTCCCATGAAATCTGGAGTTTTAGACAGAAGGTTTTTTACTATTGTTTCTATATCCCAATTAGTTGACAACTGATATAATTTTTCTAGTTTATTCTTTCTATATTGTTGGTTAGTTTGCACAAGTGATGTAGGAAGGCTCAACACAAGACCATACACAAAAGGAAGGTGACACTTTCCTTCAGCTTTGCTAGCAAATTTTTTCTTGCTCGCTTTCTTAGACTCTTAGACACAAACACCTTAGACTCCTGAAGATGTGTGTGTCCCACCACACTGGCCAGCATTAATTACAGAGAAATGGAGGATAAGGAATACTGACTATCAAGTTCTCATCACCTGTCCTGGGTTTCTCATAGATTTGTGACTGTGTGTTCATTTCAGACGTGCCTTTTTTGTCCCTAAGGAGATGATGGTTATCAAAAACTTCTGTCTTTTCTGCTCATCCTGCTCCTGTGTGTCCCTGTGTGACACTGCTGATCTATTCATTGCTCCCTAGTATCCTTCCCTGGGTGTAGGCTGTTTTTGCAGTCTGGGAGTCTGAGAAGTTGCACATGGGTCTACTATGATCTTGATGGCCTGTTCATTGAGGTGCCTTTAATGCACATTTATCTTTTATCCTTCTGCTATTTCTTCTAGTGCTTTCACACGTACATTCATACCTTGTTCATACCAGTCTGCTCCTACAAATTTCCATGGATTCAGTTTTCTAAGCAGAGCAACTATATTCAGTAAGGCAGCGCTTGGAAATAACCCGTCTTCCCTCCTTCCCTACTGTCCAGCTGCGGGAAGAGGTGATTTTGGAAAGTGATTCTTTTGCGTGACTTTAGCAAATTAACAAAGAATATTATGTTTTCTGCAGCTGAGTGGAATGGCATCCTTTTAACCTACAGAAACCCCTGGGGACAGGGTCTCCCTGGAACTGGGCCCTTTACTCCCATTGAACATTCTTATTTAATGGTTGCACTGGACTTGCCCATAATACAAATCAGGTTGCAGTAAGAAGTAAATAGATGCTATTTACTCACAAGTTCCAATTCAGATATGTGATTATAACTGCTGTTGTGATGGTTAAAAAAAAAAAAAAAAAAAGACCCCCAAACTCCCAAGTTTATATATATTCATCCTAAAATCTTTCTTTTAAAATCTTTGGTTAAAGCCTGCAGGTCCTGATGACCTGGGGCTCAGTCACAAATGAACAACCAGGTTAGAAAATACACGTTTTTGTCTTGGTACTAGATTCCTTCCTCTGGGGTCTCCTTGGGATTCCTTCAAATGCAAATCTCCCTTCCACTGTCTGTCATGATTATTGATCTGTAAGTTATTCAGGAGGCAGTTTCAGTACCTGTCCTCCCTACAATATTGATTGTCCTCATTTCTTTGAAGATAATAGTAACCCCTAGTGTAAGACCAGCTGCAATTATTTCCTATTGTAATACTAAATAGAAACAAACCCTAGTAGTTAAAAGTGCAATGAAAGGATTTTACTTCAATAAAAATAAGGCTAGTAAACTGATTGTTATTATTAAGATGATGGTGGACCCTGGGTATAAAGTCCATGGCTATGTTGAACTTTTATTTTGTGGAACTACTATTTAAACATAAATGGGATTAGTGCAGGCAGTTCATTACCAAGCTTACACCACACACTATTATGATTAATTACCTGAGTATAATAAGAGGTAGAGGTAATTGACACCTACCTCGGGCTCTTGTGTATCTTGTCACACTGAATTACACTGATTTTTCACCTTGAGCTCAAAAAGTCTGACCCTTGTACCCAGCTCAGTATACCTTGGTCCAAACACACAAATCCCATGGCTGCCATGTCCAGGTGCCTGCAGAAGTGAGATGTCCTTCTACTGTGTTTATGAACTTTGCTTGATTCTGGGTGCTGCTAATAGGAAAATGCAGGCATAGCTTACTGTGAATCTTGACAGTCATTAAGGTGGGGGGAAAAATGAAATGTCTGGTACATTTTGGGGTAAAGACAATCGTTAGAAGCTGCCACAGGTAGATCTCACTGAAAAATACAGTGAGAATGTAATTTGTCTCTTTAAGCAGTATATTTGAAAATCTAGTTAGAGAAAAAAGGAAGAAACAAGGATGGTTTTCATGTGAGCAACTGTACAGAGTGATGTAGATTCTGAATGTAAGTTACCTGGCTGTATCTTGTCTCTTCCCCTCCCTGTCCACCCCCTCCCACTCCTGCAAGATAATATGCTTTACTGTTGTTTTTTAAACATAACTAAGACATCTTATGAACTAAGTAAAAAAAAAAAAAAAAATCACTCCTTTCACCTTTAGACTTAATATAAAACTGCAGTATGGTTCTGGAAATAGCATTTTTGCATAGGTGAAAGAAATTTATGGTACTTTATCCAGACACACAGTCCCTTATGATACTGAAGACTGATAGCTAAGGTTTCACAAAGTGACCCCTGTTGGTACTATAACCCTAAATAACACAGCTGGTGCTTCTCCATTCTCTAGTCTATAATGGGAGTTCTCTTCCAAATACATTTTGCTTTCTGAATTTGCACAGAAATCCATAGTCATATGAATGCGTATGAGCATTTTGTGAACCATCAGAATACATGCGCATGAATACTGATGACTTTTAGGGATCTCAGGTATTCTATAGCCCCAAAGTTTAAAAATTCATGCCTTTTTGCAAGTACCTGTCACACAGTCACAGCTGATATCTGCAGGGCAGGTTGAATTGGATCCCTCTTGCTATAAAAGGCTCAGGTCTCTGGAGATTATGCCTCAGTCTAGGAAAGCAAACAAACAGATTTCAGTGCTCATCACTAGAAAAAGACATGTTTTTGAAGAACTTGAGTATTTGTTTCACCCTGATGCTGAAGGATGAACCAGGAATATCTGTACACAGATGGCCACCTGGATTCATGTTATAATAATCAAAAGAGTAAAACATCAGCAGCATTATTTTTGATGTAATAAAAATCCCTAGAGTTTTGGATAGGGATGTTATTAACTATCACTAACTAAATAAAATCCACATTTTTGGAAAGTAGGAAGCTCTTTTTTTATTCTTTTCTCCCACCTTATACAGGGATATAGAAGGTTATTTGGTGATTTTTAAAACTGCTGTAATCTGAACGAAAAATACACTGGTTTTAAAACTGAGGCCAGAGATATCTTTTTTTTAGCAGTCAGAGACCAGATTTACAAAGTCTGTATGTTATACAGCACACATTTTGTGGTATATGGCCTCTCTGTGTGGAGAGATCAGTATGGTTACTAGCTCATTTAACTTTTTCCAACCACGTATAAATTGCCTGCCTTTGTTATAAATGCTAAAGAAATACTCTTTCTAAAACATATTTAAAAAATACAATCTTCCATAATATTCTAATTCTCTGGTGTTTGTTTTTTTCACTGTTTACTTACAACTGGCAGATGGGTGACTGGTTGTTCCATTTGTGCCACTGAAAAGTCTTTTCTTATGGTAACCGTAAGCACTTTATAGATGGATAAAGAACATGAAATCACTGGCTTGAGAGGTTGACAACTGACAGAAGTGGTTAAGCAAGCACAGATGACCCAGCTCAGAAGCTGGAGCAGAAAGTTCTTGTGATGAGATCATACCCCTCCTTCAGGAGGAGGCTGGATGTCTTGGGGCTGGGCATCTGACTCAAAACAGATGGCAGCTGGAGGAGAAAGAACATGAAGCAAAGAAGGGAAGCAGGTGAAACTGTAGAAAATGGAGATGAAAGATGACAGTACAGTCTGAGTTTTGTAGGTGTTATGAGATTGGGATTAGTTGTGTGAGGTGGGTAGATGAATGCTTTTGTATCTGAAGAGGCTGGCAGGTATGGGTGAGCTCTTTATTCCGAACAAGACTAGTGAAAAGGAGAAGGAATGACTTAAGTCAGGATGCAAAGGGTTAAAACCTATGCTAGCCAATGCTACTAAATATCACTGCAGCAGCTGCTGGGATTGCAGAATGAAATCGGCACCTGGGTACCTGCAGTCTGGGAGATAACAGATGAACAGGGAGGTTTATGTGATGGGATTGTTAATGGGCCATGGCAACAGCGTGCACCTGGGCTTCTGGAGGGCAAAAGCAGGGATGAGGGCAGAAAAATACAGGTTGGTGAGGCATTATGTGCTGAAACCAAGGGAAAAAAATATAATCTGAGTTGAAGTTGTGCAGCCCTGCTGCCCTTGAAATCAATAGCTAAATTTTTATTAATTTCAGCAGTACAAAGATCTTGTACTTTGCACTGATCAGGAAATATATGGGTGTGATAGCTTGGAAGTTTTTTGAGGGGAACATATGTATGATGCAAAGTGTGAGCACTTGTGCTGGGTAAATAATTAGAAGTTTTTTTGCTAGCTATGGCCATTTCAGAAATGTAACCTCATGCGAAGTGGCCACATCTGCATTCTGAAAATACATGAGAAATGGGAAAAATTTACAGGCATTGTGTTCAAGTTGACTTTTATCTAAAAAAAGAATATTAAGAACTGCTATTTCTATACTAAATATACCTTCAAAAAATTCCTATGGCTGTTTCCTGTTTAAAAATCATAATTATTCAATGTGAAAATTTAGGATAAGGGTAAATCCTAAAACGTTTAAATTGGAACTAGTTAATGCCCTGTCATGGCTTAACCAGCACAGACACCAGTTTCATGTTCTTGTTTTGTTGCTCTGGGGTTAGACTGTGACAGGATTTGGGTACATAGTGCTTCATGTTTAATGTAGCATGTAGTTAGGTCTAAACCCGAGATCCTTACTACATTCAGTTGTCACCTACTCCTGGGAGCTCCTACAGTTGTTATATGCCTAAGTTAGCACCTGTAAAACTTTCTGCCCGTGTAAAAATGTCTGTTTCCAGACACATTCTGGAAGACCTCTGGTTTGGGCTGAGGTCTGTTACTACACTGTTGCTGGATATTGAGCACTGCTGTAGGTACCAGGATCCTCCAAGGAGAGATGTTTGCCTAGCTGACCTCATCACCTAGTGATGTCCTTCCACTCTCTGATTCTGTGATTGTAGCAAGGTTTGGGGCTCCAATTTCTTCTCTGCCTGACGGGTCATGAATCCATTTTTCCCTCTGAAGAAAGTGCCCTAGCAGTCAGTTGGCAGTCTCTTCATCCCTTCAGATGAAGCTGCTCACTTTGAGGGATAGGTAGAATTTTGTGGGTCAGGAAGAGCGAGAGTGAGCATGCTTGTAAGAATGGCTGTAGCCTAAAGGCTAAGCCACTCAGCTGGGAATAGGGAACTAGTTCTAGTCCCTATTTCAATTAATGTTTAATAAGAAATACTTAAATATTAATTGGGGCAGAGACCAGAACCCCAGTCTCTTCTCTGTGAGGTGACAGCCCTCAGAAAAAAATGCCTCCATCCCTCAGAGAGAGCATGGGCTTTTGCCTGGATCTCTCATGGCTAGTGGCTAGGCTACTGAGCTCTTTGGGGAGGCAGCTCCAGGTTACCGAATGAGGAAGCAGTTTTCTCCAGCTCTGTGTTGAAGAAACATGGAAAAGGTAAGTCTGGGAGAAAAATCACTGCTACGAACCGTGTACTGCAGGAAGCACCTTTTAGTGGCCTGGGCACAGTGACAAAGTTCTCTTGGAAAGTAGTGGACCCTCTTCAGTGTTACTAACTTGCTTTCCCTCGTACTTGTCTAATTTCCTTCATGCATAGAATAGGGGACCTGTGATTGTGCTTTGACAATTATCCTAGACAGTGAAGTGATTTAAGCAACTGCAGTATTGACTGCAACAAAGCGTGCAGCATCCTTCCATGATCTTGCCTGTTCCCTCGTGGTGGTGTTCTGTGCTTTCCACTGGCTGCATCAACAGACGTCCCACTCAATCTACTGAAGAATAAGTTTATTTGGGCATTTATGCTAATTAAATAAAACCTGCATTATAAATGTATTTGTCTTCTCACTAATATTATGCTGGTACTTGCACCAATGGCTTCATTTCTAGAGGGAAAATGAGTAAGGAAATATGGTGAAGTATTCGGAGCAGCCATTGGTAATACTGATTTCATCTTACTGTACCTTCCTGCAAGCGCTGCTTTTTGAAAAGAAGCTGTAGGAAAATGATGCCACAGCAGCCCAATGAGATGACTGTGGGGGTCAGAGCTGCCTGAGAAACAAAGGCATGATAGAGAGAGAGCAGAACTGTTCCTCCTGTCAGGAGAGTTCTCTCATCACAATTTATAGCAGTATTAGCATCGTCAGTCTAACTGTCTATATTTACATTCCTTTGTTTTAGAAATTTCCTTCAACTGGCTAGAACCGGCTCTAAATTAGGCTTAGAATATAAATTTGTTACTTTGCCCACTGGGAGGTATTTTTCTTCTCTCCCTCCTGTTTTTAGAAAAGCTTGCCGAAGGGAGGTTTTCCAGCTTCCTGGTTGTCTAGCCACCCTCTCAATTTTTTTTCCCCTGTTTTGCTGGTAGTGCTAATGGGTGGGGGTTTTTTGTCTTGAGAGGCTGAAAAGTTTGCTAGAAATGTATTGCTTCCTTTTGCTTTCAGGAAAAGTTTTCAGATTGACCCTAATCCTAATTATCATATAATAGCATAATGTTCTGTAACATGGGAAACTTGTTAGATGTTGCTGATCTGCTTCAAGCCAAACTCCAGTATATACTTGTGTCTTACCTGGACCTCTTTAAAAGCAGGTTAACGGTTAACAGTGTTTTTCCTGGGAAGCTGCTCACTTGTCTATGTTCTATCTAGACTGGAGAGAGCTGCAGGGCCTCTGGGGACTTTAGGCTGAACAGGGTGGAGAGTGACCCTGTCCTTGCTCTGAATTACTGTCCTCTTGACACAGGCTCTGGAAAATCAGCAGTGTGTGTTTGTAAGTGAAGGCCACTGGATTGACTGCAAGTGGTGCCCTTCACTATCACTGCAAGGCTGTTCCTTTAACCCTTGTTCTGTTTTTGATTCCTGACACTTACACAGTTTCCATCCATACTGTGTTCATAGTAATCTATTTCTTTTACAAATGCCTACAACTGCTCACTTCAGACTGATGTGAAGCAAGGTGTAGTTCCTATAAAAGAGATCTGTCATGTTAAAAGTCTAATGAGTGGCTGGGGGCAGGGGGGGAAGCCCTCCCATTGAGTCACGAGGTTCAGAAAGGATCCCCTTGCTTCCTAAACTTCTCAGAGAGAAGTCTAGGTGTGCCTAGTTCCAGTTCTAGTCTCAGGCTTGGTCAATGGTTTTAGCTCTAAAGGATTGATTATATGTACAGCCACTCATCAGAGTCAACGTTTGCCTGTCAGAGCCCAGTTTAAGGACTTTCACTGAAACAATTTCACAAAGTTGAAAAAAATAGATGATTTATTAAGGCAATGGATATAACAGGTTCAGAATTGCTGTTGATAAATGGACTTACTGGAAAAATCGAGCTTGAGTTAAGGGTTCAGCGCTTTTGTTAACAAGACTATCCTGGGTAACATCCAGTGTAGCCAGAGACACAAGTCTTACCGAAGAGGCATCCCTGCTTGAGGAGGAGAGAGGTACAGGCTTGTTAACCCACCCAGCAGTTAGAGTTCTTGTTGTAAAAAAAATAATGATAATAATAAAAAATATCTAAAATGTTGGATTTTATACTCATGGTGAGGTGGGACTAAGTCAATTATTGTGTGCTGATTGGCCCTTAACAAGGTATTAGTTCTGGAAGGTCAGCTGGGCCCAGCTACAGCATTTGCTACAGCCAGATTTATGGTACAGATTCACGGTTAGGGTCATGTGGGGATCTTCCTGACCTTCACTGAAGCAACACCAGGCCATGAGCCCCTGCCTCCCCCTGGGCACCACTCAGTCTGTCTGCTTGTTAGATCACATCCATTATCTGTTTTATGAGGTAGATGTGCTGCTCAAGTCGAGCCCCCACATCCACTTTGAGCTGAAATACAGCCGTTCGTTGTTAGGTCAGGATGGGGCGGGGGGCACACACCGCCGCAAGGTCCCCTGTAGAGTGTCTCCTAGCAGGAGCGAAGGCAGCGGACAGATGGGTCTGGTGGCTGCGGCTGCCGTGGGCTGCAATGGGAAGAAGTAGCAGCAGGCCACACTGAAGCGTAAAGCCTGGCTTTGTGGCATGAGGCAGTCTGAAAGGTACAGAACGCTGCAGGTTGTTATCAGTGGGTGTTTGCTGACACTTCCATTTCCATGGTTTTTTCCATGTTTTTGTTTCCATTACCAATTTCCATGTTTTTTTACAGTGGTTTTGTGAGGGTGTTATTTTGTAGAGTTAGATGCTGGTGCTTGTTAAATAGTTTTCTCTGCTCTGTGTATTTACTTTCCCCTGTTTGCAGAACTTTCCTTCTGAAAAGAAACAAAATGGCTTTCTTTGTCTTGGAGACAGAAAAATAAAGCAATCCTACCAAATCTCTCCTCATGCCGTGAAAGGGATAGGTATACTGGTAGCCTGATATTGTCTGTCAAAGCGAGAGCTTTGTGTATAGGCAGCAAGACCTGTCCCCTGTAGACTGCTTCTGAGTACCCTTATTAACAGATAAAGGTTTAATTATAAATCTGCCATTCATCTTGATCTACTACTTAGTTACCACCAAACGCTTTCTTCTGGTTCTTGTTTCATGCATTGGCCAACAAATTGTTCCCTCCTGCAAGTGAAACCAGAGGTGGCCATGGTAAGTTTTACTCTTTTATTTCCTGAAGTATGGTTTATAACCCTAAATTGCTATAATTCTATAGCTGCTCACAAAATCATTGTTTTTCCAAGCTCATACTCCTCATAAGCACTAACTGGAATTGAATAGGGATGTCAAGAATGCAGGATAAATACATTTTGTTGTGGCACTTTTTCTTCAGTGCAATCTTCAGCTCCTTGTTTTGCTGTTCCTGCCCTCAAATATACCTGCAAGCTAGCCAAAGCAGCTTTGATTGGTTACGTTTCCTGTTAATGAGCCGGGGACAGTGACTTAGGATGCAAACTTGTGATCTGACACATGCATGACACAGTTTTCTTTGGCAAGGTTCAGGCATTTAGCTCTGCTGTGAATAACGGCCAAACAATGGACAGTAGGGAGGTCAAAAAAAGGCCAGGTGGGATAATGGAGCGTAATGAAGGGACCGTTGCATACAGTGTGCCACCTTGTTAAATACTCAAATTCCCAGCTCCTTCTTTTAGAAAGGGTCCTTTGCAGGGCCTCAAATAGAAAATGAAGAGGGTGCCCTTTCAGCTGCACTTTGTAATCTCTGGGCAGTAATTAATCAAATCGGATCTGGCAGTGCTTGTTCTTACATAAGATCTGTGAAATAATGACCCCTTATTTGTGCCGAGCTAGTGTTTCAAAGCCCTTTATGTGCCCCTCTGTGCAAGGTATCGAGTGAGAATGTGCTGAGAGGACAGCTGTGGAGCCCAGAGGTATACCTGGGTTTAAAGAAGAGTGAGGTGAATTTCATGGAGGATGGGGCCATCAGTGCTGCTTGTACTTGAAGATTTAGACCCAGGCAGGGTCCAGCTCAGAAAGTTCCTCAGCCTCCTGATGCAGGCGGCTAGGAGGGGATGCCAGGGAAAGCACAGTCATATTACATCCCTGTTTCTCAGGTACCATGCACCTCTGAGTGGCTGCTTGGAGGCTGGGCTAGCAGCTCTCAGAACTTGAGAAAATGTTGGGTTTGTGCAGCCTCTACTTTTTTAAAATGCCTAACTTTGCTGGCATGCTTCTGTTTCTAGAAGAGGAAGCCCTTTTAAGAACTGCTTGTGCTGACTCACCCTTTTCAGTATTAATTTGCTGGTTAAGAATAACTTGGGCTTTTGTCTATTCAAGTGGTGTGGAGTAGTACAGTTTTTGGCAGTGCAGGATTAGCTGTGTTGCCAGTTTTTAAAGAATCCTTGCAATGTGATCTGGACTTTTAGGAGCAAGAGCCCAGGAGCTGTGTTGATTTGTACCTCGTGACTTCATTCATTTGCTTGGGATTAAGTGAGGAAGGAAGAAAACCCTGGATGCCAGACTTTCTGAAGCTTAAGTCCAAAAGCTTAAGCACTCTTCCAGATAAAGACACAACAAGGAGGAGAAATTTTTTTCTGGAAGTTCTCAGTACATAAACAAATAAAGCATAAGTTTCAGTGACATGCACCACTGTTTAAGAATATTCCACAAATGAAAGTAAGTTTGTTGTCCCTGTTCCAGTTAATTCCCTCTGATTTTTTAAAATATCCTGAGCAGTCTCTAATTTCAAAAAGAAAAAAAAAAGTTACAAGTTTCTCTGAGAGACTGATGCTGTTCTTATCAGCCATTCAGTGTTAGAATGTGGCAATTGCTGAATGTTTTATGCCTTCAGGACTCAGGCTTAGAGAACAGTAATCTTGATGTATTCCCAGTGCTCAGTGCACAGGCGGTGCAGCCGTATTTCTCTTCTCCTGGGAGTCCCTGCATGCGTTGTAGGTCTGCCTGACTTTACCTTCTCTTGCTGACTTTCTCCTGTTCTCTACATATGGGTGCATTATGGCCTGTTTTCCTAACCTGCTTCTTCCTGAACTTTCGATGTTGCTTGTGATTAAGCAGTGCAGGACTGAAGTAATTGATTCAGAGATGAAATTCACCAAACAAATCTGAAAAACCTAATGATCTCTTATGATGCTGTGATTAGTACTTGGACCCTGAGAGAAAGTCATGCGTGCCGATCACATGTGGACAGTAATTACCAGCCAGGGTACCTGAGCTGGTACCCTGCTCTCATTTGTTCAAAAGCCACATTTATTTTCAGTGTATTTTTTCTTGTCCTTTTCAGTACTGTCTTATTTGTAAGGGTTTCTCCTACGATTTACTAGGTAGTTTTGGGAAATAGGATTTACCTTTTCCCAGGAATGTGTCTTAGCTACCAGGGCACAGAGCTTGTGTTGTTGCTGGTGACCTGGCCCCAGAAGTGGATTATTTGTGAGGTGTAGTCAGAGTGAGACTGACCATGACATGTCTAATACATGGATAGTTAGCAAGTAGTAAAAATTTCCTTGGCAAAAACCCCCACCAAACAAATAAAAAGAAAGAAGCTGCATAGAAACAAAACCCATGAAACCCTGAAAGCGATGAGAAAAGCAAGCATCTTTGGGGTTTATATTTCTGTGTTCTCTATGTTGGTATCTTCTCACTTGGATTCATTCAGCCTACATCTTACAAAACTGATGTCTGCTCTGTGTGGCAATGTGATGCCAACCTTAAGCATAGTCCTCTGTGGAGTATGTTCTCCAGTTCAATTCCCCCTTCTGCCTCAAAACCTCAAACTCATTACCAGTTTGGCACTGGTATGAAAGCGTTAATAAGTTCTTGGCTCCCATCATCCATGCTAATTGTGCTTTCTGCAACAAACTTTTATCTCGGGGGAAAAATAGAAAAGGAAGATGACAGGAGGGTGAACAGCAAGAAACTCAAATATGCCACCTCTTTTTCTCCCTTTGCCCTTAGTACAATACATGAAACAAGCTGGTTATTTTTAGTTTTTCTCAACAGTCAGTGCCAGTCAGCATCCAGGAGGAGGGCAGCAAGTCAGGAAGAGGTCAGACAGTGTTATCACCCTTTCATTGTAATGGTCAAATCCACTTTTAAGCCTCAGGATTGAAAGAAATGCACTTTTGCTGGCAAATGTTTTAGATGTGTACGTGCAGATGCTCATACATAATCAGAGCTTGTCTGCTTCTGTGACGTTATTGTTCCCAAAACTCTATCAACTAGGTAGGACTAGATATGAATGCCATTTTTGTCTTCGCTGCTCATTCATTCTGTCTGTGTAGCCTTTCCTTCCCTTCTGAAGCACAGTATGTTGGCTCTTTCAGCTGAATATGCCTTGAAGTCATCATCATAGATACTTGATTTTCACTTCAGTTAAACGGTCAGGTTGTCTTTTCTGATGCTGGCTGTGAAATATATGTGAAGAATGGCTGTGGCATTACAGTGTCAGCTTCGGAGTCAAGTGGATTAAAACTGGGCCACTTCCTATCAGCCCTTCATACCTAGTCACGAAAATGGGATGCAAAGGCAATGCTGTTCACAGATGCGATACTGTGAGTTTTGGCTAATGATAGAGGGTGGTTTACATTTGTTGCTCATATTTCCTCCTGTCTCATTTCCCAAGGGAAGTGGCAACACAACCAGCAGTGAGAAGATACCAGGTTCTGGTTCTGTGCTTAGTAGCTGTAGGTGATTAACATGGCAAGAGCAAAATTCTGGTCAGTGTGGAGAAAAGGAAAGTGATTCTTTTCCAAACAACTTCTCTCAGGTGGTATTCTATGTGCAGTGACTATCTGCCTCTCTCAAATGAGGCATGCAGAGAGCTCAGGATGAATAAGAAAAGCAGGGAAGGAAAAGTAAAAAAATCTGAAGAATAGGTATAGACAAGGGGTTGGTTGTCAAGTAATTAGGAATATATTAGAGAGAGAAATTAAATATTTTGGCCTGTGTCAAGCCAGTAACAAGGTTTCATAAGCTCACTCTGCCTTGGCTTGCTTGGAAAATCTGGGAGGAGAAGGATGGCCTTGGTTTGTTGTTCAAGACTTCAAATGCGATGAAGGACTGAATCTGCAGACCCCTTTGCAAGATGTCAGAAAAGAAGTTCCAATTCACAAAGACATCTAAGCATGTTTTGAAGCAGCAGCATAAAAGGTATCCAAGAAAGCCTACGGACAGGCTTCCTGATGATACTTTCAGACATGTTCATAGGCGCTTTGCAGCACTGACGCTCATCCTGTTTTGGCAGCAATTCTCATAAGCATTTTACTGGGCAGTATGTTATTAAGCAGGTAAGAAATAGCTATAGATGTAGATTTATGAGATTAGTGTGTTTTTGACATTCATTTTATTGCAGATCTTTGAGTCATCATCAAAATATTTTTGGTTTGGAGGCTAGGAGATACAGCTGGTTTTTATACAACTTCATTTGCCCATGCTCTGTAAATGTCAGTGGTGATTTAAAGTCAGTCCCTGAACAGCTTTCATGTGTTAAATTTTTGCATTGTTTTGTGGTTTTATCCATTGAAAGCCAGTTATGAGTTTCTGTTATCATTTTTCCTGCCCTCTAAAAGTTATGAATTACTCCTTCTCCTAACCTGACTACAAAATTTTTTTTCACCATATCTGTTACAAAGTGGAGTTACATACCAGAGCCATAACTCTGTTTTAAAATAAATGGCTTTATAGGCTATAAATTAAATGGAACCTTAAATTGCTAATAGACTTTAAAAATACTACTGTATTGTTAGCCCACTTGAAATTGTTTTAATGTCTTCAAGGGAAAGAAGGCAGTGCATGTTCTGAAATTTAAAAAAATGAAAAATTTTTAGAGCACATGGGTCTGGAAACTTAAAATAAGAAAAGTACAACCCTGCTCGTGTTTCTGTTTAAGAAATCCTTCTCCTCTTAGCATGTTATTCAATAGTAATAAACTCTTCTTGTGTGATCAGCTCTGACACAGGGCAGCAACATCACTTGCCTCCTGCTGAATTCAGGCTGTGAATTGCCTGCATGAGCTAAGGACCAGTTTTCAGGAATTCAATGAATACTGTTACCTAGCTTCTCACTGCAGCAATCAGAAGGGCAAGGTGAATCAACTACCAGCTCAGATTCAGAAACATTTATGTAGATTAATCATTCTTTGATATCTATTTACTTTGGGGAACTGTATTTCCTTTTCAGACCCAATAAATGCATGTTACAAACTGAAACTCTGAAGTTCCCCTGACACAGTCTACAGTCTTACAGTTCTTGGCTGAGCTCAGAAATGTTGGAGATACTGATTCTTTGCATAGTCAGAATAACCAGTGCTACAGCCTCTGTAATTTTGTGCCTCGAGGTAGAGAGTCATGATCATGTATATAAAGGCAGGATACTTGGCAAAAATTTTGTTCTTTGACTAAAACTGGAAAGCTCCTTGCTTCCAAAGGTAGCAAATTTATTGGAGTTTTTCTGCTCTGTTGTGATTTCATTAAAAATCATCGCAATAACTTAGAGTGAATTGGAGAGAGAATATTTCTTTCCATCAAGAATCACATGCAAAAACTGGATTATCATTGTGTTTTTCATATCATATTGCACTGACCTTTTCCCCAGGGGTTGTAAGCAAGCCCAGGACATTAAAAACAGAATAGGCTGGTTTATTCTTTATTAGATGCTGTGAGTTAAGGAAATTTAGCTATGACTATTTCTTTCCTGTCCCACCACAACATTTTAATATGAGATATACCATCTTGCAATGTTTGAAATATCAAAGCTTGTCTTATTACTGAAATCTAAAACCACAGGTTTTGCTTTGTTTAGCAGTTGTGGTTTTTTATGCTGCACTCTGCAAAGAAACTCCCCATCTTAGTTGTGCCTTGAAGTAGCAGAGGCAGCTTTAAGCATCATTTCCATCCCAGGTCTAGAAGGTCAAGTTATTTTTAAAGCTGGTGATGCAGCTGAAACACAGTTCAGGCCCTATAATGGTGTCATTCAATGGTGTGGTAAAATGGGTTGTGAAAACAACAGCAAAGTAAAATACACACATGTCACTTCCTCCACTGAAGCACATAACTCAGGGGCTGTTGGGGTATGGAGCCATGTGTCGTCTTCTCCTCTGGCTTTCTGCTTTTCGTCTCCTGTCTGTACTCCATTAGAAACTTTCATTATTTTAGCATGATTTGGGTTAACTTCTAAATGTGATTTATTGCTGCTTTCTGTCACAAATACACATGTGATTTATTGCTGCTTTCTGTCACGAATATACAGATGGAACCTGTGTTTTCGGCTATGCTGTTCTCCAGTTAGATTCAGGTTTTTTTCTTGCTGTAATTTTCACTTTATAGTGTGGGGTTTTATTGCACAGCCTTGATAGCCTATTATTGCTCAACCGAGGGTGGGGAAAAATAATTTGGCCTGAGATTGATTATATATGAAGTAGATGTTTTGCTTTTAGTTGTTTTGGGAACAGCTTTCATGTTCTTCAGAAGATATTTTTTAAAATTTATTTATTTAGTGTTTTCCTAGAATTTTCACTACTTTTCTTTTAGAAAATAAAAACAAGGCCCGAAGCACTAGTTTGGCTCTTCAGCAAAGTGCACCTGTTACATGAAGTCAGTCTCTCTCTCTCTCTCTCTCTCTCTCTGTCTTTCTCTCTCTCACACCCTTCACACCCCTGGCCCCCCTTTCCCCAACAGTGCTGCAGCTTCTACTGGGGTGTTGGTGGCACCATGTCCTTGCAGTTGGCCAGCTGAACTGCAAGTTCACGCAGTACCGGTGCCTCACATTTTAACATATCTTGGAGTGAAATGCTTCACTGAAAAATAAAAACATAATTTATTTAAAAAAACTTCTGTTGTGCAAAATAGGTAAAGACAAATTCTTTTAATAGCAGAGACAGTTTACCTAAGGTGAGTGTTTTTCTATATTTATGTACTTAATTTTTTTTTTCCAAAGAGGCCTCAGACTTCCTTTAAAACAAATTATTTGTTCCAGATAGTTGTCATGCATCCAAGTCACATCCTACCCCTTCTCTTAAACCCAGTCGGATTTAAGATGTAGCTGTACTTGGAGGTTTAAAAATGGTGATGGTGATGCGTCTGGGTGAGTGCTGAGCTCCCCTGTGCACGGCTGGGCCTTCAGAGGGCACCGACTGCAATAAATGCGGTCCTGGTGGAGGTTTCCCCTGCTGCCAGGTAGCAGACTGGCAGCTAGTGATAGCACTCTGGGCTTATTTGAAGAGGATTTTTCTCCCAGAGGAGACGGATGGATTTCCTGTGGCTCCAGTGTGGCTTTTCTGGGAGCAGGTAAGTAGCAGTTGAGTTATGAGGGGGCATGGATATGAAAGAACAACCAAAGCACTAATAGAGCATTTTCCCTGGTTAAGATAATGAACATTAAGAGGTTGTATATGAGACTTGTACAAGTGTGCTTGCCTCTGGATTGACGTGTTGGTAGGCTTTTGTTTGCCACGATCACTGCTGTGTAAGGTAAGCAGAACTGGTGTTTGTGTTTTAAGAAGAGCTAATAAGGAAAAAAACACACAGAGCTGATGCCACCAGGTTTTATTTCAGACTGGAAATGGCTCTTGCAGATCTCACTTGCTGCTGTTCTGAGTAAAGGGAAAACTGCAGATACGTCTTCTCTTGTGTACTCAAACATGATTTCCATGCATCACCTCCCAGGAGGACTGTATCCCTTTCTTACCAGTGCTTTATTGACTTCCAGTGTATTTTGTAGCCTTACACTTTTAATATTTTTGTGCCTTATCCAGGCCAGGCACATGCATTTCAACTATCCTCAGTGTAACTATAGCCTGAAGGGAAACTCGGGCATGTAGTGCATCTTCAATGAGGTTAAGAAAGCCTGTATAAGATTCAGGGAATGCAGGGATTATATCCTCCAGCACTGTGCCATCATGGAAAGGTCAACATCCCTCAGCTTTCTGCACTTGCCCTTATTCAAGGACATTAAACCTCATACTTGATGTGAAAAACTGAATGCAAGATTTGCATTGGAATAAAGCTCTGTAGCACAGAGAACATTTCCAGCTTCCTTACACTGCAAGAGTTACCCTGGGAGTCTTTCTGTCTGTAAGGTACAGACAGCTGGCTACAAGAAGCATCTTTCTTGGCGCAAGACCAGACTTTAAAAACTCTGCTTCAGTCTGTGGCCTTAGTTTTACTTTCTCTTTTCAGTTGCTTACGTGAAGAACAAGTTTCTGAGACCTTGAGTGCTTTTTTTCCCATTCTTTCTTCCATTTATTTCTTTCTTTCCCTTGCCCTTTTTGTTTTCTGGTGTATGTTGTTTTTGTTTTTTTTTTCTGGAACTGGTCTCATCTAGATATCAAGTGGCATCAAAGACCTGTTTGTCTGCATAGCATGTTTATAGACCTTGACCAAAGTTGATTCCTGATGCATCACTGTTGACTTCAGCTGGACTGTATCTAGTATGTATTTGCCTCATTGTTTGCAAAATTGCTACTAAAAATTGCTGAATATTGCTGTTTAACTATTTGCATACTGGCATGTGAAGTCAAATGAAAAAAACCCAGACAAACCCTACACACAGACTCCACACTGTTCTCTTCTGTTCAGTACAACTGAGTGAATTTTCTTGGTCTCAGTGTGCATTGCTACACTTAAACTCATTTGTGCACTCCAACTGTTAACAAAAATAGTGATAAAACCAATTCTTTTTCTGAAAAGGCTCTGCTGTGCTCTGTAGGCAAGAAGGTACCCCAGTAACTCCTGTAATTAAGACCTTTCTCCTTTGTTTTGGAACATATGGCAGGATGGGATAAATAAGCAGGAAAAAAGCAGCTTTGTTTCTCTCTAAAACCTAGGTATTTTTTTCCTGTGTGTTTCATACGACTGTATAAATTCAAAAGTGCCCCAAACCAACCATGGTTTGCCTTCTGTCTGTAAGGGATTGGCTCCCTGTAAGTGCTGTCATGCATGTTTTGGCTGAGCACACTAATTTTCCTCTAAACCAGCCTTCTTTATGGGCAACATAAAGGTGTATGTGCAGTTCAAGGTAATCTTATCCAAAATCCCCGCTTCCTACAAGAGAAACAAAATAACCCGAGGTAGCTACCAGCAGACTGCATGTAGCTCACATACATTCTAAATTAAATGTTCTCTGTCAAATCAGTGGTCTTTAAAAAGCCCACAAATTAGCAGAAATGGGGTATGTCTGTATGTGATTTCCTTTTAGAACTTCTGACATTATCATGCTGGTGTCTAGACAGTCCATAATCTTCTATTCCAGGGGAAAAAAAGGAAGTTTTCTGCCCCATCCTCAGAACTTTGTATTTCATAGGTGAGTAATTTTCTAATGTTACGGAAATGATAAAGTTCATCTGGATAAGTGAGGACTAGTGATTCCTGTTGCTACCTCAGTGGTGCTGCCATCTGTTCAGCTCCTTGCCTATTTGGTGGGATAATTTAACGAGTCTGTTCTTAGAGCACACATTAGTTTTAGTCATATGAGAGATAAAATACTATGGAAAGAAATTTTGTTTGCAATAAGGCTTTTTTTTGTTTTTTTTAAACCAAGACATGTTTAACAAATTTCTACCTCTTCTATATAAATGCATGTATTGTTTTACCTGTTAATCAGGTTTTTTGCACTGTGTTTTAATGGTGGTCTAATTTCTTAAGGTATGTAATTTGTATAAATTTCCTATAATTAGATGAAGGTTTTTTCCCCTAATGGGGGAGCTGAGGCACAGAGGCTGAGGTCCCAGTTTCTCATAACTGGCTGCCTTCTTGCATTTGGTGATGCCTCTGACATTTGGTGATTGACACTTAGTGAACTATGTGAGATGATGGACGAAGTTTGTGTTACATCCTAAAGCTCAGAAATTCCTGGGATTCCCATACCCACAACACTAACTGAAACTGTTTTCCCTACCCAAGGTTCAAATATTGTAATATTTTTTCCAGTGCCCTCGATATTCAAGAGCTTTTAACAATGCTAGTGTGAATCTATTGAGTTCTTTATATCCTCCAAAAGAATACCCATACTCCGTCACGTAGCAGCTGTCTTTCACATCTGTTTTGTGTGTTTAAACAGACATAATACTAGCAACATTCTGCAATTTCCCTGATGGATTATTTAAAGAACCTACCATCCTTTTTGCTTTGCTATTAAATTATAGGGTATTAACAACTGGCTTTCTCTTTCAAAAAAGTTTTTTTTTCACTTTCAGAAATCCTGTCTTCTGCATCAACTCTTCTCTCCCATTCCCGAGTTACTCTCAAAGCTTTTTACTGGTGCTAAATCCAAGTTTCTAATTGAGATTCTAAGCAGGAAAAATCGCATCATTGGCTTTTGTTCTCCCATGAAAGCCCATATTAATGGAGACTGCCTTATATAAAGCAATCCCCTTTCACCTTTGAAAACAAAGAAGAGTTCCTGTCTGAAACAAGTACTGTGGCATTTCAGTGTTTCCAAAAAGCCTGACTGAGCTTTATCCGGAGCCTTGACTGTCCTTATCAGCACAATGCACAACCAGCACCAGTTCTGGTGTGATGAAATACATGGTACAGTCAGAAGGAGCTCCATCTCCGAGCCATTTCCCAGGGCTGGGAGAAGAAGAGCCTTTGGTCTTTGCTCAGAGCCTGGCAGGGAGCTGGTGCTTGACCTCAAGGCTACTGCAAGAAAACAGCTGTGCCATGGGCTGGTGTATGCTTTGCAGTCAGCTGCTGTCTTACCTATCCCTTCCAGTCCCACATGTGCCAGAGGTGGGGGATCCTGTTCAAAGCTCACCAGATTGACAGTGTTTTAAAGTTTCCTACTCGTATCCTTCCCCTGAATAGCTGGATTTGGATCACAGTTAAGATTTCTGTAGAAGAGAAAGGGCTGATGCTAGAGCTTGTGGCATGGGATATCTCTTATCGCAGTCTGTCGCACCTAAGTAAAATGTGTGAAGGTAGTTCTGTAGTAGGAGAAAAATAAGGTTTAGGTGTGAGTAGTCGAGCTCTGACTAACCTTGACTTACTACCCTTCATTTCAAGCAAACATTTAGGGTCTTGTCAAACACAAAAGAAAGAAAAGACTTCCCCCCACCCCCACACTTCTGCAGGTATTAGCTGATCAGTGTTAAAATCCTCATGCTAACATGTTACATTGGTAACACCTGATGAGGCTGAACTCAGCCATGTAACACGCAAGGGTATTATGACCGACTTTCTCCATTGTATGCTTTTAATATGGGCTACATAACACGCGCTAGCTAATATATGTTAAAATATGCATTTTCACCTAGGGGGGTCTGCACTGTGGAGACAAAAATTTGTGTCCACAGTGGTTACCCAGCCTCTCCTTCTGCCAAGATGAGAGCCAAGAATATCACAACTATTTTACTGACAGCTGGGTTTTCTTTTTCAAAATGAGTTGGCTTGGTTTTGTTGATTTGGTTTTGTTTTTCTTAACTAAGTTTTTCCCATGAATATGAGGATATGGTCTTAAAATGAAGGGGGAACATTGGAGAAAATTTTGATTAAAAAAAAAAAACAACTTTGATTCCCAGAAGTTATCCTCAGGTTCATAAAGCTTCAGGAGAAAACATTATTAGAGACCAGTCTGCTGTCTTGAGGACAGAGGGACAGAGTGGCCTAGGCTGCTGCTGTTCACTTCTGTTTATGATTTTTGTCATTGGGGTATGATACTTCCTTCTTTTTTAGCAAATAAATAAGTGCAGCTTAAAACATCTGTCATCACTGGGGTACTAATGCACTTTGTAGATGAAATCTGGCAAAGAGCAGCCTGTAAGATTAGCAGTCTTATTTTCTTACCACTTTGAATTTAGCTGTTATACATTGGTTGTCTTTCATTAACCCCTGTTTAACCCAAATGACAGATATTTGAGAGAAATTAGTATTTGTTGCAAATTCAGTATCCTCATATCTCTTGTTGAAGAAACAGAATAAGAAGTAAGGGTTGGAGGAGCAGAAGAAAAAAACATCCTCGTAATCTTCAAGAGGGAAAAAAAGGACAACAAATGGTAGAAGAGAGAAAAAATGTAATTGTTGGTAGTGCTAGGCAGGGTGTGATGTTTTTATGGCTGAGTTTAGGACAAGTCAGGACAGGAAAAGCTTTCAGTACGGTGTTTACATTTGAGTAGAATGGTTGGAAAAGATTCAGGGGGTGCTCTCTGGGTCACCCAAACACTTCCCCAAGGGAATGAGAAGAAGGAAAATAAAATTCTATTTGGTACAAGAATGTTTAGTTTTGCTTGAAATCTGTCTCCTTTGTTAGGAAACTAGAATGCCTGCCCTTATGTATGTAGTTTACTGAGTAAAGCAGTTATAAAACTGCAGCTCAGTCAGGGTCAAACAGTGGCCTGTCAGAACAGTGCTAAAGCAACTCCAGTCCCTTAATGAGACTGACTGAGAAAAATCTTTAGACTTTATGCTACATTTATTTGTGAAAGCAAGCAAAAAAAGGCCCTATTAGAAGAAGCAGTTTTGACACTGTAGTGTGCTAGGGTAATAACCAAGAGTACATCTGAATTCTGTCTAGATGCTCCTGTAATTCAACTAACGTGATCTCTGAGGGGCTCAGAAGTGTGGGGGAAAAACATTTAGGATTCAGAGAACGTAGTCTCACTCATCCTTTTGTTGCTATGTGAGAGCTGTCTCCAAAAGCTTCCCCTTTAGTGATGATAACTGGAAATGTCCACAGGGAAAGCAATAGTTCCTAGTTTCTCAGGACCAAGGCCAGAAATCGATTTTTAACTTAAACTTGAGGCTTTGAACTGCACATAGAAAGAAATCCTACTTTATGGAAACCCAGGGATTTTGACTTAGTATCTCTAATACTATTAATGTTTCTGACTTGTAATAGGAATGTTCTTTTCCTAAAGCAGCTCAGCTTTATTCCCTGTGCTTGCTGCAGCTACACTGCTCCCACAGCAGACACCAAACTGCTGCAGAGTAATGCCTGCCACACTCTGGAACATGAAAATGGGTAGCACTTTAATTTCATACATTGGGATCACATACTAGGGCAGTTTGGCCACTTGACCATAAGAAGGCTCCATTTTGGCCACTTGACCGTAAGAAGGCTTCATCGATTGAGGATGGGGCATAGGGCAGATGCACGTGCCTGCAAAGCTTTTTTTTTTTTTTTTTTTTTTGCTTGTGGTTTCAGTCTCTCACAAGAGCTACTTGTGCTCTGTACAAACTGAAGAAAAATTACTTGTGCCACAGAAATTTCCATATGATCAAAGGTAGAGGCTATTAAATAAGTGTGCAGTCTCTAACAGGGGTAATGCCTTGCCGAAATTTGTGATTACACCAGAAGTTCTGTTTGGGGGATTTTTCTCATTCTGTCCTTGTATTTGGCAACGTTGTGCATTACACTGCACAGAGAGCACGGTACAGGTGTGTGGGTGTGATGCATATCCCATGTCCCACGTTTGTGTTTGTGTGTAGGCACACAAGATCAGGAAGTTGATTCTCTGGTTGAGATGCTGGATAAACTCAACCTCAGCATAATAATTAAGAGCCCAAGAAATTGTTAGCAGCCTGGGTAGTCTCCCCTGTAGAAACTTGTAGCAATATTTCAGGGATGAAAAACCTGGGAATAGTCCATGACTCTGTAGGTATGACGTGGAATATATTGATCAATTAATGAAGAGGACTTCATAAATCTCATCTTATTCCAGTTGCTTGTCTGAATTCTGACCTAGTTCAAGCGTGATGTTGTTTTTCCTCCCTGAGGATGGCTGTTGTTTTACTAGATTGATTATTCTGCTGCACTTTTTTTGCAGTGTACAGCTGAATTCAGTTGTGCTGTATCAAAACTGAATTCAGTTGTGCTGTATCAAGCCATTGGGCATACAACAGAGTAAGAACAGAAAAACTTGCATTTAAATAGTTATTTGCCAAAACTGGTATTTGATTTCATTAGTAATAATGTTACATCAAGATCTTGGTTGATTATTTTAAAAACTCAGAGGAAATTTAAGAACACTGTAATAAATTTGAAGCCATCCTCTAATGTTTTCTTATATTTTATATTAAAAATCAGTCAGAAAAAAACCAAAGGGGGCATAAGCTATCAATCAGCAGTGGCCTGCTGGGAGGTTAGAAAGCAGAGGGAGCAATTAAGCCTTTGGACTGCAATCCTTCACTGCCATGGAAGTTTCTTATCAGTATCTGGAGATTTACAGTCCAGCATTCCAACCTTACAAGTGTGTGCCCTTGTGCCTCGGGGGCCATCGCTGCGGAGAGCAAGATGGGGAGGCTGTAACGCCGCCTGCATCTGCCCCGGGCAACCAAGGCTGCCAGGGCCAGGCATGGTGGCCAGTCTGGCACCCCAGCTGCCACTGGCAGGCTTGAAGGCTTGAGCGAAGGATGAGTTTGGAATTTGGAAACAGTGACAGTGAGCTAGATAAAGCTTTGGTGAACGTGTCTGTCATGTTAAAGAGGGGGGGACTTTACTTGAACCCTTTGTATTGGCTCAGTCTGTCCGTTTCCCAGGAAAGACAAGACCCTTGATTAGAAGTCCTTTCATTGGTCAGTTTTAACGGCTTTAGAGGATGGGTCAGCTTGACCTAAACTTTGTGCACAGACTAAACTAGAGTTTGATAATTTTGTAGTTTGGACAACAATTCCCCCTTTTCTGACTCATTTCAGTCTAAACCCAGTTCGTTTTCTTTACCTTTAGGTGGACCTTGAGTGACTGAAGTCATACATATTTTTGTTACTGGTTGGTATTGCATACCCAGTGAGGTGTGGTAGTACCTTGGAGGCAGGTAACTTTGGGATGGAGCATTAGTATTACAATGAGATTATCTCATCCAAGGGAAGCAATTTTGTACCAAAATTGTTGGCCCAGCAGCAGGCATCTTCTCGTCTTATCAGCTGTGCGGTACCATCAAGTTCCCATTCCTGCAGGGAGTACAACAGAGCCTGGCCAGGGTGTCTTTGCTCCACCCTCCATTACTCCTATCAGTATGTGCTAAGATGGCAAGGGTGTGTCATGCTTAAGGAGCTGTGGTAAAGAAGGTTTCATGCATGTCAACCATCCTGAAAGTGATAACTGTATTTTACCCTAAAAATGTGTCCTGGTTTCAGCTGCGATAGAGTTAATTTTCTTCTTAGTAGCTGGTGCAGTGCTGTGTTTTGGGTTTGGTGTGAGGACAATGTTGATAACGCGCTGAGGGTTTTAGTTGTTGCTGGGTGATGTTTGTACTAAGTCAAGGAGGGGCTGGAGGGCAGGGGAAACTGGGAGGGGACACAGCCAGGACGGCTGACCTGAACTAGCCAAGAGGATATTCCATTCCGTATGATGTCATACTCAGCACATAAACTGGGGGAAGAAGAAGGAGGGGGAGACATTCAGCATTATGGTGTTTGTCTTCCCAAGTAACCATTATGCGTGGTGAACCCCTGCTTTTCTGGTGACGGCTGAACACATGCCTGCCCATGGGAAGTCGTGAATTAATTCCTTGCTTTGGGTTGCTTGCATGCACAGCTTTTGCTTTACCTATTAAACTGTCTTTATCTCAACCCACAAGTTTTCTCACTTTCACTTTTCCAGTTCTCTCTCCCCTCCCACTGTGGGGGCAGTGAGTGAGTGGCCATGTGGGGCTTGGTTGCCGGCTGGGGTTAAACCACCACAAAAAGCTTTCTGTAATACTATGCTTCCATTAGGTCCCAGTTTTCTCTAATTGCCCCCCAAGTAATTTTCCCCCAATGTCTTTGAAATAAAATGTTTTCCCCTCTACTTCTCACATGGGCATGTTTTTCTAGATTTCCATAAACCCAGACAAAGGCAGTTCTTAGTTTATCACATTCCTTGAGCCCAGCTTCTGCAAGGACAAAGAAACTGCTTCCCTCTCTTGCTGAGCTGGGGACTTTGCAGCCCAGCTCCAAGAGCTGCCGTGTATGTCCCTTTTGCTCATGTGTGCTCTGTGTGCTCTAACAATCACTGCAATCCCTCAGTATTTGCTGTGACATGCTGTCGTCCTCATGCCACAACGTGTTTGTAGAAAATAATCAATACTTTAATGAATATTATCTTTAGGTCACCGAAGGGCTGGTTTAAGTTCTTTGTGGGTGTTCCCAGTTTAGTTCTTTTAACCGTATCTTACTAATAAGTCAATAATCCATTTCAGCACAAGGCTCCTGTTATCAGACCCAACACACATCATTATCTGGATGCAAGTCCAGTGGAAACAAACGGGGTGAAAGGAAAACAGCAGTGGGTTTAAAAGGGAGTGCAACAGAACAGAAAAAAAGAGATGTAAACATAATTTTAATATCCAAATTTGAGCAATCCCATAACTTTACTGATATCTTACTCCCTGAGTAAATATGGCATTTTATGACATTTTTCCTGTTCTGATGCATTGCAGGCGGTGAATAATATTCAGTGCTTATTCAATTTCAAAAAGAATAATTCAATTCTAAGGCTGTGCTGCTATGAGCAACATGCTTGAATAATCTCTGTGAGTTACAGCGTTAATAGTCAGCCCTTGCACTGTGTTCTTATGGTATGTATGACATTTGTATTTCTGTCCTGTGTGCCAGGCAGTAAGAATCTTGTTTGCTCAGCCTTTTAAGGACAAGATAGAAAACTGTCAATGTAAAAATTAGTACAGTTGACTGTAATATATATATGTAAAGGTTAATCTGTGAAATTTGCAGTCTGTATTAAAATAAACAAAGGGCAGATTATAAAAGCCAAAATCAAGTTTCAAACCAATTTATACAGAACAGTCAAGAGTACTACAGTGTTAGACACTTGCTGAAGACAAGTATTTTATTGTTCATATTAATAAATTCAAGGAACCTTTAGTGCAGTTTATCCAAATCTTCTACATAGGCATTTGTATTCATGAATCACCATGTCCACTGTAATTAATAAAAATTACATGTAAAATTCAGTTCTAAAGGATGTAGTTTACAGACAGATGAGGTACTTATTCTCAGCTATATTTGCCACCTAAGTAACTCAAATATTTTACCTAAAATAAAAATGCTAAGTCTTTGAGGAAAAAAAAAAAATTAGACATCAAGCCATTTTAATTCTTTCAATATTAATCAACTCCTGTTTCTGAATCGATATTTCTGGTCATGCCACAGAAGAATAAGTGTGTGGGGGTTGGGGGGTGTGGGGTGTGGGTGTGTAGCACACAAGGTCAAATAAGCTGCAGAACGCTGTGCTTCTTTTTGCAGCAGATGGGTAATGTTACATGGATTTTAATTATTGAAATTACTCCTGACTTTGAGGAAATACTTCCCCTCAATAATGACAGGATCGACCACATGGTAACGTTTGAGTTTTGTGGCGCAGATGTGTTTATTTAAATGTGCCATGTCTTTGTCCTTCGAGAAGAGAAGGAGAATTACTGAAGTTTAGCTTTCTTGCTCCTCCTTTTGTAGCAACCTTTTACACTGTATTGATGTTTTTCAAGGGGAACTGGAACTAGTCTGTTGCTATTGGGAGGGCAGTGGGTGCAAATTCACAAAGAGCTTTTAAAACACCTCTGCAACTGTTCTAATCTACAAGAATAATTTTATTGAGGGAAGCTCTGTTATGAGCATGGGCTTACAAAGCTCCCTTGATGCTGAGCTCTCGCAGCTCCTCTACAGCACAATAGAGGATGCAGCAGCAGCAGAGGACTACTTGAAATAGATTTGTACCTTTGTATCCTTTAGCTATGTACTTACACTACTTTTTAAAAAGTGTTAATGGTTTCTTATTTGCTTCTTTCAATGTATTTCTCCTCTCCCAATCCACTGTGAGGAATCAGGTACAAGAACGAATACAGAGTGTTAATTGGGGTCTCCTATTCTTTTTTTCCCCCAATATCTAGTTACCGTTGTCGTCATTGCCCATCTCAGTGACTTTCTGCTGTATGTCATGCAGGGACGTTTAACAACTTTACTTTGTGGCAGGAGCTACATTTCTCATATGCTCTTCTGTTTGTAGAGGAGAGGTGGCTGAAGATGGGTACAGTGGGTAAATGGAAGACTCCCACAGAGAACAACAGATGCTTTTATTTTCCTTTTTTTTGTGGGTAGGAGAAGAAATACTGTTTTCTTCCTGCAGTGTGAAATTCAGATTAGACATTCAGAAGAGATTGCTGGCAAAGGTAAAAGCGAAGTCAGGAACCATGTTTCTGGGACGGGTGGTGGGTTCTGTCATTGGAAGTATTTAAGAGATGCTACAGATACTGGGAATGACAGTTGTAGTTGCTCCTATCCTGGGAAAGATGAATGGACTAGATGCTGTCCAGGGTCCCCTTTGAGATCCATTTTCCTATGATTTTTATGATCTTTTGTGAGCTGAGGATCAGGATTAATCACATGTCTGATTAATTTGAACTCAGCCCCCTACTAATTTAGCCGTGCTGTCCCAGGGACCAGATTTATTAGTACTGCTGCCCAGCCCTGGGTCTGTGCATCAACACACTCTGGTTCCTGAGCCCTGACACAGTGATGCAGCACAGCAGGAGAAGTGTCTAGCTAGTATTTATAAAACCAAAGATTGGCTTGGCATGCAAACTGCAAAAAGCAGAGCTTGGATAGTATTGTGATGCCGTGCAGGTTGGGGAGGCTGAGCTGAGAGCCCTGGCCCGGCACGTGCATCCCTCGACAGTGTGGCTTGATTACTGGTGTAAGGAGTGTAAGGAAGGTAGGATTGAGCTAGCAGCCAGCTGTAATTAAAATAGCTCCCAGTCCTAAGGAAGGGAGGCAGTTGCCATGGGAAATGGAAAACTTACAAGGAGCTAGCTCTGTGCCTGAAACGTGGGAGAATGGGATCACTGCCTGGCACACTCAGAGGTGGGTTACCACAGGGACCTCTGAAACTATCCTGACAGCAAAAATTAAAGTAAGACAGCAGAAAGCAATGCAAAAGCAAGCAGTCAGTAAACAGGGACATATTTTCCCACACCAACCAAACACAATGGGTCTTAAAATAGTCATACTCACCCCCCCTTATTTAGGTGTTTTTGTGTCTTTTCTCTTTCCTTCTTTCCATCCTCAGGAATTTTTACTGCTCCCTGCTCCTTAACACTTCAGTACATACAATGAAATCCTAGTCCTACTGGAGGCTACATATAAACTTCACAGTTTACTTTGGGGCTGAGTTTCCAGCTGGAACATGGAATAGATCATCAGTTGCTGCTGAGCAGCAAGCATATCCAAACTAGAAATGGCATGTTTTCCAATTCCGTGCCTCCTGCTAATACCAGTGTCTGTGTGTCCACCCTGTCAGCAGTGTCAGGGAGTAAATACGATTAAAACTAACTGTTTGTTTGTTTTCTGGGGTGCCTTGCTGCCCTGATCTGGCTGGTGATGTGAAAGGCAGCACTGGCCCAAGGGAGGTTCAGGACATGGGAACAGCAGCTGTGGGACTGCTGAGCTTAAACTGATCACAGCCCCACACCCTGCTAGCAGAACTTTTCTGTTGTGGGTTAGCTGGTGCCCCTGGGGTCTGGAAGGAAATTTGGCACTTTGCACCTGACAGATGGCCTCTCAAAGAGATGCGTGTAACTGGCAGATGCCTCTCCCAAATGATCAGTTAGGCTTTCAAACCAGCTCTTAGTTTCTTGATGAGCTTGAAAAGGCCTGTGTGGCTCCTCCATCAAAAAGCCTGCCTTAAGGCATTGTCACACTGCCTTGGCTTCTTAAATTGTGGGTAGAAAGCAACAACCTTCATAACAAAGGTTGTAATTGAGGAGGAAAGAAATTTCTGTTCAGTCCAAAATGCCCCAGGATGCCCCCCTCTTTTTTTTTTTTTTTTCTAAGATAATTTGACAAGAGCGATTTGGGTTTGGTGTCTTTACAATAGCACCCAGTCAGCCGTGGGATAATCGGTGGTGTAGAATGGGCAACAGCCCTGCTCCAGAAAGTGCGATCTCCGGTGTTTCTTACTCAAGCACTATTCAGTGCAGCGGGAATAGTGAGGATACTGCGACGTAATTCAGCTAAAGTGTGACATTAAGAGGCAGTGCCCTGTCCACCCTGGCGGCATGCTCCCACCCTGTGCTTTTCACTGCGACCAGAGTGCAGGGCTCCCTGGGGAGAGCATCCTGCTCCGCAGCAATGGGGCTGGGCAGGTGGCAGCAGTGACAAGGCATGGAGGAGGCTGAAGGGTCTGGAGTGCAAGCCTTGTGAGGAGCAGCTGAGGGAACCAGGGTTGCTTAGCCTGAAGAAAAGGAGGCTGGGGGGAGACCTTATCACTTTCTATAAACTGTTACCAAAAAATCTGTCAAATGAACTTTCTAAGGCTTGTTTTAAATTTAGAAAGCAGGCATTCTTTATTACGGTGCCAGGAGCACTGGGGATATCTCCACCTAAGGTGCTCACCCTGTCTTTGAATGCACGCCCTTTGTATTCTGCATACTCATACATATGCATTACATTTCCCTGAAATCTCACACATATTTGATTATTTCCCGGAATTCATTTGCATTAGTCCCTCCTTCTTTTGCATATATGTGGTTTCATCTTATTTGAGTTGGAGGGCTGCTTTTGCAACTACTGAGATGCTGATTTCTAAATACTTCATGACCTGGCCACCTTAGTCCTTTTACAGTTTTCCTGTCAGACTTGCTATGTCTCCATGAGATTCAGTCAGATCTTTTCTTTTGTGCTAGATGTTCCTTTCAAGTTAGATCATAAATCTTATCTATACAAGATCTTCTTGATTACAATCTAATAATTATACTAAGGTTATACATTAAACTTCTGGCATCACAACTACTTAAAAGGAGGTTGTAGTGAGGTGGATATTGGTCTCTTCTCCCAGGTAACAAGCAATAGGAAAAGAGGAAATGATCCCATGTTGCACCAAGGGAGGTTTAGATTGGATATTAGGAAAAATTTCTTCGCTGAAAGGGCGGTCAAGTGTTGGAACAGGCTGCCCAGGGAGGTGGCTGAGTCTTCATCCCTGGAGGTGTCTAAAAGACATGTAGATATGGTGCTTTGGGACATGGTTTAGTGGTGGGCTTGGCAGTGTTAGGTTTATGGTTGGACTCTATGATCTTAAGGGTATTTTCCAACCTAAATGATTCTACAATTCCGTAAGTGGGAGTGGGAC
This sequence comes from Falco naumanni, assembly GCF_017639655.2. Lineage (NCBI taxonomy): Eukaryota > Metazoa > Chordata > Aves > Falconiformes > Falconidae > Falco > Falco naumanni. Next base: position 26,104,068 of record NC_054058.1, read on the forward strand.
TGGCCTTTGGCCTATGGCTGGCTCCTAGGTGGACTTGTTTTTGTCCATTGGTACCTGGAGAAATCTGAAACCCAGTATAGGCATGAATGGGCTGTGGGAAGACTCCATGGAGAGTGCTGCATTTGTAAGATGTCGTTACCAGCCTGCTCCAAGGCATAGATGTGTCATCATCTCTCTTCTACCCAGCCAGTGTGGTATTTAGAAATAAATTCTTCCACTTAGAAAATTTTAATGCCACTAGAGCTGCAGGAGAGAGATGAGTAGCAGAGTTTTACATTTAAACAAAATGACCACCACAATGTCCTTCTTATGGCAAAACATTTTCCAGCCAATTGATATTTTTCTATTTGCAATGATCATATGTTAACGTATGGCGTCATTCTGCAGATACTGAGAAAGATCGTAACTGAACTGTGCTATAACCCTGGAGTCTCAATTTCCTCTCATGCTATTTTAATACAGTTTAGTTTGGTAAAGTTTTCCTTCCTTTGATGGGATTAGTTAGGAGTATTATAGCAGTGTTTGTTGCAGGGTGCTGTATTAATTATAATTTAAATATTAATATATACAACACATTAATACGAATTAATTAATTGCTATAAATGCAGCCAAATCAAACCATTATTTTTCAGATGAATATGTATGATTCGAGATTTGTAGTTTATTTCATTTTATGAAGTCATTATAATATTATGTGACCAGATACTCAGCAGTTAAATTAAATACTTAAACCACCAGAACATTCCTTAATTCAGTCTTTTTATATATGAAAATCAATAAAATAGATACTTTATAAGGATTTATATGTAGCAGGATTTACAATGTTAAATATTATGGGTTTAAAACTCTGTGATAACTACATAAATGGGGCATTTAATTGCCCTTGATAGAAATTCACCTTACTCCTTTAGAGTTAGCGATTCCAATTAAATGTGTTGAGCATTTCAGAGGATTAAATTATTAGATGTATTGTAAATGCTTTAATTAAAAGCCGTTGCTGGTGAAGAAACTTGAAACATACATTATCTTGATCTGGCTTCTATTCAATATGCTATAGCTAACAAATATATGGCTTTTTTTGTCCTTGGCTTTGATAGTGCTGTCATTTTGTGAGTAAATCCATGGAAGGGAAAGATTATAGCTGCTTATGCTGTTCTACAGATGTATTTTTAAAAATATCTTGTGCACAATAGCACGTCTGCTTTTTTTTCTGGTTTTGAGACAGTGAATGATATATCAAAAGCTAAAGAATGTCAGAATCGTACATAATTCCAAAAGTCAGTAGTTTCTGGGTTTAGACAATAGAAGCTGTATTCATGCTCTGAAGGTAGTATGCCAATACGGCTGCTTAGATCAGATACAATACCATGAACTCTCATAATGCCACTGAATGATGCATTTTGAAGGATGAGATCAGATAAATTCAGATTAAAAAGGAGGATGCAGACCTCTAACAATGAGGAAAAAGAATATTTGACAATTTATTTTGGGATATAGAGGTATCTGTGTATTGAAAGGCAAGCAAAAATGGTTCTGCAAGACATGCTCCATCCCTGCTCAGCTAGGCATTTACGTCTATGAATCAGGATGATTGGGCTGCAAATTCTGCTAAAGGGTCAGAAGAGGTCACACTAGGTCATCCACAAAATCCCATTATGGTTTTAAATATATCTGGAAGCATGGAAAATGTCATTCTTTCACTTCAAGGTGAGTATTCCTGCATATGAGAAAGGGAAACTTTAAGGTTAGCCTAGAGGACCTTCTTTGGAGACCTAAAACAAGTTGGTGGTAAATAAAAATAGTCCTTGCTCTTCTATTCTCCCTTTCGTCCTCTCTTCTCTCAACTTCCCTTATCCCTTCAGGATGAAAAATCAGGACCTGCCAGGGCAAGCTGGGTATCTCTGCAGACCACCTGATTCTCCCTGGCTGCCTCCTCCCTGATGTGACAAATCTCTTTCTGGGTCTTTAATTTGTACTATTTTCCTCTCTGGATTCTTCCATCAGTAGAAAGGAGAGGAGGGGTGGCTTTCCAGTGGTGTCCTGCTACATCGTGCCGGTGAGAAGAATTCTCTGTATGATGCAGAATGAGATTTTCCACTGTTTATGTGTACCCATAAATCACATTAGAGGCTTCTAAAGGGGAGATATAATTGGGCTTTAAAGTTTCTAAGGGTATATCTGTATATTCTAAAAGTAATGAATCAAAGGTACTTTGGGGTTGGGTTATTCTTTCCTCATTAATTTCTCATGGATTTATTTATGTTTGCATGTTGCCAAGTAGATACAAACAATGCACTTAGAGAAGCAAAAATAATTTCCAAGTGGGGTTAATTTTGTGAAGGAATGATCCTGAAGGAAGTCCCAAACCTGATTTTGGCCAAAATTGTGCTGGTAGTGCTTCCTCATGTGAAGTTAGCATGTTTGTAATTAAATTTGAACCCCAGTTAAATTGTATTTTCTATGATATGCCTATTATTGTTCTTCGTAAAAAATACACCTTTTATTTTCCTCTGCAGAGTAAAGTAAACATGACATACAAATTTACAGGGAGACTTGTCAACAAATACATGAGATCCTGGATGTTATTCTGAGCATAAACTTTCTATTACATTCAATTTACTGTTACTGCAAAACCTGTCATTGGATCAAATGGGATTTCATACTGCATCAACTATAATACAATGCCATTAAATTGGAAATATATAAATTTTCAATTGTTCTCTTACAAGTTATGAAAATTAGAAAGTTATGCACAACATCATGCTATGACTTGCATATTCCAACAGATAAGTACTGATTTAGAGTAGTTTGGCGTGTATAATTAATTTCTGATTATAAGGCTGCTTTACAGTGTGAAAAATAGTATGTGTCACTGCAGTAAGGACCTGAAATCTTTTCATGAAAATTCGTATGACAAAAAATGTAGGGAAAAAGCCCAAACACTAGTTCCCTAATTTTTGTTGGAATAAAACCCAGTAGACAAAAAATAGAAATAAAAAAAGTCCTTCATGCACTCCAAGATGGGGGAGGACCAAAATAGTTAATGGAGCTGCACTCACTTTAAAAAGAAGGCTTCAAAACACCACCAGTTTCCAAGAAGTTCCATTTATGGGTCCACAGTTCAGGAAATCAAAAGCCAGTAGAGCTCACTTCTTGCCTCAGAGATGAGAACACTCAGCTTCAGGTCACTACCCCTTGCCCAGTTTGCTTTCCTTCGGTATATTTATAGGAGACAAAAATGTATCAGGTATCTTTCTTGGGCAACACTGGGGGTGTTCTGACATAAAAATGACCCTGGAGGAATCGTATATTTCTTCATAGTTCTTTCTCATAATTTTCAACGTTAGACATTTCCATTCTTTCATTTTAAAGTACCTTCTCACTTGCAATTATTTGATATTACACAATGCATTGCAATGTATCAACACACACAATTAATACAGTGTGCTATGTATGTAGCATATGGACTACAGCATTTTAAAAGTCTATGCTGAATCAAAAATTAATAATATATTCATATATATTGCATTTAATTTTGGTAAGAAGTACAAAAGTTTATTATTTAATATTTGTATTCCAGTGATGCTCAGAGACCTGCCAGGATTGATGTGATGGCTGTACTGCAGAGATGTGGTCCTTGCCCCTGTAAAACCTAGAGATGTCTTTCACCATTCATGTATGGCAAGTCTGAAAAATATATCTAAGTACCAGTGAATAGGTGACCTGAACAGACTTGATCTCAGCCGATCCTTTGGTTTTTAAGTTCTCGTGGTCTGTTCCGTTATGTGTAGGTTCATTAGACGTGCTATGTGACTGACATCTTCCACAATTAGAGCTCATGTATAATGAGATGCAATGCTGAAGGACTTTGTTGTTTCCTATGGTTTCACAGAAAGGCTTTTTCCTTCTTCTTTGGCACCGAACCATTAAAACCATTGCACCACGTTCAGCTGGTGACAAGGGCTGAAAATAATTTACAGCCATTAAAGCATTGCTCGTGTATCATTAGCTCCACCTCTTGGATTAATTTGGTTTTTACAGATCCAGTAAGTTATAGGGGGATCCTCTCTGGAAACGTAAGAAGTCCTGAGGCAGTGCCATAGTAAAATCGTCTGGCTCGATTGCTCTATCCTGGGGATTTAATGTTCACTGCTTGATAACCAGTAAAGTTTAATTACGAATTCTTTTACTAACAGTTTGGGTTACATTGGCCTCTAGTGGCTCGTATAGATAACTGCCCTGATGACAGACTCCTTTTGCCTTGTGCTTTTAAATCCTCTCATGCATTTTTCATGCAAGTCCAAGTCACCTCACAAGAGGACTGATGCAATGGCCAAATAAAAAGTTTGTGTCTTACTGCCACTGTGTCAGTACAGCTAAGGTCTATCCTCTATAACTCTATATATTCTACTGAAGAAATACATACTTAAAATAGTTCAGAATAACAATAGAGAGTTGTGAGGAGTTACTGCATTTAATTAGATCATTTGCTGGAAACAACTAATATCCTTACTGACAATAACAAAGAATAAACTCAGGACGATTTTTTTTAATAGGCTGAAGACTAGTTTGCTTCCACAAAATGCATAGAAAACTCCTATGAAGGACAACAGAACAGCCCTCCAGCAGGTCCTGTGGCTACTCACTCGTAAACCTTGATAACACCAGGCTTTTGCCCTGTAACGTGGAAGCCCTGCCTCTCGTAGGAAGCCGTGACAGCACCAGAGCGCTTTGCAGCTGGATGTTTGCCAGCACAATGCAGATGTTTGCAAACAGGAGGAGGGATCTGGGAGCACGGAGGATGATGCCGGGGTGTTTTCAGTGACCAAACACATGCTTTACATTACTTTGAGAAGGTGATACTGTATTCTGTGATGTGCTGGGTTTGTTTTGCCCATGTGGCAGAGCAGTAGGATTGCTTCCAGCGGAGGCCTTGGCCCCGGTTGGGGGAAGCACGGCAGGCAGCCCTGCGGCAGGCCTGGCAGACGGGATGCTGCGGCTGGTGCATTTTCCCTTTTCATGTAGTTTCTTCCTTGACCAAATGCCATGAGTAATGACAAATAGAGGTAGCTCTGCAGAGAGCATTTCTCTGTGTGTAAGAAGGGGAGGAGAGCTATATATGTTTCTGATTATACCTCCAGGATGATATAGGAGAAGGAGAAGTTGAGAATGGTGAAGGAATGTGGTTTCTCTCTTCTTAAGGAAATGGTGGTGCATTCAAGCAAGATGACAGCTCATGTTTTCTGCTGCTGTTTGCAATAACAGAAAAGACAAAGGAGTGCTCTGATCTTACAGAGTTAATTTTTGAGGCTTTTTCAAAGCAGCATGCCTTGTACTGTATCAGGGAAATAATATATCAGGATTCTGTAAAAATTCTTTGCTCAGGTCCTCCATCTCTGGCCACCTTTTTTTGTTCCTTTTTATGCCCTTTTGGGAGAGGCCTTCCTTTCAATCTGCAGTGTTGAACAGCAGAGCCAGTTTGGGCCGTGAGCTGACCCTTGGCAACCGCCTGTCCTGCATGGTGGTGGTGGTAGTGATGGTGGTGGTGGCGGTGAGCTCACCCCAGCGAGGTGCAGGCTGAGCCACTGGGAATGGCCGGCTGCTGCCATGGCAGGAGCCAAGCAGGCAGAGCTGCTCTGCACAGCCTCGTGCTCCCGGGGCTCCTGTCAGTGTTGGATGGATGTCAGCCAGTTGCGATTCGTTCCCTGGGCCAATCATCTTCCAAACACCAGGAGAGTTGCAGAGCGGCTTAATTATACTTGACACAGCGGAGTCGTGTGTTTGGCGCTGTCCACACGCTGCCTCAGACTTGCACGTATACCCGCAGCCAGCCAGTGTAAATCACTGCCACAGCTGAGAACGTGCTGGCAGAAACAAAATGTATAAAGGCAGCCCTGAGGTATAAAATGCCTTCACTTCATGAAATCATCTGCAGTACTAGTCTTACAGTTCACTCAGAGGTTTATTAGGCAGTGATGGATGCAGGAATATTTGCAGTTACTTTTATCTAGTGCTCTGTGACTCTTCTGCCACCGGGGATCTTTTCAGTTGCCTTCAGTTAAGAAATTTGGTCGTTTCTTCATTTCTTCTTAATTAGCTGTTAGGAGGAGGGTGATGGGTTTTATTTTTCTTGAAGAAAAAGGCTTAGTTTTAAAAAGTGCTTTTGTAACTCTTGCATCAACGTTTTTTTCCACGTGCTTTGCAATGTTATTTTCCAGGGGCTTATAATTGTTTATTTAACCTAGGTGCTACGCAAAGTTCTTTTTACCCTCAAATCACAACACGGGGTTTTATCCTTTACATATCAGAAGGTGAATTGTACAGATTGATGTGTTTAGAGCTCCCTGACTACAGTTTCTGCTGTAATGATTTCTTAAACATTTGACTTTTTTTCAGGTAGGTGTGAGGCCAGTGGCTGCCCTCCCTCCACACTGGAATCTTTTACAGAAACCCTTCACTGCTGCTCAGGTGTGCTCTTTTTGACACCCCAGCAGCAAGGGGGCTCTGCCCCATCATTAAGGTTGCAGTAGTGCTTCTCTCCAGCACCTGCTGTGGCAATGCTCAGATTTCTCTGGCAGGCAAGGAGAAGATGTGACCCAATATGCCTGTTCCTATTAATCAGGAAAATGTGGGCTTCTCTTCAAAGCTGAGGGGGAGGGGGCTCCTACCCACCATGTCATTGTACTCTTCCAGCTGTGTGTTAACTCCATCTTCCCATAGCATCAGGGTTATGCCAGCGGAGTCTTCACAGAATAACCTGACCCTTGATGTCAAACTCATTCAGAGCTGGAATGTGATGGAAACAATTTTTGGTGAAACTGATCCCTCGCGAGCTCTCTCATAAGGCTGCCTGGGAGCTGTATTCACTAATGGGAAAAATAAAGTGGTGACCTTGTGTGTTCTCAGGACTCCTGGGTGTAATCCTGCTCAGCACAGCAATGCATTTGTCAGGTTTTTGAGGAGTGCCTTACAGCCATCTGCCTGGCAGGTCCCCCCCCACCTACCTGTGTGCCTCCCTAATGCCTGCAGATACCAGCCTGTGAGTGCATCTTGCTCAGTAACAGATGCCTTTACAGAACAGATGTTGTTACTCGTTGCTTTTCTGTATAAAAGTGGAGAGCATCCTTCAGTGGAAAGCAGGTGGTAATTTTATTTAAATCAAGTTGTACCGTAGAACAATAAAATTAATGAGATGATAAAGCTTTGCCAGGTTTTCCAATTCAATAAGCATCTAATTTTGAAACTGTTTTAATCAAGCTTCCTTATCAGATGTTCTCATTTCTGCGTTGCCAACACACACCTGAAATTACTGCTTGGCCTCACTTTAAAAAAGGTGATGCTGTCTTGATTTTCACTGTTAAATAGTTTTTATTTGACAATTTTTTCTTTAGTCTTTTCTAAGGGCAGTGTTCATTAAAGTGGCTGTGCATGAATGGTAATGTACTTGCCTTTTCTCTCATCAGAATAACGAAATGGTGGAACTACAGAGGATACGAATGAAAGATGAAATCAGAGAATACAAATTTCGAGAGGCGAGACTTCTACAGGACTACACTGAGCTTGAAGAAGAAAACATTACTTTACAGAAACTGGTGTCCACACTGAAGCAGAATCAAGTAAGCATCGAAAGATTCAAGCCATTATGCTGAAAAATGACACCTTTTCCTCTAGTATCCCATAACGTGATCCCGCAGAGCACTTTGATAGAAGTTTCTTTGTACATTTCTTTCGGTTGGTTTTTTGCTGAATGCTTGCTCTGAAGCAGTGTAATAACTTTTTTGATGTATGTGGAGGCTCTTACCACAGTTTTAGTGAAATCCTGGTGGAATATTTCACTGCAGAACTTTGTAAAAGCAGAGGAATCATTAAAATAGATAGAATGGCATCTTTTTGCTTCCTGCTTTTCCTGTCCTCGCTCCCTGCAGACTCAACTCTGTGCCCAGTGGCAGAGTTCAGCCCTCTCTTTCCTCTTGGTTGGTTTCCTGCATGTCCTTTCCTCTTCTGAAGCAGAGAAAAGAGGAAATAATCTTCTCCCTGTTCTCCGGGGTTTTTTTCCTGCTCCTCAGGTTTTTGTGTACTGGTGCTACTCTCTTCTCAGCCATGCTAACCCACAAGTTTAGCAAGATTCAAAAATAGGCAATATCAGGTGTTCCTAGTTTTTCCTTTGTTTTCCTCATTACAGCAATTTGCAGCTGATGGCAAACCAACCCACAGCAATTCTCACTGCAGTGCAGAATGCACCCCAAGGAGCCCCCATAAACAAGAGGCCCTTTTCATCCAGATGTGAGAAGTCATGGAGTCTGTTCTCTCCCCTTAGAAAAAGTGCAGCTCCCTTTGCTGTGCGACACACATACCGCTGAGGAAGCAATCCAGAACACAGTTGTCCTTTAAATAGAACAAAAGAGATTTCTTTGCACGTCAGATGAGTTAACGTACCATGATCAATATTTAAGTATCTGAGTTGGATGATGTAACACTTTTTGCCTTTTAGACACTGTCCAGATCAGCATATTGTTGCACTTCCAAACACCATTTCCTTAGCTGCCAGCAGATAGTAACAGCACTGCGTTGCAGCCCCTGCTTTACGTCCTAACCTACTGCCTGGTTCAGTTAGGGTTTCTATCAAATAGCCAGGATTGTCGCTGTTTCTAACGGCAGCCTGGTAACAAATCTGCCTTATTCCTGCAGGAATATGCAGTGCCATTTCAGCTATCTTTTACTATTTTAGGGTTCTAGCACAAATGTAATTGAAACATTTGAAATGATGGAGCTGTGTGACAGGGAATATGCAGGTAATAGAGGCGGCTATGTTGTTTCCTTATTTACAAAGATACCTAGACTTTCACACTCCTGAAATTGAATTTATAGTAGATCATCTTTGTATCAGTTATTTACCAAGCCAGCAAATTCCCCCTTTGAGGCACGGATTTTTTTCCTCACCAACCTCATAGGAGACATTTTCACACTATCAGTAAATTAAAGACCCTTTATGGACTGTCCTAGTTTCCTCCAGAAGAAAAATCTGTTTGCAAGTGTTTATATTTGTCATAATGTTTCATTCTTAGTGAAACCAAATAGCAGCAGTCTATGGAGAGGAAAAGCATTGCTATATTTTGAATGGCTTTAATAATCAGTCATTTTTCATCACATATGTATGCACTTATGATTCCTAAAATAACTTTGATATACAAGATAAAATCTCAAGAGCATTTTATACTTTAATGCTCTAATTTTCAAAACTATATATTACAAGTCGTAGTTCTAAACTGCCACTGCCTGGGGTTTTTTGGGGTTTTTTTGCAACTTTTGTAATTAAGAATCTGTGTGATGGTAACCAGGTAGATAATATAGACCTTTGATTCTCATATGGATTTAAAATTGTAAAATGGTTAGGGGGTTTATTTTTTTTATTTTTCATGTCCTTAAGTTGCAAACATAGCTACTTGATTGGAATTACATAATTTTTCAGATGGACCTGTCCCTCCAGTCAGAAAAGATACAAAGTTCCTAAAAGTAGATTTGAAAATCTCATGAATTTTCCTTTTCTACTTAAGAATTCCCAGTATGAATCTGGAACTTACTTTGTTTTTGATATGTTTCCATTTTATGGGTTTGAAGATTAGTGCTTTGGTTTTTAAGTTTGCCTTTCCAAAGGTTTGAGTACGAGACTTTTGACAGGTTGATAAATATTCTACTCCAATAGGAATGGTGGCTATTTCTATTTTCACAAGAACCTTATTATAGTTTATTTAAATATCTATACATATATAAAATAAAAAAATATTCTGGACAATGCCTTAAAATTGCAGATAGTGATGCATTTGAATTATAAAGGCCTCAGCTGCAAAAAGTATTTTTATGGAAGCATGAAAATTCAGTATTTCTTTTTCACTGAGCTATTGAATTATTTCACCTGATACAGTGAATTTCATGCATTTAGAAATGACGAGGTATATGAGTAACATGATTAGAATTAAATTAAAAAAAATCAAAGGGTGATCGTTTTTACTAGGAGAATTGGTCAAGCATGGTCATGAACATCAATTGCTGTGGGATTTTCCAGCAGTGAAAAGGAAGATGAGGAGGGCCAGCAAGGCAAAGCATTCTGCAGTGGGGATCTACTGCACCATCTAGATATTGCTGAGTAACTGGTTTTGAGCTAGACTGGGTTTTCCTAGGCTTTACTTCTTGTTGGGAACAATAGAGAGGACTGTGTAAACATGGCAGGTGTCTTTAAAGCAGAGAAGAAGCTAACATTTTCCTCAGCCCACAGTGCCTGTAAATACTTTGATAAAACACTGCACCTCGGTCTGAGGCAGAGAGCCTGCCCTCTGAGAAGGAGCAAGTCCCTCCAAGCCTGGTGAGGCTGCACCAGGTCGCTGGGACACACTTCAGGCAGCACTGTTGGAGCAACAAGTTGCTGTGTGCTCCAAAACAGCATAGGGATGTGTGTTCATTGTGCAGATCAAGGACTCTGTGGCTGAATGAGCTGTTTACTACATTTTCTGGTAGTTTAAAAATCTCTCAACATGGAGCATCATAGAGTTTAAACTCATTGTATGAATAGTTTGCTGTTTAATTTTTAAAATTAAATGCTGCTTGGATAATGGAGAGCCTTGTGTGACAGAGAAGAGAGTTGAGGCTCTTCTATCATTTCTGTATCTTCCATCTGTATTTTTGAAAACTACTCAGAAACCGATCCTTGAGAATCTGTGCCTGAGTAACTTTACATCTGGCAAGAATTTAGATAGGAAGTCATCTTTAGAATACTTGCAATTAATAAATCAGACAATATTAACATAAGATCTGTACGTACCAACATTGCTTATGGCAATTCATAACAAATATATGGTTACCAGGATATCTGCTACTAAACACCCCTCTTTCCATGAAATACATAAATACATTGTTTGTCCTTGTAAGTTACTCAGAAAAAGGTTCTATATTGCTTGACTCTTTACATGCTGAAAAAGTGAGCAATGGAGTATTTAACAGAGCAAGCTCCACTTGCATTTTCTTTGCAGTCAGTTCTTTGCAGCTGCAGGCAGTGCCTGGTATTTCAAACTGTAGTTTCTGTATCACCTATTTCAATAAGGCTGATAAATGGCAGGTTTTCATGACTCAAGTTTTAGTATTATGAATGTTCTTTGTCTTGTCTAATTCAGGTTGAATATGAAGGCTTAAAGCATGAGATTAAACGATTTGAGGAGGAGACAGTGTTGCTTAATAGCCAGCTAGAAGATGCCATCCGGCTGAAGGAGATTGCTGAGCATCAGCTGGAGGAAGCCCTGGAAACTTTAAAAAATGAAAGAGAGCAAAAGAACAATCTGAGGAAGGAACTCTCCCAGTATATCAACCTCAATGATAGTATGTATAATAACCATATTAATATATCAGTAGATGGATTGAAGTTTGCAGAGGATGGGGGTGAGCCCAATAATGACGACAAAATGAACGGACATATCCATGGGCCTCTTGTGAAACTCAACAGTGACTACCGAACTCCCACAGGTAGGAAAGGAGAATCTCTGCACCCCGTCTCTGACCTCTTCAGTGAGCTCAATATATCAGAAATACAGAAACTGAAGCAGCAACTCATGCAGGTAAGAGCTGAATTTGATGTCCTGAAGTGTCTAGATGTAGATCCTATGAACCCTAGTGCCAGCTTTTGCAATGATTTCCCTCAGTGACGTTCTTGACCATGTATGTTCTGTTCTCAGACTTCTGCTTTGGTTTCTTCATACCCAGGTTTTGCTAGAAATATCCCTAGTAAACAGCATGTCTGCAAAAAGTCAGTGTGATCTGAGCAGATGTTTAGTGCAAAGAGGAGAAAAGGACCTAGTTGCTGTGGTTGCAGATGGTTAGATTCTTTTTTTGCTGCTTTGACAATGGGAAATGTCCCTGAAATTGCAAGTAGAATAAAGTACTCTTCAGTTTGATCAAAATCTGGAAAAAAAAACAACCCTCTTAAAATACATTCAGATTTGATCCTGCTGCCTTGCAGGGAGGGAGTTTTTGCCGTTAAGTTTGAATAAGATTTGGCATACCATCAAGAGAAAACAAAAGGAGAGGAGTGCTCCTCTTAATAACCGTGCACTGGGAGAGCATGTGGTGTGTGAGATGTCACAGAGTGCCCTTGTCCACACTGGCAGTCCTGGCGGATGCGCAGGCTGCAGGGGGTGCCTTGGGGACCGTACAGCAAGCGTTTGTTCTCTATTCATCCAAGCCCAGCCCAGGCACAACCAGAATAGGAGTCTGGGATGCCAGCCAGATAAAAAGTCAAGCTGCCAGCCCCGATGCTGACATCATCTTAGAAGGGGTACAGTGCCACACAGAGAAAGGGTCCCGCTGCCCAAGCTGTTGAGCATCAGCTCTGCCACAAGAGCTTTGAAAGCTTTCGGCACCATCAATGAAACAGCCAGCATTTTCTAGCTGCAGGCTTCCAAAAAGTGCCTCTTCTAAAGAAAGTAAAGGTGAATCCTTTACTGCTTAAAACCTAAAAGGTGATTTGGAAGGTAGAGTAAACTCAATTTTCAGGGCTTGCTAAAGTAAAATAAATCTCTGCATGGTCTGTCCTATATTTGCTGAAGAGTTAATTGTTTTATTTACTTCATTGCCAAGCTCACCATGGGAAGTTTTGATCTGAGCTGTGACATGGCAAACACTGATGACATCTAGTGCTTTGCACAAATAACTTTGATGTAAGACATACATAATTTAAGTGGGAAAGCTTAACATTTAGAATTTTATTTCTGTGAAAAAATTGTCAGACTTCTCCAGTATTAAAATATGAATAGTGCGTGCATTTTGTGCATATATGCATATGTGCATAAAATTATGCATGTCTATGTACATATAAATTTATGTATATAATACATGCACATATATAGTGTAGCTTTTGATTTCATGTTACATGTTACAAATTTAAAAAACACAGCTTCAGAAGAAATGCTTTGAAATGTTCACATTTTAAAATACAGCATAAGAATTTTCAACCATATTTACAATGAAGTTTATGCAATATAAATTTGGAGTGAAAGTTGCTTGGAAATAATCAAACATTGTTTTTTTCTTGATTTTATTAGATTAAATATTGAACTTGATGAATCAGCAAACTTCTACTTGAAAGTACTGCAACTGTTCTTATCATCTCTGACTTGAAAACTTATTTATTTTATACCTCTTAAACAAAGAGGCACTTTCTGACAGTCACCAACTGTAAACTTAGGACCATACACAATAAATATAACCATTTCTCAGTCTCAGCGCTGGGCCCCAGCACCCTCCTGCCAATAGTTGATAACATTGCTTGGCATTCTAATCCTGTTACAAGGTTTATGGCTTAAAAAGAAAGACTGGACCTAGGTGGAAACCTGATTTCTTTAGATACTGAAAAGGCTCACTGCAAAACGCTGATGTACATTTTTTTATAAAGTGGTCATCTTCTCTGTTGATTTGCCTCCGCTCACCTTGGGTCACACAAATTAAATGTGAAAATTCCTCTGAAAATTTTTCTCATAGTAGATGGGAGATTTAATCAGGTTAAACTGACAAAAGGTAATTCTTCAGTAAAATTGGATTTTTTTTTCTCCTTTTTGTATCTTTGCCGTGTGGTGTTCATTCAGCCATATCTCAATATTTGGTATGTGTTAGAATCACAGAATTAGAATCATTTAAGCTGGAAAAGACCTTTAAGATGATCAAGTCCAACTGTTAACCCAGGACTGCCAAGTCCATCACTAAACCGTGTCCCTAAGCACTGCATCTATGTGTTTTTTAAACACCTCCAGGGATTGTGATTCCACCATCTCCCTGGGCAGCCTGTTCCAGTGCTTGACCATCCGTTTCAGTGAAGAAATTTTTCCTGATATCAAACCTAAAGTTACCCCAGCACAACTTGAGGCCATTTCCTCTTGTCCTGTCACTTATCTGGGAGAAGAGACCAGCACCCACCTGCCTACAGCCCCCTGTCAGGCAGCTGTAGAGAGCAATAAGGTCCCTGCTGAGTCTCCTCCTCTTCGTGCTAAACAACCCCAGCTCCCTCAGCCGCTCCTCATAACACTTGTGCTCCAGACCCTTCACCAGCTCCGTTGCCCATCTCTGGACACACTCCAGCACCTCAGTGTCCCTCTTGCAGTGAGGGGCCCAAAACCCAGCTCAGCATTCCAGGTGCGGCCTCACCAGTGCCGAGCACAGGGGAATGATCACTCCCCCTTGTCCTGCTGGCCACACTAGTTCTGACACAAACCACCACGATGCTGTTGGCCTTTTTGGCCACCTGGGCACACTGCTGGCTAGTGCTCAGCTGGCTGTTGACCAAGTAACCCCAGGTCCTTTTCTGCCCAGCAGAAAATTATTCCTCTTGTTTTCTCTGAAGAGGCTGTTGGAGTTGCTGAAGGAACTGACACTCTCTTGGGAACTATTTTTATGTCTATAGGACAGCAGACTTCTTCTCTGAGACAAGCAGACTTCAGATTTGCCATTTTGCATGTGTGTGGCAATTTTTTTCACTCCTCAATTTCAAAAAGAAGCCTTCACTAAAAGAGTTGGTACGACAGATATAATTCCTTCTGCAGCTTTAGGATGCTGATGCTGCTCCATGATCTGTACTCACACCTAGCAGAGATTTAACTGTAATTGTTCCCTTTCCATCAATGAAATCCACTGAGTAACTTGCTGAAAATTCTTGCATTCTGAGATTTTCTCTGAAAAGCTCAAAGCTTTCTGCTCTTTCTTCGTGTTTATTTTCTAGTGGAAAGAATTCTGTATGTCATCTTTAAAGCATAGGACTTCTCTCTTCCATGGTGATGCTTTTCCTATTTCTGAGACCAACATCTCATTTCAAAACTTTTAGTTAAACTCTCTTACAAAAAAAAAACAAAAACGAAAAAACCAAAAAGTTATGCAGCCCAGCTTCTGACCCTGTTCTCCAGCTGCCAGGTACTCTCTGACCATTTGATACAAATGAGATTCAGGGTTCTTGAGCTGAGTTTTCCTGTTAATTTGTCCAGTCTCCATTAGGAATTGTTCACTGATATTCTGATATTATTTAAAAAAAAAGGGGGGGTGGGCGAGGGGGGGAGATAAATAACAATGGTAAAATTGTTTTCCCATAATTGCCAAGTATAGAACAAATTGGGAAGGAAATCTCCTTAAACTGAAATCTCTGAAGGGAAAGATGCATCACAAAATAGGTAAAGCTACTTTTGAATTGTTTTTATTTTTAGTTTAAGATGATAAAAGTTCTTACTGCAACTACTGATTTCAATGTCAACAGAAAGCCTCCACCAATTGGACTGGAAAATAACTGCAATTCCCAAAAGTTTGCTGTGGGTGGAAATAGAGAGTATTGTATTGTCTAGAACAAGAAATGTAACTACCATACTTGGAAACAGCAGAGTCATTAATATGCAGAAGGTGTGCTCAGGGCTGAGTTGGAGCTTTGGGTTTTTTTTTCCCTTGGAAATAGGAGCATGTATGTATAGCTTCAAACAGATGTGGATTAGCTTAATCCATAATTACTGGACCAGAATGAGTGAAATTTAGTAGATCCACATATTTCATTTTATGTACTATCCAAGTTGTTGTATGGGGTTTTTAAGTTGCATGTTTTCCCTGGGGAGTATACTTCCTATTTGAAAGAAATATTTGTTTCCAGAACACATTTATATTCAGAAGAGAAATTATCATAGAGAGCCCAATTAACTCTGTTAAAATTTTCCTTCATGATAGAGTATGACAACTAAGATAGTAATCCAGCAGGATCAATTCAGTCTGATTAATTTAAGTGGACACTGAAACACTGTGTTTCTTGAACACCAAGTTGTTTTCTTGAAGGAAAGGTGCTCTCTGACTGTAAGCTCTATATTTATTCTTATACTGGTGCAATCTACGGTTAATCACCTACTTTGGTATGAACATACAGTGGACCTATACACCTTAAAAAGCCAACTGCCTTTGGTGTGTAATGTATGGGGTTTGATTACCCTTAAGACTTCTCACCATAAGGTGACATGGTCCTTTAAATTAATCAAAACTCAGATTTTTCATGCACACGTGTAGCTCACCTTACCAACCTGAAGGAATAAATACCTTTAATGTAATTTAAGACTAAGCTGGTTTATACCAGGTGGTAACAACTAGAGTTCAGCTGAAAACTTCTGGGGAGAGCAGACTTGGGGCAGATTGCTTAATGGAAAAAGCAGCGGAAAGCTAGTGAAGAGGCTTCTGCTGAGTGGATCTCTGAGGCTCACCAGGCCAGTCTGACTGAGAGATCTGTGAAAAGCAGTCACCTTTTAAGAAGATGCTCTTGGCAAAGGGAAAGGTTGCCCTATTTTGGATTTTTTCAAGGACAATGGGCTGACAGAGCGAGTGAGCAGCTACCAGGGTAGCAGGCAGACTGAGGCAGCAATGGAGGAACAGCATCAATTGGAGAAAGGTACCAATACACTGGTGGTACTTGGCTGTCCTCTTCTGCACAGACTAAAATGGAGCGCCCTATATCTAAGGAGACAGGCTCTTCCCGGATCATAAAATAATGATGAGGTTTGGCCCTGTTTTTTTAATTCTTAAGCCATCAGTCCCCTGTACACAAGAAAACTAGGTTGATTTTTTTAGACGTTTTTAACATGGCTTCTATTTTTATTGTTGCAGTTTCTGCCTGCAGTTGATTGCAGGTTCTACCAGAGGCTGTGTTTTGAAAGTCTGTCTGTAAAACCAGGGGATCATCATATGCTTTAGTGCCTTAATACTTCTGAGCAGCAGCCACTGCTCAAAAGCCTTGTTATGAGAAAATAGGAGTCTGAAGCGCTGCTTGGAACATTTTGTGAGATGGCAGTAGTAGCCCCTCAGTCCCTAAAAGGCTTTTCTTTTCCTTCAGTAAGATGCATGGTGGCCAGTTTGACTCTCTTCCAAATACTACCTGAGGGGATACTGATAGGGAAGGAAAGTCTGGGTTTTCTTAAAGGGTTTTTCAGAGCTGAAAGCTTCGCGTTCTCAGAATTAGTAATTCAGCCACTCATAAAGGGAACATGGAGCATGCCATTTTCATTGCACATGTAAACACAAGGCTGAGATCCTGCAGCCATGGAGGGGGAGGAGCAGTAAGGCTGGTAGGCTCAGGGTCCTGTTGCAAAAGCCCTGAAAGCAAGAAGGATCCCATCTCAGTGTACTCTGCTTCCCAATTCACAGCTTGGAATAGGACGAAGGCACAGAAAAAATGGAGCATTACACTTGAAATAGGAGTCTTTCAGGGGTGTTATCATGAGTAGCAAACACTTGAGCAGATCAAACTTTAAGTTTGTCTTGTTCACTTGCTTTAAGATGCTGTGCATTAAAACCTCTAGAGGAGTCCTCCATGACCTCCTCTGCGGTTCAACATCCACATTTCTCTGTGGATATTCAGAAAAGAACTTACTAGGTCAGAACCAGTGGTTTGTTAGTTATACCACAAATACTGCTTTTTCTGCCTTGTCCTTGGAAGGATGGATTTTGCTTACAGACAAGTGCTGGGGATGGGGAGTCCTGGGAATGGCATTTGCTCACTCTTCTGATCTGTGTTACATTTCCACACAGCGGGTTACTTAATCTGTGGAAATATACACAGCCATTTGTTTACTGTATTTGCATTCAGTAATCAAACCTTGATGAGAGTTTGCAACAGTCCAAAGATACAAATAAATATTGTGAAGGATTGGTGGAGCTATTCACAGGAAATGTAAATTCAGACTCCATTGAGAAATTTGTATGTACCAATGGAATGGCTTACAGTTGAAGTGATGCAGTTCCTGTGTTCAAGGAACATATGTCATAATAAATCCCATATTATTGTTCTAGCTGACTAGGCACAGTGCTTGGGCCCTAAGTAATTCTTTGGTGGTCAGTGTGTAAAATCATGACCTGGTGATATTGCAAATTGTAACAGAGGCTGGGACTTTATAACCCTCTGAGAGTTACATGCATCTCTCTGACTTGATTTTATGGTTTAGGTGTATGTGGCTAAAATGCCTTGGAAGCCCTCAAGTTGTGTATGCAGAGCGGAGGAGATGAATGTGATTGCAGAGTTTGGTGTTCAGCACAGGTAGGACGAGATCCTGGGTTTCTCACTTTGATTCTGTTGCAGGTAGAGAGAGAGAAGGCCATTCTCCTGGCCAACCTTCAGGAGTCTCAGACACAGCTGGAGCACACCAAGGGAGCCTTGACTGAGCAACATGAGCGAGTCCACAGGCTCACGGAGCATGTCAACGCCATGAGGGGGCTGCAGAGCAACAAAGAGCTAAAAGCTGAGCTTGACTGTGAGAAGGGCCGAGACCCCGGTGAAGAAGCACATGACTATGAAGTGGACATCAATGGTTTGGAGATCCTAGAATGTAAATACAAAGTAGCTGTTACGGAGGTGATAGACCTTAAAGCAGAAATCAAAGCCTTAAAGGAGAAATACAATAAGTACGTGGAAAATTATACTGAAGAGAAGGCCAAGTATGAGAGCAGAATCCAGACATATGATGAGCAGGTGACAAGCCTGGAAAAATCGACCAAGGAAAGCCAGGAAAAAATGGTCCACATGGAAAAGGAATTGCAAAGGATGACAAGCATAGCAAATGAAAACCATAATACCCTCAACACCGCCCAGGACGAGCTGGTGACGTTTAGTGAGGAGCTGGCTCAGCTCTACCATCACGTCTGCCTGTGCAACAACGAGACACCAAACAGGGTTATGTTGGACTATTACAGGCAAAGCAGAGTCACCCGCAGTGGGAGCCTGAAGGGACCAGATGACCCTCGAGGCCTCCTTTCCCCGCGGCTCGCCAGAAGGGGGGTGGCATCACCTGTAGAAGCCAGGACCCCAACCGAACAGGTGACGAAAGAGGCCACGGAGCCTGGCAAAGAGCAAAGCCCAACAAAAACACCCACCATTTCTCCTGTCATCACAGCCCCTCCTTCCTCTCCTGTCTCCGATACCAGTGACATCCGTAAAGAGCCCATGAACATCTATAACCTCAATGCCATAATAAGGGACCAAATCAAGCACTTGCAGAAGGCTGTCGATCGGTCGCTGCAGCTGTCGCGCCAGCGTGCTGCAGCTCGGGAGCTGGCGCCTATGATCGATAAAGACAAGGAGGCCTTAATGGAAGAGATACTGAAACTGAAATCGCTCCTGAGTACAAAGCGGGAACAGATCGCAACCCTGAGAGCAGTGCTGAAAGCCAACAAGCAGGTAAGATGCTAATAAAGCAGTCAGTTGGGAATGCCTGCTATTTATACAGGTCACTTGCAAGCAGGAGTATTTCAGAAGAGAGGTTTTACTCACAGGCTGTTTAGCCCGTCTCTCAGTCACGGTGAGGGCAGGCCTTTCTTCCCTCCCTCCTCCCCTCCTCTTTAAGCTCTTTAGTGCTGCTTTTCTCAGCACCTGCTATTTACCGAGGGCACAGGCAGAGGAACCTTTCCTGTGGAGTGAGAGAAAAGCTGAGGGGCTGCTAGTATTATTGCAAAATGATAAGATTGCCAACACTGGAAAAGAAAACGGAGTGTGCATGAAGAGGCTCCCAGGGGCGTGCTGACCCCCTGCCAGCGCAGGTACCGCTGGAGCGGTGCGGAGCGCAAGCGTAGGGGAGCCCACCTGGGCCAGCACCGCAGCAGCTGCAGGTGGCCCTGCCAGTGGGGTTTAGCAGGGCTGGTGGTGCCAACAACCCATTTCATTTTGCTTGGCTCTTGGTAATACTCCGCAGGCTGCAAAACTTGTATGCCCCCCAGCAGATTTAAGGGGGTGAAAGATAAATGCCATAAAAGCTAAAGTGTGCCTCAGGAAGAGAACGGCAGGTGTTAAGAGTGTGACCAGTGGCTTTGGACAGAAACTGAGCATTTATTTGATGAGACAAAAGGCAAAGTACCGAGTTATTTTCATTACAGGTAGTTAGAATTTTTTTAACTGATTTTTCCTTTTTAGTCAGAAATAATGTCTCCTGCCATTGTCACGTTTTTAAACCTTTGAGAAATAAAACCAGCATTTTTTTTTTTATGAAAAAGAACATCACTAAATGATAAAGCTGAATGAAGCAGTAACTATGATTTTTTTTATTTTGAGAAGGATTTGTTATAAAGTTGTATTTTAAGATAATAAGCCATTTCAAATTATAATTTTAAAAGGTTTCCATCTTAAAAAAGTAATGAAATCTCTTTATTTTTGATGTTTCATCAATGCAAATAAGCTA
This sequence comes from Falco naumanni, assembly GCF_017639655.2. Taxonomy (NCBI): domain Eukaryota; kingdom Metazoa; phylum Chordata; class Aves; order Falconiformes; family Falconidae; genus Falco; species Falco naumanni. The sequence continues at coordinate 26,124,278 of NC_054058.1, forward strand.
AGAATTATCGCATTTTATATCAAATGCCAAAAGTGGACCATGTAATGGTGTGCTTTTCAGAAGTACTGTTGACTTTTTTTGCATAATATATCCTCCCAAGCTCTTTGTATCCGTTAGATTCCAGGTCTGCAGATACTTCAAAAGAAGTTAAATTTAAGCATGCAAACAGTTTTATTTACTTCAGTGCCTCTCCTTATGCCCAGAATTTAACCTGAATGCAAGAGGATACAGCCTCAGAGTCATTGTTGCAGGTGGTCTGGGACTTTCTCCAGCTAAAACCAGTGCAGTGATCACCACGTGGGGGCATGAATCCTGAATTAACAATTTGGGATACTATTACCTGATAACAGTGATGGGATTTCAGCGTTAAAGTTCCCAATAGCCAAGAAACAACACAGTTTCAAGTTTAACTGGTCGTTGTGTCTGCAGTCGTGTTTCTAGCGTATTGGGGATTTTGAAATCACAGCAATATTTCAATATATAGAGTCTTTTATAGCATTTCGCCCCTCCAATACAACATGTGTTAAATATTAATTCAAGTAATTAAAGACCATCTCTAGCTAAGCAATAATAATAGCTCTGAGCAATCATACACGGATTTTCCGTGTAATTAAAATGTAATTAAGATATAATTGAAGTATATCAATTTAGATTCCAAATTAAAGATTTTTTTTCCATTAGCATATAGCTGTCATTTATTTTTTGATACTACCAGAGAATCTAACTCAGTCTTACTCTTTTATTGCTGTCAGAAATAGAGCATCATCCTTAAGTGTGCTCACTGAAATGGATAAATAGCTTTGCTGGGTAAGGAGGCACTATTAACTAAACTTCTATTTATTGGATAGCAACGTAGATATTGGTAACTGTACAACTGGATATAGAATCTTGCAATACTGCTCATGCAAACCAAATATCTACATCCTCAAACTTTCAAGTTAAATGACATAATTATATATTTATATATAATTATATATATTTATATATAATATATAAAGTATTTAAAATAAATATGTATTTTAATATATATGTGTAAAAAACATAAAAGGGAAGAGGAAATTTAAAGTTACAGAGAGGGAGGTGAGTTTTATTATGCGCTAGCAGTACTGCCAGCCTGAAGCTATGGGTATATCCCAGGACCCAAAGCACATCTCATGTTCAAAAAACAGGAGCCAAGATTCATTCCCCTGACTTCTTCTGCTCCAAAATAATGCTTTTAAGCAGAAATAAGCTGGGAATATTTTTTTTTCCTTTGTGGGTTTCAGTTTAGACGAGCCTAAAGAGGACATCTAATTCAGTTTTTCACTTTTGCTCCACAACCACAAGAGCTAGAATTGTGCTGTTTTGTTTTTTTTTTTTAAACCCACCTTCCCTGAGCCCTAATAAAGCTGACATTAATATGAAACTATGCATTTTCATCCCTTACGTGGCACAGTGAGACCATGCTGGTTCCCAGGGTAGCAGGGGAGAGCTGCAGGGAGGCCCCTTGGTGAGGGAAGCTTGCAGCTGGCAGGGGGCTGGATGCCCTGGCCCATCCTCAGCCTCCTGATGGGCCAGATCACATCTCATCGTGATTCGTAGCAATACTGTTACAGAACATCTGTATTAGCACTCCAGAGACACTTTAGGTGAAGCTTTTTTGGTTGGAGTAATATGGAAAAGCAAGATGAACACAACAAACGCACTGTAAAAATAGCAAGACCTGGCCTTCCTAGAGCATCTCACCATTCAGATCCAGGGGTGAAGACCAGCAGCAGGTCCCTGGGTCTGGTATTTTGGGCTACACTTAAGCAGAGAAATCGCACCCTTAACCAGGGAAGCATGTGTGCTATTTAGTGACCACCACAGAGGCATTACAACGTCAGATCAAAACCAGAATCATACAGTTTTCCTGGTGATACACTTGGGCGCAGTGTGCTGACGTACTGTTAATTACGCAGGTGCAAATGGTTCATCGGGAGAGAAAAAGAGCAAACGGAATTTCTGCCTCCTAACTTGAATTGTTTCCAGTTCTCTTCACCATGACTTGTCCAACTGCAGGAGAGCCCTGAAGGTGTCTCTGTTTCTGTCTCTTGCTGCAGTGCACCTGGCACTCCAGCAGTGCAGCTACACCTTTTAATTCTTTAGCAACATACAATAAGTTTCTGCTTGAACCTGACAAGCTGTTGCCTAGTTCAAAGCATTTGACAATATCTGATATTTCTTTTTATTCTATCTGTGTTTTCTTTAGTAATATTTTTATATAAACATTTTAGTGTTAGGCTGAGCTGCGAACAGACTACACAAAATTCTGTAACACAAACAAGACAGCAAGATTTGCTGTAAGAAGCTGCAAATCTAATCCTGGGAAAATGGATTATTAAATCGATTGCTCAGGATAGCAAGGCACATATATCTTGCTTGCTTGCTTGCTTACCTTATCTTGATTTATGTATCCATTTATTCATAGCCATAATTACTGTGTCAGCACCAGTCTTGTGGAGCAAACCCAAGTAGCATTAACATTAACAAGTAGAATAAATTGTAAAGTAATATCAAATTAACGATACAGTAACTTTTAGGACCAATTCAATAATGGTTTTGATTTTGATTTCTAATAACACACAGAAAGCAAAGCTGCCTGTGAGGGAAATTTAATATCCTAAAGTTCTGATTGAAAAATGATTGGTTGTTCTCATAGGTAGATGGTTCGATGGGAAGGAGTTGAGTCAGTAAGACCTTCACATCTGCATTGGCAGTAACTATGGTGTCTCTACCTCCCATAACTGAGAAACCCATAAAAGTCCTTCAGAAAAAATAACTTCATAACCCCAGACATACAGTGCCTTATCTATAAACAAATGCTCCGATATTATATAGACAGAATATGGTAGAATTTCTGCTGGGAAAGTGAGGCTGAATGAAAAGATCCAGTACCACATACAATTTGTGCACTAAAATAACAGACTTTGTGCTTTCTTGTGTAAAAAAGACAATGCTTTCTTGTGTTAAAAAATACCACTGTAAGACATAATATTCTTTCATCAACTATTTTTTTACTTGGTGTGCTGCTCACACTGTTAATGTAAAGTAAATGGGATAGGGAGTCATCATAGAATATGGATATATAGAGAAAATCATAAGATTTCAGGATTAAGGTGGCAACCCCTAGGCAGCTGGATTTGGGCAAACATCTCTTCTGTAAATATAAAGAGAGGGTTGGAAAGGATGTTCTGGCAGAGCCTGGAGCGCTGGGGCTCAGGTGTGCGCTCGCCTCAGCCTATGTAGCTCCATGACTGGGTTTTGGGGTAGGGGGTGCTCAGCTCTGTGTGCCCCAGCTCTCTTTTCCTTGCTTTCCTTGTTTCACACACCACAGAAGTCCAGGTGCTGGAACTCTGTGCTCCCTCCTGGCCTCGCTTGTCAGCTCCAGGTGATGTCTTCTGCACAGCAAATGCTACGTTCTCTGCAAGCTGTTAATCCCATGCCTTCAGGTGGCTCACTGAGCAGCTGGGTAGTTTGGTTTGCCCAGTTCCTTGGCATGACTGGTCTGACAGGAGTGTCATTAGCCCCTCTCCTGTCTTATTGCATTATTTATTTCACTGAAGAGTATTCACACATTTTTCTGAGTTTTCACCTTTTTTCTTGTGCTCCCCATTTCCAAGTGTGTTGATCAGAAGTCGTATTTTTACATGGATCAAAGTTCTTTAATTTCTCTAATACAATTTTGTAGTTACCCATAGTTTAAAAACAAATGCTTCAGAAAAAAACCTGTTAAAAACAAAGCCAGTCCTAGGCATCTGCTTCCTTCTGGTACCTACTGCTTAGACTTTTATTTGCCCCATCCTTCCTTTCAGAGCACTCTCTGAATGCACCATTTGCCCTAGGTCTTTAAAATCTAGATTATCCTACAGAACTGGTTTCAGGCACAACCACACATACAGAGCTCAGTGGGTACGATTTTGGAGACTAGAAATAATTTAGACTATAGCTGGTGCTGGAGGAAGAATAAGGTGAAGCTAGGTACCTCTGAAAGATGGAGTCCAAGTTCCCTTTCTCCCCTCAGCCCCACTCTCCATTACATATTCTGGCTTCAGGGTGCTTCAGGCAAGTTTTCTGACTCTTCAAACTCCCCAAACTGGTTCCAGTAGGCACAGAAGAAAACCACCAGGTGTGCATAGGGTAGGGTCGGGGAAAGGCTGGGTAATTAATTGTTTGGCAGCAGCTAACCAATATAAATTGACTTAGCTGCACTGTAAAATGGCAGCCTCTGAGCTGAGGAGTCTGACATCAATTGGCTTCATTCAGTCAGCATCCAGGTCCCAAACCGATGAGCTGTAGGTAACCTGAACATCTGCACCATCCGGTGCCCACCAGCTCTTACAAGGACCTCCTGGGTGCGCAGTGCCTCATGCTAATGTGGTGCACTGCTGCTTTGCTGGCCCTGGCTGCAGGTTTCCAACAGCAGCTCTCATAGCTTGCTTCCCCTTCTTTCTTGTTAGTTTTATTTGCCTCTTCAGTAGAGCTCATTCATTATTTGCTTAGGAGACTTTGAGAAGGGAGACCCTCACCAGCCTGCAAAGGGGTGTGTTCAAAAACTTGTTTGGTGCATGGAGAGCCACCAGGCATTTCCAATAGGTTTTGTAATTTATGCTTTGTTTTCTATGTATTATTATATGGAAAACTCTTAACAAGAAGAAAAAAAAGGTTTGAAGATTTGACACAGTCCTTCCTCTGTTACCTTTGTTCAACAAGTAAATTATATTTCTAAGTTATTTTTCATCCTGTAGTGTTACACGTCCATTTAACTTATCCTGACATCCAGACTAAAATGTCTGTCTGATCATTGTGCACTGTTTCACTGATGTGCAAATTGTTGGGTTGACACGGAATATGTAATCCCACTGCTCAAACAATTTAACATGCTTTTTTAAAAAAGTCTAGCATTAGGTAGCACATATCTTTACGTCATTTTCATTCCTAAACAAAGGAAAATCTTTACATGAATTCTGTATTTGAAAATGAGGTACGATAGGTTAAGTGACATGGGGCTGTATTTCTCTTGCAAAGCGAAGAGATCAGAGTTCCTGGCTTAGGGACAAAGCAGAACTCAGTTTGCACTATAGAGTCTACCTGTGCTCTCATAAATCACTTCTGCCTCATTAGTCACCTGAAAATTCTTAAATAAATCTGATTTAATCATATCTATTAAATATGAATTTGTCCTTTCATGCACTGTTTCCTAGATTTCCCTGCAGAAATGTGGTTTTATTAAACATGGTTAATTCGTCTCCATGTTAATTTACGAGTGTACGTTTTTGCTCACAGCTGAAAAGATAGAAAGCTGACAATTTCAGCTTTAGCTTGCCAAGGTGTAGGGTGGTGTCTACCATCCTACATTATACCAAAGCATTTGTCAGCAAGGTTGAGAAAAGCTGCATTTATTTGAATATATCCCTAAGGGGTTGATTTTTTTAACATGTATTGCTGATGCTTTCACATTTGGCATGGAAAAAGCCATCTATTTAAAATGACGGGTAGTTACTAGTGATTTTTTAAAATCTTTTCCCTCAATGTAAACTAGTGTGAAAGCAGAGAAAACATTATTGGTAAATATGCAATATGAAAAAAATACTGAATTATTTTAACACTTCCATTTCTAACTTGCTGTTACGAGACCCAAATAAACAGAGTTGTATTTTAGTAGGAGATGCTAATACGCACTTTGTTAAGAGACATTGTTAGTGGGAAACATACTGAGTTTCAGAAAACTGAGTTTAAAATAGGTTTCCAACTGTTTGGCCATTACCACCTTGTGTCACATCCCCTTGCTGGTCGCTTTAAACTGATGTTCTTCGACACTTCTCTCCCTTGGTGGTGGCTCAAGAACCCACAAGATCAAGAGGGGAAATTGATTGCCTGTATGAAATGCTGCAACTTTTTAAGCACTAAATGAAGTAAAAAAACACCCATAACCCCCACTGAGTAAATGTAAAAGGAAACATTTTTTCTTCACCTCATTCAATGGCAATAATTATAAAAGTATCATAGCAGCAGTAGGCATAAAGCCTCTAAAAAACTGTGTATTTTGAATAACTTCAAAATGATACTACAAAAAGCTAAAATCTTGCAAAAATAAGACAAATGTAACTATTAAAAGTAGTAGGGCAGTAAATTAATTTACTGGATGAAATTGAAAAAAGACAAGAGGGAGCAGAAAAAATTAATGAATAGGATGACTACAAAGCACTGCTTTCCTCTTAAGGGAAAATTATAATTTCCACTTCTTTTGTTTTTGTTGCTGTTGTAGGGGTTTTTTTTAATTGTTTCTTTGTTTTGGTTTTTTTTGTAGTGGTTGAAACTGCCAAAATAATGCCGGTTTGCACAACAGTGGGCATTGCCAGTGCTCAGACATCAAAGCAAGCTGTCAGGTCCTGGCAGTCACCTGGCCCGAGGAAAACCTCAGTTGGCAGGGAGCATGAGCCCAAACACCTTAGTTCACACCTTGGCTACAGAGGCCGAGTCTCACGTGCCGTGTGGCCTCCTTCCAGTGTGGTGAGCGGGCACACCTGGTTGTTTACTGCAGCTCAAACAACATGGTAGCAGCTCCTTAAGCTGTAGTAATTTACTTGCCTGAGTCCTCAACACAGCTGCACAGTTTTGAAGAGACATTTAAGGCGTCAACTTGCTGCCAGTGCATTGAAATTGGCTTTGTCCTTTGAAGTGCTTACCCCTTTTCCTGGTTTCATGGAGTACAACTTAAAAGCAGATATTCAAGGGTGTAGTGTGATGAAGCTCAGATCTAACTTCTTTTACTGTGTGAATGAAGAGGAAATCAAAATTAAAATAAAACAGGGCATCTTAGCTGTTTTCAGATATCTGTCTCATAAGTATATGTCCTTTTGTGTCTTTTCAGACAGCTGAAGTGGCACTAGCCAATTTGAAGAATAAATACGAAAATGAAAAAGCAATGGTAACTGAAACCATGACCAAACTACGGAATGAATTAAAGGCTTTGAAGGAAGACGCAGCCACTTTCTCATCCTTGAGAGCAATGTTTGCAACCAGGTAGGGGGAATGGTGTCACCGTCTGGCTCAGCACTGTGAAAGTGAACATGTGTGTGCAAAGTGAGAACAGACTTAGCCCTATATGTTGGGTGTTTAGGAGGAGAGACAGAAATTATTTTCTGCAAGGTCGGAGGTTTGCTGGATGAAGGTGAACAAGTCTTAGAGTGCACACTGTGCAAAACCCGCAAGCTTTCAAGTGCTACTGAGATGCATGTCTTGGAAAATAAAGCTGGAAAATAGCAATGTCAGTACAACCTTGAGCAAAGTATAAATGCCAATGTATGCCTGCAGTGTATTTGCATTTATAGGACTTTTTAAAGTGGAAATCAAAAAGTAGATTTATGTGACTGATCTTTGCATTCAGAAGTACGCAGAGATTCTGTCATGTAAAGCTATCACATGGTTAATGATGATCTTCAGAATCCCATGTTTTCATTATTGTGAGATTTATTACTTACCACTAGTAAAATCTATTTCATCAACCAGCTCATGCTGTAATCCAGCACTAATAATTGTGAGGCCATTGCAATTTCCCATTCCAACATGAGTTCTTATTTTCTCCCACTGTGAGATTCAATTTATTATCTTCTCCTTCACAGGATAAAAGTTTCACTTATCTTCTCTAACATAGTTCCTCCTGGCAGAACAGTAATTAATCATCTCTCATCTTTCCTTCACCCACACCTTCTTCAGAAGAGCTTTTGGGTTTAGCTGTGTTTTAAAAGATTATCTAAAAATAATTTCTTTAAAGATCCAACACTTTCATCAATAAATTCTTAAATCCCAAATATGCAAGGAAATTAGTATCCTCAGGAAATTATTCTGTTATATCAAGGCTTTCCACCACCCACCACCCCTTATGGTCAAACACAATGCAGATTTCTTGCTTGTGCTTGAGTCTATAAGTAAAAAGATGACTTCGTGCTTCATGCCAAAGTCTGCCTAGTGCTCCCTGCAGTAAGTATATAGGTGCCATCTTAACCTCTTTCAGGCTTCTAATGCCCTTTGTTGCTTAATGACAGTGGCAGCAGTAGCTGGGAGAGGTGGGAAGGAACGAGAAGGGACATTTACAAGCCATAACATTGGTGCTGTGTACAAATTCATCATAGGTTCATCGTCAGAAGAGTACATGTAGTGCCATAATGGAAATGAAGAACCAACTCAGCAGGTGGTGTGAACCAAGGTAGCTCTATTGATTTCATTGGTATCTAAACACTTTCTTCAAGAAAGGAAAGTTGTGTGTGTGTATTAGAAATTCATGTGTTGAACTTTACTTGCAAGCTAATTCCTCTAGGAGATACATGAATGTACTAACTCTATAAGACTATCTGGAAGGCTACTAACTCCAGAGGAGAGGAGTGGCATCATGAGCATAAAGCAAACAAGGGTCTTGTGTGGAGCATAAATCATGAACCTACAAGGTAAAAGCAGTTTGCAAAGATTTAGAAGTTGTTACTTAAAGGGAATGCTACGTTGTTGGTGTATTGAATGCTCCTTATCCTATTTGGGCATCCTGAGTGCACACTTTGGCTGAGTTTAAGGCATGTCCTAAAGCTGGTGGGAGACAGCAGCATCTTGTCTTTGAGAATTAGGCTTAAGTAAGGACATTCATCTAGGTATCTTTTCTAGATGTCTTGTGTGTAGGATGCAATGAAGCTTCTGTTTTCTTCTATGAACTATAAAGGGAATCAGTGTGCCTTGCTGAGTTACAGATTTCCTCTTTGTAAATGTCTAACATTAGTAGAGATAAACCCCACTGTCGCAAATGAGTGGTTTAGGGTTGCTTAAAGAATTACCATCAAAGGTATTAACGAAAATAGTTTTAATATGAATTTGTGGGAGTGCAACTTCAAAGTTTGATGACAATGGTCAATTATTATATGGATGGAACACAAAAAGAAAAATCAAATTAAAATCAAGTTAGAATTGTGCTGCAATGGTTTACACAGGGACCAAAGACGTAAAAGAGTAGGGGAGACCCTCCCATTGAGTCACAAGGTTCAGAGTGGACCCCTTTGCTTTCTAAACTCTTGATAGAGCTCAGGAGCAGCTGGGTCCAATCCTAGTCTCAGACTTAGGACAACACATATAGAGATATATGTATGTAGAGAATGAAGGTTTCTTCACAGTTTAAGGTTGATCACAAGATTTTAGCAGCACTTACTCATCAATTAACATTTACAAAGTGAATCAACAGGATTCACTGCAAATGTAACAGTGATTTAATTATGGATCTGAAATAATAACATTTATACTGTACTGGTTATGAGGTATCTAAATCAATTCACACATACACAAGCACACAAAGGGACAGGTGTATAGATATATATGTACAAATGTACAAAGGTGTATACCTATTAAAATTTCCCCTCAAGTTCAGTGAAATATTCATGCTGAATGCCTCTACATTTCTCAACAGGCGAAGGGTTGAGCCCTGAGGAGCAGGGGTATCAGCCCAGGCTCTGTCGTCAGCTTTCGGTGATGGTCCCCTTAGTATTGCAAACTTGGCAGTTTGTGAGCTCTCCCCTCAGAGAGAGATACTGATCGCAGCCTGCTGCGGTCCAGGAGAACTCAAAGGGTCTCACTTAAGACCACTGTTTATAGAGTTGGAGATGATTGACTTCAGTCATCTGTAAAATTCCATCCTGGACGTAATCTGAGTTGGTCATTTTTCAGTGACTATGGTACCATTTCACTCAGGCTACAATTTAGGTCATGAATGTCCCAGGGCTGTCAGAGGGTGACTGATCATCATTTTTGTTTTCACCTTTGCCAGGCAACAGGATTTCCTGGTACAGGTAGAACCATTCCCCACTTAGTCATTCAAGAATTGCTGGTACGGTGAAGGGGTGCTTACCCGCCCGACTCATTACTCAAATGCCAAGGCCCAATGGGGATTCCTGAGATCGTAGAGGAGCCCAGAGAAGGGGGTGAGATGCATCATCACACCCACCTGAAGCATCTACTGTTGTTGGTAAACTCCATTCTGTAGTGATTAAAAAGTCAGTACACGGACTATGGAATGTATTTCTGCCCTTGAGGTCATAAGTTTTGCCTAGTATTATCTGAGCACAGTTATAAAAAGTCATTCACTGCAAGGTCTTGTGCATCAGTGTGCTCCTATTGATTTTTCTGTTGTAAAATATTCCTTTTCCTTCCTTCCCTGGAATATAATGGCCTTTATAATTAAATCAGTCTTCCTAAATGTTCTAATCATTGACTCATTCTGAATAGTCTATTTGGAACAGCAGTTATTTAAATGACAGAGAGTTGATATACTCTAGATGTCTGTCGAAGAGAAATCCGTTTGAAAATACAAGACTGTAAGATTCTCCATGCAGTAACATTAGGTGCAATAGCAACCTTCAGCATAAAAAAGCAATTGCTTAGTCTTCTGTTGAATAAAACAATGGTTTCCATGGTTATCCTGCATCACATGGTACTTACTCCTGAATTTGTACTGTAGGGAGAACATTCTGCTGATAGTAGGGCTATGTTATAGACCTGAAAATTATTTCATGTACTGTTTGATAGAGCAATATGCTTTCTCTTTCATAAACCATTCTTTTCTGTTCATTTGGTCCCCAAATGGTTGTTCATTCTGGTACTGAACTGCACAGTTTCTTCCTCAAATGCACCAGATAAAGGTCATGCCATGTTAGAAGGACAACACAGCACACCTGTTTCTGGACTGAACAGCAAAGACACTTTTCTCCAAATCTCCCCTATACAGAAAGCAGGAGCCATCCTTTTTCTGTGTTTTCCCCTTACATTTGTGTATCTTTCCATCCCTTAAGCTCTTTCTTCAGTTCTTCTCTCCTTCCCCTCAAAAGTCCATCCATTCTGCTTGCATCTCTACTTTTGCTCTTTTTCCTTCTGGGACTATTTTTTTTTCCCCAATCCAAAATCTCTGTGGTTCTGATCTCTACAGCTTTTTTCTTACCTATTCATTAGACTTATGACTCCTTTCTGAATTTACTACAGACCTGTCAAGAATATGTCCTCAATACAGTTCAAGCTCCCTTTTCCCCAAAGATCTCTCTTAAAAAAGAAAGCAGCAGCATATAAAACCTTCTTTCCTGTGGGATGCATGGTGTTGGCAGAGCAGATTTGAAGTTCCTGTTTGATGCCAGGGCCATGTGCTGCCCATCAGATTTGCAGCTCCTGCCTTTAGCCTGCTTGTTTTGCCCTGGGCTGCTTCTGGTAGTAATAAATTACCAGAAAAACTGGTAAAAAACTGGTAAACTACCAGAAAAACTAAAAAAATGGTGAGAGCCTTTTCTGTTCGGCCTGTCATTGCCCCTCACTCCAACCCTGAGTTGCTGACCCACGGCAGGAGCTGTGAGAGTGTCAGGCAGTGAGACAGGTGGCCAGCACTCATCTAGAGGGCAAATGAAAAATAAATTCTTTAAAACATTAGTTTTCCAGTCTAGAATAGGAGTTGCCCAGGAAAAGAAGGGAAGTCTTGTGCTAAAGGAGAGAACATACTTTTAAAGCAGGATCCTAAAGGGATTCAGGCAGCTAATTTCACTGAGTCCGTCTACATGCTTGCTTTCCCAGCCTCAACAGAGATACTCAAAAGGAGAGAGGAAATATTACTAGTGATATTGCCAAAGTCCTGACGCTGCATGCATTGATTTTATTCGCCGTCCATCAAAACGTTTTCTTATGATTAATATTTAATGAAAAACGTGTGCTGAAGAGATGGACTAGGAAGTGCAGACAGGTCCTGGATCTATCCTAGATGAGAAAACGTTTATGAGCAGAAGAGAATTATGTTTATATGGCTAGAGCAGGAGCCTGTCACTGTCAGCATGACTGGGTTTTAGCTCAAGATCTGCTATGATTTATGTTACCTAAATTATGCATAAACCTGGCTCGGTATTTGGTTTGTCTTCCTAGATGAGAGAGAGAGATGGAGCTAGAATTCCCTTAAACTCCTTTATAAGCTTCTTGGATCAGTTAATACAAAATAAGTGGGCTTGTCTGTCTATCTGCTTCCTTACTGAGACAAGAGAAATGAGAATGAGATGAAATCTTGACTTTTGCTCTGGCATTAAGTAGACCAGCAGACAGCAAGATAAGGGTGCTGTTTATTTAATAGTTACTGGCAGCTTACACCTGTCCTGGGGCAAGAGACAAATTTGGAAAGAGCTCAGACTCAGGAGGACGTAGCCTAACTTCCGTTATTCACTACTATGTGAGTACTTCTGAGAGACCCTCTTGGAACCCTGATGCATCCTGGAGCCCTGCTCAGTCCACAACGGTCTGTGCTGTGTCAGGTTATCTCTCTTAGGAGCTCTAAACCTTTTTCTTCCTTGGCATACTGTGAGACTTCACAAACATTTGTAAAATGTGTAGACAAAAGGCAATTTGGATGAGTGTAATGCATTTTTCTTTTTTAATTGGCAACACTTCTCTCTTAATCCCACACTTGCATGTAGCAGGGAATATTTCAGTGAAGGGAAATGCCGTGGCTGCAAGCAGTAGCTGCCTCCCACTACATGGAATAACCTTCACTGCTGCAGATTCAAGGAGATCTGAGGCTGCTAATTCAGCAGTTTCTGAAGTTAATTATGGCGTTTACTTAACCGATTTAGGTTTAACCTTTCTGAACACTATTTCTCAACAAAAAAATCACCATGCTTGAGCAACAAAACACAGAGACAATGGACGATGTGTTTGTGAAAATTAATGGGAAACTTCGAGTCATGGTGGAGGTCAGATGACTGGAACCACAAAACACTGCAGTGAACTGCCGAAAATGTGGGTTAGCCGTTATGGGGAGGCTTCTAGGAAGGGCATATAATTAACCAGAACAGTAGGAAAATGTATTAACAAGATTTGTTCTTGTCTCAAGTATAAGGCCAGCTAACAGCGTGTAGTATATCCACGTTCCTAGGGCCAGCTTTGTTATAGTTTGTAGCAGGTAGCGAAAAGCAGTTTTGTCTAAGTCTGCTTTAGTAATACCCACCTTCATGGAGCTTATGTCTCTTAAGTGCTCAGTTACACTGTTTTACAAAGCAGTTGCCTAAATAGCAAGAACACATCCTGGGGCCTGAGGAAACCCAGTCTTTTTCCAAAATCAGAATTGGCTTACTGGCATACTGAAGCAAGTCTGTTCATTCCTGGCAGCACTGTGCTACAGGTGTTGCTGCAGGTGTTACTGTTTAAAATTTCTAACAGAAAATGTATTTGGAAAAAAAAGATGTCTCCTAGAAAGCAGCAGAGAATAAGAGTTGGATACAGGATCCATCTGGTTGCAAGAATGAGTCTTTAAAACTCTCATAACATAGGCATTATACTAATTCCTATTTCAAATTAATTTAATTTAATCTCCAGAATGCTGATGTCATTCTAATGTCTCTGTCAAAGAAACTGGCTAAAGCATCAATAGACATCTCATGGCTTGGAGCAGAAATAGGTGTGCAAGTTGGCTTTAAGCCAACCAGTGTTTCAGAAATATCACTCTTCCTCAAGGCTTGAATAGACAGTCATGCTTATTAAGGTCCTGCAGAAGAATGATAATACTGAAACTGTACATGAAACTATGTCTGACTTCGTAATTTTTCTTCCAGCACCTGAATTATTCAAAAGGAGAGTGCAATATATATATGTGAGTGTTCATGTGTGAAGAATAACTACGAATTTTCAAGTATTTCTGTTTCCCAAAGAGAAAGTTAGTTTTGGAGAAATTAGTTTCATCCCTCAGTTTGAAATAATTTAACAGTTTATTGCATCACATATTATAAGAAGGAAAACTAAAATTATTTTCTATGCTTGTTTTCTGTGAGTGATATTGGTAAAGTTAAATCCTCAACAATTACCCTGCTGTAATTACACAGCAAAGCTATATAGATTTATTCAGATGGGGAAGAGATTTGGTGAAAGCTGCATCATTTAACATGAAAAAGTCTTGGATGTTGCCATAAATGTCCAATGGTCAGACAGTACTGCTATCTGCGAATCATCACTACCGGTATGCATTTATCACTCTTGGTTCTTACTGAATAAATGGTCTGTGGTTAACAAACTGAAGCTATTCCACTTAAGTGATAAAGGCCATTCTGAAACGCCTTGCTCTTCCTGCTCACTGTAGAAATCATTGTTTAAAGCAGAACTAAACTGAATTCAGTCTTAAATGCTAACAAAATCATGAGAAAGGGGGTTTTATTTCAAAATCTGAGAGATCTAAAGCAAGTGAGAAAGATACAATTCTTCTTGCAGATAGAAGAGGTTGAGGGTTAAGAAGGAGCAGGTAACTGTAGCAATGAATACCTGAGCACACCTCCAAGAGATGTAACAATTAATTAACAGTAAATGTGAAATAACTTCCAGGTGTGGAGTTTCTGGAATGGTACCTCTTTATTCAGTTAACAATGGCAAACAACTGAGGGATTCTCATTTCACAAAATCTGATGGTTCAGGTGTTCCGAGTACTTGCAGTCTTTTTCATCATCATTTTTTGTAATGTTTTGCTGAAGTGGATATTACTGTCTAATGGCAGATAGTATTATCAATTAGTAGACATCCTTATCCATGGTGAGTTACTAGCAGAACCAGCACCCAGAATTGCTATTTGTGGTCTAGCCTGGAGATAATCCCACACCCCTCTCTGATTGCTTATCTGCATTAGAAGCCTATTACGTTGACACAGACTAATCTGATATTATAGAGACAGGTTCTCCTGCTGAATAGGAAATGTTGGCGTTCAGATCCAAGTCCAAATTTATTCAAAGTGGGAAAGGAAGAATTCAGGCTGTCTGCTTTCAGGATTATCTTTGGCAAAAACTTGGACCTGAATCTGCCCCTGTAACTGCAGCCCAGGAATGTGATCACCAGTAGGGTTGGTTCTTGGATCAATTCCCCAGATTTCTGCCTTGTTTGTTTTCCCAGGTGTGATGAGTACGTCACACAGCTGGATGAGATGCAGAGGCAGCTTGCAGCTGCGGAGGATGAGAAGAAGACCCTGAACTCTCTGTTGCGCATGGCTATCCAGCAAAAACTTGCCCTTACCCAGCGACTGGAGGATTTAGAGTTCGACCATGAGCAGTCCAGACGCAGCAAAGGCAAGCTTGGAAAGAGCAAGATCGGCAGCCCTAAAGTAAGTGAGGAGGCATCAGCCACCGTGCCAAGCATAGACACTTTCCTCCTGCATAGTCAGGGCCCACAGCAACCAAACTTACTGGTCAGCAGTGGCACTCAGAGGAAAAGGTATGCATGCAGTGATCTTTACAGTACAGTGCAGTGGCCAGACTTTAATTAAAGTTGTTCACTGAATTGTAAACATTATAATTATTATTTTTTTTTTTTTAATTATTTTTTTCCTCCGTACTTTGACTGGGGAGGAGGTGGGGAGGATATGAATAAGAAATTCAAAGCCTGGCAACATGTGGTTCTGATCCACCTACTCACTGTTATTTCCTCCTCCTTAATGCAGTGTTTTGAACTATATTCTGTCAGTGTCTCAGTGCATCTTGTATGTCTTTAATATCAGTGTGAATGTATTTTCTTTATGACGTTTTCCTTAAGTTTTCCTTAAGGTTTTCCATAACGAGCATCTGAAATAAAAAAAGGGTTGTGCTCTACGAGCATTCCAGTGCTTAACACAAAGGAATCTACATCTATCTGTTAAGCGCTGATGCTCACTTTTTCTTCATCAGTGTGAAAAGAATATGGGATGTGTTCACTCAGATCATTTTTTCTACATGGGAGCAAGCAACCTTTTGAAGGGGGATGGCTGCCATTCATAACCTGATGCAAATATTTTGCTGTTCAAGCAGTGAGTTCTCATCTTGTCTTGTGACTGCCCTGCCAAAGCTCTACAGGTGTGGGGACCTCCACAGTTCTGAAGGTGAAGGGGACTCTCTGTTAGAGAAGTCCTACATAACCATTCCCTTTTCTTATATGCTCTAGTCACAATGCAAAAACAAGAGCACATTCAGGGAGCCTTGTACATGTTGAATCCAGGATGCTGGGATATAACTCAACCTCATTTCCTCCTCCCCTAATACGCACCAGGATTTCCAATGCAGGCAAGGTGCCCTGCTGTGGAAATGACATGGGGTGGCAACGCTAGTTGATTTTTACCTGTTAAACACATTAACATGATGTTGTCATTCACGAGGCTTTGAAAGGTAATTAAAGTAAAACTCTTTTGTTTCCATATGTATTTTTCTTGGATCTCCTGCAAGACTATTCTCACCTTCCCTTTGTGATCAGAGCCATCCCAGGACTTCAGGGACCTACCTCCAGAAATTATTAAGAGCCCCCCCTCATCCTGCCTCCACAGAATCATATCTTCTGAGGGGCCCCCCTTCCATGAGTGAATTCATCCATGGGCACCGTCTCAGCAAGGAAAAAAGGTTAACCGTGGCCACACCAGGTAAACATTTTTTCCTTGGGTGCATGTGGTGCTGAGTGTTTAGCAGAGCAGGGAACCCTCCCAGCACTGCAAATGCAATCTAATTTGGGCATATTTTTGAGACCTGAAAAGCAAAATGTCTCCTCCTGTATCACCTGTGGCAGGAGATGACATTCTGCTGGCAGCAGCCCAAACTGGTTCCAGATGCAGTAGGGGAAAGTCCTGCTGTGGTATAGGTGGGTGCAGTCCTGCTGGCATCCACAGAAGCTGCACCCCTGTGCCTGGGTGGTGCTTAGTCTGGTGGTTGTGTTGGAGTCCCCATGGAAGTCATGAACCCAATGGGACAGAGTCATCAGATGCGTGAGGACCAGCAAGGGAGTGATTGGCATTGTGCAGGAGCTTATGCAGCATCCGTCTTCTGCTCACCCTGGAGCATTCAATCAGGTTTTTCTAAAGGGTAATGTTAAACTCAGAGAGATTTAGTTTATATAGATTGAGTCATGAGGTTTATCTTTGCAGGAAGCTTTTGCTCTTTGTTTCCTGCCAAAATGTAGCATCTGCTTCAAACAAGCATAGAAAGGAAATGCAAACTGGAATGCAATTTCAAAGGTTGTGACATCTTTCTTCTCCTGACAGACAAGTTAATAATTACTTTTTTTCTGTGTCTGAGCAGAACCTTTAGCCTTTAAATGGGCATACTCTTGTCTGGTGGTGATTTTTTTCATTCTTTGTTTTGAAATTTGTTATGCACAAAAAATGTAAGTAGAAAATAGAAAAGCTAAGGCCTATAAAGTGGTTTCTGCTGAAGTAGATATTTGTTCTGGAAAGCTAAGCAATACCCTATAGTATGCTATATCTCTCAGTGCCAGCAATATCGCAGGCCACCTTTGAGTAGTGCCATGCAAATAACACCCACTCAGAGGACAAGTGTAAAACTGCAGAGAGTCTAAACAAGACATTTTCCTAAGGAATGTTGCAGTAAAATTAAAGAGTTGGCTCCTGGGGAGGAAAAGGCAGGGAGAGGGAAAGAAAACGTGTAAAGTACTGAACTTTCAGCAGTTCCTTTTTTTTGTTGTTGTTGGCAATGGAAGACCGCATGTTCATTTTCTACTCCATCAACAGGAGTCTGTTTCCTAAACACTGGCAATGTCTCTTATATTCTTTCTGCTTTGTCCTATAACAGAATAAGGATCATTTTCTTTCTGATGGACACTTAAATTTCTTTAAAGAACTGGATTTTCCATTTGCTGTATAGCCAAACTTGCCTACGTAATTTGGAAATGTGAGGATCTAGGCCCAAAAATGGCAATCTTCTAAAGTACAATTTACTAGACTCTTCTAAATGTAATTGTACTTCCCATGTACAATATACAAAAGTGCCAGGCCTGGATGACCTTTCTGTGAAGAATCCTGACTGTATATAAATGCAGTCTAGTGGTTGGAAGAAGTAATGATTAAAAAAAGAACTATGCTCAACAGATAGGGAAACACAACTTAAGTGTATTGACACAACTTAAGTGTATTGTAAAATTGTTAGTAAATGTTGAAATATGTGATCTTTGAACCTGGGACTCTGTATCCTATCTTCATGCATTAATATTTTTTTTTCTATTTTCACTATTTTTGTGGACCACCATCTGATATCCCATGAGATATCATCATTCTCAACACAGACTGAGAAACTCTTGACGCAGTCGCTCATTTTTTCCAGTAACAGAGGCCAAAGGGTGAAGCAGCCTGAAATGTAGAATTGTCCAGCAAATAATGTCTGCCTGCAGTCTTGTCTGGTACTTTAGGTACATCTCTACATATTCAGGATGTAAGGGTCTTGAGACAGTATTAATGACTTATGTTACAGTTGTCCTTATGAATCTACAACAGTCCCAGCTTTCTGAATGCATTTGTCAGAATTTTATGCTATCACACGGCCTTAGTCTCAGCCTGTGAGACCGACCAGCTCAAACCAGAGATATTTCTGAGCACTCAGATTCCAGTATTAGCAGGGCCTGTGCTATAACCAGATTGAGGATTAGGTAGGGCTTTTTCAGCATTGTTCTTACCAGTTTCTGGAAGATTTCTTACTGTTAGCAGATCAAAGGAACGATGCACCAACTAGGATTTTTTACCTTCTATCTAATTATCTGCTTCCTGAAAGTAAGAAACAGTGAGGGGTTTTATAGGGAATGTTTAAAAGCCTTGTATCAGAAAGAGTTTCTGTTCTCAGATGATTTAGGCAGTCAAGCAAGCCAGCAAGGAGTGTAGCCACCCACACGTGCTTCTTCATCTGGGGGTTGCAAGAGCAGCACACAAACCCAAACACCACGGAGCAGAGTATAGCTTGGCTTGAGGCTGTGTCCTCAGGAGTGGGGTAAGAACGATTAAGCCTAAATTAAATGGGATCAGGTTTTGGGTTTGTTTTTTCTTTTAAATTTTGTGAACTGTTTCCTTTATCTGAATATTTCATCCATATGATGTGTGGTCTTTCCTGTCCTTTCATTGGGTCCCAGTGTGGTGGGGACTGGGAGGCTGGTAATGCATTTCATGGAGGCCAGGAGCCTAAATAACTCAAGTTGATAGAGGGAGAAGCCAGGCAGGCTCCCTTGCCTGATGCAGAGGCCAGCTGTGCTTGTCTTTCTCTTGCATCTCCTTCTGGACTTGGTGCTTGGCAGAAGGGTCTGCCTTCACTGTGCTCCAGCTCTGGCTTTGACTGCTGCTGGCTACCTAGCAGAGGGAAAGCTGGGACTGCTTTTGCCTGCCTTCTTCAGAGGAAGACTCTGGTGAAGACTCAGGGGTGAAGACCAGCTGAACCGAAGACCTCTCAAGAAAGAGATTGTAGTTTCCTGCTTGGTCTCCCTTTGACTGCCCTCAGCTTTAAATCAGCACGCATGTCCCTCCAACATAAACTGTGGCAGTATGACTTTATCTGGGCTTTCTAATTGAACTAATAGCTCCTAACTGCAGTGGCTGAAAATGCCACTTGGTCATTTCTCCTAGATAATAGTGTGCACTTAGCTTTGCTGTGTGTTTCTTCTTTACTTCTGTTATTAACATTTATTTTTACACTTTAAAGTCTTTATTCTTCTGATAGACAGAAGCAGCCAGGATGTGCCCAGCACAGTTCCAGCCCACTTTTGCACATGACTGTGTTCATAACTACATGAAAATTCAGGGCATGTAGAAAGCCTAAGGCTGGATTTGACAGTGTGTAACACTGTATTAGAAGTGACATTTCCATTGCAGTTCCATTCAAACTCCTTGAAGACGAAGTCAACAGATGCCTCTTAATATCCCACAGTCCCAAATACGAAATATGCTTATCTTGACTTCTTCAGGGAAAGAACATGACAGAAAAAGTCTGCTGTAGGTGCCCTGATACCACTTTTTTCTCTCTGTTTATTTTAGCATGGAAATTCTAAAAGTTGAATATAAAGTTCTGTGATTTTAACTTAAAATTAAATCAATTAAGATTCTTGCAGGGATGATGCACCTGAAGAAAAAGGTTTCCCAACAGGCTTATGAGATGGAGAACAACTAATGGCTGCAGCATTCTCCCTTAAACAGAGTCAACAACAGCCCACCTGAGAGTCTCTCCTTCATTGGAGTGCACCCCAAACAAACTGTGGTAGATGTTTCTTTTCCCTATTGTTATGCTTGTAAGGTATCACCAGGCAGATTTCAGTATTTAAAATCCTGCACAGGAAAACACTTTGAATAGTGAAGTATTTAATGTTTCCAAGGAAATCAGATCATAAGATCATAATAAGCAATCCTTTCCCTTCTAGAGAATTCTGTACAGTCATATATTTCACTTTATTAAAATAGAAAAAGGAAAGTAGCCTTAAAATGTGATACATTTCTCTCAAACTCAAGGTCCAGCTGAGGTTGGATGTTTAGTTGACACAACCAGACTAGCCCCACAGGTTTCAGCAGAATTATGCTAGTTTACTCCAGTCCCAAGTTTTTGTTTTGTAGGGTTTAGATTTTATTGTTCTTCATTGTTACAAGTCCATTTCATAAAATTGTTCTTCTAAAACTTGTAAAAAGAAAGACTGTAGCAAAATCAAGTAATTTTGGGGAGTTGCTCATTTCTGAAAGCACATTAAACCTGAAAGTTTTCTTGCTTTTCATGTGTCTTTCAAGACTGATTTACAGAATGGCATTTAATTCTCACAAGGTGAGACTGATATGGAAAGGCAGGATAAAAAATGCCATATAATAGTGCAGCAACTGCTCAAGCACTAAGCTCACCACCTGTCACACATAATTAAGACTATGTAGTTAATACTGTCAATATAGAAGTAATCCAAGATTAATTTCTGCTGTAGCTCTATGCTTACAGGCAAATCAAATATGAATAACAATATGATACCAACAACTAGCTTTTGTTTGTTGGCTTGCATTCTTACCATAAAATTTACCTTAATTTACAGAAATTCTATCCCAAAGGAAATTTCTATAGAGTGACCCTAATAGTGTCTCCAAGAGCTAATCAACATCTGTAAGTAGAAGCTAACAAGGAAAATAATAATGAAAAAAAGTCAATCACCCCAATGCAGAGGTCCTAAGAAGTCTTCCAATTAAGTCTGTAAGCTGAGACTCAAAGGGAATTCCTTAAGAGTTGTCTTTACTAATTGCCCTTTACACTGGAAGTGGTTTCAACTGTAATAGGTTAGAAACCTGGGAATGCATTGATCTATGTGTACAAACACATTTTAACACAAGGGGCAAAAGGTCTGCTGAGTAGAGTGTTCCTTAGTGTTACAGGGAGTTAAGAGCTTTTGGTAGGCCATGTGAGGTGCTGAGTAACCTCACCTGGCTCAAGGGATGAGGAATAGCAATCTAAACCAAACTGGTTTAGTTTTTTCTTTCTGGATTTTGAACTTTTTCAAGGGGCAGTGTTTAGGATATAATTATCAGAAATATTCTGTAAAAGGTTATTCTCTGTGTAATCAGAAGCTCATGTTCCTTGTATGTTTTTCTTAAAATAATGTTAAAGTGGAATTTACCATGTGGGGCAAGATTCTTGGCTTTGGCTCCTCTTCCTTGCTTCTTCATCTTGTTTAGGAAGCATGAAGATATGGGAAAGCATGGTCAAAAGGAATATTATGGGTAGAAACTCTTGATAGGAAATGAAGCTGTCTTTACCCTGCCCTTTTGGATGATGGGGTTGGGAAAATGATCGAGGGATGCTCAGGCTGACACTACTCTCCACAGCAGAGGCTGGCTGCAGAGGTGAGCCTGCATATCTTACAGCATTGGAAAGGTAGGGGGAATAAATTTTTGATAACAGGTTTGTGTCTTCTTTCATTGTGTGGTGAAACAGCTTTATGTGCAAGGTCTTCAGCTGAGCACATTTTTTTTTCTTTAAGAGTATTTTGCCAAAAATAGTTCTAGCTTTGCTTTTGAGCTTAAGTCCAATGTCAGAAAGCTGCTTGTGGATATCTAAGCCTTGCTGCTATAAACATTGCTTCAGTACCTCAACTTTTCTTTTTTTATGCACTTCTCAATTTTGAAACAGCAGGACTGTTAGAAATCTGAACATGGAGGAAAGCAGAGCTTCTTTTGAAAATTATTGTGGAAGAAGTCCTTTGAGGAACACTGTCAGCTCAGACATGAATTTTGCTAGGAGGGTGCTTTGTAGATCTTTGATTGCTCAGGTCACCCAGTGAACAGTTTTAAATTATTTCTTTCTTTTCCTTCATGAAGGAATTTTATAGATTAATGAAAAGGAAAATCAACATGACTAGGGCCTAGATACCTCCTTCTTTGCTGATTTTGTGTTAAAGAATTTTATTCTGAATGCTACTTCATGAACAATATGGATTTATCTGTACATTAAGTGAAAGTTTATTCTTAAAAAGTAGTGCAGATGGTTAACTGAGCCACCACTATTAAATAAGATATGCAGCCATATAATATTTCACTAGTCAGACTAGTCTGCTCTGAATTGTTCAGTCAGGTAAGTTTGATTCGCTTCATCCAAGCAATGCAAAGCAGGTGGAGCATGCAAGTTCTTCAGAACTATTATTTTTTTAAAAACACAACTTTATTCTGACAACTCAAATTTACAGTCTGAGTGCAAATTTCCCTTTGCCTCATTAGAGATCTGTGGGTGATTCTTCTGAATCCTCAGCTATAAATATGTTGTATTTTTATCTACCAGGAATGTATTTGTGTTGATGGTGATCCTGTACCTGCAAGATGTGTCTGAGCTTGTGTAATCGGGCAAGATACTGGCTATTGCAAGACTCATGTTGTATTGCTCTAATGTGCCTCTGCTCTCTGTGAAAAATAGATTTTATTTCTTTTCAGCAGAATTTTTTAAAATCAAGTGTAGTTTGGTTTTGGTTTGTTTTGTTTTTTTTCCACTGGAACATGATGCTCTTCACAAAAAGGATAATTCAGTCATTATTACCTTACTATCTGTGTTCACTTTTTTGTTCTGCATTGTTCTATTTTCTGTGGGGTTTGTAAACATGCCATGTTTGTGTATATATGTGTTCATTGTTTAATGAGCAGTATTAGTGCATATATACAGATATATGTATATATCTTCCTGCTCTCAGGGCCACGTCCTGCATCTGATATGCTCATTTAACTAAGCTTAATGAGCATTGCATATTTATGTCATTTCAAGCATGGTACGTTGTCCTTGTGGAGGCCATTTTGAATTTGAAGAACAGTATCCTTGCCAAGGACATTAGTTGGCTGAAACTGATGAAGAAGTCAGCTGGCTCAATGTACTTTTACCTCTTGGTGCCACTGTGAATAGGACCTTTTCGCTCTATGCTTTTTCTCTCTTGCATTTAGCTTTCCAGTTATCACTGATGAGATCAAAACCATACATTTCATGCTGATCAATATAATTTAGCTACTTCAATATAATTTAGCTATTATGGCATGAATTCACTGCAGTTTTACAAGTTTCATTTGATTTGTATTTGTATTTTTCACTATATAAAGAAAGCAGTTCTGAAATAAACCACACTTTTAATGGAAGCCCCAATCAGTTTGTTAAAACACTAAAAAAACCCAAAAGTGCAGTGAAATCCATGCTTTGCTGGTGTATATTTTCATTAAATGGTTACTGACATTTTTCTCTCTGTATCTAAGTTATGTCATTGCTGGATGGAATGGTTAATATTAGTGTCATTTGTTCAAGTTCTCCAGTAAAATCTTGTTAGACTTCTGGTTGTTTCTAACTAAACAGGTATGCAGGTGACACATCATATCTTTAAGGCGTGTTACCAGATATTTGTTGCTTTCTATGAAAATTTTGGGCTTTGGAATCCAGTCATATCAATTAATTTAAATAGTTATTGAAATACCTTGACAATGTTGGTAACAAAAAATATCCATCTTCATCTTCTTTTATGACAAGGTTTAATGTGGTTTCATGACTTATTGATTTTTAACATCAAATATACAGGGATATTCAATACTGTGCTTCTCATCTCAGAAAATAGGCAAAGCTGAAGTGAGTCTCTGTTTAAATTAGACATGCTGATATTTTAGCTCTCTAATAGAGCAGTTCCTTGGGATGTTGTGATGTATGGAGTAAGCTCACCAGCAATTCTTTAATCAAGACTAGTATCCCTGATTGTAAGTATCTCCCTGTCTGTATTTCTTAGGGCTATGAAACCTTGTAGTTGTACCTTATGCTGTTTCTTCCAAAGCCTGCTAAAGTTACTGTTCCCACTGACTTCAACTTTTGGATCAGGCCCTTCTTCACTCATAAAATAGCACAAGTATTTTTGGTTTGGTTTTGTGGTTTTTTTTTCCGGCTGTCTGAAATGTATCCTAGACACTTACATTTCCATGAAAGATGAGTAATCAACAAGACACAAGTGTGGCGATACCTGTATTTTTAAGACCTGTCTTTTCCTCTTTTGAAATGTTTAAAATGTGTGTGTCTTTTAATGAGTAAGTATTTCTTGAACCATCAGACCTTTCTAAATGTGCTTTTTATGAACTGTATATAAAAGAGAGGAACTGAATATATATTCTCACCTTCTACCATTTCCATTTCTGCTATTTTACTAACCCATTATTTAGCTTCTCAGTAGATTTAATGAGGAATTATTTAAAGCTTTCACAGAAATCATTTGAGAAATAATATAAACACATCATGACAGAGAAAGTGTGAAAAAACCTGCAGAGCTGACAAGAAACCTCTTAATGTTCTTAGTCTAACTGGAGAAAAATGCATTTCACTAATTTTGTTAATGACTAGGTATTATTTATTTTTTTAAATTACACTGAATATGAGCTACAGCAAAGGGCAAGGCTAGGTTTATAGCTTTATCACTGTACTTTGAGCCAGCAGTCACGTTACTGCTGAAGCACATGGACTGAAGGCAAAATAGCTCTCTAGGTTGGGGTAATTCAGGTCTAAAAAGAAAGTAGAAATCAAATCATGCAGAATAAGGAAATGAGGAGAAAACCCACTTCATCTATTGTAGCTGTTGTATAGATGAAAGGACTTACTGGAACATAGCCAGGAAACCTGTCACATTCTGGAAAACCACTGAATCAGTGACCTACTAAACCATGTCTGTCTGTGTTATGTGCCAGGTAGTGCGTGAAGTTGTTAGTGAAGCTCCATGAGTTGGCTTCGCCAAGACAGATAGCATTTCTCTAAATGCTATAAAGAAATAGCAATTAAATCCCCTACCTCTTCCAATAAGCTTAATCACGTGCTTTTATTCTTGAGCAGCATTTAACAGAAGGCTCTCTGTTACATTCACTCTGTCTGGCCTTGTCCTGAAGGTAAGGAGCTGAGAGGAAGAGGAGCAGAAGGAAGCCTGTATCAAGAGTCTGTAGAAACAGTGGGACATTCCTGGGCCGCATTTGGAAGGAAGGGAATGGACATGTGGAGGTGACAGGAGATGAGGATTTTAGATGCATCCTACTGCTGGCCTGTTGCATCTTAGTGCAATATATAGATGTTTCTGATGCCTCCAGCTCTGTGTGCTAATGGGAGTTCATCAGTGTGCTTGCATCTCTTAACTGTTATTCTTCAAATAAGTGTTGAGAAGACTAAGAAATAAGGAGTGGAAGAATTCATTGTTGTTGAAACTTCTCAAACCAACAATAATCTCCGACACCAAGCTTCTCTGTATAGCAAGCTTAAGATCTGAGTTACCTGGCTATTTACAAGACTTGACATAGAAATTTCATAGTAGATCAGCTTTACCTTGAAGTAAGCCAAAACTTAGTTGGTACTTGGTTGATAAATTTGTCTATCTCCAAGCAACAATCCGTTATTCAGTTTAATGGGAATGGAGGTAAAACTCAGACAGTGTGGAAACCCAGAGCATCTGGGTACTGGAAAATGTCTGTGCAGAGGCTGCCTTGCAGCTGGTGAAGTTCGTCAGGCTGCCTGTGTGCTAGCTGTGCCAGAACAGGGCTGGCTGTCATGGAGCTGTACAATGGCTCTACAGCATGGCTTGGTCCCCCAGCGCTGCTCACTTTGCTCCCAGGCCAGGACAACCCGAGTCAACCCTGCCCTTGAGAGCTGGGGTTAATAAGGCTGACCAGGCTCCGCGTGGAACCCATGTGGTTTGCTCCACTATAGTCCTCTACTTCCAGGGACAGCCCACAGAAATGCAGAGCTGCTCCCAGTTGGCAGCTGGCAGACTGACCCACTGGGGCTGTGCACAGGGCAGAGGTAACTGTGTTATTTCCAGACCCAAGCTGACCCTGGAAGCAGAAGGGAGAGACACTTCTAATCTTTGACCTCTACCATTGTTTGTGCTTTTTTCCTAAAGTAAGCCACAGCTGTCCTCTCACCAGATGTTCTTTGTGATAACCATTACCACTTAAAGTTCCTCTTGGCCTTGAGGAAGGTCAAGGTTTTCTTGACACCCTTTAGAAAAACAGAGAAAAATTGTAAGTGAAACCAGCTAGTCAAAAAATAGTAAAAACTTCTGTGCCTGTCACCACTGGATATAAACAGTTTTGGGACTTTTCTCATCCTGTCAGATTACAGTTTGAAAGCATCTCCAGAAATCTCAATACGGTGAGGTTGGTGAGAGTTTTAGTATTCTCTGCCCTGTTTTTCTTGACATTTCGCATTTGTCTTTTGGGTTTGGAAATTTTCCTTGTTCCCCACCTTTGAGTAGAGAGGGTTGATTTATTGTCATTATAGGACTTTCTGTGTGATGCAGCATGTTCCTGCCTCTGCACAGTCATAAGACTACTGATTTGTTCTTTGCCCAATACTTTTGACTCATGCTATTAACCATTTATTTTTTCCCATTAAATTGACATCTTGGGAAAGATAACAATTCATTACAATATAAATGGAGACAGCTTCTCATTTCAAGTAAATTGTCAATAACATCTTCATAGACATGTTATCAAATTCCTCAAACGTTATGGGGCAAGTTCAATTGACATTGGGTAGCATGACACAAAGCTAGGTAGCTTGAAATCTTTTAGGTAGGAAACAAGGATTTTCTGTTGGCCTGGGGTGGTCAGTGGGATGGTAAGGAGAGTTTGTTTTAAAAGACTGAAAAAGCCTCAGTCTTGTATTTTGTTATAAGCGTTTCTTGACAGCTTTTCTTTCACCAAGAACAGATTTTTCTCCCAGTGTTTTTTACATCAGAAATACCAAATATGTAACATTAACTGTAAAAAAAAAAAAAAAGTTTGATTGGTTCATTGCTTGATTCTCAATTTTACCCTTTCAGATAAACCAAAAAAAGGTCTCCACTAGTTAACTGAACTAGACACAGTTAAAAGTATGTTATGTATCAGTTACTCATTCACAGCATCCTCAATGCTTATCTTTGACAGCACTATACAGAGATTAGTAATTTACTGAGTGTCAAAATGTGCTAAAATGTTCCATTGCAGTGTGCTGGTTCCTGAGCAGGTGGGACTGAAAATGCTTGCATGTAGTGTTTTCACTGAGGACATTGCTGATGTCAACAGAAGGCAATGCCCATCTCTTGGACACTATTAACCCAGTTAAGCAGGCCTGTGTTGATTAGAATCACACACCTCACAAACCGGAGGGCAAAGCACACCTTGTGACATGAGGGAAATGCATTGTTCTTGTGGCTGAGCCAAAGGGAAGCACAGGAAAAGAGTTTGGTGCATTTTTTTCTTTTTGAGATTTGCTCTAAGCCAATAATTTATAGCAGCACATTCAATCCTCATATGAGCAGATGTAGCTTCTCTCAGCTTTGTATTTTTAATGCACTTGCATCAGGAGCTGATGGAACCTGATTAGGACTAGGTGTTAGATTCCAAAGGAAAATCAGCACTGGCTAATCTGAGAGAGAGGAAATCTCTGAGGCCTTTACACCACCATTGCTAGCAAATGGCTGAAATGTTAAGAACTGGAAAATCAGCACAAGTCAAGCCTCAAAGCTCCAACAGATATAGCGGTGAACATTGTGTGATACTGCCATGGGACTCTGTAAAGACTCCAGCTGTTGAATTCAGTGAAATCCATCATATGAATTTTTTGTGTACAGTAGCTCTTTGCCTTTTGTGGATGAAATAGTCACTGAACTTCATTTCTTGGTTATAGGTTCATAGAATCATAAAAGGACTCTTAAGAGATCAGTCAGCACACACACACACAGCGCCCCTAGTAGTTTATTTTCTCACAGCAACTGGACATGATGGAGAAATAAAATAATCTGTATTTAATAACTTTATTAATAATTTTGGTGCTGGTGTTCCCCAAACATCTCCTTCACTCCGTAGCTTAACTGACACTCCCTGTTGAATAATACTGGGAACAGGCATCTTCCAGCATAATTTTTTATCTTATTTTTATTTTTGAGTAAAAGAGGGCATGTCTTTCTTACCTTGTCTTTATGGTATGTGACACTGACCACAGAATCAGCAAAGACATCTTTGAATCTCTTAACCGTCAGCAGAGTATTTCAGAAAGAAGCAAACATTTATTTGATACAGGCAGGAGTTCCTTAGCAGAAATGAAGGACTGAATTGCTGTCTGCTAGTTTTCACCTTTAAGCACCATGTAACAAGAAGTCATTTTATGGTTGTCATGACATTAGAGAGTAGTGTTACAAACCCTCCAAAATACTTAAAAGGATTAAATATAGAAGGAATAAAGGTAGCTCTGGCACAGCTATGGACATAAGTAGCTATGAGCGCCTTTGAATTTGAAATGTGTGTATCTAAGCTATATGCATTCTGCTTAGCTCTTTCTTAGCATAATCCTCAAAACTTCACTCCTGGAGGATGTAGGAAGACGATTCAGCCATTTTGTTATGTGGAGCACTAGATTTCATACCGATGTGAGTGTGAGCCAGATTATGTGAGCATTGCTGACACCGGGTAAATTGTTATTTCATATGAAGTCAAGGGAGTTTGTTCACATGGAATAGTTATTATCTAGCTTGCATAATGCTTGCAGACTGGCACTCTGTTCATGCATTCTGCCAAATCTAGCAGATGAAGAGGCATCATAAAATATTTGCAGGATGTTTGAGATATTAGAATAGGATCATAAATCAGGCATTTGCCTTGTTCTGGAAAAGCCTGTCAGAACAAAATCTTCTGTATTTATGTCCACATCTTTTTATCACACAGCATTCTGTTCTGTACGCCTTTTTCTCACTGACTACCTTCTATAAGCTGTCAGCGATGACTTTGCTTTGGACTTCTGCAAGCTAGTTTGTTTAGAACAAGGCATTCACTTTTTAAAATTTTATTTTATTATTTTTTTTACAATCATTTCTCATCTGCAGTTAACCTGCCCTGTCTGTCCCCCCAGGCACCTTTTCTTTTAACTGAACTTTGCACTGAAATGACTGTATTCATGGGTCAAATACACTGCAAACTCTTGCACTCTGATAAAAGACGTACTGAGGACTGTAGTGACCATCCTGATAAATGAGAGAATGGCACAGTATAATTTCTCATTCCATTTTTACTTCCTGACACAATGCTGCCAGCACTAACTGCATATATTTTTCTGACGTAGGTACCTGTGAACTTGAAAATAGGTCCAAACCACTCTCCTCTTGGCTGAAGCAGGAAGAAACTAGTGATTTGGGTACGCTTGCTTCCACCCACTGGAGGTCAGCACAGATCTTCATAGGAAGTAGGGAGAAGCACTCTGGGCTTGTGTGAAACAGAAATGTGATAGTTGATGTGATGCTCAGTGTTGCTAGGAAGGTGTGTTTCTCTGCACTGTACCTGACGTCACCTCAAGACCCTTGACAGCAAATTACTTGCATATTCTTCCACTTGACAGAGACAAAGAATAGAAGTGGGTTTTGGAAAACACCTACCTTGTAAAGAGAAATGATTACTGGTGTTGAGCTTTAAGTAGGAACCAATTGAAAAAAACAGAATCAACTTCTTTCCAAGTACATGAAGTGCTGTTGTCTCATTTTTAAGGTTCAGGGGAAAGTAACTCCTTTCCACTGAATTGTCAGTTAAGAATTAGGTTGAAGCAGTCAGAGAAGATAATAGGTCTGCAAACCCTGCTGGAAACAAAGAGTAATCTCCAGCAGCTTTCCAGATGGTCAGAATTTCACCCATAGATTTTAATGTTCAAAAAGACCCTGCTGACACTGTTATCTGACGGTCTGAATCACACAGGCAGTGGAATGAAAGGCCAGACTACTGCGGGGAAAATGAGCAGATCTTGAGATCTGGAAATCCTGGTAGAAACTAGTGAGCTAGAAAGCAGGGTTTTCTTGTTCAGCTACTTTCATGAAGTCCCACACATATTGAGTTTAAAGCTATCTTCATATTGCAAATGTCACAGTAAAAACATAACAACAAAGGATTATTTGGTGTTACTGTTATTTAATAAATTAAGAATTAGAATACAGCTTTG
This sequence comes from Falco naumanni, assembly GCF_017639655.2. NCBI lineage: Eukaryota > Metazoa > Chordata > Aves > Falconiformes > Falconidae > Falco > Falco naumanni. Next base: position 26,154,520 of record NC_054058.1, read on the forward strand.
CAAGTGATTAATGAGGAAACTGCTTTGGCAGAGAATTGATAAAATAATCTAGACGGAAGAGTGAAAACAGACTGTATCAAGTTCTCTCTTTTCTCTACAAAAAACAATCTCACAAGCACTATTTAGAAGTTGTGAAAACTTTCTTGCAAGCTTTTTCTCAAAGGCCATAATGAAATGACATCTGTAATTGTTATATGGATGTAAGTTCACTGGAGAAGTTGAGTAGCTTTATTGACACTTCTTATATTAGATTAAGCAAAACAACTTCAGCAGCAGCAGAAGAATGAGAATTACAAGGCTTAAACCCAGATCCTGAATACAGCCTGTTATTGCTGTCTGTTTAAACAAAAATTTGCCAGTGCTAAGGAAAAACAAAACCCCAAGGTCTCTACTGCTTCTTCTGAAAAGAAAAAAGAGGCAACAACTAATGTTATTACTATCAGAAAAAAGATGTTTCTGTGAGATAAGGAACCAAGAACACATTCCTCACTAAATCTCTCCATCAGATGCGTAGCCTATGTACTACTGTTACTAACCCCTTGCTCTGTAATCTCTCTGTATATATGTCTAATTTATCAGTTTCTTGTAGATTGTCAGCAGCCTGCTGCCTCCATACCGCCACACGGCTCACAACTAGCCAGGGGGCCAGATTGCCAGACTGTCAGGTAAACTTAACTAACTCTTCTCTCTTTGCACATAGCTGCATGCACGTCTGCAACTCCCCTCCTCTTCCTTGTACAAAAGTTCTTCCCTACACTTCTTCACTAACAGCAAACTTTTAACAACTTGAGGAACAGTGATAACTCTGCAGTGACAATACAGACATGAATGACAGCATTCATGTGCTTATATCCATGTAAAAACATGGGAAAAAATGCAGCGTTGGATCCTGCAGTCCTCATTTGGTCTTTTTATATAGACAGTTTCTCAATGATGCCAAAATAGGGAAGATTTTATTTTGTTTCTAGATAAATTTACTTAAAAGGGGACTTTTAATTTTAGGCATAGGTATAGGCTTCCCTTTTGCAAGATGGCATTTTAAAGGTATTTGTAAGATTTTAGCAGACAGTTCTTAGAAAACTCTCCTTGACCTGGAAACTCAGACCCACTGCAGTCAGTTCTTAATCTTGTTGTTAAAAGTAAACTGGTGTCCTTGTTCATAGCTGGTGCAAAGGTCAAATCGTGCTTCTGAGGTGGTTGAGTTAATCAAGGCACAAACCTAAACCTAAGCAAAAAGAGATTACAATATTTTTCTTTATCTGTTCATGGTACATCATTTGCATACATTCATTTATGTCTATAATCTCATTTGAAATAGGTTACATTATTTTTAGACCTTTGCCTGGTCTGTAGTGACCAAGTTGATCTATAGCCCTACATATAATGAAGCTGTTTCCCACACAGCACTAAACTTCATGTGCATCGGGAAATAGGTATGCTACAGATTTCAGACTGCACATCAGACAATGCCAAGCACTAATTCTGAGAGTCACAGGGGCTCTCTCAGTTGTCTTGGAACAGCCACTTCATTTGTGCTTATCTTTTATTCCCTACAAAGTGGAAGTATTATTAACTTCCTTCTATTTAAAGGTACTACAAAAATCTTACTGAAAATTTGGCAAAAGCTCTTTATAACTGATAAGTACCATAGGAGTTTTACAGCACACTAAAAAAAACTAGTTCCATTTAAAATCCATATGAAGTAGTTCTGCTGTATTTTAGATGTTACAGCAGTCTGAGAATGTCATTAGGTGCTTTGGATACACAGAAGTTTCATGTCAATGATTCTTATTTTAACCCTATTTAATTTACCGTCACAAAACCAAAGCCTATCCTGTTCCTTCCAGAGCTACTCCTCTGGTGGAGAATATACTCTACTACCATCCCTTCCTAAATGCTAACAAACAAATTGCTCGTGCAATTGTAAAAATTCTTTTCAGAATGGAAGACCTACCTGATTTGTTGCTGCTATACATTTATCCACAAGCATTACCTTGTTCTGCAAACAAACCCACAGAAAGGGATAAGGTCCGAACGGAAAGTCTCAAGGTTTTCTGGTTTGTCCCTGAATTCTTCTGCAGTTAGGAAGACCCCATTAGCTACAACCAGAACTGTAAGCGTTCAAGAGGCCTTTCTTGCCACTGTTTCCAAATCAAAATCTGGCACATAGAAAACAGTAATGATATTTACAGATATGGTTAATATTTTTAAAAAATCAGATCAGTCATCTCACAAACAACACACACCTGTATACTTAGCTGAACTATTGACTTTTAAATGACTATTGCTTTTTACCACTGGATTCATACTCTTCTGGTGAAAACAACACACTATTTTTGAGATATTAACACTGTTGCCTTGCTTGTCTCAGCCAAGTAGCTGCACAGTGTCATAAAGCAGTGAAGTGTAACAAGATTTAGTGCAAGTCAGCCTGATGGCAGAAGTTGCCGTCTGCTTTAAATAAAGTAATTGAAATCTGCAGTAAAATTTGAAGTCATGTAAAGAACCAGTTAGGCTTACTAGGTTCAGATTTTCTAAATCCAGCAGAGGAGGAAGACGAGAGCTTGCACTGCCCTTCCTTGTCCTCTGACAGTCCCTCCTGGCATGGGACATGCTTTCAGTCATGTGATGATGCCAAATGATGCAGATTAAAGTTCTGTCCAGCCCTGAAGTCACCCATTTTGAGAGAGGTATGCTTGTTTTTTAAGTCTTTAACGTTACCCTTGCAGTAATGTGACCTCTCAGTGGCATCTCACCCAGGATTAAACAACAGCTTGTTAAGATTTGTAATTCACACGGATGTTTTCTGCAACTTGCAGTATGTATAATCATGTTCAAGCTAGTTAGTATTCCTGACCATAACACATAGATTCACTTTGAACTTTAATATCAAATACAGAAAGATTTCCCTCATCCATTATCTATACTGGATTTTAAGTGGAATTTGTGTAATTCTGGATTTTCTGGTAATTGTGATTCCAGGGCATAGGTTTTGGTGAACCTCACTGCGTAAGCTATGAACAGATTCAAGCCAAATGAAACTCCAGGACACATCTAGTAAATTTATTTACCTGTTCATCTGTGTCTTTTTGCTTAAGTCTACATATTTCAACTGGAACCTGATCTAAAGAATCTGTTAGAACTTTTAGTAAGATATTTTCTAAGTAAACTAATGCAACAATGCATTGAAGTCTCGCTCTGCCCTCCATGCACCACCTCAAATTTCTAAGCTCAGGAGTATGGGGCAAGCACCCAAACCTAGGCCCACCCTGAAAACTACTGGATGATGTTCACCATTCCTAGCGTCTGTAACTACCTGTCCGATGGACAAGATTGGACAGGGCTAAGATATTGCCATCATGCAGTATTAAAAAAAGCATGTCTGTCTTTGGATAATGTTCAGGTTTCTGTTTAATGCAGTGAAAATCTCATTTTCTTTATTAGAAGATAAACTGTAGACGCAAGTTATGTATTAATAAAAACAAAAAAACAAACCCAAAAAACCTTATACTGCAAATTAAATTAATATTATTTTTTTTTAAGAAATAATGCTTGTATTTTATATAAAATAAGAAATAAGGTAAAATATTACTGCATGCAGAATAGTTGCATTCTGGAAATATTACCGGTCTGTTTATATTTTCCATTGCTGATTTGTTACACTTAGAATCAATGCCAGACAATATTGCATGCAAATGGCATCTTTAAGGCAGAGAGCAGAGTACTTACTAACACTGAAGGGCTTTGCATGCTCTTTTTCAATTGATTTTAGAAATACATGATTAGCATTTAGAGCGCTGGTGGGGAAAAAAAAAAAAAGATATGCTTAAAACCAGAAAATAATACTAACACAAAAAATGACACAGGCTTCACTCATTAGCTGAATGAATATATCCCCAAACGACACCAGCCTTTAAAGAGAGGTTTACAAAAATACGTATTAAAACCAAGTGTTTTAAAAGCTGCACATATCCCATGGGGGGAATGTAACAATGTTCTTCCTTATTCTCGGTTAACAGTCAACAGCTTCAGTTTCTTCCATGTCTCTCTATTGCTTTGTGTTATTAATCTCACCTGCCATCCTCTACTGCCCACGACTGTTAATGTGCCTGATAGCTCAGTTCCAGGACCTGCTGCCATGATCACCTATACTGCCATCAAAAGCACACTGAGTGCCATGTGTCACTTGCTGATTCTGATCTAATTTTTGTTTATATACTGCTACGATAGTCTGCATTACTGAACTGGATATATTGTATCTGAAGAGAGGATGGTGTAACAGTAGAGCTTTAGGAAAAGACTGAAACCTACTGCAAGTGATGGGTGTATACATGTTGCTACAAAGGTGCCTTGTAGCCTTGTAATTATTTTTCTCTTCCTAATGCCCCTAATATTTATTATTGGTTGAAAGGGGAATGGTGAAACAAAGTTTTACATATCTTCTGTGCACAGAAGTGTGTAATTTGAATGTAATAATGAAAGTAATTCTAAGCACAGTGCTTCCTAATCTGAGCATAGGCTGGGATAGTTTTTATTACATTAGTTGCAGTCAGAGCTGACTTTGTACTGAAGGTCATGCCAAAACATTAATATGCTTGTGCATATTTGTGTAGAGAAGAACCTGCTGTGTCTCAAAGAGGCCCTCTTTCAGGCCATTGCTGTACATAACTGGTCTTAATTGTGGCCATTTCCTCACCAGTCCTCTCCCTCAGAGCATGAATACCTTGTTGCTTGTTTTTAAAGCTGGGAAGGAAGCCCCAAAAGACAAACACATCTCTGCTAATGAGCAAGGAAAATTCGGTCACGTTTCTGTTCCTTCCCGACAATTATGGAAGTCCTTTAAAAATCAAATGGGACAGAAAGGGAGGAGAGTCAGGCAGTCTTCATAGGGTAATGTGACCACCTCCTTGTTTGTACTCCCCAAATGTGATGTTCAAGTTCTAAATTGGTTTTGTTTCTCTGAAGGACTTAAGACTAGTGCTTCTTCTAAGCCTATCTTGTAAATTTAGGAGGAGCTCAAGCCAGGGGCTGGCTCTTGATGAATGGATAAGTTTGACAGTAAATGCAGACCTTTTTGATGCATCTGTGGTCACTCCTGATACAGACTCATTTGGGTAGAGCAGGCAAAGGTCTTGATCAGACACCTTTTTAGATGCTGTATCTGCATCTGTGTGTGGCAGAACATGGCAGAAGAAAAGGATACAACCATGGAAAAAGTTACTTGGAGAAGACAGGGTTTGTGTCTTCTCAGAGTGTTCGATTAAACAAGTCCAACTACTAAGTTGCAAGAAAATATTTTAGATCAAGTATTTATGCCTATCTATACATAGAGATTTAGGTTAGACTAAATCTATATGTAAACCAAAGAGTCATAGTCCCTAACACTACATGTTGGGGACTGACCTACTCAGACAGCTGAGCACAAAACGAAGCTTGTGAGGTCCTGAGCTTCTGTAACCCACTTTCACCAGCTATTCTGCGATCACAAAACTCATCTTCAGGAGCATTAATGTGAAAGAGAATCTAACTTAAAATGTGTAAGTCTATGATCTTCAAATAAATAAAAAAACCAAAACAAACCCAGAGGTGCAAGGACTGTAGCTCCTGCTGAATTGTAATACCTGTGGATTTGTGGTCATTGTCTCCTAGGCTTCTCTAATTTGAAAATGGGGACATTGCCATCTACTTTCTTAATGGTGATGGTGCACACTTGTTTCTGTCTTCAAGCAAGTGCAATGTCATTTCTTTGTTTCCCCAAGTAGGTGCTATATGTGGAACTACAGACAATTTCAGTATAGCTGGCATTTCCAGTGGCAGATTTTCATATACCTCTGGCATTTCAAATTGATTCATTTCCAGCAATAGAGTAATTGCATCCCTTCAGCCAACACTCCAATAGTCTGCTGCAGAGGTAATATGTAACATCTCGGTTTCTAAAGAAGGAAAATGGAAAAGGCAAATTTTCTTGAAGACAGGGACATAAATGATTGTGCTTCATATATATCACACTGTCGAGCTTGGAATAACTTCAAGACTGCAGAACATTTGAAGCATTAGGAAAAAAAGTCTCCCCAGACACATTAGAAAACTGGTTTTTGATTGATTTTTTACTTTATTTTTTTTAATAAATTACATTTACTTGCATTCTATTTTGGTATCTTGTTTTGCCACATGCTTTCCTTGAAAGTTTAAAGGCTGTCACTTAGCTTGACATCATCAGGATGAGCTGAAGTTCATCCTTTTACAACAGGACAGGTCAAGGCTGAGGAATCATACAGGGCGATTTATGCCTGCATTGCCTACTGCTGTGTAGTGCAGACTGCTGAGCTGCCTTTAAATGAGCAAACTTGATTATCCAAAACTTTTCTAGCAGGAGCACCCTGGCACTCAGCAGGATGAAGTGGGGTATGTTTGTGTTAGCGGCCCCTTATTTTTGTGCTGCCACTGCTAGGCTGCTACTCCAGGCCCACCTGGTTTGCTGAACACTGGTTCAGACCTCTGCGCTATAGGACAGTGCACGCTATAGATGCACTTTTAGCGGCTTAAGGGTTGAATGCTGTTTTCAAACAAATTGTACACAAAAAACAGCCAATCGACAAAGTATATGACAGAATTGAAGAGGATTCAAACAGCGCAAAACCAAAAGAAAACAAACCACAAAAAAGCCCCTTTGGAAGTGTCAATTACAAAATATGTAATGCTTATGTTGCCTGATGAAGAAGGTTACACTGTATTTGTTCATATGTACTAGTAAATAGGTCACATTCCGTAAGAGATCACATTTTCACGAAGTTATGAAAACTTATTTCCAGAATGGCACTGTCCTTCATTTCAAGCAATTATAGAGTTGCATATAGAAAATCTTTAATGATCCCACAAAGATGGCACCTATATTGTCTTTCAAAATTTGTTCCCCCATTTTGCACATGCGTTCATTTCTCCACACAGCATTTTTCATCAGAGCATGCACACAGCAATTGTGTACATGAACTGGCAAGCAGGATATCTGTGCCACTTCAGATATGCATCCAGGTGTCATTGAATGTGTGTGCACACTGAGGATTTTCTTTATGTATACTGTGTATCTGAGGATCCAGATTCAGAGATGAGGCTTCATCCCCTTTTAAAGTTTGTTTCCAGTCCTGTACTATTTACGTGCATGTAAAAAGTTTGCTCTGTATTTTAAGCACTTTTTCTCTTTTTTTTTTTTTTTCTAATTTTCAGTCCTAATGCTCTTCCAGAAGAGCAGCCACATTCCAGCTCTCAGTGTGCCCCTCTCAACTGTCTCTCTAAGCCTCCTCCTTACCCCTAATCTTCATATGCAACGTAAGAGAAAATGCAAACAGAGTGGAGTTCATGCAACAAAGGTTGGGGTTGTTCCCAGCAAGCGGGTAGACAATCCTGCCTTGTTGCTGCATTGACAAGTCTGGATTCATATCCCCTGCTCTGGCGACTGAGGGAAGGTTGAGAAGAAGAACACAAAGCACAGAGCCCAACCTATCAAGAAGACTTTTTATGGTTCCTCCGACTGTATTCAAACTTTGCTATCACAACTAAAGTGTAGTAAAATTTAACATGTCAACAAAAACGTTCTCCCAGCTGCTTGGCTTTACCTCGGAAATAATGAGAGACTTAAGCCAATATTGAAAAAAAGTATGTTACAAAAATCCTACCCTCACATCCTCTAAGTTCAGCCATAGGAACCAGTTCAAATTTCCTTTTGTTGTTAAGGGTGTGATATTTATTTCTTACTTTATTTGCACCAGAATTTTGTGTTTATAAGATACAGTCTTTTTTTTTTTTTTTTTGTGAGAGTTGTATTTAATTGATTTTCTTTTTTAAAAACAGAAATAGCTTAAGTGAAGAATGACTGTGTTAATATTAAAAAGAGGCTTGTTGCATTGGCCAGCATATGGCCAATTTTTATTGCACAAAAATGTTGGGAATAGGTTGAATTGGAATGTTAACAATGACTGTATATTTTGCTGCTGCACTGATATTGTTTATGCACTTGGGTTTTAATTCCTATTACACTAGCTTCTGGTTTTGTTCTAGCTCTTCACTGAAAGATAATTATTAAGCCTAAGAAGGAGATGAAAGGATGATGTATCGATTTGTTTTCAGTTGTTTGCTTGCAATGTAACTATATTTTTGCATTTCAGACATGTAGATGAATTGGTGCTTTTTTTTGAGGTTACTTTCTATTCGGTATCTGAGAAAGAAAATCTAAAACAAGTAAAATGTTGTGTGCTAGTTAAAAACATTCTTTCTTCCTGCTCCCATATTCAGGATAATAGCTCGAGGCCTTACTGTGAAAGGCTAGTGCGAATGGCAAAGTCGTATGCATTTTGTGTGAAGCATTCTGTGATGAAAGAACTCATGCAGGTAGGGTTAATGGTGTGGATCAGAGTTAGTAAGACTTTACTGTAGTGCATTTTTTCCTTGCCAAAAATCAACAGACGCAGAACCTTAGCTCATGTCGATTTATGACAAATACTCAGGTGATCTACGCTACACAGACTCTATCGCAACAGTGCACAGTGTTCCTAGTTAAAGATTCTTTCCTGTAAAAGCTGAGTAAGTCTGGGGTTTTTTTCTTAAAAAGTAGTGAGTTTCAGAACAAAATCAAAGATAGCAGAATTTATTTTGCACAGTACCTGACAGCAAGGCAAGCGGCTAAGTAGGGAGTCATGGTTCAGCATCTATAAGCTTCCCGTCTGGTCATCAGCTAGAAAAAAAAGACTGCAGTACTGCATCCCTGCCTGCTTGTTGGTAACTAGCAGACTCCTTGCTTTGTCAGGTGGCCTTAATTTATTTACAGAAGAAAGGCTTAGATATTTCCATGTCTTTATTCCTTCTCTGCAGCACACGTATGACCTACAAGTGGGAAACCAGTTCAGCATAAGGTGAGAGCAGCTGGGGAAAAAAATAAATTGCTGCAGGTGTGGTTGGAATAATTCTTTCATATTCTGCCTGGATCTGAGAAAATGAAGTCAGTCTTCTGTTACTAACAGTGCTTACCAAATGTTACAATACACAAAACATCAGCAGAGGAAAGGATCAGTGACCACTCAGTGTGCCTAACAAATCATTATTACCATAGTACCAGTAACTAAGGTGCTGTAAATACAAATACTTTATGTCATCAACAACGTATGTCGTGTAACCTTGGCAAAGCAGCTGAGCTATTGTAACAAAACATTCAGAGCCAGAGGTGGAGAAAATAGGAACAAACCGATATCCAATTCTGATCAGATCAAACAGACAGCACTCAGCAGTGTTTCGACTTCGGTATCCATGCGGTTCACATGATCCTTCTCATACGCATTTACATCCCTGTTCTGTATTGTACTTAACCTATGTGTCGTCTTGTCATAGAAAAGTCAAGTGAAATCTTGTTCCATTCTATTATAATGTCTAACACTGAGATTAGCTGCTATTTTGATTTTTATTTTTTAAAAACCAACATTTTATCTGAGGCAAATGCTGCCTTCAAAAAGTGTCTCAGAATTTCTTGACCTTGTCAGACTGGTGTATGAATATCATACAGTGACCACGTCTGCATTCAACAAAGACAGCTACTGTATATTGTTAAAAAGAAAAAGAATTTGCATTGCACTTTGAATACAGTTACTGCAGGCTGCACTTGGAATAGTTTTTCCTATTTTCATATCCCAATCAAATGCATTTTCCCCAAATTTAAGTCAAAATAAACAGAAATTCAGTGAAATACATTTTCTTTCTATATAGATATGAATTTAGTGAAAAAATGTTGTACTAGAACAGTGCTTTAGAAACATATTTGTTTCCAGTTGTGATTTGCAGAGCAGATTGGGAAAATAGAAACATTGTACTGGTATGCCCATGTGGATCAAGAGTTATGAAACAGCATCCAATGGTATAGAAACTGTGGCCCCTTTTTATAGAAATAAGTGATTTTATTAAATTTTTTATTCTCTTAAGCTTTAAATATTTAATTTCTAAGTTTTCAATTTACATTTTTTTATATGTAAGAAAACTTAAGTGTTGGAAATGCAAGAGAACTAGAAACAAACCAACTTAAATGTACAAATGGCTGTAGTTACTGCATTGTAAGTACCTGTGTAGGTCCCTGGGACAACTTTTATCAGTTAACCAGTGCAAAATAAAATCCATATCTTGAACTTGAGATGATAAATTCTTCTTTATTATATAGTAATTAATAACGTACAACTTTGTGAGAGATTTTATACAAAATATTTACATGCAGACAAAACCAGAAATGAAAGCCTGTTTTTTTAAGGGTTGCAAATTCTTATATTTTCCCAATTTAAAATTAATTTATGATGTGTTGATATTTATTCTGATTTTTAAAGATGAAGAAAAAAATATACATGTATTTGTAATAGTTGAGTATACTCAGAAATGCCGAAATGTGTCCTACACAGTGAGGAAGCAATTCAAACCCTGCTCTGACTTTTGTATCTGAAAGGCAGCTTTTGTTCTCTGTGATGGCCTTGACATTTCTTTGGATTTGGAATACCCTATTCAGTTCTGGGACATTTGGGTTTGGGTTTTATTTTCGAATGTAGTGAAAAAATATTCCTTGTTCAGTGAAATGATCTACTTCTGGAAATCCAGTTTATATGAAACGTGTGGGGAAAAACAGAAAAGGAAATAAATCAAATATATGGGGAGGAAAAGATAAATAAATAAACTGTAAAATGTAATAGTGTGGAAAAATATTTTCTATCAGTCAGAAGATAAATGGAGGTTTTACAGAAAGAGGAAATGTTACCATTTTTCATGCTAATCGTATAGAAGTTTCTGCCTTCTAGATGGAGGTAATAGGAATATTATTTCTGAAAGATCTGATTGACAGGTTGGCATCTCTCTGCTCTCTGCATCCACATTTTTCACAGTAAACTAATGTAATCATAAATATACAGTAGGGTTCTTAGAATGAAACTGTAATTAACGCTGCACGTTTGAATGCCAAGATGACTTTCAGTTTATTTTTTGTTTTTAAAAATGGTAAACTTAAGCCTTTTGCCATATTTAAGTGTGAACAGAAAGGAGATTATTTTATGAAATATAACCTCATTTATGAAATATGACCTCACCTATGAAGGCTGCTCATGGCAGTTATGTTGAAAATACTTCAGCTGTTAGTAAGATATGACCCAGTCCTTATCACACTGGGAATGACACCCATGAATCTGGGCCCTTATTTTGATACCAACCTTGTCGTTCAGCGTGCAATGCCAAAGTCAGTAGTTGTGCTACCAGTTCCACTATAGCTGCATTGATCATCGTCATAAGGTATAGATTATATCAGCCCTTCTGAGGTCTGTTCCTTTCTTTGGCGGAAGATGCATATCCACTGAAGTTACAGTAAATTTCTTTCTTTTGTACTTTGGAAGTCTTCATTTGAGAATGGCAGGCACTGATGTTTTACCTTTGAAGTATGGTAATTGCTATAGTTACCTTTTTAAAAATTACAGTCATTGCTTTTCTTCAATTTTCCTTTGCTGTGTGTGCAGTGAGTCTGAAAGGGATATACAATATTCAGACTTTTTTAGCAATTAAGGATTTTTTTTAGTATAATTAAGCATCCTGTGGAAGAGAAACAAAAAAGCAATTGCCTTTCGCCTTCAGGCACATATGCATCTAAATATGCAATGTAAAATGCGTGCATGAGTTTCTTAACATCGTTTAGCTTTTCCATATCCATAACCAAGCTAGAAAATTCTTATTTCTTGTGCGATCTGCATATTCCTCTTGCTAGAAAGGCAAGAGGACTGTCACAGAGACACCGTATCTTTTATTCAGAGGTGCACAGCTTAAATCCTTATTGGTTTTTAATCTGTTTCCTGTGCAAGTCTTGAAAATCCCTGTTGTGAAATCTAATGGCAAGCAAGTGACAAACTGACAAAAGGTAAAGGAAAAATCCTGTATTCCATGACTGGAGTTGATGTGCAGGCAGACTTTGGGTGACAGGGCTCTGTGTTTCAAAACTGTCTTCCTCCAAATCTCTGTATTTATTTTGGTTATCACAATTTGCTGCAAAAGAAAGCATGGAAAAGAGTGTGTGTTTTTTCCTCAGTATTAGTAATCTGAGTTAAACAGTTTGTATTGGTTGTTTGATTTCAAAAATATTTGGGAAATCAATAAACACAAGTGATTGATAAAAGTTTCAAGTAGAATGGCTTGCTAGTTGCGTTGTTATTTTATCAGCTATGAAGAAGAAATAAGAGTAATCTAGCTTTTTTTTTTCTCTCCGGTTCACAGATATGGCTGTGTGTGCTATGCCAGCAGATAAATTAAGTCAATTTTATTAGTTATTGTCCTATTGATTTTCAGCCCTGTGGTTTGACTGTTAAAGGGTTAATTAACTTGATCCTTTGTAAACAATTAAAAAAAAAAGAAAACTGATGTTTTGTGACTTTTGTAATTTCTTGAATGTTTCCATTTGCATGATGTTCTGTATCTAACAAACCATACAGATTGCTGTGTTCCTTTCAAACGAGTTTTAACATTGGTGGAGTTTGTGACAAACACAAATTTGTATACTGTATGTTTACTGCTGTAATAACTCAGCTACTCCTATGTTGAATTGACAGTATGTTGTCCTGCCTTCTTGGGGTTAAATGACAGAGTGTTTCTAGGTGGTGAAGAATATAAAAGTATATGTGTTCATTTGCTAAGGACTGAATATTGGAAACTCTTCTTGTTGCTACTTTATGCTAAAAGCAAAAAAGTTAAATAATTCTTGTTTCCAAAAATGCATCATTTGTTTTTAAAATTGAAGTATTTTCCATGTTAACTCTTCCTTGTTCTTGTAGACAATCCTAGATTAATGCCTTGTGAGGGATTCATAAAGTCTGTGCTTGTACATGTGTAATATGATCATGCAGTCAAATGGTTGGGAAAAACACTCTAGTGCTGAAGAAAATAATTTAAAGAAGCCAATATACTGATTCTTACATCTTTATGTTCCAATTAAAATTACAGTGTAATGCATAACTGTTCCAGTGAATAAACTGGCCATTTTTGTTCATTTAATGCCACGCTGTCTGGTCTACTTCTGTTTACATCAGTTTGCAGTGCCTTGGCTTGGCTTATACTTCTAAATTTATTTAGCTCATAAAGATCCATAATGGTAAGTTTCAAAGGTATCAGACAGGAAATGAAGAAGGGAAATCAACATTAAAGGAAACGCAAATCAGAATTAAAGCAAAGATGCTTGCTCTTTTCTGAGATTGAGAGATAATAAAACACTGATTCCTCATATAGTGTTTCCAACAGATCCGAGTAATCTCTGAAATGCTGCAACATCTGCATAGTCTCAGTACAAGAATTCCTTGTAAGAATTCCGCATACCCCTCAAGGGATGTAGAAGCAAAGGAAGAGCTGAAGTCAGCATAAAATTGGTTTGGGAGTGCTGTGCACATCCTTTTCCATTGCGGAAGAGCCTTGCTCTGACAGCAAGGGGCTCAAAATCCTCCCCCAGCAGCCAGTCCCGCACTGATCTGGGAGCTCAGCCCTGGCAGGCAGGCAGCTGCTGCAGCTCCCCCAGTGAACCTCACTGCTCGCAGGGTCTCTGAGGGGTAGCAAATGTCCAGCTTTTAGGAAAGGCCAGGAAACGGGAGGAGCCTGGAGGAAGGATTGCACCTCCAAGCCTGCTCTGATGCTTGACCCAACGGAAGTCAATTGGAGGGCTGGCTTTGTTTTTAGCTGGCTACAGAGATGCTTCGGATAGTAACAGGATTTGTGCATGGTGACAGAAAGGCAGTTCAAGAGCTGTTACTTATCAAAGTTCTTCCCACTTGGCCTTTTTCTTCCTTTTTCTCATCTAGCTTGGGGAGGTCTCCCACCTTATCTGTGTTCATTGCAGAAGTGCCTTTGGCAACAGCCTTGCAGGACTGTTTTAGCAGAAGTGTGACTGCTCTGGGTAAAATTTTCTTACACTGGGTGTTCCTTCCCTTCAATTTTAAATTAAAAGGGTTCTCTTCTGAGAGTTTAAAAAAAGGGGAAGGCAAACTTTTTTTCCTCAGCCTATTTGTTTTGGTAGCAGTTTCACAGAGGGTTGCCCCTTGTGTGAATGTTCTCATGGCAAAGTTGATTTGAGAAGCTTCTAACCTGTGTAGCTCCTTCCCCTTCCCCTTCCTCTGTATCGTCTCTACAGGTGGTCCTGTGGAGCTCTCTGAAAGGCAATGGTATAAAAAATGATATAGTCTGGGTTAAAGAAAATAAACAAACTCCAAAAATATATCTTTTGTTTCTAAAGAAAATGTCTGTGTACTCTATCTCCCTTGAGAAGCACCTTTGCCCCTTGTTGTGGAGTATGGGGTAATTTCTGACAAATGAACTATTGGTTTTCCTACAGAAATATGCCAAATGAAAATGGAAAAGAAGCTGAAGCTAAACTTTACAGTCACTGCCACTGCAAGCCTTTGTTTCTAGATACCTCCCTTGATAAATCCTGCAGTTATGTTTAGAGAAATGCAGGTAAAAACTCCCCGTAATACCTAAAGGCAGCAGGAGCCATGGTTTAGTTCTGTTAATAACATAAAATACCAACAGGCCACTGGAAACTCAGGTTGAGCATAAAAAATTATTGCATAATTTTGAACAAAGTTGAAACCTAGGCTTCATGATTCATGAGACCAGTAACAAGAACAGAGGTACTATAAAAAGAGCCATACCAAAGGGCTGACATCCACATCTAACAGCCTGTGAATGACAAACATTGAGAAGACTTTATATATAGAACAAAATACAGGGGAAAAAATGATAATAGTAATTATGTACATCCTGGGAAAAAATACTTGGAATAAAGCCAGCTCTCATCTGAAGTAAGGCCGCCTTCTCAGTGGAAGGTTTGAGTCATTGTCTGAATGAAAGAAGAAAGTCCTGACTTTGCACCAAAATAAGGCTCAATACTATAGCTGACAACTCAGTAGAAGCTTAATAACCTGTTAAAAAATATTGACCTTTGCAAGAACTATTCCTTCTTGACTAAAGCAGGATATTAGAAAATGCATATTTCACTTGTTACTATTAATAAATTCTCTTCTATCATATTGGAGGAAACTAACTTCAGCAATAAGCTTTGGTGACTGGTTTTAGAGGAAAAAAAATGTTCAAAATATTGTTATAATAGTACACGATTGAGAAAATGTTATGAGTGAGAAAGCTCCATATGAGAGGGAAAGAGAAGCCCTTTCATCCCCCTTAAGTGAGTTACCAGGAAACTTTGGAAATAAATGATGAGGCAGTTGTGTCCATTTAAATTTATTCATAGGATACCCTCCCTGGGGAGGGCTTTCATCTTTGTAAGTGTTGATTACCTCTCTCAAGGAAATTGATTTTTGGTATTCAATGCTGTCATGCTATTTGCTCAGATTAGGAATTTAATATGGAAAGCTACATGAGCTCCCCTGAAGATCGAATTTTGAGTGCAGAAAATGTGGGCCCAATATTTTGTTCATCCACCCAGAGGTGGGAAAGGCCTATGATCACAGCAGAAAAAGAGCTACTGGTTTTGCAGTACAGAGGTTGTCTTCTATCCCCCTATAAAAGACTAAATGACTCTGCTATAGTGGCAAGAAACCTCTGTTAGAGGCAGACAGCCTTTGTAAACTCAGATGGCTCAATGCTGATCCATCCCAGGTAACTCTTTCTATAGTGATACAGCTTGTCAGTGCTCTAAGATGAAGTGGCAGCTGTTCTTCATGGCTATAGCGGCGTTTATCTCGTGTCATTCACAGCTCGTTGGAAAACTTGCTTTGACAAGAATGAATAGACCTGCCATTCGGTTCATTCCTTTGAAATTTGATTTAAAGAGACCCCTGGGTTGGAGCTAAGTGCCATGGACTTTAGTGAGTCCCATCTAGATGCTGGGCACTTACCTATGTGGAGCAGATGACAGGATGGTGGGCATAACGTGAGTATCTCATGCAATCTGAAGATGTGACTGACGAGTGCTTTCATGACCAGCTTGTTACTCAACTTCAGCCATGCGAAATGTAAAATTAGAACTACTATAAGTGCACTGCATTCAAATACCAGCAACCTCAAAGTACTACATTACCTAAAAAGAAAATGCCTCTGTGAAGCCACCACTACTTTCAAAGGTTTTTGTTATCTAAGCCAAATGTAAAGTAGTTCTTTTTATCTTCAGAGCACTCTATGCATATTAATTCATTACCAAAACGTCTTTGCAAAATAGTTACTGTTATCTCTCACCTACAGATAGACAAATTGAGACTGTGCTATGGGAAAACATCAACACTCTACAAAGTGAGCCAGGTTTCTTTACTTGTAACCCTTCATCTCTCCACATACATCCACCCTGCGCACACTGGAATACCAAAGTAGTTTTAGATGCAGTAGCCGGGTGCTTTCAGCAAGGTGAGTTATTTAGTCCGTGTGGTACATACCCTGCTCCAGAACCTGCATTGCTTGAGTGCTCGGCTTGGTTCAGAGCTCGTTCCTTATTTTTGCAGTGCTTAATATTAATAGAACCTCACTATAAATAGCTGAGGTTTAACTTCCACTTTCTGTATTTAATTTCCTTAGACCTATGCCCTCCTCCTGACTGTCTGCCAGGCCTGTAAACCAAAAAGGTATTTGACTCACTAGGCACAAGATGAAAATATTGTCTAAACATGGGAAAACTTTTCTTTCCCCGGCAATGTTAGCTCAGTAAAATATAGATACTCTTTTTCAGTAGAGAACTTGGATTTCCTTTAAAGTGAAGACATTCCTTTAAAGACTGAGTTCAAAATCCTGACTATAAATCTGTGATACAGCCTAAACTAAGATCGTGGAGTTTCTGAGGTTTCAGACCCCTTGTCTGTGCAGTTATGCTTAGTGCTATTTATGCTTGAATGTAAAATCATGGCACATTTCAGTATGGTAAAGCTACAGCCATTTGCAGTGCATAAAGCCTCAGATGTATACTGTAAAGACTGCCTGAAGTACTGAGTTCCAAATTAGACAGTGTTAGATCTCTGGAGGTAAAAATACATTTCAAAAAATTATAAATATGAATTGAATGCTATTTTTGTGATTCAGGATACAAGTGCAAGTTTAAGTGGAATAGGAGCAGCATTTATATCCTTTTCACAGCCTTTGCTCCACATTGTCACATTTCAGCCCAGAAAGATCCAAGGGACTTTGTGGAATGTGGAACAGAATGAAGGAAAACAAGGATGGATGAAGCTAACTTAGAAGAGTCTGCAAATGCAGCAACAGCTTTGAAGTCTCTCTGTTTAAAGTCACTATAAATTATTGAGAAGCATGCTGAAACTCCTGTGCATGTACCATCTGCCTCATTAGAAACAATCCTAAGTACTTGACAGCTTGGGTTTTACAATAAGGAAAAGAAAGTTAAAGGAGTATTGCAATATTGAGACTTCCAGGGAAGGAAGCAATAATTATGCTTTTCTTTCCACGTGTTTTATCAGCCTTGAGTTGCTCTCCAAGTGTTGATTTGTTAAGAAGAGAACTAAAACATTTTAATGTTTAGGTAATCATTCATAGAGAGAGTATGGTTAATATTTAATGTATACAGCACCTTAGTACACGGCTTTTTAAATAAGGCACAATCCCACACATCATAGCACCAACAAGAGAGAGCAGAGTTCTCCCAGGCTAAGCATTGGAAATAAATGCAAAGCAATGCTAAAGAGCACTTCATT
The DNA here is from genome assembly GCF_017639655.2 of Falco naumanni. Lineage (NCBI taxonomy): Eukaryota > Metazoa > Chordata > Aves > Falconiformes > Falconidae > Falco > Falco naumanni. The sequence continues at coordinate 26,172,207 of NC_054058.1, forward strand.
TCATGGTCACACATTTCCATGAGGACAGAGCCCCTTCTTCCAGCTGCAGCCCTTCCTGGAGCTTGTGAACCCCGTGCAGGGAGCATGCCAGAGGAACAGCTCATAGCAGCCACCAGCTCCTTCCACACAAGCTGTTATCTTTTCCCCAGGAGTCACTACCAATTGTCCCATCACCTAACCAGGCGTGGGCCCCTCTTAGAAGAGGGAGAAGTTGCAGGGCCCATACGAGATGGTGGCCAGGAGCTGGCTGCTGCCATCAGCAGCGGATTAGCACAGCTCACCGCCAGCTCCCCAGCAGCTCCTGAGAAAAGCACTCCCAGGATATTTCTGGAATGTATTTTCCTGTCAGACCATAAGGAACTTGTGGGCAATATTGGGAGCAGCTTTGGCTAAGTTTTTAATTCACTATTTTCCACAAGGAATTTAACTTGATCTGGAAAAAATCCAGAGACTATTGATTCTGGATATGGGGTACACTTAGAACAGTTGTCAGTCTTGCCACGGGAATCAGACCTCGCTAAAATGTCTCAAATGGGGAGCTTAGACCATGGTTTTTAAACTTTTTTTTAAATAGTGGCTGTTGATTGTCACTGCAGAAGAAAGAAGAAACAGGAGAAGAGTAGAACATTTCCTTGAGCATAGCTTGCTTTCTCTCTCCTTTTTACTTACACGACCTTATGGAAGTTTGTTTTCACCTGTACTTAATGCAAATCAAAGCTGAAGCACTGTTGCTAATGGTATCCGAATATCTGAGATTAATTGAATAGCGCAAAACATACTTCGTTAACCTGTTGTAGTGATAATGAAGAATATTCTGACTTGTAAAAGCAATCAGTCTTTGTTGAACGAATGCCGTTCTGCAAGACTTGCCTAACAGAACTGATTGAATAGCAATTACTCCCTCTAAGCGGTAATCCTTCAGTAAAACTAAGGGATATGCTTGATAGCTTTATCTCAACATGCTTTCAACAAATTCCAAGCATTTGCTTGCAACAGACAAAACGCTTCTGTGCAGCAAAAAAAGGGGTAAAACAAAATTAACATCGAGACAGTATGCAGCAGGAATGTTTCTTCCTCTGGTTATCACAGTGCAGAGCTACATGTTAGCGTTCATGTGTGTGGTGGAGAAAGACGCCCTGGCTGTAGCGGGTATAAATAGGATTCTTTATCACAGTGGCTGGAATTGGACAAAATGTGCTGCTGGGTAGTCCCTACAACCACCTTTGAGAGGGCCCAAAATGACAAGAGGGGGAAACAGGTTAAACACAATGTTCCCTTTTATCTAGTCAAGCAAGACAAAACAGATTTGTGTTAGAAGCATTGTCTGGGTGAAAAGAAACAGCCATGCATTTTCTTCAGCGGGCTATCTACCCATCTTTTTTGTTCCAGCAGTTAACACCTAGGATTTGTCTAACCCCCCCTTGGAGTGCTTGTCGTGGGTTACTTCTGATCATCCCTAAGGTGTGGTGAGTCCTAGACTTTTCAATGGGCAGTAAGCAGCAAGAGCCGTGTGCCTATTTTGGTGGAAGCCAGCACAACGCTATACATTCAGGGTCCCCACCCTGTTCTGATACATACACTGGGTGCTGCATGGAGAACCAACATCAGGCTTGAGTCCCTCTTATCTTTGTAAGCCACTCCCCAGGCTAAGAAGCCACAGCCTGCAGCCTCAGGCAGAAAGTCACATCATGTCTTTGAATGCTGGATTCTGTGTTTGCCTGCTGATTTAACCAAGGTTAAGTATCTCCCTCACAGTTGCTTGCTTAGTCTGTGTATCTCTGTTGTAGGCACTGCAGTTGCTTTGTGCTTTGTAATTGCTGTTGCCATCAGAAGAGACTTTTCATCTGGAATGTGCATGCGGCCTGAGATGAGTGAGATTCTTCTCTAATTAGTATCCTACTCTATCTTTTGCTATATCAGTTCCCTGCTGGCAGAACTGGTTTGTGGGTTATACCATACGCAGTTCACAGAAGATTCAAAATTTTATGATGATCTGTACCTTAACTTAGGCAGGACTTGTCTTGGTTATTTATGTATCACTTTGTATTTAAGTATGGACTTTCTATATTACAAGCTGAATTTTAATTTTAGTTTTGATTTGGAGTTTCATATCTAACAGGGAATGGCATTTTTCTGTCAGACCTCAGAGAAGGTACACACATGTATTTTTGTTAGGTGCTGAGTTCACGTATCTTCTTTCTCACCGTCCTGTAGATTTATGTTCTAAAAATGTTACACACAGATTTACTGTTGGGTACAGCACAAGGTAGTGCTCAGAGGAGTCAAAGCTAGAGGCCATGAACTGAATCCCAGAAGAGATTCATTGTGTAACTAAGAAGAAAATAAAGTTTAACTCCAGCAGAAATAAAGAAACTTGACCAGAGGCAACAACAGAAAGCCTCACTCAAGGGGTTAGTGAAAATCAAGTCTTCTGAAGGCTGGTTCCATTAAGAGAAGAAAAGGTTAATACAAAGAAGTTTACTGGAGGAACAATATTTTACATACAAAGCGAAGCATTTGTTTTCTCACAAACTAAACAAAGATTGCCTATAAAGTCCTGTTTCCCTGGGTGCTTTGGTGCTCCAGCAGCAATGAGTGCTTTCGAGCCTTTCACATACCAAAAGAGCTCTTTCAACTTTTTCTTGAGGTTAAACCTTGCCAGCCATCCTTGCCTCCTTCTGTACCTCTGTGTGCTGCCATAAGGTTCCTGTTGTTCCTCCCACATACAAATAGGTGTAATTAAATCAAGTCTCCACCGCTGCATTTCTCACCACTCCCACAGAAAGCTTTGGAGCCAGATGGCCCAGCTATTGCCCACACTTGAACGGGTTAGCTGTGGCTTACCGGTTATGTCAGTTACCACACAACATGGGGGTATGTAACTCTTCCCGCACTTTGCCTAGGCTGGGAGGTATGCTGCAAGGCTTTTATTCAGCAGTGCCATTTTCTGACCTTCATATATTTCAAGCGGTATTGGCAGCACTGTCTATCTTTGAGCTTATTTTTCTGTTCTCAGATCTCTTCTTTACATTAAATTTTTAATCATTTAGGGTGATGTTTTCCAAGATAATATCTATCTCAGATAGACTTTTTACACTTAGAGAGTCTTTTGGCAACATCAGCAAGAGGAAAAACATCTTTCTGTCTCTCCCTGGAGATGGAGAACAAGAAAGAGTGAGAGCAATGTATAAAAACAAGGGAAGGGCATGCCAGAAGGGGAGGCCCGGTTGTTACCCTGTTAAAGCAGGCAGAATGGACCTCTTGCTGATGTACAGCGGTTCAGAGCCAGCTAGAACCAGCTGCTCCGGGTCTGTGTTGTAACAAACCGAAAAGAGAGCCAACAAGGTACTCTGAGAAGCCCGTACCGCACTGCAGTGTACAAATGCTCTACAATTTCCATTGATTTAATGACTGCGTGAATGGCTTCTATCTCAAGCTGTCATCTTGCTGCTTTAAATATATGTGTGTTTCAGGAGGATTTTCTCAAAAGAATAATCTTTTGTGACCAGCCTCTTGATGCCATAGATTCTCTTTGCTGAGGTGACCTTTGTTTTCCAGTGACATTGTAATGAGTTACTGCTCGCTGATAACATCGCAGAAAACAAAATTAACCAAGTTCTACTGCTTGGTTGAGTAGGGTGCGTGCATTTGCCCTTGCTTCCTTAGCTGTTCTTTTTCCAGAAGCAGAGCTCTATGTCTAAAGAGGCAAGTACAAAGTTCCATAATAAGTTATAATCGTGCCTGGATAAAGATTGGCAGTTGAACAATTGGCTAATATTTGGGTTAATCTCATTATCACCCATAAGAGAAACAGAGAAATGTCTTCTGTTTTCAATCTTACTTTCATTCTCACAAGGTAACATTTTGTATTTTACTACTGTATTGACATCTTGGTCAACTTTGAACAAATCACTTTGTCCCATAATACCTCATTTTCCTGCCTTGTCAAGAAAGGCCGATACTTCCTCCTCGGCGAAGTGCTTTGCGAATTATTAATGAGCAGTTCTCTGCCTCTCTTGCTCTCTTTGTTTAAATCAGTAATACTAAAGACTACTCAGTACTCAGACTGGTCTGAGTTCAGAGGAAGATTTAAAGGCACACCAGTGTTCTGGAAGAAGATTTTTATCTGAATGAGTTAATGATTGATCCTTGGTACAAATCCATGAACTGTACGTAGCTAAAGTTTACAAGAATCTCTAGCTCATTGCAATAAAGTCAGCAGGTACTAGTGCTCTTTGTAAGTATATTCATCTCCATATACCCAGCCCAGCTGAGGTGGCTGAAGTCAGGAAATAAATCAGTGTTTTACCTCTGAGTCACTGCTTTGTTCTTTATGTTTGCAAAAGTAAAACCTAATGTTGGCACCTGCAAGCACACAAATAAAAGCCAGGAGGTGACCTGAACACCTCATTTTTAGTGGGAAATAAAAGGGGAGGCTATAAGATATCAATCCTCTTCTGGAAGAGAATAATTTCACATCAAGACCAAAAGAATGAGATCTTTGGCATGTGGTGGCAGATGTCCCAGCTGCACCAGTTTCCCCCTGTGCTTGCTGCTGACCTGCTTTCTAACACTGAAAGTGAAGACTCACTCATTTGACTTCTGCCTCATGATCCGTTGCTGCTGCATGTCTGTGGTACAGGAGGCACCATTATGGCTTCTCTCTGCCACCGTGCATGGGTCAGATATCGCTGGTGCTTCACGCAGGTGGTCCCCTGGCATCAGGAGGAAGTGTGCTACTGTCAGGTCCCACATGCCAAGAAAGCCTGCTGGAAAGGACTCAGCAGGAGCCTCACACCATGGCACAAGACTCTGAAAGAGGGTGATGCCCCATTGCATTGTTCCCACACACAGATGTGGCCATGTTGCATGCACAACTTCGTGGGTGCTGACGAAAGGTATCCTCATCCCTCTGGAGACAAAGAAGTTGCAAAGTCAGCAGATTGCCTGAGCAGTCCATAGTATCTTCTTACTGAAGATGTAAGAGCACAGCAGTGGCTCTTGTCATGGGTCAAACGAAAGGTCTCTCTTGCCCACTTCCCATCTCCGACAGTGGCAAAAAACCCCATGTTAAGAGCAGGGCAAGTGTGGAGGGGTACTTCCCCAGAGTATTCCTTCAAGCCCCAGCAATTCACGGGCTTCTATGGCAGCTAATGGTTGTGTTGCACCATTGCCAAAGGGAGAACATCCCTGGAGCATAGCTGACTGCGCTCCTTTTGTGAGAAAATACACGCAAAAAGTATGGATGATGGCAAATGAGGCAGCATGTTACTGAACAGGAACCCGTGTTTTAAAGGTTTAAAAAACCCCTGGGGTTTCCAAAGCTCAGAAAATCCCCGTGTAGTGGGAAAAGTGCTTTGCAACTGGTTTTCTTCTAACTGCACCACATCAGGGTCCCTAACAGACTCAAAAGCTCTTGTCCTGCTACCACAGGCAGGTGCACCACTTCTGCCACTGGTGGCACTGGGGGAGATGCTCTGCCTCCAAATATAATGTCTCAGTCAAGCAGGTAAACGGGTGCTTCAGACACTGTTGCTATATAAATAAACCTAATCCAAAGTCTTGCAGCAGTATGGCCTTCTGATTGTCTTTCTGTTAGTATGGATTAACATTGGGAGGGAGGCAACAGCTTTGGCATGAACGCAGCATTCAGCTGGAGAGGTTATTGATGCAAGTACTGCAGCTCCAACCCTGGCATCAAAACTCACTTTTAATTGCTAGTACTCAGACATCTTCGAGAACTTTCGTTGGAAGAGGGGAGCTGTGTTATGGCCAACAACTTCTATGTACGCTGATAAACCTTCCAGGAGCGGGGCCTCCCCTTCCAGGGAAGGCGTTTGAAAGGCGAACGGTGAGGGAAGGGAGGGAGCGCAAGGCACACGTCGGGGCTGGGTGGTGGGGCGCTGCGGACCCCGCCGCAGGCCGGCGAGGCTCTGCACCGGCCGGGAGGGCGCACAGCGGGTGCGGATCCTGCGGATCCCGCGGATCCCGCGTCCCTGCGCCGCCGTGGCGGGAACTCGCCCCGCGGGCACCGGGCTCGGCGGAGCTGCGGCGCGGCCACGGCCCGGGTCGGGCGGCGGACCGGGGCTGCCGTGCGACGGGGCGCGGCGCCCGGGGGCAGCGGCCGCAGGGCGCGTCGTGCGGGGCGGCGGCTGCCGGCGCCCGGCCCAGGTGCTGGCGGGGGCGGGAAGGGGCGGGGAGCGGCGGGCAGGTGAGGGGCCGGCGCGGGAGGAGGCCGGGGGGGAGGCGCTGCCTTCGGGGCTATGCCGGCCCCGCCGCCCCGGGGCGGGAGGGACGCTGAGCACCCCGCGGCTTCCCCCTCACTCCGCCTCTCTCCCGCCCCGAGGATGAGCGGAGCCGAGGGCGCGCACTTCAGGCGGACGGCTATCCGCAGGAAATCCAGCCCCGCCGCCCCCCATGGAGCAGCGCCCGCCTGCCCCGCGGGCACCCCGCAGGGGGCGGCCGCCCGGAGGCCGCCTGCAGGTAACGGCCGTAACGGTGCCCCGGGCCCGGCCCCCCCGCCGGCACCGCCGCGCTGCGGGACGCGCTCCGGGCGGGACCCCGGGGGTGCCGGCTGGCCCGGGGGGGAGCGGGGAGGGCGGCAGCGCAGCCCCGCCTGGCTCGGTGACTCCGCCGTGCGGGCTGGGTGCCGCGCCGCTCGGGGGCGAGCTGCCCCGGGCTCCCCGGCGGCTGGCCCGGCAGCGGGCGGTCTGTCAGGGAAGGGCCGTGTTTCCTGGTGCAGCCGGGACGCCTCGCCCCGCCGGCCGCTGCCGTGCCAGCCCGTGCGGTGGAGGTGAGCGCTGGCACGGCGACCGGGAGGGGGCTGAGCCGGGGAGCGGGGAGCCCGCCGGGGGCTCGGAGCCGGGGCAGCCGCAGCTCGGCACGGAGCGTTCCGAAGGTGTAGTTCTGACAGCCCTGAGCCCCGCAGCGGGCCAGCTCCCTCCTCCGACAGCCCCGCGCCCCGTGTCTGCCCCCCCCGGTGCCACTTTCTTTGCCCCTTTCGGCACCGGACCCGTGCTGGGCTCCAGCCGCTCGTGCGGGGTTAGCGCGGCGCTCTGGGAAGGGACGGCAGCTTCGGCTGCTGGTCTGCATGACCTTGGCCACGCTATAAACATAAGAGATCATAAAATGCAAACTTCAGAAAGTTGTTGCCTATGAGCAAGTTAACACCACCACCCCACCCCCATTTGTATGTCTACACGCACACACCCATTTGTATGTCTAAACCCAGCCACTCTGGTGTGACAGCAGGTGTGACACGCTGGGCTCATGCTTGTAGTGTCACAGAAGCTTGGGTTTATGGATGTGGAAGGACAAAGTGGACGAAATAAAGCTTGACATCTCTGACATATGCTTGTTAAAACGTTGGGAATTATAACATAAGGAATATAAGGGTGGGATGTTTTGCTTCGGGACTGTTGTTTCGCAAATTCCCAGGCAAGTGGCCTGCTTCATTTAACAGTAAGTATGCACGCATAAGAACAGACTACCGCCATGCTGTGCATAGCGTGCTTTGTTTTAACTCTAATGTGTAGTAACTTTGGATATGTATGTGCCACTACCAATAAAAAATTGTGGGTTCATTCTTTTTCCTAATGCCCTACTTGCATGTTTACATCGGGAAAGAGGAACTGGCAGCTCTATTTGTAGTAGGTAGACTTAATGGATTTCACTCTCCTCTAGTAAAAGTAAGCTTGCAAAGGGATACTGTGTTTTCAGTTAGTTTTCAGTTTCATTAGGCTCCTGCAGTACCCTGTTACCTTGGAGTTCTGGGTAAGTTTCGTACTCATCTACAGTCTTTTATTGTTGCTCTTTCATCTGTGCATGCAACAACTCCACTGGGTGACTTATCTACTAAACAAGTGCAATGCATAGCTTTTTCAGTGTCAGCATTCTTGTGGCTTTTGGATGGCAGGAAGGTTGTGAGGGCCAAGACATATGCGAGGTGCTGCTTATCAAATGTCTCTGCATTTGATAACTTCAAATCTGCACTGCAGTAACCAACTTCATGGTACTTTACTGCATCATGATTTCTAAATATGATTGCAATATGAAAAACTCACGAAACTAAAATAAATTAATCCCAAAGATGTGGGAAATAAAAGGGAGACTCAGTGATGATTTTAGGCTTTTCTCATGTAGGTATGTATATCTTTCCTTTTTTCATTCATAGTCCATTTCTCCTAGAAAATTAGGTGAAGAGACCTTGTGTATACAAACAATTTCTTTTAGTGGGACTTTGACTCCCTGTCTAATCTTCCTGTTGGCACAGGCCACTGCGGCATGTGCTCCAGCATCCTATAATCCCGGGATAGCTTTGTAGTCTTCCTCATTGTTCTTTGTAGTCAGAATGCAACTGCACTTGCTTCTGTTGCTCACAAAAGGTGATCAAACTGCCTTGATTTTGGAAGTATAAACTTTAATCCCCAGATGCAACATAAATGTGGGTGTGTTCTTTCTCCTATGAAACAGCAACAACAAAAAAGCAGGTGTTTACACTTTTATGGCTTAAAAATGCTAACTGGATTTTAAAGGGGTTTTCTAATGCAGAAGTATGCTTTTGACCTGCTTGAAAACCTTATTAGGGAAAAGGAGGGGTTAGCCTAGCTCAGACATCTCCAATCCTTGTCCCTGCTGAGTGCTGTGAAATAGGCCAGTTACTTTACTGCCTGGGGACGGGACTCTGGCAATTGTCTCAGATCTTTATCTGGACAGCACCTGGAGAAACTAGATGTATTACATGAGCTATATATGCTTATAAATGCATTAGAAAAAAACCCCTGGATGATATATATGGCAGGCATATCAGAACTCTTCTCAGACTAGTAAATTGTGTGTTAGTGCAGAGAATTAATAAGACCTATTATAACTTCTGTACACACAATAGTTTCCTCACAGCTGTTGACATTGACCTGATGAAATAGGGAACGTGGCAGGTTTTCTATACTGGGAGGCAGAAGATCAGAGATTATGTCCGTTCTTGGTGTTGTCTGAAAACATTTCCAATGCTGAAAGGGGTCGCTTAAGGTTTCTGTTACAGCATCAGTCTTTTGTTGAGCATTGCACAGAAGTGTCTGACTTCTAACAGAAAAATCTTTCTGCTCTTCAACATACCATATTCCAAGTCATTCAGGTTCATGGTCATGAGCAAAACTGCAATTGAATTTTGTTAACATTTGAGTTTGAAAAGGCTTGGTGTGTTTACCTACCTAAAAGACAAAGCAAAAATTATTTCCTGTTAGAAGTTGACATTAATATAAAGGTTTGACAAAAGAGTACTTGAATCTTCAGAGATACTTTGAAATAGCTGGAAAACATCAAGGCTGATATCTGGAGACAGTTTAGAGAAGAGCATTCAGTGCAGTAGCATGATTAATAATTTTTTTTGAAGGGAATAACTAATGTGGATTCGGTGTCTTTTTTTCTGCTGAATTAGAATTCAGAGTTGATACTAACTCGAACAAATCTTTACTTCAAGTTCCCGTATGCATGTTAACTCAAAATTAGCTGTCTGCCAAGAAGCAGGTCTAGGCTACTGCGTGCTTGTGCAGCACTTTCATTAGCCACAAGCTCTGCAAAGTGTGAGCATGGCACTGCTTTGATTCTGCATGGGATTAAGCTATCCTAGAAGGCTGTAACTCCACTTAAGTCGACTAGATTTAGCTGTGAAGACATAGCTCAGAACACAAGGACACAGTAACTCACTTTCACAGCAAGAAATAGCTTCTTCCTCCCATCAGTACGGTCATCTATGTCCTTGCTGCACACAGACTGGGTTAACTTCTGTGAGGTTCAAATCTTGCACTGGTTCCTTGGCTCTGTTCACGTATGTGCAAATTTACACCCTTTCTGCACTGCTTTCTTCTGTTCCCTTTTCCCTAAATATCTCTCTGCTGGCATTGTACTGTATGTTGGCAGTCTCAGACATTGCGGTGTGCCTCTTAGGGAGCTGAGGTAATTTGCATTCAAGACAGCATTCACTGCAGCAAGGTGTCTGCAAACACTTGACAGGAAAAAAAATAGTTCCCCACCACTACTGTTGTATCTCTACCTGTTAAATGGATATGATTTTATGGGATTATGTTAACAGAAATTCAGTAGTCTTTCAGGTTTCTGTCTTGCAGTGGGAGATAACTAAATGAGACTCTTAATAGTGTGCTGTTCAAGTCTATGAAAAATGCTTTTGTTCAGGGTTTTAGTCTTATAAAGCTAGAATGAGAACTATGCCTTGCCTGGTAGTTTTTCATTGTTATTGGTTTTGTTTTATTTTTGAAAAGAATGAATTTTGGACTATCATTCTCCTTGTTCCTGGCTTCGTGTTACCCGCTGCATTTTGTTGACTGGTCTGCAGTGATTGAAAACCTGATTGTGATACGGTGTATTCAGGGAAAACCTGTAGGATCATTAGGGCTAATCTAAACAGTGACTGGAATCTGTAGATGCATTAAAGACCACTGCAAAAGAGAACTAGTTGTCTTACATGCCTTCCTGTTTTATTGAAATTTTTCTGAAGCTGAGATTTACCAGAGACAGCTGATACTTAAAAATGCTGAGTGGAAGGTGAATATATAGGAAACTGTTGCTAAATATTCCTCTCCCTTCAAATGTGAGAGAAAGTGAAGTATAAAAAATTGCTTTATGTAGAACTTGCGTGAAAACACATTTTCCCATCTGTTATTAGAGAGCTTCCTGTTTCTGTGGGCCAAATTAATCCCATGTGCCTCCTATTGAAGCAAATGTCTTCTCTGAAAGTGCAGGAAATGGAACTTAGCTTCCTGAATATATTTTTACTGTTTTCTTATTCCTTTCTTCCCTTGCTTTTCCTCCAAATATTTAGGATCAAAATAATCCCGTAAAGCCAATAACAGTGTACTGTTTGGTTCATAGACTATCCAGGATTGAAGTCACTTATATGTGTATCTTGGGTTGGCTTGGTGGGTCTATTTGGCCCTTGCTTTACCCAATAATTGTTGTTGGTCTTGTAATACTTGTAATACTGACTTCCTGGTGATTAGGATGGTGATTTGCTTCAGTAAATTACAATTTGTATTCACTGCTTGACTTGCTAGTGCCAATACACGAAGGGTTTCAAAGAAGAATTCCAGTTTGACATGGATTTACTGAAAATAACCTGTCTGCTTCTTGCTGGTGATACCGAAAAACTGGCAAAAAGAAAATCCTCTAAACTTCATTTTGCAAGTTTAGAAGGCAGGCATTCTTTATTGCAGCGCTGGGCACACGGAGGTTAGCATCTCAAATCATGTGCACCTATCTGACCAGCATTCCTCAATTTATTACAACAAAACATACGTATTCATCATATTTCCCCCAAATCAAATACGTATTGTAACTACTTCACCAAAATGATTTACATATGCATAAAGCACTTGTGTATGCACGCTTCACTCCTGAGGATCTTTCTTGGGGTCTTTTGAGACCCCTGGTGGTTGACAAGTTGGTGAACTTCAGCTGAACTTTCTTGGGGAACATGCACACTATTTGTTCTTAGAGAACTTAATTTGTCCTCTGTACTATATGGCTTTGACTGCAGTGCTCCGTTACCCTGTTTCCCTTGTCTGTTGTTAGATCACAGGTGTCTCAGAAAGCTTGCTACATCTTAGTGAGCTTATTCCACAGGTCGAGTTAATCATTGCTATAGTTTCAGCCTCTGTTAGTGATTCTTTATATCTTAATTATAGCACTGGAGAGACTTCTTTAGAATATACCCAAGACGACAAAATTGTGGAGGTGCTGGTAAATGCCATTCCTGAAATACTTTCAGGCGTAGCTGGAACTGAAAAAGTAATAGTTTGCATACACAATACAAATCAGTTTGTGGTACAAAATCACAAGCAGGTTGCTTTTGCAGGTAAATTAATACATATGGTTAGGAGATTTCTGGATTGGAAAAGGAGAGCTTGCTCAAGGATTGTGTTACTTTTGGGCAACCAGTAAACCACAATATTGAGAAAGGAAGCTGTTCATTTTAAAAAGAAACATTATTTGCCGTTGGCTATTATTTTCTCCCTTGTCTGTCAATACCTGTGCTACTTAAAACTGCAGTTGTCAGACTTTTCACCCACTTCTTAAGTCATGGTGAGGGACTATCTCATTTTGCAGTAATTTCAGTCAAAATCCTGTTAGTAACTGGGCAGTATTTGATGCTGCTTGTCAGTATGTCTTGGGTACAGTGTGATCTGTGATAAAGCACTTGGACTGCTGTATTTTGCACTGTTGTGTCTTAAAGTTGTTTTATGTATTTGCTGTATAAGACAAAATATCTTCACAGGATGAAGGGTTTGCCAGAGGAAAAGGAAAATATGAAGCAAGTAAATTTTAAAATAAGATACTTGTGAGCTTTTTCTTCTAGTTCTGTCAACGCTGGATAGGTTTTCTTCAACACTTTGTTGTCAATTCAGTATTTTAATCCAGTTACTGACTGCAAATCTTGTAGCTGAAACTCCTTTTTCTATGAGAGGAAAGAAAAGGCTTTCTGTTGCAGTGTGGGATACTGTGTGTAATAACTCCTCTGAATATAAGGCGATCCAGGATGAATAGTTACACTTAGATGATCAGAACGATCCCTTCCATCATGTTAAATCTATGAATAAACACTGCCTCCAGCTCTTGATGGTTGAAACATTTTAATCAAATGTGTAGCTGTGGACAGCTTGATATATTCAGGCTGTTGCCAATAAACTACTGTACTTCTGGCAAGGGGAGAGGGAATTCTGTTTAGAGAGGGTATCCTGAGATTAGTAGTTTTGTCAATAACCCAAGCAAGTAAGAGGAGGAAATTGAAAGAGGAATTTTTAATGGTTTCTTCAACTAGCTGCCTTGGAAGTCGCATTTTAACAATGATGGCTTTAGCAGAAAAAAACAACTTTTGAAATTAATGTAGGGAAAAGAGAATGCAGCTGTGTTGAAATGTTGATGAACTAAGTAAAAATCAGAGAGTGATCCCAGCACACCAAATAGACAGCAGCGAGACGGTATCAGAAGATACGGAGAAATCAGTAAAAGCAGAAGAGGAGAAAAATTAAACTGCTACAGTAGTCTGCAAAGCCAGGCATGTAAAGAGATGTATTTTTAATGAGTTTCAGAGCAATTTAATGCCTCTGTAATGCTCAGTAAAATGGAGCACAAAACGGATTAAAATTGGAGGCAAAAGACACTGAGAGAAGGTAGGGCAGGGCAATGCAATAGTGTTAGTTACTAAGTACTAATGCTAAGCACGTCACAGATAATAATTAAAACAAGTTAAAAAGCCTGGAAAGAAGGAAAAACGTGGTGGAACTGTAATGTGAGGTGTGAAATTTATTCCTGACTTCTGACCACATGTTGCCTTGCAGCAGACATAATAATGCAGCTGACGTGCAGGTCTATCCTTCTCCTCTTAAGTAACTGCAGGCACTTGCCCTCCCTCTCGAATAGATGCTAGTGTGCCCAAATGCAGATGAGGATCAAGGAAGGCAAAAGTAACTCTGAACTGATTCAGTGGCTGAATTTATTCTGGCCTTTTAAACGATTTAGCTTTTTATTAGTTGAGCATGTGATGTTTCCATGCTAGGCTTGTGGTTCTGTCGGTCACTGTTGTGACCGAGCCCTCACGGTAGGGACTTGCACCTACTGTAAGGGCACCGAGCCTTGTAGCCATATGATTATGTTGTAACTCTGCCCTGCTCCTACATACTTGAAACCTGCAGGGTCTGAGCTGCCAGAGTGCTGCAGTGCCAGGGCTGCTGGTGGCCCTGCTGCGTGTGGCCATCCTGTGCCACCATTTGGTGCTGTGTTCTTTCTCTGGACCACCTGGATTCTTGATGGGGCTTCCGTGTGATCCCTTTGGGGACTTTGTGGCACTTGAAGCAAAAGTCAATAGAGAAGTTTCTACCTGCATCTTTGGTTTGTCTTCTCTTTCCGTGAAGCACGAGAGGCCTTGATTGGGACAACTTGAGAGCAGATATTCCTGCCTTTACTCGGTGGTTTCTGGAGGTAGAGGAGGGAGAGGGTGTAGGGTTCCCTGCCACTGCTTCTGGTTCTGGCTGAGGATCCTGGTCCCACCAGTTGCTGTTCCTTGTGAGGACTGTCTAGTTTTTAAGCTCCAGCTAGTATGCCGATATAGGGTGACTTTTTATTTACTTAAGGGTTCTGTTGGTAGCCTTTTATCTTTCTACTAGGCTCAGGCATTCAGTTGCTTAAGCTGTTTCATACTTGTACGTTCTCTTCTACCATGAAACAAATATTTTAAATCAGAAATCACAGTTAGGGTTTACAGCAGACCTAAAAACCCCCTATAAATTGCCTGAATTGTAAAACTGTTAGAGCAAATAATATTTTAAGATGTTTCTTTTGAAATGTTTTGTCCTGTTTCAGAAGGGCTTGATGACAACTTCTTGTAGGGAGTAATCAGAATCTTTTTCCTCTTTACTCTCACAGACCACCATTCACTATTTTGTCTGTGATTATTCAGTTTCTTAATTGAATATTAATATACACATTATTTGTATTAACAGCAGTAATTGAGTTGGGAAATGAAACTTACCGGCTAATTACATTCACCTTCAGAATTGGTGATTTAAGAATCCAAGTCACCGATACAGAAAAAATAAATTGGTTTTGATAGAATTGAAACTTTTTTTCAGTTTTATGCAATTATACTGCTAGCCTTTTCTTTAGCTGACTCTTGCCAAAAGGTCCTTGTCTTAGTCCAAGAGTACTGTACATTCCTTTTCATTGTCTGACATTAAAACTTGTCTTTAAGAAACTACGTTACATCTGTGAAGGTAGAATTCTTTTGTACTTCAACTATTCTCCTATGGGCTAGCAGTACTATAGCATTCAGGAAGGTTATGTGGGATGACAGACGCCTGAGGATGGTTTTCAAAAGTTCCTAAAAAGAGATCCTTTATATTTGTCCTTTGAAAGCCTGTAACTATTTAATTCTTAAAAAAAGAGGATTTTTATTTCTTTAAAATAAAAGCTTGGAGATTTTTGGCTGAAAATGTGATTCTAGGGAGGTTTTGCAAAACATCTGATTTTTGTGGTATGTGCAATAAAATGAGAATTGCTATTGGTGTATAAAATTATTGGGAATTTGTGTTTTGGCTTATTTTAATACTAAAGGTGGAACTGTGAATTTTATTAAGATGCATTTTAAATTTGAAAGCAAGTTGCATCTATTTTCTACTAAAAATAATTGTCCATTTTAGAAAATAGAGTGGTGGTTAATGCAAAGTTTTAAGTTGATTTTCATCAAGTTCTGGTGATCTGACCCAACTGTTGATCTGTAATTACATTCATACTCTCTTAAGTTATGCATGGTAATGCAGTAAACGCTGTTCTTTATTAATCTGTATCTGATCCAGTGGACAAATGGGCTCAGCAGGCTTACAAATGAAGGGTATGCTAACACCCAAGCTGGCACTCAACGTGCTGTTTAGAGACTGCCGAGCTAGGTCAGGTAGCAGGAGGTAATTTCCATAGCACTCTGTGGTGGCTTTTGTGGTCAGGTTGAACGGAAGGGTGTAAGAAAGTCCAAAATGCAACAACCCAAGTGGTTGCTTGTGCACCTAATCTCTTTCTAAACTTCCATATATCCTTCCCTGTCCTGTATCAAGCATAGAGTGTATCTTCAGAATAACATTCCTGGCATGCAGCCAGAGGGGGAGAAAAACATCCATCCTAACTGTATGTATAGCCAACAAGAGATCTGGCTTATGTGGGCATGGACTGCCCTTGGTGTTCAACTTCAGTGTGGAGGATTGCCCCTTTAAGTGTTCATCTTATTTATTTTCTGTGTAAGGACTGCTTGGGCACAGGATATATTGAAAGCTTTTTGTTCATAGAAATAAGAACAATATTAACATTGTGTGTATTAATACATAATTTAAAGAAACCTCAAAACCCAAATGAGTTACCTCTTCCAAGGATTTTGGTAGAGCTTAAACAAACAAGTGTCTGTTTATCTGAACTGTGGAGAATTGTTGCTTCCTGGTTTTAACAACTGTTAACTTTTAACAGTATAATCTGCTTTTCTCATGTGGCCAATACCAACAGTGTAGTTAACTAGTTTTATATGTTTGGGATTTTTTTTGGTTGTTTTCAGCAAATGCAGTTCAACTGCAACAGAAAAGTAGGCTTACCGTTTAAAAATCTGAGCAATATTGGTATGTTGGAATGTGGTACATAATGTGTAGATCTTATCACTGTGAATATTGTGTCCTCTTTGTTATTTCCTAAATGACATTTAGCTGGATCCTGATTAAAACTAATCTTAATTGGTTTTTGTGCCTCATGTAATTTACAGAAAATGTTGAGATAGGTTCTAAATGAAAAAGGAGGAAAAAAGGGATTAAGTAATTTCACTCTGACTTGTGATTCACTGATTTAAATATTTTCATAATTTAGAAAACTGAGGAGTATTTCTAGAGGTGTCTCATATATCTCAAATTGTCAGATTGCTTATTTTCCCCACAGGGTTAAATAGTGATGTTTAAAGATGTTTGCCAAGCTCTTCTTCATTGCTTCTGTTCTGCTGGGGTCAAGGTGTACATGTTCAGCATTCAACTGAAATAGCATGTGGTATTTGACAATTGTGACCAGGACCATGATCCTCATATGAAATAAGACCTCAGAAATCCTTCACAGGTCTTGTAAAACTTCTTTGATACAAATAATTCAGACTTTTAATCTCTAAATACATGACTTTCACTATGGTTTGCTGAGAGAGTATTAACATAGTCCTTTCCAAAAGGAAAGTGTCTTTAAAGCTGACACAGAGGAAAACAGCCAGTGTCTGCAAGACTGGGGTGGTAATGCTGCTGAAGTATCTGCATGGAGAATGTCTCTGGGGCATAGCAGTTTAACATAACTCTTTTCCAGTTAATATGTCTAGGCATGATGTAATGAATACTCAAATATGGTGGTTGCAGAATCCAAACCCTCACTTGCAGAGAAGTGACTATCCAGCGGTGCAAATGCCAACTCAAGTTATGTTGTTCAGGCTCAGTAAGTGTCAAAAGTGCCCCTTTGCAGCGCCAGGCTTTCCGATTGTTTCCTTTTGCCTGAAGATACTTGGGAGACAGTCTACAGATCAGGAAAAAACTACAGACATTCTCTATTAGAGTGACGTTTTGAAGAGAGTTTGCTGCAGGAAAAAAAAAAATCCAATTCCATCTGCTACCCTGTGGTGTAGAGTGATATTGCTCACACCAATGCTGGCTTAAAAATAGATCTTCCACTATTTCTTTCCTTCTGTCCCATGGAAGGAGATTAGAGACCTGAGCAGAAGTAGATGACCTGTGCTCTGTGAAGACTATGGGAGTGCATATATTTAGTAGTCTATTTTCCACAGTGCTCTGCTGAGCTCTCCTTGCTAGTACAAAAGTACATATCCCAAGAAAACGAAACCCCTCCTGCCCCTCTCTGCTTCCCCTACATTCGTTCTGAGGTAGTTCTTTGTGTCACTAATATTTGGACTGTCTTTGCCCGTGTAGCAACCTAAATCTATAGTTTGGGATGGACATGGAAGAATTCCTCAAGTATTTTTCCTTCCTCAAGAAATCAAGCACTGTAGCTGTTTGCTGTCGAATGTTAGCTTCAGTTTCAGGAAGGAAGAATGCTTTTTAAATATGAAAAGTGAGAGTCTATCATCCTTGCTAAGATTGACATGGATTGCATGCTTATTATAGTTGATGAGATGGTAGGTAACTCTAAATGTAGGTAAGGCTATCAGAGCTGGAAAGTGAAATACACAGAGCTGAGATATCTAGAGTACTACAGTTGAAGTTTTTTTTGGTTTTGCTTGTTGTTGGTTTTCTGGTACATGTGGAAGGGCAGGTTGTTTGAAGTTAAATACTGTGTTCACAGTGGCTTAGGGTGTGGAAGCAGGATCGGCTTTCTGATAAGTTTTTCTTTTTCCCAGGTATGGTACAGAAGGGGTTAGAAAAGCAGAAGCTATTTAGTAGCTGGAAGTAAGAAGAGAAGGAACGCGGGCTGACTGCATGGTGCTGAAAGGACTCTTTATCCTAAGGGTTTTTTTTTTTTCTTTTTTATTTTTCTTGGTGTGTGGGCTTACACTGCAAGGCAGGAGAATTCTGATAGCTGGTAAGCATGTTGAACTTTAAATGAAAACTTCTGAACTGCTTTACTGCAGCTGCTGACAAGCCACGTGTAGAATAAAACTAGGTAATCCTGTGCTAAGGAAGAAGAACCTCTATTTCTATCATAAGCTCTTGAATGACATATATTCAAGTAAATAGAAGCAAATCATATATGTTTTTGTGTAGAATGTATGCTGTCTTCTTCCACTTGTCTTTTTTTTTTTTTTTTTCTGTATGTGGATGTCATACTATTGCATGATCTGCTGTTTGAATTATGACTCTATAATTAATTATCTGGGGAAGTGTGGTCCTTAACTGTAGCATGGTTCCTGTTAGTGTGGGTTGGTTAAGTGTTTTTTTCAGTTGGGTTTTTTTAACCCTGTTGTGGAAAACATGGTTGTTTTTTTTTTTTAAATAAGGTGAGTTAAAATCTTTTTGCATATTGGAGGCAATTTGAGAGACTGTAACTATGACCTTGCCAGTCAATTGACAGATTTCAGTGTTGTGTAAAGAGGTCTGATGTTAATATTTTGGGGTTTTGTTGTTGTTGTTATAGGTGGCTTGCCACAGATAAACTAGGGGGGGAAAAAGACTTTTTGAAAAATTATTTTAAATTATTATTTTTACGAACAGTGTTAGAATCACTGTTTAACTGTTTGGGACATAATGGCAATCTGTGCAAATATTACCTAAAAGTTCCTGGAAAATAAGGAATACCTTCAAAAGCTATAGTAGGAAATAAGGAACTAAAAATTGTGATGTGTCTAATTTTACGTGTCTGCTAGTTCACAGCACTCTTACTGCACAGGCTGCTTCAGACAGCTGTGGTGCTGCATTGTGGTAGCAAAGGGACTGATTTCTCAATGGATTGGCTTTCTCATGGGCATTGCAGTATAGGTAGTTCTTCCATGGTGCATTTATTGGTAATCTAAAAATTTCCCTTGTGTATAAAACAGCAGGGGGCCAATCCAATCACTAATGTAATTTGATAGACTATACTCGACCTAAGTATTAGGATATGGCTGGATATGGATACGGTTTGGATGTAAGCATTTGGGCATGGTAGATACCTCCAAGTATTAAACCTTCAATTGTGTAATGTGGCATTTAAAATATTTTTTATTTCTTCTGATATTAAGCCTGACTTACTGTTCCTCATGTTAGGAAGTAAAGGTCTTAGCCACGTCTATTTTGATTTAAGTCCAGTTCATTCAGAGGCTTTCAATTAATGCTTTTTGTCTTGCCTTGGAAATATCCATGTCTGCCATATGTTTGTGGAGTAAACAGGGAGAAGTGCTACACAAACTGAGGTTGTTCTTCAGGACTGTTTGCCCTCATGTATGTTTAAATAATGCTGCCTGCCTACCCTGTTAGTACACTGCAAGAACAAGGCCAAAGGCAGCAAGTAGACTGAGAGAGTCAAGTTGTCAGTCTTTTAGTATTGGCTTTGGAATATTTTCCATTGATTCCAAGGCTAGTTTTTCTTTTGCATAACATATTGAATTTGTGTAGAAAATGTGAGTGAATTTTGTATGTTGAAGGTAAGGGTTAATGCATGTCTGATACTGTAAGATAATGTAATAGATTATAGGCAAGTTTCTAGCAGCAGAATTTCCTGTCCTTTTTGATTGCCTGACTTCATTAAAAATCCAAGAGCCTCAAATGTTGTCTAAAGTTGAAGTTTTCCCTTTTCAAATGGTCATTTCAATTGTGCTTTTATCAGTGCTATGCAGTCACAGTATCACAGAACGGTTGGCATTGGAAGGGACCTCTGGAGATCACCTAGTCCAACCCCCTGCTAAAGCAGGCTCACCCAGAGCAGGCTGCACAGAGTCACATCCAGGTGGGTTTTGAATGTCTCCAGAGAAGGACCCTCCACAACCTCACTTGGCAGCCCGTTCCAGTGCTCTGCCACCCTCAAAGTAAAGAAGTTCTTCCTCATACTCAGATGGAAATTCAGTCAGCATCATGCTCTCTGACTGATCTTTCTGCAGGCCATCTGAAGGACAGTCTGCCTCAGCTGCTGCCTTATGCTGAGTCTCAAGGCACTGGCACATGAGGCAGCAGCTTGCATGGCACTGGAACGTTGTCCACCAAGATTCTCCTGTTCCTGCACTCTTTCTGGCTTCCTCAGCACAGTGTAGAAAGAAAATGAGCTCTTTCTGTTCTGAACAAGTGGAATGAACAATCAAAATACAAAAATCTCTTCTGCAGAATGATCATCTCTTATTTTGCGTATATATTACGTAGCATGATGAGATACAGAAGCATCTGGGTACAATAAGATATTATCAAGGAATGAATTGCAAGAATTTAGTTTAGCAGCAAACTACTATAGGCTGCCTTTTTATTTATTTATTTATTTATTTATTTATTCTGCTGTTGTGGTCCCTACAATGATCATAATGCAAAAAAAGTAAGTTGAAGATCCCTTTTGCACAGCATATTGGGTCAATGAAAGAAGTTTTTTGATGTGACCTTAGACTGGTCTGTTTCTTCCTTCTACTCATCACTCCCTGTGGTTACTTTTCCTTACAAAAATACAATAAGAAGAGTAAAGCCTATTTTACTATTTGCTCTTGTTAACTGGAATGTGTGGGGTTTGGGGTTTATGGGATGATTTTTGTTTTGGTTTTTAAGTGTTATCTGTTCCCCAATTAGGACTTAGCAGACACATTCAGGAATACAGAAGCAAAATACCTTTCTGAAAAGATGCATAAAATCTGTTTCCTGATTAGTGGATTGTAGAGAATATCTGCATGTCCCTTCTGATTCACTTACCTGATACCCAGTAGGAGGCAAGTGTGGACTTTCTCTATTAATTCTAATTTAGGTATTTGAATAATAATAAAAAAAAACCCCAAAAAATCTGTGTTTTACAACTACTCAGAGGTTAAAATGAAGGTAATTTTACATCCTAACCCTATACATATGACAGGATTCTGAGTTTTGCAATCTAAAGCTAATTTTCTTTCAACTTCAGTTAAGGTAATTTTAATATAAAGTTAAAAAGGTAATTTATGTTTAAGTAATTTAACTTAATTGTGTTTCAAAACTTCAATCATTTTGGTTTACATGCAAAATTGTACCTTGTGTTGAAAATATGAAAATTCAATATTAGTACATGATACCTATAAAAACTTAAAATATGAGCAGCTGCATGTTGCTCTTTATTGACATATGTCAGTAAAATACTGTATGAGCTCTAACAATATGTAGGACAGTCTTGGCAGATAAATAATTAACAGATAACAATTTAATAATTAACAATTACTAAATATTTAACAGATAAATATTAACAAAGTGTTGGTACACAAGCTTAGGTAGGGATCCTGCACTTACAGGGCTCAAAACAGGCAGGCAAAGTCAATGCCATAATTTCCTCGATTTCATATTTGAATTTAAACCAACCTTATTTCCACCATGGCAGCTCACTGAATTCTCCACCAACTTCTACTAAAAAAAGAATAATACATTACTTCCTTGCTGGAACCAGCGAAGGCTGCAGCCTGGTTTATTGTCCCTTCAGTACGTTCCCTACAGCAGCCATGCACACATAGCGATGGGGAAGGCCAGCTTTAGACATTGGACTGTCGGGTTTTTCCAACCCTGGCTGCTGTTCGTTGGGCTGGAGCTGGTGGTGTGGCCGCCGTAGTGCTGTGCTCTGACGGCAAAGGCTACTGCTGTATTTCCAGCTGGCTGTGATTCAGCAAAGTTAGTCTTGTTTTTCCTTCCAACTAGCGATTATGGGCCTGGCCTACAGATTGCATTTTGATTTAGCAGTTGCTAAGGGCATAATTTTAAAAGCTAGGGAAGCTCCTTAGAGGTTCTGAGTTTTTCATACCCAGTGGAAAAGGTGAACTGGTAACAGTATTGGTTGTATGTGGAGTGTATATGGAGGAACATACTCTCTAATGGATTACAACAGGTCCATGTGTCTCTGAGTATTGTCGTCATCCCATCTGCCTGTCATCAAACTCCTTGGCATAGTTCCCTATATCTTCTTTTATATGTATGTTCAGATGAAGGTCCTCACTTGGCACAGTTTTTAACAAACAGGTACCTGACTGACGTGGAAAGAACTGCATGCAAGGTGAATGTTCGTATGCTGAACTTTTAAAACCTCTTTGAAACGCTTGAGTACTGACCTACAGCCAGTAAACCAGGTTTAGTTTCTCTAAGGTTTAGTTTAACTGAATCATTTGCAAATACTCTGTGCCTGGTAATGCAATGATTCAACAGAAAGGGTTGCGTTGAGTAAATTGGCCATGTGTTATGAAAGGTAAGGGGATTTCTACCCTATCAGCTATATATTTATATCTAATCAGACCTGGTCTTTTTTATGTTCAAGGTGAAAAATATGACCAGGTAGAACATAGATTTGTTTCCCACAGACTTCACTCAAAAGAACTCTCTTTCACAGAATAATCTGTGATTAATCATGAAGTGGTTACGTTTAGCATGTTAGTTTTCTAACTTTCAAAGTCTAGAATGAAAACAGAGTGATTTACCTGCATATTTCTTTCTTTATCAGTGGCTATCTTGGAGCTGGAGATCACTGACAGAAATATGGAATTGAGGATAGACTGCCTATGGAAATGGATAAAGATTATTATTGCTGGTAAAAGACCCTTAATTTTTTAGTGGTCAGAATTCCTTTTGCTGTAATTCCTGCGCTATCCTTTTCATATCTGGAGTGCGGTTACTTACGCTGAATAGCAAAACCTTTCCAAAACTCGGTTTTGCTTTCTGCTTCCATGGCGATAGATGGCCTTACAAAAAAATCAAGTGCAAATGCAACCTTCTTCTCATTTTCCCAGACTCTGTGTAACTTAGCATTTCACAGTTGCTTTCAAAGACTGTTCCAAAAGCTTAGTGAATCCTGTTCTGAATCTGTCAGTGAATTCTGCTGACTGTTGGCAGAATAAATTTGTCTCGGCAACTTTCCCTTCTGTCCCTCCTTCTTACGACCGAGCAGTGTAACAAGAAATGATGTACAAGTTAATGGCTATGTTTTTTTGGACGTAAGAAGCAGATGTACTTGTCAAGTGTGCTTCCATCTAAACAAGAACAAGCGATCCCTAGGACTGTTTTGTCAAATTGGAGGTTAAAACACTGGATCGTGTACTATGTCATGTCCAAAATTAGTAAAAACATCTGACCCATGGTTTTGAATTAAATGTGCTGGTATACTTAAATGACTTTAAAATTGTATTTCATCTACCCCAAGTATATCTTGTTGCCCACTTCAAGTCTTTGACCTGACTGGGAAACTCAGTCCTGGTCTTACTAAATTATCACGCTGAGTGATCAGTAGCAGCCCCCGTACAGTGATGGTAATTCACAAGATGACATAGACCAATCTAAGATCAATGGCACCATGAGCTGACCACTTCACAAGACTGAAATACTCCATTTATCTGCAGTTGGAGATTGTCTGGCTGCTGTTAGATTTCTGGAATTTTAAGTGAGAACTTTGAGATATTTTTCGATTTTAATGGAAAACCAGTATTTTTTGGTCTCGTTAAAATAAGTCTTGATATTCCAGACAGAAAATTTTTCATGGTTTCATCTTTTCAAAAATAAAAAAATGTATTGTAGATACCCAGGATTTTGATCTGATGCCAAGTCTGTGTTGCCAATAATATATCTAAATTTTTATTCTGTATTCAAGCAGTTCTGTATAGCAGGTAATACAGTTTTGAGAGGATTGAGGCTCTTTGCAACTTACTTCTTCAAATCCAGTGTGGTTTCCTTTGTAATATTCTCATTTGTATATGTATTTTGCACCTCAGGAGAATATCACCAGCCTTCAAAGGTTTTGCAAATATTTTCTTTGCTAGAATATTTTTGACCTATTTATCACTGTCTGTATGGTGGATATAGTTTTACTTCCAGAATTGTCCTCGTTGCAAAAGAAACCTTAAAGGATCAGTAACCCTCCCTCTTGTTTCAAAAAAACAGGAGCCAGCTACTGTGTTTTATTCATTGATATCTCTATCTTACAGGACAAGTAAGTATTAAAGCTTCATGTTGCTGTATAAGGCACTTGAAAAGAGTACAGTGCACAAGATTGGAGGTGATGTTTCTATATATGTATTTGGGGTGTTTTCACACTGTAGTATTAAGTTAGAGAGGTGAGAACTACTTAGCTGATTATTGCTTTTGTACTGCTCTGCTGATGCTGAGATGGCTTTGACAGCATTGTGATGAAGAGACGTCCTTAGTATACAACGACTACAAGCTGTTTCACCATCAGGAGACTGTTTTCTATGATGTCATTACTTAAATCACTGGAAGCCGTGATCTCTCTTGTGTCCTGGATCTCCTACATAAATGACTTCTTCCTTCAGCCAAATAACTGGAGTAAGATGAAGCATATTTACGACAATCTCACAACTATTTGCAGTGTGGATGCCTTGTTTTAAAGGTAAAATGGAAAGGGTCAGGTGTCTTAAAAAAGATGTGGCCCTTGGGTATGGGTGACAAAAATCCAACTCGTTATTGATGTCGACTCAGGATTTTCAATAGAAATGATAGGCAATGCTCAGCAGGCAACAAAACGGCTCTGTAAGGAATGGTGGAGTGCAGTCTAAATATATATTCTCCTGGTAGCTACAGTAGTGTGCTGTCCATTCATCCAGACACGCTTGTAATGTTCATTTAAGTATCTGCTTTCCTGGAGTGTGTGTTATGCGTGCCGAGTGTGACAGTAAGAATGAAGGGGAGGTGTTCTGAGCTTGTGTTGGGTCTTACCATCTTCCTATGCATCCCTAGGGAGCAGCAAATTAGTTTGAGAGGAGATATCAGAAGGTAGAAATAAAGCTCTCACTTTATGATTTTTCTGTTTTCGAAGTAACTGAAAAGTTCAATATTCTAGTGAAGAAAAACTCTCCCTCTAGTTTCGGCCTTGAAAGCCACAAAAGGAAGTGAAAGACAGCGAGCCCTTCAGTGTGTAGGTTGTGCAGTCACCTCTGGTGTCGGTGCTGAGGATGTGAGCAGGAAGTCAGCGTGGTGTAGAAAGAAGCAGCTTTTGACCTAAGGAGGAGAAGTGAATCCATAATTTTTAAACAAATGCTGTTAAATGTCTTCACTGTTAAGTAAATGCACTTCTGTCTACTCACAGTAATGTTTCAGAATAATAAGGGTACAGTATGCTATGGGTATCATCATCTTCCACAGAGCTTTTTTTTTCTTACTGCAAATATTTAATGTAGTAGATATTTAAGCAAAAAGGTAGTTGAGGATTTGTTTACCTAGAGACATAAAAGGGCAAAAAGAGAGAGAAATTTAAAACTATATTCTATTCTGCCAAAAATATTATTCAGAACTAAAATAGTCTCCTAAATTTCCACCTATAGTTAATTATGGTTCTCTGTTTCTAAATCATGCATAGGGAAAAGCAAAAGTATTGTTCGGTGCAGTCAGTCGGACAGGCATGAGAGCAAGGTTCAAAGTGATCCATACTTCACCCAGGGTTTTCTGTACAGGTGTAACAGCTAAATAGGGCATTTTTCTGAGGTACTGAGTTTGAGCTCTTCTGAAAACCAGTTCATAATTTACAAGTCTAAATATTGGATTTGTATTTCTCACTTTAGGCAAGCAAACCAACAGATTCAGGTGCATAATTTGAAAGAATAGTGTCAGTTAGTACATTCCTATGTGTTGTGGATATTTTTGGAAATCCAACAAATGTATTAAAGTGTTTTAAAAAGTTTATCTGCTCCTTTTCACAGCGTTAAATTGTCAGTAAAAGCAAAACCTAACCTGGCAAATGGCATCTGCAAACAGCTGAGGATTGTGCTGCAGTGAAAATGTGAGGTCTAGAAGGCAGTAATTAGAGAGGCTAGTCAATACTTGTTAATGAAGGCAGTGCTTGTGCTCTCTCTTTGAAGGGGGAGCAAAGCAACGCTGCCCTTCCTGTGGTGCCTTATTGACCTGCTACAGCAGCCGTCTCTGCTTGCATGGCTCATCCGTGGAATAATTGGCATGCTGTCTTTAAGAATAAATAACCTATTTTCCAAAAGTGCTGGAAATAGTTCAAGAAAAATGGATGACACAGGATGCCAGGGGTTATGTCTCCGTATGTGTGCACACAATTACAAGGTTTTTTGGTGGGATTTACAAGCTCTAATAGCTGCCTTTTTAGGAACCATTTTCACATACATTTTTTAATGTAGCTTTGGGTTTTGTTAAATAGATCAGTCTAACAGGGTTTTACTTGTAACTTGAAGGAGGGGCATTTAGTCTGTGAACTGCTTGCTGCTGTAGAAGGAGCAATGAAATATGAGGTGTTTGGCTGACAAGCTTTAGAAATTCTTCTCTTAGTAATTTAAAAACCTCTGAGAGAGACTCCTGCCACGTAATTACTGTATGTGATGTCTATGCAGTAGCCAGGCATCTTACTGCCCTTGAATTTGCATTTTTTCCACTCCTTTATTTGTGCTGTTCCCATGAACAGTTTTTCCGCTTTTTTCCTGGGATGCCAACTCCTAGGAGGTGATCAGAATAGTTGGCTTGTGGCAGTGACCTCTTTTTTATTGTAGCTGTCAGAGCAAGTTTGCCAGGGTCAAAGACAGAGAAAGGGTTACTATTAGAAAATGAGTCTTTGCATGGCGTTTCCTTTAAGGCTGTTCTAATTCTGGCTTAAGATGAAGAACATGTCACTGAGGTCTCTGTTACACTGTTTAGTTCCACAATTACAGAAGAATGTACCAAAGAGGGAGAGCTGCACATTTTCACATGACAGAGGAAAACTACTATTTATTTCCTCTTGGAGCAAGGTGAATGAAAGAGAAGTTTTGGGAATTCCTCTAGGAAACATTAGTAAATAGTTTTAACCAGTTTTATTCAGGGTAGTTACAATGCCATGAGCAAGAAAAACTAGTACAAAGCCCAAATTCTGCTTCTTCAATTTATCATGCTTGTTATGCTTATTAGCATGAATTGGTAGTGAACAAGGCTGTTCTCAGAAACTCTTACAGCACCCTGTAAATATGCCTGGTAAGGTTGCGATACAGCACAGTATTCCCAGAGTGGCTCCACATAAAGCAAAATATTCCTTCTGGTGACTCCTGGGCTTACAGTGTTCATGATTCCTGAACCTATCATTTGCAAGCCTCCGTTGGTGTATACAGATTCACTTCTTTTCTTCTTTAAGAAGGCTTCAGGTACTGAAAATGTTTTATTTCTCAATTAATACCGAGAGCAGTGACCACTTAAATCTTACTAGTGTTCTAATGGAAAAGACTTTTTGGAAGTGGCTTTTGTTAGGACTACTCTAACTTGCCAGTAGCAAGATGGTGCAGTGACAGGCCACTGGTGCTAGTTGTAGACTTTGGATTGCCAGCCTAATCTTACAGACACTTAAAACTACTTTGCCATTGTGTTTACACATAACTTTAGTAGGGTTGACCTGCTGGTATGTTGAAACCATTCTGGACCTGTATTTGTCAATAGCTTTCTCTGTAGGTGGTTTATATTCTGATGTTTACAGTTCTTTAAGTGGTGGAATCTTGATCTTAGTGTGGAGACTACTCCAAATACTGCTTCTGTGCTCATAGATAAAGGGTTATGAATTCAACCAGGTGGGGGCCTTAGCAGAGGTTGTGACTGGGGAGAGAATAAAGGGAAGTCAGGCTTTTGAGCGGAATCATAGAATGGTTTGGGTTGGAAGAGACGTTAAGACCATCTAGTTCCAAACCCCCCTGCCATGATCAGGGACACCTTCCACTAGACCAGGTTGCTCAATGTCCCATCCAACCTGACCTTGAACACTTCCAGGGTTGGGGCATCCACAACTTCTCCAGGTAACCTGTTCCAGTGTCTCACCACCCTCACAGTAAAGAATTTATTCCCAATATCTAATCTAAATCTACCCTCTTTCAGTTTAAAACCATTACCCCCTGTCCTATTGCTACAGGCCTTGCTAAAAAGTCTGTCTCCATCTTTCTTATGAGCCCTCTTCAAGTACTGAAAGGCCACTATAAGGTCTCTCTGGAGCCTTCTCTTCTCCAGGCTGAACAACCTCAACACTCTCAGCCTGCCTTCACAGGAGAGGTGCTCCAGCCCTCTGATCATCCTTGTGGCCTCTGGACTCACTCCAACAGGTTCATGTCCTTGTATTGGGGGTCCCGGAGCTGAACACAGTGCTCCAGTCCTCACCAAAATTGCAGGTTGTAGTTCAGGCTTATATTTCCCTCTTTCTCTGGTAAATCTGCTTGCAGTAGTTAACTTGAAGTGCAGCTGGGGCCTTGTTTGGGAAAGCATAACCTCAAAGCACAAGTCTTGTATGACTAAAGAATGAGCTATATTGGGTGTATCTGTTAGTACAGTTTGAGAGATGAAAAGTCTTATTTAGATTTAGATGCTTCTTCTCTGCTGCCTTGATGGAACCGTGAAGTCCTTGTCCTTCAGCAGGGCTGTGTGTGCTTTGAAGTAGTGAGGGAAGAAAATGATGCTTTAAACAAGGCATTTGTGTTCTTGTAGAACACAGTGGAAAGTACTGATGATCTGAATATGAAATACCATTTTCAAGGGAAAATGTTTGCTTAGAAGAAAATACATTAAAATTATATTGCTAATTCCAGTTCTGTAAATTTTACAGAAGCCAGGCAGAGGGGGAAGGAGAGAGAGTTCAGTTTTGGTTTTGTAAATCGAAAGAACAAAGCACAGTTGACTGATAGACAGCACTTCTAGAAACTATGGCAAGTATGTCGCCCATTAAAAAAAAAACAACAAACCAAACACCACCACCTTCCCATCTTCCTAAGCTGCTGCTTGCGTGTCTAAAGTAAACAGGACAAACCAACCTACCTGCATTCAGGAAAGTGTAACAATGTCGTCTTGTGCCAATCCTATACTCACTTCATTTGTAAACTTTGTCAGATGGGGACTTCAAATTCATATTAATAAGCACCTATAACCTCTGTATTGACTTTGAGACAGAGTCCAGAAATAATCTGTTCCAGCGTTACTGAGGTATATGAGCCCAGGGCTTGCAGTGGTCTCAGGTAAAACTGTAAACAGCACAGTTGTTAACTGAAGTTTGCAGCTGTAATGTGCTTTAAGAAGTAAAAAGGGAGGGAAAGCAAAAATGCAAGTTCTTTCCAAACACAGAGTGGAGGCTTTAAGCGGATGATAAAGTAAGGGTCCTGTGTCACATTGGGGTGGTGCTATCTGCAATCCGCTCAGCAAGTCCTTCACAAGAGGCTTAAGCATTGCTTTTGCCATACTTCTTCCACAGGCTCCAGGCTGTGAGGGAAGCAAGGGTTGTGACTTAGGTAGAATGTAATGTGTATGTGTTCGTGTGCTTGTCTGTTGTGCTGCTGGTACTCACAGACGTGCAGCAAGGGAAACGAGTATATTGAGGTAGAGCAAATTGGAAGAACAGGTAAAAGAAAGCAGAATAGGTTATGTGTGAGGTGACATGGTAAGTGGAGTAGGTGAGAAGGTGGACAGTCTAGAAGTTGTCCTTTCTGTATAGAATGAGTTTTCTCCTTTAAAGTTTGGTTTGGAAGCAAACATATACATGATCTGCTTTGGGTGAATTCAGCAGCTGAATGTGATTGCACGCTATTACCAGAACCCAAACGAATCATGAACAACTCTAACATTCTAATGTCTTCCTAGTGAATTTACACACAACGGGAAACATGCCAAGTTTGTTTGGTTTTTAGACTTACAGCTCATTACCTTTCAGTTTCCATAGTTGGTCTCAGCTGCCGCTGAGCCCTTCCCCAGGCTGCTGTAGGAGGAGTGAAAGAGCCAGCCCACTCCTCCTCTGCAGCTGATGGCCCTCTGATCCTACTGGTGGCATCCCTTCTGGAAAGGTCAGTCTACTAATATGGTTCTGTCCCCCATTTTTCTTAACCCCTGCTTTTGGGTTTTTTGCGTCTTTCCTTCTGATACCTTTAATGATCTGGTTCAAGGCTTGCCAGACGTTGCTGTAAAAAAGACAGTAAAAGTTACTGTTCTTTTCTGGCCTCCTGGGACCATTGAAAGTGGTTCTATCTGAGTTGTGTGCCATAGTTCATGAAGTCCTAGCCCTGTACTCTTTTGCCTACTGCCATGTTGTGTGATCTTCCTGTGAATTCTTGTCTTTAGGATTCTGACATTGCCTAGAAATAGCTCGTGGTCATTTTTGCATCAGACTGCACTGTAACTGTGAGATTTGTGGAGCATAAAGACTGTTGTACACAGCACTGTAACTGCAATGCAAATCAGTTCTGATGAAATACAGTCTTTATGTAGTGGAGGTTCCCAGTGATCACCTAGGTCTCTCAGAGAACAGCTTGTTTCTTTGTGAAACCTGACTTGAGTCTGTTTTGGTTTTTGTTTTTGTTGTGGTTTTTTGTTTTGTTTTGTTTTTGTTTTTTTTTTTTTTTTTTTAAGTAAGTATTCCTCAATACTACTTTATATCCCTGTAATAGTCAAAATGAAACTGGTGAGCCAGTATCAGTGTGTGCAACTAGATTTATTTTTAAAACTTCCTTCTTTATCTTGAATGTATTCCAGATAGATATTCCTACCTTCATACATTTGGAAGATACAGCCAGTGTCTGATAGATAACTCTAAACTTGATAAATTTTCTTTGACCTCTTACACACCTTGAGACTTGAACTTCCAGATACCATTATTGTATATGTATTTGTACCAGAGGAAAGGCTTGGCTAAGAAACACATATTTTGTGAAGAAGGCATTTTTTAACTGACTTGTACAGTGTGAATGTTAAATTATTACTATTATTTTGAATCGTGATTGAATGTACTCAACCCACTCTGTGCTTCTGACAAACTTCTGTGGTGTCCTGTTCAGTCTTTAGTTTTTCTCTCTTGTTCTGTGTCCCTCGATAAGAGTCATGAGGCTGGATTTTGAGGTTCCTGTTTTGTGTGCCAGTTTGTTCTGTAAATAGGAAAGTAAATGGCTGGCTGGCCGCTTTTTCAGCAGGAAGTGTATGCTGCCTTAGAGATATGTCTGACTGTCACTGAAAGTAACAGCCACGCTGATTGCTGTGAAACAGCAGTGAGATATAATAACCATGATTGAATTGCTTCTGTTGTGATAATGGTGGAGGGGAATGCTGTAAAATAATAAACTGTCAGGTAGCAGTAGAATTCTGCCTTTTTTTAGTATAATTTTGTGGTTTCCAGTAGCTTCTACTTTTTGTCATGCTTGTTACATAGACATTTAAGCTTGTATAATAATGATATCTGATGATAGTCATCAAGTCTTCTGGCAAATAATCATCTTCAGTGTGGAGTAGTGCCCCACACACATTGGGTACTGGTCACCCTTGTAACTACAGAGGAACAAAATTACATCTGCCGGTTCCCTCAAAACTGGTAAATTTTACATCATTCTGTTGCTTCTGATTTAAGGAGAAGGGTAGCAGAACTTCTGGCTAAAAGTTTATAGGCTGGAATAAATGTTTCCTGGTTTTCTTGAGTAATTAAAGTAAGTGTCAGCTGGTTCTGGGGGTGTTAAAGGACATGACACTGTGTGTACATATCTGGGTTTCTTCCTGCACCTGTCTCTGCTATGCTTTTTCTATCTCATGCTGTATGTAATATGTTTGAAACCTAAGTGCAGGTGTTATATAATGAATCACTTCCCTGACCCCACTCCCCCCGGTTTGGACACTTTTACGTCACTTCTTCCTTTATCATCCATTTGAGGGGATTCCTGTTGAACTCTCAGAAATATCACAAAGGTGATTTGATCATCCTTCACGACACTTCGGATATCAGTGCTATGCCATTCAGATTTTTCTGTTTTTAAAAAAAAAAATCTTAAAAAAGTCATACTTTTTATAGTTTAGGTGCAAGCACACTGTTATGTGGGGAAAACCTTGATACTTTTTCTTGGGTTGTTTGTTTTTTTTTACTAGATTTAGCCCTTTTAAGTCCTAAAATACTTGAAAGTATGCTTATCACCAGTGCTTCTCTAAAATCTCAAGAGATGGCATTGCTGAGAGCTCTGTACATGAATAATCTTAAAATACTGAGAGAAATTTTATATCTGCTGTCTTCCCAGAAGCACCATGCATCACCCAGTAAAAATAGATTTGTGATGATATAGTAGTAGCAACATTCTCAGTCTAGAAGTTGTTCCCTTTGGAGTGGGATGTGTGGAACTGAATTCAGATGGACACATGAGAGACTGGCAGCTCTGTGGGTAGGGATCTGAGCAGAAAAAAGCAACATCAGTTGCATTTTTGAAATAGCTGTTTTGAAGCTGAACCTGGGAAATCACGAGATGATGTTTAACAAAATTCCTGGTATCCTGGCAATTTGCTCTCTTCTCCATGGAATTTTTCCTTACAAGGTCAGTACTTAAACTCCCCAGCGGCATTTTTTTTAATATACTTTTAGAACAGCTAACTCTTTAAACTTGGCAGAGACAAGCAGCTGCAACCCTAAAATGATCCTTGGCAGTTGACTACAGCTTTCCCCAGCTGGCAAGTTTTCCTGTTGTTTTCCTCTTCCCTTTTGTGTCAGGCAGTTGATGATATTTGTTTGTCCTGTAAGGGGAGAGCAGTTTCCTCCATCCCATATTAGAACAAAGTCTGACTTTTATTTTGATTCCTGGGTCACTTTTTTTTCCTCTTTCATGTAGCTGCTTAAAAACACCATGGGTGCCATCCAGAACTGCATGTTCGTTTTTCGTGCTTTATAAATATCTGCATAGCCTCACGTAACGAGTGAGTGTTTCCTCCTTGCGCTTTCATAGTGAGATTCAGTGCTATGGTTACCCACAAGAAGTCTGCATGGACAATTAAGGAATATGTTGAGGACAAAAAATTAATTGTGGAGCCAAAGAATTTGAACCTAGACTTCTTAAAGTAATTCAGTGGTGTACCATCAGACTTGTTCTCTTTTGTCATGATTTTTTTTTATACTTTAAATTCCTTGTGTAGGAATATAACGTAGTAATTCCTTCCCTGATTCCTGTTTGGATTACAGTGTTTCCCAGATTTTGTCATGGATAGCTTTCTGTTCTCTTGGTTCAAAGCATCTCTAAGACAAATGCAGGTATCTATAAACTGTATGCTTGAATGTGAGGAGAACACGGTGTGGTGAGCTTTATTCTTTAAAAAGGATGATCATGTCCTGTGCTCCTTTCTAGTATTTAATAGAGTTCATTTATCTCATAGAAGGTAAAGTCACATATCTAATTTGAAGGGTTTATTAAATTAACTTCTACGTATTTTCTATGATATGGTCTTGATACTCTTTTCTTAAGTCTAAGCTTAAACTCTGTTGCCCCAGAGTACTCCTGTAAATTATTTTTCCTGCCTTAAATAAACTAACCAAGAATTAATAGATGTAAGTGAAAATTCAAAACAAGTGAAAAAAGTCCAAATTATTTTTTTCTGAGGTATGAACTGCATTGTTTTATGGGGTATTTTAGCAGCTGTGAGTATTGTTAGTTTCCAAATTGATGACACGTGGTGTTCAAGGGAATTTGCTTGTGACTTTAGCTAAGGTCCAAGGTCTCAGTGTGCTTCATCCATGGAAATTGCCTGCAAACTTATCTTCTGTGAATTAAGATACATTGATATAGCTATAATTTATACTTTTCTGCTTCTTCCTAATGCTGTTTATGCTTTTCTGCTTCTTCTTAATCCCAACCCCCTCCAAATAAAAGCCAAAGAACCCAAACCTAACATGTTAATCTGATATCTAGTATGTCCATTTATTTCTGTATGAATAGTTGTGCTATGCTTTGATACACCAAAAATGTACAAATTCTTTCCCTTCTGTGAAGTTACTAAGCTCTTAAAACACTTTAAAGGACCTTTTGGGAAAGAAACCCACCAAAACAGTTTTGCAAAGTTGTTCTTGGCTTTTTCTTGTTTGTTTTCTTTCTGTCACATACACAAACAGTTTTGGGCAGGAAAGAAACCTGAAGCACTGGAAACTAAGCTGATAAGAAAGACAATAACTAACTTACTGATGTTCTTGAGGTACTTCAAGCAAATTGCTTTACTTTGAGTATAATGTAGTGTTAAACTGTGGTATGAGGAACCACCTCAGCTCTACTTCATTTTAGGAATGTTGCCCTTTGGGTAAGGACGTGATGGTCAGATAGCAATTCTGGCTCTGAAAGCAATTTTAGCAGTCTTCTGGAGGACATGGGTCAATTTACAGGCCAGCCAAATTACAGTTGCTGCCTGGAAGACAGGCAAAGGAGAGGAATCCCTTTTTCCTGGGTTAATACCAGTGTTGATACTGTTCCATATTGCCACTGACTACCTGGACAATGGAAAGAAAGGCATCTTCATCAACTTTGTGGATGACGCTAAACATGGGAAGGGAGCAGTCAATATGGGTAAGATAGGGATGCTTTTCAGAAGGACTTTGTCAGGCTGGAAAAATGGATTGAGAGAAGCCTCATGCAGTTCATCGTGGGCAAATGAAAGTTTTGGTATTTGGGTTGGAAAATCTCTGTGCAATAGTACAGGCTGTTGGTTGGAGAGCGGTGCTGCAGAAACGGGGAGCTGACGAAGAGGAGGAATGTGAGTCAGCAGTGTGCCCTTGTGGTGACACAGGACCAGCTGCAGCAAGTCAAGGAAAGTGAGTCTTTCAGTGACAGTTCTGTGCCTGTCACGCCACAGCTGGAGTATTGTGTCCAGTTGTGAGCTCCCTCGTGCAAGGAAGATGTTGACAAACTGGAGCAAGTCCAGTTGACCAAGAGGATCAGGGGTTGCCACACATGACATAAAGAGCCTGACAGTAGTGGGCTTGTCCAGAAGAGACATCTATGGAGTAACTTATTGCTATTTTCTGTCACCTAGTGGGGGTGTGTGTGGAGGTGACAGAGACAGACTCTTGGAGATGAACAATATTGGCCAAGAGGCAACAAACGCAACTGCAACAAGTGAAATTCCACCTACGTGTCAGGGGAAGAAAAATTTGGCATCAGGGTGTTCAAACACTGGAAGAGATGCCCAGACAGTCTGTGGAATCTCCATCCTTGGAGACACTCAGAGCTCAATTGCCAAGACCTTGAGCAACATGATCTAAGCTGGTCCTACTCTGAGGAGGGAGTTGGACTAGATTACCTTTAAGGTTCCTTCAAAACTAATTTTTTGTATGAGCCGGGGTAGGAGGAAAAGTGGCTTGAACCGGATGGGGTCTAACACTTGGTAG
This sequence comes from Falco naumanni, assembly GCF_017639655.2. NCBI lineage: Eukaryota > Metazoa > Chordata > Aves > Falconiformes > Falconidae > Falco > Falco naumanni. The sequence continues at coordinate 26,207,463 of NC_054058.1, forward strand.
ATTGCCTGTTGTGATCTGCAAATGCTCCTGTAAGAGTGTAGATGCCTGACTGCTTAGCTGGAAATATGAATGGCCCAAAGCATACAGAGAGTTTCCTTTTATCTAACTTCATTCAATAATTTGCAGTAACACTTTGGGCAGTGACTCTCTTGCAGCAGTAAGACAGTAAGAATATTTATTACAAGATGGGCCACACTAAAGGAGCTCTTACTGAAATACTGTTTTTCATTGGCTGCTGTTCTGTGTAAGGCAGATAAATTAGTTGTTTTGCTTCCTATAGTAAAGACAGAAGTACAAACTCCTTTGACTTGGATAGCAAAAGAAACCATGCAGCATTTTGTAGTTGTGATTCATGCTCCCTCTAGTTCAGCACCTTAGCTGTAAGAACTTTTCTCCTGTAGATGATTTATTTGCCGTTCATGGCTTCATTTTCTAAGGAAGTTATTCAATTATATACTCATTGAATATATCATACAATATGTGATATTATATCTTGAGACATCTTCCTTGGTATTTTAGTTACTGTGATGGTCTGTCCTGAAGGAACTGCAGACTTAATATAAAATTTCTTCTTGAACAGTCATTTTTCATTTTTCCTTCTAGTATCCAGGTACATAATAAGGTGCCAGCTAAGATGATAATGCACTCTAGGATCCAAACCTTGCAAAAGTGGATTCCTCAAATGGGAGCAGCAAATACAAGCCTGTTACAGCTGTGTATTTAATGGCTTGATTTTTGAATTTATTGCCCAGCATCAGACATCTGCTTTGAAAGTCTTTTATGAAAATATCATCATACAGGCAAATAGTTTCAGTTCTGGAAAAGGCAAAAAGTCATAATCTTCACCACCCACCACCTCCAGTCAGTCATGGTTGTTGACAGAAAGGCTCAGCAATCTATTCTGATAAATGCCTGGGACATACTGCAACACCATAAATATGTTTGAGTCCTGTACAGAAAAGATAAAAAAATCCTTGGAAAAGGCAAATCTGACCTGGTTTGGTGTTTTGGGTTTTTTATGTGGTTTGTAAAGACTTTTTTTTTTAATTTTTCAAGGTATGAGTGCATACACTCATCAGAGATCCTTTAGCTGCAGTATGTCTTTCCATGTGCAACTGATTTAAAAGTCATAATGAGGATGTCCTAAACCATAAAAAGATTAGGAAGAAGCTAAAGAATAAGTAGCAATGTTTGCACTCTAAAATGGTGAGTCAGTGTCATGGGTGTATTGTGGCCATGGACTTGGCAAAATGCAGGACAGCTGTTCAGAATCTGCAGTGAAGTGACAGGGACCAAATGAAAGTGGGTATCTTTGTAAAAAATTTGCTTTTTATGACACTGATGACCTAAACACTTTTGTGTTTAAAAACAAATTATAGAAAAATTTCCAGTATGTATTATCTGAATAGTAATATAGATAGCACAAAGGTTTTGGCCTGAAGTAAACTTAAAGAGCTTTTGTGCTTGTTCAGCTCTGTGAGCTATTTCCAGTTTACTTGGCTCTTGCTGCATGAAAAAGTACTGTGTGCTGCCACTGATGATTAATAAAACTTACCATTTTAATTTAGAGGGAGATGTACAGAATGTACAGGTGTGAGGACAATTAGGTGTTGGCAACCTGATGTGATTTGAACATGATTAATAATAACTCTGTAGGGCCTGGCTTATTTATAGACTTAAATACCAAACAAACAGCACCACCCCCCCACCACCAGCCCTCACCTGCTTTGAAATGAAAACAGTTCTGTGCTTATGTGCACGTCAGGGTTCTCTAGCAGCTCCTCTTTTCCTTTAGCTTTCTTACAAACCTAATGATGGATCAGTTTTTGTTATCAAATTTTTCTGTTTCAAGGAGCTGTTCCCCCCCTCCTGCCCATTGGCTATTCTACTGAAATAGGATGTTGAGTAGATGAGTATAAAATTCCGCAAAGCCACTTTTTCCAGAATACCTGAGAATTTGACCCATTGCTGTGACATAGTGTATGCGCAACAAAATCTAAAAAGGGAGTACTAATTCATCCTGGTTGTTTATTAAAAAAAAAAAAAAGAAGGATGCTTATTGACTATAATCAAACATAGCTATTGTTTTGTTATTCTCCTGGGTATGGGAGAGACCATGGTATGAACATGGAAAAATTCCTCTGAACACACACATAATGTTTTTGCTTATTTTGGGTTAGAGGTTGGTAGTCTTCTGAAAATACGGGCCCTTGGCAGATTTTGGTTTCAATATTCAGTGAAGATATATGCTGTCAAACAGGGAAAGGAAAATAGCAAGAATGTTTACTATCATGTACTGTACTTATATAGGCTTCCTTATGCATCCCAAGAGACCTTGCCAGATCTTTCTGCTCCCAAATCCAAACAACTGAATCCCTCAAACCTCCAGAGAGGTTGTTAAGAAAGACAGTAAGGCTTCTTGTGGTTTACAGTGTCCTCATAGTCTAAGTAACTGTGACTAGAGTCTCTTTCGGCTATTTCTTCAGTGTTTCCCGAGCTTTTGGAAAAAACAAAATGGTTGAATTTTCCATTTTAAAATAAAATGTTGAGCAGTCTCTCCTTCCATTCAGTAGGCCACATAGGTCTTTCTAGCTTCCAGCTGCTGCTTTGGAGAGAGGTGGTAAATGTACAGGATGTATATTGTGTTCAGAGGAACACACGCTCAGTTTGGCAGCCTTCCACTGCTGTTTTGTGTTGAGTCAACTGAAGTATTTGTATCCATTTTTAGCATCATTTTTGATAAAACACAGATGTAGATGCCTTTGGTTTTACAACTGAGTGTCTTAAATTTGGATGTGCTAAACCTTCTCTTTGAGTTGGAATGGATGCATTTTGGAGATTTATTTGTTTTGGATCATGTAGTACTGAGTTAAAAATCTATTCTGGGTGCTCTGTCTCCGTTTTGTAGCTTCCAGCTATGAATGTCACAACTTATTAAAGTCTCTACTTGTTTTGTAGTAGAGTGACTGATTAATAGTTGAATCTGAACCCTGTTAGACTACGGATTTTGCTATGTTGTGTCCCATCATAGTATGGGAATGCCTTAAAGTTAGATTGCAATTTACTGAAGCAATAGAAATAGACTATTTGAAGAGACACACACACACAAAAAAAAAATCACTGTATTACAATGTGGCCTTAATTATTTGTCATCAAAGGCTTAAGGTAAGTTTAAATAAAATAATAGGAGTTCAAATAAATGGCAGTGTAATACATGATACAATGCTGCTGTATTCTAAGTAATTGTGGTCCAGATGAGTAAGTGCTCTTTGCAGAGTGCTGGATGCAGGTGTTTTCCTGTAGATAACAGCAATCACTCCTAATGGTTAGAGTGCTGATCAAATGTAACTCTGCAAAATGAAAAGCAGACTTTTTGTTTTATTCATTTCTGTTCAGCTATCACTTCCTTCTAAAACCTGAAATCGCAGGAAGAAAAAGAATGTGAAAATTCAGTATGCTGTTAAAGTTGCAGGAGGTTGATGGAAGTAATATGACTGAAAAGATTGTTATAATTCATACTGAGCTTTCAAATACTAGCTTCAGGCCCTGAAGAAAAACATAAGAAGGGTTTCTGGGAGAGATAGTAGACAGCATTAGAGATGATGATGTTTAAACTCCATTTTTTATGAGAATGCTGAGAATCTTAGCCCAGCTAGTAGTTAGGTGAAAATCAGAGTGTGGTTGAATTATGCTAGTAGCACCAGATGGTTTTCTAGTGAAGAACCATTAAAACCCAGTTCATAAATTCATTAGATGAACTGTCTGGCTGCACTGTATTTTTCTTTCTCTTCTGTTAGGCTGAGGTAGGTGTAGTGCATGCATTTGATGATGTAGTCTTCTCACAGCCATCTTCCCAGGATGGACTAGACATACAAGTTATGCTTCAGAGCTAAGCATTGGAATATGTAGTCCTCTAGTATTTCTTCTATTAATATATTTCTGGAACTGTCCTATTGATCATTAAATGACAATTTTCTGAAATCTAAATTTTCACATTTTATGAAGCAATAGTACAGTAGACATGTGCTGCTCTTTTTCTTTTAGCTTATTGTACCTCCTGTTGTAAAAAAAATAAATATCTATTTGAGGAGGAGATACTCCAGTGGGTGTTAGTCTTCCTAGTGCAGCTGTTTGTGAAGGGCACTGTCCTGCAGGGATGGGGCATGCATGCCCCTTAGCATGTATGGGGCAATTAATCTTGACTTTGCAAGACTTTATTTTATTTTTCTGCATTGCATTACTGTTATGAAAGTTAACAAAGTCTTCAGTAGTTTCTCAAAAATAAAAGAACACTAAGAAACCCCAAACCTCCAAAACCCATGTAAAAGATTTTATCTTTTTATTTGATTAATTTTGTCACTTTCTTAATGATTTCAAACTTTTCCCGATATGAGGTCTGTGAAACTCTTTCACGTGACACCTCAGATTTTCTAGAATTATTCTTCTGTTGCCAGGAGTTGGGACTTCTAGTATATTGAGAGATAATGATATTACCTGTTTTTTTCAAGTAATTTGTTTCTACAGCTGATGCATAAAAGTTGTGCTTATAGAGGGATTCACACATCCCAACTTCAAAGGGAGAAGACTGTCTGCAAGAGGCAGTTACACACAGTGCTCTGTATGATGTAGCTTATACCTCATTTCTTCAGAGATCTGTTGAAATGGGCTTTTTTTCTCTGTATGTAATGTACCTAAAGTGAGAAGTGAAGTATTTAATGGACTTCTAAAGAAGCTGCACAGAGCAGGTAGTGTGAGGTATCTGGCTGTCTAGCAGACTTTCTAAACAAAGCTGCTGGCATCTTCTATGTCTGATGCCATGGGATTTTGTTGTAAGGGTTCACTATTGTGGCGTGCTGAAAAAAGTCCTTTATTCTACCTGAAAATCCTCTAGTACCATTTCAGTAACATAGAAGTTAACGCAGAAGAGAGTCAGAAGGTTTTGAAGTCACTGCGTACATGTTTCTGTGCTCAATTTTGCATGGCTCAAACATGTAGCAGTAGAAGGCTTAGAGGCCTTCTGCTGAAATTTGATATAAAGACAACAAAGATAAGAAGCAAAGATAGAAGAGCACCAAATGCACTAAGATTGTTGTGTTTATGAGTTTCCTAGTACTGGAAGATAATAACTCACTACTAGACAGTTTAGTACTATGAAAAGAGTAGTGAGACTTCAAGCGCAAGTAACTTACACAAATCCCCTCTCTGAACTTCCTCATGTGTTTCTAGTTCTTCACAAACTAAAACACAGAACGACTCTTCTACATTGAATGACAGCCATTCTGCGTCGTCAGAACTGCCCATTATTTTTTTAAGAAGTAAGGGTTCTTAAAAGATCTTAAAGATGTGACTGGAATATAGCTTATATAATGCGGAAGAGCTATCTACAGCTTTCTACAGCTATAGAGTTCTCCTTATTGGTGACACTGAGTCAAATGAATCTTGACCTGTAAGGATTTTATGTCTTTTTAACTAAACATTTTCTTTGACTTAAGTTCCCACTCGCACAATCTGCTGCTACTCTGTGTTGAAATGTTTCTTCTTGCTTATTTCCTGAGCTATGTCACTAAGTTATGAAATTCAGAACTTCCTTTTTTATATAACGAGTTGATTATGTTCATTCAATGCCCAGTTTAAGGACTGTCTCCTAGATGGGCAGAGTTACTTGCGCAAAAACATTGGAATGTAAGGACTTCAGCTTGCAGTAATGATGCTCCTTTATAAGGCATGGGTTTCTGTAAGTAGACCTCTTTTTTTAATTTTTTTTTCTCTGTTTTTTAAATAATTTACTGATTTTGAAGTAAATTTTTGACCTGTGGGAGCCTCAGAAATATTGGAAAATAAAGATATGCATAGTTTTTTAATCCTGGCCTGTAGCTGATACACTTACAGAACTCTCTTAAAGAACTGGAGGACAGCAGGAGTCAAGGAAGTTCACTAGTAGCCTGTGATCAAATTGTCTGTGCAGGAGTGCATTCTGTAGTCTAGATCTAGTTTTTCTGCTAATATCAACAAGAAGCATGTTGCTTGCTGTCGTTGAGGAAGGATAAGTGATCTGTCAGCATCCAAGGGCAGATGGACCGAACTGCGCTCTCATTGCTTGGGTGAGCAGCAGCAGAAGCAGAACATGACTGTTTTGATCTAAGGCAGCTATCCCTACAATGAGAAGTTGAATCTTGTGACCTTCCTCACAGCACACAATAGATTTGTGTGCAAATTTGAACTTATTTTCTGACACTTTCCTAACCTTTCCTTCCTATTTTTCTGTCATGTGCAGTCTGAAAATAGTCATGATCTGTGAGAGTATAGAAGGGAGGGAAGCGGTGCATGTCACTGCAGCCCACCCACAGCATTAGATAACAGTGCATCACCAAATGTTCAGTTTTCATGGAAGTAAAGTTTAGATAATAATCTACTAGCTTGCCTATATTCTAGCTGTTTAAAATATAAATACAGGCAGACTGGATGGAGCATATTTCGCTATAGTGTAGATATACACTACATGTATGAATTTGCACTATATTGCGTTACTTGAGGGACATAGAAATGCTGTTAAATATTCATCCCTGTTTGTACTGCATGGCTTTGACTCAGTGAGCTCACCAGTGCTATAGCAGAGACAATTAAAACTTCAGCAGTGTTTCCAAAATTTTTTCTGGTGAGCAAGATCACTGTTTTAGTTCGGCTTTGTATGTGTGTATGTCAGTCATTACTACTTTCTCAGAATGTGTAGGAGTCTTTCTTTGGAGGCATATCTTGATTTACGTTGTTTATTTTTTTTCTTTATCCTTATATGTAGTAAATACTTCTGCAATTAAATACAAACTGTGAGAAGTCTAGACCTTTCAAGGTATTGGAGTAACCCATGTGCTAATATCCTTCCCTGCCCCCTTGTAGCAAAAGAGTAAGATCCTTGAAAGGTATGGCTCCTTCTTTGTTGTATTGTATGTTGTTAGCAGTAACAATACAAGCATTTGTGATATTCTTACTGCAAGTGAAATGCTGCATAGTAATAAACTATACTGGACCTGTTACTTATATTGAATATGATCTGAGAAAGAGAGAACATGTGATTTTGTGTGCTGTGCCTCTAATGGCATGTATTTGTCATGGGTCCACCTGGAAGCCCCAGCTGACCAAGACCACTAGTACCCATCAGATTTGTCTAAATAGTCTCTGCCAAAACCTTCGTTTTTGTGCAACTGTGAAACTCATCCTTGTGTTGCTCATCCTTGTGGGAGGAGGTAGACTGCAAAGAGAACTTTGAGACATTGAAATGTATACAAAATAAAAACAGAAATATTTTGGATGACTCTAGTGATACACATAGTTGCTGTCAGCCTAAGTGATACCTTAAATTTGGGATTTAAAAAAGCAAACCCACATGTGTGAGCTGGCACGAGAGGTAGGTGGAATTTTTAGTTTTTGTTGGTGTGGCCTTGGTGGCTACCAATAAATCCTGTGATACCACTTTTCCTTCCACTTGTCAGTGGAGCTGCCAGCTGTGGGCATGGATGGGGCATGCTCTACAACTGCTTGATCAAATCCCAAGCCTGGTGTCTGTAGACACCTTACTGCTGACTGATCTCTCAACCTGCTGAAGGAGCTTCAGGCTAGGGAAGAGCAAGGTGTTTTGTAAAATTCGTCTGTTGCTTGGTCAGAAAACTGTTACAGAGTGCTCAGAAGGGTGTTTATGTTGGATCTAAACCAGCTGTTTCTAGATCTTGGAAATCTGTGGCAAAGAACTGCTGAGTTTGGAGAGGAATTTAAATTGCATCAATGTGTATTATGTGAGTCTGCTAAATGCATTTTAAGATTATTTTTTTTTCTGCATTCTTTGCCACTAATAGGTTAGCCACCTGCAGTGGGCTAAATCACAAGGACACTGATGTAATATTTAGCACAGCTCAAATACCACCACTCCTGGTGTACCTCACATTACCTCTATGAAGCATAAATTAAAGTTCTGGAGTTATAACAAGGTTTTTTTTTTCCCCCCCCAGGTTTAATTGATGAAGTACGAAAACTTCCTGTACGTGCACAGAGGAGATTAGCACACTGAATACCCATAACATCTTGAATTATTTTATGGTAGTAGCATGGTTTCTCTGCATTTTCTTACTCTCCTACTGTTCATGGTTTTTGTTGAAAGATACTTCATAGAGGAAGGAATGTACAGGCTGTTTTTCTTCCAGAAACACCGTTTCTATCTTTTTGTTTACAAGTTCTGTCGGGAGTTGTCCAGGCCAGGGTAGAAAAGCAGTCCTGCAGTTCCCATCCAGACTTCTCAGAAACTGTTTAGTAAAGCCTAAAGAGAAAGGAAAGCCCCATGGCCACAGTTCACACCCATGTGCTGCTCTGATGTCTATTCTGCTTTCAGTAGGAGCTTAACTGGTAAATAAAGAGCACAGGGCAGAGCCCCTGGGGTTAGGCTCTTCCCCAGAGCTGGATTTACTCTTGCATTGCTCAGAACCCTGTCCAAAGAGCTGTCTGTGATCTCTCTTTGAGTCTTGCATGTCTGAGCTTTGGCTGGCTCAGCTGTCAGACACTGAATGTCAAACCTAGGAGGCTGCTGCTTTTCCATGGAAACACTCTGTGTGACTGCAGAAATAATCAGGCATGTCTGGTGGTTGCTGTGCCCTATTGTTGGATGCTTTGAGATACTGAACTGAATTGTCCTACCTTGACAAACTGAGTTCTCAGCTAAAACCAGCTTTGCTTTTGTCATCCCTCTTGCTTGCTTTTTTTTTTTTTTTTTTAATGCAGATGGATTGAAAAGCATTAGTGTCACAGTTTATTCTGCTGTTGGAATGTAAGTCCCTTGATGTTGGCTCTCCCTTTCTCTCTGTTCATGCACATCTTGCAAAAGGAACTCTAAACTTCTTGCTTCTAAGTAGGTACCACCAATACGAGCTGTCTTGTGCCTTGTATGTGCAAGGCCTGAGCTGCAGTATCCTCTTTAGGGAGACTGTGCTATCACACATTCTCCTTAACAACTCTTCTGTGCACTACATTTTACTGTTGACATAAAAATAATTCAGCATTTACAAGAAATCCTGTTCCTGATCAGCAATTTCCAAGAGAAATTTCTTTACTGGAGAAAGGGATTCTAATCTATGACCTTTGGATGGACGTATGTTTCTTTGAAATTACATTTTACATTATTTACTTTCCATTATTTTAATCAATGTGCCTAACTCTAGATATACTTTGGTATCGGCTTTAGAGGAAAAACAATGTCCTTTTCTACAGGCATTACTAGCTTGGAGGCACTACTGATACAGCTCAGTGGGTGAGGTGCCATAAAGTATTTGGAAACTAAAGTAATTCCAGTTAATGGAATAAGTGTTTATGTGTATTGGGCTGGTGCTGTTCCTGATCTGAAAATAGTTATCTTTGGAGACATAACAATAGAAGCCTTGGGTTTACTATTTCTATAAGGAATTTAATTTCATAACTTGAAAGTTATTTTGAAGGACTGCTTATAAAGGAAGGATAACTTTCAGGCTTGTACACCAGGTAGGTGACTAAGATGGCCTAGTATGAACTCTGTCCATGTTTCTTTGTTGTGCTTTCATGACAGTTGCCAAAAAGAAACATCCACAGAAACAGCTGTTGTAATATTAGAAGAATGATTGCTGCAGTGGATGGAGACAGTCCATGTCACTGAACTGGTGAGAAGGATATAGGTTGTCTCCCTGCTGCGAATCCCACTTTTGTAAGCAGTAGCAGTTTGGAAGGGAAAGGCTTATCTCTCAAAATGTTGACTTCATTTAATCAAACAGTGGCCGTAAGAACAAGAGCAAAACAGTTGCTGCCCCTTCTCCCATGCTCAGCACACATGCATTCCCAGGCTACACGGGCACTCTGTGAAAGAAGAAGAAACTTTATAGTCTTTTCCTTGTGATGTTGAGGGAGCAAGTGTCAATGAAAACCCATGCAGTCTGGAAGTAAGGGAGTGCAACTCACCAGGCATGAAATCTCCATTTGTTTTATGTCTGTAGAGGTGCTGCTGAGGAAGAATTTGCTGTCTGCAAGGGTTAGTTCATTGCTTTCCTTCTGCGAAGTACCATTGTTTTTTAATTTAGGAAGACAGTCAATTGAGACAAGACTGGAAAACTATCTCTGTCATACAAAGGGATCTTAAAGGACTAGTGTGGAAGCCATAACCCTTCTGTGCTTACCACAAAAAATGTTAAGTCTTGAGATTCTAGACAAGTCAGAGGAAATTTTGCAGATTTCAGCCCTTACAATTGCTTGCAGAATATTTTTTTATACTCTTAAAAGTGTAGATGTCTTGTTTACCTTGAAGTGAACTTCCTCAATACCAGATGGCATCAAGTTAAAAGACATACATACGTATTATATTGAAGTTGCTTTCTTTTTAGAAATAAAGGTGATACTATAATAGAGCAGATCAGTGGTCTATTGTATAGCTTTATCTTTATCTCTGGCAGTAACGTACAGTTGGTGCAACTGTAAGGAGTTATGAGGCTGTTTCAGTAGAATTCGAAAAACAAGTATGAGGAATGGGCAGAAGTTCAAAATTATGCATGTGTGAGGCCCAGTGTCGCTTACCTAGATGCTGTGGTTGGCTTTATAAATAAAACTTCCATATCTTATGCAGAGGATGGAGACTAACTTCTGTCAATATCAATATGCCTTATTCTAAACTCACATAACTTGTTTTGGGTGAATAGATTTTAAGCAATCATCACCAACAAAATAACATATCCAAATTGAAAAACATACATTTCTAAAGCCTAGTTTGAGTACCCATCAACTTGAGTAAAATACCAAAGTCTTGGTCTATGGGATAGCAGCTGGGACTGGAAAAAGCTGAAGCATATGGTGTCATCGTTACAAAGGACAGTCCCTTCAATGGAATCAATTCAGGAGACAGGATGTCAGTGTGTTGCTTATTTTTCATTAATATCTTCCAGATAAAACCAATTTATTCCTAAACTCCTATCTGGCTTGGACTGGGCCAAAGAATAAGGGGAGATAGCTAAGTTTTCTTTCCCTTGTCCTCCCCTCCTCAAAATTATTTTGGATGTGCTGTTTTCCTCTCTCATTTTCAAGTAGTTTGAATAAACCCTTTGTCAGGTAATACTGAAGGTACTTTTTTAGTGCTGCTCCATGTAACTTTAACAGTGCTTTTGTCAAAATGTGTAGTGCACCCCATTGCCTCTTTCTTTGTGTGGTGGCTGCTCCATGTAGTTTATCCAAAATGGATTCTGAATGTTGTTACCCTCACTCTGCTAGCAGCCCTCCTATAATGAGTACAGCTAGTACTTGTTCAAAAACAGATGGTCTGAGGGTTTTTATCAGTGTCTGGAACATGTTTTCCAATGCCAAAATTGCTTATAATATTTCAGTAGACAACTTTTTTTTTAATACAAAGTTAGAATTCACATAAATCTAGAAAATTACTTTGTAGGAGGTCTCTTTCATGAAGGAAAAGACTGAAACTGAACTTGAATCCCTGTAATTTTGAAGTCAGTCTGTTTGCCAAGAACATAATTGCCACAATTTTTTTCCAGAAATGCATAAATAAGTAAAATCTATTAGCATACTAAAACTAATTTCTGAGCCACGGTCATTATTTTTAAGAGGCAAAACAAGAAATGCTGTTGGTGTGTTCTGTAATGCTTAAATGCTGAAAAGTTTTTAATATTAACAATTGGCAAGTTAAATAGGAAATTGGCTTCCTTCCTTACATTATTTTGCCCTTGTTGCTGATGGATGATTGGTGTCTGTGGTTGCTTAAGACATTTTTGATGATGTAAAGATTGCTTATTTAGAGGAAGAAAATGGGTTGAAATTAGCGGCATGAGTCAGAAGGACCGTGGTCCTGGAGGGGAAGTCAGCAGACCTGGGTTTGGTCCCATGCCTGTCCCCGGTACCCTTGTGAGCCCTGTGAGACCCCTCTGAGGTCTGCATCCTCTTCAGCTGCCATGCTTTCCGTGGCAGGGGGCTCTTGTATGGCTTACAGGTACTCAAACGCTATCAGCAGTGATCTGAGAGACTTCCAGTGTTAAAGCACTAGCAGTTTAATAGAGGTATCTCTTACCAATGTAAGAAAAACTTCATTGTGCTTGCTGTGAAACAAAACTGATTTCCTTTTGCAGTAAGGATGAGTTAAACTGAAAATTAGGGGTGGGGTGGGGGTTGGGGTTGCAGAAGAAAATTATTGAGCTCCGTGCCTGGAGCCACCCACGGGAAAAGATGGGTGTTTTTGTGATGGTGGGTTCCAGCACAGGGTTTTTCAGTCCATTACAGGAGCAAATGCTGCCCTGCAGGACCAGCTACAGGATCAAAGGTGTCATTAAGGGAGAAAGGAAACAATTTTCCCTTCCTCAAAAGAATAATTCACTAGGCCTAAGTTAACATGTAGGAACCTGAAGTGCACACTTCTCTCAGCTTTAAGTAGTATTACTCAAAAATTTTTGACACAGTGCTAGTCATAAACGCTACATGGTTTTGAGTGAGAGGAGAGAAAGTTTGAATGCATCACTAGCCTCTGTCCACAGACTACTGTGCTTTTGTACGTTCAGTGTTTCAAGCCTTAAATATGTTGGGACATGGTCCCACACAACTCATCAGTATTTAAAGCCTTAATATGCACTTCCAAAGCTCTTTCTATTTTGCAGACAAGATCATTATCAGATGGTCTTGAAAAGCCACTTCCCTTTTGCCTCCAGATAATGTTGGTGGGAATTTCGCAGAGCTGGTGCACGCCGTCGCCGTCGGTGCGGGTGTAGCTGCGCGGGTCTGGCCTGGTGAGAGCAGTGGTTTCAGGCACAGCTTTGATGCAAAAAAAGGGTTTTCCAGACACGCCTCCACCAGCAACCCAGTCATGCAGCAGAGACACGGCAGCTTTGCCTGCTGCTGAATCAGCGTTGGTCTCGCAGATGTGGAGCAGATAACTGTGGCAGGAGCCCTAAGACCAAAAGCTAGGGTCAGTGCAGTTCTTGTTCAGAAACCCCCAGGTTGGGAGATCAGAGTATTCTTGAGGGGAACAATTGCAAGGTCCGGGAGATAGAGATCAGGCAGCAAACACTCCCTTCGTGCTAAAATCAAACCCATTCAGGGGAACTAAGCCTGCCTTCAGAAAATAATTTTGTCGGGGCTGGGGGGGCTGGGGTGGGGTGGGGGAAACAGTCTTCAGCTAATTTCTCTGAACCCTCTGTTTTAACAGCAAATGAAAACCCTTGCTAGCTTCACCTCCACCTTAGTGCGTGTTTTGCCCTCCTTTCCCCCCGCTGAAGGAGGGTGCAGGAATAGGCAGTGTCAAGGTTAAACCTGGTCGCAAGCTTTTGTTAAGGTGTTCTGCCTGCTTGCGAAGGCAAGGCACCTGCTAGGCATGCCCAGTGAGCTCTAGGAGCTGGCTCTCCCTTCACTAAGGCTTTGCAAGGCTGAAGCACAAAGAACGCTTGTTGCCCAGTCCCCGGGAGTCTCCCAGTGCTACCACTAGCTGGGGAGGACTGGTTACCATGGATGCTGCCATCTGTTCGCTCCCCGCCGGAATGTGATTATCCTTGCTGGGTTGGGAACCAGCAAAAGCAGGGGAGCGTGTGCTGTCGGCAATTATCCGCAATGGAGTGCGTTAATGGAAGGCTGGGATTAGCTAGCTGGAGGAGCACATAAAAGGATTTTCCCAAAACTATTAATGATTTCTAGCCAAGAGGAGTAAGCTTTTCGCAAGGTCAGTACTAAATTCATTGTGTATGTGACTAATTTATAATTGGTGCAGTGACTGTATGATTTAAGGATTGTAGCAGCATGGAAATAATGCTTATTGTTAAGAGGGTGTGTGTGTGAGAATTGTATTTTAAAGATCTTTGTTTGTCTGTTTCAGTTCAAGCAGTTTAATTTGGGGTCATTAAAGTAGTAAGTCAGAACAATAACTGGCCAAACTGATACAAATGGAGCAGTATCTCTTGTCTTTATGGAATGCTGTTCGCTGCCAAATCCGTTTGATTTACATGCCTTTTCATGCTGATTGCTTTTTGTCTCAGTGATTTCTTTTTGGATGTGATACGCGTTTGGTTTTCATACTGGCATGAAGGGTGAGACGAGGGGGAAATGTTCAAACAGAGCTGGCAGTACAATGGATGTTTAGGGTGTTTTATGCAGTTTGCCCAGAGGAAACAGCGTAAGGGAGGCAGAATGCAGGAGCAGGTTTTCCACTCTTCGTTCCCACCCTCTGCCCCTCTCTCCAACTCGCCAACTAACCAAACATTTTGGACTCCTTCTCTTATAGACCTTGATTATACGGACACTTGACATGAGTTTTCAGGATACTCCGCAAATATCGTGACACTTTTGATGGCAAGATTTCATTTAAAGGGGAAAATAAAATTAGAAATACATGCTTGTAAGGCTGTTGTACCCATTAAAAGACATTTTTTGATGTGCTGTAGGAGCTAGGAGTATTAATTTTTTTCATAAGTACATGACGAACTTACAACATTATTTGTATGTAGTTCAAATTACAGACTTAAAGGAGAGGCATTAAAATTAGTTTGTACCCCAAATAAATAAAATGTTACTTCAGCAGATATTTTTAGTCACGTATGGGCTTTCCCTTTTCAAATAAAGCTTTTACATTCATCCCTCTTGCCAGGACTGCCATTTTTATTTGGTACAGGCGAGGACACTACTAGAGGCTTTTAATTAAAACTGTGTTAGTCCCGATTCCACTGATCTGCACTCTGCTTTTATGCACTTAAAATATCAGTGCTTTGGAGTTTGGGAGGAAAGTTACCGATGGAATTAGTAAGTTACAATTGCAACATATTTGACTGGGATAAATGTTTAACCTACAAGATGCATTCCAAGACTTGGAATGCCTGACAAAAGTGTGTGTGGGGGAGGTTGGGAGGGTTTTGTTTCTTTGAGTACTTTAACTGTTTGTGGTGTATGAGCTTTTCTTGTGCTTGTGGAAGCCTGGTATATCTGCCTCAAGTCCTTTCAGACATCATGTCACACTTGCACGTTGGTGGAACTGGGCAAACGCTCTTAATGGAAGCTGTATCATGTTGTAACTAAAAGGATTTTTTTTTAACCCTTTCCTGCTCCAGAATTTAAGTATTGCATTGCTGTTGAAGTGGATGATTTATGCAAAACTTGCTTTTAATTGGCTGCAGTGGACTTGTTCACACATGCAAGTTGCAGGTCTGTAATTGCGTTGTTAAAAGGAACACAGGAGGCAGATTGGCTTTTGTGCTTGAAAACAGATTAGACTTTCACCGTTCTGACTCTTTGCTGAACCTAGCTGGAGGGAAGGGCAACCACCTCAAGGTTATTCTGTAGCTGGTGTGGGATGTGTTACTGTTCACTGGTCTGTTTCTGGTAAGGTAGCTGTTACCTGCAGGATTTGCTCTCGCCGTGGATGTGAATTACCATCTCGCTGGCAAGTCTTCACAGACAGCAACAATCATATCACCATAAAGGTAATAAATAGCTTGTGCACCCCTTCCAGAGGTCATTTCTCCTGATTGCAGGCTGCTGGTGTGCTGAGAACCTTGCTTTTCCGCTGCCTTTGCTAAACCTGTTTCAAGGATAAATAGGGGACTTTAGATTTGGCATTCTCCAGCTCTTACTATATTCTCTGATGAGCACTGTGTAAATGTCCAAATAGTCATGAGCTAACAATTTTATTTCCTTCTTGAATAGTCTGTGTGTGGCTGTTGAATACTTTTCTTTTTATTATTATTATTAAATTTTACTTTAGGTCACTAGGTCAGTGTTGATTTGTGGATGCAGGATTTAAAGGCTAGACACTCTTTAATCCATTTGAGCATCTGGCCTTTCATAGTAGACATCCCATTTCCATGTAACAGAGGAGCTGTTAAATGTCTGTTTGACATTAATGATTTTTTTTTTAAAGAGTTTTATCTTTGGTAGATTATTACAAGTGGTTCTGATGTTTAAGCTTAATGCAAACAAATGAGGGTCAGTGTAATCTGCTACATGATCTCTTGAAGGAGATTTATTCTAAAATACAGGCTTTGGGGGCCAGCAGAGGTGATGGGTCATACTGAGTAGGGATTTACTAGGGTTTTTCAAGAGGGTAAACTCAGTTCAGGTACGTTGTCTCACAAAGATATTTTGAGTGAAGTCCCAAAAAAATAATGTCTAGAAATACAACTTAGTATACAGTGGGCTTATCATACTCTTGTTTGTAACGTCTGTACATACTACACTTTCAGGAAACTTGTTATTAAATGGTAAAATCCCGAGTCAATACATAGGAAGCTAGCTTGCATATAAGCGATCACAATTGTTTTCTTTCAGACAGACAAGTCTTTCTGCTTTTCACTTGACACATGACTGTGGAATGCTGTTTGACATGGATTTATTTATACGTTGTGTTCAGGCTGCTCAATACATTTTTAATCTGCTGTTTACTTGTGTATTCTGAACATTAAAACAAACAAGCAAGCCTAGCCTCTGTACTGTCTCCTTAGAGCCGCATGGCTATTTCAAGGTTAAAGCCTGCAGCACCCTCTGAAGGGCCAACTGTTTTGGAAAGTCTTCTGCCTGTTTACAAACTGTTCTCTTTGCAGCCCCCATGAAATAATGGAGTCCTCGGGATGCGGGATGTGGGAGGATAAACCTGCTGACACAAGCACTGCTGCTGTTGGTCTGTTTGCTGGGCCTTAGTCATGTAAAATTGCTTGCGTCTTTTGTGCTTTGTATGGGTGGGGACAAAATGCAGGCGTTAATGCTTTTTTCGTGATGCTAGAAATTGCTGTACCAGATTTTAGAAGATATCAAATCTGTGTGGAATTTGTTTGAAAGCAGATCACCAAACTAAACCAGTACAGTGAAACTATGAGTGACTGAATGTGAGAGACTGGCAATGTGCAGATCAGTTATACATCTGTGAGCTGTAGGAGGTTTTTTAGCTTTTTCCAGAGAGGCTTACATTTAGTGCAGAAGTACTTTTGTCCTTCCTTGTTGAGGTGTCTAGTTGAAGAACCTGAAAACTCAGAGCCGTTATGCAAATGATTTCAGAAAACATTCCTCCCAAGTAATACTTGTTGGGAGAAGAACAGGATGGGGATAAATGACTGTGTGCCAGCAATGGAATATCTTGAAGTGAAATTGTTTCTAATTTTTTTTTCCCAGTTCACCCAGTTGCTCTTACTGTATGCAATAAATAGCTGTTCATTTCAAGTATAAAAATACTACTTGGACTGATAGATACATGGAAAGACATGGAAATTGTTTACTTTTGATGAATATCTGAGCAAAGTGAGTACTTGAATACCTTTGGGAATGTGGAGCTCAGGGCTGAAAGGAGCGATTTGCTCACTGAGGGAGTTTTGTGTGGGTTTTTCCCCTGCTCCCCTCAGTCAGGGGCAACCATGTAGCTTATGTCTCACTTATATGTTCAGTAGGCTTTTATTCTGGCACACTGAGAGTCAGACTGTTACTAGCTATGGTAACCTAACTATAAACAAAACTTTAAACTATAGTAAATGACCAAAATCCAATGTCACACTACACTTCAGGAACTGAGAAAGAAATGCTGAAGTCATTGCCAATGTCATGGGTTTCCTTTTAGCAGAGAACTTAAGCAGACACTTGAGAAATGAACTCTACTAGCAGCACGATGCTTACCTGTACTTTGATGTTGTGGTTTTCCCACCACCGCAGAACTTTACCTTAATGAAGGTGGTATGGATGCAGCTAACCCTGATACTAAGCAGTGTTGCAACTTGTCTGTTCCACTCATAGTAACACTTATTGGGGAAAAAACCAAAAATAATCCATGTTTGGCTGCCCAATTAAGTAGTGCTGCAGTTATAGTTCTGAGTATCTGGTTTAGATTCGATAGCTAAAATAGAAACAATGTACTGTGCCAGCCTTTTTAGCAAAGGCTCATGAACTGGGAATTGACGCTTCAGAAGACTTGAATTCCAGTCTCTTCTACAGTTCAGAGTTTTGTTTTGCAGGCACTGAGTAGTGACATGGGTGGTATGGTGTATTCCTGGAGTGGTGTCATACATGGTTGTTGCTTGAGTAATAGAGGGAAAATTAGCTCAAGATTTGTAGTACCACTAGAATGAACAAGTTAATTCTGTAATGAGTTGTTCCTGCAGGGCACAACCTGAACTTCTCACTTGGAATTTTTCTTCCTAGTATCACCCAGTATCTCTTGTGTGCTCCTACAGCCCTGTCTCATTTCCTACAGGAGCTAGTTTATTTTTTTCTTTTCCCTTTCTTAAGGTCACTGATGCTCAGGCAGATGAATGAAAGCATGAAGTGTCTTTGTAATTCAGAATAGTTTGATGGCTTTCTGTATCATGCTTGCAGATGTTAAATTGAAACTAAAATAAAGTACCTAGAAAAATAATCTGATGCTGGTTTTACTTGCATTGAACACATTCAAGTATTATTAAGCTTTCTAAAATATCAAAAGGGTTCATAGCTTATATAAAATTACCTGTTGCCACTTTTCTCTACAGCTGTAGTAGTTCTCTGGCAGCTCTATGTGCCAAGGCAGGTTTCCATGACTAATTTTGATGTCTGTTCTCTTCAGTAGCTCTTGTTCACACCATTGCTTGAAACCTTATGTTGCTGTTATGACTTGGCCACCCACTGCAGTGCAACCGGCAAGTGTTTTGGTCCCTTGGCTTGTCAAAATTTCTCTGTGTAAGGCAGTTTTAACTGTGGGAGCTGCTACAAGCTTTTAAAGATAGCTGCTATAAGCCAAAATAAATGGAAGACTTAGTGGTGGAATTAAAGCTTTATCTAAGAATCGAAACACAACAGTTAAAATCTAATATTATGAAATCTTCACAGTTAGCAGGGTGAGAACCATTTGCCCTTGGTAAAGTTGGCAATGCTGCACACCCCTCTGTTGTTTACTAGCATCCTGTTATTTTTGGGTAATGCTCTTATTAAAAACTCAGTCTAGAGCACTGTAGTTAAAGCACCTTGACCACCAATTTTTCCCCCTTTTGCCACTTATTCTGCAAGCCGTGGTCTGGTTTCTGCCATAACAGGATAATTACTGCTTGTAATTCGTGTGCGTGTGTTTATAAACCTGATTTTTATTAACTGTAAAATATAGTCTTTTTAAAAAATTGACTTAATTTTTCCAGACTTGTCTTACTGCTGATGTTACTTGTCTTATTGCTGATGTTTCTTTGGTTTGACTAAGAATATTCCAAAATTTTCCTACTGTTGAAAAATTCTGAAAAATGTAGAATGATTTTTGGCTTGCTGCTTAACCCTGGAGTAAAACTGGTTAGTAGCTGAGTTGTTTTGGGTTTTTTGTGTATGTCTTCTTTGGAATGTCCTCAGCTTGCATAAATGATCCACAAAGCTAACAGAAACGTGATATTCCTGCAATTTGATACTAGACATTTTCAGTGCAAAACAATGCACAGAATACAGTCATGATGAGAGGGAAAAGCTGCTCAATCCAACACTTACAGTTCTTTTATACTGTAGTCTATTGGTCATGTTTTGATGGATTAAGACTTTCTTTGTAGATCACTGAAACTGCTTTAATCCAGTCTATTGCAAAATCAGGTGGCATTTTAGAATCCCTTTACATAAGAAAGACAACTAAACTTGGCTGTGTCTGTTTTAGAGCTGTCTTCGGATTCTAGGTTTTTAGAGTTAATAGATAACAGTAAAAGAACCGTGGGGAAAAGCTTATTGATTATTTTGCGTTAAAATAAATGATGAAAAGCTATTACTGTCTGGCTGATGAGGTCTGGGGTGTGGACAGCAATAATTTAAAGGAAATTACAGTTTCATTAGTGCTGATGTCTCTGTGAAGGCTGTGTTTAACTATCAGCACAACCTCTACTATGTAAAACAGTCACAACTGCTCTGATCTTGCACCCTTATTGCACCAAAAGCTGAAATACACTTCTACATTCTCTTATTTGTCACCACTGTCCTAATGTTACCTTCCTTCTTTGAAATTGATCTGAGGAGTTCTTTTTGATAGGTTTTCTCTGGATGCTTGATATACACAAGGCTGGATGGACTGGGAAAAAAAGCAGTACTAGGTATTAATGGCAGGGGCGAGAAAGTTCTGGAAAGAAGGTCCTGATTTGCTGACTCCCCTGTAAGTACTAGATTAAATTGGCTCTAGCAGAACAGTCAGGAGACTAAAGCTGTTTATATATTTGAGGCAGAAGGAAATAGTTACAAACAGGTAGTGGAATTTTTTGCCCTGAGACCTCATCTGGTGAAAGCTGTCCCTGTGCGTGCAGGGGGACTCAACTGCGTGATCCTTAAAGGTCCCTTCCTGCCCAAACCAGTCTATGGCTCCATGAGTTTTAGGAACTGATGTCTTCTGTAGAAAGTTCATCTGACACTTTCTATAATGTGACAGGGAGGACAGAGAAAGGTGGAAGGGGAGGGGCAAATGTATTGTGCCATCAAGTTTCTCTCCCCTAGAAAGCATGGAGTCAGAGTTAAAGTAGAATATATTGAAAATGCCTATACTGTCCCATATTCTGTGTAAACAAATAATATAATGAAATAATATAAATGGGATTCAGGAAAAGATTGAACAGATTTACGGTTAAAATGTCTCCCAGCAGCTGGTAAAATACAGTTGCACAAATGCATCTGCTGATGTAGGTGATCCCTAAACAACTGATGCTGGAAGCCATGAGGATTGTGTGTTTGCTGCCTACTACCACAGGTTACCCAAACATCTGCTGCTGCTTCTTTTCAGACACAGAATATCTGACTGAATGATTTTTTTAAATTTTTTTTTTTCCTGACCATGGTTTGTATGCTTTTATCTACTGCAAAAACGTACTGATGTATTAATTCTACTTTGGTGCTTATTGTGAATCTTCCATGCTGTTTTTTAATAATTCAAATAATCTAATTTTTACGTTATTTTTAGTATCTATCACTGCCTAAACTTTTTTTTTTTTGGTATGGAAGCAAAATCACGGTCACTGCATTCTGACCTGCTTCATTTGAGTGTCTTTGTACTGCTTGGAATTCTAATGTGGCAGGGATAATTTTTAAGTTACAGATTCAGCTTTTTACTGTACTGCTGAATCTGAAGAAAATCCTGTGTGCTGGTCTTTCTGGCTTGGGTTGTGGAGTTTTTTTCAGGGGTACGTGTGTGTTGTACATGTGACCAAAAGCTGATCTAACTGGAAAATGAGAGTCTGTGCCCGTAAGTTGTTTTGCAAAGATGTTAAATGCGTGATATGTTGAATCTGTGAAGGTGAGTAAAGGCAGGTGGCACAATACTGCTAGGGCTGGTCACAAGATTTTTCCTCGTCCCTTTTTTCCACCCTCCCTTGAAGAAGGGTATGGATTTTTGTGCCAACAGCTACAACATGATTCCCAGCTGGTGGGGCAACAGAGCTGCTCTCCTGACCCAGCACCACCCAGCTCTGCTGGTGTAGCTGCATGTCTTGGCTGGCAGGAGAGCACAGTGGCAAGTGGGAATGTCATCATCAGAGGTAATACTGTCACTGGGGAAGAGGCAGCAGCTGTGGTTGAAGGTAGGAGGCTTGAAGAAGCAGCCTTCTCAAGGGGGAAGGTATGGGAAGGTGAAAGCAATGAAGACAACATGCGAAAAGGTAGAGCTGCAGGACCAGAGGGTCTTCTCTTTGTATGTATTTCTTAACTGTGTGTTAGTGTAATAAGAATGGATAATGCTATAAACACAGTAATTTCCTCTTCCCTAAATCATAACATGAAGCTTTCTCTCAATTTTCATTGATATGTATATATATATATATATATGTAAAAGGAGGTATAAGAAATAGCGAACCATTAAGCCTTTTTTGTTAAACAGGAGAATTGGCAAATCAAACCCAGCTGATAGAGGCAAAGCCTTTAACCACTTCCCACATCTAAAACCAAAAATCCTTTAACAATTGCTGGTCTTTCTTTCCTAGAGAAGATTAATTAAAAAGTGAATGACAGATTAGATTCCTGGATTATTTTTTTTGAAGTATGGGAATACTACAGAAAAAAAGCTTTATATGGTTAGTATAAAACATATAGTCCCCACAGCAAAAGTAGTCCTTTTATAAATGCTAATAGGATAGATGTCGGTGACCTGGTGCTCAATAATATTTAATGTAGTTCTTTGATTTTGTAGAACTGCAACCATTTAATTTTGGTTGGAGAGTTTTGTAGTTGCTTGTGTTACTTTTATGCTTGAACTAAATTGCAGACACCAAGATGCTGCAATGAAAAATGCTGTACTAATGTAGGACAAAAAGGCAGACTTTTCCCCTTAGAAGTTTTATTGTGTGTCCTTTGGGTCCTTGTGCAGCCACAGGTTTTCCCTTTGGGGCACATGATACAGCTGAGCTGGAAGAAAAGAAAAAAAGATGGAAAAATACTGTTTAGTTTCTAATTATGGCATGGTAGTTGTGCATCACACCTGCCTTGAGGCTGCTTGTCTTAAATCTCCTTGCATGTGAACCAGGAGAGCTAGGGGAGGGAGTGATGGAAAAGGTTTTGATTTCAGAAAGCGTCCTTTCAACAAATTTGTTTCTGTTTGGGCTGCAGATCCAGAGTCTCCCATAGGGTTTCTCACCTTGCTGGGGGCTAGTTACCTATCTTAAGGTGCTATTGTTATTTTTCCTTGCTGCAGCAGTACTGAATACTCATTCCTAAACACACACACACACCCCACCCCATCCCACTTCTGTGTGGACTTTTCCTCCTCTCTCCTTTTCCTGGTGGTCACTTGTTTCAGTAGGTCATTTGCTTAATCTAAAAGTTTTTTCCCCATCTTTTTATTCATTATATACCTGCAGATCTTGAGTTGTCATATGGCTGTTTGTTTCTTCTTCACGTGCTTGTGTGGCAAAGCTTGAAGGACACAGCTTAACAAGACAGCAAATAATTAGGTCTGCTTCCTGGAAGGATTTTGTTCTCTCCCACTTTCTCCTCTGTTGACAGTGATGCTTATCTGACCCCATGGGCCATCTCAGCCTGCTAAGTTGACAGAACAATCCAAAAGAAAATGAATACACTTCTGGCAGGTTAATGGGGTGAACAGGCTTGCTGTGGTGCCAGACAAGACCCAGTGCAAGGGGAGGAGTTCCTTTTCCAGCAGCCAGCCCTTGGCATAAGGGAGCTCTTGGGTTGCACACAGACTGTCTCTCTTTGTCTCTCGTGAGGATCTCAGGCAATGACACGTGAATTTCATCCTTTCGGTACCCAGTCAAGTGTCCTGCATTCAGTCGTCGTTTACATCTACAGGCCTTGGGCTGACCCCCTGTTGCTGTCCCTTGATGAGATTTCAGAGCCGACTTTACATGACAGGCTGGCACTGGGAAGGGCCATCATGTTCCTTCCCTCTGGCTGTGCTATGACCACCATGTACCTCCCGGAGCTTGTCACATTGTACAAAACACTGATTCAGCTTGCTCACCTGGAACAAAAATTTGCTTTGCCTGCTAGGTTGCATTGGCTTACCATGGGCTGGACATTTTTGTAAGGGAGGAATGTGATACTAGCTGCAAGGGGAATGGTGGGAGTGGGGTTTGCTTGTCTTGGTCGTAGAAACACTAAACTAAAATGCAGCACTAACATTCATGGCATCCTTTTGGGCTTCATCTCTTTTTCCTTGGCAGAGAGGGTAAACTGAACACCCATGTGGTGGTTTTCCTTGCTTGTAGCTCTTGGTAGTTGGCTGCCTGAGTTTTAAAGCCATTTATTTTGCCATGTTTTGGCTCTGAGATTATACTATCCACCCATGGTGATGAGAGGCAGGAAGCCCTAAGTGTGTCCTCAGTTATGATCAAAAGAAACCATGAAGCACCAGTGGCAAGCCTTGCTTGAGCTCTTGCACAGCGCTCAAAAAGAAAGTAGAGGATAGTCATTGCTGCGGTACAAGAAGAAGGTGCAGGTAGGAAGGTGACGGTCACCTTCTGTTTAGCCTGCCTGAGGCAGTGCAGCTTTCTCCCAAGTTTTGAACTAGACAAGTGTACATTCCTGTGTACCTGCAGTTCCAAAGGTGTTCTTTCTTTTGTGTGTCTGCACCCAAATGAATTTTCAGACTTTTTTTTTTCTTCACTCCATTGTTATAGAAGTGTCTGTCCAAAGCTACAGTATTTAGCAAGTTATGTGCTTTGGATTTTTTGATTCAAGCTATTGTTTATATCCATCCAGCCTTCTGAATAAAATCACTTGTTACTGATTTTTAACTATCCCAAGAATCATGAAAAATGCATGAAAAAAACATATAAGGTCTGACAGAATTGGGGGTCACTTTGGGACAAAGGTGTGTGGTATCTTGGTAGCTAGTCTCATTGCCCTGAGAATAGCTGGGAGCCAAGTTGAACCCATCTGCAGACTACTGCTGAGCTTTTAAGAGATGCTTTTAATAACACCTCAGAAGCTATTTTGGGGTAAGCACAAAGCATGCTTTCATTTTTGTCCATGACTAAAATGCTGTGCTTCTGAAGTACTGGTAGATAACTGTAAAAGTCAACCGCACCAACTTTCTGGGAGCCGTGTGACAGGTGCCTTTTTAGCTGTTGTGGTTTTTACATCTGTCTTGGACTTGTTGAAATGTCTCAAGTTCTTTCACAGGGAAAAAAAAGTTGGGGGATGCTTTCAGTGCAGAGCACTGATATTTTGAAATCCAGAAATGCTCATGCTGCATTCTGTGTGAGGGTGTTGCATGGGTTACTGATCCTTTGGATGGGACAAAAATCACTTGTCTTCACTGGCCTGCAGAAACTTCATATCATGTCCTGATGCAGCATCCTCAGCAAACCTCTTCTCAAATGCTTGATGCCTGAAGTGAATGTGCAGTAAAGAGGAGCCAAACGAAGACATCCATGCTGAATGCCGGGCTGTGATTCACTGTCACATGAGCTTACATGTTTTTGGGGGTGTGTCAGTGTGGCATGCTGCCCAAGTAGCTCGTAATACTTAGTTCAGCTTTCCAGGTTTCCTAACAGTACTCTTGTGACTTCCTTCTTAATTCCAGCTTCATCACATCAGGAATATTCAAATGAGTCAGGTACATAATTTGAGTCCCTGTATCTGTAAAAGAGGGAAAGTACTGAGAGAAAACTTGTGATGTTTAGTTTGAAAAGTGCTTGGAGGTGGAAAATCAATAAATGCTGTATGTTTGTTGCGAGGTGTTTGTAAAAACTCTTAATTATTGGCTCACATATGATTTAATCACTCCAATAATTTTGATTTGAGGTAACTTAGTATCATAGAACTAGTCTGCTGCGCAAGTG
The DNA here is from genome assembly GCF_017639655.2 of Falco naumanni. Classification (NCBI taxonomy): domain Eukaryota; kingdom Metazoa; phylum Chordata; class Aves; order Falconiformes; family Falconidae; genus Falco; species Falco naumanni. The sequence continues at coordinate 26,232,689 of NC_054058.1, forward strand.
TCTGGACTAAAACCATGCTGGTTTTAGATTGTGTAGATATTTCATTCATACTAAATGACAGCAACTACTCAGTAGCACAATTTTTATTACCCACTAATGAGAATGTTTTATTTAACAAGTTATTCTTCATGCTCCTCTTCTGCTTTTTAGAGAAATTTAATAAAACTAACATTATTTTTTATTACCTTAATTATCTTTAACAGGCATGTTCTGGTGACAGGTAAGACACAGCTGTACTTCTTGCCAATGAGTTTTGAACTAATACTTGCCAATATAACTGCATTGTGCGGTTTGCACATTTCTGCTCGTAGAGTGAGCAAAGTTGGTATAAAACTCATGTGAAACCAAGGAAGTAGGTTAATGAGATGTCCCCATTGTATTAGTTTTAATCTCTCTCAGATCCCCTCATCTGCTAGCTAATCAAATAGAGATCAAACAATTAATCTTTTACCTTTTTTTAAAAAGGAGGAGTTAAGCATGTGTTTTAAAGATGGGCTTTGGTGACGACTTTATACCTGTTTTAATGTTACTCCTTCTGGAAATGAAATAAAATCCACAGTTTCCTTCATGTGTGTAGTATTCCTTCGCTCTCCTTGAGCGGCAGATGAGCCATGTTACTCTCTGGGGGCTGGTGCGAGTGGGGTGGTTGCCTGCACAGTCCAAGGTGGACCTCTCGGGGGCTGGTCAGAGCTTTGATCTCTCGCTGGTTCTCTGCCTTGTCCCTGCAGCAGGAATGGGTGAACAGACAGCAGAGTCTGGTAGGTCAGATGTCATCCACCCCATGTGTGTCACGTTACAAAGTTTGTAACAGTAATTATATACGTTTCCTGGAAAGGGAGACTTGATTTCCTCTCTGGCCTCTATTTTTACTTGTGTGACCCTCCCTCTTTGCTTACAGCGATCAGTAACTTGCATTTATGTAGCTGCTTATCTGAACTAACTGTTTCCTGTATTATTTTGTAGCAATTTCTCTTACAGTTTTCCAGCCTACTATATTGCTTGTGTGAAAATTGAAAACTTTATTGCTGAACCCATCTGAATTTAAAGTCTGTCACATACTTGTATGACAGGCATTATCAGTAGTTTTCCTGGGTTGGGAAGTGTACACCAAGTGAAGCAAGGCTCACAAAGCCTCACTGGCAGGTGGACGAACCAGGCTGGTGCGGAAAGTGGTTTGTTTCAAATATGGGAAACTGAGTAGAAAATTTATCTTCTCAGCAAAGGCTTTTCTGGAGAGACAAGGTGTTCTGTGGTAGATGTACTTCATGTGGAAGCCCAAAAAAGGGGGCAAGCTTTGAACTCTTGGAGGTGAACTTCAAAACAGAGATGTAACCTGTGCACTAGAGTTCTTTTAGTCTTACGAAACTCAGCTACTGTTATTGTTTGTTTTAATGCTGTGTTGATGACCTGGGTGAATACAGTTTACATGTGCCTTTAAGGAGCCTGGGATTACTTGCTAGGAGTATCAAGGATGGCGAAATGCAGCTTCCTAGTCCAGCAGTTTAAAAATAAATGCTCAAAATAAAAACAACACATGAAAATCTTGGTCAAAGTGCTAAAAATGGGTTCCATTTAGATTTCAAATCCATATGTGTGGAACTTGCATCTGCTCATCTCAAAAAGAAAAAGGCACTGAAGTGTTGAAATTACTGGAGGAAAATAGTTGCTTTTACTGTTTTTGGCAACAACCCCCTTTATTCAACATCTGTAATAGAAAGGAAATAATTAGCTGCCCTATTCCAGAGGGCTGTCTCCTCAGTAAAAAACAGATACTCATAACAATGGGTTGTTTTGCAAGCCTGTTCCCTGTAACCCGTGGTACTTGTCCTCCAGAGCAGCTCTGCAGTGCTGTGCTTCTGCAGAGCCTTGAATGTGAGGACCGGTGGTGGAACAGGCTGTAGAGACCTGCGGTTTGGACCAAGGCAGCGGTTGAAGATGACCTCAGCTGCACTGAATGACAAGCTGGCTGCTAAATTGTGATTCATATTATCCAAATTGACAGGGCTGGATTTACATCCCAGTTTCTTTCTCCTGCTGGGATGAAAGTGTGGCAACCGGGGATCACGTGGTGTAAGAGCTGTGAATAATAAAGTTACTTGCATTAACTTCTCTTTTCAGTTAATGCTTTCACTTTTTAAAAATGTGCATTTTCACAGTTCAGCATTCACTCTAATGTCTCTGTATTCTACCCTGGAACACAACTTCTAGTTTATACCATTTAAAAATCGATTTTTAATTATTTTAGTGACTTTTAATCTGTGACAAACTAATGTTTTCATGACAGTTCTTTAATGTAGACATTTTTGGTCGCTGTTCTGGTGTCCTGCATGTTGTATTTACTTCCTTTTAGGCATAAATTTAAATACAGATTGTGCAATGAAAAAGATTAGAAATGAACGTCATGCGGTATAAAGAGAGAACAAAGTACCAACTGGAGAGATGTATTAACTTGTCCTTTAACCCTGATCCTGCTTTAATTTCAAAGAGCAACGCAATTAATAGTGACAGAACTTTCATACTAGCTGAGGCATTAACCAAAACAACTTACAGCAGTCCCTCCTCCTCCTCCTCCTCCTCTCTCCAGCAGTTTGTAGGTTACATAAGCCGATTCCTTTGTTTTTCCTCTTTAGTAGTGAGCAGACTTCACTCTCTTCTCTGAGCGGACTGGTTTGCATGCTTACGTTTTTCCTCTCAAAACAGGCTTGCCTTTGAAGAGGAGGAGCATAGTGTAATTGAAAGACCCAGCATGTAAACTGTCAGCATATACAGAACATCTGGTGAGAAGTCCTTTCTGGCAACTTATAAGACTTGTAGATAGGATATATGTGAGCCTGTCACAGGGTTATTGCCATTGCAAAATCAAGTCCTCGTGCAGTGGTACCGGATTATATTTACAAACAATGTCTTCTGAACCAGGTAAGACTGAACGGGATGCTTCTGTTAAACTTTCATCTCTTCAAGACTTGTGGTGGTTTTGTGTCCAGAAACACCAAGAGTTAAACTTTCTAGTTTGAAGTAAATAGACCAGTGAACATCCAGCTGCCTCATGATGCAATACAACTGGAATGCTCTGGTGGCTTTTTCCTCCTGTTCTCAGTAAATGAGCTTGCAGTCTCTTGAACCGCTTGCCTGATGCATCTGCCACACAGAGAAATCTGCAGCTTTTGGCTCATTTTGCTGCTACTTTCACCAGCTCAAGATTTTCTTAAAAGCAAATCAGTTTTGTCATGTTTACAAGTGGTTTCTGTTCCTAGCTTATTTGCCAGATTCATCAAGCTGTTTACAGCTGCAAGGTTTCTGTAGGACAATTCTATAAGTAAGCATTGGCTCTAAGAATGATATCTCTCGTTGTTCTAGGAAGTAGATGTATGCTTCTGGCTTACAATCAGGTTTTCACATATATTGTTGCAATAATCCATTTAACTGATGCTTATGCTACTACATTGAATGTACAGAATTGGCTTCCAGAATTAAAGGATGTTTTCTTTTATTGCACCATCCAGTGAAAGGTTTGGATTTTTTCCATTACAAATACACTTGCAACTGAATTTTTAAGATTACAAGTAAAGCAGTATTTTCAATAGTAAGTGAGTGGATTTTTCAGTTCTGAGAAAAGTTCAGCCTAAGGGTAAGTTACATGAAAAGGCTTACCCAACCCTAACAGCTTAATATAAGACAGTAAGTATTCTGAATTCAGTTTTCCACAGAGAGATGGACAAAGCAGATCTGTGGAAGGTTTAGGTTCAGAATGCTGCCCTCCCTCTGGAAAGCCCTCTGAGACTAAATAGAGGGGAGTCACTGGTGGACTGAGTTTGAGGGATTTGCTAGAGAAGCCTGGAGCAGATGTATGCAAATAGCTCTACCCCAGCTCTCCTGATTTCAATACTTGTGGGCATCTGATTATTCTTGGATACAAGGAATATTTGTTTTGAAATCATTCTGTTGACTCCTTTATTTGTTTTATGATCAAATTTGAAATTTCCCTTCTCCCTCTAGCTTTTGATAATCAACCAAAAGGATGGGAATCACACCTTTCTTCCCACTCTTTATGAGTTATTTTGCTGTATCCTGAGAAGAATCTACATGTGGATATAGGAAACTTTTTTTTCCCCCACTGATCTAGCTCTTAAGAGCTGTTTTCTGGGATCTGCAATGCATATTCTTTTCCTGTAAATGTAACATTAAACCCTGACTGATTTTCAGGAAGCTCCATGTGGTACCATAACTACTATTTTTGGCATTTCAACTCATCTTCCTTCTTGCCCTTTTGCTTACTTTGCGTTATTTTGGTTTGCAGAGGCCTACAGTATACTTACATATAACTGTGTTAGTCTGAATGTCCAATATATTGGTGAAGTTGTGATCTCCAACTTTTTAAAATTTATTTTAGAGATCAAATATTTGTATGTGCTTTAAAGTGACAGAGGTTATACTATCATGGTGTTTTTCAGGCAGTAATTTCCCACACTCCAGTTAAAAGTTGTATGAAAGTAGTTAATGCAGGGTGGACTATGGTGCAAATACCTGGCTTGAAGGGTATGAAGGGGTGAGCTTCTATCAGCCTGTGGAATAGCATATAGATATCTCCTAATATCACCTTCTCAGAATGATGTAGGAAACCTATGGATATAGACAGTATGCATAGAAAAGGTGACAGCAAGTAGTTCTGGCCTGTCTGGGTTTGAAATTGTGTTGACAAATATCCCTGGACACTCCTAAACAGTATCTCGGAGAAGCACTGAGTTGCTTGCTGAAGCACTGGCTGCCTCCAGTCCAAAATGGAAAAAAATCCTTCCAGTACTGACTGCTGGGACTGGGTGAGAGGGGAGTAACACCTGAAGCTTATAGAAAGGTATAAATTTATACGGCAGCGTATCTACTGCTATCACAAAGTGCAATTCAGAGTGTGTCCAGGTGCCTGAGCAAAGCTGTTTTTCGAAGTACTAAAGGCCCATAACAAATACGAAAATATGTAGAATGTACCTTCTCTGAAGTTTTGATGTTTCTGAAGACTGAAACTTTACAGATTATTTTTTTTTTTAGTAGTAGTGTTCATTATAGGGGGAAAGCATTGCTGAAAAATTGATTTAAATCAATGTCATTTTGAAAGGTTCAATGATACTTTGACCCAGAAGTCAACAGAGGCTTAAGTGTTTTCATTTGTACCATCACTTTGCTTGGCTTTGTGACTGCAGCACCCTGAGACTTACATTAGTTTTTCACCTGGTAGGTGCTATATAAACAGTATAATGGTTTATGTCAGTGCTTGTAAACCCAGTGAATTTGTTGAGTCTTTACTAAAAATTCAAAATGGTTATGGAATGCTCCTCTTCCCCATCTCTCCTCTCTTATCCTAGATTTGTGACTATTATAAAATAAAAGGAATAAATTTCTGTAACATTAAGAGTTTGGAAATTTAGTGACTATGTGTTCCTTGCAGGCAATGATTGACCTTGAGAAGTATAGGTAGTAAGGAAACACAATCTGTCCTTTTGATTGACATAAAATATTTAAAACACTGTGAGTGCTCTTACTTGCTTGTGAAAAAGTTCTTACAATCCTGACCTGTCACTGAAAAAGAAGAAAAAAAAAAGAAGAGAAGGCAACAGCTGGGTTAGGTTATGTAGGTTGGAGAGGGATTGGAATATTTCCAAACCTTGTATTATATAAAGAATTAAATGTGTAGACTTAAACAAATATTATGTTTTAGAGTAACTTCATAGATTTTATTTACTTTCTGTTTTGGAAAACTTTCTTCCCCAGCATGCAAGCCATCTGCTTTTTTTTAATGACTATTTTGATACACTTCCTTCTGATGCCAAAACCCGAGGCTTGAAGGAAAACAGTAAATATAGCATAGAAGTCAGCCATATTTTGCTGGGCTGCGGTTCTGTGAACAGCTCAAGTGATCCAGAGGCCAGTTGCTGCCAAAAGGCTGCCCAGTCCCTCTGTGGGACTTTCCCAGACCTTTGGGTGGGTCTCATCCACGAGCCAGTTCAGCTCACTGACACAGCACAAGCGCCTGAGATAAAACCGGTGTCCACTGGCCTGCTGGCTGGAGGGGGCTACGCTGGCCTGGAGAGAAACCTGGTGAGTGTTAGAGCTCTTGAGAAGTGAGCGGTGCGAGCTACAGGGATGTGGAGGGATGGAGAAGAAAACATTTCTCCTCTTGGTGGGGGGGCTGTCTCACTCTGTCTGGCGTAGCCACAGTTGGGGGTTGAGCAGCCTTTTCTTGTTCTGTCCTTGGGCCTTCAAATGTCCTCATTTTCAAAATGTTTGCAAAGTGAAAGGTTGCACATCCTTCAGATGTGTTGGACAAAATTTGTGCTATTACAAAATTCTTTCTCTTCCTGAAATTTAGTTGAGTTTAATATATATTTACATTGCATGACTTTTTTTTTTTTAAAAAAAAACAAAAACAAAAACCCAAACAACAACCACATTTCCTATCCTTTTGCACATTCAAAGATAAATATTCATGTGGCTATTAAGGTTTTTGGAACGGTATGGTAAATACTCATCTAAGTCTGCATCAGAAATTATTTTAATTCTCCAACTTAAGAAGTTTTATGAAATGACATCTTAAATTCACCATGCAGTTATTTTTTTTTTCTTTTTTAAAATGTATATTTTAAATGGGGGTCTGGAAAAGAGAGAAGAGAGGACTAAACAATAGAACAGTTCTGAATTTGTATCTCTCTGCCGGTTCATAGCATAAAATGTAAAGCCATTTCAATCTGTATGTATATTCAAGAGGCAACTGTACTGATGTGCAGGTCTATTAATCTGGAGTGAATTCTGTGGACAGCATGACCAGTGGTCATGTCTGGCAATTTAGGGCTAAGGGTTTTTTTCCCATTTGGATTCTAGGCGACCTGTATTTCACTTCCTTCTGTAAGGATGATTGTGAACGGATGAAATTAGTGTAAAACGGTGATCTCTCACTCCTTATGGACAAGAGACAATGTAAAAGCTGGCGTAATTATTGTAGACTTTAAAAGGACTGGGCAAGAAAGGTCCTTCTTGAATGATCTCACAGGAAGGCCCTAAATGTACTTAAATCAGGCTTTTTGTGACTATTCTTCCCCTTTTTTTTTTTTTTTTTCCCAACCAGGTCAAAAGCAGGAAGCACTTGAATTCTTGTGAAGTGTCCAGCTTTGGGTTCTTTATATTTCTGTTTTGGTGCAGAGAGCATTCCCAGGGAGCTGCTTGTTTTTCTGTGTTTCGTAGATGATGGTTGTTAATTACTTGGCAGGGAGACTGAATTGCTTGGGGAGCCTGACAGTGGGCTGCCTGCCCCTGGCTTGGGGGAGGAAAGGCATTTGCCACGGAGCAGCCGGGGTGCCGCACAGCTGCACCGCTGATGCTGCTGTAAGGGACGAGCAACCGCCTGTTTCCCTCCATCGGAGCTTTGTTCTTTATTAAGTTCATAATTTTATATTCGCTTGTAAACTTTCACAGAACAGGGGGTAGTGCCTGGTAGCCTGTTGTGATGCTATTGTGCAGTTAATACCATGCAGCTTGTTCTTTAATTAGGGCATTACTTTAAATTTTGAAGCCATGCATTTTTAGAGAATAGTTTTTTGACTCATACACACAGAGCTACACACCCCCCCCCCCCTTCCCTACTGTTTGCTCCAACCCCACTGAGATGTGATTCAATGTGATTAACGTTATCCAGTGGCTACTTGCTTCTGGAAAGGGAGTCTTGTATTCCTTTCCTCATCAATAAATTTCTATCTTTGGCCAAGCTGTGGTGCATCCAAGGTGAACAAATGCGTGAAACTGGCTGCTTTATTTTTTTGGTGGGGTTACATTTCTGATGACTTAACTTTCCCAGACTGCATCCTGGGGCTGAATGCGTGCCAGCACTGATGCACAGAAAGTGGTGGGAGCAGACGGCCAGGAGGAGGGAGGGGAATGGGTGGAACAACTTGTGTCTGTGACAGCTGGCTGCTGGATGGGCTTCAGGTTGTCAGATGCTGGCTGCACACACAGACTGCCTCAGGAGTTGGATGTGGGAAGCGGTTTCCATCTATCAGTGGTAACTTTATTGGCTTGTATTGAATAATTGACTTCTGTTTGGATCTGTGGCTGTTCTGAGTTTTGGATATATTATAAATGACTTGAATGCTATCAGTGTGTTTATTTCAACAACTTCTGCTCAGATTTTCTGAAGTAATAGATCAATTACAGTTTCAACCTTCTGTAATTAGATTCCACCCCCACCCCCCGCCTTGGGTCTGTGGGTTGTTTTTTTGTTGATTTTTTTTTGGGTTTTGGTTTAGCATCCTTTTTCTAAAAATACTTTCTTTTAGTCCTTTTATCAACAGAAGTAGCGAATTTCATGTTTTCAAGCATATGCACATTTTCTAAAATAGCCCTAAGTTAAGATGAATATGAAATAACTGCACAGATCACCAGGCAGAGTATAAGATGAAAATGTCAGTGACTGGCTTGTTAGAGAAGTCCTCTGAAGCAGCGTAAATGGAGCAAAATGGTGAAATTTATAGTCAGATCAAATTTATTTTTTAAAAAACTGCTAGTATTTGTCTAAAAATCCAAACACACTGTTACTTCATAATGACTTATCGGTTATAGAGGGGAAGCTGTTTTTGTCGTTTTCTGAGTTATCACTACACTTTCCTAGTAAGTATATGTTAATATTGCCTCTTGAATCATTCCAATGGTTTGGATGAGATACAATCAGCTGCATTTTTCCTTCACCTGACCCAAGTAGTGCAGATGCTGTCCTTCATATGAAGTTAGACTGTGCTGCCTAGCATGGTGTCATGCTGTTTATCTTATATATTGTAACAAGAAGAAAATAAATCATTTTAAGACTGGACAAATGAAGTGAAAGAAACACACAGGGCTCTGTGCTGCAACACTTGCTCACACAAGTGATTCTTTTGTGATCAGTGAGTCTGCTTATACAAACAGGGTGTCTTAATTAGTAAATGGGAGCTTGGGACATTTAGAAAATGATGACTGTCATCTGTGCAGAATATGCTGGTGCCAATTAAAAACTCAGTGAAAAGATCTCAGTGTTAAGTAAAATAATATTTGAGGGGATGTTGCTTACCTCGCATAGTTCTACGCAGAAAACCAAAAGGAAAAAATAGTTGGGGGAGAACTTGGTGGAGGTGCATCCTGTTCGTCTTTTTTTGTGCTAGCATTCATAATCAAAATAGCAGTATTAATGCAGTGGGTACTTAAGAAAGCCACACAAACCTTACTCGGCCCCTTCCTTTGTCAAACATGTAGGAAGCTGTAAAGAGCTCATGGGGAGGCAAGGAAGTGACCCTCAGATACAGAGCTTGCCCGTGTTCCCACAGTCGCAACAGGGGAAGAGGGTGACTTACGTAGTCAGGACGCTCCTTGACTTTGTGACACACAGCCGTGTGGGAAGCAGTTCTTGAGCTGAAAGTTGCCATTATGTGTTATAGAACTGGCAAAAGGCTGTGCTGACAAGGAAGGAGGAATTACCTGAAGTTAGCAGGTGTAGAAATGAGCCAGTAGCAGCAGGGTAGATGACTTTGGTTACGGGATCTACTTACCTTGCCTTATCCTGGAGTGATGAAGCTGCCACTGCTTATTGTACCCATTTTCTTTCTTTCTTGCTTTTCTTTTTCTCCACTGTAACCTTGTGGTTCTTTACTATATGAAGCTCATGGTACGTGGCTTGTAGAGTCAGGAACTATGGCCACCCTTAGGCCTTGTAGATAGGCTTAATATAAAAGAAAGAAAAGATACTGTCCAAAACTGCTGAAAGAGATATTGATGTTGTTTTGTGAAAAACAAGCCATGAGAAGTCTTTACAAGTAAAAAAACACTATGGCATATTTTCTTTAGGTTTTCAGCTTGATAATACTTGTTCAAAGACCAAAGTGAAAACAAGGTTTGAGGGAATGTTTTGTTAATACAGGAACTACGTTTGTGAAAGAGCAGTGCTTGGTTCCTGTAAACAGAAGTCCTCGTACTCTGGCTTTCTCTTCAGTCATATGTCTTTCTGGAGATGTGGCTTCAACTTTGATTATCTCTGTTCATATAAGAAACCTCCATTATTCATTACATAGTTGATGAATGACTGCCATCAGCAAAGCCATTGTCCCAGTCTGTACAAGTGTAGGTGACTCATAAGAACCTTGGAGTAAGAGATGCTGTGTTTTTGGCACAGGACTTCAGTCATAAGCTGCTACTTTCAAACCACAAGCTGTGCATTGGCAGCCTACTCAAAATCATAATTTTCCAGTCAAGGGAGATGCCAGTGTGCTTCAGCCACTGCGCTGGGTGGTTCTGCCGGCTCCGTCCAGCAGCCCCACTGCCCTGTGGTGGGGAAGCAGCAGTGACAGGTTTCTGGGGGTCCTGCCAGCTAAAGCTGAATCAGTAGCAAGGCCCAAAGACTTGCTACCTCCTCTCCCTATGATGAGGGAAGAGGGTAGGAGTGGAAAGCCACAGCAGCAAAGGGCCAGGAATAAGGTTGTCACACTTTATCTCCGTGACTTGCAGCCCCTGCAACCCGTCTCATGAGCAGTGCTTTGTAATTCCTCCCTATGGCCATCAGTAACCTTCCAGCTTCTCTATCCCTAAGCATCGATTTCACTACCATCCACCTCCAAAAAGTGAGTGATCAGTGCGTGGTGGCTCTGCTAAGACTGTAGGTGACAGTGTGAAGATAGTGGTCTGGTCAGGGAAAGGTGAAGATGCTGGTGAATACAGGGGGACTTGTTCTCTGAAGGATCAAAACTATGCCTTTTTAATATGGTTTTAAAAAGCTGTCCACTGATACTTTTTCAGTTTTATGTGACTAGTTAACATTTATAGTATATACCACTTGGACTTCTAGCAAATTAACTTTGATTTTAAAGACTCCAGATGTTGAAGGTGGTTTTTCTACTTGCTTTGCATTTCCTTTCCTCTTGTTCCATCTCCATATTCCCGATTCCCAAATGTGCCCTCTCTGATGAGGAATGTACTGTAATCAGTGCATGTTGCATGGAGAAACCATAATTACTTCTAAGGAAATAGTGTTTGGGACTCAGTCTGGGGAAAAAGTAGCTTGAAATCCTGTACAGTGCTTTTTGTTTTATTTGAACAGCACAGGCAGTGCATGTTACATTATTGTGCTAATCCAAAATTTAGAGAAATGTTGAAAGATAATCCCATTAATTGCTGACTTACTAATTTTAATAAGACTCAGCAGATGTGCAGGTCTGCCTACATGGAAATGAGTATTAGATCAGAGCCAAAAGAATGAAGATCACAACCAGACACGACAACAGACTAAGGCACACTGAGTGAGTCTGCTGTAGCCACTGCTGGCAGAACATTTGTAGTGAATGTGAAATTCACCATTCAGTCCTTTATATGGCATACAGTATACTAAGACTGAGATCAGGAGATTTTTTTATAAATCTTACTTTGTTAATATTTCAGTGTTTCCTGTTAAAGCTTGGAGTTTATAATCTTGAAGGGGCCGCTGATTTAAATGTGGTAGCATCCACAGCTGGTAACTTGGCAAACTGTACCTCTTCAGTAGCAGTTACTATAAGTTCTATTTCAGTCTAAAAATGAAAGTTACTGTGGGAAAGATGCATGGTTTTGTCGCAGCACTCCCAAAACTAGCCAGCTGCAACAAGGTCTTTTACCATCACATACCAAGTTAACTTCACTAAGTAGTTAGCATGCCTTGCCCTGGCATGGCCATCAATCCCCCCCCAGGGCTCAAAGGTCGATGTACTGTTTGTGCTGTTTCTTCATACTCTTCATGCCAGTCCCTCTGCTGCCTTCTCTTTGTCTCTCCTCATCCAGGTCTCTCCTCCTCCCTTTCCTGCTCTCTCTTTGTTGGCTGCCCTCTCTTCATTGGCTGCTTAACCATTCAACGGGAACCAGCCACAACTGCATCTTATCTACATCAGCCAACCCGCTGCCCCGAAGCCAGCCCACAGTTGTATATTATCAATGCTAATTAACCCAGCTTCATTCCTCCACACTTTCTTCCAACCAGAACAACTATAAAACTTGGCAAAGTATGGGAAAGGCAACACTGAGTGCTTGTGTCTCATGAATATGCACACACCAAACCAGTGCAGTAATGTTTAATCTTAAAGCAGACACATATGGGTACCTATCTACTTTGAATTGGGACACTCTGCATCACCCACCTTACTCTGTTAGAAATGAAATTATTTCAAAAGACAAAGTTGATTCTGTTCTTAAAATATCTTGTGATGCGCACAGTTAAACTTGCTGAGGTTTGTTTCCGTTCTCCTTCTGTATTACTGCACTGTGTATTGTTGCGAGTGGTTCACATACTCTGTTATGCATCCCACAATTTGAAACCTCTGTTCTGTGTTATTATGTAAGGCAGCATAGCCACCAAGAAGCTATTTTCTAGTTCTTAGCAAGTATTGTGTAGTGTTTGGCCTGCCAGTTTTAAGTTCAATTTGTTTCATCTGTTTAACTTTGCCATCAGATGTGAGTGCATTTACAGAGGTCATTGAATTAAAAAAGCAGTATTGATATACTTTTTGCTACCTACAATTTAGGTCTACCTTATTTACTTGAAGATTCATTTACTCCCTGCAGTAAATGATATGAAAAGGAGGATAATATTTGTTTAGTAGCTCTAGGAATATTCCCATGCAGTGAGAAATAATAGCCTTATATGCTTTACATCTTCATTATTCCCAGAAAGTGGTCTATCTTCTTCTGTTGAGCTTAGAATATTTTTGCTTGTGTCTGGAGAAGAGCTTTTCAAGAAAAACCTCTACATTTTTGCGTTTTGCCAGCGTACATATCTGAACTAATCCTTAATAGAACCCGATCTGTATCCTATGCTTAGCCAAGATTCCACTTTTCAAAGATAATTCTAAACCTTCGGATATTTGCCTATTATTTTTTTCATCATCACCTTCTTGCAGAACGAAAACTAATTTCTTCAGTGAGGTAGCCCTCCTGACTTCAGCAAAAGTTATTTTTTTTCTCTTTTTACAGCATTGGGTTATCAGCTGTTCACTTTATTTCAGCCGTGGCTCACCACAGTGAAGGCTGACCTGATGTTTAACCTTTACCGCTCATCCGCACAGAACAGAATATCAGTATGAAGTTTTTGTATTATTCTGCAGCTGCAAAGCATTCACAACTCTGTCACCACTGTGATAGGAGAGGTGAAGATATATTGAAACAAAAATGTGTAATTAACTTCAGTGGGTGGCATCTAATAGAATTTGGAGGAAGGTAGATTTTTTTTTTTTTTTTTCCCTTGTGAGAGAAACTTGGACTTCCAGACTTCCTACTCTCCTCCTCCATACTCCCTAATTTTCAGATTGTTTGAGCTTAGTCCAGGTATTCCTAAAACATGTTTGGGTATGCATCAGCAGTATAAGCCTCTCAGTAACACGTCGGTTCCTCTCACATACAGGACAAACCTGAGAAGGGTAGGTACCAAGTTACTAGAAACTTTGTTTAGAGGGCAGGTTTGGACACAATTGTGAGTAAAATCCATGACCTGATTTACTAGATTTCCTGCTCAGGCCTCAGCAAATCTGTTGTTACAACTGCCCAGGCGAGACTGCCTTGTTTGTGCTCATGAAGCTGCTCAGTCATGTCCTGGCCTTGCTGCAGCTCCTGTAGTGTTTGGTGAGTAAGTGGATGGGTTGAATTAGTCTCTTGTAGTGTCAGTGCTACTTAATGCTCTTCTGAACTGATCAGGAGGTTGTGTGGTTAGGTAGGTTATTGTGGCTAAACCGATGCTTTCATAAATAGACTATTAGCCGAACCTCCACATACATCCAGAGATGAGTAGGAAGGCTGAAGCTTTGCAATAGTCTTGCATGAAAATATCTAGCAGTAGAACATGAAGACCACAGCCATTATGGCAGATGTTCTTGGCACTTAACACCTTAGGTATACATAACTCTCTATAATTTTGAGAAGTAATTTGAGACTTAAATTTTGCCTCCTGACAGTCACAAGAGAATAACCCTTTTCTCATAGACTTTGGTTATATCCAGAAATGCTGCAGTTCTTTCATTCAGATTGTATGATTGAGAGTGGGATCACAATGACAGTAAAAATTAGGCAGTGCTGGAAAGTATAGATGCACTGTTTATTATAAACAAAACAAAATAAATATGATAGAAGACCCAATGGTGTGGAGATTGTCTTCCTGAAGCTTATGGAACTGCTGATGGAAGAATCTATGCAATACTAAAACAATAGTTTAACCTTTTGTGAATATAAATAAGCCATTTTTTTTGTTACTGGCATTTCAGGCTGGCTGATCATGTTTGATTACATGATCATGGGTCCAAGTTATTTCTAATTAGAATGCTCTGAAAAAATAAATAATGCATCACCTACCTTCAAACATCCTTCCAGATGCAGGCATGTTTGCAAGCATTTTAGCTTCTCATTTCCTTGCAGATGATAAGCAAAATAATTAGAGTGCTTATCAAATTTACAGTGTTTACTTCTCTTTTCTGTTAGTAATATCCTCCTCTTCCTTGCTTACATTCTTGCCTATCCCCTTTTTAAATTTCGTTAAAACTTTCCCCCCCTCTCTCTCCTTTTCAGTGTGTTTAATCAGCCCCAATTATAAGAGGCATTATATTAATCCTGTGCTAGTGAACACAGTAACTGGCTGGTAGTATTTTGTTGTATGTTGTGTTTCTGACTTCAGTAAAATTTCTCGGTCATTACAATGCATAGGAATAGCAGTCATACACAAGTGTTTCTTTAATCAGGTCAGAAATAATCACAATGGGAATCTACTTCAGCTCAGCAAGAGCTGCAGGTTTTTCCAGCATGTCTGACTTTTTGCATATCTAATGGTATTTTAAGTTGTACCTGCAGGGCAACAACTGTATTTCTAAAAGGTAGACTATGTTACTGCTTGCTTAAATGGACAGCATTGAGAAACCCTACTGAAATGTATGCTGCTGATTGTGCAGCAAGTATTTGGTATTTTTGTAATGTACTGACGATTACATGTTTTGGGCTTCTGTTATAATACACTTACATACAATACACTAGATACAAGTCTGTGGTGAAAATTTCAGTATTTCTGCCACAATTTTCTTGTCTACATCACCTGGAAAGATACAGCCTTCCCTGGATAGAAACTGAGGCTCCGATTCCCAGAGATATTAAAGGATGCTTTTTTCCAAGGGATTTGACTACTCAATTTTGTATAGGAGTATGGTGTAGCTATATTTTCATTACCTTTTCCCATTCCAGCTTTACACGTAAAGAAAGCTGCTCATCCTGATATGGCTGCCTTACTCTTCAAAACACACAGCTCGAGGATGTGACATGATCAGCAGAATTACTAGTTTGGAATATTGTTTAAATGTCTGTAGCGTGTCCGTCTCCAGCAAATATGGCTTCCAGACAGGATAAGTAATTTGTACAATAGCTTGTACAACAATAATGAATTTGAAGATGTTCTGTTTCCTGCACTCCCCATGTGCTGAGTTTGTTAGATGTGTGAAGCCAGAGCACGTCTTGAGTGAGAACACCTCTTGGAGCTTTTGTATACCGTAAGCAGTTGCAAAAGATCCTGCTACAGAGAAGCAATCTTTTCTGTTGTGTTATGGTTTTATATTACAGTGGATGAGCTTTACAAAATGCCTTTTGCCCACTGAATGCAATTAGTATTTTCCAGTATAGCAGGGGGCATGTGATGGTGACAACAACATCGATTCTTAAGGCAGATGCATCATTTCTGCTGCTCATCTCACTGTGTGGTTGGATGAGCGCTGGTGCTGGCATAGGGGAAGGAGTTGCCAGAAGCAGAAGCTGGAGCAGATGTTGATGAGGATGGAGGAAGAGTGGCAGACCCCAGAGCTATCCTGTTCTTAGCAGCAGCTCTGCATCTGTCCCGGCTTGAAGTAATCATGAGTGAAAACCCTAAACAGGAGTAAATGCCTTAATAACATTGTGTATGTAAAATAAGCTCCTATTCTGACCCCAGCAGCACCTTGCTTTCTTAGGGAATCCTTTTAATAAACAAGGTACCAGTCTGATGGAGAATTACAACTTTCTCTTGTACGGTTGACAGCAGCAACGCCCCTTACTGAGCTGCAGTTGGGGAGCTGGAGATTTTGAAGCGTATTAGTTGTCAAATCTGCAGGCAAAATGGTTTTCAGAAAGCTCTAATACTTCACACTTCCACCCTCATTGCAGAGTTATGAGAGTGATCTGAATGTAGATTCATAAATTATGTGCGCCCACCTGACTTGTACTTGTGCATCGTACTGATCCTGCAGGAGTTACTCTTTTTTAAATTTGTTTCTGAATTACCTGATTCTGCAGTTGGAGTGTAAATTGCTATAGTATGGTATGGGATTCTGTAGGACAGGGAAATTCAGCCTGATGGCTCTTTGATAGAGACGAGGAAGGCTTGCTGTTATGACCCTCTGTACCATCACCTTGGTCCATCTAAGAGCTTTCAGTACTCCCACCTCCATAGGAGGAACAGAATCAGCACTTAAGGTACCTTCTTAGGCATCGAGGAATGGCGTGGGACCGAGCTCCCACTGCTGTAGTACGATACAACTTTTTATGTGTGGAGCAATACAAAAGGAATTTCTGCCTAAGATCACAAATGTCTGAGAAGGTTCCGTATGTGGTGGGCCTTGTTAGTTTATCCACATTGTTCTGGGCCTAGTCACCTTTACGTTCTTGGCAGATCACTTGCTAATTGAATGAAATGGGAAAGGCAAAGATGCCATGCTGCAGCTGCAGGTGGTGGTCAGAGTACTGGCGCTTTGGTAGAGCGAGTTGTTGGTCTCGCCATGGACCTGGGAGGGTCTCCATGTTTGTAGAGGCAGCTTTTTTGGTGTAGGGCTACTTCAATATTTAAAATGAAAAACAAGCTTCTAAGAACAAAGCATGAATACTTGAAAGTATTGTTGGAGTCCAAAAAACACTGAAGAATTTTTAAGCATCGTTGGGCAATAGCTATAGCGTCTCTTTCCACTGCTGTTCTAAGAGCAGGCTTGGCTGTTGCTAGGAATGGCTTGATATGATGGATTTTGCCATGGGAGAGGGAAATGGATTAAATCAGAGGGTCCACACGCTGCAGATCACCTTATTAAATAGTTGGATGGGTTTGGGATTTGCTTTTTTTGGGAACATGCAAAGAAAACCCAACTTATGCTTGCATTTCTACTGGCACAAGCAAGCAAAGGTAAAATGATGGCAAATAGTAACAATAAATTGAAGTGTCCAAACTCTACCCTAATCATGTTGTTAAAAATGAAAATAATTATGACAACACCACAATAAATGATAAATGGGGTTTCCTCCTCTCCCTTGCTCCTCACAAAAAAAGTTGTGAATTTTTTTTTGATTTAGAGGTGAATGAATATTGACCTAAATGAGATATCAAGGTCCTTCATATTATTATTTGAAATTTCTGATTGTTTACAGAACCAATTTCTTTCATACCTGAAAACAAAAATGCATGCTTTAGGCTTTTGTCACCACATTCTAATAAGTGCTTTTATTACAGTTTCCAGTGTGTGAATATGCTTTGCTTTATGTTTTGTCCTAGCTTTGTTACCAATAGCTGCATATTGATCCTCTTAATCAAAATAAATTCCATTCCGCTAGGAAGAAATTAATAGATGAGTCGGCTAGCTTTATGCTTTGCTGATTAATATATTTTTTTTAATATTTGCAACAGGAGCCCTTTCCTACAAAAAACAGCTGCAGTATGTTTAGCTAATTTTTGGGTGCTACCTTCTGTAGTAAAATAAACTTTTTGAATGTATAACGTTTTGTGGACACTTTGAATATAAATATAGATTGACTGAACAAAAATGCTGTTTCTTCTACAGTTTTGTAGAACAGGGAGTTTAACAATTCAGACAGGAAAAAAGTCTGTTAGAATTGTAATCTTTCTATAGGAAAGCTTAGGTTAGTCACAGTGGAGGTCTTTTTTTGTATCCAGCTCTTCAAGTTTTAAACAACATAATAAATTCCAGTGAAAGGCAAGTATGTTTTTAGGATAAGGCACTTTTAAAGGGTAGATGAGTATTCTAATTTTCTCTATATAGATGTGTTAGCACTTAATAAATGTGTTTATAGTCATTCTACCTTATATTTAATCCTGTTTCTAACTCCTCGGGTTTTGTATTTGTTTTTCAGGCAGCAGTATCTGTCCAAAGTCCTTAGTATTGTCTAGCACTTGCACAGTAGATGCCCCAAGCAAGCTAGTTGAGCAGAATGTATACAATGAAGCGGCTCAGGGAATAAATGGAAGTGTGCCAGTCAAACAGTCCCCACGTTCAGCTTCAAATCCAAAGCCACAAGGTAAGCAGTCTTAAATATTTTTGTTAGGGGAGTTGTTCTTCATCTCAGACTTCAAGAGAAGCAGAGCACCTTGAAAGAACTGTATTTGTTCAGTTGGAAAATAGTGGTGTAAAAGCTTGCTACTGTAGTTGTTCTGTAAACGCTTTATGAATCTGTCATTTCTGATATTTTGCTGAAAAAGGTTCTCAG
The DNA here is from genome assembly GCF_017639655.2 of Falco naumanni. Taxonomy (NCBI): domain Eukaryota; kingdom Metazoa; phylum Chordata; class Aves; order Falconiformes; family Falconidae; genus Falco; species Falco naumanni. The sequence continues at coordinate 26,251,202 of NC_054058.1, forward strand.
AAGGAAAGTTGGACTTATTCATATGTTACAAGCACATAGGTCTGGCTACACTTTTTATCTCAAATGTTACTGCTAGGCAGCAAGTGTTAAATACCTTCTCTGCTCAAGAAGTGGCTAGTCGGTAGGGAACTTTGTGCAGTAAAAGCTGAGCAATAATGTCTGCACAGTAGAAGTAGATTTCTTTCTGTCCATGAATTGTATCTTCACTTTTAGAAGCTAAGTAGACCAACTTAACATGTTGACTTTGCATATCTAAACCTCAAACTATCTTTTTATAGGGTCTGCTCAGTAATACTGATGATTCTGTTGAGGTTGATCACAACAAAGAGTGTGTTCTGGAAATCTTGGATTCAAAGTGAATCTGGACTGATGTCTTGTAGGAGTGACGTGCAATTAGGAACTTAATCTCAAAAGTTTTAAAAAAGATGAGTTTAGAAGACTGATATCATGATTCTGCTCAGTGAACTGAATTCTGATACACGGTGCTGATATGACAGAAACCAGAATTACTTACAGAAAAATAGATCACATTTAAATCACGTGTAGAAACTAGAATCACGTGGAGTCATCATGAAGTGGTTTTAACAATCTGTGTATCACTTCATAAGAAAACACATCTCAAAGAATTTTGCATCAGTCCCGAGTTCGTGTTAGAGTTAAGTGGGGAAGAAATTCATTGGGGTGTCAAGAAAATTCTGTTTACTTAGGGAGAATAAGTGCAAAATAAAGTTGTATTTCCTGTATTCTTTGTTTTTATAGAGCTTTTGCCAGTATTGTTCACTAAATGAAGATGTTTTTAGCATTTGTATGTAAACATTACTTATTTGAGTAGTCTTTCTGTACTAGTTCCTAGCTGCAGCTGAGTTAATAGGATAACACATGTTCTTCCCAAGAAAAATATTTTAGAAATCTTTTAATGGATAAACAGAAATGAGCAATGAATAAAAAGATTTTAAGCATTTCAAAAACAAGGCCAGCCCACTTATTATCAATTTTAGCTGTTAGATAAATTAGGAGTTGGATATTATTGGACCCTATTCATTCAAGTAGTTATGCAGCTGTTGTTGCTCTTTCCTAGCCATGACTTCTGTGTTTGTCAAAATTGCTTTCTCCAAAATGTGGCACAGCCAGGGATAGTGTTGTAACCTAAGAAATGCAGCTGTGTAGATTATATTCAATAATACTTTTGTAAATAGTATTTTGTGCATCCTTTGTTCATGGGTCCTACATCTTTCTCTGTTTATTTCTGTTAAATATGTGCATCATATTGAAATTATATAATGTATCTTTTTGGCCTTTTTATTCATTTGAAGCAAAACAGAATAGAATGAACAAGAGAAGCATTTGGGAGTCCAAATGATCCAAGCAAACTGAATTGCTCTAGTTTAATGGTTTAATTATGTTTGCTATTTTTTTTAAGAGCTTTTCCTGTAGAGGTATAGAAACGTTTTTGGTTTATACTAGCAGGAAATATTTTTCAAAATGGTGGTGCTAGTCATACAAATACTAAGTGTGCTTTCACAGTGAAGGGAAACAAGGTGACAGACCTGAATTGTAATGCAGTGTATTTGGTTGTTGATGAACTAACTGCAAAATGACCTTCCTGTAACCTACCAAAATCTATATAATTAAAATGAAAGATTGAAAGATGACTTTGAGGCTGCATTACAGGTGGGTTACAGCTAGTTTTAGTAAACTTAGCTTTAATAGGTGAAATAGAGCTTTGATATAGAGTAAAAATGTCCAAAATCTTACACTTGAAGTGAACCCTGGACTCTGAGCCTCTTTTGTCTGCACTTGGTCTCTGAGAAGTAGTTTAAATATTGGGAAACTCAGGATAGCTGGATCAAGTGAATAAATATCTGCACAGAGTCCAATATAAAATTCTTCCTTTTCATTTTTATTCCCCTCCCCCACTACCCCAGCATTTCAAGGAGAAAGCAAACAGCAGTCTGAAACTCTGACAGTAAAAGAGCAGTTTTTGTTCCCCAATAATTCCTTCTATTAACAATTTAACAACTTGTATGTCAGATTTCTGTGTTGAGTACAGTTTGATTATTGAAAATCTTTACAAATTTGGAACAATGCCTGAAACTGACTGAAGGCTGATAAGTGAGTTAAGCAAAGTAATCAGGACTGTGGAGAAAAGCAGTCACAGTCTGGACCAGCTGTGAAACACGTTGCTTTGCCTTTGCGTCAGTGCAATGTGTTCTCTGATAGAGTGGACTAATCCAGACTGGAGGTAGTCAATGGAAATAGTGAAATACACTACTGAATTCCAAGGCAAATATGATGCACAAGAGATGAAGCAAATTGTTAGATAATTTGAAATTTGCCCTTACCTACAAATATTTGGGTAGTGATCTGAACCTAGCAATAGCAGAACGCATGTGGAGTGACATGTACAAATTGACCAGTTTTTTCTAGTTTCTTCTGGTCACTGCTCTTTGAACCTCTTGCATGAGTTTTATATAAGGCCCAATTACTAAATACTGGGCACTGAAACTGTTGTCTGTACCAAGCAGATTTTTATTGTAGGATGGAAAATATGTTGAAATGTCAACACTTCTTCAAAGCAGTGAAATGTCTTGTCAGTTCAAGACTGTGCATCAGTTGCTCATGTAAATTTTCCTAATGAGTGCTTAGGAGTACTTGTGAATCTCCTGCTGAGGCTGAAGAGGCATTTTTGTTTGGGTTGGAGATGATTTTCCACTCCAGAAGACAGGCTGGTTTGTGCTACTGTGAAATGGTATGGACACGAAGTATTCAGCACGCGGACTTCAGCTGACTATCTTCTGTGTGGCATCAGTTCTGTCCTCCTTTCTCAGTTGATTATAATATAGTCTGTAGTTTTGAACTTACTCAGTGCCCTGGTCCCAGAGACCTCTTAAAGGTCTGGGATGTAGACTGCACTTCTGGCAAATGAAAGTTCTACAATTAAAGGCAAATTGAACTGCAACTGAGAGCTGTTTCTAGCTAGACTTCTCCAGTCTCAGTGGTGATTTAAGAAACCTGTAGCAATGTTTCATTTATCAACAAAAGTGCTAAATTCCAAACATTATTTCCAGAAAGAAGACAAATGAGAGAACAAAGCACATCCAATTATTATTAGTCTTTTTTTATAATATAATATTGGAAGATACTTGTTCTCATGTGATATAAACATGTGGAAATGTACATCCTAAAGAGGAGAGAACTTTTTCTTTCTTTTTGCTGAGTCTCAGTTCCTAGTCATTTTGTACTGTTCTGGTGAGTGTAAATCTTTGGTATCTGTCCAACTGTGCTCATCTGATCTTCCTGAAGGTGATGGAGCGTGCAAGGAGCTGATGAAGGATGACTCAGCCAGGAAAGCTGTAGTTGCTTACCACAGGAACTTTTGACTGTGTGTATTTTCATTGAATGAAAGCATAGAAGCATTTTTAACCGGCAGGAGTTAAATGCATAGAGGGAGATTGACTGTGTTATACTTTCTAAGAGAAGAGAAACTTTCTTTGCTAATATGCTTTGCAGTCAGCAAAGGTGCTTGCACCGTTTGAGCCATTTTGTAGCATTACGTCCCATTTCCTTATGTATATGTACAAAGCTGAATGCACAACTAGGCACTGCAGCTTAAATCTTGAGTAGGTATTTTGGCTAGCATTATACAGTAGCAGCTACCTGAGTATACCGAGGGGTTTTCTTTGGGTAGAATATGCAGTTCACATCCCCTAATGAGCTCAAAATTCTAAAGTATAGAGACAAGAGTATTTATAGACTCAGACAGAGCTCTGTATTATGCAGGGTATTACAATGGGCTAGTCTTTTATCTTTTTTTTTTCTCCTTAAGATCCTGCTGTGTGCACATTGAAAAATAATCTGATTAAAACAAAACACTACAGAAGTACATTGAGGGGAGAATTAATGGAATTTGTTTTCCATAATCCCTGCTAACAAGGTTGACCTTTCAGGAAGGTTTGCAGGTTTTTTTACACTACTGATTCTTTTCTTTTCATTGATCTTGTGACTGTCATTTTCCCATTGCTCTATTTCTAAAACTTACAGTAGCTACAGGAGCAACTGATTAGGGGAAAAGTTATCTGTTAGGTGGTAATAGGGAGTAAAGAACAAAATATCTTACATTAGTGAATTGGCATGGCTGTTTGGTTTGTGGTTCTCCTCTGAAGACTTTACAGGGATTTTCAGTATACTGGGATTGTCCAGTTTGGCCAGAAGTTCCTCATGCTTGCCCTACTGAAATGCTGCTAAACTGGGGATTTTTCTGTAATAGCTGCAAAAGTGTGAGACACCTCCACAGAATGTCCTAGAATTTGATTTTTGTCCCAGTGGATCCAGTATAAAAATAGCTTCCAACTAATTCCTTCTGCTTTATCAGTAGACATTAATTCCCTCAAGCTTAGTAGTTTTAATATATCCTTGTGAGGCTATTAACATGTTATGAGATGTACAAAAGAATCAAAGAATTGAAGAGTCCATTAAATAAGAGAATTCACAGGACTGTGGGTTATACAAAATCCATTGCAAGAATAAGAAGTGTTTCTGCGAACTAGCGCGGTGCTGGTCAGTAATTCTGCCCAGCATTCCCTTTCCCTTCCGTCTCCCCCCTGAGGGAATGGCAGTGCCCACGCTCAGTTGTGTCCTGCTTTTTCCCAGCCCGCTTGCATCTCCTTGTTCAGCTGTCCCATCGCCTTTGTCAGCGCAGCAAGCTATTCAGCACTTGGACAATTATCTGATGCTCGTTGGCCTAATTCTGCCAGACTTTCTCCGAACTCCCTGAGAAGAGGGGAGCATAAGGAAAGCTGCTGCACTGCACTGCAGCTGCGGCTGAGCAAGTGTATGCGGCTTCTCAGGAGGGGCTTCAGTTAGTACAGATACCCAAGCAGTTACACAATTTAATATTCTGCTTGTTTTCAGGGTTGCATTGTAGCTGTTTGAAAACTGCAGTATTTTACATCATCCTTTCTGCACTGCATCCTTCCTCAAATCTGCTTTTTTGCTTGTGTTAATAAATACAAAATAAAGCTTGAAAAGACCAAAGATACACTTATACGCAGTAAAAGGATCTGATACACAGAAAATCTATTCCTTCTCCCTCTGATTATTTCATTTATCAGCATTTGTAGTTGATATGGTTGAAGTCTAAAGCTTTCTGTGGTACATTCATTTCTTCATGGAGCCCCTCATGGTACTTTTCAGACTGCAGCAATCACTACAATCCCACTTAAGTGCTATTAGGTTATTGGAAGCACAGATAAATATTACCTCTTATAAATTTAATGTAAGGTAAAGATGGAAAGTTGCCCTTAATCAAAGTGTTCCTTTACATTTATCATAGCCTGTGACAGTATATTTTCAAGAGGTTTTTTCAACAACACTTTCAAATGTCAGTTGATGGGACTTAAGCTAATTCCTGTGGTGCACAGGTTTTCCAGGGTCAGTCAGCAAGCCATTCTAGAATCAGTGATGCAAGGAACACGACTTTTTCAGATCCATCTATCATGTATCCTGTACTAGTGCTTATTTTTCTACAGTGAGAGTTGCATGTGGTTCCTAATAACAATTCCTGTCCTCCTTCGCTTCACATTTGCTCCCTGGCAGGTCTGTGTAGTTACCGGAGGGCTGGTGCCTGTGGCACGCCGGAGCGTGGTGCCTGTGGAGGGGTAGCTGAACCCTTGGGGCCAGCAGTTCTACTGGCAGGACATTGCCTACTCCTGATAGTTTATGCCTGCCTTTTATTAAAGGGCAGATACAGTCTTTATTTTTCAATTTCATATCAAATTCTTTCATTTCTCCCCACACTACATTTTGGGAGTGGGTGTGAGAATGAGCAGAGTTGTGTTCTTGGGAATTAAGGACCTTTCCATTAAGTGTCTCTTTTTGATGGAGCTGGAGGTCCGTTGCTCTGATAGTGGAACACATTCGGGCACTGTCTGTGAAGTGCTTTTGCTGCCCACAAATGCTGCATAGTCACTTAAAGGGGTGAACCTGAATGTAAACAACCCCAGCACTTGTGACTTCAGTTGCTTTATGTGTCACCCTGTCCTTTGTGTTCTAGTCACTGCTGTATTAAACAGTGACTGATCGTTAACAATCTAATTAGAAGGACTTCTGGTAGGGATGGGGGAAAAAGGAAGAAGAATAAAAAATATTTTCAGGGGCCCAGGTTTTCAGTAGTATGAATAGACAAGTGTTCAATAAGTAAAGGAAGCTCAAAGGCGAAGGCAAATACCTTTTCCACTGACTGTTATTACCGAGTTCACAAGGGAGAAGGTAAAGAATGAAAGCACCAGAGTTTTGAGGCAGCAATTTAAATATCTCTCTTGAGCTCCTCAGCACAGCTAGATCCTTTGATTATGCTTAATTCTTTTGCATAAATGCAAAAACCTGCATTTATGGAGGCCACATGTGTTTACTATAGTACACTATAAAAACTAAACAAACAAGAAAACCTTTTAATTTTCTAGCTTGTTAAAGTACATATGGTTTGCCTTTTATCCAAGAATTATAACAAAGTTCCTGACACCAGGCAGTGCATAAAAAACCTGTATGAGGTCCCTGCATTCATAAAGCAACTTTAAGGTTCAGTAAAGCCAAGAGCACCTCTTCTTCATTACCGTAGTAAGTTCTTAGGCAAAAATCTCATATATGTTTTGGTAGTTCAAAGAAACAGTTTGTGAGTGATCGGTGTTGTTGTTATTGTTTGCAGTGCCTCCAAAGCCAATTCATCTGCAGAAGGTGTCACCTATTACGTACCAAACCCGTAGGCATAAAGCTTTATCAAACCAGAAACCAAGAATGGAGGAAGAGACGCCCACCACTGTGTCTAGTGTTGCAAAGGAAAAGTCCAGCAAAGTGTCAGATCTCATCAATCGTTTTGAGGGAGGCAGGTATGTAATAGAATTTGAATTGGTTTGTAACTCTGTTGTGTGTGAATCGTTGGAACCTGTGAGGAAAACTGTTAGTACCGCAGTAGTGCTCAAACCCATCCCTGCCAGAGGGGCTGATGGCAAAACTGAGTGTGTTTTTAAAACGGTGTGAGCCAGTTGTATATTTGACCTGTTCGAGATGCACCTTTTCATGAGGTGCTAGTCTTAATTTTTCTTTTAAAAAAACAAAGAAGCCAAGCTTGTAGCATTTTTAAAACATCCTGAAAAATGTCAGCTATTTGAAATAAATGCTGATTTTTAGAATGAAGCATTGGAGCTAATCTTAAATTCTTTTGTTCTTGCAGAAAAAAATATTCTTTAATTTCATAAGGAAATTGAAAAACCTGAAATCGTGGTTTTCATTTTATACTGTCTTAACCTCTTCAGATCATTCATGTGAAGAGGGTGAACTGCACACGTTATTGGTATGGCATACACTCCCTAAACTGTTTGCTTTGTAGTACTTGATGATGTTGTGGTGCAATAGCTTGGTGTTCTTGAGTTTTGATACTGCCATTTACAGGAAACATTGGAACTTTGAGAAACATGAGCCACAGTGAACTCTGCTTTCAGAAAATAGTGTTACTTGCATGCCTTTAGTTAGGTGTACATGACAAGAATTATGAGCTTGGAAACAGAAGTTCCGAATATATCTGCTCTGTATAAAGAGAGTGACCTTCCAGAAAGTCTGTGATAGAACAGCTCAAGAAACAGTCCAGTGACAGTTGAGAGCTGCAAGTTTTGGATGTGGCTTTCCTGTATTTCGTCAGAACACTGATGTCCTGAAGGGATGTCCCCCATGGGAAGGAGTGCATTACGTACAACAGAGCATGTCCTGAGGACAAGCCAGAGTATTACAACTTTCATTGAAAGAATTGCCCCTCAGGATGGGGGAAATTTAATCCTTTATACAGAGGCAGCTGAGCATTGCATCTCTAGTGGAAATAATTTCAGACCTTCATCTGCAAGAAACTTCCATCATTAGGCAGATACTTCATTGCACTCTGTCATGACAGCTGCTCAAAGATGGGGAAAAAGAAATTACTGCAGCACCGGAGGTCCTGTGAATACTGCTAGCACAGGTCTCTAGTCCCGTTACCACTTAGAGCAGGGGTCCTCAAACTTTTTAACCAGGGGGCCGGCGCGCGGATGCAGTGGCAGGCAGTCATCTGCGGCTGCTTGGTTCCCCCCAGCCCTCGGCAGGGGGGGGTGCAGGGGGGGTCTGTAAATACCGGGGGCCGGATTGAGGACCTTGGGGGGTTGTATCTGGCCCGTGGGCTGTAGTTTGAGGACCCCTGACTTAGAGCTTCCCAGTCTTCCTCCAAGAATCACCCAAGTCTTTTTAGCAGTGTAGTATCCTTAGGAAAACAATGTTAGCATTTCTGAATGGAAACTCCTCGGGTTCATTGTGCCCTACACCAATGAGTCCTGAATTTCTTCTTCCTAGACATTCTTGATGCGTTATACAGGAACTTGTTGAATGTTATGCAGTTAAAGGAAGCTATAAAGAAAGCAAGGAAAACTTGCTTATTTGTAGACTTCTAAAAGTAGGGACATTTTGTTTTGGGGACTAGGGGAGTCTGAGTTGCTTTTTGACCAACATACTTTATTAAATATATGCAATAAAATCTGATTAAATTCTCCTCAACTCTGTGACCTCTGCTTATGAGAAGCTTGCACAATTAGCATGTCAAGTTCTGGAATATCCTGCTGTGGCCATAGAAGCAATTCCTGTTTTTCAAATGAGCTTAGCTCAGAAAATGTGTCTTCCGTGAAGGTGAACTTAACTTTTAATTATTGGTCTTCAAATGACTAGGTAGCATGTTCATGAATTGCAAACTGATGGTCAATTATAATAACTTATTTTTATTAGTCTGTACATCCCACAAACATGTAGGCATGGGAAAAAGTTAATTAAACCTCTGTGCTGTATGCAAGCAAATGTAACTTAATCCTATCTTGGAGTTAAGGCGTTTTGTTTTTTTTTTTTAAGACATAGTCTTTATACAATTAAATAAAAACTGATTCAAATTTCTTTGTTATATGATGGAAGAACGTGAAGCTACTGAAAAATGTTTTTTGATCTCTGTGTACAAAAGTGCAGAATATGTTTACACTGTTGGTGTAAACATACAGTTTATAAGCAGTCTTCATCTTTCCAGAAGATTAATGGTCCATACTGGGAACAATATGTTAAAGGACAGTCATGATATCGTTTTGCAAGTTGAATATGGTTTGTTAAATGTACTTCAGACAAAAATGTATAGGTTTTGATTTGATTTCAATTATTTAATTTTTTTTTAAACTGTAATGAAGCCAAGCACTTCTACAGAGTAGGCTACCATTTATATTGGCCTAAAATGCAAAATCTCAGAAATAAAACTGAGAAATAGATAGTGAAAGGTATGAACAAGAGATAATGTGTTTAAAGTGGAGATAAAATATGAAAGAGTTTTATTCTTTTAAATCAGAAAACATGCAGCATGACAAAAGGGCACTGCTAAATAAGGAAACTGGGGGAAGAAATAAGGTAAGAATTTAAAGCCCCTCCTGTAAGTTGCTGAACTAAGGAAAGGGATGCTAAATGCTCTTGGACATTTTTCATGCATTTTGTATAATTATAGGGCAGTTAGGGAACAGGCTGCTTGTTAGTTTAAGCATCGAACTGGGACTTGGGAGACCGTAAATCTTTCTCCATTTCCACCAATAATCTTCTGGAACACTTTGGGTGAGTTGCTTCATGTATCAGCACTTCAGTTCCCTTGTCTGTTATGTGGAGCTGGTCATACTGCCTCCCATTTTACAAAGGAGATTCAAGACACATGAGGATGTAATAAATCAATATGGGCAGCATTCTGGGTTTCCAGAAGTGATGCGTGTTTGTGTGTGTTTCAGTGGAATAACACAGTTCAAGCCTCAATGGCCTGAACTTCCCAATATTAACCAAAAAGGGTCTGGAAGGAATTTGTTATGTGGTGTAACTCTCCTGCTCTCCATACTAGGGATTTTCTATAATGCTATGTTTAACTTTTCTCTCATATATGTTTTGTTTGGTGTTTTTAGCTCGTTAAATCCTAGTGATTTGAAGAAAGATTCCTCTGTTCTCCACATTTCTAAATCTCAAGGAAGATATGGGTCAACACCATCACCTCAACCAAAACTCCCCTCCCAGCACCCACTACAAAAACAGGGAAACAGTAACACTGACAAAACTCAGGTTGCACAGCTACACACAGCTAACGGAGTAGTAGCACAAGACCAGATGGAAGATGAGGACAGGAGATTACCAGATCGTGGCTCCACTGTGTCCACCCTGGTTCTGGATAACGCCATCAACAGCAGCTTGGTAAATGGGGAAAGAGAAAGTACTTCTAGAGAGTCACTGCAAAGTACGACTGCCTGTGAAGGACAGATGCTTAACAGCTGCTACAGAACTCCAAGCAGTGATACACTGCTCCCATCTGAAAATGAAACTCTAGAAATTAATACTAAAGTGAAGGAAGAACCAACTGAAGAAATCAGCAAGCAAGATCAACCTGTAGAAACGAAGGTAAACCAAGAAATTATTTCATTTTTGCTATATTGTTGCTTTCTGTATTTTCTCTAGGTTTTTATTTACAAAAACAAGCTTCCAAGCGCCAGTCAGAAAGTTGAAAATCTTTTGGTTATTTTTCCTGTGAAAAAAAGACAGGAAAAAAAGTTTTGCTTGCCTTTCCCCTGCTTTTCCCAGTTCCCCCCCCCCCCCCTCTCTTTCTGGTGTCCCCCCCTACTTCCCATCCCTTTCCCCCCACTTTTCCATCTGAGGTTTAAAAAGAGTGAAACTGAAGTACGTGTATATGTTTAGCGCAGTGCTTCAGCTGTGTCAGGCTACAAGGGACACATGTTAGTGGGGTATATAAAAATTCCACATGCAGTAAACTGTAGCAGCAGGGATTTAGGCAGAACTGTCATATGAGTCCTTAACTTGGATGTAGTTGTCAAGTCAAAGCTGGAAAGGCAGTGGCAGTCTGCTAGCTATGAGATAGACACAAGGTTTAGCATCCTAAATATATGCCTTGTTAGCAATGAGGACTTATGTCATGGTGAATTTAAGCTTCCTTGTAAGGAAGGTTTTTAAATAATAAGGGAAATAAGTGGGTGGAAGAAAATCTGTCTTGGGAAATTAATTGCTGAAAAAATGTGCATATTTCCACCACTAAAATTTTGATTATGTTCTTTGCCTTCTCATACTGAGGCATTGGTGGCCAGTGAGCATTGCTAACAGTTCTGGTCCAGCCTTGCCACATGTGAGTCATGGTGTGTGTGTGTGTGGTGTGTGCACGGGGGACTGGTGGCAGGCTGGACCCTCCAGCTTTCCTCTTCACCACAGGGACAAATAGCTGAGCACTGATAAAGCTCATCACTGCTTGTCAGGAGTACACCTGCATCAGTTAACTACAGACCTCTCCAAGCACTTGAGTTTCATTAACACACATCTATGCTTGAGGGTAAACTCTGTGTGTGGGAAAGGTGGGCCTCAAATTCTCATGTGTTGTAGGATGAAATATCTTAAGTAATGACAAGAAGGCACTGGGTTGCATGGCTTTTCTTGTTTGTTTTAGGGGTGGTTTTTGCCGTTAAGGCAAACTCCCATCTAAATATAAGCCTGGTCACAGTCCAAGGCACCTTTAACCTGCCACACCTCTCATTATGTTTCTATCTCCTGTGCAATAATGCCTGTTTCCCCTCTCTGTGCCTATGAAGTGTTGAATGCTGCGTGGGCAGTGATGTTAAGCCTGAATCCAAGTTACGCAGCAAGGTGCTGGCATGATTTTCAGGAAAAAGCAGAAACGGGAGCCAGTCCTGTTATAAAGTCCAGGAAGGAACTGGGCAAATGCTAATGGCAGCAATCTCATCAAAAATCTGTCTTTGAGCTGCTGGGACCAACACGTGTGATCTGTCCTGTGTTGCCCAAGAGTCAAATTGTGAGGGGTAACGTGACTGCTGCTAGAAGTATTGTTCGCTGGTGCTTAAAGGGTAAAAAACTGAAACAAACCAAGGCATGCAGGATGACTTCTCAGTCAGCGCCGGTGGAGAACTGAATCTGTAAAACTGAACTGGGTCACAGCAGCACTTCCAGAGATACCAGCTTACTTGTGACACAAAGACATCCTCTTTACTGAGATTAAGAACCACGTCCACCACAAACTGACCTAAGGGCCACACTTTACAAAATCAAACAGCAATTTAGTTTGGATTAATGCAACCTATAGATTGAAATCAGCAATCTAAGTAGCTGCTGCCATGCTGTTTGGAATAGGGGAGGGTGATAAGGAACAGGAGAGGTCTGGTAGAGCTTTAAGCTGTTTCTGCGCCCAAGCAGGCATCAGAAGTAAGAGCATTTAGGCAGTCTGTGATTTTGCTAAGTGCCCACTTAGTAAAGAATCTTAAAACTGGGATACAGTCCAGTTGAAGTTGCACTGCACAGACTTCTGCCACAGCACACTTCTGACCTTTTTAATTAAGCAAGTGTAGGTACAATTGAGTAAAAGCAGTAGGAGCAGATGCATGTGAGTCATAGACAAACTTTAAATTATGGATCTGAGATAGATATGTATACATTGATAGTGATGCAAATTTCTTTGCCTCTTGCATGCCATATTTCCTAATTCAAGGAAGAGAAAAAAGTGGTGTTATCTCTATGTAAATGCATATTGCACAGCAGAAGTAAACTAAGTCCACTGCTGGAAAGGACGAATTAAATTGTGGAATGGTGCAAAACAAGAGCAGAAATTGCATTTTAGACTTGGAAAAACAAGCTGATTTTGAAATAGTGTTGCTTTTAAAATTATTTTTTTCCCCTTAGTCACTGTAGATCTGACCAAAGTCAGATTGTTGCTGGTTCTGGAAAAGTTGAAACAAAACTTAGTAAATTTGGCATTGTTCTGAAATATTTTCCCCAAATGACCTGAGTATAATATGCTTTATTTCTCTTATTTACTGAATTAGTTTAAAAGTCTCAAACCACAAATATCACAAACAAAAACACAATTAAAAGTGGAAAGTTTCCTGCCTTGCAGCAGAAGCACCTTCTGTCATAAAATTTGGTTTGCCTAAAACACAGAGGCTGAATAATACAAGAATATTGCAGTCATTTAACTTCCTGAATAACATGTGAGAAATCTGCTGCTAGAGCTAACTGAAGACAAGAAGACAAACGCTTTGGTTTTTGTTGCGAGACTGGTAGGAAACAGGGATATAGACTGCACGCACGCCACAGATGGAGAATAATCTATTGTGCATCTTTAATAAAGTCCTTGATGTCTTCTTTTAGCAGCAATGCTAAGGGCCCTGGTGTTTCAGGTGCAAAACCTGATGGAGATTGTGTATTTCTAAATGTAAGGTGAAGTTTTGATTTAAATATGGTGAAACTTTGTTGCAAAGCTAACTTTCTGGCAAGAAATGTTTTACTCTTACAACACCCTGGTTCTACAATTTTATGGTTGTCTCTAGCAACAGCTGTATATCTTTAGCACACAGTTTAAATGTGTAAATCCTCTTGACAAGAATAGTTTCTTTAAGGATACCAGGATCTTTACTGCTTTTCTTGGTTGCTGTGCAAGAAACTCACCCATCATTTGTGCAATGGGACTATTATACAGAGTTAATATGCCAGAACATGATGGTAGCATTCAGGATTTTCGTTGGAGGCCTGGCAAAATTCAGTGCTTTCCTTGATTTCAGAAACTGAGGACTTGAGATTAAAGGATATCTTAAATTCTCCTGGAAATTTATGTTTATATTCCCAGTACTCAGGGAAAAAAGCTTTGGATCGTGAAGCAGCTATGACATGAATAGTACTAGAAAAGAAAACTCCATTCTGTTACTTTAGACCAAACTGAGCATTACAAACAAGCACAACATAATTGAATTATATTTTTTCATACTCTACATCTCTCACCCTCTGTTGCTTCATGTATTACTGCAAAGCTCTTGGGCAAGGGCTACACCTAAATATGAGTGAATCATATACAGCATCACTATCATATCAGTAGGTATAGGGGTTTTTTATAGGAGATGGCTGCTGTTTGGTTTGGATAATAAGTTATGACTGTATTGGAATTTTGGTTTATGTAAAGGCTGTTTTAAGTCAGCGTTGTTTTTTTTTTTTTTTTTTTTTTTTTTTTTTTTTTTGCAAGCTTAGGCCAATGGAAAAACAGTGTTAGGAAATATAAACTCACATGAAAAAAGTTCATGCTCTCAGCAGCATTTTTCATACCTCTTCCTAATTTTAGAGTTCAAGAACAATTTAGTAAAAATTACGTATTTTAATTTCTTAAGCATCCATAGTAATGTAATGATTCTAGGGATGTGCAACTTTGTATTAACGAATATATAACAAGGCCTAGGTGAAATTCTTGCTGTAAGCATCCATATAGAGGCACAAGTTTGCAGTCCTGACTGATGCACCTACTGCAGTCTTACACTTCTGATACTTTGGTCTATGGTTGAAATAGTGTACCTCCAATGTGACCTTTCCCTGTACAGCACACTAACCATGTCTTACAGTTTTATACATTGAGTTGTCGTGTGTTATGGGTTGTCACAGAAGTTTCCTGAAATCATTGAGAAGCTGCACTTGAAGTGATAGAGTGTATGTCCAGGTATATCTTGTAGTAAATTTTTGTCTCTGTTTTTTGGTTGATTTTTTTTTTTTTTGTTAACGGCAAGGAGCCCAGAATAAATACTAATGTACTAAAAGTATAATGAAATCATAGGAGGGAAATAGAAAATTTTTCCAGAAAAAAAAAAGTGTCCATATCTTCAATTTCTATTAACTTAATATCCTACTTGTGAAAAGAGATGTGTGCATTTATGGTTATATCCTCTGAAAATAAAGCTTAACTTGTAACTTAAAAGACTATTAACATTTCCTTTTACTGTTAATGATTAGATTTGATGCAGTAGTACTTTACATTGTCTCTACAAGGTTTTTCAAGGCTGTTCTGTTGAACAGCTCTAATAACGAATGGCTCCATGTCATTCTCACTGTCACAAACATCATTCAGGATTTACTTCCAAATTACATTGTAAAAGTTGCTTCCTGCTACTGGGAATAGCCAGATTTGGGTCTGCCTGCCCTGAGCCCATAGCTTCACTGCTCCCTGTGTGCCTGCTTCAAGGAGGAGCAGGTGGGCAGCTGGGGGTAAAGTTGTAGTGCAGTCTGGCGTGTGCCACGGCAGAACCGGGATGACTGTAAATGAATTCCCTGAAAGGATGAAGGATGCACACGCGCGCACGCACACACACACACATGCCAGCTGCAGCACTGGCCTTGCACACTGGTGAGTCTTTCCACCAAACATGCCTTGCTGTGTAGCATGGTGCTGCCAGGACACGTGTCCACCCATGCGTCTGCTCCCAATTCACCCTGTGTGCTCAGGAGAAGCAGCAGCCACTTCCATCAAGAAAAGCTCCACAGCAGATGGACACCACTGCTAGCAAAATAGTCTGTGACCTGTTGTTTCCAACAGGAAGGAAGCTGGAGCGACCTCGTGGAAACCAAGTGCTTTCCTTTAGACAGGGTACTAGAGAAGACACTGAAGTGTGCAAAGGGAGGAGGATGGAGCTAGTAGTAGAAAACACAGCTGGGAGTTCATGTAACATGTGGGCAAGTATTGACATGGTGAGGTGGCAAGATGAGGACTTCCCTAAAAGAAAAGGAGCAATACAGTTTTGTGTTGTTTTTGCACCCCGGTGGGTGGGTGTTCTTATGCTGGAATAAGAACATGCCAGTGTGGTTAAAAGGTAACTAAAAATTCCTGTGTCCGGTAGTGTGATTGATGTAGAAAGGAGACTGAGGTTCTAGAATTAGGAATATGTTTAAGGCTGATACTGAGAAGATGGGAAAGCTGGGGTCAGAGTATAGTGGGAGAATAAGAGGGATTTGTCCTGATTTAGGAGTGAGGATTAAATGCTTTTTCTGAATTGCTCATTTTGTGCCATATTTTTGAGTCAATTATGTATGATTTTTCCCTTTCTTGATTAGTTCAAGTAATCTGGAAACTGCGGATTGCTTCTATAGTAGTGCTTCAGGGGAGAAAGTGGGGTTTTGGGGAGAGAAAAAAATTAAAGTGCTGAGGAACCAACAGCCTCCATGGTTTTGTGGCTCAAGTCCACGCATGAGATGCCTTGTAAATGGCTGCACTGAACGGCATGCTGCAGCTGGAATAGCTGATCCTCCAGCTCCCTGCAGTGTCTCTTGACAGCACTTTAAAATGCTGTTCTGTAGGTTACTGTGGTTGCTATGCTGATTTAAATAGATTTAATGAACAGCATTAAAGTCACTATTTAAAGTCTGTATTTAGGGAGGAGGTTTGCCGTGTAGCAGTGTGACTGTTAAAACTGCAGGTAACCGAAATGTGTTCAAATTCGTAATACTTACCGAATTCTGAAAAGGAAGAAAAAAGCCACTGAAATCCTTTAAATGAAAAGACTACTTTAGTATTCCATAATGAATTTTTTATATGATATATTTATCGTACTCATGTATATACACATAATACGTATATCATAGTATATGTTCATCATACTCTTGTGAAAGCATTGTGCATTTTGAAATCAAAAATAACTCTTCCAAACTCTCCTTTTTTTTTTTCCTTTCTTTTTTTTTCTTTTTTTTTTTTATGAAAACTTTCTATAGTTTGTTTAGAAAATTACCACTTTCCCATAAGCACCATGATAAGACTGCCATTTACTCAGGAAAGATTCAGCTGTTGTTAGATGTGAACACTTGTCAGGGCTAGCACTAGATCTGGAAGAAAAATCTTGTAATGGAAGTGTCATTTTGTTAAATCTGATGCTTCTGAGCCTGAGGCATTTCCCTAATGTTTTAATATTGTAGATAGCTGTGCTTTCATTGTCTTGAAGTAACTTATTGTAGCAACTCATACATTTGTATTTTAACATATTTAATTTATTATTGAAATTTGAATGAGCATTTTATGTTTCCATTCAGCAGAAAAATCAAAAATATACTTTGTGGAATGAAAGACTTTAAAGTGAAAACTTCCCTTAAGATTCAAAAGTGACTTCCATAAAGACCTAACACAGGAGCCCATAAAGACCTGCAAAGAAGTCTAATTGCAGTCGTCAATTAATCAGCAATGAGTGTATCAATGAATGTAAAACAATTTGTACGCTATTTTTCAATAATTCTGTCATGCAAAGAACATGTAGTTCAAATAACTGTTGAAATGGGAGTGGGGGTAAACACCAACTAATCCCATCTGTTCCCTCTTACTCTGCAAATCAGTTCTTCCAACTCTGAAAGGTCAGTGGTACGCAATTACCAGGATGTGAGCTGATCTGTTTAGTAGGGAGTTGGTGCTTTGGCAAAGATCCCTATATAAACTGGGGAACATTCAATATTTTGGGCTTTGAGTTTTGCTCTGCAGTTCGACTGATTTTTTTATCTTCTTTGACTTTTGTATTTGTTGATTAATCTGCTGGAAAGTTTGGATTTTTCAAAATGGGGTGTCTGTTACTAAATGTGAAACTTGAACTGCAGTTGCTTTTTGGACTGTAAGGTAATCGCATATCTTTTCAACTTTTTTTAGTATTAAATTGTTTCCTCCAGTATCCTCAGAGATCTTCTTGTTTTCCTCCAGGAGACAGATGAACAGAAACGTCATAAAATTGCCAGTGAACTTCTGCAAACAGAAAAAGCCTACGTTAGCCGACTTGACCTCCTAGATGGGGTACATTTTTCTTGAATTTGTTTTTATTGTCTTGCCTCATATTCACTTAAATGTCTGTGCATAAGCATGTGTATAAATTACAGAAGTCGTGATATGTTTTTCACATTTTGCTGACTTTCCCAGTCATTTGCTCTTGCCATATAACTTTGCCTATATTTCTATTTTAAGAGCACTACATTTTTTGAAGTATTACAATTTTGTGGATATTAATGCAATATATTGTGTGCATGTAGATGTCACCACAAGCAGTAGTAGTGCACACTGCTAGACCTTTCAGCAAAGAGGATGGGTATCCATTTCTTGGCTTCTGGTGAAATGGAAAAGGGTATCATTTTATAATACTGAAATCACCCACCCACTAGAAAATTACTAAATCTTTCAAATTTAAGCAACCTGACCAGTTTTCTTTAGTGCCAAAGAACCTAGGAAGATGCTCATTCTAAACTGTTATATCCCTTATTTTCCCACTATATGTTTAGAATAAATCCTAACGAATTGAACAGAAATTACTCTTCCTGCAAGGGAAGGGTTGAATTGTTGTGCTCTCTAGAATGAAACTGATATTTCTTAAATGCAAAAGTCTGTAGTTCTTGAGTACTTTCCTTTTTAAGTCTTGTTTACTTTCTCACATAAGACATCCATTTTAGCTGGCTACCTATAGCTTTGCATTGCCTTACTCCATGACATTTTTCTCAGACATTGCTTTTTAAATTTCTCAGGCCTAATGCCTGTTGTGTTGTAAAAACAGTTGATGAAAAGTAAAAAGTCTCAACTGAAATAATAATTGTTCAGGCTGCTTGGGGATCTAAGTAATTGTCCTCATGAAAATGGATTTACCTAGCAGACCCACATTGCGATGGTTATATGGTGTGTTTTAAAAGATGAAGTATTGCAAAAAAAAAAAGAGCTTTGATTTAGAGAAGTTTAAAAATAAAAAAGGAAAATATTTACTTCATTCATAGATTTTTTTTTTCTGATGGGTAATGTACAATTATTTCCTTGACATGATCATAAGTGCATTACTCCTATGCCCAGAACTGGGCAGCGTTCTGAAAAATGAGTTTCAAGCACAGCTGCTAAACTGCTGCTAATGAGAGGAAAGCAGAAGACTGGGAAGGGACTGTTACATTTCTGAACTTGGTTATAATTTATGTAACCTTTATAGTCTTCAAAGTAACTTGTCAAAATTAACTAACTCCTCTTGGAGATGCAGCAAAGTGAGCGTGGTTTAAAGTATTTGTGAAAGTGGCTTTTCTGCTTTGTCTTCTGCTGTCTCAGTTGGAATTATCAAAGTTCCTGTCTTCAGACTCTGTTTTCCCAAGCGCTTACCCAAACTTCTCAAGCCCTTTCTAGGGAGACACAGGCTGTTCAGGCACAGGAGAGGGAGATAGAGGGACCGTAGCTCTCCATAGGCTATGTTTTATGTGATGTGCACGTAAAGAGCTACACATGTCTCTAGCCATCTTGTGGCTGCATCTAGTCAGATAGAGCCCACCGATGGGGAAAGAATTTTAATTTTTTTGGAGACTGTAGTAGAGTCCATTCAGAACTGGGCGCATTTTGTACTTTAAACAGTATGTCATGAACAGTCATAGTCTGCCAACTGCTTTGATTTCAAAAGGATAAGAGGATACAGTGTACAGGGAGAGTAGCTGTGCTAACGGTGATCAGACATCATGCTAACTGAAAAGAAAGCAAAAGTGGAAAATATGACTGGAAGACTGGGAAAACTGAGATGAGCTTAGCTGTTAGAACAGACAAGACGCCTGGAGTCAATCCAGAATGGCACTACTTCAGTTTGGCTTTCCTTATGTTTGCTCCGCCTGCAGTGCTTCCCTGGCTCACAAGACAGAAAAAGTGGGGTGTAAGGGGAGGAGAAGCTTGTAACTTCTGTAAAGGAAAAGACAACAAATGAGTTTGTCATTACCTGTCTATATCATTGAAATACTGATCTTGCCTCAGTTGGAGTAGGTGGGGTGGATAGGTGATCTTCCACTGATTAAAGATAATAGGCTGATAGGCTTGGGGCTCTTTTTCTGTATTGCAGGTATTCTATTCCAGACTCCTTGAGGAAGCCAACAGAGGTTCGTTTCCAGCTGAAGTGATTAACAAAATATTTTCTAACATTTCATCAATAAATGCCTTCCACAGTAAATTCTTACTTCCAGAACTTGAGAAAAGAATGCAAGAATGGTAAGAGGCGATTCACTGGTTAATATACTGCTAAAACCATGTCTGTAGAAACTCTGTCATAGGGTTGAAATAGGGAAGGTACCTTCATAATTAAGCACTGCAGGCCCAGGAAGTACTGTGGGTAGGAGAACATCTGCTCTTCCACTCCTTGTCAGGATCTGACTCAGTAGAGGACTTGCATCATTTGCTCAAAATAAAGGACATGTATCTTGCTGAAGCCAGGCAGATTACTCATGATTAAATGTTTTGCTGAATTAGGGGTTCAGACTGAAATTGTGTGCTACCTGGTGAATCCACTGCACAGAATACAAAATTGAGATAACTAACATGTATCTGCTTTGTGCTACCCTTGTAGCACAGTAACATTTGTTGTTATTGCTTTCTGTAATAACATGGGATACACTCTTGTTTTCCTATTTTGGTTTTCTTTTTGAAATAAAAATCCTTGTCAGGTATATTTTGGGGCCATTTTCCCACCATCTTTTCTTGACCTATGTTTGGAGCAAGCAAGAAGGGTAACTGAGGCGTAAATATACCCTACAATGATCATGTAAAGATATTTTAGCTTTACCCTGCCTTGGCATATATGATTCTGGAGATATTAAAATATAGGCATGTATTTTTGGTCTCTTTTATGTAATTGTAAAAAAAAAAAAAAAAAAGTCCCAAACCATTGCTGCTTCCTTACCTTATTTGGGAAAAAGAGTCACCTCATTAAAAAATAAACAAACAAAACCCAAATATTGTTTCATCTAGTTGTTTCACCTCAGCACCTGCTTGGCTTCTGTATTCCATGTTATCCATGGTTTATTATGAGGAATTCAAGTGTTTGTCCAGATGTCATTTCCAGTTACATTTTCATATAACTCCTTACTTGTGAGAAATCACGCTAAAAAATTGAGAAATAATGTATTTTGTGACATATATGAAAATCTCAGACCACACAGTGGTGCTCTAGACAACAGCTATATGTGTCCTGGCTCTGTAAGATGATTCTTCTTTAAGATAATGATTCTTCAAAATAGAATCATTATCTTAATCACTAGTAGTTACCATGCACAAACACATGGTAGCTCTGTATAGTCTATAAGGCAAGAAAGTAAATAAAATTTAAGCATCATGAAATATAGGAAAGCTTAGACTTTAATTTATGTTCCTTGCAGAACGGCTGTGTAAGGTAACCCCACCCTTTTCTTCTAATCAATTGAAAAAATCTGATAGGAAATACAGATAGCTGGATTAAATTAGAGTGTATATTCATGAGAAGTGGAGTTTAACTTTCTGTAATGAGGTTTAAAAAGCAGCTTAGACTACATTATGTCAGTGCTGTATATATTTGAAATGATATTTGTGATGTACTCTTAAAATTTTGCTCTAGACATTTTATAGGGGACAGAATATGGGTTGCACTACCTTATGTATTTGCAAATGCTAAATCACTAATATTGTGTATATAATTAAATAGCTTCAAAGGCTGAAAAGCACTTCTGCAGATGAGCTTTGACTTTTGGTGCAAAAATAATAAGTTGCATCATGCAGATATTATCTTTCCCATATTGCTTGGAAACAACTTCTGTGCTGTACCTGAGGCAGTGTGTTTAAACGTCCTTAAAACTTTATGCTTTTGGGAGGAGTTACAAGAAAGGGTGCAGTTAAAGGGAACTATTTCTGATCATTGCTGAAAGAAAAATCTGGGATAAATTTCTCTCTGCATCAACTGTCTGGTACAACAGCTTCTGCCAGATACAGAGTTCACTTTCCTCAGCAGTTCCCCTGTTTAGACATAGAAAATATTTCTGTTGGTAGGTTTATGCACTTCTGTGATTCTTTAGCTTCCAATAAAAATAGCTGGGTAGAAATTTCTGGCGCTTGCCCCAAGTTGTGGTTTGATTTAAAAAATTAAGGTAAAAATATAAAGGTTTGCAACTAGGAAAGCAGATCAGAAGCAGATTCTTGTTTCTTCAAAGAAAAGGCAGCGTGAATCTAAGCTTATTGGGTAGAAATGAAATCGTCTGGGAGTTGCATTTTGAATGAGTTGAGCAGCAGCTGGAGCTGAGTATCTCTTTCACAACATATGGCTTGAAAACACTGGAAACAGACTTATTGCAATGTATTTCCCATTAAAAGAGCATAACATAACATAACAGTGATCCCACATCAAACAAAATACCTATCTAGCTCTCCCTGTCTTTCATACTTACGGATGACCAGTAGCAGATACCTGGGGAAGAATACAAGAACACAGCATCATAGTCTCGGGGTTGGGGTGTGTTGGTGAAGAAATTTTTTCACTCAACACAAAGTTTTGGAATCTGTGGAACTGCAATTTCCAATTTTGTTGGATGCCTGTTAGCATGTATATAGGAAGAGAAAGCAGCTGTTCTGTAGTCACCTTTGCTGTGCTGTGATTTTACAGCTCTTTCCTTAGTTTCCTTGAAGCTGTGACAGTTTTAAATAAGATGCTACAAAGCATGATTAGTAAGTCAGCCATTTAATGTTTGAGGTTTTAGAATGCAAAGGTGAATACCATCATGGTCTGATAACACGGAAATACCAACTATTTCTGTACCTATGTTACAATGTGAAGTTGTATTTCTTGACGCACATGATGATATTTTTGTTGTATGGCAGCAGCGCAGTGCTGATTTGGGTCCGTGGTAATAGTTCTTTCTCTGATCTGTCTATGAAAGAGAACAGTAAATGCTGTGAGGTCCAGGACAGTTAGTAGAATTTAATGTTCTGGCTCATGGTGTGTAGTATTTGAACATGAGAACTAGTTGTCTACATTAAAAGTCCATCAAGGGAGGATGCTGCTCTCACAAGTTTCTACTTGTGGTGACTTCCCCTGTCCTTCCTACTCTTCCAGAGCTCTTTGTGTCATGTGGACCTTGTCTTTCTTACCTGAAATGATGATGAATTTGTGTTTTTATAGCCTCAGAGTCTTTGGACATATAAGGACCTTGCATGAAAGTAGTTACGAAATTTTTGAATGTTCCAAGACAATGAAATTTTAGTGCTCTGTGTAAATGAGTAGCCATAGGTATCCAAGGAGCAGGCACAGGAAACTGTTCCTGCCTCTTGGTTTATAAATGTAGTAATACTTATGAAACAGTTAAGTAGAAATATTCTTTTTCTGTGTCAGTTTCTTCAGATAAAAGGGATTGCCACAGTCTTTTCTGCTTTAAGTTTTTTTTAATTATAAAATTTTATAATAACCTGTTAAATTTATCAGAAAAATTTAATGCCTGTGGAGTTTTTTTGCTGGTGACCTTTAGACATGTATTTGCATTTTCTTTGGTTTTGTTGGAATTGGCATTATTTGTATTTTATTTTCAGTTAAAAATTATGCTGCTACTTTACAATAAAATTACAGCCCATGGAAATATCATACAATGAATCAAAGGAGTGGGCTTTTGTTTTGAATTGCTAGCTCACCTTTGAAAGTGTGTCTGCTTGCATGTAAAGTGGTTGAACACAATCATGAAGCTAATTAAAGGTGGAGAGCCTTGATCATTTCAGAGGCCAAATTCCCACCTTATCATGTCCCCTTCTCTAGTTGCCAGGTCCAGCAGCAGCTCAGACTTCTGCCAGATCTTCCTTCTGTCCTGCCGAGAGCCAGCTGGAGCTAGAGCAGCCACTGCCAGTCCCGGCAATATCACTATTCAAATAACTTTTCCCTTCTGTGCAGCTTTTCTCTTGGAGAAGTGGTGTGTTGCAGTAGACCTCTGAAGTAATTTAGTAGATTGCTTCACTGCAGACCATTATCACAACGCTGATTTTGGACTTTCAGAAATCCAGAGACACTGAGTTTCTGAGTCTGTCCTTGAATATTATACGTGAAATGTGTTTCCCATTGTAGTTCTTGGAGATGCATGTGTTCTGTTCAGTTTTCTTTGTGTGCATCGAGAGTGCAGCTTCTCTCTGCTTCTCCATTAGCTTCTTTACTGTTCAGTTTGATTTGAAGATGCTATCAGTCATTGTGAAAGATGTGAGAAAGTTCTCGCAAAAGACTGGAATCCAGGGGATTCTCTCTACTTCATAAGTTTTCTTAGGTAAATAATGTTTTTTTAAAAGTTGTAAATACATTTATTTATATAGGCACAGAAAGGAAGCAGTACATTACGGATTTAGTCCTCAAAACCACAGGTTAGATATTTAGAAGGTAACGTATGGTCAAAAGAAGATAATTTAGTTTTAAGGAACTGCAAATAAATTAGGCCATGTTTTGTAAAAATATATTTCAAATTTTTCATTATAGATAGTGTTTCTTTCTTTAGTGCTCTACATGATGTATAATGCTTATACATCATCAAAGAGGATGCAAACACTCTTTCTACATTAATTCTGGTCAATTTTAATGGTTACATTGGAACTCTATATGAGGTGATCCCAAACACCAAGGATTCTCTATTAAACGCTTGAAACCGGTTTACAACCTTGTGTGACTTTTTTTCTTTCCTGTTTGCTCTGAGATTCCGCCCTCTTACTTTGCAGGACCACCACTCCCAGAATTGGAGATATTCTGCAAAAGTTAGCTCCTTTCCTCAAGATGTATGGAGAGTATGTGAAGAATTTTGATAATGCAATGGAACTAGTGAAAACATGGACTGAACGGTCACCTCAATTCAAATTCATTATTCAAGACATTCAGGTAACGGGGAGAATAATGTAGATCTCCAAGTAATACAAGCATATAAAAAAATACATAGGTTTGTGGGTGAAAAAAGGATTAAAGAGAATATTAAACACCAAATCCCTTACAATTAAGGGTTGTTGGTTTTGTCTGCTTCACACCACATTCTGTTTCTTCTTCTCCCTTTATATGTGTGTAAACACCCCCACAAATCTAGACTTTCCACTGCAAAATAGAGGACCAAAGTACAAAGTCTGAAACATGAGAAGGCTAAAAAAATACTATGTTTTTTGTAGATGCCAAAAGTAAATACTGTTCTAGGATAACGTGACTTATCAGTGCAACTGTAGATCCTTGCACTGAATCCTGAAGTATTGTGTTGGCTCACACCAGTGCTGTTACACAGAGCATTGCTCTTGGGAAATAGGTATGTAATCCTAAATGCTAAACCTCAAAAGGTCAAGAAAGCTGAAGAGTTAAGCAATGCATCTGTTTTTACACAAGTGTGTTTTATACCCTGTAGTGCTCCCTGTAGGTTTCTCTGTGACTTGGCAGGTGTCTTCCTATTGCAGCCTGAGCAGCTAGAAATAGGATAAGGTATCTCTAACTACATTTTACTGCTCTGTAGGGTCTTGTGATTCTAAGCTAGGGAAGCAACTATGTGTATTTTAATGTAATCTTTTAAATACAGCTAAGATCATGGAAATGAATATGCACCTTAAAACACTGCTGAGGGGCTTTACGTTACAAATTAAACTCAAAGCAAGCATTCCATCCTCAGGTAGAATCAGAGAATCATTTAGGCTGGAAAAGACCTTTAAGAGCATCAGGTGCAACCGTTAACCCAGGACTGCCTAGCCCATCACTAAACCATGTCCCTAAATGCCACATGCATTTTTTTAAACACCTCCAGGGTTGGTGATTCCACCACCTCACTGGGCAGCCTGTTCCAATGCTTCAACACCCTTTCAGTGAAGAAATTTGTCCTAATATCCAATCTAAAGCTCCCTTGGCGCAACTTGAGGCTGTTTCCTCTTGTCCTGTCCCTTGTTACCTGGGAGAAGAGACCAACACCCACCTGCCTACAGCCCCCTGTCAGGCAGCGGTAGAGAGTAATAAGGTCCCCGCTGAGCTGCCTCTTCTCCAGCCTAAACAACCCCAGCTCCCTCAGCCACTCCGCATCCTTCACCAGCTTTGCCCTGAAAAGGGCAGGTAAATAGGTAGGTAGGTAAAATATAACCCCGTAGCCCCCTTAAGCTACTTTTTCTGGTATGTGGTCATGAACTGTTCTTATTAATTCAGTAGTAATTCTGTTGTCTGAGTTATTACAAACCAAATCTAAAATACACTGGAGTTTGGGAGATATTTTGGTAGGACTCCATTTATGAATTGGATACTTAGCACTGGATATTTAGGAATTTTTTTACAATTATTTTTCGGAAAGAATTTCTAATTATTTGATTTGGTAAAGTAGTTCTGCTTTCTTTCAGAAGGTCTATCATGCATGTTTCAAAATACATTATTTATGTTTCATCAATCATAACTTTTATTTTACAATATCGTAATAACATTTTTGCCTGCTACATTGAAATATGTTTACAATTTTTTAGAAGGAAAAAGTGTGTGGAAATTTGACATTGCAACATCACATGCTAGAACCAGTACAACGCATTCCACGCTACGAGATGCTTCTAAAGGACTACCTAAGGAAATTGCCTCAGGATTCTCTAGACTGGAAAGATGCTGAAAGTAAATATATTCTAGCCATTAAAAGAGTTGTAATAAGATATTAGTAGGAGGACACTGTAAATTAAATATATTTTCAGGAAAAATAAAGTGAAGAGGCAAAGTCCCTCTGAAAAGAATGGCAGGATTTCTTTAGTGGAGTTGTAGGCTTCTTTGAAAAAGTGTTTGAATAGTGGATGAAGTTAATAGAAAAACTAAAGCCTTTAGTATCCTCCTCCTGGAGCACATAAGTTTTGCTTTAGTTTTGGTGTAGCACACAGGTTTTGATTTGTTTGCTTTGTGGATGATCTGGGATTGTGGTGGGTTTTATTTGGTTTTTTGTTTGGTTTTGTTGGCATTTTGGTTTGCTTTATGCACATTTGGAATGTATGTCTCTTATTTGTAAAACAGTGGACTTATTACTGTATTTTTAAGCTCTGTAGGGACAAAGAACTGCCTGATTTGAAATTTATTCCCCAGATTGTTCAAAACTACTTGCCAGATAATTTTTTTGAAATATTTCATTCTTAGTACCATCATTGTAAATATCTGTAATATGAGCTGTTTCAACTAAAAAACACTGTTTGGCATTCTGGACTTCTTTGAGAAAAGAGGGAAGAGAACCATGACTGTTCACGTCACATAAAATGTTTTTCTAGGTACTGAAGCTCTAAAGTAATCTGCAGTAATTCTCTTCTGATCTTTCCAGATTACAGTTTCTATTTGGTAGCTGACTTTCTTATGCTTCCCACTGTACCTTGGTTACTTTTTATTGATAATTTAAAAAGTTTATTGTAGTGTGTAATTTACATAAAAATGACAAACAAGTTTGTAGAATGATCCAGGGTTTTTCTATGTGATATAGAAATATATAAAAATGCAGCTTTTTAGTGGTTTGGTTTTTTTTTCTTCTGTCTAGAATCCCTGGAAATTATATCCACTGCAGCAAGTCACTCGAATAGTGCAATAAGAAAAATGGTAAATGATCTTTGTTTTCCTGTTTGCTTTTTAATATATTGTATTTGAGTATTTGGTGAAGCTAGAAGTGTGAATTGCAGATCTTCCCTGAAATGGCAAAAATGGGTTTACTGGGTCTGAATGATTGCTCCTACTTAATGCATTTGTACAGCTCCTGGGAATGATAGACTGAATCTGGCATTGCATCTATTTCTCTCAAGTAGAAAATGGGGCAGACTGGGTTCGTCTCCTGGGTCAAATAGTTGATACAATGCTGGACTCTTAATCTTGTTTCATCTGTTCCTGTCAGTGAAAGGATAATGTTTGTGAAGAGTAGTTACTGTTTCTCCACCATGTTTGGCTGGCATGATAGGTACTTCATCAAGTATGTGAGATATTTTGGACAAGAAATAATGCAGTCTGTATGTATAACTGCATTTCTAAAATTACCAAGGAGATGACATTTCTAAAAGTACTCGTTACTGATCAACTAGGTTAATCAGTCTGTATGGCTGACCATACATACCAGATGTATATGTTTTTCAAAGCTAACATTCTCCAGGCTTATGCAAGCTCTCATAATTTCATCTAAATATGCTTACAGATCTGTGCTTTTAATTAATAAGTTTTATGACTTTTTTTCACTGTAAAGGAGAATCTAAAGAAATTGTTAGAGATATATGAGATGCTGGGAGAAGAGGAAGATATTGTGAACCCCTCAAATGAACTGATAAAAGAAGGACAGATCCTTAAACTCGCTGCTCGCAATACATCTGCTCAAGAACGGTATCTTTTCCTAGTAAGTATGGTGGCCTGTGTTTGCAGGAGTGGCTGTATACCTTTCTAGACTTGAAAGAACTACCAAAGACAGAGGGAAATACTCTCTAGTTGATGTCAGTGCCTTTCAACTAGTGATCTTAGGGCATGAGTAAACCTTATGCTGCTTGCAGAAAGGCTGGAATGGAACAGCTAGAATGGAATACATGGTTTTAAATAAATGGAACCAATGTCCAACAACTCACTTTTAAGTAAGTGGCTCTGATTACAAATGCAGGTCCTAGAGCATGAGGACTTTGACATTCTCGTGAAACTGAAATGTAAAAGCTTAGGATTTTAGTCCTGATAGCGTGCTGGAGTCCCAGTAAGTGTCATGGTCCTGTGGGAGCTTGTAATTATGGCAGGTCATCCTCTTGTCAGGTGCTTGTGTCTTGTCTTGGAACCAAAAAGCCACAGCCATGCTCCCTCACAACTCCCTTTTAAAAGGTTTGATGTAGTTCATTGCTTCCCATGCGTTAAAAATTACTAATACATTTTTGCTTATGGACCTCTGGCACTGCAAGTCTTCTGGTTAATAAGGATGAGTAATGTGTTGTTGAGGCACAACTCCTGCTTATCTGTGCTTCAAACAAAAGGAGAAATCATTGAATAGGAAGACCTCAAATGGGGCTAGACAGCTGATTAAAATGATGTGCACTTCATATGAGAGGTGACAACTTCAAATGTACTGTATCAGTGATACAGATTAGGCAATAGGCTAGACAGGATTTCTATGAAATAGGATTTAATTGAAGTGAGTTTCTCTTTTTAATAATTAATTTTGAGATAAATGTGAGGGGGAAAATGTGAGAAAATTAAACGCTATAGATCTGATTTAATAGCTGTGCTTCTAGGCTGGGGCTTCAGATGTTTAAACATTATTTGAAGTTCTACTCTTTAATAAAGGAATGTATCTTTGTCCTGCTCGTGGGTTTGGGGTTTTGATTTTTTCCCTGTGATATTGAGGGTTTCAGTGAATAAAAACTGAAGAAAAAAACTGGAAGAAATGCTCTTCCATCTTGGAAAAAAGACAAATAATGTCCTCAAATAGTGTTAGTTACAATTTCTGCAAAACCAACTGGTTTTATTATAGGGTAACTATAGATGTATACACAGAAGAAAAGAATTCTTATTCTGCAGTTTAGAGTAGTTTTTTGCAGAATCGGGGCATAAGAATGGGCTTTTCTAACAAAAGCTTTACATTGGTAAAAAATATCCAGTCTGAGCATAGTTGGTAATAAATGCTATGAAGACTGCTGCATATACAGAGCAATTACTCTTATATGTACTGAAGCTGTCCTTCAATCTTATTTCTAAACAAATTAGAGAAAGAAGTTGTCTTGAATTAGAGCTTTGGTCTTCTCAGATATCAACTGAGCAGAAAAGAACCTGCTTTCTCACCCACTAAGCCTAGCTCTGCAGTATTGTCCAGCTCTCAGTAGAAACTGTGGCTGTACCTGTGTTTTTGTTAATGCAAAGCCATATGTTTATTTTTTCCCCAGTTTAACAATATGTTGCTCTACTGCGTCCCCAAATTCAGCCTGGTAGGATCAAAGTTCTCGGTTCGAACCAGAGTTGGTATAGATGGTATGAAGATTATAGAAACTCATAATGAAGAATATCCACACACTTTTCAAGTATCTGGAAAAGAGCGAACACTGGAGTTGCAGGCCAGGTAAGCAGTCTTTTTATCTAGTTTTTGGAGGATTAATTATACACACGCACAAGACTGGACTAGTAGTGGTGAAAGATGCAGTGGGCTTCATCTTAATATCAGGGTTTTGGAAATAGCCTAGGCTGCCAAAAATCGTAAATGTTCAGTCCAAGGATCTCATGGACTGGAAGAAGTAGCTACAATGTATAGTGTGTTGCCTTACTTTGCAGAAACACCCAAGATAGTTGTCGGCAAGCTGGCTGGAAGGTTGAAAGCAGCACAGCTAACTGGTGCAAAGGCAATCTGGCTGACTTAAGTGTCTTGGGACACTGTGTGTGTTAAATCTCTGGGCAGTGCTGCTGCCTCTGGTATCTGAGCCACCTTGGTACAAATGAGTCTGCCTCAAGGCATGTCTACCCAACAAAAATCTCCACCCCAGTGGGTTTACATCCACAGAACATAGTTTTCTATGGTGGTAGATGGGCACCTACTTTCTTCCATTCCTCAGGCCTGTTTCCAGTCTACTTGTTTTCCTCCAGTCCCAGGTATCAACCTCACCCTGGAAGGCAAGTTCTCCTTTTAGTTCTTGGCTCTTTTTTTCTCCAATGGCACTTTTCTAACTGGCACTTTCCTGCTTTCTTCATTAGTTCTTGTATCCTCCTCTTGCTGGGTCATCTTCCCAGTACTGCTTTTCGCATAGCCTAGACTAAATCCTCCCTGTCTAGACTGCCCCACTTCAAATAAAGTAGGGTGCTCCACCTCTCCTTTTGGACCTGCTTAAAGATCCTATTCTTAGCAGGCAGGATTTCACTGTGGAGAGGCAAGGATTACAAAAGCAGGAGGATGTCTGTGTTGTTCTGTGTTGACACCATGTATTGGGGGACAAACCATAGTCTGCTAGCAAACGAGCTTGCAAACTACTTTTCTTTATGGAAAAAAAACACCTTGTGATATTTAATGACAGTTACAGTAGTGAATGCAGAAAGGTAACAGCATACAGAGATATTTGAAATTAAAGATATACTTTGAAAAATGACAGGAAAAAGCTTTCCACTAAGGTCTGCAAGACTTCTGGGGTACGTTTTTGGCCATCAGTCACATCTACTGTAAGGTGCTGCACGATGTCTTACTAAGTATTTTGCAAGTTGTTATGCCATATACCCATTTCAATGGTGAATGATGGCATCTTGCTTTACCCTTTGTGAAGTTACGTTTTAATTGGAAGAAAAATGATACAACAAAGTTCATTTTGCTAACTTTCCCGTATTACCAGTAACGGAAAGTTTATTGCATTAGTTTATTTTAGGTGTGAGAAGAACATGCTTCTATGTCTTGTTTCGTTTTATGAACGTTGTTAGAATGTGTTAAGTGTGTATGAAACTGTGAAGGAATGAGTACCAAACGAGATCTTATTAACTTATATTAGAATAATCTTGATTAGTATGGGTATTGTGTGTACCCTATACCTTAATGTCCTTAATTCATGAGCTTGTATTAACAGTGTTGTAATGTTTAGTTCACATTTGGGGGCTTTCTTGACTAGTAGGCTTCTATTTTTCAGAACACTATTTGAGCACATTATCAATCACTGGTTTTAAACAGCTGGTAGATTATTTCTTTGAGATTGGTGATCTAGTATGACATTTAATAGCTCAGCTTTTTGTTTTTTAATGTAAGCAGACAGGGTGAATTATTTTGGCTGTTTAGACAGGTTTCTCCTGCCTCGTATGCAAATGGTAGGTAGGAAAGAGAAACACTTTTAGGATTCTGCTTGCTTAAAAATTTCACTAATGCTGCAAAACAACATGTGAGGAACTGTTTTTATTGAGATGTGATAAAAGCTCTCTTTCAAATCCTTCAGAGCAATCCTTAGAAAAATAAAATTTTGCATGGCTGGTACTGCATGGCTACAGAAGTTTTTTTTCCACACCATTATCTGAGGAGGCGGCCGCTTTTGAAGGGCCAGATATACTGTGATGTTAATTCTCATCTTTTTGACTTACAACTTGCAGATAAACTGCTTTCGTTACTAGCACTATCCAGTAGTTTCTAATAGTACTATTATTTGTGATATATGATGCTTTTCCAAAGATTTGAATGTCAAAGTCCTACTGATATATTTTAATGACAAAACTGTCGTACAAGATCAGTTTAATATATTTCCTTTCTCATCGCTGTCTTGTCTGTATATCTTATCTATACCTACTGTTAAGTCATCTGTATCTGCCCTAATGCATAAAAGGGAAATCTCTGCTGTTTAGTTCATAATATTAAAACATATTTTTCCTTTTTTTTAATCGGATACTCTTTGTGCCACTGTAGACGAGTTTAAACAACAGCAACAACGAAAAGCATGAAGGAAATTACTTTTATTGGGGAGGGAGGAAGATTTAAGAGATGCACAGGAGAAGTCTGTGATAGTATGTGAACTTACTGCATGAAATGAGAGGAGAAAAAGATGCCTACATCTAAACTTTGTATTGTCCTCTTTTCCTCTCTATGTTGTACTCAAAACAAAAACACAAGAAGAAGAAAAAAAAAAAAAGCCCAAACAAAAAGTCTAACCATACAAATACTTTTTTAAAATGCATTTACATTTATCTTTCAAATTTAATTCACTGCTTAGTGGTTGCAGACTTGTGAAGCCTGAAGTGATGCATTTGTTTTCTGTTGTGTTTTGGTTTTTTTAAGGTGGACAGTTACAAATCAGTATAGTTTAAGTTCAAATTCCTGAGAATTACTTCAGAAGCTTGGCTTTTGCTAGCAGTTGTCGATGGTGAGGTAATATTTCCTAAAGTAGTTTTGGACTAACGTGTCAAATATTTCTTTCAGTTCTGAACAAGATAAGGAAGAATGGATTAAGGTAAATTCATCTACATTCTTTATTTTCTAAACAATTTTTCACTGAAGTAATAAAAAAAGTAATATCCCTATTTTCTGGCTGCAGCGTCGCTCTGCTAATCAATAACTGGTCAGAATGCAGAGAGTCCATTTTAAATGTAATAATGCTTGAGGAATTTATCCACTGTTTCCTTAGGCACTTCAGAATACTATAGAAGCTTTTCAGCAGAGGAACGAAACTTTCAGAAACGCTATTGCTAAAGAATATGAAGACATGCCTGTTGAGGTTTCTGTAAGTTGCTGTTATTCCTTTGTAACCATTTTGTAAAAAAGTTTGGCTGAAACTTTGTTTTCAAGCTCATCATTCTTATAGCAGAGGAACTACAAAGCAGTCATCTTGTTGGTAATTGTTTTTCTTCATAATGCCAAATATTATAAACAAGACTCTTTTTTTCTTGAAACATATAACAGAGTACCCTTTCAGTGATGCATAATGATTTTTGACTAGGTTCTTTGTTATTTCTTGTATAGATTTAAAAATGCAACTTGAGCTGTGTTTTGCCATTTCCTTTCCAGAGGAAGAGAGTAATTATTTTCTCTATTTGAAGTACTGCACAACTTTTTATACTGTTTTATTATTATTATTATTATTATTCTCCCACCCTCTCCCTGCCCTCCGCTTCAGAACGCTGAGCTTGGGAAGAGAGCACCGAGGTGGATACGAGACAATGAAGTAACCATGTGCATGAAATGCAAGGAGCCCTTTAATGCACTGACAAGGAGAAGGCATCACTGCCGAGCATGTGGACATGTAAGTGCAAAATCCTAGCTGCTGTAGCTGAGGAGCAGGTTTGGGAATTGTTCTAAGTGCCTACTCACCTTCTGGCTTCTGCTTGTTATGCCGCAGTTTATTGCGGCACTAGTGGCTGAAAGAAGCTGTGTATAGCATACCACAAAGGATCCTCTGTCTGCTTTAGCTGGCATGGTAAATTTGGAAGTAACCTGGAGCAGTGGAAGATGTGTGTTTGTGTAAAATGTCCCAAGCCTCTGGACATACACTATACTATTACTTCCGAGTTGCCTCCACTGATCCCAACAATTTCAAGACCGTATTAAACTGCCCCAAACCAGTGTTACCCTGGGCAGCACTGGCTGGCTGCCTCCTCTTCCCGTTCTGCTTCCTCCTCTCTCCTCTTCACAAGAAGACCATGAAGCCCTGCAGTTTTTTGTTGGGTTAACTTGGAGCTGTTCCCAGCTGGATTCAGCATGTAAATGTCTGAGCGTGTGCCTTTAAGCATCAGGGAGCAAGAGAAGGTTAGGATGGGGAGAGAGTGTTAGAGCTGCATTCCGTGTATGATGCTATGTAACTTATGCCACTTTAAAGGAACCACGAAATAGCGGTATGATTTGAGAGTTTTCAGAAGTTAACAAAAGAGCAAACACTGTACTTTCTTTTCTTGCCATCCAGCAACTATGCCTTTCTCCAGCAGATGGTAGTGCAAGCCCAGGTTTAAAACTTGTCTTATAGGTCACCTTGTATGATTTCTTTCTAATGTTTTTATGTGGTGTGAAGGCTTCTCTTGTGCTTTGCAGGACAGTAGAGACTTTTTCAGGAGCTCTGAATTATTGACTGTATGGTTGTCATCTGGGTTGTTTTTTTCCAGCTTATTCTGCCTTACAACTCCTCTCTTAGGATCACACCCTTCCTTTTTATTCCCCTTTTGTTCAGACTCCTAACTACTTCCCTGTATTGTAGTTCTATCACGTCTCCCTGCACATTAGTTTTAAAGCATTTTTTCATGGGAATTAATTTGTGTCAGTGATAGTGTTTTTCCAGCAGTGACTAATTGGGAATACTTGACTAGTATTCTCTAGAGATACTAGTTGAAAGTAGCCATCTAGATTAGTGCTGCAGAGGCCTGGTCCACGACAAGATTTTGTTCAGGGGTTTCAGTGGTTCAAGTCCATTTGTCTACCTTTCTTTCTTGAAATGACTGCAGTCATATGGTTTTTATGCAGACTATTTTTTCACCTGAAAGGACATTTCTGTGGAAAAACACTTCTAATGAAAGAACTTAGATCCCTCTTGTGTTTCAGTTAAAATATACATATAGTGAAAAGAAAAATCAGTGTGATATTGGCTTATTTATTCTGTGTACTTATGAACAAATTCTAAAACTTTAAATTTACTATTTATTAGCAGGTTAAAAAATGAGCCTTTTCTGATATTGTTACAACTTTTTATCATCAAAAGTGCATCTCTGTTGTACATTTCTGAGCTTATTTAGAAAAAAAAATGGTAAATATACCTTTTCAGGCATTTCAAGAAACTGGAGGATTTTCTTCCTGCAGCATGGCTTGTGCTAAATTTTGATTCTATTCCAAAATTTAACCTACAGATAAAATTGAAAGCCTAATGTGATTTTATGCAAAATACAAAGTTCCACCAGGTAAATAGTAAAAAGCACTTATAGTTAAGAAGCAGCAGCAAAAATCTGGTAAACCGTTATTTTTTATGAAGTTATTGCTGATGTGTCATAAAGGAATTATCTTTCTTGTTGTATATAATCAAACAATATATTACTAAGTAGATAAAATACTATTAATTTTTAATTCAATTCTGTTTTCATAGTTTTATAAATACTTAAATTTTATATACGTGTTTGTTTGGGGTTTTTTTTTGTCTCTAAGGTGGTTTGCTGGAAATGTTCTGATTACAAGGCACATCTAGAATATGATGGAAATAAACTGAACAAGGTCTGTAAGGACTGCTATCATGTTATAATTGGTTGTACAGACAGTGAAGAAAAGAAGAAGAAAGGCATCTTGGAGGTATGTTGTTTGAAAGTACCATATGTGCATAGTTGCAATTTCGGCTCATCAGTAAGTGAGAAATTGGTAGCATTCTTGCAGGGCTATTTTCTGTTTGAAAAATAAAAAGTATGTGGACCAAATTAATCCCATCCAATAAATTTTGGTTTTCACCATTCATCTTTCACAATACTACTTTGTTTCTTACAGCTTTTTTTTAAAAAGGGGGAATTGGGAATCTTAGAGCTTTTTTTGCTTCTTTCCAGTTACGTCAGCTAATGCGATAAAACATTATGTTTCCTTATAATTCTTCAGTTTTCTTCTGCACTTAAGCTGCCATAGCAACAAAAACCACTGCTACTACAATGATTCTTGAAATCATAGGCCCAAATTGAAAGAACGGGGATGGAGGATAGGGGAATGGGGGAGAATTTTGCTATTCAGAGTCTGAGTACTAAGGCACTGTTTTGATCAGTGTATACAATGTACATTTTAAGTCATCAAGTTGCTTTCAGCTTTCCACATTTAAAAATTCAAGGTCTCAATCAGACAATAAAAATCCATGTTTCTCTTATGATCAAGGGAAGAAATAGGTATCTCAGAATTGCAATTAACCTTCACATTTTTAAATCTCCCTTTGCAGATGCTTTTAAAACACCTGACATAAATTAGAGAAATATCATCCTAACTTTGTCAAGACATATATTTATCTTGGGATGTAGTAGAGAAGGATTGACCTTTGAGCTAAATACCAACAGAAAAAGAAGGGAAAAGTAAGATACAAATTGTAATTCCATACACAGTTCTTAATCTGTGTTGGTTTGACTACCCTTGACTACACTCTTTTAATGAGAAAGAGTAGGGAGTATAGAACTCCACTGGCTTACCTTATAATCAAGAGACTGCTGTTTCTTGGCATGGTGACTTTACTAAGGTAGCTGAAGGAGCTACAGAGTCCCTTACGCAGACTCTATGCGTGCTGGATCTCATGGCAAGGGAGTGGTTGGTACCATGTTGCAGCATCCAGACAGCATCGCTGCTGGGAGAGGGAAAAAAACTGATGCAATGAAATTTTAATGCAGAATTGGTGTGTATTCTTTCTGATTTTCTCAGGGTCACTATTTAACCGGAGTAGCATGTCACTCTGTCTTCAGATTTTAAGCCATTCACCTAATCTTTTCTGTAGGATTACTGCTTGCATTCTTAAGTTACTCTTAGAAATGTGTTTGCATCTGCCAAAATAAAGTAGTTCTCGTATTGGATACTTAGTAGCACTTCAGTGCCTAACATGATGTTATTGCAGAAATCTGACTTTTGTAGATGCTAAGATACGGAGGCAGACTAGCTGTGGTGGCAAGATGAGATGTAGCATGATCTAAAAACTATAATCCAGAATTAATGATGAAAGAAGGAACATATCACACGTTAAGGGAGTACATGTTGTGATTGTATGTATGCAATAAATAAATAAATATTCCTCTATTTGCTCAAGCTCTTTTGGAGATGCTAGCCAAGATTTGATATGAATGGTGATGAATTTCTGCTTTTCTGTTCTGCATGGGTTTAGTCTTTACTTAAGGAAAATTTATTTTCTGTTTTATGCTTCATACTCTCTCCTAGATTGAATCTGCAGAAGTGTCTGGAAATAGCGTCATATGTAGCTTTCTTCAGTACATGGAAAAATCAAAGCCCTGGCAGAAAGCATGGTGTGTTATACCTAAACAGGAAGCTCTCGTGCTGTACATGTATGGTGCTCCACAGGTATGTATGGAGAAAATGGGGGAGATTTTTAGTAATTATTGTGACTGGGCATCTGAGGAAGAG
Source organism: Falco naumanni (assembly GCF_017639655.2). Taxonomy (NCBI): domain Eukaryota; kingdom Metazoa; phylum Chordata; class Aves; order Falconiformes; family Falconidae; genus Falco; species Falco naumanni. Next base: position 26,288,318 of record NC_054058.1, read on the forward strand.
AAGTCAAATAGTTTGGGAATGGAGGAAAGGCCCAAGTGTTTTCACCAACCTATATAGTAAACAAGAGGTAGCAGGCAGATTAGTTGGCTGTTCTTAATCAAGAACTTCTCTTTCCTCTTAGGATGTTAAAGCTCTGGCTACAATTCCACTTCTGGGCTATACAGTAGATGATACTCCCAGAAGTGCTGACCTCCCGCACAGCTTCAAACTGACCCAGTCTAAGTCTGTGCACAGCTTTGCTGCGGACAATGAGGAACTAAAACAGAAATGGCTAAAAGTTATCCATTTAGCTGTCAAAGGTGAGACACCAGAATGTCAAAATGAACTGCAAGTGAATTTAGAAGAGCAACCTGAATCTTCTAAAACATCTGAATGCTGAAGCTCAAGAACACATGGTATTTTTAAAAGATTTCAATTGAGTTTGTGGTTAACATTTGTGTTAACCTTTCTTTGCTCAATCAAGAAAAAAAAAAAAAAAAGAAGCAAACTTCTTACTACCATACACATCTTAGCACTTTATGTTTGGGAAAAATTCTGGTCTTTTTAGGGATCTTTTTCTTATATTTATGTTCTGTCAATAAAAGTGATGTACAGGTCCATTTCAGAGACTTTTTAAAAAAATGTGAATGCTATTAAAAATACTTACTAACTTTACTGTACTACTTGTTTGTCGTGATGCAAATTTTTTTTTAAAATCCAGTTGCTCTTCAGTTATTGTTTGCTACTTTCATTAAGAATGCAAATATTGAAGCTTCCTACTATACATGTGAGGACTTGCAACAGGATAAAAGATATACCTCCACATTGCCAAATAGAACTGTAGTTAAATATGCAGGGACAGTTCAGTTTAACGTATGTAGTTTATAGATTAAATTCCACAGATCTGTACATATGTTGTATTCACTTGTCTCTTTTGAATTAAAGTAATGCAAATTGCTTTCACAGGTATATTGGCTTTTAAAGTTTCAATTTATCAAGGAAACAATCTAATGATTTTCAATCTAGAAACAATATATAATATATGTACAGAATTAAAAATGTACAATACTTGATGATTTCATGATACTGGGTTCCTATTAGTAATTTATTTAAAAAGCATGTTTTCTATTTGAAATTAAACACAGTCCTAAATTAACAAATACTGTTCAGTGATTTGTTTTAATAGCTGACACTTAATGATCTTGATATCTTTATGCATCAAAAAATAGCAGTAATGTAAGTGGCATGCAATGGACAAATAAGTTCCCGTTGTGTTTAAAAGAGTAGTTGCTTTTCTTCAGTGTCCTATCGCTGTTACCTCTGAGGAGTGCAGTAGTTCATTACTCAAATGCAGTATGTGGTTTGAGAAAAGCAACAGATTCTAGTAACGTTGTGGGATCGTGTATTTTTGCTATTACGGTTATTGGAATGAAAGAACATTTTCAATTTATCTTTTAATCTTTACAGAAGATTAGATACTCTAATATTTATTTATGACAACAATCTTCAAGGATTATTGTTGTAAAGTGGAGCCTGCTTTATACAAATTCAGTATGAAGTCTGAGCCTGCAAATCTCAAGTTGTATTAACTGATATTATTTGCATTCCACTTATGGGAATAAGGACTTGTTGGCTTTACAGTGTTAAGTCCTTTACGAACTTCCATTCCTGTTAGAATTTTTATACATAGAGGCAAATGACCTCCCTAAAATTTTTACTGTAACATCTTTGGATGAAATACGAGAAATTCAGAGATAATGATGACTGTCAAGTAGATAAATATCTTTCCTTTTCTGACCCCTCAAAGGAAGGAAAATATGTAACTTCTACAATCAACTTGTCATAAGCACATTCAGGAGTCTGTCTTCTCAGTATAACTGCAGTCTGTTTTAAATCATGTCAAGCTGAAGAATTCAGGTTCAAGTACAGTTTTGTTAGTAACTTGAAGACAGATTTAAGTTGTTGATTTCCTATAACAAGATTTCCAAAAAAAGTATAGACTGAACTCCCACTCCCACTTTTTCTGTGACACTATAGGAAAAAAAAAACCAAAACACAACAACCCATTTAGCATTTAAAAAGGAATTGTTAAAGTAACCTCTGTTTTTACTGTCAAGAATCCATGAGTACACACTGTCTATTGTTCTTTGGTAAGAAGAAATGTTGTGCAACTTAATGTTAGCAGAAACCCAAAATCTACCATGGCCTTTAGACTTCAAAGCTTTACACAAGTGTTGGTAATTATCAGGACATGGAATTGTAGAGTATTAGCTCTACAACTGACTTTGGTTGTCCATTGGTCCATATTATTCTACATATAACCCTAGTATTACTTTTATCTGATGTGCAAGCTCTTCTGTAGCTCTCTAAGAGATTTGAAGTTACTTCTGTTGTCATCTGTATTGACCTCTAGTTATGTGCAGCTCAAACCTGTTTTGGTTCAATTTGATGGTGAGTACCATCAAATCTTCGCTGAGGTCTCCCTAGCTACATCTTGTGTATACCTTGGTGAAGGATGGGGGGACATTCAGGTAAGCAAGAACTCTCCATGGCTAACTCTCATGGTCATCTCCTGAAAGTGGGTATTTTCTAAAAGTCTCAAGTGCAGTTGTGGCATCTGGAGAATCACCTTACCACATCCTAATGTATAAAAACATTGTTTCCCCTGTTCAAGTTGTTGGGTGTAAGGGGAGAAGTTGCCTTAAAGGAGTCCCTGGATAAGATGGACTGAGGTATACTGAAAATAATATGATGGTATGACTGTAATCACAGAATCATTTAGATTGGAAAATACTTGTAAGATCATTGAGTCCAACCATTAATCTAGCACTGCCAAGTCTACCATTACATCATGTCCCTAAATGTCACACCTACAAGTCTTTTAAAAACTTCCAGGGATGGTGACTCAATAACTTCCCTGGACAGCCTGTTCCAGTGTTTGACATCCTTTTGGTGAAGAAATTTTTCCTAATATCCAATATAAACCTCCCTTGGCACAACTTGAGGCCATTTCCTCTTGTCCTGTCGCTTGTTACCTGGGAAAAGAGACCAACACCCACCTCATTACAGTCGCTGGTAGGTAGTCGTAGAGAGTGATACGGTCTCCCCTGAGCATCCTTTTCTTCAGGCTAAACAACTGCAGTTCCTTCAGCCACTCCTCATAAGCCTTGTGCTCCAGACCCTTCACCAGCTCCATTGCCTGCCTCTGGACACACTCCAGCACCTCAGTGTCCCTCTTGCAGTGAGGGGCCCAAAACTGAGCACAGCATTTGAGGTGCGGCCTCACCCCTGCAGAGCACAGGAGGTGATCACTGCCCTTGTCCTGCTGGACACACTAGTTCTGGTACAAGCCAGGATGCTGTCGGCCTTCTTGGCCACCTGGGCACACTGCTGGCTCATGTTCAGCTGGCTCCCCAGGTCCTTTCCCACCAGGCACTTTCCAGCCTTTCTGCCCCAGCCTGTTGAACCTCATACAATTGGCCTCGGCCCATCGGTCCAGCCTGTCCAGATCCCTCTGCAGAGCCTGCCTGCCCCCCAGCAGATCAACACGCCTGCTCAGCCTGGTGTTGTGTAGTACATTCTGTTTTCTAAGCTCCTGCAAACTTAATTCTTGAGCCAAATAGGAAGATCTATTCCAGCTAAATGATTAGGGAAATTATTAGAGGCAGCAATGTCTAGATTGCCTTATTATTATGGTGGTACCGAGTAGCTGAAGCTGCTTGAATGGTTTCAGCCTCTCCCAGGTGAAACCATGCATTTGGGCATAAATAATTTGAAATGAAGTTAGCATTGGGAGTTATTTATTTGGATGTTAGCCTCATGTTTGCTCTCAGCCATTAAAGTATAAAGAGCAGGATATTTTATTTACCCTAGTGAAACCTATTTCATGTTCTCTTAATCAGTTGCTTGGGTAGAATTGTTCTCTTATGAGTCGGAATGTCTTGGCACTCAAATGATTGGTTGTGTGTGTATTTTGTAGGAAAATTATGTACCAATATTAAAGGAGATCAGAAGATGGAGAAGTTGCTTCTAGATTTAACCACACTGTTTTACTTCACTCTCCACAGACAAGCCCTCCTACAGTATCCAAAACTTTAACTTTAAAGTGTAAATTATGACCACAGAGGAACAAATTCAATGTAGTAACTGTTGTGGCTTAAGTATCATGACCAAAGCAGTCAAAATTATAATTCCAACAAAGTACAGACTGTTAATAAACTTCAGCTATTGAATTCTTCAAAAAAATAAAAAGGGCACTAAATTTATTAGCATAAAGCTGTGTATGTAAGGAATAAACTATAACTGAGCATTCATTCATAATACGTGAAGGTATGTGAATGGCTCCACTGAATTATTTAAGCTTTGCAATTCTTGTGTTCAAGACATGCTTGTTTCTCACTTTAAAAGTGATCAGTCTTCTGTCCAATTTAAAGCAAATCAAAAGGTTTTTTATGTGGTTTTATCTGTTTTCAACAGAACAATGGCTTCATTTTATCATTAATATGCTTGGAACCTATTAATGTATTTTTCAAAATTGCTTAATATTTTTCCCCTATCATGGAAAAATAGTGTATCATGACATCTGCATGTCTGCACCATTCTTCAAGACCTTCTAAAAATTGTTTTCTGGTATCAGGTACCCCTGCTTGTTTGAAGAGCTCCTGCAAAATCTATAGCATCTAGTACTTTCAGATCCTTCCACACTGAGTAGTTTAGTTTGTTACAAAACTTATTTAATTTTTATGTGAAAAGCAGGTATTAAGAATAGAAAACATTCTCTTCTATTTGGAGTAGAATATTGAACCGCTGTAAATGCATGCAATATATGTGACACCTTTTTATGCAAAACCATCTCAAAGTGCTTTAGAAATCTCCTCAGAAATTCTAAACCCCTTTCATAGAAAATAGGATTTTTATTCTTCATATTTTTAAATTATGGATGAAGCCAAGGCACCAATTCAATCTAGAATAAATACACTATCGCTTGAGTAAATTTTAGATGAGATTATAGAAGTAACGCTTTAAAGAGTTCCAAGTGGAGTCAGGAGGGGGAAAAAGTAATATCTATATACATACATATATGTGTAAAAATAAGTGGGAAAGATGTGGAGACACTTGACAAGTTCTTTGGGTTTTGTTGTTTTGTTGTTGTTTGAGGTTTTTTTTTTTTCCTGTAAAGCTACATCACCATATAGCTAGTATAAAAACTGGTCAGCTTTTCATTTCAAGAGAAGATTAAATAAAATGAACAGAGGGTAGTGTTTCCTTATACTGAAGGAAAGGCTTTCAGGAAAGAAGTAAATATTCCATGTAGAAATAATTCCAAGCAATAAAAAAGCTTTCTCCATAAATCTATTTAGAGATCTTTAGCTGGTGTAGACTAGCAGAGACCTGCTGGAGCTATTATACCTTCAGTAATTTAAAATCATGTAGAATCTGCCTTACATTATATAAACACTTGTGGAAAATCAAGCTTTCACCAACTGAAAGCCAGCTGACTTACTGTGTCTCATCCAGAATCACAGTGCTCAGTTGAACTTCAGGTGGGTTTCAGTTGGAGATAAGGATGTAGGAGTGAGTGTAAACAGCTGGAGATACATATCCAAAAAAAAAAAAAAATGACTGGAGAAGAGAAATAATTTTGTGGCAGAACTATGTTTAAGATAAATCCATCATCATTCTTTGTCTGTGGTGTACTCTTATTTGAAATACGAAATGAAATATATGGAATTATTTTTCTTTTCCTCTGGTCTGTGGCCCTGTTGGTACGAGGAATTTATCTAGCTGGTTCTGACCCATGGGACTGTAGATAAGTATGTTCTTTTGACAGGAGTTTTAATGTGCTAGTCAGATTGTTTCCATAATCCTTTTCCTTTAACAGAGCATAACATTAACTTAATGATTGTATATGTGTGTAAATATACACATACGCATATGTGTGTATATGTATATATGTGTTTGTATATATTTGAGGCTATTATTCAGATGACCTGTTTTCAAGCAGTATTTTACAATCCAAAAATACACTGTGCTGCTTTTAAAATGTAATGTATATTGACTACGTGGAGTATGCTTTTCAGAAGAAAAAAATCAACAGAAGTAGATCTACTTTTGTGGCACATTTACTTTTTCAGTCTAATTTAAAAAAAATAAATCATACGCACACACTCACAGACAGTAAATTCAGTAAGGCATCCAGTCTGCTTCCTTTAAAACCCCATGATTAAATTTCTTCCCAGACTCAACTATGGCATTTTGCTTTTACCCCTTCCTCTTCCTCGCACAAATAAATGTAGAATGTGGTTTTTCTCTCCTAAAATCTTCAAGCACATTTCTTGAATAAAACATGTTTTCAGCCACTGCATAACAGTAGCCTACTTCAGTTTATGGTTCATCCTTGTAGATTCATTAACTATTTATGGTGAAAACATTCAGAAAAGGGGGAACTGTGTCAAAGCCTTTTGTATGTATGTGCCCTAGTATGTTTAAGAAAGAAGCCAAATTTGTTGCATATAGGGAACAGTTTGCAAGAGAAGTATTGTTTTTTTCTGTTAGCATGTTTTCTATTCTGTAGCCCTTGAGGTGGATTAATACATTAATTTTAGTGGGAGCTGGATCAGTTGCAATGTTTAACATCAGAATTATAGGCTATATGCCTATATTAATTCCCCTTCATTATGGAAATGTTTCTGGCTTTAATTGTGAAAACACTTTTGTAAAAAAATACTAGTATTTGGAAGAGGTGTAAATTTGTTCTGGTTTTGCAATAAAGTGAAGAGTATTAAAAAGGTGAAATATAAATGCCATTTTAAGTTGTGCAAATGTAAGTGGTCATTTTTATGGTCAAGAAATATATGAATGTAAAAAATCTGCAGATATTGTATATATTTTCTGTAAAATATGTATAGCTGATCATACGGTGAGTGGAGAATTGTAAAATTAAGCACTTTAATTCCTGTTGAGTACTTAAAAAGAAATTTGTATCCTGTAAAATAAAACCATCATTAAATAAGTATTGCTGGTTGGCTGGTTTTTTTCTGTACCTACTGTTTACTTTTCTGATGAAGTCTTTAAACTGCTTTTCCAGTTGTGTGTGTGACTGTAAGGACAGATAGTATGGAATACTGGTATCTAATTTGCTGAAGGGCTAGCTACTCACAAGTACTGCTATGTCAGTGGAAGATACATTCTGAATGTATAAACAGCTATATATAATGCTATGACACGGTAGGTGGGGAAGATAAAAGATGTGGTCCCTGCAGTCCTTCACAGTTTAGGTCTACATTTCTATAATAGGAATAATATTGTTCTCTTGTGCGATCAGGATGTTATGGTGTACTTCATGGGCTTCTGCATTGCCACCCCCTTAGAAGAGCGCAGAAAGAAAGGAAGGTGTTTAGTGAAGCCCATGTCTTTCTTACTATTATTCAAACACTGCTCAGAACAAAAGGATGAAACAAAACATTGAGCAGCTGCTCAGTATAATCTCTTGTGCATTAAAGTGGTGCTGCAAAGAAAAAAATTCTTAGGTAATTGGCTGGATTATGATCCTAAGTGTAAGCAACTTTGAGTCTTTAAATTCATTTGCTAGCTAACCACACATTCAGTCCATGGTAGTGCCACTTAAACTGCAGCTACTCCTTTTCTAAGTGTCTTTTAACAGAGAGAACCATTTGCAGTTGCCTCCAATTTCCATCATCTGTACACAGTAAACCTGTTTTGATCATATCTGATTTATTCTTGGTATTCTTCTGCAGATGGGCAAAATGTTGCAGAAAAGACTTCCCCCAAAATACAGAGAGGAAAATTTACTGTATTACTTGCTAGTTCTTGTCTGTAAGGAGTTGTGTATGAGGCTTCTGTTTAGTTTCTACTTTTTCCATTTGCAGACACAGTAAGCAAATTGAAATAAGTACTGATGAACCACAGAAAGTAATGCTTCCTTCCCATTTACATAATTTTCCCCACTGATTGTTCTGATTATTTTTTCCCTGTGATTAACTGTTCCAAACCCATTATTTTCCTCATTAAACCCAACACAATGTGTTCTACATGGGGACAAAAATAACAGAATTTATCTTGAAATGTGCTTTAATAAGAAAACACAATTTTAAAATTCAATCAACAGGAAATCTGTAATCATAGATTTAATCATACTTAATTCCTTTGTATTAGCAAGTTTAATAAGCACGGGTATTTCTACTTGGCAGCAAATTGTCCAGGAGCCTATCAAGTACAGGGCTGGTAAGTGAGTGGTGAGTAACAATCTCCTCTGGCTCTCCCTTAGCCTGACTAATACTGCCTCATACCACAGAGCTGTTCTTGGCATTGTATGAGTTTCCTGACATGAGAGATGCCTGCCTTTGGTAAACACAGTATTTGGGACTTGTTTGCTTTAAAGAAATAGTTCTGGAGGGTCCTCCGATGTCTCCAATGAAAAAGCAGAGGAATCCTCATGATGGCAACTGTTTTGTCTTGGAGCTGTTCACCTTCTGCCTCCTTGGCTTGTGCACTAGGCAGCTATCTCGATATTAAGCCTCATCAGACCTGGCTTGTAGTAAATCCGGATGCACCTAGCCGAGTTTATTTGCTTGAGGTCTACCCCATGTCTGTGTTGCTAGTTTCTGTTTCTGTCTCAAAACCATAATGCTCTGGTGTCATCAGCAGGATGTGCAACCAGCTGTCTATCAAACTGTTACATTTCTTTGTGTTAGAGCATATTTTTCAAATTACTTGCCCTGTTTTAAAGTCTCAAGTTACAAAGAATCCATCACATGCTCAGGTAAGTTTTCCATTTGTTAGCTATGCTCTCTGTAGCTGGGTTTTTTTTGGTGTTTTTTTTTTTTTTTTAATAATTCTTATCACTAGTCAGAACTCACATAGCTTCTAACCATCAGGATCTTATAAAGAGAAGAATTTCAACCACCAAATCTTAATATATTTTTGTTTGCTAAATAAAGGAAATCTCTGCTGTCAGAAGCATCTCCTTATGGAACAGAGCCTTAGCTAAGAATCTGGGGTAAGACTCAGTGGGCTGCAGATCGATTTCCAGATCCCAAAACTTCTTCGTGTTAGTTTTACTGAATACCAATCTACTTAACTTAAAGATTCCAGAGGGTTTCTACATTTGATTTATGCATTTGTAATGTAAAAATACCCCATGGCTCAAGAAACAGAAATTGTCTTGGGAGCAGAACCTGGAATTACCCTTTCTTTCTTTGGCCTCCCATAGCCTCACGTTCTCTTCTGCCCCTCCCTACTCCTGTCTCGAGCCAGGCAGTCACAGCACTTTTGCGTGGGGAATACATGAAAATGAACTCTCTTTTGGATCCACCGAACACTGAACTTGTATCTCTGATTTTGTGAGCTTGTGTTCTAAAGTAAGGCTGGATGTTTGTGCTCTCTTTTGAACATGTTTTAGCATAGTATGTCCATTTTTTCAAATTCTAGGTAAGGGTCCCTGCTTCAGGGAGATAGGTTTTGGACTCTGCTACTGAATAGAGGAGCCTTCCACAGCGTTAAATTAAATGAATCACCCTGTGATGGAAGATTTCAACCACAATTTTGTTTAAACCTATTGCCTAGCTATGTAGAACTACCTGCTTTGCCTGTTCTGCATTACTCACTTGTTCCTTGGCTTGCAAAAGAGAATCCAAATCTTTTAGCTCAAGGCTTTGGGCCACAGCATTTACAAAAGGCTTACCTTACCTATGTTGTATTTTGGAATTCAGTTTCAGACTAGCACTACTCTGGTCCTATTAACAATGTTCTTTAGTGGTTGAAGTGCATCTTGCAGTTCTGTGTCACATGGAAAGAGTCATATCCATGTGCTCCAAGACAATTCTGTGACACTAAGCAAAGCATGGCAGGTAAGACATCCAGTGTCAACTTCAGAAATGCAACTCTGAGCTGGAGTAAAAAGCTTTAGATAAATACACCTGAAGTATCCATTAGTCTTACATGCAGGCTGTGATGTTGTAAATCACATATATTTGATAGTTCTATTTCCAATTTAGACTTAGAATGGTACCAATCATAACATAAAAAGCAGCATGCACAAGAAAACGTCTATAATAAAAATAAAAATTAAAAACCCACTCCTTTTGGCATACTATTTTATCTTTAAAAGACCACAGGAGATAGCCTTATTTAAAATACTAGACCCAGAAGTAGAATATACAAGCTCCATTCCTCCTGAATACCAGCAAGCTTTGTTTGGGGTAACATTTGGTTGGGGTAAGGCTTCTTCTGTTTTCCTTTCTAGTTAAAATGCCTCAGCTGAATGCTAAGTCTGCTTTTTGTTTTTCAATAAAAAATTGCTTTCCTGATAGCAGACAGGAGGTTACGGGCTTTATTCCCAAAACCTTTGTCCTTTAAAGTTAGAAGTCTTCACCTTAAAATTGGACTGCACACCACTGGAGTGGTGAAAATCATTCACTGAAGCAACTGTTACTGTTGCGTTTGTTGTTTCAAGAAGTCTAACCACCACAGTTGGCAGGGGGAGGCAGCACTGTTGTACAGCAGCTCAAAAGGATGCAGAGATTATTTTCATCTCCAATGGAAGCTTTTACCTCTGTTGGCCTTGTCAGAAACACTGATGCCTCACAGAGTGCTCGGGCTTTGTTACTGATTGATGAACTTTGACTGCTGTGTTTGCCCTGTGGCTCTTACCCTCTGTGCCCTGCCCCTTCCTTAAGGTGAAACCTGCTTTCCTTTCTGCATGCGTGTTTTACGAGAAGTTGTGTTAACACCCCAAATATTGAAGGAATTTAGGTAAATAACTTTCATGTGGATAGAGTGAAAGAATAGAAGGAACTCTGTTGTTTAGTTCCTCATATCATCCAGCAAAGTTGCATATTTGCCCCGGGGTTATTTTGTTTTGTCAGAGGCTAGGTCTCAGCACAGGTAATATGTAACTTGGGGATTCCTTCTTCTGTGACCTTCTTTCAGCCGCTGAAATGGGTAGAAAAGCTCACTTTGCCAACTCAATAGAATCCCTGGGCTATGTACTTGAAACCTCTGATTTCTGTTTCTTCTGGAAAAAAAGAACAACCTGTCAGCTTGGGAAATCTGTGTAGAACATCCAAATGAAGGGTCATCCTGTCAAAGGATTTCAGGAATTTATTTATCTTCACTTCTAACGGTGTTCACTGTGCAGATGTCTGGTATAAGTGCTATGAGAAAGTGTAACATCTGCAATGAGGCTGCTCTGGAGAACACAAACCCACCATTCTTTTTGGCTTCACATAAAAATCAGGCTCTGCAAGACCCATATACTCGCTGTGTTGCATGGTTCCAAACGGTGACATTACCAAGGAATAATCTAGAGAAGTATTTTGCTAATAGTGTTTGTGCAGTATGTATGCAGCACAAATGCTATGTTACATACTTGATACATTTCAGTATGGTAATCAAGTATTTCTTTCTCAATACAAATACAATGGCAATGAAATATCCTTTACTGAGATGCTAGTTTGTTGTTTCCTTGTTTTGCAGAAATGAATTAAATGGCAAATGACTTGTCCACTACTGTCAATATGTCAATATAAAGAGACTCCAGCTGTCTGAGCAAAAACTACTGAGTAAAAATGGAAGCAGATTATTATGCAAAACTATAAAGAATTCATATAATGGAGAACAAAGACTGGAAATTTTGTTCTCCTGACTTCAAACGTAAACCCAAGGAAGCTTATAATGAAATTAGAAGATGACAGATTTACAACAGACACCAAATTGATGTTTTACACTATGCATAATTAGATCATGGAATTTACTGTCATAGGATGTCATTGGAGCCAAGAATTTAGCTTGATGGGACAAAAAACTATTACATGGTAAATGAAGCAATCTAGTTTCCAGTAACTTAAAGCGGAAGAAAAATTGAACTGTCTACTTCCGATCTTACAGCAATACCAAAATTATTTAATAAACGATTTGGGAATCAGATCTTATTACATTGCATTTTTATATTTTCCCCAGACAGCTGATGCTGGACGGTCTTAGAGATGAGATTCTGAGGGAGTTTGATATCAGGGCAGATTCAGTGTGGCAGTTCCTGCTTTCTCCTGTCAATTAACTTTAGTAAATAACCAAACTAACTACTGTCTCTTATCAGATCTTTGAGCTTCTTGCTGAGTACAATGTAGGTGGGCCATGGAAGGTTAGAGTTAAAGCTACAGAAGGCCATTTCTTGTTAAAATGTTTGTTTTGGCACAGTCCTCAACTGGGCTGAAGTGCTGGATTTTATAAATTGGTGCAGTACATGACAGTTCATAGCAAAAGCACTTCCAGCTTTTTAGCCAGAAATGTACAACATATTAAGCTTTGCATTCTGGTGTTTCTCAGTCTTGTATCTTCTTTAGTACTTTCTTGTTGCTTTCCTTCATCAATTCACTTCCTCCATCTGTGCTGTGCTTCTCCATTTGGGTATCTAGCCCTTGATAAGACTTTTGACATCTCTGCTGGGCGACTATGTTATCTCAACTTGGTTCAGCAACTGATATTTTCACTGTGTGATTCTTGAAATATTATTCTGATAAAATTCTAAGAATAGCCATACTGGGACAGATTAAAGGGTAAGCACACACAGTGCTTCTGCATGATACTCTCCCAGCTTCCATCCATTGTCAGCTCAGAAACATCCAGAGCTAGTTTTGATTCCTACATAGCTATTTATTTATATGCAATATATTTCTCTTCCTTAAACTTGTCCAAACATCATCTGAATGAATTTAAATTTCTACTGTCTACAACATTCTTTGGCAAGGAGCTCAATAGGTCACTGACCCACCTGTGAGGGGCTACTCTCTTTATTTTGTTCTGACCTGGCTCCTAGTTTCATTAGACACTCCCCAAACACTTTATGTTGGAAGGGAGGGTAAACAAAACTGACACTCCAGCCTGATAATGATTACACAGACCTCTAATCCTCCCTACTCCTCCCCATTTCTTTTGTAGAGTGAAGACTCCTAGCTTAGTGTTGATGTTGAAGCTGTTCCACAGTTTTCATCATCCTTCCTGTCCCTCTCTGACCCTTTTCCATTTCTACATTCTTTCAGAGATGTCCCACTTCTGGTCTAAATTAAAACATAAACCAGGTTGCACTTTCTCCGTTTCACAGTGGTGTCCATGAGGTCATATGGAAAAATGAAAACATCAGGAGAAAAGAGATACTCATAGAGAAATAAGCTAGTGTTATCTACTTCAGGTGCCAGCAACTTCTATTTCTGTGCAACTAGGATGCTTTTTTTTCCCCTCTTTTTCTTCTTTCTTTTCTTTTTCTTCCAGGGAGTCAAGGAAGGAGAGGAAATGAGCCTCCACACTAGCCAGGGAACAGCAAACCCTTTAGAAAGAGTATTTGCTGTGTCAGGTGTACAATGCGGGGAAAGTTCGCTGTAATCCTGGAAGCTGGAGAAGAAGATGCCAAATGGCATCCTGGTATTAATGATCTCTGAGAGCAACTGGCTGAAGCACACTGAAAGCTAATGGGTGAAACTGCTGGATAATCATGTCTGTACGGCTATGACAAGAACTCCTCACCAAGAGGTCGTTCAGGACCTTCTTCATAAAATGTTATGTGTTAGTTGATTCTCTCTGTACTGCATACACCAATTTTTGAGTGTTTCAATTTGCTTAGCCATCTTTATGCTTTATGTATAAAGCACAAAATGCCCTCTGACAAGCAGTGTGAAATTTCCTCATTCTAAAGAATGAGAAACTTTGTTGTAAAGATATACAGAGAAGAACATACTTCCTTTGTATGTTCTTTTCTTCAACATTTGATAGTTTCAAGACACAAAGACTGGGAAAGACTAATTTGTATAGAATAACAATACAAATTCTAATGCCATCCAGAACTTCAAACTTTCAGAAGCATTTTTACTATGTTGGCTTCCAAGAAAGGACAAGCCAGAATTTAACACATTGAACATGCTAGCATATTCATAATTTATCTTTGAGAAAATGCACTCAAGCGGAAGACATTTAAATATTGGAGACTCGTTTGTTGTGATCTCGCATCACAAGTCATCCTCTGGTGTCATTCTATCTTTTTGTATAACGCAGCTGAGCAGATCTCACTGTTTCCCACTCCCCATGCCCTGCCAGACACCTCAACCAAACCTAATAGTATTCATCTGAGTTAGAAAATTTCAGATGCAGATTAGCCAAGAGACTGACAGTGAAAACAAAAATATCCACAGAAAAAGCAAACAGAATAAATATAGCCGTTTTAAATGTCTCTATTGCAATTTTCAATACATGAACAGCAATGGGAGAATATCCTTTTTGCTGCACAGTTCGAAGGACCTGGTCTTCTCTGGTTATTTTCTCCCCCTGAAGAGACCTCCATAACGCTTCCTCCTCACTCCCAGCAGTTTTATTTTCCTGCTTGGTTGGTTTTGCAACACCAGACACTGACAGGGTCCAGCAGTTTGTCATTCAGCACCTTTCCTTGCTGTATTCAGGCCGTGCCACCGGCACACCTGGTGAAGCAGTGGGGAGGGCAGGGGGGGCACGGTTTGGTTGTTTCCTGCTTCTCAAGGGTTTTCAAAACGTTGTGCCTCAAATAAACGTGGCCACTCCACACTGCTTGCTGAAATCTGGCGAGGCCTGCCGCCCAAACACCCCCAGCTGCGCTGCTGCTGGGGCTCCCCTGAGGGGATCAGCTTTGTTGCACCAAAAGGTGGAGTAAAACCTGGGAATGGCTTGTAATACACGGCCACAACGGCAACGCTGCCTTATCCTCGAAGGCCTTTGGGCCCTGGGCGCTTGCCAGGCAGAAACTCCGCGTCCTCGGGCGGGGGGGGAGCGGCGAAGAACGGCGGCCAACAGCCCCCAGCACGCCGCCGCCTGAGAGGGCGCCCGCACATCCCGCACCGCCCCCCCCGCACTACAGCTCCCATGATGCCTGGCGGCGCGGCGCCCCGGGCGCGCACTGCCTGCTGGGGGCCGCGCCGTGCGCGGGGGCCGGCGCCAATGGCGGCAGGCGGAGAGGGCGGCTGACGGGAGCCGCTGCCCGTCGCGCCCATTCATCGCCGACGCCTTCCCCGGCCCTCGCCCTCCCCCGCCGCTATGGAGGCGCTGATCCCCGTGATTAACAAGCTGCAGGATGTGTTCAACACGGTGGGGGCCGACATCATCCAGCTCCCGCAGATCGTGGTGGTGGGCACGCAGGTGAGGCGAGGCGGGGCGGGGCGGGGCGGCGGGGCAGGCCGGGGCCGGGGAGCGGGCGACGCCGGCCTTGGCCGCCTTGAGGGCAGACTCGGGTCGTCCGTTGCGTCGGTGCTGCTGACCTGCCTCCGCCAAGGGCACGGGGGCGGCCGGGACGTCTGCCGCGGCCGCTCGCTTTCCCCCGCCGCCGTTCCCTCGGCGAGCTGCTCTGCCTCCCTGCCATTTGCAGTGCCAGTGCCCCTTTCACCCCCCGCCCTCCCCTCCGCCTCTCAGCAGCCGTGTGAACGGCCGAGGCGCTCGCAGGGCTGCCGGGGCGGCCTGGCCCTGTGGCCCCGTGTCTGCCCCCGCACCACGGGCGTGGGTGGCGCCGCCCGCCCGGGGCCCCTGCCGGCCCTGCGCCCCGGCGGCTGCCGCGGGTCGGTGGCGGCCCCTCGCTGGCAGCCGCCGCGAAGCGGGTCTCGGTCAGAGGGATGCTGTAGCGGAATGGCATCGTGCCCGCCTGGGTCGTTTCCCCGTGCTGCTAGTTCTCCTGCCGTTCGCACCTCTTTGTCTTAGCTGGCGGTGGGGAATGACGGTGGGAGGCGAAGCCAGCCGTTGTTGGCTCTAACGGTGTGCGCGTCTCTGCCCGATAGTGTTGCTCCTGGGCCCGAAGATAGCTCAGACCCGTGCAGATCTATTCAAATGGGATGCCGTTCTTCGGCAAAACTTTTGGCAGCAGAACATGTGTAACCAGAACAGCAGCAGTCATAAGAGAACTGAAAATGAAACGTTAAACCCAACTGAAACTTGAATTAATGGATCTCTCTTTCTGTATCTTGAAATTAACAGTATTTATTGAATGTGTGATGCTACCTGACAGTACGATGCCCACCTAAGACAGTAATACCAGCAGCTGTGCAGTCAGGGATTTCATTATATGACTTAAAACACACAAGCTGTATATTTAAAACTTGCACGTTGCTGAAGCATGGAGTAGGTTTGCTGAAAGCCAAACACTAAACAAACACTGAAGTGTCAAACTGGCTGGGAGACAGCCAGCTGTCATTCTGTTTTACCAATACAAATCAGATTCATTGAGTTTGTATCAGCCACTTTATAAAATAGATCTGAAATACTTGAATTGGGTGGGAGGGACTTCGTGCTGTTGAGCTTTATTAGGTACTTGCTATTTTTGTAGCTGACAGGATTCAGTCGCTTTATGAAGACATTTGTTTTCCATTACATTAAAAATCATACAAGCAAGCTGCTTTTTTGTTTGTTTGGGGTCTGTTTTAGTTTAGTTCTGCAACGAAGTGCAACGCAGAGGTGTGGTGTTTTTCTCTGTAAAATAAGTAAAGTGTTCTTTTGTTTCACTTTATGAAATTCATTGAAGTGGCATTTTTTTAATTATCATCCTTTTAAACAACTTTGTCCTAGTTAACTTTTTTTAAGTGTGTACATTAGATACTGAGAGTTAAGACAGTATTGACATGCATTTGACTTCAGTAGTTTACCCATCAGTATTAATATCCATTTAGTGCTGTATTCAGTATATTCATAAAACTCCTTGAATTAGTGTGATATTTCTTAGCATGCCGAAACAAAGACTTCTATAGACTCCAGGAAAATACATAGCGAAATTTCTGGCAATTTGTATCTTGGTTTTTTTTTGTTTTGGTTTTTAGTCAGGGTTGTTGGAAGAAATAATTGTATTTACTGACGTGGTAATTCTGTAGGTGGTTATTTTATGCAGTTAGTCTTAAAATAATTTAAATAAAGTTTTTTTACTGTATTCATTTGAAGTTAGTTTATTGTAGACCAGATTTGTGGAGATGTCTTAAATATGGCCTTAGAGCTGATAGTTTTACTGCTGGTAGCTTGCTTCCATGTTTTTTTGAGATATGCCTTGAAACAGTCTTGTTTCTTGAGATGTTTCTGGTTATGTGCTGTGTGGCCTTTAAGTTTGTTCACACAGTTGTTTTGTTTGTAGCCCACTGGCATATGCAGGCTTTACTTCCTCTTTGAATAATATTCACAAAGAGTTTTGAATTTTTCACCTACATTTTTATTCGTAGGAAACAAATGCTACTGGTTAAGATTTCTGTAACTCTGTTAATTGATTATGCTTTTCACCCCCTTTTTTGGCCTGTTGCTTTTCTTAAATGACCTTTTTATGTATTCAGCAAGGAGAAGAAAAATGCTTCTTAAAGTAGTTTTTGCTGTTTCTTGTTGTCACCTGTCATATGTTTCTTCTCTACCCTTTTTTTTGTGCTTGTGTCTTTCTTCAGTTCTCTGTGCATCTTTCTACTTCTGTGCATCAAATTATTCTAGAGTATGTACAACTAGAAACTGCTTATAATTCTTAATTTAGCTTTGAATGTTTTCTGTTTCCCATGTCTCCTTTGCCCCTCCTCTGTTGTTTTGGGATTCATTTCCTACCATCCTTGTGTTCTGAACAGTAGAAGCGTCTTAAAATTTCCTCTTTCTAGATGGATTTTGGTACTAATTACAAAATATTTATCAGTAAATGTTACACACTCAGATGGCCTCTTGTACTTCTTCTAGTGGTGTTCCTGTGACTCAGTCATGTGAGAATTCCTTTTCATTCTCCACATAAATACCAAGTAAGTTATTTCTGTATCTAGTACAGGGTCTGTTAGGAAAACTGAAGACTCTACTGCTGATAGAACTTGAGGGCACCCTCAGACTGCCAACTTTTCATCACTATTTCAGGGGTTTTTTGCCGTTCTCAGATAGGGGTTTGGTTTTTTCTTTTCCCCATTCAGTATTTCAGTTACATTTTTAGAACTGTATTACTGAAGTGCAAATAAAATGTCCAGGCTGAGAATACTATATAAACAATATTTGTTCAATAATACTGTAATATCTAAGCTTCTGATGTGTTTTGTACAAATGCTTTGTGATCAATACCACCCTGTTAGTCCTTTACAAGTACTGAAGTGCCTGAACCAAACACATTAAAACTATAATAAAAGGAGGCAGGAGGACGAAATTTGGTTAGTTATGGCCTTTTGTATGTTAAAGGTACACAGATGCTGTCACAAAAATGAAATGCCCACACTACAAAAGTGGGCATGAGTTTTAGAATAAATTTTAAAAAAACCCCACAACCAAACAAAAAAATCTCTACCTAGAGATGCGTAGAAATTAATGGGGGGTTTTTTGGTTGGTTTTTTTTTAGTTTCTTAATTCTTGGTATCTGTTTTGCATTTTTAAAAGTCATTAACTTAGCTATATACAAAGTTATTTAGGAACTTCTTCCAATACTGAAGTTATAAAACCAAATTGTGGGCTTTGTTTGCACTTGGTAGTGTTGATTCTAGTAGAGACATCATGGTGAAATTGATCTAGCAACTAATGAAATTCAGAATGAGATTTTTTAAATTACCTTCCAGATGTACATATATATAGTACTTTTGTTCAGTCTTCAGTTAATGCTGTTTTGGGACTTTAAATGGGGAGGTACAGTTTAACATAGGCTGTTTTGTTGAATGTTTCCATCAGAAAAAACTGTTTCATTAGCTGCTGTGATTGGCTCACAGATGAGCATTACACTTCATTCTTTTTTTTTTTTTTGCTGTTTGGAATAAGTATCATGTTTGATATTTCAGTGCTAAACCATTTTTTGTTGCTGAGGAGGAACATTTCTTGATCTGAGATAACAGATAGCTTGAGCATTTGAATATGTATAACTGTATATTCTGTTAGGCTAAACAGTTAGGATAGTAATTTGCCTGTTAAGAATTTGACAGCAGTAAGAATCTAATGTATGGTCCTGACTACTTATGAAGAGAAGAATTCAGTGGATGCTGTATCAAAGCATCTGGTCTGGGAGAGACTGGTACTGTGGTTTTAAACTTCAGTTGCCCTACAAAGCTGTGACCTTTCCCTGTCAGGGGAACAGAAATCTAAGCCACTTCACCTTACTTGGTTTGTTCAAGGTATCCTGCATTGTGTTGGCAAAAAGCCAGTTTTAGGTGAAGGAAATTCCTGCTTGTACCAAGCAACCAGGACAAACCCCACGCCAAGCTGGACTCGGGAATATCTTCCTTCCTTCTGTCTTGTGTTTGGTTTTGTTTTTTTTTGTTGGGTGGCCTTTGGTTTGTTGGTGGTTGTGTTTTGTTTTTTTTTTTTTTTTTCTCAGGGATTTCAAGCAGATGCAAAAAGACATTGTATCTACATTTGTAAAAGGGGATGCAACTCGAGCATGGCTTCAGCACTGGCAATGCTGCCTGGGGAGAGCTTGGTTTTTCTCCCAAATATTTTGCATAACTGTTTTCCTTTTTGCCATCCCTTCCTCCTGTCAGACCAGGCCCTGAGCCATTCTGGTGCCTGTTTCAGACAAGCAGCAAAGTGAAGCTGACATTAATTAGCTGGTTACATTTACCAGATATAAAATAGATTTTGCTGCTATAGTTATATAGTACAAACAACATTTGGCATTTTGCTGTTTCTTTTCTCTGATGGGCCCTCTCAGTTTCTGAACAGCGATACTTTTTAGGTCCTGAAGGCCGCTATGATTGGAAGGATAGTGTTTTCGCTGTGCCTATGTACTGACTTCAGATTAATTAAAATTCTAGGTCTAGTAACTGTGATGTTGCCTTCAATCTCTACAGATTTTTAGTATATTAAACATCTTTTAAATTGATCTTTGGCTTTATTTTGCATTTTTAAATTTGCAGATTTAAATTGATTTTATTGTTTGCAAGTGCCCAGTTATTTTGGAAGAGCGGAGAGAATATGCAGTTGTAGAAGCATGTGAATTAAATGGTTCTTTTTCTTTTTTTTCCGTTCCACTAGTTTTGTATGCTTCCTGCCTGGGTCCTGTTCGTCTTGTGATTGGCAATTGTTTTTCTTGGAAAACCTGTATTTTAATTAGA
This sequence comes from Falco naumanni, assembly GCF_017639655.2. Lineage (NCBI taxonomy): Eukaryota > Metazoa > Chordata > Aves > Falconiformes > Falconidae > Falco > Falco naumanni. Next base: position 26,308,348 of record NC_054058.1, read on the forward strand.
ATGGATGGACCTTGTATCTTGTCCACAGGATACAGTGCAAAGGAAACATGTTTTCAGGAAAAGTAATGGGAAGAATATTAAAGCAGACAGCCCTGGCAAATGTGTTTCAGAATCTGGAGAGAAAATGGCTTTGAAGTTCTTAGAAAACATTTGTCATATAGTAGCCAAAAGGTTGATTGGCTTTCTCTTCATAGTTATATTTTTTTAAATCTTTCTTGTTTAGAACTTTTAAAATTTGATAATACACATTGGCTTTGTTTTGATTAATTTTACTGAAAAAGTAATGAATATAGTATAAGCAATACTACTTCAAATACCATAGTTCCATGATCTGACCTAAAGGAGTTCTTTTTTAATCTATCTTTAAATTACATGAGTTACTTTTTTCTTAAGTATTGGAGGACTTTGGCAAATTGATGAGTTGAGAAAGAATACATCTGCAAACCTTTTATCTATTTACTGTTGTTTGGCATATATTTACATTTTGATATGATGCAAATACATGGTTCCTGAAGAATTTAGACTGAGCTTTGTGAATTCTGGATTTCCTTACTACTTCTACATAAGCTGTCCTTTGTGGAGGGAGCTTCTGTGGCTTCCAGTTTCTTTGTGACTGATTCAAGAAAGCTCTTTATTCAAGTGAGTGGGGAATGGCCTGCAGGAAGAACAGTCTTGTAATCTGGATGAGATCTATTACAGAGAAAATATATTGTGCAACATCCAGCAGTGCATTATTTCACTGCTTTCTCAAGTTGGGATCAGCCTGTTAGCTCTTCTGCATCTTTCTAGAAGTATAATTTTGTTTCAAAGAATGTCTTACAATAATTCATCAGGCCTGCTTGAAACTTAAAAATTCTTTTCTGATTAGTAAATGCATTTTTAAACTTGTTGGCTGCTTAGAACCAGCCTACCTTGGGGTGTTCCTGGTTCACACAGGAAAATTTTGCCACAATAGCTATTACAACCAAAGCAGTTCCCTTGTGGAACTGCTCTGGAATTGCACGTGTGCTGACCTTTTATTTCAGAATAATTCATGTTTGTAAAACAAAGAAAGAAAAAAATCTTGCTGTTTTTTAGTTATAGTATGTTGAACTCTTCCAGGATAGCTACTGCAGAGAACCTATTTTCAAAGCATCTGTTTGGATAATGTTTCTGTGGATGAGATCCCTGTAAAAATGTGTTAGCTTATATTTCCCAATAACAGAATTAAAATTTAGTAAACCATATATGTATGTATCACTAAAGGCATGATTTAGCCAGTAAGACTTCTGCAGTTTCTGTCATACACAAATTGTAAAATTGCCACCATTCTGTCTTGGGTGTCAAAGTAGATGCATTGCTTTTCATAAGAGAATTCTTCAGGAATTACCATGTCTCACTGAGAAATCTCTCCTACTTCACAGTTCCTTAATGTTGTTCTCAAATATTTATTATTGTTGTACCACTGAAAAAGTCATAGGGAATACTGTGTCGTCCTGCAGTAAACTTGTATTGTGTTGCAGGAGTTCTTTGCAGGTTTTTTCCCATTTGTTCAGATAATAAAAGATTTATTAGTTTGTGCTATGAAAAGCAATGGACAAAGTTTATACCCCCTTCAACCAATTTTCTTGTTGGAAGTTCCCCAGTTATTTATTGGACATGTTTCCTTATAAAGATTTTTTTCTGCAGATGCTTTATTTACATTGGCTCCACAAAGCATTTACAAAGTCTAAAAATAGAAGGAAAGCAGCAGGTTCTTGTAAGATGACTTAAAATCTGCAGCCAATAGAAGTCCATTATCATTTTACTAACTTGAAATATGCAACAATCAACGTTCTGAGCAAATGACTAAAAAAAAAAATTATGGATCTTGTGCATCAGTGAGACTCCAGGTGAGTCTTGTGTTTATTGCCTTCTTGCTGCATGGACTTCATAAGACTAAGAGCAAACTTTGGCTTATTTACTAAGCTAATCGGTGGGATCCAGTGAGTTAAAGAACAGCTAAGCTCAAGAGACCTGGTATGCCTTTAAGGAGAACCTCGTTGGAGCACAAAACATGTGTCAGTACAAATGTCCAGGAAAATGAGTAGACATGTACGGAGAGCAGTGTGGAGGGAACTCATGACTGAGGGTCAATGCAGAAGACTTTTGCAAGAGGTAAAATAAGGACAGGCTCATTCAAGGATATAAAAATACTGTCTGCATATGCAGAGATGGTATTAAGAAAGCCAGCATTCCACTAGAGTAACTCGTAAGGGACATCAAAGACAACAAGAAGAACTTCCAGAGCTGCATCAGCAGTTAAAGAACTAAAAAAGAGAAACAAAGGAGATACAGGCTCGGTGCTGACTGCGAACAGTGGATATGGCCAAGGCTGAGGCAGTTGGTGCTTGCTTTGCCTGGGTCTTCACCAGCTGGCCCTTCTAAGCCTTTGAACCTATAGATGGGGCTTGAAGTGGAGGCTAACTATCAATAGTGGATGACAATTGGGTCAGGGTTCTCTTTTGGATATGGGGAAAGCATCTTTGCATGCCTGCGGGTGTAGGGCATAAGTCTTTAAAATTAGGAATGCTAATGAGGACTTGGAAGTAGAAGAAAGCCAGTGAAGTAAATACTTGGGATGAATGTGAATGGTTGTTCAGAGTGTTACTTCAGAATTTTCAGTACAGGTCTCTTCCATTTGACATGTCAACAACCTTGAAGTGTTGGTGAAAGTATCATCTCTTGCTGTTCATGACCTGGACAACTATAAAATAATGCACTGTTGTCTGCTGCTTCTGAATTCCTTAAAAATGTGGCTAGTAATACAGCAGGCTGCAATCCAGATTGTCTCATAAGAATTAATGTAATGGATGGGAATGAGTTTGATACTTAAGGAGTGCACACAGTTAAAATATGCAGAGACAAGTAAAGAAGAAATGAAGGACAGGGAGGCAGACGCAAGATCATTAGGGCTGCTAAACAGTAGAGATGTTGGCTTTTTGGAGCAGATCACAGTTCTTAAAGATTTCAGCTTTTTAGTTTGTGAGAGTACGTACACAGTTGTTTCCCTGTTATTCTGCCTTTCATCCTTGATTGTTTTAGATTAACCTGAAGATTATGTTAATAATGATGAAAATATAACTGTTAAGGAGGCAGTGAGAAAGCTGATAAGATTTACATCATATATAGTGTCAGAGTGTGTTGAAATAAAATGTTTTAAGTGTCTGTTCATCATCTTTTCTTGTCTTAGTACTTCTGGGAAAAATGTGTTTACCATCTGTTAGACTCAGGTGCTTATCTGTGAGACTGATGATGCTTAACAGAGCAGAGTGTTAAACACTCAGCAATGGAAGTTTGACAGAATGGTTAAAGCAGCAACAGACAGCAAGATGCCCTCTTTTTTTTCTCTGCAGACTGTATAAAATTCCTCTAGATATCGCAATTTAAAGATATTTAAAATTAGGATCAGATATTAGGGTGCAGAGGAAAACCTGACTGATCTGCCAGAAAAGCTTAGAATTTGTTAATGCTTTTTTTTGGACCTGTCATGAAATGAGTTTATGGGTTTCAGTCTGCTTAAAATAGTGACGAGCATTCCAATGAGATGACAGAACAAGCGTGATGCTGCTGCAGACTTATTTCTAAAAATTTTGGGGAACCTTTTGGTAAAAAGTATTACTCTGTCTACGTCTGTTATATGAAGGAATGGCTGAACTGAATTTGTATTCTGAGCAGACCTATATCCCTCACTTCCTCCCACTGGCAGAAAAAGATCAGCATTGTGTTTACTGCTTTTCTTACCATGTTCCCAGACAATTCTTGGTACTGGATGTGTATGAGGCCCAGATGAAGGAGTGCATCATTAGATACTGTATTATTTTCCAAGAACAGACTGCTTTAATAAGGGAACATAATGCAATTTGAAACAAATTTCCGGATCTGTGGAGTGCTGTAGTGTCTCATCTAACGTATGACTTCACATTTGCAAAGGATCCAGATCATTTCTTCAAAGTGATAATTGTGGGAGTGGTGTAAAACATAGTGGTTTAGTTTGATACATAGTTTGGTGCATGCCTATCTCATCTTCCTGCAATATCACTCTTTTGGAAAGACCGATGAGCAGTAGTGTGCAACAGCATGTCCCATGGATTTTGGTGTCCTGTCTTGAGGTTCTTGGTAAGGACTTGAGCTCTCTATTGCTATCCTTTCTCTACTTGGATCATACGTTCAAGAGAAGCCACTTCATCTGTCTCACCTCCAGACCTTTGAGACTGAGTGATCATTCTAACCGTGTGTAAGAAATCTTGCTCAGGAGGTGTTAAAAATATTTTTTAATGGATGAAACTCTGGTGGTTTTGGTTTTTTTTTTCCCCAGTGCAGCTGATGAACCTTTATCATGTCTCATCTTTTTGAGCAGGCATTGCACTTTTTTAAAATTATGAAGTTTGTTAAGTGGTTTGTTTGTCACACTGAAATTTTATGGCTTTTCACATTCTGAATATCAGTAATTCTTTATAAGTAGGCTACAACAGGAGCTCTCTCAGGGAGGCTTCCGGATCTAGTTCATGCTTTGGCCAGGTTATTCTTCAGTTCTCTTTGGTAAGATTTCAGTGTCCAATGTCCTGTCATAAGCTCCTTGTATGGAAGGTGCCCAGAGTTGGTTGGAGAAGGTCAGTTGAAGAATAGAATTATTAATTACTTTCTAGGGAAGTCTTTTGAAACAAAAAATCTTAATAAGGTATATTTCTGTTTCCTGTGACCCTGTCCTTCTCCCTACTCTTTCTAGACAGTTGACCTCGCTCCTGTCAAATTTGACTTTGTGTATATTTTTCAAAGTAAATCTGTCTGCATTGGGTTGTTATTCACCTGACATTGTTGATAAAACAGCATTTTTCTGTGCTGTAAAGCATGGTTATAAAGTAAAGTGTTAGAAGAAGGCTTTCATTTGTTGTCATTGTTAAAGCTTTCTAGGGGTTTGGGCTTATATGCAGAAGCATGCAATAAACATTAAATACAAGTCCTGTTTTAATAGATTCTAATGCTCTCACATAACATGTTTCTGTCTTCTCTTACTGCACTAGTAGAAAGGTGCTGTCTGCTAGTGCTGTTACTTGATTTCTGCAGATCTATTTTTCATTTTTAGAAAAGTCATCTAAGATGTCACTAAATGTATGATATTTACAAGATATTCAGTACTGCTTTTATTTCTGTTAGGCTAGGTTATGTACTCATGATTTACTTGAAGTCTTGAATTAGTTCTTTCAGAATTGGTAAGCTGAATTGAGGCTGTATAGCAGTAATGCACATTGGAGCTGTCAGAAGCATGTGTTGCTTGCGGTGTTTTTTTTTAAGAGAATTGTTTGGTAGTAACATTAATATAGAAGCATTTGTTAGCTGAGGGCAATGATTGCCAGAGCAGGTTTTCATATGGCATGCCCACGTTGAATTCCCAGTTGCAGAAAACTGGGAGTTTAATAGACAAAATCTTAACAGACAAAATCTTATTGTTCAGACTTTCAAAGTATTATGTTGACTTCTCAGAGTCAATTGTTGTTAGTTTTAACAAGGTAGTAGTCTTTAATCAGTCTCAAAACCTGTGTGTTCACAGCGGTATGGTGGTCCATGTCGCCCAGTTCTGCATTTTATACAGAAGTGCTACTGGAGAACTTTTTAAATGTAGACTTTAAAAGCAAATTTGTAATTCCACAGCCTTTAAAAGTATTCACAGCTTCTTAATTGTTTGTTATTATGTAGACAGATGTTTGCAGTCAATTCGTAAATACTTATAGAGAGGGTGGGAGAGACAGTATTAAACGATGTTTGTTTATATATTTAGTATAAAACAATGTCTGTGCTTATTAAGCTGATACGTTATTTAAAAAAAAAAAAACAACAAACCCACAACAAAACCAAAGGAATAAGAGACTGTAAGAGCTTAATATACTCAAGTGTATGTAGTTAATATCTTTTTGTTAATGCTCCTGTTAGTGCTAACATGGCCATCCCATGTTAGCACTAACTGGAGGTTAAATTCCATAGTCTACAGAGTGGAGTGTTACTGCAAGATGTTAAAAGATGATGTAGTAGAGGACATAGTTTTCTTTATAATGCTCAGAAGGAAATTCTTCTTTTCTTTTCCAAAAATATTTCTGGAGAGATTAGTATTTGGGGTAGAAAATGTTAAATAAGATATTAATTTTTCTGAGGCATATTATGTGTTTAACTTAGCCTTAAGAGATAGAAAATACATCTAACTACGTGACTTTTAAGTGTCCCATAGTTTTTAAGTATCCCAAACAGGTTTAGACAGTTATTGGTATATAGCAGGACTCGTGTCCTTCACTGCCTGTGCAGTGTGATACAGCTGTGTTAGATGCAGTGAGTCTATCAGGTGCTTCTTTAGGTGCTGTATAGCAGGGGACAGAATACAGCACTGTTTGCAGGAGTGATGAAAGCAAGCTAAAACTACAATACTACAGCATTTTGTTGTTTAAGAAAATCATGTAGCTGTATTCCAATTTTCAGAGCAGTGGAAAGAGTTCTGTGTTGGAAAGTCTTGTGGGGAGGGATCTGCTCCCACGAGGTACTGGAGTTGTCACCCGGAGACCCCTTATTCTGCAGCTGGTGCATGTTTCCCCAGAGGATGGTCGGAAAACAGCTGGAGATGAAAATGGTAAGTGTGATCCAAGAGTGTGTTTTGCCTTGTAGGAAAGAGACTTTTAATTTTTCTTGTTCATTTGACTGAAAAATCAGTTGTAATCTTAAAACTTGTGTGCTTCTAAAAATTTACTTGGAAGAAGACATAGCTGTTGTCACATCTGTTCTGTCCATTTAGCAAATGTTATGAAGTCAAAATCTTTTGGGTATTCAAAATATCTTTAATGTTTTAAGCTTTCCTGTTTCTTCTTAGGGAAGGCTTTTGAGAAAAGCAGGCCGAAGAAAGCATTTTGGTTATGGTAATGATTGTTTAGATTGTAGAGAACATTATTTTCTTGTGTGTTTTTCTTTTCCTCCTCTTTTGCTGTATAAATACGTTTTTTCCTTGAGAAGATGAGTATGTGATGTTTTAGAAAGTTAGGAAATAAATAAATTCTGAATAGAGCAGAAGAAGGAGAAATGAAAACAACGTTGTAGTAGATCAGGCAGAATTTAATGGGCATGTTCTGTAGCTTACAGATGCTACCTTACTGGGCTGCACTGAGAGATTCCAGGTGTGTCAAGAACAACAATTCAAATGTTCTGAAAGCTGTCTAGTTTGAAGGTTGTCTTTTGTAGTGTTTCTATCTTATCCCTCAGCAGATCAAGAAAGTAATCTCAGTTGTCCCTTGGGAGTTTAAATGTTCTTTCTATACTAAATAGTTCTCTTGATCTTATGAAAGAGCAGCAGAGGTATGTCCACCTTCTGATCGTGAAAGAAATCTTAGCTTTTTGATGTAAATAGTAAAGAATACACAGGCTTTTGATGGTGTGATAATATTGGGACTATAATTACTAATTTTTATTGTGTTCAATTTTTTTTGAGTTGATTTCTAGCAGTAGTAAGTCAAGGTATCAGGAATTCTTTACAGTATTTATTTTCATGTAATATTTATAGCTTTTGGTTTCTGAAGGCCAGTTACTAGTATTGTGCAGTTTGAAAGGTTTAAGCTCTAATTTTCGTTATTGCCATAAGCAGAGAATAGTTTGGGTTCATAACAATTAAGAACTTTTTGTGTGCAAGCCAGGATGTGCTGGATTGTGAGAGGTTGTAGGACAATTCAGGCTGGAAATTATTTCAGGAGGTCTGTTGTCCAACCTTCTCAAAAAAGGGCCATCTCTGAACTTAAGACCAGGTTGCTTGGGTCTTTATCCAGTTGGATCTTGAAAATCTCCAAGGGTGGAGAATTCAGAGTCTTTGGACAACCTTTTAGAAATAGCACATTGGATCTCTTTATATGTGGCTCTGTTACTTCATTGTGCTGTGTATAGTTTGTAGTACTTTTCAGAATGCATTGATTCTGAGTTGCAGGATCTTGTTCTGCTCTGCAACTTTACAGGTATAAAAGACAGTTTTGTAATCAGAATAATCTGAGTCAAGGCAGAGCCTTTCTGTTGCAGGTTGAGTTTGATCTGGGGATTCAGATTTTGAATTTAAAATGGGGTAATGATATTATTGCATAAGGTTGTAGGCTAAATTAGTATTTATAAGGCCAATTTAGGTCTCTGGGGAAAAATAAATCAATATGTAAGATGTATATGTTATAATGTCTTCTTGATGTTTCTTTGAGTAAGACATGGGCTTGTTTGGTAGGAACAGGCAAACCTTTATGACTTACCAGTTGCCTTTGAAGTGCTTCTTTTCTCCATCCAAACTTCAAGCAAATCGTGGTCTAAATGGTTTTGTCACTGGTCTGGTTTAGCATATGTACAGACTCTGGTGTTACAGCTGAGAAGATGTGATTAAGTAGCTTGGAAAGAAAAAAGATGGAAACCTCTTATCATTAATAATAGCCTTATGGGCTATGCTGCCTATATTATTATATGTATATAAGTCACTATATTATTAGAGGTCATGGTTTTTTTTTATTATGAGGTGGATGTTGAGGTAGGGTTGAATACGTGTTCAGGATTTCCCAGAAGGAAATCTACCCATAGTCTTGCAGAAAAGTATTTTCTCCAGATGAGGGGTCTGGTCTCTTGTCCAATATTGAATTTGTAAAGGAGATTAGTATTGGCATGCTGCTTTCTGAATGTGCTGGTGCTGAACTCTGTATGCACAGATACTTCTATGCAATTGCCTCTTTGTTTTGTGATATGTCACCTTTAACTGTACTAATGCTTGCTCTAGATATGTATTAGTATTACATACATCCATTTAAAAATAGTCCTAGTCTGTGGTTCTTACAAGCTTAAATTTTGCCTTTGAGTGTTTGCATTCAGAAAAGTTCCCTGTTTTTAACACAAAGCGCTTTGGGTTGCTGTGGTATTTGTTTAAGCATGGACAATTGCCTTGTCTTTATGACTGAAGGAAAAAATTACATATCTCCCATAGCTTAATTTTGACAACTTCTGATGCTTGTGAGCTGTCAAAAGTATCAGTTTGTATCAATTTACCATTTTTGTTTGGCTGGTTTAGGGGTGTGTTGGTTTGTTTGTTTGGGTTTTCTTAATTTTTTTAAATTTGATTCTTGGAAGCACATTGGGAAAGACTGTTGAGAAAGAGTTGCAGCCAGATATTTGAACTAACTTCTGATTTTTTAACATGCAACCTTAAGGTCATCTCTGCTGTTGCTCAAAGTCACTGAGGAGCTATGTGGTACCCTTGTATGGTAGTCACTGCTGTAAATCAAGATAGTCAGAAAATAGCAGAGGGATGAATTTTCCATTAAATTTGAAGTGCTGTGTTTTCATAACATGGTATTTCAGACTGGTGCATATAGTCTACAGATGCATGTGTGATGTGCAGGAAATGTTCTCATTAAACTTTTGTTGTTTATTGTTAGCCTGTAGTGATTCAGCACGTACAGTATGTTTCATGTGGTGATAGCCCACCGTGGTGTTCTCTTATCAAATTGCAAGAGAAGCAGCATTTACAAGAGAACTAGGCCTGGTCTCATAAATTATTAAATTGGTCTTATAGCTAAGACCTATTCAGGTGGCGTATCCACTTGTTAGGAAATGGAAGAGAGGAAGGAATGTATGAATGGTCAGTTAGTAAATGTTTATAGGTTGGGTTTTTTTTGTCCAAGATAGGAAGCCAAACATTGTTCAAATTCTGAACAGAGAGAACTGATGTGGAACACAGGAATATTTAATACACATCTCTTGCTTGCTAAATCAACGCTGTTTTGTCAGCTTTTTGCACTCTACTTCAAATAGGAATCTCTTACCCCTAGCTCCCAAACAGTGTGGTCTGCTTCCTTGTACTTAGCTTTGTAGAAGCGCAAGAAAGAGCTTTAACTCAAAAGAGCTTGCCATCTAGTTAGCATCAAAGATGGAAAAAATGGTACAACATACAGAAGGGATTGGAGAATGTGCACATTTTTTCACAAGTTGGGGTTTATTTTTTTTATTTACAGAAAGAGGGCAAGGAAAGGATGAGTTGATGGGGGGAAAAAAAGAGTTCAGATGGTAGTCTGCTGCGTCCAAGAGCTGTGAAGTTATGGGAACTAGAAATCTAGGAAAACAGATAAGATTCTTCCAACTTTGCTGATTTTTATCCTTTTTAGTATTTGAGATGTTCTCATTGCCATGCTGCAAGAAATTGTCTATGGTGGTAGCCTTTTGTGACTTTGAACAGCTTCTTTGTGCTCCAGATGTGTGTGAAGAACATTTCTACTGCTTTAGAAAGGGAGAAGAGAGAGAGGAATAACTGAAGTCAGTTAGCATTGTGCTGTATTTGAGCTTCTTAAAGGAGCATTGAAGCATGGGAGGCAACAAATAACCAATCCATGGAGGGCAGTCCTGAGAAAAATACCAGAATCATGTCTAGTTTTCCAGTATATTGGGAGTTTTTCAGGTCTTGCTTCAAGATACGAAAAGTGAGAAAAGGAAACAGACTGTTGCTTTATTCAGATGTGTTTTTTGAAGGGCAGGATTTGTTTGTTCCTAATAGCTGCTGGTTTCATAATTTCTTACAATCTGTAATACTTAATTTTATAATGACCAAAATGTCATATCTGCACACTTTTATCTAGCATTGAACCTCTAATGTAACTGAGTGATTAATTCACATGAAAGTTTTAGCAGGAAAGCTTTCAGAAGGTAACATAACCAGGAGAAGACTGATTTGCCAGTGAAATGAGTGATAAAAAAAATAGTTCTACATGTAAACCAGAACATTGCGTTGTTGCATGTAAGCTAATTAAAATATTTTCTCCTTCCCTTAAGCATTCTTGCATTTTGAATAATGCAAATCCTTCCTTCTTTCCTAAAACCTCCTTGCATTGAGCTATTGGGAAATTTTTCTCAAATATTAAAGGGGTGTTAGTACAGACTTCCTCAGAAGGGTGGGGCAAGAGTTTCCCTGCTGTATAAAATTTTATACTTTGACCAGATGAGATCTGTGCACCTTGGGAGACTGTGTTTATTCCTTAACTTTTTTTCCTCCTCTTTTTATGTGCACTAAGGCTGAGGTTAAGATAAAGCCATTTATCAGGGCTTCAATCTTCTCTTCGATGTAGCACAGAAAACTTGCAGCTTGTTAAAGCTTGAAAAATTTTCAGTCCCCTTTGATCCATAGATGTTAACAAGTTAAAATGCAATGCCTCTGACTAGAATGCATCTTTGTTACATGCATTTTAAAAAGTTAATAGATTCTACTAAATCAAAACATTTCTTTATACATAGAACTAAGCCTGGTACCTAGCTGCAAATTCCTGTGCCACCACAAAACCGTAATTGAAGACTAAACCATGTGTCCTAGGAGGACATCATCTCCTTAGGAGGGACATAACAGGAGAGTGCTTGGTCCTCTCCCAAATGTAATGGTGGCAGTATCTTGCTGTATCTTTTTCTTCCTCATTTTATACCTGTCTTTACTTTGTTAGATTCAGTTTTTAAGAGGGGATGAGCAATACAATCTTGAAGATACTGTAGTTTCTTCCCATATTTGCATTTTTCTTTATTTCCTCTGAACTGTAACTATACTAAACCTGTATAATAACTTGGAATTAATGAACCCTTCTGTTCTGCACTTATTTTGGAGACTGGTATGTAGTTTACCTGTTTACCAACCAAGACAAACAAACTGCCTCCTAACAAGGGTTTCTTCATAGCTTATGCACCTGCAGAACAGTAAGGATAAAAGTAGGTTTTTAAAAAAACTTTTTCCTTAATGGTTCCGGTCCATCTAAATCAGCATAATTCTGTTGATGATAAACCTTTGACTTACCCACCTGAGCAAGACATTAAAATAACTCACCAGATGTGCTAGGATTTCCAAACTGATGAATTGATTGTTGCTGTGCTACTTGTGTTCTGTGCCAAACAGGCATGTGCCAAAAATGTATTCTCTTGTTTGTTTAGATTCTTGCACTTCCATGGTGCTGTACTGACATCATATAAAAATACAGAGTTGTAAAGTCATCAACCCTTCAATAAAAAGTTTTTTTTTTTGTAAGAGGATTTCCATAAATATTTTGAGAAAATCAGAAGTTGAGAATGGTGATAGCTAATATTGTCTCTTCTTAAATCTGTCTCAGAGCTACTGTTTTTTTAATTGAGCATTAGAAATACTGATGCAAACCCTCAGATTTCTTTCCCATACAGTAGTATTACTTCCAGTGACATTAAAAAGGTTTCTTTACTCTTACTTGCTCTTGCCATGAGTAAATGATGAGAAACATACATTGCCAAAGAAGTTCAGCTTTGCAGAATTTGATGGTGCTGTTTTCTGTGTGCTCAGATAAAAATATTGTGAGCTGTTGGAATTAGATGAACAGCAGTAATAAAGTCATCATGAAGTAAACTTAGTTGTATAGAATATCTGATTAGTATGCATCATTTATCAGTGTTTAGTTAAGGTCTTATATCTGTGCATATTGTTAATGTTATACATTCTCATCAATAGTAGAATAGCATGCACATCTGTCTGCATGCATTTGTGATCTTTGTAATATGTCTGGTACTGAAAGTTAATGAAATGCTATATTAAATATGATTACAAATTTTAAACATCATTCAATGCTGTTTCTCTTTAACTGCAGACCCTGCTACATGGAAAAATCCAAGACACCTTTCTAAAGGTTGCCTTTATCCACTTGCTTTTTCTCCCTACGCATAAAGTGCATGCTTATATACACTAGCCACGTACATTTCATGCCACTTTATGGCTGAATACACTTTTACTTTTACACTTTGGCTACTGTGTTGATTGATTATTTTGCTGAGCCTTGTTGTCTGGTTGATTTTTAGTTTTCTGACCTTGTTTGCATTAGAATGAGATGATTTTTGCTTTTCTTCTGTGCCGCTGCTGCCTCATAGAATTTCCTGCACTTTTAATTCCCAAATCCTTTAAAAAAATCTCTATTGATCTTGGATTTCAACTTGAGTGGAAAAAATGTTTTGAAAGATTACTTGATTTTAGGTAAGCAGTTGTTTGTCATATGTCCAGATTTCTTGTAGACTATTCTTCTAGAGCAGATTGCTGTATCGGGGAGCAGAGGGGAAATGACCACAAACTAAAAATTTGAAATTGACATTATCGCTAATACTTGGAAACCTAGTTGTGTAGGTGTGAGTATCTCACAATGTGACTCAGACTGCTGCCTGCACTATGAAGCAGGAATTGACTGAACCTCCTTTGCTGTTTCTGGGACTGCTCTTGAATAGCCCCCAAGTAATTCCAGACGTTAGTGGTGACTGACAAGAATTAAGATGTTTGGTCCTTGACAGATTTGGGAAGAGACATGTTCTCCTAAGACTTCATGGTTATGCAGAATTCTTACATATTTTCTGTTTGCTTGGTTTTGGTTTTACAGGTTTTTCTAACTTTTTCTTTCAGCTGTAATTTGATCTCACTTGCATGGTAAAAGAAAAGATGCTAAAAGGTGGTATTATTTTCAGGTTTTTAAAGCTATTGCTAATAATTCTTTTGTTTTCTGTTGCAAGCTGATATTTAATGGACTAGACCATTTCTGAAAAATGGTAGGATAACTAATTGGCTCAGTCACAATTAGGACCTTGTGTAAGAAAGACAAATTGAAGAGTCATGAGATGCAGTGTTTAAATAAGAAGAATCATAAATACATTTGTACTGAGCTATTTAACATCTAATGGTAGAAAGCAGACTAATTTTTTTCTTGCTGCTTGGAAAAAAACATAGTAACATTGTAGTTTTCAACAAACAGGCTCTCGGAAAAATGTCATTAAAACATCTGCTTCCTCTTCCTCACCTATCAACTCTTTGTTTTCAGAGATAGATGCTGAAGAGTGGGGTAAATTTCTTCACACCAAAAATAAGGTATGTTTACTCTGATAATTGAGTAGCATAGTCATAAATACACTATCATGTATATACTTAATTCTGTATCTCTTCCCTTGACTTTCTCAAAAAGGAGATTATTCTGTCTGCTATACTATATGCCAATATTGAGGATTTTCTGCTTTGGTTTTTGTGAGTAGAAAACTTCTGAAAACCTTCTTAAACTCAACACAAAGTTTATCAATGGTTGTTGTGTGGGGCATTGATTCTGCTGAGTTATTTATCTTAATCCTTTTTATGTCAATTTGTTCGTTATTGTGTGTGTGTGTGCGTGCATTGGTGAAATTGGAATGGACATTGCAAAGGCAAGGAAGTGTATAATCACAAGTTGTTTCAGTCCACTGGAGAATTGGCTACTTCAGAAACTTATAAAGCTGTGAAAAGGAAGGAAGAGCCTAATGCGCATCAGTGGCAAGAAGCAGAAACTCAGATGACCTAGGACTTCAATAAGAGAGTCAAAGTTTAGTTCTTTGCTTGAAGAAAGTAATCTTTTTGTTGGCAGATGAATTACTTAAGTGTTTGTTACTTTAAACTGATTTCCTCACCTGGGCAGTGCTAGAAACTGAAGGAGATCTAGAGACAAATGCAGAGGGAACTTGTGCAAGGGTAGCTCTGTGCCAGCTCATTTTGGATTGGTGGAAGGATAACAGTTTGGACAAGAGTGGAAAAATTTTGAAATGAAACTGTTCTTGTTCTTCTTCCTCTCCGAGATGAGAAGAGGTTCAGGCTACATGTTTATTAACTTCAAAGGATAGCATCTAGATTAGAAATGGAATTGTTTGAGATTGTCTTTAGGTGAACATTATTTTATACTTTGTCTGTTGTTGTTGGGGTAATAAATGCTAATAACTACCATTGATCAATAGATTAAATAACGAGATTCCAATTTCTTCAATTTTTAGCACTGATGATTGTTGCTAGCATTAGCTTAAGGGCGAATAGTCATTCTTGGTTTTTCTTGCCTTCTGTATACTTAGTTACAGAGTTTTTCACTGTCACTTGGAGAAGAGAGCATTGTTTTGCGATTAGGTAGGTGGATGCTGTCCTTGATTTTTAAACAATTTTTTTCTTCTGTATTTCAGATTTATACAGATTTTGATGAGATTCGTCAGGAAATAGAAAATGAAACTGAGAGGATTTCAGGAAATAATAAGGTAAATGTTGGACTGTTCATCTTTCTCTTGGTATAGATTCTTTGCTGCTTAAAACTTTCTTAAACAATGTTGACAGAAGTGAAAAGCATTGAAGTATTCTAATGAAGAACACAATGCTGCTTGCTATCTTGAGATTTTTTTTCGTTGTTCATTTGATAAATTACTTCAGCTAAAGAAAATGCAGAGAATTGCTGTTGGTTTAGTTCAAAGCTTCTGTAATAATAGTGCAAAACATAACATTTGAGCTAAACTTGCTTCCATTTTTCCACAAACATGGCTTTATCTGTAATTGTAAAATCGAGTATTCTGTTCTTGCATGTCTATATAATCGCTGAAATAGAGAAGATTTTATACATTATACTGAGGGAAGGCTTCTTCCAAAGACAAAGGAATTGATTGACAGATGTGGCTGGCATTTGTTTTCCTTATCATGTAGTTTTAAGGTGTATGATGGAAGAAAGTTTTTCTAGTATGACACTACAGCTTTTGGTTTTCTGAAGGGTGCATTTAAATAATCCAGTACAGTGATTAATTTTTATTATTAATATATATTTCTAGGGGATCAGTCCTGAACCTATTCATCTTAAGATTTTTTCATCTAATGTTGTAAATCTGACTCTTGTGGATTTACCTGGAATGACAAAGGTAAGATGCAGAATGCTTTTCTTCTGACTGACTGTGAACAATGTATTTTGAAGCAAGAAGTGTATGCTCACTCTTTGGAATTATTCAATATTGTTAGATAAACAGCCCTCCTCAGGTTTAAGTAGCTGGTTGTATAAATTTGAGATGTCACCATCTTCTGGTGTAAGATTTGGGTTTCTGGTGCTCTTCGCTGTTTTAAGAGGTAGCTTTGCTTAAGTTCTTCCTCTTTCTATATACAACTGAGGGACTGGAAGCATTGTGTGGGCTGCATGTTCCTTTTTTTAATCGAAGAGGTAAAAATTGAAGTTTCAAAGTTGTACTTGCAGATAGATGGGTAGTTGGCAAGGTTGAAAATGTTTCCCCCATTGCTTCTCCAGAAGTTGCTACGTGTATTTTATGTAAGAAGTTGTATAAAGTAGGATACAGTAGAAGAAATGTTCAAGTCCTGTTTGATCAGGTTTTATACTGATTTTCTGCAGCACGAAGATGACAAAATGACATCTTTCCCTGCCTGTGCACACATATGCACCCTACTCTACCAGTTGTTCAGGTGGATCTCGGATACCACGCTGCCTTGACAACAATATCAAATAATTTGAATTGATTCTTATTTCTATGAGTTTTTAGTTCTTATACCTTGTAAGATATTTCTTTTCTTTCCTGTTTGTGTTTGAAGGGGGAAGGAAAGGACTGGAAAACTATCTTATACTGTGTTATAGGGTATGAACTTTCAATGGGTGGTCTCACACAGGCATAAATGTACAATTTTGAACAGTTCTACGTTATTTTTTCTCTAGGTGCCTGTTGGTGATCAGCCTAAGGACATTGAACTTCAAATAAGAGAGCTAATCCTTCAATTCATCAGCAACCCAAATTCAATTATTCTGGCAGTCACAGCTGCTAACACGGACATGGCCACTTCAGAAGCACTTAAAGTTGCACGGGAGGTGGATCCAGATGGTAAGCAGCAGAAAATCTGGATCCTGTAATTCAACTCCTAAAATAAACTGAAGTCATTTGGGCAAAAAGTAGTAAGGAAAACAAATGTCACTGCATTTCTTAGAAAATACATTTATATTTGCTTAAAGACTTCCTGTTGCAGTTTCTGCAACTCAGAGAATGTTGTGATGAATTAGTATCTAATAGATTTCTGGCTTATGAACAGGCCAAATACCTATTTTAGTAGTCATAGGTGCCATTTCTGTTTCCAGAGTATTAAAATGGCATAAAATGGGTGTGTGTGTGTGTGTGTGTTAGATTTTTAGTAGTTTACATTAATCTGTTAGGATGGCTTCATGCTTTCTTGTCCCATGTTGGTTGTTTCTTTTAGTAGAGGAAATACACCATCCTGCAGCTAGTAATTGACTGTCTAGCTGTTAGTTTAAGTGACTGCTTCTAAGAATAAAATCAATATATACTGTCAGTATCCATGTTTGTGTCCTGCATTTATGTGATGGGACTGATTTGATTTAATCTAAAAAGAGGATTATGGTTTTGTATTTACCTTATGACTTTGAAACAGATCTGAAGTTACTGGTTGCATGGTTCTTGTTTATGCAAAGTGCTATTGGTATCATTGACTAATAAATGGCACTGTGTGATTTGAAATGATATGGAAGAGTATACTTAGAAAATAGGGATACTGAAATTAGGCTAAAATTTAGTGTTGGCATGCTTTACCCTCACATCTTTCTTCCCATGAAGTATAACATTTCTTGATTTGTTTCCAGACTCTGGTCTGTCTGCGTAAGCCTTTATGGATTCCATAGCCCCATAACCTCAAGGGAGAACCTCTTCAGGCAGGATTCTTGGTCCAGTTGTCCTGGTTCAAGGCAGCAGACCCTTTCCTTGTAATTTGCCCCTATAAAAATGATGAGCTGTGACTCTTGGATCACTTTTCAAAATTCTAAACCTTAAGGGTCTGGAGTGGCAGCTCATATTGCAGGTTCTGTAGGAATAATGGTATGTAATGAGAACTTGAAGTACTAAAGGTAGACTCTCTGACTTGCATTCATCTGAAAGTTTCAGGACCTGAAAACCTGCTGATTTTACTGAGGTAATTTTTAGACTCAGTAGTTTTTTGGTTTTTTTTTTCAGAGGTAATTTTTAGACTGGTTTATTTTTAGACTCAGTGTGTTATATTTTTAAAGAAAAAGTTCTTGCCACTTTTTTTTCCAGACCCAAGAACCTGGAAAATATTAAGGTCTCGGACAAATCCTGTGCATGTTAGCTTACTTGTTTAGGTGTGCAATATTTACAGATTTAATGAATTTAGGTCACTTTGTCCTTCACAGTGTCCAGTATAAAGTTTAGTTTGAATTCAGAAAACATCGTCACATATTGAATAAAAGTATGTTTCATTAGCAAAATTGAATCCCCTAAAGCTTTTTCAGTGGATGGATTTCAAGCTATTCAGTCTCCTGGGGCATTCAGCTATGTATTTGATGCACTGTGCTGGAAGTGTGCCTGTTGCCTTCTTTAGCAGCTTCTCCCGTGGGTAGTGGTATTTCAAATGCAGTTGCAAACAGATTGCCATTATGTCTGGTCCTGCATACATGCTAGAAATATGTTCAGTCCACTCACACTTGTGAGTCCCCTGCCTGCCTTACTGAGTACTTGTGGAGGAGACTAAGTAATGCCTCTGACCTCACGTAACACGCAAAAGTGTTTGTTGTACTGAGTAATGGCTCCTTTCAAACTGCGTGGTGCCTAAACCTTTTCCTTTAACCAGATCTGTGGGGGGAGCAGTACCAGCCAAATAATTATACTCCTGTTAATAAGGGACTGCAGATATACTAATAGAACATGTTCTTGTGCTGGTCTTTGCTGGTTTGCAGTGTCAAACTTCATGCAGCTGTCTGAGGAACTTTTTGAATGATGAGTTTTAGCTACCCTGGTCAAGACAAAACATCCCTGTGAGTGAGTTTTCCTTTTGGTAGGTCGAAGAACCCTAGCTGTTATCACAAAACTGGATCTCATGGATGCTGGCACTGATGCTATGGATGTGCTTATGGGAAGAGTGATTCCAGTCAAACTTGGCATCATTGGAGTAGTGAACAGGTTTGTCTGTGCACATTGATGCTATTTTCAGAACTTAATGTGAAGTAATGCTTTTGGCTTTTTTACCCATGAATATGGTTTTTTAAGAATAAGGTGACGATGTTGAAATTAACTTCTGAATAAATGAGAAGCTTGTTGCTCACTTCTCAAAATCCTGTCCTTCCACTCAACAAACTGCTAATTTAGAAAGGAGTAGGGACACTTCTGGAAGTGCACTTCTTTCCGCTCTTATTTTTTAGCTTGAGGGATGCCTGTGGTCAGCTGTTAATATTAGCACTGATCCACTACAGATGTTATGTTAGGCCTAACTGCAAATGGCTGTAGTACCTGTAGTACTGTTCATTTTATTTTGCATTAGCCAGGTCAAATCTCGTAGTTTTGATAAAAAGGTGTTGCTTAGTCTGTGTACAGCTGCTGTTCATACTGATTTGTTGACTATGCTGCACAGAACAACAAATAAACCCCTTGTCTGAGGAAGATGTTAGGTGTGTAAAGCAAAAACCAGCTGTTAGATGTCCTGTCCAGAAAAGCAGAAGTGTAATTTTATTTTTACTTTGCATCTGTTAACTAGTGTGTAACTCTGCCTTTTAACTTCAGGAGTCAGTTGGATATTAACAATAAGAAGAGTGTGGCCGATTCCATTCGTGATGAGTATGGTTTTCTTCAAAAGAAGTATCCTTCCTTAGCCAATCGAAATGGAACCAAGTACCTTGCTAGAACATTGAACAGGTATTACGTATTAAGTAAAAGAAAATAAATGTGAGCTTTTAAAGATACTTGAAGCTATAAATTGGTGTTAGAAATATGTGTAAGCATCTATTTTTACCTTGCCTTTCTCTTTTGGTGATGTGCAGTGATACATTAAGGAAAACTCTGGTTCCAAATTCAGTTTCTGAATTTGCTGTTATTTTCCTGAGTAAATGTTTTCCTTTGGTGATTATTTTCTGTCTCTTCTCTGTTTTGCTGGAGATGATAAAGATGAAACTTTTTCTCCTTTCTAATGAGGGACTGTTCTCTATTTTTAGACTACTGATGCATCATATCAGGGATTGCTTGCCAGAACTGAAAACCAGAATCAATGTTCTAGCTGCTCAGTACCAGTCTCTACTAAACAGCTATGGGGAACCTGTTGAGGACAAAAGTGCCACCTTATTGCAGCTTATTACCAAATTTGCAACAGAGTATTGTAACACTATTGAAGGAACAGCAAAATACATAGAGACTTCAGAGCTGTAAGTACCAAATGGTTTTCTAGAATACTGACTGAGCAGTTAAGTGACCCAGTGGTTCTTGCAGGCCTTCATTGGCAATAGTACCGCACTGGAACGTAAATACTCAAAAATGTTTGGATACTAGTAACTGTAAAAAAGGTTTGCAATGAGAGCTCTTTTCTTGTTTGCTACTTCAGTTGTTGCTTTATTCTTTTAGGTGCGGTGGAGCCAGAATCTGTTACATTTTTCATGAGACCTTTGGAAGAACTTTAGAATCTGTTGACCCACTGGGTGGCCTTAACACAATTGATATTCTGACTGCCATTAGAAATGCTACTGTGAGTTGTTCTTCTGTATTTTCTGTTATTGCTGTATGTTGGATCTGAAGATAAGGTTTCAACAAATTTGTGCTCCTTCAGTCCTGTGTATTAATAACCTCAGCTGAATGAGTTAATATGAAGAGGCTGAATCCTGCTTTTTGGTATTTTAAGTCAAAAAAATTACAATATCCAAATTTGCAGCCATTTTCCTATATGGAATGAGTTTAAGGTGAATGCTTACCTCTCATTACTGTAATTTACAGGCTCAAATAAAGCTCAGGCCCACTTTGGCTGTGCTGAAGCTATTATACATTACAGAAATGGTGATGGAAGACTGCCTCTGCATTTATTTTGCATTAAGCACTTCTCTTAGTTACGGAGACTCAGTATGAGATGCCTGGGCTAGGACACATTCAGATGTTTTAATCCTGTATAAGGGACACAACTCTTCAGTAGTTCAGTGTTTACGTGACAGATTTGGTTTCTTGTGAATATGGGAATTGGTGTTGCTAAGAATTAACAGAGGAAGTTCACTTTTAAATTTTGTAGTATATAGAATGTTCACTTCTTAGGGCTTGACTTTGGATGTCAAGCATGTTAGGTCTGCTTTTGTACTGTGTTCTGTTGGGTGTGGACAGACAGACAGGTTTCTGTAAGACCAGTAATTACTCAAACTTGGAGCGCCTCAGGTACTTTGTAGCAATGATGTATGTGCGTGCTGTCACCCTTCTGTAAATGTAAAATAGCATTTAGTAACAGGAGAGGTGCCTTGTTTTTATGTGACATTGAAGTCTTTGTGTTTCTAAAGCTCATTTGATTTAAAAAATGAAATTTCAGGTAGAAAATGTTTTATCTATAGCTAAGCATTGGTCTATATGGTCATAACTGAAATTATGCCAAACACTGTAATCAATTACACTGTAGTATGGTTATACTGAACAGGAACCCCACCTACCTTGCAGTAAGAACTGCATGCATAGGACTGTCAAATAATGGTAACTTTTCTCTCAGAAGTTAGGAAGAGAATGTCTTTGCTTTTATAATAAATTTCATTTAAACTCGGATCCACAACCGTGAAAAGAATTATTCATAGTTGTAAGGAGTGACATTAGTAGGTAGAAATCTTCAAGAATTCTATAAGGATGCTGGTTAATTCTTATTTAACAAAGAGTTTGTCTTAAAGGTAACTTTCTGTTTTACAGCTTTTATATTTAAATATTCTTGTAACATATTTTTCTATTAAGACCTGTTCTGAGTGTTCTTTCGGGTGTGAGTACTGTGACCTGATTTATTCTGGGCTTCATAAGATACTACTCCTTAGAAATGCATATTGTTTTAATAAACAATTTAGTGGCTTTTTCTCTCCTTTTGAACTAGGGTCCTCGCCCTGCCTTGTTTGTTCCTGAAGTTTCATTTGAATTACTGGTAAAAAGGCAAATCAAACGTTTAGAAGAACCTAGCTTACGCTGTGTGGAGCTGGTTCATGAAGAAATGCAGAGGATTATCCAGCATTGTAGTAATTACAGTACGCAGGTAAAAATGCATGTTTTAGGATTATGTTTGTAATTATTGGGCTTTTTTCCCTGCACTTCCCTAAAAAATTCTGGAAGTCTTATCAGTAAATTTTTGGTTTGTTTTTAGGAATTACTGAGGTTTCCTAAATTGCATGATGCCATAGTTGAAGTAGTAACCTGTCTTCTGCGTAGAAGGCTTCCTGTCACAAATGAAATGGTAATTTTCCATCTACTTGCTGGAAAAAGTGTGTGTTTTCTGGAGTCTCTCTTCATGCTTCTGTTTGCTCTGTAATGTTAAGAACCCAAGTTATTGAAGGAATCAATCTACATGGTTTGAAACTTCTGTATTAGAAGATAGATCCATAAAAATGAAAGGGATGGGGGGAAACCATCTTCAGCTTATTGTCCCCTATTTTCCAATTTCACAAGAAGAGTTTTACCAGAACTGGGATTTAGCATCTCCTGGTCTTTCCAATATAGGTATATTTCCCTCCCTTGTATCAGAAGCTGTGTGTTTACTGTAGAGTTCAGGATGCAAAATTTAATGATGAAAATTAAATTATAGTCCTTATTCTGTGTGTTTCAGAGATAAAATCAACACAAATGGTCATTTTACTTGTAATCCCTTTTATATAGTGAGAACTAAAAATTCAATTTCTGTCTTCGAGTAAATTTATTTTAATATAAAAGTCTGCTTTGGGCTACTTATTTGGGGGAAAACAAAGTGTTTCAGTTATTGACTGCATATGTTTGATGTGAAAAGCAAAAATTGTTCTTTACATTCACTATCCCCCATAGAGAGCCATCCCTCACTGGTTCAGATGTTGTTTGTGGCTTGTGGCTGAAGGTTGACTGTATAGCTCACTTCATTACTATACAGCTTACGCTCATTACATTGCTGAGTTTTGTTTATTTATGGCTGGAAAGCAGTTAGCTTAATCAGGCTAACAGGTTAAACTGATGTAACATCCAAAACTGTTGAAGGTCTTAATGTATTACAATGAGTGAATGAACTGCATTCTTGCCCTCTGGATCAGAATTTTAATGTCTTTGGGGCAGTAAGAATGGTCCTTTTTTTTTATGGACAGTTAAACTATGCTTTCTAGCTTCGTAGGTCATTGCTTTTCACTAGTATTAGATTTACTCACTGAATTTTTGAACTGTGAATGACATTGCATTGCAGGTTCATAATCTAGTGGCCATTGAATTAGCTTATATCAATACCAAACATCCAGACTTTGCTGATGCCTGTGGTTTAATGAATAACAACATAGAGGTAAGAAAGCCCATTCTCCTAGAAGTCTTTTGACTCCTTTAGGTAAGAGCCTAAATAATTGGTAAAAGAACAGATGCTTCATTTTCTTTCACTGAAGCACGGATCTACATTTTGAAGTATAAAACTGTGATATATTAAAAATACGGTCTATACTCTTAGCATGTGATCTGTTGATTTCTTAGATTTATATTGCATATGATTTTCACGAACAGTGGTTGATATTTCACTGAAAACAGTTGTGCCTGTATTTCTGTCTGGAAGATAAGATGAGCACCTAACTGAGTATTGGCTAATGAAATGAAATTTTCAGAAGAGAAACTAGATAGTTGTGAAATACTCTTTAATGTTACAGTAACTACATTTTGTCTCTGACAATGTATCAATAGCTATAATGTTCCTCTCTTTTATGAAAGGATAATACAAGTATTGTTTTCTCTGTTGAGGTCCTAATTTTTGCTTCCCTTTGGCATTGTTCCTGAGTCTCTGTGTTACCACGCTTCCATCTCCTTAAGACAGTTTTTTCCATCATTCCCATAAGTCTTTTACAATTTC
The DNA here is from genome assembly GCF_017639655.2 of Falco naumanni. Taxonomy (NCBI): domain Eukaryota; kingdom Metazoa; phylum Chordata; class Aves; order Falconiformes; family Falconidae; genus Falco; species Falco naumanni. Next base: position 26,332,004 of record NC_054058.1, read on the forward strand.
AGTAGTTTTCCTGTTTTTCAAGCCCAGCTTTGATTGATAATACTTGTTGCTGTCATTGTCCTAGAGAAGCAGTTGTTCTACAACTGATCTGCTCAGTTCTTTCTTGCAGTCTGATTTTGTTGCAGTACTTTGTCCATCTGGCTAAGAGTTCGCTAAGAGTTCTTGTGTTCCCGTGCTTGTCCAGTATTCTTTCACAGTAATGTTCTTTTTTTGAATGCTTACGTTATCATTTCTGCTCTTTAGTTTTAACCTTCTACATGCAAAATTTGTGTTGACTGGGTATGCAATTGAATTTGCCTTGGTAGACTGCTCTTGAACCTAGTTCAGAAACAATGTGTGTGTGACTGCGGTGACTAAAAAAAATGGGACTTTGTGAAGTTGAACATATGTGATTATTGTATTATTGAGTGTTACTTAAACTAGCTCTTTCCCAACATTTTCCTAAACAGGACATTGAAATTTTTGAAGAAACAAAGCAAGTAAAAAACATCTTATGCTTATTCAGTGGACAATTCTTAATTTCAAGAAAAAATCAGATCTTTGTCCTGATTGCTTCAAATTCTAGTTTGCTATAAAGTGAATTCTGCCACCTCCTTCTCCCTTTTGGGCCAATCATGGTTAACTGTGCTGGCCACAGAATCAAATCCTTTTAGGTTACTTCAAAGATTTAAAGCTTAATGAAGGCTGTAGGGCCCTCACTATGCTGAGCCAAACTGTCTAGCTTTGAATTTGTTTTTTAAAGGCTCTAGTTTTGATTATGGAGAGCATTGCAAAAAGTTTAGCAGAAGTTTTTATGTTGGGAATTTACTTCTAACCAGGTAATCAGAGTAGTTTTATCCGCGTAATTGAAGTTCTCATAGGATTGTATTATGGCTATACGACACTGGATGAGAAATTACTAGTGTTTGTCTCAAAAATGTAAGTTATCTGTAAAATATGAATCTTGCACATGTGTTGATATAGAGTAATACATAACTGAGGTCTTGCTGGGTTGTTTTTAAAGGAACAAAGACGTAACAGGTTAGCCAGGGAATTGCCTTCTGCCGTGCCACGAGACAAGGTAAGTAAATGTAGATTTCTGTTGATTCATTCATTTAAAGTTTAATGCATTCTTCTTTGATCGAATCTAAGTATTGGAAACGTCAATATGCTGTGCTAGTAACAATCTTGGGAGCTCCCAAGTATTGACTGACTTCCTTCAGTTTCATAAGATGAAGTAGAACGTTACCATCTTCTAAAGATGCAGTTTTTGGCAGGTTTTATATCTGGGATTTCTGAAAACTTGCATGTAAATTTACATTAATATTACAATTATTTCTTGAATGTCATTTGAGGAAAGGCTTAAAATGCCTGCAGATGTTAAAGATGGAGTCAGAACATGCATGCTTAAATTTATGGCTGAGACTGATTTCAAAACAAACAGGTGATTTAAATTCAATGAACCAACATAGTGACTTGGTGGTTGGTGGTTTTTTGGTGGTTTATTTTAAAATTATTCTTAAAACTGCAGTTTATTGCAGTCTCAATTACTTTGGGAGAAGATGGTGGAGGTGGCATTTTCAATTGACTGTCATGATCCAGTCATGTGTTCTATCTCTGGAGCTTGCTTAGTTTTGGGATTAGTTCAATGACAAGTACGTACCTGGGTGGAAGAACCAAGTGTCATGGAAAACATTGCCTGGCTGTAGAAATGAATGGTCTGACACTCAGATGGAATTTTAGACAGATATTTAAAATATGTGAAGTATTCAGAATCCAAATATACAGAATATAGTTTAAACTCCTCACAGGTTGTAACAAGAGTTACTACAGCTGATAGAAATTGATTCATTAAGTTTGTTAGCTTAAGAAGTGAGACTAAGTTCCAGAATGGATCTACTGCCTTTAATCCGTGGAAGCCAACTGGTGGATGAACTGTGAATTTAAGGTAGCCATCTAGAGATCGCTTTCAGTGATCTTTGATCCTTCTCTTTCATTGGCTTCATATTTATGTCATCAGTATAAGAGTTGAAATAAAATTGAAGGCCAGATAAATGCAAAGTCTCTTCACTGTCTTGGAGATGCTTTTTTCTTTTTTCTACTTACATTACTGTTTTGGTTACAAATTTAAAATATTTTCTGGATTTTTAAAGATGCTAGTAAAAGTGTATAAAATTTGCTAGGTAGATTTGGTGGTCTTCAGTTGAATTCTTCCCCCTCCCCCTCCCTGCATTTTTTACCTTCCTTAGTCTACTAAAGCTCCAGGTGCATTGCCACCTGCTTCCCAGGAGACTGTTACTGCTGCTTCTGCTGAGGCTGATGGCAAGGTCTGTCTTGATATTTTTTTTTTTTTTCTATAAACACTGCATGTACATTTCTGTTGTGAATCGCAGATAGTACGGAAAGCAGTTTGTGTTTAGTGCTCTGTCACTGACACAGCATGCCCTACACAGTATAGACTGTGTCACTGCTGACACCAGTATTTGCAGTGACAGGTAAAGCTATGCCATTAGGTGGCAAAGTCACTGCTTTCTGTTTGAACTCTTGGTTGCAATGTGTTGTGATGCAAGTATGCAGCATAATTTGCCTCAAACAATAGTCAATAGATTGTTTGGTGCAACAATGTTGTAATCAAAAGTGTCCAGCATGGTTGTTAAACTGCATGTTTTTAATGTGTTGACAGTTAAAGAAGGAGGACAGAAGATAAGCTAAAAATGTGAGTTTCCTGCTTCCTGCAGGGAATCTTTATAGGCTTTGTTCAGACTGAACCTCCTTTTTGTTGTTTCACATAATCGTTCAATCCTTGGTTTACTTATAATTGTGAAATGTATTTTACAGTGGTTTTTTACACTTCAGGTGTGCTGTCTCTTATGTTAAAATAAAGCTCGTTACTGTAAAGACTTTTTTTGCTAATTGCTTTCACTTGGAGTCAGAAAAGATGGGTAGTCACAAGTTTGTGTATTAAGAGTACTGAGAGGACTTACGCTTTCTGCTTCATTGCATATGCACATTCAGCTTCTAGTGCAAAGCTGCCATTTCTGTCCTGAACAAAGTAGTTTAAAAATCTAGTCAGTGGTAGATTTTTAACTAGTATTTTCTCAAGAGTTTTAGATTACAGTTGCAATATGCTGCAGACATTAAAAAGAAGTCAAGAGCTACTGTGAGGATACTGTTGTGACTTAAGAAGTTGCAGGAAGCTGCCAAATTTGATTTGTGTTTCCCACAAAACCTGTTCTTTATCAGATGGTACATAACCCAACACTTTTTCTTAGGAAATAATGTAGCTTTGTTTCTGAAACTACTTCGGAGATACAGCAGGCTCCATAGTAGTACTGAATGAGAGTGCCATAAGGATTTTTGCTATTTTGAATGGCTGTCTTGCAGTCCTAAATAATGTAACGGAGCATTTCTCATCAATGGTTCTCTCTTATTAGCAGAAGTTGATTTGAATTCTTGTAGTGTATTTTTTTACAGCACCTCTGAACAGTTGTGCATTCTAGTAAAATTTCTGATGTGGACAGTTTATCTGAGTTTCTTCCTACTATGCAACTGTTGGTATTCTGTTTGCCATGCTTTCTTTCTCACTCCTTTTTTTAGACTCAAGATCAGCCTGTGGTGTTTCAATTGTAAACGCAATAGATAAATTTAGCTTATTTCCTCCTATATCCAAAACAAGACATAAGTAGTAGTAGTTTAGAGCTTTGTATGACTTCAAATGTTTTTCAAACAGCAATAGATTTTAAAGCACAGTAGTAAATAGGTACTAGGCTTATGGAAAGGTACAAAATAAAAAGCATTACTGTTCCACATAAAAATAAACTGTTTTGGTGTTTTTTAATGCTGTTAGTATGTGATGGATGATGCTATCTACTAATACTTCTTTGGTCCAGTCATTCCTAATATTTAAGAGTTGGATGTTACGTCCTTTTGTCAGGAGATTACTGAGTCATTCTTTGTCTGGCACTTCCAGAAACTGATCCTCCTTTCCAGAGGATGGAGATTTATTTTTCTGGTTTGATTTGGTATAAAAAAAGCCCTCCATAAATTGAGATCTGACAGCACAAATATGTTTGTAGCTGTAGTACCTGGAAACATAAATGTGCATATTTTTAAGCTGTTATTGTAAGAAACTTCAGTTCATACTTAAATAAATACAATATATAATATAATAAATAAACTTAAATAAAATACCAAAGAATTTAAATTCAAGTTTTCTAAGAGCTGTGGTTATCTTCAAAACATACTTTCAGATCCTGATAGTATAGGTTGTACTGCTCCAGGGATGTATGGTAAAAGCGGTAAAAGCCAGATGATTCAGGAAGACCACTCTATTTCAGAAGTGCTGGGAGGCTTCTCTGTGTGGCATTTTCATACCATTATTAGGAAGAATACAAGTTTTAAAAGCTTTCGTTTTACTGGTACTTTGTGTCAGCTGTAAGCAGCAAAGAGAGAACAAAGGTGGAAAATGTAAAGAATAGAATAAAGGGAATATACATATGAAGATCTCATTTTTATTGAGTCTTAACCTATAGCTCAGTAATAGTAGATTTGATCAGATACTGCTTTGCCATGCCCAACTTCTAATTCTCCAACATTTCTTCATTGTGCTGTTTGTGCAGGCTGCTCCTGGGCCAGGAGATACATCTCAGGAGCCTGGAACAGGCAACTGGAGAGGAATGCTGAAACCCTCAAAAGCAGAAGAGGTATCGACAGAGGAAAAATCCAAGCCAGCTGCAGCCCTGCCTGCTAGTCCTCAGAAAGGACACGCTGTAAACCTATTAGATGTGGTGAGTATTGAAAGGCAGATGCCTCCTCTTTGTACTTCAGGCTCAGGAAAGAAAACACCTGAATTCCAGATCTTGTAACTTTGCTAATATATGATATCTTTCTAAATAATTACCATTATAGGGACAGGGGGCTCTAGCCAGTCTCTTCTACTTCCTTCTTGCCCAGTCCTTCATCTTCTTCCCCACCCCTCCAGTTCCAGCCTATGATTTGGGATAGCTGGCTTCCTTTCACAAGTTACTGTGCAAGTGAACTTCTTGTCTAGATCACTCTTTGTATAGAAACAAATCTCAGCTCATGTCTCAACTCCAATTCCTGCTCTTTTTTTGCTGAAGTTGGCATTTTTATATTAAATAATCATTAAAGAAGAAAAAAAAACACTTAAGTTAAAAATAGATGGAGACCCTTTCAGTGTTTGGAAAGCTTAGTTCCTTTAGTGAGCTTTTAAAAAAAAAAAAAAAAGAAAAAAATTAGTAGTGATGTCCTGTGACCTTTGTCTTACAGGTCTGGATTTTGGCATGTCTCTAATTTTATTTCTGAAAAACTAGAGGTTTGTTTAAAGAGAGGTTACATCTATCAAACTGTCAGACTCAAAGAGCAATAGTTTATTTTAGACTACACAGCTTGAGTTTTATTTACTTATATAAATGAGCAGAATTAGTAAACTGAGATTGGTGGTTTTGCTTTGGTTTTTTTTTTTTTTTTTTTACATAGCCTGTACCCGTTGCACGCAAACTTTCTGCCCGTGAGCAACGAGACTGTGAAGTGATCGAACGACTTATTAAATCTTACTTCCTTATTGTCAGGAAGAACATTCAGGACAGGTAAAATAAAACTTTCTAGAAATGTTTAAGCCATACAAATGTTGTGATATCTCAAGAGTAATGTATATAATCTTGTTATTTTATCATGTTTGTATGTTTGTAAGCAGAGAGAAAATATTTTTTTTTTTTTAGAAGGGGCAGCAGCAGTAAAACTTGACCCATCACAGAATTAAGCAGCGCTTGTTTTTTCTACTGGCTTGAGTTCTGTATTAAGTACAATGTTGAATTAATTATTTAGGAGATGCTTTTCTGGAGGATACTGCAATTCACATTGATGATGTGCAGCAACTAACTGGAATAAACTCTAGGTGCTGTGTAGACCTGACAGAACTTAGCTTTGCCATTCTGTTATTTCAAATGGGAAGGTGGAATAGAAACTACTGTGGCTAATATTTCTAGTACTGTAAGGATGGAAATGGCAGAAAAGTGGTGTTTCTGCTGTGGGCAACTATGAAAAATGCCTTTGAAGTTGTGCTTAAAAATTTTCATACCTTTTTTTTTAAATGAAGAATGATGTAAAACTTCGCTTTGCTTAAGTCTTTGTGGAAAGATGTAGCATTTTATATATATACACATATATGCACACACACATATGAATGAAAGCTGAGGGAAATACAGGTATCTGGAAACTGGAGTTTAGAGCAAATTAATGAGCTCATAGAAGTTTTTATTCTATCCAGTAAACTGATATTCTCCTCAATAAAATTTTTAGTTTTTCATGCCAGGGAATTGCCTTGCTTACCTTAATTTTACTGCAGTGTCAGTACTAGTAGCGTTACCTCCTTGCATACTCTAAACGATCCCTTCACATTCTTTGCAGTAAATAGGCATACATGAGGAAATAAATAAAATGCTATCTTAGGAATTATAGATTTGATTTATTAGGACATCCTCACCTAATTCAGAAATATTTTTAGGAGATACCTCTCAAAGATGGTACTCATGTCCATCCCATATACCTGAAGAACTAATTCAGGCTCTTTCTTGGATGGTTTGGATGGTATCTGTACATACACAGCTTTGAACCAGAGTTTTGGGTTGCTTTCACTCTTCTAGCCAGGTGACTTCCAAAATATTCTAGGCTTCTTTCTTAAGCTTCCTTTTGGTAGAACTTGCAATGTATTGGCTTGAAAGGGGTATGTAAACTAAATTACTTGAGTACTAATAGATGTATACGGTCTCATGATGATTTCCCGGAAGTCTTCCCACAACTGGCTAGTAAAGAACCACAAAGCAGCAAAATGTAGTAGTGGGAAAATTCCCAGACAAACTTGGGAGTATGATTCCAAAAGCTCAGATGTGTTGCTGGATCTTTGTTGATCTTGGGTCTGGCTGTTTAGATTTGCATGACCCTTGTCAAGTTAATTCTGTAGTGACAGTTGTAGCACTGAGCAAAAACTCTTGATCTGCCCATGAAAACTATTTTGGTTTAAATCTAGGGCTATGGGCACATGGGAAGAGTGATGTGGTCAGTACTTATGGAGTCAGAACTGATTATATGTCAACTCCCAGTCTGCTTTAGTTGCAAAATACTGATGCTAAGAATTACACCAACAATGTTGTCTTAATGGACGTTGTATTTCTCAGCTGGGAACAACCATCAGTATTTTTATTGTCAGGTACTGTCACTCTGATGAAATAACCTGAGGTGCACTAATTCAATTTTTGATTCTGTGTTCATATCCTCAGATTCTGGTACTGTGTTAGTATGATGAGTTTACCAATACTCATGTAAATATTTTCCCCCACTCTTTCAGAAAAGTACTGCTACGCATATCCTAAGTCCCAAAGAAAATCAGGTTCAGCTATATTCAACACTTTGAATATTTTTTAAGGAGGCTTAGTGGCATGGAAATCAGCTAAGACAGTGGCTGCTTGTTGCCTTACAGATTCTATAGTGTCCTTCTGATGGACTGTTCTTGAGTCTTACTGGTTGCTGCCTGCCTCCATTCCAGACAAAGTCACACTTAAACTCTATTTGCACCTTAAGTTGCTCTCATGTTATGCTCTCTGATAATAGAAATAATATGGCCCGTGTTTGAACAGTGATCCTGTTTTCAGTTCATCTGCTAAGTAAGATCAGATATATGAACTCTTTCCTTTCTCATTCACACATTAAAAATTATTTTAGGGTTAAAATACTTAGCTTTTCATCATGGCTAGCAGGGTGGAGACTCAGGTTGGCCTCTAGTGAGCAAAGTAATTTATTCTTATTTTACTTTTTACACTGTATATTCATGTTCTTAACAATGGAGCTATCCTATTTGGAAGAAATTTAACAGCTCTTAAATTGTACAAGGTTCTGCATTTACTTGAGAGAAAAGGGGTTTTTATTTATGGTCATGGTAGATTCATGGTAGTTTAAGCCAAGGTTGTGTAGCTGTTTGCTCACACTGCATTCTTCAGTCTAGGGCAGACCTGGCTTTCAATAATTCTTTCTGAAGAAACAATCTTTATGTGCTTGCAGTGTGCCAAAGGCAGTGATGCATTTTCTGGTGAACCACGTGAAGGATACTCTTCAGAGTGAGCTGGTAGGCCAGCTGTATAAATCCTTGTTGTTGGATGACCTTCTGACGGAATCTGAGGACATGGCACAGCGCAGAAAAGAGGCAGCTGACATGCTAAAGGTATTAAAAAGATCAGGAGCTTGTGGGAGTAGTTAATTAAATTGAAACCATATAAATGTGAGATTTTTGGAAAACTTGCCTTCAGTTTTTACTTTGCTGCTTTTTAAGAGTACGCCAGTCTATTTTCTCTCTGCTAGAGGAATTAAAAGCAGTATGTGATCAGAAAGTATTACATGGATTGAGTACTTGGGAAGACGTGTCTTAAACTGTATTTTGGGTGTAAAGCAGAAGCTGTAATCTGGTGTTATTTTCAATTATACATTTGGTTTTAATAATTTGCTTTTATTTAACTTCATAGTGTTCAGCAGTTCTCTTTTGGGGGATTAAGCTTACAGTGTTTTAAATGCTGTTATCTGTATGCTTCACACAGAGCCTGCTGGCCAGTGGCAGGTGTATCTAAGACAGTACCCTGTAATGTGAACACTGGGAGTGTTATGGCTTACTTATGATGACCTCATCTGTATCACAGTGCATTTGTGACATGTCTGTGCTGGAGAACTCTTCGTTTCTTCATTGTTCAGTTATGTGGTATATCAGTGTCTGCATCAGCTGCACCAGAAATATGCCACTTTGCATTGAACTGCATAGAAGAGTTCCTCTGCCCATTCATCCCATTGACTGAAGAAGTAGCAAGAAATGCTTCTCTCCTATATGCAGCGTGGTCAGACACTGCATGTTTGAGAGACGATACCCAGAGATACTGCTTGTTGAAGACCAACTGCAGCAAATTTAATCTTTGTTATCATATGATCAACATTCGAGTGAAGGGAATGGTCTGCTAACAGTCTTTGAAACTATAAACTTCATAGGGCCAAGCTCATAGCTTGGATTTCTCCAAACTGAAGTAAGAATTTAAATAATGTTTAGTACTAGCTGGTATTCTGAGCTTTTAATTTTGCAAAGTGTGGCAGGCTAGACTGTAATGAGTACATCAGAATGCTGAAAGTGATACAAAATAGGTGCAGTTTCTCTTATTTTGAGGAAGGTTTAAAGCATTAAAACAGTGTGTGATGAAAAAGTCTGCCCTTCTTGAGCATTTATTTATAAATACAAAATGTTAAGACAAACAGGTGTTAATGGGAATATGTGAGAATACAGAAGTTGCTCAAAACTATGACAATGAGCTTTTTCTGCTTCAAACTGGAAGTTGTTTCCAATTTTTAATTCTTAAGTCTAGAGAAGCAATTTAATGACACCTATGCTAAGTTTTATCATTACCTTTGCTTTGTAGTATTTGCCAGTTGCATAATCTTTTGCAGATGGAAGGCTTCAGAGTTGTTAATCGGTGGTGTGTAGGTTGATACCACTCCTTTCATCGTGAAAATGATTTGCTTTTATTGTATCTTTAACATTGTACTTCCTAGACTACTGCTGTTATCTGAGAAATCTCTTCAGAAAAACTAAACAACTGGCTTTTCCATCTTTCTGTGTGCAGGCCCTGCAGCGAGCCAGTCAGATCATTGCAGAGATTCGCGAGACACATCTTTGGTGAAGACGCTACCAGCCACACTATTTATATGCATTGGAGGTTACATTGACTTGAAAATTGCTAGGCATGGTATACGGAGTAGAATTTTTATTTATGAACTCTTGTCTGTGTACTGCAACTGTGTAAATTTGCTCATGTAAAGACAGTTGGTTTGATTTGCAAACAGAAAAATATGCTGCATTTTGCAAAATAAGTCATATTTAATCCACATAATAAATGGCTCTAAATGTTTCCTTACCAGCTTTCTGGTGCAAATTAAAGCAGACCAAGTCTACTGTCTCAGTGACAGTCTCATTTAAACTTGGAGAAAAAACATTAAAGTTCCAGTGCCTGACTTGCTATACAGGTTGCCTGTGGTTAAGATGGACGGTGTAGTCTTGTGGCATAGTTTTAAGCTGCTTTTACAATAGAAGTTTAAATACTGTGAAGAGAAGAGAGCACCGAGTATTTTCTTTCATGAATATATTGCATGCACAATGACAGATGGAGGTATCAATTTTATAGCACACTAGAGTTGTCTACCGTATTACTATGTGTGTGTGTGTCCCCATTTTCCCCCCAAATGTTAAAGCTGCAGACAAAAATCTGAACTTCATTTAATGGAGTATCACATAGGAAGAATTAGCCTGGAGCTTGCGAACAGTAACAGCCTACTGAAAGGTGGGTGCAAAGTTATTCATGTGCACTGGAGCTTGTGTGTAAATGCTGGGGATTGTAATCAGGTACAAGAACGCCTTCCCCTTCCTCCCCACTGGGACCAAGCCCCTGGACCATCCAATAGTATGTTTGTTCTGGCAGAATTGAAAAATAAAAACCGATTTCAAAACTGTAATGGGATAGTAAGTGTTTCTTTTAAAAACAGATTAAGCTGGCCAGGGAGAAGGGGATCCCCACAACTTTGTCCAAATTTTGGAATGTATGACGGTATGACAGAAAGTCTGTGGGACTAGAATTATTTATACCAGAGATTACAGTTACTTTCTTTTGAGGAAACTTTACTGTGCTGGAAGTAGCAGTGCTTTTTTTTTTTTTTTTTTAAGGACAATCTTAAAGTTAGGGAATTTTAAGTTGGAAATCAAGTTGATGAGTTACTTTCTTCTGATTATAATCCATACAGATAAATAATGTTCACACTAGCCTTTAAAAAGTAAACATTGTAATTTTATGAATGCAAATGTATTTCAAATCCAGCCAGCACATTTGCATGTACTTTTCAAGCAGATTCACTTTTTTGTATCAAGTAAAAATGTTTACTATGGTGTTGCTGATTATTTATCTTTAACACAACTTGTATGAAAAATAGGATGCTGCTGTTAACATCCATGGCTTGCTTTTAAGATACTGGGCCAATATAGTGAAGTTTTTATTACCATATTCAGTTCCTTCCCCATTTCATCAGTTAACAGAAATGGAATTCCTTTTGTAAGCTGCCAAAGACGGAAAATCAAAAAACGTAAGACCTCAGTTTAAAAGAAGGTCTATTTAAAAATGTATTTTTCTCATGGTAATCTTCAGTTTGGCACCAGTATAAGCACAAGGTGTTACATCTGACAGATGCAGCTTTTGGATACTATTTATGCATGATCCAAAATAATTCACGCAGAACACAGAAATACATTCTATATTTGTAAACAGCCTAAAAAAGTCATGATATATGCACTATATGTAATGAATACAAAGGAAGTAACTTCAACTTCTTGCATTGTATCCAGGAGTGGTAGTTCTCAGATTTAAGAAATGTGACTGTAGTGAAGTACAAGCCACTTTTCCAATCAATTCTGATGAAAAGTGAAAGCTATTAAGTTTTGTTAGAAGCATTACATTTGTTTGGAATTCACCTGACACCTCTCTCCCTTTTACTTTCGACATATAAGTAGCAGTGTGTTTTCAGCAAGGTAGAGCTGCCTGTAAGGGAACTGCTACCTGAGCTTTAACTCCTTAAGTTCAGTCAACAGTCTCTTGTGAAGAAATATCTGACTTGTAAATTCTGAAACGCTGCATAAAGCAAATGAATTCCATTTATTTAAGGAATTCCTGCAAGTGATAACTGGCTCTTTAATGTCATGTTAAATTTCCAGTGTTAATTTTGGGATTTAAAATGTTATGACTTTTTTTTGTTTAAGCTTCACAAAAATTTCCAATATGGTAATGTTTTGAGTGCCAAGAAACGAACTTGATTTGTAATCTTTAATGCAAGTCTTTAAAAATCTATGCTGTAACAATCCTGTTATTTAATAAAGAGATAATACACAAAACTAATTATTCCAGAAATACTTTTAACTAACTTGTAGTTCAGGTAAGGACTTAGAAGTTAACAGTACAACTACCTGTTATTTGCACAGCCTTAGGGATGTTTGCATTTGTCCTCATGCAGTTCTACAGTGTTAGCTCTAGTATAGTTGTGTAATAGTGTAGACAGACTGCTATTGGCTATTACTGGTTTTTAAACAATCTGTTATCTGGAACTGAACTAAAATACTTAAAATGCTACTGTTGCTTCCACCATTAAAAGAAATTATGGGGAAATATAGAAAAAAGCCTAATGAAGGCACCAATGAAGGAAAAATTCCTAGAATCAACAATGGTTTACTAATGTCTTGTAGTCCACCTTATTTAAACTTGGAATATTCTTGTCATCAATGCACAAATCTCAGCTAAGTTAAAATAACTTGTTATCCAGTGCAGCACACAATCATGGGGGAGAAAAACCACTGTAGCTAAGTTTAGATCAGTAAATGTTTGACATTAATACCTGACCTATGTGGTACTACTGTAAATAAAACATAGTATCCCTATGTGAACAGTTTGTCAATAAATTACTTGGGGTTTTTAGTGGCCAGTTTCAGATTTCACTTAGTGGAACAGATAGGTAAGAGGGGGGATGTCTGTGTGATTCAAACTGTATTCTGAGGCAAATAAAACTTACGTAAAACTTGCCTTTATTCTATGTCTTATGGAGGCATATGCCTTATGACTTTGAAAGATGCCAAACTGAATATTGCAAACTCGGGTCCCTGCTGTGTGGAACAGAGCAGGGGAAACAACCTGCCAATCTGTTGTGCCCCTACTGGTAACCTGAATTGAGGGGTTCCCTGTCCCCACCACCCCCCCCTTAAATCTTTTCAATATGACAGTGATTTGCTAGCTAGTGTTTTCTGTAGATACTGAAGATCTCAAATGGGTCTGCTTTTTAACTTGTCTGCTAAAACTGTGCTTTGAGGTGGGAGCTGAGTGATGAATACTTAACTTTTAAGAGAAAAACAGACTAGACCACCTGAATATATGGTTTTATGCACAGTGTTTGCTTGCTGCTCACCCTTTCACCCTTTACCTCTTCGCTGCTAGCTGCCACAATAAGGTTAAATCCAAGTCCTCTAGGTTTTGCTGTCTCCAGATGCTGTACAAATGTTTTTTGTTAGTTTTAACATCTGGCCCAAATAATTACTTTCCTTGCACTTCTAAATCATACAGTTGTAGAGATGTTAAATACTTCAATATTAGTTAGTACTTGTTCACATTTGAACAAGCTCTCTCTCTGATTACCTGAACATACTATATGAGAAATGAAACCAGGCTAAGGAATAATACTGTTTTTTTGGTGTTCCTTGACTCTCAGCTTAAGTATTCAAACGCTTAGTTGTGATAACCTTGTACAGTCATGAAAAGTAGTTGTATCCAGCTGTTTCTTTGGAAAGAGTCAGGGAAAGCTTTGGATTTCTAGGAGCTGGTCAAAAGGAAGCATGGACTAAATTTATTGGGAGTTTATGGATCTTATTAAAAATCTTGTATGCAAATAATTTAATTCCCTTTTTATTTTGTATTTGTAAAAAGAAATAAAATTCTTTTAATACTTCATCAAAGTGGGTACTAATGCTTTAAAAAAAAAAAGCTGAAATTTCTGGATATACGTGTATCTGCACGATTTAGATATGAAGGAAAAAAGGCAGGAGGTCAGAGATGAAACATTACTTACTTTACTCTTAGGAGTTTTATTTCCTGCAATGAGAAAGTAACTGTCACACCTGATCTCTCGTATTTCTCTGGAGGCCAACATGGACGTGTATGGTATATTCTGTTCCCAGGTGCATGTTTCTGTATTGCTATAATGCTTCCGTTCTTTAAGGTACAAGGCTGCTGTATTAAGTGAACGAACTTCACTTTCCCTTTTTTCCTACCCTTTTCAACATCAGAAGTTGTGATTTTTCCTCTGAGTGCTTTCTCTGCAATGGCTCTGACCATTACTGGTCCTGAGAGCTAACAGGATATGTAGAGGGTTCTTTTTTTTAAGGTAGGAATGACTCAACTACTTTTTTTTTCTTTATATAACAAGAGATTAGGATAACGATACCTTATTATCAGGCAGGGAAGTAGGATCTAGAAACTGACATCAATACTAGTAAATCCAAGTAGTGAGCTACTAAAAGTACTACCATATTTCAGTTTAATAATCTGAAGAAATTGCAATGTATAAGCAGCAAGCCACTACAGTTTATTACTACTGAAGTTTTGACTGACAACAAATCCAACATCAAGTCAATCAATATAAAGTTAAAAAAACCCAAACAACTGAAAAAACAGAAGCTCTCTGCCCAACTATAGAATATCTATCTGGATTCTTGAGACTTGTTTACGCTTCTAATTATTTCCCTGTTCTTCTTGTAAGCTTGGTGGTTTTAAGCCAGTTGAAATACCATGACTTACTCTAACATAAGAGATGGTGATGAGTTACCACATCCAGGTAGCTCAGATTAAGGTCTCTTCCCCTTCTGACTGCAAAATTCTATCGTCTAGGACTTTCACAGACTAGGAAATTGTTCTCCTTGGCCAAAGAGTGAGGGCTACTCTAAACCTTGAACACAACACTGCAGGCAAGGCCCAAAGCAATCAATCACTTCTTAGATCAGGCTGAGGGTTTCATACGTATTTGCACTGGAGCAGGGAGGGGCCTTAATAAAAAAAAATTCTAAGCCAGCCAACTACATGACTCTATTGTACCACTCAATTTAAAGTAATTTAAATACAGACTTGTACTATAAATAATCTTGGTAACCACACGTGGGTTTTGTTGTTCAGGTGACCTGGCTGTAAGTACTGTGGCACCTGTATTGCCAACCCAATCCCAAACACCACCATGGGCAGGGAATTTAGCAAGGCACTATACTCCATACTTATTTGACTCCAGGTATGTAAGTGGATAGCAATAAAATAAAGGGGGGGGGGGGGGGGGGGGGTTGAGTGTGTTTTGGAGCAATAAAGCAATTTTACTTTGAAGTATAGATGTTGCTGTTCTACCAGTCTTGAAGTACATTCTCACTGTCATGCTGTCTTTACAAGAAAACGAGGAAGCTATGCTCCCCGATGGTGGCTAGGCCAAGAAGCAGTCAGATCGCTTCCTGCTCTTGGGTGAAGTGACCTTCAGGGTCTGACTTTTTTTAACTGCAAAAGCACTACAGCTTCCCTCACATGTTTTCTGTTCCAGATACCTTTCTGCTGCTGTTCACCCACCAGTCCTAGGCAGCTCAAGTTAAAATCTTTAACGTACATGCTTCAAATCTCCTGGTATAATACAGCACCTTGCAACTGACTGTAGAGCCCGCAGAACTAGTGCCAGGGTCTACCTTCGAAAGAGACTGTAGATAGCACAGATCCATCCACGTAGTTCACAGGACTGAAGAAGCAGAATGAGTGTCACCCACACTGATGAGTCACACTAAGCACACAAAGGCATAAAAAGGATTCATCAGGCTGATTTAAGCTGGGAAAGGCTCACATTTCAAAAAGTGAATTTGCTCTGTATTACCATTTTAAGGCTAGAAACCTTTCATGCAATGTGCCCCCATATGAAACCGCTAAGAAACTTGGATACTAGGGCTTAATCATTCTATTCATTTATTGTCAATCTTCTGCAGCTTCCTTGAAAGGAAACCTGTGCAGAACAAGGAAAAAAAAATAAAAAATGTTGATTGCAGGTTGGTTGTCCTTACCCAGTTATGCAGGTTTCTCTGTTAAGATGAAGTCCAACTGGAGAGCAGCATACATCCTTTGTAGGAACTACCGGTTTTAAGTATACTTTTGGCATCTTGCTGTGGATTATGCTGTGGAGTACCTGGCCACTGTTGTCCTACAACACAGGTTGTTAAAAGGGAAGAGCATCTCCATCTTTGGACTCTGAAATTAACCTTTTCATCTTGTGCATATCCTCTTCGGAATGGTGCTTTGAATAAGGCAGAGTAGCTAAAAATCTCTTCAGTGGTGTAACTTAACTGCCTTTATCTGAACTCTGCTGGTGTAGTTTGAAAATAACACTATGGTATCAGGCAGTTTGTGAGCTGTGTAGTAACGCACAGTATAGAAACATCTTCAAGTACTTCTTCAAGCAGCAAAGCTGAAACGATCTGTCGTTTTAGGGAGATACTCTGTTGTCACAACTGCAGCCACTTTATAATGTAGTAATTTTTCTTTCCAATCCTAAGTAATGATACTCCATTCTTGAGAATATGCTGTCCAAGAATAAGAACTGTCTCGGGATCAGTTACACGAATCCCATTTATTGAAACTCCGCCATCTTTAATTTTCTGGTACCTAAAAAACCCCCAAACAAACAAAAAACAAGTAACTGGTAACTGCAAGAGGAAGCCATTTCTTGCTGTTAAGTACTGAAAGTTCAGTTAAGGTTTTTTTGGTTGGATCCATAATTGAATAGATTTTAATTCTCTGGCACTTTACTTTCAGTCCAGGTCAAGAGTGACTGAAATTAACCTTAGCCTCTACCACTCCCATTCTTTCTGAGAGGTATAAGAAAACTTAGGCTGCTGCCTCAGGCTGTCTCTTCATCAGGTGTGGATTTTACAGCTAAGGTACAAGAGACTGCGTTATCCTACACTTTTAGTTCAAAATGGAACAAGGCTGCCTGCTCCCCTCTTTGACGCTGCTACGTAGATCAGTAGCCTGTTTCTGCTTGATTTGGCTGTCCTAGTTTTTTGACTTCTGAAAGCATACCACTACAGCTTGTTTAAGTGAGGTATTACTGAAGAGCACAGGTGATAACATACCCACTAGGTCCATCTTGAATGGCATTTGCTTTGCGACACAAGTCAAGAACACTCATTCCAGGTTCAAGCATCAATTCAGCTGAAGGAGCTTGTCTAAAAAGTTCCTGTAACTCTTGGTCAGACATGGCTTCCAGTGCCTCCACGCTGCTGTAATAAAGGGCCTTAGTGCACCTGTGGGAACAAAGATCCTTCGAAATACAATGCTAGTCTCATCTTCACACAAAGTGCTACTCAACTAATTCCCCTCCCCAAGTTATTCCGAGGGTCCACACAGTAACAGAAGAACTTGAAATACACCCTGATTATTTTTTTTATCATAAATCACTGCATTGCAATTTTTGTATATATTGTTAATGTATCTGTAAGCCTACAGAATTACTGCATTTTTCTCTTCTAACGGCTGAGCAACAACTAACCACATGAAAGTAGTCCCTGAAAATCTATGGATAATTACCACTGAGTAAATCTGAAAGAAAACTGCTCGACAAATCAGACTTTACCTCTTAGCAGATTCTAGCCCCTCTCTACCATGAACGAGCTTGGTTACTTCTGCAGCAAGTCGTTTCTGAGGGCCCCATTTTTCAGGTTCTTTAGCATGCATTTCCATGATGTGGTCAATCTCCTCAAGAGGAAGGAAGGTGAAGAGTTTCAAGTATCTATGAGCAGGGAAAAAATACTTTGTCTGTACAGCCAGCATTACAGATTTCCTGCCTTTGTCATTCAATTTTCATTAAGTATGCTAAAATGATTCTTACTCCATCCAAGAAATCCGTATTTTGTCCTTTCAAACAACTCTTTATTTTCGCCCACGTGCTTCAGCTTACCGGGAAAATTCATGTTTTATTTTATATGCTGCCTAGGTTAATGTCTTCAGACATAAGATAGCATCAGATGCTTTTATGAGGATTATACTGCAATCAACAACAAGTTACAGGATTTATTGCAATTGTGTGTCACATAATAAGGTTTTACATTATATTCTTACTAGTTGCACAATATGCTAATGCAAAATAACACTGCCAGTCAGTGGTGTTCACGAGACAAAAGTATGATACGTATTCACAAGTATCTTGGCAGGAAGATTATTTAGGATAATCAAGAATTTAAAGGTGCCTGTCTAAGCATACTCTTTAGAACAAAATCCATTTTAATGGGCCTGCAGTACCATGAAATGCAGCGTATTAAAAAAAAAAAAAAGTACCTTTACTGTTACAAAATCTGAACTCACGGAATATTTTCATGTTAGGTACCCACATACCCTTCTTTTCAGTCTGAAAAGTGGTGTGGATGCAGAACCTAAATTTGAAATATCAGGAAATAACCTTTGAGAGAGGTATCAGAGTTATACGACAGGTCACAATAGGAAAGGGAAGTACCTATCTGAGGTTTATGAAGACTCAGATTTGACAGTGCTACTGAAATCTAAAGAAAAGCAGATTTAAAAGAGAACATATAGCAACTTACTAAAATTAACGTAATGCCCTGAAAAAAGCTATTGGCTATTTATTTTCAGTCATGTCACTGGTACACCAGCATGGAGGCTAACCACCAATGAAGGAAACCTGTCACATGTTATTTCTCATACTTCCACAACCCTTCTCTCATTACATGATTTTAGTATTTTTACACTGGTCAGTAAGACTACTGAGTTATGTGTGGCTGACTTGGATTCAGAGACAGCACAATGAATCGAAGACCACGCTTTGCTCATTGGAATTGCTCTACTCTAAGTAATGAACATTCAGTATTTTGTCTTTGCACGTGCTACAGCTTTAAGTAGTATTTGGATATCCTTCCAGGTTTTGGTGCATTAGTCTCATCTGCTTTACAGATCAATGCACTTGCCATTATAACTGTAAGCAGAAATCTTTGCTTCTGCGTTCCAAGATGAGGAAGATGAACAGTTAAGTTCAGGGAAACCCTCTAATGTTAAGCAGGGTCAGAATGATGCAAATCATTCATATCAGCAACTTTCAAAAAGATCCACTAAAATTCCCATACGAGGTATATGAGAAGAACATCAGACAGCCTTAAGGTTTTCCCACGTTAGTACTACTGGCCATTTATGTAACAAGCACTCCTCTCATCATATTCTAAACATTTTTAATTAATGCTTAACTGTGTGAGTTACGCTACATGGATAGAAATACATGGTATGTTTGTCCAGAAGTGGGCAAAATTACATGAAACATTTTTACCACAGTTACACTACTAAACTACAGCCGAGGGTGCTGACTGACTACTAGCTTCGAAGCAACTGGGGATTTGACCAGGTATATTAATTTTGTTCATTCTGTTTTTCTCCTCTGCCTTAGTTTTCACTTTCAACAATGACTTAAAACTGATGCCTGAAAGCCTCTACGTTGTAAATCCCTTCTACGCTACCTTGGATACTGCCTGCCATGAGCTTAAAATCATATCATTTTCCCTTCTTTTTAACCACACTACTACCACAGCGTTAACTGTATGCTAGGCATGTTTTTATCTAGACCAGTGGTCTCCAAAGTGGGGTGCCAGCACACAGCAGGTATGCAAAATTATCCATTGTGGTGCAGGAAGGAAATATTACAACTTAAACAGTACACTTATATACTCTATAAATAAATAAATATACGTGTATTGGGAGATAATGCTCAATTTTTTTTTTACTGACAGAGGGGTGTGATCAAAAAAGTTTGGAGACCACTGAACTAGAAGGTTAGTACAACCGTAAATATGAACTTCCTGGCTTTTTCTTAACAAGGCACTATTAAAATTTTCTTAGGGCTATGCAGTTTTTAATGTGATGCAGTTCTACAAGCTGAACTTTATGTGTTTGTTTACAACCAGTTCAGTAGCTTCTTGCAATTAAAATGCAGTGTTTCTGAATACCTCATATTAAGTAAGAACTTGTAGTAATTAGTATCTATTTAACTGCAGTTGCTTATTAGTCGGCAGGAGAGATTTCATTTGATAACTGTGATGTTACGGTACTGAAACTAACACACCTACACACCTATACAATAAAGTCACCCCACTGGCAGAACAAAATGCATTACACTTTACTTGTTTGTTCATCCATGTTCTAATTTTATGATGCACATGCCAGCATATGGAGACAGGTTCCACTATCCTGTATACCTAAGAACCAGTCATGCCTGTTTGTTTAATGAATGTACAGTTATAATTAACATATACTTCTACACAGAGCTTCTGTTGCACACACCCCAATGAAACAGTTACAGTTAGGATCAGGTTTTATAAACTATGATAGAAAGCAAGACAAAGAAAAACTACTTACTTTTCAACTACGTTATCCTGTTGTCTGACAAAAAACTGATACAGTTCAAATGGAGAAGTCTTATCTCTGTTTAGCCAAACTGCATTGCCAGCAGTCTTTCCCAGTTTATCTCCAGTAGTACTGGTAATAAGAGGTACAGTAATTCCAAACACATCTGTTCCCGTCATCCTGAGAAAGGAAAGAGTCACTGCATGTTAAAGAAGAAAAGACAACAAAACCCCCCCACATATTGGTAAAGCTGACTAAAATACAAGCGTTCTGTAAGACTTTATCCTTGATATAAAGCAGTTAAGACAAGGGGGTGAGGGGGAAAAGATGCCAGAACACTTATGTGAAGGGTGCTTTAAGAAAAAAACCTACAAACACCATCAAACACCCTTGAACTTAACTACTTGAGTTCTTTTGTGCGTAACAAAGTTTACAGCCATTAAACAAGTAGTTTCATGGCAACATCACTGGTAACCGATACATCCCGTACCCTTCCCCTTTGCCCTGAGCACTGAGGCTGCTCCTGTGGCCGGGGCGCTCCCAGGGCTGCTTCTGGCCGTGCCGATGCTCTGCCCCGCAACAGCCAGGCGCGCACCGCAGCCGCATCCCCACCCCCGCCTGTACGCTGCGAATTCTCCAAGACTCGCGGCAGATCTGGTGGATAAGCAGAAGCTCATCCTCACCAGGTTTCACGGGATTTCTGAGAAGAAACGCATCCACCCTGGCCAACGCACCGCAGCTGCCTCTGCTCCGGTGCCCGCCGCGCAGCGCGCCCGCCCGCCCCGGCCCTGCCGCCTCCCGGCGCGGCTCCTGCGCCCGCTGCTACGAGAGCCGTCCCCTCCGCTAAAGATTCCGTAACGCTGCACGGGAACAGGCTTAAATCCGCGGCCCAAACGCGCCTAAGGCCAGGGCAACGCACTGCTCCCGGATCCCTCGGCTCTGCGCCGCGTCCGGACCGGCCCCCCGCGGAAGCCCCCCCCGCGGCAGCCCCGCGCCCGGCCCCCGCCGCCCCGGGTGAGCGCGGAGGCTAGCGCCGCCCGCCCGCCAGCCCCGGCGGTACCTGGTGACGAGCTCGTAGCCGGACATGATGTTGCCCATCTGGTCGGCGCCCCCCAGCTGGACGCGGCAGCCGTGGTGCTGGTGCAGGTGCAGGAAGTCGTAGGCCTGCAGCGCCGGGTACAGGAACTCGGCCAGGCTCATGCCCTCGGCGCTGCGCAGCCGCGCCTGGCAGCTCTGCCGGCTCAGCAGCGCGCCCATGCGGAGCCGCCCGCCCGCCCCGCCCAGGAAGTCGAGCAGCGGCTGCCGGCCCAGCCAGGCGGTGTTGTCCAGCAGCGCGGCCCGCCCCAGCCGCCCGCCGCCCGCCGCCCAGAACAGCTCCCGGTGGTTCTCGAACAGCCGCCCCAGGCCGGCGCGCAGCCCCCGCGCGTGCGCCCGCACCCGCTCCGCCGACAGCGGCTCCCGCGCGCGCTCCCGGCCCGTGGGGTCCCCCAGGCGCGCCGTGGCCCCGCCCACCACGGCGATGACGTCGTGGCCGGCGCGCTGGAAGTGGAGGAGCGCCACGACGGGCAGCAGGTGCCCGACGTGCAGCGAGTCGGCCGTGGGGTCGAAGCCACAGTAGGCGGTGAGAGGCGGGCGGCCCGGCTCCAGCAGCTCCGGCAGCTGCTCCTCCGCGCTCTGCGCCGGGAACACCTCCTGGAAGAGGCCGCGCTCGCACTGCGCTGCCAGCAGCCCCCCGGCGCCCCGGGCCCGCCGCGGCCTCTCGTGAGCTCGCCGCCGGAGCGGGAGCGGTAGCGGACCCGGGCGGAGGCCGCCCCACAGCTCCGCCGCCCGAGCGCAGCGCCGCCGCAGCGTGGGCGCCGCCATCTTGCGCGAGGGACCCTGGGATTGGGGCGGGGCGGTGGGAGGGGCGGCGGGGGTGGGGGCGCAGCCGGCGGGGCGGGGCGGGGCGGCCCGGGCGCGGTCGGGCGTCGTGTGCGGGAAGGCCCGGCCGGGAGGAGCCGGGGAAAGGCCCTGGCGGTCGGCGGCGGGAGTGCTGCGGGCCCGGGCGCCGGTCGGTGGCTGCCCTTCGGGATACTGGAGAAGATGTGCCCGGAGGCGGGATGTGTTGGCTCCTGCCTCGGATGTTTTCCCAACCTGCCAACCCGAAGTACCGGGATTTCAAACCACCTTCGGGCTGAGATACGTGTGCTGGGAAGCGGCCTTCGGCTCTGAGCAGGGTGCCCGGCGGGGGGGCAACAGGTGGTTACGGTAGTGACACTGTGGCCTCAGAACTTACAAACTCCAGAATTGATGAACTTTTTAATAAAGGTCAAAGCCTGTCTAAAACACTGTCTCGGTGAGCTTTAATGGGAAATGGGATTCGGTGTAAAGTAAAGATTGCAGGGAGAGGGCCGGCAGCGGCCACCGGCCGCTTGGAGCAAGTCAGGGGGAAACCAGCCTTCCTGGTGTAACTTTTCTAGTGTTTTCCACAGCTGTTCACTGCTGTTGACTAGCTGCCTGCTTCAGTTCAACAAAACCGACGACTCTACATCAATTTAGTGACAATAGTAAAAGGTAATGGAAGAACTTTGCCTTGATGCTTCTCTGAAGCGCTGTAGTAGGAGGAAGTCGGTAGTGGTTTAAAAAAAAAGGGTGTGAGCAGCGTGATTGAGTACAGAAATAACACCAAGTCATTTAGAGAATGTACATCAGTTTTATAACAAGCTCTTCTCGTCTTGGACACTCCTTTTTGTACTGATTACATAGGTAAGTACTGACAGACTGTGTTTCAGAGGGGAATATGCACGATAAAATACGAGGTATTGAGATTGTCCAGCTACTGGTGAGTTCGCGCAGCCTGGAAAAGGAAGTTTCATTAGAGGTTTGAACGGTGCTAAGTAACCATACCAATAGAAACCTATCTTTTAATTCGTCACTTCAAGTTGGAGGGAGAGCATTTACACGCGTGTAGCGGTCATAGGTCAACACCTGATTGTCCTGGTAAACTTCCCCAGTTCACCACACTGGTGTCCAGGTGGCATATGCACATTGACAGGGTGAGTCCAAGGTAGTGTCAAAGGTGGAACAGCGTGTACGTGACTATGACTCACAGGAGATACGGAAGATACAAAACCAATAGGTTGCGCACTTGAAAGCTATTACCAGTGAAGACTTCTTCTAAAAGACCTGTGGGTAAGTGAAGTACAGAATCGTTCTATCACATTGGGGATAAACACAACGGAAGAAAATCAGATTTTGGTGGAAAGTGAAGAAAGAAGGGGGGGAAACAAGTCCATTAAGCATCAGTGACCTAATCCTAAAGTAATGAGGTATCTGTCAACAGGAAATACTTAATGCTTGGGCTAATGGTGTTTTATAAGAAAAGGTGCTGTGAAGTACTTTGTCATTGGACCGGTATTGCATGCTTAATGGGGATGGTACAAATTAGGTTTCTTTAACTGAAGATTTATTGTGCTGGCAAAAAGAAAGGGAGTTGGCAATTCAAGATACCAGATTTTCCTATATGTTTTGTTTGGATTTATGTGGAGTGAAGGGTGTTTATTATTTTTAAAACATTAATAAACACAAGTTATATGTTCATATATACTTACATATATGTGTGCGCACACACACATGTAAATATATATTCTGTCTACTACAGTGCTTCGCTTCAAAAGTAAGTTAAAAGGAAGACTTTTTTTTTTTTTCCTTCCCTTGGAAGAGGAGACCTTCTGGAGCTGAGGACATGGGAGATGGTTTGTATCACTTTGCTCCCATTAATCATCTCTCAACTAAAACGGGCACATCTATCTTCAGTTTCAGGAAAGAATACAAAACCAGGACATCAGAATTGAAGTTTGACTACCTCTTTGTAGATAGAATGAGCAGCAGGAATTTAAACACAGCCCAGAGCTTCTCTTTCAGTATTAGTTTCTGTGAGATTTATTAGATTTGTTACTTGCATGATGGTATTGCTTTATGGCTGTTAACCAGCTTAGTGTTCCTTAGCAGTCAGTGGTGTGCTCCTTAGGCAACACCGACCCAAACTTTTCTCTTTCTTACTTGTATATTCTGACATTTAATCTGTATGTGCAGTACATGTAAAAATATATGTATTTCTATGTTTTCCATTACCCAAATACTCTGCCTTCATTCTCCATATTACCAAAAGTGCAATAATCAACAAGGTCTTTTCTGTAGCATAGACCTATTTTAATTTGCCTATTAATTATGACCTCTTCATTTGGACCTGTTCAGGGAGTCATCCATGCATACGCTTAGAAAAGAAAGATATGTGTATGTTTCTAGCTCATCATATGGAGCAGTCTCCAGAATGTCATGCCCCATCTGACCAGGTATGTAACAGACTATCATTGCTAGGAAATATTTTGACTGCTTATTTTACTGAGAATTATCGTTTAATATATCTAATGACATACATCAAACAAAATATTTATAACATAAACCTCTATTGTGTGATTGCCACTTTTGTGATGGAAGTGAGTCTGGTGAGTTATGTGGTTCATTCTAGTCTTGTTATTAAAAATTACCAGTCTTAAAAGTTACTGATAATAATTGATGCTGTTAAGTTTTTCACCGTAATCTGATAAAGTTACATAAAAATACTGGATTCCTAAGTATCGATTAATTCCAGTTTTTTCATTTCCATCACTATGTCACATCACTGAGGCATACCAACATGCTCAAATTGTTATTGAACCCTGTAATGGAACCGGAGGAGACTGCCAGGGAAAAAGTGGCACTGCCTTGTGTTTGCTTTCCCTACTTGAAAGATGGTGATAAAATTATGTTCAGTTGTCTACATGTAGGGATAATGTGAAGATTATTTTGTGTTTACCTGTGATTTAAAATAGTAAATCAGTTTGTGAGATAGTTGTTGGCCTCCCTCTGTCTTTCCTGTGGCTATTGAACCAGATTCACTTTCTGTTCCCAATGGTGTTGGTGATGCACATAGTTTCAGTCCTTCAGCCAGAGCTGTCATTGCTTTTGGGAATAGCACAAAGCAGGTGAAACATCCAGGTAAGTGAATATTCGTATATTCAAATTGGCAGCCTTGTCAATAGCTAGAATGGTACTAGACAGCATGGATAGTGGGTAATGTGTTTCCTCCTTGGAGTGGTTGTTATCTCAGGGAGTACAATTCTTCATGTGAATGTCTCTGAGGACATTTTAATTCTTTGTCCCTTTGTATTGTGAGAATAGAGCATACCACAGGAGGCAGTGAGCCCAATATGCAACTCTGCTTTTTGTCTGCCAGACTTTTTCAGTGTCCTGAGCCTTCCTCAGCTGTGCCTCAGCAGCGCTGTAGGCTGTGAACTCATTCACGGAAGGATGAGTTTCAGGATGAGCTTAGGTAGGCGAAAGAAAACAGAAACATTTATTTGCACTAAGCACGGCTGTAGCCGCAGTAGCTTGTTAAGCAGAGCTTCCTGGGTCTTTCGTCACAGGGCAAGAGTGACAAGACCTTGGACAGTGATTTAACTGAATCGGTCTGACAGTCTTAATAGCCACAGCACTTTTCTGAAAGAAATAACTGAAACTTCTATTTGATCATTTATTCATGTTCTCATTTCCACACTTAAAATACATCCCATCTTAATTTTAGTTGTGAATGTGAAAACATTAAATATTTTATTTTCACATGCTGTTTTGCTTGTGTAGAAAACTTTCCCAACTTCAGGATATCTGAGAATGGTTTATAAAACTATTGATTAAATACTACACGGTGATCAAGTTAGCGGATAACAGTAATGGTTACACTTTTAACAACTTAAGAGCTACTTCTTAAACATTACTGAAATCATAAACATCTGATCTGATAATAATAACAAACAGCTTTGAATGTGAAACTGGAATCACAGAAATGGGCTGAAGGAATCTAATCCATTTTCTTGCAGTGAAGCAAGATTAAGTTTTATAATTACTTTATAAACTAATTTTAATTACACCACCCTTATCAGATGCTTGTCTAACATGAACTTCAAACTATTTTATAGGCGTGATGTATCACCCTTCTTATGCCAAGCTCAGACTTTCTCCTAGATTTTAGTTGTTTGGTTTTTGCTTAAACCTCCAAGGTTCCTTCCCTAGAATTCTGCAGTGTGCTTGCATTTTTCTTAGGGTAGGATGAAAACTTGATGTGACACCTTCAGGTCAGGTAACTACAACTAGGTGATTCCCGTAGACATCTATTATACGTGGAGGTCAATAGTAACGTTGTGTTGCTGGTCTGTCAAAACATAGTTCACAATAGTCTCCTGACTCTTCTGGCAAGGAAATGTTTCTATATATTGTATTTGCTTGTTCAGTTTCTGTTTACAAAGCGGGACCTTGCTTTGCTTGGCTTTTGTTTCATCTTGTTGCTATGCAGCCTTTTCTGTATTCTTGCTCGCCCTCCTTTTCTGTTGTGTAATGTAACTGTGCCTCCTTTGATTTTCTTCCTGCAGTTTTGTATGTACACTCTTCCTTTTGCCTTTTGTATCCCTTGCTAGTGGCAGTGTCTGTGTTTTTTTCAGTAGTCTTTCTAATTTTATCTGTGCATGCTATACTATTCCTTTATGATCATTCTTCATGTTGCCTTTACATCTGTGTTTTTTTTCTTATTCTGGTTTTGATAAAGATCTGTTGATACAACCAAACTGGTGTCATGGTGTTACTGGCTTTTCCTTTACATCAGGATATTTTACTCCTGTTTCTCTTCTACTAAGTCAGACTCTCATAGTCCTTGGATATTTTTTTTTCCAAGAGTCTTCCCAACAGTTCCTCAAATTTGCTGATATACATCTTTCTGAAACCATTATTATCATCCTATTCTTACAACATCCTTTCCTATGTATCATGTCATCATAACTTTTATTTGATTTACTTTCCACTTTCACATTTATGGTCATTTCTTCTGTGTTAGAATGAAATACAAAATACCTGTTTTATCATTCATCACTGTAATGAAGATAGGCTATGGCATATTTCCAGAGCTGCAGGTGTATCCTGAATGTATTACTTTTCTAGCTGCTATCTCCAGTAGTTAGTCTACCTTTATCAAAATATCCTTGAATGCATCAGATGATTGCTTAAAGGATTTAAAAAAAAAAAAAAAGGGCACTTCATCCTTTTATCTTTTGGTCAGATGTTCAGTAACAGATCTCTGTTGATATCACTGATACTACTTTCTTCACTCTTGCTTTGCTTAATTCTGTTATTTCTTTGAGAAATTTACAGAATTATGTGTTTACGGTCTTCTTGAAAGATGTTAGTGAATCCCAAAGCTGCTGTTGTTTTCTGAAAAATGGCACAAGCTATTCAGTTCCCATGCAGACATCTGCTGGGGCAGGCGGAGCAGAGCTACATTCACTGAAACATCCCCTGCAGGTGTTACTGAGCTCCAAAACAGCTGCATCTGTAGGTGATCACCTGGAACAGATCATTCCAACTGCTTCTGTGACAGAGAAGGCAGAAACTGTTAGCTAAGAACTGGATAATTTGATCTAATTTTGAAGCTGGCCCTGCTTTGAGCAGGAAGGTGGATTAGATAACCTCCAGGCTTCCATTTCAAATCCGAGTTACCTTGTGTTTCTGTTTTTTTGCTGTGTAGTCCGTCTACCAGCCTTGTAGGGGGGCCATACCAGACACAGCAGGCATTTTTTGCACCATCGTAGCAACAGAGGGCATTAGAATACCTGCCATTATATGAATGTACATAAGATTTAAAGAATCTGGACACTCATTAATGTCACTGTCTTCTTCTTTCTTTCCACAGTTAATATAACGTTTATGAAGAACCCAGCTCTTTACATATATGTGCGTGTGTGTGTGTATTCTTGGAGAAATTTGGCTAAAAGAAACAAATCCTTCCCAGAATGTTTTAGAAATCTATAGTTTGATCTTTCTGATTCATTCCATATGTGTCTTCATTGGAGCAGAGCTGGATTTCTTGAGAATTAATACACAGAAAAAAACGTTATATATAATATATACGTTATATATAATATAATGTGGGAAAACCTAAGGTGTATTTTTGAATCTGTGGAAAGCATGCATGTGTGCCTGTAAAATCAAATTTGCTGTGCAAAATAAACTTTCTTTTCTTTCTCTTCAGTTCAATAAGACTGGGATTGTAATATGTGAATCGGGCAAAGTACACAAAGTGTTAGCTATGAGTTTCTCCGTAGCTGGGTTGCATGCCGTACAACAGATCGTTCGGTGTCTTCCCTCTTCTTTGCGTGACAGCACTGTGTATTTGTCCAGGAAGCCATGCACAACTTGTACCACATTCCTCATTCAAGGTATATAATGCATTTTTTTATCAGCCTCTGTTAACTGCAGTTCTACCTGAATCAGAAGTTCAATAAATGACCCCACTAAACACCATGTCTAGAAAAAAGTTGTATGTGGCTCAGTCCAATAAATCCCTCCTTAGTCAAGTAATCCTTATTTTGTGCAGATAGTCTCTTAGAAATAAGTGAAACTGCTTGCTTGGGGGAGGATTAGGAAACTGTGAGAGGTCTTTTATGAATGCGAAGAACCAGTTGCAACTGTTTTATGTTCAATTCAGATCCCATTGCAATGGGAGAGGTTTAAGCCTGTCAGGTAAGTATATAGGCTCTGGACAGTAGTGTATACACAGAATTGCAATGCAATGGAAATTGGCCCTGCTGTGTCAAACAAAAAGCGTGTGAATTGAATATCCCAGATGACTGGCACTTTAAATGACTTTCAGTGTTTGTTTCTAGGTTCAGTTTCTTCAGTCTATTACTGGCCAGTGGCTCCTGAACAAAAGGGAGATGATTCAGTGGTTAAGGAAGATACTCAACAAGCTGACTGTATGTTTCTTAGAAGTCATATAAGTAGCAACGTGCTCTTACCCATGACAAGCTTTGAAACTGTGAAAATGATTGCAAAAAAAATAGGGTGCGAAAGACAGCTGAACAGCAATTTTAAGTTGATCGATTACCTGACTGAAGACTTTGACAAATATTTTTCATATTTTCATATGTTTAACATACGTCAGTGTAAAGATACTTGTGTCAAACGGATGGAAAATGCATTTCGTTGCTATGATTTTTTGCTGAAATGTTCCCAGCTTGAGGAAAAAGGACTGAAGGAAAATATTAATCGACATGCATTGCAGCTTTGTTACTTTTTAGCAGCAAGATCTGGTAAGTTATGATGAGACTGTATAAAGAATAGTAACCAAATATAAAGAATGAATTACTGTATTATTTTTTTTTATTGCCATTGATTCATTCATCTAGTGCAAAGAGAAAATATTTCACAACATATACGTGTCAGTGAAATTGGCACGCTTTCCTAACATAACTGCTAAAGTATTTTTCAGTAATGTATTTGTTACACTAATGTTTAATGTTATGGTTTATAATGTTTGTTGTAATGCTGAGCTTAAATCTCAAGCAGAAGATGGAAACATATTATAGAAACATGGAAAATAATATTTTATCACTTAATCCATTTTGGAGGGGGAAAACAATATTCTTAAATATATATATAAATATGTATGAATTTAAACATTCTTGGTATATTGTAATGTACCTAGGTGAACTTACAGCAAGTCTCACCAATGGAAGATCTTGATGTATTTATAACCTATTATATTCTGTTATCAGGATTTTGTATCAAGTTAATACTCTGCAATTACTAATCAAAGATTAAGTGTACCTTGAGTCAGATTTTAAGTTGTGTTCTGAAATCTGACATTCGTTGTACTTGATAGTAATTATGCCTCATTGTGTTGTTATGTGTGGGTGTCTGTCTAGAATTAGATAATGTATATGCATGGAGGGATTCTTTGGATGGATTCTTTCAATATATAAGCAGTCACTTTTGCTTTCTGTTTCTATATCATTAAAGCACTACATGTTAATCTGTAAAAATATGTTTTTAAGTATGAAAAAAGCATGTTTTCAAGTGACATGAAAATCCTTCTTTCTTCTATAAGATGATCCAAACCGAGGTGTGGGATGTGCACTCTACAGTCAGGATGGATATTTTGTAAGTAGGTGGAATTCTCCAACACTTCTACATGTCTGTTTAGTGCTTCAGGGGGTGTGGTTTATTCAACTCAGTGTAGACATCTGCAGTGTAGATGCCTGCTTCTTCTGAGCTATTGGCTCTGGCTCCCTTTTATAGCTGGTGGAGATCTACAGTGTCATTCATCCCAATCCAGAGTCTGGAATAGGCCAAGCAGACCTGATTTTCTCCCTTGAATGTAAAGGGAGTCTATGGTGATTGCTTCAGGTGTAGACATGTAAAGAAGTCAAGGAGAGGTGAACGAGAGATTAATTTCCCTCATGAACACATCCTCCCATAATAAATATGCTAATGATAATATTTTATCATTTAACTTAAAAAAAATAATCCCTGAGACCCAGTAAAAAAGGGTATCCAAAGTTTCTTGCAGAGAAAGAAAGACAAAAAGTTGGTGATGAAATTGATGGCGAGCAATGACCTCATTGAATGCAAAAGCAAAATTAGCTCTTGACTGTGTTAAAAGGGATAACATGATGGGGTATTAAGATGCTTGTGGAAAAGTGTTAAAGCTGATTACAAATCTGATATATAAATAGCTATAAAAACTTAGAAGTTTATGTACCTAGGAATATATAGACAGGATATATTTAGGTTTTGAAGCTGTATTAGTAGATGGTTAAAAAGTTACTGATGTTTGGAAGGATTTAGATTTTGATTATTTTATTTCATGTGTTATTTTGACAGTTTGGGGCAGGTTATAATGGATACCCCATTGGCATATTATATGGAAACCTGCCCAGTGTGGGGAGAAAAAAACATAAGGCTGGACTTGCAAAACGGGAAGCTGTTCTCCATGCTGAAGCGAATGTTCTCCTATACAGGTTATTGCTACAAATCTAGTAATTGAGTGGCTTCACAGGCATTCTTTGTGACAACAGATGTGAATAGTGTGTAGTGTGAATAAGTCAGCAACCACATGTTTTCTCTTTGACCTTTCCATGTGTTCTTCACCCATTAACCTAGTTCCAAACACTTACATCTTACAGCTCTGAGCTTATAATCAGCATTTTAACATGTACATTTCCTCTCCTCCACCCCTAGAGGAGTGTAGTACCGCCTTGTACTCCCACACTGCCAAAGTCATCACCCAGTCTCATTGTGATGAAGCTCTGAACAGTTTTTGAAAGACGCAGTCTGCAGCAGTCTGCCTGGCAGTCTTTTTTTGGTGGTCCTTAGGCTGACAAGAGTAGTGTCAAGCCAACCAGATCCCTTAAGACTGTAGCTGTCAATAGGTGGAGAACTAAAAAATTACTTTAAACTGTACGGCTTGTAATGGCAGCCTTTTTATATACACAGAAGCAGAGGAAGCAACAAAGATCAGATGTTTGAAGGGAAGATCAAGGTGAAATAGGAAACTTGGAGGAGGAGATATTAATCTAATTAGAAAGAATACTCTTCAATGATATTACTAGTTTTATTTTAAGGAAATGTAAACATTATGTTTAGTTTTAGCTTTGCATAATTTTTCAGATCAAAGCCTGAAATAGAGGAGAGTGATGTTCTTTACTGCACCAAACCGCCTTGTCATGAATGTCAGAACCTTTTGAAGGATATGAAAATCAAGACAATTCATTGTGTAGAAGAATCATCCACACAAAGTCAACAAGTATGCTTATATAATACTCTTTATTTATTGCCATAGTGTAACTATATGTTTGGGGTCAGGGGCAGTCACTGTATTTATAGTTGACTTACAGGAAAACACATCAGTTCTTACCCTTCTGTATAGGAGAGGAACTATAGCAGATCATCACCTACCAGGTTCTTCACTCTTGGTAAGCATGTACAGCTCAAATTTTATGGTTTGCGTTCTGCCTTGAAAATCTTTGCCCTCAGATATTCTAAAGTTAGGAAAAGAAGGAGTTACATATTTTAGGATGTTGCACTGGGGAAATCCAGTCTCCTGTTTAGCTATATCTATATGGCAGAGTTCTGGAATGCTCCCTGATTTTGCATCTGGATGCTTATTCTGGCTGTGCCTGAACTCTTACCATGGTGAGACCCGGGTACGTGTCTTGGTTGCTATATGCAGGAAACCTGGGCATAGATGATGAAGGTAGCTGTGGGATGCTTCATTAATACCTACAATATAAAGGACTACCTCCGTCCTTTTGCACTCACTTAACATTTAATCCCTCAGGGTATATGCAACAGTCTTCTTTCTAAGTCTCACATTCTCATATTTAAAGTGTCTGATGAGTTTGGCTTCACTGTTTACAGGTCTGTGCCAAACAAGGTATTTTCAGATTCATCACAAGATATCACCGGCCCTTTAGTGGAAAGATTTTCTGAGTTTGCAAATGAGTATTATTACTTTCAGGGAAGACCCACAATTACTTAACAGGACTTACACGGAGATGTAATTTAAATCAAATAATTTGTCTATGGCTTTGGAAAAATCTTTCTGGAGGAAGAGGTCTCAGTCTTGCTTCAGGCCCAGGTACCCAGTTAATTCCCATGTTCTAGATTAAATTTTACCCCTATAAAGGCTAAGGTATTCAAAATCTTCTTTACCTTGGTTTTTACTGCCAAGCTTTGCCCTCTGGAATCTCATTTCCCTGAGACCAGTGGGAAGATGTGCAGCAGTGAAGATTTACCCTCAGTAGAGTAGAATCTAGTCATGGATTATTTCAAGAAGTTGGATGCATGCAAGACCATGGGTCCTGTCAAGAAGGTGACCAGGAGTAGTTAGCATGGATTCATGAAGGGGAGAACATGCCTGAGTAACCTGACGTTGTTTTATGATGAGATGACCAGCTTGGTGGATGAGTAGAGAGCAGTAAAAGTTTTTCAACTTGACTTTAATGAGACTTGCAACATGATCTCCCACAGCATCTATGAAGATAGACAAACTGATGAAGTATGGACTAGATAAGTGGACAGTGAGGTGGATTGACAACTACCCAAACTGCCAGACTCAGAGTGTTGTGATCAGCAGCACAAAATCCAGCTGGAATACAGTCCCTAGTGGTGTACCCCTGGGGTGGATAATGGGACCAAACTGTTTAATATTATCATTAGTGACCTCCTGGACGATGAGTCAGAGTGCCCCCTTGAGAAGTATGTAGATGATCCAAAACTGGGAGGAGTGGTTGGTACTCCAGATAGTTGATTCGGAGGGACCTCAACAATTTGGGGAAATGGCAAAACAGTAATCTCATGGAATTCATCAAAGGGAGGTGCAAAGCCTATACACCTGTGGAGGAATAAACCCATTCCCCAGTACAGACTGGGTCGGACAAACTGGAAAGCAGCTTTGCAGAAAAGGACCTGGTGGCCCTGCTAATTGGGTTGACTGGGATGCAGCAATGTGCCCTTGAGGCAAAGGCCAACTGCCTCCTGGGCTGCTTAAGGCAGGGCATTGCCAGCAGGTTGAGAGTTGATCATTCCCATCTGCTCAGCACTGGTGAGGCTGTGATTGGAATGTTGTGACCAGTTCTGGCCTCCCTAGTATGAGAAAGATAAGGACATATAACATGAGTCCTGCTAAAGGCCGTGAAGGTGACTGAGTGATGGGAGTTTTTCCCACATGAGAAGAGGCTGAGAGAGCTGAAACTGAGCAGCTTGTAGAAGAGAAAGTTCAGGTGGGATTTTATCCATGTATATAAATACCTGATGGGAGAGAGTAAAGACAGAGCCAGACCCTTCTCAGTGGTGCCCAGTGATGGAACACAGAGGCACTGGGCACATTTGAAATAAGGAAAATTCCACTAAAATGTAAGAAAAAGCCTTTTTGCTGTGAGGGTGATGAACACTTGAAGGGGCTGCCCAGAGAGGCTGTGGAGCCCCCATCCTTGGAGATATTAAAAACGTGAGTGAACATGCCCCCAGGAGATCTGCTCTAGTTGACCCTGCCTTGAGCAGAGAGTCTGGATGGGAGATCTCCAGAGGTGGCTCCCAGCCTCAGTGATTCTGTGAGTGCCTGGTTTGTTTGCTTTTAAGTTTCTTTTTTCTTTTAGGATCATCTCGATGATTTAAAGAAAAACTTTGACTATCATGAGGTAGGTTTGCATCTTGAAGTTTATACTCAGGGTTGTACTAGTAAAAAGTATTGTTCAACAATAATAAAAACATAGAATAGTTTGCTTTAATATGTTTCATCTTTCTGGTTTGCTTTGTTAATTGGGGGTGGGGGTGGGTGTCCTGTTGTTTTTCAGAAACACATTTTCATTAGATGGAATTTTCATTAAAATACACTGAGTGTGAACCATTTGATGGTATGTAAATATGTGTTCACCTGAATATACACATCAGAGCTTTTCAGTCATTTTGAAATTCATCAGTAGTTTTGGGAGCCAGTCATTCCCAGATGTAATAAGAAATAATTCAGCAGGTAGAAGGCATGTCAGAAGTGGAAGCAGATAATGTAGAAAAATATTGCTTCAATTTTCAAGATCCATCAGATATATCTGATGGAGGTAAAACAATCTGAGTTGGGTAAAAAGGGAACTTGGAGGCACAAGACTACTGATGAAATGCTTAGAGGAGAGTAGGCTACGTAACTGACTTCTACCTTCCTCTATAGAACAAGAGCTTTAGAACTGGAATAGACAAGAATAGCTTCTAGGACCCGTGTTTGTCCAGTGGTCCAAGAAATCTTCATGGTAGATTGATTAATAGTTGTTAGATACAATGGCATATTTGAGCAGACAAATTGTGGAAAGTACTAAATAAATGTTCACTTATGCTTTAAATAAATTGATTGAGTTTGTGTTTGTTTGCTTTTTTCCCCAGTGGAAACAGTGTGGAACTGAACTTAAGGCAGGTATGGTTCTGTTTAATTTCCTTATCATTTTGTACTGTCCCATTTGCCTTCTTTTGGTACTACTCAATATTTAAATTTAGAAGCACAGTATGTTACTAAGTATTTTTCTTTAAAGTCCTTTTTGCAGCATGTA
This sequence comes from Falco naumanni, assembly GCF_017639655.2. Taxonomy (NCBI): domain Eukaryota; kingdom Metazoa; phylum Chordata; class Aves; order Falconiformes; family Falconidae; genus Falco; species Falco naumanni. Next base: position 26,366,970 of record NC_054058.1, read on the forward strand.
AAAAATACAACAAAATCTGGTTATAAATTGCATGTAATTACTGTAAGTTGAATTGAGTTACCCTTAGATTAGTTCTACTTGTTCCAACCTTCCTTTGGAACTATACGATATAAATATCTCTACCCTGCAGATTCCACGTCAGCCCCAATACTTTTGAATATGGGGAAGACAGAATCATACAGAAATGTTGCCCTTGAGGTCTGCAGGTGGTCAGACCCCATAACTGGTTACAGCTGTAAATACAGAGGAATAGCATAGCTAGTTTCTGGGGTTAATGGTTTCTGCTCTCTCTCTTAGTCATTCATTTTTTTGATTTTCCCCAAATGACTAATCAGCATTCTTCATGATAGTGTCTTATTTCAACCCTTTTCTGTGAATTTCTTCTGTCCTTGAATGCATATATCCAAATCTTTGGAGGTACTGAGCTTGAGTCTTCTCCTCATGCTACTGGCTTTATGCTGTTCTGAGTTATGCCAGTTAGCGAGTCAGGTCGCCTATCCCAGAATAATGTCATTAATACCAAAAATGTAATAACTTATAATTTTATTTAGACCATACAACCAGTAAAAAGTAACAGAAGTTTTTAAGAACACTGCACAACATTTTTAGAATATGCCAAAATTTTTACACTTCTTGTTTGTTATAAGCAACCCCAAATTTATAACTGAATTAAAATCTTAATGATTTATAAACTGAAGTACCATTGCTCTACCTGAGGGAGAATAGAGGTTTAGAGTCAAGTCAAGAATTGGAGCAAAATGAAATTAGATAGTAAGTCCAAAAAAACTGCTAACCACATTTTTTTGGAGTGTGAAGGTACAATGGGCAAGTGGGTTGCTGAAAACTATGTAACTGAAGAGGAGTAAGGGAAAGGTTATGTTAAAATCAAGGAGAACAGTGTATAATTGCAGTAGAATGAAATCAAACTGATAGGAAGAATGAGAACCAGGATGATGAAATTTGCCTAAGGAGGATGACAAATGGCAGAAATGAGCAAGCAGAGAGTCAGTATCAAAGACAAGAAGAGGCAGTTGTGAGTGTGAAAGCAAAGGGAGTGGAGAGTGTGTAGGTATTGACCATTCTGTAGGTGAGGAAAGCATTCTGGATTTGTAGGTTAAAAAGGTGACATTCAAACCAACAAAACCCCAAAACACCACCACCCCAACCATGGGAGAGCCATATTTATTTCTACATGAAATTCAGTCAACTGTTTTGTAATTGGCCAATTCCTATTCATTTTGTTATCATATCTTTCTGAATAAAGTATCAGAGCCTGGATCTCAATGTCCTGACTCTCAGACATTGTCCTAGACAAATCATTGCTTCTGAGATGCCCAGCTCACAGTGGATGGTCTGTCAGTGTTGATGCTGAGAGGACAAGGGCTGGTATGCTGCTACACTTCATGTAATATGTTTTTTCATGTGTTATTCTTAACCCAACCTTTTTCTTTTCTTTCTTCCAGGATCCAGTGATTCAAAAGACAATGGAGGAACAGAAGGAATGAATGATGAAGGCAAAGTGAAATAAATTTAATAAACTTTTCACTTCTCATAGTTTTTGGTTCCCCTAATTTCATTTCCTTAAACAGGGTTGAATAAATATAACTGTCCTGAAGGCAGTGAGCTGGATATTACACAGCACTGACTGCTGATGCATGAACTTCTGATGTATCTCCCTGGCAGCTTGTTTGTCTTAATTTTATTTTAAGTAAAAGTAATTGTATCTTTTTTTTTTTTTCAGTCCTACCTTATGTTATTGAAATCTTAGTAACAAAATACAACATAAAAAAGGAAGGTTTTGTACTATGATAGTTGAAAGATACAAATTTTGAAGAATAGTATGACACAGGGGAATAGAACTGGCCATTCCAGATATTGGATATTTGCATACTGTTTCTTCCCTGTTGAAATCAATAGAAATTATTCCTTATGCCAGCAGAGAACAGTAGATAACAACAATAAACAAACCAGCAAACAAACGAAAAGAAAAGAAAAAAACCCCAAAAACAAAACCAAAAACCAAACCAGAAAAAAGAGATTCAGGATATTTCTGCATTCTGTCAAGCAAAAGCTCCTGGGGTGATCATTACCATTTGCCTCAGAGGACTGGCAGGCATAACTGGGTGTGCTGATGGGTAAAATGCAAAGATAAGGCTCTTTACAGGGGGGTAACTGCCTCATTGAGCTCTGATACATTATTAAGAAACTGTTCTTTAGTTCAGCCTATATAGAAGTTATAACCCTTTTCCCCAACTTTTCACCTAGGACTGGAGAGCTAGCTATATTATCCTTTCTTTCTCATTACCATTATTTACTAATTTTATGATACTAACTATTTTTTCTCCAAGACTATTTTGATTAGCTTTTCTGTCCATTGTTACTTTCTAGGTCCTTCTGTTCCTTACCTGAAGAAAGAAGACTTGTGCATCTTTTTAGCACTACATATGGAAAATTCACCAAGTGGATCACAGGAATCTGTGAGTTGAGTCAACTCCAGTGTATTCATTGTTACCAAGCCCACAAAAGCCTTAGTATCAAATAGGATCTTGATTTTAAAATTACTGACTTGGTCTTGTGGGCAGAATGATCTTAACTTGAGGAATTTTAACTTAATTCAGTTTATTGGCAATAAATACAAACTTCTGTTTACTGAATTGGGCATTGAGGGAAAGTAAAGAAAATGTAAAGAGTTAAACACCAAACATCCTTCCTTCAGTTTTTGCCAGGTTCCAGTTAAGCCAAACACCTACCCTCGCCTTTTCCTAGTCTCAACTTCTGTTGTTTTCATCATAGGTTACTCTTAGTCGGTCCCAATTCCTTCGGTGAGGCCACGCGTGGTGCAGGGGGTTGGGGCTGTGTGCATGATGGTTTGTCTGCAGTTCCTCTGTACTTTTCCCCAGTTTTCCTCTGCTCCTCTGTGCTTCCTACCAGCCCTACCCTGGCACAGGTTGTCTGCTGGCTGTGGTCCCTCAGGAGTGTTTCTCCCCCAGTGTGGGTCACTCATGGGCAACAGTCCCACAGTTAGGATTTTAGTCTATTGTATGCTTAGACTCTAATTATTTTTTGGTAAATCAAAGCTTTTTGTGGTTTTGGAACTACATTTACGTCTGGTGGTTCCTACCATGAGTATCCTTCGAATAGTGTTGGCATTTGTTTGAAACTATACCTTGTCACTCCTTTCTCCTTTTTTGGTAGTTTGCAGTAGACTAGCTATTGGGATCTTTATCTCCCTACTTTTTTCATGATTCTACAGACTTACAGACATCCCAAGGTCTATCCTACCCCCTACCCCTTTCTGGACTCCAGTCAAAGTGTTTGTACTGTTGATCTAGGATACAACAATTGAGTTATACGCTGTGGACTGACACACCAGAACTGACTGAAAATCCACAAGAATCAGCATGTTTCTGGACTGCTTGATCCCTGCCCTTGTACAACAAATGCCATGCTTTTTCTGTGGGATCCTTTGATTGCTATTACTTTACATGCACATAATCTGGATGGGCTCTCATTCATGGAATGGTTATACATTCGTTTGTGTATGTGTATTTTTATTTGTGTATATGTACACAGTATTGCAAAACTGGAATCGTCATCTGTGAAGTGAGCAAGCCAAAAAGGATTATTGCCCTGGGCTGCTCAACAGAGGAGCTTCATGCTGTGCCAAAAGTGCTGTTAAGGTTTCCTAATGCACTGAAAGGCTGTGAAGTTTACATGTCTCGGATGCCTTGCAATTATTGCACAAAATTGCTGGTTCAAGGTCAGTATCAGAACTGAGATATCTCCTGGACTAAGATTGCACTTGTGGCATACTCACAGGCTGGCAAACTAGTCATGTTGGTCATTTCTCTTCCTCTTCATTTTCTTCCATTTTGCTCTCTGCATTTTTCCTCAGTTAGTTCTATATGACTCATTCAGATCACTGTCAGGAGCTGATGTCGCTAAATAGCTTATTCAATAAGTAGCTGTGATAGTTAGAGAATATTAAGATGTGATTCATAACGTCATTGTACAAATTGTTGGTATTTACTAACAGAGGGATCATGAAGAGTGCAAGTCAGCCAATGAAAAAAGAGCCACCAGAGCTTGTAGAAACGTTTGTTAAACAAGAAAAATATTGAAGGAGTGGTCCCAAGGGATGTGGAAATGCTGAATAAATAATGCATAGATAATCAACCCAAAAAAAATAAACAAAAAGAAAATAGCTATTCCCATTTAAGTCATTTATCAGTTAAGAAATACACCTCAGGTATTAATATTCGGGGTAACAAGGGAAGTAGGTAGATTTTTGCAGGCAAGTTAATATGTAGTACTTCATAATTGATACTGCACTACCTATACATTGAGTTTTCTGGGGTTTTTAGATGCCTAATGATATGCATATTTCTCCTCTACTATAACTTCCATAGCTTTCTGTATCTTTTTTAAAACACTCTCCTTGTTTTGGAAATTTTTACTGTTTGGTAAATCTGAGTAGACATAAAAGTTTAATCACCTGGGGGAGGGGGAAAAATGCCACAAATTGTATGTAAGTTTCCCTTCTGACTATAAAAATAATGTGTTAATAACAAAATATTTTCCTATTGTTTTACTAATGTGGGGAAAAGCTGCAGCTTGTTTAAGTATATTCCTTATCACTTTACAGTTATAAATGGGAAAAAATTACCACTAGTATATTCTGTATTTAATATTAATCTTGCTTATATATTTTCTTTATTCAGCACAAGTCTCACAAGTGTATTACTGGCCAAATTTTGAAACTGAAATGGCAGAAAGTAACACAAGGGATTCTCTGGTAAAAAACGCTAAAACCGTCTTTAAAGAAAGCTATGTTGTTGCAGCAGTATATGTACCAACAATAGACAATGAAAGGAAGATGCAGATCCTTAATTCAAATAAAACAGTGTCTTCTGATGATGATCTAATCCCAATTGCATCCGTATTTGATCAGAAAACTTTAAATGTGTGTATCTTAAAGAGCTTTGACTTGGAACACCTGAAAGAAGTACAACTGGAAAGATATAAAGAAAATCTTACTACAGCAAAGAAGTGTTTTCAAACTCTGGCAAGTCGCAAAGATGAAAATATAACAATCTTAGAGGGACAGAAGAAACGCAGAGTAAAGAATAATCCTAAATACACCCATGCATTACAGCTCTGTTATTTATTAGCATCCAGAAGTGGTAAGTTAATAAATTTAGCTTAGTAATTTGCTCAGTGTAAAGAAGTCCTACATACACTGGAAAAAAATCCCTTTAGTTGATTACATTGCATTCTATTAGGTAATTCATGAAACTGCATATCGAGCCATCTCTAGTATCACAATGATATTTCCTGTCACAAAATTGGTCTATATTGCGTCATTATCTTACAAAACGTATTCAGGTTACCTGAAGAAGCCTGGTAGTGTAAATTGGGCAAAAATATCTCTCTCGGAAAAAAAAAAAAAAAGAGTATATCATTACTACTAGCTGGAGGTTTCTTTGCTGAAGGGGGAGCTGCTGCAGCATGAGCAGCATGAGCCCCAGGGCTGAGTAGGACCCAAAGAAACACGGTGCAGAGGTATTTAGTTGGGCTTTTTCTGTACTGCTAGCCAACCTGGAGGAAGAGGAGGAATGTGCTTCTCCTGTTGCTCACCAGGTGGGGATTTCTAACTCCTTTGGCTGATTGCAAGAGACTATGGTTGGGCCCAGTTTCTCCATGGTATCAAACAGCAGGCAGGCAGTTCCAGTGCTGGGTCCTGGTGAGCTTTCCTGTTTTTTTATTAAAGGCTTGCAAAACTGAAGCAGCACTGCTACAGTAGAAAAGAAAACAAAACTGGACACAATTATCTGTTACTTTCTCCTGTTGTCCATTAGGCTGGCTGGTTGTGGTTGGTTACACCAAAGATATTGGGCTGGTTTTTGCTCAGTCCTAGCTGTGCGGGCTGAGAATAGGATTCATTCAACAGTATGGCAGATGTTTTATGCTTTATCCCAAATCCCACTACTATTTCCCAATGTTTCTCCTGCTTTCTAAATGCATATGGCTGTTTTATGGCAAAGAAAGCATTGCTGATTTTGACTGATTTTAATCATCGTAACAGTTACTCTTTGCTTGTAGATAAAAACAGTGGAGTCTTTTGTCTCCCGGCCCCATCTCGGGCAGTCCCCATCAGCATCATGCCAGCACCAGCTCCCCTGGGTCACCAGAAAGTGGAAAGTTTCTGGCTTCCTTTCCCACAAAAGAAAATTTTTGGGGGTTGTTTCCTCTTGACAGGGGAAAGATGGAAGGAGAAATCCTGGGCAATGGATGTCATTGCATGTGCCTGTGCCTTGTGGAAGGTCTAACAGAACTTGCTGTTCAGGCAGACAAAGTAGGTTCTAAACTCGTTCTGAGCTGCAACGATAGAAAACATGTTAGTGTCAGCAGTGGGCCAGGTCAGTGGTTTTGGTACTCCTACACAAGAGCACTAGGTAAGGCAATCGAGATGGAATACAGGAGACAGAGAGCTACGAGGACTGGAGGCAAGTGCACCGATTAGCCTAACATCTGGTTAGCCTCCTTGTCAGCAGTTGGCCTGGTTCAATATTTTCTGGAGGCAGCTGAGCAAGGAACAGCAGCTTTTGTCCCAGCAGGTGTATTGTGCATCTCTCTGAATTAGCAGGCATGAGTAGGAGTGTCATATCTTTTGACCAGCAGATTTGTTGTAGTATCATAGTGTTGTATGAATTTATAACTGTGTTTATTTGACTGTTTATCCTCAGACAATAATAATGGAGTGGGGACAGTGATTTACAAGGAAGGCAACATTGTAAGTAAAGGTTTATGTGATCTAGGAAATTGTGCTCTTATAGAAATGTCTAATCATCATCTATTGTCATATGAAAATAAACCTTCTAAGATTCCTATGTAATAAGTTATCAGGCACAGAAATATTTTTAAAAGCCCATTTCTGCCATAAGAAATGTGCTTTAAGTTCATTAGGCTTGAGTTTGTGCATGTAAATGTGGAAGTTAATTTGCATCTTATGGACATGATTAAAAATGAGAGTGGAGTTTCAATAATATAAAACAACTGTTTTGGGGAAAAAAAGTTTGTATTCCCAAACTCTATCCCAGAACATTAAGATGATGGATTTTTTAATATACAGTCAGCAATCAGAAGGTTGCAGTCAACAATCAGAAGAGGTGAAGTCCCCTGTATGTTAAACTTTAAAGTAATGAGCTGATACCCCTGATGATGTTGCTATTATCATATTGAAATTCCATGATTATTTTTATTTTATATGTTTCCAAAATTGACACAGCTAAGAAAATGTAGCTAACATTTTCCAGATCTTTTTGGTGACTTTATGTTTAGCTGCGTCTTTTGTGTTAATTTTTTCTTCCTAATCAACTTTTCCTGTGATTATTGTTGATAAGCATTGTATTTCATGTTCATAGGAAAATATATTTCTGGAAACAAAGACAAATTATCCTTTTTGGGGAAAAAATATTCATTATTTTCTGAAACTTCACATAGACAAGTATATGATTAGGATTCACAATTACTTATTTTGAAATGGAGATCTACATACACGTTACCAAACAGCATCACATAAGGACTCTCACTGAAGTTATTAACAGCTTTTAGGAGTTGGATTAGGCTGTTAATAACTAAAGGTCCCAGAACAATGTTACCTTTTGTTTCTTTCCGTGTTTCTTTCTAGGTTGCTGTGGGGTACAGTGGATATCCAAAAGGGGCAATGAATAGTTTATTTTGTGAGAAGACAGACAGTGATTTTGACCAGCATGCAATTGTATGTGCAGAAGCTAATGCAATTATTATGAGGTAGGAGCTCATTAAATACTTTGAAGGAATTAGATTAATAAAGTCTTGGTGTTGGCTGCTTCATTAATGAAGGAATAGCTCTCTGACTAATCTACCATGGGAATTTCCAAAGTGTGGAATGGAGAAGCAGTGTTACATAGCATGGAAAGGAATTTAGTCTTACAAGGTACAGAGTGCAAGTGTTTTTTACAAAGGTAAATGTGATCTTACATTCTAATACACCCAGCAAACTTATGTGACAGAGTCTCAGAGGTTCACGCTAGTCCCCTGTCTCTGAACTCATGTAAGCCCAGTTTCCGTGAGCAATGATGAGCAGGGTCTTCACATGTGCTGGAGACGGGTAACCCATAGTAGAGTTATTGCTTCTGTGTGGGCTCTGGTGTTACTTAGCTGTTGGAAATGCAGGGCAATGCATTTGGGTGATCAACTTGAACTGTGTCCTTTGACACAGGCCAGCTGAGTTTTGTGAAGTTTCCTGCCCATGGGAAATTTCTCTGCAGACTGGCAGTGCTGTTGCAAATGTTTGTGCACATGTCCCTGGCTGGCAGTCCCTCTTCTGACTACTTAGTGGGGAGTGTGTTGACTGAATGCTCTGCTGTCACCTACTCTCATATTCAGGTGATTATGGTTTGGTTGGTGAAATGATTCCTGGATACACATTTCATAAACCAGAGTATGTGTTTTTACGGTGCTGTGAGTACACAAAGAGTAGGTAGATCTGTTTCCTAAGTTGAAAAGTTTATGGTACGTACTGCAAGTATTTACTTGTTGTGGGCTGGAGATCCCTTACTCACCTCCTTGGCCAGTGATAGAAGAGAAGAAAACAGAGAAGAACCCACTCTAGGTTCAGAGAGACATCATTCCTCCTGCAAACACACCTTTTCATAATTGTGGCAATATTGTATTTTTTCAGTTCTGAGAGAGACCTGTGTAATGCTGAACTCATCACCACACATGAACCCTGCCGCGACTGTCTGAAGCTGATCCGAGCAAAGGATATAGCAAAAGTCATCTGCCCTCTGCGAAACAGGTGTGTAGGTGGCACTGGAGACAGTTAAAAGCCATGTGTCATGGTTCCAGGCTTGTTGCCTTGACCTCTCCCTGAGGACATCTTCCTAAAATCCTTGTACTTTCCCTTTTCTGGGGAGGAACTGCACACTCTTCACCCTTTCAGGCAGGGCCCTCTTCTGCATCGCCAGCTTCCAGCTTCTTTGCACCACCAGAGGTAGGCTGAGTGCTAAGGGAAGGATGCTTCTCATGGGGGTATAGGTGGTAAGGTGGCAGCTCCCACTCTGAAGGGGAAGGGACAGGGACGAAAGGCTGTGCTCACAAGCTATTCTTAGTCTCCTTCAGCAAGTGGGGGAGGTTGTGCCCTTAGACAGCACATAGCCTTTAGATGGAGCTTCCTGGGGCCCACTGTGCCCTCCTGCCCTCCGAAATAGGTTCTGTTCTCCTGTCTGCCTACGTAGGGACAGTGGTGGCTGTGGCAGTTCCTCCCTCTTTGTGAAGCCATGTACTCTTTCTGAACAGCTGATGCTCTACTAAAGGCATGGGTATGGCTCCCCAAAAATCCAGGCTCTACATGTTTGCCTGTCTTACAGTCTAAATATCCTAGCAGGGGCAGCATTTACCTTCGAGACAGTGGTAAGGACTTAATAACATTGTTAAAATCTTTGTCATTCTGTCTTAGGAATAATGTGTAGAAGTGATAATACAGTGGGAAGAACAATAAGAGAAAATACTGTACAGAATGAGAAAAGTTTAGATTATTCACTATCCAAATACTGACAAGAGAGAAATATCTAGCTGCTGCATATTAGAAACCAGAAAAGTAGCCATCTCTAGCACGTTTAACTATTAGTAAAAGCAATGACTGTGTAGAGTTCTCACTTGTAGATACAGGTAAAAGCCTAGTTGGAGCAGATGGTTATACCCTTCTGTGCTGGTAGGGATCACTGATTTCAGATAATCCTTGCTCTTTCTTCTCTTTGTTCTTACTGCCTCTTCCTGAATTAACTTCATAAATTCACTCCAGTTTGCAACAGTATTAAAAACATGGGACCATTCACAGGCGATTACAAGTGTTTCCTAATTCGTCACCAAATCTAAGCTAAGAATAACATTTTTTTGGCGAGTAAAGACATTTTAAATACTTTTCTTGAGACTAGCTAGATCAGAACAGGATTGGATGTAAAATATCCAGCATCACGTATGTACTATTGCAAGGTGAGAAGTCTTTTATGTATGTGGGCCCAAGAACAGTGGTGACATACAAGTCGGGCAAGGCAGGCAGTGTCACAGCTTGCACACTTCTGAATTCATTTCCTAAAGCTGCAAAATTCTCACTAGCAACCAAGAGCGCATGGTGGTCTCTGAGACCTTCTTCTATGAAAACTTCTTCACAAAGTGGCACTCAGTGTCCAAATGTGGAAAGCTATTGCATTCAGGGACTTTCTTCGCCAATAAGAAAGTGATACTCTGTTTCAAGCAGTCAAACAGAGTTCCTGCAGGAAATCTGAATTTTAATTTGTTTATATATCACCAGCCGTAAACAACTTTGATGCTACGTTAACACAGCTATATTTAATTGATAGAGTGCATTGGGACTACTACTGGTTTTCATTCTTGCAAAGAATTATCTTAGTGGATATGTGCATGCAGATCTTTAGAGCTGAGACCATACAGTTTTATTGATGTCATGTGAGATAGAATTAGTGAAGTAGAGTTATTTTTTTCCTTTATCAAAATGTAGCTCACTAACACAATTTATTTTTAATAACCTTGATTTTTAGAAGCTTTTTAGCACACTATTCCATCCTAGATGATTTAGTTTATTTTAAAAAAAGCCTGTCAGATAATACAAAAATAGAAATACGAAAACATAAAATTGCTTTTAAAAGTCTTTCATACTCTTTAATAGTATATGTTATACGTTTGTCACTCATTGTGTTGTTTTGTTTTCTTATCAGCAATCCAGAAGATTAACTGAAGATCCTTCAGGTAATGATGTCCAAATAAGGTAACAGCAAATATGAAAAGGATAATTCATACTAATTTTAGCTAAGATTATGAGTGGCTCTGAAATACGACCATGTCAAAGGAGTGGAAGAAACTAAACTGAGTGAGGTTGTGACATGTGCTAAACATGAGACCAAGACATGAGTATTTTGATTATGTAGGTGGTTAGGAACAGTCTGTTGGAACAAGGAGAGCTCACAGCAGCTTGGAAGCAGAAAAGATCCAATGTTTGCATCAAATTACTTTGAAATCTCTGAGTTGCTGCATCCCTCCCTTTGCAATGAACTAGTTAATTCTGTTACAGAGCTAATTTTTGCCAATTGTTCCTTATTCATGTCTCCTGTACTTCTCCATTTCAGAGGGGCAGTCTGGCTGCTGCTGCTGGTGAACCAGCATAAATTTCCACAACATCAACAGGAGTTTTAGGATCCAATGCCGCCCGGCCCCCAAGTGTATGCAGTGGCATTGGGATAATCGCCTTGTGATAGCAGCCGCTGTGGTTGTGCCCGCTCCCTTGTAGAAGCACAGCTCATACCAATCCCCCTGCCACCTTGTTTCTTATTACTGCTTCTGCCATGCTCCACAGGGCTTTGCTTCTGTCTGTGGTTTAACGGTGGGAAAAGCATTTGCTTCTGATGTCTCCAAGGGGCAGTCATGCCTCGCTGTGTGCTGTCTGTACTGTGAAGGCAGTGGTTATTTTCTGTGGTCCTCGTTCCCTCTGCAGCTTGTTTTCTCTTGGATCAGAGCATTTGAATGAGGATTTCCCATCTATTTTTCCTCTTCCTTTATTGTAGTTTCCCACTTTCTCTCACATTTATTTTATTTGATCTTCTTTTTCTATATATCTATATATTTTTTTTATATTGTCATCTTTTAATTTGAAAAGTTACTAGTTCCCTGTTTCCATGTCTCTCTCCATCCAGGGGCACTTGGTGCTTGTGTGTCCTTTCTCCTTCCTTTTCCGCTTTGTCTCTGGTGTAATATATTGTTTAATTTTGTTTCTTTATATGGACCTCTTTATATGTCCTCTGATAGGTGCATACCTGTTTTTAATTTGCATACCTGTTTTTAAGTAGTCTTTGTGCCATGTTGATCATGTTTTAGACTTAAATTTTATGTCTGTCCTTGAAACACGAGACCAGTTAATGTGTAAGATGCTTTCATATTTTTTCAGGCTAAATCATTTCGCAGACTATGATGCGGACAGCTGCTTTTGTCCTTGCCTTTAGACTCCCTCAACTGCAGTTTCAATACTGGGATTTTCTAGGACAACCCCAAACCCCTTGATGTTTCTAGTATCATTGTGAGAATGATGTTACTTGTGGCTTGTTAGCTTGCAGCAATTATTCCTTTTACATAGCCTCTTTAGAGTGAGATCATCAAAGTGTTTTGCATGGGATTAAATTGAGAGTTACGTCACTTTTAAAATAAATTTATTTGCAGTTTTCAGCGTGAGTCCTCTGACTGTGTTCCCTTTGCAGATGGTAAGACCACAGCGCCACAAACCAAATGGCAACACCCATGCCATTTATAGTCCTTGGGACTCATGTTGGAGTGGATGTTGCTATGACTGGGTGTGTATTTGTTTCCTTCACACAAGGAACATGCAAGTCTTGGACAAACCTCCATTCTTCATTTCATCCTTTCCCTCTTTATCTGGAATGAAAACATGTGTAGACCCTGTGCGTGGTGTGGGAAGTGAGAGGGCAGAAGCAGGAATGATACAGGGTGGGCGCAATAGCATGTGTGTGCATGCAGCAATGGCGTGAAGGGTGGCTGTAATTTCTGAGGACATGATATGATGTAGGTATGACTAAGCCATGCTACAGGCATCCTGTAAAAGGAGCTTTACAGAGCTAAATGCTACACATAAAAATGATAGTATTGTAAGTTCAAAATCTCTCCGTTCTCCACAAAGTCCTGCACAGGCTTAATTTTCAAATAAGATAAAATTTTGTTAAGAAAGTTGTGCACTTCCCGTTTTAACTGCAGTAACTTTTCCTGGGTCATGCAGAAACCCATGAAACCATCAGAAATGTAATCCCCATTATAAATCACTTCCCAGTCTGATGTTTTAAGTGCATGCCTATCCCTCCTGGCAAAGATGGAGCAAGAACTTATGTAGAAGTTTGCAAAGAATGCTAGACTGCTGAAAGGACTCATTTTCTTCCAGCCAGCATTGTTAGACTGCCTCTAACTGCATAATACCAGAGCTTACCTGTCAGAGAATATGTTTGTACATGTCAGACACTGGCCTTTCTACTCACTGAATTATGTATATTTTTATGTGTACGGATATAATGTATAATTTTTAAAAAGTGTCATGCTATGTTAATGACACTGAAATTTAAATAATCACACAATGTGTATATGCACACAGTATCTTTTTGCCCCCGAAGCTTACAGGCTGGTATCACTTGCTGACAAAGTATTTGCTTGTGGCATTGCTGAGAAAATTTTCTTGACTTTTTCACCTCCCTACCATACTGTAACTGTCAAATTATTTGTTTCAAGCACCACTCACTTAAAAGAGTAAGATAAAGCCTAGGGTGATCTGTCTTGGATGTATTACGGGATACCAATAATGTAACTGTGGAAAGTAGGAAGTATTCAGGACCTAATCCTATTAGAAGACTGGCTAAGCCTAAGCAGAAGAAATGTGCATACAGTTAGATAGAGATGATTAAGGTGCTTAGCCTTTTTATTATAAATTATCAAGCTTTGTGTGTGATTGTCTTCCTATAAATCATAAAACAATTTATCTTAGCCTTGTATGGAAATGATTTTTACAGGCATTTTACAAGCATTTGAACAAAAAAAATACAGAACTGATAGTAAAGGTTTAGCCTTCCTTGTGATAAATAGCATAGCCACGAAAGGATAATTATTTTCATGACAATGTACTTGGACAAATAACATAGATTAGAGCAAGAACTAACAAAAGCTAGTAGTGAAAATAAGAATTTTATTTTGTCCAGTTGAGTTGTTCAAGGTTGAGTCCTTTATCCTGACTCTCTGATTTTGGATTCTGGATGGTGCTGATACTAAGGGAAGAAACGATTCTGCTTTCAGACTATAAAAACATACGTGAAAGCTGAAACTCCCTCTGTCTGCCAGTGCAGGTAGGTAAGCGTTGGTGGTTTGAAGGAAGTTATTTGGAGAGGTCAGGGAACTACTATGTGAAATTAAAGAAAACATAAAATGTTGGCGTGAAGGGTCTCTGTGGACACTGGTGGGCACCCCCACAGTTCGCTGGTAAGTGATTGGTGTCACTTCCAGTGGCAGGCACCCCTCCAGCTATATTTTCCTCCTCGCTCTTCACTGTGTCCCTGGATCCCATTGAATTTCCTATTCTTAAGTAGATGTGGACATAATCAAATTCAACCACTACAGTACTGTAGGATCTAATTCTCAAAAGAAGGTAACAGTTCCTGTAAATCACAGTTGTCTCTCTATCAATTGACTTTCAAATCACTCAGAGGCCTTGGAAACTATTGCAAGAATTTCCCAGAAGGATTGCTTAATTGGATTAATTTTAAAGTTACTTATTAGTGGCAACATTGCCTTTTGTGTCCCACCAGTAAAAGTGCCAGGCTGAGTGAGGACACATCACAACGGGGGTAGTTACTTAAGTTTTCACTTTATGCTTAAGCTTTCACCTAGTATTTAATTCATATTCTTTTTTGCAGAGAAGAGTCTCATGCCATTGCAAAGTATCCCTATTAAATGTAACTAAGTCTAAAATTCTGCTTCGACTTATGCCAGCATTTATTAGCTTGTTCTGCAGCACAAGGAATTCTCCATCTTCTGTCCCAACAAAGTGAAGTTATATGTGCATTAGCCACGAGGTGGCAATACAAGAGCTTGGTATGCAAAATTTTGCTGGTGTTTTTCCTAGCATTTTTCCTAGCATTCACACAGGTTAGTCTTTGGGGTATTAGCTGAGTAAATATATTTGCAGTTTGATTCTGTCTCCCATTGTGTAGTATGTGCTCTACATCTGCATAATTAACTTCATGCAAAAGCCAGGGAAGACTAAGCTGATTTTTCTGGATCAATAATTCATGCCTTTTCTATCACTAATAATTGATATCTGTATTTAAATGGCTCAATAGTCAGTGAAAGATGTTATGCTAGGACCTCAGCTGCTGTTAAAAGGAAAATATCTTAGGAAAGAGGATGCACTGGCAACACACAGCTGTCCCACTATGACTCCTCTCCTGGCTTTTAACTCCTGACCTTCCTGAGGTCCAAAGGAATCTGGGCACCTTGTATGTGTCAATTTCCCAGAGAGATGATTGCTTAACTCCAGTAAAGTCTGCTTCTATCATCCAGATTTCTGATTCACTTTTCAGCATGGTTGATGCTTGTTTTCCTGCATTATAAAAGCATGCAACAGTGAATCAAAAGTGGCGTCAAATGGAAACAATTCATTTCCAGCCTTTTTCATACTTTCTTGTAATTGAAAGTATTTGTGACATCTGCAGGCATAGGGAAAGTAGTAATAACTTTGTTTTCTACACTTACTTTCAAGGACTAGTTTTCCACCCACTATAATGAAGGAACTGGTTTAAGACTACTTATAATTTCTATTTTGATGTTATTTCTTCCAATAGAAGTCAAAGCTACAGCTATTCAGAATGTGAGGGGGGTTGTTTGTCTTTCTCATTCAAAGAAGACAGACTAAAAAAATTCTAGCTTAAAAAATGGGTTGTAGACTTCACAGGTGTCTCATGTCACTACATTCACCACAGTATTTACTTGGACATGGGGAAGTTTTTATAGATGCGCATTTTGTTATTTTGCACAGAAGTGATAACAGCCTGCTGCTGTCTTCTCTTGACATGGTACCAGTTTTCCTCTGAGCATGTTTTGGAAAATCTTATTTTCAATCAGACAACACATTGTAAAGTCAGTGTGTTAGCAAACAGATCTTTCAAATCCACCCAAGTTTGTGGTTTAGTGAATAAATACCAATGTAAAGGAGAGGAACACAGTAGGAAGCCTTGAAAGAGTAAATAACTTTTGAGATGTGCACTTCAATCATCAGCAGGATTTGTGATGAAATGCTGCCTGTGAGCTAGGTAGGTGTTCAGGCTGTTGGATCTCTGTGGGCACATGTGCTGAGACTGCTGTGTATTTCAAGTAACATATAGCTACTTCTGCAAGCCTACCGACTGCCCATGTTTTTTCAAACGTCTTGCTGGGCCAGGGCATTGGTACACACGTGCCCTTGTCCTCTCAGAATTCAAGATCCACAGCTTCTAAGGCTTGAAGAAGCAGCTGGCTGATCTACCCTCTGCACAATACTGACCATGGGATTTAGTGGTTAACACAAACAGGGACCCGTGTTTGGCAGCGGCACATACTTTTGAAAGGCACCTGGGCTGTGGTGTATCTCCAACCCTATCTGTTAACATCAATCTGCCTGCTTAGACAGTTGATAAGCAAACTTTGTCTTCAAAGCTGATAACAGCAGATTTTTTCTGAGAAAATGTGCCTGATCCTTCAAGCCTCCTCTGTTTCTGGAGACTGCTTGCATGCACGTATCAGCTTTCTTGTTTATACACTCCGCAGCCTGCAGCCACACAAACCTCAGGCTGTGCTCCTGGCAGCTTACATAAAAAAAAGGTTTAAAAAGCTGGCTGCTGCTTGAAGAAATGAAAGTGAGCTTTGGGACATGATGTTTGAGGAGCTAGGTGGCTGATGCTTTTTCCTTACAGCTTTCTCCCGTTAAATTCACCAGCTTGTGGGTGAGGTGTTAGATACAAACCCTGATGCAAGCCATTTCTCAGACATCACATGTAATTGGCTGTACAAGCAGAAGGCTAACAACTCAGTGTTGGTCGTAATTGGGGAGATTCAGCATTTCTGTCCGCCTAAATTGTTCTGTAGTGTCAAACGACGAAGATAATTTTACAATTCTATTAATCCATGGGTTTTGGACATTACCCTGAACTGTGACCGTCCAGAACAGCATGCGTGTCTGGGAAGGGAGGATTAAGAGGGGCAGAGAGGAGCAGCGTATGGCCGCTAGCCTGAAAGTACGGTGCTAAGGAGAGAGATACACACCATATAGTCTTCTTTCAGAAAAAATAAAAGCCATTCTTGGAAATTCCCAGTGTTCTGTATTGTAAATTCTTCTCTGTGAATGAGCATGTTTAGTGTACTGCTTCCTGGAGCAGCCACTTTTTTCTTCCCTAAATTTTGGTGCTCATTAGCATGGGTAGGGTATGAAAAAGGCAGAGAAGAGGATTGGATCTAAGCATTCAGGGGCAGCCACAGAAAGCTTTACTGAAATATTTCTGCTTATCTTGCCAGGAACAACCCCGAAAATCTTCCTGGAATCTCTAAAATCTTCCTTGACTGTGTTTCAGTGGGGCTTGGGATGGAGACTGGGCAGTGGGAGTGCTTTCCAGGCTCTGTTCAGAGCAGCACATTTAATTCTACCTGTGTTCCTCCAGTCTTCTATCTGTTCTGCATTTGTTGAATCAGCTTTTAATGAAGTCAGTAGGTATGTTTTAATTGACCTTAAATACCAACATCCACATAAATCCTGCTGAAATTCACTTGTGTTTATCTGATATCAGAAGATGTCGTGCTGCTTTGAATTGACACATTAAAACATTCAGTGAAATGGGGTGAGAATATCTTCTTTAAGATACAGTATAGATAATAAAATATTGCTTACTCCTTCCAATTCCCTTTTCCCTTCCTCGCTTTTACATCTCAAAATGTGGTTTTCAAACTCTAAGCAAACTAGAGTTTTCAAACTGGGTAAGCTTTAACTGTGTCTCCATATTTCTGTGAGACACCTGGGACATTTTGCAGCACTTGGCATTTGTATGTAGCACAATAATGCTGTGCCTTCTGATTTAAAGAATCAGTCACCAATATTCGAGTGAGTGGAGGTTATCTCTATTCGGCAGCACTGGGTGCATGAGGGATCGCTCCACCAAAGTCATGCACACTGAGGGGATTTTTCAGTCCCCTCTTTATACAGGCAACTCATACCTATTCATTCGTTTTCCAGGAAATCGTTTACATATTCATTACAATTCCAGGAATTTACATATCTCACTAAACTAGTGACCATGATTTAAGTCCTTGTCTTTGAAAAGTTGTATAAACAACAGGAACTTAGGACCAGATGACCTTTTTAAAGATGACAAATCCAAGGACTTAGCAATTAGTACATCCGTCATGTTAGCAATAAGGGTCCTTGGATGTTTCCCAACTTTTAGGTGAACATAAGTACATCATCCTATAGATAAGTAGTACATCATTCATCATTTACTTCTCTTACTATGTAGTTTCTTTTTCTTGTATCTTGACATGGGTACCAAACATTTGTTGTATTGCACATTTCCATTTCTGATTTAAGTCATTCAGCATATATTTAAACCAAAGAGCAGGAACCTGGTGACCACTTAAGCAAGTGATGAGATACAGTGTTCCCTGATGTAGAAAACAGTGTCAGCTTTCATTCCAGGTTGGTGGTGATTTTCCCCATACTGCATCACGTATATAAATAGCTGTCATTGATGTTCAGAGATTAATTTGATGTTTTTGTGGTCTGAAAGCTAGTAATTTACATTCCTGCTCCACTCCTGGATGGGAGGCGCTCATTCTTTCTTCCCAGGAATTGCTAGTCAATGCACTCTGTTCAGGCTATTCATACCCTGTCTATTGCTACGTGATAAGGGAAAACTTTAGAGTGGGACTCTAGCTGAAATCTTTCAGGTCTGTGGGAATTCCCTCAACGTGTCACAGACTTCTCCACATACATGATAAGGCAAGCTGCAAATACTGATAAAAGATAGAGAAAAATGTTCATTTTTCACAATGGAGGGGAATTACCAACTGGAATTTCTTATGGATCTACATTAAGCTCAGTGCTGCTTGAAATACCTATAAACAATGTGGAAAAGTAGGTGGTTAGTGATTGGTTGATGAGGAGGAGGTGATATCAGCGGCCAAAGACATTTCAGGATGCTCTAATCTAATCACCTTTGGAGATTTGCAGTGTATCAAGATACTATTGTCTCTAATCTTGGTTGTCAGGCATCACGGAGATATCAGAATGAGGGCTGAATGGAATTTAGGAGGAGGAAAAACCTTAAAATTCATGTTTCTGCTAGGCTTGTAAGAAAAAAATATCTTTGTTTCAAAAGCAGGGTCCACTAAGAGGAAAATTGCTTGTTCCTTCTGTTAACGGAGATGCTTTGTTACAAGGCCCAGTTACAAAAAGGGAAAATAAAGGACATCCGTGCCCAAACGCATTCCCAGTCTAAATACAAAGTGAAGGAGTATTTGCTACAGTCCATTACAGAATATGAAGAAACAATGGGAAATTATGGACAGCCATAGTCTAAATTGCAACATGACAGGAAATACATTTAAGCTAATGAATATAAGTGTATCTTTGCAGTTTCACTTCTATTTGGGGAGATATGTCAGTGTTTTTGCAGTAATAGTCCAAGAAGTAAATGAAGGATTTGCGCAATGCAGGAGGGTTTTTTTGGTGCAGATGCAATGTCTAACTGCTCTTATCAGCTGAGGCTTAAGAAATGCTTTAAATTCCTGTTGTGCATCTGCATGTTTATGTCAGAAAGCTCAAGCATGGGAAAACTGATACCAGTGGAAATGTTTTGCCTGTCCTCCCAGTAAAATGAAGTCCTAAGTAATGAACAGGCTTGCAGTAGTGAATAAATCTCTACCAGTAAAAAAATGGCAAAAGCTATGAACCGGGGACATTTTAAAACCCACTCTTGAGGGATTTAGTTACCATGTGGGAGGAAGGTGTATCTATCACCAGATGGAATAGGTAGGTCTGCTTCCTCTTGAAGATCAGCCCCTGCACCCAGTCTTTCTAAACACAAATGTCAGTCACCAGTTGCCTCCCTTTTACCTAACTACACTAACTACAGTTCTTACCTAGGATGTGGATGTGAGGCTCAAGTTGCTCAGATGAGGGATCAAACAGATATTTGGAGCATTTGGTGACACTGGGCTTGTGGATGAGCCCAGGGACTGCATGGACAGTGTGTTGTGCTCTGCTTATCTAACGTGAGGTCTGGGAGCCTCCTGGTATCACAGGTGGAGAGGTGCCTAGCCTTTCTTTCCTGAGTTAGGCACCGTGACTCTTAGTGTTGTCATGGTTTTTGATGTTTCTAGATCTCTCTGGGAAGATTTTCACCTGTTGGGCCAAGTTTTACTGGTAAAAGGTCATCGTGCAGCCAGAGGACTTTGGTATGTCCAGGGATGGCAGCAAGTGAGCAGTGAATTTGCAGAAATAAAATTGAGATCCATGTAGGTAGGTAACACTCAGGAGCTAAGGGCTCACAACAGGTAATTCTGTGTGTGCCCCCTACTTTTAGGAGCCTCTCTGGGCCCTGAGGGCACTACCAGCCCTCACACCCTGTCTAGCCTCCCCTGAAACCTCCCCAGCCTAACTGAGGTCCAGGACCCCGTTTCAGCTCCGCCCTGGGCACCTGTCCTGCCTACGTTACAGGGGTGCCCCTGCCCAGCCCTGTCTCCAGCCTCAACTCCTTGTGCTCCCTACGGGACCCCTTGCTCCTGGTTCACATCCTCGATGTACCCTGTGGGGCTGAGCCCCTTGATGACATCTGTTGGGTGGGGGTTGCCCTCAGCCCCCTGCTCATCCCCTCCCCTGGGGCAGCCCCACATGGGGCTCCCCAAAGCGCTGGGCAGCCTGAACATGGCATTGTGGGGCCAGCATAGGAAGGCAGGTCCACCAGGGAATCACGGGCCGTCTAGGGATGCCACGTGTCTCAGAAGGGTGCATTTGATTTTCTGAGTTGCCTGAAAAGTGCCTGCCTTCATCTGCAGCTCTTGGTGCAAGCCTGTTCCTAAATATCACTCCTTGCCCTTAAGATGCAGCCGCTTCTCGCCTGCCGAAAGCTAATCATGGGATCATCATCGCAGCTGAGCTTATTAACAGCACAAGGACACATCAGCGCTTCTGTGTGACACTGGTAAAAACTGATAGCCCAGGACCATGATATTTTTAATAAGCAGTGGGTTTTGCTGGCTGTGAGCTGCAGTGAGTGTCTGGGTGAAGCGTCTGTCGGCCTCAAAGCCTGGTTTTAGCTCTGAAGTTACGATGTTGGCCAGGCCAAGCCAGCAGGGATTGAAGGGCAGCCAGAAATACCAGCTTCTCCACGGTGATCCAACCCAAGCCGTAATGCCTCCCATCAATGGGAGCAGTGAACTCCTGGAGGCGATGGCTGCTACAGAGTATTCGATCAGCCTAATGCTCACTCTCATTTTCAGCCAAAAGTGCGGCCGTGGTCTCGCATGTCCCCAGAGCTTAAAGCAGTGGATTTTGGCCCGTTACTTGCCTTCCCTTCACCACTCCAGCACTGCGCAGCAGCTGCAGGCTGCGAGACGGCCATGGAAATCGGAACTGCTCAGTCATGGTTTGGGTAATGGAGATGTAAAGATTTCCTTAACCTGTTGAAACAGATCTGGCAACGGACAATCCTCCTTATTTCTGTGGGACTCCAGTGACATGAAAACCATTTGAATGATGGCCCTGTATATCCCTGTCTGCAATTTCTTGATTATCTTTACAAGTAAGGAGAGTTCTTCAGTATGATGTGTTTCTTAGCATTATGGCCTGCTATAGGGTATTGTTAGCCGTTCACATTGCCTAACTTCAATGTTAAACAAGACAAGCTGTTTCAGAGCCCAGGATAACCCCTGACTACCAAATAAAAGGGAAGAAGTCCAGGTACAGCTGTGTAAGCACTTCAATTTTGTGTGTGTGTGAACCTCAAATAACTCTGAGGAATTTATTATTCAATCTTTATCATAAGCACACTAACAAACATGTTTTCTATAAATAGCAATTTCATTAACAGTGGTAGGTAAAAGCTTCCATGTGTAGCTTTGATATTGTGGTTACACACAACCAGTGGATCATTTTTAACATATATTAACTGTAACCATGATTACTATATAACCTTTTAGATTATATCTGTACACATATATATGAAAAGTTTTTTTTTAAAATATATATATATATAAATAAATGTACACACATACAGACACATATACATAAATACAACCCTGTAGCCCTTTTAAAATATATTGTAGCTCATGTGAGGAAGAAAGAGCAAAGCATGGGGAGATTAACCCTGCTGTTGGAGACTGTCCTAGCTGGCTAAACCCAATGCAGCTAGAGCTCTTTGCTGTCTGTCTTCCAAAGAACTGGACTATGGACTGCTGACATTTCTTTGGTCAAACACATTTGAGTAAAGAGGAAGAGCACAGCTTACTTCAGAAGCTAATTTTTTTTAAAAAAAACCCAACAAACCAAACACCCCAGATCCGTGGTGCCTGCACTCAGCACAGGCAAGCTTTGGCAGCTGCTATGATGGTCCTTCAAGTGCTACAGAAAGCTTGGTAATCCAGCACAACTGCTAGTTACCTCCAAAATATGTTGAGATATTTACTAGAGACTGGCAAATGTTGCAAGTCCACCTTTTCGCTTACTGTGACTGATTGCCTTTGGTTTTTTGGCGCTTTCCATATCTCCGGTCACAACAGCCTCAGAAAAGCCCTCTCTTCCCAATTACAAAAAATGGCTATGTTCAGAGCCATGTGTCCTCCATAAGGTACTGTTTCAGCTTAAACTGATGACAAGTCCTGGGAATAAACAAGGTCAGAGCTGGGAAGTGGGAAGAGCGCAGAAAAGTCAAGTCCGGTGGGGAAAAACATCTGTGGAAAAGATACTTTTGAGAAACTTTCTTTACATGAGAAATTTGAGAAAGGTGGTATTTGACCAACCAGGATCTCTTCAGCCTTTTGTCACCATTGTATATCTTTTGTGTGGCCACTGTCCTCTGTCAAAAGCAATATTGAAAACCAAAGGGAAACCTTTCTGTTCACTGTAGCCCCTTGACTGGCTGTCTAGGTAAGATAACGTTTGTTTCTCGGGGTAAATAAACATCACCTTGCCTTCTTCTTGAAGACGAATTTCAGCATTAATTTGAATGACAGATAGCAAAGCAGAACCACAGAATACATTGATAAATGATCAGGATAAAAAGGCTTTAAATGCAGCCATTCAGAAGTAAGTGGTAAATCCATTAAATGCAATCAGAATTATTAGACTATAAAGCAGTTACAAAAGCTTTGGTGGCACACCAGCTCAAGATACTATGCAGCAGCTGCTGGGATAAAGTATGTACTTAGAAAGGTAGGCAGTCGTTAGCTATGAATTGTGCCTGTTCCCCATGTGCTGCATGATACAGATGTTTTATCGTAGTGACATTTCTACTTCGTTTATTGCAGGCAGCGTTTGTTTTTTTTTTTTTTTGCAAGACTGCACTTTAACACTTGAAACCCTTTTTTGCTTTTTGCTCATTTGTATTCCACTCATTCTTTCCAGTCTACAGAGAGGTTTCCGTGTCAGCAGCTTTCCTTCAGATTGTTTATTATTTTTGTTTGCTGCCTGGTACACAGTAGCATGGTTCTTGTATCTCTAAGTGCTTACTTAAAGAATCTTAAAAACTTAAAAAAACAGTGTGCAAATGCTGGTGGGAAAAAAATGCTGACTTGCCAGTCAGTAGTACTTTGGGATGGAAAAAGGCTTATGGTGTGGAGGGGTTTGACAGGGAAATGAAGACATCGTCACTTGGCTAGGTATAATATGCAAAGAGCAGCAGCAGTACAGGTCCAGGACCCCTGGAGAGCCCCCAGAGCTGCTCGCGGGCACTCAGGGGTGGTTGTAGCCCAAAGCAGTTGCTGGTTCAGCTGAGACCCTTCAGGGCTGGCCGGAGGCTCCTGCAGCTGGGCAGCTGCTCCATGGTACTAGGATGTGGTCACCCTAACCCTTCCCACTGTGGTGTCCTCCATGGTCCTGCTGAGGGCTGAGGGGGTGGGTGGTGGGCTCCAGCCTGCCCTTGCTGTCCATCTGTCCTGTTGCTCCTGCCATCCCAGATGTGGCTGAGGGGTGCTGCTCCAGGGCTGCAGTCCTGGAAGGCTGGGCAGCCATCTCTGACCAAAGCAGAGCTTCAGCCTGTCTTTGGGAATACCACATGCCGCAGAAACTGAGCCCCAAGTGCATTTTTAATTTTTTTTCCTTTTTTCCCCTCCCTTAATAGTGGAGTTATACCAGAAATTAATTTAACTTTGGCACATATAATTTCCACTGTGTTTATAATTGGTTTCCTTTGTGCTAAGCAGCTTAATTTTTGTTTGGTTGTTTAATATTACCTGATCTGTTGCACTGTGATGGATTATTAATCTTTACCAGTTGTGTTATTAAGCAGTTCCTACAAAGTATGAATTCAAAAGTCTGCACTTCCCACTCTCCCTTGATAGAAAGCCTGGGCCCATGTTGCATTTCATTTCTAATTACATACATTAGAGTGAATTATGTACTATTACTCAAAATAAACTGCTCTTTGATGTAATTTCAGTGTATGAATGGCCGGTTATAATTATACCGAGCTGAAACAGAATTTAGTACTATTGTGCCTAGTACAAAATAATTCTGTGTGTTTTATAATAGAATCAAATCAGCAATTTTCCATTGTTTCTCAGTTCAATGTGGCCATTATGAAAGAATTTTTTCCTTTGTAGATTTGAGCTAAAAATTCAAGTGGTATGTGAATGGCATTTATGGAGGCAGAGGAAAGGTGATCCTTGCTAGTTTGCCTTCTCTGATTTCCATATCCCTTCAAAGGGAGCAGCCGCTGGGTCACTCACTGCACTGTTGTTCATTGTTCATTTCACTGCTGTAGACGCGCCGAGTTCCCAGTGTATGTGCTGGTATTTATCATAGGAAGACACCAGTGTCTTAGCTGCTCTGTGGAGTAACATAAAACAGTTGTATACAGTCTGGGGTAGAGGGAGAAAGGGAGGACACACACTCTGTTTTCAGTCATTTAAAGATGCCATGGCTGATCCTGGGGTTGTTTTGGTGATAAATACTGATCCTCAGCCACGCTGGAATGCACAGACAGTGCCCCACTGGAGCAATCGGGCATCTGTTTTTCGCACAAACACAGGACTTTTTAAATGAGAGGACTAAACGCATTCCTGGTCTCAGACCTCAAATTCAAGGGGTTTGGTTATTTTGGTTAATCTGTAGCTAGCACACATATCGTGCTGGATGGAATTTGTTATCAGCTGTTACAGGCAGCTCCAAGGCTGTACGGAGCCGTGAGGCTCTCCAGCATTCATGGTTCTGCTGTTGGGCTGCCTCTTTTACAAGACTTTGTGTGTGTTTGCTCCATTTCGGTTTTAATTATTGGTGGTAAATATGCTTCAGGAGTGAAATATGTTTTGACAGGAGAAATCTGGAAGTGCTTTCTCAGGAGAAAAATAATTAGAAAGGTTAATGCAATCTACTCTGTAAAAGACTTTAAACTTATTTGCTTGGAGACGTGAAGCAGATGCTTTGTTCACAAAACTATATTAAATTAGCCCCGAGGGGGGTCCCATTACTGTTTCTCAAGTACAGCAAAAATGGCGAATTGAATATATATACATTTTAAATATTGAAGATAAAGTTGGCTTTCAAGTGTGTGCAGTGCCCCATGCAAATCACAGTCATTTTACTGCAGGCTTTTTTTCATACAGACCTTAGGAATGTGAAGATTGGAACTGTAGCTTTTCAGTATTAAAATGATAGATCTCTTTGGAAAGCCTGTGTAGGAATGTGATTTTAACAGGATGGCAGAATCAATACTGAAAGCTATGACCTGCAAGTCAGTTCCTTGCAACAAATGGAGACCAACTTTGGGAGAAGTCTCCTATTGAGGTAAACAGAAAGAGCCATCAGGTTGCCCCTGGATGAGAAGGGCTTGCTCATTTTTTATGGAGAGGTTTTCAAGACAGGTTGTATGTGCATACAGAATTGTAAAAGGCCTCATCCTGCTCTTTTTGAGCTTTCAAAATACTTGTGCTGGCCATGAGAAGCTGAAGCGTGCCGGGACTCCAGGCCAGAAGCAGTCTCTCTCTTCTTTGATATTGCCAGGGCGAGACACCAGCTTCCATTAAGTTTGCTCTGGCACAGCCATAGTAATGCTCACCTGATGCAAATCACGTCCGTGACTTCCACTCAACACCTGCTTGTGCCTGTCTGGTTAAAATTTTGGCTGCAGTTCCAACACACAGACTTCCTTGCAGGACATTATAATCCAGGTGTTTCGATCAGAAGAGGCAGAGGAAAAGACTTTTCGATTAAATATTTCAAAGCAATAAATCTGTTGTTGGGCTGTATATAAAAACAGTTGTCTTAATCTCCCATCAGTTTTAGAAACAGTTGGTACAGATCCTGCTTCTTCACGTAATCCAGATAGGAAACAGATTTTACAGCACAAAACCCCTTGTTCAGGTATTGGTGCGAGCATGCCTTGAACTTGTTGTGACCCCACTGTCGGTGCTGATGTGGGATGAATTGCCTGAGTGAGGGATGCATGAAAATGATTAGAATGGGAAATACTGGGTTCTGTGAATTTCCTCCCTGTGAGTTTAGCAGTTCCATCTGTCATTTCAGTTACAAGAGGTTTGTTATCTCTGCAAATAATTTTTCCCTACTGAAAGCATAGCCATCCCTCTGCTGGGATTAAGGCAGAAATTTGCAAGGAACAAAGGTAACTTTGGGGCTAAGATAAGAGACACTGTTCCTCAAGAAAGCACTTGAGAGAGATTAATGCTGCTCGATTGTTGCTTGAGCCAAGATCTCATATGTTTTCTCATGCTGATGGGACGGCAATATAAAACTTCTGCATTTTATTCCCTTGTTCTATATGCTCAAATTTATTACTTCCCCTTTGCCTGGCTAAACCCAAAGATATATGATATAGGAAAAACTACTTGGCATAAATACCGAAGTGTAGTTCAGTCTGAGGCACAGAAAAAACAACTGCAGAGGCAAATTTCCTAACGGAACACGAGGTTTTCATTTTATCACTTAATTTCTCCCCAAGTCATCTGTCTAGGTGACCTCCATGAATAATATCCTTTAAGCACAATAAGTGCATTCCCCTCAGGTATGCTGCTGAAGGGCCCAGCCTCAAGCTCTCCTCTCACAATTGTGAAGTGCTAATAAGGCAGCTGCCCAGTAGCCTTCCATTGTTTCCTGCTTACATTTCTTTTTACAGCATTCCTGGCATCTGAAACGTGATTTATTTATCTTTTGTCTCTATCCAGCTGAAGGCATTACAGCACTTGTGCTCAGTAGCGATGCCCTTCCCAGTAACTCTCTGTTTGGCTACCCCCTCCCATGGTTTGAGCCCAAGTGAACTTCCCTCAGCTTGGGAGAGAGGAAATCCCACCTCCCTGGCCTCCATCTTCTTCTCTCCCTTCCCCCCCATGGGAAATGAAAATTCTCCTCTATAAACTTGACATGGGATACCCAGCCATGGTCTGCCTGGCTAAGGGGCCTTCTGCCCAAGTCATGCCGGTTATAGTTCTTTCTTTCCTTTGACTGGCATTTAACTCTCCTCAGAATCAAAGTTTATGTACTCCATATTAACCAAAATATCCCCAAATTCTGTGTAGCTGAAAGGAAAGGTGGCCTGTGCCATTCATTTGTCATCTCCTCACTCAGCAAGAAGTCCTGTGGAGGGCAGCCTTGCCCTGAAGAGTTGCTATCTTTTATGGAGTTCATCAGAAAGATTCAGAAGCCAGTTTCCTGCCTTCTAGGATGTTTGGCACCTGGCTTGGTACCAGCAGTCTGAGTCAACATTGGAAAAAGTAATGAAATCCAGCTCAGCCTGTTCACATACAGTCATTGACAAAAATACATGAAAAATGGAGGCAACACAGGCTTGAAGCGGTCTGCTGAATTTGAAATTACAATGTCAAGGTGTTTTCCAAGCACCCGGCATAAGAGAAAACTTAAAAAACCCCAACCATAATGAAACTAAGCCAAACCCACACTCCCCTCCCCCCCCACCCCCCAAAAGAAAAACCAACAGAATCCCCTTCAAAAAACCTAGATGTCAATAGGGTTTATACCACTGATGTACTCTCGCTGGGGCACCTCCATAGGCTGCACGTGGCCATAAACTACGGTTCATCTCGGGAGTCACTGAGGCGTTCAGGGCTGCCAAACCAGTGTCTTCTGGGTCTTCAGAACCCCACAACACACCCAGGTTGTCTTCACTTGAGCTAAAAGGCACCTTCCAGCAAAGAGTCCCATTGGCTACAGCTAACACCTATGGAATATAAACCTGGAATTGCCATCTTCCTCATCCCGTATTGCTCCTCATCATCCTGCTTTTATTTTCTAGTCTATCCCATCCCATGCTCTCTTTTTGACCCCATATTGGTTTCCCTGGCTAAAGTGACACTTCAGAGAACTGCTACAAGGCACTAAAATTGTGCCTTTATAAAGCTTAGTTGCTGGTATGTAGGAAGGAGTTTGTAGCTAAGCTGTTTTTACTTCCTCAGCAGTAGTATTGCAAGCTGAATAGAGTGCCAGGGTCAAAAGTGTCTATTTCTGGCTGAATTCCTTCCTCTCCTCATTTATACATGCTTGTTTTGCAGGAAACAGGGGCACGTTCCAACAGCGGCATCTCTGGACCAAACAACATTTTCTCATTCCCCACAAAGTCTCAAGTGCTCAATAACATCTGAAAGGACTGTCAAACTGTCACAGAGGAGTTTCACCAGTCAAAGGTGTTGTATAATGAAAAGGAATAAGATTATTCAGTTAGAAGTGTGTTTACCCCATTAGGCTGAATGCATTTTTTTCTTTTTCTATTTTTTTCACAGTTGGAATAAGGGTACTTGCACATGAAACTGAAGACAATAGCTCTTAACTTTCAATCGGTAAACACTGATTTTATTGTCATACTTCCTCTTGTTTTATTTGGACAATTTCTTATCAGAATCAGAGGACCTATGAGATCCCAAAACAACATTCTTACTTTGTACTTCGGTAGCCTGTCAGGTTTTATTTCCTAAATATGTTTCATGTTACATCCACACCCTAAATGCCTTCAATAGTTTGATTCTGTTATGTCAAAGCTACTGATTTCATGTCCAAATGCTCCCGGGTCCAGCTCATATTCACTAAAACTGCCTTATGTGGCTACATGTCCTCTTACAAAACTCCTGGAGAAGTGATGGATATGTTGGTGATTAGGGCAGCACACAGGAGTCCACCCTACCAAAGGAACTAGGACTTTCAAGGAAGGGTGGGGTTAGCGGTACTTCAACTAAAGGGCTTAATGATAAGCAGGCTGTTAGCTCTGGAAATTTGCTATTCAGGCAGCACAGGAATTCTGATTAATTGTTCCTGGCAAATGGCTCCCAGCAGAGTTACATTACTCCTTCACGGCTCACTGGAAGTGGGCCTGGACTGCCTGGTCCCCCCTGCCAGCACTCTGGAAGCATTTAGTCCTCTTTTATTTTGTTTTGTTAGCTTGGGCCTAAATATTTATAGCACCATCTGTGAAAGAGAGATAGGTCGGTCCTGTTACATTGTGTGGTGGAGGGACACGCTGGTACGTGCTTTGTGGGCTTCTAGGGTACGTGAGCTGCAGTGGTTTAACTGGGACTCTGCCACCAGCGTGAGCTACCTCTGAGTTTAACTGGGATATGTTATGGCTGGTCACTGGGGACTTTTGTGCATCTCTGGTCCTTTTTGGTTTTTTGTTCTCCACTTCCCTTTTGGTAATACAAAAGAAAAATAAAGAAGAAAGGAAAAGCTAGAAGTAGGAAAATAGTTTGTTCAGTATGAAATACAACTTTTTTTCTGGCCCCAAAATGAGATGTTTTTCCTTTTCTTGTAGATCTTAATTGAAATCTTTTTCAGGGTTTCTGAAATGGTGGTTTCTTACCTGATGCTATAGAGATCTGGTTTATAAGAGAAATCACCACGCTTTCCCTTCCAGGGCAGATCTGCTCTGCAGCAGTGTGGGAATTCATGCCCAGCAATGAGGGAAAATTATGCAGGGCTGAGTGGAGTGGGGTGGCACAGAACTGCTCGTGCTCTCTGGCTGGCATGCTGGGGAGGGCTGCTGCAGGCCAGGCTGGCCAGGCTGGATGGGGGTGCCTCTTTGCCCCCTGCCCTGCAGTGCCTGTCACGTGCAGTGTCTGGTCTGCGGGCAACCGTGTGTCTCAGGAGAGCAGAGCAGCCCTTGGAGCTGTGCCTGCTCTGCAACACGGCTCCCGGGGAGATGGTGCAGCAGGGCAGAAGGCTCTGGTGTGGTCTCCTTTCCCCCACCCTCAGTCTGCGCACATGGCTTTGCTGCAGCCGTGCTGCCATTGCTGTCGCTGCCGTGATAGGTAAGGTGGCAACAGCTGCAAGGTCCCAGCAGCGAGGCTGGATCGTTTCATCAGTACCTCTACTGGGAATTATTGCCCCTCCTGAAAAGCCTGCCAGGTGTGGCAGCAGAGATGGTGCCAAGTAAGTCACCGTGGCGGCACCTCCCAGGCAGAGGCCAACGCCTTCCCTTTGCTGCTCTGCTGCGCTGGCTTCCAGCAGACCCAGCGGGTGGGTCCCAGCAGCAAGGAGGGGCTGGGGCTGGCAGGAGGGGGCAATGCTCTCCTCCTGCTGCAAGGGGATTGACTGCACAGCTGTGAATCTGCATGCTTGCATCTGTTGCTCATGCATGAGCTGCGGCTACGGTAAAGCATGGGAGAGATCTTCAGTGGGAATGAAACGTGAAAACCCAGAGTAACCCCATTTGAATGGAGACTGAGAAGGGTGCAGCTTTCCTGTCCAGAGTTCAATTGGCCAGCTGTGAATGAAATAGCTCCAACAGCCTTTTATTCCTATGAGCAATCAGATATAGCTTGTCAAGCGTAGATACGCTGTGGTTTGCAGTCCTGTTTCCCAGCTATAGATAAAGGACTCAGGGGAGTGAAACTGCATGAGTCAGTCCCTGGCTGGGTGCGTATGGCAGAGGTGAGATGTACATACATCCCCACGCCGAACCTCCATCTCCCCTGTGCTCAGGCCCTCCTGAGCAGTGGCACTTGGAGGCTGCACCTCTTATTCCCATCCCACACCTGGAATGGCTGACGCCTGCACAGCTGGGGCAGGCTCCCCTTGAGTGCTTTTTCTGTTTTCTTCCTTTAAGGCTTGTTCAAGAAGATGGGGGGAGCAGGCAGCAGGGAAATGTGGTAGCACTATTTAGTGGTATTTTGGGCAACAGAATTGCAGTTTTTCCCCTGACTAGCAGGTATAGATGAGGAGAAAACACACAGTCTGATACACAGCCCTTTTTCTTTTGACAAATATTCCTGTTTCTCCGGATTATTTATATATATCCAAATATCATCCTAGTAAGTCCTGGCAGTAGCTGATGAGGTCCCTCCTTGACAAGGTCAGCTTTTGACTTAGGCACCTCCACTTTGCTCTAGCCTCAAAATACTCTGTTAGGTCCTTCCCTGAATCCTGTTAGTTCTTGTGGGATAACTGCTCTGACTCAGCACTACCAATGCACGGACCATGCACAGCTGGGATGCTGTACCCTCCTGGAGGTCTGATGCTGCAACTTTCCGCCATGCAAGTCCTCAGCTAATCCAGCAGAGGAGCTTGTTTTGGCCAGCAGGTCAGAAGGAAGGCTTTAAGTTACCAGGTAATAGGCAAACAGTTTAGGTTTTGTGAGTTGCATGTTATACGTGCTACTGCAGCTCTTGCAAGATGAATGAAATAATGGGCTATGATATGTATCTTTATGGTTTGTTTCGTGGTTATGTTCCTGACTCAGTGGGCAATCTAAGAGAATGCTTCCTGAAATTAATTACTTTTGTGGCAATTAACATTATCCATGATCACAAAACAATGCAAGCAACAAGGCTTCTGGTTTTTTTCATCTTCCTAGGGAGGAAGTACAGGTCTGGGACCTGAGTCAAATAGCTTCAAGCAAGAGGAGACTTGAAAACGATGACTCCTCTTGTCCTCTGAAGGAAAGAGGAAGGGAGAAGCTCTTTCCAGACTCTAACATATAAGGTTATGACCCACTTTCCTGGGTCACCACATGAATGGAGCTTGATGGGGTGGTATGGCAGGCGTGCATGCAAACATTGACATACTTTTTTCCTGTAGTGTTTGTCTTCTGATTAGCTAACACTGGGTTTCACAGGACCTGGCTCACTCTGTCATCCTGTGAAAGCCCTCACCTGCAGGTGTAGCACCGCAAATGGACTAGCAATGAGACTGGCTGGAGACCTGTGATGGGACTCAGGGACCTCACTGAAAGGCACATATATATATCAATTGCATGAAAGAATAGCAAGAAAGAGCATAGCTAAAAGATCCAGTTACTGCCACTATGGTTTTGATTTTTCCTCAGGACCGGACCGCAGCAAAATTCTTCCTCCTCTGATGAGTAAGGTGCCTGTTAGGTCATGCATGTCAGAACCATAGCCAAGGCTGGTGACATGCCAGATTGAAACGTGCTGGGGCCTTTGCAGGCAGAGCCCCAGCCTGCCCCTGGCCATGCATGCCTGCCCTGGCCTAACGCCACACACGTCTGACACCCAGGCAAGCTGTCTGGAGAGCTACACAGGCTCAAAGGAGCCACAGCAAAGGAGGTCAAAAACAGAGAATGAGGCATCAAATAAATGGAGGAATTGATGCAAGAGAAGGCAGAAAGAAAGCATAATCATGAGGGAGGAAAAGCAACCATTTCAGTCAGTTTGAACTATTACAAAACCACACTCAGCAGTGACATCCAGATTGAAACACAGGATTTCCCTGTCCTGTTGCGGCTCTCTGCATTTACTTTGTTCTCCACAGTAAATGTCTTTCAACACAAGCTTTGGGCTTCTGAGCGCTCCATAAAACTGTTGAATGATCATGGGCTGAATAACCTCACTAAGGAAGCATTGCGAATACTTGCTATTTACAACTAGTTGAAAACTAGTCAGACTGGAGAGGCGTCCTTTACAAAGAGAGCCAAAGTACAATTAACAGATGGTTCATAATACCTTGAGGCAATCACTCTTTGGTTTCATCCATTTGTTTTTTCTCTTTCAGTTCAATTTGAACTCAATTAAATCTCACCTTAAATCATAGGACATCTTTTTTCTTGATGTCAGTCTTCTTTTGTTGAGCTTGAGTGAAGGTACAGTGGTGATGGCAAACCAGGGACTCTATCTGCCTACTGTTGCTCCAGCTTAATTTCAATGGGAGAAACATTTTTCAAATGTGGGTCACAGAAGCCATTCTGAGATCACCCAGTAAATCCTTAGCAGCCAGTGTATTAGGCACTCTCGGTCTCTGTCCTTATTTATGGTTGGAATGGAGCTTCATGTATCTTGCCAGAGATTAGGTTGGTTTGACTGGTCTGTAAATTCCTGCCTTTTACTTGCTCTAATGGCAAGCATTATGCTCACCATCCTGTGGTTCTTTTGAACCTTGCCACTTGTGCTGGAGATAATAAGTTATCTCCAGAGATTATTTGGATTTAAGTATTCTAGTTTTACTAGACCCTAACACCTGCAATATATATTTTATTAGACCAGTGATTAACTTGTTTTACATCCAAACTGTCTTGTTTCATCTGTCTCCTTTATTTTAGCAAGATGTTGTGTGTAGCTTAGAGTCCTCTTAGAGCACTTTCTGATCTATGTGGAAAGCTGAAAATGAGTGCAGGCATTTATTTGACTTGGCCAGTTCTGATGCTGTACTGAGACTATCAACAAAGCAATTAGGCCACTGAAATTAATACAGTTCAAACTTCTTAGATGGCTACATAGCTGGACATGTGCCAAGCCCTGCTGGAATAATTTTCTTCGTTTGCCTCTTTAGAACTGGAAGAGAATACGCAGCACAGGTGAAATAAAAGTGTGAGGAATGGTTTTATTAGCACAAATACTGAAGTGAGAGTTCCCTGTGAAAGGAAACATAATATCTTAAGAAGAAATCTGAGCAGATCTCAGCTTCTGCAAAATAATTCCTGCAGAGTTATAAAACTATAGAGTTGAAATACAAAATGTTATGATCCTATCCGGTCATTTTAATTAAGCTGTTTTCTTCCATTCTGGCCAAGCTAGAAATGTAGTTTTCTTGAACACTTAGAAGATGTTTTTAGTATTGTCCTTAAAGGAGCTACATTTGCATGAAGCCTTAAATGCTCTGAGCATGAACTGGGATCAGTTTGCAGTCAGGATCTCCAGACAGTTCTTAAAAAGCCAGTTGGATCCTGTCCTCCCTGGCAGGCAGACCTGCCTGGCTTTGTGTTCCCAGGGGAGAGCAGCAGGGTGGCCGCACCGGTGGGTGCTCACCCCTGTGAGCAGTGAAACGCCACATGGTTATTTCAGCGGCAGCCCCAGGTGCAGGTTTCTGTACTGACGCTGCCTATAAAGACTGTGTTGCTTTTTGGCAGCCCCCCCACCACACACACATGCATGTGCATGCACACGTAGACATGCACACCATGTGGGAAAGCTGCTGTTAGCTGTCTGCAGAGCCAGAGGGTTGCTCTGACATGCTGACACATCTCCGGTGCAGCCAATGTAAAACTATTTCCCTCTGGAAAAGTTTGCAACTGACCTAGATGAGCAGTAGCTTCTTCAACAATTCACATGTTAAAGGAATACATTTTCTTGTGTGTTTTTTCTGACTCTGGCAGAAATGTGTTTTGGAAGGCTATGCATTCATGTATGATTACCATTATTATTATTGTCATTGTGAGAAGGGTATTCTGAAATGAGAAGGGTTTGTTTCTAGAAGGGTTCCTTGCCCACATCAGGCTAGAAAAACTAGCTGTTCTAGTTTACCTGAGCTGCTTACCATTCTAAATCTCCTCTGTAATGTGAGTGAGAAACAAGGTCTTGTTGTTTTTCTATATTTGTAGTCTTTTAGGCGCCAGGTGAATTTGAGGAGCTGGTAGGTGGAGAAGTCACTGCTGTTCTTGTCCCTGAGAAGGTCATTTAAAAGTAATATTGTAAATATGCCACATTCTTACTTTTCTACAGATACCTTTTGGCACGGGACTTCGCTTTAAGGTTGTAAATGCACTGCAGACATGTTTCAATGGAAGCATTCAAAATGTAGCAGAAGCTTATATCTAAACTTGGCACCTAAATGCCTCCTTCCAGGATTGCAGGAATGGGTTGCCAAAGCAAGTTCTCTTCGGCATTTATCTGTGCATCTGGCCCTGTCTTGGCATGGGATGGGCCTATGCAGTGTGAAATGAAGTTACAACTTCAGCATAATGTTGAGATGTAATAAATTAAAGCTTCTAGCCAAATGAAACTCATAATTGGTATGTCACTTTCAAGTGAGAGAATGGCTCAGGCAGGTTCAGCATTCTGCTCGAGTTGCAGAACTGCCATAATTATCTTGTGTGGTTTTTAATACTGCTGAGAAAAAGAAAGTGCACTAATTTTTAGAACCACAGTCTGCTGCCAATATGCAGCTGGCATCTCAGCATTTCAGCTAGATGAAGTGTTTCTGAGCAGTAAGGCAGGGTCAAAAAATGCTATTGCCAACACAGGCTGAACTACTTGTAAACTACTGTGAATTCTTGTGGACATAGACGTTAGATTGTCATTAAGACTGTAGTTTAATTTCAAGATTAAACTCTTCATCTCTGTTCCAATGCAGAGCAGATGCTGGAAACATGAGAGGACAGACTAAAAATGTAATTTTACTGCTGGTCCTTCCTAACTTTCAATGGTTGACTTTTTTCCCTTATTCCTGAGGACATTCTTATAACCAATGTACATAAATTTGTATAGATACACACAAATACACATATATATAGAGAGACGCTGGCATTCATTGTGCCTGAGTAGATTTCACACCTTTCTAGAAACAACGTAGGTGATAGGAAAGCTCTCTTGGCAAAAAGGTGCTCTTGAGCTAGCATATTGCATGAGGAAGCTCCTACAAAAAACATGTGTGGGAGTTGCTGAATGTATTTAATCTATATTTGTTTGTCAGAAATAGTAAAAAAAAATATATATAAGGTGATAGATATTTGACCTTAAAGGTGTAGTAGCACCCAACCAGCTCCTGATCCTGCTGTGGTTAGAGCAGCCTGAATGCTCATGAATGCAGGTAGTGCTGCTCGGAGCATTGATGCCCTTTGATATCAAGTTTGTTTAATAGCTACAAAATTAGTTTGTCAGGAAAGCACAAAAGAAAGCACTTTATCTGAAGCAGGTACTTTCAATTCATGTCAGTATATATATAATCAATGTTTCCAAAAATAAACCGGATTAGTGCACTGTGCGTCTGCTGAATGCCACTTTTGAAAAGCAGCACAGCACTTGTAAGCTTCACCCTCTTGCAGGTGTCTTCAAGTAGTCAGTGGCCAAAGTCAGATCAGGGAGATAAAAATAATCTGAGCTGTTAAAAAGTGGTGTTAAATGACAGATTTATCCATGTCCTTGTGGCCTTTTTGATCTCTCGAGAAATTTCTCCAGGTCTTTGGTTACACGGCTGATATGCAGTTGTGTAATTTTCCTGATCTTAGTCTGTGGTTAAGTCCTGGGCTGCAGGAGCATCTGCATCAAGCTGGTTTATACAGCTATTTTCAGGCATGTTGAGCTGTAGTATGGATGGATTACTTACACATTTGGAAAATCTATGATTTACTTTTTAATAGGAAGAGCAAACTATGTATTATGAAAAAAACACTAAACCAAATACTTTTCTGTTTTAGCTAATGCCTGTCCATTCTATAGCTGTAAGTTATGCGGACCTTCCTTTTTTTATTTCTTTCAGCAAGGATGGGAAGGTGATGTATGGCCTTGCATCCATGTGTGCTTTATGATCAGGAGGGCTCCACAGTGTTCATTGCTGCTACAGAACTTCAGTAAAGAGCAGCTCTATTCCAAAGCAATGTATCTACTGAAATCAGAGAGGACTATTAAAACAAACAAACAAACAAACAAACAAAAACCAAAACCAAACAAAAAAGAGCAGATTTTCAAGTTAGTATACTTAGGTCATATAACTGTGTACTTCTTAATGAAAAGATTTGATTGATATCAATATTACTGCCTCCAGCTCTGCAGGGATAAGTGAGTATTGCCAGGAACAGTAATTATTTTGTTTCTAAACTGTTACACTGCTCTGAAATGCTGAGTTGCTATGGATATTCCCATTGCCCTGAAGAACAGTGTTGGTAGTAGCTTTCTCCTGTGGCTTACAGCCCTGTACATTCATTTCACATACACGTGGGCTTCTAGCAGACACTGAGAAAATTCCATGGGGTGCAAACAGTTCTTTCCATAAGCCTTTTCAAAGCATTCAAAAGCATCATCAACAACAAACTACCACATCAGTACTTTGCTGAGGAAGTGGCATGGATTGTCGCTGGAAAGTAAACTGAGGTGGATATTTTTGGGTAGAAAGGAGCTGTGTCTCTGTGTGTTTGAGATGGCAAAGATGAGGTTAATTCTCCCACTGCTCTTCTAGACAATGCCAGAGAAGACTTGTTGTTTTGAAGGGCATCTAGTTCATAACAGATTTTACTGATGACAAGAGCCTTTCATTGATCTGACAAGTGAGCAACAATAAATAGATTACCTTTGGGTGCAGGAATCCAGTAAACTCTTCAAGAACAGGTAAAACTTGTTGGTCTTTTCCTGCAGTACATCCTGAACCATAACATTTATACAGAGAATACAGAGTTTGAGCACAGTGTTCAGGCTATTTCCTCTGTACTTTTGTATATGCGGATGTTTAGATATGCAATATTAAAGGATAGTTCTGTTCCCAAGTGGTATTACATGATTTGTTCTTAAAGTGCCTCTATATCTTAGGAATAAAAATTCCAGTTTTCATATGTGACTTGTGATGGCAACTAAGCTTCTTGAGGCCTCAAACATCTTGAAAGGAAGACTCCAGGATAAAGTTTTCTTACATGATCAGGTCTCAGGTGGTTCCTAAACCACTTACCTCCATTTACTCAATTACCTTGTATCTGGACTCTGTGCTTGGGCTCTGCAGGGTAACATGCATCTCAGTTTTGTAAGGACAGGACTAACTCTTCTATTAGTAATTACTGCTGACTAGTTCATATATTTTCACAGAACTATAACTGAGGCTGGTCAATACAGCATAATTGCTGAGACTTGGGGCTTTTAGCAGATATTCCTTAAATTTTGTGTCAACTAGAAAATAAACACAAGATTTATGTTGTGAACGAAGTACCTCCAACTTCATTACTGCTGTTAGAATAGCCAGTTACTATAGCGTTCTGCCTCGGAGGCATAACAAGTAAATTATTTCAGTACGAAGTTCTTTCATATGATTTTGGGCTGTTCCCTTGTGAGCTATGATTCTGTTCCTTCCTTTGTTCAGCACTTGCTAAGTGACAGATGCAGTACAAACTTTATCCAGCTATTAACTACTACCCACAGGCCCAGGTTTTTTCCCATTCCCTTTACCTAAGAAGGAACTAGGTTTTTAAATATGTTTAAAAATATAAGCTCAGTCTCCGTGGACACATTTTTAACCCATGGCTTGTTTACACATAGGTTGCCAGGTGAACTAGCATCTCTAACTCACAGCTGTTGAAAAAAAGGAGCACAATAAAACTGATCTCTAATTTATCATATTAATGACAAAGGAAGCTCCAAAATTTCAGAAAAAGATGAACTCTACGGTACATTATACATACAACAGTATACGGTACTCCTCCCCTTTCCCCCCCTGAATGAAAAGAATGAAGGTCCATAAGCCAAAATGAATCTATACATCCAAGTCCTAGCACTTTAACTAATGATCACCTGTAATATTTTTACCTACTGTGCATGGTAGTTAACATTAACGTGGTAACTGTAATGAGAAAAACAAGTGCCACATGATGCAAATATTTGCACTGAGGATCCAAGATTTGAATCCAGCTAGAAGCCATCTATTGATTACAGCTTGTGAAAACAGCAAACTAACAAGGTTGGGTTTCCTCTGTCTGAGACCTTTTCACAATTGACTGCGTTATTCATCAGCTAGGCAAGACTTAAAGTCCTTTAAGAGACTCGGCTGCTTCTGATGTGGGGCTCACGTATGAGCTCCTGATTAGTGAACTGATCAAAGGAATTTCCAAAGTTGGCCTGGTCTGACTGATGGTGACTATTAGAACTGTAACGTGAGAGTTATACTGAAAAGAGAGGACAAAAAGATAAAAGTATGGTAAAGGAAGCTGTCAGTATTGTGAAGAATCAAAGCTCAAGAAAAAGTATAGTAGGTTCTGATAATAGATATGGGGAAGCTTTTTTGTGGTGATGATTTTAAGACCCACTTCAGGAAAGTCTGTAAGTTAGTGTTGGGTTTTTTTCCCTCAACATGTATTTTTTCTTTTAGGTAAGGGTTGTATGAAATTTCATGGATGCAGAACTGTTGGACTGATTAGAATAACAACACAGAAGTACAGAAGCATTCAAAACCTGTGAAAAACTGTCTGCTTTGCTGTGAAGCTAGGCTTTGTGCTAGTAAGTGTTTTTCTTCATGCTACTACGTCAAAACATCTTGTTCTAGTGTTATTGGCCAAACCAAGTTAATGCTAATGTTAATTGGAAAAAATGTCCTGGTCTACTTTCTGTAGCTAGGCAGGGCCACATAGAGTTTGAATCCCCAGCTAGTGCATAAGATTGCCTTCAACTGGAAAATATTTCCCAGTCTTCAGCTAAAGTTAGCTCAAAGAATTTATCTTTCTATCCCAATGAACATAAATTGGTTTGTTATTCTTTCACTTTATGCCAAGAAGCTTTTAAAATCCTGTAGAAATGATGTGGTACTAAAGGGAAGCACACACAGAAGCACCATCAAAATGTCATCTGCTGTCAGCAACTGTCTTGGTAGCACTGGATATGTCACCATTTGCACTGTGCACAGAATAGGAAGTATCGAGTCGCCATGCTGTTTTTTTCTAGCCAGGCTTTCAAAATTGGTAAGGAAGGAGGGTCTCTGACCTCTCTAGGTAGCCATTTATAGTTTGGCACCACTCTCCTGGAAAGAAATTTTTTACAAATGCCCAACCTGAATATTCCAAACCTCAGCCTGATGCTGTTGCCCTGTTGCCCCTTGCTTTACCACCTGTCGCTATTGTGACAAGCTTGGTTCTGCCATTTCTGGGGCTTATTTTCAAGTACTTGTAGGTTGCTTTACATCCTCACTTTGCCTCCTCTCCTTCAACCTCTTCTTACACTCTGTGTGCTCTAGTTTCCTCACTGCCTTGGTAGCTCTCTGCTGGATCCTATCCAGCTTCTTGGCATCTCTCTCCTTGAACTGGGAAGGTTCAAGTCACAGCACTCCAGTGCAGTGTTACTCCCTGCCAAACAGGAGCAATAACTTCCCTTGGTCTGCTGGCCATGCTTCTCCTCACAGCCCATTTTGCTGTTTCCCCAGTTCACAGTGTAAATGTGCTGTTCGTTTGAGTTTCACCTGGTTTCCACTGAAACTCCCAGGCCCTTTATGGCAGATCACCTGCTCAGCTGGTCACTGATGTCCGGGGTTATTCCACCCTCAGTGCAGAGATTTGCACTTCTTGAACACTGAGATATCTGTTGGCCAAGTGCTTGAGTCTGTGTGCCCCTGCTGCAGACCCTCAAACTGCTGAGTCTTGTTTCTGCTCCTGAGGAGGGTCACAGTATTCCTAGGAAACTTGATTTCAGAAAACTTGTAGGCTGTTTCTCTTGAATAATATTAACATCCAAACATGAAGTTATTTTTACACTTTTTCAGTTATTCATAATACTCCTGGGTGGCAAGATCACTATTATCTCCACTAGTAAGCCCTTACTCTCTAGTGCAGGCACCATCAGCAGCAGTGCGACTGTGAGAGCAGCATGCCTGTGTTTTGCAAAGACCAGTGAGAATACATGCTAAAAGAAATGGAATGTTTGTTCTGGATGGCAACAAGTTGATTTGGTGTACGTGGAAGAGCTGACCACCTGTAATGATATGTGCATAATGTACAGCGTATGTGACAACAGGGATAGATGCTGTAGAGAAATATGCCTGTCTGTGGAACACCAATGAAAGCACAGGATGGCAAAACTCCTGAGCTTCTAAAACTAGCTGTATTTAAGGCCAAGCATTTAAAAACTATAGGCCAATGAACACAAAGGATTTTTAAACAGTCTAAACTTCATGCTGCTTTATTGCTGGTGAAAAAAAAAAGGTTAATAGCTTCAGTTACAGCAAGCTTTTAACAGAACTTGAAAATCCAAGGCATGGTGATTTAATTTTTTTTTACAGCCTGAGGTTTTACTACATCGTTGTTTATATCAAACTACAAGCTCAACTTTCACACAACTACCTCTCCCACATCCTCAAAAGCTGTTAAGTGTAGAAAGCTGTTTATGGGGACAGGTGTCTCTTATAAGAAACCTTTGAAAAAAGACTCCAAATCAGACTTTATCCTATGAAATCTTTATCATTGATGCAGTTTATCAAACAGGTGCAAAGATCTAGGTACTGCACAGCACAGGTTGCATCTCCTTACCTGCAAATTACAAGGGTCAGAGCTATACAGGGAAGGGTTCACAGGTTTGAGAAAGTCATAGCAGGAAGAAGACAATGGCAAGTGATGCGGTATGGTGATGGTCTGCTGAATGCAGCCATGGGTGAAAGCCAGTGACATGTAAGTGACTTGGCATCAAGAGGGAATATGAGCACACAGGGTTTTTAAACACCACTTTACACAGAAATGCTGGATCTGGGGTATTCCCACAGACATTATGGTACCACTTCTGAGAAGTATGTTTGGGGAAATACAGGGCTCCAACAACTAGAAAAATATTTCTGAAGATGCTTCACATCAAAGCTCCTCAAGGAGTAATAAACAGGCATAAGATGTTTGCCATGGCTCTCTTGGCCTTCAGAAATTATCCTGCATGTGAACAAAGTTTCAGTTGAGCTAGGTTGCATCTCCTGATGTACCCCTTTGCAGTGAAATGGCAGGTTGGAAAGCAATCCTGAGAGCCTCTGAAACCTCTTACCACTGACAATGAGCTACCCCTTATTTTAGGGGCATCCCTTACAGAACCCATGTTTTTAAATTCCCCCTCACCCCCCTGGAGGATACAGGTCTTTGTATACAGAGGTACTGCAAGACACCAGTGTGTGTGTCTCTGTGTGCCCACGGGGCTTTCCTGCACTGTTACAACCTTAACCCTCCCTACCTGGGTGGAGCTTGTAGACCTGTGAGCAACCATTGTCTTAACTCAGCTACTGTTGTAACGAAGATGGACCCAAACAGATGTATCTCACTTTGTTTTGGCAAGAAAATCCTCCAGCCACGCTTGCAACATCCATTGTTTTGGGACCCTCCTTTCCTTCCACCCTGTGCTGACCTTCCTGTGTCTGGGAATGGGTTTTGGGGTCTATAGAGGTAAGCAATACATTACCCTGACTTCACTGCTAATTTTACAGAAGATGGAACTGACTTTGATGTGAGAGAAGAGATGGAACTGCTGGATTATTTCTGGTCTCAACTTTGTTAGCGAAATGTCACCTTCAGAAATTGTCTGCTAGGCCAAAGCAAAGATGATTTGTACTTTACATCGTGTGTGCAATTTTCAGCAAGCATGTTGTACAAAGGCCTTCCCAAAAAAACATTAACTGATTTATCTTGGAAGGCAATGAGGGAAGAATCATATTTTGCTTAGTTTAAGAAGAGAGTTATTGTTAATGGCCCAGAAAGAGAAAAAATGTTGGGAAGACAGAAACCCTCCTTTTCTTTTCCTCCTCACCTCCCTCTTCTTACCCCGAAAAACCTATTGTTAAATTACAAGAATGTAAAACTGTCCCCCTCCAATAACGATGCCTCTGCTGAAAGTCGTTATTAGCTATGGGCTATTTGCTGTCTTTTTTGTGAAGACAGCAGGTCGTGCTGGGGCTTTGCTCGTAGCCAGAGTTAAACATCCTGGGGGGACTGCCTGGGGTGAAGGAAAGAATCCTTGCCAGTGACTCTGTTACCAGTCAGGAGAGTGTCTTGCCCAAACCACAGGGTCATGAGCATTTAACAAGAATTTAATGTTTAACAAGAACTGGGCTAAAAGGATTCTCTGGCTTGAGATGTTACACTGATTTTTAGTTTTTTTAGCTGCATGTCTACAGAGAAGTAGATTCTAGCTAAGGCCCCACAACCAGACTGCATGAGTTTAAAGCGTGACGGAGCAAAATATCTATCCAGTGCAGGTGGTTGTTGTAAACACATAAAAGATCAGGGACCATTGTCCAGGGCTACACCTTATTTACCTTTGTTTTCTTTCCTGGCTGGGAACCAATTAGCTGATGTTTGCTGACGTTAATGGAGAACCTGAGAGCAGAAATGTACTTTCCAAGGATTTTGCCAACTGCAGTTGCGACGACTGTTGGATCAATGCTGCTAATCACATTTTTCCCAAGGAGTGAGTGCCCACAGGACAGGTAGAAACCAACTGTTCACCTCTGTGCTGCGCAGAGCCCCCCACAGCTGCCACATTGTGCCCACCCCAAATTTGTTCAAATAATCCTTGCCAAAGCATCTGTCCCGCAGGCCACGTGTCTGCTCCATAAAGCCTCCCCACGGGTGTCCCCACTGTGTGGCATCCTGCTCTGCACTGGTACAGCAGGCACAGGAGGGGAGCCAGCCCGATGACATGCAGCAGCTGGCTAGCTGTGAGCATTGCTTTTGCTGTGGCAGCAGAGAGAAAAAAGGCGCCTGTTCAACACCATGTGCAGACAGGTAGAGGCTCACATGGCTCAGGGGTGGGCCGGGGTGGTTGCCGTGAGTTGGGTGTACACAAGGACAGAGCAATCACCACGTGCCTGACACTTTGTTGTTCAAGTTCAAGTCACATGGCAAAACTTGCATGTGAACCAGTAAACGTTCCTCCAAAGCTGCTCCGGTGCTGTACTGTGGTGGATCAGGCTCGGGGTGCTGGGTCTTTCTCTTTCTGAGTCAGAACAGTAGGATTTGAAAGCACTTTTCCATTGAAAAATACACAAAATGGCAACTGTGGGGCCCAAATTTTAAATCTACGTATAAACACCTTCTTGTATCACACCATCTCAGGTTCTTATGTTTTTTCTCTTTTTTTTTTTTTTTTCCTCTCTGTCTTTTAAAAAATGTCAATTTAAGAAATCTACCTCTGTAGCCACTGCATTGGATATGAAGAATTGCCTGTAAAGCACAGTTCCATGCCTTTCAGGTGTACTAAATACCTCTTCTTTTATAGGTTAGCATATTACAGACTAATATATTAGCATATTATAGCATATTATAGACTAATACAGAATTCATTGTGCCCTATTTACTACCCATAATTGCTTTCACAGTAACTTAATTACAACCCTAATCCCAGGTAATGGTGAATCTGTCCACCTTTCTTCATAACAGAAAAAAAATCCTTGGTGGAGGGGTAATCTGTGCTGTGTTTGGAAGGCACCGCACTGGTTAGGCTGCTGGCCCACA
Organism: Falco naumanni; assembly: GCF_017639655.2. NCBI lineage: Eukaryota > Metazoa > Chordata > Aves > Falconiformes > Falconidae > Falco > Falco naumanni. Next base: position 26,411,162 of record NC_054058.1, read on the forward strand.
GACGTGGCTGTACGAGAGGCAAGTGCCAGACCAGTGCAGGCTTCCCCAGCTCCATGTGCAGTTCCTCAGAATCTTGCAAAACAAAACCCCTTAGCAATGCCCAGCCTTTAAACCGTGGCAATATTCACTCCAGCTTCTCATTCGCTCCATGTACAGGTCGGGAAAGGAATTGTGTGCAATCCTGTGGGGTTTGCAGTGATGGTCTCCTGACATGAGTCCTTGCTGGAGGTGCTGAAGTGCTTCTGACCTGGCAACCAGATGGTTTTGCTGTCTGCCAAGTGAATTTCAGAACTTCTGAAATTTCTCTTTTCTTTCCGCACCACTTGTTTGGTCTTTCTCACTTCCACAGTTTGCCCACCTCATAATTTTTTTTGCCAGGGTAGCATTTGCTGTCTGGCCCTGTCCACTAACACTTCTGACCAGAGATTCAGCATCACTCACTCTTCACTGACCTGCTCTGGCACTCACACCTCTTTCAAATGCCTCTGCTCCAATCTGTCACATCAGAGGACAATTTTCCCTCCGTCTCTTCGCGTCATTTAAGCTGTGCCAAAAATTTTGCAATAATACCTGCAGGAACATTACTGCTATGCAAAGCATCAGTTTTTGACTTCCAGGTTTTAATTATTTTCAGGTTGAGTAGTAGTATAATTAAAAAAAAAAGAAGACAACCATGCTGCTCATAGACATTACTTTGTAGATTCTCCTTTTCATCAGCACGTGTATGATTAGGCCTGGGTTTCTCATCATAGCCTCCCTTTATTTTAAAACCTCTAATCTTTGTCCATATGCTTTTCAAGCAGGAAATATGATCCTATTAATAAAATATTATTTCAAGGCTATATATCATATGTTTAGAGCAGCTTTTTTCCTAGCATCAGAAAAGATGAAACTTCCTAAGGATCCTTATTTTAATTTTAAAAGAGATAGACTAAAATTCCTATAATCCTAGCTTTCATTTTAAGCATGAAGCCGATGAATAACACACCTAATCCAGCATGTTAGCAAACAGGGAGAGCAGACAGCCTGCGTGGCCACCCTGTCCCCCCTCAGTGATAAAGGTTGTCTTTGAAAGCCTCCATTGTTCTCCCTGCAGCATCCTGTGTTACAGTGGTGTAACTACAATGCAAATGCAAAGATAACCACAGCACAAAAACATCACAGAGACCATCCTAACTACACGGCCAAGCAACGTTTTTAGTACAAAGGGCAAATTTTATGATGAAAAAGCTTATTTCCTCATGTTTAGTTAACAGTTTATTTTCTACAAAGTCTGTTTTAATCTCAGTTACAGATCAGTCATTCTGCATTCCACATCCAAGGTTCTCCAGCCTTAAAAAGTTGTGTAGAGTTTAAACTCATGCAGTTTTTAATTGAGCTATGCCCAATGTCCAGTGTTTTGAGTTAAACTCAAGTGTGCTTATGTATCTCATGTATCCTGAGGCACAGTGTGAACTTTCCAGGCGGATCTCACACTGATAATACAACATTACTGATTTATTTTGTTGTTATTCCAAGCCAAACACAGCTATCCTGGTGGGGGCCAATTATCTTATGACCTTCATGGGCTTCAGAAAGTTTTTAAACTTTCAGAAAGATATTACCCTCTTAGGCAGCAGCTAAAAAAGCCCATTTCACTCTTATAATTTTTGTGTGTTCACGCAGTGGTGCAGGCTTGGCTATTTCAGTTCCTGGTGAACACACAGTAAGAATTATTTGTGAGGGTCAAACAATGCCCTTTAATCTCTCTAGAACTGAGAGACACCTGAAATCTCTTATTTAAGTTACAGGGGCTCCCAGATGCCTAAATACATTGGAGGCAGTAGTGGTGTCCTTCTGAGCCCCTGAAAGTAAGAACAGGCTGGGGACTTCTGAGACCAACACCTCTCAAGTCATGAGTGGTGGCAGCTTGGCTTATGGCCCTATAGCTGGTTACAGCTTAGGGACTGCAAATGCGGGCATAGGTAAGAGAAAGCCTTGTGCAACTTCAGAGGGAATATGTAGTCAGTGTGGAAAAAAAGATGTTAAGGACGAGCACTGTATTTGCAGCTGGTGTCCCTGTTCCCTTTCAGGGTCATGGTGCTGCCTGCTCTGTGACCAAGGGCATGGGCATGTTCAGAAGGCCCTGATGCCTCGGGGGGGATTTGCAGTTATTGGCTCTAAACTGTAGCTGCTAAGGACATGTAAGGCAAATGCTTGCTTACCTCTTTTTTTGTATCTGTGGATATTTAGGCTGATCTGAGCAATCACTAAGAATAATAAGATAAAAATAAGGGAATAGGAGCTTAGGTTAAGTAATGAAAAAATGTGTAAACTTGAATTATTTACAGTCACACTGGACACAGCACTGGAAGATACAGCTGAAGAAAGAATGCAAGCAAACTAATTCCAGATCTTGAGCTGACAATACCTCTAATGTGTATAATAAAATGTTTTTGGCTCTGAACATGTGAAATGAGATAAAATGGGTTTATTTCCTCATCATGCTCAAACCTATTAAAATATCCAAAGTATAACTGTAGAGAACTGCAAAATCCTGATCTACCTATACTACCTGCAATAAAACCAGTTTTGTCTTTGGTATATTTGAGCAGATATCCCTGCTGGGTTTTCAATGGGCAGATGCTGTGCAACATCTAAACCAAAATGCTAGGTATAAACTCACACGATCATATTAACACCTGATTCTACATGCCTTGTCCTTGATGCACTGTGATGTTGAGCTCAGATGTGTATTTTCTCCAGTCAGATTTCTGCTGCTGTCTCCAGATCTTTTTCTCATATCAGACGATGCCTTAAGGTCATGTTATCTTCCCCATGGGCTGGGTCTCGAGTATGAGTCAGGAATGTAAACTGAGGTTTTCATCAGAAGCAATTAAAGTAAAAAAATGGAAGAGCAGCTACTGGAGATGAAATAACTTAGGCAACATTTGTCTCATCACTTTGCACAGCTTGTGTGTGATTCACATTGTGATTGTGCTCATTGGGCGACCTCATGAACCACCCCCCAAGAGGGCTGTGGAGGGATACTGTTGGGCATTTTGGTCCTGAATCCTAAAGGCACGAAAACATGCCTCTGGCAAGCTGCAGCCTAAGAGCTAAACATGGTAAGAAGCAAACAGGCAGTCTGAGACACCCTCAGCTTTAACAGGTTGCCTTTTGAGGATGTACTGCCAGGCCAAGCAGTAGCTGGTGAAAGGGCTGGGATTCTGGTATCGTGGCTCATGATGGTGCCAGTTAATCTCACCTGCAGTTTTGTATGGGACCAGAAGGGAGGGTTGAACCATTCTTAATAGATAGAATGGTCCTACTCGAAAGAAAAACCCCACAAAAAAGCAAAGTAACATAAAGCCTATGTCCATGCACAATATAATGAAATATTTTACATAGCTTAATTCTATTTAGCAAGAGAGGGAGAAGAAAAATCACTAATATTAAGAACAAATGACAGTAGAAAAAAGTTAAGAGGATTAAATGAGGAATGACTAATTCTTTGGCAATGAATGACTGTCTATATTATTTGGTATCTACTACAACACTACCCATACTAATTAAGAGTTTCTACTAAAATAATTCAGTGAAAGGTGGTTGTACTGAGTTGTGGTTGAGACAGTATCTCAAGAAAAGAGGATATGGGGTCAGTTCCTTGCTCAGCCAAAGACTTTTTGGAACTACCCAATATGTTGAAATTCAAGGTTTCAAGTCTCCTCTATGTAAAGGAACAAGTGAGGAGGCTATACTCTTCAAGTCCCTACAATAAGGATGATTCTAATTATGTTTGTGATCTCCAGTGAGGTGATATGGCCCATGGTAAAGTTTACTGGCAAATACCAGTTAAAGAGAGGTGAAGACAGAGTATGCTAAGTGCTTGATAAGTCAGCAATACAGGACAAATAAGGCTGCGACAGGTCTTGTACTCTGATGCCAACAGGAGCATTACACAGCTTGCCTTCAATAACATTCTCCTGTCATAGAAGTCTAAGTCTCTGTAACTAGATTGAATCAAAAAAATGAATTTTCCCTTTTAAAGAAAGGGCTAATGCTTGAAAATACAGTTGCTGCGTCCCAGCAAGTAGGTTCGCTAATAACAAAGACCAAAGACAGATTTTTTTTGCATTAAAGAGAACACTTTATTATTTCTCTGACTAACATTCTTTGCTTTCTTTGGAGTCCTGATAAAATGTTTTTGATTGCATACAAGTAGGAGATCAGTTGTAATAAGGTGTGTCATTGCTTCTCATCCCTGTTTATAGCTTTCAGTTGTTGCCAGATCTGATAATACTTCATGACTTTTGAACACTGCTTTGATTTTAAAAAGAAACTATTATAGTATCATAGAATCATTTAGGTTTGAAAAGACCTTTAAGATCACTGGATCAATAGAAGCAATGTAGAAGAGTTTGCAACCCCTTCCTAAGGACACCTTACTGGTAGAAGTAGGGCATTTAAAAATACCCAGCATTGGTATTTTTTCTAAATAACGTGTGAGTTTCACAGAACTAAACCAGCGCTTGAGTATTTCTAAAAGCCCCCTTCCTGATCTTTACACTGCCAGTTCTTCATTCCCATGCTACTCTGTATTCAGGTTACTCTTTGTATATTAATTTTGTCTCCCATTAAATTTTGGGCAGTAAAAGCAGACTTATCCAAGTTTCCTGGTGTTTATTCATTCATGGCATATACAGAGTTACTTGGCTTAACAAGTTAGAAGAAAAAGTTAAATTTTAATTGTCTGTTTTCTGTCATATTTTTCAAAATTGTAAAAACAATTCCCTCAACGTGTGGTGCTGTAAGTTCCCTTCCCCATGTTGTTTTTGGACCTAGAGTATTTTGAAAACAACCTCTTTAAAAAGACAGTATTTTTAAAACCTCTTACTGGAATGCATTTGATTCGAGTTATTCAAAGCAAATGCAGAGGACTAACAGACCTGTGAAAATGATCTGGGGTGGGGAAGCAGCATTGTTTGCTTACCTCCCCAGGACACATTCTGTTCTGCACGCACATGGGACTTCTTGGGAACCCTATGAGAGCTATGTGCATCTACCAGCAGAATTTAGCTCCCCAATATCCAGAAATAAGTTTGGATACAGTGTAATGTCACAGTCTGCTGATGGTAAGTTTCTGGTAGGAACTCGAAGGATTATGCATCCCCTTCTTGATAAGAGCAGCTGTAATAGTTCCTGTGCCAACAGTTCAGCATGGGGGTACAGGACAGGCTCTGTTCATGCAGGAAGGCTTGTAAATACATATGCCAAAGTCTTGGTTGCCAAAAATGTAGCTTAACTCCCCTGATTTCAGAAGACCGATGCCAGATCATGTCAGCTGATAATCCAATCCACAGATTTTTATATATTTTTATATAAATTTCCCATTGATTTAATGGACAGTTTAACTACTGGTTTGTTGAGATGAATCTTGCTTACTAAAGGTATCAGATGGGGTTTTTTAGTGCTTCTTTTCCCTCTCTGAGGATCATATAATGGGAACATCCTTTAGGTGCTTTGGAATTTTTGTCCTCCTGTTACCTATTCTCACATGTGCAGACATAGTCCTTCAGTTATCACACTGCACGTAATTGCTGTAGGGAGGATGATTTCAAGTAAAAGAATATGAAGCAGGATTAGATGAATTCCTTAAGTAGCACAGAACCTAACCTCTTGTATGTGTGTATCTATTAAAAAATAAAGGCAAGACTCCACTCCCTTTGTTATACACAGATTATCTACAGAATTGTTTTGAAAATATAATTTTCTTAAAATAATCACTGATTCACCAGCAAATAACTCTTCCACCAACTAGCAAAGAATGATGGGTGCAGCCCAAAGTGTGTGAAACATAGTGTGTGAAACATAGTGGTTCTAGTTAAAACCCTTTCTGGACACGGTTATAAATTCCAACAGCCACGTGAGGGAGGATGAGAGGAGTAAGGAGTGATAAGACCTATGTAAAATCAGTTTTATTGCTGTTGCTGATGAAATCTCAAAGGAAAGAGGCTTAAGAACCAGTTAGCATGTGAACACAATCAATACAAAAATAATAATTTTAACTTCATTCGTGCTTTTATAATGCAGGTAGTGAAACAGCTTCTTGTGTATACTCACAGTCTGAAGATTCTTATTTAGTGTGTGAGAAGAAACAAAAGGGTGAAAAACTACTATGTCCTTCCTGAGCAGTGTACTTGATGCTTACCCACTGTAGAAAACTATCTGTATAAAATAGTCTGAAAAGAATTTGCTGCCAATCAGCATTTCAAACCTTTCTGTATAAATGTCTGTTAGACTAAAGGCAGTCACCTGAAGGTCTGATTAATGACAAAACTAACCTGGATGAACCTTCATCTAGACATCCTGAAGAATCCATCTTTGGTTATTTTTATGTTGATATATACAGTAACAGCACAGTGATTAGAATTAAAAACATAAAACAGCTACCCTCTGGTCACTCAAGTCTTACATAAAATCAGCCTCTTTTTTCTGAGATACTTTCTGGTTCATGATGGCAACACCAACCGCGTGAAGATAGTTACGTTAACTGACGTATGATCTCATTTGTCTTCAGTGGTATGCTGTGATTCAATCTTTTAGTGAGTTATAGGCTTTTGTGGTCCGGGTATTGATGAAATCTGCCTTCTTAAAGTCAGCCTTTGGAATGAAAGAAACAGAATAATTCATCATCTTCCATGCCTGTTCTGCAAGGGAAGGGTGGGTTCAGCTGCCTAAAAGCTTGATATGGAGCCATGGTAGGGGTCTAGGCAGAGTCCTCTACAGGGACAGAAGAGGCATCTCCCAGGAGTGACTCCATTCAGTGTAAGATAGGTGGGATGAATCATTTGAGTTGCTTAACTCTTGCCACTGACCTATTCTTCTAGCTCAGCTCTACAGACTCCTGACTCTTAGGTGACTAATGTCAACTGATATTAACCCTATCTGAATTAAGAGTACTGGGCAATGCCAAAATTACTCACGATTTTATCAGTCTCATTTGATCAAGTGATTTCTGTTGCTTATTACACTGACTTTTCAAAAATGTCTAGGCCTTAGGTTGCCTACAGTTTTCAGTGCCATACCTGGTATCTCTAGAGGATCCAATTTGTACAGAAACAGCAAGTAATCAGCATTTTTTGACACTCAGATCCAAAAAAATGTGTCTTATAGGTATACCTGAAGTACCAGTAACTTCAGAAAATTCATGCCATCAGGGGTAATCCTGTACAGTCAAGTCAGGAATGTAGTTGCAAAAAAACAGATGACAAAATCCAGTTAAGGGTTTATATGGGTACAGCACCCTTATTCTTGAACACAGATTTCTGGATTGTGGGGCAGTATAATGCTGAGTGTGATGTAAAACTGTTAAAGTATACTACACTACAACTTTTTTTGAGCAAATTTCAACAAAAGATCTGCAAGAAGGAACAAGCTGACTAATCAATAATAAAGGCTAGAGCTTGAAAAAATTGAATAGTTTTAGGCTATTGGGAATTTTAGGTGACAAATTCTGAACAGCAAGAGAACAAGGAATGAAAACTGAAATACAGGTTGAAGGTAGGTAGGTCAGTTGAAGTCAACCCAGCTGTCTGTTGAAAAAGCAGTCCTAGAACTTCAAAAGGAAAGAAACAAACTAGGTTGTTGGCTGATTCATGGTGGTCATGCCGGTTTGAGCTTGACTGTGGCAGTAAAAGTTTGCTAGTACCCTTCCAGGTCCTAGCTTTTTGTCTGAATATAAGTAACATCTGGGCTCCCAAACCATACAAACAACATGAACAAAACGGCTCTGTTTTTAAAACAGGAAGCTGCTTTGCCCTGCCTTTGCTTTTGCTGGCACCTTAGGCCCTCTGCGTCAGGTTGGTTCAGTCAGTGGTGGATGGACACCTACTGAGCATCACCTCTCACCACCTGAAACTTCTGTCAGGCAGCAGCTAGGTTTTTTTATAAATTTTGCCACTGGATATAAAACCACAGAGGGAGAGAAAATGAACACAGATGAGAAAAAATTAAGGGCATGCATTACTTGTGCAGGATAGATATATAGATAGATAATAGAAATGCCAAACTCAGAGACCACTTGAAATCCTATCATAGGTTGTTTCTTAACAGTGCAGAAGTGCTGAGGTCCCCAAAGGACAAATGAGAGGGTTCCAGTTCTGAAAGAACAGATAACATGCCTTCTCTTTAACCCAGATCTTACCTTTTTGTAAGCGCTGTGGAGATCAGTATGTGACCACAAGGAGTAGAGGAGGACTGAAGCAGCCCTACTAGCTTTGCTGAACACGTTACTGTGATTTTGCAAAAAGAATGATACAACATGTTTAAATTCCCACTTCATAATCACAATGCATATGCAGACTTCAGCAAACATAACCTTGTAGCATTTTTTCTGTCTCTCTTACCTCCTAAATGCTGTTTTACTGCTCTGTAGGTATTCTAGCGTGTTTCACGCTGTCCTCACTACTGAAACAAATGAATCATGCCTCCCTGCTTCACTCATTCTTCAAAATTAGGGAGAAATGAAACACTTCTTTATAGCCTTCATCTTAGAGCAGCTATCATACTATTCATTTTCAGCTGAGGAAAATACACCTCAGCATAACAAGCATTCAAAAAGATCTTTCTAGCAGGTAAAATCTCTGGTTAGTTAGATAGGATTTAAACTATTCAGGGCTTCATGAGGTCTCCTTTACGGAGATGAATTTCCTCTTTCATTTTGTAAAAAGATAGGAAGGCAAACAGAATAATTATTCGTATTCATAAAACATTATTTTTCCAGTAAATATTGGTCACATGTGATTACATATTAAAGAATGATTAAAGGAATTTCAGATATATTCTCTAAAATGTCACTTTATAAACATTTTTTAAGTACAGTTCCATAAGTTCTGTAAAATGTATCCCTGTGCTTTACTGCTAAAGATTTTCAGGACTGTGTTACAAGGAACAGGAAAGATAGAAATTTTGGGGGGACAGGTAAGATCTGATGGTCAGCCACTATATATATATCAGAATATAGACAAACTTGTGCAGTTATCTTCTGAGGAGTTATTTAAAATGCTGGAACATGGCACATTTAGCTGTGGGTACAAGAGTTATTGTAAGAGATTTTTCTGCATTTCCCAGTATGTGCAATTCTATTCACATCTTGGTCACTTGTTTAAGCTCTCCTGTACCGTGAGATGCAATGGTGTTTCCCTCACAAGTGGCAGAGGTTGCAGTTTCTTTTTTCCCCAGGGAAAGGAGAAGCAAGAGGGGAAGGCTTCTCAACCATCTTACCTGTCATTCATGCTGATGGTAATAATCTTTGGTAGGCCATCAGCATTCAGGAGAAGCCGTGCATTGTGTGAACTGTTCTGTGTCAAATTGAACAAGGTGTAGCAGATGGATGCTGTGGTTTCACAGACAATATCAGAAACCAGGACAGACTCAGGAAGTATTGAGACCAAATCAGGCAAAACCTCTCTAGCTGTAAGTTGGAAGAGAGATAAATAATGCCATTACTAACAGGTGCAGATTTATTTAGGGGTCCTACAAGACCTTATTCCTCCCACTGCCACACATCAGGATGCTGTGCGCTCTCACAGCAGTCATGCTCATACCTGCATTACACCCCCAGAATTTAGGTTGAGTTGCATCCACACTAAATTGGACAGTATGTAATTTGCCTCTTACAGAATATTAATACCTCATGTACTGTAGTGAGGTCACTAGGCACGTGCTAGCAGCAGGCTGCCACTTCCCAAGGAACCCTGTGTGTCCTATAGGTAATCATGGGTATAGTGGAACACAACCAGGTGAGAAAGGCTGGCTACAGCACAATTAGTGCTGCACTTATCAGTGATCGGCTGTAAGCGGATGCACACACCCAGCCTCTGAGCCAGTGTGTGAGTTACATAATGAGAATGTCATACCCTGAAGTCCAACCCTATTCAAGAAACACCTCATCACTTTGACCGCACTGAATGTGACCCCACCAGCCAATCAAACAGCTCTAGACAGCAGCTGAGCCCTACTGTACACTGTGACATCCGTGCCACGTGGGCCAGAGCTGACAGAGAAAATCACAGCAGTCAGCAAGAGCTCAAGCCAGCTGCTCCCACTGTAAGAAGTAGCACTGGGCAATAGCTTGGGGCATTTCAGCCCATTCTCCCCTCCCTATCCATTGTTTCACCTGGACACAGTGCTTTGCTCTGTCAGTTCTGTTCATTCCTCCAGATGGGTGTGTGACAAGGTTCATGCATATTGAGATTAAAGTACATGCCATTTAGAAAAGGACTTTTAAAATGGAATGAACCACCTTCTATGCTTAAGTATGAGTCAAAGCAATCATGTCAGACATGATAGTCCATTTTTTATCATGGAAATATCAGTTCAGATCAGACATCATTTTTTCAAGTAAAATGGGAATTTTTCTAATGCTTTTCAATAATTTTCCTTTCACAGATGTTTTATATTAGATTTATCTCAATTTAATATCAAAGGTTCATTTTGCTTGATAAATACAGACACAAGGAAACAGTGTGCCCTTCCAAATGTTTTTCTTTGGTCAAAATTGTTTGGAGAATTTGAACTGAATTCACGCATATTTTCAGTCAGTCAAAAAGAACACCTTCTGATGGAGATAAGATTTATCTGTAATTCCCCCAGTTCTCTCAACCATGGGTAAAGCAAGAAAATGACTGTGAGGCGAAGCGCTTTCCTCCAAAGCTTCCTGCTATTCTGTCTTTCCCACATTCTTTTATAAATTGCTTTTCCTGATGAAATTCCACCTTCTCCTCAGTTTAATTTCTACTCTTTCTGGGGGGTTCATCTCTTGTAATTTTTAACATCTTGTGGATTATCCCTTTGAAATCAGCCCAACAATATGTTATAATATTTTTATTAATAGGGAATGTTCTCTAAGGATTAAATGGTGCTCAGGAGACTGCTCTGCAGAATTGTGGAGGTTAATCAGCCCCATGAGGCAGCTGTATGCCAGTAATTTCCCCTTCCTCCATTGGTGGGTACACAGAAGAGGACAAGGACAACAAATGATGTGAATTTTATCCTATTAGTAGGAAAAGATTTCAAATGTACATTACATTGAAATAAGGATACTCAGAATAGAAATGGCTTCCAATGGGAAAATAATTATAACATATTAGAAAAAAGGTTCTCTAAAAAGACTGAACTATTTTGTCTATAGCATCTTCTAGCTTCCATTCTCAAAAAACTTATGCAGGAAAACTGTAAGCTGCAAGCTTCCAAAGCTTTGTGTTTAAAAGAAGAAGATACGAACTTCGCTAGAAGAATTAAAAATGTTCTATGATTTCTTGCAAAGGATTACATAGCTGTGGCAGCACAGAACTCAGCACTCATCTTCCTTTACCCTATATTAAGCAGAAGAAAAACTCCCTCTCCAAATCCGTGTAGATAATTCCATTACCTATTTTTGAAAGTAACATCAATGGAAGTATCTGATGAGGAATACATGATTTAGAGAAAACTGGAGGTTAGAGTCTTTCTTAGTGTAGTGGGTTTATGTGGCAAGGTTTTGGCAGCTAGGGGCCTACAGGGGTGGCTTCTCTGGAAAGCTGCTAGAAGCTTCCCCTATGTCTGATGGAGCCAACCAGACAGCTCCAAGACAGATCTGCTGCTGGCAAAGGCTGAGCCCATCAGTGATGGTGGCAGTGCCTCTGTGATAACATATATAAGAAAGGAAAAAAACCCTCTGCACAACAGCAACAGCAGCCTGAGAGAGGATTGAGAATACATGAGAGCAACAGCTCTGCAGGCGCCCAGGTCAGTGCAGAAGGAGGCAGGAGGTGCTCCAGGTGCTGGAGCAGAGATTCCCCTGCAGCCCATGGTGAAGCCCTTGGTGAGGCTGGCTGTGCCCGTGCAACAGGTATCCACCTGCAGCTCATGAAGGACCCCACGCCAAAGCAGGTGGATACCTGAAAGAGGCTGTGACCCTGTGGGAAGCCCAGGCTGCAGCAGGCTCCTGGCAGGACCTGTGACCCCACGGGAGACCCATGCTGGAGCAGTCTGTGCCTGAAGGACTGCACCCTATGGAAGGGACCCACGCTGGAGCAGTTCGTGAAGAACTGCAGCCTGTGGGAAGGACTCACGCTGGAGAATTTTTTGCAGAATTGTCTCCTGTGGGAGGGAACTCATGCTGGAGCAGAGACAGAGCGTGAGGAGCCCTCCCACTGACAAGGAAGTAGTGGCAGAGACAACATGTGATGAACTGACCGCAACCTCTATTCCCCATCCCCTTGTGATGCTGGGCAGGAGAAGGTAGAGAAATCAAGAGTGAAGTTGAACCCAGGAAGAAGGGAGGGGTGGGGGCAAGATGTTTTTAAGTTTTGGGTTTATTTCTTATTCTCCTATTCTGATTTGAATGGTAATAAATTAATTTCCCCAAGTCAGGTCGGTTTTGCCCATGACGGTAATTGCTGAGTGATGTCCCTGTACTTACCTCAACCCATGAGCCACGCGTTGTTTTTTCTCTCCCCTGTCCAGTTGCACAGGGAAGTGACAGAGCAGCTTTTGTGGCCACCTGAAGTCCAGCCAGGGTCAAACCACCACACTTAGGGAAAACTTTTTATTTTCAACCCTGTATAATGACTGCAAGTATCTGACCTAAAAATCTATTAACCTCACATATTGGGGTTTTTTGCACATTTTTTTTTTTTAAAGAAGAAAACTTTAAGGTACAAAGAGCAGAGAAGGAAAGCCCAAGAGACAATGTTATTCTTTGCTCACCTATATCGCTTTGAAGAGAGGTGTTGCGAGACAAGTTCCTGAGCAGTGAGACTGCTGTCTTCTTTACCGTCGGGTGGCTTACATGAAGCATAGTTCGAATACTTGGAAGGCCATTTGCCTTCTGAACAACAGTCCGGGCCACTGCAAATGGCATCTGTTATAAGGTACATGGCAATAGTGTGTCATTACTGTGAATGTATAGCCTCACAAAAAATGCAGCAGGTTCTCTACATCAGTTTAAGCATGCATAAAATAGTTTAAATCCAGAGCTACCTATGAGCTGCAACAGAAAAGGAAGGTGATACAAAAGAAGTTTTGAGCTCTCTTTCTCCCATGTGCTCTTCGGCCAGTTCCTCAGACAGAGGCCATTAGTTTCTCCACCACAAAAGTGATCTGTGGTAGTGTGAGAACCTTTTTCTCTCCGCAAGACTGATTATGTTCCACAAAACCACATTTTGGTGCTTTTAACATCTATTCATGCCTCATTGTGCAGTGAATCAGCAACTTCCACACATGGATGTGTACACAGACTGAGAAGAAGCAGTCCCCGTATTTACCAAGCAAGAAATAGCTGCACTGCTTGATCAAGTCTGTGAGCCAGTGACTCCTCAGTGGTTATTTGAGCTCAGTGTGGTACACATGTTGCACTGCAGCCCTAAACTCTATGCAATCACACTCAGAACTAAATGACAAGAAAAAGAAAAAAGCTGACTTACTGGTCCAGTGCCAGCTGTGAGGTTCTGAAGAGCTCCCAGGGATGCTTCCTGGGTATAGTTTCTGGTACTTTTTGCTATTAAGGACAGATATATCCTAATCAGTGTGGAATGCCAGAGCGATTCAACACCTCTGGGATTGCTCTTCTCCTCAGGTAGTGGGGTATCCTGCTGCTTCTAAACACATAAACAGATCAAGCTTTTAGACATAGTGACCTTATATGACTTAATGTATCACAAGTGAAACTAGCCATTTTGTAACTCTCTATGACCAAATTATTTGCAGATTGTCAGGCTGTGAACTCAAATTACATGTAAAATTTCAATATTTAATTATACTGGCCACTCTGTCCAAAAAGAGGAGATAGGTATGGGGGGAGCTGCTTCTCATCTCTCAGCAACGGACACTAGGGCCTAATACCTGTTTTCCCTCCAAGAACTCCCAGTTGCCAGGATCTTTGTGATCTGTACCACATGGCATCAAAAGAAGAGGTCCTGAGATGGTGCCAAACCCAGCAAGTCATGGAAGTGACAAGTCACCTTTTGCTGGTTTCACTGGTGAAACCATCAGAATGCCCACTTATAGACAGGGCACTTGCACAATTTCTGTACATGGTCCAGATACCACTTTGATCCATCAGAGGGGATGAAACTGAGTGGCAGTATTCCCCAACTAACAAAAAGTGAATTTCTATGCCATCTTCAGCAGCAGTAGCTGAACAAGATAATGGGTGTTAGGAAAGGCTGTCAGTAAATTTACATTTTTGGGGCCAGTAAGTGTCACACAACCAGATACATCAATAACAGATCGGTAAGTAGATTACAGCCTTATTATCCAGAAGTTGCTACAACTGATCAACAAAATATGATGTAACTAAGCATGTGCTTTACCTCTTTTACTTTTCTGCTCCGTGTTCCAAAACAGCCCGGTGTTTTATCATTGCTGGAAATATTTCTTCTTTGCATATATATGCTCTGGGCAAAGCTCTCAGGGAGCTCTATCTCTAGCTGGTAGGAAAGATTGTGAAGAATGCACACACAGTTCTCTGTGGCCTAAAATAACAAAAGAATAGAAATCTTGAAAGCTTTGGCATGAGTTGAAAGGACATGTAGAGACATGGGAAGAGCTTTCAATTTTGGATCTTCAACAACTAACTGCTTCTAATGGCTTACAGAAGAGCTAGTCTTTGTGCCACAGTCATCCACAAGACTGCATTTACACTGATAAATTAAACATGCCCTGGGATGTTCCTGAGCACTGAGGCCAACTGGCACACAGGGCTTGCATTCGGGGCAGGGTGCATGCCTGTTGGAAATGGTCCTGGGACATTATAATTCCTGAGTTGTGCCTGGGAATTGTTTGGGCAAGTGCTATTTGGCACAGACCAGAAGTGTGCCAAGGAATGTTTAAGAGCTTAAGAGTAAAGATGATCACGTACACACCTCGCCGTAGTGTCAGTAAAAGGAAAATTTTGTATCTTTCCTAAGGAAAAAGCCCTTTTCTATCGTAGAACTTTTTTTTTTTTTTTTTTTTTTTTTTAAATTAGATGTGCCTTTCTGGGCATGGCTAAGGTCAGGTCTACAATTTCTGAGTGATGAATCTAGTGGCAAATACCTTTATTACCAGTTCCTCCATTTTCGAAAGTAAAAAAGGAATGAGTGGGTTTGAGACAAAATGCAGCAGGGAGCTATTGGCACAAGTGTAATGTGCTGGATTCTCCCTGAAGCTAATGGCATTGAATACAGGGAGATGGAGAAGCTCAAGTAACTAATCCTTGAATAGAGCTACAACAGTGCAGTAATTACTGCTACACAGCACAACTTAAAGCAGGCACGCTAGAAGTGCCTCACAGCCTGCAGCTAACCTTCTCATAAGTGACAGCTGGTCTTCTCACCCAGCTTCGCCCAGATAATAGACGGGCATCTAGCCTAAGCAATGTTCAGGGTTCATCTGCAGTCAGTGATGGGAGGAAAAGAATAAGAGGAACTGGCTTCTGGAGTAATGTCCTTGTAGTTACTGGCTTAGGCAGCAAGTACAACTTCTAAAAAACTTAGGAAAATTAATCCCATTCTAAATGATGCAAGCTTGTTAATTACACTGACACCCAAAGGGATTTAGGTTCTTCATTTCCTAAGGGGTATCTAGCACTAAATACTAAATACACAGGAGAGTAACCAGATTTTTTTTTTTTTTAATTCCAGCTAGCTCCCTGAGACAACTAAAAACATAACATTTGACTCTAAGTGTTTCAGTATCTCTGAAAGCTGTGACTTTATGTCACTTAAAAAAGACAGAAATTTCTAGTGCGCTGTAGTGATTCTGAAAAAGTTTTCCCAATGCTATGGTATGTGATTCCTTTAGATTGCAGGTTAATAATACTTCAAAAAGTTCCTTACTGAACTTTCGTCTTTGGTGGCAGTTCTAAAAGTCCCAGAAATCAGTTTGGCAATTACATTACAACTGTTTCTGAACACTGGTTTCTAAACAACAAAAAACTCAGAAGTTCTGTTAGCAATTTCCCCTAGGAAAAGGCTTTTCAACTCAAAGAATACCTTGTCATTAGGCTCATGGTCTGCAATAGCTCCTTGAATATAATACACAAGAGAATCAATCAATCCGTTGCATTCTCTCATCTTTTTCCTTCCTTCTGGGCCAGCAGAGCTCATGTTTCTGTGTAGGAAGGAATATGTTGGTGAGAAGAGATTTAGTCAAAGATGTTTCCTTGTGTCCCTCCGACAAACTTTTCCAGCTAAATCTTAAAGATATTGAAGTTAAGGTTGACTTCCTCCTTTCTTCAGAGCTGTAAAATAATCTGAGCCTCTGCTAAGTAAAACTTGCATTTCAGTGCATTCCCAGACAAAAACAAATACTCCAGAAAAACAAACTGTTGTGTTTGGATGGGTAAAGTAAGACCTGACTCAAATCTTAATCTAAAAGTTGAATTAATCATTTTTAAAGTCAAACAAACTAGATCTTTTTTCCATTATTGCATTTTTAATTAAATTTTTAATATTTAGGACAGTAGCTATGTCAAAATATCAGAGGAAAGATACCTGCAAAATTTTCCATGCACACAAACATCTTTTAGCATTTACCTACACTAAACCAGTTTTTGATCCAAGATGACTCATCAACAGACACACGTTCTAAGAGTTTTAGTTACATTTGTACATTAACATGTAAAGATAACCAATGTCAGTTATGAGGCCAAATTCATGTGGCAATTCAGGTGCTCATGGAAATGCTCTGAGGGGTGCTAGCAGGTCAGAGGGGACACGAGTGCAGCTGAGCTGGTAGGTCAGAGTAGCAGCCTGGCCCCACTGCTGGGCGAAACGTTGAGCAGATGAATTGCAACACAGCTGCCACTGCCATTGCTCACCAGCAGCGTGAGACAAGGAAGAAGAAAAAATACCCCATGCTCAGCTGATTCCCAGCTTCCCAAAGAAGCTGCTGGCATCTAAGCAGAAAAAAGCTGAAGCCACTAGAAGCTGCTTAGTCAGAGGGGAAAATGCCAGACGCCTTCTGCAGATGCCTTCTTCTGTTCTATCACAGCAGCTCAGACACTGCTCTGCACACTTTCTGCTTCCTCAGACTCTAAGAAAGCCACTGTTTGCCCTGTTTTCCACTAACATTTTCCATGCTTTGTGGTAATCCAAGTACAACTTGAAAACTCTTGAAAAGCCAAACATACAATTGCTGCTTGAGTTTGGCTCTATTTAAGCTACTGACTTCCCGGGAAGTAACAATGCAATTTTTGAGTGTAATTATTTTTATAACTGAACAAACTCTTAATTATGGAATGCTGAAATTACAAACCTAGACCTCATTATTTTGGACTCCCGCAGATCTGCTGGCCAAAAGGCTGCACGCAGTATCACATTCCAGCTTCTTTGTTTGAAGTAACATTAAATATAACCCACTCAGCGTCCATCACAAACAGAGAGGGACATGTTGCTTTAGATAATTTCAGGGTGTTTAGTTTGCATGCTTACTTTACCCACTGGAAATTAGAAAGTTTTAAAATTTTATTAATGACAATGCCAGTAAGATGCAGCTTTAAACTTTGCTGTGGCTTATGATTGTAAAATGAATGTACCATTTTATATACTGCCAAAGCATTTCTTATGGTTTTTCCCCCCAGGAAGTACATATTTGGATTAAATACTAATGCACTGTAATTATAGTTTTAGTTTAGGTCGTGCTGTTAACAATATCCCTATTTACGAGTTCATTTATCCTCTCATGGAATTATATATCACAGAACCAATATTCAGATTCCTCTGTAGTAGGCATAGCCTACTATAAACATCCCTTTGGAATTTGATTTTACTTATATATGTCACATTCGAGGCATGTCACCCTTTCATATGTTTATGGTTACGCTGACAGAAATGTACATGTTACAGCCTTTCTAGCTCATAGCAAAAATAGTTTCTGAGGCACACAGACTAAAAATACTATTAAAAGATAAGTGTGGAATTTCCCTCACCAAAGACACTTCAACTGATACAGTATTTTGTTTTGCCACACTACATTATTCTAGAAATCCCTGGACTTTTGACACTTATGATCATGCTGAATGGCTGTGAGAGGAGAGGCCATCACCTGGCCTTGCCATCCAGCATGAATACGGTGGGGCAGAGTTTCATAGCTCAGGAGGCAGAGAAGAGCCTGAATCAGAAGCACTGTCCTGTTGTACAAAGGAAATAAATTAATGAACTCTGTTTCGTTAAGGAGCTTATGCTCTACTGTTCATCCAGTCAGAGATGTTGGTGTTTGTGTGTACGTCTGTACACATATGGCCACTCTATTGTTCACCTTTTAGGGGCTGGGAAGGGAAGAGCTCCTGCTCTCCTGCTCACCCAAGTACAGTTGTAAACACCTTACTCTGAATAGGGTCAGAGTTGGTTTGAAGGCAGAGAAGAGCATTTCAAGCAAAACCTTGTTGAAAGTTTGTTTGCTAATTGAAGCTTGAGAAATTCCAGGAAATAAAAATCATATTAGATTGGGAAAAAATGAATGTTTCTGAGAAGTGTCACAGAAACATAAATGTAAAAAATAATTTTTTTGAAACAATGAAAATTGCAAAACTGACTTCATCTTGGCTTCCTAAGATTTGAGGTTCCTGTCAACTGGAACGCCTCCCTCTGAGCTCAGGAGTTGGACTATCGTAGTGGAGCTCCTGAAGGCCTTGAAATACTCAGTGCTTGGACAATTGCCATGGTTGGGTTGGCCCAGTAATGTGGCTTGTGGCAACCCCCATGGTGAGACTTCAAGCCTACCTAGAAATCTTCAGGTCTGCTGTGCAAGTTTGTTTTACTTCATTTTCATCAGAAGTACACTGAGACAAATACATCTGTGGAAAAAAGAATCAACTGGAGTCAAGATCAAGAGTCTTCTCATAGAAAAACTCTTCTGCTACCCTGTTTCGGTATTGAACGGTTGGGAGAATAGAGCTTGGAGAGAACACAGCCATAGGGAGATTGCTGCTTGTAGGAATGCTCTCCTTTGCATGACTCAGAACTTAGTTTTGGCATCATCTAACTATTAAAACTCTCTAACTTCTGGCATGCTTAAATATGGTAATCCTGGTGACATGCCCTAACTATACCACCTGCTAATGTGAACGCATTGTATCTATCCACGTGCCTTGTTTATCTCATCCCTTATCTGCTGCTTCTGTTCTCTCTTGCACAGATGCATGGTGTAACTATATATCTGTAACTGAAATAGCCATTTGCCCATGTTCCTGTGGCATTTGTCGAGGATCAGCTAATTTCCTGCTGGGAAATACTGTTTTAATCCAGAGATGTGAGGTAAATACAAAGAAATGTAACATATTAAAATCAGGTGTGATTTTGGAAGAAACAGAATGGGACCAAATGAAACGGATACTCCCTTTACGCCAGCACTGAGTCACACACTGGTGACTATGTTTGAAAAGGTTTTTGCACTGCTGTGAATGATCCACATGACTGATAAGAAGAGGGCTTTTGCTCCTCAGACTCATTCTGCTGAAACTGGTGATTTGAATTTAACTCAATTATGTGATAAAAATTTCCTGAAGTAGTTTGGGGAATTCTATTCCCTTCATGCATTACACAGTTCAAAAATGCAACAGGGAGGGAAAGGTATCTGGGATCTACTCAGTAACTACAGGCACCAGGCTGCAAGCTGCTTGCTGGAAATAACAAAATTCCTTTCAGGAATTGGGGGGGCAGATAAACTGAAGAGGAGGCAAGAGAAGATAAGAATGGGTGGAAATAAACTTAAAGGAATGGCAATGATATGCAAGAGGCCTTGGTTCAAAGACTTTTTATCATCAGTCATTTGCTTTATGTTCTTTTAGAAGCTTCTATTATGAAACTGAGCTGCCACTACGCTTTTCAACACACGGTGAGAGCTTTGGCTTCACTTCTCTTCGGAGCAAATGGAAGTTGATGTTTATGCAGCCTTGTGGTCTGAAATGCAATGATACTACTTCCTCCAACTACAGTTTTCCACTGTCTTGTGGGTTACTGTGTAATTCACAAAGAGCTGAAAAGGGAGCAGCGACAGACTTCAGCATTGCAGAACTTTTGGGAACTGGTATTTGAAGGTAAAAACTGAACAAGATCATTAACAGCTTTCAAACTATAACACAATCTTCTACTAAGCCTTCCTTTTAATCAGAGGAAAAGTTATGCCAGAAATCCACTTATGTATATAAATAATATTCAAACCCATATATTCTGCATGCTGGTGGTATCTTACCCTTTCAGACACAGTGGAGTATGGAGGAGGAGACTAAGTATCTTGAAGACTTCTACTCATTTGTATTGGAACTGGAGAGAGAACTATTAAGTGTAGGACTGTCAGGCCAAGAAAAAGTGACTTTACCTTTAAAAAACAACAAGACTTGTCTGCAAAATTCTGCAATACCCCTCTAGATAGTTCAATATACCAATTCTACTTGTTCAGCCTGTCAGGCAATCAGTGAAGTCTTTTGATTTGACTTACTCTGCCTGTTCAGGGCACAGTGCTTTTTATCATATTTGAAAGGAGGTTGTAGGAAGGTGGGGCTAGGTCTCTTCTCCCAGGTAACAAGCGACAGGACAAGAGGAAACGGCCTCAAGTTGTACCAGGGGAGGTTTAGTTTGGATATTAGGAAAAATTTCTTCACTGATAGGGTGGTGAAGCACTGGAATAGTCTGCCCAGAGAGGTGGTGGAATCACCATCCATGGAGAAGTTTGAAAAACACATAGATGCAGTGCTTAGGGACATAGTTTAATGATGAACTTGGTAGTCCTGCGTTAATGGTTGGACTTGATGATCTCAAAGGTCTTTTCCAACCTAAATGATTCTATGATTCTAGTACCATTATTTATTCTAACTGCTACTGCAGAATTGTGTGGTGTACACTGCTTTGTTTTATTACGTTAAGTTTTGTGACCTGTGATTTCTGCAAAACTATGTCAGAAGCAAAGCTTTAAAACAAACTACAGACCTAGAGAATGGGATTAACAAATCCTTCTAACATCAGACTTCCTTATCATTGACTGCATACACTGACACCGGCAGCCATAATTCAGGACTCGGCAATACTTCTATCTATTTGTTAGATCTCTGGTTAGCAGAATGGGGGGTGTTCTGGTCATTCACTCATTCCAGTGTTAGTATCTGCAATATTATCTGTTAGATGTGG
The DNA here is from genome assembly GCF_017639655.2 of Falco naumanni. NCBI lineage: Eukaryota > Metazoa > Chordata > Aves > Falconiformes > Falconidae > Falco > Falco naumanni. The sequence goes on from NC_054058.1 coordinate 26,432,293, forward strand.
ATTCACTTCTCCTGATATTCTGTCAAAAAGGATGAAGAAAACTTTAATTTATTAGTTGGTAACTGTGTGGCACAGCACATGTGCCCATGTCAGATGATAGTGTTAGATTTGAACTGTGGGTGTCCCTTTCAGTCTATAGGTGTATGTACATTTTTGAAAAGAAGTTTTGGCATTCTTCTATGACTAAGTACTGTACTATGCATAATGTATTGCACTTCAAAGTACTATTTTTACCCTGTAATAGAAGCTGCAGGCTATAGACTTTATCAACATGCACAACAAACATGTTAGCATTACAAAAGGGAAGACTAATTACAGATTTATGTTCTGGCAAATATATATACTCTACTTCATTAGTAACATCATTCCCTCAGTGCACGGTATTTTTTACTTTGTGGTGTGCTCTTCTTTAGTCTTCAGCATTTCTTTGTGCAGAGTTGTTGCTTCTTTTTTTAATAATACATAAGGAAGGAATACTTCCAATGACCTAATTTGTGAAGTGTGTTAATTTCCAATAAACAGATGCAAACTGGTTAATCTTAAAAATCTTGGATTTTTGGTCTGTACAAATATGGTAAGCCTCATAAAAAACTATTCTCTACTAGAAAGTATGTTGTCAATCCTGTAGATCAACTTTACGTGTGAATTTTCAAGCCCTTCTTTTTTTAATTATAATTTCCAGTGTTTAAGCTCTTAGATGAGAAGGACATCATACTTTTAAAATAGGTAATGTATCCTTGAGCATCTAGATAAGGCCAGTCCGAGCTACTTTTCATTAAGGTTGCAGAGCTAACCGTGATTCTGGAGCAGCCTCTCTCATTGACTTTCTGTACAGTGTAAGGTATGTTCAGGATTTACTTTAATTAAAAACAATGCAGCTACTGTTATGCCTTATTTGTCACATATCAAGTCACGTCAAATCACTGCAACAAGCTTGGAAAGAGTAATAACACAGTAAAACTGATGTGCCCCCATCAGCTGGCTCAAAGGGAAGAGATGGTTCTGTAGTCCAAATGCAGGAGAGGAACAGGTCATGCTACCACTGAGCAGCACACCTAACAGCCAGACTGGTTTCTGTACAAATGCAGCTTTGGATAATTAACATAAAAAAAGACAACCTGCTTCCACTACTAGCATTAGCTAGAGACATTTTATTATGGATAGTTAATGTTTCTCTGTATTTGCTTTTGAGCCATCAGAGTAAATAAAATTTAATTATTATTTAGAGATGAAGCTAATTAGTAGTTAGTCGGCTGACAGGAGTTCCTCCAGAAAAAGGTGCTTTATTGTTGAGTATTTTGTATAGCTAACAATTCATTTGTCCTCTGAAACCACATGAGTAAGATATGGAGCTATTTGCACAGTAAAAATTCATACAATATAGATACAACTACTCTGCTATAGGACACATTAGCAAAGCAGGTATGTGCAAAGAAAAATTGGGCAGCTTAAAAGCCTCTAAATTTCAAACTTAATTCCTTGTACTTTACTAAGAAGAGTTTAAAACTCAGGCCACACCTTTGAACTCATACATTACTCATTATTTCGAACTATGTCCTTTCATGCATTTTTGAATGTGTAAACAAAAGACATGCACCTCTTTATACTCATATTTGTTTTTACTTAACGTGCAATGAATTTAAACTCACAAAGGGCCACAGTTTCATGGACAGTTATTTTAAAAGGTGTTTTCATTAAAGATGTGATTTTTATACTTCAGCTGCCCCTGTGTTCATGAGGCTATCAGCTGACTGCAGTAGTAAATGTACAACTATAAATCTATTTATCCACCCCTTGGCTGCAACCTAGCCTCAATTTACTTGAATACGTGCAGAAAGTTGGACAGTGTTTACTTCCGTTTAAAAAAATGGCTTTTTCCTAATTTAGGTTAAGTCATTTTCTAATCAGTTTAGCTATAGTTTATGACACATCAAAGTAAGTATATTTGGCAGCAGCTGAAGACTAAATACTTCTATGTGCTTGCAGGTGCCATGTCCCCTTTCTGAGTCATCTGTTTAGATGAGAATTGATTATGGCTGAAGGTTAACTTTATTAATTTATCCAAAGGGACCCTGGAGATGCTATGGAATGTAACTATTAGTTGTGGTTTATATGCTGATGAGAAAAGTAGGGTGACTTGGCCGCTGATGAGCATGTTCTGCTTATTATCCAAAGGACTGCTCCCATGGTAAAGCTGGTAGGACTCAGCAGGTACTACAGCAGGTGAGCAGAGTTTACCCAGCACAAGTGGCAGAAAATACTGTGGTTCTATTAATACCTAATATTGCTGTGGATGAAGATGACTTGCTCAGTCTCTTGAAAGAAAATTCCAGGTACACAAGCACTTCAGTTATCCCACTGATGGACCAGATGACACCAGAACTAATCCTTCAACTACGCTAGTCTTTTGGTAGCCCAAATGGCACTTACAGGGCTATAGAACAGTAAAGTACAAAGGGAAGAAACTGTGAGAGAAAGCTGCCAACTTTGTGGTTCTTATGGGGAATGCTAACACTCCTGGGTGTCTGAACCTGAGACTGCACAAAGGAACCATCCACAACGAGTTATCCACTCAGCATTGCCACTGCTTGAATAAAACATACATGACAACAAATTTCTGTTGAGGCTACCCTGAAACAATGATATGTGTATATAGTGAATTTTCTTTACTCTTCATAGAAGACTAGTTTCTTGTTCACATAGAATCAAATTCTCTAAATGGAGGCATGCAATGATAAAAACCCTATTGTTGCCTATAACTGTGTTTTGCTCCAGCACAACTACAAAATTGTATTTCAAAGAAATAAACCTTATTGCTTTACCTGCATTAGTCTAGGACTCTTCACGGGGTTTTGCACTGTTACTTTTCAAAAAATGCAATCATTAATCTGTTCTGTGAGCCAGGAGTATAGACACATACTCAAGCAATGTATAAGAGTCATAATTGTTCCAAGTTTTTAGAGTAGGTATATTTTCATGTGACTTCAGTGTATAGTTTCTTCTTATGCTTCAGAAATTTTAGAAATTAAAATGAAGCAGAAATTGCTTATGAAAAAAGGTATTAACAAAGTAATTATAAAGGATACTTATGTAAGTCAAAGAACTGTACATCCTATGAAAGTGTCACTCTTGCATTTGTATCAGCAGATCATACAACTTTAGGGTTTTTTAAGTTACTGCTAGCTTTTCTCCAATGCTCATTTGTAAAACCATTCCTACAACCATTTAAAAAAAGCTTTGGGTTTACTACTATCATCTGTCAGGGGCTAATACTATACATCATACCAAGAACTATTATCCAGTGAAGGATTTCTTTGACTTCAATACAGGCATGCACTGCAACCACCCCTCTGATTACTATCTTCTGTTGTGAGTACATTTAGTCTGTAGCACACCCAACAAATCAATATACACAAGCCTTATAAAGAAAGCTGTTTTCATTGTATTGAGCAGTAATTCTTCTGGTCTGACACACTTGAGGCATTTCAAAATATGATCTGTCTGCAAAGTCTTCTCTTGCAGCCATCAAAGTTCAAAGCAAGAAAGAAAACAAGTGTGCAGGACTGTTTTGTCATTACTATTGTTTTGTGCACCTGTAGACTGAGTGCTCACCTCAAGCATCCTGTGGCATTGTAGAAGATATCAGGGTCAGGTAGAACACTTGACTTGGGGTAATCTCGATCTGGCCAACCCGAGTAAGGGATGAGAACAGCTTCGGTCAGTGTCTGCAGGGCTTCTCTAATCAACAGGTGCTTCAGCTGGTCATTTGAAGACAAATTCCACAACAAACCTGCAATATCCAAAATAAAATCAGAGTGGCAAAAAGACTCCCCCATGGTTTGAAAGACCTAATCTCAAACTCCTTGATGTTAATGAGTGAAGGAGCCTGCCTGGCACTTGATACCCTGAAGAGGAGCAGAAGGGTGATAAGAGTTCATCAGCCCCGATCTGAGGGCATGGAAATGGGGCAAAATAAGGGGCACAATTATCCACGTAATTGAAGTCAGCTCTCGAGCCTAACACCTGACTAAGAAGCACAGATTTCCCATGGCTCTTCATGTGCCTTGCCCATCTGCAGCAACCACCTTCTCCATTACCAAAGTGACACAAGCTAAACAGAGCTAACGCCACTGACACTAGTGATCTTTCTCCACACATCCAGGGAGGAATTTGTCCTTTCTAGATACCTGGCAGGACTAGTAACACTTCCAAGTAAAGACCACTGAGCAGGAGAAAAAAATCACATGCAAAGGGTGTAGATGGGAGGTACGGAGAGTGAGCTTACAGGTCTTTGGAAATCTGCTGGAATACAAGAGATGTCTATTACCAAGTTTTTCTAACACTTGACAGCAAAATTCCTCGTAAGAGGGAAAGCTGTTAAACACTGCCTCGCTGTTACTGTCCAGACATTTGTCGCTAAACAAATAATTGAGTAATGCCACATACCTTATCTACTCACAGTCTCCAAACACCAAAACAACTCTCAATTATAAACCTGTATCACCGATCAGATTTGCTTATGTTTTATTTCAATAGATGACAATTCTTTTTAAAGTACTCTTCCTCTGGACAAATACACGTATTTCTGCTTTTCACTACAAAGGCATTAATTGTTTCCCCATCTTGCTGCTCTAAGTTTCACAGGCCTCCTCCTCCAAATACTAGCAGAGTATGTTCCTTCCATCAGTTCACAGAAAAAAAAAGAAAAAAAAAAAAAGTTTCTTCTGTATCTGCTTACACTTTGAATTTAATTTCATCTATTGTGGGCAACAGTAAATTCAAAACAAAGGCCAGCCAGAAGGAGCCCATTCCTTCTTCTGGGATCAGCTCTTCAGCCTCTGAGTTTGAGGATAAAAGGAAGAATGTACTTTCCTGAAGGATAAATAAGGCATATAAGATATCAGACATGCAGTCCAAAAGGAACTGGTGAGGGAAGCAGATTAAGAAAAGAATGGCTCAAATGCAAGGGCACGAGGAGAATATCATATTGAAAGGCACAACTGCATTTTGAATTATAGACAGATACCTAGAAGAGAGGTGTCAGAACAGAATTTGAGATGTTGCTTACACTGTAAATTTTCCAACAAAAATCCTACCTTTACCCACAAGCACTGTCTTACTGGGCTCTGAAAGTTTCTCAGTAACATTCTGCACGTGCATGAATTTGTTCACATTAGAAAATGTCTTTAGGGGCGGGCTCCCTCCTTGCAGCTATGCTATAATGTATTCATAGGGGCACAGTTTTCCCTTAGATGGTCATTTGGGAAAATGGGTGAGGTCTCCATTTAAACTTACATTTATTTTAATGACAGTTATGTTTGTGCTGTAATCTTCCCTGCAGTAAAAAATTTCCTTTCATTCCTTAGATTTATGCTGCATGATAACAAGATCAAGCCTGGAGGCTCATCTGGCTGACCTTCAAAAGCTAATCTTCTTTGGTTTTTTCATACCACAGCCATTTTACTGTTCCTCAGCATGCTCTCCAACTACTACAAAATATCATTCCTGTCTTGGCTTCTGCACTGACTCCAAATGACATCCTCTCCTACTATTCAGGAGTAACCTCATTCCTTTCCTAAGAGATTTGCAAGAAGTTTGTTTGTATGTCAAAGGACAAAGCCTTTGTCTTTTACTTACTTGTATCAATGATTTTATGAAAATTCAGTCAATGTAATCTTGAGGAGGTCTCATTCCCCCTAAGAAGAGGATATATAAGCACAGAAACTGGACAGAGAAACCAGGCAGTTATTTTCTGCACAGGGGCATTAGGTTAACATGTCCCTGGCACCTTTCAAACCATTGTCATAAGCACAAAGCCACTTTTGTGGGGGTACTGGTTTGGTGCTTTTTGTGCATTCTCCTGGGATCCACAGGCTGTGAGGCAGAGCACAGCACTTGATGAAATCATCGTTTATCTCCCTACATTTTCATTGCTTTCAGTCTTTTCACTGTGCTCAGACTGTATTCCTCAGCCTAGGTCTTGAAGAAAATACAGGCCATCAAAATATTGTTTAAGAATATATGATATGATATTAGGCATTAATATTAGGCATGCATTTGGCTGTATTAACACTGCAGATACTAATAAGCCAGTGACCTTAAAGATAAGCTTCTAAGGCTGATGTGTACTTATTTCACGTGCACAAGTATTAGATGACATTTCTGACAAGTAATGAAGTATAGGATGCGAAAACCTCTGTGTCCCGGAATTTTAACTTCCTGCTCTCCAACAACTTCCTTATCTTTGTGTGTTTTTGTCAGGTGGAGTGCTCTGGTGCCATGCTTCCTACACAGCAACAGAAACAAAAAAGCTGAGCTTAGACATCTTTATTAATGAGTATCATACACTTTCAATCCTTGGACAGGAGTCTGTAGCTAGAGTTCAGTGTGGTATTAGGTACCAAGTCTATTTTACTAATCTCTTATGAGGGAACACATTCAGCTAATTATCATATCACACGTTTGGAAGTCTCTAATTTACAGTCAGAGTAGGGAAGCAATAAGTATGATGTGGAAAGATAGGTGGGTTTGTCATGCTGACCAGGTGGAAGTCCAAAACTTCAGCATTAACCTGGAAGCGCTACAACACCGCAGTGCAATTGCAGACACAGCTATCATATTCCACTAGTCCTGCAGGAAGCCAAAGGTAACTCAAGAGGAGAAACAAAACTTGTAGGTGAGCTATCAATTGGACAGGGAAACTGTTGGTCAGCAGGGTTTAACTGTTTTGGTAGAAAAGCACTCAGAGGTCTGCATTGTGCTTGGAAAACCCTTACATTACAGCCCTTCTCAGGGTAGATAGTCAGTCTGAACAGGACAGTAATTCCCGTGTTTCCTAGATATCACTGTACGTGTCAAGATCGTCTGGAAGCACTGACCTTAGTAAGCATATGCTTAACAGTGACTGTCTACCTCCTGTCTGCAGTCCACTCGTGCCTATCTTTCAAGTGTGGGCTGGAAAACTGGCTGGAAGCAAAGTTAATATTCTCACAGAAATTCAGTCAGCCAGGATGCCCTTTGCAGTGTAGGCTCCTTGCAGCTTGCTGGGGAGCTGGAAGAATCGCTCAAGTGATGGCAAAAAGTATGCCCTAGTGTCATTTTCACCAGTACACTTCCTCCTGACTGCACATTTGGTCTTGAACAAAGCAAGAAATACTTCTCTCCTGGTGTAATTTTTAAAGCCATCCCTTGCAACTAATATGAATAAAAGTATATCAGAGTATTTTGCTTTACACAAACTACAACATACTGCTTAAATATTTTCTTGGTGCCTTGTATGTTTTGTAAGTAATCATGTTCAATGACAGCAGTAATTGCAGAAAGAAGGTGCTCCTTAATCCATTTTCACACTGGTGAAGGGGAAGACAGTAATATTCACGATATCCATAATAAGTTATCCTGCACAAACAGTCAAAGCTTTTGTCAGAAATGATGAAATTGCTATCAAGAAAAGACCATTAGCTTTCTGGTCACCGTACCACCACTTTCACTGCTTCCCTCACTGGTGTGTAATTGCACTGAAAGACAACAAACTATGCTGTTACTAAGTGACCCAATTCTGCATCTAATGAATGTGAAAAACTTTAAAACATTTTAATGTTGCAGAGCTGTAGAACTGAGCCAAAAGAGCCAACAATACAAAGCTTTGTTCTCCAGCTTAGGGAACACAGTATTTCAAACACTTAAAAAAACACAAAATTACAGAAGGTCTCAACATGCCTTTGCTTCAAGGCAGGGCTGCTTGACACTCTCTGTATCTTCTCAAGCACTGTTATTTTAATAGCTTGCATTCCTCGTATCTTTAAAGATCACCTGAAATAAATCCCCATTCATTTATTCATAATGTTTTCTTCTATTTATAAGATAGGAGCCTGCTCTTCCTTTGCCTGCTAACTAGAATGAATATGGGTCACAAGCAGTTGACTTCCCAGAGGCACACTATGGTCAAGCAGGGGGGCAGGGATGAAGTAGTGGACATTTCTTAACTGGTTGCTGCAAAGCCAACAGGGCAGTATCCACAGGTTTCTTTGTGAGTAACGGTGGACATTTCATCCCACTATTCCTTCTGCTGCACTGATGTACAACAAGGGGTATAATATGGGGTTTCTGATCCAAAGGGCTCTTCCTTCAAAATTGTAGTGGGCCCTACTAATTTTTAACAGTTCTTCCTCAAGGACATTGGAAATAAAAGGATGAGAACATAAGCCCTGCAAAGAATGAATCCACAATACAGGTCACTCCACAGATGGTGCCACAGATATTTACAGCCAATGGACGTCCTGCAGGAATTCTCTCTCCTACACACAGAAAGGAAGCATGTTGTTGCTATGGCAGTTTTCTGTTTGTCACAGATCTCAGACAGACTCAGGTGTAAATAGATAGAAATGAGAAAGCTCAGAGCAGAAATTTGGGGCAGGAGGGTATGTGGACAGTAGGACGACCACTTTCTACCTATAACACCTGACAGTTCTGGGGGACAGTCTTCAACAAGGAGGTCCCAGTATGCAGTGGCAGCACAGTGTCAAAAAGTGAGGGCTGAGCTGCTGCTTAAGTAGCAAGCATTAGTTATGGTCCCAGGCATCTCTGGGACTGCTCTGATCACTGCTCACCAAAATGGTTCTACAGAATTTGCTATTTGGAGCCTCACTTTCTTTTCTGGAATATCTAGGACTTTAAGCTTCCTGCAAACAGACTCATGTAATTTTTGAAGAAGTTTTTAAGAGGGGAAGTTGCAGTTCTTAGTCCCTTCTTACTGTCTTAAAGACTTGTCTTGAGTAAGGACCTTGGAATTTCACCATAAGGGAAGACCTTAGAATAGGTGACAATGTTCTTGTATTTTGTCACTACACAATCAGGTACTTCACAGGGAAAATTTTTATTTTACTTAATTTATTTTACTTAAAACTTAGTGCTTGACTTGCAGAAAACACTACCTGTTATTTGCTTTTTAGTCTCTACATCCCTTGTGTGTCGGAGTAGGCGGAGCAAGAGCGGGATCCCTTTCTGCTCTGACACTTCCAGTTTGTTGTCATTGTCCTCAAACACCAAATTTCTCAAAGCACCACATGCTGCCCGCTGAATGTCCTCATTCTGAACATCAAGAAGCTGTAAAAGTTTGGGGATACCACCAAGCGAGAAAACCTGTGAGGAAAACAAAACACAGCAGAGAATAGTTAGATACTGTAAATGACAAACTTCACTCTTCCCTCCAGCAAAACTTTAGTCATAGGGACTTTTTTTGTTTGCTCCTATTTGAAAGACTTGAACCACAGATCATTAATCATCTGGACATGACTGTTAACTTCTGGGATTTCATATGAGTCATAGTTAAAATCCACAACTAAGGCAGGCATCATATTTTAATAATTAATGTAAGAGAATGAAACTAAATCTCTTCCAGCTTTGCTTTAGATTTCTACTCTCTGACAAGACATTTAATCGCTCTGTATTTTAGCTTCCATGTTGGTGAAATGGATGTTTGAGATTTAACTCCAGAATATTTTATAAATTGCTTTGAGATTTCTGGATGTAAAATGTTCCTGATGTGCCAAGTTTGGGTTTTTTTCTCAGCAGCCAGCCTGATGGAAAGACAATATTTTCTGTTTTTCTCTGGTAACTTCTGTGCACGTATTGAAAGTGCATTAAATAAGAATACATTATACTTAGTACTTCTTATCTGTGCCATACTGAGAAAAAAATAATGACGTAGCAAACTTCAAAATGTAGACCAATAAACATTGTAAGCTAGTTAACTACCGAACCACCCACATTTAACAAAGACTACTCTTCAATGTCTAACTCTTTAGAAAATGGGGTTTGGCCTCAAATGAATGAAGAATTAAGAAGATGTTACTTTATAGCAGCTGCACGGAAACAAATAGTTTCCAAGTTCTACATGCTGTGGCAAATGATGAGTCCCACATGAGCTGTGATGTGGCATAAGCAAGCCTTGGCTCATTCAGAAATGAGTTTACTATGGAAAATACTTTACACTCATGTACAATGGAGGACGGTTTCCTCCAGCATCTCAAAATGCCATACAGTTTTGTGGACAAACTCATCCTTGTGTAGAATCAACAGCATGTGAAAGACTTAGAAATCTGATACAACTGTTTTGAGTTGTCCAGAGTTTAATGATAAAAAGAATTCAATATGGCCAACAGGTGTTGGCAACATGAAGAAAATAAATGTAACAAAACCTTTTGCCCTTCATGCCCTGACAGACTATACTGCCTGCTTGCCTTCCCTCTGATTCAGTTGTACAAAAGGCACAGTTTCTTGCTACTGTGCTGCTGACCTGGTTGCCCCTGCATTCATTCAGCGATTGTCTAGATGCTAGCAGAATGATATAGGGAAATATATATCTTAAAGGTAAGTGGAGCATAAAGCATGCTGAAGGCACATCAACCTATTTTATTACAGTAGATAAGCCCTTTTGACACTGATACTGTAGCTGATTTTTTTTAAAACATTGATGCACTATTTCTGTTGGTAATTTTAAGGGATTTATAGCTGTTGTAAAAAAAGTGGTGTTATTTTGACCTAATATACAGAAAAGAGTTTACAAAAGTTTTTGATTGGTCTTCCTAAATTTTCATCGGTAGGCAAAACTCCCCAAAACACTGTAAGACCACAAGTTCACAAGAAAAAGAAAAGCCACAAGACCCACAGACTATCAAGTATCAGGGCACAAAGCATCGGGAGACAAAGAAAAGGAATGCAGGATGAATGGCTAAAAAGGGGAAATGAAAATGCCAACATGAACAAGCCTGATGGGCACCAAACAGAAAAAAATCAGCTGGGAAAAGTGGGATAGACAGCAAAATAGAAGAGGGCTTCAGGCTGACTGCTCCAATTTGAACTCTTACTCATCCACTTGTTTTTCCAGGAAGCTGCCAGAGAGAGGTTTGAATAATAAACCACATTCAAACATCCAGTTCTGAAGCTCTGTCCTCAGACAGAAGACCACTAATTGTACTGCTGTTTTTTTCCAAAACAGACTTTGATCTACTGTGAAGCAAGTTAAAACTACCAAAGGACTGAGTGATGCTTGGCTGACACTGAACTGGACTGCATATACATGAATATGGAGTTAACGCTGAGATAATACAAAACAAAGCAGGTGTAAGAATTTTTTTTAATGGTTGAAATAGACAACCACCTTACACATTAATGTATAGAACTGTTCAGCCAGAGAGCCATAATTGTGTTCAATAGTGAAATTTGAAGAAAAGGAAGAAATTAATATTTTTAATATGCCCTTTCAAAACCCTTGTCAGAGACTTAACAAGTCTCTCATATGAGACTTAATAAATTTGGTTAATCCAGATAATGTATAAATGTATGTGTGCGGTTCCAGCAAGGACTTACCGGTTTGCCTAATCCATACACTGTATTAACACATTTGTGCAGTCCCAGAAAACCCTGACACTTGGATAAGTTTGCACTGTACTCCCAGAGCTTTCTTTTCTGGGATATTTCTGTACCAATGGTGTAAGCATGCCATTCAGAAATGAGAGACAGGAACAATTATATTGACAAAAAATTCAGACTCCATGATAAAAGGCTGAAAGAACTATGTTTGTTTGGCCTGAAAAAGAGCAGACTAAGTGGATACACACTTAGCAGTCCTTACATATATGAAAGACTATTATCAACAGGACAAAAAAATAGACATTTTTCTCCATAACCATCAAGATAGGATAGAAACTAATCAACTCAGTTTGCGAACTGCAGATTTAAGTTATACTTTAGGAATAACTGGTAATGGCAGTAAAGCTCTTTGCCTGCCTGCAGAAGCTTGTGGGATCTTAGTCAATGGGATTTTTCACAAGTTGGTCATAAACATCTGCAATTACAGATCGTTTGGGTGAATTCTTATTCTACATTTCTATGTCTCCTATCACAAAATGCTGAAGACCAAATTTTTGCTAGCATAGACCAGTGCCATTCCATGGATTTAAAAGAATCTACAGCAAAAAGCATCAGCATATTTTAGGGAAAATAACATCAGTATCCTACAAGGTTTCTTGTAGTGTTTTTTTTTTTTCATGTTGGTACACAGTGCGATACAGTATAGAAAGTTATTTGCACTGCTGAATTGTAACTGGCATAAAAATAATTACTTACTTTTCTTCTGGCATCTGCTTTCTGGAAGCACTCATGCTGTATGAAAGTCACTGCAGCAAGAATCCTATGTGTGGACTGTGTATTTTCACTCTTCAGTATGCTTACTGCACGCTCCAGAGTCATCTCCCCTTCTGGGCTCCTTAAAAGTATAGACAGGAAATATAGTGAAGCAAGACTGCAGAAAAATTATCATTTAGCCTGTGAAATGTCTTGCAGTACAGGAATTTTTGTATTTTTCAAGTAACTTTAGCTTTTCTTAGAAAATTATTCACTTTCCAGCAGCAGAAAATATTATAAAAGCATTAAGATATACTAATATTCTGGGGGAAAAGAAAATCATAAATGGAAGTGTTGCAACAATGTGAGGTTCTGGACAAAGCAAGTCATGCTTCAAATTATAAAAACAAAATGGAAACCGGTGGATGAAGGACTAAGATCCAAAGAACGCCATAACCAAATTAGTATCTTTTACTGATCATGAAGATACCTTGATGATTTTCTCAGTAATATGACAATTGTTTTTTATATTTGTTTTCATGCCTTTCTTCAGTTTCTTAGTTCCCAGCAGGGCTCAGTACCTGCTTTTTTCAAGTTTATAGAAGTTGTTGCAGTTTGAAGTAGATAGGCAAAGCCTTTTTTCAGGTGGGACAAAATAAAAACATCACTCATTAAATCAAGTGTATACATCGCTTGTGATAGGATTAAAAATATGCATGGCTACTTTCCTCCTAACTTCCAGTATGTTTCCCTGAACAATAACTGTTAGACAATGATATAAAAAATTGGACAGGGAGGTCACCAGACCCGTTTTTTTCCCCAGCAAATGGAACACAAAACAATTCATGGCATAATCAGGTGCTTTAGCTCTAGGACAGGTGGTTATGTTCCCCAGGCTTTTTGTTTACTTTTTGTTTCAAATACTCTCCACCTAGAAAGAAAAAAAAAAAGGGGGAGGGGGGAGTGGACAAACCCATGAGTATTCTATTTTTTTTAACACTGAATAATTGTGTAGAACCAGATCCCAGTCTGGCTAGACAGGGACAAGAGGGCAATCTGTGAACCACAGTGAAACAAGTAATCATTGCCAATAACTCCCTACTTCAGAGCTACTAAAGTCAGAATGGTTTACCTGATAATCATCTCAGTAAGTGCATCTAAAATTAAAACTTTGACACAATTACCTGTAATGTCAAAATAAAGGAACTAAATTGGCTCAAATTGATTTTTGAATTTTTTTTTTAATGAAGCAGAAATATTAAATAATAAACAATGTTCACAAAAGCAAAACATGAAATGTTTTGATACTGAGAAAACAAACATTTCCGAAGCATGTATTTGTGGACTGCACCAGGAGTCAGTCAACAGTTCAGCTCTAAGACTGTGGCAATCATGGACTGGCAGGAGTGAAAGAGCCTCCAGGCTTGCCCAGAATGGCCTGCGGAGCAGCGAGGTGGACAAACCAGGCAGAAAACAGGAAAATTTCTCACAGGGAATCTTACTACAAATGCACTGAAATCCAACTTTTATATAAATATAAAAATTATTTATAATGAACTCATGGTTTCTGACACAAAAATGGATTTTGTTGGAATTTTTCCTGCCAGCTACATGGCAAATCATCATCTGCTGCTTGCTTTTGCTGAAGCAAAAGACAATTAGTATAGCTGCAAGGACAGCACAGAAATGAAAGAGCAATTTTGATGCACCTGTTGCAAATGAAATTATATTCCCATACCCCGAGGTTTCCACCTTTATATTTCCCTTTGGTATAAATCATGTTATTTTTTGTCTTCTCCTCTCCCCTGAGTTAGTGTTTTGATCAAATACGCTGCATCTATAGGTGCTGAGGCATGCTTGTGCAAGGCAAAGACAAAATGAAGGGGACAGTGTGTTTGGGATGGCAATGGAGAGGTTAAAGCAAAGTGACATGAGACGGAACTATGGTTAGTATCTCTAGTGCCCTGGGCTCTGGTCTGGCAATGCTTACTGCTTCCAGGATTGCAGAGTTTACTTTAGCCTGCATTTACAACAAAGTAGCTACTAAGTAGCTAAGTTGCAAGTTGGATGTACTGATCAGAAACCTACTTAAAGATCTTGAACAATGAGTAATGGAAAAAAGCCAGATCATATTTCTTTTTCTTCCTCTCTGCAAAGTGGAACAGAAAGACAGGCTTTTCAAGTTTGGGTTTTAACTCACGTTTCTTAAATCAAGGGGTTTGTGACCATGTTATTTATATGCACATGTGAGCATGCCTACTTCCCTGTTAGTCACTGCAATAACTTTGGACCACTTTGACCAAATTCAGTCTCCTTCTACAAAGTGGCAGACATCTCCAATGTATTAAATTATGAGTCATTTCAGTGACTAACAGCAGAGAAGGACTCTGTCCAAGGACTCTGACCATCCAAGGTCAAGATTGCTGCATGAGCTGATCCTTCATAGGACACCAGAGAATCCACATGGGAACTTAGCCCCTGGATGCCAAGGATGTCCCAGAGTAGTAAAGGTCCATCAGCAGTCACTGCCAGGCTGAGAAAAACACACGTACAGCCAGAGAACCAAGCGCTGGATGTGTAAATCTGCACTGAGATTGAGAACAGCCCACCATTCACCAGTTATCCATTCGCGGCTGATACTTCACGTGCCAAAATCTTTCTCTCCTATTGTGCACTGCCATACTAGGATTGCTCTTCACTGGATAAAAATAACATTCACTAACAGTCCATCTGACAGTAATAAGGAATGCAATATATTCTTTGACTCTCAATGGTATTTATAAAGTTGCAGCACCCTATGCAGTGCCCTAGGTCTCATCAAAATAGAATTTGATGCAATGAATGACTCCTACAGTCAAAATGTTTACAGGCAAAATTAATAGCTACATTTCTAATTGGCATGTGTAATAACAGCGAACAAATGGACATTCAGACAAAGGTTGATAAACAGAAGAATGATTTGACAAGTCCTAACTTCACCTTAATTGCCAGAATATAACATTTTTTAGATATATACACTGTGTTGTTTAATCATTTCGTGCCAGCTCACAGCACATTTAGAGGTCAGATTCTGTAAGGAGCTGTTTCTCAGACAGATTCAGGTTGAATCTCTTCCTAAGCCCTTGATATGAGGATCTTTCTAATTGCTTCACTTTGCCAGAAGATACAGAGACAACGTTTCTATACTCTGATTTTTCTACTTTGATTTCATAGCATGAGCTAATTCTTCTACATTTTAAATACTATACACAGCTAGTCCACTACTTTTCTTTAACTTTACACAACTATTTTACATCCTCTTAATTAACCTTGGAAAGACTTAAATTGCGGTTTGCATAAAAAAATACAAATTTCTGGAAAACTACTTAGAAAACATGATTATCTTTTTACCCCAGCTTCCATTATTAAGGGAGCAACAGGTAATGGAGCAATATATCAGATAATGGGAACCTGAAATCAAAGACAATGGGAAATTACAAGAAATGCAAAAGCCTCTACTAACTTCTGAAACTAAGAAGTCTTGTCAGAAGAGATTATTGTACTACTGGTGGAATGATGGACTTTGGTGAAGTATCTCTGATTTGATAGCAGTGTATGTCCCAAAGCAAAATTGTCTATTGTTTTTTAAATAATTCTACATTAAACTGTATAGTAGCTGGAGGTGGATGAACCAGAATATACTACAACCAAAACAGGACTTCTGCATCAAGCCCTTCCAGTGGTGAGAATTACAAAGAGGAGTTACTAAATGTGTATTTCAGATGTCTGAAAATGGTAATAATGCATGTGGATACCACAGACACATTATTATATAAACATGTGTAACAAATACTGAGTTCAGTCAGCTAAAATGGCTATAGATTCTTCTTCATCATTTACGAACCTAGTGGTGCAAATCTCTTGTGGAATTGTTTTTTACATGCTGCTTTTCACCAGCCTCTTCACTAATATAAGCTATTATATTATACAGAAACTTTTTTAGCTTCGGGTAGAATAAAGAGCCCCTCACTCCCTCAAAAACCTAGCTATGAAACTAAAGTAGAATGTAGGATATTTGAAAATCTAAACAAGGTATGTGGCAAGTAAATTAAATAAAAGTACAGAGATAAATATAATCTGTAAATATCTGCAGAAGGAACTTTAGAGGCTTTCACAGCACTTCTAATCGTTTTCCTCTGTAATTTCCAGCAAAAGCTGAACTGAGAAACTGGAACTTAAGGAATTATGCTGTCTAAAAGATTTCCATTAGGTCACCAATCTTACATCTGAGTTCAGCATGGTCTCAGGCAAGCCACTTGCATAATGACTTAATATAGATGATTGCATTTGCAGGTATGAAAAATGCTTCGATGTTTGTGCAGGCAACCAGATTGTAGTGTCTGCACCTGCAAAAGAACCAAAATTGCTCCTACACAAAATTAAATATCAAAATCGCTGGTTCTGGCTCAGAAATGCACTCAGGAATGTGCTTAAAGTAAATGATTAAGTCAGTAGAATATATATGTGTCTATAAATTGTCTTACTGAGAAACAAAGTCCTCTTGAGTACCTATTTTCAAGATCACTACTCCCAAATCTTTAGCTGTTGTGAGCTCTCAGCTGTTTTTTCTGGACTTACTTGCTATAAAGACTGAAAGACTGAATACTTAAGAGTCACATCATTAATACCAGATCTCTTAACTCTTGCATCACACAGAAGAGAAAATTTCAATCTAGATCAGATGTGGGCACAAGACTGTATGTGTTTGTAAATCTAGTCATAACACACAACATGTAGTTGATGACAGAAAATACCTGATCTATATGTAGCACTAGTACCAGATGAAGCCTCATCTCACACAGTAGCAAATTTAGAAAAAGAAGAAAGGTGGCCTTCAGAAGAATGAACTTAACAGCTACACAGTTACAAAAAAGACATTTCTTAATAACAGTGTTGTAAATTGGACCATGATAAACTTACATGAGAAACCCTGTGATCCTTTTTCCTTTCTGGATTATAAAACAGCAACAGAAACCACAGTAAACAGTGCAAGTAACCATCTCCTGTTTACCCAGTGGTTTGTTCTGTCCACGGAATGTTAAAAGCTCTGGAAACATTCAGAATTACTCTGAAATAATAATAAAAAAATCACTCCTGAGGGGAATTTCAGAACTGAAAAATTTTCTTTTTTGAAAATGGAACCATATTTAGACATTCTGAAATCTTGCCTGGATAGGAATTTCGGGGCAGAGGGTGGGGGTAATTTAAAAAAAAAAAAATTCATCAGATTTTAAACAATTTTCCCGAAGTTTGGGTGCAGCTTTGGGAATTTCTGCCATGGAGCTAAAAGGGCTTCAAATTAAGATAGTGTCCTCAGAGCATGTAGGATCTCAAGGCAGTGAGGAGCTCTGGGATCCTGGGACTCAGCGCAGTTTATATTTGTTCTTGGGATGGATGGTGCTGCAGAGCTAAAAGAAATTTCTGCCTGTGTTTTAACTGAAGATTATCAAAGCTAAAAAGTTTCCTTCAAACCATGAAGGACTTTTAACTGGAAACTGTCAATCTGCCAAAACCTGCTTCACTAGTAGATTTCTGACCTATTCTCATGAGAACCAATGCTGAAATCACCCAGTCTTTTATGAGCACAAAATTTACCAATCCATTGCTGTGTATTGTGAGTTGGGTTTCAAATTACTCAGTCACTTCTTCATGTCTCCTTATAAAATTGATTAACTCTTGGCAAAAGAGGTCCCAAACCTGAGCAGGAGGTGTGGATCCTGCAGTATGTACATACACATACATTTTTTCTCCCTTTCCTCTGTTGCACTGGAAGTGGATTTTTAAAAGCAAATGTACGTTCTGCATCCTCTGCACTGACATTTCATACACTGTGTTGGCTGCTGAACCACAAGCTGCTAGTTTACTTTCTCTTTTTAAACAAACAGGTTCCCTTCAGTTGTGACACCCCAGAACCAAAGGAGGTCCTGCACTGTGCTTACCCTAGCTGAGATCCATTGATAGTGGCTTGTTCAGTCTGCAGGAAACCATTTCTCCCTGCTGCTGCCACAGCAGCTGTCAATGGCATCCTCTTCCCATCTGTTTCCGCAGTGACACTGGTTATTGAAGCTGGCTGGGAAGCTTCCCTCCTGGTCTGTGTGCTTCTGAAAGTAGTTTGGTACAAGCTGGACCTTAAAGATTGCCTGTTCTGAGACCCCAAACGTGATGTAATTGGTGATCTCACTTGTCCCGTTGCACTGCCTGAGGTTAGGTAGTTCTCTTTCTCCAAAAGGTTGGTCATGCTGCGACTGTTGCCTTCTTGATGGTACAGAGGTACAGTGGGGCTGGGGTAGACACCATCAAGGATGGCATCATTCATAGCCCCCATGTGGGAGTGTCTCTTAAAAGAACGTCCCCTGTTCACTGAATCATGAAGGGTGTAACCAACAATCTCAGACCGAGCATATCTTGGTGGGACAGTCCCGCTGGATCTCCTGTTATCTCCATGCCTCATGGAGAATCCAGTTGAAATCCCTCCATCATAGTGAAAATCATTGGACACATATGCCAGTCTTTCAGGACTTTGTTGGGGTGAAACCTCTAGTCTCTTCAGAGGCTGCCTTTGAGCTCTCTCTTCCATTGTCTTGTAAGTAATCCTCGTCCCCCAGCCATTTGTATAAGAGGATGGTGAGGCCACCTGTTCAAGGGTGCATAAAATAACAGGAGTCACAGCAAGATCATAGCAAAGATCTATATTAAAAAGGTTAATAGCAAAGAAACCAAACCAAAAAAGTAAAGATAAAAATTCTAAGGTCTGCTGTCAGAATCAGAAAACAATATGTGAGCATCACCAAAATTGTGTATTAAATCAGATTCTGCAACACTTCTTTGCATCTGCTTAACAAAGGCAGGAAAAAGTATGGTCTAAACATTAGAAGACAAAGTTTAAGCATCTAGTCTTCTGTCATTAATTCAAAATAGGTGTGTACATCAATTATATCTGGTAGTGAACAGTCTGTTTATTAATGGAGATTTAATTTCAGTTTGAAACACCTTGGGGATTAACACCCACATCTGCTACTAAAATTAAATTCAAAGCTGTCCAATAGAGAGAAAATTGATCAGTCAGATATTAAAATATCATACTGAAGTGTCAGCATTATTATTCTTATTAATTTTATTAATCTTATTAATATAAGGTTATTTAGCCCTCCTGTTCACTTTGTGGTAGGATCTAGTAAAAAGAGATAGTCCCTTCCCTGTTTGTCTAACCTTAAAAAAGAAGGATATCACATAACATTCCCAGGAAACCAAAATGACCATTTCACCATCTCAACAGTTTCCCTAATTCTAGAGTTGCAATTTAAGATGATTTTTCTTTTCCTGTCCCAAATAGGCATGGACAGTAATGGATCATCATATTGCTTTATAATTTTCTCTTTTCTAAACTCAACAAACCCTCTTTCTTCAACCTCTGTTTTAGGTGCCATTGGAGGCCTCTAGAATTTTTCTACCTTTTTCTTACTCTCTAAATTAGACATCATACTCTATTCAAGACTTTCCAGAACTAAATCAACTTGGGAAACCATCTGGCCTTGAAATAGAGGAGTCATGACCAAATATTTTTTTTTAAATCAGTAAGTATAGTGGCATCCAGCCATAAATCAAAGCCCCATATATACTGTTTCCATGGTGTATTAAAGTTTCATAACATTAAAGGTATTTCTTAAGGTAAACTGAGCAGCTTACACAAATTATTAATGGAAGGGATTGTGATTAGCAGATAGTTGCCAGACTGAAATTCCTTAATTTCACTGTTGAGGAGTTACTAAAGGCAAAAATTTGCTCACAGAAGGAGTAAAGGTTGCTGAAACCAGCAAGGATCACTGGATCTATCTGTTCATTCTACAGAAGCTATGCAAGGATATCTTTATCTCTTGTTTGGGAATAAGGAAATAAACACTTTTGGAAATACTAGACCTTGTGGCTTTTTCTGGCTTTCACACAAGACAAATACTGTTGCTTTTGAAAAAAAATATTTTTTTTTAATTCTATTCCACCCATCCCACCTGCTAAACTATAGTATTTTCTTGTGGTTACTATGACACCTCCAGTTTTCCCCTTGTTGCTCTCTTCTAGAAAGAAGGGATTCGCATCAAAAATTATGGAGGTGAGAACAGTGGACAGGAGGACAGAGAAGGTAATGTATTTAAGTAAACAGGTCTAACTCTCTCCATGCAGAGCCAGAGCTGCCTCATTAACTGGCCAGAAGCTGGGCTGTTCTCTTTAACAACGAGAAGCCATTCTTGAGTAATCTAAAACTAAGAAAGAATTGGTCCCTCCATATACAGCTATTTATTAAAGAAATAGTTCTGTTCTCAAGCTGAATTGCTTTCAGTTTACTAATGTTGATCATGCAGCAGCATTGCTATTGAGCTTTGTGTTGATTTCCAAGTCATATGGTTGCTTCCTCAGACAGGATCATACTAGTTATAAGCTGTGTCATAAACCCTGCAGAAAACCAATTATTTATCTTAGCATTCAGGCCAGGAGCCCAAGAAAACTTGGTTAAAATAACAAGTGAATTTATGATTAGACAGTTTAGAAACACCATTGCATTGCAAGGATTGTACTGCTGAAATTCTTATAACGCTAAATCAGGTTACAACAAGATTATTTTAAATTATAAGGAACAATCTACCTTTTTTTTTTATGAATTGAATTTTTGTGAATGTGAAAATGAAAAAAAAAATTGTGAAACTAAAGCAATCGGTTCTCTGGTGTTTTTGTATACATAATTCTCTAACTTCTTTCACCAACATTCCCAGCTCCTACCCATGCCACTTGTTACCATGTGGGATTGCTGGACTTCCTCTAGCAACCTCCAACCGTTAGGCTGGGTGAGCAGCAGCAGGGCCTTCGGCCTCTTTGAGCTACTGATGTGCTGACTGAGCTGCTGCCTGGTGGGATGGATGAAGATCTGACTTGTCACACCCTTTGCCTTAGTGAGGTGTTAATACGGTTTTTCATTTTCTACCCTAACACCAATTCTCACAAAACCCACAGGATTGTACGACCGAGTTGAATTTAGCCACTGGTCTCAGATGTCATTGGAAGGGGGGAAAACATTAACAGATCTCAGTTGTAAAAACCTCATTTTCTAGAGATCAGGCTTTAAAAAGCAAACAAGCAAGCAAGCAAGCAAACCTTGAAACACCATCTACATGCTACTATCTGTGGTAACAAAATGAATAAATTATACATGTGATATTATATTTATTTATATTTTTTTCCTTCTTTTCCTCACCTGGTTTGACTGGTAATATGAAAAACCATAGGGAGTTCTTGGTACAAAATCATTTTCAGTAATCCCCATGTTATAGACACGCTCTGGAACACTGGATGCACGGTGCAAACTGCCTGTAACCAAAGACTAAGTTTAGTAAGATATTAACAAAACACGATATGTTATAAAGGATGATTTACAGTACTAGGCAAATGTCCCAGTGTTCAGTGCCATTACTAGAATATAAACTGAAAATCATACAGCAAAATGATGGAAAGATTTTTGCATTTGGTGTATCGCATTCAAAACATGGCTAAGCAAACCCTTCTGAGGATACAAGCAATTTTTTCAGTTTCCTATTTATTTAACTTAAGACATATTTTTAACTTTTAGAAGTCTTGTTGTTCATGCAGCTATTTAATGAAAAATGTTTTAGCAAAGCAAGCTGATACTTTAAATATCCCAGATAATGACAGATGATTAAGTACTGAGAAATAGTATCACTGAACAGCTACTAAGAACACTTACTTTCCAACTGTAACCACTTTGAATATATATGCATGGTTTACATTAGAGGCTGACTATAACATGCACAGTGCACAAGAAATCAAAATACTGCAGCTGTAGATTGTAGATGAGAAACATGGGCTATACGTATACCTCTGTTACTGTACACTCTAGAGATGCAATTTTCACAATGTACCACTGTAAACAAATAGCAAACATTGAGTACAGACTGTGTATTTCATAGCTGTCTACCTCAACTGCTGATGTTTCTTCTCCCTTAGGTCTAGTTTAATGATAATATACCAGAGCAA
Source organism: Falco naumanni (assembly GCF_017639655.2). Classification (NCBI taxonomy): domain Eukaryota; kingdom Metazoa; phylum Chordata; class Aves; order Falconiformes; family Falconidae; genus Falco; species Falco naumanni. The sequence continues at coordinate 26,454,499 of NC_054058.1, forward strand.
GTAATGCTTCACTACTCAGTGCTTCACCCAAAGAGCATGAAGAGTCCACAAACAAATTATATGCTTTATGGAGACACATGGCATATGACGCTGTAAAGTAGGGTTGTTTAATGACACTTCAAATCTGCACCCAAAAGGTTCAGTAATCCTACAAATAATGTAGAAGATCCACAGTGTATCTGCTCTGATTCTTTTTTTCCATGACTCAGCTTTGAAAATAGAACTGCGCATTGTGATTACTTCTTTCATTAAAACTGCATTGTTCTTTTAAGTAAAAAACAACCAACCAACCAACAAATTCAGGCTGTTTCTTTTTCACTGATACAATGCATTTTCAAAGAAAAGTGAAGTGAGAGTCTGCATATAAGAATATAAATAACACAGACAGGTTTAAAGAGGTGAAATAGAAGATGAAAGCAAGATATACCTCAAATCGGCCATAAATGGGACCGGTGTATGCTACAGAAGTTTAGGCTAAACAGAGAACAGTGGTCAATGAGGAAGTTAATTGTCCATGAATTTTTAAAATAGCAGATATTACCTGAGATCCTACAGAAAAGAAATCTAAAGAACCAATCATTAACTTGTCAAACTGCTTAAGTCTCCACTTCTAAAAATAGTAGGAGTTATATACCCATGGGAATTCAGGTGCCAAAAAATTGTGGGCAAGTGCCTATTAGGATTTTTGAAAGCACCTGGTGTACATGTGCCAAATAACTGAGGCTTTCAGTTTGTGCAGTTAGCCCCTGGGCTTCATAAGGTGCACATGAGTATCCCTAGGAACTTCAGTACACCTGTATCTTTGATCCTTGGTGTCTGTAGTTAGTAAAGGGCTCAACCAGGATGAAAATAAACAAGATACTCATGTAACAATAAGTTATGAATTATTCTCACTAGCATGTAGCCACCTGGGTAAGTACAAATTTGTGAGATATAAAATATATATTAGATAAAATATATAATATTTATAATATAATATAAATTATAGTATAATATGGTATAACACAATACAATATAATTGCAGACTGCCATCATTCGAGGCATAATTCAATCATACTTTGCAGTTACTTTGCTTATTTATTCATGCTTTCCAGTTCTTTCATTTTGGCCACATGAGACAGATTTAAACATGTATTAGGTGATTTGTTAAGACACATTCACAGTAACTTTGCGTCATGAGAGTGGAACAATGCAGCTTGGTCAGACTCACTCATGATGTGGATTGTAATAATTCCTGTGTAACATTACAAGGTTATCATAGCCCAAGGGTTACCTAAGTACATGAGAAAACAGTTAAGAGGAAGCTTGTATTATACTGCAAAAAATTCCAGCCAATGTTCATCAACATCCACAATCTGAAAATTGATACAAATCTCTCATTTGTGTAATATAATTCCCATATCAACGGACTATTTCAGGTGCCCAGTAAGACACCATATCTCAGCTATCACCTATGCCTGCTTTTTAAAGATTCACTTTATTCACTGCTGCATATTGAAGTACTTTCATATAAGTCCTTAAAGACAAGTACACAAACATTTCTATTTCTTTATAGTCAGTGTTTTTTGTCTAGTTCACTTAGTGAGAAATTACTCTCAGTTATTTATCTTCAAGCATTTCTATTTTTTTAACCTTCAGTCTCCCCGGGAATCTATCCATCACTAAATATTTTTTTCTCTTTCAGAGATAAACACATATGTTAGCTTATGGAATTTCACTTTGCATTTACAGTATCACTTTCTTGCTCTTACCACATCAGTAAAATATTTTGCCAGCATTTTAACTGTAGATTTATTAGGTAGACATAAAATATATGTCTTTACTGTGTGCTGTTTACTTGTGCCAAAAGCCAGTGTGTTAAAGGGAAAAATGGTAACTGAAATGCTGTGTCTTTCCATTAGTTATGAGATGCAGAATAGGTGATTTGATCCAAACTTGCCTCTGCCAGTGAGGCCCCCTTCAGCTTATTTTCACCATGCTACAGAAACCTACATGTCTTTCCCATCTTTCAGATTTGCTCAGTATTACATATATTCAGAAACTATTAGGCATTCTTATACAACTGGCTTAAAAAAAAAAAAAAAAAGCATGTGTTTTTTTTTTTAAAAAATGTATTATGGGTTCATTTACTGTTAAGATTAATATTTTCTAACTGTGAGACTCTGTTTTAAGCCTTACACAAACTTTCACTTCAGAAAACAGGCACGCAATTCAGTTACTCATCCACAGGGAACAAATACTATTTGAGAGGCCATAGGATACCACACGATTTCCAGCAGCCAGTCAAGAAATGGATGGTTTTCCTACAGGCCCTGCATCATGTCTGTCAACCCATGAGGATATTCTGGAAAACTCAGGCATCTCAGACAGCAGCTGACACCCAAGTGTGGGCAACCGAGGAACCGCTTATCACAGTCTCCCCTCTCCCCCGTCAGTATGAACTAAAGCAGCTCAGGAACGCTTTGGATATGATCAGTAGAAAACGAAACCCTTTTGCTCTTCTCCTTACCTAAAATAAAAGCTGTGCAAAAATCACATGATATTGCAACAGTTATGACAAAATTTTGAGATCTGACAAAATAATTGCACTATCAGGAAGGAGACTCTACAGATGACTGAGCAAAAATCCCATCTGTCTTCACAGAGGCTCTTCTCAAGGCCCCTTTGTTCCCCTGGATGTGACAGGTCCAACATCTCCAAAGGCCTTCGAAGTTCCTCCCCAGCAATCACTGGCTATGGCTGCAGACAGATTAACCTCCTGTTTGCTTGGCTTTCAAACCCAACAATGACAAGAGGCATCTCTAAGATGATGTATGAAAAAGAGAATTATCTTCCATTAAGGAGTCAGATGTAACAAATTCCCCTTAAATCATGTACAGCATTAACTCTCAGCTGTGAGACTTTTTCAGCACTTTTGTATTTGAATGGTTACTATGAAAGCCAAATTTTGGCTTTCAGCCCCCCACTGCGGGCATCAATATAGCTGTAACCTGTACACAGAAGTCTATTAAGGACTGCAATATTTTCATGCATCCCGAGTGCCCACCTGCTGAATATCCATTGTCCACTCTTGCTCAGGGCAGGTGTGTGATTATACCCTCAACACAGACTCCTAAGTGTCCTGGACTGTCATCTTTTAATCCTTTTTTTAAATATATATATATTCCACCAGTCACGACAGACTGAGATGGTGATATTTAAGAACAGCATATCAAAAACTTCACTAAATCACTTCATCTAAAGATCAAAGAGCTTTCTTTTTGATTGTGCTCCTTCATCACTCTGCCAGCACATGCCTGGTCCCAAAGGAGATTTCTAACATTTTTTACTTTGTGCTGGTCATTTACACAAGTGCTCAAATTTCAGAAAAAAATTTCTTCTGGCTCAGGAAGCAAAGGTGAGGAATTTAATGAAACCAATAAAAAGTGGAAGTCACCAATAAGGAATTTTTCTACTTCCTTTTCTCACAAAGATATAAACAGAAAACCACTATGAAGCAGTTAATGTGGTCAGAATTCTGCAAAATACACACCTAGAGGATAGAAAATTCCCCCAAACCTATAAAAGCAGGTTTAACAAAATATATTAAGCATTTTAGAAATTAAGAATTATGAAGAATAGATAAGGCTTTCTTTGTAACTGTCTTGTATTCGATGCTGTTGATTTGGAAATCACAGTAGTTTTGTCCTGTTTTTTATGAACATGCTGTGTTTATAAAACTGTGTTAGATAAATAATCTCTACATAGACAGCAGTTCATCAGGCTGTTTTGTGTTACACATTACTCAATTCTGCCCTATTTTTTTACAGTGGAACTGCTAAGGATGTACAGGATATACAGGGAAGTAGACTTTGGTCCAGGGATTATACTAAAGAAACAGAAATACCACAAATGAATTTTAAAAGCCAGTCAAAATCCAAATGAAAGAAGACCAGAGGCAAGTGGACTCATAAACAGAATAAAGTTTAAAAAAGCACTTAAAATAATCAATAGTGTTGTGCCATATGCAAGCTGAAAAACACCAGTCATTAAGGTATGTGATTCTGAATGCTGTTTTTCTTTGATGAGGCTGAACCATCTACGATTCTGTTTCTGTCCTTTAAACAGCATTCAGAAATTTGATACACCTGCTTTAGTTGTTCAAAATTTTTAAGGGCTGCGTAATCTTTAAGTTATAAAGGTTCAGCAACTGATGAACTGGAAAAGTTGCAGCTGTTGTTAAACTACTGCTTGAAAAACCATTAACAACGTTTGACAACATCTTGTCAAGATCTGAGGCAGTACATAACTTCAATCATTTGGCAGCTGGTGAAATCCTCAAATCTGAGGATTACCTCAATTTCTATTATAAAAAAGAGGAAATACACCCGGGGGGGGGCGGGCGAGGACAGGACATGAAACAGCAAACAGTACAGGGGTAGGAGGCAAAAAGATGTTTTGCCATTTAAAGTTAATGCTGAAGGCTAAGCAAACACCTTTAATTTGAAACTCTAAGGAGAAATTACGCTGCCTGACAGAATACTTTTTGCAGCTTCAAAGATTCCAGTACAGTCAGCAGAAAATGGGTGTGCACAGATGATACTGGGTAAGATCTTACTACCACTGATTTTTCATGCCCAGTGGTTATGTGCTTAGCTAATTTTAGGCATGTATGCGAATACTCTCGTTAGGTATGTGCTAAGTACCTTGCTGAGCTGAATCTGAAATACTTCTACAGATAGGACAGTTATATCACAGGGGCCTGACCTGCTCCTAAATCTTTGTGTTGTCTTCCCTGCAACTGCAAAGAATATGGGACCCATGTATCTAGAAAACTGTTACAATTCAGAGAAAGTGAGTTTTATATTTCTGTTACAATTCAGAGAAAGAGTGCTTATTTTTAAAAGGCACCCTACATACAAGAATTCAAGTGTTTTCAAAAACAGTTAAATTTTGAGCAAGTCTATATAGCAAGCACATTGGGATACACATGCACTACACCTATTTTTCAGGGAAGTCAACATGTTAAATGCACGATAGGCATTTGATTCACATCATATATATTTAAGATATATAGAGATAGATATGCATAGATGTATATATTATATGTATGTATGTACAAATATATGGAATACATTCCAGTTCCATTTATTTTTTCTGAGTTTTGCAGTGGGACTAAAAAATGTATGGCGAGTTAGGCACAGGAATACATTTGAAAAAAGAAACGTTCATTTTATACATTAACAATACATATAACAGACATGTCATTTGCCACTCCCGATCCTGAAGCTTAAAAGTTTTGGCATCTCAGAAATGCAAAGGGCTCAAACACCTGACTGTTAGAAAAACAAAGCAAATCAAGACACCAGGTCTGTTAAAGTATTCCAGAGAAGTTAAGATGAGTTAGGAGGATGGGAACTTCTTCACAGTGTTTTGTGCATGGTTTAAAGACATGATGTCAGGGTCATGACACTACGTTATATCTCCATTATTCCTTAAAAAACATTTCCCAGGCTCTCTGTTGAGCGAAAATGAAATTAAGCTACTTTAAAAGTGTTTAGAAACCTTATTTAAATGAAAGCAGACAAGCTAAGGATTTGCATGTGTAGCTGCACGTGGCACAGCTGTGTGTACTTGTTCGTGTGGCTTGTGTACCTGATTTTTTTGAGCAGAGTATGTGTCTGCATTGTAATACATTTTTCAGCGTGAGACATTTTTTACATAGAATCTAGATGAAGTACAGGGAAATACTCCTCTGACTGACAAGATAGATAAGTGAAGTACAGTTACAAATGTAAAGACCTTCGGCTCACAGCTTTTTGCAAACGAGAGGTGACAGCTTCTTTAACGACAAGTGAGTAATGGGGTAGACAGCCTATAAGTCTGCCATATCTTCCTATTTAAACTCAAGATTAAAGTTTTCATGGTAAGGGTTGCTTTATTTATTTACTTACATATTTTCTTTGAGAAAAAACACACCTCTTCGACATTCACAGCTAAGACCAAACCCCTCAAGCACCTGACAAAGCCACCCTGCAAGTGCCTGGTGTCCACTCGGTCCCAGCTGGGCACAGGGCACAGGGACAGGACACAGCTGCGCGGGCCCTGCCGAGGGACCTGGCCTGCTGGCCCCAAGGTCTGAGATGCAGGGACTGACCCACCTCAATTTGTATCATGCACATCATTGCTCTGTTTCCCACTCACACCTTTCCTAGCGTTCCTTTTCCAAACATCCTTTTAGTTCTTTTTTTCAAAGCGAAACAAGAAAAACTTTTCCTACGTTTCTTCCCATTTTATTTCGCAGACAGGACCAGTGGGTAAGGCGCAGGTATCAATATAAGCACAGTCAGAGGTTGCTGGATGAGAATTTTGGCTCGATTCTTCCCTGGGGCAAAGGGGCACAGGCCCCGCTACTCGCCCGAGTCCGCAGTTGGGAGAGCGAAACTCCTGACTCACTCGGGTGGGAAAAGAGAAAGGGAAGAGGCGGCGGAGCCACGATTCTCCGTCAAACCGGGTACGGGCCAACGGCCGGCACCGCGGCTGCCCGAGCAGCCCGCACCTCCCGGGGCGGGAGAAGCCGCGGCCACGGCTGCGGCCGCCCGGGGCCAGCCCGGGTCCCCCCCCCGGGGCCAGCGCGGGTCCCCCCCCGCCCCGGGGCCATGCCGTGCTCCTGCCGCCACCAGCACAGAGTTCCGAGGGGCGCGGGGCCGGGGCCGGGCACTCACCGCTGTACAAGGAGCCACGGCTCTTCCTGGCCAGCGTCTGCTGGACCTGCCGGTGGATCCGCAGCGCCTTCTCCTCCCTGGCCCGGCCGCCCGCGAGCTTGAGCCTGGCCTCGGAGGGCAGCGCCAGGCTGGAGCTGTCCAGCTCCCCCAGGATCTGCTGGCCCAGCACGGTGCGGATGTAGCCCTGCTCGGCGGGGCCGCGGCCGGCCATGGGCACAGCCGGGCGCCGCTCCGCTCTGCGCCGACAACCTGTTGCGCCGCCGCCGCCGCCACCCCCAGCTCCGGGGCTGAGCCGCCGCGGGCCGGGCCGTGCCGTGCCGTGAGGCGCCCAGCGCCGCCCCGGGCTCTGCCCCGCCCGCCGCGCAGGTGCCAGGCACGGCCCGCGCCTCCGCCCCGCTCCGCCCGCCGCGGCGGCCCGCCCGTCCCCTCCCCTTCCCGCCGGGGCGAAGGGTCCGGCGCAGCGGCCCGGCCCAGCCCGGCCCAGGGCAGCGCGGCCCGGCCGCCGCCTCAGGCAGCCGCCGCCCCTCCCCGCCCTCCCGTGGCGTGGGGCCCGGCCCGGCCCGCCGGGAGCTCCGAGGGGGCTGTGCCGCCCCGGCCCGCGCTCCCGCGGCACGCGCACCCCCGCGGGACACCCCGCGCCGTTCACACGCGGGGACTCAGGCTGCCCGCGCGCCCCGGCCCGCGCGTATCCCGCGTCGCACGTCTCGGGTACTGCTGTCCGTCACGCGCGGCTGCGTCCCGTGCGTGTCAGTTTCACCCTGAAGCGTGAGGCGCGGAGCCGCTCTAAGCGCGGCGCTCCGGCCGTGCAGCCGGGGCTTTCGGGTGGGGCTGGGGGCTTCCCCGGCTCCCTGAGGTGCTTTCCAGGCTTTTCTGAGGATCTGCGGAGGGGTGAATTGAAGCCGCCTTCTCCCCTTGTCCGCTCTAAAGAGGCGGTGAGGGAATCGCGTAATTAACGGCTGAACCCCCCGTCTGGCCGTGCCCTCGCCGGGGTCTGTGCTGGCCTGCGCCGCCGGCGGCGGCCGTGGGCCCGGGGAGGCTGGAGCCCTCACGCCGTCTCGGGACACAGCCTGGAGCTGCCGTTTGAACAAACACTGCTCACGGTGGGTTGAAAGGAGGAGGAAAAAGGGAACGTACAATGTCTTGGGGAAAAGGAAAGTGCAGGCTTTAGAAAAAGAAGGGGGTGATCGAGGATTGCACGATCAAGAAAAAAATATAGTAATAATCCCCACTAAGTGCAATGTAGGTATTTTTATAGAAAAGTTGATGTTTTTCAAAAGCAAATGAAAACTCAAGCAGCTTTTATCTTCATGTGTTGTCATTTCAGAGGCACTCCAAGTCTCGAATGAGCTGGCATAGCTGGTGGACTGCAGGCCGGGGTGAGGGTACGGGGTGGTGGTGGTGAAACTGGGCGATCCCCGTCTCAGGATATACTGTAACATAAGGAACTGGGGCACCTTCCTTATTCTCATAAAACTCAGGATGGGGAGGAGGAACTTGCTCCATGCTGAGGAGTCGAGAATCCTTTTGCCCCCGATTTACTCTTTGTCTCCCATTTTTTTCTCTAAGAGGGGGGAAGGAGCTCTGGCCTTTCTTCTCAGTCTGGCTAATGTCATCTCCTTTTGTTCTAATGTGGAGTATCACTGGAGAGATCACATTAATGATATGTGAGAACAGTTTCACTGGTTAAGAGAAACAGAGTGACACGCTCCTTCCTTGTAGATGAGGAAAGGTTCTGTACAGGAACAAAAAAGTTGGAGATAAGCTGTGGGGGTACCAGCTGGGAAAGAGGAGCAAGAATTTCTGGAGAGGAAGAAGTTGGAGGTATGTGGCAGAACTACGATGGGCAGGCAAAAAATGTAACAGCAAAGTGGAGGGATAAAACAATGAAAGAACGGGCAGTATAAGGCAGGAAAAACAATGGGGAAGACACATCACAGGAAGGAATGTAAACTATGTTAGAAACTATATTAGACCCTTTTGCTGACATACAGGCAGTCACAAAAGCATTTTCAGTAAACAATAGACAGTACATTCTCAGCACATATGAGTGAGGATGACTGAGATTAGAAAATAGTCTAAAAAATGTGAAACATTTCCTCCCCTCCTCCTTTTCCCTGCCGTCTTCTCCATTCCTGAACTCCAGCACAAACATCAATTCTGGATAGTTTTTATAGTCGAAAGCAATTTGGTTTCACGCACAAAATACACCTGAAATAGATACAGGACTTAGAAGATACTCTCATAAAGATTGTCCTCAGATGCCACTGATGCCACATACAGGTTTGGAAACTCTTGGCACATTGGCATTGCCTCTGTTGGAAGAACTGTTGAATTGTTATCAGGTTTATTTTGCAACTCTGTATATTTATTTGTGCTTGCGTATATTTATTTGTGCTTGCGAGAAAACAAATGGCAGTTTGCTCTAAGCTTTACAATTGTTAATGACATTTCTGACATAGGTTTCTCTCCTTGTGACTAGGAATGCTGACTGGAAAGTTTAGGGGGTAGGGGTGGGGGGAGGGGAGAGAGAAAGAATTTTGCCTGCACAGCAATTCAGACAATGCTCAGCCAAGATCTGAAATAGAAATGAATTAAGGCTTTTTCTTAAACTGAAGAAAATGAGAAAATATCATGTAACTGATTGCCTCATCAATAGCAATTCCTGGAAGCTGATTTATGTTGGATTAACACCTCTTTGACTGAATTGAAAAAAAAAAACCACCAACCCTGAGTCTTTTGAGAGGGAAATAGTACCAGTGACATTTGCAGATGCAAAGTAATTTAGCTGGGGTTTTCCCTGAAAGGACTGCAACTTGTCATGAATGATTGCTCATTAGAATTTTGGAAAAAAGATCTAATTATGAGTGACTAAGGGATGAGGAATCACATACAAAAACATTTGCTTTCTTGTCTTGGAGTCAAGCAGATCAGAAAACCAGATACTCCTTTTAAGACTTACTCTGACCAGATGTGCTTGGCCTAAAGCATGTAACCTTTCTTCATCAGAAGTTCCCCACAAATAATATTTATATGAAAGCTGTGGTAGTTGGTGCTTTCACTTTTCTGCCCCCCGCCACCCCCCCCACCCCCACCCCCCCCCACCCCCCCCCCGTGTTGGCACTTACGGAACAAGCTGGGTTTGTACCCTGAAACCAGATTTTCAGCTGCAGGTGGACCTTAGAGGAAATGGGTGTAAGTATGAATGTTGAGGTGTTCAGTTTAAACGTGAAACAGCTCCACAGCAAGGGCTTTGTCTTAAATACACACAACGTTATTCCTCTGTGTGTCTCTAGGACCACGTGGAAAAAGAAGGGCCATTCACTCAGGGTGGTTTTGTTTTTGGGTATTTGTTTGTTTGTTTGGTTGGTTGGTTTTTTTGTTTGTTTGTTTGGGTTTTTTTAGTTGGCTTTTCTTTTTGTTTGTTTGATTTGGTTTTGGTGGGCTTTTGTTTGTTTGTTTGTTTGGTTGGTTGGTTTTTATCCTACGGTCGCAGGTGTTTTATGCAGTGCAGGTTGGTCAGGAGCAGCCGCCCGGGGCACCCCGCGAGGGAAAGGGGACCCGCGCGCCCCGCCGGCGACAGCCCGGCGAGGGGCCACACTGCCACCGCGCGTTCCCTCGCCCGAACCGCACCAAGCCCGCTCCCAGGCGCTGCTCCTGGGAAGGGAAAACTTCCAAAGCAGACTTGGAGAGTACCCAGGAAGGAGTTCACTCCGTGCTTAAAAAGTTTAAGATCGATATTTTATTGCAATTTTGTTTGTCATAGGAGACAGAACTGAAGTTCAATCAATTTGGCTTTTGTACCAGTCACCAGTCCTGTATTTTCTCACAGTTGCAGATGCATTTCTTTCATCCTAGCATTGTTTTTGGAAGCAGAGAAACAGAAAATAATCTGTTTTGTCTTGTAGGATAACTTAAAATAAAGACTTTTTTAGACACCCCTAGGGGAAAAGAACTACTTTTGCATTGGTAAAATGAGTGTGATAGCAGTTCTCAGCCTGATGGAGATGTAGCTATAGAAGCAGTAAGACCTGTGATTGGGACTCCCCACCTGAATTAAACAGGGTTCAAGGGAGTGGCAGATGGCTTGAGGAAAGAAAACACATACACACACACACACACACACACACGCACACAAGATGACAATGATCCTCATTGGAACATCGCAAGCCTTTCTTCACTTTGATAAGGTGAGTGTGCAGCTGCTAGTTTGGAAAACCCAGGCCATAGCCTAGAGCTGACTAATGTCCTGACTTGAGAAATGTCGTATCAAAACTATCATATGGCCATGAGCTTTGCTTTACATCTCAACACAGCCAAGGGCTGCAGGAGTTCAGGATGGTCCTGAAGCCACAGATAACAGTGGTTCCTCAGGCTTACGGCTTTTTTGTTGTGTAGTAGGACAGGACTAACTTGCATCCTGACTTGGGTGATAAAAGCAATGTTTGTTTCATCAGTCTTGCCTCAATTTGTTTCTTCCTGTGGTTGGAGGTGTTATCTAACCTGCCTATATCAGGGTGGCAGCTGATGTTGGCAGATATTACAGCCCTTAGGTAAAGCCTCTGCTTGAGCCACTGACTGTTGAGCAGTTTTGCATACTGTCACAGTCACGCAGAGCTTGATCTGATGGGAATGGGTTGCTATTGCTAGAGGTACATCAGGATACATTCAACCAGGGGATATTTTTGGGTGCTATGCCCAGCACAAGTTATGGGGTTATATCATAGTCTGATACATGAAGTAGATAGAGCAGTCTCCAAGGGAAAGGGAGGGCGGTCTGTGTGGCTGCCCTCATGTACAATGTCATCTGTCCTTTGTGATGCTGTAAAAAGATTTTGATGCAGTGGATGAGACAGCAGGAACAGAGAGAACTGAGATAAGGTTTTTAACAACCCTGACTATGAATCACCTCTGTGGCAATTTCTCAACCGGGTCCAGGCCTGTTTTACTGGCTAGTGGGCTCCTCTTCACACTGTGGGCAGGGGAGAGCCTGGTTGCACAGCTTCATTGGGAAGGTATTTTTTTCAGTGAACAAAAGCAGAGGAGATGGGTTTAGTATAGATTTATTATCCATTGTGTTCGGCAGGAATAGCTGCGCACTGTGAACTGGAGGGGGAGGACAAGTTCCAGGGGAGGGTGGTAAAGCCCATTCTGTCCTAGCCAGTCAATATCTTGTGAATAACATTCCCCTGACTGCTCTGTTCTTACAGTTTATCACAGCTGGCTCAAGGCTTGCTAGCAACGTGGGCAAAACCAAGCAGCAGGGAATCATGGGCAAAGTTTGTAATGCTGCATTTAAGCGTTGATAAAGTGACAGCATGGCCTGCCCATGTATTGGGTTGTTTGCTGCCTGAGTACCTGCTGCCCTGGCCGATTGCCTGTGCCTAAGGCTTGCTGCCTTGTCCTCATTTCTTTTCTGTCCAGGTCCCTGTGCTCTGCTTTATCCTACCATTCCTAGTCTCTCCCTTTAGTAATCAAGTGTAATACTTTAAAAGTGTGATTTTTTCCTTTCTTTCTTCTTTTTTTTTAGGGTCAGAGATGCATACAACCAGTTATTGGAACAAAGTGTGCTTGGCATCTGTCAGTTTCTGAGTCATCTGGGCACTGGGGAGACAGCCAGGAAAGATCTAGGAAGACATATTCAAATAGTCTTATCAAACACTATGCTAAAAAGAGCAACAAGGTAATGTGACTTGTTTGCAAGGCTTGGAATGAAAGGAATGAAGCAGAGCTAATTTCAGTAATCTGCTGTCACTGCTTTGAGTAAAACATGCTTACTCAGTTGTCTCAGGCGTGGTTGTTTTACCATGCATTAGTGTTTTGGTCACTGTAGTAAAAGAACATGCTGTATATGTAGGTGGAGGTATAAATACTCTTAAACTGTTGACACAGGAGCACAACACCAGTGTATATTGGAGTTGTTGCTGCATGCATTCATCTAGAGGCTCTGAATTTTATCAAGGCCCTCTTTTGTTAGGGGCTGCATGTGGGAGATTTTTGTCTTCACCTTAAGGTACAAGTAAACAATACATCCAATAGACTGATGTCTCATCTTTATGTACAAGTCAAAGGCGGAGGAATTAAATGCTATTCCTGAAGAAATGTCGTAACCCAGAAACTGAAAATATTTTTTTTAATTTTTGGGTCCTGATTTTGATGTATGAGATGTGTTTATTGAGGACAATGGTAGAGCAACATTTTAAACCACTTTTTTTCTACTGTTAGTAGAACGGATTTTATTTGCCATATTTCCCCCATCAAAGCATCTTTTGATATAAAACTAGTTTTTTTCTGGATTTTTTTTTTTTAATAAGAACTGTCAATACCCCTCCTCCAGGCAAAATTAAAATTATTGGTTTCATTACAACATTCTAATTTCTTTTCCTATTATAGTTAGTGAAGTTGATGAAAACAGGGCTAAAGGGACTCAAGAAGTCCTGCTCATTTCCTGCTGTAAAGTAGGATTAACTATATCAAAAATATCAAAGATATCTATCTAATCTGTTTTTGATATGTTGCTTAATGCATGATGGGAGAATATTTCTGTATCATACTGTTTTTCTACAACCTGAGGATGCACACATGAAAGATCTGTAATAATAGACATCCACATAATGCCAGATTAATGCATCCAAACCAGTCATCATAAGAAAATGACAGAATGCACTAATGCATACAGGAGATTAAGTTGGAAGAAAACCAAAGTGTACATGCATATTCATTTTGGGTTAGATCCTTAACTTCTCTTTAGCAGCTTTGTGCACAAAGCAGTCGCAAAGCTGGCTGGCCTGTTTCCTTGGGAAAGGAAATTCTCAGATAGGCTCCAGTTGCCAGAATAGTTTATAAGCAATCTGTGTGTTAAACCAGCAGGTCCAGCTGGCCAGCAAGAACTGCTGTCGAGAGCTGCTCTATGAACACAATGATTTCCCAATGGGCTTTTCTTTTTTTTTCTTTCCTTCTTTTTTTTTTTTTCCCTTTCTTTTTTTTTGGGTAGGTTAGACTAACTTTTTATTGGAGCGTTTTTGATAGTAATTTGCTATGGGTAAGCCAGGTCAAGAAAAGTACAGTCCAACCTGATCGTGGCTCAAAATAAGTGCAACCATTTCTGCAGTATAGATAACTGCCTTGTTTCCTATACTTTTTGATTTTTATAATTCTTTCTCTTTTTTAGTTTTTTTTTTTTTTTTTTTTGTTAATGTGGTAGTAGTGATTATAATACAATGAAAAAGTTCATATTCTAGGCATTTCCAGCACAGTTTAGGGAGTGACATAAGAACAGAAAAATGTCTGTCCTGGATCAGACAAAAGATCTAGGTAGCCTAGCACACTGTCATGGTGTCCAACAGTGGATGCCTAGCATAAAACCAGCACAAAAGTGGAGTAATACTCTCTTAGTATACTTCTGCAGCTTACAGAAATGTGCAGCTCAGGGATTTCTTTAGTCAGAGGCAGTACCTTTGTGTATAATTGTCTGTAATGATTTTCCTCCATGAATTTGAATAATGGTTTTTTGCATCACTATTGCCCTTTTGTAATGGGTTATACAGCTTAATTGTAGGGTATGAGAAGATATAGTCCCTTTTTTGTTTTTTGAATATGCCAGTTGATAATTTCACTGGATGTCATCTACTTTTGGTAGATGAAAAAAAAAAAAAAAAAGGAATACGTTTCTTATTCATCCTCTCTGTGCTACTGATTATACAGTTCACTATTATGTTCCTCTGCAATTAGTTTTCTAGGCTGAAAAGTCCTAACCTTTTAATCACTCTTTGCCTGCAAACTGTTTCAGACTGTAGATCATCTTTATCAGCCATCACTTTTTTTAGCTTAGCTCTACCATTTTTAAGATGGGTTGCCAGAACTGCATGTAGTATTTAAGGAGCTGAGATGCCTTGGATTTATACGATGATGTATTAATTATTTCCTATTTTCTTCCCTATTCTATACCTAATAATTACTTTATGTTCAGTTAGCTTTTTTGACTGCTTCTAAGCTGACATTTTCAAGTCACACATTAGTGCAGAGGATTCTTTCCTTGGCCTTAATGCTGCCTGCAAGGATGTTGAACATAAACACATTTTATGTACTATTACAGAGTTAGTCCTTGATAGTGTCGTTGTGGCACAAACCAAAAATACCACTGGGAAGAGAATCAAAACCAGATTCTCCCCTTTTAGCTGCCTGAGTAGCTTATCCTTGAAACATTCCTCTACAATGTCTAAAAATGCTCCAGTGTGACATTTAAATCAACATAAGAGTAATCAAATTTTCCTGTTATGGTATTTCCAGTCGTGGCAGACTCTCTGAATCTGATTTTCACCTAGCTTGTCACTATTGTTAGCTGTCCTTATCTTGACTTGGCTGGTGGTAATATATATACTTTGCCTTGAGAGTTGCTTTTAAATATCTTGCCTGACACTTCTGTATGAGATCTGAGGTTTGCAATTGGACATCTAACCGCTGCTCTAGTTTTGATGGTCTCACAAGATGTCTATGGTGCTGTCAGATACACATCAGCTTTAGTGAGGAAAGTCAAGTGTTTAAGCACACACACACAAAAAAATAGTTTTAATCTGTGGGAAAGAGCCATAGGTCAAAAGGAACTAAAACAAAATACTCAAAGAAACACAGTCCTTGTCTGTAGGCAGTAAGTGATGGAAGAAATCCAAGGTGAATTGCTTGCTTTGTTCCAGAGTCTGCAAAATGTTTTACATGTATTCATGAACTGAACTTGACAACATCACCAAAACATAATATTTGGCAAATAGTTCCCTACCTACAGCCATCTGCAAAATGAAATGAAACTTCAGGGATTTTTCTACAAACATGCTCTAGCTATGGCTTGATCAATATACTTGAACACTTTTATGTCCTCCCTACCCTTTGCTCCTTTGTTGCATAATACATTCATGTATATTTATCAGTACCACAGCATCTGCCATCTGTTAATCCAGGTGCTAGATCTAAACAGTAGAAGTTCTCTGTGCCAGTGGACTGTCCCTTGCTGTGTGCTGTGTCTCTGAAGTTAAGTATCATTTTAATAATAACAGGAGATTCAGGAGATTTGGATGTTGTTTCTTCCTTTGCCAGTTTGTGGAATCTTTTATGTAGATCATAGGAAAGTATGTGGTCCCATTATGGCCTCTGTAGTATCCTGTTTCATTTTTAGCTTAATGAAATTGAAGCTATAGGAATCTGCTTCTCTTGTACACTTCAGATTACTCTGATATACTGTGCCAGCAGCCACTGGATTTCACCCCTCTGCGTCAACTCCAGACAATAACTCTGAATGGGATAATGGGATAAAGCACTTCCTGAAAATCGGAAGTAATCTGGCCAAATATCTCCCTGATGTGAAGCCACTGGCAGTAATGGAAATACAGCAAGAATGAATATTGGCTTGGTGTCCACTGAATCTGTTTCATTTGGTTTTGGCAATATGCTTATGGCGTTTTTTAAAATTAATCAGTTGGTCTCTCCATAATCTGAATCCGGGCTGGCTATTCTTATTCAAGTTGTACTTTTTCTGACACTGATGAAACTTAATTGATCCCTAGATGTGCTGTCGATGATAACTTATTTCCTGCTGCTGCAAAAAGCCCATATCTCAATGGGCAATTTAGGCAATAGGTAATTTAAACTGGAATATTCAGCTGAAGAGCAGTCTAGACAGACAAGGATATTTTTTTGGATAGATCATAGCTGGAAGAAGGGACTGCACAAAGTGCAGTGGCCACTAATTTAACTGGAAAGATCACTGTGGGCATCTTCTGTTACTGACAGGCCTCCTGTCAACCTCTCTAAGAGCCCTGCAGAAAGTTTGCCTTACCAGACTGGGAATCATGTGCAGCCAAAGATTGGAATTTCTTCCTTAAACTATTTATTAATATTAAAAGGACACCAAAAGCTTCCAGTTATTAAATCAATGTTTCATTTAAAATATAAAATAATAAATAAGGGCATGACAATTATTTAAGATATTTTTATAGTTAAAACATGCAATAAAGTAAATCTGCCTCCTGGCAACTCTGATCCTTGCAGGTCTGGTTGTTTACCCTTATTCATCAACTGTCATCAAACAAACCCATACAGCCTCTTCTGGGTTGCTAAGGAAGCATCCCTTTCAGGGTACTGTTTCATGTCACCTCTCACATAGGTTGCTGCTGAAATGGTAGTTCCCCCTTTTTCCCTCACACTTCCAATTAAATGCTTCTGCTTTTTCCTTTGTGTTGGGGTGTAGCAGTAGTCTGGCGACATGGTAAGAAGGCTTACCTTGCTGCTGCTGAAAAACTAACCATTTCTTTTTTGTTGGGTTAATTTTCTGTGAGATTGGCAGATGAAGGCACAGGATCAAATCTGCTGGCAGTGAGTGGCAGGCATGCAACTTGAACTCCATGGCTATGGGTCTGCTCCCTCTTGCAGGCTGCCCATCGCTTCTCTTGGGAGTCTCTTAGTCCCTGTTGCTGCTTCATGCTCTTTTCTCCTTTCTCCCTCTCTCCAGAGAGTTCAGTATAACTCACAATAGAGCAGTACAGATGAGATGGACCTTGCTCTATTGCAAGACACCAAACATAAGAGAATGCAGTGTTGGAAGGAAATTAACTAGTTTCATCAAAAATATATAGACATACATATATGTAAAATGCATACATGTAATGGTATGCATTTTAGATTAAAAATAACATGAAAATTTGTCTGTGTAGAAACTACAGGCAGTTGGAAAGCATGCATGAGTTACTTTCCATTAGTTTTCCTCTCACTACTGGTATCCATCAGCAACAGCTTGTTTATTCCCTCCTGCACTGAGTAATTTAGCTCTTCTTTTCTCCATCATAGGGAGATGTTTGAAAAGATGTCTTCACAGGATATCTGCTATATTCCACAGCACTGAAACAACATCTTGGCAATATTTTAAATCAAGAAAGTTGAATACTGTTTATATAGAGCTCTGATGCTGTATCAGCTTTCTAGGATTTTTTCTTTGCTTCCCCTCCTACCTCATTGTGGGAGCTGCTCTGAACTTTTTGAACGCTTTCAGTGCTGAGCTGTGTTATGCTGTTAGGTATGGCAGCGGGTAATGTGATTTATACCTGTATAAGCACACACAGGTATGCAGAGACAAGCACAGAATAATGCTTTCATTCTTCCATCTAAGGAAGTTCATTGGAGAGGAAGAAATTTTGGATTTCTTGCCTATTTATACCTACGGAACAGGACTACAGTAGTTTTCCAGAGATGTTGAGCTTTTATCACTTACAATTCCACATGGACAAAAGACCAAAGAACAAATAATTTATGGTGGAGAGCATAGATTTGTGCATTAATTGGTTGCATGTGAGTCCAAGGAATTAATTTTTTATCCAAACAAACATAGAAGTTTAACTCTTTTTTTATTAACAGATTCGCAAAACCATAGCATTTTAGAGCTCATTGTTGTATCTTCTCATGGATTGCTGTTTGCACTGAGGGTGGGGGACAAAAATGTCTTGGGTTGCATCCTGATGTCATGGTCTTCTGATTGTTTGAGAGGGAATTTTACCACAGGAAAACATGGTTGCACAATGTGATGTTTAGTTTTGTGTGGCCACGCTTCCTGCCTCTGAAAGCCAAGGTGTGAGGAAGGAGGAGAGAAAAGGTGGGACCACTGTGTGTTGTACCCTTCTATGAACTGGGATTTAGCCAGGGCACAGGCTGTTTTCACCTCAGAAACAGCCTGGAGTCCATCAGTTCAGAAATAGCCACAATAAGTTAGTCCAGCAGCCAGGGTGGTGAAAAGCTGTATGACAAGTTTGAGCTTGCCAGTTAGAAAGTGGAGACAATAAACTCTAGGAGATCGCCTACTTCACTTTGCCTAAAGTCATACAGATCTTGAATCCTGAGCTCCAGTCCAGGACTTTTACCCTTTTGCTGGCAATTCATTTGTTCCAATTATTAGATTATTTGAGCCATTTCCGTTGTATTTATCATCAAATAGCTCCTTATCTTTTAGCAATAATGCTATTCAGGTAGGTAAGAGAGTCTTCTATCCCTATTTTTGGCTTTTACAGAAGGAGAAGTACTTGAGAAGATAAATAGTGTCTTCTGTTTTATAAAGGATAACTGTATATATTATTACAGGCTTCAGTGTGAAACAAATGTGATTAACAAAAAGAAGGAATCTATGCATCAAACTGATTATTTTGCTTAAACACAACTACAGTTGTCAAGCAAAAGGTCTTGTTTGTGTTCTTTTTTAAAAAAATGGTTTATAATTGCTGACATTATTTCTTGGTGATTACTGTACATGGAAGAAAAGTGTGACTGCACTTGTCAGCCACTTTTCCTACACAGTGATAATCCTTTTCAGAAATTATACAACCTTGTAGCCTACTGAGAAGTAAATTAAAAAGCACTGAGATTTATTCCCTCAATTGAATCTCCAATTAAAATTACAATTCCTCAAAGTATTGTTTATTTTCCTTGTACAAACTTAGAAAAAGGCAACTTAGAATATAGCTAATCACATTTCTAATGGAGTTATAAGAAAATGTGCCTATATAATACTTGACTTCAAAATCACATGGAAACACTGCAATTAATTTTTGTGAGACTCACTATACTCCTGAGTTCATTATGTTTCTTTATATGCAGATTAGAACTCTTATTCTCCTTTCCCACTTTATATAATTCCACTCAGGCATTTGGAGCTGCACTGCTATAATACTGTTGTCAAAAGAAATGGTAGCAAAGTGCAAGTGGAAACTGAATACCTGGTGAAATTTCTACTGATGACAAAGTAGAACTCTGCTCAAGGAACACCAGCGGAAGCAATCATCAGACATAGCAGAAAGAGAAGAATGGACTCATGGTCAGTACTGTCTGTTCTTTATATCAACAACAGCTGTCATGCTCTTGATGAGACAAAGAGGAGCAGATTGAGAAGAGCACAGCTGAAGGTTTAAA
The DNA here is from genome assembly GCF_017639655.2 of Falco naumanni. NCBI lineage: Eukaryota > Metazoa > Chordata > Aves > Falconiformes > Falconidae > Falco > Falco naumanni. The sequence goes on from NC_054058.1 coordinate 26,474,142, forward strand.
GTCATCACCAAATCAGCCAATAGGAACTTATTGCTTTTTTGTGAGAAGTAAGATTCAAGACATCTGAAGTACAGCTGAAGTAAATGCGGGAGGTGTTACAGGGCTACCAGAATAAAAGTAAAAGCCAAGGTAAGTGCAAGGGAGAGCTTTCAAATTCCTTGGTGGAATCCATGTGGAAATAGCTTATTGGAACAAAGAAAGGTTCTGTATATTTAGGGATATCTTAGGAGATGCCCACTGAGAACTAAAAACAAGCTATTGAGGTAGTCCTCAGAAGGCAAGAAAAAAGATTGCATCATTGGCATTATCAGTGATGGTCAGGGTTCGAGGGACTTTGCAGTTCCTTATGTTCTGGAAGGGGACAGTTTTACTTTTTACATGTCCTCTTTTTAGCTGAGAAGGATGTTATCTTATTGACCTCAGACAGGCAGTGTTTCCTAGGCAGGACCAAAGATCAGAAGGTAAGGAGAAGAGGAGCTATGACCTACCCTGAGCAAGATGGAACCTGCTTCCAGCAAACAGACAGGGAAAGAGTGACTTTTTACATTCTCAAAAGGACAGAAGCTAGGACAGGAAGAAGAAAAAATAATAAAAAGGGATGGGAAGAGGTGTTAGCTTTTATTCATGCTGAAAATAGAGCCTTCATTAATTGGAACTTGGGGTTGAGTTCATCTACTCCAAATTTTAATGAACTTTCAATTATGCCTCTGTATTGTTAGTGTCTCTTTAATGGAAAAAAATAAAAGATTGGAAATATAGGCAAGTTACATGTTACAACAAGCATAGTAATGAGACTATAAATATACTAAACTATTGTAATAAACATAAATCTGAAAATGTAAAATAAATTTCTGAAAGCAGAAATGTGTTAGGATATCATAAAATACCTCATTAAAAATTTGGATACTTTAATTTCAGATTTCTATTTCTATACTTTTTTAATGAGACAAATAATAAAGAAAAATGACAATTTCTGATTGTCCACACAGGCCAGTAAAAGTTTTAAGGAAGTTATTTTATGTATGAAACAATGAAGGGTGAGCTGAAGCTGCCACACTATAAACTGAATTGGAGATTCATAAAATACCAATGAATTTGCATATTTCATATCCACCATGTTATATTCTCCAAAAGCAGGAGGTTACGTTATCGTGTCTTCTCTCCTGCTGAGACCAAATTGATACAGATACAATTTCCATAAGGAATTGTAGGTTCACTTGTTGATACATGCTATGGGGTTGAGGCCTGAAGAACATATAGACTGTAGTATGCTTTCAATATGACATGGAAGTAAAAAGACAATTACACTCAGAGATATTATAAGCCATCCAGGAGCTTACAACTGTAGAAGCAATTTTTGCATAAGCACAACAGTTCAGGAGAAACAGGGATAAAATATGATGGCTATTAAGTAATGACTGGGTAGCGTGACCTGGAGGCCACTGAAGGTGGGAAGATTGCTGCATGATTTATTTTGAGCAGCAATGTAATCTTTTTTTTTTTACATCAAAGTAGCAGTGATAAGTCGTGGCTGAAATGAAGACATTTCTTGCATGTCAAAGAAGATGATGGATTGAAAGATGTGAGCTTTAACTATGATGATCAGAAGAGCTTTTAGCTTTAAATTCAACCTCTTTGAGATGCATCTCAGATGTGGTAATTATGAATGGTTTAAAAATCTCTCACAAAGGTAGATGGCTTCTACAGTGAAAAATTAAAGGGTCGCTTTGGTTATTCATCTGTCAGAGATGCTTCAGTTCACAGAAATAACCTGTACTGTGTCAGAGGCAAGCTAAGCTGAATTAAGTCAATGGTACCTTCAATCTTGAAAGGTACCACCTGGCTTGAAATATTGATGGGAAACTTAGAAACCCCCAATTCAAATAATTGAACAAATCCTTAAAAAAAATAATCCTCAAGTGGGCTTCTATTTGCTGCAAGCATTAGGCAGTAAAGAAGATATAGGAATATATAGAAATTAGCAACATTATAATTATCAAGTAACTGCTTGTCTTACAGTGCTGCAGGCAAGTTAACATGGTAGAGAGTGGGGGGTCAGCCTTCATTCTTCCTTTGAATCAGTTTAGGTTAGGAGTCACTGAAGTAAATGACTCTATAGTCCTTAAAACGAGAGGAGCTGCTGTGTTATTGTCAAACACATTTAAGGAGAATCAGGCTAAGCCATCGTACAGAGATGTGCAAGTAGTGATATACACACAGTTCTTTCTCATGACTTTCTGGTCTACTGCTCTTTGTTCTTCCTGTGCTGCCACACAGTGCCTGTGTGGTTTCCCCCCCTCTTTTGGGTCTTTATGAAACATGCTATTTCTTCCCTAGGAATTGTCGACTAGATAGCTTTTATCAGATTTTACCCCTCTCCAGTCTGTACCAAGTCTGTAACAGGATACCATTGTGCTGAACTTCCCAGAAAGGCAGTGTAGGAGAGTAAGTTCTTGCAGGCTGTTGAGCATTTAATCTTCTGCTTTGTGTGTACAATGTGGGTCACAAGAATATCGCGTAGTCTGCATGTCACTATTTCTTCTCTGCAGGTCTCTGCACAAGGGTGGGGTGCAGTGATCATGGTGGTTTGGGTCTGTAAGAGGAAGACCAGCCAGGGACAAAGGACCTCCAAAGGGAGTGACTGAGACTGTGAAGAATGGCTGGTTGGGCACATGTGTTAGTGTTTATTAGCTGTGCATATGCCAGCTGCTGAAGGAAAAGAAGCAACAGGGGACCAGTCATGTTGAATGGAAAAGATGTAAAAGCCGTGCTACGGCTGGCCTAGATGGCTCAGCTGAAAGGCAAAGAGGCAAGCAGGGTGGAAGTGCAAAGGCAGAGGAGGAGGTGATCCAGCTCTGTGAACACAAAAATACTTGTCAGCTTCTGGTGTCTGTTTTTTCTGACTTTATTACTGAGGACTAGTTGCTGAAATAAGGCAAGAGTGCACACAGTATTAGCACTGAAGGCAGTGCTTGCCAGATTTTGCCTCTCCCCTTTTTTGAGACTTTACTGTGAAACTGGCAGAGGAAAGAGGACCTGAAATAACAGTTAACATCATTGAAAGGTCCTTCACCTTGGGAACTAGTACCTGGCATAAAAATTCTCAAATCATTGACAGATGATGTAAATTAGAGCTTGCAGGACTAAAGGAAAAGAACACCAAGGTTATAAATTCAAGGATTTTGAGTTAAGGAAATGTCAGAACTAAGACACACATAGAATATGCACAGTTCTAGCCTGACCAAAGCAAATCTGGTTATAAATAACTTAAATTTTTGCAGAGAATTTGCAATGGGAAGGGTCAGAATAAAGAATTAAGGGCAGAGGTACTTTGCAGCTGTAAGAGGCAAGAGAGCAAACAATGGAACAGCATAGGGCCATAGGGCAACAAATGGCTATTCCAAAATATTGCAAAATGACTCATGTGTTGTTTAAATGCCTGTTGATATGGTAAGAACTTTAGATTTTGATAAGTACATACAACTGAAAGAACTTTATATGAACCTGACTGCATTAAGCTGAATTTTAAAAATGATTCAAGTGAAGGATTGTCCAATCTCAGCAATAAACTCCAGCTTCTTTAGGAAGTAAGACTTTAATGCTGTGGCATTAATCTCACAAGTACATTTTTATTACCCAAATAAAAGTGGAGAGAGGAAAAAGAAACTACAACATGAAGGAACTGGAATTGAAGAATTAAAATGGCTTTGCCAAAAAATGTTGATTATGAACATTCTGTGTGTGTTTTCCATGTCACTTGAAGGTAACTGAATGCCCAAGGGGCTGTTCTCAATATCTGTCTTGGCCATCAACTAGAAAGTATAAATCACAAAACCGTTTTATTCCTATGGATAATAATTGACTTGCAGTATTTCTTTGTAATCTCATGACATTTTTGGGGAATGAAACATAAAATGGAGACACAATTCTGTATTCTTACATGTGTGAAAGCTCAAAGTAGCTATTTCAAACCAGCGTGCATAAAAATCATATTATTGTATGTAACATTTACCAGGACTAGTGTTAAAATGAGGTCATTTTATTACATTCTTTCTGTCTTAATGCATGCTAGCAGCATTCTTAAAACAACATTTTCATTTGGCTGTTCTACACAGTTCTGCTTTGGCAGGGTAGTAATATTAGCTGAAATAATGCTTCTTATCTCCAGCCACTCTTCTGTTGTCAGCTATGCTTTCATGTTTTGATTAGTGCTTTAGACTGTCTTCTGCCTGATGCCTGCTTTAGCTGACTTTTCAGTAGCATAACCCTCAGTAACATCAGGAGTGTCTAAAGAAGTGTTAGTAATTTTTGCAAATAAAGAGGGGAAGGCAGGGTACTTTAATTACTTGACAATAGAGAAGCCATCATTTCCAAAGATTCATAGGGCTTAAAATATTGATTACTTAGGTATTTTTTTTAGCTATAAAGCAATTGCTTGCTTGTTCTTCCAACAAGATCATTTTGAGTGATAGTTGAATCCTATAGGTTTTTTTAAGACGGCAAGAGAAATATGTTCTCTTTCCAATTTATTTTGCTGGCAAAGGATTAAAAAGTGTCTCTTTGTGGGGAATGAACCAAAAAAATTAAGGGACTGTTGGAGCCCTCCTTTTTATTTATTTATTTTATTTATTTATTTATTTTTAAAACAGCTGCTTTGAATGTGAACAGGGGTGCATATCCTGTCAAGGCTTTTATGCCAGTAAAATGTGTGGGGTTTTTTTTGTCCCAGTGTTGAGTCCCCTAAGTGATAATCATAAGGAAACTTGAGAAGGCAGGAAAACAGGTGTCTTATAAAGTCAGGCTCTTCCTACCATGTAATTTTTCTTGGTGGAATTAATTCTAAATCTCATTTCCTATGTTAAATTAGGTCTTTCTAGAGCTGTCTTCGTATTATTTTTTGTTTTAGTTTCTTTTTCTAGGTGTTTCAAATCTACACAGGAAAATTTCTGTTAAGAAAGCTAAATTGTGCTGTATTAAAAAACAAACCAAAGTGTAAGGCTGATTTAAACACCAGTTTAATCTCATGCTCAAAGTTTATTAAACTATCATCTGACAATCACAGATACGCTAACTGCCCTGCAGCTGACAAATAAAAAGGCATTTTACAAATATTATGTGGGATGTACAAGCTAATATCAATTCATGTATTGCCGAGTTATAATTTTTAATTGTGTTCAGAATCATTTAATTAACTTCTTAATTGTCAAGTAAAAAGAAGTGAAGCATACAATCCAAAATCATGCCAATCAAAAACCTCAATTAGCTGTAATAGACTTTGGCTCAAACGTGTACTGCTGTGGTTGTCAACAAAACTGTAGTGAAAAAAAAAAAAAGGTTAAAATTAGAAGGCCCTCAAAGGAGGATCCTGGAGGAGCCTGTGGGGAGAGAGGGATGATGTTAAAATTGCCATGTCTGATGTCATTAAACTTGCAAATGCTTATGTCAAAAATACATTTCAATATGTGTCATATAGAAGAAAAACCAATGTACTCCTAAGCAAAGGAAAACAGCTTTTCAGGTGAATACTGGTCTGTATATTGAACATGGCACAAAAAGTGGTCTGGAAGAAGTGGTCTATGGTCATGGGTCATGATCCCTCTGTACAACCCTTTCAGCCTTCTCTTTTTCCATGAAAGGTTTGAGATTGGTTAAATATTGTCATGTGCTACCCAAGGGTACGGTGAAAAAAGATAAAACACAGTTAGGAAAGGTGATATAGATATTGTTGAAGTTCAAAAGTCAGCCACAGCTCTTTTTACCATAGGCTTCCAGAAAAGGAGACTACAGAAGCTGCATCTTACATCTGGGGTAAAACAAGGAGATGGCCAAGGCTGAGGAAGGCCTTTCGCTTTTGTTATAGATGCTGACCCAGGAGCTGGAGATCTGTTTATTCATGTGTCATCCAAGCTGTGGTGACTTTTGTGAGGCAAGAGAAGGGGAAAATCAAACCTGCCTAGGGCTGACAATTTAAGGAATTTATAATACCAGTTCAAATCCGAGTGCTGGCCTCTCAGGGACTGGAATTTATTGCTCTGTTGCATTAGGCTGTTTGTGTGAGATAAGATGAGTCCGTGAGGCCAATTTTTAATTGACCAGGGTAATTTGCACAAATCATTGTAAGTCACCTTTATTCCCAGCCTCATTGGAGACCAGAAATGCAATGGACCATCACAGCTTTATTTACACTCTTTTCTTTGGAACCAAAATCCTCTAAACCTCGGTCAAGGCAAATGATAAAATTGTAATGTTGGACTATCGGTTCTGTCTGCCATATCATTTCTGCGATTAAACAGGCATCCTGATCTTAAAAGCCCCTAACTGTGTACTTTCATGAGTAATTAGAAAAAATCAAAATATAAATTTTCAATGATAAAATAAATCCAGCTTCATGTTGCCTCAAAGTATTAGCGAACACCAGGAGTGATACATTTTCTCAAATGCACTTATCCTCACCTGAATAAGGAAAACAGAGCTGAACTAATCTCCCTGGAGTTCAAAAGTACAACTTGCAAACTGGCCTAGCGCTCATTTGTAAGCAAATGAAGTACAGTACAGACAGATGTTTTCCCTTTCATTTTATCAAGCCTTCCTTAGTTTGTGCCAAGTCAGTATGACTCTGGTCTTTTGGCTTATTTCTGAACTATTCTTCATTTCACTATGCATTTTATTTTCCAAGAGTGACCTACTGTTAGAGCACAAGTAACCGTCTGCTCCATCAGCAGTATGCAGACTAATACAGAGCAAGGGAAAAAGGATCACTGGACTGGTCACCCTCTCACCACTCTCCTCCAGCTGGGACTGTTGAGGTGGGGCATCCTCATCCTGCACACTTGGAAGTGCTGGTTTGAGTCCTCAGCAGAAGGCAGATCCCCCAGCTGAGTGCCTTACAATACTAGAAGGTGCTCAGAGGAATATGGCTTGCATGAGTGTGTTCCTGTGCAGGTGATGCTTCCACATATGGCCAAAGCTGAGGAGACTTTACAGTGATGCCAGACCTCAGGTGAGACAGCAGCACGGTGAAGGCCACACCACCAACAAAGGTGTTGCATACTTTGCCAAAACATCCTTGATACTGAAGTAACAGGCTGAGACTGCCCCCAGGTCATAACCTTTGGCATCAGGAAAGGGGCATGGGGCCAGAATAGCTTTGCACAATGGAAGTTGCCATATACAGCTGGGAGGGATGCCACTTTGCTGTCCTTTCTCAACTGGGCAGCAAGGAGTTGAAAAAGTCTATGTGGCACTCACACTGCCTTAGGCACAGCTGAGGATCTGGAGGACAAAGAGCAACCCCCCTGCTGCAGCCGCAGATGCAGTGAAATCCTCCCCACCCACTCTGGAAAAAATTCCAAAAATTTTTTTCCCACTGGGGAAAAAGTGGCACGACAGATCCTGTTGGTTTTCACCAAGCCTATGCCAAGAGTCTCTGATACAGATCCTGATGCTGCCACTTTTGTCACTCAGTGGTATCTCATTGGTATCCAGTGAGAGAATACTGTGAGGGTGATCATCCACTGGAAGAGGCTGCCCAGAGGTGTGGAGGGGCTCCCGTCCTTGGAGATATGCAAACCCTGGCTCGACACAGCCCCGAGCAGCCTGCTCTAGCTGACCTTGCTCGGAGCAGGGGGCCGGGCTAGAGGATCTCCCAAGGTCCCTTCCAACCTCAACTATTCTGTGTGTCTCTGATTCTGACAGTCCAGGTATCTGCATGCCCAAATCAAATTCCAAAATGTAACTGAAATAATACTGTCTAATCTCAGGATATAATATGCCTACAATTTAATTTCTGACCCACCTGTTCAAGGCATAGGCAAATGCATGTAATGGAAAACAGTTATGTCTGTAACATAAATCATATATCACAAACATTCTTATTCTTGCAGAAACTCAAATATACATATTTAAAGAGAAAACAGATGAATGTAAGTACCTAATAGCAGAAAAGAAAGTTTTATCAGGTGATTTTGATGTAATACCATTCTTGATTGTGTTTATTAAGATTTGTTTACTAAAGCCATCTACCTATCTTCTTCTCACCTAATTAAAATTAATTACAAAAGGAGTAATTATGCTTGCAGTCAGACCTGCTACACTGAGCAGATTATTTACTTGAGCTTTAATTTTACAGCTGCATCTGATTTTGCCATATTGAATTTTAATATGTGGATGCTCATCTTCCTTCTTGTATAGTTTCTAAAATGAAATTACTTATGTTGTGTGCAATTACTGAGACTTTCAAGAGCCATTTTGATCAAGAGATAATTTGCCACTTTACCAAGGCAAGATGGAATTTAAGCTGAGGAGCTAGCTGTGTTGTAAATATACACTTAGCTTATGTTACTGTCCTTTCTCTGAATAGTATTAGAACAATTATTTTATAAACGTACATATGTACCAATGGCTTATGCCGGGCACATACAGAAACATCTGTTCAGTTGAGAAATAGGATGTTGGTAACTTGAAGAGCATACAAGCATATCGAAATCAGTGGGCATGGGTGCAATATCTTTCACGTGAGGAAATTGTTCTCACATACTAATATAAGTGTTTGTTCATGTCTATTTATAAATGCGTATTATATATTCTATTAAAAACATTAGGTGTTTAAAAATATGGTTTGGTTTGCTTAAATGAAACAGGTTCAGCACTTTATCTGGAAAATAAAAATAGGCATTTCTATCTCAGTAAACTATAAATTTTCTTACAAGCAGAGGTGATGTATAGAAATCAAAACGTCTAAAGAATTGTAAAAAAATCTGCTAGCATACACATCAACCTCAATCTGCAATATGAGACTGACATCAAAGTTGACGTCTAATTGGATAAAGTTGTGTTTTCAAATGTTGTTCTGGTAAAAAGGAAAAGGGCAATGTTGGATCAGCTGATCAGAGGCTAGCACAGCCATACTCAGAGGAAGAACAGAGCTGAGGCTACTGTTCTCTCCCCATACATTTCTCATTCATTCTATGTGAGAGACAAAATGTACATTTTGATTTCTTTATTAAGAAGTGATACAATAATCTAAAAAACAAATTGGCTGGTGTCTATTGTGCACCAGTGGTGAAATTAATGGAACATAGCCGCTGAGGAGAGAAACTGAACTTTATCTTTACTATCCCTGGGGGTATTGGCTCTATAAACCAACAACATCTGGATAGGACTAACCTATTCAGAAACAGCGATTGGCCTAATAATCAACTTTCAAAATGAAGATCCAGTGTAGTACATTTATTTCAAATTGCTAAGCTAATTATTGATGAGAGTTTTGAAATACCTATTGTCTATAATTATATATAAATTATATTCCTGCAGGCCTAATAGATATGCATGCTAAAATTAAAGGAGTGTTTTGCTTATTCTCATTGTGGTAGCTCCTATATATCTAGGATAACATGCACAGCAATTTGCTCATGTAAGCTGAAATAAGTTGTTAAAAATTGAAACAATGTAATGGGTGTACTATATTGTTTATTTGGAGTTTTTTTCTATATTTTAATATCTAGGTAATGTTGCAATGTAACATAAAAAAATCTAATGAGACTAATCAAAAGCTCAGACAAATATTTCTCCTTGATTGAATTTTCTGATTATCTTACACAACCAGAACACACTAGGCTCTTTAAAAGATGCACAACAAGAAATGGAGCATTGGAAATGTAGCAATGATATTGCATATATACCATTCATTAAAAAGGATCCAAAAGCCAAATGCAGTTAAAAATGCAGAATTGTTTCAGAATGTCTTTAATGGAATTAAATCCACAGCATTTTCTTTTTTTCAGCGAATGTCCTGGTGCCCTAAGAATGCTCCAAACATTTTTAAAGCACGTGAGGGTAAAAAGAGAAAATTAAGAGAGTTTATGTTGAACAAGCATTTTAATCTATAGAATTTTGATAATAAGGTTGACAATGCTATAGATATATACCTAAGAACTACTACTTTTCTGGTATTTAAGTAAGAGGCTTGTGTTTCTTTCCCTGAGAAAAAAATGGAAAAATATTAACTGCAGTCAGCATCATCCATTTGCAAATCTTTTTTCCAGATCTTCTATTTGTTTGGGTTTTTTTTAAAACAGGAAAGAAGAGCTAAGAGAGGATGCCATCACGGGAGCTTGCTTTCTTATTCTTGAGCTATTTGGCTTCATAGCTATTGAATGGTGCCCTCCATAATGGGAAATATTCTGAACTGGAAATTCCTACTTTACTCTGGGTTTTTTCATTATTTTCTTCAAATCTGCTTGGCCTTCTCTTAGAAGATTTGAAAACAGCATCCTTTAGTAAGGTTTCTAGACCAATCTTTTCAAATAAAGGGAGAAATTTCAGCTCCGTGGAAGTAAATTCAGCAAGGGATTCTGCTGAGATTTCACTGAGAATTTAATGCCCAGAGTTTTTAATCGCAAAGATTTTGATAATAGAATTATATATAACTATCCTATTTTTTTGATCACCTCAAAAATGTAACTAATTTATAACTAAATAAAGCATGGTTTACTTCCACAGGGGATTTTTAATGTGCGAGAAGTTACAGAGACCTCACATTCCACAGGAGGGAGCCTCTCTCCCGCTGAGCTTGGAGCAGGACTTTAGTATAGGAACTGTTCCTCTTTTGAATTCTGTATAAAAAACCAGTGCCTTGTACAGAAAGTTAGAGAATTTTGGAATAACTCCTACAAAAAGAAGGGTTAGCCCCCACTTTTTAGTTACAAATGAAACTAGGATAAAAAAAATCAAACATGCCACTGAAATATTTGAGATATTTATTGCAAACATCGATGTCATTTTCAAATATACTATCCAAACTTTAATCTTCCTGTCAATTTTGCGCAGAAAATTAGTGGTGAAATTGTTAAGAAGTTGAAATAGGTTTAAAATATACATTTTCAGAAACAAGAAGCTGCTTTGGAACCTTGCAAAATAGAAAGGTCTTTGAAATTCTCCATGTGTGGCTTTTATAGAATAATTTTTACATTCATTAACCAGACTTGCTAAAAGTAGTGGTTGTACACGCAGAAGTAGTGCTGTCTGAGCTAAGCATTATACACAGGATGTGTTTATTATACTGGAGGAGATTGTGGCAGCCCTGGAAAGCTCACGTGCATTTGTAAGGATGAACCTAAGCGGACTTCTTGTCCTGCAGGCTGAAGCAGGAAATTAAACTTACAAAGGAGGGAGCTTAACTAGTTAGGGCACTCAGGAAACAGGGAGAGGATTAAATTAAATCTTAATAAAGACAGGTGGCAGCAGCCTCCCCACCAAACCACAAGCTGTGCTCAGTTCTTCCCACAGGACAAGACACTAGACTCTGAATGGCTCTTTCTGGCAACCCTGACTTAGACACTTCATTTCCAGTGCAGGGATGTTTATTTGAATGTTCTCTGATGCTTTGCATTTCTTTCACCAACAAACCTCTAGAGAGGTTTGAATGCAGCAAACACATTTTGGATTACCCCTTGACAGTGCTTCAGGTCTCTGACAGACTTGTGGGTTTTTAAGAGTAGATTGGACTGTTGTCTCCAGCCATTTCCCCATTTCTTTTTCATATATTACAGCTTCTGGGACCTGCTATCAGCCTGCAGTTGATCTCAGCAGAGCCACCCATGCAGCATGGCAAAAAGGATTCATATCCCCACCTGGTACCCACCTGAAGAAGTCCTTGGCTGTGTAAGAGGGCATTTGTGAAAGAAATAGGAATCTCTGATTGTGCAAGTTTTTGCTGATCACAAATGCAAGTTCATGATGCAAGTTCACAGTGGCCAAGTGTGTGATGGCCACATCTTCTGCAATACTAGGCAGTTTAAGCACAGCCAACAAACATCTTTCCTCCAGCTGACAGGAGCATCAGCGTCATCAAGCTAATCCACACTGTGAGGTATGATACATATTCCCTGCTGTCCCAAGTCACATATTTTACCAGAATGATTATGGATTACTGCATGACCTAGCCATATACCGTGTTTCTGGCAGGTAGCAGTGGCATTCTGTCATGTTGAGTTAACTGCAAAATATCCTCCCTTAACAGATTAACTTGGTATCAGTATTTCAAATGAAGTCTGGATAATCACAGCTCGCTGAGTCTTCCTGAAACTCTGAGGAGCCATCAGGGAGCTGATCCACCTAGCCCAGGTGTCACAGTATGGAGACCAGTCAGGCCATGCTTTTGTACCTGAGACAGGCACAGACCATGGCCTCGGCTCAAGGGAAGGAAGAGTGGTCTGGAAGCCATCTGTTCCTGTAAAACATGTGTCTGTCTTATCAAATCTGCTCGAATACTTGTGCCAGAATGGTCACAAACATCTTCCTTAGCTGCAAAAAGTACTACCTTGCCTGCCCTATTTCTTAGTAATCTGGTCTGTCCTTCTGTCTGCTGGGACTTTAACTGATAGCACCACCAAAACAGACTGAGACAAATGCCAAAGCCATTCCCAAAGGAATCTTTTTCTAGCTGCTTTTCACACAGTTATGATCAGTGTCTCTGTGGTGTGGCCTGTCTTAACCTGAGATCCTGTTCTTGCCAGAACTGTGTTCCTCAAGAAATGCTTCCCATTCCCTGGTGCAATGCTGTGCAACTCTTTTGCTGCCAGGAACACTTGAGGACTCTATGTATCCTCAGGTGTTCCCACAGAAAGAGAAAAGCAACTTTCTGGGAGCTTCTGCACATGCAGACACTATGCAATGCAAAAGAAGTCTAGATGACTAAAGACATTTGCATCTCAAGGTCTTAAGCTGCTTTGATTTAAATGTCATCTAGTATCTTTATTCTATATGAAATCTTTCAGAGAGGTAATGAAATCTGCTCAGTTTTCACATAATCTGGGTATCCTCAGTGCTAAGTGAATCTTCACAGTAGCAGAAGTGTTGGCCAAAATGCAAAGGGTTGTTTTTTTCACATCATGGGGCAGCAAAAAACATCTGGGAGGGTAACTCATTGCTATTGTTACTGCTGCTACTACTACTACTATCAATATTAATAATATTATCATTACAGCAGCAATTATTATTGTAATAAAAACCATAACAAAAATGATAATAAGACTTTGGAAAATATTTATTTCATGGGTTTTTTGAAAGGATATTTCCCAGGAAAAAATGAATCAAAAAAGAAACCTCTCTCAATCTATGAACAGGTTGAAAAATGCCTTTTATGATGATAATCCCATCATAATTTTAACTCTTGCAGATTCAAAATTACTCTTTTATATTATGCACACAAATACCATGTGTAGAAGTATGACACTTTGCAAACTACACGCTTTCAGGCATCTGTGGACTTCAATGGGATCACAGTTCCTTTCCTGTTGGAATGCACTAACACCAAGTAATCCTTAAACGGATAACTTAAAATGTCTTACTGGAGCAGGAAACCCTAAGGGAGAAAATCCAATACCTGGTAAGTGATAAATGAAATATCATACTTTTTGTGGGCATTTTAAAACAATTTTTAAAAAAATCCAGTAAACTTTGGGATAGATAAACCATTTAACACAAACCAGTAAGCAAGCACGAGATCCAAAATAAACTAAATTGTTCCAAATGTTTTGGCTGGATGGTATGGTGGATTGCGGAGAGCCTGTTCTGTGTGGCAATACACAGCACCTCAAAATGGAAGCTGTGGGAGAGAGACAAGGGTGGAGCCATCACAGGGCAAAAACTGGAGAATATGAAGATAAGTATGAGTTATCTTTAGAAAGGTCCCAGTTAATACATAAGTACAGGCTGAAATCCATCACTGCACTAATGAAGGCAACGCGATTGTTCCCAGAAATATCTTGGACATCTTCAACTCTGAGCATGATGAAAGGAGCACCACAACTTGCCTCTGTCTCACTCTGACATAGTTCGTTTTTATGGGAATCTGTACTGTGAGTTTGAGTTGAAATACTGTGTAAGAGCCTGTGAATTGCTGTGGAGCTCCGGGCTGCTTCCCTGTGTTCCCTGCAGAGTAAGGAGTGGATGGCTTTTGTCCCCAGAGGTCTCAGTTTTCCTCAGATCTCCATCTTAGCAAGGGACAATCTGGTAAAACCTCTGTCTGAAAACCTTTCTCCTCTTGATTTTTAGCATATGTTATCTCTGCAGCAGGGATGGGGAGAAAGTCATTCAAAGAGGTTAAGTGCTCTGGCAGAAGCTGTCAGGCTGGAATGTGGATGATCACGCACATTCCTGTAAGCTGTTACAGCCCAAGTTACTATCTCACAATTCTTTTAAAGATTTAATAAGGTCTTTCAAAAGCCATCTGAATAGCAAAAGTGAGAAAAAATGCTGCTGCATATTTTATGAGATATTTTTCAACTACAACGATAAAATTTTAAATGCTATTTCATCTCTTTTTTTTTTTTTTCCTGCGACCACTGACGCAATAATTGTTTTACAGCAGTCTTAGGCTCGGGATCCATTTAATGATGTGGGGAAGATAATATAACTGACACGGGAGGCAGCAGCCGAATACTGTTTGTTTCTCGTTGGAAATTTCCCAGGAGGACCATGTGTAGAAGGTTTTTAACCCTTTATATTTGTGCATGTTAACTCCAGTCATAAATTTAACAGGATATGCCTAAAACATATGCATTCAACAATAATATCCGAGCACATAAGACCTGTTATTTTACTGTTCCATTGTTTCCTTTTCATTCTTTAAAGATTTGATCAAACCGAAACATTTTAGCCAAGTGCTCCTACCTTCCTCAGTTGAAAATAATGGTGAGAGATACATCAAAATAGCAGGTTTTTTTTAGAGGAAAACCTAATGGACAGAGTTTTGCAGAATACAAAACCTCTGATGAAGTCACCTCTTTCCCTAACTCCGTTTAATGTCATCAACTATTTCTGTTCTGAAAAATAACCTCTCATAATTCCTTAATATTAGCAAAGACTGAGCAAACCTTTTCCATATCCTTCTGTTCTCACCTAAGCTCAATTTTTTTTATATTTATAGCAAACTAAGAGTTTGAATGAGACAGTTTGGTTTATAGTCTTACATTAACAGGCTTGTTAACAGGCTTGTGCTATATATTATCCCTTAATTTGTTTTCTAACATTTTCCATAACATTAGGAGAGACCCTAAAATGAATTAATGAGAGTAAGTCAGGGAACCAATCATCAGTGCTCCTGAAAGGGACAGATTTATTGTAAACAGCAACAGGGTGTGCTTGAAATGGAAATACTTAAGGGCCCAAATTATACCTTAAAAACCAACAATTTCCATTGTATTTTTAACAGATCGTTAGGAAAACTGAGATGTTATGCTTTCAAAAATGAAAAAGAATGACTGCTACTGAAACAGAAATCATTATGTCCTGGTTTCAACTGAAATAGATTATATTAACAGATTTGTGGGCTGCCTGCATTCATCAGATGAACTTCTATAATATATAGGTGGTTTAAAAAATGTGAATGGCTAATGTGAGAAAAAAAATCACATGCTTATTTAGAGATCTGAAAAAAAAATATTAGTAATTGTGTGAAGAACAATGTAGTGAAGCCAGGAAATATAGGAAACTTCTGTTTCCAGGTTGATTTGATTTTTTTAACACAAAAATGTGTTAATAATTGTATAGATCACCTAAATGAGTTTAATTGCAACACAATTGGTTCCAAAATGATAACAAAAGCAAAGCAAAGCAAATGCTCCCCTATTTCCCATTTATTTAATGGAATCATATCTTACATAATGCTTAGCCTGATAAAATTATTAGTCTTACTTTGAACTAAATGTGTTCACTTGCAGAGGTGTTCATAAAGCAGAGGCTTAAGCACACACAGGTTCTGATTTTTATCCTGTTTTGTAACAATAATAAATGAAATTTCAGCTTTTCTGTGTGTACTGTACAGCTAACCATAAGTAAAATTCAATCCCTGTATTGTCACCAAATCTCTCAAAAGGTGAATACACATGAAATGAGGAGAATAAACCTAAAATCTAACACAAATCAGAAATTATCAAAGGAACATAAACTTCCTGCTCTGAAGTACAAACCTATCTCTGATTAACTCTGTTTTAGTTATTGCTGAGCAGTGCTTACACAGTGTCAAGGCCTTTTCTGCTCCTCATATTGCCCTGGCAGTGAGTAGGCACAAGTGAGTGGTACTTAGCTGTCTACTGAGGTTAAACCATGACAGAGAGTACTGATTTAACTACATTGAAATAAATACAGGGATATTCTAGAGGTTTTGAAGTTGATGCCACAATCTCAGAGCAGTAAAGGGGGTAAATGGCTCATTATAGTCAATTTGATATAGTGTCAGTGAAAAGTAATGGAACAATCTCATAACAAATTTAAGTGAAAGGAGTATAATTAAGGTTAATTGCTATGAATTTATGAACAACTGATCTCACCTGATTCAATTAACTTTGTATTTTTTATGATGACTTATTTCATAGAAATAATTGACTCTGTGTCCTATACCTGGGTTCTGCAGGGTTGTTTGTCCTAGTTAGATCAAGGAACGTGAATGATGCAAAATCAGTATAACATATCAGGTGATCACCCAAGTCAGAGATACCAAACTGTAATTGTTAAATGGAGAATTTTCTTTCATTGGCAGCTCCAGTGAGTCCTTGGAATGAAAAGTTTTTGAAGGAAATCTGAAAACATTGTTGCTTCATTCTTTGTCAATTAAAACTCCAGGAAGTCTTTTAAGAATAAAGCAGGCAAGTCTCCAATACAAAGCAATTGCAGCCACTTCATAATCTGAGTCCATTCAAATAACATAGTCATACATAAAGCCACATGTTCTGGTGCTAAGGCAACAGGTTTCATTTACAGAAGTATTAAAGGCTAAAATGCTACCTAGATGCCTAGTTCCCTTGGTCAGCAGCCCTTTAATAGAGAAACACTGATCTGCTGATTCCAAAACATTTTGATTTTTTTCCCAGTTTGGCTATGATGAGTACTGACAGTGATGAGATACTTTGCAGTGCTACCTGTGGACCTGGATCTTTCTAGTGCAGCATTATGAGTGCTATGTGAACAGAATGGAGATTTGTGCTCTAATAATTTCTGAAACCAGACTTCTTGGCTCTGTCTCATTATTTATCCGGCAGTAGGAGGAAGCATTTTGGGATCTCAGATTCTTATTTCAGCTTAAATAGAAGTAAAATACATGTGGGTGGATGTGAAGAACCCATAATGTGTAAGCTGTTTACTAGAAATACACTGATTTATGAGGAAGGAAATACTTTAGTAGCTGTGATTTATTCCCCATTTTAGGTATTTATATGTCTAGTGCAGAAGTTAACTGTACGTACTCATTAAACACCTTTGTTTCAAAAGGGCAGCAGCCTAGTATTTATGGATCCAGTGACTGCACACACAAATCATGTATCTCTGCTGAATCTAGATTTAATCTGTTTAATATTTTTCTGTCTTGTTTGCTCACTTAGATTCAATGCATGCAAGGGACCCTATGCAGAATATACTGAAGACCTCTGGATTTGTGGTTGCAAGAACTTTTTTCACCTGGAACAAAATGTAGGCATGTGGACTGTGAGGCAACATCCCTCATAAAGCAGTGGACATTTCAAGGTATCTAAGACTCCTAAAATGATTAGATGTCTGCCCAACTCTAACATTTCTGGGTGCCTGTGTTTCTGTTTATGTGCCTCCTCATATGACAGCTTCCTTAGCCAGAGTGGTCATGATAGGAATCTTAATATCTACCACATGAACCGAACCCCCAGGCTGACTTTATGATCACTAGAAAGAACTACATACTTCCACTCATTCTTGGGTACATGTCTAAAATGAGGCACTTGAGTCATTGCTTAGATATTGCTTTTTCACTTTGCTGACTATAAGGGACATCAATAAAAACGAAGACATAAGCCTTGTAGATGGCTGAAGTTAGCAAGATGAATCCTACAGTGGGCGGTGATTTCCTCGCAAAGCACAGCTGGGATCCAGATACACTGGAGATCCACGCTTACAACCCCTCAAGGCCCAGGCTGCTAGTTATGTTGAAGTACTGGGCTTCTTACTGTGATGTAGCTGCTTAAAAAACACTAACAGACAAAAAAAAAAAAAAAAAAGAATAGCTATGGCATCTATGACAGTTAAGAGGAGGACCTGCTACACTGAAAGAGCTCATGGTGTGCCCAGTTTTAAAAAGATGAATAATTAGATCCCTCCTCAGCAATGTACTGAAGCACCCATTTAGCAGTTACATCAGCATTGACCAAAGCACTGTAAGACGATTTGCATGAAGTTGGATAAGTGGCTTAAGTACTTTGCTAAATGACGGCCACAGGGCAAGAGACAATTCCCACTTTACATACTGTGCTGCTAATAGCTTTCTGGTCTCCGTAATGGTGTTCTAAAGTCACAAAAGACAATTAAATAATAATAATAATAAAACAACAAAGTACTTAGTGCTGCAGTATTACATCTTCCCATGATCGAATTCCTGTAAAAGGGCAGCTAATCAGCTTATCTACTTCCAGGAAAAAAGATCTTTTCAGAACAAAACCAAAACCCAACCCCCACAAAAAACCCAGATGACAATTTTGTCTGGTCACTATGTAGAAGTACAAAAGTAGCTTACAGTTGGACAAAGTAAGGCACTGTTTTACTGACTTTTTAAATAGTGGTGTAGTTACAGAAGAGTTGTTAAAAGGTGAGTAAAGCATAATAAGCTAGTTAAATGCGACGTTTTTATCTCTTGTCACATTACCACTAAGCTAACTATTCATCAAAAGGTCAAGAAGATATATTGACTTGCTGAAGCCTGTGGGCAGATAGCCATTGATCCCAACAGTACCACAACATAAAGTTATATCTCACAAATATTTCTGAGCAAAAAATGACAAGAGGGTTAATGACAGACTCTGTCGCTGATGGAGTACATTTCTTTCTATCTTATTCCACTCAAATACTAGTTTCTGTAATGTAAATGTTATTTGTTAGCAAAGAAGGATAACTTATAACTAGCTGAAAATATATATTACTATGTCAATTTTATTATAAAGTTGTTATTTTTGACTCTCTTAATATTACCATTGTTTTTAACATTGAAGGGGTACCATAAACATAAATCTGTAAGTAAGGTCATAAAAGGTGTGCCTGAGCTAAAATGAGTTTTCTCTTAGCCTAAGAAAATACAACGAACACTATTAAACCCAGGTAATGACAATGCAAATAAAACAAAGCCAGTGCTCTGTACACAATACACCACAACAAGCGTGTGTAAAATAATTTAAAACAAGCCTGGAGATGTTTACTGAAGTGTAAAAGTGTGTGTGTTCTTCCTGGTTCTTGCCTTAAATATCCAGTTATAAATTACTTTCAGTGCTGGATCAATTTTTTTCCAGTGACACTGTGAAGCTGGGTAGCAGCCTTCGTACTTCCAGCAGCTTGTCCTCTTGGGCAGCCAGGTCAGCTGCCGGTCAGTGAAGCTTTTCTTATCTTTCCTTTTCCTGCAGTTCCCTGTGCCTGGGCCCACCATAGATACTGAGCAAAACGTTGGCTTCATGCCACTAGCAGGGAAAGGAAGATACATGCAGTAAGCTAGTGAGAGGTTAAATAAAAGCCAAAGCAAAATACAGATCCAGTCATTTATTTTTCAAGGCTTTTCATTAATATTTTCTTTCTTTTTCTTTCTTTTTTTTTTTTTTTTTTTTTTTTTTTTTTTATAGTTGTATTTATTTTGCATTCACCATCCAGAAAATAAATCTTTGGAATAAGAGCCAAATAATCATTTCCCTGCTGTAACCAGCTCAGATGGGAGAGAATGTGCATTTGTTCTTTATTTCCCTTTAATCCAACTTGCTCTTCCCTTTAAAAGCCCACCTTAAACAGTCAAATAACATGAATTGCTTTTTAGCCCTGTTATGATTGTGTCTCTCATCCGTCACTGCTGCTAATATCGTACAACAGTGTCCTGTTCAAGTTTAACTAGCCTATGTATGAATAGTTTCATTATCAGTGAGGAATATAAAATCAGGGATCCCAGAAGGTGGTTATATTATTGTATCATGTGTTTACTACCTGATGTATGTTTTTCAGTAAAGCTTTTTTTTTGACAGTACTAGCAATCATCTTCATGGTAAAGACACCTTTGTTGTTGGACCCCTGTTACAGTTGCGCAGGCACCACAGAGCGTGAAATAGGTTTTTGAGGTGTCTGAGCACTCCCCGGAGGAGCTGTTCTTTTTGTCGTCACTATAGGTCATATCTCAAAACTGTTCAAAGTAAAAGCTGTAGTGCTCTGTGTCTCAGTGTAAAATTGACTCATCCCCTTTTACAGTAGTGTATATAGATATTTCCAGCCTAAAAGTGTCTTGTTTGGATACAAAAGAACTAAACGATACTCAGTCCCATGCCTCAAACCAACATCTGTTTTGGAAAGTTTATCTGGAGATTAGATATTGTTTTGAGGCAGATTCTAAAAGCTGTTCGGGGCTGCAGTGCTAGGAATAGTCTGGACAAAGCTGGATTAATGGCCTGAGTACAGGTGAGACATTCAAAATCACAGTGCACCAAAAGTCACAGGGCTTTGGTTGTGCATAAAGTAATACTTCTGTAATCTGGCTTTCAAGTTTTGTAGATTTAATCTTCAGTTCCAGTTTATATTTAAAACATCAGCTGAATTTTACTGGTGTGCTGGAAACATTTGGTCTTACTCTTTTATCACTGAGAGCACATTGCTGGTGATTTAGGGCTTAGCTTCCAAGAACTGCTTTATGTTGCTGGAGGTTATTGGCCATATTCAGTCAGCCTAAATTCAACCTTCGCCTCTAAGTCTAGTGTTTCTGACAGGCTGGATCTTGAAAGCTCCTAATTTAATGCCTTTCACCCTGTGAAAGGCATTTGTCCACCTATGTAGGTGCAATTTAGACCTTCAGAATATTCCCCTTTCTTCTTTCAAACCAGAAAGAGAGAGAGAAAAATGTGGTCTCTATAAATAGCTGTTTCTTGTAATCTGTGCATCCACCATGAATAATTGTGTCTGTGTAGTGGTACAAAGGATTTACTTGTAGATCTTCAAAACAAGCTCCTCCAAGAGGACTGAGAAGGCTGTCAGATGAAAGCAGAACACACACACACACACACACACACAAGACTTTCTTACTTTCTTTTCCAGACCTACAGAGACTGCCAAGAAAAGGTGATAACAATTTCTCAGAGTCTGGTATGGGGTGATGAAATGAGTTTCTGCTAATATATCTCTCCTAAAGCAAAATTTTAGGGAATTGTGGCCCATCACAGCTGATGAGTAATGCAGAGCTGGTTTGGAAGTCACTACTCAGCGGGGTTTGTGTGCATGAAGGGGACAGAGACAGTATCAGCTGTACTGGCTGGCTTTTACTGTGGTGTGGCTCACAGAGACATTGTCCATTCCTGGAAACAAAAGCAGAATTTCACAGCGGTACCAAGATACTTGAAAATGAAAAGGCTTTATTTATGTTAGAAGGCATGGTACAGACAGGATTTCTGTATTCCAGATCATTTGCATGGCATGATACAAAATAAATTCAGTTGCAAAGAGAATTTCTTAGCAGTACTGAAAATCACATGGTCAATCCCTTACTCCTAATTTTCTAAAATTTTTCAGATAAACTTGTGTTAGTAATGGTGGGAGGTTTGGGGTTTTTTTTATTAAGAAAATTTCATCTTGCATAGTTAAGTCTGGAAAACAACACAAGGAGGCAGGCTGCTAGATGTCAGATGAGATGCAGAAGTTGGCTGAGTCATCTACCAGAGTTTGTCCTTAGGAAACCTCCAAAATGCTTCTAGTTTTCTAAGGAAAGGACCATGAAGATGTGATTGCTCAGTAAGAACATGGTATTTAAAATCCCAAACAAAATATTTTGCAATTTCTATTAAAAAGTCTGAAAAATGAAAAAAGGATTTTTTTTTCATTTAAAAATGGCTTTGTTCACTTATGATCCAGTTGTAAAACTAAATATATACACTGGCAAAACTTGACTCAAGGGCTCTTCCACTGCTCTTTTCTTTCCTTAATTTCTTAGTAGGAAATAAACCCCCTGGAAATATATGAACCAGCACATCAAATTGCAGTATAGAGAGGGGCAGCAAGTTGTGCTACTGCGTAGGACACCCATGTTCAGAAATGACACTGAGAACTTCAGAACCTTGCTTGAAAGACATAGCGTCTTTGTCTAAGTCATGGCATAGGCAGTAGACTGTAGATTTGGACTTTTGCCAGGTGTGTTCTTAACCATCCTTCCACCCTCCAATGACCTGGTTTAATTGCCAAGGGAAACCAGGTGGAACTGGAGCTACATAACTTCTTTGGGCTTCCTTCTTTCCCAGCCAGCTACGGTATGCTGTGGAAAGAAGGGCAGCAGAATATGTTCCTCTTACTTCATAAGAAATAGTCTAGGTGAGCTCGTGCTAGAAGGAACACTTGTGGCTAACCTCTTGTGGACTATGGAGGATGAGAGAAAAGACAGGATTTTGACTCAAAAACATACTAGATCATTGAGAAAATACACTTTAGCAGGTACTTGGAAAGAAGTAAGGATTTTACGGTGAATGTTTCTTGGTTTTGCTTCTTTTTAGTGGCCAGATTACTGAATTTTGTTTTGTTAACTGTATTCAGTATAAGTGCCTAATTGAAGACCCGCACTGTAATGGATCTGAGAAACTGAGAAGAATGCACATTTCTCCCTTTTATGTCTAGTGAAGGAAGAAACAAAAAGGTGATAACAAAAATGTAAAAAATGTGAGGCAACGTAAGACATATTTTAAATAGAAGTAGATTCTGATTTCCATATCTATGAAGGAAGAATTTGGTTCAGCTGGTACCCTGGTGTGTGCAGCTTTATTATACCAGAATGTTTTAAATCAGAATGAATTGATCCAGAACTGAAGGCTTCCCAAGTTAAATACTACTTTTATAGGGATTTTAATTTGTCCAGTAAGCAAAGTAATGACTGGCTTAGAGCCTGGGAGCCACGTCCATTGCCAAAGCACTGTGGATAGGACTTGCATGTAAAAGGTATTTTTCATAGTCACTCTTTCTACCAGCAGCAAACTCCACTTTGAATTCCCCTGTTTGACACTGGTCAAACAAAATGTAATTTAGAAGTCAACACATACAGTACAAAGGGATTTAACTAATGAGGAGACAGCAAAAGGAACTACCAGGACTGTACATGTTTAAATAAGTAACTTCTAGTGTACACAATGCTGAGATGTGTACCAAAGGATTTTTAATACCTGCTTCTCACCAAGTATGAGTAATGTCAGCCCCAGTATATCAGGGGCCCACTTTCTTTGCTGTGAATTACAGAGTGCAATATAACATGCTATTCCCTCTAGCTGCCTGCTTGCAATTACCTTTAATTATTTGGGGTCACTGAAGTAATACATTTAATGTGAATCATGTCTGTTCATTTGTTATGCTACAGTGGGATAAAGTAGCCCAAAGGAAGACTTCTTTGTTTTCTGGACAGGTAATGAAAGTATAGACTTAAAACCCACTGAGGTTGGAGGAATGCTGCCCATTGATTCCAGCATGTGCTGAATTAAAAAAACTGTGGAAGTTATGCACCCAGTTTGTTGTTATGCACACCAGATGTTGGTGTGAGAAGCGGTTCAAAATGAAACCAGGTTTGGCACTGCCAGAAATCATCCTGGCAGTGCCGTGAGTTCTGTCTGTGCCTGATGGAGCATCCTTCCTGTTGGAGGCTGCGAGTGGCCTGTACCCAAATTTTGCAAATCTCACTAGGCATCTGCCTGCATCTTTAAATATCAGATACTGTTGTAAATGTGGACATCAGTGAACTGCCCAAGACAACATGGGAAAGACATAGGGTGTCAAATCTCAGTTCTCTTGTGTTGCAGACCAGTGCTTTAACAACCCATCCTCCTTTAATACATGCAGATTTACATTACATATGTGCTGACATAGCCAGGAATTTAAGCTACTTAAAAAAATTCTTGATTTAAGCGCTCCTTGCTGTAGTTAGATATGGGGTACGTTAAAGTTCTTTGGTGATTAAAATGTCACGATATCATGTAATTTTTCAGGCATGGAAGATTTGCATTGCCTGGTTAAAAGGTAGCTCTCAATTGCTTTCAGCCAATTAAATGACTTCTTAATTTTCAGTTGGTTTCCATTGTTGGATTGCTGCTTATAGTATGATTTAAAATCTGCTTCATAACTACACAGCTGAAGTTATGCAAAATAAGTCTGCAAAAGGGCACCCTTTGTTTGTGTCTGATTAAATAATTTTAGATGTTTTCCCCTTTGGCTGTAATCAGCACAATGTGAAATCTGTTTCTGGGTGGTGAGAAGGAAAGAGATGCTGTTGAATAGTCTGTAGAAATGCTTTACATGCTATGTCTGAATGCAAGTTTGTTTGGGAATATATCAGGAGGGATCTTGTTCATGTTTGCTTTTTGAATCTCAACAGTAAAACAAAATGCTGTACCTGCTAGATTTGCATAACTCTTTGAGAAAGAAGAAATAGCCAGTAGCTAACATGTAACAAAACAGCGAAGATAATGCTGGCTAGTTTGCCCCCAGTAGGCTTTGCACCGTCCAAATGACCCTGAGCATCCAGGCAACAAATGCACCCAGAAGCCTTCGGTAATAGATAAGAGAACAAACAAGCTATGTGCTCAGCTCTGGGGGTTAATGAACAGATGCAGTGGCTGTTCTGCTGTGAACAGGAGCTATTTGTTCCATGTACAGGTGAGGGGCTGTGGAAGTTGAGGTTTTAAACCAAATGTTGTAAACAGACCTTGGCTAGCTAAGTGAGTTACGTTAGTTTCCCTACTGTCATACTTTTGTCAGTGGAGCACTGTATGTCAATCCCATCGAGCTGCTTTCTACACGGAATGATCCATCGTGAGGAAATGGGTGCAGCCACTCGTGGTAAGATGTCATGGGTAAGCAGGCAGGGTAGGAAAGCAGCAGGCGTACAAACCTTGCATGAAAATGCAATACTCCACACTTTCTGCTCTGGGAGGGTGGTTGCCTCAAAACTGGTAATGCTGAGAGGAAAGCAACAACAATGAAGTTTGCCTAAAATGACCATTTGCAGGATTAAACACTTACCAGGGGACACCGGAGACATTCTTGAGAAAAGGAAGCAGGTTGAATTGTATTAGAAGCATGAAAATTTGTAACAAGGGGGACAGGCGTTGGTGTGAGAAGTGGTATCAAAATGAAACCAGGTTGGGCACCGCCAGAAGTCATCCTGGCAGTGCCGTGAGTTCTGTCTGTGCCTGATGGAGCATCCTTCTGTCGGAGGCTGCGAGTAGCCTGTACCCAACTACTGGACTGATGGTATCTGGTGCAGCAGGTAGGGACCCACACTTGCAGTGTGCATATGTTATGTTGTAGGGTGTTTTCTTGCTGCAGTGAGGATGAGTGGGTTGTAGGGTGCAGCCTGGGCATGTGTAGTGCTTGAGCACCCACACCCACAGAAAACGGCATGGATGCCCTTAACCACACATGCTGTGAAGGAGGCTGGCGACCACGTGAGTGCTTAACTTTGTGAATATGGAGAGGGGAGGTGTATTTTATAATTTTCTGTGATTAATTCTAGGAGATTATTTAGAAAATGTAAAGTGTTTACTGACATTGAAGTGTTCAGTATTGTGCTTTATCTGTTGTACTGCTAGTACTAATATTAAATGTATAGATTGCTCACTGCTGGTTATTTTTATGTTCTTAATAAATAAAAAAATCTTTTATTAAATCATGTAAGTGGATTTTTTTCCCTATTACAACTCACCTTCTAAATATGAAGATTCAGAAATAAAATATAAATAAATATAAAAAATTGAAATTGGTCTAAGATGCATGCAAGCTGAATTCCAGGGAAAACACTACTAGCGCCATTCAGTTAACAAAATTCCACAAGAATAAGAGAAGAAACCAAGGAAGAAACCATGGCATTCTGTAAAACAACGATGGAAAATCACAATCTTATTTCATATTTACAACAAACATAAATGGCTAATACATCAAAGTCCAGTCCTAAACTTGGAACACAGATCTCTCCCTTGCCCAAAAAAATACCTGAATGGTTAATTAGTGGTAAAAGATAAAACAGAACAAAGTCCTAGATTCAAATTATTAACTTCTGTTTGAATAAGAATTTATACTGTAATTGTAATATACATAATATATAATAATATATCCAACACTGTAATTGTTGTACAATTTGGTTTGCACAACTTTAAAAGTTACCTGTATTCAAAATATTTTCTTGCTTTTCAAATAATTTTCTCAGATTTGTTTAAAAGCAATTCCAATTCCTCTCTGATAAATCATTAGGGAAAACTTAAATTGTATTAGATCTATCTTAGATTAAATTATCACAGCTCCTAGCTAAGCTAATAATTTATGTACTATGCCTTGTAAATTAATTAAGTTAGAAGGTAATCTGTGAGATAGTTTCTTACCTATTTTTCTGAAGTATGGTTTTGGATATAATGCAACTATTTTATTGTGTTAAGAACAATAAAGTATGCATTGTTTTCTTTAAAAAATTCTTTGTGAGCTGAATTACTTGAAATAGTCATAAAACATGAAGGATTAATTGCAGTAAGGTTTCTACCTCTACTCACATGAGATCTTATTTCCTAGCAGAGAGATACATCTTCTGTGATCAATATGCCTTAAACATTAGACTTAGGAAGCTCTATTGCCCTTTATGATTCAAGGTTAATTGCTTTAGGTCTAGGGGCCAGACTTTGAGAGATAGGTATAAGAGTTGGATTCACATCCAATGGGTTTCACAAAAATGCTTAATTATTTTACTTCGCTAACTTTTCTGTGTATTCTTTAAAAATCCTAATGGATACTAATAAGTATACTAGAAAGTTTAAATACTTTTTCTGCAATGTATATCCATGTTTTAACTTCAGTTTGCCCTATTCAATTTTGCATGCTATAGTCTTTTACAAAACTATAAATAAAAGAAGGAATATTTTGGATAACAAGTTTCCCAGAACAGGAAGGAATAATTTATTACCTAAACTATCTTAAAATAGAGAAATCCATAAAATGGCATTCACTGTTTTGTTTCTTAATTTATAAACTTTTGCTCATGCCTCAGAAATATGTACATGCTGCTGTCCCCATATGGCAAAACACTTAAGCATGTTTCATGTCCTGGGCGCCCTTTGCAATCTAAGTGCATGCATTAATAATTGGGTTAGAAGAGAATGCCTTCAGAAGTAAACTTACAGTATAATAGGCTGAATCAGGAATTAAAGCTAGACCAACTTTTTATGATTAAATAGCAGCCCTACTCTCCTATATCTTTCCCAAAGACTGCCCCTGTAAGGGCGCTCAGGACAAAACCACCTTACCAACATCTCTATGTTGGGCCACAGAAATGATTCCAGGGGGCGTTGAGCACATCCGTGTCAAAGTTGGGATAACACATCCTTGACCTTGACCTTTATGCTTTATGGCACATCTGGTAGAGTGCTTCTAGCTTTTGTCTTCCCTTCAACTTGTCTACAGTACTCAGACAAGTGAGCCAGCCTAGGACACTGCTTGACATATGCTGTGTATTTAGACAGGTGAGAAAGGCTTAAGAAGAAGGAAAGATAAGCCTAGGGGACCTTGATGTTCTCCAGAGGCCTTTTTATCCCCGAATCTGAAAAACCACAGGCACTATCTATGTCTTTGGAATGTATAAGAAAGGAAGAGTCTCCTTACTCCTCAAGGAGACTGCCAGACCTGGGCTTACTAGCAATGCCTGACACCATCTCCTTGCAGAGCAATCTCTTTTTTAGAGGACCTGTATCTTGGTCAGGCCTGGAATAAATACTGATCAAAAGTGCTAAATACCAAGTGGCTAGAAATGAGTTCCTTTCTGGGCTTTTGTGTCCATGTTTCAAGATGGGGAAAGGGACTGACCTAGTAAGGACTTTCCCCAAGACAGGGAGGGAAATTTCTACCACCACTGCCCCAGAAAAAGGGGACAAGGCAAATTCCACATGGGTTATCCATAGCATTTGGCCAGCTGCAAGATGCCATATGGGAGAGGCAAGGGCAAAGCTGGTGGATCCCAAGGGAACTTGAGGTCATGAGTGAGGCATTAGGCTGGATCATGTCAGTGCCACTCTGCTTGTTACCAGCAGGGTGGGGACTGGCCCTGACTCTGACTGTGGCACTGCATATAGCCTTTCCTAATCAGAGTCCTAGCTGTTGTCCTCTGTGAGGAGACCACCTCCAAGCTGACTGTGCTATGGCATTACACAAGGGGAGATCATGTGGGAGGTCTGGTGCTGGGACGTGTTTGGGATGCCTTGTGGGAGGGGTTTTGGGAGACTGCGGCAGCTGAAAGCAGTGGTATGGGTCTTCTGGAGCACCTGAGGTTGTCCACAAAGTGTATCCTAAGTATTGTCTCTTCATGGTCTTCTCCATTGGTTTCCCAGCTCAGGTGCTTTTCTAGCACACTGGCCTTGCTCCTGAGGCAGGACAGAAAGGAGAGGTGACTTAAGGGCAATGCTGCACATACTGTAAAGAGCCTAGACCACTTACAGCCATCTTGCATTTTGTCTCATCTGCTTTGTCCATGTGTGTTTCTTGTAACAAATTAACAAAGAACCTGCATGGACAAGACCTGCTGGAAAGGACTAAACCTCTAGGATGTCACTTTTCAGGACTGGTGTCCTGTCATCAGTAATAGCATGACACCTGGAAAGTGCAGCATCTCAGACGTGGTCCTTCACTTTTCATAGATGATTGCAAAAAAATTCCAGACTTTCCGTCCTTACACAGTAATCCATTTAGCATCCATTCACACTGTCATTGTAGACCTGTTGTCTACAGAAATTGGGGTCTGGAGGGATTCATTCTGCATAGAAGAGGGAACTTTGGTGGAGTCAAGTATTGTGTGCAGCTCTGCACGTTTACAAAGAGCAGACATGGAGACCTGCTCTCTGCTGTGTTCAGACAAAACTGTTTGCATGCTTATGCTTTCAAGGCTTTGCCAGCAATTTGGCTCAAAAGCTTTCCCTCTCTTATTTTGCTTGTGAGTGCAGCCCAGGCTTTCTAGTTGCCTTGCTGCTGTCTGTGTTAGGTCTCACACTGACTGATGCAGGGAACTCTACTCAGACAAACCCTTCATGGGTCTCTGTTTCAGAATTTAGCTGTTATTTTGTCCGTTAATTAGATCAGGCTCAGCCCTGTATGAAAAGTTTTATAGTAGAAACAAAGTGGATTGCAAAGGAGCAAAGTGAGCAGGAGGGTTAGGAGAAGGAAGAGAATGGTCTGACATCTATAATCATCTTACACTGATGCTTATTTGTCCTGTTTTGAATGTCCTCTGAGGCTACTTGGTTCTAGAAAAGGAAGTTATATTTTCCTTCTTTTTTCAACAATCAAAATAAGATTGACTGTTACACTTCCCACTTCTAGTGCTGTTTATCCTAAGCTGAAAAGCTATCTCATATTTTATAAACACATTCCTTCATCATTGTTTTTTGTTTTGCTCTCATCTATGTTAATCAGCTGCTCCTTAGGTAACATATATTGTAATGAAAATACATGACACAGGGTGCTGCAAGCAACAGATCATGAACCCTTTGGCCACTTATCTTATAGTTGCCAGTCAAGAAGCATTTTTCTTAAGTAATGTGCATTGTGCTCATTCTCCTTTCTGTTACAATAACCAGGTAAGGTAATTGGGCACCTAGCAAATGTGGCAGCTGCAGGCAGTAATCATAGCTCCAGCGCCTGCTTCCATGGCAACTGATGTGTTTACATTCACAAAAGTACACAACATTTTCTTCCTTCTACACAGTAAAGAAAGGTTTTAGAGCTACAAGGAAAGAGAGGGATTTACAAGGATAAATGTTTAAGCAAGTGGTTGGGAGAAACAGTTTGTTCTCTTTGAGTGGAAACTTACAGGATAATGGGTTATTACCAGACAACAATTAAGCATCTTCACCTCCTGAACTCATTGTGCAGTAGGTAGCTCTCTGAAGCAGATCTCATCACCTTTAAACTCCCCAAAAGAAAGAAGATGCAGAAAAGATTCCAGAAGTCAGTACTCTAGCACTGTTTCTGCAGATGTGGCACCAGTGCAGCCGCAGAAGCACCATGCTTATAGAATGCTTTGCAATGACTATTTTTTTAGAAGTTACAAAATATTCCTTCCAACATAATGTGGAAAAAAGTCATCACTACTAGCATTGCCTGAGAGGTTGTGTTAGGCTTGAGATGTGTCTGCTGCATCCACTCGTGTGTTGCCAAGTGGCAGAGTGAGGGGTAGGCAGACGGAAGTTTAGGGCCTGAGCTATGTGCATACAGGGAAATTACAGGATCTTTTACCTTTCCTTGCCTTCCCAAGAACTCAGCATCCTGTGCTTCTCCTGCAGCAGATACAAGGCAGCTGATACATAAGCGCTACTTTCTTTTTCCTGCCCACACATGCTCTAAATTTAAATGGGAGTGACCTGACCATGCTGGGAACCCAGGGCAAAGGTATGTCTGATCACCTGGGTAGATTAAGAAAAACAAGTACAAAACAAACACAATTGAAATTGCAGAAAAACTGGCCAGGTGTCAAGCTGTTGACCTTGCTTACATTCTCAAATGGGAAACGTGGACATAAGAATGCCATAAGCTCTAGAAATATTTCTGTCAGATTCTGTCAAAAAATGATGCTCTGAATGACTGTCTCATGAAAACATAAATAAGCATTAAGAAATACCAGTCCTGTACTTATTAGACCTCTCTTTTCATTCTCGGAGCTGTTCATCCTAATGAACACTTGTTCCTCTGGACTGTGGCTCTTGGTTGACTCAGAACAGATTCCACTCATTAGAGCAACATACCTCGAACAAATAATTTACAAACACTTCCTCATCCACAAATGTCTGGACTGATGAATTAAGCCGTTAAGACACTTTCAACATTCTGTAATGAGCTGTGAATCCTCAAAGGAGGAACTGAAACAGTGCAGCTTAAGTTGAATACATCTTCTCCTCATTTCTGTGCATTGCTTAAGCTTGGAGAACTATGTATTCAACAGCTGGACTAAATTTGGCAGTTCTGGCCCAGGACAGGTGACTGAACTGAAGCTCATGCTCTGTTTATGGTTACAGGTAAACCCAAAACTGTAAAAGATGCAGATCTGTTAGGATTTCAAAGCTCTGCATCCTCAACTGATAAAAGAGGAAGAAATGATATGTCCTCCATATATCTACCTGGTAGCAGGATTATGAGTGAAGATGCTAAAATGTCTTGGTTTAAGACTGTGATTTATGATTTAAGCCCTGGTGTGCATATACATATGCAATGAGATCCCTCCTATGCATATACAAATTTACTTATGCTAGTGGGTCTGTGCTGGGGTATTGGGCTCTGCCTGTAGGGATTTCATTGCCAGGCTGTGTTTTACATTTTCTGATTTGTTTCTTCAGAAAAAAAGTTCTTCTATGGCCAAACAC
This sequence comes from Falco naumanni, assembly GCF_017639655.2. Classification (NCBI taxonomy): domain Eukaryota; kingdom Metazoa; phylum Chordata; class Aves; order Falconiformes; family Falconidae; genus Falco; species Falco naumanni. The sequence continues at coordinate 26,505,527 of NC_054058.1, forward strand.
ATGGAATAATTCAATAGGATTAAACACATAAGGATATTACTCTACAGAAATTACCCCTGGCTCTGCCACTGGTCTTCCAGGTGACCCGGTGCAGGATTTTTGCTTCTCTGCCTCTTTCTCAGCTTTCCTGTGTGTGAAATGTTACTAGTCTATTTTTTATTAGTTTACTTTTTAAGAGAAATGCATGCACTGTAGAAGTCTTTGATTTTTTTTTCCCAAATGGTCTGTAATTTCGAGATTATCATAATAAAAATTGAACTAATTTTTGGATGTAATTTCTGCTATCAAAGAGGCTTTGCTGCAACCCTTTAGAAGAGCTGTGTCAGACTCAGTTTAGTGATTGCTCATAAAATGTCAGTTAAATAGAAGTAACATTAAATGAAAATTTTAGATGTGCTACCCCATGTAAAGGTAATAGAAGATGTTAATATATCTATCAAAAATTTTCTTTATGTGTTAATCACTTTGTAAAAAGATTATTCTGGTGCAGTTTTTTAAAAGAAACATTCACTTTGAGCAGATTCAGTTATTTCTGCTCACTTGAAATACACTATTTCAGTGCAGTCTCAGTGGGAATAATGTCACTCCACAAAGAGGTGCAAAAGTGTCTTCTGTTAAGGGGGAGTGAATCTATTACCTTATTTAGGCAAAGAATTAAGATGGGCCAAAAAAAATTGCTCATTATTTCCTCTAACATGATGGACAGAGAAATCTGAAGAAAGGCTCTAGAAACTACATTCTAACAGAGCAGTTTGCTCCATCAAAATTTAAGCATTTGGTATGACTTTACAGGTTTCATTTTGGAACAGAAAAATTGTGATAATTTTAAAGTCTTCTTCCAACATTTTCTAGATTTTTTTTTAATATAATTTCCTTATAATTTATTTTCCAAAGAAAAGTATTCAGAAGGAAATAAGGAAAGTAAAAAACAGTTAACAATGGAAAATGTTGTTTGATAATGAATTTTCTTGTTTTTAATTTCAATTTTGAATCTTTGGTAGGTCACATTTAAAATATTCTGTGAAAAAAGCCACTTCTGCCCAAATGTTTTATGGCTTATTTTTCAATTTGCTGGCCACTTAAGGTAGTGTAATACAGGCTACAGAAATAAAGGATTGTGGAGCCATTAGCTTTTTGGTATCCATTTAGAGACAGGTTTTATAAAAGCTAGCAAAACCTGAAAAAAGTTTTTTGTAAGCAATCAGTCCTGTAAGTGGTATGAGAAGATCTTTGTGTACTTGTATTTGAGGAGTACAGTCTCTGCCAGACCAGGGGTGCAAGCTACTGCTGAAGTGTGCTGAACAACATACACTGAAGCTTCCACAAGATGCTTGAATGCATGAAGCAGACCAGTGAAAAAAAAATAATGTTTCTAGTGCAGCTCTTCTGTCAGAACTTACTTCATCCATTGAAATTCACACTGGATTTTTGTGACTTTTCAGGATCTCCTTTTTTGTGATACGTATAATTTGTAAATCTGCGTCAACACAGAGCGGGAGAGGAACCCCAGAAGAAAATTCAAAAGTATAAACGCAGTAACACTTGCACAAGTGTCTTGCCAACTGTATGAACCTGGTCTTTTTCCTTCAAGCCTGGGTTCAGTTACTTTAAGCATATTGAATCAAACAGAACATTTGTGTCATTCCCAAGTCAGAATATCCGGACAGACAGCTCAATGGCAGATGCATACATACATACATACATACATACATACATACATAATCATGTAACAACTGAATCATGCACCAATAGCCTGAGATGTCAGTGCTCAGTATAATCCTAGTTGACATCATTTTAACCCTTTAAATGACAAACCTATAGCTACTAAGAAAGCAATACAGCTTCACTACTGTGGCTTTGCTCCATATTCTCACAAACAAGCTTGTGCTTTGGACAGATCAAGGAAGGAAGGGGCAGAGACTCGGACCGCAGCCTGCAGGGCCTGCAGCTGCGGGGGTGGCGGGGCTGGCTGGACCCTCCCTCCCACTCGGGGCACCCGTGGCTGCAGCAACCCCCTCCTGGGACTGACATGCTTGGGAAGGTGAAAAGATGGGTTTGAGGCAAAGAGGGGGGACACCCCACCGCCACTACCACCTCCTGCCCCTCCCTCATTCTTTCCCTTTCCTCCAGGAGCTGCAGCCTGAGAATTAATTTATGGTTGTGTGAGATTCAAAGGTCTTATCAATAGTTCAGCAATATTACTGTAGGCAGGCTAATGGGATCCAAGTTTAATGAAGGTTGGTATTTAGTTTGGCCTGTTTATTATCACTTCAAAAAAAAACCAGACAAAGAACCTAAACCAGCCAGCCATCAAACATGTTCTTAGTGAAAATGGCATTTGCCCGATGTCTGTAAAAGACAAAGGACTTTGGAATCTTGAGCTGTGACTTTCTGAGTTGCTGCTGGAAATGACCTTTCCAAAGCCTTGTATCTTTGTTGCATCCTGAAGTTTTCTGACTTCCTATCTTTGAAAGGCTGTTCCACCTCAGGGTAAGTCACTGTACATCTCCGCTATGGTCATAAACCTGTGGGTCTATTTCATCACCCCCCTTTTGACCTTTTCCGGTAAGGTCGCCCTGGATCCGTGTATGGTAAGACATCCATAAGGCTCAGGAGACCAGAAGTGAGTGGAAAATGCTGTTTAGGGAAACAGGGAGAGCTGGCCAGAGCATAGCAGCTGTGTTGGGTGGTGCCACCCCAGTGAAGGGCCTCAGCAGACCCTGGGGTGCAGCTGGGTTGCTCTGCCATAGCCCTGACGTGCACTGCCTGGGGGCCTCCAGCAGCAACAGCCCCTCAGGGTGCTGCTAGGATGTCTTTTTGTCACTTGTCCAGTTACTGGGAGTTTGTTACTGGGAATCTACTCTTCGTCATGGCTCTGAACAGGAGTTAAGGCAATATTGTCACAGCCCTAACTTTCCCAGTAAGTGCCTGAAACTGGTTGGTGGAGGGGAAGGAAGGGGGCTGCCTGCACAGCCACCGAGGGGTGGTTGTGCCTGGTAGCACACACAAGTGCACTGTGAGCATCCAGCTTTGAGAAGCCCCATCACTCAGCAAATCTGGACCTTAGCCATAGTGTCAGACTGCTGGCTCCCGAGGGCTAGGACACAAAGCTGCATATTTTCCTGCCTGGAGAGGTTGTTTTGCCATGCAGGGAGCTCAGGCAGCTTCTTGCTCATCAGCATGTAGCCAAGGGTGCAGCACAAGTGCCCTTTCTGATGGACTAGTTAGTTGCTGGCAAGGTCACAAGAAGGCTGGGTACGCTCTGCCAATAAGTTCCTGTTGGGGCTCAGTTGTATACTGGGCTGAAGAAGGTTGGAATAAGGGGCTGAGGTGCACCTTCCATTATATTGCTATATGGAGTCTCTGCCAGTGAGGCTGGGTCACTGGTGCTCATCTCAGCAAGAACATGACCCCCTCTGGAGCCATCAGGGACATGTTGGACAAACGTAATAATGGTGCCAGGAGGGCTTTTCTGGTGGTGCTATAGATGAAATCAGTAGTATTAGCTTACTTTCAGCTGTTTTAGGGAAATATTGTGAATGTATAGATATCCTTTCTTGGCATCTGCAGGAGGTCAAGTGCATGTATGTACAAGGGGAATTCAAGCTGATATCTCCATAAAGAATCAACAAAAGTTTTCTGCAGAGAAGTTCCTATTCACAGTCCCATACACAATATTCCTAAAGTAATGGGTGTCTTGTGCAGCTCAGTTAATATTTGGAACCTGCTTTCAGAGGGAAAGTCACTCTACAGGGTAAAGTCAATGTCACGGTCATCTGCTGATGCACGGAGGGAGCAGCAAGTGCAATTGAGGTTAATTAAGCGCCTAAGCACTGAGGTTTCTGCTTCATATCACATTGCAGAAAGATTAAAAAGAGGCCGAGATAGTGTCTTGATCACACAAAGGGAACAACTTAGGTCTTCGGAGGAGCTAAAAATCTCTAGAGATGTAGCAAACAATCTGTGAGCCATAGGTTCCGGGAAGGGTTTCATTTCAAACTGCTTAGTGAATGACTTTCAGTCAACTTGGATCAGTGGAAGACATAATTTTAAATACAAGTATTTGAGGAATTCTGAACTTTCTACTGAAAAGAAATGTATATAAGGTACAGAAAAAAATGGGACTTATAAGATTTTCTTATCAATCTAAGGCAGAAAATGTCTGGTGGAGTTAACCAAATAACATTAAAACTAAAACCACTCAGGTATTCAGAAAACCCTATACTAACACCCACAAAGGAAAATCAGAGCCCAGTAAAACCAGCAGCTAGAACGACAGAGTACAGCACAAACGTAAGAGGAAAAAGAACAGAAGCCACCTGCATGTGGAAAACCAGAAAGAATGTAATCTCTTATGTATGTATGTAAATGCCATCATGCAGTGTTCAGCTTCAGGATGATCATCTTTCTCATGAACCCCATGTTTTCAAGAGTTTTCTGGGAAACATTATTTCCTTTAGTATTTCTTATATATTTATCTTAAATTCATCCTTTTATTATCCTCAATGTACAATTCCATTTTAAAACATCAATTTACTTCACTATCTATTTTTTTTTTAAAAAATTTGCTCATAAAACCCACTTGTAAGGATGTGTCTCCATGTTCCATACATTAATGCTGGCAGAAAACAGTCTGGTCATTCTGAACTTCTTGTGGTAAATGAGGAAAAAATGATTGCAAATTTCTAAAATCTTAAAGATACAGTGGAAATTCAGCTACAGTTCACTTTCCCTTATGTAGCATATAAGACTGGCAACTAATAGGAAGAAAATATTGATTTTCTTTTTTCTTTAAATCACATGGGTATTTTTTAAAGTTACCATTTACATTATCAGCTGTAAATGGTGCTAGATCGTTGATTTTCAAACCATTTGCACTTTCTTCACTTTCAGGCAGCCCTAATGCAGGTTAACTCCCATATTACAGGTAATCAAGCAGATAAGATTCTTCTATTTTCACCATTATAGTTGCAAAAAAAAATCTTGGGAACATTTTGAAATTTTTATGCTTTGAAGCATCAGAATGCATGAGAAAGGCTCTTTCTATCCAAGCTTTTTTGTTGTTGTTGTAACAGGAGCTAGTATATTATTGGAAAAATATGAAAGCTTTGCCTTACTGAAGTGTATAACCTCAGCTGAAGGTGAATTTCAGAAAACAGAGCAATTTAATTTGCTGTCAGTGTCCTATATGACCATAATGTACTGGGGATTTTTGCTTCTGTAGAAGCCAATGTGTTCTCCATATTTTGACAGTTGTTAGCAAAGTCTTAAGATTTGCATTCCTAGAAGTAATGTTAACATTATTTTATGAGATGCTCTGTTCGCAACCAAACAATTGACAATCCACAAGGATTGCAAAACTTCTGTTGCATACGATATAGTCTTATGATAAAACTATTGCTAACTTTGTTGCTCTGGTCAAAATAATTCTCTATTTGCTCCGGAAGGTAATGATGCTTTGTTTTTTAGGGGGAAGTGCCTTGACTTCCTCCTAACTAAATATTACCACTGCAGTTACTTTCATATCTATAATCCATACAAGGATAACACTGATCTGGTACAGCAGGACTTGCCTGGGGGAATAAGAAGAACTGCCCAACATTCTGCCTGGATGGCTCTGGGAACAAATACTTAATGATGAAGGTGGTTCAGACTTCAGTCAATCACTTAATCACCAGTTTTAAGCTGGTCAATTGCCACAAACCAGTCCATTGTCCCATCTGTGCAGGTGACTTATTTGGGTTTTCCTAGAGCACAAAGGGAATGAACAAATTCAGCGCCTTGAATAAACACACAGGCACAGCCCTAATACCCAGTGACACCACCATTGAATGTCCTAACTGTAGCTCACTTCTAATTTGAGTCTTGTAGCTCTTGCCACAAAATCACTGCTGGATTCCTGCCTGGGCGGGGGGGGGGGGGCGGGGGGGAATTTCCAGAGTTTTTCTTTTCTTGAAGTGTATGGTAACTCTTGCTGGCATTAGTGGGAGGTAGCAGAAAACGCACCCACCTAAGATGTCTTTACACAAGTCATGGGGATAACTCACATTGTCAAGAAGGGGACTGTACCCTGCCTGAGGTCAGGGTGACTGGGGAAGTAAAGATCCCCAACAGGTTAGTTGCTCTTTGAGTCAGTTTCTGCCCACTTGCTTAATGTCAGCATTTTAAAGACAGTTCCAGACAAATGTAAATCACCAAGCTAATGTCCTGCAGGCAGAGTTTTATTTGAATTCATCTCTTAATGTATATAATATACTTTACATCTCAATGCAGGCTATAAGTAGACATGGGGATGTCATTTAAACTACATTAAACCCAAAATTTAGTGACTTAAAGAAACGGATGTCTTTGCAGAAAAGGCAGGGGGACTGATTGGCTTTTGACAGTGATCATCTTCCTTATGATTAAAAATAATCCCTAGAAGGAAGGGCACATGGACATGGAAATATAGGAGTCTATCTTGATTTTGCTACTATGGTACCTATTGAACGGAGGTGGAAAATTATTGACCAGCCATCCTGAATTTCCTTATTTTTAGAGATTTAAAAATGAGGAGAAACATCAATTCTTTTCAAGCAGTAGCAGAATATTTGTACTCCATGAGCAAAATGAGAATGGGCAAGAGACCTTTGTGATTATATGAACTGGCCATTAACCTTGTGCTTCCTTAACAGTTTACTGTACCTTTTTCATGAGCTTTTTTTTGTGGGCTTTAGACTTTCAGGGGCAGGAATCAACTTCAATGTGTTAAGTTCTTAGTCCCATGAGGCCTGAGTGGGGTTGTAGGTAGGCACCACAAACACAGACAACAAAAACAGTAGTCAGCTACTTCCAAAGTATAAAAAGTGCCCCATCTCTAAACCATCTTAATAGTTCACCAGTTCCCCAAGTGAATACCAAGTGAACACAAACTGAAGATATTTAAAAAGAACGTCATGAGCCCCCCAGTGCCTACGGGGTGTTCAGGAGAAGACAGAGCCAGGTTCCTTGCAGCACTGCACAGTGGGAGAACAGAGGTAGCAGGGGATGTTCCACCTAGATAAAGGTAAATTTTTTCACAGTTAGGATAGATAACCACAGGAACAGGTTGCCCAGGGAGCTTGTAGGATCTCTGTCCTTGAAGGTTTTCAGGATACCACCGTACAACTGTAGTTGATGGTTATGTTCTAAGTTCAGTGCTGCTTTCTGCAGAAAGTTGTTTGTACTTCAGCTTCACTTTTTTGCATTTCCTCTCCACTTTTTGTGTTCCTGTTCCAGTTTCTGGTTGGAAATCCCAGCCTTGTTGCATTGCTATTACAGAGCTGGAGTTTGCCTTGCATTTATAAGAAAACTCTATGATATACACACAAACACAGCCAGATTTCTCAGAAATATAAACAAATCTGTCACCAAATTTACACCTTCCTGGATTCTTTTTTGATGTGTTGAGAAATACTTTCTTTTGTAACAAGATGAAAGCACTGTGTGAGGGACTGTGTCTTTGTGTGCGATGCCAGTGAAAAGGCTACAAGACTTCTTGTGATTGCCAGAGTGGAAATGCTGGGGCTGTTCAGAGCTCCTACAACACTTAAAAATGCTATTGTTGCTTTACTTCACATCAGAAAAATGTTCCTGTTACTGGTGCCGTGAACCAGATGGAGCACAAAAGGGGCTGTTTGGCACTGACTGAGTATAAAGGCTATCTCAGATGTGCTTTTCTGAGCTCAGAAAGAGACTTCTGACTCTAAGGTCATATTAAGCACAGCTACTTTCCAGGTGGTCCCTTGGCTTTTATTATCCATTACTTCATCCCTAATAGTTCTTGCCTTCCTTTTGTTTTGAGAGGCTGCATTGCTTGGATACTAATACTGTATTTCTTCTGAATTTAATCTGACAAACTGGAACAAAGCTGATTTCTTGACTACAATTTCTTTCTTAGACCATGGACTTTATGCCTTTACAACAAGCTGTATAGGTTAGAAACATTTTAGAGATTGTAACTTTGTTATGGGGAAGGGACATAAACCAGTCAGGTTTGAAATATTTACAGCTGAAGGGAGTGCAGAATGGGTAATCAGCTGTCTGCCAGTATTGGGTATAAGATCAAATTATAGAGATGTTAATGGGACCCTTTATGCTCCCAGAAAATTTCCTGCCACTTTCTGAAGCAGGACTTTGCCTTCTCCTTTATAGCAGACTTCTTACATCTTTGTGTTCCTACACATTTCAAAGGTGTAAATGACTTAATGGATGGCCAAACAAATTCTGAGTTAAATTATATCCAGTGCTGCACTGAGGCATATTACTCAATGCTTTCTATCTGTCACCTCTGAATTTATAGCAATTTTTTCTAACCATTTGGTGGTTGAAACTTCCTGTTCTTGGTATGTTTCTTAGGGTTTTTCTGGAGAGTTTGATTCAAAAGGATTTGTTTGCTTTTAAGAATGACATGTAAAAATAGGTTGTTTTTCCCAATTATTTTGAACAGCAGTGGTTCTGCAAGTATTAAGATAAGAAACTTGAACTATAAAAAGGGTCAAGCTAAGCAGCTTCCTTCATTCTCACTATACAAATCCATCCAAAGTTGTTGATAATCACCATCTGCAGAGAGATAACACAACTGTATTATATGTATTTCTACATCTTCCTTTGTCTATTGAAGCATCTTTTAGTTCTCTCATCTAAATAACAGCAAATGGATTTTCTTTCTGCATTCTGTTTTTTATCAGAGTAATTTTTACCCTAAGTAAGGAGCATTGTGTGGAAGACAAGGAGAAAATGTATTATTCTCAGATCATTAATATGACATTTGTATCTGTGATATTTAAGTCAAAATTTTACAGAATAAGCATATCTATCCTCATACTTATAGTTAGGATTCAGGTTGAATTGTATTATTTGCTCAAATGCTTCTGGAAATGAAATATACAGATGAGCCAGAATAGGCAGAACTAGTCTTTGAAAACCATAGACATCAGTTCTCTACAATAAGCAAATTTTACGGGTATTGCAATAATCGATCATTATTATTGTTGCTAATGAAACACCCAGATCTCATTAAGTCTTCAAGGTAGCCATTTAATATAATATTGTATAGCATTTCATTATTACAAAACTGTTCAGACTTTCTGAGACAACTGGTAGATAATCAGTAGGTATTAGACCAAGAGGAAGATGGCAAATGTTACTTTGTTTTGGTTTTTTTTCTGAATTAATTAATGAATCAAGATGGATTTTGCATGGGTAAAAAAGTGGTCTTGACCAATAAAACCCATTTAATATCTCTGTCCCTTCTGTGTTCCACCTATCTGACATTGATTTATAAGTAGAACTTGCACAGAGTTGTTGCTAGGGGACAGAGGTTTTGTAGGTCCCCATTAAAGCAATATTCCTGAAGAAGAAAAGTTATTTACATATTTCAAGTGTTGCCTACAAAAAATACTTAATCAAGACCCAATAAATTATAAAAGGGAACAGAAATAATCATCTACATGAGTAAGAACCCTTATGCCAAAGAGGGAAAAAAAGACCACAGGTCAGAGTCTCTGGTCTAGATGCTACTCCTTTGTACCCTTGCAGACAAACTAAATGATTTTTTTTTTTTTTTTTTAATTTCATTAAGTTCCTCCCAGTTCATACCTCATAACCAAGATCAGAGTACTTGCAGTGAATCTGACCTAACATATACATTCATCTGCTTTCATTTAACAGATTAACTGATGTTATCCAAAAGGCTTAATCTCCAGGGTAAAAGCCATAGGAGGGAAAAACCCCTGTCAAGACCACCTCTTCTAGTTCCCTGAGTAGTCAAATGTTTTCTGAGTTGCTGTCCTGGAGAGGAGTCTGTCCTATTGAGAAGAAGAACTCCTGTGATGGGACAGTGCTGCTGTGTTTTTACAGCTGTTTAGGTCCTTTATAGCTCTTTAGTTCCTTTCCTTTCTTTTTCTTTTTTTTTTTTTTTCTCCTTTTTTCATTTAAACTGTTCCATGTATATAAATGTATTTGAAACCTGCCTTTTGTATAGCTTTCTGGTATATCAGTTTAAGAAAAATGTGAGTAGATGACTGTGAAAACATAAGTTCTCTTCTTTCATCATTTCTAAAAGCTTATTTTTGCAGGACTTAAAGGTTCATTTCTTTCTCTCCTTCCTTCCTTCCTTTCCTTCCTTTCTTTCTTCCTTCCTTTCCTTCTTTCTTCCTTAAAACATATATTTCACTGATGAGACCATTTTTCTGCTAATGTAGTTCAGAATTTATGGCTTTTGCCAGAATTAGCACTGTATTGAGAACAACCTGTTCTCCTTGGCTAGATGACCATCAAATTGATGTGAAAATGCTCCCCATTGGTGGGATGAATGTATATGACCACATAAATCGTTCCCTGCTTTCTTGTTTGAATGAATATGTGACCAGCATTTGTTATGATTCTTTCTCTCTTATTTTGGTACATAATCAGGACAGATTAGATTAAGCCAGCTCTGGGAAAATGTATTTTCAGCTAACAGTTGGACAAAGCAACGCTAGTGACTCTAGGCAGCTCAATGTGGCATTCAAACCCCAGAAGAATAAAAAACTACTGGCAGAGGCTGTGATGAAATCTGCGTTGCATTTATAATACCTAACAAAATCTGTCTCAGCAAAGGTTTTGCAGAGGACAAGTGAAATTTATCACGGATTATTTGTTGTGTGATACTGCAAGAGTATGTAAAGGCCCCAGATGGTTTCAGGATCCTATTTTCTTAGGCTGCTTTGCTATGCACATGCACAGGCAGTTCTCTCCCTGCAGTCTTAACTATAAAGCAAAACCAAGAGATAAAAGTGGAAAAGTGATTTCTAATAAAACCCACAAAACAGACTTTTAGCAGAGCTGAAATTTGGACCTCAACTTCCTACATCTTAGTTCAATGCCTTAACTATCATCTCCAGAAGAGTGAATGTGCATAACTAATTACTGTTAATTTACTTTTGACATGCTTTCTGGCTGCACTATAAAGACACACCCTGCCAGGCAGAATCTACTCTGAAGCATAAAATGTGGCTGTTCTGCTTATGGAGAAAGGAAAAAAAGTGTAATAACTGAGAATGAAACTGAATTCTTGGTTTCATCTTTACCTTTTCAGGGGCTTTTTTTTTTTTTTTTTGACGGAGACCTTTTTCCCCCAAATTCTAAATTACAGGTTTAAAAGACATGGTTTTTTTTTCAGACAGTCATCTTTATAACAGCTTTGTGGGTTAAAGTAGATTAGAAAAACAAAAAGGAAGTAAAAATGAAGAAATGTCTTTGGGAAAAGGTTATACAGAGATCACTTAAGGACTTAACATTACTTTTCAGAAAAAAGTTGAGTATAAATAAATTTCTCTCTTAAGACACACTGAGCATGATATGGTATATTGTGCATGATTGCTGCCATTTGCCATCAGAAACTTTCAATGTCTAATGCAAATCTTTCATATCACTTTCAGAAATGGTTTGCAGGACCATTAAATGGTCCAGTACAAACCCGTATTGTCAATTTATGGATCATTGTAGTCATAGCAGAGGGAGGCAGTGGACTCTTTCTAAGAATTACACTCTGGGAAAGAGGAGGAGAGATGTTTCTCCCACTGCAAAGCAGACACCAAGCCATTCATCTGAATCAATATCAGCACTTCGAGATTTTATAGATTGGACTATTGCTATTGCAAAATAAAACCAAATTACAAGAATAACAGTTCATGTCTGACATGTATATGACACCTACCTTTCTTCCTCTACTGCCTGAAGGCCTGTTGCCCCTCTACAACTTAAGAACGTAAAGCAGTGCCCACTGAGGACAGTTGGAAGATGTCCGTGTTGATTTCTGCGACCAAGTCATTCCAGCAACAGCCAGAATGCCACTACTATGAGAAAATCCTTGTGGAGAGAAAGGAAATGGGAGGTGGGGGGAGAAGAACAAAAACTCAAAAATCACTACTGAAGTTGTCAGAGGGCATATAGCAGGTGCACAATAACTTAAAAGCATGGAACATGTAAAACCTACACATTAGGCTCCCAGTTTCCATTTCCATCATTTCCACCTGACTGTCAGGGTGCCCTGCAGCCTGCCTTGCTCCATGAGGCTCTCAGGACAAGCAGCAGCACAGGTTCTGCAAATAGCTGTTCAGAGCAAGAGATTACTCATGGATGTTTCACCAGCTGCTCTGTTGCTTTGTCATCAGAAGTGACACTCTCCCTAGCCTTGTTCAAATAAGCATTCCTGGCTGGCTGGCTAAGGAAATGCCTGCTATTTAAACTACTGAAGCCAAGCTGGTTCATAAATAAGAATGAATACAAAGGAATTACACAAGCATATAGGGATAAAATAAGAAAACTTAAACACTGTATGTGTTCCAAGTAGCAAGGGACACCACAAGCAACAAAACTTTCAGTGAATACATTAGAAATAAAAGGGGAAAAAGAAAAGAGATTGAATAAGAGGTTCTATGGAGAAAACAATTGTTTGCTTTCATCAGAGAAAGCAGAATTGTTTACGTTCACCTTCATGGAAAACATAGATTGTGCTGGATACTTTAACAAATTAATTTCAACAAGGTGTTTGGAATGCAGGCTAGAGTAAAGATGAGTTCGTGGAATATTTATGTAAGAATGGTACATTCAAGTTCTTAGGGTTTAATGAAATCCACCCCAAGAAATAAGGCAAAGTAATTGCTGAATGATTTGCGATTATCTATGGGAAGCTGCAGATGGAAGAGATCCTAGAAGACTAGAGAAAACCAAAATTTTGTAAATTTTTAAGAGGATCCGAGGAATTTTAGATCAAGCAGTGTAGTTTCATTTCCCAGAAACAATATGGAACAAATTACTGAAGTAACTGGAAGTACCTACAGAATGTAAATGTTGTAAAAGCAGCTAACAAGAAACTGTCAAGAAAGATCAGATCAAATTTATCTGATTACCATTTTGAGAATGGTAGCAGCTTAGTGTAGAAAGGAAAAGCAGTAGATATGTATATGTATAAATATATATACATATATATGTATAAATTAAGTCTTCTAAAGTTTTTAGACATTTTCAAACATTAAAATCTGATGAGGAAATATATCATGCATATAATTACCTTTAGGTGGTTATATAACTAGTCAAAAACTGGATTGTCTATGGATCCACATCAATCATAGAAGACATCCTGAGTAAATTCCATTACAACCCTATGTTTTGTCAAATACTGCTTGGCATCTTCCTGAAAAATGTGCATAATAGAATGCAAACTATATCTTTTAATTTGTGTCTTGTATGAAGCTGAAAGTTTTCAGTATTTTGGGAAAACTTCCAAAAATACTACTGGCAGTTTGGAGACCTGGTCAGAAACCAAAAAGATTGTGTTTAAGTATTTACAAACCAAAGTTTTGCATCTAAGAAAAAAGGAAGCAAATTGAAATTTGAAAGTGGATATTTTTCCATAAAGAAAACAGTATAGTGGGAAAAGACATAGTAGGACAGTAGTTTTTATTTTAGATTAATGAAGCAGAAATTTGTACACAAAACATCTACTTACATTGCTCATTTAACTCCAAAGAAGCCTTGGAAGGTATATTGTCTCTGCTCTGGGAAACGCATTTTTAAAGTGAAGAAAAAGTAAAAAGAATCCAGCAGAGTGAATGCTGAAGGATTTAGAAAGCACAGTCTGTGAGGGAACTTGGTTGCTGAGAGGTGATTTAGGGTGACTTGATTATATGTATTTACAATATCGATAATCACCAATTGTTTTCCAAGGCCAGAAGAAATCAATTTGGTTTTCAGCATAGAAAATTTTGGGTGGAAAAACTTAGAAAACTTGGCTAGGATGGTGGAGCACAGCCCTGGATTACCTGAAGATGCTGAGAAACTGCTTTCACCAGAAATCTTTAAAATCAGGTTTCAGTAAGATCTGTGAGGGATGGACAAAGCCTATATGATCTCATTTTGGTGGGGAAGATTACTTAAGATGATCTCTGGGGTACTCTTCAAGCCTAACAACAACATAACAGCATCTGAAAAGAAGTTAGAGAGGATTCATGGCTACTTTTCTGTAGACCCAATGCTTGAGGAGTGGAAGAAAAGATCAATCCGAGGACAAGGATATGAGCTTTTGAGGTGTGGGCTCACATAGATGTGGGCTCCTTTTATGAAGGAGCATAATGTCCTGTTTTTAATGTAAAACATGGTAATATACAGAACTTACTGGGTTTTGCCACTTCCTGTCATGTAATAATTTTGCAATCTTTAAAAACTCTTACACAACTAGAAGATATTATGCTTTTATCTTGACTTTTTAAAAGCAATAATATTTGGGATAGTCCGTTTAAAACCTCTGAAGACAATCCATTTTAGCCTTTTGTTACAAGTTTCCACATAAGTTCTGATGTAATTTTCTGAAAGTTGGAATAACTAAGTTAATTTCTAGGAGTGAGAATTCAGGTTCAGAAGGACTGAGTGATGGAGAAGAAGGAGGAAGACAATTTACCCCCTATTACAACCCCAAATCATAAGCTACTGTTTTGTCTGGTCACAAACAAAAAGCAATAATGAGCTGAACGTATTAATTCAGTGTTATGATTGAATAATCTTTGCCTGCCAAGTTACATGCTTTGTGAAAGTCTGAATGTGGATTGTCAAAATTTCCAGCCAGGAAGAAAAAAGCCTTTTACTTACAGTGGGCTAATGATCGGCTGACAATTTAATTACACAGCAGAGAAATTCTGAAGAGGAAATGGGATACAGAAGCAAGTCTGCTTCCCCATACTGAAGTTTACTGCTTTGTATTAAATCCGAGGACACAGTATATGCACACAAATCAGGTGTCTCACTTGATATGTTCTAAATAGCTTGTTGGATGTGTACAGAGAGGGAGACACTTACATTTTGGTCTTAAACTAAATTGAATAGAGTTTTACTTCTACACCTGTCACTTTATAAATCTTTGGACCTGTGTTGTCCATTTTGATTCTTTTTAAAAACAAATGTTTAAAACAAAGCCAAAAGTTTTAAAACTTAAAACAAAGTTTTATTTACTTTAACTATTTTTCTGCTTTGGCTATGTTAATTTTAAGTTAGATAGTTAATATCCCACAATTTCATCTGTATGGCATTTCATTTTTAAACTAGGGTCCTGCACCAGAATTTCAGTAGCCAGAACCTTGCATGTTTCTTTCTCTAGGGCATCCAAAGAGTCAGACACATCTTCCAGTGATCCTCAGGATAGCTCAGGAGGTGATAACACAAGAGATAAGGAAGAACTACAGTGATCACCATTAACTAGGAAAGGTTGTCCTTAAACAGCAGGGTAGAGGAAAGACAACCTACATCTTTGGAGTCACCAGAGAATGTAGAACAATAACAATACGGCCTGGGGAAAGGGAGTAAATCACTTAAAATAGGCCATTTATTATTTTATCAGTATTTCTCTCAAAGAATGGAAATAAATCATCTTTTTTGTCCTAATGTGATTGTGAATCACAAATTAAATAAATGCTAGCTACAATATATGGAGTTTTCTTTCGGAATACAAAAGCATCTGAAGAAAGAAGGAGATGGTGGGGCAAAATCATTTTGCTTGTTAGTACAGCCACCTGGTGTTTTTGTTAGTCACAAAGAAAATACTCGATAGCTGCTTCCCCAGGTCTTCTCGCTTCCAGGATCAGCCTGCTTATTTCCAAAACATTCAGGTATTTTCTCAAACTGCCTGAGGCAAACAGTAATGTCCTTATACCATCTTCATTTCATAAAGACATTCCTATTTGGGATACCAGCTAATTGCTTTTTGAAGTGCATTGCAAAACTGGAATCTGAATTCCAATTTGGATGTGATTGAATCTCCATCTTAAAATTCCCCATGCACATAAAGTTCAACTTCTGCTTATTTCCTAAAATACCTCAGTACCTCAGCAGCCCATTTCCTAAAACTCATGGCTGTGCCACCCAGGCATACAAAGGAGTTGTTCCTCTCCTGTCCCAAGGTGCTTGAACCAGGAAGCATGCTCAGCATGCACTTGCTAGCTAAGTTGTGCCCAAACCAAAACCAGAGCAAGTTGTGTCTGATTTACACAGTTAATACTCGAACAGTCCTTAGAACAAAGACCAAGAAGTTTCTTCTTAAAAGGGAAAATAACTGGAAAATTATTCATCAAATTAATCACTTCTAAGCTCCTCTTGGGTTTTGCTTCACTGATAAGACTTGTGAAACGGCGATTGTAATAGAACCCTTTTCTCAGTAGGGAGTATCACATTTTCTGTGGCTCTGAGCTCAGATCAACTCAGTTCCTCAAGGCTAGCAAACAATGATTAGACATCAGATTCTGCTTTACACTAACTTGAACTGGATTCGGTGACCAGTAATCTACATAGGAAAGGCTTGATAAGCTGCTGTTATTTTTCCTTGCAGGGTTTTGTTCCTTTTTCACAAAGAGCAAGAAGCTGAAATTGTTTCAAAGCAAATATTTAACTCAAATATCCTTAGATACAAACACATTCCATTGCTTTTAAAAAGTACACATAGCTTTTCCTATGAAGCTCTTCCTTGCTTTACAGTTTGGACGAGGAACACAGAAACACACTGAACATTAAGCCTCCCTCCAAAACAGTGTTTTTCAGTCGTAAAGGACAGTGAAGAGACTAAAGTCCATTTCTGTTAAAAATAGGCACATTCTCACTTGTCTTGTTAGAACTAATAATTTCCCCGTGGCACTACTGACTCGCATAGCCTGGCTAGCTGTGCCTGGGAATGCATAGCACAAGCTGAAGAAGATGTTTTAACACCTGTGGTACAGCCGAGAAGAATGCTGGGAGCATCTGGAAAAAAAAACCAATCAGTTCTGCACTGTATTCCTTTTCTTGAGATTTGTGTTTTTGGCATAGAGCAGGGGTCCTCAAACTACGGCCCACGGGCTGGATACAGCCCCCCAGGGTCCTCAATCCAGCCCCCCCATATTTACAGACTCCCCCCCCACCAGGGGTTGAGGGGTGAAACCAAGAAGCCGCAGATGACTGCCTGCCACTTTATCCATGCGCCGGCCCCATATTTAAAAAGTTTGAGGACCCCTGGCATAGAGCTTCAGATCACATCCAAGTGCCCTAATGTGTTGTCAAAACATTAATGCCTTTTTAAAATCAATTTGGCTAACATGCATAATAATACTGTAATAAAAATTCAAAAATGCCCAGTGCTACTCTCTGATCTGAAAAGCCAGGATCTTTGAGTAAACTTTTTAATTCACTGCTGCTTCAAATAATATAACCATGAAAAAGATATCTATCACTGAGTGAAAGTAAAATTTTCTACCGAATGCCATCAAAGAATTCCATGCTGTCTATTGTCTTTGGGCTTCTTCATGAAAAATATTAGATTAATATTTGTATTGCCTTCATCATCATGTAATTCTTACTGATTGTACTCATATCGTAGGGATTATTAACATTAGAAAACAGTTTCATGTTTCCTTTAGAAATAGAAGGAGAAATTTGCTTCATACACCTTCTGAAAGTTGTTTATATAATTTGTTTCCATATGGTTTATGCCAAGAAGCTGATATGAGGAAATCTTGCTTGAAGACTAAATCAAAATTTCACATTTCACAGTTGGTTTTAGTGAGATGGCACATCAGCCTAGCTCCTTCCTTTGAACATACAGTACTTTTTGAAGATGAAAAGTTTTGAATATTTTTGTACTTTAATGCCTCAGACCTTATTATTAGTTGCAGGCTGAAGAGAGGTGCATCACATACATAGGAAAGAAATTTTGTTAGCTGAATGGAAGAAACTAAGAACTGTGTGAAGTTGTTAGCAAAGGGACAAGTAATGCCACTGTAAAGGTTACAGAGGTGGTCAGCAGCAATTACTAGGTAAACCTTGGGAAAACAGGTCCATGCTTTAAGTAGTATTTCAGGCACTGAAGAGATCTGTGCACAAAGAAGCTCGATTTAGAAGAATTTTTAAGAGCAATTGAAGTGTTGTATCCTTTAATGTAGTCATGTATTAATGAAAGGCATGAAGACAGACTTAGAAGTGAAAGGGTGGTTGGGATATTTCTCTGCAATTAGGATATGGGTTACTAATGGACAAGACTTAAGTTAGGATCCAAGGAGCTTGTTAGCGACTATACTTCTTGCCTACCTTGCTACTGGCTATAGAAAGAGACCTCTGCAACACCAGCCCACTGAGAAAGGGAATGTCTCAGATGAAGGCCTCACACCACACTCTTACTGGGGAAAGGGAATAGTTGATAACTGGACATCACACTCACTCTAGGCTTGAGGAGATGTTAGCACCAAAGTACAATCTGTGGAACAGAGCCTGTGCAGGAAAAGCAGCACCAGAAGCAGTCTGCCCTTCTTGTCATTGCCCAAACAGGTTGTATATGCAGTACCAAAAAAATCTGTCCAACCTCCATTTGATTCTTGTGTCATTTTATAATGAATGAGCTTACTTTGTGTCCTGCCCAATTTAAGCAAGATCATCAAGTATTTACATGAACCTTGGTCCTGAAGATCCTAACATTACTCTTGACTGCACATATCCACTTTGGTCGCATCCTGATACAGAGAGTGAAAGTCCAGATTCCAGCAAATATGGGACAAAGTCACTGGGTAGATTTCCAGTTTTGAAATAATACGAGAGACAAATATTCTTTAAAAGATTAATTCCTGTTGAAAGCACTCTGTAGCTTGCAAATAATAGCTGTCCTATTTGATGAAAATAAACCGCCTCTCCATCACCTGTTTTATGTTGAGAGAATGCTTAGGTGTGTGACTAAACCATGGCGATTCTCTCACCCGGTCAGTGCAAGCTGAATATTGTCCAAGTCTGGCCTGGCTTATAGTTTGTGGAGTCTTTACTGGCTACCTCCATAGTTATATACTGTTGTTATTTACAATGGATATCGGTATGAAGAATGCCTTCAGTAGCACAGTGACTTCTGTGGGTTCCTAAACTTGGCCTCCTAACAGAATGAAACAGAAGATGGGAAATGTTCCTTACACTGGAAAAGAAGATAAAATAATTCCCTATAGTGTTTTGTCCTCTAGTTTGCTCTCCTTCAGTGAAATTGAGTTGACTTGAGTTGTGGGAGTTGCTCAGGATCAGCCTTCAGCAAAGGATATTCCTGCTGGACTTGCAGGAAATCTGGACTTTGAAAAAAGCAAGAAACTGTTAGTTACACTGTGTGCCTATATCCAACTAAGTTATCCTTCTAGTTTTAAGTTCTTTGGAGTCTCTTTTCCTCTGGAAAACAGAGTTTTTGCAAGGATACAGTAAGTATCAGCAAGTAATTTTAATTAATTGCATTTCTTGACTCTGGGAGAATAATTTTCAGTAAGTAGAGCCTATAATCTGTGAGAACAACTCTGAGTGTAGTTGCTTTAGTGACTAATTAAAAAAAAAAAGCCTCTGTGATATATTTTCCAAGTTCAATTTCTTAAAATATGCTAAATAATCCTTATTAAGTTCTCACCGAGCCTAGTAACTTCAAGATAGATACCCATGCATTTGAATCAAAAGCTTTTCCAGTCACAATATTCTGGTTATTTTGTTATGAGAAGTTGCATTTTCAACATACCTGTGGTGCTGTCATGGTTTAAACCCAGCCAGCAAGTGAGTATCGTGCAGCTACTCTCTCACTCCCCACCCGCCCCAATGGGATGGGGAGGAGAACTGGAAAAAGCTGAAACTTGTGGGTTGAGATAAATACCATTAAATAATTGATGATGATGATGATAACAACAACAATGACGACAACAATTGTAATGAACAGGACAGAGAAAGAGAGAGTGGAATAAAACCCAAGGGACCCCCCCCCCCCCATGATGCACAATACAATTGCTTACCACTTTCTGACAGATGCCCAGCCAGTCCCTGGGCAGCGATCAGCGTCCCCCAGCCAGCTCCCCATGGTTTGTGTACTGAGCATGATGTTCTATGGTATGGAATATCCCTTTGTCTAGTTTGGGTCAGCTGTCCTGGCTGTGCTGCCTCCCAGCTACTTGTGCACCTGCTCACTGGCAGAGCATGGGAAACTGAAAAGTCCTTGACTTAAAGTGAGCACTACATAGCAACAACTAAAACGTCAGCATGCTATCAACGTTATTCTGATACTAAAACTAAACCACAGCATTCTACCAGCTACTAAGAAGAAAATTATCTCTATCCCAGCTAAAACCAGGACAGGTGCCATGTATAAATACAGTAAAGATATAACATGTTTAAATATTAAAATGTTAGACAGAACAAACTCACCTTCATGATTCCAAAGCCTGCTTGATCAATTGATCAGATTTGCAAGGAGCCTGAGAAATACCAAAGAATCAATATTGCTAATAACCGTCAAGCAAGTAAAATGATGAAAAGATTTAAAACATGTATTTAAATAAAGGCAATGTCCTGTGAGACATTAGGTTGAAAGTGATACTACAGTAAGTTACACAGTATATTTTCCACAGAAGTTCCAAGCTCAACAACTCTCAGGTGCTATAGCGATTGTGAGTTTTCCACTTCCATCAACAATATGTTTACTTCAGATTTAAAGAAAAGTTGTGAGAAGTTGCCAGATCTGTAGATACAGATTGGAAATAGAAAGCAAGAAGCCTGGATTCTCTTCCTTTCCCTGCTGTGTTTCAGAATTCTCCAGCCTTTGTGCATGTCTTTCTCCAGATGTTCTGTCTACAGTGTCTAACGGGACTGCATTTCTTTGCATGACTTTTTACTTGTATTGTTCCTCAGAATCAGTTCCCTTGTTTTCATAGGATCACATAGTGGTTGATGTTGAAAGGAACCTCTGGAGGACTTCTCCAAATCCCTGCTCAAGCAGGGCCACCTAGAGCAGGTTGCCCAGGACCATGTCCAGATCACTTTTGAAAATCTCCAAGTATGGTGACTCCACAACCTCTCTGAGCAACCTGTGCCAGTGCTCAGCCACCCTCACAGTAAAAAAAGTGTTTCCTGATGTTCAGTGGGAATCTCCTATGTTTCAGTTTGTGCCCATTGCCTCTTGTCCTGTCACTGGGCACTACCAGAAAGACCCTGGCTCTGTCTTCTTTGACCTTCCCTGCAGGTATTTACATACATCGATAAGATCTCCCTTGAGCCTTTCCTTCTCCAGGCTGAACAGTTCCAGTTCTTTCAGCCTTTCCTCTTAAAAGCCATGCTCCAGTGCCTTAATTGTCTTTATGGCCCTTCACCGGACTCTCAACAGTATGTCCACATCTCTCTTATACTGGGGAGCTCAGGACTGAACACATTGCTGAACCTCACCAGTGCTGAGAAGAAGGGAAGGAAAACCTCCCTCAACCTGCTGGCAGTGCTCTTCCTAACACAGCTCAGGATACTGTTAGGCTTCATTGCCACAAGGGTACCTTGCTGGGTCATGATCAACTTGGTGTCCACGAGGACCCCCAGATCCTTGTCTGCCAAGCTGCTTTTCAGCTGGTCAGCCTCTAGCATATATTAGTGCATGGGGTTGTTCCTCCCTAGGTGCAGGACTTAACACTGTCCTTGCTGAACCTCAGGAGGCACCTGTCAGCTCATTTCTCCAACCTGTTGAGATCCCTCTGGATGGCAATGCAACTTTCTGTCATATCAGCCACTCCTCCCACTTTTGTGCCATCAGTGAAGCTGCTGAGGGTACAATCTGTACCATCATCCAGATCAGTAATGAAGATGTTAAACAGGATGTGCTTATTAATAAAGCAGATAAAAATGTGTTTTTCCTAATCAAGGTGTATCTATGTAAGCAAAGGGTATATACAACCAGATTATAAGGGTTTTCCTAGCTATAAGCCTGCTAGGAAAAACAGTGATAATTTTTGTGTATTTTGTTTTAGGATTCATGAGACTACACTGTGTTGAAATAAGTAGACACAAATTTTAAGGAGCAGAACTTCTTTTTTCCCCCCTGAAATTTCCAGCTCCAAGATGACAATCAAATGCTGCTTCCTAAAGGAAAACTTAAAAACCAATCTGTTTGTTTTTTTTTTTTCAACAGGAAAAGAGACAATATGTTTAAAAATGCATATTTGTCTTCAGATAACTACATAAATATGTTCATATCCCTTTTCATGGTTTAGACACAATTTCACTGAAAAGGTCTTTCTGTCATTCAGTGTTTGCTCCAGTTTAAGACTTAAATAAACAATTTTTTTAATGAAAACCCATAAAATAATAAAATCCATTATAAAGGCAAAATGTACCTTTTTATTGTGTAAGTTTAGTTCCACAAGACCAAGCCTTCAACTTTTTGTCAGAATTTTGTTCTGAAATATTTTTAAAAGGTACTGTTTTGACAGGTTATAGTTAAGAACCATTTTTTTTGTTGTTGTTGTTTTTGTTTTTTCCTTTTTACACTTTCTTATAAAGAATAGTTTCTAATTCTAAAGAATTTATAGAAAAATCTTCTGCTTTTTAACCAGGAATTTGTAGGGTTTTCTTCCCCTTATGAACAGAATGAAATCAGTAAAAAGATTAATTCCCTCTAAACTGATCTGATTTCTTTTTGATTGGTGAGCAGTTTAGTCAAATAAGGAGAGTTAGGTAAACTAGTAACATTTGCTGTACAGCATTTATGTGACATTAGGTAGGACAATAGTTCTGCATTTAGAATGTTTAATCAAATGGTGTGAAATTATCAAAATGAACTACCAAATTTGTGACCACATTAACAGCAACAGTACAGATCAGGAAAGTCACGATATACTGTCAAAACATTGGACAAGTTGTACAAATAAATTTTTGAAAATTAATATTTCATAGCCTTGATTAAAAAAAGGCTCTTCCTCTCTTAAACCGATGAATTTATTAATAAATTTTCTTCCAGTGTGATTCTGTCTAGATTAATGAAAATATTTATCTCTGAAGACCCAACTGTAAACAATCCAAACTCTTATTAGAATGGGAAATCTTGTTTTTACCAAAGATGCTTAGATATTAATCTTATTTAGGTTGATTACAGAAAATGTTTAAAGTGAACTCAAACAATTTACCCTCTGCATTATGAGGTCATTTAGCATATGAATATGGCTTGAGGTGGCAGATTTGGCAGCAAGCAATATTAAATCAGTTATTACAGAAGGTAGTGGGCCAGATTCTCAGCAAAAGTAAATTGATGCGGTAAAACTTGTGCACTGAAAGACAAAAATACTTTAAAGGTTGAATATAATGTTGTGAAGTTGTTGATTGCAAACACGAGTGCCCTCTTTCTAACTAGAACGTAAGCAGGATAAGTAAATAACTAAAAACCCCACAGCAATACAGAAAAATAGGTAAACAATCAAAAGAGTAAGCGATTACACAAGGCAAGGGCTAGAAATACATAACTGACTAGGAGATATAGTTTGATAGTTAATCAATCACTCTTATAAAAACAAAGGGTTAACAAGAATATATGTACAATTTAGAAATAAAAGTTATGAACTGTAGTTAGATTTGACTAAACTACCTGGGTGATTTAGCGAGGTCAACTAGAGGGCTTCTTGGAAATGTTAGCTTTTCCTTCTATGATACAGAGAGGGAAAAAAAAAAAACAACCAAAACCAAAACTTGTCGCAGCACTCTCCAAACTAGCTGGCTATAATAAGGTCTTTTACCATTTCATACCAGCATACTCCTCATACAGTCCCCTTGCTGCCTTCTCCTCACCTCATCCAGCACATGTGTCCAGTTTTCTCTTCCTCCATCTGCCTTTTCCTCGGCTGCTCTCCCTTCATTGGCTCTCCATCACTTAACTTAACCAGCCACAGCTGCACCTTATCTACATCAGCCAATCCGCCACCCCTGAAGCCAGCCCACAGTTGTATATTATCAATGCTAATTAACCCAGCTTCATTCCTCTACACTTCCCCCCCCCCCTTTTTTTTTACATTTCATACCTTATGTTTTTAAGAATCATTACAACCTTTTTACAAATAAATTTTACATACAGTCCTCTATAACTCCTCTACAAATCCCCCCCCTTCCCCCCTTTTTATTTTTAACATTTCATACCTCATGTTTTTATCAACCATCATAACCTTTTTACAAATAAACTTTTCATACAGTCTGGACAACTTGTCCCTGAACTCATACTCATATTCCTTCTTCACTTTTATCTTCGGCTTTTCATCTTCTGCAGGTTGATCACCTTTCTTCTTATCTGCTTTCTTAGCATCTGGGATTTTGATTTTCCTAAAAATCTTCTTAACATCCTTGTGGTGGCCCATTTTTTCTTCAGCTGGAGACACCTTCAATAAGCACATAAACACCGGCAAGAATACCACCAGGCCGAGCAGCAGCAGCAACAGTGGGAGCTGCTTGTGGCACCGCGCTGCTCCCGCGCCTTCCCCCAGCACAGCCATCACCGCTGTCTGGCCGGACCCGCTCTGGACCCACTGCTGCTGCAGGCTGCTGCCACGTCTGGCCAAGTACTCTGCTGCTGTCGCCCGTTACCCTTAGTCTCTTAACTCCACGGCAGTCAGGCTTCCTTCTCTTTCATCCCAACGGCTCACCTTTACCGGTGTCTGATCCAGATCCCCAGGCTTTTCCCGCCTATCTCAACGTGATCTGGATCGCAGGTTATCCCCACCTGTCTCCGCTACGTTGGGCACTGCCATCACTGTTCAAAACTTCAAACATCCCCTAGCACAGCCATTATTGCTGTCGCCACTCATTACACTCAGTCTCATCATCTGAAGGGCCTCATACGGGGCACCGATTGTCGCAGCACTCTCCAGACTAGCCAGCTGCAACAAGGTCTTTTACCATCTCATACCATTACACTCTTCATACATTCCCTCTGCTGCCTTCTCCTTGTCTCGCCTCACCCAGGGCGTGTGTTCTCTCTCCTCTTGCTTCTTCCTCCCTCTGCTTCTTGCTTGGATACTTATTATAAAAATCTTTCTTGGCAAGTTCCTACAGTACTGTTTTTTATCCCAGACATGTTCTTAGGATCTCACTTCTCTTGCTGCCCTTCCCATTGTAATTCAGCGTGGCAATTCTGGTGTAGCTGTGTTCTTTGAATAATGAGAGAAATCAGCTAAGTTGAAATCAGTGTGCTTCATAGTTTGATCAATATCATATAATCTGCAATTGTAAATTTCATGAAATTTTAAAGTATTTAGTGCAGTATTTTATCATAGCATTATGTGAAATACATTCAAAAAAATTTACCTGAAGCATGTCTACCTGATAAGTTTAGCATTTCACTGAAAAGTACACTCTTTTTTTGGACATGACGTTGTGCAGCATGAACTTGAAAGTATCCACCAGAAAACTTAATTAACAAAGGAAACAGAAGATAAATCTCAAATTGCAGATTCACAGGAAATATAAAGCATCTCTAAAGTCTGCAGTAATGGTCATGGAAGCAAGTGATCTTTTCCTATTAAATGAGTCGTGAAACTCACCAGGTCTGCTCCATAATAAGCAGCCCTATCTTGGACTACAAACCACCTTCTACTTAAGAACTAAGAGCCTTGGTAGAAACAGCAGTGATAAGGCTGTACAATCCCCAAATTCCCTTGGTAACACTGGAAAAGTGAAGGGTGCAAAACCACATCTGTAAGCCTTGTATTCCACACCAACAATAACTAGCTAGTTAGCCTTTGCAGCATCCCCAGATTGCTCACATTGCAGTTGGTTAATTATTTAGCAATAGCAACTGTATGTGATAAACCCTTGTTTGTAACCTACTTTTGAATAATGAAAATGAACTTAAAAATAAATTACGTTATTAATTAAAATAGCCTTTAAATACTTTGCTGCCACTACAGATCAGATAAGTTTGGTGCTTATTCAAGCATAAATATCTGTCTGTCTGTCTATCTATCTATCTATTTATCTATCTAATCTATCTATCTATCTATCATCTATCTATCTAACTCTAGATCTGTATAAAACAGATCTTTTTTTACATTCAAAACTTGTATTGACATAGTTAGTCATCCCATGTCTGGGGTGCATTATATATGCTTGCACCTCTTTTGTGAGAGAGGGATTCATGCTACATGAAGTGTGGCAGATACAAAGCAGATTACAGAGCAACCGAGCAGGGGTCACCGCACTCTGCTGCTTTCCTTACCCCTTCTTCCTGCTATATCTGGCATGATGACAGATGCTAAAGCTGCTGAAATAATTGGTCTGTATCTCTACAGCTGACTGGCAAAGCAGAAGCCCTCTGGACTAAGGAAACTTCTTCACAAGTCTGTGTTAACAACTGGCATACAGCAGCTATGGAGTCTTGTACTGGCTGGGAGTGATGCATACATGTCAAAAGGAGAAGAATCATAGGGTGGGAAAAGTTGAGCAAAGGGAATTTGTGAATTCAGCTTGTTTCCCAGAACCTGAGGTCTGTCTGGTGGGCTGATAATGCCCGTCCTATTATGCACCACTGGAAAGTGCACAGTCCAGCAGGCTCCATTGGAATATCAAGACAAGTGGTATAATCTTCCAAAATGCCAAATGCTTAATGTGAGGAGAAAGGTACTGCTGTGTTAAAATAGTAATTTGAATTGCAGTAGGATACAGACAGTCTGTAGAGACAATGTAATCATGAAGTGTTAAATCTACAATGATTAGTTCATTCAAACACATCGAAAAGTATATCTGGTCTGTAGATAAAGACCAATTGGCAAATCAACCTCTGTTTTCCTATCTGACAAAATTAAAGTTGACTATGTTGAAGGCCTTTTAAAATTTACTGGAACTATCTATCTTCTAGCAAACATCTGGAAAACTGAGCATGTGCTGTGTTGTGTGATGAGTTTTGGGTTTTAAGTTGTGTTATCACCATGGTTTCAAAACACGTAGCTGATCTGCCAACTCTAAAAGGCTGCTTGCTAGTAGGGATGTAAAATTCTGCTTGTGTATTAAAATTTTTATTTGGTTCTCAAAAATTTACTCCTTCATCTATGCTACTGGAATGGTTATTTATTATCTGGCTGTTGCATGAGTTAATGATACAAAAAATAGCTGCTGACATTTAAGTAGCCTTAATATGCTCTTATTACCAAGCAGAGAGCCAGAAATGTTTATGTCTTGTTATTTATATGGAGCTTCCTTGACTATTTTTAAAACACTAATCTCCCTTTAGAAAGATTCTAGAATATTTCTTCGTTTATACCCCATTTGTGAACTGTTCAGCTAAGTTGTGATATTGTGTGTCTTAGAATATCAAAAGCACTATCACATATGTGAAACTTTTTATTAAAAATTTTTAGATGTTTTGTAAATTAATATGATCTATCATGATGGTACACACTAAACTCCAATGATCATCTCCATCCCTCCAGGCCTGGATCTTTTCAAAATTTACTAAATAAGCCTGATAAGCCCCATGCCACATGTTACACTGGTAGAGTAACATTATTAACACAATTGTTAATAATAACACAATAACACTCCTGCATTATTAACACAATAATATGAGGTGTCCACCAACAACATGACAAGCCATCCAGTGTGCTACAGCACTGTCAGACCACAGAACAGGTAAAAATCCATGAATTGCTATCAACTGCTTGGTTTGGCTTCTTTGGAGCTGCAGTTCTCCAAGGCTAAGCTTCATTATTTCGCTATTTTGGACAACTGTGAGAAGGTGCCTCCATCCTTTCTTGAGCTTCTTAGACATTTCCCAGTGGCAGAAAATTTAAGCAAGAACACTTTAATAAGCATATCTATTTGAATATAGAGAAAAAAATGTGACAACTTTCCTCTAAAAAGATTGCTGCTCAGCTGACCAAAAAATGACAAACCCTAAGAATGTGAGCTTCTGGCTACTTTGAAGACAACACCAAGACTTAGAACTGAAGCCAAGGTTGAAGGAGAGTGCTGCTACGATTTTCAGGTGTGGATTGATCTCACCTTAGCATGCAAACTAAACATTTGCATGCCCAAATGTTAATTTTACAGACGCATTCTTTCTAACAGTGATAAAACAAGCTGTGATGAGACACAATTTAAAAAAATAATGCACTTAAGTGGACAGCTTGATATTGTCAGATTCTGAAACTGTATTCTGCAGTTTTGTTGGTACTACTATCAACACAGGATTGTAGAACTCTTTATAATTTCTTCTTCTCATACTACTGATTATTGAGACTGGACTTACAATATATGATCATGCAAAGCATTTGACTGAATGCAGAAGCACCTGCATTCCTTGAAGCATTGAATCTTCATTTATTTGTTGTTTAATCAGGTACACTCAAACTCTGAAAAGGAGATTGACTTGTAATATATCATGCCTTGAAAATACAGCAATCCATTACAGAAAAGATGACTGTCAGGGAATATGGAAATTTAACTCCTGTACTAATCCTGCCATCCCCTTTGTTCCTCTTCTTCCTTATCACTCTTGTCCATTTTGAAAGTGATGAGTAACTGAATTGTTGCATACTCTTGGATTACATTACTGTACCTCACTCCATAAACTCCTGGTCTGCTATACACCAATCTCTCTCTCCTTGCCTTCATCTCCTCCTTTGATGCCAGAAGTTTTGTGTGTTTAACTCTCCCCCTTCTTATTGAGCTGTTCCTCTGATTCCCTTCTGGGACAGTCATTTTCCCTGTGGCAGACTGGCCTCTAAACTCAATACAACCCTGAGAAAAGTGGTTTACTCAGATTTTATCTTGTGCAATGCCCTCACTGTCTGTGTCCAGACCTCCCTGTGTGTCTTCACTCTCCCAATCCTATCATAAAATATTATTTTCCATTGTCTGTAGTTAATGGAAGTTATTTGGTTTATCTGCAATTTTAAATTTTAATATGAAGTGAATGAAGATGGACTGAGCAGACACAGGAGTTTTGTTTTACCCTAGAAAGTTCATAAAGTGCACTCCACTACTTCTTTGGTCAGAAATTAGAGAGGAGGGTGAAAGTAGCTGCTTTTTCATTGTTTTGCTTCTACCATTCCTCTCTAATGTTTGCACGCGCCACAAAAAAACCCATCAGAGTTCTACTTGGTGATGCCATGGAGACACTATGAAATTTCAGAATGGGTCAGCTGCAGCATTCAGCATTTATCAAGGTACATTGAAATGCCAGACAGTTGAATGTGAAACATTACCCCAGTCAGCCAAAAGGATGGACATTGCTTTGTCCTCTGGAAGTCTTCCTTTAAGGCAATTTGTCTTTGGCTAGCCTTACCCTAGTGGAATATTAAAAACATACTTTATGTTTGAAAAGACAGATTATTTTGTATGCAGATGATATATATATTTGTGAAAAATCTAAAGTCACCTTTCCCATAACATTTATGGTGCTGTTAAATGAATGTAAGTTAATTTCAAGAGATATGATGAATAATAACAAACTGCAAGTCATATGTTGATAAAGGTTACACCCAGTTTGAACTATTGTTGCTAAAACTGTAATTCAAATGAATGTTCCAAATTTGCTTTATTTATTTACTAAATAAATTAGAGGATAGATGATGAGTGCAAGGTAAATGAGGCTTAAAGATTTACAGATTTATTGATGCTAAATCTTAGCTAGAGGAGTTTCTGTAGGTTGTTAAAATGGTATCTACTTATTTAATTAGAGTACCTGGCTTCTTAATTAAATTTTATTTAATTAAATAATGGCTTCTTTACAGTTAGCTTCACGTGTGTACTGTATACAGAAAGAAGACCTTTTTGTGTTGGGAAATCTACAAATTACAAAAAAACCCCAACAAACACCTGAACACAGAAAAAGTTCAAACTTGCCATTTCCCCAAATATTTGTAACACAATCATTTAATGTCACTCTTTGAGATACAAATTTATTTTTCTGTTTCTTTATTAATGATACATTACTGATCATAAAATTTGTGGTCGAGGGATGTTAGAATAAACAATTTCACTGCAGTAGCTGTGAAAAATAATTGCTATACTAATGAGCTAAAACCAACTTCATTTACTAAAGCAAATGGTAGATTTTGTTTGCAAGAGTTGAAAAATGTCTTCATATCCCAAAGAACTGCAAGCCATGTACCAGGCTAGCTGAACTATTAAAGATAACTGATTCAACATTTTTTCACTTCTTCATTTTTGTCTTCAATATAGATCTTCCAGTTTTGTGTATTTTTCTCAACTTTGCCTAGTTCTTCCATAATAAAAGCTTGTAGTAGAAACAACTTGTACATATTCTTCCTAGGACTGTAACATCCACTTTCCCACTTCTGTCAATAGATTTTTAAGTTTATTCAGGTTTTCCACAACATGGCTAAATTTGTTACATTTTGTTAAGCATACAGTAAAGAAAACTTTAAAAGTACCAGCTGCTGGAAAATACTAAGCAGTGAAGTGTTGTTGACATTATATTAACAGCCGATATAGGTTTATATTAATCTTGAATAATATGTTTGGCTAAAATATTTGATTCATAGAATAATTTTTAGTCTTTGTCAGAGTACTTCCCAAATTTACCATTTCTTTCGGCAAAACTTTAACTAAAAGAAATTCTTGTGGTTTTATTAATACCTAATAACTTTGTTATGATTCACCCTTTCTAGCAATCTCTGTTCAATGTTAGACCATACACGTTGCCTTTAAGCTATTTTTAATAATGCAAACACTTTTATTTACTTACTTGTATTATGTTGGAGCAGGATATTTCTTAGTATGGAAGATATGCTCTTCAGTATCTGCATTCTTCTAAAATTTCCCAAGAAGTTTTATAAAATACTTGTAATAAAAATTCTTAGCCAATATTCATCTCCACCAAGCCAACCCAGCAAATGATTCTTGGGAAGTTATGTAACAGAAAAGAGAAAGCTGGAATGGCAGTGATCCCATTTCCAGCTGTTTCCAAAGGACTAATATCTCAGTACTCTATTTTAGGCAAAACTTAGTATACTGAAAACACACATGGTTGGTTAATTTTCAGTGGCATCAGTGGATTACTCGTATGTGACCTTCTGAGAGTAAGAACTCCGTAACATCATCTTTAGGTACCAGAAACTGATGGGATATCAATTTTTTTCTAAATTTGTTGCATAGGATACACAAGTTAGGCTTCCGATGGGCTCTGCAACTGCACTGAGGCTGCTGTGAGGCACAGCCTGGCAGAAGTAGATAGTTACCCGAGATAGCTGAGTATCATCCAGTATTTGAAACCTCTCTGTTGTGTAAGATTTTCCTCCAGCTATTCTATAACCTGAACTACTAAAACAGCTGCAAAATCTCACTTAAATCAATACAGCAATATATCCAGATAATATAATCCATATATTTGATTTTTTAAACTTTGGAATAAGTATCTTTCTAACAGCTAAACATCTATCGGCATATTGCCTTGTTACATGTCCCTTGTGGTTTGGAAGTTACTAGCAAGATGCAAAGCTTTTGCATTACTTTTTCTCATTTCAGAAGATCAGACTAACATTACCAAGGGGTAGAAGTAATTATTTGCCTACTCCAATTCTAGTGCATTTCTCACTAAGTCTAGCCATTAAAATATAGCTTATGTCTCAGTATTTTGAAGAGCTAAACATTATATAAGGAGCTTTTTCTACAAAGAGTGTCTTCTGGCTAGGTACAAGGCAAGTTCTAGGGAAGAGTAATAAATTTTAAGTCCTTTTGCTAAGGGCTATTAGATACTAATAAACCCCTCCTGCTGGAATTTGCACTAGTGGAGAGTCCATCTGTATTTGGATTTTGGAGCCCATTTAATTGGTTTTATTCAGGCTGATCCAGTGGCACAGTAACATGTTGTATTTCTTTTCCCAATTGACAGGTGTGTTTACTAGTACTTGGAAAAAGACAGAACAAAAAGTAACTCACTTTGTTTGCTATTTTATTCATCCCAGTTTCTTAATTTGGCTGTTTATATATCTTTGACATTAATAATTTTAGAACTAGTTTATGTGTCCCAGTATTTTTATGCTAAGAAAAGATTTTAAAATAGAGGATTCTGTTTTGCAACAGATCAGTATTTCAATCTACTTGTTTACACTTAGCAAGTTTTCTTATGCAAAAGTAGTTGCTGTGAATCTTAGAGTTTGTTTATAAGCCTGGTTTCAATTATGTATGTATAAGGGAAAAGGCTCTACAGACAACCTATTTCAGCCTTTCTATATACAAAAGGGCTTACAAAAACGATGGAGAGACAGACTTTTTTTCAAGATCTGTAGTGGTAGGATAGGAGGCAATGGTTTTAAACTAAAAGAGGGTAGATTTAGATTAGACATAAGGAAGAAATTTTTATGATGAGAGCGGTTGCCCAGAGAAGTTGTGGATGCCCCATCCCTGGAAGTGTTCAAGGCCACGTTGGATGGGGCTTTGAGCAACATGATCAAGGGAAAGATGTTCCTGCCCATGGCAGGGTGGTAGGAATAGATGATCTTTAAAGGTCCCTTCCCACCCAAAGCATTCTATGATTCTATTATAAAAATACTCAGTTTGGAGGGCTTTTACTTTGCTTAGTTAAAAAGAAACTGAGTTTCTGGAATTTCAGAAGGATTACCAGAGGTTAAACTGGGAAGATGGTGGGGAAAATAACATGGAAGCAAGCACTGGATTTTAAAGGCAATGTATTGTAAGCCAATATAAAAATCACTCACACGATGAGAAATTTGATCAAGAATTCACAAGAAGACAATGATATAATCCGGGAGAGACAGTGTTTTTAGTCCATGATCTGTTATTTATAAGGAGAAAACATGGTCAGTGTGCAATCCTTAGATTCCTAGTAAAAACTATAGTTTCCTTGTCACATATTAAGAACTAAATTGTGTGATTTCTTCAAGCTGTGAACAGGGAGCAGCATATGACTTGTCTGTTCCATGAATAAAGTCAGAATCTCAACTGTGTTTTGGGATTCCTACCTTTTATTAGTTTGTTTTTAAAAATAATGTTCAGAGACTAACTTCGTATCTTGTAGGAAAGAAAGTGTCTTTCTTTCTGTGGTATAGTGAGAGAGGCTGAAAGGACAGCAGATATGCTATTGTCTCTGTAGTCTTAAAGTTTCCAAAATGGACACAGTCCTGCCCTGGAGGTGTATCCAGCTTCTCCAGGGAGGACAGGAGTCCAAAGGATAAATAAGTTCTTTTCTCACAGGGCTTTCAGAGTGAGACAATTTTATCAAGGGGAAGTATTTTGTAATATACAAGGCATTTCTTCTCCTTCATTATTTACAAGAATCATGACATCTCAAAAGCCATTTAGAGGAGCATTTTAGTCTTATATTAGTCCCATCTTAATAGTAATATATCTCTTCCTATCAGAAACTGAAAAGTGACCAGTTTAGACATCTTTGCCAGGTATAACTCCTGTCCGGTTTTCCTTACTGTTCTATTTTAAAGAGACACAAAAGAAACTCAAGACTTTAACAAAGACTTTAATGTCTATTTTCAGAGTGACATTCAACAAGCACCAAGGCAACAATATTGGAATATTTTTAATAGAGAATTTGGTATGGCAGGTGCTTCTGCAGTGTAAAACTAGATGTCATACAACAGATGCTAATGCTGAAAGGAAAATCAGATAGAATACAATTAGTGCAAGTTAAAAAGCAGAAAATTTCAAATTTATGTGGAAACACCTCCCTTTTCAACAAGTGTAAAGAAAAAATCTTTGTAAAGAAATGTTAGGTATCTTAACAGAGAATGCCTTACTTTCCAAAAGTTTATGCTTTCAATTTGTATCAATGTGTTGTGACCTAAGGAAGAAAATAGTAAGAAAGAATAATTCTGTTCACTTTTGACATTCAGTTATTACAACAAAAAGCAGAAGTCCAGTTCTCCTTCAGTGTAACTACACAGAAACAACCTTGATAAAAAAGTTTACATCAAGCTAGGGTATGAAAACAAAGAAGGTCATATGAGTTAAATAATTATAGTGTATGTAAACTACAAAATTTAAAAGCTTCATTTTAATTCCTGTCATAGTTGAGGTTGTTTACATCCAGCACAGTTTTTCCTCTCCCTTCGTTTGGAGAAATGAGATTTAAAAAAAAAAACATACACAGACTTCAAACTTAGATTGAAACAGAAGAAGGAAAAGAACACAGACATAATTTTAAAATTATTTCTTTTAGAAATAGCTTCATGCATCCATTAGATTTTGTAGCAAGTGTAACCCTCCACCTAACATTTAACAAAATTTTTTCTATATACAGAATTTCTTTGCTTACCTATGCACTCAATTCTTGTTTTCTTTTCTTCTCCTGCTCTTTCCTCATATTTCTGCAATCAGCATATACTTTTCAATTCTTTCACATCCTTTATAATTCTTTAATTTAATTTAATTTTCCTTGTTTATTAGATTACTTTTACCTTTCTCCTCTAGTGATTCCCTTCTTCTGCCTCAGTTCCATAAATAAATGCAATTTTTCTACGCAAAGTAAAATAACATTAATGGAGGAGTGACAGGACGTTATACAGACAATAGTTCCACTGACTAACTTTTTGCTCTTGGAGAGTTGGAAGAAATTGTGGAAAACAGTGGTATATAACATATATAAAAATTTGTATATTATAACAGTACAAATAGCATAGCAAAGTCAGTTCTGAGGGGATGTCATAATTACAGACTTATTAAAGTGACTTCCCTTTGGGTCTAATGCCATTGTTTCAAAAATTGCCATTGGAAGGAAGGCATGTTTCTATGGTTAGAACATCTCCTGAGAACACTTTATTTTTGCTTTACCAGCTGCAGGGACAAGTCACAAGAGAGACTTGGAAACACTAAGACAGACTTGAGATTAAGAAGTACAGCTAAAATTGCCTCTAACTTGGACTGCCAAAGGAAATAAGAGGTCCCATTATCTCACTGCCTAGTAAGTGGTAGGTACTACTGGAAAGATGCAGCAAGGCTGGTAGCTGGAGCTGAATTTGGTTGTAACAGCTAGAGAGGAAGGCAGTACTACAAAGGAAATTTATTGAGGCAAAATTAAGTCATGGGGAAAAGGCAAGATCACAGTAGGTTTTTTTTTTTTTTTCATTTATCCAGATACATATTTGGAATAGTTTGGGGAGTTAGAGGTAAAATGAGGAAGTAATAACAGAGAAAAAGAGCCCATCCTGTATTTTAATAGAGTAAAAAGCAGTGTCTCCTAAAAGCTAGAAATTAGATAATATGGAAAAGTTACAGTGGATAACACAACCAGTAAATGTTGAAGATTGCTAGATGAATAGGGGGATCATTTGGCAGATGGGGTGTTGCATCTTTGATCACAGAAATTAAAGGTGTGCAGGAGCCAATGTAACCGAGAATTAAAGCATCTTTTCAGTATTGAAAACTCTTTTGGATACTCTGGACTTAGATGCAGAGTACTAGTGTTATGACCTCATTTATTAGCTGCCATATATCCAAACAAGAAGAAAGAAGGCAATCCTAAATTCAGAGGTTAAAAACAAGAAGTCTGCATCCTTTCTAATGAGGTAGATTAGGAATTAGAGAATTCTCAGAATTATACTTGCAATAATATGTTTTTGCAACAATATTCTGTTTAAAAAGAAAGCACATTTTGTCTGTGAGGGTTAAGCCAGGAGTGTATTTTGTTTTGCAGTAGGCCTGGATGGCTTATTTTAGCTAAACATTAAGAACAGAACATGATAGTAACAGAAAGTCCTATTTATTGAGTTTATAACCTAAATAGATGTGTGGATAAGACAATGACAAAACTATTATCCTTCTTTAGCAGATGGGACAAACTGATCAACTGGCTAGTCCACAATTAATAGGCAGTCTGTGGCAGAGCTTTACCACAGGTTGTTTTTATTCTTTGAGTATCAAGAGAGTGAATTTGTAAAGAAACTTCAGGCAAACCTGGCTGCCCTGTGTGGGAGAGCAACTTGTCTGGAAAATAAAATTCATAGGCATAATAAAGCATTGGGTAGAAAATAAGTTAACTTTTTCTTTTTAGAGTAACCCCAGCATCAGCCCTTGATCAAATGCAGGGATTAACCACAGTTTGTATTCACATAGGAACATACAGAGCTGGTGCAGAATGG
This sequence comes from Falco naumanni, assembly GCF_017639655.2. Taxonomy (NCBI): domain Eukaryota; kingdom Metazoa; phylum Chordata; class Aves; order Falconiformes; family Falconidae; genus Falco; species Falco naumanni. Next base: position 26,541,415 of record NC_054058.1, read on the forward strand.
TCCCAGACAGTCTACCTGGGAAGAAACATTAAATACCTGTGATTCTGAGTGCAGAAAAGTGCAAAAGTAATGATGGATGCAAATATTTAATTGGGATAAAAGGGCCTAAATGCAGAGTTCTTAAATGCAGTGGGTTTTGACCTTCCCAGTGACAACACGGAGAGAAGAAAGAAAAAGGAATGAAGTCTGGAGCAGCTTGTTGCAAAATGTGCTCAAAAGGCAGGACAGAACAACAGGAAAGAGGTTTGGATTTTAGAATATGAGGAATCAAAACCTTGGAAGAACTGTCCTAAATGAGATGGCATAGGAACAGTAAGTGAAAGGACAAGAGAAGGAAACATGGAAAACTGTCTGCAGAAAAAGATCATGAAGGTGGTCACTTTGAGATTTATAAATGTACTATGACAAGAAGACAAGGTCTGTTTATGCAGGGGCATATCATGTAGAAGAAAATATATTGCCTGCCTTTGCAGGTTTGTTGAGAGTTTGAGCTGGAATAGTATTGTTCTTAGCACTTCAAATAACAAAGATGTATGAAGTCTGAGGAAAAGACCAAAAGCTATTAACATAATGGCAGGACAGATAACCATGTAACTGCAACCTTGTTTGGATAAGTGACTATCATTATGTCTATAACATGGTAATTGTTCAAAGAAATTGTAAACACTGAAAACCCTAAGAAAGGCAAGGCAAGGCAAGGCAAGGCAAGGCAAGGCAAGGCAAGGCAAGGGAAAGGCAAGGAAAGGCAAGGAAAGGCAAGGCAAGGCAAGGCAAGGCAAGGCAAGGCAAGGCAAGGCAAGGCAAGGCAAGGCAAGGCAAGGCAAGGCAAGGCAAGGCAAGGCAAGGCAAGGAAAGCAAAGGAAAGGAAAGGAAAGGAAAGGAAAGGAAAGGAAAGGAAAGGAAAGGAAAGGAAAGGAAAGGAAAGGAAAGGAAAGGAAAGGAAAGGAAAGGAAAGGAAAGGAAAGGAAAGGAAAGGAAAGGAAAGGAAAGGAAAGGAAAGGAAAGGAAAAAGGAAGAATTGCAGAGGATGGTACCACTGATGTAAAAGAAGGTAACAGGAAAATTATAGGGCATGTTTAGACTGATTTTCCAACTGGAAGATGTTTAGGCCAAGCAATGGATTCTCAGAGCAGAGGAAAAAGAAAATGATTGCAAATAGGCTTAACAGAACAGATGCTGGTTTTACAGGGTGGCACTCAATTTTTATGTCTCCTCTGGCTTCATTTTATTTATGTGCTAAATTTCAGGAAAGGTAAATCCTAATAAATATCAGCCTACATTATACGTTGATATATTCTCCTTCTTTCCTTCACACAAGCTGCAGACTGATCTGCATTTCTAGCCAGATCCTTGGTATTTCAAATCTTTCCCAAGAACACGCACATCAGCTAATGGTTCATGATTTTGTTTTTGCATATATTAGCATACAACTGTACTTCATGCATAGCATCCTGCTTCTGCATATTATCTCTTGTCCTTTTACATGCTCAAAACCAACTCAAGTGATTCCATTTTGTTTAACACACTTCTGCAACTACAGGTAGATGTTTTGCGACAGCTGTTTTGTGACAAGAAAGCTTTCTGCAGTTTACTCAGCCAGTTGTATCGTGACTTTGTACATCTTCAGTTGGTGGTCAGTTTTCTATCATACTTGTGAATACTTTTCTAATCCCTGACTCTGTAATCTCAACAAACTCTCTCCAGTTATCTAAGGCATCTAGTAATGCACAGTTAACCTTCACTCAAGAAAAGCTTAAATCTTCTATAGATTTACTATTCTCAAATGGAAGTTGCCAATTGTCTGAATGCAAATATGTTTGATTGCAAACTTTCCTAGTCGACCCTATTCTTAGAATTCATGAGCTCCTACAGTATATTACTCCAGACACTAGATCTACACTTTATTCTCTCCATACTGGTCCTGTTTCTGCTTCATTGGCTGGATTCTGAGAGTGGCTGAATACTAACTGGTGCCAGAACAGATTAACTTTCCTATAGGACTGATTCTGGAGATGAAAAAAACACTCTACATTTTTATAAAATTAATTATTTTTGATACAATAGAATTTTTTTAAACTCAAGAAGTGAAACACAAACTGTCCACTCAGATACACTCCTCATAGCAGGTAGATTGGCTAGTTATTCATGTAGGTCATTAGCAGCATGGGTGCAAGTTCAGTAAGCATTGCCATTACTGCAGGTTGTTCCGTAGCCAGGTGCAAAATGCTCAGATTTATGACAGAAATTTTGTCAGCCCTACCGTTTGCTGATATTTTATTAAACAGTACAGGTTTGTCAAGGAGCCTGCAGTAGTTCAAGGTGCCATGGGTTGCTGACAGATCTACAAAGTCAGAATCATGAGTAAACAAGAGACATGTTAATACAACAGTCCCTGTTCAGAGTTTGTACACCGTGCTAAACATCTACCATAACAGAATCTGTCAATAGATAAAAGTTAAGCTATTGCTTGTTCAGGATATGGAAAGCACATGCAGTTGATTTTACCATAAATGTACAAAGTAGCATATTTTAAATGATTGTGATTGTGAATTGTGGAATTTTACAAATGAAGAAACAATTTTGCTTCGTAAGCTATAACCATATGTTGCCCTTTTGTAGAATGAGAGAATGCTGCCTTGCGAGGCGCTAGGTAGTTAATCATTGCTTCCAATCAATCTTCAAAACATTTCTCTAATGTCTTGAATCTGAGATCTTATCTTCCTTTTGCATGCTTTGCATACCAAGACGCTGGTGATTTATAAACAAATACAGCTCCTTAAATGTGAAGTCAATAGAAAATTACTCCCTAACTGTCCTACTATGGCAGTACAGAAAGCCAGATTTAATTCCTTAATATAAACTATTGCTAGAAAAATCCAATGCTGCTTGTAATGCCAGACGCAACTCTAAGAGGTTTGGACTAGAGATATGAACATTGATCTTTCAGAAGATAAGCTGTCTGCCCTTATTTTAACTTTATGCATAGTCTCCTGTGCTAGACTGAGAATTTCAATGCTAACTAAGATATTTCTTTCCTGATGTTACCTGTGGAATGAAAATGACAGGACTCACAGGGAAAGGTTGGATGCCTGCTCCACAATAAACAGGTCATTTGGCTACAGCACCAATTGGCAGGGCAAGTAAATGAAAAAACAAGAAGCTATCCTCTCCATCCCCATGTTTCTGTTGTCCATAGCACTGAAGAGAGAGTGAGCTCTGTACTGGAGAAAAGGTCCAAAAAATAGTCTGAGTTGCTCATGTATAAATATGCTCCATGTAACATAAAGGCATCAACCATGGAGTCTGCACTATAGTTCCATCATGTAGCGTATCTGTTGAACATAAAGATTATCTCTGGTTACATTGATGAAATCTTATGGACCAGGGTGTAAGGTTTCTAAAGTGAATTCCTGCCTTCCCAAAGACAAAGAATGCAATGCTACAGTGACTATAAGCATATGAATTCCACAAAGGAAACATCTGGATTTAGAGAGCAAAGAACACCTGACTTAGTCCTCCTGGTGAGACCTAGGGAAAAAATATTCATATTAATTTTCTTGTTGCTTTAGTGATGCCACCTTAGGAACTAGTACAACTTCCTTATTCATTTGAATACTGTAATCTATCAAGATTCTTTCTTCACAGTTTACTTTCTAAAACACTGCTGAAAGAAGAAAATATTGAAGGCCATAACAAAATGGGAGTAGATAATTAACAAAGATGACTTTTTGAAAGAACTTAGCTCTCACTTCAAATAACTGGGAATACTTTTTCTTGCTGTAGGAAATTAAAATCAAGAACTGGGTTTTGAGACGGCAAAATGAGCAGCGTGTTTTCAGACTCCTGTGATACAGTGAGGAAGAAAAATGAGATTTATATTCAAACTTGCATAAGTTTATAACTTTGCAAAATTAAGACCAAACTAATGAGATGCTACATAGCTTAAGTCAAAAGCCACCTGATTGTAACTTTGGCTCAATCAAGCATCATGACTGCTGTGTATATATTCAGTGGCCTTGGACAATTTAGGTTTTCCATGCTTAATGTTTTTTCTTTTTCAGTTACAGGAAAAGAAAAATGTACTTCATTTTTTTTACAGTTTTTTGAAGGAGGGATGCAGCATAGATTAATTCTTTCTATATATGGTCTTTGTAAAATGCATATTGTGAAGTAAGCTATACAATTGTCATCCAGAAAGTGGAACAAGTTGGAAAATCAGTTTTACATTGGAATTCAAATAACATTATTGAAATACCTCCTTAGACCTACCTTTAAGTACTATAAATTCCTGCTTGGTAACAAAAATCTAATTCAGACTTGGTTAAGTCTGGAACAATCTGCATATTATATTAAACATAACATGGAGCAATGTAAATAAGCTTCCTTTTTTTTTTCTAGTCATATATTTTGAATTATATTCAGACAGTATAAATAATCGATTTTTATATAAGAACTAATGTTTGCTATTGTGAAACCCAGCAGCAGAAAGATTTTGAATTAGAAACATTTCCTGCTATCATTTTAACACTAATAAGGAAGTAGCAAGACCCCATTAATATACATTGTTACGGAGAAATTACAAATAGGTTATGTGTGAGGGTGAATTTCGATCAACAGTTTCATCAATGTGATGGATATTCTATTAAGAGTCTCATTTTCATTTCACTACTTTTCCAACAGAAAGAATTTACTGACCTTGCATGCACTTGGTTGTAATGAGACTTCATTTATATTTTCCCCATCAAAATACCAGCATGATTATATTGGAAAAATATTATTAAAATGGAAGGGGAATCAAGTGAATTCTATCAGTAAAGAAAATCTTTAAAAAGAATCCATGTGATCCAACAAAAGAGACAACAAAGATCTTCCTTCCTTCCTTCCTTCCTTTCTTCCTTCCTTCTTTCCTTCTTTCCTTTTCCTTTCTTTCTCTCCTTCTTCCTTTCTTCCTTTCTCTCTTTATTTCCATCTTTCCCTCTTTCTCTCTTCCTTCCTTCCTTCCTGAATAGTAGATAATTCATAAGAAATAAGAGCTATATGCAAATTAGTCTATGTCACTGAAAATGCAGTATCCACTTTAAACCTGCAATGCGACGCTGTCCAAAGCAAGGAATTAAATACTGAAGCAATATGATAACATTATTGGAGGTTAAGAGTCATCTATTTATCTGTATGAAATCCAGTCTGGCTAGTTCTAGTGTTTCAGTCCAACTTTTCCTAGACATCTGAACAGACTTGCATTAGTGAAGTGTAAACTGCAAGCTTATAATGAGAAGAGTTTTATTTTATTTTATGGTAGAAGGCTTGCTAACAGCAAATAAGTTTAGTGTGGAGAATGGGGCTTGACGTACATGATTTTATTATATATGTTTGCAGGTGAACATAACAATTGAGAATAATTGTTGATCACATTTAATTTGTATTATGTTCCTGTACAGCTTTCAACACTAATAACCTGTATGCATGTGCATACATACACTGTAGGAAGACCACCCATGCACATAGAATCATAGAGTCATAGAAGCATTTGGGTTGGAAAAGACCTTTGAGATCATCAGGTCAAACCATTAACTTGATACTGCCAAGTCCACTACTAAACCATGTTGCTAAGCACCACATCTACACATTTTTAAATACCTCCAGGGATGGTGATTCCACCACCTCCCTGGGCAGCCTGTTCCAATGCTTCAACACCCTTTCAGTGAAGAAATGTTTCCTAATACCCAATCTAAACCTCCCCTGGCACAACTTGAGGCATTTTCCTATTGTCCTGTTGCTTGTTACCTGGGAGAAGAGACCAACACCCACTTGCTTACAATCTCCTTTTCAAGTAGTTGTAGAGAGCAGTAAGATCCCCCCTGAACCTTCTCCTCTCCATGCTACACAGCCCCAGTTCCCTCAGCCGCTCCTCATAAGACTTGTGCTCCAGACCCTTCACCAGCTTCATCCCTTCTCTGGACACACTCCAGCATCTCTGCATCCCTCTTGACGTGAGGGGCCCAAAACTGAGCACAGCATTTGAGGAGCAGCCTCACCAGTGCTGAGCACAGGGGGACAATCCCTTCCCTTGTCCTGCTGGCCACACTACTTCTGATCCAAGCCAGGATGCCGTTGGCCTTCTTGGCCACCTGGGCACACTGCTGGCTCATGTTCAGGTGGCTGTTGACCAGCACCCCCAGGCCCTTTCCCACCAGGCACTTTCCAGCCTCTCTGCCCCAGCCTGTAGCGCTGTGTGGGGCTGGTGTGACCCAGGTGCAGGGCCCAGCACTGAGCCTTGGTGAACCTCATACAATTGGCCTCGTCCCATCGGTCCAGCCTGTCCAGATGAATGACATGAATGACAATGTCAGTCTGCTTAGGAAATTTGTCAATCTGTCACAAAGGGGTTAAAGTTTCTAGCAGCTGGTTCTGTTAACAAATTATATGTACTCACAGATGGACAGAAGAAATGATCTGCTAACTGTTGATGGTGCCGGCACACTGTATGTATCCTGTGCACACAGAGATGTCTTTTGGATTAACCATGGTCTCTTGAAGTGAGATTCTCATTAGCTTTATAACCTATTTACAGACCCATGACATTGTTTTTATAAATTTTGGAGGCATTCAGAGCAAAGGAAACAGGCCAGAAAATACACAGAAGAAGCAGAAAAAGCAATAAACTCAGGGAGAAGTTAGTTACTGGATGTTTTCCAAAGCTGAATACATCTTTTAAAGTTTACCTCAGGAAACCTGCTATCTGGCAGAACTTTGTAATGAGGTGGCATGTTCAGCACATTTATTTGATTATTTTCTTCTCTGCGGCATGGAGCATAGCTGAACTCTGTGGATAATTCCAAGTTTGGAAATGAGCAATTACATTTTCAAAGTGCTGCCTCCACAGGACATCCGGGCAATCATACACTTAAGGTTAAAGCCAAGTTGAAAAATAATATTCAAGACATAAGAAATGATGCTGAGAGTCCCCAGAAACTGATTTAACATTAACTTGATCAACTCCAATTGTCCTCCATTTATTTGCATATAGAGGGTCTTCCTTTGACAAAAAATTGTTATTGTAAATATAGGAATGTATTTATAGAAACATATAGAAACATAATTTATATAACTTTATACAAATATGTATAATATATACGTATAAAAAGATTTCTATTAAACTCCATATTTATATAATACGATACAATAAACCCTTAGAAATACAAATATATGCATATATTTACTAATGGTAATGTAATATTTACAAATAGTAACATAAGCTTAATTTGTACCATCTGGCCTATCACATGGTAAAACAGTGCTCAATATAATTCACTTAAGCATCTTGTATTCATGATCTGGTCATGTTAATTACATTTTGATATGATACATTAACCGAGCAATCTAATCCAAATCTTTGTTTTACTGTGTAGTTATGGGGAATACATATATTCATGAGGTTTTGTCCATTCAATTGGTTCTATTGAAAAGGCTATTAAGACATCAAAAGCACTGGTGGACTGTGATACAAGGATTACAATGATTTGAGTAGATTCAAGTGAAATATTAACAGCAATGTCATACCTTAATATTTGAGCCCTTTTTCATAACTTTACGCTGTTTCTTAATGGATTAAAATTACTATCAGTTTGCCCAACAATATGTGTCTGTTCCTCAGGTATGTTGGTTCACAGCCTGGTGCACTAATACAAACAAAGTCACGGACAACCTGTTTTGTCACAATTGTTACCAGATCATTAGCTTCTAGCAAAGGGCAGGAGACATAACTGGAGGATGTGACATCCAACATTGACCAAGCAAGATTTAGGAGATGATATCTGTCAGCCTTATATAGCTTTTATCTTTATTTATTATTTCTGAAGAACAAATGTCCTACAGGAATTGGGTACTATGGTTCTCACTCCCTAATTAACTGAAAGTTGAAGTTGAGAAGGAGGAAAAGAAATTTAAAAATGGGGGTGTGAATATTTTTAGCACAAGCCTTTACAGAAACATCGTTTTCCAAAATCTAATCTAAAAGAAAGAGTGCATTTGATAGCAGTCCTCTTCAATAATTGTGTATCAGATAAAACATGAGTAAACCAGCGTCACCTTGAAGGGCTAGTTGTTTTGTTGTGAAAACAACTAACTTTTCTACTCGCAAAAACACCTGCTGCAAAACCTTAAGTGAGAAAGAAGATGCTCAAAAAGCTTGCATTTACTCCATTCCACCTAGCAGAGGGTACTTTTCTCTATTGGTTTCAGTAAGAGTATCAGATGTGTTGTCTCATTCTCAGTCTCCAGGATTTAACATTTTTGTTCTGGAAGCCTGAATGAAATATCCATTAGCTCCTCCCTGTCTGGGGTGGTGGACTTTGACAAACCCATGCTGGATGACACAGAGTTATTAAGCTGGTTTGGCTCAAACCTTTCTCTTACATATTGTACTTAGACTTGTAATGGAGGTCCTTAATGGGAAAGTAGAAGGCTAGTTGGTGGCAGACCATGTTCCAGCACTCAGTCTCTGCAGAAGACAGGAATCTCTCAGACCACCTCATGGAACCACTCTGATTTTTGCACAGTATTTTGTGTCAAGGAAATAACCTTACCCTCTGACTTGCCTGTAAGGCTTGCCTAGAGAAGAGAGGGGTTTTTTGAGTTTGTACTGACTCCTGCTTCATTTTGTTAGGAAGTGCAGGAAGCACGGACTTCTGTGGATCCAGATGGAGGGCTCCGTCTGCCAGACGCAACCCCATGCACAAGAGTAGAATCTGAGTGCAAAGTCCTGTTATGCACTTAGCAAGCATATAAGGTATCTGCTGCCCAGAATCTTCTATGGCAGAGCAGAATTTGATTATAAAATGTCCTCTTTGCAAATGATATGATTACTTAAAATGTTAGCAACACCTTTTTCAGCCCCTTTTGGAAAAAAGAAAAGCTAAAAAAGTAATTTTCTCTGTAGCAAAATTGCTGGCATATAACTACTGTCAAAGCAAAACATGGTGTGAAACTGTGCATCTTGTCATAATAAATCATCCCCTGCATAATTCTAGTTTAGTGTTTGGCTGGACAGAGGTCAGAGCACACAGCTGAGTGAGGGGGAAGAAGGGGCATGGTGAGCAAAAAAAACAGCTGCGAGACACGTCAACATCCTTGCTGTCTGCAGCAGGGGAGCTTTGACCTGCAAGCACACACCTCTGAATGCTCACCAGCCTTCGTAGGATCCTGTGTGCCATTTTTGGTTCATAAGAAGTTTGCAGGCTCTCAGAAAGGTCTTTCTTCCTCCTGTTGCATACTTCAATATTCCACTGCTATCAGAAGAGGATAAGATCCACTGGAGTCAGAACAGCAAATTTAAATAAAGTAGGGGGTTTCACCCGTTAGCTGCATACTTGTGGCTGCTGTCTCCTATTGTCTCCCTAGAGTATTGTCTAATGAGCACCTGGACAGAGCCTAAAAATGAAAAGCGCTGATAGTCCTTTCCAAAGCAGGACATGAACCCCCCCACACCTTTTAGCAACTGTATGTTATTTTGTTATTCCAGGTCTGGCCCAATCTAAATTCCTTTTTCAATGAACTGGCTTCTGTAGAATGAATGAAACTATTATGACCAGCAAAACCAGATGCTAGATGCTAGTGAGTACTGTTATGGAACAGATCTAAATTTCTTAGGGTATACTTATGGCTCTTTAAAAAGACAGCTATCAGGTCAAGTAATAACTTCTCTGAAAAATACTTTTTTGGTTTAAAAATGTTTGTTCTTATCAGTGATGACATTATTGATGAAAGTAAAACTTACAAAGAGATCAGTTTCCATATTGTAACTAAAGTTATTTTTCCAGCTCCAGCTCTCTCTTACTTACATTTTTGTGTTATTAAGTGGTTTTCATAGAGAGAGTTTTTGTTTTAAATACTGTAAAAGTCCCATGTTTTGTCTCCTTTTTCTTTAAACATTTCTATTTACTTATAAACTATGCTACTTTCTTTACACCTGTGGTAATATTCTATCTGGGATGACTTATCTGCTGGGTTTCCCAACCATGTGCACGTAACTTGGATACTCAAGGATGATGCCAGTGGCACTATGTTTAGGCAACTGAATGCAGCCCTAGGATTATTCATGTGTGTATTCAAACCAATATTAAGCAGAAACCTACATCCAGAAATGCCTTGAAAACAAGTGATGCCAAATTAAAACTATAGGGAAAATTTGATAATCTTTTGATGATGGAGGACATTTCATGCCACATCTGAGCAAAATTTTTTCCCAGGAAGTGGGAAAACAAAGATAGCTTTGTTTTAAGTAACCATAAAAGAAAATCATAGTCTATATGTCACAGTAGAGAAAGAGAAGCAGAGGATTAGGAAACCTGGGCTTGTCACTAGACAAAATCCTCATTAAAGAAATGGAAAAAGCCAGCACCAAGACAGAGGAGTCATTTGTGCCTGAGGTCAAACATTTGAAGGCAACTGATGGGGTTACATTGAGGACTTGTACAATTCACTGTCTGTGTGCTGGTCCTTAAAAACATCAGCAGAACAGTGAGTGAACAACAGAAGAAAATTAGTTCATACAAAGAAGCAGTCAAACACATGAAAAAAATTGCATTGGTAAAAGTGGCAAAAGGAAACAACAGCCTAGAAAGAACACTGTAAAAAAATAGAAAAGAAAAAGTATCTAAATACTTTATAAAAGTGCTTCATAAAAGCATACTTTCCAAGCTTTTCTAACAATGTCTGCCAGTAATTGGGAAGGTTTTTGTGCTCAATCTTCTAAAAATCCCGATGGCTAAAAAATGTATGATTGTATTGCAAAAACTATCACACCATCCAACTAATTAATAACCTAATTAATCACACATTGCTAAATGAGCTGAAGTCTCAAATAGAGTCATTATTTGCAGAAGAGCAAGCAGCTTTCAGGATTGGATGAAGCACAAGTGACAGAGCTGAAAAGTGAAATAATAAGTGAAAACCATATAAACCAGTAAACAGTCTAGAAAGATTTAGGATTTACACAGACCCTAATGTACACGGCCAATGCATTGTCTTGCCTAGCTGAAATGGAACTGAAGCCTTATGGATAATTTCTGCCATAGACAAAAGATATGTCTTTAGGAGGCTGGATGTGTTTTGTGATAAATACCTTTCTTCTCCAGCAGGAGCTGGCACTGTTTGCAGCTTGCCTCTTGCTCTCTTCCCACTGACTGCAGTCACATCTCACTAGAGGATGTCTCCAGGCAATCCTCTCCATACGCTTCTCAGCCACTCAGCCAGCAACCTTACCAGCCATGACTTTAAATGAAAAGCTATGCTGAGACTTTTCTGCACAGCTTTGAAAAAAAAAACAGCGTTAACTTCTGTGTGCTTTCTTAAGACTGCACATCAAAGAAAGAAAGATGCTATCTCATTAGCAGTGATAGTGGGAAGGGTAACAGAACCTTATTCATCAGTTTGGTCCCTTTTCTAGAAAATCAGCTTGTGAAGAACCTTTTCTCTCCTTCACAGAAAAGTGGCCTCACCACTACTCCTGTGCTAGTTTGCAGTGCTTGGGGCTCCGCTCTCCCTCTCGCTCTTGCCTGGTTAATCCCTCAGAATCAGGCAACATCAGAGATGCTTAGCAAAAATCCCCAACCCCTTTCCTGCTGCCCCATCTTGTTTCTTGCCAGGGAACTGAAATAACAGGAACAGCAAAGCTGAAAGGGGTTTGTTAGAACAGCTATTGGAGTGAAGAGGAGCCAGCTGAGAAAGGGCAATCTGGGATGTGCATTGTTAACCAGCAGTTCAGGTGACGCTGCGGCTTGATGATCCCAAATGTGAACTAGGTGATACTGAAGAAGATGTGAACCAGCTTGTCATACATCCAGACTTTGTTCCAGCTATGTTGCAGAAGGGCTATGGTTTGGTGACTTGCCAGAGATGACTACTGGACTAGTAACAAACACTTGTGTGCATTAAGTGGAATTGAATTGGCAAAGTATTTTTTGTATCACATGACAGATTTTCTGTTAATGAACAGGTATAAGACAATGTTTATAGATCCCAAGAAATATTTCTTGATAACAGGGCCATATGAAGGCTGTGAGGACTCTATGGAAACCACCCTGCATCTACTCTAAGATGTCAGGATGGGTGCTGCCTCTTGAATCTATATTTAGGGGAAATGCTAATGCCTACTACAGTAAAGTGAGAGATATAAGGAGATATCAAACTTTTGCAGGTCCTCTGTGAGGTGACATTAGGAGGTAGTTTGTGTGGAAATAGGCAAGGTCACAAAAGCTGCCTACCAGACTCCGCTCCAGATAACAATTTTCTGAAGAAGGTAACCAGTTTCATGGCAAAAGAGGGAAGAATCAAGAACATGCCAGAGACAGTCATCCTCCGACATCTGGTGGACTACAGCATGTTTAGATCTGTGTACAAAACCTTTGAACCAGGCAACAAAAATGGCAACATGGCCCCATTGTGAGCTCATTATCTGTAGGGGTTTATGGGTTTTATCTTTGAGAGGTAATAAATATTCCAGGGGAAGAGCTACCTGAACACTGGCTAAAGGGTGCTGCCTGCTTTGAGTCTGTCAAACGTGAGAAAGCAGAAAAACAAAGATGTTAACAGAAGCATCAGGTTCTCAGGTACTCTCAGATGCTCAGCTTAAACACAATTTATACTTTTAAACCAAATTCCTCTGAGGTTAGTGCAAGTGCAAGGACATCGTATTTTGTAGTGAGGTGAGGGTAGAGGATGTGTTCACCACATTTCACTGTACAAAACAGACGACCTACATTACACATCAATGTTATTCTCTGAAGAGTGTAATGGCAAAGTTGAGAGAGACTTTGATCCCCTACAGAACTCCTCTGAAGAAGATTTTCTCCACCTAGATCCAACAATGGGAAATACTTGTATCCCCCTTCTCCTGCCACCTCCATTACATACAATAATATGTCCACAAAAATCCTATGCCAGTCATGACCAAGAGGACACAATGACACATAGCTGCTGGAGAAGACAATAAATGACTTCATAAACAAAGTTAAGTGACTGTTCAATCTTTTGACCTCCTTTAAAGAAAGAGTTTGTTCAACAGGCAGGGAAAGTACTCGCAAACTGCTGGACCACAGTGTTGCTTGCTGGAGCCAGTGGGTTGTCTGAACTTCAGTCTTTCTTGAAATCCTAAGCAGGACTCCATTCCACCAAAATCCTAACTGGAGAAGAAAAAAATGTAAGTTAACAAGGTTAAGCTAAAGCTTAAAGTGAGAAGGAAAGATCTCATGCAGCCTTCATGAAGTGTGTCTGTGGGAACACCATCAATTAACTTTCTCTGGAGTTAGCCATGACCATATGCTTTTTAAAATAAACGCTGTTAGCTGAACTATTGCAAGGATTAAGAAACGTGACAGTATTTGTACTGCCTGAGCACCTAACATGATATTTTAAACATGACTAGCCATTGTGCATAGCAGAAAACCATCATTAAAAGAACAGTAATAAACCCTGGGCTGTCCTCTGCAGTTAAAGGACACTAGGAAGAGACAAGGAACAAAAGAAACCTCAAAATTTGAAAAAGATATAATTAAGAAATACAATAATGGCAAGTATAAAAAAAAAACCCCTTAATGGAGAAGGACCGTGAGACTGGCTCATTAGAGAAGGGATACCTTACCTATATACAAAATTATAAAGGGCTTTCTGACTTATACTTATGCCCCTGAAGAATAAGTATAAATTCTCTCACCTATTGTCATTCAACTCCACAAGACTTCCATTCTTTTTAGCACACTCCTCATCTCTACTCATCCATAGCTTAATGGTTAATGTTGAGCAGAAGAGACCCTGAATTACTCTGAGACAAAGAAGAACAGAATAAAACATCACAAAGTTTAAGTCCTCACAGCATGAAGCAAGTTTAAAACCCTGTGACAGTCTAAAAACATTGACCTGTCCCTGAGTATGAGAATGATTTTTGAAGAAATTAATTGCCTCTGCAGTTGCTAGTGAAATGGAGCTCAGAGTCTTTTGAAATGTTTCAATCAAACTTTTTATTCTCATGTTGCTGGAATTAGCCAGAATTTCTCTGTACCAGAGCAGGAGACCATGTCAATCAGTATACAAACTTGTAGTAGTTGCATCAGATTCTGCCAAAAGAGAGTCAGTGGGACTTAATCCCAACGAGCCACAATCCAGGGACAGGATGTCTTGTTGGACTCATGGTAGCTACATGGCCTTGAATAATCAGTTAGGGAGAAGAATGAAGTTGGCTGGAGGACAGAATGGGAAAGGAGGCTATAATTTATTGGAGCATCTGGCCTTACCCTAGGTAAAATACTTTTCTCAGAGATGGTCTTGGACTGATTGTAATATTGCCAAGGTAACAACTTCTGACACGGCAACAGAAAAAAAATTGTGTCCTGCTCAAATAAGGATCCAGCAACAGGAATGGGCAGTGCTGTAACTATAGAATGGAGGTCAGTGCAGGAACTAAAAAGTTAGCAATATTTTACACAATCAGCCACAGCTGAATGAGTGATCTCATTCAGATATCTCAGAGTAACCACCAGAACAAGTGGAAAATCTTTAGCAGAAGTCAAAACCAGAATTGCCCTCATGACTTCAACATTTGCAAAAAATGATAGGCTTTGGAGAGTTAAGCAGACCTTGCAGCATGAGAAGAAATTATTTCCAGTACTGCTTTTACGGTGAAATAAATTGTGAAATTGAAAAAAACCATAAATATTACAGTTTTAGAAAAATACTCAATGTACTCTAATTATTCATGTTATGGATGATATTTGCTCTTTCAAAAATTGGGACTTGTTGACACATTGAGAAAATTTGTGTATATTATTCTTAATAAATTCAGATAGTTATCCTACAGAGTGAAAGGTGAAGTAACATATTTCTGAATAAATGTCTCAATAAACAACATAATGTTTTCCTTGAGTACTTGATTCTATCAATATTATCATGATCAAGATCAGAGAAAAAATAAGATGTTTATTCATAACTTGAATTATACATGTCATAAATCAAAACCTAGCCATGGTCCTCTTTTGCAGTATTTAGGTCACAATGTACTTCTGTACAACAGACCTACAATGGCAAAGAAAACAACATTACCTTACAAACAGGGCTGAAAACAAGTGTCAGGAAATACACTTTATGTTTGACTGAATCTGAAAACTAGAAGACGTACATATGGCATCTAATCCACATTAAAGGGTTTGCTTTACAGTATGACTTAGATACTAAATGATTTTTCTTTACTATTAGAATACAGTCTACCAACAGGGTAGAAAAAAGGGGTTTGCTTTGTAGATCTCCCAGTATAATTAATGTTAAGCACTCTATTTGTTAAGTGTAATTAGTAAGGAGTGGAGTTTTATGCAATAGCAAATGGTAATATAATTACAGATGCAAGCTGTCTCCTAACACAGAATTAAATAAAATTTCCTATGCAGAAGAGCTTGTATTATGGTTGATACATATTTATAAGCAGACATACTTTATGTCATCTCTCTGCTAAAAACTAAAGAAAAACTGTGCATATCCTTTACAATTACTTACATTCGCTATAAACACAAATCGAATATTTGTAGTCTTTTTTTACTAATATAACTGTGTCCCCTTTAGTTCTGTGATTTAAAATAGACATCTCTTCAATTTTAAGTGATTTAAGATCACTATACATTACAACATGAACAGGTTTAAAATAAATTGCTTTATGAGGAACATTACAAGCAGAGATACGTTAAAAGAGAGACTGGATAAACACTTTGAAGATCCATTGCGGGGTAGACTACATAGATAAGCTGTGTTAGGGTCAAATCCCGGGACTGTTACTTAGCAAATGGGAGAGTATTAGGGCCAGTAAAATATACACTTACCCTGCTCCCCTGGTACCAGCTGATGGCTGCTCTTCCCACTGGTTCTGTCCCTGCTGCCTGGTACTAACAACAACAACAAAAAAGTACTCTCATTCTGCCTTTCATCGCCAAAAAGAAAAGAAAAGGGACAAAGGAAACCCCAAGTTTTTATAAGAGATAAATGATGGGAAAAGGAGGAGTGTAAGAGACTATTGAATAACAACAACAACAAAACCAATAATAATAATCACAGTATAGTAGGGATTGAGAGCTGGAGGGGGGCAGTGAGAGTAGCCCTGACAGTACCCACTGTTCCCTGAAGCCATCCAAGCAGTTTGTGGATGTTGCCCACTGTGTCCTGCCTGGTAACATAACAGATGAAGGAATAGAATTATGACCACAGCTGCCAGGGCTTTCCCCAGTATCCACCAGCCAAGCTTCCTCCTGCTGGTGGTATGAAAGATTTACTTAGGCAGGCAAAGAGGAGTTTGACAAAAGTGGTACCATGACCCAGCAGGACCTTGGATGGGAACGGTATACGTGAAAATGTCAGTGAAATGTAAGTGAAAAAGACCTGGAGGGGCTAAAGGAGAAGCAGCCTGGTATTCTCAGTGCCTGAGCGATCAAAGATCTCCTTCTCACCACAAAAAAGTCACAAGCCCTGTGAAGCCACTGTGCAAATACACATGCCACTGCCTTGTGTCTGCCTTTGACAGAAGCAGGTTAGAACTGGACTCAGTGGCTCCCTGGTTTGAAGCAGTGTTCCTGCTCCTGTAGGTGAGAAATGATTGGCCTTGGGATGGTTAGGGATGTAAGGGTAACCACAGGTTTATCTACCACTCCAGCAGTTTTTAGAACGTTACACAAATATACTACTGGTTCAAGGGATGATGGTGAAAGGAGCATTAGTAGTTCCCTATTGTGTAATTAGGAAAGCATGGTACAACTGGGAGCTACTTTGGCTCTGTTGGTAAATTTATCCTTGGGCTTTTTGGAGTACATGCACAATGTGTGTGACAGGTGTATGACAGACACATCTATATTACAATAGGAACAGATGGAAACCTTGTTTGTACAGAATGACTAAAAAAATTTCTTCTCAAGTAGACAAATCCAATATATTGAGTCTTTTTTTTATTTTGGGAAACCTGACCTTGAAAACAGCAGCTTGGAGGTGGCCAATTTTCTACATTTTAATTCATAAACCAGTTCAAAAATAACAGCAATGCTTAGATTTGTAGAACTCCTTTCCTCATGGTCCAAACACACCTTGGCCAGGCTTGTTTTACTCTATGGGTATTTGAAAGGCTGAATTCCAGCACAACAAAGACTCCTGATTACAAAGTAGAACAAGTGAAGCAATGGATTTACATCTGTTTGGCTATCCAGGCCAAAAATGCTTCTGCAATCAACCAGTTAAGGAGGAAAAGCATTAGCAGAAGACGTATTGGCCAACCACAGTTATCCAGCACTGCGTCAGATCTGTCAAACTGTGCATCAGACCTGGAAACCTTATTCTTTGAATTGTTTTACTTTAGGTTTTAAGACTATGGATAATCTCACTACACTACTTACTTTGGTTACATGTGATCCATATTGCAGGCTGATGTATAGGCTATTTCAAGGAAAGGTGAATAATGCATTGATCAGTGAATCCAAGCCTGAGAGCAGGTTTTAGGCTAGGACACTGATGGAGATCCTTGTCAAAAATATTTTTTTTTCTTAGTGAAATCATGGTAGGTAAAATTCAGAAGCAAAAGGAAACTTCAGAGGAGACACTGTAAAAACAGTAAAAGACTTAAAAACAGTAAAAGTATTAAAAGGGATCTTCACAGATCTCACAGAGAAGGCTGTGAAAATACAGCCACAAAAAGGAGTAAAATCAAACGTATAATTGAGCTTACCAGAAGTAGCACCAGTAACATTGTCACAAGCTTTAAAATGGGATCTTTTTTTCTTACTTCAGTACTTCTGTTTTGTCAAAAGTAGCTGTTTCAGCACATGCTCATTTCCTCACCTGTTCATTAGCAGCTCTGCTTTTGGGACAGATACTTCATGGTCACACAAGCCTTATAACTCAGCACTGCATGGCTTGATGCATACCCTGCTTGTGACCCACACCACAAAATCTTTTAGCTGGCATCTGGCACACACATAACACATAAGGTTATAAGAGCTCCTGTGACCTCCTCAAATCTTGCTGTAGAGCTGTGTTGTGTGTTACTTCTCATCAGCTGTATGAGCACAAGCTTGTAGGACAGCTTTAATCAAAAGCACAACAGAAACATGTTGTTTCAAACTAGATGAAATCTAAGTCCGAATGAATCCTGTTTTCTATTTATAGATATCATCAGCTACAGTGAAATTGTTTCAGGCCAATGCCCAGCTACTGTGGTCAGGATTATACCTGTTGGCTGGTATAGATGCACCACTATCTGCTCTATGCTTAGAAAGCTGCAAATGACTAAAGACCTTACTGCCCTTTATTGCTTGTATCATCACAAGCATGGTGCCTGTGACCAAAACATTAGTTCTGTTACAAAAATAAAAGGAAGGTAAACATAGTAGTTGACTTAGTAGTAAAGATAAAAATAAATGTGGTGTGTAGGTCATGCATTAGTAGAAGACTGTGGAGGAAAGTTGTGTCTTATACGTCTGTTAGAGTTCTTTGAAGAAGTCTGAAAGTATAAGGGTGGTTCAGGGGAAAGAAAGCAGTCAAAACTCTGAAACAGTTTGGAGGACATCCATGAAACTATATTACACAACCTAAACTATAGAGAGATAAGAGGGAGATTTTTGTCACAGACAGTAAGAATTATCAACAGTTAAAGGTAGGAAGCAAAAGCTAGAAATAATTGTTCCATTCTCACAACAGAGAGGAATTACCATAGGGAGAATTGCTCTTATATTGCTGTTTTTCAGCATCCTCATGAAAAATATGGAAAGTGGGGAGATGCATAAGATAACAAGGTTTGCTAATGATATAAAATTATTCAAACTTGTCAAAACTAAATTGACTGCAAAGAGTTGCAGAAGGCTCTTGTGATATTGAGTGATTGGGACATAAAGCAGCTGATGAAATTTCAATTTAATAAATGCAAAGTCATGCACATGAGGAAAACACAGTCCTAACTTTATACACAAACAGATGATGATAAGCTTCAAATGCGATATTGCCAGTTAGGAGTCACTGTAGATAATTCTCTGAAAGCAGAGTAAACAGATATAGAAAAACCAGTAGAGCCCTTCTGCTGGGTATTAGGGGCAAGGGCCATCCTTCAAGGGTTTAGAAATTCACCTGCTAGCAGCCTGTGCTAACCAGGAGTTACAAAATCCACTTGTAGATTCACTTTAATTGATGCTAAACCTAGTAAAGAATCATCTGGAACCACAGTTAATATTCTGGGTAAGCGCTTGAGTAGTTTAAATTCCTGTCTGTGCTGCTTGGGAAATTTAGGATAAGTATCAAGAAAAAAAAATATTTCAGTCTAGCCTGATGAAGTAAGGCAATGTGAGCCCTGAGGACCCATGAAAATCTCTGGTTCCAAAAAAGCCAATGGGATTTGAGAGCTCTATGCTGGGACATATGGTAGGCCAAAAACTGATGGAAGCTTATTTGACTTGGTGCCTCTGACAAGGAATGTCAGCTGAGGATGCATCTTAAAGTCTGTCCCATCAATTCTGTCACATAGAGGAGCATGAATCTAAATATATAACCATTAATAATTCACTTTAGAAAAGGAGGGCTGTTTTTGCGCCAGCCCTCCCCTTCAGAGGTTTGTGCTCTCGCTACATTACAAGCACAAGACATACAACTGCTTGCATTTTGGTTGCTCTACTGCAGTGACTCCTATGTGCTAGGTTCAGTGTAGGGGTACTGCTGTGCACACGCTTTCCCCCAAACACTGAGCACAAGGTTGGAGTGACTGGTATACTGCCTGCATTATTAAGTAGATTGAAATGAATAGCAAGAATATAGTGAGACTTCTTGAATCTCACCTATCATTTGAGGAACTGTTTCACCTACTTCGTCCAGTCAGATGACTGAGCAAAACAGTCTGAGGCTAAATCTGGGACTTTCCAATTGTCATTTCCCACTGGAGAGTGGTCTGTTGACTGGACAACACAGGGGTTGCTCCAGTTCAGCTGATGCTGCATGCAGCTTGTGGTTGTCACAAAAAAGTGACCAATAAGTAACCTAATTGGAATACTTTTCCTCTTCCAAAAAAGGAGAATTAGGTGTGTGTGACTTAAGACTCTAAGGAAAACAGAAGTAGTTAGGAAAAGCTTAAGTAAAAGTCTTTGCAAAGGTGCAGAGAGGAAGGTAACAGTAAAACGAGGAAAAGCTGAAATAAGTTGAGTAGCACCAGCCTCAAACTATGAAATGTCAGAATAAAGAGCCTGTGAATCTGTAAAAACTTTAAATTTAAAGAGCTGGAGATGTCAACTGCTCCCAGCGTATGTGGCCAACAGATAGTTGAGCTCCTGATAATAGACACCATATACCATTGCTTTGCTGGGGGCACAGATGCATATACATCCAGTAAGGCCAGTTTGTAGGACAACGGGTCAGAGGCTGCTCTGACTCCTTGGTTACATTCTAGCACAGGTATCATTTTGGCAAAGGAGCCTGCAACAGTGAAAAAAGAAGCAGGTACCCCTCTACAGCATTTCTGGGGGCAATACTGAGCTACGCTTAGCAGTCAGGGAATCAGCAGGAGAGAGACATCCAAATAACATGAGTAGGATCCATTAATGCAGCAAGCGAGCTTTGTGTGCCACTTGTCCATCGCCTTCCTTGTGACTAGCCACAAAAGCCCACAGACAGCATTGCCTTGCTGCCTGCTTCCTTTGCCTCTGCCAAGTGGATTCCATGCTGCAGCCTTCACCTGAACCAGGTCGTGAAGCTGTCCATTTGCCAAGTGGGCAAGTGGGGAGGGTGAGATTAGGGAACGTTGAAGAACTGGTTTGTGCTAGACTTGATCAATATTTCTGAAAAAGGCAGAGGCAGCTGAATGCTGGGCTCAAGCACTTATAGGCACAAGCAGTTACAGGCACAGATAGGGACCTACCTTATTAAATTAATCATCATTTAATAAGTTTTGCTTAGCGTAAATCAGTAGTCAACAGGCAAGCCAAAATGCATCAGTCCAAATACCACTTGGAGTAAGCTAAAGGCTAAACCAGGCTATCCGCTCCAAATATTAATAAAAATGTTGTCTTGCCTTTCCCTTTGGGCAGAACAGAGAGCATACATAGCAGCTCCTGATCGCCTGTGACAGCCCGACCCCATCAAAGCCAAGCAACACATGCAGAAATTATATTGCTGTCAGAGCGTTTAGGTCTGCCAAAACAAAGGTTTCTTCTGATTGTGGATCACAAAGTTTTATTGTCAGACTATGACTTTTTCACCCTAACAGCAATATTTTACAATAGTTTTTGCCATACTTTAAATTTTACTGTCAGAATTTGCAGAGGAATTGGAAGAAGCAGAATCATCTTTTTAATGCTGTAGTACCCATTTTGTTGTTTAAGTTGCAGGTATTTGGCAACCACTATTTGAATAATGCAGTCTGCTGAAGGGTACAGATTATGGCTATGGAAAAAAACATGGCTAGCCCATCCACCTCTGGGGCCTCCAGCAGAAGGAAGACATGGACCTTTTATAGCTGGTCCAGAGGAGGGCTAAGAAAATGATCAGAGGGACGGAACACCTCTCCTGTGAAGGAAGACCAAGAGAGTTGGAGTTGTTTAGCCTGGAGAAGGCTTTGGGGAGATCTTCTAGCAGCTTTCCAGTACCTAAAGGGGGCCTACAAGCTGGAAAGAGACTTTTAAGCAGGGGCTGTAGTAACAGGACAAGGGATAATGGTTTTAAAATGTAAGAGGGTAGTTTTATATTAGATAAAAGGGAGAAATTCTTTACTATGAGGGGAGTGAGATACTGGAACAGGTTGCCCGGAGAAGCTGTGGGTGTCCCATCCCTGGAAGTGTTCAAGACCAGGTTGGATGGGGCTTTGAGCAACCTGTTCTAGTGGAAGACATTCCTGCCTATGGCAGGGGGAGTTGGACAAGGTGATTTTTAAAGGTCCCTTCCAACCCAAACCATTCTATGATTCTGTCTGAGTGTATGATTCTAAAACATTCCCTTGAAGGGAAAGAGATAGAATCATAGAATGACTTAGAATGAAAAGACCTTTGAGAACATCAAGTTCAACTCAAGTTAACCCAGAACTGCCAAGTCCATCACTAAGCCATGTCCCTAATCGCCACATCTATGTGTTTTTTAGATACCTCCAGGGATGGTGATTCCACCACCTCCCTGGACAGGCTGTTCCAATGCTTCACCACCCCTTCAATGAATTTTTTTTTTCCTATGGTTTTGGAGGAGATCCAGCAGATGGTGTAAAACAGCAGGCTTTTTTATTTCGGTTCTTTATTTTTGGGCAAAGATAATAATGAATACCTCTCAGATGTCAGCTGGGTCTTGTAAGTCTACCTGCAATATATTTTCCAAGCATTTTTAATAATAAAGGTATAATACTTTTGTGACATGTTTGAACTTAGTACTCACCCTTTTGTCCTTAACTGCTGCTTTGCCCCATGAGGCCAAAGTTTTGTTGCTAGCAAATCACTGTGCAATCAAAATTTTCCAAGGAAAACTTTTCCTGTGAAAATAAAACATGCCTATTGGGAGAGACATTGATTCTATTCAGTACCTGGCCTTTCAGCAAATTCTCATTGGAGTTGCCCTTCTACCCTAGACTGCTTCCCATGTATTGGTTCTGGCATATCAGACATCACTGCCACCACTATGAGTTGCTCATCAGAGCTAACAAATATAGAAACCACGCAAGCCCTATTGCACACTGCACCTCTCCCTGCAAGAATTTCCTCAGGACAGGAATACACTGAAAAATGTGATAGAATATGGCTTTAAAGTGCTATACCTGTTTCTAATGTGATTATTTCTTACTGAAACCACTAGTGACTTTGTCTTCATTCTCTGCAATACTCATCTACAACACCTAAACCTACCTCTCTCACATTTTAAAAAACATCATATTGAAAAATTAAGATAATTCACAGCATCATAACCTTTCAGTTTCATGACTTTCTGTGAATAAATTTTCCATTTACTAGAGTTCTGCAACCTGTAGTCATTGTTTTCAAAGAACCCCAACCATTTCCTCTTAATCAATGTCAGAACATTTAATGCCACTACTCTGTTTAAATGGTTTAATTTTTATTTTCAGTGCTTAAAAATTATCAGCTTGTGATTTTTTTTCTGGTGTAAAACCACTTTCAAATTCCTCAAAGAAATAAGAACTTTCTAGTTTAAATGAAAAGCACTTCAATGCATATATAAACTTCTTTCTTTATGGACCTGGTGCTAAATACATTGTCAAATTTATGTGGGAATAGATGAGAAATTAAGAGCACTAAGTAGAAGAAATGGTGTGTAACTGCTTCAAATGAAGTACGAATATGAAGTATATGTATTTTTCTTTTGCTGTCAGACAAGATGGAAGTTCACTGAGACCAATTTTGTACTGGAGTTTGCAGCCCTATTATATCTGATTACAATAGCTGCTCAATGGCCATAAAATAATTTGATAGGGAAGAAAACCTCATTCTTCTCACACAGGCTTCTGATAAGTGACAGCAATAGCAAGAACACTGCCAGCAAATCAAGGGAGGTGATCCTTCCAGTCTGCTGGTGTGACCACTTCCGGATACCTGGGTCCAGTGCTGAGCTCTTCTCAGTACAAGAGGGTCGTGGGTGTGCTGGAGCAAGTCCTGCCAAGGGCCATGAATGTGGTTTAGGGATTAGAGCACCTCTCATACAAGGAGAAGCTGAGAGAGCTGCGACTATTCAGTCTGGAGAAGGCTCAGGGGGGATCTTATCCACGTGTATAAATTCCTGATCAGTGGGAGTAAAGAAGATAGAGCCAGACTCTTCTCAGTGGTGTCCAGGGAAATGGGCAAAATCTAAAATTCAGAAAATTCAATTTAAACATAAGAAAAAGATTTTTTCACTGTGAGATAGGCCAAACACTGCAGAAGGTTTTCCAAAGAGATTGTGGAGTCTCCAGCCTTGGAGCTATTTAAAACCTGACTGTACCTGGCTTTGAACAATGTGGTCTAGCTAGCCTTGCTTTGAGAAGGAAGGTTGGAGTAGATGATCTCCAGAGTTCCCTGGCAACCCCAGCAATTCTGCAGCAATACAAGCAACTCAGACATGACCCGAACCTCAGTTCACTAAAGGTAGGATATCTCCCCTTCAAAGGGTAAGCATTCACCGTTACATTGAATTCAGGAAGATCAACAAGATATTAATGAGAAGCAGGAACTGCACTACCCATCCAAACTGTAGATCAGAACATGTTCAGATTCTGAATTATAGTTGTACAGGTTACTGAACAGGCTGTGTTTCCTCTCTGTGTAAACAGGGACTAGATGCAAATAGAACCCATTACCAACAGGGAACTCCAAAAGGGAATTAAATAGAAATAAATGCATTTATCTCAGACCACAGATTCTAGGATTTTTTGTTTGTTTAAAATATAGTGACATTTCTGTGAGTCACAGTGAGAAGGTAGATGAGAAGAACAGAAAGTTGTGAAAAAAACCTCAAATGACCAAACAAAACCCAAGACACCCAAAATTCTGAAATTACTCTGGATATGTCCCCCGTCTCATGGAAGGGAGAGTTTCAATTGAATTTTCCTTTTATTTGTGAGACTTCTAGACATGACAAAGAATACTTTTGAAGTTAAGACCATTATCTTCACCTCATCAAGGAGAAATAAGAAGTGATATGCTGCTTAGGGACATACTTATTCCAGCTGGTTTGATGCATATCTACTGTGCAGTAGTGTGGTAGTGCTGAACATAACCCTCAGTCGCTAAAGTTTACTAGTATTCCCTGGAAACGTTTCTCTCAGTAGTTTGTTTTTACAGCTATAAAGAGTTCTCCACTCTGACCACTCAGAGGCTGCTCCCAAGCTTCCTTTCCATACTCAAAGTCACCAGTAAGCAAATAAAATCCTATCGTTCTATGGTCCACCATGGCTGTACGTATCAACATGGCAGGAGACTACTGAAGGCAATTAGTCACCTCTAAAGCTCTGTACTCATGGGTGTTTAAAAGGTGCTGTTGTTTCAAGTACTACGGCACTGCTGTACTAATTGGATTAAAATACTCTTTTACCTTTCACGTTTCATGGTGATTACTTTTGAACAGTGGTGACTGCTCTTCTGGAGAGTGGCTGATTAGAACTAACAGTTGAATTCATCCACTAAAATCAGCTTGGTAGTTTTCAGCCTGCAAACAAAAAATATTTAAGTAACATTTTATGCCTTTATGTGTTAGAAAAAGCTAAGCCTGGCCTTGCTTCCACCAGGCACCAGTGGCACTCTCTTCTCACTATTATTCAATAGGCTTGGGCCCTACAGGTGCCTTTGTCTCTGTGTTCACCCAGAGCAAATCCTGTTCCCTGATATTATTTAAAGTGGGAACAGTTTTTGTTTTGGACCACTGAGCAGACCTGAGGTCCTGTAATTTTGTTCATTATACTGATGCCAGCCTATGCAAAGTTTCCCATTTTATTTCTTGATTAGGTAATACAGTCAATTATAGAGCTGGTACAATTAACAGGTGTGATCTACCCTGAGCTGAGACTATTTTTAGTGCCATGTGCCCACTTCCAGTTGCTAATTCTGTGCACAGAATGCTCAGCTTTGTGACAGCTGATGTCCCTGAGCCTAGGTCGGAGTCTGGGCCTTGACATTGTATTAGTGCAAGTGCCATTACCAGTATGAACCATGGTCATCTGCTGATGTCAGTGTGATTCCTAACACTGCTCAGAAACTCATGGACACAAATCGATGTGGAGCTGGATGACACAAAACAACAGTGGGAGGAGAGTGCTTTCACTGGTATGCAAACATTTCTATGGTTCACATCCTTTTCCCACCATAGGACTGTCTTTCTGGTGCTCAGAGATTTGAGAATGACCATTGCCATGCTGTAGGATCAGCAAATACAAAGGTAAAGCCATAATAACATATATACACTGCAGTGCACTGCTCCATGGAAACTGAGAGTAGGTTTCCAAGGCAGCCAAATGAAAAAAATAACAAGGCTAAAGAAGAGTGAAATACAAAGAACATCAACTATTAGCTTGATGTGTTAAGGGGTAGATTCTGGAAAGTGTTTAAGGCCCACTGGAAGTCAAATGGCAGTTATGGTCTTTAATCACTGGAGACCTTTCGAAAAGCCCAACTAGAAGCACTGTTGCTTGGTGTGCGTGACTGATTATTCATTGTTGGACACAGCTGTCCTGCAGCTACACTTTCATTCTACGCTGAGCTCTGCTTTGGGGCTGCTCCCCTCTGTTCACTCCCCCACAGGCTTCAGGGGACATTTATTCCTCTTCTTCTTCCTCTCCGCAGACTCCATGTAGCTGTACCTCCACCCAACAGATCAATATTTGTACGGCCTTTCTGATAACCAGGAGTGTGATGTCAAAGTAGTGCCTGTCTTCTCCCAGGGCCAGTGACCAAAGAAGGTTTGGGCTGGCAGGGAACAGCAGGGATGGTCCATTCCCATCCCTCATGAAAGGAAGATATTTCTGCATAGCAGCCTAAGCTGGCAAGAAAGAGGAGGAAGAGCTATGCACTGCCATAAGCATAGCTAACACAGTCCCTAACAAGTGTGGTGAGGAAATGAAGCAGCAGAACTTTTTTTGAAAAGAAACAATTCAAGAGTCATTGGTTGTTATTTGAAAGCTGGTCCTACCAAACTGAACTGACCCATCTTGAGCACAGCATTGTTTTCCAAGCTTTCTTCCTTTCCATTTACATTGGAAGAAAACAAACAATCCAGCAATTTTTGCCCTAGTGCATCAGGGTATATGACATCTCAGTAGAAGCTGAAAGCAACCTGCAAGCTCTGATATTTCTTAATAAAACAAATGGAAATACCAAAGCAATAAGAAGTCTTCTTGGGAAAAGCACAAATAAAAATGTAGATTTATGCATTATTTTTGTAATAAAAATAAATTTTTGTAATAAAAAAAAATGTAATAAAAAAATTTAAATCATTATTTTTGTAATAAAAACATGCACTAGGTGAATTTGATCAGTTTATTAACCTCTAAAACCAGCAAACAATCCCCAAAATGCAACAGACTTTTTTCATTCACACATCTGGAATCACAGTATCACAGAACGGTTGGCATTGGAAGGGACCTCTGGAGATCACCTAGTCCAACCCCCTGCTAAAGCAGGCTCACCCACAGCAGGTTGCACAGAGTCACATCCAGGTGGGTTTTGAATGTCTCCAGAGAAGGAGACCCCACAGCCTCTCTGGACAGCCTGTTCCAGTGCTCTGCCACCCCCAAAGTAAACAAGTTTTTCCTCATTTTCAGATGGAAATTCCTGTGTCGCAGTTTGTGCCCGTTGCCCCTTGTCCTGTCGCTTGGCACTGCCAAAAAAGACTCTGGTCAAACTTGTAACCTGTTCTACAGGAGAAGCCACTCTTCAAGACTTTGGTGATAAAATACAAACAATAAAGCTAACCCAGTATATAATCAGTTTTATGAAGTCTTTTTTAGCCCCTCTCTATGTTCAAAAATTTCCAGGTAGTGAAAGCTCCTCAGAGGTCAAAATGTAATAACAATTTTATGGCAGCTGCCAAAGAAAAGTGTACACAAAATACTGAAAGTATTTTGAGCATGGATAGAGAAGTTTCCCCTTGCACTCCGAACAGAACTGGAGCTAGGTTTTCTGTGGATTTGCCACTCTAGATTTAGCCTGAAAAAAATGAATATAACCATTTTAAAAATAAATGCTCTTAGTATCTATTAAGGAAATAAACATGTCAAGTGTTCCTTTGATTTAGAGTATAACTGAGGCTTAAAACTAGTAATTTATGTAGTTGATTTATAGTCAAGTCTCCTAGCTATGAAAAGAGGAAATTTTTTTCTTTACTGAGGAACATAAATCTGTATTTGCCTTCTGTGCTTCAGCTGAAAATTGATCTCTCTTTTCACAAAGTTCATGTGAACCTTCCTTCAGGACACTGACCCAGTGAGATCCCCAAGAGACAGGTCTTAGCTACAGAGGCATCATGCAGATTATCTTTCTGTTGTCTGGTACAAAGATTTAAGCATTTAATCGGGAGTAATGCAGAAAGTAGGTAAAATCAGGAGGCTTAACTGGAGCACTGGGAATCAGTGAGTGATGGTGGCTTCTCTTGTTGCTTTTAATAGTGAGATTTGTTGCCACAGACTCTCACTTCTCCAAAAGAATTCAATTTATATTCACAGTAATGTTTTCTGATTTTCTTTGGGTGGGGGAGCCAAAATACCAGAGCCTGTAGGTTGCTTGCAGCTTCTACTGAGATGATATGTACCCTGGCACACTGAGGCAAAAATTGCTGGAGTGTTTTGTTTTCTTCCAATGTAAATGGAAAGGAGGGAAGCTTGGAAATCTGTGCTACACACATTTACTTCACTGGTTTTGACATGTTTCAGAGGTAAGATTTTAGGGAAAAAAAATGAACAGATACTATTTGGTTATTTTTTATATTAAAAATAAAGAAACAGCCAGCAGCTTAACAACGTGCAGTTAAACCCCAGATCTTTAACCCAGGATTTTATGGAAATGGCTTGTACACCTTGGCAACCTACTGCACTTAGATTTGAAGATTATGTCCACAGCCCGTGGCTTTGGTCTGATTTGACAAGCAAATCCACACATCACTGTGAAATCCAGCACGCTTGAAAGCTCCCTAGACTATGCAGGTTCAATGAAATAAATATTTATTGTGTTGTAAACCCAGATCACTCTAAGCTTCCACAAGGCAGAAACTTTCAGAAGTCATGCGGTCACAACAGCTTTTATTGCATGGGTGACAGATTTTCTGGAGAGAGGAGGAGGAGGAGGGAAGGGAAGAGACGCAGAGGAAGGCACATTCCCGGTGAGGCAATACTGGAGCTCCACAGAACATGCCAACTGCTACTCATCCCAGATAGTGGGCAGTAAAGTCCATGAAACTGCAGACCAACAGAATCTTCTTGTCCCAAATTATAGATATGTAGCACCGCACTCCTGTGCCTGGCTGAATAAAAAGTATTACCAGACCCAGTGCAGGAAAGTATCCAGTCAGCACTGAATGGGACAAATGGCCCTGGGACCACAAGGATGACTTTTCTCCAGAGATGTTGAATGAGATCAGTCAGTTTACATGATGATCGACTGATGGGCATCAAAGCGGAAGAGCTGAGATGACCAGAAATGCCAAGCTATGGATCATCATCATGGGGAGCCAGTCAAGTGAAGCAAAGGAGACAGAGTCATGAGGGAGCAGGGCAAAGGAACCTAACAAAATACAGCCTCCTTTATCGCTACCAAGCCACTCTGGAACGGGCTGCACTTTTTATACCTATATATTTATTTTGGTGTTTGACTAATCACATCCTGAAGGTCTTATCAGATGAATAATCCTCAATCTGGCTTCCTCTGAAGGTCATATTCCCTGTTTTCACACTTTACACTTGAAGTCTGATAAATGGCAGTGATCAAGTAGAAACTTGTTATTTACAGTTATAACTCTCAGCAGGCTTCTAGTTCACTTTTTTTTCAATTCCTTGCCCATCTGCAGACATTATCTTTCAGTTGTGATGAATTTGCCTGGCAAAGAAAATAGTTTTGTCTAAATTTTTAATATGCTTATTGTGACCTTTTTCTTCAAGCACAGATAAGGCACTTACAGTAATATACTCTGTCATACATTACCATATTTTCAGAGAAGTCGTTTTGAGAAGTCAAGTCCGTCATGGTATTTATGTCATTCCAGCACTTCTCTCCTGGATTTCTCTCTTTGCAGTGTTTACAGCAGAATGGGATGAAATTTTGGCAAATGGTTTAGTTTGCATTTCCCTTTAAATTATTCAGTACAAAGTGAGGAAATTAAGCACATTGTAAAAGCAGGTTGAACTAGGTATGTAGAAGCATCATGCAGAAAAAAAATACTTGGAAATAAATGCCTATCAACCATTATAAGAGTCAGAGTCACAGAAGTCAGGAAAAACTGTTGGTTTCCAATGTCTCATTTATTTCAGTTCTCTGGCACTGTAGGATCATTTTCTACAGAATTTGTGCTTTTTAATGTGTTGTTTTTGTTGGGTTTTTTTTCTGCTTAGTTTAAAAAGACATAAGGAGGGAGGTTTTTTTAGTTTTCTCAAGAACATAATTCCACCTCTTTTCCTTCTCAAACTATTTCTCATCTGACTTTTTTCCACATGTATTAAGTTTTTTTTCAATGCTTCTAGTACATAGGAGAGTCCTGCATCATAGTATTTCTCCCTTGTTAATTTTGCAATTTTGTTGTGCAGATTTTCCCCCCTCTTCTTAAATATGTTATCCCAAATGTGCTACCACTGTCACTGCTGGGCTCAACCTTGGTCAGCAATGAGTCCATCTTGGAGCTGGCTGACATTGGTTCCATTGGGCATTAGGGGAAGCTTCTAGCACTTTCTCACAGAAGCCACCCCTATAGCCCCCCAGCTACCAAAACCTTGCCAAATGTGATCAAAGAGATCTGTACATTTGAACAGTAATACCCACTACAATAAAGTCTCTGATTTTTTCCTAACACACAATATTTTCCTGTGCTTCTCTCTCTCTTTGGAATCATTCAAAGCAGACTGAATGCATAGAAGAGAGAAGAAATAGGAACAATGCACCAATAAGAAAGCAAAGGGAACTGGGAAGACAATCAGTTAAATTTACATGGGTTGTGGTGGCAAAGAACAAACCACATTTGAAACATACACTAAATAAAGAGGCAAATCCTGGTTACTTGGTGTAAGTCAAAACCATGTTGTGACACTCTGTTGGGAGTCACTTGGAGCAGGGCTCTGTTCCTGTAGGGCTTGGGGGTCTCCCAGGAAGTCTCTGCTCCCACCTGCCCATCCGATCTGACCCTGCCTATTCTGTGGACCTTCACCGCCAACAGCATGTCTGTGAGCAGGATGCTGTGAAAAAATCCCGAACTGCTGAGAGGATCTCTGCTCTAGAAACACGGCAGGTATAATTTGCTTAGAAAACAGTCAGACTGCTACCGTGGGGTTCAGGTCCTTGCTCAGGCAGGGCAAGATCTCAGTTTCGTTACTTACCCCAGGCATTACAAAGTGGACAAGTGGATATAAGGCTCTTTGGCAAGGGAATGTATTGGAAAGTGAAAATCAAGAGTCTTCTTTTTCTAGAAATACTGCATTCAGTTATCTTCTTTTTCTAGAAATACTGCATTCAGTTAATCTGTCTTGAAAATATAAATGGGTAACAGAATATATTTTATAATTTCAGAGATATTTGATATGTCAGTGTACAAAGTCTATACCAGATATGTATGTTGGGCAACGCAACGCAAAAATGGATGCTGAAACATACTCTCAGATTTTTTTAAAGATTGCATATATTAGAAAAAAAAATAGCAAATCTTTCAGTTCTTTAATTTAATGCTGGATTATTTAGATCTTCAGAGGAATAATTCATTTGGGAAATATTTGAATATCGCACCAGCAAATGAAGGCTAGTATTTTTCCATAATTGTCACAATGACAGCTGGCTTGAAGTGTTTTAT